>NC_091978.1:92132613-94532613 GCF_044704955.1 Pristiophorus japonicus | reverse complement strand
CACCAGATCTAAAATAGTCTGCTCCCTGGTTGGTTCCACAACATATTCTTCTAAGAAACTATCCAGAATACACTTTATGAACTCTGCCTCAAGGCTACCTTTGCCAATTTGATTTGTCCAATCAATATGAATTTTAAAATTACCCATGATTATTGCCTTACCTTTATTACAAGCCCCCACTATTTCTTGATTTATGCTCTGTGCTACAGTGTGCTTTTATGGGGCCTATAGACTACTCCCACCAGTGACTTATTTCCCTTATTATTTCTTAACTCCACCCAAAATAATTCTACATCTTGATCTTCTGAGCCAATATCATTTCTCACTACTACACTGATCTCATCCTTTATTAACAGAGCTACCCCACTTCCTTTTCCTTTCTGCCTATCCTTCTGAAATGGCAAATACCCCTGAATATTCAGTTCCCAGCCTTTATCACCTTGCAACCATGTCTCTGTGATGGCTATCAAATCATACCCATGTATTTCTATTTGGGCTGTCAACTCATCTATCTTGTTACGAATGCGATGTTCCTTGAACATTCTTCTTGTCTGTTGAGTACCCATGAGTTCTGGGTCCCATGACTCCAATTCCATGAGCACCCTTCTCTTCAGCCTCCACTGGGAAGATGGTACATGCTCACCCACTCTCCAGTCCTCCAGTTCACTTGTGCTATGCATGTTACTTCCTCAATACCAGGCTCTAATTCCCACCAGCTGAAAGTATCTAAGCTGCTGTGTGGGAGTGAAGAAGCAAATGACACAGGAGATAAGATTGAGGAGGTTGGGAAAGAGGACAAAGTGCAGGAGGTCTCTGCGGGGATCATGGATGGGTATGAGTTCGACTTCATCTCATTTATCGTTCTCTTCATTGTGGTCCTCCTCACCTTCGTCATCATCACCACAGGATGCAGTTGTCTCTGTTCCTCCTCTTTCTCATCATTATCATCTTCCTCCTCCTGTGGCCCTGCTGCTGTGGTGGATCTGTGGAAAAGAAGGTTAGAATTTAAGAATGGGGTAATAAATGAGCTGACTTTATAAAATCACACACATTCAACTCATCAGCCACAATGAGCACAATGCAAGTGTAAACGACTAGTCCGGACGGCTGAGCGCCAGAACCAGAATATTTAACCTGTCATATTTTCAACAATGTAGATTCAGCAGAATTCATTTTTAAAATTGGTAGAATCATCATGCCTAACAGTTAAAAATAAGTGAGCAATGGATGAGTTGGTATGTTCTACTCCAGCATTCAATAATGAAAAGGTTAAAAAAAAGTTCACATTTTTGATTCTTTCTTTCTCAATTACAATCAAGGATTCACAGACTAGAAGAAATCTCAAAGGACTTCTGAATTCCTGGCTCTTATTTCTAGATTAGAGATATGGAAACACTATCTTAAAGAACCCATTAAGGGAATTCTAAATCCTCAATTGCCCTTTTCTTGATTACCAGTTAACCACTATCTACTGTAACTTGCAATTGGTCAAGCAATTAAGGACAATTAAATCATTAGAAAGAACGGTTGTTTAAATTAACTATAAACACATTTTGAGAAGGAGAACTCATAATTTATCGAACTGATAATCCTATTCCCACTACCCCAACCCTTCACAATGTTGACAGACCCTGTCCTGGGGAGAAGTTTGGGAATTTATAAGTAGCTCATAGAAACGTTATAATAGACTGAGGCTTTTGACTTGGAGTTTCCAACTGTCTGTCTAATTCATGCCATCTGAAAAAAAGCCACATTCAAACCTTGCAAAGAACAATTACATAATGCTCAATTTTGAACAATGCCCTTTTTTTGGCGTATTTCAAGAGTTATGCCCCGACTACTCCAAAAAATAACTTGAAAGTTTCCCCGTTCTCATTTTTAAAATTGGCGCTGCGCAGCCTGTCCTGTAGCTTCGGGGGTGCGTTGAAAAAAAGGATGCCTCCCTTCTGCGCATGTGTGAAAAAAAAGACGTTTTTTACGTGACAGCTATGGACGCGCATGCCCAGTACACCTCCTGGTCTGCATTCGACCATTTTTAAAGAACCAGTTGTGCGTGAGAACTGCAATTCTCAGTGGAAAAAAATCAGAGCTGCAAAATGCAAAGACCAAGAATTTCTCACAGGATGAAGTAGAGGCACTAGTTACTGTAATTGAGGACAGATGGCACGAGCTGGACACCAGCAGAGGTCACATAAACGTTTCATCAAAAGAAATTAAGAAATGCTGGAACCAACTTGCAAAAGATTACAGTGCACTGGTGACCACCCCGAGGTCTGGAGGCCAGTGCAAAAAAAAGTGGCAGGACCTTGGTCAAATAATTAGTGCAAGTAATATTTTCATTTATTCAATGGAATTGCAATTGTAAATGTGACCATCTGAATGTCCCACCCAGCAGAAAGACAGCCTCTCTAAAAAGTTATATTTTCATCTTTGCAGAGGAAGGTGGCACACAACAAAAGAGAGAGAACTCGAACAGGAGGAGGCCCGGCAAATCTGCACCCACTGACACACTTGGAAGACAGGGTCACTGCTTTGATGGGTTCTTCCTGGAGAAAAGCAACCACCACTGCACAAGCTGGGCCCACACTCGAGGGAGAGGGTAAGTCCTGCAAATTCCACATTCTGACTTTGCTAAAAGTTAAGTAATGCGCGGGCTAGCCATGCTTCGGTTCATGGGGATGTCTCCCTCAGCTACGCTTCGGTTGATGCAATGTGCTATCATTCATCGTGGTCTTTCAAATCAGCCCACTGCCTGTGCTGTGTGTGCCTACTCATGCCACCCACCCTGCCCCCTCCTCTGCAGCTAACCATTTGTCTGTTCTGTTATATTTTGCACAACTTGAGGCCAACCCTGACGAGGCTGAAGCCGATGCAAAAGATTCAGATGTGGACGAGCCTGAAGAGGAGAACATCTTCCAATTCCACCTTCCAGACCAAGAACATGGGAGTGAGGGGGGAAGGGGGGGAGGTGGTGGAGGAGCTTGAAGCCCCCACTGTTGTACTCACTCTGGAGGAGGTGCAGTTGCTGCCCATTGAGGTGCCAGCCCCATTCCTGAGTGGTACGAGTGTTGGGACATTCCATGGTTTTGCACAGTCCGAGGCTGCATGTCCCAGTTGGATGCAACGAGCCACACCCAGGGTGAGGAGGGGAAGAAGAGCTCGACAGCGCGCTCCTGAGGTGCAGGATGTAACAGATGTGGTTCAGGTGATGGCAATGAGTGCAGAGAGCATTGACCTTACGCGATTACTCCTGGACATCATCAGTGGGGTGGGTGATGTGGTATCGGGACTGTTGGGAGAAGTAACAACACTCTCACGGGAAATGGGAACGCTGTCTGGACACATGAGGGAGGGAATGTCACAGGCAGCTGATACACTGTTGGTGAACATGAGGGAGGGAATGTTGCAGGTAGTTGAGATACTGTCGAGGCACATGAGGGAGGGAATGTCGGAGTTAGCTGCTGCAATAAGGGAACATGCCCAGACCCCGCGGCGATTGACAGAATCAACTGCCACTCCCACTCCAATTCCCAGACCAGCCTCTGAAGAGGTCCAAGCCGGGCCTTCCATATTACTGCCTGCCCACGCCCCCTATCAAGAAGTGCGCATTACCTGAGATGCTCGAAAGAATAAGCTTGGTACCAACCAGAGAAACGCTGCGTCATCGCCAGCGGGCAGGGGTGGAGTCACCAAGACGAAGCGCAGCAGGCGTTCTTAGAATAAAGTGGAGGATAGATGGGTGCAGCCTTTCTTTGCTGTTGTTGTTGTTATTATTATTTTTACTGCTGTAACTGTTTTCAAATTAAAGGTTTTTTGTAAGTGATGTAAATTTACAAGTTTAAAAGTTTGTCAATGATCTTAAAGTTTTTAAGTGATTTTAAAGTTTTTAAGTGATCTTAAAACGTGTAAGTGATTTCAAAATTTGTAGGTGACCTTAACTGAAAACTTTAAAGTTTGAGACAAGAAATTTGTAATTAAAATTAAGTTAAGTATAAACAAGTGTTAAACTTTTGAATAAAATCTAGTTTAAATTATAACTGAATCATTTGCATTATTTGTTCCATTATTAACACAACCCTTTGAACTAAAGAAGAATCATTTACATTATTTGTTCTATTAACACAACACAACATTACGGAGCAGGTCCAAACAGTAAACATGGTCAATGTGGAATAGTTGCTCCTGAGCCTTCAGGCAGCAAAGCGTTCATGGACGAGCTGCTGGCACAAGGCTCGAGCAATCGTTAAAGGGGCACGACGGCCCGCCCTCCTCCGCCGTCGTGCTCCTGGTTCAGGTAGTTGTATGGCTTCCTCCTCCTCCTCATCATCTGCATCTTCCTCTTCATCATCAGCCACTCTCACCTCTGGTGGGTCTTCTACTATCAGCTGCTGCTGCCTCGTGATGGCTAAGTTATGCAGCATGCAGCACATAACAGTGAACTGACCGACAATCTCAGGGAAGTATTGCAAGTAGCCTCCGGAATGGTCCAGGCATTGGAAACGTTGCTTCAAGATGCCAATGGTCCTCTCTATTATGCTACGCATCGTAATATGCGACATGTTGTATTCCCGGTCAGCTTCTGTCCGGGTTACGTGTAGGGTCATCATGAGCAAGGTGGCGAGGCCGTACCCTTTGTCTCCCAGCAGCCAGCTTTGCCCTTCTGACTGCTGCTGAATCATGGCAGATATAGCACTCTCGCGTAGGATGCTCCCAGGGTACCTGACATCAACTGCCATGATGTGATGCTTATCGTCATAGATGAGCTGCACATTAACGGAGTGGAAGCCTTTTCTATTCCTGTATATCTCGGAATCCTCCAAAGGTGCTCGCAAGGCGATGTGGGTACAATCAATGCAGCCCTGTACCTGTGGGAAGCGAGCAATCCTGGAAAAACCTTGTCATGCATTGCCTGGACGGTCAGGGGGAACTTTATGTAATCATTCCTCCAGGCATATAGTGCAGCAGTCACCTGCTGAATGCAGATATGTGTTGCATGTTGAGAAATGGCGCACACATCCCCAGTTGTGGCCTGGAATGATCCAGATGCATAAAATGAAAGTACTTCAACTGACAAAGCAATCCTCCTGACTCTTCTAGGGTGCAGGTCTGCTTTTACTAAGTCACAGATCTCAGTTACAACTTCTTTGCGGAAACGCAGCCTTCTCACACGGTCTACATCACTCACGTGCAGGTATGAATGCCTGTCTCGATATACCCGATATGTGTAAGGCCTCCTGCCCATTTATCTTACGTGCTCCGAGGTTCCTCAGGTGATGCTGTCTAATCAATCTTCTCTGCAGCACAATCATGCAGAAGACTCGCACGAGGTATGCCATTGTCAATATTGCCCCCATAATTTAATTGTAGCTTTGCAAGAAGCTCAAAACAGCAGGAGAAAAGACAGCACTCACACCTTATCTCCTCTCTCTCCCGAAGGTCGACGCCCTAATATGGACCACACCCAGGTCTGCGCAATCGGCTTGCTTAAAATGGGAAGCCAGGCATTCAATAAAGAAACAAAGTCTAATACAATTCTTTCATTTTTGATTTTTTTCAACGTACCACCCCATCACCAACCGAATGTCTCCTCATCGGGCTCGAGGGTTAGCCGACAGAATCGCTCCCTCGCCCGGACATAGGGGTTCAGCGCCCAGCACTGTCCTCCCACCCTCCCGGGCTTCTTTTGAAGCTGGTGTATAGCCTAAGTGTGCTCACCCCTTCTGTTTGGCTTCCACCCCACCCCACCGGGCTTCTTTTGAAGCTGAGCCCCTAACCCCTGCGTCCAGGCGAGGGAGTGATTCTACCGGCCGACGCTCCGACCTTCGAGCCCGATGAGGAGATGTTCAGTAGTGGCGTGGTTCTTTGAAAAAAATCAAAAATTAAAGAATTGAATTCGACGTTCATTTTCTCCCTTTTGACTTTGAAAAAATTAACCTTCATGATGCATATTTATGTGCTCTTGATTCCCTCCAAAACTTCGCCTAAAAACAACAGCATCTTTCTGCGCTGGTTTTTTAATGTGTGCTGGTTTTTCTGAAGTGCCCAGAAGGTTTTCTGGGACACATACGGCATCCAAGGAAAAATATAAGTTGGCCAAACTTGCTTAAATGTGAAAAACTGGCGCAGACATCAGGTTATGCCCCCTACGATGCAAAAAAATACTAACCTAAAAAAATCATAACTAACTGAGTTACGCTGGCGCAGAAACTTTGGGGAAACTGGGAGACTTGAATTGACGCCAAAAAAGCCGGCGCGCGCCAAAAAAACGGGACCAATAACTGGGGAAAATTGAGCCCATAGAATTTACAGCACAGAAATAAGCCATTCAGCCCAACAGGTCTATGCCGGTGTTTACGCTCTACACGAGCCTTCCTTCACCTTACTTCATTTTACCCTATCAACAAATCTTTCTATTCCATTCTACCTTATGTACTTATCAAGATTCCGCAAGCAACAACTTTCATTCAGCTATAATTTTAACTAAACCTGTTTCATATGTATACTTGTCTTTACTCTGCACAACCACCAGAGAGCTCATTCACTGGAGTCCCAAGTGATCCCATAATCCCTTGGGAGCACAGGTATTAAAGGAGGCTTCACAGGTTGGAGAGGCACACTGGAGACCTGCAATAAAAGACTAATGTCAGGCTTTACTTTGAGCTCATAGTGTTCAGTCTGACTCTTTCTCCATACACAACAATTGGCGACGAGATGCAGATAGCGAACGCAAAGATGCAGAGAACAGTGGGCATCCTGGAGAAATTCTCAGAGGGAGATGATTGGGAAACTTTTGTGGAGCGACTCAACCAATACTTCGTGCCAATGAGCTAGATGGGGAAGAGAGCGCTGCCAAACGAAGGGCAATCTTCCTCACCTTCTGTGGGGCACCAACGTATGGCCTCATGAACAATCTGCTTACTCCAGCGAAACCCACGGCGAAATCGTACGATGATTTGTGCGCACTGGTCCGAGAGCATTTGAACCCGAAGGAAAGCGTTCTGATGGTGAGGTACCAGTTCTACACCTAAAAAAGGTCTGAAGGCCAGGAAGTGGTGAGTTATGTCACTGAGCTAAGACGCCTTGCAGGACATTGCGAATTTGAAGGACATTTGGAGCACATGCTCAGAGACTTTTTCGTACTTGGCATTGGCCACGAAACCATACTTTGCAAACTTTTGACTGCAGAGACCCCAACCTTGAGTAAGGCCATAGCGATAGCCTGGGCGTTCATTGCCATCAGTGACAATAAGATGCAAATCTCTCAGCACACAAGTGCTGCTACAAATACTGTGAACAAAATGATGTTGTTTTCGAATCGTAACGTAGAGGGCAGGTCACACATACCAGCAAGTACAAGTCCGCAGATGTCTCAGAATCCACCATCAAGGGTGTTGAATGCAAGGCCATAAACACCTTTTTAGCGATGCCGGGGTGATCATCGTTTCCATTCATGCTGATACAAACAGTACGTTTGCAAGGGATGTGGAACAATGGGACACATCCAACGAGTGTGCAGGCAAGCTGTAAAGCATGTTAAACCTGCAAACCGCCATGTTGCAGAGGAGGACAGATCCATGGAGGATCACGATGAACCAGAGCCTCAGATCGAGGGAGGCAGAGGTACATGGGGTGCACACATTCACCACGAATTGTCCCCGATAATGCTGAATGTTGAATTAAATGGACTCCCGGTGTCAATGGAGCTGGACACAGGCGCGAGCCAGTCCATCATGGGCAAAAAGACTTTCGAAAGTTGTAGTGCAACAAGGCCTCAAGGCCAGTCTTAACTCTAGTTCGCACAAAACTAAGAACTTACATGAAAGAACTGATTCCTGTAATCAGCAGGGCTACCGTAAAGGTCTCCTACGATGGAGCGGTGCACAAGCTACCACTCTGGGTGGTACCGGGCGATGGTCCCATGCTGCTCGGCAGGAGCTGGCTGGGAAAGATTCGCTGGAACTGGGATGACATCCGAGCACAATCGCCCACTGACGACATTTTGTGTGCCCAGGTCTTAAACAAATTTCCTTCGCTGTTCGAACCAGGCATCGGGAAATTCCAAGGAGCAAAAGGGCAGATCCACCTAATTCCGGGAGCGCGACCCATCCATCACAAGGTGAGAGCAGTACCCTACATGATTAGAGAAAGGGGAGAGATCGAGTTAGACCGACTGCAAAGAGAGGACATCATTTCCCCGATCGAGTTCAACGAGTGGGCTAGTTCTATCGTCCCAGTCCTCAAGGGAGACAGCACCATCAGAATCTGTGGCGATTACAAAGTATCTATCAATCGTTTCTCCCTGCAGGACCAATAACCACGACCAAAGTCCGACGACCTCTTTGCAACACTGGTGGGAGGAAAGACATTCACGAAACTGGATCTGACTTCAGCCTACATAATGCAGGAACTGAAGGAATCATCGAAGACCCTCATCTGCATCAACACGCACAAAGGTCTTTTTGTTTATAACAGAAGCCCGTTTGGAATCCGATCAGCGGCGGCGATATTCTAGAGAAACATAGAAAGCTTACTGAAGTCGGTCCCGCATACTGTGGTCTTCCAGGACGACATCTTGGTCACAGGTCGGAACACAGTCGAGCATCTGCAGAACTTGGAGGAGGTTCTTAGTCGACTCAACTGCGTGGGGCTCAGGTTAAAATGCTCGAAGTGTGTTTTCCTGGTGCCTGAAGTGTAGTTCCTGGGAAGGAGGATTGCGGCGGATGGCATCACGCCCACCAACGCGAAGACGGAGGCAATCGAGAACGTACCGAGGCCACAAAACGTGCCGGAGCTGCAGTCAATTCTGGGACTCTTGAAGTACTTTGGTAACTTCTTACCGGGTCTCAGCACACTGTTAGAACCACTGCATGTCTTACTACGAAAAGGGGACGAATGGGTTTGGGGCAAAAGCCAAGAAAATGCCTTTGTCATAGCGAGAAAATTGTTATGCTCAAACAAATTGCTTGTGTTGTATGATTCATGTAAGCGTTTGGTACTAGCATGTGATGTGTCATCGTATGGCATCGTGTGTATTGCAACAAGCTAATGATTCGGGAAACTGCAACCGGTTGCTTATGCATCCAGGAGTCTGTCTCAGGCTTAGAGAGCCTGCAGCATGATTGAGAAAGAAGCGTTAGCGTGTGCGTATGGGGTAAAGAAAATGCATCAATACCTGTTTGGGCTAAAATTCGAATTGGAAACTGACCATAAGCCACTTATATCCCTGTTCTCCAAGAGTAAAGGGATAAATACCAACGGATCGGCCCACATCCAGAGATGGGCGCTCACATTGTCCGCATACAACTACACCATCCGCCACAGGCCAGGCACAGAAAACTGCGCTGATGCTCTCAGTAGGCTGCCATTGTCCACCACGGGGGTGTTAATGGTGCAGCCCGCAGATCTAGCCATGGTTATGGAAGCATTTGAGAGTGAGCAATCACCTGTCACTGCCAGCAGATCAAAACCTGGACATGCCAGGACCCCTTATTATCTCTAGTCAAAAGATGTGTGCTTCATGGGAGCTGTTCCAGCGTCCCAGTAGAAATGCAGGAAGTGATAAAGCCGTTCCAGCGGAGCAAAGTTGAAATGTCTATACAGGCAGACTGCTTTCTGTGAGGCAATCGAGTAGTGGTCCCCAAGAAGGGCAGAGACACCTTCATCAATGACCTCCACAGTACCCACCCAGGCAACGTAATGATGAAAGCAATAGCCAGATCCCACGTGAGGTGACCACGTATCGATGTGGACTTGGAGTCCTGTGTTCACAGATGTAATATATACTCGCAGTTAAGCAATGTAGCCAGGGTGGGCCTCTAAGTTTATGGTCTTGGCCCTTCAAACCGTGATCTAGGGTACACGTCGACTATGCAGGCTCGTTCTTGGGTAAAGTGTTCCTTGTGGTTGTAGACGCGTACTCCAAGTGGATTGAATGTGAGATAATGTTGGCTAGCACGTCCGCTGCAACTACTGAAAGCCTGTGGGCCATGTTTGCCACACATGGCCTACCCGATGTCCCGGTGAGCGACAATGGGCCATGTTTTACCAGGGCTGAGTTCAAAGAATTCATGACCCGTAACGGGATCAAACATGTCATATCTGCCCCGTTTAAACCAGTATCCAATGGTCAGGCAGAGAGAGCAGTGCAAACCATCAAGCAAAGCTTGAAGAGGGTAACTGAGGGCTCACTGCAGACTCGCCTATCCCGATTCCTGCTTAGCTGCCGCACGAGACCCCACTTGCTCACTGGAATCTCACCTGCTGAATTGCTCAAGAAAAGAGCACTTAAGACAAGGCTCTCGTTAGTTCACCCTGATCTACATGAACAGGTAGAGAGCAGACGGCTTCAACAAAGTGCATTCCATGACAGCGCAAATGTGTCATGCGAGATTGAAATCAATGATCCTGTATTTGTATTGAATTATGGACAAGGTTCCAAGTGGCTTCCCGGTACTGTCGTGGCCAAAGAGGGGAGCAGGGTATTTCCGGTCAAACTCTCAAATGGACTCATTCACCGGAAACACTTGGACCAAATCAAACTCAGATTCATGGACTATCCTGAGCAACCCACCTTGGACCCTACCTTTGTTGATCCCCCAACATACACACCAGTGGCAACCGGCACCACGGTTGACCACGAAGCAGAACCCGTCATCCACAGCAGCCCTGCAGGGCCCAACACACCAGGCAGCCCAGCAAGGCCAGCTGCACAGCAACCCAGCAAGGGCCCAACAAATGATTCAACAACACCAGCTTTCACACCGAGACGATCAACCAAGGCAAGAAGGGCCCCAGATCGACTCACATTGTAAATAGTTACACTATTGACTTTGGCGGGGTGTGTTGTTATATATGTATACTTGTATTTACTCTGTACAGCCACCAGAGGGCTCTACCCCTGGAGTTCCAAGTGATCCCATAATCCCTTGGGAGCACAGGTATTTAAGGTGGCTTCACAGGTTGGAAAGGCACTCTGGAGACCTGCAATAAAAGACTAAGGTCACACTTTACTTTGAGCTCACAGTGTTCAGTCTGACTCTCCATATACAACAAAACACATGTGACAGTCATGGCTCAATGGGGAGCACTCTTGCCTTTGAGTTAGATGGTTGTGAGTTCAAGTTCCACTCCAGAGACTTGAGCACATAAGTCTCAGTTGACACTCCAGTGCAGCACTGAGGGAGTACTACACTGTCAGAGGTGCCATCTTTCAGATGAGATATTAAACCGAGGCCCCGTCTGCTCCTTTAGATGTATGTAAAAGATCTCATGGCATTAATTTGAAAATGAGCAGGGAAGTTGTCCTCAGTGTCCAGGCCAATATTTATTCCTCAGTCAACATAAAAAAACAAATATTCTGCTCATTATTGCATTGCTGTTTTGTGGGAGCTTGCTGTGTGCAAATTGGCTGCTGCATTTCCTACATTACAACAGTGACTACACTTTAAAAGTGCTTCATTGGCTGTAAAGGCTCGATGGGATGCCCTGAGGTTCTGAAAGGCATGATAGAATTGCAAGTCTTTATTTTTTTTCTTTATGACTGGTGTGCCTAGTAATAGGTGTCCCCATTGGCTCAGTGCTTGCTCTCTTGCTTCTGTATCAAAGTCTGTTTCCACATGTACACTGACGATACCCACTTCTATCTCACCACCACTTCTCTCGATTCCTCCACTGTCTCTAAATTGTCAGACTGCTTGTCCGAAATCCAGTACTGGATGAGTAAAAATTTCCTCCATCCCTGGCAACGGTCAGAGGTTGAACCAGACTGTTCGCAACCTTGGTGTCGTATTTGACCCAGAGATGAACTTCCGACCATAAGTCCGTGTCATCACTAAGACCACCTACTTCCACCTCCATAACATCGCCCGACTCTGCCCCTGCTTCAGCTCATCAGCTGATGCTACCCTCAGCCATGCCTTTGTTACCTCTAGGCTTGACTATTCCAATGCACTCCTGGTTGGACTCCCATGTTCTACTCTCCATAAACCTGAGCTCATCCAAAACTCTGCTGTCCATATCTTAACTCGCTCCAAGTCCCCATCACCCATCACCCCTGTGCTCACTGGTTGAGTAACGCCTCGATTTTACAATCTGCATCCTTATTTTTAAATTCCTCCATAGCCTCACCCCTTCCTATCTCTCTAACCTCATCAAGTTCTACAACCCTCCGAGATATCTGCTGTGCTCCAATTCTGGCCTCTTGCGCATCCCCAATTTTAATCACTGCAACATTGGCGGACAAACCTTCAACTGCTGAGGATCTAAGCTCTATAATTCCTCCCTTAACCTCTCCACCTCTCTTTCCTCCTTTAAGACACTCCTTAAAACCTACCTCTTTGAGCAAGCTTTTGGTCACCTGCCCTAATATCACCTTATGCAGCTCGGTGTCAAATTTTGTTTTATAATTCTCCTGTGAAGCGTCTTGGGACGTTTTACTATGTTAAAGGCACTATATAATTGCATCAGAACATCATGGGTTCAAGCTCCACTCCAGCAACTTGACACTTTAGTGTAGTACTGAGGAAGTGCGGCATGGTCAGATCTGCCATCTTTCAGATGAGACATTAAACTAAGTCAGAGGTAAAAGATCCCATGGCACTATTTGACGAAGAACAGGGGAGTTTTCCTTGTGCACTGGCCAACATTTTTCCCTCAACCAACACCTTTAAAAACGGGAGGGGCAATTTTGAACTTTCATTTAGTGATCAGCCCAGCGCTCATTGAGTGCAAGTGGCCAGCTTGTTTCCTTTGGTCAAACAAAACATTCACCCTAAAATGTTCTCGGCAATTTTTGGAAAGGCCATACATAGACTATACGAGTGAGTGGAATAAAAACACAACAAGATGTTTAGTTAGAAACATGGGGCCGAAATTGACCACTGCCCAAAACGAGTTGCACCTACCGCTTTTGAAGTGTTCCAGCCGCCCCAATGCGTGGAGTGGCCGAACTGTAGAAATTCAGCACTTCAGGTTTTTTTGGAGCGGGGCGGAAGTGGCGTCATCATCGGGGTGGAAGTGGGGGCAGGGTAGAGTAGCTGGCACTGGCAGAACGGAAGTGGGGGCGGGGCGGAGTAATCAACGCTTGATGTCATCAGCGCTGTGCTGATGACGTCATTGCGCTGGTGCATCACAACATCCCTCCCTGTCAGTTAAAGTGGAGGGCCACTGCAAACTTTGCAGCCACTTTAGTGGCAAACACTGGGAAACCAGGGTGGGTTTCGGCCGGGCCAGTGAACTGGCGCCCAAGAGAGGGTGCCAGGCTGCCTGTTTGCAGCTGGGCTGAACCCGCACCAATAATAGTCGGCCCGGCCTGGCAGTTGGCCAATAAACAAAAAATAAATGGCGTCGCCAGCAGCGGCATTTCCCCTTTAAGGGCGGCCGCACCGCCCAGCCACAGAGAGTGTCTCGGTAGCAAAAACTGTCAGTGGCACTGAACGACAGCAGCGTCGCTCCCGCAAGGCAATTCTGGGAAAGGGGCAATTTCCTGAGAGGCAATTTCGGGGAAGGGTCCCAACCGGTCGGTAAGGAGTCGGCGCATGCACGCCATGGCAGAAAACGGGCGGAACGGTCCCCTACACCGCTCCAAACCTGAGGAAGGGTAATTTTTAATATGGCGACCCGTCCACAGAGATTCGGCGGCCATTCCGCATCGACCCATGGCCGCCACTTTCAGACAGCCAGAGGCCCTATAGAAAGGGATAATTTCAGCCCCATAGAATCATAGAAATTTACGACACAGAAGGAGGCCATTCGATCCATTATGGTATTGCCGACCGAAAAAGAGCAATCCAGCATCCTCTGGGTGAAAAAAGATTCTCCTCAACTCCCCTCTAATCCTTGTACCAATTACTTTAAATCTATGCCCCTTGGTTATTGACCCCTCTTCTAAGGGGAAACAGATCCTTCCTATCCACTCTATCTAGGCCCCTCATAATTTTATATATCTCAATCAAGTCTCTGCTCAGCCTCCGCTGTTCCAAAGCAAACAACCCCACCCTATCCAATCTTTCCTAAGTAAAATTCTCCAGTCCTGGCAACATTCTTGTAAATCTCCTCTGTACCCTCTCCAGTGCAATCGTATCTTTCCTGTAATGCAGTGACCAGAACTGTACACAGTACTCTAGCGTTGGCCTAACTAGTGTCTTATACCATTCAAGCAAAACCTCCCTGCTCTTATATTCTATGCCTCAGCTAATAATGGAAAGTGTTGTGTTCCTAACACAGATGAGACTGCACGCAGGGAGGTTAAAGTAACAGTGACCTCAGTCTTTATTAAAACACTCCAGAGTGAGTAACAGGCCTTAGGGGCCGGCTTATATACAGTGCTCCCAAGGGATGCTGTGATCACTTGGGAATTCAGGGGATGCGCTTCCTGGTGGCGGAACATGGGAGTGCATGCTTTACAGGTACACAACAGAAAATATCTTGTATGCCTGCCTAACCACCTTATCTACTTGTCCTGCTACCTTCAGGGATCTGTCGACATGCACTCTAAGGTTCCTCTTGTCCTCCACACTTCTCAGTATCCTACCAGTTATTGTGTTTTCCCTTGCCTTGTTAGCCCTCCTCAAATGCATTACCTCACATTTCTCTAGATTGAATTCAGTTTGCTACTTTTCTGCCCACCTGACCAGTCCATTGAATCTTCCTCTAGTCTACAGCTTTCTTCTTCTCTATCAACCACAAGGCCAATTTTTGTCTCATCTGCAAACGTCTTAATCATGCCCCCTACATTGAAGTCTCATCATCATAGGCAGTCCCTCGGAATCCACTTGCTTCCACTCTCAAAGTGAGTTCTTAGATGACTGAACAATCCAATATTAGAACCACAGTCACTGTCAGAGGTGGGACAGACAGTCGTTGAGGGAAAGGATGGGTGGGACTGGTTTGCCGCACGCTCTTTCCGCTTGGTTTCTGCATGCTCTCGGCGATGAGACTTGAGGTGTTCAGCGCCCTCCCGGATGCACTTCCTCCATTTCGGGCGGAGTTTGGCCAGAGTCGCCCAGGTGTTGGTGGGGATGCTGCACTTTATCAAGGAGACTTTGAGGGTGCCTTTGAAATGTTTCCTCTGCCCACCTTTGGCTCGTTTGCCGTGAAGGAGTTCCGCATAGAGTGCTTGCTTTGGCAGTCTCGTGGCAGGCATGCGAAAAATGTGGCCTGCCCAGCAGAGCTGAGTGAGTGTGGTCAGTGCTTCAATGCTGGGGATGTTGGCCTGGTCGAGGACGCTAACGTTGGTGTGCCTGTCCTCCCAGGGGATTTGCAGGATCTTGCAGAGTCATTGTTGGTGGTATTTCTCCAGTGACTTGAGGTGTCTGCTGTACATGGGTCATGTCTCTGAGCCATACAGGAGGGTGGGTATTACTACAGCCCTGCAGACCATGAGCTTCGTGGCAGATTTGACGGCCTGGTCTTCGAACACTTTTTTCCTCAGTCGGCCAAAGGCTGCATTGGCGCACTGGAGGCGGTGTTGAATCTCGTCGTCAATGTTTGCCCTTGTTGATAAGAGACCCCCAAGGTATGGGAAATGGTCCACGTTGTCCAGGACCGCGCCGTGGATCTTGATGGCTGGGGAGCTGTCCTGTGCAGCGGGGACAGGTTGGTGGAGGAACTTTGTCTAACGGATGTTTAGTGTAAGGCCCATGCTTTCGTATGCCACAGTGAATATGTTGACGATGACTTGGAGTTCAGCCTCTGTACGTGTGCAGATGCAGGCGTTGTCCGCGTACTGTAGCTGGATGACAGAGGTTGGGGTGGTTGTGGATCTGGCCTGGAGACAGCACAGGTTGAACAGGTTCCCATTGTTCTGTAGTTTAGTTCCACTTCAGCGGGGAGCTTGTTGAATGTGAGTGGAGCATGGCGGCTAGAAAGATTGAGAAGCAGGTTGAGGCGATGACGCAGCCCTGTTTGATCCCGGTCCGGACATGGATTGGATCTGTGATGGATCCTTTGGTAAGGATCACGGTCTGCATGTCGTCGTGGAGCAGGCGGAGGATGGTGACGAAGTTTTGGGGGCATCCGAAATGGAGGAGGACGCTCCATAGACCCTCGCAGTGTCAAAGGCCTTTGTAAGGTCGAAGAAGGCCATGTATAAGGGCTGGTGCTGTTCCCTGCATTTTTCCTGTAGCTGTCACGCTGCAAAAATCATGTCCGTTGTGCCCCGTAGGGGACGAAATCTGCACTGTGACTCCGGGAGGAACTCATTAGCCACGGAAAGAAGACGGTTGAGGAGGACTCTAGCGACGACTTTCCAATGGCTGATAGCAGGGAAATTCCTCTGTAGTTGCCGCAGTCGGCCTTGTCCCCTTTTTTAAGGGTGGTCACGATCACTGCATCTCTGAGATCCCCAGGCATGCTCTCCTCCCTCCAGATGAGAGAGATGAGGTTGTGTATTCGCGCCAGCAGTGCCTCTCCACCATACTTCAATGCCTCAGCAGGGATTCCGTCCACACCCGTAGCCTTGTTGTTTTTAAGCTGTCTTATGGCTTTTTCTACCTCGTGCCGTGTTGGGGTCTCACTGAGGTGGTGGCGGGTAGCATGCTGCAGAATGGAGTCAAGAACACCCGAGTCAAAGGCAGAGTCTTGATTGAGGAGATCTTTGAAGTGCTCTTTCCAGTGGGCCCTTACTGCCTCGGTGTCCTTGATGAGTGTTTCTCCGTTCTTGGCCAGCAGTGGGGTGGAGGCTTGGTTGTTTGGCCCGTAGATGGCCTTGACTGCGATGAAGAACCCTCGCACATCATGGTTGTTGGCCAGCTGCTGTATCTCCTGTGCTTTCTCCATCCGCCACCTGTTCTTTAGGTCCCGGGTTTTTTGTTGGACCTCAGCCTTGAGCCGTCTGTAATGCTGTTTTGCTGCTCCCGAGTTGGGTTGTTGTTTAAGCTCAGAAGTGTCCTGCGCTTGCGATCTATTATCTCTTGGATCTCCTGATCATTCTCATCAAACCAGTCCTGGTGTTTCCTGGTTGTGTAACCAAGTGTTTAAACTATTGATGTATACCACAAAAAGCAAGGGACCTAATACTGAGCCCTGCGGAACCCAACTGGAAACAGCTTTCCAGTTAGTACACTTTGGATTTAAGTATGGCAGTTGGGAATACTAGAGTAAAATTTCTGCTCTCCTAACATTGCATGATCTTCTGGGTCAACCTCGTTAGAGATTTATCGTGAGCTTCCACCTGCATTGAGCCTGGTGCTAAGAACTTGCTTAATGCAGTTATGGGATTTCCTGTGCAGTGGCAACTGCTATTTAAAAGGGAAATGTATTGTTACTGAGCAGGAAGAAATCTTTGTGCGGAAATTGTAGCATTTCCTTGAGTATCATGAGGAAGAATGTAGGCAAACAGCATTATTAATAAATGCAGCATTGGAAGTGCTGCTGTGGCAAATAGGCGAAAAGAGGCTTACTTAGCTTGAGTCTTTCTGAGCCAACTGCACTGCACGGAAGGAAGCAACTAAGAGAGTTAGTGCAGTCTCTAATATACAGAGGAACTGGCAGCAAATAAGGAAAATGTTTGCCAGCCTCAGAAAAAGTGCCAAGGTAAGACTGCCAGACATTTCACTGGACAAAGTAAGTCGGCAAAATATGCGTGCCATAAATAGTTTCCCTTCAACCTGTCACACTTTACTGAGTACACATGCGAAGCACGCAGATATCCTTACAACTCTTTCAGAGAATAACATGGTTGTTCATATTGCTGTAGGGCAACATTTGTAGCTGCTATTTAATCTGGAACTATTGTTGCACTTGGATCTGAAAAGTTTGCCAACAAAACCTAAGCCTATGATGCCTGTTTATTTACTCAGATACAATTTGAGTTGCAGTTGGGTGCCAATGTATGTGCACTTGAAACTTGAGCAAGGAAAGACCAGCTGAATGTGAAGGATCAGTAGAGTTGCGTTTAGCCTCGGTGATTGAGGCATGTACTGAATATTTGTATTTTGACATTAATTTACTTCATTTTAGCCTTTTAGTGCTCAGAACTGGTAAGATAATTTAAAATAGCATTTTTCATGCCCTCAGGATGTCCTCAAGTACTTTACGTTGAATTAATTACTCTTGAAGTGCAATCACTGTTGATTTGTAGATAAATCTAGTAGTCAATTGTTGCACACCAAGATCCTATAAACAGCATTTAGAAAAATGATCAGAAGATCTGATTTGGTGTTGTTGGCTAAATGTTGGCAAGGACACACAAGAGAATTCCTTTGCTCATGTTGCCATGGAATGGTGCCTCGGTTTAACATTGTATTTAAAAGACGGCACCTAAAAATTGCGATAATATACTGAAGTGTCAGTGTAGATTATGGGCTTGAACCTACAGCCTTCCGACTCTGAGACAAGAGTAACTATCACTGAACCAAGGCTGAGATTTCTTAAAGGGAGGAGGCCAGTAATGTCAGATCCCCCTCATCCCTCGCCCACATCTTTTGGATTTTCTGGTTATCACGAGGGTGGGATGTCAGGGGATGAATACATGTGCCTGAAGCAGATGAAGAGTGAGTTAACTCTGAAAGTAAGGTGAAAGGCCCTAAAAGGATCTTCCCCCTCATTTTGTAGGAATATCGTGGATGCCTATTAGAAAAGGCACCCAGAATAAACAGGCATTAGACCTTGTGCCCTTAGAGGATTTTAGAGGGGCAGCCTGCAAGTCCATGGAAGACGATAAAGGTAAATAGAATCTTACCTTTTGCAGGTCCCAGAGAGATCTTTGAACTGAAGGATTTCTGACTTCTGTTTCTGGACAGCAGACAGAAGGCACTGCAACAAATGATCATTAACACTGTTGCAGACCTCTCAGCAAAAGAGTTTGGGGAGAGAAGGAGTACAGCAAGGCACTGTGGTTTATGTTGGAATTAATGAAATAGGAGAAATGGAATTTCAGCAAGGGGAGTTTCAGCAATTAGGAGATAGATTAAAGAGCAGGATAAGAATAAGAATCGTAAAATAAAGGCACTAAATACATGGCCGGAGATATGGTATAGGAGAGAAGGGCTCAGCATCCTCGGACATTGGGACCAGTATTAGAGTAGGAGGGACAAGCTTTACCATGAAAAGGCTGGGACCATTGTCCTTACTGGAAAAGTAACAAGTGTTCCATAGATTGAGGTAAGTATAAGGTAAGTGGCAACACAGGGGAGAGACTTCTACAATGTTCCCAGGACTGCTTTGGATCAGAAATTTAGAGGCCTGTTAGCGCCTCCGGGATGGGCGGGAGAGGGGCGGGGAGGGGAGGGCAGGGGGGGAGGGGCGGGGGGGGTGGTGGGGGGAGGGGGAGTTACCAGCTCCGGGAAAATTGCCCAGGGGTTTGTGGAGGTGCTGCCATGGCAGCGCTGCGGCCCGTGGTTAGTGCCCCGGGCCGCCGCACAACTAGCGATGATGTCATCGTCGTGCACAGCAACCCCTCACTGCCCATTACTGTCCCGCAGGGGAAATTACCCCACGGGTTGCAAAGCTGGCTGACATCTGCTCTCGGGGCACTACTTAAATGGGAGGATGCCAGCACCCGCGCCGCCATCTTTTCTGGATTGCCGACTCTCGGGTCGGCTCCAAGATGGTGGTGCTAGCATAGTCCAGCTG
This sequence comes from Pristiophorus japonicus, assembly GCF_044704955.1. NCBI lineage: Eukaryota > Metazoa > Chordata > Chondrichthyes > Pristiophoridae > Pristiophorus > Pristiophorus japonicus. The sequence goes on along the minus strand of NC_091978.1, from coordinate 94,513,041 downwards.
CCATCGTGCAGCCTGGTACTCCCTTCTGGGTGCCGGGCTGCAGGTACGGTCCCACACTGCCCTAATGGCCTAGTGGAGTCCATCAGAGGCCTTTCAGAATGCACAGCAGCCCTCCCCTTTAAGCGAAGGGGAGGGGCAATGGAGCACTTCGGCGCTACGTGGCTGATCCACATAGCGCTTCACTCACTGTCCCAGTAGTGCCCCGGGAATCACCTTAAAGGAAATGGAGCATGCAAGATTGCGCTCCACTTCCTTTGAGGGGCGGTAAGCCCAATTCAGCGGGACTTCTGCAGATAGTCCCAGCCCCAGTAGGTTACCGTCCCCAATCGGGGTGCAGGCAATTTCACGTCCAGTATGTCTTAGTTCAACAAAGAAAGAAGCAGGGTTTGATCAAGTTCTAGACTATAAAGTGGGCCAAGTGAGGAATGTAAAGTTTGGGGAACATCTAGGGAACAGCAACCGTAATATTCCTCTTGCTTGGGCAGCAGGTTCATTCCAAAATCTCACTGAGCCCCACAAACAAGCAGTCACACCTGTCAGCCCAGTATAGCAAATAAGTTCAGAGATTGAGAGAAATGACACTTGTGGATATGTTCCATATATAAATACCTAGGCAACGGTGGCCAAAACATAATTAGATTTGATATAAAATTGAAAAGTGGAGGGAACAGTAAAAGCTAAAGGAACTTGACTGAAAGAAAAGCTAATTTCAATGTGATTAAAAGGAAATTCACACAGATAAACTGAAAAGAAAATTGGCTGATTAAGATAGCACACCAACAGAGGAAACTATTTAAATGGGAGGTGAATTAGGTACAGATTAGACCCAAAGGTGAAGCAGCAAAAGCTGAACTTCCTTGGATGATTTGAAAAATTATAATTAAAATGAGATTTAAAGAAGACACATGACAAATTTAGAGCTAATTGTACAGAAGAATATCAAGACAAATATGAAACAAAAATATGTTTGGAAAGGCTAAGAGGAGGAATGATCAGTAAGGAACCTTTGGTGTTGTTATCAATTACGTTAATTTAAGGGTTAAGCCATGCAGGAAAGCCCAGACCAATGGCATGCTCCTCCCATGCTTCCAGTGTCCCTGACAACGACATGTGCAGTAAGTGTATCCAGCTGCAGCTCCTGACAGACTGCATTGTGGCACTGGAGCTGCACATGGATTCATTCTGGAACATCAGTGATGCTGAGGATGTCGTGAATAGCACGTTTAGTGAGTTGGTCACACCGCTGGTAAAGGTTACACAGCCAAATAGTGAATGGGTGACCATCAGGCAGAGCAGTGGAAGGAAGGTAGTGCAGGGGTCCCCTGCGGTCATCTCCCTCCAAAACAGATACACCACCTTGGCTACTGTTGGGGGAGATGGCTCATCAGGGGAAGGCAGCAGCAGCCAAGTCCATGGCACCAGGGGTGGCTCTGCTGCACAGGAGGGCAGGAAAAAGAGTGGGAGAGCTATAGTGATAGGGGATTCTATTGTAAGGGGAATAGATAGACATTTTTGCGGCCGCAGACAAGACTCCAGGATGTTATGTTGCCTCCCTGGTGCAGGGGTCAAGGATGTCTCGGAGCGGCTGCAGCGTAATATGGAGAGGGAGGGTGAACAGCCAGCTGTCATGGTACATATAGGTACCAACGATATAGGTAAAAAATGGGATCAGGTCCTACAAGCTGAATTTATGGAGCTAGGAGTTAAATTAAAAAGTAGAACCTCAAAGGTAGTAATCTCAGGATTGCTACCAGTACCACATGCTAGTCAGAGTAGGAATTGCAGGATAGCTCAGATGAATACGTGGCTTGAGGAATGGTGCAAGGGAAAGGGATTCAAATTCCTGGGATATTGGAACCGGTTCTGGGGGAGGTGGGACTAGTACAAACCAGACAGTCTGCACCTGGGCAGGACCGGAACCGATGTCCTCGGCAGAGTGTTTGCGAGTGCTGTTGGGGAAGGTTTAAACTAAAAAGGCAGGGGGATGAGAATCTATGCAGGGAGGCAGAGGGATGTAAAAAGGAGGCAGAAGCAAAATGTAGGAAGGAGAAAAGCGAGAGTGGAGGGCAGAGAAATCAAGAGCAAAAATCAAAAAGGGCCACATTACAAAGAGTGTTAAAAAACAAGCCTGAAGGCGCTGAGTCTCAATACGAGGAGCATTCGTAATAAAGTGGATGAATTGACTGCGCAGATAGCTGTTAACGGATATGATGTAATTGTGATTACGGAGACATGGCTCCAAGGTAACCAAGGCTGGGAACACAACATCCAGGGGTACTCAATATTCAGGAAGGACAGACAGGAAGGAAAAGGAGGTGGGGTAGCGTTACTGGTTAAAGAGGAGATTAACGCATTAGTAAGGAAGGACACTAGTGTGGATGATGTGGAATCTATGGCCCCAAGTTTCCACATGATTTGCTCCTGATTTTTAGGAGCAACTGGTGGAGAACGGAGTATCTTAGAAATCGGAATTCTCCACATTTAAGTTTTCTGCAGTTCTAGTCAGGTAGAACAGTTTCACTTTTGAACAGAATTTTATTTTCAAAAGGGGGCGTGTCTGGCCACTGACGCCTGATTTTGAAAGTTTCCACAGTGAAAACGTACTCCAAACTAACTTAGAATGGAGCAAGTGAAGATTTTTGTACTCTTGAAAAACCTTGTCTACACATTAAAAAATCAGGCGCAGGTTACAAATTAGGCGTCGGGAACAAGGTGGGGGGGGAGGGGGGGAATGGAAGTCATTAAATTCTACAATCAATCCTTAGTTATACTTATACAAATATTATACAAATAAATCCAACCTGAATAAAAATTTATAAGCAAAGAAAAGATTAAATAAATCATGTTCCTACCTGTGTGAAAGTGTTTCAAAGGCAGGCCTTTCAGGCAGCGGTGTGGCGTCGGTCCCAATGGCAGGGGCAAGAAGCAGCAAGCAGCCTCAGTGCTGATCATGGAAGGGCAATGTTAAAAATGTTAAAAATTGAACAGCTACAAAGAATTTGAATAGTCTCAAACAAGTGCATGTGTCCCGTTTATCACAGTCTATCTTTAATTACAGAATGAGTGGTGGAGATTGAAACGGTAACGAGTTGTAAAGGCTGAATTAAAATGCACAGTTGCTGCAGTAACACTGGTTAAAGAGCCAACATTAATTCAGCAGGTGATTTATTCAGCAGTGCTGCTAAAAGCACTCCCTCACACACAGAAATATCAAGAAAATTAAAATGCAAGCCTTTACAAGGGTTCAATAAACAAATTTTCACTTTTTCTGCAGCACTTTTAAAAATGGCCGAGTGCCAATGTTTACTTCAGACTGCGCGTGCGCGAACGCTCCAACGCGCACGCGCAGGGTTGCCGGCACCAAAAAAATTCATTTAAATTGTACCCGCCCCCTCCTACTTACAAAATCGGCACGAGTGGTAGGCTCCGCCCCCTGTGCGCTGCGCCAAGCAGACATCGAGCTGCAAGGAGCTCGAGAATACCGCGTTTTTTTTCAGGCGCCGTTTTCGGCGCGAAAAACAGGCACCCAGCTCTGAGGTGTGGAAACTTGGGGCCTATGTCCCTAATATTCAAATTAATAGCTATTTTACTTTTGATTGTATTATTTTTATGAATATTTTATTTAGGAATCATTTTGTAATGATGTTTAAGGACTAAGGACTAAACTTTCCATTTCCTCCCATTACTGCCTGTATCTCGGTAGTAATCGGGCAGTATGAACATATTGACTTTTCAATACTTTTCAATACGGTTATGGCTGAGATCAAAAGCCGCTAGTTTCGGCTTTTTTCTCCCGGTGGTAGCGGTAGTGGGCTATAGTGAGCAGTATACATCCCTCGTGTAAGGCCAGCTTCTGTTGCAACGGTCGTACTGCGCATGCGCGTTTTTTTCCACTGCGTTTAGGGGGTCAGGGCTCAGCCCGCGCATGCGCAATCGAGGAAGGGAGGGGTAGAGAGAGAAAGGGAGAGGAGAAATCACCTACAAGCAGCCTGTTTAGAGATCCTTTGAGAACTTAAATATCACATATCATACTATAGCTCTTGTATGCTAAATATATTGCATACTATAATATTAAAAACATACCTTTATATTATCAGATATAAATAATAATATTACTATTAAAAAAATCTTAATGGAAGATCAGTTGATGGTCGAGGAGGTCGAGGCCGAGGCAAAGGTAGGAGGGAGGAAGAGAATGAAGAGGTTCACTGTGGATGCCCAAGCTGCCTTGGTCCACAATGTGGAGGCACGGTGGGACCAATTGACCCAGGCTGGTCGTGGCAAACCCAGCCACCCGGTTTATCAAAGACTATGGGCAGAGATTGCCAAGGTGGTATCCTCGGTTGCCCAGGTCTGTCGGGGGCCAGTCTAGTGCCGCAAGCACTGGAGCGACCTTATTTCTGCCACGAGAGTAAGTAATAACTTTAATAACTTTAATCATGCACTGACTCATTACTTAAAATATGAAACTGTCATATTGCAATTTTGTAATGCTTGGTAAACTTGGTGTTACACATTATTACTATAACCGATGACATTTTGTTTTCCAGTAATTAATAAGATGTGTTCATCATGCATCACTTGCATGCTAACGGTGCATTAATAGGACAGTGTTGAAAGGCATTGAGGGTGGGTACTGGTACCTGGGCAATTATCTGATACCATGCTTTTGTCATCTTTTCAGAGAAAAGTCGCTTTCAACAGAGGAGCCGCAGCCCTCACAGGGGCACATGATTGTTCGGCCACCCGTGGGGGTGTCGATCCGGTATTGGCACTACGTAAGTCATGCATAATCGCCGGGCCGTGCAGCGTTCATGTAATATAGTCATGTGAACATAATATATAAATGATGCCAATGATGTAATGTAATGCTGGGACCTTATTATAATGCCATGCAGTCTCTGTAAATGTTGTCCATGTTCTTTGCACATAGCATCTCTCGGTGATATATAATGCAGTAATGATGCTCCTCTTCATATGTCTGCGCAATGTAAGCATTAAAATGTTACCCTGACCCTCCTTCCTCCCTTGACCTTTTGCTTACCTCTTCTGTTAAATTTTCTAGCTGACCAAGAGCACGCAGTGCCGATTGTCATATTTTTGGGGAGATGACACCGAAGAGCAGGAGGAGGAGCAGAAGAAAACATCCGGCTGTCTGACCCACCCCAGGATGCACCATTGGAAGTGAAAATAGAAGAAGAGGAGGTGGCAACTGAAGGATCCTTCATTCCTGCGACCACCTCTTCCTCAGCCGAATCCACATTTCATAGATGATTCGGCAGGGGAGGCTTGCTCGAAAACAGGCATTCACCGACTTGGACATGGTTGCGCTGTCTAAGGCGAGCGTCGACATAGGTCGAGAGCTCCTCCAGGCAATTGGTGGACTAGCCAGAAACATTGCAGTGCAGTCAGTGCGCCGATCAGAGAACATGGCGGCACTGATTGCGGTGATGTGGCAAACCGCCAATTCGGTTGGAATCGATCTACAACACTCAACCCCAAGGTGTCGTACCACCACTGCCGACAACACATGAGAGTCAGGAGTGTAAAGTCCTGTCCCCTCAGTACAGATTCACACGAGGCATGTAGTGAAGTCAAGGTCACTCTGGACCTGCACCTTTATTTCACAGTTCTGGAATGCTGCACTTGCCTCAGACCTGTCTTTATATACCTGTCTCTTGCAAGTGCACCCCTGGTGGTAAGGTATGCTGGTGGTTACAGGTCATATCTTATTACAGTCATGTATAGCATGTTAGGATACAGTTATATATAATAATGTAAGATACATGACATCACCCTTCCCCAAGGTCTTATTGTCTTTATAGGTTCAGTCTCTCAGGTGAGCTACGCTCTCGCGTGGAGCGTCTGAGTTGTGGTTCAGTTGTTTGCCTTGGTGTCTGTTTTTCTTTGGGTGTGGTTGCTGGTATCTCGCCTGGGCTGTCTGTTTCATATGGTGTGATTGTTGTTGACTCGCCTGGGCTGTCTGTTGGGATTGCCCTTTCCTCAGGTTGTTCCCTCTGTCTGTCCACCAGGTGTGGTGCGAGTTCCACATTGTAGTCTGCCTCTGGTTCCGCAGTGTTGTTGGTAAATCTGCTTTTGACTTGGTCTACATGCCAATGGCAGGTTTTGCCATTGTCCATTTGTACTACCAGAAGCCTGTTTCTTTCCTTGCCCGTTAATATCCCTGCAAGCCATTTGGGACCCCTGCCATAGTTTAGTACAAACACTTTGTCCCCTATCTCATTCCATCTCCCCCTCGAATTTCTGTCATGGTACTCAGTCAGCTTACGGCACTTTGCCTCAACGATTTCGTGCATGTCTGGGAGGATTAATGAGAGCCTTGTTTTTAAAGTCCTTTTCATCAACAGTTGCGCGGGGGGGAATCCCAGTCAGTGAGTGCGGACGAGATCTGTATGCCAGCAGCAGTCGCGACAGACGACCCTGCAGCGTGGGACCTTGGATTTTAAGCATGCCTTGTTTAATGATTTGCACTGCTCTCTCCGCCTGGCTGTTGGAGGCCGGCTTGAACGGTGCCGTTTTGACGTGATTCATGCCGTGGTCAATTATAAAGTCTTGGAATTCTGCGCTGGTGAAGCACGGACCATTGTCACTGACCAATATGTCAGGGATTCCGTGCGTTGCAAACATGGTTGCGAGGCTCTCCACAGTGGTGGAGGTTGTGCTCAAGTTTAAAATGGTGCATTCGATCCATTTGAAAATGCATCTACAACTACGAGGAATATTATGCTCATGAATGGGCCCGCATAGTCTACGTGCACCCGCGACCACGGTTTGGTAGGCCAGGGCCAGGGGCTCAGTGGAGCCTCCCTGGGGACATTGCTGAGTTGGGCACAAATGGTGCACCTTCGGACGCAGAGCTCAAAGTCCGCGTCAATACCAGGCCACCAGACGTGGGATCTGGCTATGGCCTTCATGAGAACGATCCCCGGGTGCTCACGGTGGAGCTCCCAGACAAATGCCTCTCTGCCTCGCAGAGGCATGACTACTCGGCTGCCCCACCTCAGGCAGTCTGCTTGCAGTGATAGCTCATGCATGCGTCTGTGAAAGGGTTTTAATTCCTCGGGGCAGGCATCGCGAGCCTCTGCCCAGTCACCAGTTGGACACATCTTTTTACTAAGGATAACATGGGGTCGCTGGCCGTCCAGGCTCTGATTTGGCGAGCCGTCATGGGCGAACCTGTGGACTCAAAGGCATTGATTGCCATGACTATCTCACAGTCCTGTTCGTCAGACCCTTCCGTGGTCGCCAGGGGTAGCCTGCTGAGCGCGTCGGCACAGTTGTCTGTGCCTGGTCTGTGCATTATGGTATAGTTGTAGGACGCCAGCATGAGTGCCCACTGTTGAATTCGCGCCGAGGCGTTGGCGTTTATTGCCTTGCTCTCGGATAGGAGGGACGTGAGGGGCTTGTGGTCGGTTTCTAATGCGAACTTGGCCCCGAAAAGGTATTGGTGCATCTTTTTGACACCGTACACGCACGCGAGCGAATCTTTCTCTACCATTCCGTACCCGCGCTCTGCCCGTGAAAGTGACCTGGAGGCATAAGCTATGAGTTGTAATTTGCCCGCACTATTGACATGTTGCAAAACGCACCCGACTCCATACGCTGACGCATTGCATGTGAGAACTAGCTTTTTACCTGGGTCAAAGAAAGTCAAAACACTGTTGGAACACAGAAGGTTGCGTGCCTTATTGAAGGCGCGTTCCTGGGCGTCCCCCCAAAACCAATCGCACCCCTTCCTGAATAGCACGTGGAGAGGCTCCAGCAGCGTGCTTAATTTCTGCATAAAGTTCCCAAAGTAATTGAGTAGCCGGAGAAAGGCGCGCAGTTCTGAGACATTCCGGGGCCTGAGTGCCAGGCGAATTGCTTCCGTTTTGGACTCTGTTGGGCGGATTCCATCAGCGGCAATCCTTCTGCCCAAAAATTCAACCTCGGGTGCAAGAAACAGGCACTTGGATTTCTTGACTCGTAGGCCTACCCGATCCAACCGCTTTAGTACTTCCTCCAAATTATGGAGATGGGAGTCGGTGTCCCTGCCCGTGATAAGTATGTCGTCTTGAAATACAACCATCCCCAGGATGGACTTGAGCATGTTGCACTGGAATATGGCAGCTGCCAACCTGATGCCGAATGGGCATCGATTGTACATGAAAAGGCCTCGATGTGTGTTGATGGTGGTGAGTAGCTTGGATTCCTCGGTCAATTCTTGCGTCATATACGCAGATGTGAGGTCTAATTTTGAGAAAAGTTTACCTCCAGCCAATGTGGCAAATAAGTCCTCCGCTCTGGGCAGCGGGTACTGGTCCTGTAGGGAGACTCTGTTTATGGTAGATTTGTAGTCCCCACAGATTCATACGGATCCATCAGGCTTCATGACTGGGACGATGGGACTTGCCCAGTCGCTAAATTCCACAGGTGATATAATGCCTTCCCGCAGAAGCCTGTCTCGTTCGTGTTCAATCTTTTCCCTCATCACATAGGGTACAGCTCTGGCCTTGTGATGGACCAGTCTAGCATCCTGTGTGATGTAGATTTTGACTTTGGCCCCTTTGAAAGTGCCCACACCTGGCTGAAAGAGAAGTTCAAATCGCTTTATAACTGTTGAGCAGGAGGTCCGTTCCTCTAATGACATGGCATGACATCATCCCATTTCCAGTTTAGTTTTGCCAGCCAGCTTCTCCCCAGCAGTGCTGGGGGGTCTCCGGGGACAATCCACAGGGGAAGTCGGTTCACTATCCCTTTGTGTGTGACAGAGAGCATGGCGCTGCCGAGGACTGGTATGATTACTTTGTTATAGGTCCTTAGTTTGGTGTCGACCCTTGTGAGTTTTGGTTTGTCTCTTTTATGTGGCCACAGTTGTTCAAATTGTTGAGCACCCATGAGAGATTGACTTGCTCCCGTATCCAGCTCCATGTTGACAGATATCCCATTGAGTAGGACCCTCAACATTATAGGAGACGTCCTGTTGTAGGAGCAGCGGCCATTGATCGTGTTGACCCGCTGTACATTGGTGTCCCGGGTACTGTCCCCACCATCTTCTGGTCCGCTTTCCGACCCATCCGCTTCGTATACCAGCCGAGCTGCCGTTTGTTTGCACATGCGGGCCAAATGCCCTGTATATTCACAATTTCTGCAAACAGCCTGCTGAAATCGACATCCCCTTGACGAGTGCCCACCCCCACACCTCCAGCACAGACCTGTTCCATTGTTCAAAGTGTTTCCAAACAATGAGCTGCGTCTGGCTGATCTCTCTTGAGCTTCTCTCAGTTTGTAGTTGATTGCTCGCATTTTGGGTTGATGAGGTGTGAACGGCTGTTCCTGTGGCCCTTGATGGCTTAGGCCTGCTGTCGAGAGCCTGTTCTCCCGGTTTTGTCTATGTGTGGGGGTAGCAGCTTGTTTAGTGCTGTGAACTTCTTGTTCTGATATTTCGTTAGTTGTCGTACCTGCATTGTAAATCAACCTCGTTTCTTCTTCCCCTACCAAGAATGTCTGTGCAACCAGTGCTGCTGCCTCTAAGGTCATGTTCTTGGTCTCTATGAGCTTTTGGAATATGCCTGTGTGGCCTATTCCTTCAATGAAAAAGTCTCTCAGCATTTCTCTCCTCAGTTCATCGGAGAACTCACATAAACTAGCCAACCTCCGAAGTTCTGCCACGAAGTCGGGTATGCTCTGGCCCAAACAGCGTCTGTAGTTGTCGAACCTGTGTCTGGCCATATGTAGGCTGCTCGCTGGCTTCAGGTGGTCTCTTACCAGTGTACTCAATTCTTCAAACGACTTGCTTGCTGGTTTCTCAGGTGCCAACAGATCCTTCATTAAAGCATATGTTTTCGAGCCACAGCTGGTGAAGAGATAGGCTCTTCTCTTGTCTGCCTTATCGTTGCCTAACCAGTCTTTGGTTTCAAAGCTTTGCTGGAGCCTTTCTATAAAGTCCTCCCAATTGTCTCCCGCATTGTACTTTTCATCTGATCCATTGTTCGCCATTCTGTGGATTCTGTAATCCCTTAACTCGTCGCAACTGTAAAGTCCTGTCCCCTCAGTACAGATTCACATGAGGCATGTAGTGAAGTCAAGGTCACTCTGGACCTGCACCTTTATTTCACAGCTCTGGAATGCTGCACTTGCCTGAGACCTGTCCTTATATACCTGTCTCTTGCAAGTGCACCCCTGGTGGTAAGGTATGCTGGTAGTTGCAGGTCATATCTTATTAGAGTCATGTATAGCATGTTAGGATACAGTTATATATAATAATGTAAGATACATGACAAGGAGCATGGCAATACTCCTGACTCCAAAGAGGGTCGACAGACCCTCCCTCTACTCCAGATTCCCCCCCCCCCCCTACAGCAGCAGCACTCGGGGTGCCCTGCTGCACAATGCACTGCAGGGGCAGGGGTGATGCTAAAAAACAATTGGGGGTGAGGTGGACAGGGTGGGGGGAGGTGGGGGGCAGGGAGGGCGGTGGCGAGGCGATGGAATTGGTGGTTGCAGGTAGATTTGTTGGCAGGTTGTGGGGAGGTGGGGGGGGCGGCCAGGTGGAGGGGTTGTGTATTCAAAAAATGTTAATGAAAAATTGTTTACTCTTTTGTTTACTGTTTATGGGGGCGTTGCAGGTACTTTTTTAATGAAAAATTGTTTACTGTTTGAAGTATTGTGGGTTTAATGTTTCGAGCTTAATGTTTAATTTTTTCAATCTTATAAATGTTGAAAAAATTTGTTTCAAATTTACTTTAAAATGAATTATTTATTATTTATTAATTTATTTGAAAAAATACTTTTTCAAAATTTATAACATTTTATTGAACTTAACAATTATTGTGCAGTGTCTCACTCACTTTTACAAAACAAGCGGTCAACAATCAATACAAGGATTGCAAACAAAGGCCATTTTAAGGTTTAAATTTAACTCTTAGTTCAAGCAAAGCGTTCATTTATGAGCTGCTGATGTAACAGTTTTGCTACCACGGGGCTTCTCCTGCGGTGTAGGGGTGTGTGGTGTCATGGGTTCATTGCTAGACTCTTCCTCATCCTCCTCAACCTCCTCTTCCTCCCCTTCTTCTTCCGCTTCTTCCTCTGCCTCGTCCCCTCCATTACAAGGTGGTCCTGCAGTTCCCTTTGGCAATTCCTGTCCCCTTTTGATTGCCAAGTTGTGCAACATTCAACACACCACAATGAACTCCGCGACCTGCTCAGGGTGGTATTATAGGCTGCCTCCAGAGTGGTGCAGGCATCTGGATTGTTGCTTCAGCAATCCAATTATCTTTTCGACGATATTGCGTGTGGCTATGTGGCTGTTAATGTATTGATGCTTGGTATCTGTCTGAGGATTACGGAGTGCGGGGGGGCGGTCAAGAGCCACATGGCGAAGCCGTATCCTTTGTCACCAAGCATCCAGCGTTGACCTTGTGGCTGACTCTTAAAGAGGTCAGAGACAGTGCTCTCACGCAAGATGTGCGCAGCATGTATGCTCCCTGGAAAATGGGCATTTACCGCCATGATTATTTGCTTGCGGTCATCAATGAGTTGCAAGTTTAGGGAGTGGAATCCTTTTTGGTTCCGAAACGCCTCTACATCCTCTACAGATGCTCACAGGGAGATGTGCATACAGTCTATTGCACCCTGGACCTTAGGGAAGTTTGCAATTCTCGAGAAACCCAAATCCCTCTCACTCTGTGCCTCCCTGGTCATTGGGAAGTTTATAAAGTCAAACTTTTGTGCGTAAAGCGCTTCTGTCACCTGGCTAATGCAACAATGTGTGGCGTGCTGAGAGATGCAGCAAATGTCACCAGCTGATGCCTGAAAGGAGCCTGATGCATAGAATGAAAGTGGGTGCTGGTAGGCTGCAGGTCTCCCTTAATTAGCTGGCATATTTCATTGATGACCTCCATTCGGAAGCGCAGCTTTCTAACGCACGATTTATTGAACAGGTCGAGGTATAACCGCTTATCCCTGTAAATGCATTTGGTGTAAGGTCTCCTCCTCCTCAGCAGTCTGCCACCTCTTTGATTGGGCACAAAATGCTCTTCAATAAATCTTTTGTCAGCTCTATTCTGCAGCATGTAATTAGTTAACAGTATTGGCTGAGAAATTGCAGGCTCGATTCCTTCAAAAGTCCTCTAAAATGTCAAAAATTATTCACTTTGACTTAAACAACCAAAAAATTAAACCAGATACTCTACTATACCCTCAGATTATAAGCATTGATTTGAAACACCCTTAAAATGTCATGCTACCTACAAGTAGAAGCAGCCTTTTCTTCAAATACATCCATTTTAAAACATGGCGTCCAAATCGTTGGGTTAAGGTCAGGTAAGTGCAGCTTTTTCAGGGCAGTAGAAAATGTCGGTGGTAATCTGGGCGGTATTTCAGTGAAATGCCGAAATTAGCGCCGGGCAGTAATATGGGTGGTATTTGGGCGCTACACGTTGAAGTGCATGGAAAATCACCTGCAGCTGATGGGCAGGTGGTTCTGTTTACCGCCGGCGGTAATAGGCTGCCGAAATTAGCGGCGGTAGTATATGGGCAGTAAGTGGGCACTTTTTTCCACTAAAAGCGAATAACGGGCGGTAATGGTCTAAAAAACGGAAAATTGGCGGTAATATGGGTGGTAAATGGACGGAATGTTGTCAAAAGTCTAGCCCTTTCCCAGCCCCTGTACTTGCTTAAAATGTGTTACATCTCTAACTTTTTCCAGTTCGGACAAAAGCTCATCAACCTGAAACATTAATTGTGTTTCTCTCTCCACAGATGCTGCCTCACCTGCTGAGTATTTCCATCAATTTCTGTTTTCAGATTTTCAGTATCCACAGTATTTTGCTTTTGTTTAAGGACTACGGGCTAGAACTTCCACGTTTGAGCTTATCGCCCAAAAATGGGCGTTATTTCCGGCGTGGGCGGTAAAAAAGGTTTTCAAATCGCCGGCATCTCGCCCATTCTCAAAACACCTAGTTTACATTTTTGAAAATGGGCGTTGCCGTGAGCTATATCAAATGGGCGGTAACGTTACATTTTTTTGACTTTCTGACGTAAAGTGTGGCCGTCCTTAGCAACGGCATGACAACGCTCGATTCCTGCGATTCAGGAGGTCAAGGGTCACTATGACATGCGCAGAAGAGGAGTCAGAGAGAGAGGGAGCTCAGAGGGACTGAAGGCATGGCTGGGTGTGGTGTGGCTGCTTTGGGAGGAAGGAGGGAGGCATTAGAGCTTCACAGCAAGTAGGCAAACAAAAAGTAGCTGTTAACAGCCACATATTTGCCTGAATTTGCCCTATAATGGAGGGAGAGAAGACATCACAGTACGCTGTGGACACCGACACTGGAGAGAGCAGTGAGGTGGGAGAGGAGCACATTGGAGGCTGCAAAAGAGCCAGTAGGTTCTCAGATGAGGCAAATGCCTCCCTCCTGCAGGAAGTCATGTCATGCTGGGGTGATTTGACAAAGGGATGGTGTGGATAGCCAACCCAAAGGCCAACCAGAATATATGGACCAAGATAGCAGAGGTGGTCTCGTTGGCAACTAACGAGGTGCGTGAGGGCAATCAATGCCGCAAACGATGGAGCGACCTTGTGGAATATGCAAGAGTAAGTATTACATTGATTTACATGTCCTTATGTATTTATATAATTTGATTTGTAACAGTCATGAATGACTATCAGAGAATGTGAGGTCTTGCACTTTGACCGGGAATGTTTGATTCAAAGCCTGCCGTCATGGTGTACGTCTTTAGGTAAAGAATGATAATAATCATAATAATCATGATTACATCTGTGGGTTATGTGATGTATCAGTGTCTGTGACAGTACCTGGCAATGATATCACGCAATGATCTCATGCCATGTCGTCCTGTCACCTTTTACAGAAGAAGCTATTGACGATGAGGTCCGTGCAGAGGCGAACGGGTGGGGGGCCACCAGTCCCCAGTGACATCACTGACATGGAAGAGCGAGTGCGAGCACTCGTGGGGAAGCACCCCCGGACAGCCACGGACGCATCTGCAGACCCTGAAATGATGCCATGTGAGTAAAGCTTACACAATTGCATGATGGACAGTCAATAGATGCCACACCCACTCATATACGACCGATCATACATGATAGATGATTTCTAAAAGTGTCATAGAAATAATGCTGGCCTAATGAAAATCGTTGCAATCCACAATGTGTTGATGGTCATGAAATGTGATGTCTGCGATGATTTTGAGAACGGTGGTGCTTTTGGCGTACATATGCTGTGTGTAACCTTGTCACCCGAGCAGCCCCCTCTCGTCTAACAACCTCATTTGTGTCTTGCCGCTCAGCCAGCAGTGCGACCGCAGGCAAGGCCACAGAGGCCAGAAGGTGGGGGCGCGGGGCAGGAGTCGCCGAACTATCCTACTACATCTGGTGCTGAGGAGCTCCGATTGTCGCCTGGCAATCCATTGGGTCTGTTCTCGACAGATGAGAGTGCAGACTTCGAAGAATCTGCTTCGCCACGCTCCAGAACCCATTCCACCCCAAGGACATCTATTGGTCCTCTGGTCATTTCTGCCTCCACTCTGGGGGTGCCGGCCCCAAGCACCTCTCCACAGGGCACCCCTTTTGTCTCCAGAACGGCGCCGACCCCGCGGAGGCCTCATGGACGCGGCAGGTCTGTTCCACGAGCGCGACCTGACAGCAGAGAGATGGTTCAGTTGTCCAGGAGGACTGTAGACATTGGTGACCAGCTCATCGAAGCTTTGAGGGGCATATCCCGACATCTGGCCACCATCTCCGAGTACATTCCGTGCATGGCGGAGCCCCTGAATGTGATAGCCAGGAACACTGCTGCCACAGCCCTCCCAGTGGTCCCAGAGTGCAGCACTCCACCCCTAGGTTCGACACCACCACAGCGAACAACAGATGTGAGCAAGGACCAAGATCCTGCTTCTGCATCAGAAAATGTTGCCTCCTCGGCAGCCCCCTCTCCTGTACCCATCCAACCAATGCATCTGCCTTCATCCCCCCCCAATGAGGCACCACCTGAGGAGCTCCTCGGCCATGCGCCGTGGAGTGAGGAGGGGAAGGGATAGAGGTGGGGAGAAGAAAGAGAGGGGCGAAGGAAAGTGAGGTGCATGGGCGCAGGTGATGGCTGTGTTCTATCTCCATCTGGGTGTATGCAATTTGTTGCAATGTATGGAGGCTGGGGACCACGCTCCTGCTTTGCCTTTGTATTCTGTGTTGCTGGACATGTTGACCATGTGATTTATGTCAATGGTGGAAAAAGTGGGATGTGGGCACGGGTTGGGTGTTGTTGGCTGTGTTACTTAAGATTTCAGGCCAATGTTGGTATTAAATTTTTGTTATTGAACATAATCTTGCGCATTGTCTCAGATAGCTGGACCGTTACACACTGGTGATTCCTTACCATGAGAAGGTTAAATACAACTTAATATCAATCAACGCAAACTTTAACTGGCACCAAGTTGATGGGCACCATTGAGTTCTGAGCTGCACACACACAGCAGTGTGTCAGCGTTGTCACTCACATCAGCGCTCTTTTAGACAAATCTTTCCGATTTCAGCTCCTCACGTAAGAGTGGGACTTAACAAATGCCAGCCATACTGCTGGCGTCCATCCCGGTTAGTTTCACTTTTCGTGAGCGGTTGTTTGAGCGGGCGATATTCTAGGCGATATGTGTGGGAGGTGGTGAAATTGACGGTGGGCGATCTCCATGGCTGCTAGTTTGGATAAATATACTCTGTACTACAAAAAACAGTCACCGGGCGTTATTATTGAATCTCGGCGTTAAGTCTGTGAGGAAAGTGGGCGTTGAAATCACCCAAAAATAGTGGGCGGCCGGTTATATTTTTTCTCGGCGTTAAGCCCATTGGGAAAATAACGCTCACCGATAAGTCTCCGAAAAAAGCCTGTCAGTTTCCATTTTGTTCCAAATGGACGATATCTGGGCATTATACATAATTTCAGCGGTTAAATGGGCATTAAGTGGGCGTTAAGCAGGCAAAAAAAGTGGAGGTTCTTGCCCCATGAGCTAGACAAGTGTTTTGTTGCAGATTTTAATAATTTCTAAACAAATACCAATCTTTCTATTATTAAAAGTCTTCTGTATGTTTTTCATTTATTTTCTGAAGCTTTCTTTCCTATTGTCACAATTTTTGAATAATGCTTTTATGCCAACCAATGTTTGCAAAGTGCAGAAAATTAAAATTACAATTTCTCTTGTCAACAATTGCCTGTCACAATGTAATTGCAATGTGAGGTAATGGAATCCATTTCTGAATTCTCTCTCCCAACTGAGAAGCCATTATCGTTCCCAATTGTTTGGTGTTTGTTTATTACATGTTTAAAACCCGATTTTCAGGCTTTTCACTCTTTTTGCCCATTTGCATGCTTCCCCTCAGCAGCAGTTTACCCAATTTTCCTGATATTTGTTTGTTTATCTGGTGCTTCAAACCCAATTTTTGAGTTTTGCACCTGTTAAACGTGATACCCAGGACCCTTGTGTCCATTTGCAGGCCTCCCCTTCCCACTAGTCACCCAATATTTGGCCTTGAACTATCCAAATCCTCGTTTTTTCTGAGGATATCATGGCTGACCTCAAGCCTACCACTTTGGGCTTTGCATGCCCTCCCTCCTGCCCCTACATCAGAAACTGCAAACCTGCAACCTCTGGCCCCCACAACCCCTGACCCCAACCTGGTCTCCACCACCTCTGCCCACCACTCTTTATAGATGGAGATATCTGCATTCCCAACTTACTTGAACCCTTCCTTTTATCGGGTAGGTTTATTCGCAGTGACCTTTTTTTGTGGTAGCCAAGCAATGACTGAATTTAAAGAGTAGCAGTTTTTTATTTTGCACAAATATATGGCATTAACTGTTTTCACAAACTAAAATGTTTTTTTTGGCTAAAGAGCCTTTTAGTCTTTAAAAAAAGTTTTTTTTTCATTGATGACACAAAGACAAAGCAAAAAAATTGTTTATTGAGAATGTACTTCTTTTTCAGCTACTGCTCCCTATTTCAATCTCTCTCCACTGAAGTAATTTTGATGTTTAAGAACATTTTTTATATAAAAATTTCTCAATGCTTCAAGGTCCTGCCAAACTGATAAGTCAGTGTCCTTGGTAAAACTACTTGGCACAGCACCGATATTCTTACGAAACCTCTGACTCACTGGAAACCGTGCCACTGGAAATGTGGTTGTATGAAGAATAAACACTGACTCTGAGAAGAAGCTCAGAAAATATTTCTAAGAATCTTTCGCAATAAATGTTTGTTTTCTCTGGAATGTTGTGGGTTTATTGGAAATACACTGAAAAGCCCTTTAAGAGGAAAAGGAAGCAAACAGTGGGGGCTGTCTGCGCTCTCACAAGAAAAACATAAAACACTGTCAGAGGCAATCCAAAAAATGCACTGGATAAGTGTAAAGAACTTTTAAAGATTGCTTTTTATATTTCTGTTCCTATTTTGAACATGGCATGACTACCCAACAAGATGTCCACTCTTATGACAAATGGTTATAGGCAATTTGGGCAAATATTCCCCAGTGTTATGGTTTTAGCAATTCAATTGATAGTTCTCTCTTGTTCAGCAGCAACGACCACTGGTACAGACAAGATCTAGCTCACTGCAAGTATAAACTCATATGCACGGTATCCAGCAACATTGCATTGTATAGTGGTCAAACAGAAGAGTCTTATTACCTTAGTTACATTACAACAGTGACTACACTCTAAAAGTGCTTCAATGGCTGTAAAGCACTTTGTGATATTCGGTGGTCGTGAAAGGCGCTATATAAATCCAAGTCTTTCTTTCTTTCTTTGAATTTGTTTGCCAGGATTGACAAAACTTTCTAGGCTTTGAATATTGGAAGAAGATGGTCTGTTAGACCATCTGACCAAAAATCAGGTTTATTGAAAGCAAAAGTTAACACAGTAGATTTCAATAGCATGCAGAATTTTTAACATACGCCTGCTCAATACAAAATTAATATAAAATATACTTTGTTAACAAGCATCTATACCACCAAACTTGCATGTGAGGTTTAGCCTACAGTAAATGTTCACACGCTAGTCTCGACACTGACTGCAGTACTGGACAACTAAGAATCTGGGGTCTCCCCTCTTCTCAACTACTTCTTTTGACATTTAAGCTGGGAGAAAGTACAGCAAAAACACATTTACAATCAAATGAAGCTGTCAATCATCCATAGTAAATATTGCACATGTTGGGGAATCTGAAATAAAAACAATAAATGCTGGAAACCCGCAGCAGGTCAGGCAGTATCTGTGGAGTGAGAAACAGAGTTAACATCTCAGGTTGATGACCTTTCATCAAAACGCGGTAACTAGGGAATGAAACACTTGCTAGCATTGAGTATTCTCAGGTCAAATGTTCCATCGGTTATATGTTAGAAGTTCCCAATGCTCTTGAAGCCAACCTCAGAAGAGCGTCCTTCCGCACCAGTGCGATTTTTTCCACTTCCCACATTAACCATTCTTATGTCCTTTCTGGATGAGACTGTGGAGCAAGGTTCAGATTATATTCATTTATTTCATGCAGGACCATTGTAACTGACAGAAGCAGAGTATCATCCTTTCAGTTTGGACTGGTTTCAAAGTCGGGCCAGAGGTAAAAGATCACAGCACCTGTCTCCTCCCCACCAGTCTTTCTGAGGATGTTTCTTTCTATTATTATCTTGGCTAATATAAGATGCAGCAACAGTGAAAGATTCCTGTTGGGAAAACATTTCAACTTTCCCCAGCAAACTACAAATGTTGACTGTGGAGATGTTTATGCAGTAAAAAAGATAATAAATATTATTTATTGAACAATATCCTCCTGTAAATTGTTCTGAAGCTGATTGTTGTGATAGATTTTTTATGACCTCACAAACACATGGAATCCAAGATGGCTGTTAACTCAGGAACTTGTCAGGTGACCTGTCACCTGATGTCTTTATTGCATTTACAGCAATGGCTGCATTACCACAGTAGTCCACTAGATGGAACTATATATTACACTTCTCCCTCCTCAATGAAGAAGTAATTATAACAAACAATCATCATACATAACTTGCATGGTTATACATAACAAAATATATTTTGCCATATTTACAAATCAAACTTAACCACTGGTTTTCTGTTTCGAAGAGAATATCTTCGCTCTCGAACAGAACTTTCCAAACATGGTGTTAAACTTATACTCATTCTAGGCTGATCCTGAGGAGAATTTGCCCTTGATCTACATTTGATCTACATCTCTTCAACTTTAGACTGTTTGTCTGCCTGACTCGGATTCAGACTTAAATCTGAATTTCTCTTGGACTTGTTTCTAGTACATCTGATGTAGGATTTGATACTAGCACTCTGCTTGTAACAATACTTTCTGATGAGTCAGAAATAATCGAATCATTCCAATTTTCAACTCCTGCCACATCTGTAGGTAAAATATGATCAATGGGAACAAACCTTACGTTTCCATGATCAAACATCTTGAACAAATATGTGCGAGGACCACATATCTTCACCACTCTTCCTGGTAACTACTTTAACCATTTATGGTGATGGTTCTTCACTCTTACCTGCTAATTTAATTTTAAACTTCTCTCTCTTACTCTACCTCTATCATGATTCTCTTTCTGTCTTAATTGTTTCTCTTCTACAGAGAGTGCCAAGTTTGGTTTTAACAACGAAAACCTGGTTCATGGCTGTTGTTTGAGAAACAACTCTGCTGGTGTTCTACCAGTAATCGTATGAGGTGTATTACGATATGTAATTAAAAAAGTGAACCAATTTGTGGTTCAATGACACTGTTGTTTCTTTGGATTTGGATCCAACATCTGTTTGATGAGAGCACATTTTACAATTTGTACTGTGCGCTCTGCTGCAGCATTTGAAGCAGGGTGGTACAGTGGAACCTTGGTATGTTTCACACCATTTTTGCTTGGAACTGTGCAAATTTTTCTGAACAAAATTGTGGTACATTATCAGACACAATTTTTTCTGGGAGGCCATATGAAGAAAATAATCTTCGCAAATTGTCTAATGTTTTACTTTTTGTTACTTTCCGCATTGGAATCACCTCTACCCACTTTGAATGGCAATCAAACACAATGAACAATTGCTGTCCTTCTAGCTCAGCAAAATCGATATGTAACCTTTGCCACACCCTGGGAGGCCATTTCCATGGCTGTAATGGTACTGATGGTGGTTTATTGCTTACTGATTGACATCTTGTACACTGACTCACGATGTACTCTATATCTTTATCTAGATCTGCCCACCATAAGTAACTGCATGCAAAATTCTTGGTCAAGCACATTCTCAGGTGCTGGTCATGAAGATCTGCTAATAATTAGGACCTGAATTTATTTGGAATAACCACTCTTGCACCCGACATGACACAATCTTTATTCATGGATAATTCATTCTTACGAATGGATGAATCTTTCTCTGATACCTGGTTTGGCCAGAAATGTAATCATATACCTTTGACATAACTGGGTCACGTTTGGTTGCTCTACCAATCTCTTCAGCTGTGACTGACAGTTCATCAATGTATGAAAAATAGAACACTTCTTCCCTATTGGGTGTAACATGTGATGGGGAAAGCAATCTAGATATAGAATCAGCATTACTCTGATCAGCTGATCGTCTGTACTCAATATCATATGTATAAGCTGACAAAATCAAAGCCCATCTCTGCACTCGGGCTGCAGCTAATGTTGGAACTGGGGACTTTGGATGGAGGATTGCTGTCAGGGGCTTATGGTCTGTAACGATGGTAAACTTACGACAATACAAGTGTTTGTGAAACTTCTTCACCCCAAAAATTAATGCCAAAGCTTCCCTTTCAACTTGCGCATAATTGCGCTCACTGGCACTGAGAGTGCATGAAGCAAAAGCAATTGGTCTCTCCTCCTCACTATGTAATACATGAAAGATCACTGCCCCAACTCCATATGAAGAGGCGTCACGTGCAAGCTTGATCTCCTTAGATATGTCATAATGAACTAAGATGGTACAATGGACCTATTTTTTCAACAGTTCATTCAGTGGATGTAACACTGTAGCCAAATTTGTTAGGAACTTCCCATAATAGTTCAAAAGACCCAAAAATGATTGCAGTTCAGTGACATTCTTGGGAGTGGGTGCATTTTTGATTGCATCCAGCTTTCCTTTGGTTGGATGTAAACCATCTTTGTCTGCTCTATGCTTTAAGTACTCCACTGAGTTTTGAAATAACTCACACTTGTGAGCAATCACTCATACTCTGCTTCTCTAGCCATTTGAGCACTTCATTCAATATGTTATTATAGATTTGCCTGTTAGGTGCTGAAATGAGTGTGTCATCTAAATAACATACTACCCTTTCAATGCCTTGCAAAATCTGATGCATCACCCCTTGGAATATGGTGGGAATGGAAGACACTCCAATTGGTAGCCTATTAAATTGATATAGGCCTTGATGAGTATTTATTGTCAAGCATGACTTGGACTCCTCATTTAGTTCCAGTTGTAAATAGGCATTTGTAAGATCTAACTTTGAGAAGATCTGACCACCTGTCAGCGTTGTGAACAAATCTTCTACATGTGGTAATGTATTGGGGCGATTACCCTCTTCAAGCTGGTTTATGGTTACTTTATAATCACCACACAATTTTACCTTACCATCGGACTTAGGTACAACAACAATAGCCCAATTACATAGATCTATCTTAGAGATAATGGGCTAGACTTTCCATTAGTTTCACCTGCTACCATCCACTTACCGCCCATTTAAATGCTGAGCTGAGTTATAACGCCCATTTCACCAAAAAATGGAAACAATATCCATTTATCGCCCATTTATCACCAGCGTTAGTTTCGGCATCAAGTTAACATCGAGAATTAATTAAACCACCCGCCCATATTTTTATGTCATCAAAGCCTAGAATACGGTTTTTGAAGGAAACTAACGCCCAGAAACCGCCCAGAATATCGCCAAGCTTTACTTTTGGCATCTCACCCATATATCGCCGAAAAGATCGCTCGCCCAAAGAAATGCTGAAAAGAAGCTGCACTCACCTGACCTTAACCCAGCGTTATGGAATCCATTTTGTAAATCAAAGGACTTGTCATATAAAAGGCTGCTTCAAGTTCTGGGGAGCTTTGATTTAATCTGTGAGTTACTTTAAGGTGAATATAAAATCATATTTTGGACGAATTTACATTATTTTATGAGATTTCGGATGATAATTTATTATTTCTGAAGAATACATATAATAGTAATTGTAATAGGGCCTGTAATTTCTCAGCCAGTATTGATGACGACTCACATGCTGCAGAAACTTACAAGATTCTGACTGGACGGGATAAGTTAGATGCGGGAAGAATGTTTCCGATGTTGGGGAAGTCCAGAATCAGGGGACACAGTCTTAGGATAAGGGGTAGGCCATTTAGGACTGAGATGAGGTGAAACTTCTTCACTCAGAGAGTTGTTAACCTGTGGAATTCCCTGTCGCAGAGAGTTGTTGATGCCAGTTCATTGGATATATTCAAGAGGGAGTTAGATATGGCCCTTATGGCTAAAGGGACCAAGGGGTATGGAGAGAAAGCAGGAAAGGGGTACTGAGGGAATGATCAGCCATGATCTTATTGAATGGTGGTGCAGGCTCGAAGGGCTGAATGGCCTACTCTTGCATCTATTTTTTATGTTTCTATGTTTCTATGACTAGAGATGGGAGAAGGTATGTTGAAGAGCATTATGTGCCCAATCAAGGAGGTGGCTGACTGAGGAGGGGGAGGAGGAGAACTTACACCCGACGCACTTACAGGGAGAAGCGGTCTTACCTGAACTTGTCCAAGAACCCGTGCCTTAGGGGACTGCGCTTCCGAAAGGAGTTCATCAGTGAGATATGCCAGCTCATTAGGAGAGATCTGCAGCCTAACAGCACCATCAGGACCACTCTGTCCATTGAGCTCAAGGTTACTGCGGCACTTTCCTTCTATGCTTCGGGCTCCTTTCAGGCCTCAGCTGGCGACATTTGCGCTATCTCTCAGCATGCCACACATTGCTGCATTCGACAGGTGACTGAAGCCCTTTACACATGCAGGGTGGACTTTATAAGCTTCCCTATGACCAGGGAGGCACAGAGTGAGAGGGCTCTAGATTTCGCGATAATAGCAAACTTCCCAAAGGTGCAGGGGGCAATAGACTGTATGCACATCGCCCTGTGAGCACCTTTTCAGGATGCAGAGGTTTTTCGGAACCAAAAGGGATTCCACTCCCTGAATGTGCAGTTCGTTGTCGACCACAAGCAAATAATCATGGCAGTAAATGCAAATTTTCCAGGGAGCATCCATGATGCGCACATCTTGCGTGAGCGCACTGTTTCTGACCTGCTTAAGAGTCAGCCACAAGTACACAGTTGGATGCTGGGGGATAAAGGATATGGCCTTGCCAGCTGGCTGATGGCCCCCCTTGCATAATCCCCAGACGAAGCCGAGAAGAGCTACAACGAAAGCCACATAACCACGCGCAATATCGTCAAGAAGACAATTGGAGTGCTTAAGCAGCGCTTCAAATGCCCGGACCACTCAGGAGGCGAATTGCAATATCACCCTGAGCAGGTCACTCAATTCGCTGTGGTGTGCTGCATGCTGCATAAATGGGTTATCAGGAGGGGCCAAGAAATACCAGATGGGACTGCCAGTCCACCTCAGAGGAAGAAGATGAGGTGGACGATGATCTCAGGAAAGACACTCAGGCTGACGTTGAAACCATGCCCCCACTCCCCTCTAGATCGCAGGAAAAGGCCCATGGTTGCTACGCAACTGCAAGACTGTTGCGTCAGCAGCTCATAAATGAATGCTTTGCTTGAACTATGATTGGTGTTATTTACGCAGCTGCAAGACTATTGTGTCTGCAGCTCATAAATTAAAAGTTTAAATTACATTGGTGACAGTTACAGTTACGGTTGATTTACATTACGTTTGATGTTCGCCTTTCATGGTACGGTCTTGCCAGTGTTTAACTTGACAACTATTTGAAGATAATGCACAACAATGTTAAGTCAAATTAATTTTTTTTTTTTAGTAATGATAATTTCTTTTTTTATCACAAAACAACATAACACAACATCTCACAACAGAACCCCCCCTCCCCCACCCCAACCCAAACTTTGAACATTTTAACATTTTAACAACGCAATAACAACAGATTTTAATAAAAACGCATTCAGACCCATTCCCCCAAACCATCCCAACAATGAAACATTTAAAAACAGCAACAATTTAATCAACTAACACTAAACCAAAATACACAATCCACCTCCCAGGCAACAATTTTAAAGTATAACAAAAACCACTCTCCCTCCCTCCCTCCCTCCATCCCTACCTGTAGCCACGCCCCTCTTTCCCTTTCCTGCCCCTGGGTCTGAACACCACCTCTTCCCTGTCCCCTACCAATGCCAAGCCGCTTTGCCGCAGTGCTCCTTGAGCACTGCTTCGGTGGGGGAGGTGACGGCAGATCTTCCGATTGGGGTGATGATGGTGGAGGGGAAATTGCCACGGAAACGTCCTCCAAGCAAGTAGCAAGAGCTTCCTCCTGGCTCGCATGAGTCGGGCAATGGTGATGTGGCATCTTGGGGTGCGGTGCCGGATTCCGGGAACACTGATATCCCTCTGGCACCAGTGTTCCTGGCTATTACTTCTGAGGCCACAGGTATCCACGTCATTTCCTTGTTCATGTTAGCGGATAGGGTGGCCATCTGTTGAGATAGTCCTCCCATTGCCTGGAGGAACTCTTGACCAATCTCAACGCTCCTCCTGGACAAGTTTACCATGTCCACGCTAAGATCTCGCGTTCGTGGAGCAGTCCTACTGCAACCAACCAACCTCCGTGGGGACGTCGCCAGCAGTGAATCACTTGAGGCGGCCTGTGGCAAAGCGTCTGGCCCCGCTATCTCCTCGGTCGAGGAGGACATGGCCACCGGAACAATAAAAGGTACTGCTGCTGCAGGCTCCTCCTCCACCTCTTCACTGTGCTCAGTGGAGAGGAGGACCTGCAACAGAACGGGCTGGATTCGAGGCTTCTCGTCCCCAGAAATAAGTATGACCGGATCCATAGGTTGATGCGGTTGATGAGGTGGTTCATTTTCCATGGCCTGCACTCTTGGTTGAGCTAGAAAACATAAAAGAGGTAATTAGAGGAGAAGGGGGTGCGCGAGTCACATGGCAATCCAAACGCTAGACAGGCATATGCACGAGAGCAACACTACTGCTATAAGAATGATGACAGACATCACATTTGATGAAGATCATGATAGTACAAAATCTGCATTGCAATGATTTTCATGATCTCGTCATTAATAACATAACATTATATAACATAACAAAACATTACATAATGTTGCATCAATAAATCATCAATCATATATTTTAAGTGGCAATAATTTATTTTACATCACCCAATTGTTTATACTTTACTCACGTGGCATGAGGACAGGTTCCGACACAGCATGGGTGGCCGAACGATTGTGCACCCCCACAAGTGCCAGCGCCTGCTTCTCGAAATCGGTGAGGGCGCACTGATCAGCTGGGCCGCCACCCTTGCGCCGCTGCTCGGCCCTGTTCTTCGAAAGCTTTTTCTGAAAAAGGTGACAACAGCATGGCATGGCATAAGATCATTGCCAGGTACTTTTACAGATACACATACATAGATTATTATGCAACACAACACAACACACATGATTGTCCAACGTAAGCAGTATACATATCGCATGCATGGTTAAATCTGACGTTTGCAAACAAATTGTTTAAGATCGAGGTTTCTATTAAATGATTACCGATCCAACTATAATGTATCACATCTGCATTTAAATTAATCATTGCATCATAACAATTACAATTACAATGATATAAATAAATATAAATATATGTAATACTTATTCTTCTGGACCCAACAAGGTCATTCCAGCGCTTCCGGCACTGGTCGGCTCCTTCGCCTCATGGGTGTTGGCAGAGATTACCTCTGCAATCTCTGCCCACATTCTTTGATAGACCTGGCAGGGGAGAGGTTTCCCATGCCCACCCCGGGTCAGTTGTGCCCACTGATTCTCAACTTCATCCACCAAGGCAGCATTGACCTCCTCAATAAAATGTTTAGCCTGTCTACGACTTCCCATCTCTCCCGCCTCCACCACTCCTTCCTCCTCCTCCTCATTCATCATCCTTTCAATTTCTTCAATTGGATCCATTATAGCAGGACCTAATTGTTTTAATTCTGAAATTTTAGAAAAATTGATGCCAAACTCTCCTCAAATGCTTTCAATACTCTCAACACTTCAACCTCCAACAACACAAGCTTGCTCCTCTCTCTCTCTCTCTCCATTTTCACTCTCTTCTGTGCACGTGCAGATGACCCCTAACCTCCTGAAATGCGGGAAAAGACCGTTGCTGTGGATGCCGGCCTTTTACGACAGAAAAAAACTGAAAAAACTGCTAACACCCATTTCACATCGCTCCCGCTAACGCCCAAATTATAACATGTAAACTAGCGGGTTTGAAAATGGACGATATTCTGGCGATCTCAAAAACCAATATAAACACTAACGCTGGAAATATCGCCCACTTTTGGGCAATCTGGACACTAATGGAAAGTCTAGCCAATGGGCCTGAAATTGATGCACTCACTGCCCACTGCCTCCGACATTCCTCCTCGGGTTCTGCCCAGTGCCAGTTTCAATCTGGCCTAGAGCAGGCGGGAGGGGAGAGCCACCGGGAACCACCCGCTGAAGTCAGTGGACGGCCAAGTGAAGTAAGTGGACTCCCATCTGCCGAGATGCCAAATTGGTGCAGGTGGGAGTCGGTGCTAGAATGGGGGTGGACCACTGCAAGGAGGTTGGTCTGTCTCTGACGGTAGGTATGAAGAGCTGAAAACAAAAGGTGAGTAAACATTTTGTAATTTTTTTCTTTACAGAGACTTACCTATATGGGGTCCCCTGAAGGTATTCCGATGTTTTTAAAAAATGTTTTTTCTTTGCAGGTCTTCGACCCTCTGTGGGCCCGACTCCATCCTCGATGGCACTTGGGCGGCAAGTGCCTTTGCCGCTGAGATTGGGAGCTCCCGCCAGCTGCCACCCAGATTGGCGGCGCAAGTCCCTCATCTGCCGCCCACCGCCCTTTGAAGGACCTTTTTGATGAGAACCCCGGCCAAAGTACTGTCAGGTACCTCGGCGGCCATCGGCAGTCCTTTGGGCGGCACTTGGGCGGGCGGGGGCCTTCACCAAATTCGGGCCCAGTGTTCTCAGTCTCTAGACTTTTGAGTTCTTGCTCAACTTTCTCCTTGAGTGCATATGGTACGGAACATGGCTTGCAGTAAATTGATCTAGCGTCCTTCTGTACCATGACATACGCCTTGAAGCCTTGGAGCGGACTGCCTGTTTCACGGAACACCTTCGGATACTTCTTGATGACATCATCCTTTGATGCAAATCTCGTTTGAACACGAAAAATCTAATTCCAATCCAGCTTCAGTCATCGCAACCAATTTCATCCCAGTAAGGCAGGCCTGTCTCCTGTCACTAATAAGAGAGACAAGCTTTGAAATTGATCCTTGTATTTCCCTGGTATGGTGATACGAACTACCACAGGAATTTGCTCTCCTGAGTAGCCTCGTAGCTCTATCTTTGACTTTTCCATTGGAAATTCACTCAACTTATTGAGATATAACGATTCCGGTGCTACGCTCATGGATGCACCAGTGTCGATTTCCATGGGTATCTTGGTTCCTGCAACGTCTACGTGGATGACGATACTTTTCAAATCGCTGTTCGATGCCCTTGTGCTCCTGATGACCTGTATCTTTTCATCCTGTTGTTTTTCTTCCATGCTATGAAGTCTCTGGGGATTTCTACTTATAGCCTTGAAAGTTGGTTTACTCTTCAGTCGACATGCCTTCGCAAGATGCCCAGTTTTCCTGCAGAAGAAACACTCTGCCTTCATATGTGGACAACTTTGAACAATGTGTTGTCCCAGACACCGATAGCATGACTTCAATGCTCTTTTACCATGGCCAGTCACTGAGGCCTTGGGGCAAAAATGTCTTTTACTTTTAATCTGCAGGCGATTCACCTCGGTTGTCTGACAACTGGAATTGGTACGAAATTCTTGGGAATATTGGTTGGCCGTAGCCATTGACATAGCTGTTTGACAAGCTAAATCAAAGGTCAAGTTAGGAGTTGTCAACAATATTCTTCTGATCGCTTCATTTTTCATCCCACAAACAAAGCGATCACGCAATGCTCGGTCCTGAAAGTTTCCGAAATGACAGGGAATAGATAGCTTCTTTAATGCTACAATGTACTCACTGATACCCTTGTCAATGAATTGATCTTGTGTTCCAAAATGATAACTTTCAGCAATTTCCAGGGGCTCAGAACTGTAGTGCTGAATCTCCATAAGTGATGTGTCCTTTGGCTTATCAGGAACAAACACATTTTTCAGGGTTTCGTACACCTGGAAAATAGCCTGCTTTATGTCCAACACAACCTGGTTACGGTTTTCATTATCGGGGACTTTGATGATACTATTCGCGGTGAAAAACATTTTTGGAGCTCTCCACATATGCTCCGAAAGTTTCACAGTCACGATGGAATTCACCCAAGCCCCCTATTATTCCCATAGGCACAGCCATCTGGACTCTGGCAGTTCAGCCAAGTGTGCTTTTAGTTTACGTTAGATTTTTAGCTGCTCTGCAAACGAAGGTCCCCTCTAGTCTCTCTGTTGTTTTGCTGGAATCATCTACCAACAAAAAATTCAGTTAGGGAATCCAGAAATCCGATCCTATATTGCCAATCCGATCCTATATTCTTTACGACCTCACAAATACACAGACTCCAAGATGGCTGCTAACTCAGAAACTTCTCAGGTGACCTGTCACTTGATGTCTTTATTGCATTTACAGCAATGGTTGCATTACCACAGTAGTCAACTAGGTGGAGCAGTAGTCCACTAGGTGGAACTATATATTACAATTGTGGTGCGAAGAAAAATTACATTTATTTAAGACACAAAACAAAACCAGTTGTTAGGTTGGTATGGTGAATGAAATAGTCTTGTTACCTTGCCATTACATTCTCTCTATTGCATTAGCATAAAGTAATGCAGCTGCACGGGGAGTCTACATCAACAATACAAATCAGCTCGCTGAGCTGATTTCCAACCACACTTTTTCTTTTGGTCAATCAGATGTTAGACATAAACCCATCTCTTGCTATAACAAAGTTATATTGCTTTGTGTGCCTGACTACCCTGTGCAATGCACAACCAACCTGAAGAATCTCCAGAAAAATCCATATAAGTAGAGTTTCTGTTTGCCCAAAAGGAGTGCACACTCTCCATGTAAGGATACATCCTAATTAGCTTAGCTGAAAGAATTTGAGCTCAGGTTACCAAGCTATAGGGAGGCCCACGTGTGCATAGGAAATGTCCTGGGGTATAATTAGCAAAAATCAGAAACCTTTTTAACATAGACCCTCCTGCTGCTGGTCCAGCTAGGAAAGTGATGGTCAGCTTACAGCTCGCAAACCTCATGAAGCTCTTCAGTACTTTCAGTACAGCTCTTTAAGGGTGGGATTTTGTTAAATGTGATTCTCTTATTAGATGGCTGAAATCCCCTATACTGTGGTTGTACACTACAAAGCGCTTTTTAAGAGTAAGAAAGTAGGGCACAAGAGAAGGATTGGCATTCGTTATGAGATCAGTTCCGGGACCTCTGGAGTGGGCACAGCAAATGAAACCCCAGCAACAGGGTCTCTAGAACAGAAGCATGACTAGGATTTTCTGAATAGTGACACAAGAAGGAGCAGCAGGCCACATAGTGGCCGAGGTTTCATCTACCTGGGCAGAGTGAAGGTGGGAGATGGCGGCAGCAGGTGGCGAATCCACTCCTGCGGTGATCCTGGCCAAAAATAAGATCTTACCATAATGGGCCTTGTTAGGTCCGCCCTGCGTGTTTACAGTTCCAATTAATGGAGCGGGTCTGGTGACATCACTGGATGACGTGCTTCTTGTCGGTATATTTAAAGGGGCCATGGCCCCATTTGCTGATAGTTGGATTTTCTTTCATGAAGCTTGTGTTAGTGAGTGGAGGTCTGTACCATGACATCTGAAAGGCAGAGATCTATGCCTCGTTTTAAAGATGAGTCCCTCCAGCATCTTGTTGAGGGAGTGAGGGCATGTAGGAAGGTTCTCTTCCCTATGGATGGCAGGAAGAGGCCTTTCCAACAGACTAAATCAGCATGGCTTAATATAGCTGAAGAGATTACGACGAATTCAGTAGTGCCTCACACCTAGGTACAGTGCAGGAAAAGGTTTAATGATCTTCTATGATCAGGAAAAGTATGTATAAACTTACACTTACCTTGATGATGCTGTACCTGTCATCACATCCCCACCACTGTGCATTGCCTACCATACTCCTGCACAACGTTACTCAGCCCAAGATCCCTTCGACCTTCAGCCACCCGTCTCTCTCTATTTACATTATAAGGTCCCCATCTTAATTTCCACCTCTCACACTCAGCATCATCATTATGCAATGAAAGCAAGTAACAGCACAAAAGGAGGCAACTTGTTA
Organism: Pristiophorus japonicus; assembly: GCF_044704955.1. Taxonomy (NCBI): domain Eukaryota; kingdom Metazoa; phylum Chordata; class Chondrichthyes; family Pristiophoridae; genus Pristiophorus; species Pristiophorus japonicus. Next base: position 94,482,429 of record NC_091978.1, on the reverse strand, counting down.
TCGCCACGACACTCCATCAAAGTTTCCCTGTGAAGCTGTATCCTATTCCATTAATGATGGTCATTCCATCAGTGTCTTTAAATCTTCTCTTCTTGCAAGAAAAACAACAATTTGCATTTGTATAGCACCTTTAACGTAGCGAAACGTCCCAAGGCGCTTCACAGGAGTGTTATACGATAAAAATTTGACACCGAAATACATAAAAGATTATCCACAATAAGAGGGAGAGGGAGAGAACGGGAGGAGGCCCTCAGCCGATCTTTAATTTGTCAAAAGTGGAGGAGGCAGCATTCGATATTGCTGGTGTGGTGGATGTTCCAGAAGTAGGGGATGGAGACAGGGGCTCCATAGAAGAAGCTGGTGACAGAATTATTATCCATAAAATTGCATGCCTTTCATCAGTTACTCATATGGGGTGTTATGCGATCAGAACATTAATGGTGATGATGTATATAATAGTATGTGTCTCCACTTGAGATGCCATATATTTAAATCATGTCTTTACTCTCCAACAGGTACATCTGGAGCCCCCCGAATGTCCAAGAACAAGAGGAGCAAGACTCCTTCTGCCTCTGAAGGCACAGCATCACCTCACAGACTGCAAAGCAGCCCCAGTGCAGATACGCACACCTCGGTGGGGCTGTCACAAAATAGAGTTGTGTTGTCACCTGCTGTCTCACAGATCACAAGAGAGCAAGAGCAGATGGTGGAGGCAGTGACAGCAGTGAAAATTCCTCGTCGGAGGGCACAGAGTCTCCGAGCTCTGCTCGGCTGCATGCAGATACTGAGCCTCGGGGGCCACCCAAGAAGGGGGCGATCCTGGAGCTGCAGGAACAAGTGTAGGAGGCTTTGACTGGTTTTGAGACCACAGTGACTGCGAGTGTGCAGAGAATGGAGGAGTCCTTCTCCAACATGAGTGGCACTGTGGCCCAGTCACTGCCAACTATAGCAAACCTCGATGGCTAGGATGGCCATCTGCATGGAGGAATAACATCACCAGTGTAATGATGACATGGTTTTTCTTTAAATAGATGGTCATTAGGGAGGATAGATGGCCATCTATGGAGGAGAGAAACCAGAGGTTCATAGACGTCATTTCTAGGAGGGATGTCAGTATAGATGTGGGCCCTAATGTCCATTCTGAAGTGCAGCAAGGTACTCTCCAGCTGATGGTGGGAGGGGACAGGTAAGTGGTGGCTCCGCTCCAAGTGTTCCAACTTCCACCCCCTTGCCAGCCCCTCGGTCGGAGCCCCAGAGGCCTCCCCGGACGGTGATGGCTGGATCTGCCCCTACACAGTCGCAGGAGGAGCAAACGTTGGCGGGTCCCTCACAGGCCCCAAAACCCAGAGGACGACTGTCAAAGGGGTCTAAGCAGGTGGTGAGGAGCCTTCCTCTACCTCTGCTGAAGCCACAGGGGTAGCACCACGTAGAAGCACCAAAAAAGAAATATCCCACACAAATTGTCACAAAGGTTATCACTTGTGTGTGTTTATCAGTATCATTATGATGGTTGTAAAATATGGAGCTATGTAATTAAATCATTTCATTGTCACACTTTGCAGTCTCAGCCAGATGTGTGGGATAGAATGGACGTGGTAGAGTGTAGGGTCAAGGCTGATTTGATATGCAGCAATGGTGCTGATGACGAAAAGAAGGAAGGAGTCACTGATTGCATGGTTTATGTTGCTGGTGAGAGATGATGTGAACATGTGGACGCCTGTGCCAGGCAAATGTGTGACATCCACAAAGTTACTGGAAACTGGCATTTATGAGGGCGTCCCTGGTGTTACAAGCAGCAACGTTCTCATGCACTGGTCGTAATGGCAGTGCCGGCTCCTCCAGGTCTTCCTCGTCGACGTTGCCAACCTCATGTTGCTGCTCCTCCTCCTCCTCCGATGAAACTCTTCACTCTGTGCTGTCTCCATCATCTAGCGCCAGTCCTCGTTGCTGAGCAATGTTGTGCAGGGCGCAGCAGACAGTTATAGAAATATAGAAACATAGAAATATAGAAAATAGGTGCAGGAGTAGGCCATTCGGCCCTTCGAGCCTGCACCACTATTCAATAAGATCATGGCTGATCATCCACCTCAGTACCCCATTCTTTCCTGCTTTCTCTCCATACCCCTTGATCCCTTTAGCCATAAGGGCCACATCTAACTCCTTTTTGAATATATCTAACGAATTGGAATCAACAACTTTCTGCGGTAGAGAATTCCACAGGTTCACAATTCTCTGAGTGAAGAAGTTTCTCCTCATCTCAGTCCTAAATGGCTTATCCCTTATCCTTAGAATGTGACCCCTAGTTCTGGACTTCCCCAATATCGGGAACATTCTTCCTGCATCTAACCTGTCCAATCCCGTCAGAATTTTATATGTTTCTATGAGATCCCTTCTCATTTTTCTAAATTCCAGTGAATATAAGCCTAGTCGATCCAGTCTTTCTTCATATATCAGTCCTGACATCCTGGGAATCAGTCTGGTGAACCTTCGCTGCACTCCGTCAATAGCAAAAATGTCGTTCCTCAGATTAACAGCCCAAAACTGCACACAATACTCAACGTGTGGTCTCACCAAGGCCCTGTACAACTGTAGGAAAACCTCCCTGCTCTTATACTCAAATCCTCTCGCTATGAAGGGCAGCATGCCATTTGCTTTCTTTACTACCCTTCCCTTTTACTAATCTGTCGCCATTCAGATACTATTCTGCCTTCCTGTTTTTGCCCCCAAAGTGGATAACCTCACATTTATCCACATTATACTGCATCTGCCATGCATTTGCCCATTCACCTAACCTGTCCAAGTCACCCTGCAGCCTCCTAGCATCCTCCTCGCAGCTCGCACTGCCACCCAGCTTAGTGTCATCTGCAAACTTGAAGATATTACATTCAATTCCTTCGTTTAAATTATTAATGTGTATTGTAAATAGCTGGGGTCCCAGCACTGAGCCCTGCGGTACCCCACTAGTCATGGCCTGCCATTCTGAAAAGGACCCATTTATTCCCACTCTTTGCTTCCTGTCTGCCAAATAGTTCTTTATCCACGTCAATACATTACTCCCAATACCATGTGCCTTAATTTTGCACACTAATCTCTTGTGTGGGATCTTGTCAAAAGCCTTTTGAAAATCCAAATACACCACATCCACTGGTTCTCCCTTATCCATTCTACTAGTGGAAAAAAACTGTAGAAGATTTGTCGACCATGATTTCCCTTTCATAAGTCCATGCCGACTTGGACCGATCCTGTCACTGCTTTCCAAATGCGTTGCTATTACATCTTTAATAATTGATACCAGCATTTTCCCCATCACCGATGTCAGGCTAACCGATCTATAATTCCCTGTTTTCTCTCTCCCTCCTTTTTTAAAAAGTGGGGTTACATTAGCTACCCTCCAATTCATCGGAGCTGATCCAGAGTCTATAGATTGTTGGAAAATGACCACCAATGCATCTACTATTTCTAGGGCCACGTCCTTAAGTAGTCTGGGATGCAGACTATCAGGCCCTGGGGATTTATCGGCCTTCAATCCCATCAATTTCCCTAACACCATTTCCTGACTAATAAGTTCCCCCTCAGTTCCCCCTTCTCGCTAGACCCTCGGTCCCCTAATATTTTCGGGAGATTATTTGTGTCTTCCTTAGTGAAGACAGAACCAGTGTATTTGTTCAATTGGTCTGCCATTTCCTTGTTCCGCATTATGAATTCCCCTGATTCTGACTGCAAGGGACTGACATTAGTCTTCACTCATCTTTTTCTCTTCACATATCTACAGAAGCTTTGCCAGTCAGTTTTTATGTACATTCCAAGCTTACTCTCATACTCTATTTTCCCCCTCCTAATTAAATCCTTAGTCCTCCTCTGCTGAATTCAAATTTCTCCCAGTCCTCAGGTTTAATGTTTTTTCTGGTCAATTTATATGCCTCTTCCTTGGATTTAACACTTTCCCTAATTTCCCTTGTTAGCCACAGTTGAGCCATCTTCCCTTTTTTATTCTTACGCCACACAGAGATGTACAATTGTTGCAGTTCATCCATGTGATATTTAAATGTCTGCCATTGCCTATCCACCGTCAACCCTTTAAGTATCTTTCTCTAGTCTATCCTAGCCAATTCACACCTCATACCGTCGAAGTTTCCTTTCTTTAAATTCAGGACCCTAATCTATGAATTAACTGTGTCACTTTCCACCTTAATGAAGAATTCTACCATATTATGGTCACTCTTCCCCATGGGGCCCCGCATGACCAGATTGCTAACTAAGCCTCTCTCGTTACACCAGACCCAGTCGAGCATGGCCTGCTCTCTAGTTGGTTCCTTGATAGATTGGTCTAGAAAACCATTGTTTAAACACTGCAGGAAATTTTCCTCCATAGTATTGCTACCAGTTTCGTCAGCCCAATCAATATGTAGATTAAAGTCACCCATGATAACTGCTGTACCCTTATTGCACACGTCGTAATTTCCTGTTTGATGCCATCCCCAACCTCGCTACTACTGTTTGGTGGTCTGTACACAACTCCCATTAACATTTTCTGCCCATTGGTGTTTCGCAGCTCTACCCATATAGATTCCACCTCATCCACACTAATGTCGTTCCTCACTATTGCGTTAATCTCCTCTTTAACCAGTAATGCTATCCCACCTTCTTTTCCTTCCTGTCTGTCCTTCCTGAACATTGAATACCCCTGGATGTTGAGTTCCCAGCCTTGGTTAGCTTGGAGCCATGTCTCCGTAATCCCAATTACTTCATTGCCGTTAACAGCTATCTGCTCAGTCAATTCATCCACCTTATTACGAATGCTCCTCGCATTGAGACTCACACCCTTCAGGCTTGTTTTATTTTAACACTCTTTGTCCTTTTAGAATTATGTTGTAATGCGGCCCTTTTTGATTTTTGCCCTTGCTTTCTCTGCCCGCCACACTTGCTTTTCTCCTTCCTACCTTTTGCTTCTGTCCCCTTTTTACTTCCCTCTGCCTCCCTGCATAGATTCCCATCCCCTTGCCATTTTAGTTTAAACCCTCCCCAACAGCACTCGCAAACACTCTGTCTAGGACTTCGGTTCCGAACCTGCCCAGGTGCAGACTGTCCGGTTTGTACTGGTCCCACCTCCCCCAAAACCGTTTCCAATGTCCCAGGTATTGAATCCCTCCTCCTTGCACCATTCCTCAAGCCACGTATTCATCTGAGCTATCCTGCAATTCCTACTGTGACTAGCACATGGCACTGGTAGCAATCCTGAGATTACTACCTTTGAGGTCCTACTTTTTAATTTAACTCCTAGCTCCCTAAATTCAGCTGGTAGGACCACATCCCATTTTTTACTTATATCATTGGCACCTAAATGTACACGACTGCTGGCTGTTCACCCTCCCCCTCCAGAATGTGCTGAAGCCGCTCCGAGACATCCTTGACGCTTGCATCAGGGAGGCAAAATACCATCCTGGAGTCTCATTTGTGACCGCAGAAATGCTTATCTATTCCCCTTAAAAAAGAATTCCCTATCGCTATAGCTCTCCCACTCTTTTTCCTGCCTTCCTGTACAGCAGAGCCATCCCTGGTGCCATGGACTTGGCTGCTGCTGCCTTCCCCTGATGAGCCATCTCCCCCAACAGTAGCCAAGGTGGTTTATCTGTTTTGGAGGGAGATGACCGCAGGGGACCCCTGCACTATCTTCCTTCCTCTGCTCTGCCTGATGGTCACCCATTCCCTATCTGGCTGTGTAACGTTTACCTGCTGTGTGACCAACTCACTAAATGTGCTATTCACAACAACCTCAGCATCGCGGACGCTCCACAAGTGAATCCATCCACACGTGGATATGAAGACTTGGACTATCATGATGGCCTTGTTCAGATCTAGGGATTCGGCAGACAGCAGTTTGCGAAGGATGACATCGTGGCCAATTCCAAGCATGAAAATGTCCCACAGCGTTTTCTCCAAGGATCCTGCAAAATTGCATTGTCCTGCAAGGCATCTTAGGTCGGCGACAAAACTCACCACGTTCTGGCCCTCGGAGGGTCGGTGCATATAAAAGCAGTACCTGGCCATCAGGATGCTCTCCTTTGGCTTTAGGTGTTTCTTAGCCAATGTACACAGCTCTGCGTAAGATTTGTCTGTTAGTTTGAATGGTGTCAGCAAATTTTTTGAGGAGGCCATATATCGAAAATCCACATACGGTGAGGAAACATAGAAACATAGAAAATAGGTGCAGGAGTAGGTCATTCAACCCTTCTAGCCTGCACCGCCATTCAATGAGTTCATGGCTGAACATGCAACTTCAGTACCCCCTTCCTGCTTTCTCGCCATACCCCTTGATTCCCCCTAGTAGTAAGGACTTCATCGGAGAATCGCCCCGAGCTTGATTTCTGTTTCAGCCGTGTCCGATTCATTGGCCGCAAAGTTCTGGTCGACGTGCTCAATGAAGGCTTCCCAATCATCACCCTCAACAAATCTCTCAAGAATATCAATGGCAGCGACTACCGCATGAAAGTTTGTCATCCGATACTCGTCGCCAATTTGTTATGTTCAGAATAAATCCACAGGACTATATCGCGAGCTCAAACTGTTGTGACCTTGTTCTCTTTATTCAGACTCCAGATTGGAGAAGCAGCATGGTGAATCACCTTTTATACCGGTTTGCCCCAGGGTGCACAGGTGACCCTTAGGTTTCCCACAGGTGTGCCCCCTAGTGGCAAGTCTTACACTTTGGTCAGGTTTACATGCATACATAACAAAGACCATGACTAGTAAACATAAGAACATAAGAAATAGGAGCAGGAGTAGACCATAAGGCCCCTTGAGCCTGCTACGCCATTCAATAAGATCATGGTTGATCTGATCATGGACTCAGCTCCACTTCCTTGCCCACTCCCCATAACCCCTTATCCCCTTATCATTTAAGAAACTGTCTATTTTTGTCTTAAGTTTATTTAATGTCCCAGCTTCCACAGCTCTCTGAGGCAGCAAATTCCACATATTCACAACTCGCTGAGAGAAAACATTTCTCCTCATCTCACTTCTAAATGGGCGGCCCCTTATTCTAAGATCATGCCCTCCAGTTCTAGTCTCCCCCACCAGTGGAAACATCCTCTGTGCATTCACCTTGTCAAGCCCCCTCATAATCTTATATGTTTCGATAAGACCACCTCTCATTCTTCTGAATTCCAATGAGTAGAGACGCAACCTACTCAACCTTTCCTCATAAGTCAACCCCCCCCCCCCATCCCCGGAATCAACCTAGTGAACCTTCTCTGAACTGCCTCCAAAGCAAGTATATCCTTTCTTAAATATGGAAACCAAAACTTCATGCAGTATTCCAGGTGTGGCCTCACCAATACCCTGTACAGCTGTAACAAGACTGCCCTGCTTTTATACTCCATCCCCTTTGCAATAAATGCCAAGATTCCATTGGCCTTCCTGATCACTTGCTGTACCTGCATACTATCCTTTTGTGTTTCATGCACAAGTACCCCCAGGTCTTGCTGTACTGCAGCACTTTGCAATCTTTCTCCATTTAAATAATAACTTGCTCTTTGATTTTTTTCTGCCAAAGTGCATGACCTCACATTTTCCAACATTATACTCCATCTGCCAAATTCTTGCCCACTCACTTAGCCTGTCTATGTTCTCCTGCAGCCTCTTTATGTCCTCCTCACACATTACCCTTCCTCCCATCTTTGTATCATCAGCAAACTTGGCTACGTTACACTCAGTCCCCTCTTCCAAGTCGTTAATATAGATTGTAAATAGTTGGGGTCCCAGCACTGATCCCTGCGGCACCCCACTCATTACTGATTGCCAGCCAGAGACTGAATCATTTAGCCCGACTCTGTTTTCTGTTTGTCAGCCAATCTTCTATCCATGCTAATATATTACCCCCAACCCCATGAACTTTTATCTTGTGCAATAACCTTTTGTGTGGCACCTTGTCAAATGCCTTCTGGAAGTCCAAATACACCATACACCACATCCACTGGTTCCCCTTTATCCACCCTGTTCGTTACATCCTCAAAGAATTCCAGCAAATTTGTCAAACATGACTTTCCCTTCATAAATCCATGCTGACTTTGCCTGACCAAATTTTGCTTTCCCAAATGTCCTGTTACTGCTTCTGGATATCATCGCTGATGCATACAGAAGGTCCCCTCCAGATTTGTCCAGGCATCTGAACCGCATTTTAAGAATCCCTACTATTTCCTCCATTATACTTCTCGTGGAGATGAGGCTCTGATTGTACCGTCCATCAGCCTCGTTCGCTAGCCTCCTCAAAGGTGCCATAAGCCATGTCTTGATGTGATAGCCCTAATCTCCAAGCAGCCAACCTGAAAGACTGGTTGGTGGTGCGAGCAGCTGAAGGACAGTGGAGTGACGCAGGATGTACAAATCATGGCAGCTGCCAGGGAACTTGTCGCACACATGTATGATGATTTTACTGTGGTTACACACCAGGTGGAAACCTTTGCGGTTTACAAAAGCTCTTGGATTGTGATGTGGTGCCTTAATCGCCACATGTGTGCAGTCAATTACTCCCTGGGCCCGTGGGAAGCCAGCAGAGTGGCAATGCCAATCGCCTGCATAGTCACACTGACTTGATCAGTGCCAAACTTTATATAGTTACCCGACTTGTTAAACATGGCGTCGGTGGCCTGTGTGATTCAACTGTGGGCGGCAGATTGGGAAATGCCACAAATGTCTGCTATAGATGCCTGGAAAGAGCCTGAGGCAAAGAATTTGAGGGCAAGGGTGGCTTTGACAGCCACTGATAATGGATGTCCACCCATTCCTCTGGGCTACAGGTCTTCCTCCAGCAAAGCACAAAGGTCGGTGACTACCTGGCGAGATTGCCTGAGTCTGCTTTGGCACTGTAACTCTGTCATGTTTGAGGTAGCTCATTCTCTGCCTATGGACCCTGTGCTGGGGGTAATGCCTCCAGCGTGGCTCATTCCTGCGATGATGCCCTCTGTCCTGTGCAACATGAGGTGGCTCAGGGGAAGGTTGGTGCTCTTGCTGTTGCTGCTGCTGGTGTGGTTGGTTCTGTTGCTCCTGCAGCTGTTTCTCATCAGACTCAGAGGACCAAGATGAGAGAGCATAACTCATTCCCATTTTGATTCTTGATGTGCCAGATCTACTTGAGTTGACAGAAGCACTCTCTCAAGGGTCAGAAATGTTCCTTCAAGAAGGTTACAGTGAATATTGAATTCACTACAAACAATTCTAAAGTGTATGAAGCTGAAAAGACTCTTCCAAAGACTGAAGCCTACAGCTTCTGAGACTGGAAAGTGAATAGCTGTGAAATATTAGCTTTTATACCACTTTCGCAGCTGTCACCTATTGAAAGCAATGGAGAGTCACTGAGAACCCGACACAATTATCTGGCGTGTTCCCCGAGGGATGGAAAACACATCAAAAAGTTGGTAAAACACTAAGTGCCTGGTTATAATCCTCACAAATACTTTTAAACTACCTGTTAAGTACCTTAATTTACTGGCCCGCCGCTTGCTGTCAGATCAGTGAGCCGCAGGAAGACCCAACAGTTGAGAACCTGACACGGAGGTGGGTCAGAACGGGCTTCCGTCCTGCTGTCAATCAGGACCCGTCTCCAAACCCGCACTCACAGGGCTGGGAAGGTTCCGGCCTGTGAGTGGGCAACTGTGTTCAGAGAGGAGAAGCAAAGTGATGGGTTAAAGTTGATCAAAGATGATTTCCGCTCAAATAGGGTCAGCTTGTTACTGATTATAAACTGTGGAGTTTCAGGCTTGATAGTCGCAAGTGTTTTTAAAATTGATAATTCCCCAATCAGACACTGCCAGTCGAGAGCCATGCTCATCATCCCTGAATTTCTGTCCATTAATTTAAACGGATAGAAAATCAAGGCCTGCCAGCCTGGAATATGCATGTGTTGTTTCTCAATATTAGTGATTGAAAGTTGATCAGCTCTCAATGGTGTTGGGCTGAAGTCCTTTCTTTATGGAATCTGCAACCCAAACGGTTTAAAAAATGTTGGTACTCGTCTAGATTTTGGAGGGTTCTGCAATCCGAGAAATACGCAAAACCACAATTGCCATCTTCGACTGATTTATACATTCAGTTCCAACGTTGTGTGTCAAAGGTAATAAAAATTGGTAGAGATGTAAAATGGGCTGCCAATTCATTATAACATGTTTACACTATTGCACAAAGTCAAATTAACTCTAGTGTGTTTTTCTTCATTTCATGTTACTTCAATTTTGAAAAGAAAAACACCAGCTGAATTTTGAAGACAACTAATTTATCTCCACCCATGTTTTGTTGACAGAAAAGGCCAATATTACTTATTGCATCAAGCTGTGAGACAGAGGTTCTAATTTCTAGCCCCTATTAGGCAGAAGGAGTGAGAGAGAGACAGAAACAGAGACAAAGATGGAAATAGAGAAGTTGGTGAACATAAGAACATAAGAGATAGGAGCAGGAGTAGGCCATTTGGCCCCTCGAGCCTGCTCTGCCATTTAATAAGATCATGGCTGATTTGATCATGGACTCAGCTCCACTTTCCTGCCTGCTCCCCATAACCCTTGATTCCCTTCTCGCTCAAAAATCTGTCTATCTCCGCCTGAAATATATTCAATGACCCAGTCTCCACAGCTCGCTGGGGCAGAGAATTCCACAGATTTACAGCCCTCTGAGAGAAGAAATTCCTCCTCATCTCAGTTTTAAATGGGTGGCCCCTATTCTGAGACTATGCCCCTTAGTTTTAGTTTCCCCTATGAATGAAAATATTCTCTCTGCATCCACCTTGTCGAGCCCCCTCATTATCTTACATATTTCGATAAGATCACCTCTCATTCTTCTGAACTCCAATGAATATAGGCCCAACCTACTTAACCTTTCCTCACAAGTCAACCCCCTCATCTCCGGAATCAACCAGTGAACCTTCTCTGAACAGCCTCCAAAGCAAATATATACTTCCTTAAATACGGAGACCAAAACTGTAGGCATGACCTCACCAATAGCCGATAAAATTGTAGCAGGGCTTCTCTGCATTTATACTCTATCCCTCTTGAAATAAAGGCCAACATTCTATTTGCCATCCTGATTACATGCTGTATCTGCATACTAACTTTTTGTGTTTCATGCACAAGGACACCCAAGTCCCTCTGGTCTGCAGTACTTTGCAATTTTTCTCCATTTAAATTATAATTTGCTTTTCTATTTTTTCTGCCAAAGTGGATAACCTCACATTTTCCCATAATATGGCAGGGGGATGGGAACCTATGCAGCGAGATAGGGCGAAGTAATAAGGAGTCAGAAACAGATGGTAGAAAGGTAAAAAGCAATAGTGGAAGGCCGAGTAAACAAAGGCAAGAAACAAAAAGGGCCACACTACATCATAATTCTAAAAGGACAAAGGGTGTTAAAAAAACAAGCCTGAAGGCTTTGTGTCTTAATGCAAGGAGTATCCGTAATAAGGTGGATGAATTAACTGTGCAAATAGATGTTAACAGATATGATGTGATTGGGATTACAGAGACGTGGCTCCAGGATGATCAGGGCTGAGAACTCAACATCCACGGGTATTCAACATTCAGGAAGGATAGAATAAAAAGAAAAGAAGGTGGGGTAGCATTGCTGGTTAACGAGGAGATTAATGTAATAGTTAGGAAGGACATTAGCTTGGATGACGTGGAATCTATGTGGGTAGAGCTGTCGAACACCAAAGGGCAAAAAATGTTAGTGGGAATTGTGTACAGACCTCCAAACAGTAGTAGTGATGTTGGGGAGGGCACCAAACAGGAAATTAGGGGTACATGCAATAAAGGTGCAGCAGTTATCATGGGTGACTTTAATATGCATATAGATTGGGCTAACCAAACTGGAAGCAATATGGTGGAGGAGGATTTTCTGGAGTGCATAAGGGATGGTTTTCTAGACCAATATGTCGAGGAACCAACTGGGGGGAGGCCATCTTAGACTGGGTGTTGTGTAATGAGAGAGGATTAATTAGCAATCTCGTTGTGTGAGGCCCCTGGGGAAGAGTGACCATAATATGGTGGAATTCTACATTAGGATGGAGAATAAAACAGTTAATTCAGAGACCATGACCCAGAACTTAAAGAAGGGTAACTTTGAAGGTATGAGGCTAGGATAGATTGGCGAATGATACTTAACGGGTTGACTGTGGATGGGCAATGGCAGACATTTAGAGATGCATGGATGAACTACAACAATTGTACATCCCTATCTGGTGTAAAAATAAAAAAGGGAAGGTGGCTCAACCGTGGCTATCAAGGGAAATCAGGGATAGTATTAAAGCCAAGAAAGTGACATACAAATTGGCCAGAAATAGCAGTGAACCCAGGGACTGGGAGAAATTTAGAACTCAGCAGAGGAGAGGTTAGGGCAGGGAAAATAGAGTACGAGAGGAAGCTTGCAGGGAACATTAGACAGACTGCAAAAGTTTCTATAGATATGTAAAGAGAAAAAGGTTAGTAAAGACAAACGTAGGTCCCCTGCAGTCAGAATCAGGGGAAGTCATAACGGGGAACAAAGAAATGGCAGACCAATTGAACAAGTACTTTGGTTCGGTATTCACTAAGGAGGACACAAACAAACTTCCGGATATAAAAGGGGTCCGAGGGTCTAGTAAGAAGGAGGAACTGAGGGAAATCCTTATTAGTCGGGAAATTGTGTTGGGGAAATTGATGGGATTGAAGGCCGATAAATCCCCAAGGCCTGATGGACTGCATCCCAGAGTACTTAAGGAGGTGGCCTTGGAAATAGCGGATGCATTGACAGTCATTTTCCAACATTCCATAGACTCTGGATCAGTTCCTATGGAGTGGAGGGTAGCCAATGTAACCCCACTTTTTAAAAAAGGAGGGAGAGAGAAAACAGGGAATTATAGACCTGTCAGCCTGACATCGGTAGTGGGTAAAATGATGGAATCAATTATTAAGGATGTCATAGCAGCGCATTTGGAAAGAGGTGACATGATAGGCCCAAGTCAGCATGGATTTGTGAAAGGGAAATCATGCTTGACAAATCTTCTGGAATTTTTTGAGGATGTTTCCAGTAGAGTGGACAAGGGAGAACCAGTTGATGTGATGTATTTAGACTTTCAGAAGGCCTTCGACAAAGTCCCACACAAGAGATTAATGTGCAAAGTGAAAGCACATGGGATTGGGGGTAGTGTGCTGACATGGATTGAGAACTGGTTGGCAGACAGGAAGCAAAGAGTAGGAGTAAATGGGTACTTTTCAGAATGGCAGGCAATGACTCGTGGGGTACCGCAAGGTTCTGTGCTGGGGCCCCAGCTGTTTACATTGTACATTAATGATTAGACAAGGGGATTAAATGTAGTATCTCTAAATTTGCGGATGACACTGAGTTGGGTGGCAGTGTGAGCTGCGAGGAGGATGCTATGAGGCTGCAGAGTAACTTGGATAGGTTAGGTGAGTGGGCAAATGCATGGCAGATGAAGTATAATGTGGATAAATGTGAGGTTATCCACTTTGGTGATAAAAACAGAGAAACAGACTATTATCTGAATGGTGACAGATTAGGAAAAGGGGAGGTGCAACGAGACCTGGGTGTCATGGTACATCAGTCATTGAAGGTTGGCATGCAGGTACAGCAGGCGGTTAAGAAAGCAAATGGCATGTTGGCCTTCATAGCGAGGGGATTTAAGTACAGGGGCAGGGGGGTGTTACTACAGTTGTACAGGGTCTTGGTGAGGCCACACCTGGAGTATTGTGTACAGTTTTGGTCTCCTAACTTGAGGAAGGACATTCTTGCTATTGAGGGAGTGCAGCGAAGGTTCACCAGACTGATTCCTGGGATGGCGGGACTGAATATCAAGAAAGACTGGATCAACTGGGCTTGTATTCACTGGAGTTCAGAAGAATGAGAGGGGATCTCATAGAAACGTTTAAAATTCTGATGGGTTTAGACAGGTTAGATGCAAGAAGAATGTTCCCAATGTTGGGGAAGTCCAGAACCAGGGGTCACAGTCTAAGGATAAGGGGTAAGCCATTTAGGACCAAGATGAGGAGAAACTTCTTCACCCAGAGAGTGGTGAACCTGTGGAATTCTCTACCACAGAAAGTTGTTGAGGCCAATTCACTAAATATATTCAAAAAGGAGTTAGATGTAGTCCTTACTACTAGGGGGATCAAGGTTTATGGGGAGAAAGCAGGATGGGGTACTGAAGTTGTATGTTCAGCCATGAACTCATTGAATGGCAGTGCAGGCTCGAAGGGCCGAATGGCCTACTCCTGCACCTATTTTCTATGTTTCTATACTCCATATACCAAACTTTTGCCCATTCACTGAGCCTGTCTATATCCCTTTGTAGATTTCTTGTCTCCTCCTCACAATTTGCTCTCCCATCCATCTTTATATCATTAGCAAACTTGGCTATATTATACTCGGTCCCTTCATCCAAGTCATTACTAAAGATTGTAAATAGTTGAGGCACCAGCACCGATCCCTGCGGCAGCTCACTAGTTACTGTTGCCAACTGGAAAATGCCCCAATTATCCTGACTCTCTGTTTTCTGTTAGTTAGCTAATCCTCTATCCGTATATTACCCCCAACCCCGTGAACTTTTAACTTGTGCAGTAACCTTTTATGTGGCACTTTATCGAATGCCTTCTGGAATCCAAATACACCACATCCACTGGTTCCCCCTAACCCACCCTGCTCGTTACATCCTCAAAGAACTCCAGCAAATTTATTAAATATGATTTCCCTTTCATAAAACCATGTTGACTTTGCTTGATTGAAGCATGCTTTTCCAAATGTCCTGCTACTGCTTCCTTAATAATGGACTCCAGCATTTTCCTAACGACAGATGTTAGGCTAACTGGTCTATAGTTTCCTGCATTCTGTCTGCTTCCTTTTTTAAATAGGGGCATTACAATTGCTGTTTTCCAATCCGCTGGGACCTCCCTAGAATCCAGGGTATTTTGGTAGATTACAACTAATGCATCCACCATCTCTGCCGTCATTTCTTTTAAAACCCTAGGATGCAAGCTATCAGGTCCAGGGGACTTGTCTGTCTTTAGTCCCATTACTTTACCGAGTACTACTTCTTCAGTGATATTGATTGTAAGTGGTTTGCTTGGCGTACCGAAACACACCTCCTATTACAAGTACTGGATGATAGGGATTACTATGGACAAATCTGGCACGGACAACATTTTTCGGGCTCAACCGTATAGTGTTTGATAAAGTTCAACCGCACCACTAGTAAAACAGTACACAGTGGTGTAATACAGTACAAAAGTACAACCCTGGCTTGTCCAACAAGCCTCTGCCATGTCAAGTTACCACGGCCTAACATATAATATACAGTACACATGAAAAGAACCTTCCCAGACTAAACCCCAATGGTTTGACTAGGACATACAACTGCCCTTCACAAAGCTAAGTGGTCTTAAGGATGTGTAGGTGTGGACAATGCTCACCCCGATTGCCCGCGGACTTGCTTGCAGCTTCTTCCCGTATGACGTGGCTCCTGGTTCTGTACCGCCGATGCAGTATTCGAGTCCCAGTTTGAGTTACGGTCCATAGTGGGGTGAAAGAGGAAGGCTCAGCTCTTCTTGATGTTCCGCCCTTCCATCCCATGGTGGAGTGCTGGTTTTTGGGTGAGGGCGATGAGGATAGCGAAGTAGCAAGAGAGAGAGCTATCTAAAACGGCTCTCTGATATACCCCTCCACACACCGACCGCTGTTTGGACTCAGGGTACGTCTGGGAAGGTTCTTTTAATGGACTCAGGGTATGGTTTCCAGGCATCTTCCCAGGTCTGGATGGGTCATCCACTCGAGTCCTTTGTGGCCTCTTCCCAACTTCGGGGACATGGCCTCCTTGGTAACAAAAGGTGCTTGAGGTTTGATGTCTTCTTGATATGTTTTAATGTCCTTAATGGTTGTTGATGGCTTTTGATCTCCAAATTGATCAAGTTAACTGGCTCATTTCCATCTCCTGCTATTTTGGGAGTCGACCTCTCGGGACATTGTTTCCCCAAAGAAATCTGTTTATACAGCAAACCCCCTTGATTGGTTGGGATTTTCTGTCCATCATAGTTCACCTGGGCCACTCCCATCTTTACAGACAGGCTATTGACTTTCAGCAGAGATTTGTCGGGAGTAGCAGCGGGAGCGGGCGGACCTGTGAGGGAAGCGATGGCAGCGGAGCGCTTCAATAAAGCCCGAGGCTCGAGGCCCAGACTGAGCTAGTCGGGAGCAGCAACAGGAGCGGGCGGACCTGTGAGGGAGGCGGCGGCAATGGGGTCAAAAGTAAAAGAAAGAAGTAAAAAGAAATCAAAGTGTGACTTCACAGCCAATAGGGTAAGTGATTGGCTGGTTGCTTGGTGAATAATTTTTCTTTTTCTTTATCTTTTTTTTCTTTTTCTTATCAGTAAGAAACCTTTGGCATTGTTGCCAAATTAAGACAATTTAAGGGTTAAGTCATGGCAGGAGAGTCCAGACCCATGTCATGCTCCTCCAGTGTCCCTGATTACTATGTGTGCAGGAAGTGTATCCAGCTGCAGCTCCTGTCAGATTGCATTGCAGCACTGGAGCTGCGCATGGATTCACTCTGGAGCATCTGCGATACTGAGGATGTCGTGAATAGCATGTTTAGTGAGTTGGTCACACCGCAGGTAAAGGTTACAAAGGCATATAGAGAATGGGTGACCATCAGGCAGAGCAGGAGTAGGAAGGTAGTGCAGGAGTCTCCTGCGGTCATCTCCCTCCAAAATAGAAATACCACTTTGGATACTGATGGGAGAGATGGCTCACCAGGGGAAGGCAGCAGCAGCCAAGTTCATGGTACCATGGGTGGCTCTGCTGCACAGGAGGGCAGGAAAAAGAGTGAGAGAGCTCTAGTAGTAGGGGATTCTATTGTAAGGGGAATAGATAGGTGTTTCAGCGGCCGCAATCGAGACTCCAGGATGGTATGTTGACTCCCTGGTGCAAGGGCCAAGGATGTCTCAGATAGACTGCAGGGCATTCTGGAGGGGGAGGGGGAACAGCCAGTTGTCGTGGTGCATATAGGTACCAACTATATAGGTAAAAAATGGGATGAGGTCATACCAGCTGAAATTAGGGAGCTAGGAGTTAAATTAAAAAGTAAGACCTCAAAGGTAGTAATTTCTACAGTACCACGTGCTTGTCAGAGTAGAAAATAGCAGGTTGGTTAAGATGAATACATGGCTTGAAGAATGGTGCAAGAGGGAGGGATTCAAATTCTGGCGACATTGGAACCAGTTCTGGGGGAGGTGGGACCAGTACAAACCGGACGGTCTGCACCTGGGCAGGACTGGAACCAATCTCCTAGGGGGAGTGTTTGCTAGTGCTGTTGGGGAGGGTGTAACCTAATATGTCAGGAGGATGGGAATCCATGCAGGGAGACAGAGGGAAGTAAAATGGGGGGCAGAAGCAAACGGTAGAAAGGAGATAAGGAAAAGTGGAGGGCAGAGAAATCAAAGGCAAAAATCAAAAAGCGGCCACATTACAACATAATTCTAAAAGGATAAAGCGTGTTACAAAAACAAGGCTGAAGGCTCTGTGTCTCAATGCGAGGAGCATTCGTAATAAGGTGGATGAATTAACTGCGCAGATAGCTGTTAACAGATGTGATGCAATTGGGATTATGGAGACATGGCCCCAAGCTGACCAAGGCTGGGAATTCAACATCCAAGGGTATTCAATATTCAGGAAGTATAGGCAGAAAGGAAAAGGAGTTTGGGTAGCATTGCTGGTTAAAGAGGAGATTAACGCAATAGTAAGGAAGGACATTAGCTTGAATGATGTGGAATCTCTGTGGTTAGAGCTGCGAAACACCAAAGGGCAGAAAAAGTTGTGTACAGATGATCAAACAATAGTAGTGAGGTTGGGGATGGCATCAAACAGGAAATTAGGGATGCGTGCAATAAAGGTACAGCAGTTATCATGGGTGACTTTAAACTACATATAGATTGGGCAAGCCAAACTGGTAGCAATACGGTGGAGGAGGATTTCCTGGCGTGTATAAGAGATGGTTTTCTAGACCAATATGTCAAGGAACCAACAAGTGAGCTGGCCATCCTAGACTGGGTGTTGTGTAATGGGAGAGGATTAATTAGCAATCTTGTCATGCGAGGCTCCTTGGGGAAGAGTGACCATAATATGGTTGAATTCTTCAATAAGATGGAGAGTGACACAGTTAATTCAGAGACTAGGGTCCTGAACTTAAAGAAAGGTAACTTTGATGGCGTGAGGTGTGAATTGGTTAGGATAGACTGGTGAATGATACTTAAAGGGTTGATGGTGGATAGGCAATGACAGACATTTAAAGATCATATGGATGAACTTCAACAATAGTACATCCCTGTCTGGTATAAAAATAAAACAGGGAACGTGGCTCAACCATGGCTAACAAGGGAAATTATGGATAGTGTTAAATCCAAGGAAGAGGCATATAAATTGGCCAGAAAAGGCAGCAAACCTGAGGACTGGGGGAAATTTGAATTTAGCAGAAGAGGACAAAGGGTTTAATTAGGAGGGGGAAAATAGAGTATGAGAATAAGCTTGCAAGGAACATAAAAACTGACTGCTAAAACTTCTATAGATATGTGAAGAGAAAAAAATTAGTGAAGACAAATGTAGGTCCCTTGCAGTCAGAACCAGGTGAATTTATAATTGGTAACAAAGAAATGGCAGACCAATTGAACAAATACTTTGGTTCTGTCTTCACGAAGGAAGACACAAATAATCTTTCGGAATTACTAGGGGACTGAGGATCTAGCGAGAAGGAGGAACTGAAGGAAATCCATATTAATCAGGAAATTGTCTTAGCGAAATTAATGGGATTGAAGGCCGATGCATCCCAGAGTAGTTAAGGAAGTGGTCCTAGAAATAGTGGATGCATTGGTGGTCATTTTCCAACAATCTATAGACTCTGGATCAGTTCCAATAGATTGGAGGGTAGCTAATGTAACCCCACTTTTTAAAAAAGGAGGGTGAGGGAAAACAGGGAATTATAGGGGCCAAGTTTCGGCCTGAGTTGCTCCTGTTGTTTTGGAGCAACTGGTTTAGAATGGAGTATCTTAGAAATTGTAATTCTCGCATTTAGTTTGCTCCCGTTCTAGTCAGTTAGAACAGTTTCAGTTTGGAACAGATTTTTTTTTCAAAAGGGGGCATGTCCGGCCACTTACGCCCATTTTGAAAGTTTAGACAATGAAAACTTACTCCAAACTAACTTAGAATGGACTAAGTGTAGATTTTTTATGCTCAGAAAAACCTTGCCTACACTTAGAAAATCAGGCGTAGGTTACAAATCAGGCGTAGGGAATGGGGGAGGGGGCGGTTTAAAGGGAAGCTTACAAACATTAAACACTTCAGTTTTACAAATAAAGAGCCATCATCAATAATAAATGATAAATACATCAATAAATCAACCAATAAATCAATCAAAAAAAATTAATAAAAAATTTAAAAAATTAAAAAATCAATAAATAAAATTTTTTCTACTTACCGACTGCAGCACCGAGAGTCCTCCAACAGCATGCTGGGATGTCCCCCCACCCCCCCCCCCCCCCCCCGTGTGTCTCTGTCAATGTCTCTATCTCTCTGTCTGTCTGTGTGTGTCTCTCTCACTCTCTGTCTGTCAGTGCCTGTGTTTCTGACAGCGAGGGGGGGGGCGGAGGGGGGGGCGGAGGGGGAGAAGTGGGGAGGGGCGGTTGAGGAGGGGGGTGGAGGGGGGAGAGGAGCGGGTTGAGGGGAGGGGGTGGAGGGAGGGGGAGGAGGGGGGTGGAGGAGAGGAGGGGGGTGGAGGAGAGGAGGGGTGGAGGAGGGGAGGAGGGGGTGGAGGGCGGGGAGTGGAGGGGGGGTGGGGGGGAGAGGAGTGGGGTGGCGGGGGAGAGGGAGGGATGGAGAGAATGGAGGGGAGGGTGGGGTGAGGGGAGGGAGGGAGGGGAGGGGGAAGGAGGTAGGGAGGGGAGAGGGGAGAAGGGAGGGAGGGGAGAGGGGGGAAGGGAGGGAGGGGAGAGGGGGGAAGGGAGGGAGAGAAGAAGGGAGGGAGGGGAGAATGGGGGGAGAGGGGAGAAGGGAGTGAGGGGAGAGGGGAGAAGGGAGGGAGGGGAGAGGGGAGGAGGGAGGGGAAAGGGGAGGAGGGAGAGAGGGGAGTGGGGAGAAGGGAGGGAGGGGAGAGGGGAGGAAGGAGGGAAGGGAGTGGGGAGGAGGGAGGGAGGGGAGAGGGGAGAGGGAGCGGAGTGGGGAGAAGGGAGGGAGGGGGTGGGGAGAAGGGAGGGAGGGGAGAGGGGAGAAGGGAGGGAGGGGAGAGGGGAGGAGGGAGGGAGGGAGGGGAGAGGGGAGGAGGGAGCGGAGTGGGGAGAAGGGAGGGAGGGGAGTGGGGAGAAGGGAGGGAGGGGAGAGGGGAGGAGGGAGGGAAGGGAGTGGGGAGGAGGGAGGGAGGGAGGGGAGAGGGGAGGAGGGAGCGGAGTGGGGAGAAGGGAGGGAGGGGATAGGGGAGAAGGGAGGGAGGGGAAAGGGGAGGAAGGGAGTGGGGAGAAGGGAGGGAGGGGAGAGGGGCGAAGGGAGGGAAGGGAGAGGGGAGGAGGGAGGGAAGGGAGTGGGGAGGAGGGAGGGAGGGAGGGGAGAGGGGAGGAGGGAGCAGAGTGGGAAGAAGGGAGGGAGGGGAGTGGGGAGAAGGGAGGGAGGGGAGAGGGGAGGAGGGAGGGAAGGGAGTGGGGAGGAGGGAGGGAGGTAGGGGAGAGGGGAGGAGGGAGCGGAGTGGGGAGAAGGGAGGGAGGGGAGAGGGGAGAAGGGAGGGAGGGGAAAGGGGAGGAGGGGAGTGGGGAGAAGGGAGGGAGGGGAGTGGGGAGAAGTGAGGGAGGGGAGAGGGGAGGAGGGAGGGAAGGGAGTGGGGAGAAGGGAGGGAGGGGAGAGGGGAGGAGGGAGGGGAGTGGGGAGAAGGGAGGGAGGGGAGTGGGGAGAAGGGAGGGAGGGGAGAGGGGCGAAGGGAGGGAGGGGAGAGGGGAGAAGGGAGGGAGGGGAGAGGGGAGAGGGGAGGAGGGAGAGGGGAGAAGGGAGGGAGGGGAGAGGGAGAAGGGAGGGAGGGGAGAGGGGAGAAGGGAGGGAGGGGAGAGGGAGGCTGAATGGACCGGGCCTGGTCGGGCCCAAGACTTGATTTAAAGGTAGGTGGCCGGGGATCAGGTCGGGTCCCGGGCGGGGGGGGCGGGGGCGGGGGTTGGTCGGGTCCGGGGGCGCGGTGGGGAGTGGGACTCTGTTCGGGTCGGGTCCGGTCCGGGGTGGGGGGGGGAGTTGAGTCGGGTCGGGAGGAAGCAGGAGTTGGGCATGGGAGGTGCAGCCTTATCCACGCAGCCCCAGTGAGGCCATTGGGCCAGGGCTAGGGGCTGCGTGCTTCAGGCCCCTCCCACACAGTTTTGGGCGCCTGGAGCTACTGCACATGCGCGCTACAGAGCAGAGGTCCCGGCACTGTTTTTAACGCAGAGACCTGGCTACGCCCCCCACAGCTCGTGCTGCGCTGCGCCCGACTCCAGAGGAACTGCAGGGAGCCGGCCAATAGGTAAGTATTTTTTAGATGCACTTTGTGGCGCGAAAAACGGGTGTCCAGGTCAGGGCTGCGCCGTTCTAGGCGCGGCCCGAAGCTTGGGCCCATAGACCGGTTAGCCTGACATCGGTAGTGGGGAAAATGTTGGAATTAATTATTAAAGATGTAAGTGTAGCGTATTTAGAAAGCAGTGACAGGATCGGTCCAAATCAGCATGGATTTATGAAAGGGAAATCATGTTTGACAAATCTTCTAGAATTTTTTGAGGATGTAACTAGTAGAGTGGACAAGGGAGAACCAGTGGATGTGGTGTATTTGGACTTTCAAAAGGCTTTTGACAAGATCCCACGCAAGATATTATTGTGCAAAATTAAAGCACATGGTATTGGGGGAAATGTGTTGACGTGGATAGAGAACTAGTTGGCAGGCAGGAAGCAAAGAGTGGGAATAAACGGGTTCTTTTCAGAATGGCAGGCAGTGACTAGTGGGCTACCGCAAGATTCAGTGCTGGGACCCCAGCTATTTACAATATTCATTAATGATTTAGAAGAAGGAATTGAAGTTAATATGTGCAAGTTTGCAGATGACACTAAGCTGGGTGGCAGTGTGAGTTGTGAGGAGGATGCGAAAAGGCTGCAGGGTGACTTGGACAGGCTAAGTGAGTGGGCAAATGCATGGCAGATGCAGTATAATGTAGATTAATGTGAGGTTATCCACTTTGGTGGCAAAAACATGAAGGCAGAATATTATCTGAATGGTGATAGATTTGGAAAAGGGGAGGTGCAACGAGACCTGGGTGTCATAGTACATCAGTCATTGAAAGTTGGCATGCAGGTACAGCAGGCGGTGAAGAAGGCAACTGGCATGTTGGTCTTCATTGCGAGAGGATTTGAGTATAGGAGCAGGGAGGTCTTACTGCAGTTGTACAGGGCCTTGGTGAGGCCACACTTTGAATATTGTGTACAGTTTTGGTCTCCTAATCTGAGGAAGGACATTCTTGCTATTGAGGGAGTGCAGCGAAGGTTCACCAGACTGATTCCCGGGATGGCAGGACTGACATATGAAGAAAGACTGGATTGACTAGGCTTATATTCACTGGAATTTCAAAAAATGAGAGGGGATCTCATAGAAACATGTAAAATCCTGATGGGATTGGATAGGTTAGATGCCCGAAGAATGTTCCCGATGTTGGGCAAGTCCAGTACCAGGGGTCACAGTCTCAGGATAAGGGGTAAGCCATTTAGGACCGAGATGAGGAGAAACTTCTTCACTCAGAGAATTTTGTGGAATTCTCTACCACAGAAAGTTTTTGAGGCCAGTTCATTAGATATATTCAAACGGGAGTTAGATGTGACCCTTATGGCTAAAGGGATCAAGGGGTATGGAGGGAAAGCAGGAATAGGGTACTGAAGTTGCATGATCAGCCATGATCATATTGAATGGTGGTGCAGGCTCAAAGGGCCGAATGGCCTACTCCTGCACCTATTTTCCATGTTTCTATATCTCTATGTCCTCATATCCAATATTTGTCATTAAAGTCAATGGGAACTGAGCCGAATGCTACAGATTACATTAAGTTCCTCCCTTGCTATAGCCCCTTGATTATCCACCATTGGGATGTTTCTAGTGTCTTCTACCGTGTAGACTGATACAAAATATTTATTCAACGTCTCTGTCGTTTCCCTGTTCCCCATTATTAATTCCCCAGTCTCATCCTCTAAGGAACCAACATTTACTTCAGCCACTCTTTTCCTTTTTATATACCTGTAGAAACTTTAACTATTTGTTTTTATATTTCTTGCTAGTTTGCTTTCATAATCTATCTACCCTCTCTTTATTATTTTTGTAGTCGTTCTTTGCGGGCTTTTAAAAGTTTTCCAATCCTCTGGCCTCCCACTAATCTTGGCCACTTTGTATGCCCTTGTTTTCAATTTGATACCATCCCTTATTTCCTTAGTTAGCCATGGATGGTTACAGTCTTTCCTTCTCATTGCAATATATTTTTGTTGAGAGTTATGAAATATCTCCTTAATGTCTGCCACTGCTCATTAACCGTCTCACACTTTAATCTCTTTTCCCAGTCCACTTTAACCAACTAGGCTTTCATACCTTTGTAGTTTCCTTGTTTAAGCTTAGGACACTGGTTTGAGATCCAATTTTCTCACCCTCCAACTGAATTTGAAATTCAACCATATTATGGTCACTCATCCCTGGAGAATCTTTTACTAGGAGATTGTTCATTAATCCTGACTCATTACATAGTGCCAGACAGTTCCTTTCCAGTTTGATTTAGTTCTAGTTTGATTTTAAAAAATCACAACAAGCTGAACTTTAAAAACAAAGGAAGAAATGGTAAGAAGTAGGTGGGAGAGGAGGAGGGAACTGGTGAAGCGTCAGTGACCTGCTGACCTTTCAGCACCTGCCCTTGGAGGAGCGAGTAGTAGTGCAGGAGAGTGCATGGAGGGTTAAGGGTGAGGTGAGTAACAACAGAGCAAAAGAAAGTGATGGGTAGAGAGATTAAATGGGTAGTTCAAAGGGGAATAGGTTGGAATAGTGATAGGAAGGGAGTGATGTTGAGAACAGGAATCAGTAGTGGGAAATTAGGACTGCTGGTTAGGCCGCATGTTTTTTTTTTGGTGTGGTTTATGGGCTTCACTGGCAAGGCCAGCATTTATTGTCCATCCCTAATTGCCCTTGAGAAGCACTTGTAGACATCGTTACCCTGAAAGCAGGCGGCCCAGTGCCAGCTGGGCAGCCCAACTTCGGGAAGGGAGCGTTGAACAGGTGTTAGGCCCCTATTTCATATGTAAATGCCCTAAGGCCTGTTTCAGGCATCAGCCCTGTGCACCAATGCTGGAGTCTTTATTAATATGACAGGTGGCGCACTTCTGGCGCAGCATGTCAGCACGCAGGCCGCCCAGGAGTGGATGATGACAGCCTTCTCACGGCCCACCTTGTTACGTGGTCTTAGCTCTTAGATCACAACTAATGTCGCCTCACAGGACACCGAACTTTTTGTTCAATCAACCTCCCGGTGACAGTAGAAAACATAATAAATCGAACGGTCCTCTCCAAAGAAAACTACAATTAGGCCCAGCCATTTGAATATGCCAACTTAACATCTCTCATTCAAAATGCTAATACCTCGAAAGGTTACTGAAGAAACATGGCATTGATGTTCTGGTGCTTCAAGAAACACACAGCAAACACATCCACCAGTTGGACACAAGAGGACAGATCTCAGGTTTTGACCTAATCACTTTTAATAACCATCCCAAATATGGCCTGGTGTGCTGTGGTAAACAAGGTATTGAAGGCTGCACCAGTATTGCCGGAGTTTTCACTACAGCAATAAGCATAGGAGAGCTAACAATTGCCAATGTCTACAAACCACCACTTGTGCAGTGGCCTGACCCACTGTTCCCTCCGAGACAACATCCATCCATCCATCTCGGAGACTTTAATAGCCACCACACAATGTGGGGCTATGCAGACACCAACGATAAATGATAATAATTGTACAGTGGGTTTCACTAGAGAATAAATTCCTTCTTGATGACGCCAAAGATTGAGGTATGTTCCGTTCATCAAGGTGGCAGAGAGAGTAATAATAATAATAACTTTTATTTATATAGCGCCTTTAACATAGTAAAACATCCCAAGGCGTTTCACAGCAGTGTTACAAGGCAAAACAGATAAATTTGACACCGAGCCACAAAAGAAGAAATTAAGGCAGATGACCAAAAGCTTGGTTAAAGAGGTAGGTTTTAAGGAATGTCTTAAAGGAGTAAAGAGTGGTAGAGAGGCGGAAAGGTTTAGGAAGGGAGTTCCAGAGCTTAGGGCCCAAACAATTGAAGGCACGGCCACCGATGATTGAGCAGTTATAATGAGGGATGTTCAAGAGGGCATAATTTGAGGAGTGCAGACATTTTGTGGAGTTGTGAGGCTGAAAAAGATTACAGAGATAGGGAGGGGCAAGGAAATGGAGTGATTTGTAAACAAGGATGAGAATTTTGAAATCGTGGCATTGTTTAACCGGGAGCCAATGTAGGTCAGCGAGCACAGGGGTAAGGGGTGATCATCACTTGGTGTGAGTTAGGACAGGGGCTGCTGAGTTAACCCAGAATGAAACCCAAACCTATGTTTCCTCTCGAAAGGCAGCAAAGCAAATCCAATCATCGCCTCCAGAACTGTTCTCGATGACTTCCCCAACAGTCAACAAAGTCCTTCAATCATCAACTTTAACATCGAAATTCCGGTCATTACATCAAAAAAGCAGACAGGGAAACCTTCCAAAGTTCAGTTGACACCAAAATCAGGTGGATTCCACCAACTACGTTCAACAGATTTATAGGAATTATTAAAGCTGCCGCAAAACGCAGTATACCTCGGGGGTTTAGAAAGACATATATTCCTTGTTGGATGGAAGAACGTGAGGCTCCCTACCAGGATTACTTGCTGAACAAGAACCCAGCCACAGCCACCACAATGCTAGTGTCCTTGAACTCAATGAGACGTGAAAGGTGGAGGAGTCTTCTGGAGAAGACTGACTTCACTCACTCCAGCAGGAAAGCTTGGGCCCTGCTCCATCAACTTGATGGGGGCATGTTATGTCTGTAATGTACTTATGAATGACTCCACAAGGCAATGTGTTGTACTCAAACTGTAGTGACCTTGATCCTTTATTCGTAACTCCAGGGTGAGGCAGCTGCATGGTGGCTACCCTTTTATACAGCCCCTGCCACCCGGGCAGGAAACCCCGGTCTCCACCAGTTGCACCCTCTAGTGGTGCCAGCATAGTAAATACACAGTGTAAACCTTATTGATAGCACATCAGGTAAACAAGTCTCCATCTTATGCAACTATACAGTGACGACACAGAGAGTATATCTATAGTCTGCACATATAACAGGGCAAACCCCGCCTATAAACACAGGACAACCATCAGAGCGGACGTCATTGCATCCCACTTGATAAAAACATCAAAGGCTCTGGTGGACAAAGAATTTAGACGCCAGATGAAGCGGAAGCTTTCGACAAACTTGGTGGCGGCACCAAGATTGTCTGATCCATTCAGCTTGGATGTACTAAACGCAGCCCTGTCGACAACAAAATCTGGAAAAGCTGCTGGCCCAGATGGTGGTTACCCTGAATTCTTAAAAGCACTGGGACCCAAAGCGAAGAGATGGCTGACCTTCTTCTCTGAAGTATTGGCAACTGGTCAAATTCCACCTATTTGGAGAGAGACTAGAATAATTGCCCTCCTGAAGTAGGGGAAGAATGCTTGTGAGGCCTCCAATTACTGCCCGAGCTCCTTACTTTACACTTGTTATAAAGTGCTAGAGAGGCTACTACTCCACAGACTAGCCCCATCATTGAGCCAACCATTCCTAAGGAGCAATCAGGCTTTGAGAGCGGCTGTAACCGCTGCGACCAAGTGGTAGCTCTAACAACGCACATCGAGGCAGGCTTCCAGTGCCAGCTCAAGGCCGCCACAGCACTCGTGGACCTGTAAGCGGCGTATGACTCAGTATGGACTGCTTTTCAAGCTCTCCACCATTTTACCCTGCAGAATAACAATCCATCTTCTCAACTCCATGTTTAGCAACCAAAACTTCTGTGTGTACTCTGGCATCCAGAGGAACAGATAAAGGACATTGAACAACGGACTCCCACAGGATTCTGTCCTGGAACCCATGTTATTCAACATTTACACCAATGACCTTCACAAAACAGAGTGCCGCAAGTTGATGACTTTGCCTTGGCCACACAAAATATGAATCTGTCCATTACCGAAGAAACCCTGACTAGTGACTTACAGAGGATGGAGGCCTACTTCTGGCGATGGCGACTGTGTCCAAAAGACCGTTGATTCAACATTCCACCTCATCACGCATCAAGCAAACCAAGCTTTGAAAGTCTTCTTTTGCGGCGCAGAGGTAATCCATGCCAAAAAAACTTCCTATTTAGGAGCCATGCTTGATCGCACCCTGTAATATAGATAAGATGTCCAGAACCTTGGGAAGAAACTAAAGAGTAGGGTGAACTTGATCTAGAAACTCACGAGATCCACATGGGGAGCAAACACTAAACCATCCGTACGACAGCACTCGTGCTGGTTTACTCTATTGATTTCCAGCATAGCTTCAAGTCTGCAAGTCAAATCCGTTGATGTTCAGCTGAATTCTACTATTTGAATTATCACTGGTACACTTTGATTGACACCAACACCTTGGCTGCATGTGCTAGCACTGTCGACAACACTTTCCATCAATTTGCTGATGATTGAGAGTAATTGACCAAATTGGATTTGTCCTGCCTTTTATTGACAGGACATACCTGGGCAGTTTTCCACATTGTCGGGTAGTTGCCAATGTCGTAGCTGTACTGAAACAGCTTGGTTAGAGGCACGACTAGTTCTGGAGCACAAGTCACCAGCACGATAGCAGGGATGTTGTCAGGGCCCATAGTCTTTGCTGTATCCAATGCGCTTAGCCATTCCTTGATATCAGGTGGAGTGAATTGAAGTAGCTGAAGACTGGCTTCTGTGACGGTGGGGACCTTAGGAGGAGGCTGTTATGAATCATTCACTTGGCACTTCTGGCTGAAGATGATTGTAAACGTTTCAGCCTTGTCTTTTGCACTTGCGTGCTGGGCTCCATCATCATTGAGGATTAGGAGCCTCCCGTTAGTTGTTTAATTGTCCACCACCATCCATGACTGGATGTGGTAGGACCACAGAGCTTTGATCTGATCCTTTGATTGTGGGATCGCTTAGCTCTGTCTATGGCGTGCTGCTTCCGCTGGTTAGCATGCACGTAGTCCTATGTTGCAGCTTCCCCAGCTTGGCATCTCATCTCTACATTCGCCTGGTGCTGCTCCTGGCATTCTCTTCTACACTCCTCATTGAACCAGAGGTGCTCCCTGGCTTGATGATAATGGTAAAGTGAGGGATATGCTGGGTCATGAGGCCCACAGTGCTTCATGGATGCCTCATTTTGAGCTGCTAGATCTGTTCTGAATCTATCCCATTTAGTACGGTGGTGGTGTCACACCACACGATGGAGGGTGTCTTCAGTATGAAGACAGGACTTCACCTCCACAAGGACTGTGCAGTGATCACTGATACCAATGCTATCATGGACAGATGCACCTTGCATAGGTAGATTGGTGAACGCAATGTCAAGTAGTTTTTTCCCTTGTGTTGGCTATGTGCTTCAAGTCTCGGCCAGCTCAGCAGTAGTGGTGCTACTGAGCCATTCTTGGTGATGGACATTGAAGTCCCCAACCCAGAGTGTATTCTGTGTCCTTGCTACCCTCAGTGCTTCTTCCAAGTGGTGTAGAACATGGAGGAGTACTGATTCATCAGCTGAGGGAGGGCGGTAGCTGGTAATCAGCAGGAGGTTTCCATGCCCATGCTTGACCTGAAGCCATGAGACCTCATGGGGTCCAGAGTCAATGTTGAGGACTCCCTTCCAACTGTATACCACCGTGCCGCCACCTAGGGTGGGTCTGTCCTGCCAGTGGGACAGGACATACCTAGGGATGGAGATGGAGGAGTCTGGGACATTCGCTGAAAGGTATGATTCTGTGAGTATGATTATGTCGGGCTGTTGCTTGACTAGTTTGTGGGACAACTTTCCCAATTTTGGCACAAGTCCCAAGAAATTAGTGAGGAGGACTTTGCAGGGTTTACCATTGTTGTGTCTGCAGCCGATGCCTCTTATTGTTTTTTGGTCATGGTTTATTACAACTGAATGGTTTGCTAGGCCATTTCAGAGGGCAGTTAAGATTCAACAACAACAACAACTTGTATTTATATAGCATCTTTAACATAGTGAAACGTCCCAAGATGATTCACAGGAGTATTATGCAATACAAATTTGACACCGAGCTGCATTGCTGTGGGTCTAGAGTCATATATAGGTTAGACCAGGTAAAGATGGCAGATTTCCTTCCCCAAAGGACGTTAGTGAATCAGATGGGTTTTTTACGACAATCTGGTTATTTCATGGTCACCATTAATGACACTAGCTTTTTAATCCATACTTATTTAACTGAATTTAAATTCCCCAATTACCGTGGTGTGATTTGAACACACGTCTCCAGATTATTAGTCGAGGCCTCGGGATGACTAGTCCAGTAACTTAACCACTATGCTATTGTTCCTGCTCTCATTTCAGCCTTGTGTCAAGGAGGACGCTTTGATATTCTGTGACAGAGGAATGGAAAGATGGGAATATGGTGAGCAACGGGGATCGGGGATTTCATTCATTGGAATCATAGTCCGATGAGGCATTCACGGACAGCATGGCTGGGAGGGGGATTGGCTGCCTGCCTCCTCATCCTCTTGCACATCTTTCTCTTCCTCCTCCTCATCCTCCTGAGGTGATCCCACAATCTCTGCTGGCAATGGTTGCACCCTCATGATGGCCAAGTTGTGAAGCATGCAGCAGACCACCACGAAATGGGACTCCCGCTTCACCGAGTACTGGAGGGCTTATCCTAAGCGGTCCAGGCAGCGGAACTGCTGATGTTCCTGGTGGAAGCATGGCTCTCATTATGTGTGTGCTGCGCACGAGTGGTGGGGTTGCGGAGGGGAGTCATGAGCCAGGTGGATAGTGGCTAGCCTTTGTCTCTGAGCAGCCATCCTCGAGTTTGATGTGGTGGCTGGAAGAACGCTGGCATAGGATGAAGGCATCATAAGTGCTGTCAGGATAGCAGGCATTAGCCATCAGGAATCGCTGTGTGTGGTGGCACAACAACTGCACATTAAGTGAGTGGTAGCCTTTTCAGTTACGGAAGATCTCAGGGTTGTTATATAGTGCCCAGAAAGTTATGTGGGTGCAGTCGATGGTGCCCAGCACCATAGGGAAGCCCACTATCCTGGCAAAGCCACATGCATGCTCGTCCTGCTTTTCTCTGCTTAGAGGGAAGAAAATGTTGTCCCTTCTGGTGTAGAGCCTCTGTGAGCTCCTGGATGGAGTGATGGATAGTGAACAGGGAGATGTTAGGTATGTCTACTGCTGCAGACTGGAAGGATCCGCTGATGAAGAAATTGAGGGCATGGTGACTTTGACTGCCACTTGCAGAAGTGTGGTCGCCCTACTCTCAGGCTGCAGGTCTGGTTGCAGGAGGTGGCAGAGTTCTGTTATCACCTCCTTGGTGAAGCGAAGCCTCCTAACACATTGCTCCTGGCTTAAGTGGATATAAGAGAATGGCTCGCTTGAGATCCTAGGTGGGTAAGGCCTCCTGTTGAGAGCCCTCCTGGCCTGCCTCCTCCTCCCTTTGGGTGTATCTTCTCCTCTTCCTCGCTGCCTCTGCTCCCTCTCATGAAGATACTCGAGCACGAGGGGAACTGCAAGTAGAGTGCCCATGACTGTGAGCAAGTGCTGTGAGCAGAAACCTTTAAATAAGAATGAAGGCATTCTCCACTTGCAACAACACTCCCTGTTACCTTAGAACCTTGAAAAAAGTTTATAAAGCTGCTGGAGTTACAGAAGTTGCACAAAGCCAGTCAAACTGCAGAAACATGTCAGCTGCAAGTTGTTTCTGATGTTCTCTTTAAATAATGCTGCTTGTACCTCCTTTTTGCTTGTCAACGCTTGCTTAGCTGGTTGGACTTAATCCAGTAAGTTGTGCGGCGAAGCTGAAAATGGCAGATCGGGCGTCAAGTAAGCGTTGCATGCTCACTAATGTCACGATCAGCAAAATCTACGTAATTTTCGCGAGTGCAGCCATCGGCAGCGTTGTCGCCCAGCCGAAAATGGCAGCCGCTTCGGGATCCACCAGCAGAGGGTGGAGGTAGGGCAGCCGCCATTTTGTTCCCTGAATCTGGCTGTAACAAGTGGTGCTAAACCCACAAATTTTTAGCCTGTTATATTTAAAGTGTGACTGACAGGTTTGTATCATATTTAAAACTTTCATGCAAATATTTATCTTTCATGCAAATATTGCTGTTAGTGCTTGCTGCTGAGTTTTTTTTGCCTTGCAAGACTCCTTTTGCTCCGACCTTTTTCCACAGCACTGCTGCTGTGAGCAGAAGCTTCTTAAGTAGTAACCAAAGTGATCAGCATGGGAATTACACTGAGCATTCCAACAACAGTGATGGATTACATAAGAACATAAGAATTAGGAGCAGGAGTTGGCCATATGGTCCTTCGAGCCTGCTCCGCCATTTAATAAGATCATGGCTAATCTTCGACGTCAACTTCACTTTCATACTTGATCCCCATATCCCTTGATTCCCATAGAGTCCAAAAATCTATTTATCTCAGCCATGAATATACTCAACAACTTAGCATCTACATCCCTTTGGGGTAGAGAATTCCAAAGATTCATAACCCTCTGAGTGAAGAAATTCCTCCTCACCTCAGTCTTAAATGGCCTACCCCTTATCCTGAGACGATGCCCCCTAGTTCTCGACTCTCCAGCCAGGGGAAACAACCTCTCAGTATCTCCCTGCCAATCCCCCTCAGAATCTTATATTTTTCAATCTCTCATTCTTCTAAACTCCAGAGAGTATAGCTCCAATCTACTCAATCCCACCTTAAAGGATTAGCCTTTCATCCCAGGAATCAATTTGTGAACTTTCGTTGCACCATCTCTAAGACAACTATATCCTTCCTCAGACAAGGAGACCAAAACAGTGGACAGTATTCCAGGTGCTGTCTCACCAAAAGCCCTGTACAATTGTAGCAAGATTCCCTTACTATTGTACTCCAAGCCTCGTGCAATAAAGGCCAACATGCCATTTGCGTTCTTAATTGCTTGCTGTACCTGCATGCTAACTCTCTATGTTTCCATAATGAGAATGACTAAATCTCTCTGAACACCAACATTTAATAGTTTCTCACCATATAAAAAAATGTGTTTTTCTATTCTTCCTACCTAAGTGAATAACCTCACAATTACCCACATTTTAGTCCATCTGCCACATTATTGCCCACTCACTTAATTGGTCTATATCACTTTGCAGGCTCTCTGTGACCTCGTCACAGATAACGTTCCCACCTAGCTTTGTATTGTCAGCAAACTTGGATTAATTGCACTCGGTCCATTCATCTAAGTCATTAATATAGATTGTAAATAGCTGAGGCCCAAGCACTGATATGTGTGGCACCCCACTAGTTACAGCCTGTCAACCAGAGAATGACACGTTTATCCCGACTCTCTGTTTTCTGTTCATTAACCAATCCTCTATCCATGTTATCAAAAGCCTTTTGGAAATTGAAATATACTACATCCACACTGGTTCCCCTTTATCTACCCTGCTTGTTACATTCTTAAAAAACTCTAACAATGGCCTAAGAAATCCAGGTCGAGATCGTCCCATGGGCGAACAACTGAAAAAGGGAAGAAAGATGCGCACCTACTTGTTCTTGCTGCGCCCACTTGAGATCCCAGTCCTGAGGCCTTCACTCCCTGCACGTCGCAGCGCGTGCATGTCTGGACATCCATAAGCTGGAGCTGCAGTCACATGGCTCTGGGCAGCCAATCAAGGTACAGTATTTTCTCATTCATAATAATGGGAACTCCGTAAGTTGGAGTTCCCATTATTATGATTGAGAAACAGCCCCCAAACACCAAAACACTAATAAAAATAGAAAAAATATACTACATATTAAAGATTAATTTAAATTAAAGTTATTTATCTCATAAAAAAATTTATTTTTCAGATTTTTAAAAAAGTTTTTTTAATCATGGTTTAAAATAAACTTACCATAGTGGGCAGGGTTTTTAACAATAAAATGTGTTTTCTAAATTTAATTATGTTTTTGTATGTCTTAAAACTCTTACGCCTGTAAAAGTAGGCTATGCGCTTACTTTTATCAGGCGCAAGAGTTTTCAGGACAGCCGCTGGGCAAGATATGGGCAAATACCGCAATCTTGCCCATGCAAATGTCCTTGCTGTGGAGATGTGGAGGATCTGAGCTTGACAGATCGGAAAAGACGGTTTTCGCACTGAAAACCGACTTTTGCGATGCCTTCCCGGGTCCGTACACACTTCGTACGGATCCGGGGAGGCCGGGATTTCTAGGTCATTTAGAGTAATGATTTCCCAAGTTCACAACATAGGTCAGATGAAGAATCTCTTTCAGTCCATTTGATTTCATCCTTTATTGAAATTATAAATGATATCCAAAATATTGGTTCAGATCTGCATTTATTTATTACTAAGACAGACTAAATGAAATCTTTACAAATATTTCACTGAACAAGGACAGAGAACAAAACGAGGTATTGAAGAAGAAATAGTTTAAAAAAAAGTACCTAGTGCCAGAGTGAACTAGAGCAGAAGATGAACAAAAGAAAGTTGAATGAAAAAAGAGAATACTAGAAAGCTATCTTCTTTTCATTAGCAAGAAAATTATTTTGCTTTATTTTACACTGGTTGTGTTATGATCTGTAATTGAAACATTTTGGTCCAGAAAATCCAAAGGGGCATGATCCTGACAGTTACTCTGTGATTGCACCCCCTCTGACCTACACCACTGACACTGTAGAGTCGCTGATGGAAACTGGCCAGCACGGTGGCGGGGAAGCAGGGTTGGAGACCAGAACCTGATCTCAGCCTGGACATCGAGGTGGGCCCAACTTCTGCTAGTTTCATTATGATATGCCGATGTTACGCTGGGTCCTGACTGAGGGCCAAGGAACGAGAACACCTGAATTTGTTTTTGCCCTCTCCACATTGGTGTGGGTGGAAGCTCCACCTCCAAACAATTCAAGTCTGGGATCTGAAGTATCTGGATCCTGATGGAGTTTGCAATGGATAGGGCGGAATCCTGCTGAAATTACAGCTGCAACCTGCCGGAATGGCTGAGCAGCTACCGTTTATACTTATTTATATTCAAATGTATTTGAGTAGATGGAAAATTATGAACCTGTGAATCAGAAGTCTACTCGAATACCCAATAAATATGCTGGGAGCTCTGAAGAAGAAAATGTACCCCTTAATAAAAATTAATGGAATTATTAATGCAGTTTTAAATTTAAATTATTCTACTTTATCCACATGTGCAAATTTAAAATACATGCTTTAATGCTTCTGTTGAACTATGGAATTTGGCATGAATAAATTAAGCGAAAACTAACATTTGCAATGGTGAAAGCTCTCATTCAAAGCTCTGGACACATTGAAATTAAACTACCTTTTAGATCACTTATGGAAAGATCTTGAATAAAAAGTAGCTGATTAGAAAGCCCTTGTGAAATCCAGAGCAGTTTGGTGAGATCAGGCATTTATTTTTTGCGCTGCAGTAATATGCCTCCAGTGACTTTCACTTATTTGTACAGATTTATATTGTTATTCAGTTCTTTGCAATCCAAAATGCTCAGCTTTTAATGTTTAATTCCTTTTCAACATCTTTCACGAAGTGAGCCACTTTCATTTACATTTTCTTCCCTGAAGTATCATGTTTCTCCCTTTCCGCTGCTACTCCAGTAATTAATTGGCAGGTCTGTGCCCTTGGGCTTGGAAGCTCCTTCAGCAGGTGAAAAACCAGTCATCCATAAAATCTCAACGGCTCATGCTTCTGTTTCATCTCCCCCAAACCGTGAAACTTTTATTAATCATACATTCCTTGTCATGTATTCATTAATTAATTACGCAAAGCTTTTTACTTAGGTACTTTCTTCAAACGTCCTTTCTCTTCAGTGAGGGCTTGATGTTTACCTGTTTCTGTTTCCATTCCAAAAGGTGACCTTGGTTCAAATAATCAAATTCCACTGTTTTGCACATAAATCTAATTAATTGTTTAAAGATGATACATCAAAAATGTGGAGCAAATGATCTCGGTAGAACGTTTTTAACTCAGACTTCAAAGAATTTACTGGCCCTGTAGATTTGCAGCTGTTCTGGCCTACTCCTGCTGTAAATTTGTCAGGAGTGGACTGGAATGGTTGCAAACTCAACCAGGACCCAGATATGGCAGGTCCCAGAATTCAGTTTCCTGTATGGCCTTATGGGGGCGGCAAGGAATGTGTGAAATCAAGAGCGAGGACTCTCTAAGTAGGCCGTCATTCAGGAGCTTGTGTATGATTGCTATACACCTGGTCTCAGCAGGTGTACCTAGCCATAAGGGGCAGAAGAGATGCTCACCTGGGGCTCCAGCCCTGGGTCTGGACTCTCAGGGCGTGATAGAAATGCAAATTGTTGTTGTTAAATGTCACGATCACTGCAGGAGAAGTGTACAGGAGCAGCCTTTGGCAGTTAGGTGGCACAGCTGTGGTTCCCTCCCCATTGAAGACCCCATAAATGCCAGTGATTGTTGGCCTGTCTAGAACAGGGGTTTGCTGGGCCTTTTCCCTCCTCCCACTATCAAAACCGAAAAATAAACCTGGGTGTTCTGACCAAATATGCCACATAACCTCCCCTCCACCTCGCAGTAACTCTGGCCTCCTCATCTTCAGAATCTAGACATTGACCCTGTGGGCCTTCTTTGGCCAGGTACACCTGCAGAACTAGGGTGAGAGGAGGCCCTACCCCACAAGTCCATAGAGGAAACTTTAAGGCCAGGATTCGGTGGATCTGGAGGCCAGTCGAGTTTGTAGTCATTCCTACCAAACTGATGGCAAAAGACTGCCAGAAATGTTGTGGATGCTCGGGGCCAAAGTTCCAGAATCCTGTTCTGGCACTTCAGTATTAATGGCCAGCCTAAATATCTTTAATAAGATGAGTGATTCCCCAAAAGAAGATGATCGAAAATACTTGTTCCAGCAATGATTCACCATTCTGATTTTCTTATTACATTTAGTTAGGTTACATTTATTCTTTTAGCCAATAGTCTTTCCTGCCCTCGCTTCTCTCCTGAAGGTTTTGACTTCTTGTGGAAGTATGATTCTCGTGTGGAGACGATTACCCTCTGATATCTTGCACCAGTAGCCATTATTCATTTGTGAGCAACATTGAGTGGCAGTAAGTTATTCTGGGGGCCTCAGCCAAGCCATATCCGGCCCTCATTCAAATTTCATACAAGTGCCACTGGATAGCAATCAGGAACAGGAACCCCGGCCAATGTTCTTTTCTCTAACCTAGGATTGTTCAGGCCAATTATAGTGTTGCTATCTTTCCTTGGCTGAGATAATTTAACTCAGCAGAGGTTGCTGATTGATCCTGGGATCTTCCTAGGTCTGTACAGCTCAGCTGCTCAAGGATAACCTTGGCGAGCCATTGGCAGCTAGTTAAGTGCATTCATTCAACTTCTGGAATAATTTCAATGGTCTTTTGTAGACATTATTTTTTCCCTCTAATATCTATTATTAATCTGAATGCACATAAATAAGTCAAATTTATTTGATTTATTAAATAAAGTAAATCCTGAGTAATGTTAGGGCCAGTGCCAACAAATGGTTGTCTGCCTTCCTCTCATATAAATCTATTTATTCATTGTCATTGTGTGGTGAAAGCATTCTAATAGATTTGTTATCTTATTGTGTAGTAAATCATTTGAATTTCTAAATATAAAGCAAGCTGTATGGAACACAGTTCTAAGCAAAATAAACTACTGAAGGACATTAGGAACTGATTTTGCCAACTGATGTTATGAGGTGCTTTATTTTTGCATAACCCACTGTTTACAACTCTGTAATCTGGAAATTCTGTACTCCCCGAAAATGGGGGTGGGGATCATGATGCGCGATCAACCCACTTCTGTTCAGAGGAATGCAGGCAGCACATGAACTATGTGCTGCCTGCTCATTTCCATGGCCAGCACTGAACGCACTGCTGAGTGGCTGAACGTTCAGCATGAGGCCCAAGTTTATGCGCTGCTAGCACCGCTTAAAGCTAGCCTGAACTACTTAAAGGCAGTCTGAATCTCTTAAAGTGAACAGGCTGTTCAGCAAAGTAAAAGATGAAATAGTAGAGGCCTTGACCATCATTTTCCAGTCTTCTTTGGATCTGGGCATGGTGCCGGAGGATTGGAGGACTGCTAATGTAGTAACCTTGTTTAAGAAGGGAGAAAGGGATAGGCTGAGTAATTACAGGCCTGTCAGCCTAACCTCAGTGGTGGGAAAATTATTGGAAAAAATCCTGAAAGACAGGATAAATCTGCATTTGGAAAGGCAATGATTAATTAGGGACAGTCAGCACAGAGTTGTTAAGGGAAGATTGTGTTTGACTAACCTGATTGAATTTTTTGAGGAGGTAACCAAGAGGGTCGATGAGGTTAGTGCATACGATGTAGTATATATGGACTTTAGCAAAGCTTTTGATAAGGTCCCACATGGTAGGCTGGTCATGACGGTTAAAGCCCATTGGATACAGGGCAAAGTGACAAGTTGGATCTAAAATTGGCTTGGAGTTAGGAAGCAAAAGGTAATGATTAATGGATGTTTTTGTGACTGGAAGGATGTTTCCAGTGGGGTTCCACAGGGCTCAGTGACACAGTTAATTCAGAGACTAGGGTCCTGAACTTAAAGAAAGGTAACTTCGATGGTATGAGACGTGAATTGGGTAGGATAGATTGGCGAATGATACTTTAAGGGTTTACAGTAAATGGACAATGGCAGACATTTAAAGATCACATGCATGAACTACAACAATTGTACATCCCTGCCTGTAAAAATAAAACGGGAAGGTGGCTCAACCGTGGCTAACAAGGGAAATTAGGAATAGTGTTAAATCCAAGGAAGAGGCATATAAATTGGCCAGAAAAAGCAGCAAACCTGAGGACTGGGAGAAATTCAATATTCAGCAGAGGAGAACTAAGGATTTAATTAGGAGGGGGAAAATAGAGTATGAGAGTAAGCTTGCAGGCAACGTAAAAACTGACTGCAAAAATTCTATAGATATGTGAAGAGAAAAAGATTAGTAAAGACTAATGTAGGTCCCTTGCAGTCAGAATCAGGGGAATTCATAATGGGGAACAAGGAAATGGCAGACCAATTGAACAAATACTTTGGTTCTGTCTTCACTAAGGAAGACACAAATAACCTGCCAAAAATACTAGGGGACCGAGGGTCTAGCGAGAAGGAGGAACAGCGGGAACTGAGGGAAATCCTTATTAGTCAGGATAGTGTTAGGGAAATTGATGGGATTGAAGGCCGATAAATCCCCAGGGCCTGATAGTCCGCATCCCAGAGTACTTAAGGAAGTGGCCCTAGAAATAGTAGATGCAATGGTGGTCATTTTCCAATATTCCATGGACTCTGGATCAGTTCCTATGTAACCCCACTTTTTAAAAAAGGAGGGAGAGAGAAAATATGGAATTATAGAATGGTTAGCCTGACATCGGTAATGGGGAAAATGCTGGAATCAATTATTAAAGATGTAATAGCAGCGCATTTGGAAAGCAGTGACAGGATCGGTCCAAGTCAGCATGGATTTATGAAAGAGAAATCATGCTTGACAAAACTTCTAGAATTTTTGAGGGTGTAACTAGTAGAGTGGATACGGGAACCAATGTATGTGGTGTATTTGGACTTTCAAAAGGCCTTTGACAAGATCCCATACAAGAGATTAGTGTGCAAAATTAAGGCATATGGGATTGGGGGTAATGTATTTTCGTGGATAGAGAACTGGTTGGCAGACAGGAAGCAAAGAGTGGGAATAAATAGGTCCTTTTCAGAATGGCAGGCAGTGACTAGTGGGGTACCGCAAGGTTCAGTGCTGGGACCCCAGCTATTTACAATATATATTAATGATTTAGATGAAGAAATTGAATGTAATATCTCCAAGTTTGCAGATGACACTAAACTGGGTGGCAGTGTGAGCTGTGATGAGGATGCTCAGAGGCTGCAGGGTGACTTGAACAGGTTAGGTGAGTGGGCAAATGCATGGCAGATGCAGTATAATGTGGATAAATGTGAGGTTATCCACTTTGGTGACATAAACAGGAAGGCAGATTAGGAAAAGGAGCGGTGCAACGAGACCTGGGTGTCATGGTACATCAGTCATTGAAAGTAGGCATGCAGGTACAGCAGGCAGCTAAGAAAGCAAATGGCATGATGGGCTTCATAGCGAGATGATTTGCATATAGGAGCAGGGAAGTCTTACTGCAGTTGTACAAGGTCTTGGTGAGACCACACCTTGAGTATTGTGTGCAGTTTTGGTCTCCTAATCTGAGGAAGGGCATTCTTGCTATTGAGGGAGTGCAGCGAAGATTCACCAGACTGATTCCCGGGATGGCAGGACTGACATATGAAAAAAGACTGGATCGACTAGGCTTATATTCACTGGAATTTAGAAGAATGAGAGGGGATCTGATAGAAACATATAAAATTCTGACAGAATTGGACAAGTTAGACGCAGGAAGAATATTCCCGATGTTGGGAAAGTCTGGAACCAGGGATCACAGTCTAAGGACACGGGGTAAGCCATATAGGACCGAGATGAGGAGATACTTTTTCATCCAGAGAATTTGAACCTATGGAATTCTCTACCATAGAAAGTTGTTGAGTCCAGTTTGTTGCATATAATCAAAAGGGAGTTAGATATGGCCCTTACGGCGAAAGGGATCAGGGGGTATGGAGAGAAATCAGGAACGGGGTACTGAAGTTGCATGATCAGCCATGATCATATTGAATGGTGGTGCA
Organism: Pristiophorus japonicus; assembly: GCF_044704955.1. Classification (NCBI taxonomy): domain Eukaryota; kingdom Metazoa; phylum Chordata; class Chondrichthyes; family Pristiophoridae; genus Pristiophorus; species Pristiophorus japonicus. The sequence goes on along the minus strand of NC_091978.1, from coordinate 94,442,357 downwards.
GGCTCAAAGGGCCGAATGGCCTGCTCCTGCACCTATTTTCTATGTTTCTATGTTTCCATAATTGAAACATAGACATAGAAACATAGAAAATAGGTGCAGGAGTAGGCCATTCGGCCCTTCTAGCCTGCACCGCCATTCAATGAGTTCATGGCTGAACATGCAACTTCAGTACCCCATTCCTGCTTTCTCACCATACCCCTTGAATCCCCTAGTAGTAAGGACTTCATCTAACTCCTTTTTGAATATATTCAGTGAACTGGCCTCAACAACTTTCTGTGGTAGAGAATTCCACAGGTTCACCACTCTCTGGGTGAAGAAATTTCTCCTTATCTCGGTCCTAAATGGCTTACCCCTTATCTTTAGACTGTGTCCCCTGGTTCTGGACTTCCCCAACATTGGGAACATTCTTCCTGCATCTAACCTGTCGAACCCCGTCAGAATTTTAAACGTTTCTATGAGGTCCCCTCTCATTCTTCTGAACTCCAGTGAATACAAGCCCAGTTGATCCAGTCTTTCTTGATAGGTCAGTCCCGCCATCCCGGGAATCAGTCTGGTGAACCTTCGCTGCACTCCCTCAATAGCAAGAATGTCCTTCCTCAGGTTAGGAGAACAAAACTGTACACAATACTCCAGGTGTGGCCTCACCAATGCCCTGTACAACTGTAGCAACACCTCCCTGCCCCTGTACTCAAATCCCCTTGCTATGAAGGCCAACATGCCATTTGCTTTCTTAACCGCCTGCTGTACCTGCATGCCAACCTTCAATGACTGATGTACCATGACACCCAGGTCTCTTTGCACCTCCCCTTTTCCTAATCTGTCACCATTCAGATAATAGTCTGTCTCTCTGTTTTTACCACCAAAGTGGATAACCTCACATTTATCCCATTATGCTTCATCTGCCATGCATTTGCCCACTCACCTAACCTATCCAAGTCACTCTGCAGCCTCATAGCATCCTCCTTGCAGCTCACACTGCCACCCAACTTAGTGTCATCCGCAAATTTGGATATACTACATTTAATCCCCTCGTCTAAATCATTAATGTACAGTGTAAACAGCTGGGGCCCCAGCACAGAACCTTGCGGTACCCCACGAGTCACTGCCTGCCATTCTGAAAAGTCCCCATTTACTCCTACTCTTTGCTTCCTGTCTGACAACCAGTTCTCAATTCATGTCAGCACACTACCCCCAATCCCATGTGCTTTAACTTTGCACATTAATCTCTTGTGTGGGACCTTGTCGAAAGCCTTCTGAAAGTCCAAATATACCACATCAATTGGTTCTCCCTTGTCCACTCTACTGGAAACATCCTCAAAAAATTCCAGAAGATTTGTCAAGCATGATTTCCCTTTCACAAATCCATGCTGACTTGGACCTATCATATCACCTCTTTCCAAATGCACTGCTATGACATCCTTAATAATTGATTCCATCATTTTACCCACTACCAATGTCAGGCTGACCGGTCTATAATTCCCTGTTTTCTCTCTCCCTCCTTTTTTAAAAAGTGGGGTTACATTGGCTACCCTCCACTCCATAGGAACTGATCCAGAGTCAATGGAATGTTGGAAAATGACTGTCAATGCATCCACTATTTCCAAGGCCACTTCCTTAAGTACTCTGGGATGCAGTCCATCAGGCCCTGGGGATTTATCGGCCTTCAATCCCATCAGTTTCCCCAACACAATTTCCCGACTAATAAGGATTTCCCTCAGTTCCTCCTCCTTACTAGACCCTCCGACCCCTTTTATATCCGGAAGGTTGTTTGTGTCCTCCTCAGTGAATACCGAACCAAAGTACTTGTTCAATTGGTCCGCCATTTCTTTGTTCCCCGTTATGACTTCCCCTGATTCTGACTGCAGTGGGCATAGTTTTAAGGTGGTTGGTGGAAGGTTTAGAGGGGATTTAAGGGGGGGCCTCTTTACGCAATGGGTTGTGTGGATCTGGAACTCGTTGCCTGGAAGAGTGGTGGATGCAGAAACCCTCACCACTCTTAAGAGATGGTTGGATGGGCACTAGCAGGGTTACGGACGTAGAGCTGGTACTTCGGAATAGACTGGATGACCTTTTGTTGGGCGGCGCAGATATAATGGTAAGTACTGTAAGGAATAGAGTACGGCCAGTGTGATCTTCTGTACTAGTTTCGATCGCCTGGATGGGTTGGAGAGGAATTTTCCCAGATTTTTTCTCCCTAATTTAGCCTGGGTTTTTTCTGGTTTTTGCCTCTCCCAGGAGATCACATGACTTCGGTTGGGGTGCAGTGTAGAATTTTTCAGTATAAGGGGTATCGCAGTTGTGTGAGGCGGACTAGTTGGGCTGGGTGCAGGGCTGCTGACCAAAGCCTGTGTGGCTCCTTATCGGCCGGCGCGGACACGATGGGCCGAAATGGCCTTGTCTGTGCTTCTATGTTTCTATGTAGTGCAGGATCCTCTTGGGACGAGTGATCATAGCATGGTAGAATGTCAAATTCAGTTTGAGGATGAGAAAGCTAGTTCTCAAACTAGTGTCCTGAACTCAAATAAAGGTAATTACAAAGTTATGAAGTAAGAGCTGGTTAAAATGGACTGGGAAAATATATTAAAATGTAAGACTGTAGAAAAGCAGTGGCAAATATTTCATAACTGTCAGCAAAGATATATTCCAGCGAGAAAGAAAGACTCTAAGGGAAGGATGAACCATCAGTGGCTAACTAAGGAAGTAAAGGATGGTATCAAATTGAAAACAATGGCATACAATGTTGCGAAGAACAGTGGAAGGCCATTGGGACATTTTCAGCAACCAGCAAAGAACAACTAAAAAAAGTGATAAAGAAAGGGAAGATAGCTTATGAGAGTAAACTAGCAAGAAATATAAAAACAGATAGAAAGAGCTTCGACAGGTATATAAAAAGGAAGCTAGTAGCTAAAGTAAACGTTGGTCCCTTAGAGGATGAGACTGGGGAATTAATAATGCGAAACAGGGAAATGGCAGAGACTTTAAACAAATATTTTCTATCGGTCTTCATGGTAGAAGACACTAAAAGCATTCCCAATAATTGATAATCAAGGGGCTGTTGGAGGGGCAGGGGAAATTAAAACAATCACTGTCACTGGAGAAAAAAGTACGAGGCAAACTATTGGGACTATAGGTGAACAAGTCCCCTGGACCTGATGGCCTGCATCCTATGGTCTTAACAGAGATGGCTACAGAGATAGTGGATGCATTGGTTGTAATCTACCAAAATTCCCTGGATTCTGGAGAAGTCCCAGTAGATTGGAAAACCGCAAATGTAATGCTCCTATTTAAGAAAGGAGGGAGACAGAAAGCAGAAAACTATAGACCAGTTAACCTAATATCTGTCATTGGGAAAATGCTAGAGTCCATCATGAAGGAAGTAATAGCAGGATATTTAGAAAATCAAAATGCAGTCAAGCAGAATCAGTACGGTTTTATAAAAAGGAAATCATGTCTGACAAATTTGCTTGAGTTCTTTGAGGATGTAACGAGCAAGGTAGATAAAGGGGAACCAGTACATGTGGTAGAACTTAGGGAAAGGTAACTTCGATGGTATGAGACGTGAACTGGTTAGAATAGACTGGTGATTGATACTTAAAGTGTTGATGGTGAATAGGCAATGGCAAACATTTAAAGATCACATGGATGAACTTCAACAATTGTACATCCTGGTCTGGAGTAAAAATAAAACGGGGAAGGTGGCTCAACTGTGGCTAACAAGGGAAATTAAGGATAGTATTAAATCCAAGGAAGAGACAGATAAATGAACCAAAAAAAGCAGCAAACCTGAGGACTGGGAGAAATTTAAAATTCAGCAGAGGAGGACAAAGGGTTTAATTGGGAGGGGAAAATAGAGTATGAGAGGAGGTTGCTGGAAATATAAAAACTGACTGCAAAAGCTTCTATAGATATGTGAAGAGAAAAAGATTCGTCAAGACAAACGTAGGTCCCTTGCAGTCAGAATCAGGTGAAATTATAATGGGGAACAAAGAAATTGAACAAATACTCTGGTTCTGTCTTCACGAAGGCAGACACAAATAACCTTCCGGAAATACTAGGTGGCAGAGTGTCTAGTGAGAAGGAGAAACTGTAGGAAATCCTTATTAGTCAGGAAATTGTACTAGGGAAATTGATAAAATTGAAGGTCGATAAATCCCCAAAGCCTGATAGTCTGCATCCCAGAGTACTTAAGGAAGTGGCCCTTGAAATAATGGATGCATTGGTGATCATTTTCCAGCAGTCTATCGAATCTGGATTAGTTCCTATGGAATAGAGGGCAGTTAATGTAACACCACTTTTTAAGAAAGGAGAGAGAGAGAAAATGAGGAATTATAGACCAGTTAGCCAGACATCAGTGGTGGGGAAAATGTTGGAATTAATTATTAAAAATGAAATAGCAGCGCATTTGGAGAGCAGTGACAGGATCGGTCCAAGTCAGCATGAATTTATGAAAGGGAAATCATGCTTGACAAATCTTCTAGAATTTTTTGAGGATGTAACTAATAAAGTGGACAAGGGACAATCAGTGGATGTGGTGTGTTTGGACTTTCAAAAGGCTTTTGACAAGGTCCCACACAAGAGATTGGTGTGTAAAATTAAAGCTCATGGTCTTGGGGGTAATGTATTAATGTGGATAGAGAACTGGTTGGCAGACAGGAAGCAGAGAGTCGGGATAAACAGGTCCTTTTCAGAATGGCAGGCAGTGGCTAGTGGGGTGCCGCAGGGCTCAGTGCTGGGACCTCAGCTATTTACAATATATATCATTGAGTTAGATGAAGGAATTGAGTGTAATATCTACAAGTTTGCAGATGACACTACGCTAGGTGGCGGTGTGAATTGCGAGGAGGATGCTAAGAGGCTGCACGGTGATGTAGACAGGTTAGGTGAGTGGGCAAATGCATGGCAGATGCAGTACAATGTGGATAAATGTGAGGTTATCCACTTTGGTGGCAAGAACACGAAGGCAGAATATTATCTGAATGGCGGCAGATTAGGAAAAGTGGAGGTGCAACGAGACCTGGGTGTCATGGTACATCAGTTATTGAAGGTTGGCATGCAGGTACAGCAGGCAGTGAAGAAGGCAAATGTCATGTTGGCCTTCATAGCTAGGGGATTTGAGTATAGGAGCAGGGAGGTCTTACTGCAGTTGTACAGGGCCTTGGTGAGGCTTCACCTGGAATATTATGTTCAGTTTTGGTCTCCTAATCTGAGGAAGGACATTCTTGCTATTGAGGGAGTGCAGTGAAGGTTCTCCAGACTGATTCCCGGGATGGCAGGACTGACATACGTGGAGAGACTGGATCGACTGGGCCTGTATTCACTGGAATTTAGAAGAATGAGAGGGGATCTCATAGAAACATATAAAATACTGACAGGACTGGACAGGTTAGGTGCAGGAAGAATGCTCCCGATATTGGGGAAGTCCAGAACCAGGGGACACAGTCTAAGATAAGGGGTAAGCCATTTAGGACTGAGATGAGGAGAAACGGCTTCACTCAGAGAGTTGTTAACCTGTGGAATTCTCGACTGCAGAGAATTGTTGATGCCAGTTCATTGGATATATTCAAGAGATATGGCCCTTACAGCTAAAGGGATCAAGGGATATGGAGAGAAGGCAGGAAAGGGGTACTGAGGTGATGATCAGCCATCTTATTGAACGGTGGTGCAGGCTCGAAGGGCCGAATGGCCTACTCCTGCACCTATTTTCTATGTTCCTATGTTTCTATGTGGTGTATTTGGATTTCCAGAAAGCATTCGATAAGGTGCTACATAAAAGGTTACTGCACAAGATAACAGCTCAATGTGTTGGGGGTAATATATTAGCCTGGATAGTGGATTGGCTAACTAATAGAAAGCAGAGAGTCAGAATAAATGGGTTATTTTCAGGTTGGCAAACTGTAACTAGTGGGGTGCCACAGGGATCAGTGACGGGGCCGCAACTATTTGCAATTTATATTAATGACTTGGAAGAAGGGACCGAGTGTAATGTAGCCAAATTTGCTGATGATACAAAGATAGGTGGGAAAACAAGTTGTGAGGAAGATGCAAAGTATCTGCAAAGGGATATAGACAGGCTAAGTGAATGGGTAAAAATTTGGCAGATGGAGTATAATGTGGGAAAATGTGAGGTTATCCACTTTGGTAGGAAAAATAAAGAAGCAAATTATTATTTAAATGGGGAGAGATTACAAAATGCGGTGGTGCAGAGGGATCTTGGGGTCCTTCTGCATGAAACACAAAAAGTTGGTATGCAGATACAGCAAGTAATTAGGAAGACAAATGGAATGTTGGCTTTTATTGCCAGGGGGATGGGGTATAAAAGTAGGGAAGTCCTGCTGCAACTGTACAGGGCATTGGTAAGACCATACATGTAGTACTACGTACAGTTTAGGTCTCCTTATTTAAGGAAGGATATACTTGTACTGGAGGCAGTTCAGAGAAGGTTCACAAACTTGATTCCTGAAATGGAGGGGTTGTCATATGAAGAAAGTTTGAGCAGGTTGGGCCTATGCTCATTGGAGTTTAGAAGGCTTAGCAGTGAACTTATTGAAACGTATAAGATTCTGAGGAGGCTTGACAGGGTAGATGCAGAGAGGATGTTTCCCCTCGTGAGGGAACCTAGAACTAGGGGGTGTAGTGTCAGAATAAGGGGTCGCCCATTTAAAACAGAATGAGGAGAAATTTCTTCTGTCAGAGTGTTGTGAATCTTTGGAATTCTCGACCTCAGAGAGCTGTGGAGACTCGGTCATTGAATGTATTTATTGTGGAGATAGACAGATTTTAGAAAGATAAGGGAGTCAAATGTTTTGAGGAATGGGAGTGGAGTTGAGGCCAAGATCAGATCAGCCATGATCTTATTGAATGGCGAAGCAGGCTGAAGGGGCCAAATGGCCTACTCCTGCTTCTATTTCTTACATTCTTTTGTTCTTCTGAAATGTATCCCAGGTTGTTAATAGAAGCAAAAGCATAAATAATATGGGCTCTGACCATCATTTTCCTGTCCTCTCTGGCTACAGGTGTGGTGCCAGAGAACTGGAGGACTCGCAATGATGCACCATTATTTAAAAATGGAGAAAGGTATAGACCGAGTAATTACAGGCTCGTCAGCTTAACCTCAGTGGTGGGAAAATTAATGGAAAAAGTCCTGAGGGACAGGATAAATCTTCATTTGGAAATACATGGATTAATCAAGGACAGTCAGCATGGATTTGTTGAGGGAAGGTCGTATCTGACTAACTTGATTGAATTTTTTGAGAAGGTAACCCTGAGTGTCCATTGTGTATATGGATTTTAACAACGTTTTTGATAATGTCCCACATGGCAGACTGGTCACGAAAGTAAAAGCCCATGGGATCCAGGCAAAGTGGCAAATTGGATCTAACATTGTTTCAGAGGCAGGAAGCAAAGGGTAATGTTTGATGGGTGTTTTTGTGACTGGAAGTTTGTATCCAGTGGGTTCTGCAGGGCTCAGTACTGGGTCCCTTGCTTTTTATGGTATATATCAATGACTTGGACTTGAATGTTAAGAAGTTGGCAAATGCCACTAAAATAGGCTGTGTGGTTGATAATGAAGAAGAAAGCTGCGGACTGCAGGAAGATATCAACATACTGGTAAGGTGGGCAGAACAGTGGCAAATGGAATTCAATCCAGATATTTGTGAGGTAATGCCTTTGGGAAGGTTTAATAAGGCAAGGGAATACGCAATAAATGGTATGACACTGAAAAGTGTAGAGGAATAAAGGGACCTTGGATTGAAGGTCCACAGATCCCTGAAGGTAGCAGGATAGATTGATAAGGTGGTTAAGAAGGCATTTGGAATACTTGTCTTTTCTTTATAAGTTGAGGCATGGAATACAAGAGCAAGGAGGTTATGCTTGAACTGTATAAAACACTGGTTAGGCTGCAGCTGGAGTACTGTGTGTAGTTCTGGTCACCACATTACAGGAAAGATGTGATTGCACTGGAGAGGTGCAGAGGAAATTTACAAGAATTCCTGGACTTGAGCATTTTGGCATTGAGGAAAGATTGGAGATGCTGGGTCTGTTTTCTTTGGAACAGAGGAGGCTGAGGGGAGACCTGATTGAGATGTATAAAATTATGAGGGGCCTGGATAGAGTGGATAGAAAGGACTTGTTTCCCTTGGCAGAGGGGTCAACAACCAGGGAGCATAGATTTAAAGTAATTGGGGGGAGGTTTAGAGGAGATATGAGGGGAAATTTCTTCGCCCAGAGGGTGGTTATGGTCTGGAACTCACTGCCTGAAAGGCTGATAGAGGCAGAAAGCCTCACCGCATTAAAAAAAAATACACTTGAAGTGCCATAACCTACAGGGCTACGGACCAAGAGCTGGAAAGTGGGATTAGGCTGGATAGCTCTTTTTTTCGCCGTGCAGACACGATGGGCTGAATTGGCCTCCTTCCGTGCTGTAAATTTCTATGACTCTATGATTCTATTCAACCATGACAACACAGCACCCAAACACATTGCACCACACTCACTGATCTACTTCCAATTGGAGCCAGCAGGGGCAACCCGAAGGGGCACAGGCATACCTGCATAATCTTACCTGAGTGCTGCAGTGGAAACTCAGACTTGTGTCATGCAAGCTCTCATGCAGGCTCAGCATTCTGCCACTCGAACTCAGACTGCTGCCATCATGGCTGTGCTTACCACTGTGGAAAAGGGCTTGCAGGGTGTCGCAGCAGTCCAACAATCTGTCCTCCAACAACAACAACAGCTTGTATTTGTATAACGACTTTAATGTCGTGAAACGTCCCAAGGCAGGAGATGGCTCCGTGGAGCACAAATCTGTGGTCCTCTCTCAGGATGACAGCTTTTGTCGACCCACCACTGTCAATCTGCCAGTGCCCTTGCTGTTGCCGGTCAGCCAGCCAGCCCAGACTTCTGCCACCCATGTCAGTGGTGCAGACCGCAGCTGGGCCTTCTACTCCCAGGGTTGCTCGGAGTCATCCTGCAAGGCTATCTGCAGTCTCCCCCACTGAAGATCAGCAGTCTTCCATCAGCCACGTGGCAGCGACTAGGGTAACACTTCATAGGAGCACTAGCACAGGCAAAGGTACACTGAAGATAGGCACTGAGGCAATGCACAAGGCTGATTAGTTGTTTGTTTTATATAATATTAGATGTATTGATGTTTAAAGTTGGATTGAAATGTTTCTTTTTCGGTGCCTTTTATTTGAGCATTGTGGCCAAGAGGATGCTGTGATAGTCAGTAACTGGGAAGCTAAGGTGTGGGACTATTATTGAATGAGGAGTGGGAATTGTGTTCACTGGTACTGCAGTCAGTTGTACAGCCTGGGCAGAAAGAGGCTGTCTGTATTACCTCCTCTTCCTCTGCGTCCTCCTTCTCTTCCACTTCCTCCTCCTCCTCTTCTTCCTCCTCTTTCTCCTCAGCTGGTTGTTGTGTGCCTGGTGGCAAGAGCTGTGGCTTCATTATGGCAAGGTTGTGGAGCATGCAGCAAACCAGGATGAATCTTGCAATGCCATCTGGTGAGTACTGCAAGGCTCCTCCAGTGGGTCCAGACAGCGTAAGCATTGTTTAATGGTCTGCACTATCAGATTCCATGTGGCAGCATGGCTCTTGTTATAAGCATGCTGCCTACGTGTGGTTGAGTTCTGGAGAACAGTCATGAGCCAGGTGGTCAGAGGATAGCCCTTGTCACCCAGTAGCCACCCACTGGTTTGTCATGGTGGCTCAAAAACTGAGGGAACAGCGAACTGGCACAGAATAAAAGCATTATGACTGCTGTCAGGATACCGAGCATTCATCATCATGATATGCTGAGCATGGCCCACACACCAACTGCACACTCAGTGGTAACCTTTGTGGCTGTGGTACATCTCAGCATTTTAAGTGCCCGCAATGCCACATGTGTTCAGTCGATGGCACCCTACACCATGGGGAAGCCCGCTATCCTGGCAAAGCCACATGCACACTCCGCCTGCATCTCTCCGATCAGAGAGAAGACACTTAAGTCCCCTCTCCTGACATAAACATAGAAACATAGAAACATAGAAAATAGGTGAAGGAGTAGGCCATTCGGCCCTTCGAGCCTGCACTACCATTCACTAAGATCATGGCTGATCATCCACCTCAGTACCTCTTAAGAACGTCTGTCACCTCTCTTATGCAGCAGTGTATGGCGAACTGGGAGATGTTACAAATCTCGCCTGCTCTAGCCTGGAAGGATCACGACGTGTGGAAATTGAGGGCCACAGTTACCTTCACAACCCTGGCAGCGCTGGTGTAAGGCTGCAGGTCTGGTTGCCGAGTTCTGTGAGCACCTCCTTTGCAAAGTGTAGATGCCTCACACACTGCTCCTGGATCAGGCTGAAGTAAGAGAATTGCTCTCAGAAGAACCTAGGTGGGTCTTCTGCTGAGAGACCTTTTCCCCCCTCCTCCTCCTCACTCCACGAGCAGCGTGTCTATTTCTTCACTGCCTCTGCTCCATCTCCCTGTCAAGCTGCAGGCCAATGGGAATGACAACAAGCGCACCCATGCATGGGAGCAAGTGATCGGACCAGAAACTTTGAAGTCAGAACCAAGGCCTTCTCCACTTAGAGCACATCTTCCTGTCACCTCACCAACTTTAAACAACTCTAGAAAGCTCCAAACAGTTCCACAAACTTACACAGAGCCAGTAGAAATTAATCAGCAGCTAACTTTAGAATGGTTGTTGATCCCATTAAATATTGTTGGTAGTGGATCCTCACTGCTGCTATACGCATGTTCAGCGGTGTGAGGTTAAGAGAGGGTGTTAGCTCCAGAGTTGTGGTCAAAAATGGCAGTGCTGGTGTCAAATCAGCATTGTACATTGATTGATGTCACAATCTGCCTACTCTACATACTTTAGGTGCACATTCACTGCTCCGATGATAATGTCCTCATCAAGATGGCGTCTGGCGTGGCACATAACAGAAATGTGCATGCATGGAGCAGACACAATTTTCGGCAGAAAATGGCACACATAGCCCTGAATAATTGGGCGCTATGGAGCCTAATTTTTCACCCCATGTATTTAGTTCATAGGCCTAGAAATTGGATATGGCCCGAAATCGGTCGGTGTCATGGTCCAGTGCTATTTAGCTGCGCTGTGTCAAAGTGGTCTAAGTAGCATGCAAAATTTGCGTTGAGTGCTCATTTACATGATTATAGTGCTTATCTCAGTGCTAAACATGCTTCTCATTGGTTTACTGCTCAGCAGGTGGGCCAATATCGGGTGCCGTCTAATTGCAAGTAATGTTTGGCCTAGGATTTCTCCACTACATGAAGGTAAGGTTTTTTGATGCAGCAGCATCATTGTATTTGGAGCTCTACTTGGATTCAGTACTGAACTTGCAAGAGATGGCTGAGCAGCAACAGAGGAAAAGAGCTACATGGTGTTCAGATGCGGCTCTGCAGGCACTGGTGGTAGCCGTGGAGAGGAGGCAGCCTGTCCCCTTCCCGCAGACTGGTAGTGAACCATTTGCCTATATATCCAGAAGGCTCTGGCAGGCGATATCTGCATACATGATGGCCAACAATTTGGTCCCCAGATTGTCGATACAATGCTGCAAGAATTTACTGATCTCACACGGCAGATTTTGTTTTTATTTCATGGGAAGTGGGCATATTGGCAAGGCCAGCATTTATTGCCTATCCCCAATTTTTTTTTTATTTATTTGTTCACGGGATGTGGTCATCACTGGCAAGGTCAACATTTATTGCCCGAACCTAATTGCCCTTGAGAAGGTGGTGGTGAGCTGCCTTCTTGAACCGCTGCAGTCCGTGTGGTGAAGGTACTCCCACAGTACTGTTAGGGAGGGAGTTCCAGGATTTTGACCCGGCAACAATGAAGAAATGGCGCTATATGTCCAAGTCAGGATGGTGTGTGACTTGGAGGGGCACAGGGAGGTGATGATGTTCCCATGCGCCTGCTGCTCCTTTTAGGTGGTAGAGGTCAAGGTCAGTGAAGGTCATCTGCACCACAAGCCTCACACACTGCTGAATGTACCACACCCCCAGCACGCACCTACCAACAATCTCTACCTTTCACCACTCTGACTATACAATCAGAGCTTCACTTAACCCTCACAACCTTACCACTGCTGCAACACTCACACCCACATCTGGCACCTTGCACACACTGACAGCTATTCAACTATGGCAGGCACATCACCCAAACACATTGCACCAAACTCACTGTCACACTTCCCTTGCTCTTGCAGGCTAAGGTCATTCACAATCACCGGGAGCAGTGGCAGACAGCTAGGGGGAAGCCTCAATATAGGTCTTGAGCCAACAGGAGGAGAGTGTGCTTGACATCATTGAAGGGGAAGTCACCAAGGTCGTGGCAACGGGTGAAATTGAAGCCCTTGGCGACAACAAACGTATGTTCATTCCTAATCCTTCTTCTTACATCCCATTTCCAGCTCATTGCACAATCTCTTCTCACTTACAAGCTGCTGATGCTGGGTGCATGGATATCTTGCTTTCACCCACCCCTCCCCTTACCACGACCCAACTCTTGTGCCTTTCTGCTTTCAGATAATCAAGAACTTCCAGCCATAGAGCCTGTCCCCAGAGCCATGGAGTAGAGTGAAGGAGAAGAAGGCACACTGTCACTACATCTGACACTCGCAGACACCAGCTCAGAACCAGGCACTGCACGGAATTTAGAGGGTAGTATAGATGCGGAATCTACACAGGATCGAGAGTGGGGTCGAGTGGGCTGCAGCAAGGCCAGGGGAAAAAGTACCTTGGGAGCCAAGGGTGGGCTTGTGCATGAGTTCTGCTGCACTGGACTCAGATGAGGACCTCAATGGGGCTGGGTGCAATGGCAAGCCTGCCAGAGAACCTCTTGGCTATGTCAAGGAGCATGGAGGTGTCCAGTTCCAACATTGGACGGGTCTTTGCGCCGAGCTTAGAGCCCATGATTTACAGGCTGGAAATGATAGATAGCTCCAAGAGAGACTGTGTCTGTAGTATCTTGAGACACAGAAACTACAGACAACTGGACAACTTGGCTTCCAGGTAAGAACTGCACAGCACATGCTTTATTGTTATATACATCAGTAGTCCACCAGGTGGTCTATAACACTTCACCCTCCTTATTGAAGAAGTTAATCATAACAAATAATCATTGTAAATGACTTGCATGGTATACAAGTCTCTTGGCATAAATTTCTCAAATGAAACCCATTTTATGTTTCCAAATTCTACTAAAGAATTCAGTATCACAAACAAAAAATCTAAACTTTTTTTTCCATATTTACAGATTAAACTTAATTACTAGCTTTCTGTTTCGAAGAGGATATCTTCTTTCTTGAACAGAAGTTTCCGATCTTGTTATTGGATTTTGATTCATTCTAGGCTGAGCCTGAGGAGTGTTTTTCTCCAAGGGCTGACCTTGATCTACATTTGGACGCTCTACATGTTCAGACTGTTTGTCTGCCTGACTCGGACTCAGACTTAAATTCTGAATTTCTCTTGAACTTGTTTCTGGTGTATCTGATGGAGGATTTGCTACTGCTACTCTGCTTGTAAATGATTATCTGAATCATCAGAATAAATTGAATCATCCCAACTTTCAACTCCTTCTACATCTATAGGTAAGATATGATCAATATGAACAAACCTACCCTTTCCATGATCGAACATCTTGACCAAATATGTGCGAGACCCACATATCTTCACTACTCCTCCTCGTAAGCTCTTTAACCATTTATGGTGATGGTTCTTCACTCTAACCTTTTGGTTCAACTACACACTTCTCTCTCTAACTCTACCTCTATCATGATTCTCTTTCTGCCTTGATTGTTTCTCTTCTACCGACTGTGCTAAATTTGGCTTTAACAACGAGAACCTGGTTTGTGGCTGGAGTTTGAGAAACAATTCTGTTGGTTTTCTACCAGTAGTGGGATGAGGAGTATTCCAATAGGTAATCAGAAAATTTGCCCGTTTGTGATCCAATGACAACTGCCGTTTCTTTGGCTTTGGATCCAGCATTTGCTTGATGAGGGCACATTTGACAATTGGTACTATGTACTCTGCTGCACCATTTGAAGCAGTGTGGTATGGTGGAACTTTGATTTGTTTCACACCGTTTATGCCCATGAACCGTGCAAATTCTTCTGAACAAAATTGTGGCACATTATCAGACACAATTTCTTCTGGGAGGCCATATGAAGAAAACAATCTTCGCAAATTGTCTAGTGTTTTGCTTGTTGTTATTATCCACATCAAAAACATCTCTACCTACTTCGAATGACTATCACTATGAACAATTGCTCTCTTTCTAGCTCAGTAAAATCTACATGTAACTTTTGCCACACCCTGGGATGTCATTTCCGTGGCTGTAATGGTGCTAATGGTGGTTTCTTGCTCACCGATTGACATGTTGTACACTGACTGACGATGTACTCTTTCTCCTTATTTAAACCTGGCCACCATAAATAACTGCATGCAAAACTCTTGGTCAAGTGCTGCTCATAAAGATCTCCTAACAGTTTAGATCTGAACCAATTTGGTCCTCACAGGATACAATCTTTATCCACTGACAATTCATTCCTATGATTGAAATATGGATGAATATCTTCCTCTGATATATGGCTTGGCCATCCATTTGCTGTGTAATAATACACTTTTGACATAACTGAGTCATGTTTGGTTGTCCTACCAATCTCTTCAGCTGTGACTGGCAGCTCATTATTGTATGAGAAATAGAACACTTCTTTCCTCTTGGGTGTAACTTGTGATGGGAATGGCAACCTGGACATAGCAACAGCATTACTGTGATCAGCTGATCATCTGTGCTCAATGTCGGGGGCGTAAGACACAACAAATGGTAGACTATTGAATTGATATAGGCCTAGGTGAGTATTTATATTCAAGCATGACTTGGAATCTTCATCTAACTCAAGTTGTAGGTAGGCATTTGTTAGATCTAATTTTGAAAAGATCTGGCCACCTGTCAGAATTATGAACAAATCTTCCATATTTGGCAAGTATTGGGTAGATTATACTCTAGATTTACCTGGTTTACAGTTACTTTATAATCACCACACAACCTTACCTTACCATCTGACTTAGGTACGACAACAATGGGTGTAGCCCAATTATTCAGATCTACCTTAGTTATAATGTTCTCAGTTACTAGTCTTTTGAGTTCTTGTTCATTTTTCTCCTTGAGTGCGTATGGTATAGGATGTGGCTAACAGAAAACTGGTCTTGTGTCCTTCTGCACATGACACTCGCCTTGAAGCCTTGGATCACATTGCCTGTTTTGTGGAACACCTTGATGACGTCACCTTTCAATGCAAATTTCACTTCCACATGAAAAATCTAATACCAGTCCAGCTTCAGTGATCCCAACCAATTTCTACCTATCAAGGTAGGCTTGTCTCCTGCGATTACTATGGGAGGCAATCTCTGATACTGATCCTTGTAGTTCACTGTACGGTGACACTTCCTACTACAGGAATTAGCTCTCCTGAGTAGCCCCACAGCTCTACCTTCGATGTCTCTAGTTGATAATCACGTAACTTGTCACAATATAGCGATTCCAGTACTACGTCCACGAATGCATCAGTGTCAATTTCAATAGGTATCCTGGTTCCTGCAACGCCGACTTGGATGATGATACTTTACGAATCTCTGTTAGATACCTTTGTGCTTCTGATGACATGAATCTGCAGAAACTCCTTGTCCTGCTGCTACTTTTCAACACTATGTAGTATCTGGCAATTTCTATTTCTAGCACTTCCGTCAGTTTGCTCTTCTGTTGGCACACCTTCGCAAGATGCCCAGTTTTCTTGCAGTAGAAACACTCTACCTTCACATATGGACAACTTTGAGTGATGGGTTGTCCCAGGCACCAATAGCACAATTTCAATGCATTATTACCCTGGCCAGTTGCTGAGGCCTTGGGGCCCAACTGCCTTTTACTTTTAGCCTGCAGGCGATTCACCTCGGTTGTCTGAGGACTGGAAATGCTACAAAATTCTCAGAAATATCAGTCGGCCATATCTACAAGATGCACTATAGCAACTTGCCAAGGCTTCTTTGATAGCACCGCCCAAACCCGCAACCTCTACCACCTTGAAGGACAAGGGCAGCAGGTGTATGGGTACACCATCACCTCCAAGTTGCCCTCCAAGTCACAGCCAAGGGGGTAAGTGATTGGCTGGTGATTGGTGAGTAGCTTTTCTTTTTATTTTTTATGTCAGTAAGTAATCGTTTAACATTGTTGTTGCCAATTTAAGGGTATCTAAGGGTTAAGTCATGGCAGGAGAGCTCGGTCATGTGATATGCTCCTCCTGTACCATGTGGGAACTCAGGGACACTTCCGGTGTCCTTGACGACTACATCTGCGAGAAGTGTATCCATCTCCAGCTCCTGACGGACCGCGTTGCGGATTTGGAGCTGAGGGTGGATTCACTCTGGAGCATCCACGATGCTGAGAATGACGTGAGTAGCACATGTAGCGAGTTGGTCTTACCGCAGGTGAAGGATCCACAGCCAGCTAGGGAATGGAAGACCAGCAGGAAGAGCAGTGCAAGGAAGGTAGTGCAGGGGTCCCCTGCGGTCATCCCCCTGCAAAACAGATACACCGTTTTGAGTACTGTTAAGGGGGATGACTCATCAGGGGAGTGCAGCAGCAGCCAAGTTCATGGCACCATGGCTGGCTCTGTTGCACAGGAGGGCAGGAAAAAGAGTGGGAGAGCGATAGTGAGAGGGGATTCAATTGTAAGGGGAATAGACAGGCGTTTCTGCCGTCGCAACCGAGACTCCAGGATGGTATGTTGCCTCCCTGGTGCAAGGGTCAAGGATGTCTCGGAGCGGGTGCAGGACATTCTAAAAAGGGAGGGAGAACAGCCAGTTATCATGGTGCACATTGGTACCAAAGACATAGGTAAAAAAAGGGATGAGGTCCTACAAGACGAAGTTAAGGAGCTAGGAGCTAAAATAAAAAGTAGGAGCTCAAAAGTAGTAATCTCGGGATTGCTACCAGTGCCACGTGCTAGTCAGAATAGGAATCGCAGGATAGTGCAGATGAATACGTGGCTTGAGCAGTGGGACAGCAGGGAGGGATTCAAATTCCTGGGGCTTTGGAACAGGTTCTGGGGGAGGTGAGACCAGTACAATGTCCGAGGGGAAGTGTTTGCTAGTGCTGTTGGGGAGGAGTTAAACTAATATGGCAGGGGGATGGGAACCAATGCAGGGAGACAGAGGGAAACCAAAAGGAGACAAAAGCAAAAGACAGAAAGGAGATGAGTAAAAGTGGAGGGCAGAGAAACCCAAGGCAAAAAACAAAAAGGGCCACTGAATATAAAGAGGTTGCAGGAGGGGTGAAAACTAAAAATCGTGGTTTAAAAACGAGGATTAAAACACTCTACCTAAATGCACGCAGCATTCGAAATAAAGTAAATGAATTGACGGCACAAATCATTACAAATGGGTATGATTTGGTAGCCATTACAGAAACGTGGTTGCAGGGTGGCCAAGACTGGAAATTAAACATACAGGGGTATCTGACGATTCGGAAAGATAGACAAGAAGGGAAAGGAGGTGGGGTAGCTCTGTTAATAAAGGATGATATCAGGGCAGTTGTGAGAGACGATATTGGCTCTAATGAACAAAATGTTGAATCATTGTGGGTGGAGATTAGAGATAGTAAGGGGAAAAAGTCACTGGTGGGCGTAGTTTAAAGGCCCCCAAATAATAACTTCATGGTGGGGTGGGCAATAATCAAGGGAATAATGGAGGCATGTGAAAAAGGAACGGCAGTAGTCATGGGGGATTTTAACCTACATATCGATTGGTCAACTCAAATCGCATGGGGTAGCCTGGAGGAGGAGTTCATAGAATGCATACGGGATTGTTTCATAGAACAGTGTGTAACAGAACCTACAAGGGAGCAAGCTATCTCAGCTCTGGTCCTGTGTAATGAGACAGGAAAAATAAACGATCTCCTAGTAAAAGATCCTCTCGGAATGAGTGATCACAGTATGGTTGAATTTGTAACACAGATTGAGGGTGAGGAAGTTGTGTCAGAAACGAGCGTAGTATGCTTAAACAAAGGGGACTACAGTGGGATGAGGGCAGAGTTGGCTAAAGTAGACTGGAAACACAGACTAAACGGTGGCACAATTGAGGAACAGTGGAGGACTTTTAAGGAGCTCTTTCATAGTGTGCAACAAAAATATATTCCAGTGAAAAAGAAGGGCGGTAAGAGAAGGGATAACCAGCCGTGGATAACCAAGGAAATAAAGGAGAGTATCAAATCAAAGACCAATGCGTATAAGGTGGCCAAAGTTAGTGGGAAACTAGAGGATTGGGAAAATTTTAAACAACAGCAAAGAATGACTAAAAATGCAATAAAGAATGGAAAGATAGATTACGAAGGTAAACTTGTGCAAAACATAAAAACAGATAGTAAAAGCTTTTACAGATATATAAAACGGAAAAGAGTGACAAAAGTAAATGTTGGTCCCTTAGAAGATGAGAAGGGGGATTTAATAATGGGAAATGTGGAAATGGCTGAGACCTTAAACAATTATTTTGCTTCGGCCTTCACAGTGGAAGACACAAAAACCACGCCAAAAATTGCTGGTCATCGGAATGTGGGAAGGGAGGACCTTGAGACAATCACTATCACTAGGGAGGTATTGCTGGACAGGCTAATGGGACTCAAGGTAGACAAGTCCCCTGGTCCTGATGAAATGCATCCCAGGGTATTAAAAGAGATGGCGGAAGTTATAGCAGGTGCATTCGTTATAATCTACCAAAATTCTCTGGACTCTGGGGAGGTACCATCGGATTGGAAAGCAGCTAATGTAATGCATCGGTTTAAAAAAAGGGGGCAGACAAAACATGGTTTAACATCTGTAGTGGGGAAAATGCTTGAAACTGTCATTAAGGAAGAAATAGCGGGACATCTAGATAGGAATAAAGCAATCAAGCAGACGCAGCATGGATTCATGAAGGGGAAATCATGTTCAACTAATTTACTGGAGTTCTTTGAGGATATAACGAGCATGGTGGATAGAGGTGTACCGATGGATGTGATGTATTTAGATTTCCAAAAGGCATTCGAGAAGGTGCCACACAAAAGGTGACTGCAGAAGATAGAGGAACGCGGAGTCAGAGGAAATGTATTAGCATGGATAGAGAATTGGCTGGCGAACAGAAAGCAGATAGTCGGGATAAATGGGTCCTTTTTGGGTTGGAAATCGGTGGTTAGTGGTGTGCCACAAGGATCGGTGCTGGGACCACAACTGTTTACTATATACATAGATGACCTGGAAGAGGGGACAGAGTGTAGTGTCACAAAAATTGCAGATGACACTAAGATTAGTGGGAAAGTGGGTTGCGTAGAGGACACAGAGAGGCTGCAAAGAGATTTGGATAGGTTAAGCAAATGGGCTAAGGTTTGGCAGATGGAATACAATGTCGGAAAGTGTGAGGTCATCCACCTTGGGAAAAAAAACAGTATAATGGAATAATATTTAAATGGGGAGAAATTACACCATGCTGAGGTGCAGAGGGACCTGGGGGTCCTTGTGCATGAATCCCAAAAAGTTAGTTTGCAGGTGCAGCAGGTAATCAGGAAGGCAAATGGAATGTTGGCCTTCATTGCGAGAGGGATGGAGTACAAAAGCAGGGAGGTCATAGAAACATAGAAACATAGAAAATAGGTGCAGGAGTAGGCCATTCGGCCCTTCTAGCCTGCACCGCCATTCAATGAGTTCATGGCTGAACATGTAACTTCAGTACCCCATTCCTGCTTTCTCGCCATACCCCTTGATCCCCCTCGTAGTAAGGACTTCATCTAACTCCTTTTTGAATATATTTAGTGAATTGGCCTCAACAACTTTCTGTGTTAGAGAATTCCACAAGTTCACCACGCTCTGGGTGAAGAAGTTTCTCCTCATCTCGGTCCTAAATGGCTTACCTCTTATCCTTAGACTGTGACCCCTGGTTCTGGACTTCCCCAACATTGGGAACATTCTTCCTGCATCTAACCTGTCTGAACCCATCAGAATTTTAAACGTTTCTATGAGGTCCCCTCTCATTCTTCTGAACTCCAGTGAATACAAGCCCAGTTGAAACCAGTCTTTCTTGATGGGTCAGTCCTGCCATCCCGGGAATCAGTCTGGTGAACCTTCGCTGCACTCCCTCAATAGCAAGAATGTCCTTCCTCAAGTTAGGAGACCAAAACTGTACACAATACTCCAGGTTTGGCCTCACCAAGGCCCTATACAACTGTAGCAACACCCACCTGCCCCTATACTCAAATCCCCTCGCTATGAAGGCCAACATGCCATTTGCTTTCTTAACCACCTGCTGTACCTGCATGCCAACCTTCAATGACTGATGTACCATGACACCCAGGTCTCGTTGCACCTCCCCTTTTCCTAATCTGTCACCATTCAGATAATAGTCTGTCTCTTTGTTTTTACCACCAAAGTGGATAACCTCACATTTATCCACATTATACTTCATCTGCCATGCATTTGCCCACTCACCTAACCTATCCAAGTCACTCTGCAGCCTCATAGCATCCTCCTTGCAGCTCACACTGCCACCCAACTTAGTGTCATCCGCAAATTTGGAGATACTACATTTAATCCCCTCGTCTAAATCATTAATGTACAGTGTAAACAGCTGGGACCCCAGCACAGAACCTTGCGGTACCCCACGAGTCACTGCCTGCCATTCTGAAAAGTACCCATTTACTCCTATTCTTTGCTTCCTGTCTGACAACTAGTTCTCAATTCATGTCAGCACCCTACCCCCAATCCCATGTGCTTTAACTTTGCACATTAATCTCTTGTGTGGGACCTTGTCGAAAGCCTTCTGAAAGTCCAAATATACCACATCAACTGGTTCTCCCTTGTCCACTCTACTGGAAACATCCTCAAAAAATTCCAGAAGATTTGTCAAGCATGATTTCCCTTTCACAAATCCATGCTGACTTGGACCTATCATGTCACCTCTTTCCAAATGCGCTGCTATGACATCCTTAATAATTGATTCCATCATTTTACCCACTACCGATGTCAGGCTGACCGGTCTATAATTCCTTGTTTTCTCTCTCCCTCCTTTTTTAAAAAGTGGGGTTTCATTGGCTACCCTCCACTCCATAGGAACTGATCCAGAGTCAATGGAATGTTGGAAAATGACTGTCAATGCATCCGCTATTTCCAAGGCCACCTCCTTAAGTACTCTGGGATGCAGTCCATCAGGCCCTGGGGATTTATCGGCCTTCAATCCCATCAATTTCCCCAGCACAATTTCCCGACCAATAAGGATTTCCCTCAGTTCCTCCTCCTTACTAGACCCTCTGACCCCTTTTATATCCGGAAGGTTGCTTGTGTCCTCCTTAATGAATACCGAACCAACGTACTTGTTCAATTGGTCTGCCATTTCTTTGTTCCCTGTTATGACTTCCCCTGATTCTGACTGCAGAGGACCTACGTTTGTCTTTGCTAACCTTTTTCTCTTTACATATCTATAGAGACTTTTGCAATCCGTCTTAATGTTCCCTGCAAGCTTCTTCTCGTACTCCATTTTCCCTGCCCTAATCAAACCCTTTGTCCTCTGCTGAGTTCTAAATTTCTCCCAGTCCCCGGGTTCGCTGCTATTTCTGGCCAATTTGTATGCCACTTCCTTGGCTTTAATACTATCCCTGATTTCCCTTGATAGCCACGGTTGAGCCACCTTCCCTTTTTTATTTTTACGCCAGGCAGGAATGTACAATTGTTGTGGTTCATCCATGCGGTCTCTAAATGTCTGCCATTGCCCATCCACAGTCAACCCCTTAAGTATCATTCGCCAATCTATCCTAGCCAATTTACGCCTCATATCTTCAAAGTTACCATTCTTTAAGTTCTGGACCATGGTCTCTGAATTAACTGTTTCATTCTCATTCTAATGCAGAATTCCACCATATTATGGTCACTCTTCCCCAAGGGGCCTCGCACAATGAGATTGCTAATTAATCCTCTCTCATTACACAACACCCAGTCTAAGATGGCCTCCCCCCTAGTTGGTTCCTCGACATATTGGTCTCGAAAACCATCCCTTATGCACTCCAGGAAATCCTCCTTCACCGTATTGCTTCAAGTTTGGTTAGCCCAATCTATGTGCATATTAAAGTCACCCATTATAACTGCTGCACCTTTATTGCATGCACCCCTAATTTCCTGTTTGATGCCCTCCCCAATATCACTACTACTGTTTGGAGGTCTGTGCACAACTCCCACTAATGTTTTTTGCCCTTTGGTGTTCTGCAGCTCTACCCATATAGATTCCACATCATCCAAGCTAATGTCCTTCCTAACTATTGCATTAATCACCTCTTTAACCAGCAATGCTACCCCACCTCCTTTTCCTTTTATTCTATCCTTCCTGAATGTTGAATACCTCTGGATGTTGAGTTCCCAGCCCTGATCATCCTGGAGCCACGTCTCTGTAATCCCAATCACATCATATTTGTTAACATCTATTTGCACAGTTAATTCATCCACTTTATTACGGATACTCCTTGCATTAAGACACAAAGCCTTCAGGATTGTTTTTTTAACACCCTTTGCCCTTTTAGAATTTTGCTGTACAGTGGCCCTTTTTGTTCTTTGCCTTGAGTTTCTCTGCCCTCCACTTTTCCTCATCTCCTTTTTGTCTTTTGCTGTCCTGCTGCAACTGTAAAGGGCATTGGTGAGGCCGCACCTGGAGTATTGCGTGCAGTCTTGGTCACCTTACTTAAGGAAGGATATACTGGCTTTGGAGGGGGTACACAGACGATTCACTAGGCTGATTCCGGAGATGAGGGGCTTACCTTATGATGATAGATTGAGTAGACTGGATCTTTACTCGTTGGAGTTCAGAAGGATGAGGGGTGATCTTATAGAAACATTTAACATCATGAAAGGGATAGACAAGATAGAGGCAGAGAGGTTGTTTCCACTGGTCGGGGAGACTAGAACTAGGGGGCACAGCCTCAAAATACGGGGGAGCCAATTTAAAACAGAGTTGAGAAGGAATTTCTTCTCCCAGAGGGTTGTGAATCTGTGGAATTTTCTGCCCAAGGAAGCAGTTGAGGCTAACTCATTGAATGTATTCAAGTCACAGATAGATAGATTTTTAACCAATAAGGGAATTAAGGGTTACGGGGAGAGGGCGGGTAAGTGGAGCTGAGTCCACGGCCAGATCAGCCATGATCTTATTGAATAGCAGAGCAGGCTCGAGAGGCTAGATGGCCTACTCCTGTTCCTAATTCTTTTGTTCTTATGTTCTTCTAAGTTACACACCATGCTGACATGGAAATATATTACCATTCCTTCATCATCGCTGAGTCAAAATCCTGGAACTCCCTCCCTAACAGCTGTGGGAGTACCTTCACCACACTGACTGCAGCAATTCAAGAAGGCAGCTCACCACCACCTTCTCAAGGGCCATTAGGGATGGGCAATAAATGCTGGTCTTGCCAGTGACACCCACATCCCAGGAACAAATATTTAAAAAAACTCACTTTGTGTCTTCTCGACAAAAGCTTTCATAATTTTAAAGACCTCTATTAGGTCACCCTTCAGCCTTGAGAAAAGAGACCCAGCCTATTTATCTGTTCCTGATAGGATCGCTAAAGTATGGCAGAGAAGCGCTCTTGGCGCGGATACAGAACCTCATCTCTCTCATCTGCCGGGAGATCTCAGAGATGCAGTGATTGTGACCATTTTTTAAAAACGGGACAAGTCCGACTGCGGCAACTACAGGGGAATCTCCCTGCTATCAGCCGCTGGGAAAGTTGTCGCTAGAGTTCTCCTCCGTCATCTTCTCCCTGTGGCCGAGGAGCTCCTCCCGGAATCACAATGCGGATTTCGTCCCGTACGGGGCACAACAGACATGATCTTTGCAGCACAACAATTGCAGGAAAAATGCAGGGAGAAGCGCCAGCCCTTATACGTGGCCTTTTTCGATCTTACAAAGGCCTTTGATACTGTCAACCGCGAGGGTCTATGGAGCGTCCTCCTCCGTTTCGGATGCCCCCAAACGTTTGTCAACATCCTTCGCCTGCCTCACAATGACATGCAGGCCGTGATCCTTCCCAACAGATCCATTACAGACCCAATCCACGTCTGGACCGGGGTCAAAAAGGGCTGCGTCATCGCCCTAACCCTCTTCTCAATCTTCCTCGCCGCCATGCTCCACCTCACAATCAACAAGCTCTCCGCTGGAGTGGAACTAAACTACAGAACTAGTGAGAAGCTGTTTAACCTACGCCGCCTCCAGGCCAGGTCCAAGATCACCACAGCCTCTGTCGTTGAGCTGCAGTATGTGGACGACGCCTGCGTCTGCGCACATTCAGAGGCTGAACTCCAGGATATAGTCAATGTATTCACTGAGGCATATGAAAGCATGGGCCTTACACTTAACATCCATAAGACAAAGGTCCTCCACCAGCCTGTCACCGCCGCTCAGCACTGCCCCCCAATCATCAAGATCCACGGTGTTGTGTATCTGTGAAGCATGCACTCCCATGTTCCGCCACCAGGGAGCGCATCCCCTGAAGTCCCAAGGGATCCCAGCATCCCTTGGGAGAACTGTATATAAGCTGGCCCTTAAGGCTTGTTCCTCACTCTGGAGTGTCTTAATAAAGACTCAGGTCACTGTTACTTTAACCTCCCTGTGTGCAGCCTCATCTGTGTGAGGAACACAATAACTGGCGACGAGTATATGAATCCAGCGCAAAGATGCAGCAAACTGTGGGCATCCTGGAGAAGTTCTCGGAGGGTGAGTACTGGGAAGCCTATGTCGAACGGCTAGACCAGTACTTTGTAGCCAATGAGCTGGATGGAGAAGGAGGCGCTGCAGTAAGGAGAGCGGTCCTCCTCACGGTCTTCGGGGCACCGACCTGCAGCCTCATGAAGAATCTTCTGGCTCCGGTGAAACCCACAGATAAGTCATATGAGAGCTGTGTACACTGGTTCGGGAGCATCTTAACCTGAGGGAGAGTGTGCTGATGGTGAGGTATCGGTTCTACACGTGCCAGTGATCTGAAGGTCAGGAAATGGCAAGCTACGTTGCCGAGCTAAGGCGACTTGCAGGACAATGTGAGTTTGATGGCTACCTGGAGCAAATACTGAGAGACTTTTTTGTACTGGGCATTAGCCATGAGACCATCCGATGAAAACTTGTGACTGTAGAGACACCGACCCTCAGTAAGGCCATTGCGATAGCACAGGCGTTTATGTCCTATGTAATTTCTCCCCATTCAAATAATATTCCCTTATACTGTTTTTTTTTCCAAGGTGGATGACCTCACATTTTCCGACATTGTACTCCATCTGCCAAACCTTAGCCTATTCGTTTAACCTATATAAATCTCTTTGCAGCCTCTCTGTGTCGTCTACACAACCCGCTTTCCCGCTAATCTTTGTGTCATCTGCAAATTTTGTTACACTACACTCTGTCCCCTCTTCCAGGTCATCTATGTATATTGTAAACAGTTGTGGTCCCAGCACCGATCCCTGTGGCAAACCACTAACCACCGATTGCCAACCTGAAAAGAACCCATTTATCCCGACTCTCTGCTTTCTGTCAGTTAGCCAATTCACTATCCATGCTAATACATTTCCTCTGACTCAGCGTACCTTTATCTTCTGCAGTGACCTTTTGTGTGGCACCTTATCGAATGCCTTTTGGAAATCCAACTACACCACATCTATTGGTACACCTCTATCCACCATGCTCGTTATATCCTCAAATAATTCCAGTAAATTAGTTAAACATGATTTCCCCTTCATGAATCCATGTTGCGTCTGCTTGATTGCACTATTCCTATCTAGATGTCCCGCTATTTCTTCCTTAATGATAGCTTCAAGCATTTTCCCCACTACAGATGTTAAACTAACCGGCCTATAGTTATCTGCCTTTTGTCTGTCCACATTTTTAAACAGAGGCATTACATTAGCTGCTTTCCAATCCGATGGTACCTCCACAGAGTCCAGAGAATTATGGTAGATTATAACGAATGCATCTGCTATAACTTCCGCCATCTCTTTTAATACCCTGGGATGCATTTCATCAGGACCAGGGGACTTGTCTACCTTGAGTCCCATTAGCCTGTCCAGCACTACCTCCCTAGTGATAGTGATTGTCTCAAGATCCTCCCTTCCCACATTCCCGTGACCAGCAATTTTTGGCTGTCACGGCCCGCCAGATTAGGACTTGGACCATCCAAGATCCTCTGCACACACCCGGGTATAGTAATGATGAAAGCAATAGCCAGATCCCACGTGTGGTGACCCAGTATCGACTCTGACTTAGAGTCCTGTGTACGGCAATGCAGCGTGTGTGCTCAGTTGAGCAACGCTCCCAGAGAGACACCACTAAGTTTGTGGCCCTGGCCTTCCAGACCATGGTCGAGGATCCATGTCGACTATGCGGGCCCGTTTCTCGGTAAAATGTTCCTGGTGGTGGTGGATGCTTTTTCAAAATGGATTAAACGTGAAATAATGTCGGGGAAGCACCGTCACTGCTACCATTGAAAACCTGAGGGCCATGTTTGCCATCCACGGCCTGCCTGACATACTGGTCAGTGACAACGGGTCATGTTTCACCAGTGCCGAATTTAAAGAATTCATGACTCGCAATGGGATCAAACATGTCGCCTCGGCCCCGTTTAAACCAGCCTCCAATGGGCAGGCAGAGTGGGCAGTACAAACAATCAAACAGAGCCTCAAACGAGTCACAGAAGACTCACTCCAAACCCGCCTGCCCGATTACTGCTCAGCTACCGCACGAGACCACACTCGCTCACAGGGGTGCCCCCCCAGCTGAGCTACTCATGAAAAGGACACTTAAAATCAGACTCTCGTTGGTTCACCCCAACCTGCATGATTTGGTCGAGAGCAGGCGGCAGCAACAAAATGTAAACGACGGTCGCGACACTGTGTCACGAGAAATTGATTTGAATGACCCTGTGTATTTGCTCAACTATGGACATGGTCCCAAGTGGATCGCGGGCACGGTGATAGCTAAAAAGGGAGTAGGGTGTTTGTAGTCAAACTAGACAATCGACAAATTTGCAGAAAGCGCCTGGACCAAACGAGGCTGCGGTTCACAGACTGCGCTGAACAACCCACAGCAGATACCACCTTTTTCGAGCCCACAATACACACCCAAAGGATCAATGACACCACCCCGGACCAGGAAATCGAACCCATCATGCCCAACAGCCCAGCAAGGCCAGGCTCACCCAGCAGCCCTGCAGGGCCAACAACATGCCAGCCCAGCGAGGGCACAGCCAACACACCAGAACACCTGGGAGTCACTGGCTGAAGACCGCCCGAGGTGGAGAAAGTACATTCGGGAGGGCGTTGTGCTCCTCGAGTCACAAATAAAATGAAAATAGCCCAATTGAAACAGAAAACCCAGAATATGAGATGGTAGTAGTAATTAACGGACTGATAATGCAATCGCATTCCTATATTATCAAAGGCATGGGCTGAGGCCCACCCTGTGCATTAATTGTGTTTCTCTCATTTGGGCAATTATTGTCAATGGTGCAGTGCGGTTTATCTTTTAGTAACTTACTGCTTCTATGCTATTTTGGTCAGAAATGCTATGTTGGACAAAACAAGTCAGGCAAACTCTTGCAGCCTTCTTGACAGCTTTTTAAACTTGTACTGCATCTTTTATTTATGTCCGTTTGTGAGCTCATTTGCATGCAGCCCTGGGTATCCCTATGGGTACATGTTTCTATTCGCAGGTTCTGGAGAATAACAAAGATCAAAGGAAGCATACCAGACGGGTGTGTTTTCACGTTACAGGCCATTTGGGCCCATTTTTATGCCATCACTCGTATGTACCGGGCCAGGCTCTTGTACGTTATACGGAAGATAGCTGTCTGCACAGACCAAGATTCTTGCCAAGACCAAGACCAACATGCTTTTCGAATATTGCAAGGTATAAATAAGCTGTAACTAAACAATATCAAATGATAAGTCTTTATTGTACCAATGAAGCTTGTTGCATAATCAGAATATAAACTTTACTGGAGCTATTTGTTACTTTGGCCATTGGTTAGCCATTTTCTACAAAAACTCACAAAAAAATAACATAGCTGTTGGTTATCATTCATTTAATTTCCTTTTTTGCTTACTACTTTGTGCATATTTCTGACAAATGAAAAAATATCTCGGGGTTACTCCAGATTTCCGAAACAGTGTTTCTGTTTTAGCAGAAATTGATTTTTTGCAGCTTGTGCTATAAACATTTCTGTTTGTTCTTTTATAAATTCTCAAGGTAAGTACCAAGAGATGGGGTTAGTGTGACATGTTCACATAAGAGTCTTGAGGACACAATAACAAGCCCTTCAGCACTGCTGCTAGGTTGCTAGGCTGTATAAATGCAATGCCAGAGCCCAAACAAGGCAGACTCTGTGTTTGGTTGGCTCTACACCATCCCTGTAAATAAAGGATAGCAAATACATGTTAACAGTCAATTCAAAATGAAAAGGTCTCACACAAACATTAGAACAAGGAATGGTGTTACATTGTTTGCACGCTGGTGTAATAAAAATCAATTCATCATCACCAAGAGATAGTTATTGTCTGCAATAGACAAAGCAGATTTAGCTGTCTGCCATTATTGCAAAGGGTAAATTTTATTGAGAAATAATAGCCTTGGAATGATTGTTTCTGATATTGGCAGCAAATGCTTCACACTTTCCTCTGACTTACCTCGCTCCGTTATGTTATGGGAAATGTTAACCCACTTAAAACAAACAGATCTAATCTCAACAGTGTGGACACTCTTCATTGTGTAGCTGTGCATTACTGCCATGCTAAGTGGGGCAGGCTAAGGATACAACTGGACATCCATGAGATGCTGTTGGCCATCAGTCTCAGCAACATTTTATACCACTGCGATTTGTAAACTCATGGGCTAGCTCACTGCTCCATCAACAGCAAGCTGAGAGACCAAACCTGGTTCAATAGGGAGTCCAGAAGGCACAATTTAGAACGAGGTGACAACTTAGTGAAGTTTCAATACACAGTTGCCTGTAATCTACACAGCAAAAACAGCAGATTTAGACAGAGCTAACCAATCCCACAACCAACAGATCAGAGCAAAGTTATGAAGCCCAAACTCTAGCTGAGAATGGTGGTGGATAATTTGGGAGCTAACGGGAGGAAGTTCCATGAATATCCTTATCCCCAACTACAATGGAGTCGAGCACATGAGTTGAAGAGACAAGGTTGAAGTGCTTGAGAGTGAGTTCAGCCAAAAGTGCTGGCTGGATAATCCTACTCAATTTCCTTTTAAGTCCCATTAGAGATGCCAGTGTCCAGCCAATTCAGTTCACTCCACGTGACATTCAGAAGTGGCTGAGTGCATTGGAAATAGCAAACACTTTAGGCTGTGACAACATCTTGGCTGTAGTGCTGAAGATTTTTGCAACTGTCCCACATCTTACTTGATTTAAACAAGATGGTTTTAACCATCCTCCATCATTTCTAGCCTCTTTGTCTCAGTGAAAGGCCTCACAAATTTCTCCTTAACAAACCTGACTACATTTGCAGCTTTCCTGATTCAATAAAACGTTCTTTATTAGACTGTGTCCCAGTCATTGTCTTATCTCCCCCTGATCACACACAAAAAAGGGAAAAATAATATTCAGTGCAAAGGGTCTGAGGTATATTTCAATTGCCAAGGCTATCTAATGAATTGCTTATTATTTATAATCTATGTGGAAGCAACATCAATGCTAATTTATTGGTAACCTTTCTATTAATCATCTCAACTTTGTTTAATTCGCTTGAGTACACCATACTTTTAAAAACTCAACATTAAAAGTAAATTTTTTTCAAAATCCTTCCGATGGAAAAGTAGTCAAAAATCCCAAAACATGACAGTCAACTTCCTCCCAATCATCAGCATAACTTCAGTAGAAATGACAATCTGGAGAGATATATAATGGGCGGCTGATCCAGTATCATCGGTTTTACACTATCGTCCAAAGTCAAAATTACCACCCAGGCATCCACTTCTGTTAGAGGAAGCATTTCCCATCAATGAGTAGAGTTGACAATGGCAAATTTTGCAACTGCTACTGGGGGATCCAAAATGGCTCCATTCTTCCAGGCTGCCTGATTCTGTGAGCTGCTGAAGTTGTCCAACTCCTGCAGCAACAGCTGTTTCTGCACCCCTACCCTGCGCACCCACCCTGCACCACCCCCACCTACCCCCATTCACCATGTCAGTTGCACCCTCCCAAAAGCAGGCGGGAATAACTTAAATGAAACTGGCCTTCAAAACTTTACTGCAGACAGTGGTGGGTCAGTTGGGGTGGGTGCAAAACCTGCCCCACCTTTCAAGACCACAAATCATGTTGGACAGAAAAATCATGGCCCAGAACGCAAACCATGATCCTATCGCTTGCCCTGCCCTTAACTGGTTCCTCTTTAATTTGTATTTGGCACATGGTCGCCAATCTAATCACTGCATAATCAATTTGTCTGCCAAAATATAGTCCTAAAATCTAAGTAAATACCAAGATGAATCAACCACATTGCATTTGTTGCAAACAAAGCTTATCTTGGCAGCCAACATGACAGAGCTTCAGGCAAGGAAAATAACGTGCATATATTTTGCAAAGTGCTCCTGAATCTTATAACATAAAATCAAATAGGGATTGCAGATGAAACTTCTTTACCCAAAGAGTGAAGAGAATGTGGAACTGGTAGCGAATAGTATAGATGCAGTTAAGGGAGGCTAGATAAGCATATGAGGGAGAAGGGGATAGAGGGCTATGCTGATAGAGTTAGATGAGGAAATAAGGGAGGAGGCTCGAGTGGAGCTTAAACACTGCATGGCCTGGTTGGACCGAATGGCCTGTTCCTGTGCCATATATCCTATGTGATCCTATGTAATAATTTAGAAACTATCTATAAAATGTTCATGCTGTTTTTTATCAACTTTCTTTTAATGTTAAATGCTGCGGCCCTTTGGAGTTTTATTTTTCCTACATTAAGAGGGCCAATGGTGGGACAGAGTCAGCCCGAAGCATGGGGCTTTCAAGCCAATGGGAGAGCACTTGCTCGAAAACTGTGGGACTGACTCACAGCCATTATTGGGCTATTGTCTTCCCCATGTTTACACTATGGAAGGAAATTATGCAGACCTTCAGAAAACTAGGGAACCCAAAACAAACCAAGGGCCTACACAATGGCTACAGGAGGCCAACCCAATTAACACCTACTCAAACCTTGAGTAGGTTAGAAAAACTGAATTGGAGGAAAATTATGCAGACCTTCAGAAACCAGGGAACCCAAAACAATCCAAGGGCCTACACAATGGCTACAGGAGGCCAATGCAATCAACACCCATTCAAACCTTGAGTAGGTTAACATCAGTGGAAAAAACCCGCAATAATCTAAAACTGCTGCATTTTTCAAAATCACAAAGCCCACCAATGGGAAGAATCGATTTCAGCAGGAGAGGCGGACTGGATAATCTGGCTATTAAAAGGGGTTTCTGACGTAGTGTGTGTGGTTCCCTGCCCTCGTGATCCAACAACCAGCAAGCCTCACGACACTGAAGGAAAACTAGTGTCCGAAGACACCGAAGATAGAAGAAACAAACCACCAGACTTGCAGAAGGCACAGTAGTGAGTATAACCTCATGTCCCCGGAACTCCCAACTCAGTTAGGCCAGGAAAGGTGGGAGGTTGGGCATTGTACTGCTAAACTGGTGTAAAGATTTTCGTTGTGTCCGTTTAGTTGGATTTAGGGGGATTGTTTTGTTGGTGTATTGCTGTTTGTTGAGATACACCTTGTCAAATAAATTGGAAGCCTAAGTTCCTCTTGGAATCACCTTGTCTCAGTTTTATTGTATTACATCTCCTGATCGTGAGTCTTATGTCAGACATTGTAAGGGAAGCTAGGAGTGCCTCGAAAGCGCTCAACTGTGTGTCACAGGCTAGGGAAGAAGGGGTTAGGAGTGTTTGACACTCACAGGTGCCTCACAGGCTAGGCATAAGCTGTGGGGACGCACGAGTCTCAAAACCCCCTTCATAAGCTGTGGACACAGTCTCTCCAGGGGTGCTCTTGCAGCACTCAGGGTACCTCACAGGCCAGGCATAAGCTGTGAGGGCAGAAGCCCAGAGAGAGACACCCAAGGCACAACAACACTCCCTGAAAACCCCTTACAGGCTGTAAAGTGCTTTGGGACATAGAAACATAAAAAATAGGTGCAGGAGTAGGCCATTCGGCCTTTCGAGGCTGCACCACTATTCAATATGATCATGGCTGATCATTTTTCAACCTTAGTACCCCATTCCTGCTTTCTCTCCATACATCTTGATCCCTTTAGCTGTAAGGGCCACATCTAACTCCCTTTTGAATATATCTAACGAACTGGCCTCAACAACTTTCTGTGGCAGAGAATTCCACAGGTTCACAATTCTCTGAGTGAAGAAGTTTCTCCTCATCTCGGTCCTAAATGGCTTACCTCTTACCCTTAAACTGTGACCCCTAGTTCTGGACTTCCTCAACATTGGGAACATTCTTCCTGCATCTAACCTGTCCAATCCCGTCAGAATTTTACATGTTTCTATGAGATCCCCTCTCATTCTTCTAAATTCCAGTGAATATAAGCCTGGTCGATCCAGTCTTTCTTCATATGTCAGTCCTGCCATCCTGGGAATCAGTCTGGTGAACCTTCGCTGCACTCCCTCAATAGCAAGAATGTCCTTCCTCAGGTTAGGAGACCAAAACAGTACACAATATTCAAGGTGTGGCCTCATCAAGACCCTGTACAACTGCAGTAAGACTTCCCTGCTCCTATACTCAAATCCTCTCGCTATGAAGGCCAACATGCCATTTGCCTTCTTCATCGCCTGCAGTACCTGCATGCCAACTTTCAATGACTGATGTACCATGACACCCAGGTCTCGTTGCACCTTCCCTTTTCCAAATCTGTCACCATTCAGATAATATTCTGCCTTCCTGTTTTTGCCACCAAAGTGGATAACCTTACACTTATCTACATTATACTGCATCTGCCATGCATTTGCCCACTCACCTAACCTGTCCAAGTCACCCTGTAGCCTCTTAGCATCCTCCTCACAGCTCACACTGCCACCCAACTTAGTGTCATCTGCAAACTTGTATAGATTACATTCAATTCCTTCGTCTAAATCATTAATGTATATTTTAAATAGCTGGGGTCCCAGCACTGAATCTTGTGGTACCCCACTAGTCACTGCCTGCCATTCCGAAAAGGACTTATTTATTCCTATTCTTTGCTTCCTGTCTGCCAACCAGTTCTCTATACACGTCAATACATTACCCCCAATACCATGTGCTTTAATTTTTCACACTAATCTCTTGTGTGGGACCTTGTCAAAAGCCTTTTGAAAGTCCGTATACAACTGGTTCTCCCTTGTCCTGAGATTGTGAAAAGCACGATATCAATGCAATTTTTTATTTTTTCTATCTTAGAAGTTACTTATGATACTCATATTTCATGTATGTCTTGACAGGAAACTCCCTTATTCCATTATAGATCAAAAGGAAGTACTGGGCAATCTGGTCACAACCCTGATGACACAAATATATTTGATACAAAAGCAAAATACTGTGGATGCTGGAATCTGGAATAAAAACAGAAAATGCTGGAAATCTCAGCAGGTCAGGCAGCATCTGTGGAGAGGAAGCAGATTTAAAGTTTCGGGTCGATGACCCTTCGTCAGAACTGGAGAATGTTCGGAAAGAACAGATTCTTAACAAGCACTGAAAGAGGGAGGGGAAGAAAAAACAAAAGGGAAGGTCTGTGATAGGTTGGAAGACAGGAGAGATTAGAGAGACAAAAGGGATGATGGCCCAAATTCAAATGGTAATGCCAGGAGTTTGTCTCTCCAATCTCTCCTGTCTTCCACCCTATCAGAAATCTTCCCTTTTGTTCTTTCTTCCCCTCCCCCTTTCAGTGCTTGTTAAGAATCTGTTCTTTCCAAACACTCTCCAGTTCTGACGAAGGGTCATCGACCCAAAACATTAACTCAGCTTCCTCACCACAGATGCTGCCTGACCTGCTGAGATTTCCAGCATCAAATATATTTGATATCAACAGTACAGAATATAGTTCTAAACAGCTAATTTATCATCAATAAATCTGCACAGTTTGAGGTCTTGAATTATAGTCACTGTGCACAACTTAAACGATACAAAAGAGGTAATTTTCAGCGAACCCACCAGCCGGGAATAGGGCAGGTTTGGGTCAGATGCCTGTTTTGCACCCATTCCAATTTTACTCTCAATTGAAGTCCATTGAAGGTCAGGTTAAAATCAAGGCTAACTTTTTGATTTTAAGTTGTATCTGGAAGCATTCTGTAGTTTGATATGTCTCCTTAGTTCCAGTGTACAACATTCAGCATTTAAATTCACAATGCACTGAATGGCAGTTTTGTTATATGATAAAAGTTTTGTGCATGCATTCAACATTAACAGGAGAATTCAGTGCTTCAATAGTTAATTATTTGATTTACATACATTTAGTGGCAAAGCAAGATTTCTTGGCAGTAGCATAATGTTGCCTGTTACAGTGGTTAACTATCCTTTAAATGAAGCATTCTTATACTGCCAAGAAATGCATGGCATCTAAAGTCATAATTATAACGAGCAATTGTTTTTAAGACAAATGAAAAATAAACTTGCATATTTCTGCTGACTGCCTTTATAACCAAAAGCAATCTCCTTTAAGGTCAGTATGTTAAAATCGTGCCAATCTGTCAATTACAATTATACTTGAATTTCTAGTGGTACTTACTATTCCAATGCTTATGTTATTGAAATCCTTTATTAACTGGCATCTTCCCAGAGGGTTCCTTATTAAAATGTCTGTAATCTTGTCATACAAATAAATTGGTTTAATATTAAGTTTATCCAAGTTCTTTTCCTTAACCAGTCACTGAGCTGACTCCCAGAATTCTCATACAAAGGAATATACAGAGTGAAGTCAATCCTTTATTTTCTTTTGAGATTTTAAATAGAAACATTAAATTGTTCTTCTGTGAAATTTATAATTATTTCAATGATTCTGTGATATTCTGGGTGTTAGCTCAGCTTTTAGAATTATTAATAAAGGTACAAGCTTACAAACATATTGATGTGGGACCCTTAGCGCTTAGAGGGTTTCAGTTATATAAGTATAATTAAGGTGGGTGAGGAACTGTACATCAAATATTTTGCATCTATAGCTCATTACCTCGTTCTCCTCCAATAATCAGCATTTCTGCCTAAAATGATTTCTGCTGGATTCTTAGTCACACTTTGGGCTTATCTTGTGCTTCGTTATTTTCATTTTGGGTACATCTCAGTGAGTCTTTTTGATGCCAAGTGAAATGTGGGAAGATTGTCAACTGCTATCTTCACCAAACTGGACACAGTCCATGCCTCAAGCTCACGCTCAATGTAGATAGGATCATTTTTGATTACAGTTTCCAAATCTCAAACTTATGCCCAATGTAGGTAGGATTATTTCTGATTATAGGTTCAGCAATGCCATACCTTGTAACAACTCTTGTAGAGACTCTGGGATAGAAATTCACTTCCGCCTGAAACGGGGAACACCCACTGCTCTTTGCCGTTCATTCAGTGAAATTCAACATTTTTTCTGAAAAAAAGGAGCAGAATGGGCTGTTTGCTGCAACAAATCCATGCTGACTGCCTTTGATTAATCTGTGACTTTCTAAACGATGACTTATTCTGCCTCCCAGAATTATTTCCAATAACTTTCCCACCACTGAGGTTAGGCTGACTGGTCTGTAATTTCTTGGTCTATCTCTTTCTCCCTTTTTAAATAATGGCATAACATTAGCAGTCCTCCAATCCTCTGACACCCAGCCTGTAGCCAGAGGGGGTTGGAAAATGATGGTCAGAACCTCCGCTATTTCCTCCCTTGCCTCTCTTAACAGCCTGGGATACATTTCATCCGGGTCTGGCGATTTATCTACTTTCTAAGATGCTAAAGGCTAGAATTTCCCCAAAGCCCGTCAGCGTCCAATTGCCACCCAAAAAAACGCTGAGGCTGGGAAGATTATTGCTGGCGAAAACGTCCCCAAAAAAAACATCTGCCCAGCGAAAAATATGGGCCTTGCATCCCCAATCTGAGCGGAAAAGTGCAATTTTGTCTAGATTGGGCGGTGCCTAAAGAAAATGGGTTAAAAATAAAAAAAATATAAAAATTTACTCCGAGGCTGTGGGTTGGACAGAACACCAAAAAAAGAATAAAAACAATTTTTCAAAAAAACTAACTAAAAAATCCCCAAAACCTTCCCACAACATTTTTTAATTAAATCACCCCAACAGATTTTGAAAATAAATAGTAAAAAAACAGTCACTTATCTTTTTCTTGCAGACCTACTTACCTACCGCCCAGCTCCTCTGATCCTCTTGGGCGGTTTAAAATTTTTTTTTATACTTACCTACGGTTCCCCACTCAGCCAAAGATCACGCCAGGATGAGCTGTGGAAGTTGCACGCCGGCGGTCCTCTCCCCAGCGGTACTTTGAAACCGCCGGCATGCCTCAGGTCGGGAATTTTTCGCCGCCCCGGTTCTCGCCCAAAACGACCAATACTGCCGAGAAATCGGGCAGCAATGGAATCCAAATTCTAGCCCTAAACCTCTTAATACTTCCTCTCTCTCGATGTTTATCCCATCTAATATTTCACACTCCTCCTCCTTAACTACACTGTCTGCATCTTCTTTGAGGACAGACGGAAAGTATTCATTAAGAACCATACCCACGTCTTCTGCCTCCACACATAGGTTACCTTTTTGGTCTCTAATATTTCCTACACTTTCTTTAGTTATCCTCTTGCTCTATATGTATTTATAAAATATCTTTGGATTTACCTTAATTCTACTATTACGCTGATTCCCGAATGAGTCATCGAGGGGAAACTCCTGGCATAGGCAGTTGCCAGCCCTGGTTCCACCTCCTGACATCATTTTCCTTGTAAGAGGTAGGCAGGATTTCTACCTCTTGCAAAACAGCCCATAAGACTTCAGAGATCTGGGGCAATCAAGTCCCTGCTGTTTCCTGGTGGGTTCTTCAGGTCTCTTGCTGAAGTTATAGAGCAATCCTAAACTAATTCCATTGGCCCACTCTCCACATAGACCTGCACCTTCCTCTTCGCCAAGTATTTACCCTCTTTTCTCTTGAAAGATATAATAGTGGGCCTAAAATTCCGGCCTCGCTAGGTCTGTACGAAGTGCGCACGGACCCGGCAAGGCCTCGCAAAAGCCGACTTTCGGGGTGCGAAGCACATGCACCGAAAACTGGCTTTTCCGATCTGTCAAAGATTTCTCTTGACAGATCCTCCGCATCCCCTGGAGAAGGACATCTGCGCGGGAGAGATTGGGTTATTTACCCAACTCATGCCCAACAAATGTCCTTCAAACGGTTACGTCTGGTGAAAGCAGGCGCATAGCTTACTTTTACCAGTGTAAGAGTTTTAAAACATAATTACATTTAAATAAACACCTTTATGGTAAAAACCCTTTCCATTAAGGTAAGTTTATTTTTAACACTATTAAAACACATTTAAAAAAAATCCAAAAATTGTTTTTTTCTAAAACATTTAATTACATTTAATTTCAATTAATTTTAAATATGTGAGGTGTTTTATTTATTTATTATGCTGTGTTTGGGTATTTTAGGAGGTTTTCTCATTGATAGTAATGGGAACTCGTACAAACGGAGTTCCCATTTTTATCAATGAGAATGCTGCATCGTGATTGGTGGTCCAGGCCCACATGACTTACATACCTGTTTGGACTTACATACCTGAAAGGCATCGCCCCATGTGCTGCGCAGCGAATCTAGGCCTCTGACTGGGATCTTATGTTCCCCCGAGACCACCAGGTAGTTTTGTAGATTTTTTTTGGGTCAGAGGCGTTCGTACGAAGGAAGCCTCTGACCTCAATTTTAGGCCCAGCCTCTGCCAGAACCACCCCCTGTGGTAAAGCCTCCCATGGTCCAACAACATTCTGCATAAAACATGCTCCTCATCTCTCTCCTCGTTCTCTTTTAAATATTAAAGTGATGACTATTCGTTTGTGACTACCCAACCAGAGGAAATAGTTTTTCCCTAGTCCCTCTATCTAAAACTTTCATTGTGTTAAAAACCTCTAATAAATCTCCTCATCATATTCTCTGCCAGTACTCCAAGTGTGGCCTTGCTGTTTCTCAGCCTGTTCTATAGACAAAACTAATATGTCAACCATTTCTACTTACCTGCTTCCCAAATTGCCTTATGTTTTAATACTTAAGTACAAATCGATATATATATTATTAAAATCAATATGTACTCTCATCTTTTCACTAAATAAATCGTTCCAATGGAATTTTCAATATTAAGTGTGTTACTATGTTCCCTGTGAAACACCTGTGAACTTTTTGACATGGAAGCAAGTCATCCTCGATTCGAGGGACTGCCTATGATGATGATGATGTGATGCCTGTAGATGGTAGTGTAATAGGGCTTACCCAGATTAGCGTATTCTATTCTGCTTTGCCTGTTATAAAATCTGTATGATGCTGTGTAATTTCCCTGTGTTTGCACTGATAAGGCTTGATTCTAATTTTTGGTCAAGTCAAAAAAACAATATTCTGAGTTACATGAAGTTAGGCATCTTCATACAGCATTTGTAAGGCAGTCTCATCATCATTATATAGTACCCAGAGCATTGTGTTCTAAAATGGAAACAGTGAATACCTGGGAGCGATAACAAAGCTGTAATCTAACCTTGGGTCAGATATTTCTCTAATGAGCGACAGTAATTGCTTTAATCGAGAAAGGTATAAAGATGATTGACAAAGTTGTTTGAGCAAATTTTTCATTGTGAGAAAAGGTTCAAATAATCATAGATTCATAGAATCATAGAAAGACAATTTCTCCTCATTTACTCTATCAAAACCCTTCATAATTTTTAACACCGCTACTAAATCCCCATAAACCTTCTCTACTGTAAGCAGAACACTCCCAGTGTCTCTAATCTCTTCATGTAACTGAAGTCCCTCATCCCTGGTATAATTCTAGTAAATCTCCTGTGTACCCTCTCCAAGGCCTCAACATCCTTTCTAAAGTTCATGCAGAAAACAACTTCTATTCCATAACAGGATAGTTTAATATATGAAGCACTGCTATTTTTATTTGAAAAAGCAACTGACAGTAATTAATTTTATGAGTGACTGCAAGATTGTTTTCAAGTGATTTGATAACAACTTTTGTATTTTCCCTGATTAACAGACAGGAAGTACCTTTGGAATAAGTCTTTCCAGGATGTGTGCCATGGAACCCTAATAATGCAGCAATTGCTATAAGTGAAGCTTTATTCCATTGTTTTTCCTTGGATCAAGTGTCTTAAGTCTGTGGTGGTTTGATAGAAAATCACATTGTTTAATTCTGATTTGGAAACTTTTTTGTGTGTGTTTCAACAAATGATATAACATTCTGCGTGCTATGCCGCAGGAGACCAAGTATGTTTTTAATCATTCTTGGGACGTGGGTTTTGCTGGCAAGGCCGGCATTTATTGCCCATCCCCAGTTGCACAGAAAAGGTGGTGGTGGGCCACCTTCTTACACTGTTGTAGTCCTTGTAGTGAAAGTGTTCCTATAGATCTGTCAGCTAGGGAGTTCTAGGTTCTTGACTCAGCAGCGATGACAGAATAATCCAAGTCATCAGCTGCTGTTGTCCTGCAACATCAAAGTATTATATGTAAATAATATATTGACGTTAAAATGGGAACTGAATTACATCTGGATGCCCTGGTTGAATTATGCCATGCCCTCTAACTCTACTTCACCTGTAGATCACACTTGGTCTAGAAACCAGTGAGTGACCCCACAGGAGATTGATAATTGTTTTTTTCAACTATTGATCCCGCTTGCTGTTTCTGCAACCACTTTTCTATTGCTCCTTTACTTCTTCTGACTCTCATTCCAGTTAATCCCAAATAGCTTTGCATATCTTCCAATAATTATCATTCTTTGTTTCCTTGTATCCCAAGATATTTCTGCTGGGCTGTTAGGTTACTTCTGACCTTGTTATTTAACCATTCTGGGTGAGATCATATTATTTTTCTCTTTTTTTCTTAGAGGGGTCTATTGGGCTGGATTCTCCACTTCAGGGAAAAGTTCCCTTGGGAAGGGACTTCCACCTGACCCTCTGACTCTGCCTCAAACCTGACACATGCCCCTGGGTCAACAGCTATCGAAGTTGCATGGCAGGATTCCTACTGTCAGGAGTGAGCATGTCACTGCCTGGCTGTAAAATCTTGGCAGTGCCAGATGAGGTGGACTGGCCTTTAAAGGGGCAGAAGTGCCACAAAGATCAGGAAATCTATAGCCAAATAAGCCTCAATAGACACTAAAGAAGTAATTTTAACAGTCTGTCTGGGTCATGCATGTGGGCAGGTTAAATGCTAAACATACATACATCCTAAAGGGAAAAGAAATGAAAACTGTATTGAAAGAGATCTGGGTGTTTTAATGCATCAATGTTTAAAAGTCTATGACTAATGCCATGAATCTATAGCTAAAATGAACAGAGTTCCAGGGTGTATTCACTGGAAATTCACTATAAACAAAGCACGTAATTTTATCCTTCCACAAGACCTTGGTTAGGCTTCATTTAGAGTACCGTGCCCAGTTTTGGACTGTTCATATGGTGGGAGATATTAAGGCTTTGTAAAGGGTGCAGAGAAAGGTCACAAAATTAATTCCCAATTTAAACCATTATAGTTACACAGGTAGGCTCAATGAGCTAGGTGTCTGTACTTTACACAAGAGTAGACTTAAAGGTGATTTGATCGAGGTTTCTAAAATAATGAAGGAACTAGATTGTGTTTATGTAGGCAAATTGTTTCTATTTAATAAGCTAGGTAGGACAAGGAGTCATGTTTAGAAGGGCAGAACTAGCTTGGATGTCAGGCAGTTCTTTTCTCAGAGAATAGTGGACCTGTGGAACAGGTTTCCAGCTCGTGTGATGAATGATCAACTGTTCCAAGCAAGGGCTGGACCTGTTTCCGGCTGTGGTGGAGATCACCTCATAGAAGGTGCAGGTATCCTATAATGTAAATCAGGGCCAATGTGATATGGACATGTTTTGATCAACTAAGAGGACCAGAGAAGAATTTTCCAGTTTTGTTCCCCTATTGGCCTGGCTTTTTATTTGTTTATTTACATCTGGCTTCTGGATGTTGGGGAGTGCATGAGGTATCACAACTATGTGTGAAAGGCAGGATGGACCAGTAGTTAATTTCCTGTCTGTCATTTTGGTATGTTTGTATGTTTTTAGAAATCCGGGTGAAAAATTGGATATGGCCAGAAAATGGGTGCTGTATGGCCCAACGATATTAATCTTCACCAGGTCAAAATGGTCCAGGAAGCATGCAAAGTTCATGCTCAGTCCTCATTATAGTACTGATCACAGTATTAAAACCACTGTTCATTGGCTTACCGCTCAACAGGTGGGCCAATATCGTGTCCAGTCTCGTTCCCAGACATGTTTGGCACAGGCTTTATTCAGTACTTAAAGGGGAGATGCATTGATGCTACAGCACGTTATTGTCAATTCAGTTCAAACTCTACCTGGAACCAGATGGTATTGAAAACAGATGGCTAAGCCTCAGGGAGAGAGCCCAAAGATTCTCAGATGCGGCTCTGGAGGCACTGGTGGCGGCTGTGGAGAAGAGATGGGCTGTCCTCTTCCTGCTGACTGGCATGCAGAAATCAAGCGCAGGCAGCAGAAAGAGCATGCGGCAAACCAGTCCCACCCACCCATTCCCTCAACGACTATCTGTCCCACCTGTGACAGACTGTGGTTCTCGTATTGGACTGTTAAGCCACCTAAGAACTTATGTTAAGAGTGGAAGCAAGTCTTCCTCGATTCCGGGGGGACTGCCTTTGATGATGATGATGATAAGGCAGGAAGCCCTCGCCTCATACATATTGAAGGTTCTGGCAGGAGATAGCCAACTATGTGACGGCCAGCACTGTGGTCCCCAAGTTGATGATCTAATGCTGAAAGTTTAATGATCTCATACAGCAGGTCAAGGTGAGTGAAGGCTTCAGCAAATGCCTCATCCCACCATCTGCACCACAAGCCTCACAGCACTCACCTACTAACAATTTCTACCTATCACCACTCAGACTCATAATCATAGCTTTGCTTCACCTTCACATCCACATCTCACACCTTGCACACACTGACAGCTAATTAACTATGGCAAGCACATCACTCAAATATGTTGTACCACACTCACTCACACACTTGCCTTTCTCTTGCAGGCTAAGGTGGCTCATAATTGCCGGGTGCAGCAGCAGACAAGAGGGGGGCAAGCAGTCAACTGGAGGAGTGAGTGCTGGAAATCATTGGGCAGCAAGTCATGCAGGCTGTGACAACCGACGAGATTCAAGCCCTTGGGGACAACAACGGTATGCTAATTCCATATCATTCTTCTCACATCCCATTTCCCCCTTATTTCACAATCTCTTCTCACTTTCAAGGTGCTAATGCTGTATGCATGTATATCTTGCTGCCCCCCCACCCCCACTCCCCTCACCATAACCTAATTCTTGTGACTTTTTGCTTTCAGTTAATCAAGACAAAGCACCAGCCCAGTCTGTCCCCAAGGGAATGGAGGAGAACACAGGGGTAGAAGAAGAAGAAGACACAGCCTCACTACATCTATCACACGCAGACACCATCTCAGAAACTGGCACAGCACATAATTTAGAGGGCAGTGTAGAAGCAGGATCTGCACAAGGTATGAGTAAACTAAATAGTGGACGGAGGGATCCGGTGAGCGGAAATTTAAAAAGTCAAAGAGAAAGGAGAAGGCAGGGTAGTGATAGGGAATATGATAACCAGAGTGTGACAGGAAGGGACAGAGCGTATACACATAAGAGTGCATCAGAAAGTGCGTCAGTGTAGGGAAAATGGTAAAAAGATAAAATTAAAAGCTCTTTATCTGAATGCACACAGCATTCATAACAAGATAGATGAGTTTATGGCACAAATAGAAATAAATGGGTAAGATCTGATAACCATCACAGAGATGTGGTTGCAAGGTGACCAGGCTGGGATCTGAATATTAAGGGGTATTTGCCGTTTCAAAAGGATAGGAAGAAAAGAAAAGGAGATGGACAGCTCTGTTACAAAAGGATGAGATCAGTACGGTAGTGAGAAATGATATGGGCTCAGAAGTTCAGGATGTAGAATCAGTTTGGATGGAGATAAGAAATAATAAGGGAAACAAGTCACTGGTGGGAGTGGTTTACAGGCCCCCTAACAGTAGCCACACTGTAGGACAGAGTATGAATCAAGAAATAATGGAGGTTTGTAAGAAAGGTACAGCAATAATCTTAGGCGATTTTAATCTTCATATTGATTGGACAAATCAAATTGGTAAAGGTAGCCTTGAGGAAGAATTCATAGAGTGTATGAGGGATGGTTTCATGGAACAATACATTGTGGAACCGACCAGGGAGCAGATTATTTTAGATCTGGGAATGTGTAACGAGTCTGGATTAATTAATGATCTCGTAGTGAAGGATCCTCTTGGGAATTGGGAAAAGTGATTATAGCATGGCAGAATTTCAAATTCAGTTTGATGGTGAGAAAGTTAGTTCTGAACCTAGTGTCCTGAACTTAAATAAAGGCAAAGGTATGAAGGCAGAGTTGGCTAAAGTTGACAGGGAAATAGATTAAAGGGCAAGATGGTAGAAAACCAGTGGCAAACATTTAAGGAGATATTTCAGAACTCTCAGCAAAGATATATTCCAGTTAGAAAGAAAAACTCTAAAACAAGGATGAACCATCCGAAGCTAACTAACGAGGTAAAGAATGGCATCAAATTGAAAACAAAGGCATACAATGTTGCAAAGAACAGTGGAAGGCCAGAAGATTGGGAAATTTTTAGAAACCAGCAAAGGATAACTAAAAAAATTATAAATAGAGAGAAGATAGCTTATGAGAGCAAACTAGCAAAACTAATATAAAAACAGATAGTAAGAGTT
This sequence comes from Pristiophorus japonicus, assembly GCF_044704955.1. Classification (NCBI taxonomy): domain Eukaryota; kingdom Metazoa; phylum Chordata; class Chondrichthyes; family Pristiophoridae; genus Pristiophorus; species Pristiophorus japonicus. The sequence continues at coordinate 94,398,267 of NC_091978.1, read as the reverse complement.
TCTACAGGTATATAAAAAGGAAGAGAGTAGCTAAGATAAACGTTGGTCCCTTAGAGGATGAGACTGGGGAATTACTAATGAGAAACAGAGAAATGGCGGAGACTTTGAACAAATATTTTGTATCGGTCTTCACAGTAGAAGACACTAAAAGCATCCCAATAGTGGATAATCAAGGGGTTATTGGGGGAGGGGAATGTAAAACAATCACTATCACTAGAGAAAAAGTAATAGGCAAACTAATGGGACTAAAGGTGGACAAGTCCCTTGGACCTGATGGCCTGCCTCCTCGGGTCTTAAAATAAGTGGCTGCAGAGATAGTGGATGCATTGGTTGTAAACTACCAAAATTTCCTGGATTCTGGAGAGGTCCCAGCGGATTGGAAAACAGCAAATGTAATGCCCTATTTAAGAAAGAAGGAAGACGGAAAGGAGGAAACTATAAATCAGTTAGTTTAACATCTGTCATTGGGAAAAGGCGAGTGTCCATTATAAAGGAAGTAGCAGAAGGACATTTAGAAAATCATAATGCAGTCAAGCAGAGTCAGCATGGTTTTATGAAAGGGAAATCATGTTTGACAAATTTGCTGCAGTTCTTTGAGGATGTAACGAGCGGAGTGGATAAAGGGGAACCAGTAGATGTCGTGTATTTGAATTTCCAGAAGGAATTCGATAAGAAACCACATAAAAGGTCACTGCACAAGCTAAGAGCTCACGCGGTTGGAGGTAATATATTAGCCTGGATAGAGGATTGGCTAACTAACAGAAAACAGAGAGTCAGGATAAATGGGTCATTTTCAGGTTGGCAAACTGTAACTAGTGGGGTGTCACAGGAATCAGTGCTGGGGCCTCAACTATTTACAATCTATATTAATGACTTTGGATGAAGAGACCGAGTATAATGTAGCCAAATTTGCTGATGATACAAAGATAGGTGGGAAAGCAATTTGTGAGGAGGACGCAAAGAATCTGCAAAGGAATATAGATAGGCTAAGTGAATGGGCAAATATTTGGCAGATGGAGTATAATGTGGGAAAATATGAGGTTATCCACTTTGGTAGGAAAAATAAAAAAGCAAATTATTATTTAAATGGGGAGAGATTACAAAATTCTGTGGTACAGAGGAATCTGGGGATCCTTGTACATGAAACACAAGAAGTTAGCATGCAGGTACAGCAATTCATTAGGAAGGCAAATGGAATGTTGGCCTTTATTGCAAGGGGGATGGAGTATAAAAGTAGGGAAGTCCTGCTACAACTGAACAGGGCATTGGTGAGACCAACTTGGAGGACTGCGTACAGTTTTGGTTTCCTTATTTAAGAAGGGATATACCTGCATTGGAGGCTGATCAGAGAAGGTTCACGAAGTTGATTCCTGAGATGAAGGCGTTGTCATATGAAAAAAAGTTGAGCAGGTTGAGCCGATACTCATTGGCGTTTAGAAGATTGAGGGGTGATCTTATTGAAACATATACGATTCTGAGGGGGCTTGACACGCCCCCTGAATAAGGGGTTGCCCCTTTAAAATAAGGAAGAATTTCTTCTCTCAGAGGGTCATAAATCTTTGGAATTCTCTACCCCAGTGAGCTTTAGAGGCTGGGTCATTGAATATATTCAAGGTGGAGATAGACAGATTTCTGAATGATAAGGGAGTCAAGGGTTATGGGGAGAGGGCATGGAAGTGGAGTTGAGTCCAAGATCAGATCAGACATGATATTATTGAATGGTGGAGAAGGCTCGAGGGGCTACACCTGCTCCAAGGTTCTTATGTTTTTATGTTTATGTAAGGCCAGGAGGAAAGGGCAACTCGGGGGCCATCTCCCCAGAGGGTGAGTTTGTGCGAGAGGTCTGCTGCACAGGACTCAAATGAGGACCTTGATGAGGCAGCCAACAGAAGAAGGGTGATGGACATACAAAAGGAATTGCTAGTTGCAATGGCAGCCTGCCAGAGAGCCTCTTGTAACGTCAAGGAGCCTGGAGGAGTCTGCCTCCAATATGGCATAGGGCTCTATGCAGAGCTTGGAGATAAGGTTTTCCAGGCTAGAAAAGATGGAGAACTCCAGAAGAGACCGTGTTGACACTGACATGATGCTGCGCATGATGGGTGATGTCACGACTACCATTGCAGTACAGGCAGAAGTGACCCAACATCTTAGTGCAGCAGCGGAAGCTCTGACCACTCTCATACACTCTCAACTTGCTGCCACCCATGCCCAAACTACTGCCATCGTGGCTGGGTTTACCACTGTCGACTGGGGATTGCTGGGTTTTGCAGCAGCCCAGTAATCTGTGCTCCAACAGATTTCTAAAAATGTTGAGGCGCCTCCCCTAAGGATTGGTAGTGGGTCAGTGGAGCAGGACCCTGCTTTCCCCTCTCAGGATAACAGCATTCCTGTTCCCACCACTGCCACTTCACCATTGCCTTTGTCAGTCAGCCAGCCCAGACTGCTGTCGCCCGTGCCGAGGTGGTGCAGTCTACAGCTGGGCCTTCTAGTCCAGAGCTGCTCGAGGTCATCCTGCAAGGCCATCTGAAGTCTCCCCCATGAAAGCCTTCCACCAGCCATGCAGAACCACTGGAGAGCACTTCATAGGAGCACGAGATCAGGAAAAGGCATCGAACAACAGGCACTAAGGGATTGCACTCGGGTGATTAGTTGATGTGTGTAAATTGATTGTTGATAAATTTAATAATTTTATTTGGAATCTTTTGTGGTGGCTCTCATTTCAGCTTTGTGCCCAGGGGAATGCTATGACATTCCATGACAGATGGGAATGGGAATGTGGTGGGCAATGGGGATCTAGGGTTTTTAATCATTGGAATTGGAGTCTGATGAGCCCGTCTGGATGGGGAATTGGCTGCCTGCCATCCTTCTTCCTCATTCTCTTCCTTTTGCTCATCTTCCTTTTCCTCCTCCTCTTCCTCATCCTCCTCCGCTCCTTCGTCCATCTCCTGAGGTGGTCCCGCAAACCCCGGTGGCAAGGGCTGCACCCTCACGATGGCCAAGTTGTGAAGCAGACCACTGTTATGTATGAATGTAAACCTCACCAATGTGTAAGACTTGCCACTAGGGGGTACATCTCTTGGAGACCCAAGAGTCACCTGTGCACCCTGGGGCAGGCAGGTATAAAAGGTGATTCACCATGCTGCTTCTCCACTCTGGAGTCTGAATAGAGAGACCAAGGTCACGACAGTTTGAGCTTACAATACAGTCCTGAGGATTTATTCTGAACATAACAAATTGGCGACGAGTAACGGATCACAAAAATTTCACACGGTAATGGCTGCTGTTGGTATTCTTGAGAGATTTGTTGAGGGTGATGATTGGGAAGCCTTCGTTGAGTGCCTTGACCAGTAATTCGTAGCCAACGAACTGGACAAGGCTGAGACGGTGATCAAGTGCAGAGCGATTCTCCTCACCGTATGTGAGTCTTCGATATATGGCCTTCTCAAAAATCTGCTGGCACCGGTCAAACCAATGGACAAGACTTACACAGAGCTATGTACGCTGGTTCGGGAACACCTCAAGCCGAAGGAGAGCATCTTAATGACCAGGTATCGCTTTTACACGCACGTGGCGAGTTTTGTCGCCAACCTAAGACGCCTTGCGAGGCAGTGCGAATTTGCCGGATCTTTGGGGGAAATGTTGCTGGACTTTTTCGTGCTTGGAATCGGCCACGAGGTCATTCTTCGCAAACTGCTGTCTGCCGAATCCCTAGATCTGAGCAAGGCCATTACAATAGCCGAAGCCTTCATATCCGCGAGCGACAACATGAAACAGATATCGTCACAGAATCGAAGCTCACCAGCAAGTACTGTGCATAAAATAATGTTTTCAGCAGGCAGAACTGTACAGGGCAGGGCCCACACGACCGCAGAGGCCAGACCTAGGCCGAGAATGACTCAGAGTCCGCCATGGGGTGTGACGGCATATCCATTAACACCATGTTGGCACTGCGGGGGCAGTCACAGAGCTCATCAATGTTGATTCAAGCACAATGTGTGCAAGGGCTGTGGAACAATCGGGCACCTTCAGCGAATGTGCAAACTATTGTGCATGGAGAAAGAATCAGATGAAAATTGTGAGCTCAAAGTAAAGTGTGACCTTAGTTTTTATTGCAGGTCTCCAGAGTGCCTCTCCAACCTGTGAAGCCTTCTTAAATACCTGTGCTCCCAAGGGATAATAGGATCCCTTGGCACTCCAGGGAATGAGCCCACTGGTGGCTGTACAGAATAAATACAAGTTTACATATATAACAACACACCCCGCCAAAGTCAATAGTGTAACTATTTACAATGTGAGTCGATCTGGGGCCCTTGTTGCCTTGGTTGATCGTCTCGGTGTGAAAGTTGGTGTTGTTGAATCATTTGTTGGGCCCTTGCTGGGCTGCTGTGCAGCTGACCTTGCTGGGCTGCCTGGTGTGTTGGGCCCTGCAGGGCTGCTGTGGATGATGGGTTCTGCTTCGTGGTCAATCGTGGTGTCGGTTGCCACTGGTGTGTGTGTTGGGGGATCAAAAAAGGTAGGGTCCAAGGTGGGTTGCTCAGGATAGTCCATGAATCTGAGTTTGATTTGGTCCAAGTGTTTCTGGTGAATGAGTCCATTTGAAAGTTTGACCTGAAACACCCTGCTCCCCTCTTTGGCCACGACAGTGCCGGGAAGCCACTTGGGATCTTGTCCAAAATTTAATACAAATACAGGATCATTGACTTCAATCTCACGTGACACATTTGCGCTATCATGGTATGCACTTTGTTGAAGCTGCCTGCTCTCTACCTGTTCATGTAGACCAGGGTGAACTAACAAGAGTCTTGTCTTAAGCGCTCTTTTCATGAGCAGTTCAGCAGGTGAAATTCCAGTGAGTGAGTGTGGCCTCGTGCGGTAGCTAAGCAGGACTCGGGCCAGGCGAGTCTGCAGTGAGCCTTCAGTTACCCTCTTCAAGCCTTGCTTGATGGTTTGCACTGCTCTCTCTGCCTGACCATTGGACGCTGATTTAAACGGGGAGATGTGACATGTTTGATCCCGTTACAGGTCATGAATTCTTTGAACTCAGCACTGGTAAAACATGGCCCGTTGTCGCTCACCAGGACATCGGGTAAGCCGTGTGTGGCAAACATGGCCCGCAGGCTTTCAGTAGTGGCAGCGGACGTGCTAGCTGACATTATCTCACATTCAATCCACTTGGAGTAAGCGTCTACAACCACAAGGAACATTTTAACAAGAACGGGCCTGCATAGTCGATGTGTACCCTGGACCACGGTTTGGAGGGCTAAGACCATAAACTTAGCGGTGCCTCCCTGGGTACATTGCTTAACTGCGAGCATGTATTACATCTGTGAATGCAGGACTCTAAGTCCGCATCGATACCGGGCCACCACACGTGGAATCTGGCTGTCACTTTCATCATTACGATGCCTGGGTTGGTACTGTGGAGGGCATTGATGAAGGTATCTCTGCCCTTCTTGGGGCCCACAACTCAATTGCCCCACAGAAGGCAGTCTGCCTGTATAGACATTTCATCTTTGCGCCGCTGGAACGGCTTTATCTCTTCCTGCATTTCCACTGGGACACTGGACCAGCTCCCGTGAAGCACACAGCTTTTGACTAGAGATAATAAGGGGTCCTGGCTTGTCCAGGTTTTCATCTGCTGGGCAGTAACGGGTGATTGCTCACTCTCAAATGCTTCCATAACCATGTCTAGATCTGCAGGCTGCACCATTTCCACCCCATTGGTGGGCAATGACAGCCTACTGAGAGCATTGGTGCAGTTTTCTGTGCCTGGCCTGTGATGGATGGCATAGTTGTATGCGGACAACGTGAGCGCCCATCTCTGGATGCGGGCCAATGCATTGGTATTTATCCCTTTACTCTTGGAGAACAGGGATATAAGTGGCTTATGGTCAGTTTCCAATTAGAATTTTAGCCCAAACAGGTATTGATGCATTTTCTTTACCCCATAGACACACGCTAACGCTTCTTTCTCAATCATGCTGTAGATACTCTCGGCCTTAGACAGACTCCTGGATACATAAGCAATCGGTTGCAGTTTCCCGAAATCATTAGCTTGTTGCAATACACACCCGACGCCATATGACGATGCTTCACATGCTAGTACCAAACGCTTACATGGATCATATAACACAAGCAATTTGCTTGAGCATAACAATGTTCTCGACTTTTCAAAGGCATTTGCTTGGCTTTTGTCCCAAACCCATTCGCCCCCTTTTTGTAGTAAGACATGCAGTGGTTCTAGCAGGATGCTGAGACCTGGTAAGAAGTTACCAAAGTAGTTCAAGAGTCCCAGAAATGACCGCAGCTCCGTCACGTTCTGTAGCCTCGGTGCATTCTCGATTGCCTCCGTCTTCGTGTTGGTGGGCCTGATGCCGTCCGCCATAATCCTCCTTCCCAGGAACTCCACTTCAGGGGCCAGGAAAATGCACTTCGAGCATTTTAACCTGAGCCCCGTGCGGTTGAGTCAACTAAGAACCTCCTCCAGGTTCTGCAGGTGCTCGACTGTGTTCCGACCTGTGACCAAGATGTCGTCCTGGAAGACCACGGTGTGCGGGACCGACTTCAGTAAACATTCCATGTTTCTCTGGAATATCGCCGCCGCTGATCGGATTCCAAATGGGCATCTGTTATAAACAAAAAGACCTTTGTGCGTGTTGATGCTGGTGAGGGCCTTCAATGATTCCTGCAGTTCCTGCGTCATGTAGGCTGAAGTCAGATCCAGCTTCATGAACATCTTTCCTCCCGCCAGCGTTGCAAAGAGGTCGTTCGCTTTTGGTAGTGGGTATTGGTCCTGCAGGGAGAAACGATTGATAGTTACTTTGTAATCGCCACAGATTCTGACGGTGTCGTCTCCCTTGAGGACTGGGACAATAGGACTGGTCCACTCACTGAACTCGCTCGGTGAAATGATGCCCTCTCGTTGCAGCCGGTCTAGCTCGATCTCTACCCTTTCTCTCATCATGTACGGTACTGCTCTCGCCTTGTGATGGATGGGTCGTGCCCCAGGAATTAGGTGGATCTGCACTTTTGCTCCTTGGAATTTCCCGATGCCTGGTTTGAGCAGCGAAGGAAATTTGTTTAAGACCTGGGCACATGAAGTGTCGTCAGCGGGCGATAGCGCTCTGACGTCGTTCCAGTTCCAGCGTATCTTTCCCAGCCAGCTCCTGCCGAGCAGCGTGGGACCATCGCCCGGGACCACCCAGAGTGGTAGCTTGTGCACCGCTCCATTGTAGGAGACCATTACGGTAGCACTGCCGATTACAGGAATCAGTTCTTTAGTGTAAGTTCTTAGTCTCGTGCGAACTGGAGTTAAGATTGGCCTTGAGGTCTTGTTGCACCACAACCGTTCGAAAGTCTTTTTGCCCATGATGGACTGGATCGCGCCCGTGTCCAGCTCCTTTGACACTGGGAGTCCATTTAGTTCAACATTCAGCATTATCGGGGGACAATTCGTGGTGAATGTGTGCTCCCCATGTACCTCTGCCTCCTCTATCTGAGGCTCTGGTTCGTAGTGATCCTCCGTGGATCTGTCCTCCTCTGCAACATGGTGGCTTGCAGGTTTAACAGGCTTTGCAGCACGCCTGCACACTCGTTAGATGTGTCCCATTGTTCCACAGCCCTTGCATATGTACCCTTTGAATCGGTATGAATGGAAACAATGATCACCCCCGCAGCGCCAACAAGGTGTTAATGGCCTTACATTCATCACCCTTGATGGTGGACTCTGAGACATCTGCGGACGTGTAGCTGCAGGTATGTGTGACCTGCCCTGTACGTTACGATTCGAAAACAACATCACTTTGTTCACAGTACTTGTAGCAGCACTTGTGTGCTGAGAGATTTGCTTAGTATTGTCACTGGTGGCAGTGAACACCTGGCTATCGCTATGGCCTTACTCAAGGTTGGGATCTCTCTTGCGAAGTATGGTTTCGTGGCCAATGCCAAGTACGAAAAAGTCTCTGAGCATGTGCTCCAAATGTCCTTCAAATTCACAATGTCCTGCAAGGCGTCTCAGCTTGGCGACATAACTTGCCACTTCCTGGCCTTCAGAACTTTGTAGGTGTAGAACCAGTACCTCGCCATCAGAATGGTTTCCTTCGGGTTCAAATGCTCTCGGACCATTGTGCACAAATCGTCGTACGATTTCTCTGTGGGTTTCGCTGGAGAGAGCAGATTCTTCATGAGGCCATACGTTGGTGCCCCACAGACGGTGAGGAGGATCGCTCTACGTTTGGCAGCACTCACTTCCCCACCTAGCTCGTTGGCCACGATATATTGGTCGAGTCGCTCCACAAAATTTTCCCAATCATCTCCCTCCAAAAATTTCTCCAGGTTGCCCACTGTTCTCTGCATCCTTGGGTTCGCTATCTGTATCTCGTTGCCAGTTATTGTGTATGGAGAAAGAGTCAGACTGAACACTGTGAGCTCAAAATAAAGTGTGACCTTCATCTTTTATTGCAGGTCTCCAGAGTGCCTCTCCAACCTGTGAAGCATTCTTAAATACCTGTGCTCCCAAGGGATTATGGAATCCCTTGAGGCTCCATGGAATGATCCCTCTTGTGGCTGTACAGAGTAAATAGAAGTCCACATATACAACACAAACGATCTGTGACTCACCACATGGCCGAGTCGGGAGAGGACGACCGATCCAGCGAGGAGATCACACTGAACAAGCAGGAGAGGCAACTCAACCTGAGGATGAAGAGGAAGTATATGGGATATGCACCTTCACTGACAAAAGCCCTCCGATAACGTTAAAAGTTATACTCAATGCCACTCCAGTCTCCATGGAATTGGACACGGGGGCGAGTCAATCAGTAATGAGCCAGAAGGCATTCAAGTGGTGTGGGGTGATAGAGCACAACGACCCAAGCTGATCCCGATTCAGGCGAAGCTGCGCACCTACACCAAGGAACTGATACCAGTTATTGGTAGTGCGGACCTAAGAGTATCCTATGAGGGAGCAGTGCACGATTTACCACTGTTGATTGTTTCAGGTGATCGGCCAACGCTGCTTGGTAGAAGATGGATGGGGAAGATTCGATGGAACTGGGAAGAGCTCTGTGTACCTTCTCCGGCGAACGACATCTCCTTTGCTCACAGGCTGAGCAAGGCCCCACCTTCAGCTGAACCAGGCATCGAAGTGCAGATACATTTGCAGATCCCCAAGGCACAGGCCGCTCATCACAACCATGAGGAGGTGAAGACCAACCAAGCTGCAGTACAGACACGGTACCCACCACCCAAAGCCGACGACCTCTTCGCGACGATGGAAGAGGCTCCAGGTCGACCAAGCAGAGTGGGACTCTGGCCAAAATGATCCGAATGCGTCTTCCCAATGCCAGAGGCAAAATCCCTGGAACGGAAGATTAACGGCAGTTGGCATCACAGACACAGACGAGAGTGCGTCCAGACCACGGAACGAAAGAACATCCAGACCATGGGACAAGAGAGCGTACAGACCATGGGATGTCACCGCGATGAAACAGAGGCATGTGTTGCCCAGCAAGGAAGATGACTGGGTTTGGGGCAAAGGTAAAGGGGCGGCCGGTGAGAAGGCCAGGAACCCACTACGTTCCAATACGTTGTTTGCACTGTGTAACCCATGTGAGCCTTCTTTTGCGGCCAATAATGTACTATCATATGGGGTTGGGGGTACCTTACAACAAGACAAAGTAGCGGGCGAACCCCAACCAATTGTATTTGTATCTAACAAAGTATTCGTAGCAAGTGATGTGTTATCACACTGGGTCGGGCATGTTGTGCAGCAAGCCAAAGTAGCGAGTGAGCCCCAACCGGTTGTACATGTATCCAATAAGTTAACCAAGGCAGTAGCTTCGGTTCACGGGACAAAAGAGATGTATCAAAGAGTGTCCCAATGTGTGCTCAAGTTAGACAAGCTGCCCATCCCACAGTTTTGGGAGAGCAGAGGCACCATTATCGATGATTTGTTTCGAGAATATCTAATACTGTCTGTGCACTGAAACATGATCCGCCACGGGCCAGGCACTGAGAATGGCGCTATTGCCCTCAGTTGGCTACCGTTGCCCACCACCGGGTGGAAACGGTGCAGCCTACAGACCTAAGCGTTGTCATGGAAGCGCTAGAAAGCGAGGGGTCAACTGCAACGGCCCCCCAGTTTAGGACGTGGACCAGCCAGGATCCCACATTACCGCCTGCCAACGGCGAACTGCTCGACGGGATGTTGCAGCTTTTCCGTCGCAAAGACAAAAGGCTCATCCCATCAGATTTCCCCCTATGGGGCAACCGTGCAAAGTTGCAAAGAAAGGCAGGGAGGCTACACACAGTCGGTGGTCCGGGTCCTCCATACCATGGCCCAGGATCCACGGGGACCATGCGCCCCCCCCCCCCCCACCGCTACTACTGAAAGTCTCAAGGCCATATCGGCCACCCTGGGCTTGCCAGACCTTAGGATCAGTGACAATAGTCCAGTGTGGGCAGCCCAAAACACAAAGCCAAGCACCACACATTTCACAGTAGAATCCCTACAGACCCGGTATCCCGGGTGCTACGCAGTCACCAGACAGAATTACTCCGAACCGAGCCTTCCATATGCTATCAGTAGAGAATGCACCATGATCGCACGGCTCCTCCAGAATAAATGATGTAAACCATGTTCAGGGCCTCAGATGGGCTGCTAGCACTGTATTAGCCAAAGAGGGGAATTGAGTGCTTGTGATGCAAATGGATCGTTTGTTGCTAAACCATGAACTGGGCAAATACGGAAAGCATTTGGACCAGACCAAATTGTGAATTACAGATAACCAGGAACCACTGTGAAAGGACCTGGCCCCCAGCAACCCACTAACACAATCGACCTCGCCGTCAACCACGAGGATGAACTCAGGCGATCGACCCGGGGATGCAGGGCGCCAGATCGCCTCTACTTGCAAATAACTTGTACATAAGACTTTGGGGGGGAACGATGTTATGTATGTATGTAAACCTCACCAATATGTAAGACTTGCCACTAGGGGGCACACCTGTGGGAGACCCAAGGGTCACCTGTGCACCCTGGGGCAAGCAGGTATTAAAAGATGATTCACCATGCTGTTTCCTCACTCTGGAGACTGAATAAAGAGACCAAGGTCACAACAGTTTGAGCTTACAATACAGTCCTGTGGATTTATTCTGAACATAACAACCATCACGAAATGGGACACCTGCTTCACCGAGTACTGGGGGGCTCCTCCCGAGCGGTCACAGCAGTGGAACTGTTGGTTCAGTAGCCCGATAATCTGCTTGATGATGTTGCTGGTGGAAGCATGGCTCTCATTATGTGAGTCTGGGCACGAGTGGTGGTTTAGAATTTGGAATATTCTAGATTTACAGATTTGAACTAGAAATAACTGTAGCAGAAAGTTGTCATAAATAGTTTTATTTGAGAGAGACAAAATAGCAAAATTCTCATCTAAAATTAAGCAAAGTATGGCAATAGGAGAATTGAGTTTCTGGTGGCTTTAGAAAGGGGTGGGTGGGTTGACATAAAGTGAATGGGAAAAGACAAAGTACCTGGTGTCAAACACAAATTTCCACAAATCGCCGGGGAACGATCGTCGTCTATTCACCAACAGAGGAGGAGCAAGCTCTGGAACAAATTAAGGGAGTTGATGGCCTCAGTACATACAAACATATGAAAATGAAGGGCACAATAAGACCCAGCTGGTCTATCAAGCATGTTGTATACTGTCATGGTGCAACTACTGGACATAAGGGGGCCAAAATTGCCCCTTTCCTTAAGGATCCGTTTTATGTGTGTCATCACCATGCACACCGCCGATCTACACCCCCGACGGTGAAATTCCACCATGAAAATCATCGGCCCACCCAGTGGTGCCAAAATCTTTTTCACGGCAGTCAGTGAGGCTTAGGCCTTCTGCACTGGCGGCATGGCTCCCCTCAAAGGGAAGGACACACTGCCACTGCCACCACGTTTTTTTTGTGTTGGCCGACTACCATATCGGCCCGACAATTATGCCCCTGGGTTCGGCCAGGCCGCCAACAGCCGGCTTGGGTGCCAGGCTGCTGGCCTGGCCGAAACCCTCCCTGGTGGCCCAGTGGACCGAAGTTTAAAGGTCACGCTTGCTCTCCCTTTTAAATGAAGGGTAGAGCCGTGGTGACACGGCGCCGTGATGATGTCATCATGGTGGTGACTCCGCACTGCCCCAACTTCTACCCCTCTAGTGGTGTCACTGCCACATACCTGCCCCCATTAAGAGCGACTTCCGGATCTGAGTGAAAAATAAAACAAAGAGCGGAATTTTGCTCCAGAGGCCACCTCAACTACCGCAGCGGTAAAAACCATTGAAACGGGGTGTGTGCGCCCCGTTCCGGGCAGGGGCCAATTTTGCCCCAAGGACTCCATTCCCTCCTGCCCAGCCCAACCAACTACCCAATCTCCTGGAAGAGGCAACAAGGCAGAGAATAAACTTTAGGTCAATTTAAGAAAATAAATTACATTTGCATGCCAACCTATCTGTGACTTAAACTTTTGTGTATTGTATAAGTTGGAGCATTTTTTTCTGTGAACCTGGGAATTAACCCTGCATTTACTGTGACAAAGAGAAGAAATACAATAACATGTCAGTGCCAAAAACTGCTTAATTTTATAACAACATCTGAATCTAATTTTGTCAATTCCAATTGTTCAATTTTCAAGTCAAAGTTGTCTGTGCCATTCACTGTACTGATGCCATGCACCATGCCTTCAGATTACCATCTCTCATTTGAAGAAGAGGAAAGTGCACAGAAAATAGGAACAGATGCTGACACAGACTATTAATAGTAGTTGTTGACTTAGTAGATAGTAACAACCAAACTGAAACTAAATTGGCATTGATAGGTGAGAGATGGGGGCCGAAATTGGCTATTAGCGCCTCCAGGAGATGCTAACGGGGCACAACTGGTTTTTCGCCCGGGCGCAATGAGAACAGCGCCCCCCCCGCCGGCAGCACCTCAATCGGCTGAGCCCGACAATGGTGATGTTACCACTGTACGCAGCACCGCATTACCGCCCCAGAAGAGATATTTGGCCGTGCTCCCTCACTTACTGCCTGGCGGTGACAACGACAGCTTCAGCTGTCAAGCTGCAGTTGGGAGTTGGCTGGTGGAGTGCTATTTAAAGACGCCATCTTTACTAACAATTTTTGTCAGCCATTAATCTTTGCAGCTTGCAGATACATAGGCAAAGTCGCTGGTGGACAGATTTTAACGATTTACACTTCAAGGACTGTTCTGCCTCCTAACTATTCCCTTGTATCATTGAGGGCAGATTTGAAAGCACAGCATTTATATTGTTTCATGGGGGTTGTGTTGGCACTCGACCTCCTGCTCTGATGTCACCGTCGGAGGCTGCTTATGCGGAGACAAAGGCGGAGACAAAGGCAGAGAGAAAGGCAGAGTGAAAGACAGAGAAAGACAGGGAGAAGGACAGTGAGCAAGATGGGGAGAAGGACAAGGAGACAGACAGGATACCTTACCTTCCCCAGGTATTCCGGCAGCAATTCTCCCACATCAATTTCACTGAGGAACAGTGTGTTCGAAGGCTACACTTCAGCAAGGATGTGGTCACAGAGCTCTGCCATCTGCTGCAACCAGACCTCAAGCCTCAGACCAGGGTTAGGACAGCTCTCTCAGTGGCAGTCAAGGTTACCATCGCACTCAATTTCTACGCCAATGGATCCTTCCAGGGAGCGACAGGAGACAGCTCCAACATCTCCCAGTTTGCCATCCATCGCTCCATCCATGAGATGCTCTGTACAGGAGGAGAGACTACATTTCCTTCCCCATGACCAGAGAGAAGCAGCACAAGCATGCATGTAGATTCGTCAGGATAGCAGGCTTCCCCATGGTGCAGGACATGCTGCACCCACATCACTTTGCAGGCACCGCATCACAATCCTGAGGTCTTCTGTAACCGCAAAGGCTTCCACTCACTGAATGTGCAATTGGTGTATGACCACACACCCAGAATCCTCACCGTCATTGCCCGCTATCCTGGCAGCAGCCATGATGCCTTCATCCTGTGCCAGACGGGTGTGCCAGCTCTGATCCAGCCACCACATCAAGCTCGTGGCTGGCTGCTTATAGACAAGGTTATCCGCTCTCCACCTGGCTCAAAACTCCCCTTCGCAACCCCAACCCTCCTGCCCAGCACTCATGTAATATATTACTTATGGCACCACAAACACACAGACTTCAAGATGGCGCTACAGGAGCTTGTCATGTGACCTTGTCACATTATATACATCAGCATTACCACAGTAGTCAGTAGTCCACTAGGTGGAGCAATAGTCCACTAGGAGGTGTCCATATTATGCTTCTCCCTCCTTAATGAAGAAATAATCAGAACAAAATAATCTTCATACATAACTTGCATTATTATACACAACAAAAGATATGGACTTATTTTGCCATATTTACAAATCAAACTTAACCACTTGTTTTCTGTTTTGAAGAGGATATCTTCGCTCTTGAACAGAACCTTCCAAACATGGTGTTTCAAGGCCGAACCTGAGAAGAGTTTTTCTCCAAGCGTAGTCCTTGATCTACATTTGGACTCTCTAGAACTTTAGTCTGTTTGTCGGGCTGACTTGGACTCAGACTTAAATTGTGACTTTCTCTTGGACTACCTTCTAGTACTGAAGGGTGCAACATTAATGGGAGAACTCCCCCCCGCCAGTGTCTGGACTCATTGGAAAGGAAATTTAATTTGGAACTATCTACCAGAAAGTTTGAAATCCTAAAGTGCACATGGAAGAAACTACGAGCTTTAATCGAATTTGGGATTTTTAAAAGGTGAATGTTGGGTTTGCAAGAAAAGGGGTGGGGTCAATCTTTAAAGGGCCAGTTTGGACATTGGAGCTAATCAAATTGTCTGGGAACTGTTTACCCTCGAAACCTGTACCTAGAAGACATTACATTTTAACAATCGACCACAGAAGAAACATTATCCACCACACCCAGAGGACCCAAATGTCACATACATATTCCAACACCTTTTCAACAGGCATAGAAATATCTGGCTCAGGCCAGACTTCCGAAAGCAAAAAAAACAGTGCTATCACAATTGACAAGAGTTCATCAACGCAGAAAAGCCTATCAGCGCCAGATTAAAACCACTTAATCACGTTTCAGTTAGCTGGGCTGCAAAACTTAAACAAAGAACCAAGGTTAATTTCTGGCGCAGATAAGGAAGCCTCTCAAAGTATAATAGGGCCTATCGTACCAAGAGAGCTATCTCTATTCTGACCATCACAGAAAGAACTTTTCTGACCAAGCACTTCGGAACAACAAGATCGAGAGTACATGGCAAGAAAAAGCAGGAAGAATCACTGTGACATCGGAGAAAAGAACTTACACCGACTGACTTCAATACGCGGCAGAGGTCTTCTGCCATGTCCGGGGTACGGAAAGGCAAACTGGCTATAACCAAAGAAGCCCGAGACCGCGAAACAGCCCTAACTGTCAAGGGAAGGATTGGTGAGCATTATCCCTGTTGCCCTAGAGTCTAACTTAGCTAGAGAGTAAGTGGGAGGTGGGAGGTATTTATGTTGTGTTTATTACCTGTAATAAAGTATTCCCCATTGTTTGGAACCTTTTGTAAGATTTTACAGTTTTACTGGAGTGTATTTGTATTATTTGCTTTCTTGAATAAAATCCATACCTTCTTTGTACAAAGCAGTTGTCTGCTGCACGTTATCACACCCTGACTATTAAATCCAGGCTCGAGAACCAGGGAGTGGAAGCAACTCGCAACCGCTCTGGGTCAGGGAAGGCAAACTGACCCCGCACACCACTCCCTACAAAATGGCGAGGCTGGTAGGAGCTTGGTCAAAAGGATGTGATGCAGTAGACACTGTTTTTGAGGAAAGAAGCAAAATGGAAGAGAGGATTTCCTCTTACATTTTCAAGAAAGTCAATATAACAAAGAAATGGGTACTGAACCTATTGCGCGCTGAGCGTCCTATGGATGCTGCAGGCAAATGGACTGAGAGGAAGGACCATAAGCGCTCTGTGGAGAAAGCAATATGGTTAGTCTGCCGACACCGACAGGTCCAGCAATTGGACAAGAAAGTCGAGTCGCTGGAGGCAGACCTCAGGGAGTCCGAGGAACACTCGAGTGCCAGAGCTATCATGGGGGAGAGATTATTTGAGGAGTTAGGCAAGCAAAAGCAAGGGAAACTACGGTTAGTGGAAACACATAGAAACTGCCAGGATTACCTTTAGTGCCAGGTCACCGAAGCGAAGGGTCAAGAACTGGTGTTGCAGGAGGAAAACACCCGCCTCACCAGGTTAATTAAAGAGCAGGTGAAGAAGTTAAGGGATGTACAGGCCGCTTATAAGGTAGCAAGCAGCAGAGGGTTCGAGACTAGAGACCACGGTCCCTGCCAAAAGCAAATTGAGAGTCTAAACCTTGCTCTTTCCAAGCCCAAAGGCATGTTCTGCCTAATAAACCTGAGTACGGCTCGGGCAGACCTGGAAGAGCAGGGGGGAACTGTTCGACCAGTACCTGTGGCACCGGAGCTTAGCCCGGTCTGGCAGCAGGAGGGGCGAGCGGAGAGGGACATTCACCCAGTACCTGTGGCCCCGGGACTTAGCCCGGTCTGGCAGTAGGAGGGGCGAGCGGAGAGGGACATTCACCCAGTACCTGTGGCCCCGGGGCTTAGCCCGGTCTGGCAGTAGGAGGGGAGAACGGAGAGGGACATTCACCCAGTACCTGTGGCCCCGGGGCTTAGCCCGGTCTGGCAGTAGGAGGGGCGAGCGGAGAGGGACATTCACCCAGTACCTGTGGCCCCGGGACTTAGCCCGGTCTGGCAGTAGGAGGGGCGAGCGGAGAGGGACATTCACCCAGTACCTGTGGCCCCGGGACTTAGCCCGGTCTGGCAGTAGGAGGGGAGAACGGAGAGGGACAGTCACCCAGTACCTGTGGCCCCGGGGCTTAGCCCGGTCTGGCAGTAGGAGGGGCGAGCGGAGAGGGACATTCACCCAGTACCTGTGGCCCCGGGGCTTAGCCCGGTCTGGCAGTAGGAGGGGTGAGCGGAGAGGGACATTCACCCAGTACCTGTGGCACCGTGACTTAGCTCGGTCTGGCAGCAGGAGGGGTGAGCAGAGAGGGACATTCACCCAGTACCTGTGGCCCCGGGGCTTAGCCCGGTCTGGCAGCAGGAGGGGCGAGCGGAGAGGGACATTCATCCAGTACCTGTGGCCCCGGGGCTTAGCCCGGTCTGGCAGCAGGAGGGGCGAGCGGAGAGGGACATTCACCCAGTACCTGTGGCCCCGGGACTTAGCCCGGTCTGGCAGTAGGAGGGGCGAGCGGAGAGGGACATTCACCCAGTACTGTGGCCCCGGGGCTTAGCCCGGTCTGGCAGTAGGAGGGGTGAGCAGTGTGTGGGGCAGACGGGGACGGTGCACCACCACCTGTGGCTTTGGGTTGTGACTCGGCTTGGCAGCAGGGAGAGGTGGGAGCGACACCAGTACAACAAGGGCCGGGACCGGGGCAGATGTGCCCAGTACGGCAGCAGAAGTACAGTGCGCCCACTCTCGGTGGGGCAGCAGGGCTTCTCGAAAGTAACTTCATGGTCCCCCAGAGCACCCAGCAGTTCAGAGCCATGGTAGCCCACCTGGACAAGCTCACCCACAAAGGGAACCCTCCGGTTCACTTTATGGAAGTAGACCCAGCGGCAGGCATCGAGGGGTGCAACGACTCCGAAACGACAAAAATGCTCCTATTCTCCCTAGACAGTAGATTGTACCAACCTCTCTCCACAAACACCAAGAGGGGGCAAAGTATATCTGCGGCCATCCAGGAAGAAATCCTGGAGGTTATGGGCCTCAACGATGGGAGTCCCTTCTCCCGAGTGGCGAAGACGATGCAACAGGCAGGGGAAACCCCACAAGCTTTCGCAGACAGGCTGTGGCCTGTCTATGAGAGTGCCTGCAGTGGGACCCCCAACCGGGATCACTTGACCCGGGATGAGAGGGCCCACTGTTTCCGGAGCCTGGTGGCAAACAGTTTGCCACAGGTGAAGGCTAAATCCCAGCTGTGGTTCGATCCTAGGGATCCCAACACCATCGAGGAGTCAGTGATTAGGCGAGGGCAGTGGAGAAAGGATTGTAGGTACCCTTGGAAGGATAACGTAGCTAAGGAACCCCCAGCACCTACCCAAAAGGCCGGACCTGGACCCGGAGCACAGAACTCTCCCTCTTCCTTCGAGGAGTTCTTGGCCACGCTCCGGTCTGTATTGGGTGGCCCAGGGAAGGTAGCAATGACCATCGGGAGGGAAACCCCATCCGCTCCGCCAAATCCAGACCCATGACTAGAACCGGCACCGCCTGTGCACCTGTGTCCCCGAGAATACGATGCACATAAGGGACCATGCATTAAGATGGAGGTGGAGAAGGTGACAGGGACCTATCTGTTAGATATTGGAGCCTCAAGCACCATTGTATACGCAGATAACCGAGCCGCTTCACCTCTATCTAACGGGGTCCCATACAGTCTAGTGGGTTTCACAGGGAACGAACAGGCTGAGTCACTCTCCATCCCGCTACCATTGGGAACAGTGAACCATTCTACGGACAGGGACCCCCAGCTAGCAGCCTTTGGCGGTGAGGGACTCACAGGAGAAGTAGTGGTGGACAAGCTGTAGTGTCTCTGCACCTTGTTACAAACTCATACGCGGCATGTATACATCAGACACGGTTACTCTGTGACCTTCACTTTATTCCCAGGACCAAGGAGTGCTGACCCTGGGTGGGACCTCTCCTTTTATATCTGGAAACCCAGGTGAGGAGTGTCTCCCGCAAGCTCACCCCATGTGGTCAGGGTGTACATTTCAAGGGGACAGGTACAGTGTGCATGAGTTACAGTTACATAATCATTGCAAGATGGTGAAATACATGACATTAAATTCCCCCCCTAAGCCTTTTAGTTGCAGAGGTTAAGTCTATCGGGTGGTCGACGCTCTCTCGTGGAGCACTGCAGTTGTGGCTCTGGTGGCTGAGCCTCAGCACGCGTCTCTGTCACTTGAGGTGATTCCGGCCTGTCCGGGCTGACAGCAGGGACTGTGCGTGCTGAGGGCTGTCTTTGTTGCTCGTACGCTGGCAGTGGTGTGGGTGCTATCTCATCGTGCTCTTCTTCCGGTTCCTCCATGTCTATGCTGAACCTTGTCTTTACTTGGTCCAAGTGTTTGCGGCATATCTGCCCATTGTTTATTCTGACCACCATGACCCTGTTTCCTTCTTTGCCGATTACAGTGCCATCAAGCCATTTAGGTCCCAAAGCATGGTTAAGAACAAATACCGGGTCATCTATTTCTATACACCTCCCCCTTGAGCCTCCATCATGGAGCTCGGTTTGGGACTGGCGCTTGCCCGCAACAATGTCTGCCAGGGCTGGGTGAATGAGGGACAGCCACGTCTTGTGCATTTCATGAGGAGTTCCGCTGGCGGGACTCCCGTGAGCGAGTGCGGCCGGGACCTGTAGGCCAGCAGGAGGCGCGATAGACGGGACTGAAGGGAGGGTCCTTGGATGCGTAGCATGCCCTGCTTTATGACTTGGACCGCCCGTTCCGCCTGTCCATTGGAAGCCGGCTTGAACGGCGCTGTCCGGACGTGTTTGATAACATTACCCGACATAAACTTCTGGAATTCATGGCTGGTAAAACATGGGCCATTGTCGCTGACCAGGATGTCCGGCAAGCCATGGGTCACGAACACCGTACGCAGACTCTCCACAGTGATGGATGTCGTGCACGAGTTCAATATGATGCACTCGATCCACTTCAAGTATGCATCGACAACAATCAGGAACATTTTCCCCATGAACGGGCCCGCATAGTCTACGTGAATGCGTGACCATGGCCTGGTGGACCAGGGCCACGGGCTGAGTGGAGCCTCCCTGGGGGCATTGCCCAGCTGGGCACACGTCGTGCACCTGCGAACCCAATGTTCCAGGTCTGAGTCAATCCCCGGCCACCATCCATGTGACCGGGCAATGGCCTTCATTAACACGATGCCAGGGTGCTCGCTGTGGAGTTCCCTGATGAACGCTTCCCTTTCTTTCTGGGGCATGACTACCCAGCTGCCCCATAACAGGCAATCGGCTTGGATGGAGAGCTCGTCCATCCGTCTCTGAAACGGCCTTACTTCCTCGGGGCACACACTGTGTACGGGCACCCAATTCCCAGTCAGGACACATTTCTTTATCATCGATAGGAGGAGGTCCCTGTTGGTCCAGGGTTTAATCTGTCGGGCTGTGATGGGGAGCCCACAGTGTCAAAAGCCTCAATGGCCATGACCATCTCGGCGCTCTGCTTCGACGTCCCCTCGGTGGTGGCCAGTGGGAGCCTGCTGAGTGCATCAGTGCAATTTTCGGTGCCTGGCCGGTGCCGTATGGTGTAGTCATACGCAGCCAGCGTGAAGGCCCATCGCTGTATGTGAGCTGATGCATTAGTGTTGACATCCTTGCTGTCGGACAACAGGGATGTGAACGGCTTGTGGTCCGTCTCTAGCTCGAACTGTCTACCGAAAAGGTACTGGTGCATCTTTTTCACACCGTACACACACGCGAGTGCCTCCTTCTCGACCATGCCGTATCCATGCTCTGCCTGGGAGAGCGACCTGGAGGCAAAAGCCACCAGTTGGAGGCGGCCATCATCGTTGCCCTGCTGCAACACATACCCAACCCCGTAGGATGACGCATCGCATGTTAAAACCAGTTTTTTACAGGGGTCATACAAAGTCAACAGTTTATTGGAACACAGCAAGTTCCTCGCCTTATTGAAAGCCCGTTCTTGACAATCCCCCCAAAACCATTCACACCCTTTACAGAGGAGCATGTAACAGCCCAACAATGTGCTTAAGTTCGGCAGAAAGTTCCCAAAATAGTTCAAATGTCCCAGGAATGATTGCAACTCCGACATGTTGCCGGGCCTGGGTGCCCGGCGAATCGCCTTAGTTTTTGATTCAGTGGGCCGGATCCCGCCTGCGGCAACCCTCCTGCCCAGGGACTCGACCTCTGGGGCCAAAAACACGCACTTGGCCTTTTTCAGCCGCAAGCCTACTCGATCCAATCGGCGTAGCACCTCCTCCAGGTTGCGGAGGTGTTCCTCGGTGTCTCGACCCATTATAATGATGTCGTCTTGGAATACGACCATTCCAGGGATGGACTTGAGCAAGCTTTCCATGTTTTGCTGAAAGATAGCCGCTGCCGAACGAATGCCAAATGGGCACCTGTTGGAGACAAATAATCCTTTGTGCGTCGTGATGGTGGTCAGAAGCTTGGAATCTACCGCCAGTTCCTGAGTCATGTAGGCCGAAGTGAGGTCCAGCTTCATGAACATCTTTCCACCTGCCAACGTGGCAAATAGGTCCTCCGCTCTCGGAAGCGGGTATTGGTCTTGCAGCGACACTCGGTTGATGGTGGTTTTGTAGTCGCCACAAATCCTAACCGAGCCATCTGCTTTGAGGACGGGAACGATGGGACTTGCCCAGTCGCTGAATTCAACGGCCGAAATTATGCCCTCTCTGAGCAGCCTGTCCAGTTCACTTTCAATTTTCTCACGCATCACGTACGGCACCGCTCTGGCTTGGTGGTGCACTGGTCTGGCGTCCGGAGTGATGTGTATCACTACTTTAGTGCCCTTGAACGTACCGACACCGGGTTGAAAGAGTGACTCAAATTTTTGCAATACCTGCGAGCATGAACTTCGCTCCATGGATTAAATGGCCTGCACATCCCCCCATTTTCAATCCATCTCAGCTAGCCAACTCCTCCCCAAAAGCGTGGGGCCATTTCCCGGAACAATCCAGAGTGGCAACCGGTTCTGTGATCCATTATGCGTTACCACCAAGTTTGCACTGCCCAGCACTGGGGTGATCTCTTTGGTGTACGTACGTAGCTGCGTCTCAATGCGTTCCAGTTTGGGCCTGCTAGCTCTGTGTGGCCATAATTTCTCAAATTGTTGGTCGCTCATAAGTGACTGGCTAGCTCCCGTATCCAGCTCCATGTGCACCGGGATGCCATTCAGTAAGACGTTCATCATCATGGGTGGCGTTTTAGTATATGAGTTGTGGACGTCAACCACATGAACTCTCTGAACTTCAGCATCCATGTTTGTTCCCCAGGCCTCATCCTGCATTACAGACCCCTCGTCTGGTTCCTCTGTCTCGCAGACTAGCCTCGCTACTGCCTTTTTGCACATCCTAGCCAGGTGTCCCTTGACATCACAAATCCTACAGGTATAAAGCTGGAACCTGCAGCTTTTGGCACTGTGTCTGCCCCCACACCTCCAGCATGAGCTGAGAGTGCTGTTAACAAAATAACTATTCCCAGGCATCCCTCTCTGATGGCCCGTTTGGCTGTTTCTAAGCACTCTGATGGGGGGTGTTAATGGTCCCATCATGGGACGCATTGTTCCTCGTGATGGCATGAATTGCCGATCCCCTTTCCATTGTCCCTGTTGCGGGCCCACCCTGGAGCTTGTTGCTGCCTGGGTGGTGTCGAATTGCCCTTGCCTGCCTGCCTGGGCAGTGTCGAATTGCCCTTGCTGCTTGCGGGGTTCTGAATCACTTTTACAACATTAACTCCCTGGTTCATCGCAACGTTAAAACCTGGGCTGCGTGCGTAAATTAGCTTGGTCTCTTCTTCCCCTGCCACAAAGGTCTGAGCTATCAACGCCGCCCCTTCTAAAGTCAGGTCTTTGGTCTTTATGAGCTTCGCTTAACATTTCCCCCCTGCAGGCATCGGAGAACTTACAGAGACTGTCCAAACGCTGCAGTTCCGCCACGAAGTCCGAGACGTTTTGACCCTCCCGACGCCGGTGAGAGGAGAACTGGTTCCGAGCCATGTGTACGCTACTTGCCGGCTTGAGATGCTCACTGATCAGCTGGCTGAGCTCTTCAAAGGACTTGTCTGCTGACTTTTGGGGCGCGAGCAGGTCTTTCATCAGCACATACGTCTGTGGACCACAGCTGGTCAGTAGATGCGCCCTCCGCTTGTCAGCCGCTGTCTCTTCCAGCCAGTCCTTTGTGACAAAGCTCTGCTGGAGTCTTTCCACAAAGTCGTCCCAGTCCTCACCCACACAGTACCGTTCCTCTGTGCCACTGGTGGCCATCCTCGTGGTTCGGTGATTCCCGTTTCTCGTCGCCAAATGTAGTGCCTCTGCACCTTGTCACACGAGGCATGTATACATCAGACACGGTCACTCTGTGACCTTCACTTTATTTCCAGGACCAAGGAGTGCTGACCCTGGGTGGGACCTCCCCTTTTATACCTGGAAATCCAGGTGAGGAGTGTCTCCCGCAAGCTCACCCCCTGTGCATTTCAAGGGTACAGGTACAGTGTGCATGAGTTACAGTTACATAACTATTGTCATTGCAGGATCGTGAAATACATGATACCAGCCACCAACTGAGAGTACCCAGCCTGCAGCCTCAGGCTGTGCGGAACACACAGGGAACGACATGGACCCAGCAGCTACACAGAAGGGGGTAGTGTGCTGTAGTACCGGAGGGGCCATTCCCCCGATCATCTGGGACTCAGGGAAACCCCCAGTTCTCTGGGTCCTGCGGTACAGACCACCTTACATCCAGCCATACAAGCTGCTGAGAGACCGCAAAAGGAAGCAGAACAGGATTTAGCCTGGCCACCCGGAGACGGATGGCGAATGTCCATAGCGTTACGTATGATCTCTGATGTTTCAGTGTGAATGGTAAAATTAAAAGCATGTGGATGGTTTGTAACTTGTCTTTAAGTATGTGTGTATCTGTATAGGTTTTTTTTCAACTGGCACTGGTTAGTTTGAAATTGGTTTGAATTAATTTGGAATTGATGTTAATTATCCTGGGAATACCAAACTTTCATTATGGCCATGGTGGAATTTTGGTTGATTGAAATTGTGTGAAAAACATCGAGTTCCAGAATGAGGCAATCACATATATTTGGTATTTTAAAAATAAACATTTTCTGACCTATTCAAGAATGTGACCAGTGGAGAAAAGGCTGTGTACTGCTATTATGCATGAAAGAGAGAACCATTGTAATGTGTAAACTACTGGTATGCGTGGTCAATGCATTAGTATGCATGTTTGTCGAAAAAAAGATAACACTCTTTACAAGCAGAAAGCAACACCTTGTCAAGAGTGTATAATTATTCAGAGCATTTGTAAAATTTTGAAGTTATATTTTAAGTTATTTTTGAGTGGATGTTTTCCCTCAGTAACAGTAAGGGAAAACCAGCTTGATGAATTAAGCCATTGGGTGGACAGAAAAGCCACAATGGTGGTTCTTTTCTTTTTCTTTCAAGCAGGCAATTACTGGAGAGGTGTAATTGATTGATCGGGAAATGACCTCAAGGTGTAGCTGAACTGGATTGGGCAGTTCTGTGTCTACTCCAGTAATTTAGATCAAAAAGGCTAGACATTTGACTTAGCGAAATTGATTTAAAGTTGAACAAATGTGAATAACTGGAGCAGGACCTACCATACGAGATTGTATTGAGAAAGGTCTGGAAGGAGAAACAAGGGATCCATGTCATGTCTTGTCTGTTGTGTATCTGTAAAGCATGCACTTCCATGTTCCACCATCAGGGAGCTCCTCCCCTGAAGCCCCATGGGATCCCAGCATCCCTTGGGAGCACTGTAAATAAGCCGGCCCCTAAGACCTGTTCCTCACTCTGGAGTGTCTTATTAAAGACTGAGGTCACTGTTACTTTAGCCTCCCTGTGTGCAGCCTCATCTGTGTTAGGAACACAATAACTGGCGACGAGAATAAGAATCCAACGCAAAGATGCAGCAAATTGTGGGCATCCTGGAGAAGTTCTCAGAGGGTGAGGATTGGGAAGCCTATGTCGAATGGCTAGACCAGTACTTTGTAACCAACGAGCTGGACGGAGAAGGAAGTGCTGCAAAAAGGAGAGCGGTCCTCCTCACGGTCTATGGGGCACTGACCTACAGCCTCATAAAGAATCTTCTGGCTCCTGTGAAACCCACAGATAAGTCATATGAGGAGCTGTGTACACTGGTTCGGGAGCATCTTAACCTGAGGGAGAGCGTGCTGATGGCAAAATATCGGTTCTACATGTGCCAACGATCTGAAGGTCAGGAAATGGCGAGCTACATCGCCGAGCTAAGGCGACTTGCAGGACCATGTGAGTTTGATGGCAACCTGGAGCAAATGCTCAGAGACTTTTTTGTACTGGGCATTGGCCACGAGACCATTCTACGAAAACGTTTGACTGCAGAGACACCGACCCTCAGTAAGGCCATTGCGATAGCACAGGCGTTTATGTCCACCAGTGATAACACCAAACAAATCTCTCAGCACACAAGTGCTAGCAATGTTCATAAATGAACTGGAACCGTGTTTGCGAGCAGAAATGTATCGGGCAGAACCCACGAGTCTGCAGCTGCCAGCAGGCCTCAGGTGACCCAGATGACTCAAAGTCCCCAACAAAGGATGAATGCAAGGCAATTCACACCTTGTTGGCGTTGTGGAGGCTTCCATTCAGCCTATTCATGCCGCTTCAAAGGGTATGTTTGCAAGAGCTGTGGAACAATGGGGCACCTCCAACGAGCTTGCAAACGAGCTGCAAGCTTTGCAAAACCTGCTAACCACCATGTGGCAGAGGAAGATCGGTCCATGGTGGATCAAAGCAATTTGGAGCCTCAGTGAGAGGAGGCAGATGCTGAAGTACACGGGGTGCACACATTTTCAATGAAATGTCCACCTATAATGCTAAACGCAAAATTGAATGGCTTACCTGTAGCCATGGAACTGGACACTGGCGCTAGCCAATCCATCATGAGTAAAAAGATGTTTGAGGGACTGTGTTGCAACAAGGCACTCAGACCAGCCCTGAGCCCCATCCATACGAAACTGAGAACGTACACCAAAGAGCTTATCACTGTCCTGGGCAGCGCCATGGTCAAGGTCACCTACGAGGGCACGGTGCATGAACTGCCACTCTGGATTGTCCCGGGCGATGGCCCCACACTGCTTGGAAGGAGCTGGCTGGGCAAAATCCACTGGAACTGGGATGACATCCGAGTGCTATCACATGTCGATGAGGCCTCATGTACCCAGGTTCTCAACAAATTTCCTTCCCTTTTTGAGCCAGGCATTGGAAACTTTTCCGGGGCGAAGGTGCGGATCCACTTGGTCCCAGAGCCTACCCTGTCCCAGTAGATTGTGGGAAATCTAACTACACCATCATGGGGATAGTGCTAAGGATGCTGGTCATGGGTGGGACAGCTCGACCCGCACCGGTATACAGGGTGGAGAAGATTGGAGTCATTCAAGTAGGTGCAAACGTTCGTTTTGCAGTGGTCCTACCCTATATCATAAAGTGGGAGCACGCTATGACGGGTACTGACCTCTCTGGGTGCAGGAGCCGGGGTGCACACATAATACTGTGTCCCCAGCACTTGAACACCTATTCTAAACCACAGTGTGGGTTTAAAGCTGCTGGCACACAGCCTATCAACTGTACCATGGAGGTAATGGCAGAAGACCATGTCCCTCCACAGGTAGCATACATAGGGGGGTGGGACATATTGTGTCACCACCAGTGCGCCCCACTACCAGCATGGACACTTCTGGTATCTGGTCAGTGACAGCAGTTTTTGCTTTAAAATCCGAGGCAGAATTTCAAGTGGCCCAGGAACAGATTGTCCCCATTCCCGAACCCTCACTGTGAGAGAAAACATCACAAACCTGCAAGATTATGTTGTACATTTTGGCTATGAAATTCCCCCTCGACCCGAACATCTTACTGCTCTGCTAGAAGCTGTAGTAATCCCACAAAAATGTTTCTACACTCTAGAACAGAAAACAATTGAGATAGGGAGGAAAATTCTGGAGATCACAGTTCCACCTTGGTTGGATATTTTCAGAAATATAGAGTTCTCTGCCAGGATCAGAATAGCTTCCCACGTTTTCGTTGTCTGCCAGTTCGTGATTATTCTTTATCTATGGTGTACTACCTGCAGGGTGAGAGGCAGAGGTCGTTGGACTGGACGAGCCCTAGCTAAACTTAAGGGTGGTATCACGGAGGAAAACACAAAATATGATAGGACACTGCAGAAAATTCGCAGTCACCCAGTGAGGTCCAGTTTAGATTCCACCTGCTGTAAAACGCAGAGGTCAAGTATTCAAAAGTTTTTACTATGTGTGTTTCACTGTTTATTTTTGTGAAACTGAAGTAATGGAGGGGCGTTGGACCCCTTCTATGCTGTAACCGAATTGTAATGACTATATTCACCTGTAAACTACATTGCATTTCAAAGGGGGATGCACGTTAAAGTTTTAGCTTGGTAAAAATACATGGAAGGTTGACTCTCAGGAGATCAGGAATTTTTCTCACCTAGCATGACATTCAAGGATGTAGAGTGTCACAGGGAGGACTGGAGGGTGCAAAATTTGTGGGAGAACCCCCCCCCCCCCCCCCCCCCCCCACCCAGTGTTTGGACTCATTGGAAAGGAAATTTAATTTGGAACTATCTGCCAGAAAGTTTGAAATCCTAAAGTGCATATGGAAGAAACTACGTGCTTTAATTGAATTTGGGATTTTTAAAAGGTGAATGTTGGGTCTGCAAGAAAGGGAGTGGGGTCAATGTCTAAAGGGCCAGTTTGGACATTGGAGCTAATCAAATTGTCTGGGAACTGTTTACCCTCGAAACCTGTCCCGAGAAGACATTTACATTTTAACAATCGACCACGGAAGAAACATTATCCACCCAACCCAGAGGACCCAAATGTCACATACATATTCCAACACCTTTTCAACAGGCATAGAAATATCTAGCTCAGGCCAGACTTCTGAAAGCAAACCAACCACTGCTATCACAATGGACTAGAGCTCATCAACTCAGAAAAGTGTATCAACGTCAGATTAAAACTTAATCAAGTTTCAGTTAGCTGGGCTGCAAAACTTAAACAAAGAACCAAGGTTGATTTGGGGTGCAGATAAGGAAGCCTCTCAAAGTATAATAGGGCCTATCGTACCAAGAGAGCTATTTCTATTCTGACCATCACAGAAAGAACTTATCTGACCAAGCACTTCGGAACAACAAGATCGAGAGCACACGGCAAGAAAAAGCAGGAAGAATCATCGCGCCATCGGAGAAAAGAACTCGCCCCGACTGGCTTCAATACGCAGCAGAGGTCTTCTGCCACGTCCGGGGTACGGCAAGGCAAACCGGCTATAACCAAAGAACCCCGAGACCGCGAAACAGCCCTAACTGTCAAGGGAAGGATTGGTGAGCATTATCCCTGTTGCCCTAGAGTCTAACTTAGCTAGAGAGTAAGTGGGAGGTGGGAGGTATTTATGTTGTGTTTATTATCTGTAATAAAGTATTCCCCATTGTTTGGAACCTTTTATAAGATTTTATAATTTTACTGGAGTGTATTTGCGTTATTTGCTTTCTTGAATAAAATCTATACCTTCTTTGTACAAAGCAGTTGTCTGCTGTATTTTATCACACCCTGATTAATAAATCCAGGCTCGAGAACCAGGGAGTGGAAGCGACTCGCATCTGCTCTTGGTCAGGGAAGGCAAACTGACCCCACTGTCACCACTCCCTACAGTGCATTTGATGTAGGATTTGTTACTGGTACTCTACTTGAAACAAGACTATCTGACTCATCAGAAATAATCAAATCATTCCAACGTTCAACTCCTTCCACATCCGTAGGTAAAATATGATCAATGTGAACAAACCTAACCTTTCCCTGATCAAACACCTTGACTAAATATGTGCGAGGGCCACATATCTTCACTACTCTTCTTGGTAACCACTTTAGCCATTTACGGTGATGGTTCTTCACTCTAACCTGCTGATTCAATTTCACACTTCTCTCTCTTACTCTACCTCTATCATGATTCTCTTTCTGTCTTAATTGTTTCTCTTCTACTGACTGTGCCAAGTATGGCTTTAACAACGAGAACCTGGTTCATGCCTATCGTTTGAGAAACAACGTTGCTGGTTTTTTACCAGCAGTTGTATGAGGAGTATTACGATAAATAATTAGAAAATTTGCCACCAGGAACATCATTGAGCAGATCTTTGGAGTGCTCAAGTAACGGTCCCGGTGAATGACTGCTCGGGAGGAGTCCTCCAGTACTCGCCTGAGCGAATCCCTATTCTTCATCGTCTGCTGCATGCTGCACAACCTCACTATCATGAGGGCACAACCATTGCCACCAGGCATAGCCGCACCATCTGAGGAGGAAGAGGAGGATGAGGAGGGGGAGCAAAAGGAGGAGGAAAAAGAGGAGGGGATAAGGAGGAAAAGGTTGAGTCGGAGGAGGAAGAGCAGGACCAGCAACGACAGAGGAGGCAGCGAATCAATCGTGATTCTGCAAGGGAGGTCCACCACCGTGTCATCAGAGTTCGGTTCCAGTGAATTCTATCCCACTTCCCAGTTCCCCTGGACATCCCCATCACCACATCAATTTTCCCTTTCCAAGACTGAAATGAGAGACAACAGCAAAGATGAAACACTCCAATCAAAATGTATATAACAACAATAAACAACAACAACTTGTATTTATATAGTGCCTTTAACATAGTGAAACTTCCCAAGGCGCTTCACAGGAGTATTATGAGATTTAAAAAATTTGACACTGAGCCACATAAGGAGAAATTAAGCAGGTGATCAAAAGCTTGGTCAAAAAGATAGGTTTTAAGGAGCGTATTTAAGGAGGAAAGAGAGGTAGAGAGGCGGCGAGGTTTAGGCAGGGGATTCCAGAGCTTAGGGCCTAGACAACAGAAGGCAACCAATGGTTGAGGAATTATAATCAGGGATGCTGAAGAGGGCAGAATTAGAGGAGTGCAGATATCTTGGGGGTGGGGGAGGGGATTTGTGGGGCTGGAGGAGATTACAGAGACAGTGAGGTATCATAATGTATTGAATAATCACCCTTGTGCATTTCCTTAGATCCCCTCTTTGCTTAACTATTCTCGTGTTCCTTCACAGTGTGTCCCTTGTGGCTGCAGCATGGCTGGTGGAAGGCTGCTGAGTGTCAGGCCGAGAGACTACAGATGGCGTTGCAGGATGCCCTCGACTAGCCTTGGGTCTGGAATGCCCGGCTGTAGGCTGCACTACCTCAGGATGGGTGGTGGCAGCCTGGGCTGGCTGGGTGACAGGCAGCGACTAGTGTGGAGTGGCAGTGGTGGGATAAGGAATGCTGTCATTGTGAGAGAGGACAGCAGTTCGTGCTCCACTGACTCACTGCCACACCTCTGGGGCAGCACCTCAGCATCTCCACAAATCTGCTGGAGCACGGTTTTGTGTGCGGCTGTGACACTGCGAGATCCCCGGTGGACTATCATGGACCCAGCGATAATAGCAGCAGTCAGAGCTCGCGTGGCATTCAGGTGAGACTGCATGAGAGCACCCTGAGACTCGATGCCAGCAGTCATTGACTGCAAGTCACCAGTCAAGCCATGCGTGGCATCAAGCTGAGACTGCATGAGAGCAGTCTGAGCTTCCATGCCTCCAACCATCGGCCTGTGCTGCAATGGAAGCTGCCACTTCACCCATGGCACATGTCATGAGGTCTGGATCTGCACGGTCTCTGTGGGAGTGCACCATCGTCTGCAGACTGGCAATGATGGGCTCCATGGTGTGCGCAGAGCTCTGTGCAATGCTGGAGGCAGTCTCCTCCATGCTCGTTACCACTGCCAAGAGGCTCTCGGACACCCTTGCCATTGTACCTATAATGTCAGAGTGCATGGCCATCACCTTTTTTGTGAATGCTTCCCCATCAAGGTCCTCATTTGAGTCCTGTGGAGCAGAACTCACATGCGAACTCGCCTTCCGGGGAAATGGCTCCCAAGGTTCTGTTTCACCTTGGCCTTGCTGCAGCCCACTAGGCCCCGGTGCATCACCTAGTGCAGACCCCTCTACGAACCTAATGTCTACAGAATGCGTAGTGCCAGTATCTGAGCTGGTGCCTGCAGGTGAGAGAAGCAATGACATGGTGCTTGGGTCCTCCTCCTCCTGCTCTTCTCTCCAGAATGTCTTGGGGAGAGGGGCGGTGGGGGGGGGGGAGGGGCGGGGGGCTCAGATGCAGGCTCCATAGCTGCTGCCTGGTTATCTGAAAACATAAATGGCACAAGACTCACATTAAGGTGAGGGCAGTGGGGCAGGAATGACAGGAGCTAGAAAGTGATAAAGCCTTCTGGTATGGGGGAGAAGGAGGATGAGAAAAGGAGCGTGGATAAAGATACCGTTGTTGCCCCAACGGGGTCGCCATCTCTGCCGGCTACCACCTGTGGGCCAATGAGCCCCAGCACTCGCTCCTCAAGGAAAGAGAGGGGCCACAGTTCAGGTTCCACTCCTCCTGTCCGCAGCTGCTCCGCAAAAGAAAGAAACTCGTGTGAGTAAGAGTCCAGCTATGTAAGTGGAAGATATGCCTGCCGTCGTTGAATAGCTGTGAATGTAGGCACAGCGTGAGATGAGGATGTGAGTGTGAGTAGCTGCAGATGCTTGGTGGTTGAGGGATGGGGAAGTGGTGGTTTGCACAGTGTGCACAAACAGAGATTGAGAGGCTGGTATGGAGGGGGTGTGGAACTTGAACTCACCTTCACCATCCAACATAGGTTGTTGAATTTTTTTCCTGCACTGGAAGAGGTTTCTCTGCACCACTGTGCTGGCCAACACCTTCTGGGCCACCTCTTGCCACATGGTCCCGAAAATCTGTGGAGGTGGCCTCCTTCCCGATGGAGGGAACAGCGACTCCCTCTTTGTCTCCAGTGCCCCCACCAATGTCTCCAGCACCACATCGTTAAAAAGTGCAGCCCTCATTCGCAGGGATTCGCAGTAGCCATTTTAGTGTGTTCCTGAGATGCACAGATCACTGACTCAAGTGCAGCAATGCTGAAAATGAACAGCAACAGGTTCAACTGACCTCCCCTTTAAGAACCAGATCGAGCTGGAGTGAAGGATTGACAGCTGATTGCTGAATGGAACTCAGCTGAAATTGTCTGTGAATAGCACCTCTGCAGTGCCCAGCTAAGGCAATTAGTGTCCCCTTCAATCTTGGGGCAAAAAGTCTAAATTTCACACAAATTGGCAAGGCATCTTGCCGGGAGCTAAATTTTCTAAAAGTGACAAATTACCTCCCCAAACGGGGCGCTACTGAATTTTGCCCCCCAACTGTGGAACATAACACATATATCTGTGATGATATTCCGAGAATCGCATATCAACTGTACATTAATAGAATGGAAGCTCTTCCTGTGAAGGTACAGGGATCTCCATTCAGAGCATGCCCACAGATGGGTATTTGGTTGCTATTGATGACACTCAGCAATTAAGGCAAGGACCAATGGCAAATAAGTGGTATTTGGTTATCAGTTACTGTGGGGATGAATATATAAAAGAAGTAGTGGTCACTTGAGAAATCATACTTGGCATTGCTGAGCAACTGATTCCATTGATTACTGCAGCCCGGCCGGGGTTTTGAAGTGGAAAGTTCCACACATTTTCTGAAATGTTTAGCAGGAAGTCTTTATTTAATCTCTCAAAATCACAAACAATTTCACTCAGGAAGTTCTTCAAGAAGCACTCAGTTGTACACCTGGACTCAAAATTCAGGACTATGATGAAATAGAACATTCTATGTTTATCGGCAGTTAGTCTTTTTTTAGAACAGCAGCTATTAATATTTTTCTCAAAGGAAGTAAATAATGCCTCACAACATACTATTTTGCAATACAATATAGGAAATACATAATTTATAGTTGATGTAAAGGTGGCCTATTAGTATACAATTTACACTGGGAGTAGTCACCCTGATACAGTCAGTTCCATTTGATTCAATATGCGATAAGTGAAAAGAAGTTAAGTAAATGGAAATTAAAAATCCAAAATTAGTTGCTATGAACAACTGTATTCAATCCTGTCAAACAACTAATTGTAGCTATTAATTGCTGTTCATTGAATTTTATTTCTTCAAATTGTAGAATACACTATTAAAAAATGATGCAGTAATCCATCACCCAAAATAGCATCTTGCACTTTAACATTAGAGAATATTCCCAGACGCTTTACAAAGAGGGAATGGACACTGAATAGGAGTTTGGGTGATCAAAGGTGTGATTGAAAAAGTAGGCTTTTAAGGCTTCAGAGATTAATGGCAAGACAGGTCTTTAGGAAGGAATTTTGTTGGCATGATAACTGAATGTTATTGCACCAGTCATGGAGCAGAGGGAGTGATGGTTCATAGAAGGTCAAAGTGCGAGAAAAGAGGTTGTGAGTTGGGAGCTAGGCAGAAGGAGTTCGCAGACAATGGAAAAGTTCTGACGAAAGATCGGTGACCTGAAACATTAACTTGGTTTCTCTCTTCACGGATGCTGCCTGACCTGATGAGTCTGCATGGATTTATGAAGGGGAAGTCATGTTTGACAAATTTACTGGAATTCTTTGAGGATGTAACGAACAGAATAAAGGGGAACCAGTGGATGTGGTGTATTTGGACCTCCAGAAGGCATTTGACAAGGTGCCACATAAAAGGTTACTGCACAAGATAAAAGTTCACGGGGTTGTGGGTAATATATTAGCATGGATAGAGGATTGGCTAATTAACAGAAAACAGAGAGTCGGGATAAATGGTTGGCAACAGGAACTAGTGGGGTGCCACAGGGATCAGTGCTGGGATCCCAACTATTTACAATCTATATTAACGACTTGGAAGAAGGGACTGAGTGTAACATAGCCAAGTTTGCTGACGATACAAAGATGGAAGGAAAAGCAATGTGTGAGGAGGACACAAAAAATCTGCAAAAGGACATAGACAGGCTAAGTGAGTGGGCTAAATTTTGGCAGATGGAGTATAATGTTGGAAAGTGTGAGGTCATGCACTTTGACAGAAAAAAATCAAAGAGCAAGTTAATATTTAAATGGAGAAAGATTGCAAAGTGCTGCAGTACAGTGGGACCTGGGGGGGTACTTGTGCATGAAACACAAAAGAATAGTATGCAGTTACAGAAAGTGATCAGCAAGGCCAATGGAACCTTGGCCTTTATTGCAAAGGGGGTGGAGTATAAAAGCAGCGAAGTCTTGCTACAGTTGTACAGGGTATTGGTGAGGCCACACCTGGAATACTGCGTGCAGTTTTGGTTTTCATATTTATGAAAGGATATACTTGCTTTGGAGGCAGTTCAGAGAAGGTTCACAAGGTTGATTCCTGAGATGAGGGGGTTGACTTGTGAGGAAAGGTTGAGTAGGTTGGGCCTCTACTCTTTGGAATTCAGAAAAATGAGAGGTGATCTTATTGAAACATATAAGATTATGAGGAAGCTTGACAAGGTGGATGCAGAGAGAATGTTTCCACTGATGGTGGAGACGAGAACTAGAGGGCATGATCTTAGATTAAGGGGTCGCTCATTTAAAACAGAGATGAGGAGAAATTTCTCGTCTCAGAGGGTTGTAAATTTGTGGAATTCGCTGCCTCAGAGAGCTGTGGAAGCTGGGACATTGAATAAATTTAAGACAGAAATAGACAGTTTCTTAAACGATAAGGGGATAAGGGGTTATGGGGAGCAGGCGGGGAAGTGGAGCTGAGTCCATGATCAGATCAGCCATGATCTTATTTAATGGCAGAACAGGCTCGAGGTGCCGTATGGCCTACGCCTGTTCCTATTTCTTATGTTCTTATAATGTGGTAAACAGGTCAGTCTCTGTACAGAAATTCACTACAGCCCATTATGGAAATTGGAGAGATTGAATATTAAAGTGTTTTTTTCTGCTTGACCTATTCCATTGCTGTAAGCAAATTTAATTTAAAATAAATCCTTCGAACATCTTGAGTACCCATTACATCCTTGAGCTAATAACTTAATTCCAATTGAAATCACAATTTAGTTCAGCCCGGGAAGGAAATGACCCATGTTATGGCTGCCAATTTAGCTCAAATTCTGGAAGAATAGGTTTACAAGCTTGCTGTTTATTTGGTTGTATTTTTAATTCCTGATAGATATGCACTTATTTCTACTCAACTTTAATATTAAAATGTTTCCACTCTCAGAATTATGAGAATCAATAGTCTCAATATGTAAAAGTTTACATACATAAGAATTAATCATATGAATGTTACCTAGTTCTGGGATAATGAAAATCTGTTTCTCTTACTGGATTTGCATATATCCAATCAAAATTGAAAGACACTTACCTGACCCAAGCTTTTCAATGTAACACAAAGTTTATCTGCTGCCTGTAACAATATATAGTTCATGTATATTTCTAATGTAAAATAATCTTTGTGATATATAGATTTCTAGGATTCTTTTGTGTGAATTTTGTGTTCATCAAGTTGAGTGATGTTACTGTTAGAGAACAGAATATTTTCTATTTTTGGTATTTGTGTCAGTATCAAGCATGTGCAGGTCAGGTGGGTCTCAGTTAGATGCACTCTTTCTCAGTGAAGAGCCTCTGTTCTAACTTCAGAAGAACAACCCTACAAACCAGTGTGACATGTTCCCATCCTCCGCAATAGCCAGCTGACCTCCCTGAGTGAGATTGTCAGGTATTGGAGTGAGATTAAGGGGTAAGAGTGTGACAAAATACAAGATGAAATTAATAAACTTGCAGAATGGTTGCGTAATTGGCAAATTAACTTAAACATAGATAAGCGTGAGATAGTATATTTTGGTAGGAAGAATAAGGAGGTCACATACTCCTTGGAAGTGTCTAAATGGGGTAGAGGAACAGAAGGATGTCGGGGTACAGATACACAACTCACTAAAAGTAGCGATGCAGGTTAATAAGACCATAAACAAGGTAAAGAAAGCACACGG
The DNA here is from genome assembly GCF_044704955.1 of Pristiophorus japonicus. Classification (NCBI taxonomy): domain Eukaryota; kingdom Metazoa; phylum Chordata; class Chondrichthyes; family Pristiophoridae; genus Pristiophorus; species Pristiophorus japonicus. The sequence continues at coordinate 94,362,438 of NC_091978.1, read as the reverse complement.
GTCCATTTCTAGAGGGATAGAATTAAAAAGCAGAGAAGTTATGTTAAACGTGTAAACAACCTTAGTTAACCCACACTTGGAGTACTGTGAACAGTTCTGGTCTCCATATTTACTAGAATGGTAGCAGAACTAAAAAGGTTATACCTATCAGGGAAGATTGAACAGGCTGGGGCTCCTTTCTCTAGAAAAGAGAAGACTGACAGGTGACCTGATAGATGTGTTTGAGATTATGAAAGTGTTTGATAGGGTAAAACTAGAGAAGATGTTTCCACTTGTGGGTGAGACCCGGACTAGGGGCCATGGGCTAGAACCTCCACTTTTATTGCCTGCTTAACACCCACTAAACACCCATTTTACCGCTGAAATGACGTATATCGTCCAGATATCACCCATAACACCCAGCGGCAGGTCGGGGTCACAAAAGGAGCGGCGTGTGGCCCAGGGAGCAGCGTAGAGGCATGCAACTTCAGGGAGCAGCACGAGTGATGTCATCAAGGTCCAGGTCAGTGATTGGAGCGTGGGCAGATACAGCAGGAGCGGCGAGGTCGGGGCGAAGGAGCGGTGAGAGACTGTAAATGGATGTGATCGGGGCTCAGGGGAGGTGTGAGTTCGGGGCCAGGGGCCCAGGGGCAGCACGGTCCAACCCACACTGCGATATGTGTGCGTGTTAGGTCCATGCAGCAGAGCAGGTCTTGGGTAATCCTTGCCACTGGACAAGACCTAGCTCTGTCAAGCTCGTGAGGTGGCTGGTGTGCAATGGTCATCACACGTTAAAAAAATCCATGCACAGGCATCTTCCACCCTTCAGGATGGAACTTTAGATCTTTCATTGGAATACCTGTGAACTTATCCTTTTTTGGCATGGAAGCAAGTCATCCTCATTTCGAGGGACCGCCTATGATGATGATCACCCATTCTGGCACAAAATGGAAACTGTCGTTTTTTTTTAGGAGACTCATCGCCGTGCGTTATTTTCCCAATGTGCTTAACGGCGAAAAGAAATATCACTGCCGCCCACTTTTTTGGGGCAGGATCAGCAGAATGGGTGAATTCAATGCCCATAATATCGCCCAGTGTTACTTTCTGATTGGAATTAACGTCGAGATTCAAATTAGCCCCCGCGACTGTTTTTTGTCGCAAAGAGCATATTTATCCAAACTAGCGGCCACGGAGATCGCCCATCTTCAATTTTCACCAATCGCACACATATCGCTCACAATATCGCTCGCTCAAAAAAGCGCCCACAAAAAGTGGAACTAAGTGGAACGAAAGCCAGCGGTGTGGCTGGCGTTTGTTAAATCCCACTTTTACATCTGATATCGGAAAGCTGGTATCGGAAAGATTTGACTGAAAGAGCGCTGAAGTGAGTGACATCGCTGACACACTGCTGTGTGTGTGCAGCTCAGACATTAATGGGGCTCATCACCTTGGTGCCAGTTAAAGTTTACGTTGATTGATGTTAAGTTGTATTTAACACTTTCATGGTACGGAATCACCAGTGTGTAATGGTCCAGCTATCTGTGACAATGCGCAACAAGGTTATGTTCAATAACAAAGGTTTAATATCAACATTGGTCTGAAATCATAAGTATCACAGCTAATAACACACAACTCCAGCCCATACCCCGCTTTTTCCACCATTTACATCAATCACATGTTCAACATGTCCAAAAACACACAATACAAAGGCAAAGCAGGAGCGTGGTCCACAGCCCCCATACATTGCAACAAATTGCATACACCCAGATGGAGATATAACACAGCCATCACCTGCGCACATGCACCTCACTTTCCTTCCCCCCCTCCCCTTCTTCTCCCCACCTCTACCCCTTCCCCTCCTCGCTCCACAGCGCCTGGCCGAGGAGCTCCTCAGGCGGTGCCTCATTGGGGGGGATGAAGGCAGATGTGTTGGTTGCACGGGTACGGGAGCTGGGGGAGCCGAGGAGGCAACATTCTCTGATGCAGAAGCAGGATCTTGGTCCTTGCTTTCATCTGTCATTCGCAGTGGTGATGCGGAATCTAGGGGTGGAGTGCTGCGCTCTGGGACCACTGGGAGAGCTGTGGCAGCAGTGTTTCTGGCTATCGCATCCAGGGACTCCGCCATGTGCGGAATGTACTCGGTCATGGTGGCCAGGTGTCGGGATATGCCCCCCAAAGCTTTGATGAGCTGGTCACCAATGTCTACAGTCCTCCCGGACAACTGTACCATCTCTCCGCTGTCATGTCGCGCTCGTGGAACAGACCTGCCGTTTCCACGAGGGGTCAGCGCCGTCCTGGGGACAAATGGGCTGCCCTGTGGAGAGGTGCTTGGGGCCGACACCTCCAGAGCGGAAGTGGGAATGACCGGAGGACCACTAGATGGCCTTGGGGTGGAATGGATTCTGGAGCGTGGCGATGCAGGTTTTTTGAAGTCCGCACTCTCATCTGTCGAGAACAGACCCAGCGGATTGCCGGGCGACAATTGGAGCTCCTCAGCAACAGATGTAGCAGGATCGTCCACCAACTCCTGCCCCATGCCCCCACCTTCTGGCCTTTGTGGCCTAGCCTGGGGCAGCGCTGCTGGCTGAGCTGCAAGATGCAAATGAGGTTGTTAAAGGAGAAGGGGGTGCTAGGGTGACAAGGTGAGCCCAGCGCGACATACAGCACATGCACGACAAAAGCACCACTGCTCTAAAAATCATCGCAGACATCACATTTCATGACCATTAGCACATTTTCATTGCAATGATTTTCATTCGGCCAGCATTATTTTTATGACACTTTTAGAAATCATCTATCATATATGATTAGTCGGATATGAGTTGGTGTGGCATCTATTGACTTGACATCACGCAATGGTGTAAGCTTTACTCATGTGGCATCACTTCAGGGTCTGCAGATGCGTCCTTGGCTGTCCGGGGGTGCTTCCCCACGAGTGCTCGCACACGCTCCTCCATCTCAGTGATATCACTGGGGACTGGTGGCTCCCCACCCGTTCACCTCTGCACGGACCTCATCGTTGATAGCTTCTTCTGTAAAAGGTGATAGGACGACATGGCATGAGATCATTGCATGATATTATTGCTAGGTACTGTCACAGACACTGATACAACACATAACCGACAGATGTAATCATGATTATTATGATTATTATCATTCTTTACCTAAAGACGTACACCGTGACCGCAGGCTTTGAGTAAAACATTCCCGGTAAAAGTGCAAGACCTCACATCTGCTGATAGTCACTCATGACTGTTACAAATCAAATTATATAAATACATAAGTCCATATATGTTGGGGCAGAATCTATATTAAAGAATAAGACTCAAACACCCATCTGCCTAAGTGGAAAACACATAAGTTTATTATAATTATACCGAGACTTGGCCAAGCCGGAGCTCCGTGTGAATACTCCACTGCCAGTCACCATCAGAACTCAAATTCTTGCTTGCCAGTATGCAGAATTTAAAGCTAAAAACCACGATCCGCGTGCATCTTGTTCCATCAACTGACCACAATAACCTTTTGATATTTATAACGTCTCTAATGATATTGGGACTTTCCACTTTAGCTATGAGGCAGCAAAGGCTGTCATCCAGTTATTTCACACCTGGCATCACATTTCTTAACCACGGTTGCTACAACGGTCTGTTGGCCTAATTATACGCAGACAGTCTGGGTTGCGTTTCTAGCAACTGCGCTTAGCTGTGTGCAAAGCTTAGCTACGTGCTATGCCTTTCTTGCTTATTGTTACTAGGCAGACAAAGCTTGGCTATATTTGCTAACCCAGAAGGCCATACTATAGAGGGATTCTAAAATCCTTCTTCAATCCCCCCTTTGGTTCTTGGCTACCCCAGCCCATGAGACCACTACTAAGTTATATGCATTCGGCCCGCCCTCTTATTCGGTGATCAGCTGATGGGTTCGGGAGGAATAGGTGCGTGATGCCAGTGGTTAAATCCTACTGTCCATCAGCTACTTCCTTTCATCAAGTACCTTCAATATCCGCTGGGCGTGGCGCCTAGCCCTGCGTCTTCTGCATGATGAGCAGAACATAAAAGCGTATCCAAGAGCCAGGATTAGTTGTACTGCCACCAATATGTGTGACATAATACGTATCCATGGATGGATATTAACGTTCAGTCCCCAGTTCCATGCCTGCTTATACCAGGGGATACATTGAAGGTCTTTTGCAATGTCCTTGCCCAGTACGCACAGCTCCTGTTTGAGCACGTGGTATCGTTTGATACTTGCCAGCAGAGGATCCTTAATGTCTCTCAGGTCCTCGGGCAGGTGGAGTATTGATGCAGCCAGTTCATTTTAAAATTGGTACAAATCTTGTTTAATCTCATCAGTCAGGTTCAGGGTAATAGTTTTTTGAGCATGGTATATGTCATTTGCGCTCGTCCGATTGTAACCGGTAGCCTCGGAGTGAAGCAGAAGTTGGGGTTAGTGATATTGCATTGATAAATACCATAGTCATAAGTTGGTTGGTTGGTTACCACACAGTATTCCCCCTTTCCGCGGTAGGCTGAGTGGGTTTATCCGTTAGGTTCACTATCACAGGTAATATTTCATGGTGCACATTTTCGTACAACTGGATTCCCTCCGTTCTCAGGACCACCCCGTTCGGGGGTCCCGCAGTATGAATGGGACATTCTAATGGCTTCGGTGGTGTAGTGAGGTGGGCGGTGCCATCGTTAGTAGCCACTCGCCTGCCCATCTTACCCGTATTATTGGTGAGGGACATGACCCGTCTTTATAAATGTAATTATAATACCTGATTAGAAATGTTCGTTCTGCCCTGACGCATACCGTACTGACATCAGGCTTATGATTTCTAACATGTGAATCTATGTCATAGTATTTTTCCATTCTTTTTGCATAAGATTCCTCAAAGTCCTTATGGTCATAATAATGATCGCGATAATAGTTACGATCGCTAAGGGGTGTCCATATAGAGACAGTAGCAAGGTTATAGGATATAAATGCCCTTCGATGGGATATCACAGAGATTCCTAACATTTTCTGTTGGGCCCCCTTGCATCTTTGGATGGTGCCATTTGGTGGCAGACCAAAGTCCACCAGACCTCCTTCTGACCGAAAGATCCCCGATATGTGGATTCCATCCCCCACAATTATTCATCTGAATTCGGGATCCGTTGGGTCTTCCTCGTGGTGTTGAATCGTTGTCTGGATCATCCATAACAGTATCATCATCCGCCAGGCCATCCTGTAAAAGAGGTGGACGCCCTTGGGCTGTCCACTACATGTCAGTGTAACTTTTCAACTGGGACCAATGTTTCCACCGTCCTACTCCATTCATAACCACGCATGCACACGTATCAATATCTCACATGGTCCAGACCACCGTGGCACAAATTCGGTTCGTCCCAGTAACCCCTTAACCATTATTTTCTCCCCTACTTGGGGAAGATTTGCCAGGAACTCTACCTCTTCTTGTTCATCCCGGCCAGCCTGTCATTCGCTTACTTCCTGTCTCATATCCTTAAGTTGCTTACTGAACTCCATTACATATTTTCTTATTTGATCCCGTAGTGGGCCCACATCAGACCCTCCTGTAATTATACCTTCAGGCAGTCGCATTGCCCGACCAGTCATGAGCTCATATGGAGTTAATCCTGTTGTCCGATTAGGGGTTGCCCTTTGTCTCATCAGGATATTAGGCAGCAGCTCGGCCCAAGCCTGTCCAGTTTCTTGGATGGCTTTTGACATGGCTGTCTTTATTGTCCGATTCATCCGTTCTACCATCCCTGAACTCTGTGGGTGGTAGGGGATGTGAAATTTTTGTTTGATGACCAATGTACGGCATAGTAATTTCATCACCTATCCTGTGAAGTGGGTTCCCTGATCGGAGTCTATTTGAGTGGGGATGCCCCATCGGGGAATCACCTCCTCGCTAAGATACGAGCTACTGTGGTTACGGTGCAGTTTCGATTAGCGAAAGTTTCCACCCACCGTGTAATCAAATCAATTATTACTGGACAATATTTATTTCCTCTAGAGCTTGGCAGTGGTCCCGTGAAATCAATTTGGATATTTTCCCATGACCCTCGCGGCCAGAGTTGATGGGCCATTTTAATCTTTATGGCCTTGCCTGATTATGCTGGGCACATGTAATGCATTGCTGGCAATATTTAGCAATGTCTCATCCGAAGCCTGGCCACCACCAATCCCAAGAGACATTACTGATCATGGCATTTCGCCCGGCGTGGCTAATGCCGTGATGTAATTTCATGAGTGATTTTTGTGTACACGTGGGAGCTGCCACCCTTCCATCTTTTCTCCATATGGAGTCCTGGTCTGGCGCAGCTCCCCGCCTTTCCCATGCTATTTTTTCCACGTCCTGTACATCCCTGTGCAATTTTACCATATCAATGTCCTCCTTAGTTATCATACTACTCACTGATTCTTCCCTGATTCTTCCGACGAAACCACCGCCTCCTGTGCCGCCTTATCTGCGGCCTCATTTCCGCTCTGGATAGCGTCCACCAATTTCTGGTGGGCTTTAACCTTTATTACCGCCACCTCGGCGGGTTTACCAGCAGCATCTAATAGCAGCCTAATCCGGCCTTCACGTTTAATGGCCTCTCCGCCTGCGGTGACAAAGTCTCCTCTTTCCCAGGCAGTCATGCAGTCATGGACTACTCCGAATGCATAATGGCTATCAGTGTAAATATTTGCCCGTTTACCTTCGGCCAGTTGGAGCGCTTCTGTCAGGGCAATAAGTTCGGCCACCTGCGCAGAGAGTCACCTGTCCAGTCCCCCACTCAGGACGGTGTTGAGTGCTCCATCTACTACCGTCCATCCTGTACGTGGGGTTCCTTGGATGTATTTTCAGGACCCGTCCACATAAAGGGTTAAATCTGGGTCCTCGAGTGGGATCTCACTGATATTCCCGGGTGAGTCTTCCCACTCCTGGGCATGACAGTCAGGTGGTTCTCCCATTGCCAAGAGACCCTCTGCAGGGTTCTCGCCAGTGTCTCATACTATCTTCACGGATTCGTCATGGGGGAGCAGAACTGCCTCCCATTTAGCCCTGCGCATGTTGGACACAGACCGTAGTTTCCCAGTATTGAGCATTTCTACCAGAGTGTGCTTAATGTGCAATATGATCTCCATAGTCATCACTACCGGTTCACTGACTTTCACTGCCCAGGTCGCACAATCCAGAGCCGCTACACACCTGGATAGACCGACCGCTATGGGTGATTGTTGGGTTGAGTAATCGGCTACAGGACACATCCTATCGCCATGCATTTTGAGTCACCACTGACCCATAAAATCCTTCCTTATTCTCGCAATATATGTGGAAGGGTAATTCCATGTTTGGGAGTCCCAGCCCAGATGCAGATATTAGGGCTTCCTTCAGATCACCATATGCTGCTTCCTGTTCTGAGCCCCATTCCACAATTCCTAAAGAGGTCTCCCCCCTTTCACCAGCAATGGCCTGTGAAGTTGGCTATAAAATTTCTGCAGTAATTAAAAAGTCCTAGTACCTTTCGGACTCCTCGGACCGTTTTCGGGCGCGGCATGATTCTGATAGCTTCCTTCCTGTCGTGTGACATTGTTAGTTCCTTGTGATAGTTCATGCCCTAAGTATTGTACAACTGTCTGTCTGATTTGGGCTCTCTTGGGATTGGCTTTAAATCCTCTGCAGGGTTTCGAAAATTTCTATAAGGGTGCTCGTGTGTCCCTTACGTCCTCCGAGGTGACCAGCAGATCGTCCACATACAAGAGGACTGTACTCCTGAAGGGCACTAGATCCACCTTCTCCAGGGCTCGACTCATAGTCCGGTGAAATATTGCTGGGCTATTGTGGAATCCCTGGGGCACCCATGTCCAGGTATACTGGCGATCTCCTACAGTAAAGGCGAATTTATCTTGGGATTTTCGTGCCAAGAGTATGGACCAGAATCCATTACTGTGAATATTTTGTATTCTGGTTTCAACCCATTAAAGATGTGGCCAGGCTAGCCATGATGGGGTGCTGTCGGGGTGTTACTTTATTCAGGGCCGTGTAATCTATGGTCAGCCGGTATGAGCCATCTGGCTTCTTGACTGGCCATACGGGCGAATTGGTGGTACTTTCAGCTTCCCGGAGGATGCCACTATCCAATAAATCCTGTACAATTTGTTTGACTGCCTCCTGGGCTTCGGGTTTTATTGGGTATTGCTTAAGGGAGTGCGCTCGGGCCCTGGGACGACGACTGGGTCTGTTTCTACCAGGCCACAGTCCTGTTTAGACTGCGCCCACACTCCTTCAATCTGTCTGCACACAGGACCACAATCTTCTAATGCATCCCAGTCCCTGGTGAGGAGTTGTACACTCCCCACTTTCACATGGTTATCCAATTGATTTTATTCTCCGAATGTGGTTGTTTTATGCCCCCCTTTATTTCTCCAAACTATTTTCTTTCCCCTTGGGTCAATCAAGGCTCTTAACTGTTAGAGGCGATCAATTCCTAATATGGTTCCGTCATTATTTGGGTACACATAAAATTGTGCACGGAATACAATCCCTGACACATCCAATAAAATTACTTAGACATAGACATAGAAAATAGGTGCAGCAGTAGACCATTCGGCCCTTCGAGCCTGCACCACCATTCAATGAGTTCATGGCTGAACATGCAACGTCAGTACCCCATTCCTGCTTTCTCGCCATACCCCTTGATCCCTCTAGTAGTAAGGACTAATCTAACTCCTTTTTGAATATATTTAGTGAATTGGCCTCAACAACTTCCTGTGGCAGAGAATTCCACAGGTACACCACTCTCTGGGTGAAGAAGTTTCTCCTCATCTCGGTCCTAAATGGCTTACCCCTTATCTTTAGACTGTGACCCCTGGTTCTGGATTTCTCGAACATTGGGAACATTCTTCCTGCATCTAACCTGTCTAAACCCGTCAGAATTTCAAACGTTTCTATGAGATCCCCTCTTATTCCTCTGAACTCCAGTGAATACAAGCCCAGTTGATCCAGTCTTTCTTGGTATGTCAGTCCCGCCATCCCAGGAATCAGTCTGGTGAACCTTCGTTGCACTCCCTCAATAGCAAGAATGTCCTTCCTCAAGTTGAGACCAAAACTGAACACAATACTCCAGGTGTGGCCTCACCAAGGCCCTGTACAACTGTAGTAACACCTCCCTGCCCGCTGTACGCAAATCCCCTCGCTATGAAGGTCAACATGCCATTTGCTTTCTTAACCGCCTGCTGTACCTGCATGCCAACCTTCAATGACTGATGTACCATGACACCCAGGTCTCGTTGCACCTCCCCTTTTCTTAATCTGTCATCATTCAGATAATAGTCTGCCTCTCTGTTTTTACCACCAAAGTGGATAACCTCACATTTATCCGCATTATACTTCATCTGCCATGCATTTGCCCACTCACCTAACCTATCCAAGTCGCTCTGCAGCCTCATAGCATCCTCCTCGCAGCTCACACTGCCACCCAACTTAGTGTCATCCGCAAATTTGGAGATACTACATTTAATCCCCTCATCTAAATCATTAATGTACAATGTAAACAGCTGGGGCCCCAGCACAGAACCTTGCGGTACCCCACTAGTCACTACCTGCCATTCTGAAAAGTACCCATTTACTTCTACTCTTTACTTCCTGTCTGCCAACCAGTTCTCAATCCACATCAGCACACTACCCCCAATCCCATGTGCTATAACTTTGCACATTAATCTCTTGTGTGGGACTTTGTCGAAAGCCTTCTGAAAGTCCAAATACATCACTTCAACTGGTTCTCCCTTGTCCACTCTACTGGAAACATCCTCAAAAAATTCCAGAAGATTTGTCAAGCATGATTTCCCTTTCACAAATCCATGCTGACTTGGACCTATCATGTCACCTCTTTCCAAATGCGCTGCTATGACATCCTTAATAATTGATTCCATCATTTTACCCACTACTGAGGTCAGGCTGACCGGTCTATAATTCCCTGTTTTCTCTCTCCTTCCTTTTTTAAAAAGTGGGGTTACATTGGCTACCCTCCACTCCATAGGAACTGATCCAGAGTCTATGGAATGTTGGAAAATGACTGTCAATGCATCCGCTATTTCCAAGGCTACCTCCTTAAGTACTCTGGGATGCAGACCATCAAGCCCTGGGGATTTATCAGCCTTCAATCCCATCAATTTCCCCAACACAATTTCCCGACTAATAAGGATTTCCCTCAGTTCCTCCTTCTTACTCGACCCTCTGACCCCTTTTATATCCGGAAGGTTGTTTGTGTCCTCCTTAGTGAATACCGAACCAAAGTACTTGTTCAATTGGTCTGCCATTTCTTTGTTCTCCGTTATGACTTCCCCTGATTCTGACTGCAGGGGACCTATGTTTGGCTTTACTAACCTTTTTCTCTTTACATATCTACAGAAACGTTTGCAGTCCGTCTTAATGTTCCCTGCAAGCTTCCTCTTGTACTCTATTTTCCCTGCCCTAATCAAACCCTTTGTCCTCCTCTGCTGAGTTCTAAATTTCTCCCAGTCCCCGGGTTCGCTGCTATTTCTGGCCAATTTGTATGCCACTTCCTTGGCTTTAATACTATCCCTGATTTCCCTTGATAGACACGGTTGAGCCACCTTCCCTTTTTTATTTTTACGCCAGACAGGGATGTACAATTGTTGTAGTTCATCCATGCGGTCTCTAAATGTCTGCCATTGCCCATCCACTATCAACCCTTTAAGTATCATTCGCCAATCTATCCTAGCCAATTCACGCCTCATACCTTCAAAGTTAGCCTTCTTTAAGTTCTGGACCATGGTCTCTGAATTAACTGTTTCATTCTCCATCCTAATGTAGAATTGCACCATATTATGGTCACTCTTCCCCAAGGGGCCTCGCACAACGAGATTGTTAATTAATCCTCTCTCATTACACAACACCCAGTCTAAGATGGCCTCCCCCCTAGTTGGTTCCTCGACATATTGGTCAAGAAAACCATCCTTTATGCACTCCAGGAAATCCTCCTCCACCGTATTGCCTCCAATTTGGTTCGTCCAATCTATATGCATATTAAAGTCACCCATGATAACTGCTGCACCTTTATTGCATGCACCCCTAATTTCCTGTTTGATGCCCTCCCCAACATCACTACTACTGTTTGGAGGTCTGTGCACAACTCCCACTAATGTCTTTTGCCCTTTGGTGTTCTGCAGCTCTACCCATATAGATTCCACATCATCCAAGCTAATGTCCTTCCTAACTATTGCATTAATCTCCTCTTTAACCACCAATGCTCCCTCACCTCCTTTTCCTTTTATTCTATCCTTCCTGAATGTTGAATACCCTTGGATGTTGAGTTCCCAGCCCTGATCATCCTGGAGCCACGTCTCTATAATCCCAATCACATCATATCTGTTAACATCTATTTGCACAGTTAATTCATCCACTTTATTACGGATACTCCTTGCATTAAGACACAAAGCCTTCAGGCTTGTTTTTTTAACACTCTTTGTCCTTTTAGAATTATGATGTAGTGTGGCCATTTTTGTTTCTTGCCTTTGTTTACTCGGCCTTCCACTATTGCTTTTTACCTTTCTCCCATTTGTTTCTGACTCCATATTACTTCGCCCTATCTCGCTGCATAGGTTCCCATCCCCCTGCCATATTAGTTTAAACATTCCTGAACTGCATTAGCAAATGTTACCCCCAGGACATCAGTTCCAGTCCTGCCTCAGTGCAAACTGTCCCTTTTGTACAGGTCCCACTTCCCCCAGAACTGATTCCAATGTCCCAGGAATTTGAATCCCTCCCTCTTGCACCACTGCTCAAGCCACGTATTTATTCTAACTATCCTGCTCCCTCTACTCTGATTTGGTGTGCCCCGGGTGGCAGATCCCCCTACCCCTGTAATGTGGGTGGTGTGTCTAGTTGTAGGTAGAGGGACATCCATCATGGATACCGAGGCCCCGGTGTCCACCAACATATCGCATTGCCGGCCCCCTAACATTGCTGTAATGTGGATACGAGGGTCTCCTGTGGCCTGTGCGGGGGCCGCTGGCCTTCAGTCCTTTCCTAGATTCTTCAGGGCATTTATGAGTTGGTCGTTGCTCATTTCGGAGTAGTTCGGGGTCATATCCTTGGAGGAGGATCTTTTACCCCCTCCTCCAGCGGCCCAGCATTGGTTTTTATTATGTCTGGGCTTTTGACAGTTGGTACATTTCAAGTATTCGGTTCTGGGGGCCCGGCAATCCCTTGACATGTGTCCCGGCTTGCCACAATTGCAGCATTCCCCTACGGTTTTTCTTTGGGATGCCGCAGCAACCTCGGTCTTAATATTTTTACTTACTCCCTCGTGATCTACCTGCAGTGCCCACTGGACAAGTCCATATAGGTATTGGCGGCTATCACTCCCATTTTAAGAATTTTCTGGTGGTCGGCCAACAACCCATCCTTAAACATTCTGCAGAATAGGACATCGTCACTTACGGGGTTCGCCGGCCCTGCTGATTCTTGATATGCCGTCCAAAGCCGTTCTCCGTAATCACTGCTGTTTTCTCCCTTTCTCTGTTTTACCAGCATTATTAATCCCAATTAGGTTGGGATGGTCCCATTTCGCGCTGCACGTCATCTTTAAAACGATTGTAGGCCACAAGTCTTTATGCACTAGTTGCGTTATTGGCAGGGCACCATATCCCATCCCAGTAATTTTGCGCCAACTGGTTCCACTTGTCCCTTGAACATTTTGCCCGAACCAGTTGGTGTACATGCCATTCATGGAAATCTTGTATGTCGTACATCTGTTTCATATTAGTCCAAAAGTTCATATTATAACTACATGATTTCAGATCACCCAAATCATTGAGAATTCCGTGTTTCTCTAAGGGGGTAAAGGTCTTATACTTATAGGTTGGATTTGCTACTGTCCTGCCCACGACTACGGGGGCCGCGGGCCAGCACCCTTCCTCTTCCGTTTCCTCCTCTTGTTCCGGGGCACTAGCCGCCACACTGGTATATGGAGAGGGGGCTTATGCCGATGGTTTTTCCTGTATTGGGCCAAACAGGCCCATGTCCCTTTCACCCTCCCCTACCATTTCCCTTAACTTCTTTATTTCTGCTCTGGCTTGTTTTAATTCTTCTATTTTCGGTTTCAGTTTACTACTACATTGTAACAATTGTCTTATCACAATTACCCCTCTTTTTGTACACATTTATTCTTTTGTTTTTGCCACCAGGTCTTCTGGCCGGTGGGGTCCTCATTCAGATCCCATCCATCCTTAAGCATCTTGTCGATTAAGCCCTTCCGGTCGTCTAGTAAGGGTACTTTCCTCACCCCAGTCTAATTCTTTTCCCAACACCATTCTGTGATCCGACTTCTTGGTGGCTTTCCTGTTCTGGCCCCTTCACGCGACTTTATTTCCATCCCAAGATTTTCCCTGTGAATCCAATTTTTAAATTTTATACACTACCGATCTTTTATCGCAACGACAGAGTCCCTGCCTTACATGACTCTATGGTACCAAAATTTTTTAAAGTTGTGTCTTACCCACTCAGCAGATTTTATTTGATTCAGATCGGTGTCCGGGCTGCTCGTCGACTTCCAAGTCACTCGAATTTACGGGTGGTTCTTAAACTGACTCACTCCATGCATGACTCCTCCGTCATGACCCTACCCGTGACTATCGATCCTGCCGACTATGCCAAAATGTTGGGGCGGAATCTGTATTAAGGAATAAGACTCAAACACCCGCCTGCGAAAGTGGAAAACACGCATTTATTATAATTATACCGGGATTTGGCCAAGCCGGAGCTCCGTGTGAAGACTTTGCAGCTTGTCACCATCAGAACTCAAATTCTTGCTTGACAGTATACAGAATTTAAAGCTAAAAACCACAATCTGCGTGCATCACTTGTTCCATCAACTGACCACAATATCCTTTTGACATTTACAATGTCTCTAATGATCTTGGGACTTTCCACTTTAGCTACGAGGCAGCAAAGGCTGTTATCCAGTTATCTCACACTTGGCATCACATTTCTTAACCACGGTTGCTACAATGGTCTGTTCGCCTAATTATACACAGACAGTCTGGGTTACGATTTCTAGCAATGCACTTAGCTGTATGCAAAGCTTAGCTACATGCTATGTCTTTCTTGCTTATTGTTGCTAACCCAGAAGGCAATACTATAGAGGGATTCTAAAATCCTTCTTCAATGCAAATCAATGTAATACTTTTGCGGATATCACAAGGTCATTCCATCGTTTGCGGCATTGGTTGCCCTCATGCACCTCATTGGTCGCCGACGAGACCACCTCTGCTATCTTGGTCCATATCTTCTGGTAGGCCATTGGGGTGGGCTTCCCACGCCCTCCCTGTGTCAAATCACCCCAGCGTGATTCGATCTCCTGCAGGAGGGAGGCATTTACCTTGTCCGAGAACCTCCTGGTTCTTTTGGGGGCTCCTCTCCCATCTCACTGCTCTCTCCAGCGTTAGTCTCCACAGTGTGCTGTGATGCCTCCTCCTCTCTCTACATTATAGGGCAAATTCGGGCAAATATGTGGCTGTTAGCAGCTACATTTTGTTTGTCTACTTGCTGTGAAGCTCTAAAGTCTCCCTCCTTCCTCCCAAAGCATCCACACCACACCCAGCCACGCCTTCAGTCTCTCTGAGCTCCCTCTCTCTCTGTCTCCTCTTCTGCGCATGTCATGGTGACCCTTGACCTCCAGAATTGCGGGAATCAAGCATTGCCATGCCATTGCTAAGGACAGCCACACTTTACGGCAGAAGGTCAAAAAATTTTAATGCTACCACCCATTTGATATCGCTCACGGTAATGCACATTTTCAAAAATGTAAACTGGGTGTTTTGAGAATGGGCGAGAAGCTGGCGATCTGAAAACCCTTTCTTACCACCCATACCGGAAATAACGGCCATTTTTGGGTGAGAAGCACAAAAGTGGAGGTTCTAGCCCCATAAATATGAGATAGTCACTAATAAATCCAACAGGGAATTCGGGAGAAATGTCTTTATCCAGAGAGTGGTTAGAATGTGGAACTCACTACCACAAGGAGTAGTTGAGGAAAATAGCAAAGATACATTTAAGGGGAAGCTAGATAAGCATATGAGGGAGAAAGGAATAGAAGGTTATGATGATGGGATTAGATGAAGGAGGGTGGGAGGAAGCTTGTGTGGAGCATAAACACCGGCATGGATCTATTGGGCCGAGTTTCCTGTCTCTGTGCTGTAAATACTTTGTAATATTTTGTAAGGGGTAGTTTTAGGTGGGGGGCTCATGCCCACTGGGACCTGGATTGAGACACCCCCACTAGATTTCAGCCCTTATTGTAACTCAGGGAAGGAATTCGGGGCCGAAGCAGGCGGTAATCCATCCGGCCGCCTGGAGCATGAGGACCTGGAGATTGTAACGCTGATTCCCACCTGAAGTTGGCGGGAAAGATGTCAATGATGGTGGGCAGGAGTGGAAGGCCACATGATTTCAGGTCACCGCCTGGGACTGACGGAAATGGTCCCCGGCGAGGTGAATGAGGTGGGGCGATTGGTAAAGTTTGTGACTGTGGAAGGAAAGTCTGGGGCAGGCGAGGTCCAAATATCCTTGAGGGGCACAAGGAACTTGTGAAAAGTAAAAATGAAATAAACATACCTGGGCCTCCTGTGGCCAGAATGTTGCCTGCCGAGTCCCAGACTGTCCGGCCCTTAGTCGGTCCATAGTTAAATAACATCATAGGTCCCGACTTCGCCATTAAAGTTATGCCTCTGCTCCTTCATGCTTGATTTCAGGTGCGTTAAGATGGTGGTGGGGTGGGGGGGGGTGCGGGCGGGGGGGCACGAATCCCCTACCATCTTAACCTCCACCACCATGTCATTTCTGAAGGCCCAGGGGCCCAGATTTAACAAGAAAACTCCTTAACATAGAAACATAGGGCCCAAGTTTCGGGCCGCGCATAAAACGGCGCAGCCTGGACCTGGACGGCCATTTTTCGCGCCACAAAGTGCGCCTAAAAAAACCGTACCTATTCTCCGGCTCCCTGCAGAACCTCTGGAGCTGGGCGCGGTGCAGCACGAGCTGTAGGGGGCGGAGCCAGGTCCCTGCGCTGAAAACAGTGCCGGGACCTCTGCACATGCACGCTACAGTGGGCGCACATGTGCAGAAGCTCCAGGCGCCCAAAACTGTGGGAGGGGCCCGAAGCATGCAGCCCATAGCCCTGGCCGAATGGCCTCACTGGGGCTGCGTGAATAAGGCTCCTCCCACCCGACCGGACCCGACTCGACCTCTGCTTCCCCCCGCCGCCCCCCCCCCCGGCGACCCGAACTCCGCTCCCCCCCCGTGACCCGACCCGACCTCCGCATCCCCCCCTCCCCCCCGCAACTCTCCCACCCCGACCCCCGCGACTCTCCCCACCCCCCCCCCACCTCCGGACCTCTGCGACTCTTCCCCCCCCCCGGACCTCCGCGACCCCCCCCGAGACCCGACGTCACCTACCTGTAAATCCAGCCCGAAGTCTTGGGCCCGGCCGTTCAGCCTCCTTCTCTCCCTTCTCTCCCTTCCTTCCTTCCCTCCCTCCCTCCCTCCATCCTCTCTCCCTTCTCAGTCGGTAAGTAGAAAATGTTTTATTTATTGATTTTTTAAAAAATTATTTTTTATTATTTTTTTTGATTGATTTATTTGTTGATTTATTGATGTATTTATCATTTATTATTGATGATGGCTCTTTATTTGTAAAACTGAAGTGTTTAATGTTTGTAAAATTCCCTTTAAACCCTAGCCCCCCGCTTTCCCTATGCCTAATTTGTAACCTTCGCCTGATTTTCTAAAGTATAGACAAGGTTTTTTCGAACGTACAAAAATCTTCACTTACTCCATTCTAAGTTAGTTTGGAGTAAGTTTTCACTGCCTAAACTTTGAAAACAGGCGTAAGTGGCTGGACACGCCCCCTTTTGAAAAAAAAATTCTGTTCCAAAGTGAAACTGTTCTAACTGACTCAAACTGGAGCAAACTAAATGCCGAGAATTCAAATTTCTAAGATACTCCATTCTAAACCAGTTGCTCCAAAAAATAAGGAGCAACTCAGGCCGAAACTTGGCCCCATAGAAACATAGAAAATAGGAGCAGTAATAGGTCATTCAGCCCTTCGAGTCTGCACTGCCATTCAATATGATCATGGCTAATCCTCTATCTCAACACCATTTTCCCACTTTTTCCCCATACCCCTTGATGCCTTTTGTTTCTAGAAATCTATCTCCCTCTTAAATATATTCAGTGACTTTGCCTCCACAGCCTTCTGTGGCAGAGAATTCCACAGGTTCACCACCCTCTGAGTGAAAAAATTTCTCCTCATCTCAGTCCTAAGTTTCCTGAGACTGTATCCTGAGACTGTGACCCCTTGTTCTAGACTTCCCAGCCAGGGGAAACATCCTCCCTGCATCCAGTCTGTCCAATCCAGTCAGAATTTTATACATTTCAATAAGATCCCCTCTCATTCTTCTAAACTCTAGTGAATACAGTCCTAGTCGACCCAATCTCTCCTCATACGATAGTCCTGCCATCCCAGGAATCAGTCTGGTGAACATTCGCTGCACTCCCTCTCTGGCAAGTATATACTTTCTTAGGTAAGAAGACCAAAACTGCACACAATACTTCAGGTACGGTCTCATCAACAGTTATATTAGGTATTGGAATACCTTCCAAGGAGTTACCGCATCATGGCATAAAGTATGGAAGAGTCCACTTCCAGTTTGTGTGGAATCCTCTCGCACGGCATCAGCTCTCTGCAGCCTATATTGGAGTGCGTGGCCACTTCCAGGGACACTGTAGCCGGATCTTCACGACAGGAGTCTGTGTTCCCAGCCCCTCTAATGGAAACTCAAATGGCTGCCATCCAGACTTTGACCTTGAACATGTGGTTAGAGAGAATGCTAGACCGCATGGATAGCGGCTTTCAAGGCATCACTCATTTCCTCAAGTGCTCAAGAACTAGATAGCCTGAGCAGGAAGCCAAACAGGTAGGTTTTATTTAATTTTCCTTTTGGGGCCAGGAGGAGCAGAAGTGGTTGCTGGATTTCCTGGCATAACTTCGTCAGGACATTGGCCGAATTCCTGCAGAAATGGGTGAAACAGCCACTTAGGACCTTTCGTTGGGGTTTCCATTTATCCAATAGCGATCATAACATGATCGAGTTCAACGTAGCATTTGAAAGTGAGAAACGCAAAACAGCTACTAAGGCGGGAATTTTATGGGGTGTCAGCGGGCGCGATCAGTGACAGGTCGGGTGGGAACGTATTTTTTTCCCCCCAACGGGTCAGGAATCCCCGATCAACCCGCTGCCACACGCCTTTCCCAATGTCGGGTCTGTCAGCGCTGAGCAAACCCGAAAGGCAGCGGCGGGGGACCAAATTCAGGATAATTAGTGGCTTGTTTAGAGCAACTTAAGAATGCTTTTCAGCTTATCTTTTGCATTTGACAGCTCACCCACAGGATCCATGCTGGTCGTGGACCATGTCTGTCAAGCTGAGGTGGGAGTTCAGTGGCCATTGAATCAGTTGTCAAGTTGATAGCTTTAAATGTACAGTAAAAACTCCCACCTTCACTGAGCCACAAGCTCTTCCTCATTGTATTTCCATAACAGATTTGCCATACTGCAAGTCTTTACACAAGTCTCCATCCAGTCTGAACTCATTATCTCTCTCAGCATTGAAAGATCGCTTCTGTAATCTCTACTTCACCTGCCTTCTATTCCATCAACATGGGTGCCATTTATACTCTCTCACCTTGGTCCACCACCCATCAGCCCCAACACCAGCAGCACCGGGCATGCCAGCAGCACCAACAACAATACCACCATCCTCCTTCACAATCACCTGGTGCTGCACAGGACAGAGGGTTTCAGCACTGAACCACATTGCTGCCCAGGATGTCAGGGATGGCCACACCATGGCCAAATTTGCTTCACTTGACACTGTACACCCTGGTTGTCACATGATGTGCCAGGTTGGCACGACCCCACAACAACACCATAAAGCATACCTACAATGCCCGAGCCATTTCTTTCACACTCATGACCATTATGGGGGCTTACATGGGATTACATAGGATTACATAGGATTTAGGCACAGAAACAGGCTATTCGGACCAACAGGTCCATGCCAGCATTTATAGTCCACTCGAGTCTCCTCTCGTCTTTACTCATCTAAATCTATCTGCATAATCGTCTATTCCCTTCTCCCTCGTGTGCTTGTCTAGCCTCCCCTTAAATATACTATTCGCTTCAAACACTCTCTGTGGTAGCGAGTTCCACACTCTCACCACTCTTTGGGTAAAGAATTTTCTTCTGAATTCCCTATTGGATTTCTTGGTGACTATCTTATATTGATGGCCTCTAGTTATGTTGTTCCATACAAGTGGAAACATTCTCTTTGTATCCACTCTATCAAAACCTTTTATAATTTTAAAGACCTTTATTAGGTCACCCCTCAGCCTTCTTTTTTTAAAAGAGAAAAAAGACCCAGCCTGTTCATTCTTTCCTGATATGTATGCTCTTGCATTTCTCGTATCATCCTTGTAAATCTTCTCTGCACCCTCTCCAGTGCCTCTATATCTTTTTTATAATATGCCGACCAGAATTGTACGCGGTACTCTAAGTGTGGTCTAACCAAGGTTCAATACAGATTGAGCATAACTTCCCTACTTTTCAATTCTATACCTCTAGAAATAAACTTGGTTTGGTTTGCTTTTTTTTATGGTCTTGCTAATCTGTGTCACAACTTTTAGTGAATTGTGTATTTGAACACCAAGATCCACTTTGTTCCTCGACTCCACCTAGACTTACACCCTCAAAGTAATAAGTGACCTCCCTATTTTTCCAACCAAAATGTACCACATTTATCTGTGTTGAACTTCATTTGCCAATTATAAGCCTATTCTGCAAATTTATTAATGTCCTCCTGTAATTTATTGCAGTCTTCCTCAGTATTGACTATGCCCCCCAATTTGGATTTAGAAATTGTGTTTTTGATTCCAAAGTCTAAATCGTTAATGTAAATTGTGAACAGCAGTGGTCCCAGCACTGATCCTTGTGGAACACCACTACCCACCTTCTGCCACTATGAATAGCTACCATTTACCCATACTCTCTGTTTTCTGTCTTGAAGCCAGCTAGCAATCCATTCTGCTACTTGTCCCCTGACGCCACATTCTCTGAAATTATTTATCAGTCTATTATGGCATACCTATCGAATGCCTTTTGAACATCTAGATAAATTACATATACTGCTTTATAAAAAGGAGTATGAAAAGAAACTTACAAGATATATCAAAACCAAAACAAAGAATTTTTACAATTACATTAGGAAAAAGAGGGTAGTCAGGAGCAAACTGAAAGCGGTGATATCAATGATAATAAGGAAATGGCGGACATGTTGAATAATTACTTAGCGTCAGTATTTACAGTAGAGGAAGAGGATAGCATGCCTGAAATCCCAAGGAAACTAATATTGAATCAGAGAAAATTAATGTAAATAAAATAACAGTAATGAAGAAAATAATGGCACTAAAGAGTGACAAATTCCCAGGACCAGATGGTTTCCATCCCAGGGTTCTAAAGGTAGGTGAGCACATTACAGATGCACTAATGATCTTCCAAAGTTCTCATGTTTCAGGAAACATTCCTTTAAATTGGAAAATTGCATATGTCACTCTGCTATTTAAGAATGGCGAGTCAGGGAAACTGGGGAATTATAGACCAGTTAGCCTAAATTCTGTTGTCAGGAAATTGCTGGAGTCTGTAATTAAAGATAGGATGACTGAACACCATGAAAATTTTCAGTTGATCAGAGAGAGCCAGCATGGATTTGTGAAAGGTAGGCCATGCTGACAAACCTGATTGAATTTTTTGATGAGGTGACTAAAGTAGTGGACAGGGG
The DNA here is from genome assembly GCF_044704955.1 of Pristiophorus japonicus. NCBI lineage: Eukaryota > Metazoa > Chordata > Chondrichthyes > Pristiophoridae > Pristiophorus > Pristiophorus japonicus. The sequence continues at coordinate 94,341,545 of NC_091978.1, read as the reverse complement.
AATGTCTATGGGCTGGAAATTCATGAAAAACCACTACCATCGGTTTGCCGCCAAAAAATCCGTTATGACTCGAGCAGCCAGTGGCCTATAAAGGCCCAAGAGTCGGGAGTCCGGGGAGTTCGAGGAGGCGGGAGTTTGAGCAGCCAGCGGCTTATAAAGGCCCAACAGTCGGGAGTCCGGGGAGTTCGAGGAGGAGGCGCAAGTTCGAGGAGGAGGCCAGCCGGTGAGGCAGTCGGTGAGGCAGTCGGAGAGGCCCATCTGGTGCAGCTGCAGAAGGGGCAGAAGGTAAACAAAGAAGTAGAAAGAAATTGAAAGGTGACTTCACAGTCAAGGGGGTAAGTGATTGGCTGGTGATTGGTGAGTAGTTTTTCTTTTATTTTCCTTATCAGTCGGTAACCTTTATCATTGTTGTTGCCAAATTAAGTCAATCTAGGGGTTAAGTTATGGCAGGAGAGCTCGGACACATGTTATGCTCCTCCTGTGCCTTGTGGGAACTCAGAGACGCTTCCAGTGTCCCTGACGACTATATGTGCGGGAAGTGTGTCCCGCTGCAGCTCCAGACAGACCACATTGCGGCACTGGAGCTGTGGGTCGATTCACTCTGGAGCATCCGCGATGTTGAGGATATCGTGAATAGCACGTTTAGTGAGTTGGTCAGATCGCAGGTAAAGGTTACACAGACAGATAGGGAATGGATGACCAACAGGAAGAGCAGTGGAAGGAAGGTAGTGCAGAGGTCCCTTGCGGTCATCCCCCTCCAAAACAGATACACCGTTTTGGGTATTGTTGGGGGGATGACTCATCAGCGGAAGGCAGCAGCAGCCAAGTCCATGGCACCATGGATGGCCCAGCTGCACAGGAGGGCAGGAAAAAGAGAGGGAGAGCCATAGTGGTAGGGGATTCTATTGTAAGGGGAATAGATAGACATTTCTACGGCCGCAATCGAGACTCCAGGATGTTATGTTGCCTTCCTGGTGCAAGGGTCAAGGATGTCTCGGAGCGGTTGCAGGACATTTTGGAGCGGGAGGGTGAACAGCCAGTTGTCGTGGTGCATATAGGTACCAACAATATAGGTAAAAAATGGGATGAGGTCCTACAAGATGAATTTCGGGAGCTAGGAGTTAAATTAAAAAGTAGGACCTCAAAGGTAGTAATCTCAGGATTGCTACCAGTTCCACATGCTAGTCAGAGTAGGAATCGCAGGATAGCTCAGATGTTTACGTGGCTTGAGGAGTGGTGCAGAAGGCAGGGAATCAAATTCCTGGGACTTTGGAACCGGTTCTGGGGGAGGTGGGAACAGTACAAACTGGACGGTCTGCACCTGGGCAGGACTGGAACCAATCTCCTAGAGGGAGTGTTTGCTAGTGCTGTTGGGGAGGAGTTAAACTAATATGGCAGGGGGATGGGAACCTATGCAGGGAGACAGAGGGAAGTAGAATGGTGGCAGAAGCAAAAGATAGAAAGAAGAAAAGTAAAAGTGGAGGGCAGAGAAACCCAAGGCAAAAATCAAAAAGGGCCACATTACAGCAAAATTCTAAAGGGCAAAATGTGTTAAAAAGACAAGCCTGAAGGCTCTGTGCTCAATGCAAGGAGTATTCGTAATAAGATGAACGAATTAACTGCACAGGCAGCAATGAATGAATATAATATAATTGGCATCATGGAGACATGGCTCCAGGGTGACCAAGCTGGAAACTCAACATACAGGGGTATTCAGCATTCAGAAAGGATAGACAGGAAGGAAAAGGAGGTGGGGTAGCGTTGCTGGTTAAAGAGGAAATTAACGCAATAGTAAGGAAGGACATTAGCTTGGATGATGTGGAATCTGTATGGGTGGAACTGCGGAATACCAAAAGGAAGAAAACGCTAGTGGGAGTTGTGTACAGGCCACTAAACAGTATAAATGAGGTTGGGGATAGCATCAAACAAGAAATTAGGGACGTGTGCAATAAAGGTACAGCAGTTATCATGGGTGACTTTAATCTACATATAGATTCGGCTAACCAAACTGGTAGCAATGCAGTGGAGGAGGATTTCCTGGGGTGTATTAGGGATGGTTTTCTGGACCAATATGTCGAGGAACCAACTAGAGGGCTGGCCATTCTTGACTGGGTGATGTGTCATGAGAAAGGACTAATTAGCAATCTTGTTGTGCAACCCCCTTGTGGAAGAGTGACCATAATATGGTAGAATTCTTTAGTAAGATAGAGAGTGACACAGTTAATTCAGAGACTAGGGTCCTGAACTTAAGGAAAGGTAACTTTGATGGTATGAGGTGTGAATTGGCTAGAATAGGCTGGCGAATGATCCTTAAAGGGTTGATGGTGGATAGGCAATGGCAAATATTTAAAGATCACATGGATGAACTTCAACAATTGTACATCCCTATCTGGAGTAAAAATAAAACGGGGAAGGTGGCTCAACCGTGGCTAACAAGGGAAATTAAGGGTAGTGTTAAATCCAAGGAAGAAAAAGCAGCAAACCTGAGGACTGGGAGAAATTTAGAATTCAGCAGAGGAGGACAAAGGGTTTAATTAGGAGGGGGAAAATAGAGTATGAGAGGAAGCGTGCCTGGAACATAAAAACTGACTGCAAAAGCTTCGATAGATATGTGAAGAGAAAAAGATTAGTGAAGACAAATGTAGGTCCCTTGCAGTCAGATTCAGGTGAATTTATAATGGAGAACAAAGAAATGGCATACCAGTTGAACAAGTACTTTGGTTCTGTCTTCACGAAGGAAGACACAAATAACCTTCCGGAAGTACTAGGAGAGCGAGGGTTTAGTGAGACAGAGGAACTGAAGGATATCCTTATTGGCGGAAAATTGTGTTAGGGAAATTGATGGGATTGAAGGCCGCTAAATCCCCGGGGCCTGATAGTCTGCATCCCAGAGTACTTTTGGAAGTGGCCATAGAAATAATGGATGCATTGGTGATCATTTTCCAACAGTCTATCAACTCTGGATCAATTCCTGTGGACTGGAGGATAGCTAATGTAACACCACTTTTTAAAAAAGGAGGGAGAGAGAAAACGGGTAATTATAGACTGATTAACCTGATATCAGTAGTGGGGGAAATGTTGGAATCAATTATTCAAGATGAAATAGCAGCGCATTTGGAAAACAGTGACAGGATCGATCCAGATCAGCATGGATGTATGAAAGGGAAATCATGCTTGACAAATCTTCTGGAATTATTTGAGGATGTAACTAGTAGAGTGGACAAGGGAGAACCAGTGGATGTGGTGTATTTGGACTTTCAAAAGGCTTTTGACAAGGTCCCACACAAGAAATTGGTGTGCAAAATCAAAGCACATGGTATTGGGGGTAATGTACTGGCGTGGATAGTGAACTGGTTGGCAGACAGGAAGCAGAGAGTCGGGATAAATGGGTCCTTTTCAGAATGGCAGGCAGTGATTAGTGGAGTGCCGCCGGGCTCAGTGCTGAGACCCCAGCTCTTTACAATATACATTAATGATTTGGATGAAGGAATTGAGTGTAATATCTCCAAGTTTGCAGATGACACTAAACTGGGTGGTGGTGTGAGCTGTGAGGAGGACACTAAGACGCTGCAGGGTGACTTGGACAGGTTAGGTGAGTGGGCAAATGCATGGCAGATGCAGTATCATGTGGATAAATGTGAGGTTATCCACTTTGGTGGCAAAAACACAAAGGCAGAATATTATCTGAATGGTGGCAGATTAGGAAAAGTGGAGGTGCAACGAGACCTGGATGTCTTGGTTCATCCGTCATTGAAAGTTGGCATGCAGGTACAGCAGGTGGTGAAGAAAGCAAATGGTATGTTGGCCTTCATAGCTTGGGGATTTGAGTATAGGAGCAGGGAGGTCTTACTGCAGTTGTACAGGGCCTTGGTGAGGCCTCACCTGGAATATTGTGTTCAGTTTTGGTCTCCTAATCTGAGGAAGGACATTCTTGCTATTGAGGGAGTGCAGCGAAGGTTCACCAGATTGATTCCCGGGATGGCTGGACTGACATATGAGGAGAGACTGGATCAACTGGGCTTTTATCCACTGGAGTTTAGAAGGATGAGAGGGAATTTCATAGAAACATATAAGATTCTGACGGGACTGGACAGATTAGATGCTGGAAGAATGTTCCCGATGTTGGGGAAGTCCAGAACCAGGGCACACAGTCTAAGGATAAGGGGTAGGCCATTTAGGACTGAGAGGAGGAGAAACTTCTTCACTCAGTGAGTTGTTAACATGTGGAATTCCCTACCACAGAGAGTTGTTGATATATTCAAGAGGGAATTAGATACGGCCCTTACGGCTAAAGGGATCAAGAGGTATGGAGAGAAAGCAGAAAAGGGGTACTGAGGGAAAGATCAGCCATGATCTTATTGAATGGTGGTGCAGGCTCAAAGGGCCGAATGGTCTACTCCTATACCTATTTTCTATGTTTCTATGTTTCTATAATTTCGAGGTGGAAGATTCATGAAAAAATTGTAAAAAATCCGCCCGACGGGAAAATCGGTATTGCATGAGGATTCGCGACGGAAACCACGATCCTCGCCAACTTTAGTCCAAGGCTAATTACCATTGTGAGGGGAGAAATATGCCTTCAAATATAGACAACTTTAAGCAAGGTGTTTTCCCAGACACCGAAGCACGACCTCTATGCTTTGTTACCATTGCCAGTTGCTGAGGCTTTGGGGCCCAACTACCTTTTACTTTTAACCTGCAGGCGATTCACCTCGTTTGTTTGATGACTGGAAATGGTACGCAATTCTCGAGAATATTGGTCGGCCAAGTCCATTGAAATAGCTATCTGACAAGCTAAATCAAAAGTCAAGTTTGCAGTTGTCAACAACTTTCTTCTGATTGCTTCATTTTTCATCCCACAAACAAAGCGGTCACGCAATGCTCGGTCCTGAAAGTTTCCGAAATGGCAGTGAATAGATAGCATTTTGAATTCGACAATGTACTCACTGATCCTTTTGTCAATTAACTGACCTCATCTTCCAAAATGATAACTTTCAGTAATTTCCAGGGGCTCAGGACTGTGGTGCTGTTTGTAATTATGTATGCCTGGGTTTACCTGCCACCAGCGAGAGCGACCGTCGGAGGTCATTGGGCCACAGACACACACGTGCAGCCCTTGTATATAAAGAAAGCCTCCATGTTTAAACCTCACTTTGAAAGCTAAGAAAGTAGAGTCAGGGCGCACCTGATTGAGTTCATGGTACGAAGCCTATTGAGTTATTGCGTACGTAACATTTGTCGACGAAGCACAATACGAACTTCCACGCACACAAACATGTGCACCGTTGGAATCCTGGAGCGAACCGTGGAGGCAGAAGACTGGGAGGATTTTACAGATCGTCTTGACTAGTACTTCGTGGCCAACAAGATGGATGAAGACGCTGACGCAGTTAGTCGCAGGGCAGTGTTCCTCACGGTTTGTGGTCCAAAAAATCTGTGGCCTCATAAAGAATCTGCTCTCACCTGCACATCCAATGGAAAAAATCTATGAGGAATTGTGTGCTCTGATTTGGGACCATCTCAAACCTAAAGAAGGCATCATTATCTCGAGATAATCGCTTTTACAAGCATGTTGGTTCTGAGGGCCAGGACATGGTGGAATTTGTTGCCAACCTGAGACATCTCGCTGGGCCGTGTAAGTTTGGAACCGCGTTGGAAGACATGCTGCGTGATATCTTTGTAATAGGCATAAAACCACGAGGTGATCTGCGGAAGCTGCTGGCTGCGGAGACGCTGGATCTGAACAGGGCCATCACGATCGCCCAGGCTTGCCTGACCACAGTCAATAGTACAAAGCAGATATCCTCGCAGAGTTGGAACTCCACGGCAAGTACTGTGCACCAGGTTGTGTCGTCGGTTGGCAGAGCTGCACCTGGCAGGGCCTACCCGACTGTGTTTGTGAAACCTGTAGCTGCTCGAAGTCCGCCATTGGGCATGAATTTGCTTTCACCCTGTTGGCGTTGTGGGAGCAATCATCAGCCTCATCAGTGCCGTTTCAGACAGTATATTTGTAGAGGCTGTGTGAAAATGGGTCACCTTCAGCGGATGTGTCCGCAGGTTAGCAAGCATGCTGCGATACACCACGTGGATGATGATGACCGATCCGGAGCAGATCCTGCAATGCAACCCGAGATTCCCAAGGAGGAAGTGTATAGTGTACATTCGTTCCTGACAAAGAGCCAAACGATAATGATTGAAATAAAATTGAACGGTGTGCCGGTATCTATGGAATTAGGCACAGGTCCGAGTCAGTCAATTATGAGTCAGAGGACTTTCGAAAAGCTGTGGGACACCAAGGCCGTGAAACCCAAGCTGAGTCTAGTAAATGCAAAATTGCGTACCTACACAAAGAGCTCATACCAGTGAATGGCAGTACAGCAGTCAAGGTGCTGTACGATGGGGCGGTTCATGATCTAACACTGTGGATCGTTCCATGCAATGATCCAACACTGTTCGGCAGGAGTTGGATCAAAAAAATAAAGTGGAACTAGATCGATATTAAAGCTTTGTCATCGGTGGATGACGCTTCGTGTGCTCAAGTGCTGAGCAAATTTCCCACGCTGTTTGAACCGGACATCGGCAACTGCACGGGAGCCAAAGTGCAGGTTCACCTCGACTCAGATGCATGACCCGTCCATCACAAAGCTCAGGCAGTCCCGTACATGATGAGGGAGAAGGTCAAAATCGAACTGGACAGACTCCAACGTGAAGGGGTCATTTCACCGGTTGAATTTAATGAATGGGCTAGTCCCATTGTTCCTGTGCTGAAGAGTGATGGCACTGTCAGGATTTGTGAAGACTACAAAGTTACGATCAACCGAGTTTCGAAACAGGATCAGTACCCATTACCAAAAGCTGATGACCTGTTTGCAATGCTAGCTGGTGGAAAGTCGTTCACCAAATTGGATCTGACGTCAGCCTATATGACACGGAGCTTATCAAATCGTCGAAGAAACTTACGTGCATCAATACGCATAAATGGCTGTTGATTTATAACAGGTGTCCTTTCGGAATTCGCTCAGCTGCAGCCATATTTCAGAGAAACATGGAGGGTTTACTGAAGTCCATCCCTAGAACCATGATGTTTCAAGACGACATTCTGGTCACAGGTCGTGACACTGCCGAACACCTGCACAACCTGCAAGAGGTTCTATGACATCTGGACAAAGTGGGGCTCAGGCTGAAACATTCAAAGTGCGTCTTTATGGCACTGGAGGTCGAATTCCTGGGAAGGATGATTGCTGCAGACGGCATCAGGCCTACCGACTCAAAAACAGAGGCCATCAAAAATGCACCCAGACCCCAGAATGTGACGGAGTTGCGTTCGTTCCTTGGTCTTCTCAACTACTTCAGTAATTTTTTACTTAAATTGAGCGCATTATCAGAGCCACTGCACATGCTGCTCAGAAAAAGCGACAACTGGGTTTGGGGTGTGTCTCAAGACAGGGCCGTCGAGAAGGCTAGAAATCTGCTTTGTTCCAACAAATTGCTGGTACATTATGACCTGTGCAAGCTTTTAGTATTGGTCTGTGACGCTTCATCACATGTGGTTGGTTGCGTGCTCCAACAATCCAATGAGTCGGGCAAACTATAACCCGTTGCGTACGCATCGAGAAGCAGGTCTAAAGCGGAAAAAGTCAATGGCATGGTAGAGAAAGAAGCTTCAGCCTGCGTATATGCAGTTAAAAAGATGCACCAATATCTGTTTGGGCTTCGTTTCGAGCTCGAAACCGATCACAAGCTGCTCGTATCTTTGTTTTCAAAGCATAGAGGTATCGATACGAACACGTTGTCCCGCATCCAGAGGTGGGCGCTGATTATCTGCCTATGATTATGTCATTCACCATAGACCTGGCACCAAGAATTGTGCCAATGCATTGAGCCGTTTAACGTTGCCCACGCCGGAGGTGAAAACGCCACAGCCCGCAGACCTACTGTTGGTCATGGATGCCTTTGAGAATGAAGGGTTGCCTGTCACTGCTCAACAAGTTAGGACCTGGACCAACCAGGATCCGATCTTATCAGTTGTAAAACGTTGTGTCCTTAGTTGTGATTGGTTGGCCATTCCCAGGGAAGCATGTGATGAGACCAAACCTTACAACCATCGCAAAGATGAATTAGCCATTCAATCTGATTGTTTGCTATGGTGTTGTTATGCCCAAGTAAGGCAGGGAGAGATTTGTACGGGATTTACACAGTACCCATCCTGGTATTGTGATGATGAAGGCCATTGCCAGGTCTCATGTTTGGTGGCCTGGCATGGACTCTGATTTGGAATCATGTGTGCATCAGTGCAACACTTGCATGCAGTTAAGCAATGCACCAGTGGAATCTCTGCTAAGTCTGTGGTTGTGACCATCCACACCATGGTCGAGGATCCACATTGACTATACGGGTCCTTTCTTGGGCAAAGTATTTTTGGTGGTGGTGGATGCGTATTCCAAATGGATAGAATGTGTAATCATGTCATCCGGCACATCCACAGCCACCATTGAGAGCCTTCGTACCATGTTTGCGACTTATGGTCTGCCCGACATCGTTGTGAGCGACAACGGATCGTGCTTCACAAGTTTGGAGTTTCATGAGTTTATGAGGCTCAATGGTATCAAGCATGTAAGGTCAGCACCATTCAAACCCACGTCCAATGGTGAAGTGGAGCGGGCTGACTAAACCATCAAGCAGAGCCTGAAACGTATAACTCACGGTTCTTTGCAGACTCGCTTGTCACGCATACTGCTTAGTTACAGGACGAGACCCCACAGGCTTACCGGTGTCCCCCCTGCTGAACTGTTGATGAAGAGAGGTCTCAAGACCAGATGTTTGTCCACCCTCATCTTAATGATCATGTCGAAAACAGACGTCAACATCAGCAGTGGTATCATGATCGCACTGCCATGTCATGCGACATCTCTATTAATGATCCTGTGTATGTGCTAAATGATGGTCAAGGCCCCAAGTGGGTCACTGGCACTGTTATGGCCAAGGAGGGTAACAGGGTGCTTATTGTCAGGCTCACTAATGGACAGATATACAGGAGGCACATTGATCAGACGAAATTGCGGCACACAGACGAACCGGAACAGCTTGAAAAAGACACCATCAATGACCAACCGATTCATATTCAGCCATCAGAAGACCCTGCTGTTGTCAATGAATCTGGACCTTCAATCCCCGACATGGACACTGCCACTCCCATTAGATTGGCTACTCAGCTTCAAGTCATGAATAACTCGGAAAGCTCATCCAGATCTGGAATTGAACTGAGATGATCAACTAGGGAGCGGAAAGCCCCGGACCGTCTCAATTTGTAAATAGGACTGATAGTAAGATCTTGGGGGGGAATGATGTAATGTATGTATGCCTAGGTTTACCTGCCACCAGGGGGAGTGACCGTCGGAGGTCATTGGGCCCCAGACACACACGTGCAGCCCTTGTCTATAAAGAAAGCCTCCATGTTTAATCCTCACTTTTTGAGAGCTAATAAAGTAGAGTCAGGTGACACCTGATTGAGTTCACGGTACTCAGCTATTTTTCTTTCTGAATGAGCAGCACTTTACACTCTCCATCTGGTCCCCTTGCTTATTGAAGCTGGAAAAAACTATCTGTTCTCCATTTTACCCTGAAGCCATCATTGCAGCAGTCTAAGCATTGATGAGAGATATTCTTACCAGGAGAAGGATCTATGTCACAAGGAGGTTTCACTGTAGAAATCCTGGAGTTACAGCATAGCCCATAGTGGATTCCAGTTCTGATAAGCTATTGTGGAAGAATGCGGGATGTGGGTAGTAGAGTCCTACACAGCCACTGCTAAACCTTTTAGATGGTTTAGGATGGGCCCAATTGACTGCACTTATAATTAGATATAAACTAATACTTTATGAGGTTCTATGAGGTCTGAATCTTACTCTCTGCAACTGAGCATGGACGTATTAAAGACGTAATGGCACTATTCAAAGAACTATAAGGAGCTACCCTGGCCAGCATTGCTAATTCCAGCAGATTAGCTGGTTATTCATCTCAGTGCTGTTTGTTGGACCTGGTGCACACATTGCCAGCCACGTACGCCTACCTAACAATTGTTCATGCGCTTCAAAGAAGTAGTTATTTGTTTTTGAAGTGCTCGGGGAAGTTTCTGAGAGACATAATGCGGTGCTTCATAAAAACAGGCATGTTTTTGCTTATTTACGCATATGAACAGCTGGAGAGTGTAACCCTCACTGACAGTAGAAACTATTGTTTAGTTATTAGTCATAACTATGGATCTAACAGATCTTTCACAGTGGGTCTATTTTTTTAATTGCTGTTTCCACAAGTCTAATTTTGAGTCTTTTTTAAAGTACAGTTTCATATAGTGAAGAATGAGAACTTTAAATACTACCACTTAAAAGTGGCAAATGGAATTCAATCCAGGAAAGTGTGAGGTAATGCACAAAAATATATTGTTCCTGGAATGTGGGTGTCACTGGTAAGGCCAACATTTATTGCCCATCTCTAATTGCCCTTGAAAAGATGTTGGTGAGCTGCCTTCTTGAACCGCTGTAGCTTCACCCATGGGCATCTTGTACATGGTGCACACTGCAGTGCCGATGGTGGAGAGAGTGAACGTTTAAGGTGGTTGATGGGGTGCCAATCAAGTGGGCTGCTTTGTCCTGGATGGTGAAGAGTTTCTTGTGTGTTGTTGGAGCTGCACTCATCTAGGCAAGTGGAGAGCATTGCATCACACTCCTGACTTGTGCCTTGTAGATGGTGGAAAGGCTTTGAGGAGTCAGGAGGTAAGACACTTGCCGCAGAATACACAGCATCTGACCTGCTCTTATAGGCAGAATATTTATGTGGCTGGTCAAGTTAAGTTTCTGGTCAATAGTGACCCCCAGGATGTTGATGTTGGGGGATTCAGCGATGGTACTGCTATTGAATGTCAAGGGGAGATGGTTAGATGCTCTCTTGTTGAAGATAGTCATTGTCTGGCATTTGTGCAGCTCGAATGTTACTTGCCACTTATCAGCCCAATCTGAATGTTGTCCAGGTCTTGCTGCATGCGGGTATAGACTGCTTCATTATCTGAGGAGTTGTGAATGGAACTGAACACTGTGCAATCATCAGCGAACATCCCCACTTCTGACCATATGATGGAGAGAAAGTCATTGATGAAGCAGCTGAAGATGGTTGGGCCTAAAACACTGCCCTGAGGAACTCCTGCAGCGATATCCTGGGGCTGTGATGTGTTAGAAATCAGAAATGCCTAAAAATGTATAAAACTGATACGTATGCTGTTTTAAATCGTTGTTTAGAATTTGGAGATGAGATGTCACCTAGACTGGTAGTAGATGCTCAGAAATGCTAATGTCTTGGTACCCGGCTGAGATGTTATAGTATTTTGCATTTTGACAACCATTATCTGTGGTTTTCTAGTTAAAGCTTCAGTTTGTTAATGTATCTTTGACAATTTGTATAGAAAAGGCTTAGAATCGAAGGAGTTTGCAGGAGTTAACGTGAACATGTTGCAAAGTTGTAAAAGAGATAACAAGCAGTTTTATGGTTTGGCTTCATGGGATCAAGAGATATGAGAGAGATTTCTACAGGAAGAAACCCTGGGTTAGTGTAAACAGTGTGACATGTGGTCAAAATCGTAAGACATCTTTAAGGCGGGTTCTTGAAACAAGAATCGAGACAAAGACTAGAAGTCTTATTGTATATTAAGTTTTTAGGGAAACCTCTATAGGTCAAAAGGTCTTGTCAATATTCCAGGGTCAGGCCCACCCCTAAAAAGAGAATAAAAGTAACACTAAGAGATCTTTTCACCACATATGGTGTGAGGGAGAGCGAAACAGAATTCGAGCTGGTCGCACACTTTTCGAGTGATCGCAAGCTTTACCAAAGGGAGCTCTAGATGAGAGAAAGAGACTGCAAGCCAAAGAACTGCTCACATGCACCAGCCGTTTTTTCGATCAGGATGGGTATTAACTATCTGTTACGGTTGTATGTTTTTGCTGTATAACTAATGTGTTATACTCTGTCTTAAACTCTGATTAAACACAATATATCCACCAGATTGATTTTACAGTCAATCCTGATTATTAAAGTGACCAGAAATTGGCTTAAACTTTCCATATTTCTCAACAGTTGATTGGCCTCCAACAACCACAACCATGTCCCTTTGCGCTAGGTATGACTTCAGTTCCACAATTTCCATTGACTTCAGTTTTACCAGGGCTCCTTGATGCCACACTTGGTCAAATGCTGCCTTGCTGTTGAGGGCAGTCGCTCTCACCTCACCTATATGTAAATCCAGACCCACAGTAATGTTGGTGACTCTTAACTGCAGACCAGCTAAGGACAGCAGATTTCCCTCCCGAGAGGACATTAGTGAACCAGATGGGTTTTTATGACAATCTGGTAGTTTCATGGTCACCAATGTTGATACTAGCTTTCTATTCCAGATTGATTTAATTAACTGAAATTAAATGAGGGGATTTGAATTCATGTCCCTGGATTATTAATCCAGGCCTCTGGATTAATAGTCAAGTAACATAACCACTGTGCTACCATTCCCGGTCTTGGGGAGGGCTAACAAGGCAAGGGAATACACAATAAATGGTAGGATACTGAGAATTATAGAGGAACAGAGATAAATTGAAGTGCATGGCACATTAGCATGGATAGAGGATTGGCTAACTAACAGAGAACACAGGGTCGGGATAAATGGGTCAGTCTCTGGTTGGCAAACAGTAACTAGTGGGGTGTTGCAGGGATCGGTGCTGGGGCTTCAATTATTTACAATCTATATTAATGACTTGGTTGAAGGGACTGAGTGTAAAGTAACCAAGTTGCTGATGATATAAAGATAGATAGAAAAGCAAATTGTGAGGAGGACGCAAAAAATCTGCAAAGGGATATAGACAGGTTAAGTGAGTGGGCAAAAATTTGGCAGATGGAGTATAATGTGGGAGAATGTGAGGTCATCCACTTTGGCAGAAAAAATAGAAAAGCAAATTCTAATTTAAATGGAAAAAAATTGCAAAGTGCTGCTGTACAGAGGGACCTGGGGGTCCTTGTGCATGAAACACAAACAGTTAGTATGCAGGTAAATCAAGTAATCAGGAAGGTAAATGGAATGTTGGCCGTTATTGCAAGGGGGATAGAGTATAAAAGCAGAGAAGTCCTGCTAGAACTGTAGAGGGTATTGGTGAGGCCACATCTAGACCACTGCATACAGTTTTGGTTTCCGTATTTAAGGAAGGATATACTTGCATTGGAGTATGTTCAGAGAAGTTTCTCTAGGTTGATTCCGGAGATGAGGGGGTTGACTTATGAAGATAGGTTGGGGAGGTTTGGGCCTATGCTCATTGGAGTTCAGAAGAATGAGAGGTGATCTTATCGAAACATATAAGATAATGAGGAGACTCGACAAGGTGGATGCAGGGAGGATATTTCCACTTATAGGGGAAACTAAAACTAGTGGACATAGTCTCAGAATAAGGGGCCGCCTATTTAAAACTGAGATGAGGTGGAATTTCTTCTCTCAAGGGTTGTAAATCTATGGAATTCTCTGCCCCAGAGAGCTATGGAGGCTGGGTCATTGAATATATTTAAGGCGGAGATAGACAGAATTTTGAGCAATAAGGGAAAAAAGGGCTATGGGGAGTGGGCAGGGAAGTGATTACATCAGCCATGATCTTATTAAATGGTGGAGCAGGCTAGAGGATTGGCTAACTAACAGAGAACATAGAGTCGGGATAAATGGTTCAGTCTCTGGTTAGCAACCAGTAACTAGTGGGGTGCCGCAGGGATCAGTGCTGGGACCCCAACTATTTACAATCTATATTAACGACTTGGAAGAACGGACTGAGTGTAACATAGTCAAGTTTGCTGACAATACAAAGATGGGAAGAAAAGCAATGTGTGAGGAGGACACAAAAAATCTGCAAAAGGACATAGACAGGCTAAGTGAGTGGGCAAAAATTTGGCAGATGGAGTATAATGTTGGAAAGTGTGAGGTCATGCACTTTGGCAGAAAAAAAATCAAAGAGGAAGTTATTATTTAAATGGAGAAAGATTGCAAAATGACGTAGTAAAGCGGGACCTGTGGGTACTTGTGCATGAAACACAAAAGGATAGTTTGCAGGTACAGCAAGTGATTAGGAAGGCCAATGGTATCTTGGCCTTTATTGCAAAGGGGATGGAGTATAAAAGCAGGGAAGTCTTGTTACAACTGTACAGGGTATTGGTGAGGCCACACCTGCAATACTGCGTGCAGTTTTGGTTTCCATATTTATGAAGGGATGTGCTTGCTTTGGAGGCAGTTCAGAGAAGGTTCACTAGGATGAGGGTGTTGGCTTGTGAGGAAAGGTTGAGTATGTTGGGCCTCTACTCATTGGATTTCAGAAGAATGAGAGGTGATCTTATCAAAACGCATAAGATTATGAGGGGGCTTGACAAGGTGGATGCAGAGAGAATGGTTCCACTGATGGGGGAGACTAGAACTAGAGGGCATGATCTTAGAATAAGTGGCCGCCCATTTAAAACTGAGACAAGGAGAAATTTCTTCTCTCAGAGGGTTGTAAATCTGTGGAATTCGTTGCCTTTGAGAGCTGTGGAAGCTGGGACAATGAATAAATTTAAGACAGAAATAGACAGTTTCTTAAATGATAAGGTGATAAGGCGTTATGGAGAGCGGGCGGGGAAGTGGAGCTGAATCCATGATCAGATCAGCCATGATCTTATTGAATGGCGGAGCAGGCTCGAGGGGCCATATGGCTTACTCCTGTTCCTATTTCTTATGTTGTTATGTTCTTATGAGGGGCCAAATGGCCTACTCCTGCTCCTATTTCTTATGTTCTTATGTTCTTATGCATGGCCACAGATTCTTGAAGGTAGCAAGACAGGTAGATAAGGTGGTTAAAAGGCACATGGGATACTTTTCTTGATTAGCTGAGGCATAGAATATAAGAGCAGGGGGGTATTCTGAACTGTATAAATCACTAGTTAGGCCATAGGTAAAGTACTATGTACAGTTCTGATCTCCATATTACAGGAAAGATGTGATTGCACTAAAGAGGGTACAGAGGAGATTTATGAGGATGTTGCCAGTACTGGCGAATTTTAGCTATGAGGAAAGATTGGATAGGCTGGGGTTGTTTAGTTGGAGTAGTGGAGGCTGGGGGGAACTTATTTTGTGTGTATAAAATGACGAGGGGCCTAGATAGAGTGGATAGAAGGACCTATTTCCCTTAGCAGAGAGGTCAATAACCAGGCGGGATAGATTTAAAATATTTGGTGGAGGATTAGAGGGGAGTTGAGGAGAAACTTTTTCACGCAGAAGGTGATGGGGTCTGAAAGGGTGGTAGAGGCAGAAATCTTAATCACATTTAAAAAGTACATGGATATGCACTTGAAGTGTAATCTACAAGGCTACGGACAAAGAGCTGGAATGTCATCATTATAGACTGTCCCTTGGAATTGAGGAAGACTTGCTTTCACTCTTAAAAATGAGTCATGAGGTGGCTGAACAGTCCAATATGAGAACCACAGTCCCTGTCACAGGTGGGGCAGATAGTCATTGAGGAAAAGGATGGTTGGGACTGGTTTGTTGCACGCTCTTTCCACTGCCTGCGCTGGATTTCTGCATGCTCTCGGCGATGAGACTCGAGGTGCTCGGCACCCTCCCGGATGCACTTCCTCCACTTAGGGCGGTCTTTGGCCAGGTGTCAGTGGGGATGTTGCACTTTTTCAGGGAGGCTTTCTGGGTGTCCCTGTAACGTTTCCTCTGTCCACCTTTGGCTCGTTTGCCGTGAAGGAGCTCCGAGTAGAGTGCTTGCTTTGAGAATCTTGCTGTCCAAGACTCCCAAAGCTGGAATGGGGAATTAGGCTGGATAGCTCTTTTATTGGCCAGCACAGACACAATGGGCCAAATGGCCTCCTTCTGTGCCGTAAATTTCTATGGTTCTATGCATCTTAGTATGTTATAACTGCCAGCAGTTTTGTAATGTTTTAAGACAGCTTTATAGGAGACTGAAGATTGGAGCACAGCAGCACCCATTCATGTCTCCACACGATTGGTGGCCCAATTCCATGATATTGCTAGACAAAGTAGATAGCCTTTGTGTCCCACTGCCCATGCCTCTCACCATGGCCACCAACAATAAGATGCCTTAATCCTGAAGTGTGAAACCCTTTTTTATAGCAATATATATAACTATATCAACTGATTTATGAATTATACTCCCAGTAGACTACTATTTGTACAGAGACGTCAGCCAGTTCCAATCACATTGGTCCAAAAATGGCAGTAAAAATTGGGAGTTAAGTCCCAATCTGACTCTGATGTTCACTGAGCCAGAAGGTATGAGACCACTTCTAGTCGGTAGTCTCGCATTGTTTACACTTTTGTTGGATCATACAGCTTTCTTATAACCTATTTTCCTTTTAGGTTTAATTTATTTTTCAATCCTTTTAATTTGAAGAGTGAGCTGACGTTCTGCTTTCTTTCTTCTAAGATTAGAAATAAGCCACCCAGCAACCTCCTTAGCTTCTAAGCAAATGCTAGGCCTAGCATAATCTGTCACATTGTAACAACATCCTTAAAGCATCTACTTGCAGATTTCATATAAGTAACTGCTCCAACATGCAAACCAGTGCAATGGTAAACATATTTTAAAGAATATTTATATATATTATATATATATATATATATATTATATATATAAAATACCTTTCATCCATTTCAACTATGTTAATAGAAAAGAGTGGCTTACTGATCCCTTACAACATTGTTAAACTAATTAAATACTGGCAATAATTTGTTCTGAAGAGTGAGCTGAAATTTGCTGTGCTTGCACACGCAATAAGCTTAAATGGACAAAGATAGCACTTAGTAACAGTAAACAAGACACTTCCCTGGCTGCAGGAGCAAGTGATATTAGAAGCTTCAAACTCAATTTCCAGTATCATTTGTGTGAAGGAGTGCTTCCTGACATCACCCTTGAATGACCTAGTGTTAATTTTAAGGTTATGCCCTCTTGTTCTGGACTCCCACACCAGAGGAAATAGTTGGTCTCAATCCAACCTATCAACTCTTTTAATCATATTAAACACCTCAGTTAGATCACTCCTTAATCTATATTTAAGGGAATACAAACTTAGTCTATGCAATCGGTCCTCAAAATTGAACCCTTTCAGCCCTGGTATAATTCGGGTGAATCTGCGCTGTACCTGCTCCAAGGCCAATATATCCTTCCTGAGGTACAGTGCCCAGAACTGAACAGAGGCATCAGTAGACTTGCACTACCCAATATCTATCTATATAATTGCATAACCCAGAGGTGTAACAGTGATATCATACCCACTTGTGAACTAAACCAGATATTCAATCTTTCATCTGTGCGTCCATGTGCGTCTCCAATATTTTCAAAGTTCAGCCAACAAAATATATGGTTAAGATGAAGCTAGATTCTCATATTTGGGATGCTCAAAACAGGCTTTCGATCTGATGAATACGCTAATCAAAGGTCTAATGTCTGCAGAAGGACCCTTTCACAAAATTAGTTACCGATGAACGGGGCAGGTACTGGGTTCTTCAGTGGACCCCATGGCTGTCAATTAAAAAAAAAAAATCTTTCTGTGGAATCAGGCGGAGCAGAAGTATTCACCCTAACTTCACAGTGCTAGTGATCACCCCCTCCCCCTATTGCATGCTCCAATCCCGCTCCAGGAACTTATTTGAGGGTTTCTGATGGTGTGGCAATACCAAAATTCAGTCCTGGAGAATGGTGAGCTGCCTGTGGAGGCATAACAAGTGATAGCAGCACGACTGGAATATTTAGATGTGGTCCAAGGTCCAGTTTCGGGTTGGCCTTGGGTCCTACTGTTCGGGCGCACATTGCTCGTGCACCGCTGAGTCTGGGTCCTAGGTCGGGCCCAGACTAAGTACATCACACTCTACTTCCAAATCTTTTCTGTGAGAAAATGGTCAAAATTCCTGAAAGTCCCAGAAGGTGACTGGTCCGTATTGTATGCCAGCAAGAGTCAAAGCGCTGAGAAGAGGATCGGACAGGCGGAAGAAGATCAATGCAGAAAATTGGCAATAAATAAATAAAGAAAAACTTACATTTATATAGCGCCTTTCACGACCAAAGTGCTTTACAGCCAATGAAGTACTTTTGGAGTGTAGTCACTGTTGTAATGTGGGAAATGCGGCAGACAATTTCCGCACAGTAAGCTCCCACAAACAGCAATGTGGTAATGACCAGATAAATTGTTAAATTGTTTTTGTTATGTTAGTTGAGGGATAACTATTGACCAGGACACTGGGGATAACTTTGAAATAGTGCCACGAGATCTTTTACATCCACCTGAGAGGGCAGACGGGGTCTCGGTTTAAGATCTCATCCAAAAGAATAAAAAAACATATATAAAGTAATTTTGATATGATGATTGTTTAAGGTTACACAAATATATTGGTAAAGCAGATGATATTATCATGATATATATTTCAACTTAGTGTGATTCATCACTAGTCAATACAATCTGAATATAATACTCTGTTAGCATCAATATGTTCCCCCTCTGAACATGCAGTAAGTTTTACTAAAGTGGAGTGTTTCATTTAATTGTCTGCAACGAAATTGTTTGTTGAAAAATATGAAACCCTGTGGAGAATTTATAATTATGTGGTTTGGTGTTTCTTTATGCTTTTAGGATTTGTAATAATATCCCAGCACGGAGCCTTGTTAGACAGGAACGCGTATCGGGAATTTAGGCACAGTGGTCATTCCACCTGGCACAATTTTCCATGCATTATGGTCAGGAAATCATGCACACCCAAATTTCCAATATGCATTTCAGGCGCGTGAGGCTTGTAGCTGAAAGCACAAAGGCAGAAATTTGCCTTTATATAAAGCATTCTTGTTTTTTTTTGCTCAGCTGAGCTCATACATAGATATCCAGCACCATGCTTAATTGTCTCCAAGTCAACAAGGCATGTGTATAAACCACGCAGTGGGCTAGAGTGCTGTCTTTTTGATTTTGAAACTTGGATTTAAATCTGGCTCAGACAGATGGAATGAGTTGCTTTACTATAAGGGTCATAAGTGAAATGAATTTTCCATAGTCTTTACCCCGTTCTTAGTGGTTACACATTGAAGGTACTAAATTGTTTGAAAATTTGGTACAAATTTGTATTAAGTCATTAGTGCAACTCAAAAATGCAGGAAGGATTGAAAAATAAAAATGTCATGTTTGGTGCAGTAAGTGATTTTCTGATAGTGAGATGAAGTACATTTTTCAGGCAAAATAAGTTTTATTCTGCATCTCCTCTGTCTATGAGTGCTTAATGCTGTCACTGCATGCAGTGAGTGAAAAAGTTTAAACCTGCTGCAAGAATATCCCTACACATGATGATATAACCATTGAACACTAAAAATAATAAATACATGTTCAACCGTAACAGAATATATTTTTCAACATGCTGTGATTGATTTTCATTTCATGTTCTCAATGGAACAGTAAATATTTGAACTGAATGTAGTTCAATCCAATGCTATTAAAATTGAATATTGTTAAATTCAGTTTAAAATAACACTTTTCTGCATGTTTGGTTTTTGGAATGTGTTGCTGAATCAGATTCATTTTTACTTTGCTCAGGAAAAACATTAATCAAATGACATGCATAACAAATGTAACCAGTACTTTAAGGGTGAATTTCAGCCATTCAACTCCTAAAGCATATCATAGCTAACTTCTGAATGCCTTTTATATTGACTGCCAAAAATCACACCCTGATTTTAATATCAAATGAAGTACTTAATTGTGACATTAGATGATAGAAACCTTATTGCATTAATCAGTTCTCTGACTAAAGGGAGAATAATATTTCAAGGAATTTCAGTGAAGGGAAATGCAGACAGTTCCTGTTGCTATGTAAGATTCAATTGTTCACAAGCTCCAATTTGCTGGACTATTAGCTTCAATGAACAGTACCCTGCTAATTACAAATAACATTGTGCCTAGTTTTTGAAAAATACTTTTGTTGGGTTTATACTTTGCACAGTGATGTAACAAAACTAAATGAGAAAATTATGTCTTGTAAACTTTCTACTTGCAGTTAAGTCATGGAAACAGATTCCTTTTCCTGGAAACGATGTTTACTTTTTCCAGTAACTCTAGCTGTGGTCCTAATAATGTTCAACTGCCAAGTGTTAAATTGTCCTGTGACAAACAGACTGTGGTACGCAGATGGCAAACACTACTCTTTTTGTGCAAACAGAGGCCTGAAAAGAATAGAGGGCTCAATTTTTCCCCGTCCTTTGCGCCGCTTTTTTGTCGTGCGCCGTTTTTTTTGGTGTATTTATTATTTTCCAAGTTTCTCCTGCGGTCTGCAATGGCATAACTGATTAGTTACGATTTTTCTAGGCCAGTTTTATTTTAACGGCAGGAGGCCTTACCCACCTCGGGTATATCGAGACAGGTGTTTGTACCTCCACCTGAATGATGCAGACTGTGTCAGAAGGCTGCATTTCTGCAAAGCAGTTGTAACTGAGATCTATGAGTTGGGCAAAGCAGACCTGCAACCTAGAAGCATCAGGAGGACTGCTTTGTCAGTTGAAGTGAAGGTTACAGCTGCACTTTCATTCTATGCCTCCAGCTCGTTTCAAGCTACAACTGGGGATGTGTGCACCATCTATTAACATGCAACACTTGTCTGCATTCACCAGGTGACTACTGCACTATATGCCCGGAGGAATGACTACATAAAGTTCCCCATGACAGCCCAGGCAATGTGTGACAAGGCTGTGGGCTTCTCCGAGATTTCTGGCTTCCCAAAGATACAGGGCTGCATTGATTGTCCCCACATCAACTTGCAAGCACCTTTGAAGGATTCCGAGATGTACAGGAGCAGAAAAGGCTTCCACTCCATTAATGTACAGCTTGTGTGTGACGACATGCATCATATCATGTCAGTCGATGCAAGATACCCTGGCAGCACCCATAATGTATTCATCCTACGCGACAGCGTTATATCTGCCATGTTTCAGCAGCAGCAGCCAGAAAGGCTGGCTACTGGGAGACAAAGGGTACAGCCTTGCCACCTGGCTCATGACACCCCTATGCATAACCCGGACGGAAGCTGACTGTGAATACAACATTTTGCACATTGCGAAGCGCAGCATCATAGAGAGGACCATTGGCATCTTGAAACAGCGTTTCCGGTGCCTGGACCATTCTGGAGGCTACTTGCTATACTCCCCTGAGATTATCGGTCAGTTCATTGTTGTGTGCTGCATGCTGCATAACTTAGCCATCATGAGGCAGCAGCACCTGGTAGTGGAAGACCCACCTGCGGTGAGTGTGGCTGATGATAATGATATGGAAGATGCAGATAACGAGCAGGAGGAGGATGACGAGGATGAGGAAGCCATGTGTGATGTATTTGCAGCCATGCTCTGTACCATGCATTGTACCATGTAATTACATGTAACAGCCAACAGATGGGGAAAGCCCGGGAGGCACACATGACTGCACCTCGTGCTGCCTCCCTGTATAAAGCAGGCTCCTCCTGCAGGTTTCACTTTTGGAGTTTACAGTAAACCTAAAGGTCACAAGGTGATTAGCTCCAGCAATGGGCCACGTGTGATTTATTATAGTGATAAGCATATGTATCAACTGGCGACGAGGATGGGATACTAACACGCAGCTATGGCCACCGTTGACTACATCGAGCGATATTGCATCGGGGAAGACTGGGATGACTTCATTGACCGGTTAGATCAATGCTTTGTCGCGAAAGACATAGAGGGAGACGCGAATGCCAGCAAACGCAGGGTTGTCCTCCTCACGGTCTGTGGATCACGGACATACACATTGATCAAGGACCTACTGGCCCCGACGAAACCCACTGAGAAAAGTTACGAAGAACTGTGCGAGCTAGTTTGAAATCACCTAAAGCTGAAACGCAGTGTGCTCACGGCGAGGTACCGTTTCTACACCCACCAGTGCGGAGTAGGCCAAGACGTGGCAGCATTCATCGCTGAACTAAGGCGTCTTGCTGGGCCATGCAAATTCGGGACAGTTCTTGAAGAAATGTTAAGAGACTTCTTTGTTTTGGGAATCCGGCACGAAGGGATTTTCCGCAAATTGCTAGCGGAGGAAGACTTGAACCTAGCCAAAGCCAACCTGATTACTCAGACAGACATGGCCAGCGAGGAAGAAACAAAGCTACTCTACTCACAACTTCGGAATCACCCAGGGCCAAACACCGTGAATAAGCTAAATTCATCGGCATACAGGAGAAGTGCCCCCAGCTGGGCTAATGCAAACTCTGCTCGACCTGAGATGACTCATTCACCACAACAATGGACTAATGCGAAGAGATCAGTACCTGTGAATGCAAATCCATCAACAAGTTGTTGGCGCTGTGGAGGGGCTCATCGCGCAAACCAGTGCAGGTTCAAACAATATGTCTGCAAGAATTGCTCAGTGATAGGGCACCTCCAACGAATGTGTAAACATGCTACAACTCGATACGTAGCGGAGGATGGGAGGTCAAGCGTAGATCCTGAGGATCGCGCAGAGATGACCGAGGAGGAAGAGATACATGGAATGCATGCGCATGAAGTGCACACCTTTACCTACCAGAGTCCCCCGATTATGATGAACGTTAAACTGAACGGCATACCGGTACCGATGGAACTGGACATGGGTGCGAGCCAATCGATCATGAGCCAGAAGACCTTCGAGAATTTATGGGCAAACAAGACACACAGGCCCAAGCTGAGCCCGATCGACGTGAAGCTGCACATCTACTCCAAAGAGATTATCCCGGTCCTCGGAAGTGCAATGGTTCAGGTGCTGTATGATGGTTCTGTGCATAAATTGCCACTATGGATTGTTCCGGTAACGGGCCAATGCTGCTTGGCAGAAACTGGCTACAGAATTTTAACTGGAAATGGGGCGACGTAAAAGCATTATCATCGGTAGAGAAAGCCACGTGTGTGCAGGTCTTCGACAAGTTTCCGTCTCTGTTCCAGCCTGGCATCGGCAGCTTCACAGGGGCCAAGGTGACAATTCACCTCAGCCCAGACGCGAGACCCGTTCACCACAAGGCCAGAGCGGTCCCTTACATGATGCGGGAGAAAGTAGAAGTCGAGCTAGATCGGCTTCAGCGCGAAGGCATTATATCGCCAGTGGAATTTAATGACTGAGCCAGTCCCATTGTCCCCGTTCTTAAAAGTGATGGAGCAATTAGAATCTGAGAGGATTAGAAAGTAACCATAAACCGAGTATCGTTACCCAAGGCAGGTAGTTGACTGACAAATTTAAGGGATAGTTATCCAGATAATTTTCTTTTTAAGTCTTTAACATAATTTTAACTTATCATGCTTCTTTTAAATTTGGAGAAAGTCAAATCAGTGAAAGCAACAGCTGCGAACTCAATTACTTTATCAGGAAGCCTAACTTTAATAATGGAAAATCACACGGACCTCGTAAACTGAATACACAATGTGTGCTCCTAAGGGGCAAAGCTCCATGTTAGCAGTGCAAATTTGTACCATTTATCCATATACACCACAGTATATCGAAATTTACTGTTCTCCCTATTTTTGTATAATATAATAATAAATAATTCTATATAGTTGGTAAAAGAAACACTTAACTTCACATTTTCATTCTGTTGATAAGACTAATTAATAGTGGCAACATGGGGGTTTTCTCTTTGGAAATAAGATCTTTCAAGAAGAAGTAAATGAAGTTGTGTTGCAAAGTTACGAAGAAAATTGAAAAAGTTGAATAGGGCAAATTTTTAATTCTAGCCAACATTTCAGATACCAGGAGGATACGAATAAAAAGTTAAAAGTTCAGAGTAGGAAGGGAATTTTGGTGGAGTATTTTTGCACAAGGGTAAAAGAATTTAAGTTGTGGAATAATTATTATGTAAAGGCATTTAGGCAGAGAATTAAAATAGGTTCAAAAGACAAATAGGTGTAATTTTGGAAAGAAGAGGTTGGAAGATATGGGGGCCAATTTGCATTCAGCTCTGCTAACTCCACAGGCACAAAATGGGAACATGGCAATGGAAGAATTGGGTGATGAGGCCTTAGGTAGATTTGGGTCGAGGTAGTTTTTGGATCCAGAATTGGTGCTGCATGACTAGCATGTGCCGAAACCAAAAAGCTTGAGGATCGCTGGTTATCCATCCTCTGGCCTCACCAGTATACTAATGGTATGCCCAAGCAAAGAGGTCAATGTCGGGCCACCTGCCTCACTACCACAGGACCACAGGTAAGTCCAGGGAGGGGAGATTGGAGTGGGCTACAGAGGTTTGGGGAGAGGGGGTGGGGGGGACAAAGAAGTTATCTTCAAACATAGCTTTTGTCGGCAGCTGCAGAATCGCTGATGAATCCTGATGTTGAACCTGATGCCTGTCCCTCACATTGCCAACTAATTTATAGATGGGGTTCTTCAACAATCCCTAATTTACATATTTCAAGGAGCCTCATGCATGTTTTAGGTGTCTACCTGAGACAATGGGCTGGATTTTCAGTTGTCTATAGTCTGAGTTAGCTCTAAGAGGGGGTGTTAATGCGAGTGTTAGACCGGGTATGCAGCTTTTAGCGCCCACCGGAAAAATTTGCGGGGGCGCAAACCACTAGCACTTGGCTGCTGATGATCACTCTGTTCATTACATCATTCCTGATGCAACACCCATGCTTGCGCCCATCTCGCCAAAGTAGGTGCGGCCGCCTCATTTAGTGCCCGCCAATAACAACGTCTGTAAAAACAGTCGGTACAGGCTTGCAGAGTCGTTAACTGGTGGCTACTTAAATGGCTGACGAAGCAATTCCCTCGGAGGCCACAGTTAGTGCAACGTTTACACAGAGCATAGTGCGTGAACCTCCGAGTTTGCAGCAGCAGTCAGACATAACAGTTTAGCTTGAGAAAAAGTATGTTGGAAAACTTTAATGGGGCATTACTAGTTCGCCAGCATCACATTCTACATGCTCCAGCAAGGCGGCATCAAAAGAGAAGGACTGTTGACCATGTCGGCGGCTGAAGGAGGAGAGCTCCTAGATGTCAGGGCAGGAGGCCTTACCACCATGGCATTACTCATATCTGGACCTGTCCGAGGAGCAGTGTGTCAGAAGACTGTGTTTCTGAAAGGAGGTAGCTACAGAGGTATGCCATCTCCAGCAGGCAGACCTGCAGCCTCACATCGGCACCAGGACTGCACTGCTCGTCGCAGTGAAGGTCACAGTGGCACTCACGTTCTATGCCTCTGACTCCTTCCAGGCTGCATCAGGGGACATATGCAGCGTCTGACAATTCGCAGCACATCACTGCATCCGCGATGTCACACAGGCACTCTATACAAGTAGAATGGATTTCATTAACTTCCTGATGATCAGGGAGAAAGAGGATGAGCGCGCGTGTGGGTTTGCCAGGATAGCCGGCTTCCCGAGGGTGCAAGCAGCAGTTGACTGCACGCACGTGGCCTTGAGAGCACCATTACAGAATGCAGAGGTCTTCAGAAACAGAAAGGGATACCATTCTCTAAATGTGCAGCTGGTGTGCACATGGAGTACACCCTCGCAGTCAATGCTTGCTATCCTGGAAGCACACATGACACCTTTATTCTGTGGAAGAGCACAGTGCCTCAACTGTTTCAGCCATCATAGCAAAGCTGAGACTGGCTGCTCGGGATCAAGAGATATGGTCTAGACACCTGGCCAATGATCCCCCTCCACAACCTCACCACAGAGTCGGAGGAACGCTACAATGAGAGGTATGTCGCGACCCATAACATCATAGAGCAGACTATGGGGGTTCTGAAGCAATGATTCCGATGCGGAGGCAGCCTTCAATACTCCTCTTAACAGGTCTCACTATTCATTGTGGTGTGCTGCATGCTGCACAATTTGGCCATCATGAGGGCCCAGGCCTTGCCAGTGGGGTCCGCAGGCCCACCTCAGGAGGAGGGGGAGGAGGAGGAGGAACAGGAACAGAAGTCTGGTGATACTCTGAATGTCCAGCAAGGTGACGAGGACCAGCAGCAGCCATGGAGGAGGCAGCATGCCAAAGTTGGCGACACAAGGGCTATTTGGTGGCAGCTCATACGAGAGCGCTTTGCTTAAATGGAGGGAGCTGAGGGATGCAGCTAATAATGACCGTGTATTGTGCCACCATAATGCCACATCTCTGTCACAACTGAACAGTCAAACACCAGAGGCTGAAGGAAACTAACATTTTATTTTGCAAGCAACCCCAAAAACCCACACCCTCCAATAAAACAACATGGAGCACCTGCCCCTTCACAAAACAGATGCTGAAACTTCCCAACATACATACAAAGGTCCCTTGGGGGCACATTATTCAGTGGGTCTTACGCTGGCTGCCTACTACTCCTCCTCAATGCAATGGGTCCTCAGTGCCTGTAGCAAGGCCGCTTGAGGGCTGATGTGTGCCTGAGGGAGATAGGACAGATGGCCTAGCATGACACCCTGGACCAGTTCTGGGCCTGCAAGGCACAGCTGCTGACAGCACTGCCTGAGAATGGGCAGCTCCAGTCTAAGATGGCCGGGGTGCAGACCGCGGCAGTTGCAAAGGCAGAATGGCGGTGCTGGGAGCTGGAATAATTGTGCTCCTGAGAGAGGACAACAGGTTCCATCTGGACCGACTGGCTGCTACTCCCCCGGAGCAGAGCCTCAGCATCGGGAGCAATCTGTTGGAGCGCAGATTGCTGGCCTACTTCGGGACCGGTACCTCCCCATTGGACTATGGGGACCCAGATACGATGGCAGCAGTCAGTGCTTGTGTGGCGTGAATTTGATGCTGCATCAGAGCACACAGCGCATTAATGCCATCGCGCACTGACAACATGGCAGAATGCAGGTGTAACGTGGTCTCGGCCTGTCTGCTCAATAGCTACTGCCACATCGGCCATGGCCCGTGTCATCATGTCTGGGACCCCATGATCACTTGTGGCATCCATCATCTATTGGTATCTACCAAGGATGGGCTCAATAGACTCCTGAGATGCAAATGCAAAGGTTGAGGCAGCCTTCCTCCACACTCAAAGCAAGTGCATCCACAGGATTCTCGCCAATGCACCTATTAACTTATGGTGCATCTGCATTGACTCCCTAGACATAGCCTCCAAGTCCAGGTCCTCATCTGCCTGTCTGTGAGCAGGATTCATGGGCCGACAACCTCTAGCTAACTGGCCCCCGAGCTTCCCCTCGCGTTGGGCATTGCTGCAGGCCACTGGGGCCAGGAGCCTCAGGTTCATCCAACCCCGGGAAGATGGCCTCTTCCAACGAGATGGTCTCCTTACTCGCTCCCAATGAGGATGTTTCGCGCTGCACCGGCATTCTGCTCTCCATCTCCTCCACCTCCTCCTCAATTTTCCTTGTCATATGAAGACATTCACTTACCGTCACTGTCGAGCTGGGGCTCTGCCTCTCCGCCCTCCACTGCCATGACTGGAGCACCCATAAGGGCAGACACTCGCTCCTCCACCACAGTGAGGTCCTGGAGGTAGGGCTCACCTCTGCCCCTATGTTGCAGCTCACGCATATTGTGTGCAGTAGGGTAGTCACAAGTAATATGGTGAATTGTGCATAATCTGCATTTCATCCTGCATGGCATCGCACAGTGAATGTATGAACGGTGGGTTTGGGGCACAAGCAACTACCAGTAAGTATGAGGCTTAGGCCTGTGACCACATATGAAGAGTTGAAAGGTGCTGCTAGGTGGGCTCAAGCTGAGTAAGGAGCTAGAAGGTGAGAGATGCTTGGTCTCAGGTCTCAGGCTGGCTTCAGCAAGGAGGAGCATGACCTGGTAGACATAGAGAAGGTGTAGGCATTGCAAAGTCATTACATTGTGTGAGACAGTGAGGTTTACGTGAAGGCATTGGAAGGTGAATGGAAAGGGTACTCACCCTGATGACCCTAGTAAGATCGTTGGATTTATTGCGACAGTGCTGTTGTGGCCACCATGTTCCGGGCTACAACATGGTGTGCTACCTTCCTCCACAGCCTTGTCAAAGCCCTAAGCGATGGCCTTCGTCCCTCTGCAGGCTGGAGGGCATTCCAGCGACTCTTCACTGCCTCCAGCAAGTCATCAAAGGCGGTGGGCGAGAAGCGGGGAGATAGCTGGCGTTCTCCTTGCTCCTCCATTTTTGTGCTCTGAAGACACTGTGAAACTCGAGCTCATCTAACCATGCTGACTACACTTGCCATTGTATGACCAAGGATATCGGTGGGTCTTAGTACACCTACCTGCCAAAACCTGAGAACCTTGCCTTCACAGGCTCTGGGTCAATGGGGAACCAGTTGAATTTCTTTTACATCTGTTGCAAGGACACCTGCAGCCAACCTGGAAGTTGGAATAACACTGCAGTGGCAGACACTCCTGCTCCTCATGGCCCTACAAAGGAAAGTCTCTTACTCACTTTCTATAGCTTCCACTTGTGTTCTGGCCGGTTTCACTGCACGAAGCAACCATGGTGATCATTTAGCCAGTAGACCATTAAGACTTTCATTAATGTATAATTAATGATACTTCTGCTTGAGTCAGGCAGGCTCCTTAACTGTACAGCAGTAAAATCGCCAAGGTCAGTTTCAGACCAACACAAAGAGCTGCACAAGTTTAAATGTCAACCTACCCAGTGTCTGGTGAGCGGAGGAAGTTGGTATCACCCGATAAGCGTTAATCACATTGTCATGTGTCGGTCAAATATTTAATGGCACACAATGGGGCATATGCTGTTGGCCCTGTGGGATGGGAATAGGGAGAGTGTTAATTGTAAATGGCATCTAGCCAGAGTTAATGAACAGAGATGTGTGGATGGATGAATATTCTGGAACTTGGTCGCTTACCTTTGTGTATCAAGGAGTAACGATGCCAAACTCTCCCACAGGCAGTTAAATCGGTGCAAGATGGACAAAAGGATTCTTTTTATCCCATGCTTTTTTATGTTCTTATATTGTGTTAGTGCCAGGAAGGAACACATTTGAGATTCTGAAATAAACAGAAGGATTACATGGTCATTTTCCAGATACTTGTTGAAGTTAAACATAATGATTTGTTGGTCGAAGGC
Source organism: Pristiophorus japonicus (assembly GCF_044704955.1). Classification (NCBI taxonomy): domain Eukaryota; kingdom Metazoa; phylum Chordata; class Chondrichthyes; family Pristiophoridae; genus Pristiophorus; species Pristiophorus japonicus. The sequence continues at coordinate 94,312,453 of NC_091978.1, read as the reverse complement.
AATGTGATAAAATCCTAAATGGATAAACCTTTTTAGTTTGGGAAAAATGATTTAAGTGACAAACATGCATATTCATAAAGAAAAAGGCATCGAGGATGTTTGTATCTCGAAGAGCTATTATCAGAGTATATTAAAGCTGTTTTCAGAACAGTGAAGTTTTAAATTATCTTGATAATGAATACATAGGCTATGTGAAATCTTAGAAGAACAGATTGGAAAACAAAATTTGTTGGAAATTCTTTCACCAGCAAGTAATTTGGGGTACTATCAGTTACACTCTCATGAGAGGAAATATTGTTAATCCATATTTGAATTAATAATTAGCAAAACACATTTCTCACTTTTGAAATCTCACGAGGGGTCTATTTTATTCAATGGAACCCAATGCAAATTTTTGTGATGCAATACCTCACAACATGAGGATTTTTCAATCATTGTCCCTACCTTCCATGGTGCTGCTATCCAAATACACAAAACACACATTGAACAATTTTGCTGTTATATGACATTCCAGTACAAAATATTTTACATTAAGTATGCAAACAGATAGATACATGTAGGAAAAAGCAATCAGACATGTGTAAAACATTTGACCTTTGTATTTCATCGGTTTTGATTTCAGTCTGCTGTATTCTGTTTAAACAAATGCTTGTCAGCCAGATATTTGCACAATTGTAACTTTTTTCCCAGACAGTTTTCATGTTGCAGGAAGGAACGCAGCATGCCCTTGATATGGTAGGAATTCATGGTGTTAAGGAGGACCTATAATGGACTGTTCTAGCAAGGGCTTGAAGGTTATATTTTGCTAACAAACCTAAAATTACAAATAAAATGGCAATTTAGTGGTATGCTGAAGCTTTTAATTATCCTCACAGCATGCTAAAACTGAATGTGTTTTCTTTAAAAAGTATAATATTCAGTAAAGTTGGATTGCAGAGTTGAAAACACAAGACCATTTTGTGTTGATTGCTACAGAATCCTTTGGAACTTTTCTGTTGTGCCCAAAGAAAAGTTATCAGCCATAAGCAAGCCTATAATTCCTATAAATTGAAGCAAGACCTTGTCCACAAACTGGTATGCGATAAAATGCCCTGGGCAGAGTCTCTGGATTTGCACATGGAATTTTCACTATGTACTCACATCACTCCAGAGGATGATTAATGTCAAGCACGTCAGATACTTTCATAACAGACTAAACCAGAAAATAGGATTATTCATAGTCATTTACAGAAACAAGCAGTTTCAGCAAGTTGCTTAATCAGTCCAAATAACACAGCAGTTTTGAAACAATTCAAAAAACACATCAATTGAATTCTTTCGATTGGCATTCTTTATAATTTCTTTTAAACAGTCAAATGCTCGAATCCTACCAGTTACTGGGGCCGAAATTCAGCTCCCCAAAAAGGCCTCTTACTGGCAGAAAGTGGCATGCAGCCGGCGGAGTTGAGCGGCCACTGACTTCTGGTCCAATGTCCACCGCCAGTGAAATTTAGCTTGGGGATTTTTCTGGTGGTCCCCACTTCCACCCTCCTGCTGCCGACTGTCCTAAGTGCATCATTAAAGCATGCACTGCCGATCTCCCACACCTCCCTGGCACCCCCTGCGAAATTTAGCTGCAAAAATCTTTAATCCGTCGCGCGGTGGCCCTGACAGTTTTTTCTGTCGGTGCACCTTACTTTCACTGTGTGAGCCATGGCAGCGCGGCAGCCCTTCAAGGGGAGGGCGCACTGTCAGGCCGCCATTTTTTTTTTTTAATCGGTCGACTGCCAGGTCGGGCCGACAATTATGCCCCAAGATGAAGGGGAGAGCGTGGTGACACACACGCATACTGACGTCATCACCGCTCCGCTGCTGACTGACAGTGGCGGAGACTCCATCCCATCTCCACTTCCGCCCCTCTAGTCTACTTACCATCCCACTTCCACCCCCATTCTGAACGACTTCCGGTCCGCTTCCCAAAAAAATGACAAACAGCTGAATTTACCGAAAGAGGCGACTTCATCCAACATAGCGGAAAAAAATACTTTAGGAGCAGAAGGTACGACCGGTTTCGGGCGGAGGTGAATTTCAGCCCCCTTGTCTTTTTTGGAGTCGTAAAGGCATCTTATCCACAGAGCTATCTCTTGCCTCTATGCCGATGGCTGCAGGGTCAAAATCCAAACTGAAAGGTACATCGAAAGATGTTGAAACTTATACCAATAAAATATTTTTTAAACTTGCCTTTGAGAAGACAGTCTGCAATTCAAACAATGCAACAAACTTGACAACAGAGGCATAACAGCATGCTGACATCCACCTGTGGTGTTTGGCAAAACTATTTGATTAGATTGTGCCATCAGTTGATAGCCTGATGATGCACATTAATTGTTCCTGGTGCTTGATGCTTATTCAGAGGCATATGTCTATGAGTAATCAACTGTTATTTTGGCCCTGATATTTATGGGGAAGTGCGTTTGGAGCAGGGAGTAGTTGTGGACGAGAAACCTGGAAACACGGTTTTCCAGAACATTCTGCCGCTATTTTCATCCTTGTTTTCAAATCTCTCCATGGCCTCACCCCTCTCTATCTCTCTATCCTCCTCCAGCCTTCCGAGATATCTGCCCTCCTCAAATTCTGATCTCTTGCACATTCCCGATTTTAATCACTCCACTATTGGCAGCCATGTCTTCAGCCCCGAGGCCCAAAGCTCTAGAATTTCCTCCTTAAACCTCTCCGCCTCTCTATCTGTCATTTCTCCTTTAAAGCTTCTTAAAACCTACGTCTTTGACCAAGCTTTGGTCATCTCCTTATGTGGCTCAGTGTCAAATTTTGTTTGATAACACGCTTGTGACGCACCTTGGGATATTTTACTACATCAAAGGCGCTATATAAATGCAAGTTGTTGTTGATATTTACTGCAGGAAACCTTTTAATTTTTTTCTGCAGATACCCTGCCCGACAGCTCACCTGATTGACTGGCTGGCTGCATGTCAGACGGGAAAGTCTTCAGCACAACACAGCAGCCGGGGACCAGAGACAGTTCGGGAAGCCGGAACAGATCATGGTCTGGGAGACTCATGGTGGAAGAGATCACCGAGGGTAGAGATTGCAGGGGGAAAGAGATCGCGGGGGCAAAGGTGATGGTCAGGGGAGGAGATATGCTGGCCATGGGCGGGGAGGTGGTGGTCAGGAGGGGATAGTGGTTGGTGGGTATAGATGGTGGTCAGAGGATGAAATGATGATTGGGGCGAGGGGGAGATCACGGGGTGGGGGAATCGGTGATCATGGAACTGGAAGCAGGTAAAGTTGGTGGGCTGGGGGCAAACACTCCTGCTCCTCCTGTCCACAACCAGTGCTGTAAATGCAGTTACCTTATGGGACCAGACCATCTCGCCTCCCTTTTACCTGCTAGGTTTCCCTCGGGACAGGAAATCCAGCTGGAATGGGTTAAAAATAAAAAGCTTGTTAAAATGGAGACATGGAGCCTCCTTAAAAGCTGTTACCGATTGACCCACATCTTGAGAACGGATTTGGTCGCCTGCCTGTTTAAACCAGAAGTGGGTGGGTTCGAGTTGGCTTGGGTTCAGGTTTGAAACTTTTAAAATTTTAACTTCTCACCTGACGCAAGCCTACCCAATCTTGGGGGTTTAATCACCCCCGTTATTTTCCCTCATGCAGTACTAAAAAAAGAGGAAACCATTCTACAAGCTTACTGTCGCAAAAGCCATTTTGCAAATGGTATTGTTCTTAAATAAACTATTTTAAGCTAAGAAATATAAAAAGAGGACATAAAATATGTACAAGAATACTTGATTGTTATCACAAGGATATCTAACTAAAGTTATATTTTGGGCACTGTAAAAGGGAGTGTATATCAAAGATATGTTGAATTGCTGTTTTTTAACAGTCCACCATTAATCATCTCTGTTGCAAAAATTTAAACAAAAATATAGTCAAGATATTTTTATGATCGTTGTCTCATTTTCATTTGCAAATAATGGAAACATTATTTTGCTATGAAATTAAAGAGCAACAACAATACATTTATATAGTGACTTTACCATAGGAAGACATCCCAAGGTGCTCCCAGAAGCATAATCAGACAAAAATTGACACTGTGCCAAGAAGGAGATATTAAAAGATCTATCAAAGAGATACATTTTAATGAGAGTCTTAAAAGACGTGCAAGTGATGGAAAGGCAGAGTGACGTAAGCAAAGAATTCCAAAGCTTAGACCCTAGACGACTGAAGACACGGCCACCACTGGTGGGGCGCAGGGAGTAGGGGAAATGTAAAAGGCCAGAGGTGGAGGAATGCAGATTTGAAGGAGGGCTAAAGAGATAGTAAGGGGCAAGGCTATGGAGGAATTTGAACATGAGAATTTTAATGTGGGGACCAGGAGCCAATGTAAATCAGAGAGCATCATCACCATAGGCAGTCCCTAACAATCGAGGAAAACTTGCTTCCATTATTAACATGAGTTCTTAGGTGGCTGTACAGTCCAATGCGAGAACCACAGTCACTGCCACAAGTGGGACAGATAGTCGTTGAGGGAAGGGGTGGGTGGGACAGGTTTGTCGCATGCTCTTTCCGCTGCCGGCACTTGATTTCTGCATGCTCTCGGCGATGAGACTCGAGGTGCTCAGCGCCCTCCTGGATGCACTTCCTCCACTTAGGGACTCCCAGGTGTCAGTGGAGATGATGTATTTGATCAGGGAGGCTTTGAGGGTGTCCTTGTAACGTTTGCACTGCCCACCTTTGGCTCGTTTGCTGTGAAGGAGTTCCAAGTAGAACGCTGCTTTGGCAGTCTCGTGTTTGGCATGCGGACTATGTGGCCTGCCCAGCAGAGCTGATCAAGTGTGGTCAGTGCTTCAATGCTGGGGATGTTGGCCTGGACGAGGACGCTAATGTTGATACGTCTGTCCTCCCAGGGGATTTGTAGGATCTTGTGGAGACATCGTTGGTGGTATTTCTCCAGTGACTTGAGCACAGGGGTGATGAATGAGTAGGATTTGATGCGGGTTAGGATATGGGCAGCAGAGTTTTGGATGAGCTCAAGTTTATGGAGGGTGGAGGATGGGAGGCTGGCCAGGAGAGCAATGCAATAGTTGAGTCTCGAGGTGGCAAAAGTATGGATGAGGGTTCCAGCAGCAGATGAGCTAAGGCTTGAGCAGAGATGCGAAACGTTACGGAGGTGGAAGTAGGGAATCTTTTTGATGAATTGGATATGTGGTCATAACATCAGGTCGGGGCTTAATAGGACAGCAAGGTTGTGAACAATTAGTTCAACCAGAAGGAAAAGGATGGAATTGGTGGCAGGGGGCCAAAGACTTCCCATTTGTTCAGTCTTCCCAATATTTAACTGGAGGAAATTTCAGTTTGGTTAAGACCAATTTTCCCACTAATTTATTTTCCAGTTAGGACCAGTGTTCTCTTTAAGGAGCTGCACAACCCATTCAAATTACTGCGCATATGAGTTTTTTTCGATTGAATAGCTGGTGAGTTGGCTGCACGAGAGGTCCAGAGTGTTGTGCAGCCAAGCAGCTTAAAGGGAACATTGGTTAAGAATGCATGTCAGATAGCAGACTGAGAACACAGATGCAGTGAAGGGATCAAGACAGGGGCTGGAGAGGTAGAGCTAGGAATCATCAGAGTACACATGAAACCTGGAACCATGTGTTCAGATCATGTTGCCAAAGGGCAGCATGTAAATGAGGAATAGTAGGGGGCCAAGGATGAATCTTTGGGGTACTCCAGAGCTAATGGTGAAGGAGTGAGAATAAAAGCCATTGCAGGAGATGCTTTGACTATGATTCGATAGGTAAGAGTGAAACCAAGTGAAGGTGGTCCAACTGAGCTGAACAATGGAGGAGAAGCGTTGGAGGAGGTTAGTGTGGCTAACTGTTTCAAAGATCTCAGACAGGTTGAAAAGGATGAGAAAGGATAGTGCACTATAATCACAATCACATAGGATAAGAAGATAAGATCATAAGAAATAGAAACAGGAGAGGCCATACAAGCCTGCTCGAGCCTGCTCCGCCATTCAATAAGATCATGGCTGATTCGATCATGGACTCAGGTTCATTTTCCTGCCCGCTCCCCATAACCCCTTATCCCCTTATCGTTTAAGAAACTGTCTATTTCTGTCTTAAATTTATTCAATGTCCCAACATCCACAGCTCTCTGAGGCAGCGAATTCCACAGATTTACAACCCTCTTGAGAGAAGAAATTTCTCCTCATATCTGTTTTAAATGGGTGGCTCCTTATTCTAAGATCATGCCCTCGAGTTCTAGTCTCCCCCATAGTGGAAACATCCTCTCTGCATCCACCTTGGAAATCTTATACGTTTCGATAAGATCACCTCTCATTCTTCTGAATTGCAATGAGTAGAGGCCCAACCTACTCAACCTTTCCTCACAAGTCAACCCCCTCATCCCCGCAATCAACCGTGTGAACCTTTTCTGAACTGCCTCCAAAGCAAGTATATCCTTTCGTAAATATGGAAACCAAAACTGCATGCAGTATTCCAGGTGTGGCCTCACCAATACCTTATATAGCTGCAGTAAGACTTCCCTGCTTATATACTCCATCCCCTTTGCAATAAAGGCCAAGATACCATTGGCCTTCCTGATCACTTACTGTGCCTGCATACTATCCTTTTGTGTTTCATGTAGAAGTACCCCCAGGTCCCGCTGTACTGCCGCACTTTGCAATCTTTCTCCATTTAAATAATAACTTGCTCTTTGATTCTTTCTGCCAAAGTGCATGACCTCACACTTTCCAACATTATACTCCATTTGTCAAATTTTTGCCCACTTACTTAGCTGTCTATGTCCTTTTGCAGATTTGTTGTGTCCTCCTCACACATGCTTTTCCTCCCATCTTTGTATCGTCAGCAAACTTGGCTACTTTACACTCAATCCCTTCTTCCAAGTCATTAATATAGATTGTAAGTAGTTGGTATTGTGTTCCGAACACAGATGAGGCTACAAATAGGGAGGTTAAAGTAACAGTGACCTCAGTCTTTAATAAGACACTCCAGAGTGAGGAACAGGCCTTAGGGGCCGGCTTATATACAGTGCTCCCAAGGGATGCTGGGATCCCTTGGGACTTCAGGGGATGCGCTCCCTGGTGGCAGAACATAGGAGTGCATGCTTTACAGATACACAACATCACTCCCTTCCCAAAGTCAAAGTGAAAACTATTTACAAGGTGAGGCGGTCGGGAGCCTTTCTTTCCCTGGTGGACCGCCTCGGTACAAATGTCTGTTCTAGTGTGTTGGCTGTGCCCTCGCTGGGCTGGCATGTTGTTGGCCCTGCAGGGCTGCGAGGTGAGCCTGGCCTTGCTGGGCTGTTGGGCGTGATGGGTTTGATTTCCTGGTCCGGCATGGTGTCGATGATCCTTTGGGTGTGTGTTGTGGGCTCGAAAAAGGTGGGGTCTGCTGTGGGTTGTTCAGGGCAGTCTGTGAAGCGCAGGTGCTTTCTGCAAATTTGTCCATTGTCTAGTTTGACTACAAACACCCTATTCCCTTCTTTAGCTATCACCGTGCCCACAATCCACTTGGGACCATGTCCATAGTTTAGCACATACACAGGGTCATTCAGATCAATTTCCCGTGACACAATGGCGCGACCATCATTTACATTTTGTTGCTGCTGCCTGCTCTCTACCTGATCATGCAGGTTGGGGTGAACCAGCGAGAGTCTGGTTTTAAGTGTCCTTTTCATGTGTAGCTCAGCCGGGGGCACCCCTGTGAGCAAATGAGATCTCATGCGGTAGCTGAACAGTACTCGGGACAGGCAGGTTTGGAGTGAGCCTTCTGTGACTCATTTAAAGCTCTGTTTGATGGTTTGTACTGCCCGCTCTGCCTGCCCATTGGAGGCTGGTTTAAACAGGGCCGAGGTGACATGTTTGATCCCATTGCGGGTCATAGAAACATAGAAACATAGAAACATATAAAATAGGTGCAGGAGCAGGCCATTCAGCCCTTCTAGCCTGCACTGCCATTCAATGAGTTCATGGCTGAACATGAAACTTCAGTACCCCCTTCCTGCTTTCTCGCCATACCCCTTGATCCCCCGAGTAATAAGGACTTCATCTAACTCCCTTTTCAATATATTTAGTGAATTGGCCTCAACTACTTTCTGTGGTAGAGAATTCCACAGGTTCACCACTCTCTGGGTGAAGAAGTTTCTCCTCATCTCGGTCCTAAATGGCTTACCCCTTATCCTCAGACTGTGACCCCTGGTTCTGGACTTCCCCAACATTGGGAACATTCTTCCTGCATCTAACCTGTCTAAACCCGTCAGAATTTTAAACGTTTCTATGAGGTCCCCTCTCATCCTTCTGAACTCCAGTGAATACAAGCCCAGTTGATCCAGTCTTTCTTGATAGGTCAGTCCCACCATCCCGGGAATCAGTCTGGTGAATCTTCGCTGCACTCCCTCAATAGCAAGAATGTCCTTCCTCAAGTTAGGAGACCAAAACTGTACACAATACTCCAGGTGTGGCCTCACCAAGGCCCTGAACAACTGTAGCAACACCTCCCTGCCCCTGTACTCAAATCCCCTCGCTATGAAGGCCAACATGCCATTTGATTTCTTAACCGCCTGCTGTACCTGCATGCCAACCTTCAATGACTGATGTACCATGACACCCAGGTCTCGTTGCACCTCCCCTTTTCCTAATCTGTCACCATTCAGATAATAGTCTGTCTCTCTGTTTTTACCACCAAAGTGGATAACCTCACATTTATCCACATTATACTTCATCTGCCATTCATTTGCCCACTCACCTAACCTATCCAAGTCACTCTGCAGCCTCATAGCATCCTCCTCGCAGCGCACACTGCCACCCAACTTAGTGTCATCCGCAAATTTGGAGATACTACATTTAATCCCCTCGTCTAAATCATTAATGTACAATGTAAACAACTGGGGCCCCAGCACAGAACCTTGCGGTACCCCACTAGTCACTGCCTGACATTCTGAAAAGTACCCATTTACTCCTACTCCTTGCTTCCTGTCTGACAACCAGTTCTCAATCCACGTCAGCACACTACCCCCAATCCCATGTGCTTTAACTTTGCACATTAATCTCTTGTGTGGGACCTTGTCGAAAGCCTTCTGAAAGTCCAAATATACCACATCAACTGGTTCTGCTTTGTCCACTTTACTGGAAACATCCTCAAAAAATTCCAGAAGTTTTGTCAAGCATGATTTCCCTTTCACAAATCCATGCTGACTTGGACCTATCATGTCACCATTTTCCAAATGCGCTGCTATGACATCCTTAATAATTGATTCCATCATTTTACCCACTACTGAGGTCAGGCTGAACGGTCTATAATTCCGTGTTTTCTCTCTCCCTCCTTTTTAAAAAGTGGGGTTACATTGGCTACTCTCCACTCGATAGGAACTGATCCAGAGTCAATGGAATGTTGGAAAATGACTGTCAATGCATCCGCTATTTCCAAGGCCACCTCCTTAAGTACTCTGGGATGCAGTCCATCAGGCCCTGGGGATTTTTCGGCCTTCAATCCCATCAATTTCCCCAACACAATTTCCCGACTAATAAAGATTTCCCTCAGTTCCTCCTCCTTACTAGACCCTCCGACCCCTTTTATATCCGGAAGGTTGTTTGTGTCCTCCTTCGTGAATACCGAACCAAAGTACTTGTTCAATTAGTCTGCCATTTCTTTGTTCCCCGTTATAACTTCCCCTGATTCTGACTGCAGGGTACCTACGTTTGTCTTTACTAACCTTTTTCTCTTTACATACCTATAGAAACTTTTGCAATCCGCCTTAATTTTCCCTGCAAGCTTCTTTAATTCTTTAAATTTGGCACTGGTGAAACATGGCCCGTTGTCACTGACCAGTATGTCAGGCAGGCCATGGGTGGCAAACATGGCCCTCAGGCTTTCAAAGGTGGCGGTGGCGAGTTTCGTCGCCGACCTAAGATGCCTTGCGACTTTGCAGGATCCTTGGGGGAAATGTTGCGGGACTTTTTCGTGCTTGGAATTGGCCATGAGGGCATCCTTCGCATACTGCTGTCTGCCGAATCCATGGATCTGAGCAAGGCCATCACGATAGCCCAAGCCTTCACGTTCACAAGTGACAACACAAAGCAGATATCTTCACAGAATCACAGCTCACCGGCAAGTACTGTGCTTAAAATAATGCATTCAGCAGGCAGGACTGTACATGGTAGGAATCACACGGCCACAGAGGCCAGGCCTTGGGTGACTCAGAGGCAGCTGGGGAGAGCTAATTTGAATCCATTAACGCCATGCTGACGCTGCAGGGGCAGTCACAGAGCCCATCAATGTCATTTCGAGCACTACATGTGCAGGGGCTGTGGAACAATGGGGCACCTCCAGCAATTGTGCAAGCGACCTCGGACTCACCACATGGCAAAGTCAGCAGAGAGCGACTGATCCAGTGCGGATCACGCTGAACGAGCAGGAGAGGCAACCCAACCGGAGGATGAGAAGGAAGTGTATGGGGTACACACCTTCACCACCAAAAGCCCTCCAATAATGTTTAAAGTCAAACTTAACGGCATTCCAGTTTCCATGGAATTGGACACGGGGGCGAGTCAATCGATTATGAACCAGAAGGCCTTTGAGAAACTGTGGAGTAACAAGGCACAGAGGCCAAAACTGAGCCCGATTCACACTACACTGCACAATTACACCAAAGAACTCATACCGGTTATCGGCAGTGCGGCAGTGAAAGTATCATATGACGGAATGGTGCATGATTTACCACTATCGATTGTATCAGGCGATGGCCCAACGCTGTTCAGCAGGAGCTGGCTAGGCAAGATCCGGTGGAACTGGGACGACATCAAAGCACTGTCCTCGGCAGATGACGCCCCGTGTGCCCAGTTGCTAAACAAATTCCCGGCCTTATTTGAGCCAGGCATCGGCAACTTCACGGGCGCCAAAGTGCAGATCCACCTTGTTCCAAGGGCAAGGCCCGTTCATCACAAGGCCCGAGCAGTCCCATATATTATGCGAGAGAAAGTCGAAATCGAGCTGGACTGACTTCAACGAGACAGAATCATATCACCAGTTGAGTTCAACGAGTGGGCCAGTCCAATCGTGCTGGTACTAAAGAGCGATGTGATGGTCAGAATCTGTGAGGACTACAAGGTGACGATCAACCGAGTCTCGTTATAGGACCAGTACCCACTACCCAAAGCGGAGGACTTATTTGCAATGCTAGCAGGGGAAAGTCGTTCACCAAGCTAGACCTCACCTCTGCGTACATGACACAGGAGCTGGCTGAACCGTCAAAGAAGTTGACGTGCGTCAACACGCACAAAGGACTATTCGTGTATCACAGATGCCCTTTTGGGATTCGCTCGGTGGCGGCCATCTTCCAGAAGAACATGGAGAGTCTGCTGAAATCGGTTCCATGTACAGTGGTGTTCCAGGACGACATCTTGATCACTGATCGAAACACCACCGAACACCTGCACAACCTGGAAGAGGTTTTAAAGCGACTGGACAGAGTGGGACTCAGGCTGAAACGCTCTAAGTGTGTTTTCCTGGCGCCAGAGGTTGAATTTCTGGGAATAATGATTGCGGTGAATGGCATCAGACCCACGGACTTTAAGACAGAGGCATCAAGAATGCACCCAGACCACAGAACGTGACGGAGCTGCGTTCGTTCCTGGGACTCCTCAACTACTTTGGTAACTTTCTACTGGGGTTGAGCACTTTGCTGGAACCCTTGCATTTGCTACTACGCAAGGGTGATGACTGGGTTTGGGGTAAATCTAACAGACAGTCTTTAACAAGGCCAGAAACCTGCTATGCTGCAACAAATTACTTGTATTGTATGACCCATGTAAACATTTAGTACTAGCATGTGATGTGTCGTCGTACGGGGTCGGGTGTGTGTTACAGCAAGCAAATGTGTCAGGCAAACTGCAATCAGTTGCATATGCGTCCAGAGGTTTATCCAAGGCTGAAAGAGCCTACAGTATGGTTGAGAAGGAAGCATTGGCTTGTGTATACGGGGTTAAGAAAATGCACCAATCCCTATTTGGTCTCCGGTTCGAGCTCGAAACCAACCACTCACATCACTACTCTCAGAAAGCAAAGGTATCAACATCAATGCTTCTCCCGTATCCAAAGATGGGCACTAACATTGTCTGCATATGAGTAATTAATCCATTACAGACTAGGCACAAAGAACTGCGCTGACGCCCTCAGTTGGTTGCCATTGCCCACCACCGGGGTGGAAATGGCGCAATCCGCAGACTTACTTCTGGTAATGGATGCTTTTGAGAGCGAGGGGTCACCTGTCACGGCTCGCTAGATCAGGACCTGGACCAGCCAAAACCCACTGTTATCACTAGTAAAAAGATGCATCCTCAATGGGAGCTGGTCGGGGGTTCCTGGGGAAATGGAAAAGGAAATTAAGCCCCTTCACCGACACAAGGACGAACTGTCAGTCCAGTCGGATTGCCTCCTATGGAGGAATCAAGTGATTTTGCCCACAAAGAGCAGGGAAACGTTTATACGCAACCTACACAGTACCCACCTAGGCATAGTCATGATGAAGGCTATCGCCAGTTCCCACGTCTGATGGGCCGGCATTGACTCTGAATTATAGTCATGCGTACACCAATGCGACACTTGCTCACAGCTGAACAATGCACCCAGGAAGGCCACACTGAGTCTGTGGTCATGGCCTTCCAAACCGTGATCCAGGGTCCACGTAGATTTCGCTGGCTCCTTTCTATAGAGAAGATGTTCCTAGTAGCAGTGGATGCTTACTCAAAATGGATTGAATTTATAATAATGTCATCATGTACATCCACTGCCACCATTGAAAGCCATGGGTTCATCACCCATGGGTTGCTCGACGTCTTTGTCAGTGACAATGGACCATGTTTCACCATCTCGGAATTCAACGAATTCATGACCCGCAATGGCATCAAGCATGTTAGGGGGTCTGCCCCATTTAAGCCCATATCGTTTGGCCAAGCGGAACGGGCAATCCAAACCATCAAGCGAGACGTGTAACAGACGGCTCCTTGCAGACCCGGTTATTTAGGGTCCTGCTCAGCTACCGCACATACCCCAACTCACTCATCGGGGTTCTCCCTGCAGAATTATTAATGAAGAGAGCTCTCCAAACCAGGCTCTCCTTAATCCATCCGGACTTCAATGATCATGTAGAAACCCGGCGGCATAGGCATAACGTGTACCATGATCGCGCAGCGGCCTCGCGTGACATTGGTGTCAATGACCCGGTGTTTGTTCTAAATTATGGTCACGGTCCCAAGTGGATTGCTGGCACTGTCTTAGCCAAGGAGGGGAATAGAGTGTTTGTTGTGAAATTGTTGAATGGGCAAACATGCAAAAAGCACCTGGATCAGACCAAACTGCGATTCATGGACTACCAAGAACAGTTTGAGGAAGACCTCACCATCTATGATCCACCAACACACACCCAACCAGCAATTGACCTCGCTGTCAACCACGAGAATGAACCCACCTTGTCCGACAGTCCAACCAGACCAGCTGAGCTGCAATGCAGCGATGTCCCGACCAACTTATCCATGCCAGAATGTCAACTCAGGCGATCGACCAGGGAACGCAAACCGCCAGATTGCCTCAACCTGTAAATTACTTGTACTCAAGACTTTGGGGGTAAGTGATGTTATGTATGTGAACCTCACCTGTGTGTAAGACTTGCCATTGGAGGGAACACCTGTGGGAGATCTATGGGTCACCTGTGTACCCTGGTGCAAGCAGGTATAAAAGGCATGCCACCACGTTGCTGCCGCACTTTGGAGTTATATTAAAGAGACCATGGTTTGAGAGTACAACACAGTCTCGTGGAGTCATTCTGAACATAACAGGGTATTGAAGTTGCATGATCAGCCATGATCGTATTGAATGGTGGTGCAGGCTCGAAGGGCCGAATGGTCTACTCGTACACCTATTTTCTATGTTTCTATGGCCCCAAGTTTTCACATGATTTGCTCCTGATTTTTAGGAGCAACTGGTGTAGAACGGAATATCTTAGAAATCAGAATTCTCGTCATTTAGTTTGCTCCAGTTCTAGTCAGGTAGAACAGTTTCACTTTGGAACAGAATTTCTTTTTCAAAAGGGGGCGTGTCCGGCCACTTACGCCTGATTTCAAAGTTTTGTGAGTGAAAACTTACTCCAAACTAACTTAGAATGGAGTAAGTGAAGATTTTTGTATGCTCGATAAAACCTTGTCTACACTTTAGAAAATCAGGCGTAGGTTACAAATCAGGCGTAGGGAATGGTGGGGGAGGGGGGTGTTTAAAGGGAAGTTTACAAACATTAAACACTTCAGTTTTACAAATAAAGAGCCATCATCAATAATAAATGATAAATACATCAATAAATCAACCAATAAATCAATCAAAAAAAATTAATAAGAAATAATTTTTTAAAAAATCAATAAATAAAACATTTTCTACTTACCGACTGCAGCACCGGGAGCCCTCCAGCAGCGTGCTGGGATGCCCCCCTCAGTGTGGCTCTGTCAGTGTCTCTATCTCTCTGTCTGTCTGTGTATCTCTCATTCTCTGTCTGTCAGTGTCTGTGTTTCTGACAGCGAGGGGAGGGGGAGGAGGGGGGTAGAGGGAGAGAGGGGGAGGGAAGGGGGAGAAGGGGGAGGGATGGGGGAGAAGTGGGGGGGATGGGGGAGAAGGGGGAGGGATGGGGGAGAAGGGGAGAGGGGGGAGAAGGGGATAAAGGGGAGAAGGGGGAGAAAGGAGATGGGGGGAGAAAGGAGATGGGGGAGAAGGAGATTGGGGGGGAGAAGGAGATTGGGGGGGAGATGGAGATTGGGGGGGAAGAAGGAGATGGGGGGAGAAGGAGATTGGGGGGGGAGAAGGAGATGGGGGGGAGAAGGAGATTTGGGAGGGAGAAGGAGATTGGGGGGGGAGAAGGAGATTGCGGGGGGGGGAAGAAGGAGATGGGGAGGGAGAAGGAGATTGGGGGGGAGAAGGAGATGGGGGGGAGAAGGAGATTGGGGGGTGGAGGAGATTGGGGGTGGGAGGGAGAAGGAGATTGGGGGGGGGGAGAAGGAGATTGGGGGGAGGAAGGAGATTGGGGGGGGGAAGGAGATTAGGGGGGGAAGGAGATTGGGGGTGTGGGGGGGAAGGAGATTGGGGGGAAGGAGATTGGGGGTTGGGGGGGAAGGAGAAGGGGGAGGGCGGCTGAACGGGCTGGGCCCGAGACTTTGGGCAGGGCCCGTCCCCAGCACCAGATTTACAGGTAGGTGGCGTTGGGTCGGGTCGGGGGGGTGGTGGGAGGGAGGTCGGTTCGGTTCGGGTCGGGGGGAGGGAGCGAGAGGGAGCTCAGGTCAGGGGGAGGGAGTTCAGGTCGGATCCAATCTGGAGGCGGGGCGGGGGGGAGCGGGTGTCGGGTCCAGTCCGGGGGCGGGGGGGGATGGGGAGCAGGTGTCGGGTCCGGTCCGGGGGCGGGGGGTGTCAGGTCCGGTCCGGAGGCGGGAAGCGGGAGTCGAGTCGGGTCGGGAGGAAACAGGAGCTGGCCGTGGGAGGAGCCTTATTCACGCAGCCCCTGTGAGGCCATTCGGCCAGGGCTACGGGCCCCTCCCACACAGTTTCGGGCGCCTGGAGCTACTGCACTTGCATGCCCACTGTAGCGCCCATGTGCAGAGCTCCCGGCACTGTTTTCGGCACAGGGTCCTAGCTCTTCCCCCTACAGCTCCTGCTGCGCTGCACCGAGGGCCAGAGGACCTGCAGGGAGGTGGAGAATATGGAGGTTTTTTTAGGCGCAATTTGTGGCGCGAAAAACGGGCGTCCAGGTCGGGACTGCGCCGTTCTAGGCGCGGCTCGAAACTTGGGCCCAATGTTTCTATGTTTAATGGGGTAGAAAGGGGCATCTGGCTATTGTTCGCATTTAAGAGTTAATTCTAATCCTGTGTTTCCAGCAGGGAAGCTACGCTCAAAGGGCTACCACACTGTAGCACCGATTCTCTGACCTGTCCTCTCTATGACTGCAGCTCCCTCTTGAGGGCACAGGGGTGTGGAATTAGCCCCGTCATGTATGATCTTCTGCTATTGAACACGGTTCCATTTTCCCGAGAGACCTTTTGAAATGACTCATCTGTTTCCCGGTGGTCTCCTGGGAAAATGTGTTCATTTCCCTGATAATATTGATCAGCTGATTGATCTGAGGAAGAATTTGTGTCCAATCCCTACCAGTGTATAGGTTTGTATCTGCTTTCTGAGTTGCATGGTGGGGGTCTTATTTTGGCATTCGTAAGGAGCGTATGTGGAGTGGCTAGAAATGTTTTCCTGATACTGTGAAGATTCCAAAGGGCCATGTAAGGGACAGAGTCTCTGGCCACTCTTTATAAAGTCAGCAGTATAGTGGGGGGCAGAGCCAGGGATGGGGACTCCCAACGACAGGAGTTCCTATGTTCCCAACCTGACAGGGATCAAACATAGCCTTGTCAACTGGAACACCCAGTGAGAGAAAGCCCATCAGCTACTCCCTGATGGAAGAGGGATCCATCTGGGGCTCCAAAACTGGGTCACAGCCTGAACACCTCCTCCCACCCCTCCCAAGAAGTATATGTGATAGAGTTCCCCCGGTAGACTATTGCTCCACCTATTGGACTACTGTGGTAATGCAATACTGATGTAAATACAATAAAAGGGTCATCTGACTAAGTCACGTGATGAAAGGTTTTCTTTTGGAGTCATCTTGTAGAGTGTGTTTGTTAGTGATGTTGTAAGAAGAAATATCACTTTGGCTATCAAGAGCAGAAACGGTGTGAAACATACTAAAGTTCCACCATACCATCCTGCTTCTAATGATGCAGCAGAGTGTACAGTACAAATTGTAAAACGTGCCCTCTTCAAGAAAATGTTGGATCCAAATTCAAAGGAACGGCAGTTGTCGTTGGACCACAAATTAGCAAATGTTCTAGTTACTTATCGTAGCATGCAGGGTGACTTGGACAGGTTAGGTGAGTGGGCAAATGCATGGCAGATGCAGTGTAATGTAGATAAATGTGAGGTTATCCACTTTGGTGACAAAAACAGGAAGGCAGAATATGATCTGAATGGTGACAGATTAGGAAAAGGGGAGGTGCTACGAGACCTGGGTGTCATGGTACATCAGTCATTGAAAGTTGGCATGAAAGTACAGCAGGTGGTGAAGAAGGCAAATGGCATGTTGGCCTTCATAGAGAGAGGATTTGAGTACAGGGCCTTGGTGAGGCCACACCTTGAATATTGTGTACAGTTTTGGTCTCCTAACTTGAGGAAGGACATTCTTGCTATTGAGGGAGTGCAGTGAAGGTTCGCCAGACTGATTCCCGGGTTGGTAGGACTGACATATGAAGAAAGACTGGATCGACTAGGCTTATATTCACTGGAATTTAGAAGAATGAGAGGGGATCTCATAGGAAAATATAAAATTCTGATGGGATTGGACAGGTTAGATGCAGGAAGAATGTTCCCGATGTTGGAGAAGTCCAGAGCCAGGGGTCACAGTCTAAGGATAAGGGGTAAGCCATTTAGGACCAAGATGAGGAGAAACTTCTTCACTCAGAGAATTGTGAACCTGTGGAATTCCCTATCACAGAAAGTTGTTGATACCAGTTTGTTGGATATATTCAAAAGGGATTTAGATGTAGCCCTTATGGCTAAAGGGATCAAGGGGTATGGAGAGAAAGTAGGAATGGAGTACTAAAGTTGCATGATCAGCCACGATCATATTGAATGGTGGTGCAGGCTCGAAGGGCCAAATGTCCTACTCCTGCATCTATTTGCTATGGTTCTATGTAAAACTCCTCATGCAGCTATTGGTAGAACATCAGCAGAGTTGTTTCTCAAACGACAGCCACGGAGCAGGTTCTCGTTGTTAAATCTGAACTTGGCACAGTCCGTAGAAGAGATACAGTAAAGACAGAAAGAGAATCATGATAGAGGTAGAGTAAGAGAGAGAAGTGTGAAAGGTCGAGTAAGAGAGATAAGTGTAAAATTAAACAGAAGTTTAGAATGAAGAACCATCACCATAAATAGTTAACGTGGTTACCAGGATGAGTAGTGAAGATATATGGTCCTTGCACATATTTTGTCAAGGTGTTTGATCATGGAAAAGTTAGGTTTGTTCACATAGATCATATTTTACCTACAGACGTGGAAAGATTTGAAAGCTGGAATGATTCGATTATTTCTGACGAGTCAGATAGTTTTGTTACAAATAGAGTACCAGTAGCAAATCCTACATCAGAAGTTCTGGAAACAAGTCCAAGAGAAAGTCAGAATTTAAGTCTCAGTCCGAGTCAGGCAGACAGACAGTCTGAAGTTGTAGAGAGTTAAAATGCATATCAAGGGTTGCCCTTGGAGGAAAACTCTCCTCCTACTCAGCCTAGAATGAGTCTAAGTTCGACACCATGTTTGGAAGGTTCTGTTCAAGAACGAAGGTATCTTCTTCAAAACAGAGATCAGTGGTTAAGTTTGATTCATAAATATTGAAAAAATAAGTCCATATCTTTTGTTGTGTATACCATGCAAGTTATATATGATGATTATTTTGTTAAGATTACTTCTTCATTACGGACCGGAACCAATGTCCTAGGGGGAGTGTTTGCTAGTGCTGTTTGGGAGGAGTTAAACTAATATGGCAGGGGGATGGGAACCTATGCAGGGAGACAAAGGGAATTAAAATGGAGGCAGAAGCAAAAGATAGAAAGAAAAAAAGTAAAAGTGGAGGGCAGAGAAACCCAAGGCAGAAATCAAAAAGGGCCATATTACAGCAAAATTCTAAAGGGACAAAGTGTGTTAAAAAGACAAGCCTGAAAGCTCTGTGCCTCAATGCGGGGAGTCTTCATAATAAGGTGAACGGATTAACTGCGCAGGCAGCTATTAATGAATATGATATAATTGGGATTACGGATTCATGGCTCCAGGGTGACCAAGGCTGGGAACTCAACATCCAGGGATATTCAACATTCAGGAAGAAGAGACAGAAAGGAAAAGGAGGTAGGGTAGCGTTGCTGGTTAAAGAGGAAATTAATGCAATAGTAAGGAAGGACATTAGCTTGGATGATGTGGAATCTGTATGGGTAGAGCTGCGGAATACCAAAGGGCAGAAAACTCTAGTGGGAGTTGTGTACAGACCACCAAACTGTAGTAGTGAGGTTGGGGACGGCATCAAACAAGAAATTAGGGATGCGTGCATAAAAGGTACAGCAGTTATCATGGGTGACTTTAATCTACAAAAAGATTGGGCTAACCAAACTGGTAGATATACGGTGGAGGAGGATTTCCTGGAGTGTATTAGTGATGGTTTTCTCGACCAATATGTCGAGGAACCAAATAGAGGGCTGGCCATCTTAGACTGGGTGAAGTGTCATGAGAAAGGACTAATTAGCAATCGTGTTGTGCGAGGCAACTTGGGGAAGAGTGACCATAATATGGTAGAATTCTTTATTAAGATGGAGAGTGACACAGTTAATTCAGAGACTAGGGTCCTGAACTTAAGAAAAGGTAACTTCGATGATGTGAGATGTGAATTGGCTAAAATAGACTGACGAATGAAATTTAAACGGTTGACGGTGGATAGGCAATAGCAAACATTTAAAGATCACATGGATGAACTTCAACAATTGTACATCCCTGTCTGGAGTAAAAACAAAACTGGGAAGGTGGCTCAACCGTGGCCATAAGGGAAATTAGGGATAGTGTTAAATCCAAGGAAGAGGTATATAAATTGGCTAGAAAAAGCAGCAAACCTGAGGTCTGGGAGAAATTTAGAATTCAGCAGAGGAGGACTAAGGGTTTAATTAGGAGGGGGAAATAGAGTATGAGGGGAAGCTTGCTGGGAATATAAAAACTGATTGCAAAAGCTTCGAAAGATATGTGAAGAGAAAAAGATTAGTGAATACAAATACAGATGAATTAATAATGGGGAACAAAGAAATGTCAGACCAATTGAACAAATACTTTGGTTCTGTCTTCACGAAGGAAGACACAAATAACCTTCTGGAAATACTAGGGGACCGAGGGTCTAGCGAGAAGGAGGAACTGAAGGAAATCCTTATTAGTCAGGAAATTGTGTTCGGGAAATTGATGGGATTGAAGGCCGATAATTCCTCAGGGCCTGATAGTCTACATCCCAGAGTACTAAAGGAAGTGGCCGTCGAAATAGTGATCATTTTCCAACAGTCTATTGACTCTGGATCAGTTCCTATGGACTGGAGGGTAGCTAATGTAACACCACTTTTTAAAAAAGGAGAGAGAAAATGGGTAACTATAGACCGGTTAGCCTGACATCAGTAGTGGGAAAAATGTTGGAATCAATTATTAAAGATGAAATAGCAATGCATTTGGAAAAAAGTATCAGGATCAGTCCAAATCAGCATGGATTTATGAAAGGGAAATCATGCTTGACAAACCTTCTAGAATTTTTTGAGGATGTAACTCGTAGAGTGGACAAGGGAGAACCAGTGAATGTGGTGTATTTGGACTTTCAAAAGGCTTTTGACAAGGTCCCACACAAGAGGTTAGTGTGCAAAATTAAAGCACATGGTATTGGGGGTAATGTATTGGCGTGGATAGAGAACTGGTTGGCAGACAGGAAGCAAAGAGTCAGGATAAACGGGTCCTTCTCAGAATGGCAGGCAGTGACTAGTAGGGTGCCACAGGGCTCAGTGCTGGGACCCCAGCTATTTACAATGTACATTAATGATTTGGATGAAGGAATTGATTGTAATATCTCCAAGTTTGCAGATGACACTAAGCTGGGTGGCGGTGTGAGCTGTGAGGAGGACGCTAAGAGGCTGCAGGGTGACTTGGACAGGTTAGGTGATTGGGCAAATGCATGGCAGATGCAGTATAATGTGGATAAATGTGAGGTTATCCACTTTGGTGGCAAAAACTTGAAGGCAGAATATTATCTGAATGGCAGCAGATTCGGAAAAGGGGAGGTGCATCAAGACCTGGGTATCATGATACATCAGTCATTGAAAGTTAGCATGCAGGTACAGCAGGCGGTGAAGAAGGCACCTGGCATGTTGATCTTCATAGCTAGGGTATTTGAGTTTAGGAGCAGGGAGGTCTTAATGCAGTTGTACAGGGCCTTGGTGAGGCCTCACCTGGAATATTGTGTTCAGTTTTGATCTCCTAATCTGAGGAAGGACGTTCTTGCTATTGAGGGAGTGCAGCGAAGGTTCACCAGACTGATTCACGGGATGGCGGGACTGATATCTGAGGAGAGACTGGATCGACTGTGCCTATATTCACTGGAGTTTAGAAGAATGAAAGGGGATCTCATAGAAACATATAACATTCTGATGGGATTGCACAGGTTAGATGCAGGAAGAATGTTCCCGATGTTGGGGAAGTCCAGAACCAGGGGTCACAGTCTAAGTATAAGGGGTAAACCATTTAGGACCGAGATGAGGAGAAACTTCTTCACTCAGAGAGTTGTTAACCTCTGGAATTCTCTACTGCAGAGAGTTGTTGATGCCAGTTTGTTAGATATATTCAAGAGAGAGTTAGATATGGCCCTGATGGCTAAAGGGGTGAAGGGGCATGGAGAAAAAGCAGGAAAGGGGTACTGAGGTGAATGATCAGCCATGATCTTATTGAATGGTGGTTCAGGCTCGAAAGGCTGAATGGCCTACGCCTGCAACTATTTTCTATGTTTCTATGTTTCTATGTGTAATATAGAGCTGGTGGACTACTGCTTCTCCTGGTCGACTATTGTGGTAATGCAACTACTGAAGTATCATAATAAAGGGTCATGTGACCAAGTCACATGATAGTTTTTCTGTTGGAGCCATCTTATAGAGTGTGTTTGTTAGTGATGTCATAAAGAATATATCACATATCCCTTTCTGTTTCGAATGGTGCTCGCAAGACCATCTGCGTGCAATCAATTGCTCCTTGAGCCCTCGGGAAGCCTGCTCTCCTGGCAAACCCATATGAGCACTTATTCTGTCTCTCCCTGGTCATTGGGAAGGTAATGAAGTTCATTCGACGGGTGTAGAGAGCTTGTGTGACATCGCGGATGCAGCGATATGTTGCGAATTGTGAGACACTGCGCAGCCTGGAAGGTGCAGATGGCATAGAATGTGAGTGCCACTATGACCTTCACTGCGACAGGCAGCACAGTCCTGGTGCCGATATGATGCTGCAGTTCTGCCTGCAATAGATGGCCTATCTCTGTAACGATCTCCTTTCGGAAGATATGTCCAAGAATGAGCAATGCTGCAGGTAAAGCCATGGCGGGTAAGGCCTCCTGCCCCAACGTCAAGTGTCTCTCTTCCTTTGCCCGCTGACATGGCCAACAGCCATTCTTTCTTCACGGCGCCTTACAAGAGCATGTAGAATGCGACATTGGCGGCATAGTAATGCGCCCATTTAAGTTTTCAACTTCAATTGTTAGCAAGCTGTAATTTTAGGTCTGTCTGCCACTGCAAAATCGGAGGCTCAGGCACTGTGCTCTGTGTAAACATTGCACTGACTGTGATCTCCGAGGGAAGCGCTTCTTCATCCCTTTAAGTAGCTACCAGTTAATGACTGTGGAAGGTTATATGGACTGTTTGTTCAGACGTGATTGGGGCGCTAACATGGTCATTGCACTAGGACTGACATCATGATCTGAATGAAAGTCAGCTGCCAGGTCTTAGAGTTCAGCTAAGTTTTCCAGCGGGGCACTGCAAGCTGCGTGCCCAGTCGGTAAGCTGTTATGCTCACATTAACACCCCTCCGGACCGCTAACTGAGACGCTACGCAACCGAATTTCCACCCCAACGTGCTAGAGTGCTCAAAGGACTGTCCAGCATTACTGTAACTGAGAATATCTGAGGCAAATTTGTAACAAATGGTCATCGAGTCTCTTCTTCTTGGCTATTTTACGTGTGGTTAACCAGTTTGCTTGGGAGATGAAGAAAACTTGGAAAAGTCCACAACAGTACCTGATCTGCTGGAAGAAACAGAACTTTAAAAGAATGTGAACAATTAAAAGGAAGTGGTAAAACAGGAGGACAAGATTCTTACTGCTTTTTAAAGGGAATTTCAACCCATTGGCTGCTTTTACCAAGACTGAAGAGGTAGAGGGCTAAGTGTTGGACAGAAATAAAGGAAAGGAACCCTAATATACATGTGTGAATGTGCAGGCATTTGACCCGTTGTGGTGTTCTCGAGTGGTTGGTAATAGGACCACTGCACTTTTTGATATATATTAATGACTTGGACTAGGGTATACAGGGCATAATTTGAAAGTTTGTAGATGATACAAAACTCAGAATATAGTAAACAATCAGCAGGGTAATAACAGACTTCAGGAAGACATAGACAGACTGGTGAAATGGGCATGCAAATGGTGATGAAATTTAACACAGAAGTGTGAAATGATACATTTTGGGAAGAAGAATAAGGAGAGACAATATAAGCGAAATGGTACAATTTTAAGGGGGCTCCATGAACAGAGAGTCCAGGGGTGTGCAGACTCAAATCTTTGTAAGAGGCAGGAAAAGTTGTTAAAAAGGCATATAGGATCTTTTGCTTTATTAATCGAGGCATGGGGCTGGATTTTCAGCTTTTTGCCTTTTTGCCCATTTCCGAGCGCAATTTGTGGCAGATCCAAAAATTTAGCGCCAAGTTAACATTAGTGCCAGAGCTCGTAACCTTCGCCAAAAGAAAGTTCACCAGGAGCGTTAGCATTAACTCTGGCACTGCACCACACAATTTGTGCGCCGGAGCCAAAAATTCCAGCGGTAAAATAAATCGTCCGTTCTGCAAATGCGCAAATTATTATTTTTTTCATTCCCGCGCTTCTGGTCTGGTCTCCAGTTGCAAACGCTAATGCAGGACATGGCTGCGTGCATGCGCAGTACAACCAGGTCTGAATCAGCCATTTTATATTTAGATTTTGATGATGGAGGATGACGATTTCAGACATCATGCCAGGCAATTCAGGCACAAGGATAATGACGCTCTAGTGGGGGCTGTGGAAAGAAGATGGCAGGAGTTGCACTGTAGGGGTGGATCTAGACCACTGCCGTCCATTTTTAAAAGGATTTGGAGCAAAATCGCTGAGGAGGTCTCTACCTCAGACATTGTGGTCAGGACTGGCACACAGTGACAAAATAAATTTATTGATCTGACAAGAGTGGTCAGAGAGAGCACAATTTTAATTCATGCATTCTTTCATTCCTTCAATTATAAATCTGACACACTATTTGTTCTCATTCTGTTGCTGTCTCTCAGCACTCTGTGGGTTGCTTCCTAAAATACATGACACATAGGTAGGCTTTGTTAGGCAACCTATTTGTCATGTATGATCTTTACACATTATTAAGATTGCTTTCTGAGATCTCATAAGATTGCTCCCCACTTCGATGTCCTCCTGATGAACCACGTGCAACATCCAAGCCATTAAACGAGGACTGTATTACATTCAAACAGTGTGGTATAATTGCTTTGGTGACTATCTGTGCCCCAAGAGCAGATGGACCCTCTTGTTACCATTTCTATTTTCATCTTTGCAGGCAAAGAAGTCACACAATCGGCATGAGCAGGTGCCGACAGGCGGCGGTCTGCCTTAGACCCTGCCACTCACCAACATTGAGGAGAGAAAGATAGGCGTCATCGGCGTCACAGGTCGGGCAGCTGTCACTGGGGGCACTGAACCCCGTTAGTATATTGAGGGTAAGTCCTGCACATTCCCTGGGATAGGTTGGGGCAATATCATGCAGTGTCTGTGGACTAGGGTTGGGGCAATGTCCTGCAGAGTCTCTGGGCTAGATATAATGGAGTAGCGGTGGTCTTTCAAATGAGCCTGTGCTATATGACCTTCCTCATGTCAGCCTTCCTCCTCCCCTGCTGCTAACCACTCATCTGTTGCTTTCTACTTCAAGATGACCAGCCGCAGGCGCAGCATCCCTCAAAAGACCACTCCAAGTCAGGCTATCATCCGGAGGAGGAGGAGGATACCAATGAGCCGAATCTAGCACAGCATCCAACGCAGCATCAATCCACCCCTCTTCCACCAGCGGCACTCTGCTCCTCTGAGGATGACGTGACGTTCTCAGGGTTCGAGGAATCTGAGGCTCCTCGGACCAGTGGCATGCAGCAATGCAGTGCTGGAGTTGAATCTCACATGCCATCTCTCCGGAGGGTGAGTTGGCAAAGTCGGTCTGCTGACAGACAGGCAGACGTGGAACTGGACATGGTGGGAATGTCCAGGGAGAACATCCAGGTCAGCCGTCAGCTCCTTGATATTTTGGGTAGGAATGCCGAGAGCATCGACAGTCTCCGATTGTCAGTGCGAGCTGTGACATCAGCAAGGCCATTAATGCCCACACAAGGCTGGTGGCCTCCAGCAGTGATAGTGGAGTCCCGGAGAGTGAGGCACGAACCCTTGCATATCATATAGCACATCACAGCCACAAGCTCTGCTTCAGTTTGGGCAGGTGATGCAGTCCATGCCTCCCACCGTACTCTCTGCGTACCACAGGGATCAGTGCTTTGGCCCCAGTTATTCACAATATATATAAATGATTTGGATGAGGGAACCAAATGTAATATTTCCAAGTTTGCTGACGACACAAAACTAGATGAGATTGTGAGTTGTGAGGAGGATGCAAAGACGCTGCAAGGCGATTTAGATAGGTTGAGTGAGTGGGCAAACACATGGCAGATGCAGTATAACATGGATAAATGTGACGTTATGCACTTTGGTAGAAAAAACATTAAAGAAAAAGTATTACTTAAATGATGATAGCTTGAGAAATGTCGATGTACAAAGGGACCTGGGTGTCCTTGTACACCAGTCATTGAAAGCAAACATGCAGGTGCAGCAAGCTGTTAGGAATGCAAATGGTATGTTGGCCTTCATTGCAAGAGGATTTGAGTACAGGAGCAAGGATGTCTTACTACAGTTATACAGGGCCTTGGTGAGACCGCACCTGGAGTATTGTATGCAGTTTTGGTCTCCTTACCTAAGAAAGGATATATTTGCCATAGAGGGAGTGCAGCGAAGGTTCACCAGGCTGATTCCTGGAATGGCAGGACTGTCGTATGAGGAGAGATTGGGTCGACTAGGCTGTATTCACTCGAGTTTAGATGGATGAGAGGGGATCACATTGAAACATAGAAAATTCTGACTGAGTTGGACAGACTGGACGCGGTTTTCCCTGGCTGAGAAGTCTAGAACAAGGGGTCACAGTCTCAGTATACGGGGTAGGAAATTTAGGACTGAGATGAGGAGAAATTTACTTAGGCAGACACTAAATCAGGTGAAATGCTCGAAAATGCTGCCCGGGGCACTAGCGCAGCGATGCATGACGATTTACATCATCCAAACGGTGAAAACAGCGGAAGGGCAGTAAGTTTTAGCGGCGCCACAAAACCATTGCTGAAAATTCCGTCCAGACACAAAATCTTGTGCGCTTCGTTTCATGCCCAAAATGTCATTTTTGTGCCCCCCCAGAGGTGCTAAATGGGGCGCAAATCAGCTGAAAATCCAGCCCTAGAGTACAAAAGCAAAGAAGTTTAGCTAAACCTTTATAAAACAATGGGTAGGTCGCAGCCGGAGTATTGTATCCAATTCTGGGCACTGCAATTGAGGAAGGATGTCAAGGCCTTAGAGAGGGTAAGAGAGTAGAGAAGAGATTCATTACAATTGCATTTATATAGCACCTTTCATGACCTCAGCATGTGCCAAAGTGCTTTACAGCCAATGAAGTACATTTTGAAGTGTATTATTGTAATGTCTGAAATGCGGCAGCCAATTTGCGCATAGCAATTTCCCTCAAGCAACAGTGTGATAATAACCAGATAATCAGTGTTCATTGTTGGTTGATGGATAAATATTGACCAGGCCACCAGGGAGAATGCTCTTGTTTGAATAGTGCAATGGGATCTTTTCAATCGACCTGAGAAGCAGGTGGGGCCTGAATTTAACATCTCATTCGAAACATGGCATCTCCAACAGAGCAGCACTCCCACAGTACTGCACTGGAGTGCCAGCCTAGATTTTTGGGCTCAAGTCCTGAGAGTGGGACTATGAACCTACAACCTTCTGACTCAAGAGGTGAGAGTGCTACCAACTAAACCACAACTGACACCAGTTAACTGATTCCAATTATGTGAGGAGACTGGAGAAGCTGGGGTATTATCCTTGGAGCAGAGACGGTTAAGAGGAGATTTGTTTGTGGTGTTCAAAATCATGATCCATTTTGATAGAGTAAATAAAGAAAAACTGTTTCCAATCGCAGAAGGGTTGGTAACTAGAGGACACCGATTTAAGGTGATTACCAAAAGGACCAGAGGCGATATGAGGAAACATTTTTTAAGAGAGCGAGTTGTGATCTGGAATGCACTGCCTGAGAGGGTGGTGGAAGCAGATTCAAGAGTAACTTTCAAAAAAGAATTGGATAAATATTCGAAGGGAAAAAAAATACAGGGCTTTTGGAAAAGTGCAGGGTAGTGGGACTAATTGGATAGTTTTACCAAAGAGACAGCACAGGCACGATGGGCGAATGACCTACTTTATTATTCTATAATTCTACGACCCAGCAGCAGATGGCACAGCTCTGTATCTGGCTCTCTTTGCTAACCTGGATCATGTGAAGACAATTGGTGTTACTATGCCTACAAATATGGGTGGAGGATTCTTGCTGAGTTGTGGCCTGTCAGGCTTTGCAAACTGTAGATCAGCCTGGTTTGTCATCTTTGATGCAGTACCAAAACTTCTGTCCCGCCTTTCTTTTATTCCTTCTAGCATTGCTTTATGTACCAGGTCATTGAATCTTTCTTTCTTATGTATGAAAGGCTGCATTGTAAAGGATAATTGATGCCTTGGACTCAACTGCAGTATATCAGGGATTTAAATGGCTGCTCATTGCAGTTAACAGGTGCCCGTCACTATTATTGAATGTAGTGCTCCATTGGGTTGGTTTTATAGTGTATATGCTATCACAGGTCAATAGAAAAGTAAAATGGGTAATTAACAAATATGCTTAATAATGCTCAAAAACCTTCAGCAATATACAGTTAAACTTTTGAATAAAGCTGGAACTGTAATTTCTAGATTCAAAAATTAGTGACCGGTTATTAATACTTTAGCCAGTGGGGCATTGCTTTTGACACCTTGTGGTATCTCCATGGGAACCCTTTAAACACATTAGGTACTTGACGCATATAAGAGTGAATATAAGCTTTATACATCAAACTAAGGATAAATGCAGTACCAAAAACTGATATCTTGTACTTCGTATTTCACGAATTAAAAACAGTATCAATTCTGAGACTGTGCATGAGCTGACTGTAGCCTGGTTTGAACAGGAAAGTTAAAAATAAAAACAGAAAATGTCAGATTTCTAGCATCCGCAGTATTTTGCTTTTGTACTGGAAAGTTAATGGATTATAGCTTGGTGAGTTATGGTATGCTATTCTAACAGATTATGTCTGTAATCAATCCCATTATTATTGCTTATTTTTCCAGCATGCATTCTTAATCTGGAAAGATTCCTTCCACTGACTTTTTGCAGCACTTTTATGCAGTGTATATTTCTTTAGTACACTTGCCAGCAAGTGGTTAGACTACATTTTGTGTGACTTAATTTCATGGAAAGTATGGAATGAAAACGATTACAAAATATGTTTTCAGAGTAATTTATATTTGTGGCAGATAGAATTTTTGTTTTAATCGCTTTGGTTTGTTAGCATGCAAGGTTCCAGTAGCAGCTGGAGCTATGTACTAGTATTCAACATCCAGGATAATTTGGAGACTTTTCTAGAATAGGTTAGAATACCTTTTATGTAAGAGCACTTAAATTATAAATCTGAGTTTACACCACTCCAGCCTAGTATCTGGAACGCTGCCAACTTGCCAAAGTATTCTGCATTGTTTTGTAGTGCCCAGTGGTTAATGCTATTGTTCTAATTTTACACACAACTAAACGATTGATATTCCTGATGTGAACATGTGTGACCGTTGGTATGAAGTTCCCAACCAACAGCCATGAAAGCTGGGAATCTGAAACAAAAAAACAAAACAATACTGCAAATACAGAGCAGGTCAGTCAGCATCTGAAAGAGAAACAAAGATAACCTTCCTAAAAAAAAGGAAACATTTGATGACAACTTTGATAGCAAATCAACTTGGTAGTTTTCAAACAATACAAAAACAAGACTTATGTTCTCGAATTCTTTGCTAGAAATTGCCCTTCAAATGCCAGATATCTAGATCGTGAAAAGTATTTTAACACGCTAGTAGTGCAATTAATGTTAGATGGAAATACTGGTATTTACCTAACAAAGTGGAAAATTGCCCAGATATTTCCTGTCCACAAAAAGCAGGACAAAACCAATCCGGACAATTATCACACCATCATCCTACTCTCCATCATCAGCAAAGTGATAGAAGGTTATCGACAGTGCTATCAAGCGGCCCTTACTCACCAAAAACCTGCTCACCAATGCTCAGTTTGGGTTCTGCAAGGGCCAGTTGGCTCCACACCTCATTACAGCCTTGGTCCAAGCATGGACAAAAGAGCTGAATTCCAGAGGTGAAATGAAAGTGACTGCCCTTGAAATCAATGCAGCATTTGACTGAGTGTGGCATCAAGGATCCCGAGTAAAACTGAAGTCAGTAAGAATCAGTGGGAAAACTCTCCACTACCTGGAGCCATACCTAGTACAAAGGAAGATGGCGGTGGTTATAAGAACATAAGAACATAAGAGATAGGAACAGGAGTAGACCATACGGCCCCTCGAGCCTGCTCCACCATTCAATAAGATCATGGCTGATCTGATCATGGACTCCGCTTCACTTCCCCGCCCGCGCCCCATAACCCCATATCCCCTTATCATTTAATAAATTGTCTATTTCTGTCAAATTTATTCAATGTCCCAGCTTCCACGGTTCTCTGAGGCAGCAAATTCCACAGAGTTACAACCCTCCGAGAGAAGAAATTTCTCCTTATCTCTGTTTTAAATTGGCGGCCCCTTATTTTAAGATCATGCCCCCCAGTTCTAGTCTCCCCCATCAGTGGAAACGTCCTCTCTGCATCCACCTTGTCAAGCCCCCTCATAATCTTATACGTTCCAATAAGATC
Source organism: Pristiophorus japonicus (assembly GCF_044704955.1). Classification (NCBI taxonomy): domain Eukaryota; kingdom Metazoa; phylum Chordata; class Chondrichthyes; family Pristiophoridae; genus Pristiophorus; species Pristiophorus japonicus. The sequence goes on along the minus strand of NC_091978.1, from coordinate 94,282,362 downwards.
ACCTCTCATTCTTCTGAATTCCAATGAGTAGAGGCCCAACCTACTCAACCTTTCCTCATTCCCGGAATCAACCTAGTGAACCTTCTATGAGCTGCCTTCAAAGCAAGTATATCCTTTCTTAAATTTGGAAACCAAAACTGCACGCAATATTCCAGGTGTGGCCTCACCAATACCTTATATAGCTGTAGCAAGACTTCCCTGCTTTTATACTCCATCCCCTTTGCAATAAAGGTGAAGATACCATTGGCCTTCCTGATCACTTGCTGTACCTGCATACTATGATTTTGTGTTTCATGCACAAGTATCCCCAGGTCCTGCTGTACTGCGGCACTTTGCAATCTTTCTCCATTTAAATACAATCCCATCCTCATCGCCAATTGTAATGACTCAAGAGTCTGGTTACTTTAAACTCACTCAGGTGCAACCTGATCCATCTTTATTCCAGCCCAAGAGTGCCAGCGTGACAAAGACACCCAGCTTATATACAGATGACTAAGCACACATGCCACATGCGTACAGCCCAATGACCTCCGACCACAGCGCCCTCTGGTGTCTGGTGGCCCCAAGCATTAATACATAACAACATCCCCCTTTTAAAATCTTAACAACAGTCTTTTTACAAATTAAGATGGTCTGAGGCTTTCCTCTCACGAGTTGACTATCTCAGTTCAACTTTGGCTATTGGTGAGCATTCTGAGTCCGTTGAGACTGAGGGCTGAGTAGCCGATCTGATGGGAGTGGTCATGACCACATCAGATACTGAAGGTTCAGAGTCAGTAATGTCAGCAGAGTCCTCTGATGAGTGAACAATGGTTGGTTGGTCACTGACTGCATCTTCCTCACTCGGTTTCAGTTCATCCGTGTGCTGCAGTTTAACCTGGTCAAGGTGTTTCCTGCATGTTTGCCCATTCTTGAGCATGACAATAAACACTCTGTTACCTTCCTTGGCTGAAACAATGTCGGCGATCCACTTTGGACCTTGACCATAATTCAGTACATAAACCGGATCGTTGTCCGAGATGTCACGTGACATGGCAACATGATCATGACACCATTGCTGACTTTGAGGTCTGTTTTCAACACGATCATTCAAATCAGGATGAACAAGAGAAAGCCTGATCTTGAGATTTCACTTCATCAGTACTTCAGCAGGTGGAACCCCAGTAAGCGTATGAGGTCTTGACCTGTAACTGAGCAATATACATGACAACCATCTCTGCAGTGAGCCCTGACTTACACGTTTCATACTTTGCTTGATCGTTTGAACAGCACACTCTGCTTGACCATTAAAAACAGGCTTGAATGGAGCTGATCTCACATTTCTGATGCCATTGAGTTTCATGAACTCCTGGAACTCAAGACTTGTGAAGCAAGATCCATTGTTGCTCACAACAATGTCAGGCAAACCATGAGTAGCAAACATGATATGAAGGCTCTCAATGGTAGCTGAGACATGCTGGATGACATAATAACACACTCTATCCACTTATAATATGCATCTGCTGCAACAAAAAACATCTTTCCTTGGAATGAGCCTGCAAAATAATGTGGATCCTCGACCATGGTTTGGATGGCCACGACCAAAGACTCAGCGGAGATCCCACTGGTACTTTACTTAGCTGCAGGCAAGTATTGCACTGATGCATGCATGATTCCAAATTAGAGTCAATTCCAGGCCACTATACATGAGACCTAGTAATGGACTTCATCATGACAATACCAGGATGAGTGCTATGAAGTTCACGTACAAATTTTTCTCTACCTTTCTGAGGCATGATTACACACTTGCTCCACAGTAAACAGTCTGACTGAATGGACAGCTCATCCTTGTGATGGTTGTAAGGTTTGGTCTCCTCATGTATCTCCATAGGTATGGCAGACCAATCACCACTGAGTACACACCATTTCACAACCGATAAAATAGGGTAATGCAGAAGATAAAGGTACGCAGAGTCAGAGGGAATGTATTAGCATGGATCGAGAATTGGCTGGCTAACAGAAAGCAGAGAGTCGGGATAAATGGGTCCTTGGGTCCTTTTCGGGTTGGAAATCGGTGGTTGGTGGTGTGCCACAGGGATCGGTGCTGGGACCACAACTGTTTACAATATACATAGATGACCTGGAAGAGGGGACAGAGTGTAGTGTAACAAAATTTGCAGATGATACAAAGATTAGTGGGAAAGCGGGTTGTGTACAGGACACAGAGAGGCTGCAAAGAGATTTAGATAGGTTAAGTGAATGGGCTAAGGTTTGGCAGATGGAATACAATGTTGGAAAATGTGAGGTCATCCGCCTTGGAAAAAAAAACAGTAAAAGGGAATATTATTTGAATGGGGAGAAATTACAACATGCTGTGGTGCAGAGGGACCTGGGGGTCCTTGTGCATGAATCCCCAAAAGTTAGTTTTCAGGTGCAGCAGGTAATCAGGAAGGCAAATGGAATGTTGGCCTTCATTGCGCGAGGGATGGAGAGAGGTCCTGCTGCAACTGTACAGGGTATTGGTGAGGCCGCACCTGGAGTACTGCATGCAGTTTTAGTTACCTTACTTAAGGAAGGATATACTAGCTTTGGAGGGGGTACAGAGACGATTCACTAGGCTGATTCCGGAGATGAGGGGCTTACCTTATGATGATAGATTGAGTAGACTGGGTCTTTACTCGTTGGAGTTCATAAGGATGAGGGGTGAGCTTATAGAAACATTTAAAATAATGAAAGGGATAGACAGGATAGAGGCAGAGAGGTTGTTTCCACTCGTCGGGGAGACTAGAACTAGGGGGCACAGCCTCAAAATAGGGGGGAGCCAATTTAAAACCGAGTTGAGAAGGAATTTCTTCTCCCAGAGGGTTGTGAATCTGTGGAATTCTCTGCCCAAGGAAGCAGTTAAGGCTAGCTCATTGAATGTATTCAAATCACAGATAGATAGATTTTTAACCAATAAGGGAATTAAGGCTTACGGGGAGCAGGCGGGTAAGTGGAGCTGAGTCCACGGCCAGATCAGCCATGATCTTGTTGAATGGTGGATCAGGCTCGAGGGGCTAGATGGCCTACTCCTAATTCTTATGTTCTTATATTCTTATGGGTCATGGCTGGTCTAGATCCTAACTTGTTGAGCTGTGACACTCTCAAAAGCATCCATTACTAACAGTAGATCTGCAAGTTGAGGCATCTCTATCTCAGTTGTGGGTAAGGGCAGATGACTCAGTGCATCGGCACAATTCTCAGTACCAGGTTTATGACGGATGATGTAATCATAGGCAGACAATGTCAGCACCCACCTTTGAATGCAGGACATTGCTTTGGTATTAATACCTTTGTTTTCCGCAAACAATGAAATGACTGGCTTGTGGTCCGTTTCTAGTTCAAAACGAAGACCAAACAGGTTTTACCCCATACACATAGGCCAAAGCTTCTTTCTCTGCCATACTGTAAGCTCTTTCTGCTTTAGACAGACTTCTCAAAGCATACACAACAGGTTGCAGCTTGCCCGATTCATTTGCTTGTTGAAGTACACAGCCAACCCCATATGATGAAGCATCACAGGGCAATACAAGACGTTTACACGGATCATAATGAACATGCAACTTGTTCGAAAATAGCAGATTCTTGGCTTTCTCAAAGGCTCTATCTTGAGACTCATCCCAGACCCAGTTGTCGTCTTTTCTTATTAACACATGCAGTGGCTCTAGTAAAGTGCTCAATCTGGGTAAGAAATCACCAAAGTAGTTGAGTAGCCCAAGGAACAAATGCAGCTCTGCCACATTCTGAGGCCTGGGTGTATTTTTGATGGCCTCGGTTTTCGAATTAGTGGGCCTGATGCCATCAGCAGCAATCTTCCTCCCGAGGAATTCAACTTCAGGTGGCATGAATACACACTTCAAGCATTTCAGCCTGAGTCCCACTTTGTCCATACGCTGTAGGACTTCTTCAAGATTGTTCAGATGTTCAGCAGTGTCACGACCTGTGACCAGAATGTCATCTTGAAACACGACAGTTCTAGGAACGGACTTCAGTAAACTCTCCATATTCCTCTGAAATATGGCTGCAGCTGAACGAATCCTAAACGGACACTGTTGTAGATGAACAATCCTTTATGGGTGTTGATGCAGGTGAGTTTCTTTGCAGTGTCGACAAGCTCCTAGATCATATAGGCCAACGTCAGATCCAGTTTCGTGAACGACTTTCCACCAGCTAGCATGGCGAACAGGTCATCAGCCTTTGGTAACGGATACTGATCCTGTTTCAAAAATCGGTTAATCGTAACCTTATAGTCTCCACAAATCCTGACAGTGTCATCACTCTTCAACACAGGAACAATGTGACTAGCCCACTCTTTAAACTCGACCGGTGATATGATCCCTTCACGCTGAAGTCTGACAAGCTCAATTTCAAACTTCTCCCAATTCATGTACAGAACAGACTGAGCTGTGTGTTAGACAGGCCTTGCATTGAAGTCCAGGTGAATCTGCACCGTGGCTCCCGTAAAATTACCAATGCCCGGTTCAAACAAAGAAGGAAACTTTTTCAATGCTCGAGCACACAAAGTATCATCCACCGAGGACAACATCTTGACATCATTCCCGTTCAGCTTGATTTTCTCGAGTCAATTCCTGCCGAACAGCATTGGAACATTACCTGGGATGATCCATAATGGTAGCTCGTGAACCACACCGTCATATGACACCTCGATTGCTGCACTGCTGAGCACCAATATGAGTTCCTGAGTGTAAGTACGCAACCTGCCATTGAGTGGACTCAACTTTGGTTTCACAGCCTTAGTGTCCCACAGCTTGTCGAATGCCCTTTGGCTCATTATCGACTGCCTCGCACCCGTGTCCAGCTCCATTGATATAGGCACGCCATTCAGCTTCACATTAATGACTATCAGCTGGCTCTTGTTCAGGAACGAATACAGTCCATTCACTTCCTCCTGGGGTTGCGTATCCGGACCATCACTGAACTGGTCCTCATCAATCACATAGTGAGCCGCACCACGCTTGCTCCTTTGTGGACACATCCTGTGAAGATGCCCCACTTTCGAATATCTATTGCATGAGTATTGTCTAAACCACCACTGATAAGGCCGATGATTGCCCCCACAACGCCAACAGGGTGAAATCTGGATCGAACCATTTGGTGGGCTCTGAGCAGCAGCAGGTTTCGCGTAAGCAGCTCTGCCCAAAGACGACGCCATCTTGTTTACAGTACTTGCCGTGGAACTCCGACTCGTCGATGATATCTGCCTCAAATGATCATCCGTCATCATGCATGCCTGGGCAGTCCCAATGGCCTTTTTCAAATCCAGCGTCTCTGCAGCCAACAGCTTCCTGAGGATCACATCACGGCTGATGCCTATCACGAAGACATCACGCAGCATGTCTTCCAGCATGTTCCCGAACTTACATGGCTCAGCAAGACATCGCAGGTCAACGACAAATCCCGACACGTCCTGGCCCTCAGCAGGAACATGTATTTAGAAACGGTAGCGTGATATGGTAGCCCCTCTTTTGGCTTCAGATGGTTACCACCAATGTACACAATTCCTCGTACCCTTTTTCCGCCGGGCGTACAGGTGAGAGAAGATTCTTCATGAGGCTGTAAATTTTCGGACCATGAATGGTGAGGAGAACCGCCCTGCACTTAACTGCATAGGCCTCAGCCTCCATGCCATTGGCCACAAAATACTGATCCAGGCAGTCGACAAAATCCGCCAATCATCGCCCTCCACGAATCTCTCCAGTATTCCAACAGTGCCCATTGTGCATGCGAAGGTTCTTAAATTACCTCGTCGCCAATTGTTGGAAGCCAATCATCCCAGCCCCAGAGCATCACTGCAGGAGTTCCTCAGGGCAATGTCCTAGGTCCAACCATCTTCAGCTGCTTCATCAATAATCTTTCCTCCATCATAAGATCAGGAGTGGGGATGTTCGCTGATGATTGCATCAAGTTCAGTTCCATTTGCAACTCCTCAGAAAATGAAGCAGTCCATGCCCACATGCAGCAAGACCTGGACAACATTCAGCCTTGAGCTGATAAGAGGCTAGTAACATTCACGCCACACAAGTGTCAGACAATGACCAGCTTCAACAAGCGAGAGTCTAACCACCTCCCCATGACATTCAACAGCATTACTATCATCAAATCCCCCACCATCAACATCCTGGGGATCACCATTGACCAGAAATTTAAGTGGACCGGCCACATAAATACTTTGGTAAAAGAGCAGGTCAGAAGCTGGGTATTCTGCAGCAAGTGACTCACCTCCTGACTCCCCAAAGTCTTTCCACCATCTACAAAGCACAAGTCAAGAGTATGATGGAATATTATAGAAACATAGAAAATAAGTGCAGGAGTAGGCCGTTCGGCCCTTCGAGCCTGCACCACCATTCAATAAGATTATGGCTGATCATTCCCTCAGTATCCCTTTCCTGCTTTCTCTCCATACCCCTTGATTCCCTTAGCCGTAAGGGCCATATCTAACTCCCTCTTGAATATATCCAATGAACTGGCATCAACAACTCTCTGCGGCAGGGAATTCCACAGGTTAACAACTCTCTGAGTGAAGATGTTTCTCCTCATCTCAGTCCTAAATGGCCTACCCCTTATCCTAAGACTGTGTCCCCTGATTCTGGACTTGCCCAACATCGGGAACAATCTACCCGCATCTAACCTGTCCCGTCCCATCAGAATCTTGTACGTTTCTATGAGATCCCCTCTCATCCTTCTAAGCTCCAATGTATAAAGGCCCAGTTGATCCAGTCTCTCCTCATATGTCAGTCCAGCCATCCTGGGAATCAGTCTGGTGAACCTTTGCTGCACTCCCTCAATAGCAAGAAAGTCCTTCCTCAGATTAAGAGACCAAAACTGAACACAATATTCCAGGTGAGGCCTCACCAAGGCCCTATACAACCGCAGTAACATAGAAACATAGAAAATAGGTGCAGGAGTAGGCCATTCGGCCCTTCTAGCCTGCACCGCCATTCAATGAGTTCATGGCTGAACATTCAACTTCAGTACCCCATTCCTGCTTTCTCGCCATAGCCGTTGATCCCCCTAGTAGTAAGGACCTCATCTAACTCCTTTTTGAATATATTTAGTGAATTGGCCTCAACAACTTTCTGTGGTAGAGAATTCCACAGGTTCACCACTCTCTGGGTGAAGAAGTTCCTCCGCATCTCGGTCCTAAATGGCTTACCCCTTATCCTTAGACTGTGACCTCTGGTTCTGGACTTCCCCAACATTGGGAACATTCTTCCTGCATCTAACCTGTCCAGTCCCATCAGAATTTTATATGTTTCTATGAGGTCCCCTCTCATTCTTCTGAACTCCAGTGAATACAAGCCCAGTTGATCCAGTCTTTCTTGATAGGTCAGTCCCGCCATCCCGGGAATCAGTCTGGTGAACCTTCGCTGCACTCCCTCAATAGCAAGAATGTCCTTCCTCAGGTTAGGAGACCAAAACTGTGCACAATACTCCAGGTGTGGCCTCACCAATGCCCTGTACAACTGTAGCAACACCTCCCTGCCCCTGTACTCAAATCCCCTTGCTATGAAGGCCAACATGCCATTTGCTTTCTTAACCGCCTGCTGCACCTGCATGCCAACCTTCAATGACTGATGTACCATGACACCCAGGTCTCTTTGCACCTGCCCTTTTCCTAATCTGTCACCATTCAGATAATAGTCTGTCTCTCTGTTTTTACCACCAAAGTGGATAACCTCACATTTATCCACATTATACTTCATCTGCCATGCATTTGCCCACTCACCTAACCTATCCAAGTCGCTCTGCAGCCTCACAGCATCCTCCTCGCAGCTCACACTGCCACCCAACTTAGTGTCATCCGCAGGTCTCATTGCACCTCCCCTTCTCCTAATCTGCCACCATTCAGATAATATTCTGTCTTTGCGTTTTTGCCCCCAAAGTGGATAACCTCACATTTATCCACATTATAATCTGCCATGAATTTGCCCACTCACCTAACCTGTCCCAGTCACCTTGCAGCCTCTTAGCATCCCCCTCACAGCTCACATCACCACCCAGTTTAGTGTCATCTGTAAACTTGGAGATATTACACTTGCCTGGATGAATGCAGCTCCCACAACACTCAAGAAGCTCGACACCATCCAGGACAAAGCAGTCCACTTGATTGGCAACCTATCCACTTCCTTGAACATGCACTCACTCCACTACTGGCACACCATGGCTGCAGTGTGTACCATCTATTAAATGCATTGCAGCAACTCACCAAGGCTTCTTCGACAGCACTTCCAAAACCTGTGACGTACCCCATCTAGAAGTACAAGGGCAGCAGGCACATGGGAACATCATCTACTCCAAGTTCCCCTTCAAATTACACATGATCCTGACTTGGAAATATATTGCCGTTCCTTCCTCATCGCTGGGTCAAATCCAGGAAATCCCTCCCTAACAGTACCGTGGGAGTGCCTTCACCACAGAGACTGCAGCGTTTCAAGAAGGTGGCTGAGCACTACCTTCTCAAGGGCAATTTAGGGATGGGCAATGAATGCTGGCCTTGCCAGCGATGCCCACATCCCATAAATGGATTGTTGTGTATCTGTAAAGCATGCACTCCCATGTTCCATCACCAGGGAGCGCATACCCTGAAGTCCCAAGGGATCCCAGCATCCCTTGGGAGCACTGTATATAAGCCGGCCCCGAAGGCCTGTTCCTCACTCTGGAGTGTCTTATTAAAGACTGAGGTCACTGTTACTTTAACCTCCCTGTGTGCAGTCTCATCTGTGTTAGGAACACAATAACTGGTGACGAGTATACGAATCCAACGCAAAGGTGCAGCAAACTGTGGGCATCCTGGAGAAGTTCTCGGAGGGTGAGGACTGGGAAGCCTACATTGAATGGCGAGACCAGTAGTTTGTAGCCAACGAGCTGGATGGAGAAGAAAGCGCTGTAAAAAGGAGAACGGTCCTCCTCACGGTCTGTGGGGCACTGACCTACAGCCTCTAGAAGAACCTTCTGGCTCCGGTGAAACCCATAGACAAGTATATGAGGAGCTGTGTACACTGGTTTGGGAGCATCTTAACCTGAGGGAGAGCGTGCTGATGGCGAGGTATCGGTTCGACACATGCCAGTGATCTTAAGGTCAGGAAGTGGCGAGCTACGTCGCCGAGCTAAGGCAACTTTCAGGACAATGTGAGTTTGATGGCTACCTGGAGCAAATGCTCAGAGACTTTTTTGTACTGGGCATTGGCCACGAGACCATCCTATGAAAACTTTTGACTGCAGAGTCACCGACCCTCAGCAAGGCCATTGCGAAAGCACAGGCGTTTATGTCCACCAGTGATAACACCAAACAAATCTCTCAGCACACAAGTGCTAGCAATGTTCATAAATTAACTGGAACTGTGTTTGCGAGCAGAAATGTACAGGGCGGAAACCATGAGTCTGCAACTGCCAGCAGGCCTCAGGTGACCCAGATGACTCAGAGTCCGCAACAAAGGATGAATGCAAGGCAATTCACAGCTTGTTGGCATTGTGGAGGCTTCCATTCAGCCTATTCATGCTGCTTCAAAGGTTATGTTTGCAAGAGTTGTGGAACAATGGGGCACCTCCATTGCAAGCTCTGCAAAACCTGCTAACCACCACATCGCAGAGGAAGCTCGGTCCGTGGTGGATCAAATCAATTTCGAGCCTCAGAGAGAGAAGGTAGATGCTGAAGTACACAGGATGCACACATTTTCGATGAAATGTCCACCTATCATGCTAAATGTAAAATTGAATGGCTTACCCGTATCCATGGAACTGGACATTGGTGCTAGCCAATCCATCATGAGTAAAAAGATGTTTGAGAGACTGTGGTGCAACAAGGCACTCAGACCAGCCCTGAGCCCCATCCACACAAAACTGAGAATGTACACCAAGGAGCTTATCACTATCCTGGGCAGCGCCATGGTCAAGGTCACCTACGAGGGCACGGTGCACGAACTGCCACTCTGGATTGTCCCGGGTGATGGCCTCACACTGCTTGGAAGGAGCTGGTGCGGCAAAATCCGCTGGAACTGGGATGACATCCGAGCATTATCACATGTCGATGAGGCTTCATGTACCCTAGTTCTTAACAAATTTCTTTCCCTTTTTGAGCCAGGCATTGGAAACTTTTCCAGGGCGAAGGTGCGGATTCACTTGGTCCCAGAAGCACGACCCATCCACCACAAGGCATGAGTGGTAGCTCACATGATGAGGGAGAGAGTGGAAATCGAGCTGGACAGGCTGCAACGTGAGGGCATCATCTCCCCAGTGGAATGCAGCAAGTGGGCCAGCCCGATTGTTCCAGTACTCAAAAGTGATGGCTCGGTCAGGATTTGCGGCGATTATAAAGTAACTATTAATTGTTTCTCGCTACAGGACCAATACCCACTACCTAAGGCAGACGACCTATTTGTGATGCTGGCAGGTGCAAGAACTTCACCAAGCTTGACCTGACTTCGGCCTACATGATGCAGGAGCTGGAGGAGTCTTCGAAGGGCCTCACCTGCATCAACACGCACAAGGGACTGTTCATCTACAACAGATGTCCATTTGGAATTTGGTCAGCTGCAACGATCTTCCAGAGAAACATGGAGAGCCTACTCAAGTCGATACCACGCATGGTGGTTTTTCAGGACGATATACTGGTCACGGGTTGGAACACCGTCGAGCACCTACAAAACCTGGAAGAGATCCTCCAGCGACTGGATCGCATAGGGCTGCGGCTGAAGAGGTCGAAATGTGTCTTCATGGCAACAGAAATGGAGTTTTTGGGAAGAAAGATCGCGGCGGACGGCATTCGGCCCACAGATGCCAAGACAGATGCTATCAGGAATGCGTCCAGGCCACAGAACGTTACGGAGCTGCGGTCGTTTCTGGGACTCCTCAACTATTTTGGTAACTTCTGACCGGGGTTAAGCACCCTCTTCGAGCCCTTACATGTGTTATTGCGTAAAGCTGAGAACTGGGTATGGGGGGAAAAAACAAATAATTGCTTTTGAGGAAGCCAGAAATATTTTATGCTCCAACAAACTGCTTGTATTGTATAACCCGTGTAAAAGACTTGTGCTAGCATGTGATGCGTCGTCGTACGGAGTCGGGTGTGTATTACAACAAGCTAACGTTGCGGGGAAGTTGCAACCTGTCGCCTATGCCTGCAGGAGCTTGTCTAAGACCGAGGGGGCCTACAGCATGATTGAGAAAGAGGCATTAGTGCGTGTGTTTGGGGTAAAGAAAATGCTTCAGTACCTGTTCGGCCTCAAATTTGAGCTGGAAACCGATCACAAGCCCCTCACATCCCTGTTCGCTGAAAACAAGGGGATAAATACTAATGCCTCAGCCCGCATACAAAGGTGGGCACTCACGCTATCAGCGTATAACTATACCATCCGCCACAGGCCAGGCACCGAGAACTGTGCGGATGCTCTCAGTCGGCTACCATTGCCCACTACAGGGGTGGAAATGGCACAGCCTGCAAACTTGTTGATGGTGGTGCAGCCCGCAGACTTGTTGATGGTCATGGAAGCATTTGAAAATGATAAATCGCCTGTCATGGCCCGCCAGATTAGGACTTGGACCAGCCAAGATCCTCTGCTGTCCCGAGTAAAAAACTGTGTACTGCATGGGAGCTGGGCCAGCATCCCCGTTGAAATGCAAGAGCTAATCAAGCCGTTCCAGCGGCGAAAGCACGAACTGTCCATTCAGGCAGATTGCCTGTTGTGGGGTAACCGTGTAGTGTGACCCAAAAAGGGCAGGGAGACGTTCATCTCGGATCTCCACAGCACACACCCGGGTATAGTAATGATGAAAGCGATAGCCAGATGCCACGTGTAATGGCCCGGCATCGACTCTGACTTGGAGTCCTGTGTATGGCAATGCAGCGTGTGTGCTCAGTTGAGCAATGTGCCCAGAGAGGCATCACTAAGTTTGTGGTCCTGGCCCTCCAGACCATGGTCGAGGATCCATGTCAACTATGAGGGCCCGTTTCTCGGTAAAATGTTCCTGGTGGTGGTGGATGCTTTTTCAAAATGGATTGAATGTGAAATAATGTCGGGAAGCACCGCCATCATTGAAAGCCTGAGGGCAATGTTTGCCACCCACAGCCTGCCTGACATACTGGTCAGTGACAACGGGCCATGTTTCACCAGTGCCGAATTTAAAGAATTCATGACCCGCAATGGGATCAAACATGTCACCTCGGCCCCGTTTAAACCAGCCTCCAATGGGCAGGCAGAGCGGGCAGTACAAACAATCAAACAGAGCCTTAAACGAGTCACAGAAGGCTCACTCCAAACCCGCCTGTCCTGAGTACTGCTCAGCTACCGCACGAGACACCACTCGCTCACAGGGGTGCCCCTGGCTGAGCTATTCATGAAAAGGACACTTTAAACCAGGCTCTCACTGGTTCACCCCAACCTGCATGATCAGATAGAGAGCAGGCGGCAGCAACAAAATGTAAACGATGTTCACACCACTATGTCATGGGAAATTGATCTGAATAACGCTGTTTATGTGCTAAATATGGACATGGTCCCAAGTGGACCGCGAGCATGGTGATAGCTAAAGAAGGGAGTCGGGTGTTTGTAGTCAAACTAGACAATGGACAAATTTGCAGAAAGCACCTGGACCTCCAGTTCACAGACTGCCCTGAACAACCCACAGCAGACACCACCTTTTTCGAGCCCACAACACACACCCAAAGGATCAACGACACCACGCCGGACCAGGAAATCGAACCCATCACGCCCAACAGCCGAGCAATGCCAGGCTCACCCAGCAGCCCTGCAGGGCCAACAACACGCCAGCCCAGCGAGGGCACAGCCAACACACCAGAACAGACATTTGTACCGAGGCGGTCCACCAGGGAAAGAAAGGCTCCCGACCGCCTCACCTTGTAAATAGTTTTCACTTGGATTTTGTGGGGGAGGGGGGTGATGTTGTGTATCTGTAAAGCATGCACTCCCATGTTCCGTCACCAGGGAGCGCATCCCCTGAAGTCCCAAGGGATCCCAGCATCCCTTGGGAGCACTGTATATAAGCCGGCCCCTTAGGCCTGTTCCTCACTCTGGAGTGTCTTAATAAAGACTGAGGTCACTGTTATTTTAAACTCCCTGTGTGCAGTCTCATCTGTGTTAGGAACACAATATGAATAAAAAAAACAATTTATCAATGACAAAGTTATTAAAATGTGATTATTTTCAATTTGGTTTAGTGTTTGAAGAACAATAACTTGCAATTATATTGTACCTTCCATGTAACAATATGTCCCAAGGTCTTATACAATGAAGACCAATGTTAGGAGAAGCAATTGTAGGCACCAGAAAAAGTTAAGTCTTAAATAGGCAAAAATAACAATTTTGACTCTGTATTAATTCAGAAATGCTGCTGTTTTCATTAATGCCTGCATTGAAAGTTGAAATACTTTTGAAATGATCAGAAAATTATGCAGAGCACATGGCCGAATTACCAATATATGCTTTCAGTGAAGTGAGCAGAGTCAAATAATTATCCCTAATATGTAGGGAGTGATTTTCAATAGCTGTCACTGGAAAATACCGGCATTTAAATTGTTTTTTTATATCCCTGTTTCTTGGCTGCCTGATGCAATTTTCATGCCAGCCTGCAAAAGGATGTCCAAAATAGGCGGGAGCCTATTTAAAAATGAAAATCAATGTCTTATGTTGTCTGTTGTTACTTGTTTGTAATTTTCAGTCCTAATGGGTGGAACATTGCACCCATTGGTACTAGGCCTTGAGTCGCCGAACCAATGGTCCTTAAACGGACCACTGGAGGCTGCTCACAAAACAGCTACTAAAATTATTTGCCGGCATTTTTGTGGGACTAGGTGAAGCATAATGCTCCACTGGACCACAAAATATAACTATGACCTACTGCCGACTATTCAGTGGGCCACCCTTCCCCTCTGGGATTGCCAGATATGGGTTCAAGTCCCATTCTAGAGACTTAATTTAGACTGACACTTCAGTGCAGTACTGAGGGAGTGTTATTGTGGTGTCCTTACACCTTACTATAGAATCACACGAGGCATGTACTGCAGACAAGGTCACTACATGACCTGAACCTTTATTCCCAGGACCAAGAAATGCTGATCCTGCGTGGGACCTCCCTTTATATACCTGGATGACCAGGTGAGGAGTGCCTCCCACAAGTTCACCCCCTGTGGTTAAGATGTGCATTTCTCAGGTGTATGCAGTGTACAGTGCTGTTACATATTGGTTACAGTTATGTGAAGGTTACAAACATGACATCACCTCCCCCCAATGTCTTTGGGTCAAAGATTGAGTCTTTCAGGCGGTCGACGCTCTCTCGTGGAGCGCCGCAGTTGGGGCTCTGATGGTTGAGCCTTGGCATGCGCCTCTGTCGCCTGAGGTAATTCCGGCCTGTCCGGGCTGGCCGCAGGGACTGTGCATGCTGGTGAATGTCCTTGTTGCTCGTTCACTGGCAGTGGTGTGGGTAACATCTCATGATCTTCCTCAGGTTCCTCAGTGTCCAGGCTGAATCTTTTCTTTACCTGGTACAGATGTTTGCAGCATATCTGCCCATTGTTAAGTCTGACCACTATGACCCTATTCCCCTCTTTGCCAATTACAGTACCCTCAAGCCACTTGGGTCCCAAAGCATTATTGAGAATGAATACAGGGTCATCGATTTCTATGCATCTCCCCACTGAGTTGCGATCATGGCACTCGATTTGGGACTGGCGCCTACCCTCAACAATATCTGTCAGGGCTGGATGAATAAGGGACAGCCTCGTTTTAAGCGTACATTTCATGAGTAGTTCTGTGGGCGGGACTCCCGTGAGTGAATGCGGGCGGGACCTTTAGGCCAGCAGGAGGCGCAATAGGCGGTACTGAAGGGAGGGTCCTTGAACCTGGAGCATGCCCTGTTTTATGATTTGAACCACACGTTCCGCCTGACCATTGGAAGCCGGCTTGAACGGTGCTGTCCTGACGTGTTTGATACCATTACCTGACATAAACTCCTGGAATTCAACGCCTGGCCATTGTCGCTAACCAGGATATCCGGCAAGCCGTGGGTTGCAAAGACTGTACTCTGACTCTCCACAGTGGTGGATGTCGTGCACGAATTCAATATGATGCACTCGATCCATTTCGAGTATGCATCGACAACAATAAGGAACATTTTTCCCATGAATGGGCCCGCGTAGTCTACGTGAATACGTGATCATGGCCTGGTGGGCCAGGGCCATGGGCTGAGTAGGGCCTCCCTGGGGGCATTTCCCAGCTGAGCACACGTCGTGCACCTGCGAACCCAGTGTTCCAGGTCTGAGTCAATTCCCGGCCACCATACATGTGACCGGGCAATGGCCTTCATTAGCACGATGCCTGCGTGCTCGCTGTGGAGTTCCCTGATGAACGCTTCCCTTCCTTTCTGGGGCATGACTACCCGGCTGCCCCATAGCAGGCAGTCGGCTTGGATGGCGAGCTCGTCCATCCGTCTGTGAAACGGTCTGACCTCCTTCTGACGCTCCGTGTGCGGGTGCCCAATCCCCAGTCAGGACACATTTCTTTATCAGGGATAGGAGGGGATCTCTGTTGGTCCAGATTTTGATGAGTGTTGGGGGAGCCTGCGGTGTCGAAAGCCTCAACAGCCATGACCATCTCCGCGCTTTGCTCCGATGCCCCCTCAGTGGTCGCCAGTGGGAGCCTGCTGAGCACGTCAGCACAATTTTTGGTGCCTGGCTGGTGCTGTATGGTGTAGTCATACGCAGCCAGCGTGAGGGACCATCGCTGTATGCGAGCTGATGCATTGGCATTGACAGCTTTGCTGTCGGACAACAGGGATATTAGCGGCTTGTGGTCCGTTTCTAACTCGAACCTTCTGCCGAAAAGGTACTGGTGCATCTTTTTCACCCCGCAGACACATGCGAGTGCTTCCTTTTCAACCATCCCATATCTCCGTTCTGCCTGGGAGAGTGACCTGGAGGCATAAGCCACAGGTTGGAGTTGGCCCTCATCATTACTCTGCTGCAACAAGCACCCAACCCAATAGGATGATGCATCACACTTTAAAACCAGTTTCTTACAGGGGTTGTACAAGGTCAACAGCTTGTTAGAACAAAGCAGGTTCCGCGCCCGATTGAAAGCCTGTTCTTGACAGTCCCCCCAAAACCATTCACAACCCTTACGCAGGAGCATGTGTAGCGGCTCCAACAATGTGCTTAAGTTCGGCAGAAAGCTCCCGAAGTAGTTCAAGAGTCCCAGGAATGACCGCAACTCCGATGTGTTGCCGGGCCTGGGTGCATGACGGATCGCCTCTGTTTTGGATTCAGTAGGCCGGATCCCGTCTGCGGCAACCCTCCTGCCCAAAAACTCGACCTCTGGGGCCAAAAACACACACTTTGACTTCTTTAGTCGCAAGCCTACCCGGTCCAGTCCTCATAGCACCTCCTCCAGGTTGTGTTCCTCGGTGTCTTGACCCGTGATTAGGATGTCATCTTGGAATAAGATTGTTCCAGGAATGGATTTAAGCAAGCGTTCCATGTTCTTCTGGAAGATAGCAGCTGCTGAACAATGCCAACTGGACACCTGTTGTAAACAAATAGCCCCTTGTGCGTAGTGATGGTGATCAGAAGGTTGGATTCTTCAGCCAGTTCCTGAGTCATGTAGGCTGAAGTAGGTCCAACTTGGTGAATAGCTTGCCACCTGCCAGCATGGCAAAAAGATCCTCTGTTCTCGAAAGCGGGTATTGGTCCTGTAGTGACACTCGGTTGATGGTGGCCTTGTAGTCGCCCCAAATCCTGACCGAGCCATCCGCTTTAAGGACAGGAACGATGGGGCTTGCCCAGTCACTGAATTCAACAGGCGAAATTATGCCCTCTCTTAGCAGCCTGTCCAACTCACTCTCAATTCTATCACGCATCACATACAGCATGGCTCTGGCTTTGTGGTGCACTGGTCTGGCGTCCGGGGTGATGCGTATCACAACTTTGGTGCCCTTAAAAGTCCCGACACCTGGTTGAAAAAGTGACTCGAATTTCTGTAGGACCTGTGAGCATGAACTTCGCTCCACAGATGAAATGGCGCACACATCCCCACATTTCCAGTTCATCTTGGCTAACCAGCTCCTCCCCAAGAGCACGGGACCATTCCCCGGGATAATCCAGAGTGGCAGCCGGTTCTCCAATCCATTGTGTGTGACCACCAAGTTTGCACTGTCTAGCACTGGGATGATCTCTCTGTTATACGTCCGTAACTGCATGTCAATGCGTTCCAGTTGGGCCTGTTAGCTTTGAGTGGCCATAGTTTTTCAAATTGTTGGGCACTCATAAGTGACTGGCAGGCTCCTGTGTCCAGCTCCATGCGTACCGGGATGCCATTTAATAGGACTTTCATCATCATAGGCATTTTGGTATATGAGCTGTGGATGTCTGCCACATGAACCCGCTGGACTTCAGTGTCCATAGCTTTGCCCCAAGCTACAACCTGCCTTGCAGAACCCTTGTCTGGTTCCTCTGCCTCATAAACTAGCCTCGCTACGGGCTTTCTGCACATTCTGGATAGCACATTTAGTGAGTTGGTCACACCGCAGGTAAGGGTTAGGACAGATAGTGAATGGATGACCAAGAGACAAGGCAAGCAGGAAGGTAGTGCAGGAGTCACCTGCGGTCATCTCCCTCCAAAACAGATAGACCGTTTTGGATACTGTTGGGGGAGATGACTTACCAGGGGAAGGCACCAGCAGCCAGGTCCATGGCACCGTGGGTGACTCTGCTGCACAGAAGGGTGGGAAAAAGAGTGGGAGAGCTATAGTGATAGGGGACTCTATTGTAAGGGGAATAGATAAGAGTTTCTGCGGCCGCAATCGAGACTCCAGGATGGTATGTTGCCTCCCTGTTGCAAGGGTTAAGGATGTCTTGGAGTGGCTGCAGAGCGTTCTGGAGAGGGGGGTGTGAACAGCCAGTTGTCGTGGTACATGTAGGTACCAACGATATAGGTACGAAGTGGGAAGAGGTCCTACAAGCTGAATTTAGGGAGCTAGGAGTTAAATTAAAAAGTAGGACCTCAAAGGTAGTAATCTCTGGATTGCTACCAGTGCCACATGCTAATCAGAGTAGAGGGAACAGGATAGTTAGAATAAATATGTGGCTTGAGCAGTGGTGCAAGAGGGAGGGATTCACATTCCTGGGACATTGGAACTAGTTCTGGGGGAAGTGGGACCTGTACAAAAGGAACGGTCTGCACTTGGGCAGGACTGGAACTGATGTCCTGGGGGTAACATTTCCTAATGCAGTTCGGGAGTGTTTAAACTAATATGGCAGGGGGATGGGAACCTATGCAACGAGATAGGGTGAAGTAATATGGAGTCAGAAACAGATGGTAGAAAGGTAAAAAGCAATAGTGGAAGGCCGAGTAAACAAAGGCAAGAAATAAAAAGGGCCACACTACATCATAATTATAAAAGGACAAAGGGTGTTAAAAAAACAAGGCTTTGTGTCTTAATGCAAGGAGTATCCGTAATAAGGTGGATGAATTAAATGTGCAAATAGATGTTAACAGATATGATGTGATTGGGATTACAGAGACATGGCTCCAGGATGATCAGGGCTGGTAACTCAACATCCATGGGTATTCAACATTCAGGAAGGATAGAATAAAAGGAAAAGGAGGTGGGGTAGCATTGCTGGTTAAAGAGGAGATTAATGCAATAGTTAGGAAGGACATTAGCTTGGATGATGTGGAATCTATATGGGTAGAGCTGCAGAACACCAAAGGGCAAAAAACGTAAGTGGGAGTTGTGTACAGACATTCAAACAGTAGTAATGATGTTGGGGAGGGCATCAAACAGGAAATTATGGGTGCATGCAATAAAGGTGCAGCAGTTATAATGGGTGACTTTAATATGCATATAGGTTGGGCTAACCAAACTGGAAGCAATACGGTAGAGGAGGATTTCCTGGAGTGCATAATGGATGGTTTTCTAGACCAATATGTCGAGGAACCAACTAGGGGCAGGCCATCTTAGACTGGGTGTTGTGTATAGAGAGAGGATTAATTAGCAATCTCGTTGTGCGAGGCCCCTTGGGGAAGAGTGACCATAATATGGTGGAATTCTACATGAGGATATAGGATGAAACAATTAATTCAGAGACCATGGTCCAGAACTTAAAGAAGGGTAACTTTGAAGGTATGAGGCGTGAATTGGCTAGGATAGATTGGCGAATGATACTTAAGAGGTTAACTGTGGATGGGCAATGGCAGACATTTAGAGACCGCATGAATGAACTACAACAATTGTACATCCCTGTCTGGCATAAAAATAAAAAAGGGAAGGTGGTTCAACCATGGCTATCAAGAGAAATCAGGGATAGTATTAAAGCCAAGGAAGTGGCATACAAATTGGCCAGAAATAGCAGTGATCCCGGGGACTGGGAGAAATTTAGAACTCAGCAGAGGAGGACAAAGGGTTTGATTCGGGCAGGGGAAATAGAGTACGAAAGGAAGCTTGCAGGGAACATTAAGACGGACTGCAAAAGCTTCTATAGATATGTAAAGAGAAAAAGGTTAGTAAAGACAAACATTGGTCCCCTGCAGTCAGAATCAGGGGAAGTCATAACGGGGAACAAAGAAATGGCAGACCAACTGAACAAGTTCCTTGGTTCGGTATTCACTAAGGAGGACACAAACAACCTTCCGGATATAAAAGGGGTCAGAGAGCCTAGTAAGAAGGAGGAACTGAGGGAAATCCTTATTAGTCAGGAAATTGTGTTGGGGAAATTGATGGGATTGAAGGCCGATAAATTCCCAGGGCCTGAAGGTCTGCATCCCAGAGTACTTAAGGAGGTGGCCTTGGAAATAGCGGATGCATTGACAGTCATTTTCCAACATTCCATAGATTCTGGATCAGTTTCTATGGAGTGGAGGTTGGCCAATGTAACCCCACTTTTTAAAAAAGGAGGGAGAGAGAAAACAGGGAATTATAGACCGGTCAGCCTGACATTGGTAGTGGGTAAAATGATGGAATCAATTATTAAGGATGTCATAGCAGCGCATTTGGAAAGAGGTGACATGATAGGTTCAAGTCAGCATGGATTTGTGAAAGGAAAATCATGCTTGACAAATCTTCTGGAATTTTTTGAGGATGTTTCCAGTAGAGTGGACATGGGAGAACCAGTTCATATGGTGCATTTGGACTTTCAGAAGGCTTTCGACAAGGTCCCACACAAGAGATTAATGTGCAAAGTTAAAGCACATGGGATTGGGGGTAGTGTGCTGACGTGGATTGAGAACTGGTTGGCAGACAGGAAGCAAAGAGTAGGAGTAAATGGGTACTTTTCAGAATGGCAGGCAGTGACTAGTGGGGTACCGCAAGGTTCTGTGCTGGGGCCCCAGCTGTTTATATTGTACATTAATGATTTAGACGAGGAGATTAAATGTAGTCTCTCCAAATTTGCGGATGACACTAAGTTGGGTGGCAGTGTGATCTGCGAGGAGGATGCTATGAGGCTGCAGAGTGACTTGGTAGGTTAGGTGAGTGGGCAAATGCATGGCAGATGAAGTATAATGTGGGATAAATGTAAGTTATCCACTTTGGTGGTAAAAACAGAGAAACAGACTATTATCTGAATGGTGACAGATTAGGAAAAGGGGAGGTGCATCGAGACCTGGGTGTCATGGTACATCAGTCATTGAAGGTTGGCATGCAGGTACAGCAGGCGGTTCAGAAAGCAAATGGCATGTTGGCCTTCATAGCGAGGGGATTTGAGTACAGGGGCAGGGAGGTGTTACTACAGTTGTACAGGGCCTTGGTGAGGCCACACCTGGAGTATTGTGTACAGTTTTGGTCTCCTAACCTGAGAAAGGACATTCTTGCTATTGAGGGAGTGCAGCGAAGGTTCACCAGACTGATTCCTGGGATGGCGGGACTGACATATCAAGAAAGATTGGATCAACTAGGTTTGTATTCACTGGAGTTCAGAAGAATGAGAGGGGATCTCATAGAAATGTTTAAAATTCTGTTGGGTTTAGACAGGTTAGATGCAGGAAGAATGTTCCCAATGTTGGGGAAGTCTAGAACCAGGAGTCACAGTCTAAGGATAAGGGGTAAGCCATTTAGGACTGAGATGAGGAGAAACTTCTTCACCCAGAGAGTGGTGAATCTGTGGAATTCTCTACCACAGAAAGTTGTTGAGGCCAATTCACTAAATATATTCAAAAAGGAGTTAGATGTCGTCCTTACTACTAGGGGGATCAAGGGGTATGGCGAGAAAGCAGGAATCGGGTACTGAAGTTGCATGTTCAGCCATGAACTCATTGAATGCCGGTGCAGGCTCGAAGGGCAGAATGGCCTACTCCTGCACCTATTTTCTATGTTTCTGTGTTTCTATCCTGGCCAAATGTCCACTGAAGTTACAGTTTCTACAGATAAATTGTTGAAACCTACAGGTTTTCACAGCATGTCTGCACTGCACCTCCAGCATGAGCTGAGGTTGTTGTGAACAAGGGAACTGTTACCACGCATTCCTCTCTGATTGTCTCTTTGATTACTCGTGAGCACTCTGTTGGTGAGTGTCAATGGTCCCATCCCGGGACGCGTTGTCCCTTGTGATGGCGTGAATTGCCGATCCCCCTGCCATTGTCTCTGTTGCTGGCCCATCCTAGAGTCTGTTGCTGCCTGGGCAGTGTCGAATTGCCCTTGCTTGCCTGCGGGGTTCTGAGTCGCGTTTACAATGTTAACTCCCTGGTCTATCGCCACGTTGGAACCAGGGCTGCGCGCGTAAATTATCTTGGTCTCCTCTTCCCCTGCCATGAAGGTCTGAGCTATCAATGCTGCCCTTTCCAAAGTCAAGTCCTTGGTCTCAATAAGTTTCCTGAAAATCCTGGCATTACAATTCCCTCAATGAAGAAATCCTTTAACATCTCCCCCCTGCAGGCGTCTGTGAACTTACAGAGGCTGGCCAAGCACCGAAGGTCCGCAACCAAGTGCGCTATGCATTGTCCCTCCCGACGCCGGTGCATGTAGAACCGGTGCCGGGCCATGTGTATACTGCTCGCTGGTTTGAGGTGCTCAACGATCAGTGTGCTGAGTTCTTCAAAGGACTTGTCCGCCGGCTTCCCGGGTGCGAGCAGGTCTTTCATCAGTGCATACGTCTTGGATCCACAGCTGATCAGTAGATGCGCCCTCCGCTTGTCAGCCACTTCCTCTCCCAGCCAGTCCTTTATGACAAAGCTCTGTTGGAGCCTCTCAACGAAATCGTCCCAGTCCTCACCAACACAGTACCGTTCCTCTGTGCTACCAGTGGTCATCCTCGTGGGTCATTGATTCCCGTTTCTTGTCGCTAAATGTGGTGTCCTTACACCTTACTATCGAATCACACGAGGCATGTACTGCAGACAAGGTCACTACGAGACCTGAACCTTTATTCTCAGGACCAAGAAGTGCTGACCCTGCATGGGACCTCCATTTATATACCTGGGTGACCAGGTGAGGAGTGTCTCCCACAAGTTCATCCCCTGTGGTCAAGGTGTGCATTTCTCAGGTGTATGCAGTGTACAGTGTTGTTACATAAAGGTTACAGTTATATGAAGGTTACAAATATGACAATTATAATGTTGGATGTGCTGTCTTTCAGATGAGCTATTAAACTGAAGCCCCATCTGCCTCTCTCAGGCGGATGGAACAGATTCCATGGCACTATTTGAAGAAGTGCAGAGGAGTTCTCTCTGGTATCCTGGCCAATATTTATCCCTTAGCCAACATCACTAAACCAGATGATCTGGTCAGATATCTCGTTATTGTTTATGGGACCTTGCTATGTGCAAATACTGCCAGGTTTCCTACGTTACAACAATGACTACACTTCAAAAATACTCCTTTGAGACATCCTGAGGCCATGAAAGGTGCTATGGAAATGCAAGTTATTTCTTTATTTTCTTTCTATTTGCAGCCTGTATTACACAGAATGTGCCTGAAAGCAACAAGCCTCTTTATCTCACTCAGTTTTCTGTTCTTCCTGCAGGCTTTTAAAAAGGTGTCACTTATCGAATACCTCTTGGTTTATCTTATCTTCTCTCCTGCCCTGTTTAGCTTTGGTGCGATCCAATATTATGAGTGTTGGTCCTTCACCAGAATTCTCAATTCTAGGGAAAAATAATTCTACAGTATCGACATTTGTTGTAACACATGCTCAAGTAAAGATGCATGGAACACAACTGTGTGCAAAATCTTAGCATGATAAGGATGAACCTATGATCCAATGCTCCCACTGGCCAGTCTGGGAATGAGGGTCAGAGATAGGGCGATGACATTAAGTCTTCAATCCCAGGTTCCTGTAAATGTAGTTCTCCACTCGGAACATGGGATCGCAGAATCAGCCCTGATTTGAGATGTTGTTCACAATTAAAATGTAATATTGTATAAATATTATAAATTTTACACACTCTCTGTATAGGATACATGATAGAGCAAAGTCTGCCAATGTACCTGGGTACTTTCAAATTTCATTGAACCCTCTGCCAAACCCGGCAGCAATTTCAAGCCAGCTAGTAAAAGGATAAGGTGCTGTACTATGTGTCAGAAATATAGATTTATCCAAAAGTAATCTCAACCCAGAAATAAAGAAGCGTTGAATATGACAACCTGCCAAAAGTAATATTATGAGCTAAATGGTGATCTGTGACCTACTTCAAGAATGATAGTATGGCCATTTTTTTAAATACTTTAAAAAATCATAAATCTGATAAATGACAATACCTATAATGCGTAGGGGCCCTTTAAGTTATTCTGTCCATCTGAATCATTGTATAGAGAGAAATTGTCTTCTCATGGCCTATCAGCATGTTCAAAGTTCTTATCCTTGTCTTCAAAATCTCTCCATGGTCTCATCTAACATCACCTTAGCAATAACGACTTGGAAGAAGGGACTGAGTGTAACGTAGACAAGTTTGCTGATGATACAAAGATGGGAGGAAAAGCAATGTGTGAGGAGGACACAAAAAATCTGCAAAAGGACATAGACAGGCTAAGTGAGTGAGCAAAAATTTGGCAGATGGCGTATAATGTCGGAAAGTGTGAGGTCATGCACTTTGGCAGAAAAAATCAAAGAGCAAGTTATTATTTAAATGGAGAAAGATTGCAAAGTGCCGCAGTACAGCGGGACCTGAGGGTACTTGTGCATGAAACATAAAAGGATAGTGTTGCGTATGCAATAACTCAAAAGGCTTAGTACCGTGAACTCAATCAGGTGCAACCTGACTCTACTTTATTAGCTCTCAAAGTCAGGATTAAATGGAGGCTTTCGTTATATACAAGGGCTGCACGTGTCTGTCTGTGGCCCTCCGACTGTCACTCCCACTGGTGGCAGGTAAACCAAGGCATACATACATTACATCATTCCTCCCCAAGATCTTGGTATCAGTCCTATTCACAAATTGAGATGGTCCGGGGCTTTCCACTCCCTAGTTGATCGTCTCAGTTCAATTCCAGATCTGGGTGAGCTTTTCGAGTCATGAGACTTGAGGCTGGGTAGCCAATCTAATGGGAGTGGCAGTGTCCATGTTGGGAATTGAAGGTCCAGATTCATTGACAACAGCAGGGTCTTCTGATGGCTGAATATGAATCGGTTGGTCATTGGTGGTGTCTTCTTCAAGCTGTTCCAGTTCGTCTGTGTGCCGCAATTTTGTCTGGTCAATGTGCCTCCTGCATGTTTGCCCATTAGTGAGCCTGACAATAAGCATCCTGTTACCCTCCTTGGCCGTAACAGTGTCAGTGACCCACTTGGGGTATTGACCATAATTTAGCACATACACAGGATCAGT
Organism: Pristiophorus japonicus; assembly: GCF_044704955.1. Lineage (NCBI taxonomy): Eukaryota > Metazoa > Chordata > Chondrichthyes > Pristiophoridae > Pristiophorus > Pristiophorus japonicus. The sequence continues at coordinate 94,257,562 of NC_091978.1, read as the reverse complement.
AATAGAGATGTTGCATGACACGTCAGTGTGATCATGATACCACTGCTGATGTTGACGTCTGTTTTCGAAGTGATCATTAAGATCAGGGTGGACAAGCGAGAGGCTGGTTTGAGACCTCTCTTCATCACCAGTTTAGCAGGGGGGACCCCGGTAAGCGTGTGTGGTCTCGTCCTGTAACTAAGCTGCATGCGTGACAAGCGAGTCTGCAAAGAACCATGAGTTATGCGTTTCAGGCTCTGCTTGATGGTTTGGACAGCCCTCTCCGCTTCACCATTGGACGCGGGTTTGAATGGTGCTGACCTTACATGCTTGATGCCATTGAGTCTCATAAACTCTTGAAACTCCAAACTCGTGAAGCACGATCCGTTGTCGCTCACAACGATGTCGGGCAGACCATGAGTGACAAACATGGCACGACGGCTCTCAATGGTGGCTGTGGATGTGCTGGATGACACGATTACACATTCTATCCATTTGGAATATGCATCCACCACCACCAAAAACATTTTGCCCAGGAAAGGACCCGCATAGTCGATGTGGATCCTCGACCATGGTGTGGATGGCTACGACCACAAACTTAGCAGAGGTGCACTGCTTAACTGCATGCAAGTGTTGCACTGATGCACCCATGACTCCAAATCAGAGCCCATGCCAGGCCATCAAACGTGAGACCTGATGGCCTTCATCATCACAATACTGGGATGGGTACTGTGTAAATCCCGTACAAATCTCTCCCTGCCTTTCTTGGGCATAACAACACAATTACCCCATAGCAAACAATCAGATTGAATGGATAGTTTGTCTTTGCGATGGTTTTAAGGTTTGGTCTCATCATACACTTCCCTGGAATGGCTAATCAATCACCACTAAGGACACAACGTTTTACAACCGATAAGATTGGATCCTGGCTGGTCCAGATCCTAACTTGTTGAGCAGTGACAGGCGACCCTTCACTCTCAAAGACATCCATGACCAACAGTAGGTCAGCGGGCTGTGGCGTTTCCACCTTGGGCGTGGGCAACGGTAAATGGCTCAATGCATTGGCACAATTCTCGGTGCCAGATCTATGGTGAATGACATAATCATAGGCAGATTCCACCTCTGGATGCGGGATGACGCGTTGGTATAGATATCTTTATGTTCTGAAAACAAAGATACGAGCGGCTTGTGATAATTTTCAAGCTTGAAACGAAGCCCAAACAGATATTGGCGCATCTTTTTAACCCCATATACGCAGGCTAAAGCTTCTTTTTCGACCATGCCGTAGGCTCTTTCCACTTTAGATATGTTTCTCGACGCGTACGCAATGGGTTGTAGCTTGCCCGATTCATTGGATTGTTGGAGCACGCAACCAACCCCATGTGAAGAAGCGTCACAGGCCAATACTAACTGCTTGCACGGGTCATAATGTACCAGCAATTTATTGGAACAAAGCAGATTTCTAGCCTTCTCGAAGGCCCTGTCTTGAGGTACACCCCAAACCCAGTTGTTGCCTTTTCTGAGCAGCATGTGAAGTGGCTCGAATAATGTGCTCAATTTAGGTAAGAAATTACCGAAGTAGTTGAGAAGACCAAGGAACGAACGCAGCTCCATCACATCCTGGGGTCTGGGTGCATTGTTGATGTCCTCTGTTTTCGAGTTCGTAGACCTGATGCCATCTGCAGCAATCTTCCTTCCCAGGATAGACAAGAAGGGAAAGGAGGTGGGGTCGCGCTGTTAATAAAGGATGATATCTGGGCAGTTGTGAGAGACGATATTGGCTCTAATGAACAAAATGTTGAATCATTGTGGGTGGAGATTAGAGATAGTAAGAGGAAAAACTCACTGGTGGGCGTAGTTTATAGGCCCCCAAATAATAACTTCACGGTGGGGCGGGCAATAATCAAGGGAATAATGGAGGCATGTGAAAAAGGAACGGTAGTAATCATGGGAGATTTTAACCTACATATCGATTGGTCAAATCAAATCGCACGGGGTAGCCTTGAGGAGGAATTCATAGAATGCATACGGGATTGTTTCTTAGAACAGTGTGTTACAGAACCTACAAGGGAGCAAGCTATCTTAGATCTGGTCCTGTGTAATGAGACAGGAATAATAAACGATCTCCGAGTAAAAGATCCTCTTGGAATGAGTGATCACAGTATGGTTGAATTTGAAATACAGATTGAGGGTGAGGAAATAGTGTCTCAAACGAGCGTACTATACTTCAACAAAGGGGACTACAATGGGATGAGGGCAGAGTTGGCTAAAGTAGACTGGAATCACAGACTAAACGGTGGCATAATTGAGTAACAGTCGAGGACTTTTAAGGAGCTCTTTCATAGTGCTCAACAAAAATATATTCCAGTGAAAAAGAAGGGTGGTAAGAGAAGGAATAACCAGCCGTGGATAACCAAGGAAATAAAGGAGAGTATCAAATTAAAAACCAATGCGTATAAGGTGGCCAAGGTTAGTGGGAAACTAGAAGATTGGGAAAATTTTAAATGACAGCAAAGAGTGACGAAGAAAGCAATAAAGAAAGGAAAGATAGATTACGAAGATAAACTTGCGCAAAACATAAAAACGGATAGTAAAAGCTTTTACCGACATATAAAACGGAAAAGAGTGATGAAAGTAAATGTTGGTCCCTTAGAAGATGAGAAGGGGGATTTAATAATGGGAAATGTGGAAATGGCTGAGACCTTAAATAATTAATTTGCTTTGGTCTTCACAGTGGAAGATATAAAAACTATGCCAAAAATTGCTGGTCACAGGAATGTGGGAAGGGAGGTCCTTGAGACAATCAATATCACTAGAGGTTAGTGCTGGACAGGCTAATGGGACTCAAGGTAGACAAGTCCCCTGGTCCTGATGAAATGCATCCCAGGGTATTAAAAGAGATGGCGGAAGTTATAGCAGAGGCATTCATTATAAGCTACCAAAATTCTCTGGACTCTGGGGAGGTACTAGTGGATTGGAAAGCAGCTAATGTAACGCCTCTGTTTAAAAAAGGGGGCAGGCAAAAGGCAGGTAACTATAGGCCGGTTAGTTTAACATCTGTAGTGGGGAGAATGCTTGAAACTATCATTAAGGAAGAAATAGCGGGACATCTAGATAGGAATAGTGCAATCAAGCAGACGCAGCATGGATTCATGAAGGGGAAATCATGTTTAACTAATTTACTGGAATTCTTTGAGGATATAACGAGCATGGTGGATAGAGGTGTACCAATGGATGTGGTGTATTTAGATTTTCAAAAGGCATTCGATAAGGTGGCACACAAAAGGTTACTGCAGAAGATAAAGATACGCAGAGTCAGAGGAAATGTATTAGCATGGATAGACAATTGGCTGGCTAACAGAAAGCAGAGAGTCGGGATAAATGGGTCCTTTTCAGGTTGGAAATCGGTGGTTAGTGGTGTGCCACAGGGATTGGTGCTGGGACCACAACTGTTTACAATATACATAGATGACCTGAAAGAGGGGACAGAGTGTAGTGTAACAAAATTTGCAGATGGCACAAAGATTAGTGGGAAAGCGGGTTGTGTAGAGGACGCAGAGAGGCTGCAAAGAGATTTAGATAGGTTAAGCGAATGGGCTAAGGTTTGGAAGATGGAATACAATGTCGGAAAGTATGAGGTCATCCACCTTGGGAAAAAAACAGTAAAAGGGTACATTATTTGAATGTGGAGAAATTACAACATGCTGCGGTGCAGAGGGACCTGGGGGTCCTTGTGCATGAATCCCAAAAAGTTAGTTTGTAGGTGCAGCAGGTAATCAGGAAGACGAATGGAATGTTGGCCTTCATTGCGAGAGGGATAGAGTACAAAAGCAGGGAGATCCTTCTGCCACTGTATAGGGTATTGGTGAGGCCGCACCTGGAGTACTGCGTGCAGTTTTGGTCATCTTACTTAAGGAAGGATATACTAGCTTTGGAGGGGGTACAGAGATGATTCACTAGGCTGATTCCGGAGATGAGGGGGTTACCTTATGATGATAGATTGAGTAGACTGGGAATTTACTCGCTGGAGTTCAGAAGGATGAGGGGTGATCTTATAGAAACATTTAAAATAATGAAAGGGATAGACAAGATAGAGGCAGAGAGGTTGTTTCCACTGGTTGGGGAGACTAGAACGAGGGGACACAGCCTCAAAATACAGGGGAGCCAATTTAAAACCGAGTTGAGAAGGAATTTCTTCTCCCAGAGGGTTGTGAATCTGTTCAAATTCTCTGCCCAAGGAAGCAGTTGAGGCTAGCTCATTGAATGTATTCAAGTCACAGATAGATAGATTTTTAACTAATAAGGGAATTAAGGGTTACGGGGAGCGGGTGGGTAAGTGGAGCTGAGTCCACGGCCAGATCAGGCATGATCTTGTTGAATGGCGGAGCAGGCTCGAGGGGCTTGATGGCCTACTCCTGTTCCTAATTCTTATGTTCTTATGTTCTTATGAACTCGACTTCCAGTGCCATAAAGACGCACTTTGAACATTTCAGCCTGAGCCCCACTTTATCCAGACAACATAGAACCTCTTCCAGGTTGTGCAGGTGTTCGGCAGTGTAACAACCTGTGACCAGAATGTCATCTTGGAACACCACGGTTCTAGGGACAGACTTCAGTAAACTGTCTATGTTTCTCTGAAATATGGCTGCAGCCAAGCGAATTCCGAAAGGGCACCTGTTGTAAATGAACAACCCTTATGCGTATTGATGCACGTAAGTTTCTTCGATGATTCAACAAGCTCCTGTGTCATTATAGGCCGACGTCAGATCCAATTTGCTGAACGACTTTCCCCCAGCTAGCGTTGCAAACAGGTCATCAGCTTTTGGTAACGGGTACTGATCCTGTTTCAAAACTTGATTGATCATAACCTTGTAGACTCCACAAATCCTGACAGTGCCATCACTCTTCAGCACAGAAACAATGGGACTAGCCCATTCGTTAAGTTCGACCGGTGAAGTGACCCCTTCATGTTGGAGTCTGTCCAGTTCGATTTTGACCTTCCACCTCATCATGTATGGGACCGCCCGGCTTTGTGATGGACGGGTCTTACATTCGAGTCAAGGTGGATCTGCACCTTGGCTCCCGTGAGATTTCCGATGCCTGGTTCAAACAGCGAGGGAAATGTGTTCAGCACTTGAGCACACGAAGCGTCATCCACCGATGACAAAGCTTTAATATCGTTCCAGTCCACTTTATTTTTTCGAGCCAACTCCTGCCGAGCAGCGTTGGACCATTGCCTGGAATGATCCACAGCGATAGATCATGAACTGCCCCATCACACGACACCTTGACTGCTGCACTGCCAATCACTGGTATGAGCTCTTCGGTGTAGGTACGCAATTTTGCATTTACTGGACTTAGCTTGGGTTTCACGGCCTTGGTGTCCCACAGCTTTTCGAAAGTCCTCTGGCTCATAATTGACTGACTCACAGCCTTGTCTAATTCCATAGATACCGGCACGTCGTTCAATTTTATTTCAATCATTATCGGTTGGCTCTTTGTCAGGAATGAGTGTACACTATATTCCTCCTTGGGTATCTTGCGTTGCATTGCCGGATCCGCTCCGGATCCGTCATCATCATCCTCGCAGCACGCTTGCTGAGCTGCAGACACATCCGCTGAATGTGCCCCATTTTCGCACAGCTTCTACAAATATACTCTCTGAAATGGCACTGATGAGGCCGATGTGAGCCCGCATAACGCCAACAGGGTGAAATCGAATTCATGCCCAATGGTGGACTTTGAGTAGCTACAGGTTTCACAAACACAGTTGGGTAGGCCCTGCCAGGTGCAGCTCTGCCTAACAACGACACAACCTGGTGCACAGTACTTGCCGTGGAGTTCTGACTCTGCGAGGATATCTGCTTTGTACTATCGACCGTGGTCAGGCAAGCCTGGGCGATCGTGATGGCCCTGATCAGATCCAGCGTCTCCGCAGCCAGCAGCTTCCGCAGATCACCTCGTGGTTTATGCCTATTACAAAGATATCACGCAGCATGTCTTCCAACGTGTTTCCAAACTTACATGTCTCAGCGAGACTTCTCAGGTTGGTAGCAAATTCCTCCACATCCTGGCTCTCAGAATGAAGTTGCTTGTAAAAGTGATATCTCAAGATAATGATGCCTTCTTTAGCTTTGTGATGGTCCCGAATCAGAGCACACAATCCCTCATAGGTCTTTTCCATTGGACGTGCAGGTGACAGCAGATTCTTTATGAGGCCAAAGATTTTTGGACCATAAACCGCAAGGAAAACCGCCCTGCGCCTAACTGCGTCAGCATCTTCATCCATTTTGTTGGCCACGAAGTACTAGTCGAAACGATCTGTAATATCCTCCCAGTCTTGTCCCTTCATGAATCGCTCCAGGATTCCAACAGTGCTCATGTTTTTTTGTGTGTGCGTGAAAGTTCGTATTGTGCCTCATCGCCAAATGTTGCGTACACAATAACTCAATAGACTTAGTACCGTGAACTCAATCAGGTGCGACCTGATTCTACTTCATTAGCTGTCAAAGTGAGGATTAAACATGGAGGCTTTCTTTATGTACAAGGGCTGCACGTGTGTGTCTGTGGCCCAATGACCTCCGGTGGTCGCTCCCCCTCGTGGCAGGTAAACCCAGGCATACATACATTGCAGATAGTATGCAGGTACAGCAAGTGATCAGGAAGGCCAATGGTCTCTTGGCCTTTATTGCAAAGGGGATGAAGTATAAAAGCAGGGAATTCTTGCTATAGCTATACAGGGTATTGGTGAGGCCACACCTGGAATACTGCGTGCAGTTTTGGTTTTTATATTTACGAAAGGATATACTTGCTTTGGAGGCAGTTCAGAGAAGGTTCACTAGGTTGATTCTGGGGATGAGGGGGTTGACTTATGAGGAAAGGTTGGGTAGGTTGGGCCTCTACTCATTGGAATTCAGAAGAATGAAAGGTGATCGTATCGAAACGTATAAGATTATGAGGGGGCCTGACAAGGTGGATGCAGAGAGGATGTTTCCACTGATGGAGGAGACTAGAACTCGAGGGCATGATTTTAGAATAAGGGGCTTCCCATTTAAAACTGAGATGAGGAGGAATTTCTTCTCTCAGAGGGTTATAAATTTGTGGAATTCGCTGCCTCAGAGAGCTGTGGAAGCTGGGACATTGAATAAATTTAAGACAGAAATGGACAATTTCTTAAATGATAAGGGGATAAGGGGTTATGGGGAGCAGGCGGGGAAGTGGAGCTGAGTCCATGATCAGATCAGCCATGATCCTATTGAATGACGGAGCAGCTCGAGGGGCTGTATGGCCTACTCCTGTTCCTATTTCTTATATTCTTATGTTCTTATGTTCTCATATCATCCTGCCTTATATCCCTGCAACTCTCTCTGCTCCTCGAACACTGGGCTACTCTTCTCCACTCTCTCCTTTCACACCATCAGCAACAACTTCTTATTTGTTCATTATATTCCTGCCCTCTGGAATTCTTTACCCACCTCCCTCCCTGTTTTCACTAACCTCATCAAAGCCCTGCTCTTGTCAGTTCTCCAGCCTTGCCTTCCCTTCTGTAATGTTTGTAGCGCCACACTGTGGATGTGGACGTATTATGTACTGCAACTACAGAGTTAATAATAAAAAGAAGCAGCAGGTTCCGGAGACTTCCGAGAGCTGCCTGCCATGTTAGAAAGCTGTGTTGTGTGCTGTGCTCTGTGAATATATCAGATTTTGCGGCGAGATGGGATTTTTCGGATGATTTAAAGCTGAAATTTTGTTGGTGAAGTATTCAGCCAGCCGACAGAGAGACTTTGGAAGCTTCTCTGTCTTTGGAAATAGCTACAAAATCCGAGGTAAAAAAGCGAACATACTGTCTGCACTGCAGAGACAAAATAGCAACACACATAGCAGTAATGGGACATTTGAGGGAATATAAACACGAGCAGGAAAGATTAAAGGCATATGTGGACCGGCTAGAAATATATTTCACTGCAAATAATATAATCGACGTTCTAGAGAATGCTGATCAGAACCGGGTTGTGTTGGAACGTATCAGAAGCGGAATTGTATGAAATGCTGAAAAATCTGCTTGTGCCTGATGAGCCAAAGGACACAATGCTTAAAGAGATTTTAATGAAGCTGGAGCAGCACTGCAACCCCAAACCATTAGAAATTGCTGAAAGCTATCGTTTCGGGATTCAGAATCAAAAGACTGATGTATGTATTAGTGATTACATTGTAGCGTTAAAAAAGCTAACTATTCACTGTAATTTTGGAAACTTTCAAAACCGAGCATTATGGGACCGTTTTGTTTGTGGGGTGAAAAATAATGTGATCAGAAGAAAGTTATTGATGACGGATGACTTGACTTTTGAGATTGCTTGTCAGACAGCGAGGTCGATGGGCATGGCCGATCAATATTCCCGAGAATTTCATAATAATTACAGTCATCAGTCAACCGAGGTGAATCGCCTGCAGATTCAAAGTAAAAGGTGATGGGGGCCCAAAGTCTCAGAGAATGGCAATTCTAACAGACTGTCGAAGTCATACTATAGCTGTCTGGGACAACACATTGCTCAAAGTTGTCCATATGTGAAGGCAGAGTGTTTCTTCTGCAGAAAGGCTGGGCATCTTGTGAAGGCATGCTGACTGAAGGGTAAACCAGCTTTCAAAGCTATGAGTCCAGCATTCAAAGCTATGAATAGAAATGCCCAGAGACTACACAGCATGGAAGAACATCAACAGGATGAGGAGATATTAGAGTTACACGTCATCAGGAGCACGAGGTTAATGGACAGCGATTCGAAAAGTATCAAAATCCACATAGATGTTGCCGGATTCAAGATACCAATGGAAATCGACACTGGTGCATCCATGCGTGTAGTACCGGAGTCGCTATACCTCGACAAATAGCGTGATTTCCAACTGGAGAAATCCAAGATGGAGCTGCGAGGCTACTTGGGAGAGAAAATTCCTGTGGTAGGTCGTATCACCGTACTGGTGAAATACAAGGATCAATTTCAGAACTTGCCTCTAATAGTAGTGAAAGGAGACAAGCCTGTCTTACTAGGAAGAAACTGGTTGAGATCACGTAAGCTGGATTGGAATGAGGTTTTTCGTGTTGAAACGAGATTTGCATCAACGGATGATGTTATCAAGAGTTATCCGAAGGTGTTCTGTGAAACGGGCAGTCCGATCCAAGGCTTCAAGGCGAGTGTCAGGGTACAGAAGGACGCTAGATCGGTTTACTGCAAGTCACATTCCGTACCATATGCACTCAAGGAGAAAGTTGAGCAAGAACTCAAAAGACTAGAGACTGAGAACATTATTTGTAAGATAGATCGATGTAATTGGGCTACACCCATTGTTGTTGTACCTAAGTCCGATGGTAAGGTAAGATTGTGTGGTGATTATAAAGTAACCATAAACCAGGTTCTCGAGGGTAATGTCCCCAACACATTGCCGAATATAGAAGATTTGTTCACAACACAGACAGGTGGTCAGATCTTCTCAAAACTGGATCTTACGAATGCCTACTTACAGCTTGAACTAGATGAGGAGTCAAAGTCATGCTTGAATACAAATACTCATCTAGGCCGATATCAATTTAATAGGCTACTGTTTGGAGTGTCTTCTGCTCCTGCCATATTCCAAGGGGTGATGAACCACACATTTTGTAAAGGTATTGAAGGGGTAGTATGTTAATTGGATGACATACTAATTTCAGCACCAAATAGGCAAATTCATAATAACATATTGAATGAAGTCCTCAAACGGCTAGAGAAGCACAGAGTACGAGTGTCTGCTCATAAGTGTAAGTTATTTCAAAACTCAGTAGAGTACTTAGGGTGCAGAGTTGACAAAGATGGTTAACATCCAACCATGGGAAAGCTGGATGCTATCAGAAATGCACCCACTCCCAGTTCATGCTTGGGTCTTTTGAACTATTATGGGAAGTTCCTACCAAATTTGGCTACAGTATTACATCCACTGAATGGACTATTGAAAAAACAGATCCATTGGAAGTTGTCAAAAGAATGCAATACAGCATTCAAGGAGTGTAAAAGCAAATTGCAAGAGAGCACCATGTTAGTTCACTATGACATATCTAAGGAGATTAAACTAGTATGTGATGCCTCTCCGTATGGACTTGGAGCAGTAATCTCTCATGTATTAAGTAGTGGGGAGGAGAGACCAATTGCTTTTGCTTCACGCACTCTCAACGCCAGTGAGAGTAATTATGCGCAAATCGAAAGGGAAGCTTTGGCATTAATTTTTGGGGTCAAGATGTTTCACAAATACTTGTATGGTTGTAAGTTTACCATTGTTACGAACCATAAGCCCCTAACAGCAATCCTCCATCCAAAGTCCCCAGTTCCAACACTAGCTGCAGCCCAAATGCTTTGATTTTGTCAGCATAGACATCGGATATTGAATACAGATGATCAGCTGAACACAGTAATGCTGATGCAATGTCTAGATTGCCTTCCCCATCACAAGTTACACCCGATAGGGGAGAAGTATTTTATTTTTCATACATTGATGAACTGCCAGTTACAGCTGAAGAACTTGGTAGAGCAACCAAATATGGCCCAGTGATGTCAAAGGCGTATGATTATATTGCAAATGGATGGCCAAACCATGTAACAGACAAAGATAGTCATCCATTCTTCATTCGTAGGAATTAATTATCAGTCGTTAAAGATTGTATCATGTGGGGTGCAAGAGTGGTTATACCAAATAAATTCAAGTCCAAATTATTAGGATACCTCCATGACCAGCACCTGGGAATGTGCTTGACCAAGAGTTTTGCATGCAGTTACTTATGGTGGCCAGGACTAGATAAAGATATAAAGTACATTGCGAGTCAGTGTTCGGCATGTCAATCGGTAAGCAAGCAATGACCATCAGTACCATTACAGCCATGGAAATGGCCTCCCAGGGTGTGGCAAAGGCTACATATTGATTTTGCTGAGTTAGAAGGACAACAATTGTTCATTGCGATTGATAGCCATTCGAAGTGGGTTGTGGTGTTTCCAATGTGGAAAATAACAAAAAGTAAAACATTAGACGTTTTGCAAAGTTTATTTTCTTCATTTAGCCTCTCACAAGAAATTGTTTCGGATAATGGACCACAATTTCGTTCAGAAGAATTTGCACAATTCACGAGCAAAAATGGTGTGAAACATACCAAGGTTCCACCGTACCACCCTGCTTCGAATTGCAACAGAACGCAATATACAAATTGTAAAACGTGCCCTCATAAAACGAATGTTAGATCCAAATCCAAAGATGTGACAGTTGTCATTGGATCACAAATTGGCTAATTTTTTGATTACATATCGTAATACTCCTCATACAACTACTGGTAGAACATCATAGAAACATAGAAACACAGAAAAAAGGTGCAGGAGTAGGCCATTCGGCCCATCTAGCCTGCACCGCCATTCAATGAGTTCATGGCTGAACATGCAACTTCAGTACCCCATTCCTGCTTTCTCACCATACCCCTTGATTCCCCTAGTAGTAAGGAATTCATCTAACTCCTTTTTGAATATATTTAGTGAATTGGCCTCAACAACTTTCTGTGGTAGAGAATTCCACAGGTTCACCACTCTCTGGGTGAAGAAATTCCTCCTCATCTCGGTCCTAAATGGCTTACCCCTTATCCTTAGACTGTGTCCCTTGGTTCTGGACTTCCCCAACATTGGGAACATTCTTCCTGCATCTAACCTGTCTAACCCCGTCAGAATTTTAAACGTTTCTATGAGGTCCCCTCTCATTCTTCTGAACTCCAGTGAATACAAGCGCAGTTGATCCAGTCTTTCTTGATAGGTCAGTCCCGCCATCCCGGGAATCAGTCTGGTGAACCTTCGCTGCACTCCCTCAATAGCAAGAATGTCCTTCCTCAGGTTAGGAGACCAAAACTGTACACAATACTCCAGGTGTGGCCTCACCAAGGCCCTGTACAACTGTAGCAACACCTCCCTGCCCCTGTACTCAAATCCCCTCGCTATGAAGGCCACATGCCATTTGCTTTCTTAACCGCCTGCTGTACCTGCATGCCAACCTTCAATGACTGATGTACTATGACACCCAGGTCTCGTTGCACCTCCCCTTTTCCTAATCTGTCACCATTCAGATAATAGTCTGTCTCTCTGTTTTTACCACCAAAGTGGATAACCTCACATTTATCCACATTATACTTCATCTGCCATGCATTTGCCCACTCACCTAACCTATCCAAGTCGCTCTGCAGCCTCATAGCATCCTCCTTGCAGCTCACACTGCTACCCAACTTAGTGTCATCCGCAAATTTGGAGATAGTACATTTAATCCCCTCGTCTAAATCATTAATATACAGTGTAAACAGCTGGGGCCCCAGCACAGAACCTTGCGGTACCCCACTAGTCACTGCCTGCCATTCTGAAAAGTCCCCATTTACTCCTACTCTTTGCTTCCTGTCTGACAACCAGTTCTCAATCCATGTCAGCACACTACCCCCAATCCCATGTGCTTTAACTTTGCACATTAATCTCTTGTGTGGGACCTTGTCGAAAGCCTTCTGAAAGTCCAAATATACCACATCAACTGGTTCTCCCTTGTCCACTCTACTGGAAACATCCTCAAAATATTCCAGAAGATTTGTCAAGCATGATTTCCCTTTCACAAATCCATGCTAACTTGGACCTATCATATCACCTCTTTCCAAATGCACTGCTATGACATCCTTAATAATTGATTCCATCATTTTACCCACTACCGATGTCAGGCTGACCGGTCTATAATTCCCTGTTATCTCTCTCCCTCCTTTTTTAAAAAGTGGGGTTACATTGGCTACCCTCCACTCCATAGGAACTGATCCAGAGTCAATGGAATGTTGGAAAATGATTGTCAATGCATCCACTATTTCCAAGGCCACCTCCTTAAGTACTCTGGGATGCAGTCCATCAGGCCCTGGGGATTTATCGGCCTTCAATCCCATCAATTTCCCCAACACAATTTCCCGACTAATAAGGATTTCCCTCAGTTCCTCCTCCTTACTAGACCCTCCGACCCCTTTTATATCCGGAAGGTTGTTTGTGTCCTCCTCAGTGAATACCGAACCAAAGTACTTGTTCAATTGGTCCACCATTTCTTTGTTCCCCGTTATGACTTCCCCTGATTCTGACTGCAGGGGACCTACGTTGTCTTTACTAACCTTTTTCTCTTTACATATCTATAGAAACTTTTGCAATCCGTCTTAATGTTCCCTGCAAGCTTCTTCTCGTACTCCATTTTCCCTGCCCTAATCAAACCCTTTGTCCTCCTCTGCTGAGTTCTAAATTTCTCCCAGTCCCCGGGTTCGCTGCTATTTCTGGCCAATTTGTATGCCACTTCCTTGGCTTTAATACTATCCCTGATTTCCCTTGATAGCCACGGTTGAGCCACCTTCCCTTTTTTATTTTTACGCCAGACAGGAATGTACAATTGTTGTAGTTCATCCATGCGGTCTCTAAATGTCTGCCACTGCCCATCCACAGTCAACCCCTTCAGTATCATTCGCCAATCTATCCTAGCCAATTCACGCCTCATACCTTCAAAGTTACCCTTCTTTAAGTTCTGGACCATGGTCTCTGAATTAACTGTTTCATTCTCCATCCTAATGCAGAATTCCACCATATTATGGTCACTCTTCCCCAAGGGGTCTCGCACAACGAGATTGCTAATTAATCCTCTCTCATTACACAAAACCCAGTCTAAGATGACCTCCCCCCTAGTTGGTTCCTCGACATATTGGTCTAAAAAACCATCCCTTATGCACTCCAGGAAATCCTCCTCCACCGTATTGCTTCCAGTTTGGTTAACCCAATCTATGTGCATATTAAAGTCACCCATGTGAAAGTTGACCGTTTTGATTCTAAGCATCAATTTGCACTTTTTTGTTGCAGTGTAACCTTTTTAATGCACATTGATGTATGGATCTTGCATTTGTAAGACTGCTGCACCTTTATTGCACGCACCCCTAATTTCATGTTTGATGCCCTCCCCCACATCACTACTACTGTTTGGAGGTCTGTACACAATTCCCACTAACGTTTTTTGCCCTTTGGTATTCTGCAACTCTACCCATATAGATTCCACATCATCCAAGCTAATGTCCTTCCGAACTATTGCCTTAATTTCCTCCTTAACCAGCAATGCTACCCCACCTCCTTTTCCTTTTATTCTATCTTTCCTGAATGTTGAATACCCCTGGATGTTGAGTTCCCAGCCCTGATCATCCTGGAGCCACGGCTCCGTAATCCCAATCACATCATATTTGTTAACATCTATTTGCACAGTTAATTCATCCCCCTTATTGCGGATACTCCTTGCATTAGGCTTGTTTTTTTAACACCCTTTGTCCTTTTAGAATTTTGCTGTACAGTGGCCCTTTTTGTTCTTTGCCTTGGGTTTCTCTGCCCTCCACTTTTCCTCATCTCCTTTCTGTCTTTTGCTTTTGCCTCCTTTTTGTTTCCCTCTGTCTCCCTGCATTGGTTCCCATCCCCCTGCCATATTAGTTTAAATCCTCTCCAACAGCACTAGCAAACACTCCCCCTAGGACATTGGTTCCGGTCCTGCCCAGGTGCAGACCGTCCGGTTTGTACTGGTCCCACCTCCCTCAGAACCGGTTCCAATGCCCCAGGAATTTGAATCCCTCCCTGCTGCACTACTACTCAAGCCACGTATTCAGCAGAGTTGTTTCTCAAACGACAGCCACGAACCAGATTCCCGTTGTTAAAACCAAATGTGGCACAGTCCGTCGAAGAGACACAATTAAGACAGAAAGAGAATCGTGATCGAGTAAAAGAGAGAAGTGTAAAATTAAACCAGAAGGTGAGAGTGAAGATCCATCACCATAAATGGTTAAAGTGGTTACTCGGAAGAATGGTGAAGATATGTGGTCCTCGCACAAATTTGGTCAAGATGTTTGATAATGGGCAGGTTAGGTTTGTTCATATTGATCATATTTTACCGACAGAGGTGAAGATGGGAATGATTCAATTATTTCTGACTCATCAGATAGTTTTGATACACCAGTAGCAAATCCTACATCTAGTGTACTGGAAATAAATCCAAGAGAAAATCAGAATTTAAGTCTGAGTCCGAGTCAGGAAAACAAAGAGCCTGAAGTTAGAGTGAGATCAAATGAAAATCAAGGAAATTCATTGGAGGAAAATGTTCCTCAGGATGAGCCTCGAATGCGTGTAAATTCGACATCATGTTTGGAAGCTTCTGTTCGAGAGCGAAGGTACCTCTTCGAAATAGAAAACAGGTGGTTAAGTTAAATTTGTAAATGTGGAAAAAATAAGTCTTTATCCTATGCTATGTATAAACATGCAAGTTATGTGTGATGTTTATTCTAATAATTTCTTCATCAAGGATGGAGAAGTGTTATGTTTGTAGCTCCACACTGTGGATGTGGACGTATTGTGTACTGCAACTACAGAGTTAATAATAAAAAGAAGCAGGAGGTTCCGGAGACTTCCAAGAGCTGCCTGCCATGTTAGAAAGCTGTGTTGTGTGCTCTGCTCTGGGAATATATCACACCTTCCATGAGCTTTCTTCATGTTCCATGTCCACCATGTCCCTTTCCTTTTATTGCATATAATAACGTTCTGAGATATCCAACTGCAGTTGAATGCAAGTCCAATGCAAGCTGTTGTTTTCTTCTTGTAACTGAAATTAATGCCGACTAAGCCACTCAGTTTGTTATTTTCTGTTAGCTCCATAACTCCTCATCAAGGGAGACCAGCAGTGTTATACCACAGTGCTGTACCACAGGCAGCAATATTTTACACCTACTTATATTTTTCCTCCCTCTGTTCTCTCCTCAATCTTCCTTTTCTCTTTGTTAATTTTTGAATTGTGTTTAAATTTAGCTCCATCTTTATTGCCCTTTGTCTGTGTCTTCTTTTTACTCACCAAAAATATTTTGTACACCTCAGGCTTTGCTAAACAAAAACATTAGTACTGAATTTTTCCTTAATCTATCAGACTCACTCTTAGCCCCTGCAGCTGTCACACAGAAAGAAATTAGTATTCTCATTATCTATCCATGCCTTTCAGAAAGTTCCAGGTTTTCCCCCTGTAGTACAGAATTATTGATTCAAGAAATAGGATAAGAAAATTTAAGGCAAAATATGGCATAGCTGTTGCCTTGCCTGCTTAGTGATTCCACCAGATCTCCATCTCACGACTGACACGCTTTGCAACAACACGAAGGGATGGATTTTCAGCTGATTTGCGCCCCATTTAGCGCCTCGGCGGAATGCACAAATGGTTTTTTGGGACATAAAATGAGGCGCACAAGATTTTGCGTCCGGGCAGAACTTTCGTCAATGGTTTTGCAGCGGTGTTAAACTTACCACCCCGCCGCTGTTTTGACCGTTTGGATGACGTAAATCATCATGCATCGCTGCGCTAGCACCCCCAGGCTAAACTTTCAAATATTTCTCACGAATTAGCATCCGCTCGAGAACCCGCCCAGAAAAACCAGACGGACCCAGGACACGCCGGGCGCTAACAGCACCATGTTGAAAGCAGAGGAGACAGTCGCAGTTGTGATTGAAAGGATTGGGAGAAGAATTCTGCGTTACTGCATACTTTTGATTGTGAAGTTTATGTGAGTTTCGAGTTTGTTTTATAAAGGACATTTAAGGACATTTTAAAAGATGGGGGCCATGCTAGGTCAGAAGCCAATAATTCTGGCTGCTATCGCCATACGGCTTCAAGCTGGAAGAAGGCTTATTGTTGATCATTTGCACTGTAATCGAAGAGGTGGCAGACGTATGGGGAGGACGCCTTGTCCCCTACGAGTTTACAAGGAACATCGCTCATACATCCAGTGCTTTAGAAGGCTGCGCTTCAGAAAAGAGATGGTCACAGAGATATGCCAGCTCATACAGGCAGGCCTACAGCCTACCAGTGGCAACAGGACTGCACTGCCCATCGATGTGAAAGTGATTGTGGCACTTGCCTTCTATGCATCCGGCTCCTTTCAGGCATCAGTGGGGGATATATGCTCCATCTCGCTGCACATTACACATTGCTGCATTCGCCAGGTGACTAATGCACTGTACGCACGCAGAATGGACTTCATAAAATTCCCAATGAGAGGGAGACCCAAAATGAGAGGGCTGTAGGTTTTGGATGCTTTGCTGGCTGTTCCAAGGTTCAGGGTGCCCTTGATAGTACACATATCATCCTGCGAGCACCTTTACGGAATGCTGAGGTTTACCAAAACCGAAAGGGATTCCACTCCATGAACGTACAGATCGTCTGCGACCATACTCAGTGCATCATGGCAATCCAGGGAGCATCCATGATGCTTCCATCTTGCGTGAGAACAGTGTCTCACACATGTTCCAGCGTCAAACACAGGGGCCAGAGCTGGATGCTCGGGACAAAGGTCACGGACCTCGCCACCTGGCTCATGACCCCCCTCCGAAATCCTCAGACAGAAGGCGGGCATCGCCATAGTGAGAGCCATGCAGCCACACGCAACATCGTGAAACAGATAATTGGAGTGCTCAAGCAGTGCTTCCGATGCCTGGACCGCTCTGGAGGCTGCCTGCAATACTCCCCTCAGCAGGTCTCTGAGTTCATTGTGGTATAGAAACATAGAAACATAGAAACATAGAAAATAGGTGCAGGAGTAGGCCATTTGGCCCTTTGAGCCTGCACCACCATTCAATAAGATCATGGCTGATCATTCCCTCAGTACCCCTTTCCTGCAGGACCCCTTTCCTTGTTTTCAAATCCCTCCATGGCTTCATTCTTCCCGACCTCTGTAATCTCCTTCAACCCCACAAGATATCTGCGCTCCTCTAATTCTGTTCTCTTGAGCATCCCTGATGATAATCACTCAACTATTGGTGGCAGTGCCTTCTGTTGCCTAGGCCCTAAGCTCTGGAATTCCCTGCCCTAATTTCTCCTTATGGGGCTCGGTGTCAAATTTCTTGTCCCATTATACTCCTGTGAAGCAACTTGGGACGTTTTACTACGTTAAAGGCGCTATATAAATACAAGTAGTTGTTGCTTTGTGACTCGTGTCAAATTTTTTTTGTCTTATAACACTCCCGTGAAGCACCTTGGGACGTTTTGACATCAAGCAGTGACAGGATCAGTCCAAGTCAGCATGGATTTATGAAAGGGAAATCATGCTTGACAAATCTTCTGGAATATTTTGAGGATGTAACTAATAGAGTGGATAAGGGAGAACCAGTGGATGTGGTGTATTTGGACTTTCAAGCAGCTTTTGACAAGGTCTCACACAAGAGATTAGTGTGCAATATTAAGGCAAATGGGATTGTGGGTAATGTCTTGACGTGGATAGAGAACTGGTTGGCAGATAAGAAGCAAAGAGTGGGAGTAAACGGGTTCTTTTCAGAATTGCAGACAGTGACTAGTGGGGTACCGCAAGGTTCTTTGCTGGGACCCCAGCTATTTACAATATACATTAATGATTTAGACGAAGGAATTGAATGTAATATCTCCAAGTTTGCAGATAACACTAAGCTGGGTGGCAGTGTGAGCTGTGAGGAGGATGCTTAGAGGCTGCAGGGTGACTTGGACAGGTTAGGTGAGTGGACAAATGCATGGCAGATGCAGTATAATGTGGATAAGTGTGAGGTTATCCACTTTGGTGGCAAAAACAGGAAGGCAGATTATTATCTGAATGATGACAGATTAGGAAAAGGGGAGGTGCAACGAGACCTGGGTGTCATGGTACATCAGTCATTGAAAGTAGGCATGCAGGTAGCAGGCAGTAAAGAAAGCGAATGGCATGTTGGCCTTCATAGTGAGAGAATTTGAGTATAGGAGCAGGGAGGTCTTATTGCAGTTGTACAGGGCCTTGGTGAGGCCTCACCTGGAATATTGTGTTCAATTTTGCTCTCCTAATCTGAGGAAGGACGTTCTTGCTGTTGAGGGAGTGCAACGAAGGTTCACCAGACTGATTCCAGGGATGGCTGGACTGACATATGAGGAGAGACTGGATCAACTGGGCCTTTATTCACTGGAATTTAGAAGAATGAGAGGGGATCTCTTGCAGTCTCCTGTGGAGGCGTGGGTTCGGATCCCACTCCTGACATTCATCATTTTTGTTCAGCCATGAACTCATTGAATGGCGGTGCAGGCTAGAAGGGCCAAATGGCCTACTCCTGCACCTATTTTCTATGTTTCTAGAAGCATATAAAATTCTGACGGGATTGGACAGGTCAGATGCAGGAAGAATGTTCCTGATGTTGGGGAAGTCCAGAACCAGGGGTCACAGTCTAATGATAAAGGGTAGGTCATTTAGGACCAAGATGAGGAGAAACTTTTTCACCCAGAGAATTGTGAACCTATGGAATTCTTTACGACAGAAAGTTGTTGAGTCCAGTTCATTAGATATATTCAAAAGGGAGTTAGATGTGGCCCTTACAGTTAAAGGGATCAGGGATATGGAGAGAAGGCAGGAGTGGGGTACTGAAGTTTCATGATCAGCCAAGATCATATTGAATGGTGGTGCAGACTCGATGGGCCAAATGGCCTGCTTCTGCACCTATTTTCTATGTTTCTATGTTTCTATGTTATACCCTCAGTATCCGAGTGGGAATCAGCGCCTCCAGTGGCAGCTGCCCGACCTGTGACATCGATGAGGCCTGCCACTCTCTCCCCGCTGTCGGTGAGTGGCAGGGTCTTAGGCGGACCACTACCTCTCACGCCGATTATGCGACTTCTTTGCTTGCACAGATGAAAATATGAATGGTTACAAGAGGGTCCACCTGCTCTGGTTGGGGGTAATATATTAGCATGGATAGACGATTGGCTAACTAACTAACTAACTAACTAACAGAAAACAGAGAGTCGGGATAAATGGTTCATTCTCTGGCTGGAATCAGTAACTAGTGGGGTGCCGCAGGGATCATTGCTGGGATCCCAACTATTTACAATCTATATTAATGACTTGGACGAAGGGACTGAGTGTAACGTAGCCAAGTTTGCTGATGAAACAAAGATGGAGGAAAAGCAATGTATGAGGAGGACACAAAAAATCTGCAAAAGGACACAGACAGGCTAAATGAGTGGGCAAAAATTTGGCAGATGGAGTATAATGTACTTTGGCAGAAAAAAAATCAAACAGCAAGTTATTATTTAAATGGAGAAAGATTGCAAGTGCTGCAGTGCAGCGGGACCTGGGGGTACTTGTGCATGAAACACTAGTATGCAGGTACAGCAAGTGATCAGGAAGGCCAATGGAATCTTGGCCTTTATTGCAAAGGGGATGGAGTATAAAACAGGGTCTTGCTACAGTTATACAGGGTATTGGTGAGGCCACACCTGGAATACTGCGTGCAGTTTTGGTTTCCATATTTACGAAAGGATATACAGTACTTGCTTTGGAGGCAGTTCAGAGAAGATTCACTCGGTTGATTCTGGAGAAGAGGGGATTGACATGAGGAAAGGTTGAGCAGGTTGGGCCTCTACTCATTGGAATTCCGAAGAATGAGAAGTGATCTTATCGAAACGTATAAGATTATGAGGGGGCTTGACAAGGTGGATGCAGAGAGGATGTTTCCACTGATGGGGGAGACTAGAACTAGAGGGCATGATCTTAGGATAAGGGGCCGCCCATTTTAAACTGAGATGAGGAGAAGTTTCTTATCTCAGAGGGTTGTAAATCTGTGGAATTTGCTGCCTCAGAGAGCTGTGGAAGCTGGGACATTGAATAAATTTAAGACAGAAATAGACAGTTTCTTAAATGATAAGGGAATAAGGGGTTATGGGGAGCAGGCGGGGAAGTGGACCTGAGTCCATGATCGGATCAGCCATGATCGTATTAAATGGCGGAGCAGGCTCGAGGGGCCGTATGGTCTACTCCTGCTGCTATTTCTTATGTTCTTATGTTCAGCATCAGACAGATGTTGAGGAGAGGGATGGAATCAGTGACTAGAGAATAGAGTTTGTGACGACAACCGAACACAATGGCTTCGGTCTTCCCAATATTTAATTGGAGAAAATTTCTGCTCATCCAGAACTGGATGTTGAACCAGCAGTCTGACAAAGTAGAGACTGTGGAGGGATCGAGAGAAATGGAGTGAGGTGGGTGTCATCAGTATACATGTGGAAACTGACACGGTGTTTTCAGATATGTCACCAAGGAGCAATATGCAGATGAGAAATAGGAGGGGCTCAGGATAAATCCAGGGGAGATGCCAGAGATAATGAGGCAGGAGCAAGAAGAGAAGCTCACACTATCTCAGGAGCAGACATTATTTTTTTTATTTATTCGTTCATGGGATGTGGGCATTGCTGGTAAGGCCAGCATTTATTGTCCATCCCTAATTGCCCTTGAGAAGATGGTGGTGAGCTGCGTTCTTAAACCGCTGCAGTACCTGTAGAGAAGGTACTCCCACAGTGCTGTTAGGGAGGGAGTTCCAGGATTTTGACCCAGTGATGAAGGAACAGTGATGTATTTCCATGTCAGGATGGTGTGTGACTTCAAGGGGAACTTGCAAGTCATGGTGTTCCAATGTGCCTGCTGCCCTTGCCCTTCTGGGTGATAGAGGTTGAAACTTTGTGAGGTGTTGTCAAAGATCCTTAGCGAGTTGCTGTAGTGCATCTTGTAGATGGTACACACTGCAGCCACAAAGCGCCGATGGTGGAGGGGGTGAATGTTTAAGGTGGTTGATGAGGTGCCATTAAAGCAGGCTGCTTTGTCACAACGAGAGTGGGACCAGTGGCAGGGATAAAAGGAGCGGGGACCCTAGGCCCAAGATCACAGCGAGAGCGGGACCAGCAGCAGGGATAAAAGGAGCGGGGACCCTAGGCCCGAGATCACAGCGAGAACGGGACCAGCAGCAGGGATAAAAGGAGCGGGGACCCTAGGCCTGAGATCACAGCGAGAGCGGGACCAGCGGCGGGGATAAAAGGAGCGGGGACCCTAGGCCTGAGATCACAGCGAGAGTGGGACCAGCAGCAGGGATAAAAGGAGCGGGGACCCGAGTCCCGAGATCACAGCGAGAGCGGGACCAGCAGCGGGGATAAAAGGAGCGGGGTGTTGAACTAAGCCTACCTATGTGTCAATGCATTTTAGGAGGCAACCCACAGAGTGCTGAGAGGCACCAACAGCATGAGAACAAATAGTGTGTCATATTTATAATTGAAGTAATGAAGGAGTGCATGAATTAAAATTGTGCTCACTCTGACCACTCTTGTTAGATCATTAAACTTCTTTCGATACTGTGCGCCAGTCCCGACCACAATGTCTGAGGCAGAGACCTACTCAGTGATTTCCCTCCAAATCCTTTTAAAAACAGAAGGCTGTGATCTCGATCTACCCTGAAGATACGCTTTCTACCATTTTCTTTCCACAGCCCCCACTCGAGCTTCATTAGCCTCGTGGCTGAATCGCCTGGCACGCTGTCTGGAATCGTCGTTCTCCATGATCAAAATCCAAATGTAAAATGGCTGATTCGGCCCCGGTTATACTGCACATGCGCGTGGCCGCATCTGCATTCGCATCTGCGATTGGAGATCAGACCAGAAGCGTGGGAAGAGAAAAAAATGTGTGCATGCGCAGAACGACCGTTTTTAGTTCAGCGCCGGAACTTTCGGCACCGATGCACAAAGTGTGTGGTGCAACGCCAGAGTTAATGCTTATGCTCCTAGTGAACTTGCATTCAGCGAAAGTTGCGAACTCTGGTGCTAACGTTACCCTGGAGCTAAATTTTTGGCTCCACCGCGAATTATGCCCGGGAATGGGCGACGATGCAAAAAGCTGAAAATCCAGCCTCAAGCACTTTAAGCAGACAACTGTAATCATCTTCACTTTAAGTACTTGAAGAACTCCTGTCAGCTCTTCAGGTTGTGATAAACTGAGCCAGTTTGCAGTACAATACGAAAATATTTGGGAATGGATAAAAAATTGATAGAATGGTAGAGAACAACGAGTACAGCTTGAACCTCCCTTATCTGCGACTCCCTTATCTGGCACCACCCCTCACCTGCACCATTCCCGGTCACCGGGTGGCGCATGCGCAGAACTCCGACATGAACAAATTGAACAATTTGAAATCCTTCCTCGCAGCCAACTCCTGCAATCGCTGGCCTGACTCCACGATCAACTGCCCCCCCGCCGCCCCCCCCCCCACCCCCATGATCTCTCTGCCACACTCCCAGCCCAAGCCAGCCAGCCCCAATTTCCCCTTGCTCAGTACCTGTACCATCCAATTTAACTTGACGACCCCTCGTCCGGAAAAATCCCTTATCCGGCACAGGCCAGGTCCCGAGGGTGCCGGACAAGAGAAGTTCAACCTGTACTGGTTATAGGGGAAATGTCAGAATGGGAGCAATATTGAATGGGGTGCTCCAGGGCTCATTATTGGGACCGCTGCTGTTTCTAATTTACAACAATGACCTCGAATCAGAAACTCAATGCAAATTGGTTAGATTTGTAGATGACACCAAACTCAGAGGGATACTGGAGTTGAAGGAGACAGCCCAGAATTTACAGAATGAGCAAAACAAAATATGTGAGTAGACTGAACAATGGCAGATAAAAGCTAATGCAAATAAATGGAAAAATATTGCACAAAGAAAGGAAAAAATGGGGGACACTGACTCCATGAATGGTGTTGAAATCTATGAAGTTGAAGGAGACCTAGGAGTCTTAGTGGACTCAACACTCAGAGAGCTCAATTTTCATCTGCACCGTTTGGGTTGTAAGCCAGCAGAATGGATTGCTCACCTGTTAAAACATCCACTTGGTTTAAATCTAATAACTTAGATGAAGGGACCGAGTGTAATGTATCCAAGTTTGCTAATGATTCAAAGCTAGGTGGGAAAGTAAGCTGTGAGGAGGACACAAAGAACCTGCAAAGGGACTGGTTAAGTAAATGGGCAATAAGGTGGCAATGGAGTATAATGTGGGGAAATGTGAGATTATTCACTTTAATATGAAGAATAGAAAAACAGAATACTTTTTAAATGGTGAGACACTATTAAATCTTGGTGCTCAGAGAGAATAAAGTGTCCTCGTACTGGGAATATAGAGTTAACGTGCAAGTACAGCAAGCAATTAGGAAGGCAAATGGCATTTTGGCCTTTATTACAAGGGAGTTGGAGGACAAGAGTACGGAAGTTTTGCTACAATTGTACAGGGCTTTGGTGAGACCACACCTGCAGTAGTGTCCACAGTTTTGGTCTCTTTATCTGAGGAAGCATATACTTACCTTAGAGGTAGTGCAACAAAGGTTCACTAGATTGATTCCTGGGATGAGAGGGTTGTCCTACGAAGAGAGATTGAGTAGATTGGGCCTATACTTTCTGGAGTTTAGAAGAATGAAAGTTGATCTCATTGAAACATATAAGATTCTGAGGTAGATTGACAGGGTAGATGGTGGGAGGTTGTTTTCCCTGGGTGGAGAATCAGCACTAGGGGGCATAGTCTCAAGATAAGGGGTCAGCCATTTAAGATTGAGGTGAGGAGGAATGTCTTCACTCAGAGAATTGTTTACCCCAAAAGGCTTTGGATGTTGAATTGTTGAGATAGATAGATTTTTGGACTCTAGGGGAATCAAGGGATATGGGAATCGGGCGGGAAAGTGGAGTTGAAATCGAAGATCAGCCATGATCTAATTGAATTGAATAATGGATTGCCATGCACAAAGAGAATGTTGGTAGGACAGAGAGTTGCAAAACTATAGAGTAAAGTACCATGTTCTGTTTCGGTTTACTAGTGTGATAAGAATAGCACAAGACAAAGCAACACACATTTATATGGCACCTTTCATAGTAGCGTAGAAATTTATGGCACAGAATGACGCCATTCGACCCATTGTGTCTGTGCAGGCCGAAAAAGAGCTATGCAGCCTAATCCCACTTTCCAGCCTGTCTGCAGCCGTGTCGGTTACGGAACTTCAAATGCATATCCATGGATTTTTAAATGTGATGAGGGATTCTCCCCCTACCATTCTTTCAGGCAGTGAGTTCCAGATCTCCACCAACCTCTGGGTGAAAAATGTTCTCCAGGACTCTAATTCTTCTACCAATAACTTTAAACCTATGCTCTCTCGTTATCGACCTCTTTGCTAAGGGAAATAGATCCTTCCTATTCACTCTATCCAGACCATTCACAATTTTATACACCTCAATTAAGTCTCCCTTCAGCCTCCTCTGTTCCAAAGAAAATAACACCAGCCTATCCAATTTTTCCTCATTGCTAAAATTCTCCAGTCCTGGCAATATCTTTGTAAATCTTCTCTGTACCCTCTCTAGTGCAATCACATCTTCCCTGCAATGTGGTGACTAGAACTGTACATAGTACTCTAGCTTTGGCTTAACTAGTGTTTTATACAGTTCAAGCATAATTTCCCTGCTCTTATATTCTATGCTTCAGCTAATAAAGGAAAATGTCCCGTATGCCTTCTTAACTACATAAGAACATAAGAAATAGGAGCAGGAGTAGGCCATATGGCCCCTCGAGCCTGCTCCGCCATTTAATACGATCATGGCTGATCCGATCATGGACTCAGGTCCACTTCCCTGCCCGCTCCCCATAACCCCTTATTCCCTTATCGGTTAAGAAACGGTCTATATCAGTCTTAAATTTATTCAATGACACAGCTTCTACATCTCTGGAGCAGAGAATTCCATAGATTTACAACCTCTGAGAGAAGAAATTCCACCTCATCTCAATTTTAAATGGGTAGCCCCTTATTCGAAGATTATGCCTCCTAGTTCTAGTCTCCCCTATCAATGGAAACATCCTCTCTGCATCCACCTTGTCAAGCTCCCTCAGAATCTTATACATTTCGATAAGATCACCTCTCATTCTTCGGAATTCCAATGAGTAAAGGCCCAACCTCCTCAACCTTTCCTCATAAATCAACCCCCTCATCTCTGGAATCAACCTAATGAACCTTCTCTGAACTGTCTCCAAATACAAGTATATCCTTTCTTAAATATGGAAAGCAAAACTGAAAGCAGGCCTCACCAATATCCTGTATAACTGTAGCAAGACTTCCCTGCTTTTATACTCCATCCCCTTTGCAATAAAGCCAAGATTCCATTGGCCTTTCTGATCACTTGCTGTACTTGCATACTAACCTTTTGTGTTTCATGCACCAGGACCTCCAGGTCCCACTGTACTGCAACACTTGGCAATTTTTCTCCATTTAAATAATAAGTTGCTCTTTGATTTTTTTTCTGCCAAAGTGCATAACCTCATACTTTCCAACATTATACCCCATTTGCCAAATTTTTGGCCACACATTTAGCCTGTCTATGTCTTTTTGCAGATTTTTTGTGTCTTCCTCAAACATTGCTTTTCCTCCCATCTTTGTATCATCAGAAAATTTGGCTACGTTACACTCAGTCCCTTCTTCCAAATTGTTAATATAGATTGTAAATAGTTGGGGTCCCAGCACTGATCCCTGCAGCACCCCACTAGTTACTGATTGCCAACCCGAGAATGAACCATTTATCCCGACTCTCTGTTTTCTGTTAGTTAGCCATTCCTCTATCCATGCTAATATATTATCCCACCCGTGAACTTTTATCTTGTGCAGTAGCCTTTTATGTGGAACCTTGCCAAATGCCTTCGGGAAGTCCAAATACACCACATCCACTGGTTCCCCTTTATCCACCCTGTTCATTACATCCTCAAAGAATTCCAGAAAATTTGTCAAACATGACTTCCCCTTCATAAATCCATGCTGGCTCTGCCTGACTGAATTATGCTTTTCCAAATGTCCTGCCACTGCTTTTTTAATAATGGACTCCAACATTTTCCCAATAACAGAAGTTAGGCTAACTGGTCTATAGTTTCCTGCTTTTTGTCTGCCTCCTTTTTTAAATAGGGGAGTTACATTTGCAATTTTCCAATCTGCTGGGACCTCCCCAGAATCCAGGGAATTTTGGTAAATTACAACCAATGTATCCACTATCCCTGCCGCTTCTTCTCTTAAGACCCTAGGATGCAAGTCATCAGGTCCAGGGGATTTATCTGCTTTAGTCCCATTATCTTACTGAGTACCACCTCCTTAGTGATTGTGATTGTAGTAAGTTCCTCCCCCCGTAAAGCCCCTTGACTGTCCACTGTTAGGATATTTTTAATAGCCTCTACCATAAAGACTGATACAAAACATTTGTTCAGATTTCTGCCATCTCCATGTTCCCCATCACTAATTCTCCAGTTTCATCCTCTAAGGGACCAACATTTATTTTAGCCACTCTTTTCCTTTTTATATATCTGTAGAAACTCTTGCTATCTGTTTTTATATTTTGTGCTAGTTTACTTTCATAGTCTATCTTCCCTTTCTTAATCATTTTTTTAGTCATGCTTTGCTGGCTTTTAAAAGCTTCCCAAACTTCTGTCCTCCCAGTAGTTTTACTCTCCTGCTACCTTCAGGGATCTGTGGACATGCACTCCAAGGACCCTCTGTTCCTCAATATTGCTGTATCCTACCATTTATTGTGTAATCCCCTGCCTTGTTAGCCCTCCCCAAATTCATTACTTCACACTTCTCTGATTGAATTCCATTTGCCAATTTTCTGCCCACCCGACCAGTCCATTGTTTTCTTCCTCACTATCAATCACACAGACAATTTTTGTATCTGTCATGTATCTCACACTACTGTATATAACTGTATCTTACCATGCTATACATGACTATAACTAGATATGACCTGTAACCACAAGCATACTTTACCACCAGGGGTGCACTTGCAGGAGACACCGCATACCTGTTCCACACAGGTATATAAAGGCAGGTCTCAGGCAAGTGTGGCACTCGAGAGCTGTGAAATAAAGGTGCAGATCCAGAGTGACCATGAATTCAGCATGTGCCTCACGTAAGTCTGTACTGCAGGGTCAGGACTTTACAGTGGCGACGAGTTACGGGATCACAGAATCCACAGAATGGCTACCTACGGCTCAGATGAGAAATACAATGCTGGTGACAATTGGGAGGACTTTATAGAAAGGCTCCAGCAAAGCTTTGTAACCAAAGACTGGTTGGGCGATGATAAGGCAGACAAGAGAAGAGCCCATCTCTTGACCAGCTGTGGCTCGAAAACATACGCCTTAATGAAGGACCTGCTGGCACCCGAGAAACCAGCAAGCAAGTCGTTTGAGGAGTTGAGCACACTGGTGAGAGGCCACTTGAAGCCAGCAAGCAGCCTACACATGGCCAGACACAGGTTCTACAACTACAGACGCTGTGTGGGCCAGAGCATTCCAGACTTTGTGGCGGAACTTCGGAGGCTGGCTAGTTTATGTGAGTTCTCCGATGAACTAAGGAGAGAAGTACTGAGAGACTTTTATTGAAGGAATAGGCCACGCAGGCATATTCCGAAAGTTATAGAGATCAAGAACTTGACCCTAGAGGCAGCAGCACTGGTCACACAGACATTCTTGGCAGGAGAAGAAGAAACGAGGTTGATCTATACTGTGGGTACGACAACTAACGAAACATCGGAACAAGGGGTTCACAGCGTGAAATAAGCGGCTACCCCCACACACAGACAAAGGCAGGAGAGCAGGGCTTCAACAGCAGACAGTGGTGCCAGAAGCCATCAACGGCCGTTCACACCTCATCAACCCACAATGCGAGCAATCAACTACAGACTGAGAGAAGCTCAAGAGAGATCAGCCAGACGTAGCTCATCCTTCGGAAACAATGGAAGCGGTCTGTCTGGAGATATGGGGGAAGGCACTCAACAAAGGGGTGTCGATTTCAGTATGCTGTTTGCAGAAACTACAACTACACAGGGCATCTGGCTCGCATGTGCAGAAAAACAGCAGCTTGGCTGGTATACGAATCGGAAGGGTCGGAAAGCGGACCAGAAGACGGTGGGGACAGTGCCCGGGACACCGAGCTACAGCGGGTCAACACGATCAATGTCCACTGTTCTTACAACAAAGATGCCTCCAATAATGATGAGGTTCCTACTCAACGGGATACCCGTCAACATGGAACTGGACATGGGAGCTAGTCAATCTCTCATGAGCATCCAACAATTTGAACAGCTGTGGCCCACAAAAGCAACAGACGAAAACTCACAAAGATCGACACCAAACTAAGGACCTATACCAAAGAAATCGTCCCAGTCCTTGGCAGCGCCATGCTCTCAATCACACACAAAGGGACAGTGAACCGACTTCCCCTGTGGATTGTCCCCGGAGATCTCCCAGCACTGTTGGGTAGAAGCTGGCTGGCAAACCTAAATTGGAAATGGGATGATGTTCACGCCATGTCGTCAGAGGAACGGACCTCCTGCTCAATAGTTCTAAGTCATTTTCAACATCTCTTTCAGCCAGGTGTGGGCACCTTCAAAGGGGCTAAAGTTAAAATCTACATCACACAGGATGCCAGACCAGTCCATCACAAGGCTAGAGCTGTGCCTTATGTGATGAGGGAAAAGATTGAACATGAACTGGACCGGCTTCTGCGGGAAGGCATTATCTCACCCGTGGAATTTAGCGACTGGGCAAGTCCCATCGTCCCCGTCATGAAGCCTGATGGATCCGTACGAATCTGTGGGGATTACAAGTCTACCATAAACAGAGTCTCCCTACAGGACCAATACCCGCTGCCCAGAGCAGAGGACCTATTTACCACATTAGTTGGAGGAAAACTTTTCTCGAAACTAGATCTCACTTCTGCGTACATGCGTACATGATGCAAGAACTGACCGAAGAGTCTAAGCTACTCACCACCATCAACACACATCGAAGCCTTTTTATGTACAATCGATGCCCATTCGGCATCAGGTCAGCAGCTGTTATATTCCAGCGCAACATGGAGAGTCTGCTCAAGTCCATCCCGGGGACGGTTGTGTTTCAAGATGACATACTCATCACGGGCAGGGACACCGGCTCCCATCTCCGCAATTTGGAGGAAGTACTAAGTCGATTGGATTGGGTAGGCCTAAGAGTTAAGAAATCCATGTGTCTGTTTCTCGCGCCCGAGGTTGAATTTTTGGGCAGAAGGATTGCCACTGATGGAATCCACACAACAGAATCCAAAACCGAAGCAATTTGTCTGGCACCCAGGCCCTGGATTGTCTCGGAACTGCGCGCCTTTCTCAGGCTACTCAATTACTTTGGGAACTTTATGCAGAACTTGAGCACGCTGCTGGAGCCTCTCCATGTGCTACTCAGAAAGGGGTGCGATTGGTTTTGGGGGGACGCCCAAGAACGCGTAAGGCACACAACCTTCTATGTTCCAACAGTGTTTTAGCCTTTTTTGACCCAGGTAAAAAGTTAGTTCTTACATGTGATGCGTCAGCGTACGGGGTCGGGTGCGTTTTACAGCATGTCAATGATGCGGGTAAATTACAACCCATTGCTTATGCCTCCAGGTCACTTTCGCGGGTGGAGCACGGGTACGGTATGGTTGAGAAGGAGGTGTGTGTACGGAGTCAAAAAGATGCACCAATATCTTTTCGGGGCCAAGTTCGCATTAGAAACCGACCACAAACCCCTCACATCCCTGCTATCCGAGTGCAAGGCAATAAACGCCAACGTCTCAGCGCGCATTCAGCAGTGGGCACTCATGCTGGCGTCTTACGACTACACAATAAGGCACAGACCAGGCACAGACAACTGTGCCGACGCGCTTAGCAGGCTACCCCTGGCGACCACGGAAGGGTCCGACAAACAGGACTGTGAGATGGTCATGGCAATCAATGCCTTTGAATCCACAGGTTCGCCCATGAGCCTGGACGACCAGCGACCCCACGTTATCCTTAGTCAAAAGATGTGTTTTAATTGGTGACTGGGCAGAGGCTCGCGATGCCTGCCCCGAGGAGATCAAACCTTTCCATAGGCGTATGCATGAACTATCACGACAGGCAGACTGCCTGATGTGGGGCAGCCGAGTAGTTATGCCCTTGCGAGGCAGAGAGGCATTTGTCCGGGTGCTCCATCGCGAGCACCCGGGGATCGTCCTTATGAAGGCTATAGCCAGATCCCACGTCTGGTGGCCTGGCATTGACGCGGACTTGGAGCTCTGTGTCCGGCGGTGCACCATTTGTGCCCAACTCAGTAATGCCCCCAGGGAGGCCCCCCTAAGCCCCTGGCCCTGGCCCACCAAACCGTGGTCGCGGGTGCATGTAGACTATGCGGGCCCATTCATGGGCAAAATGTTCCTCGTAGTCATCGATGCATTTTCAAAGTGGATCGAGTGCACCATTTTAAACTCGAGCACCACCTCCACCACTGTGGAGAGCCTTAGAACCATGTTTGCAACACACGGAATTCCTGACATATTGGTCAGTGATATTGGTCCGTGCTTCACCAATGCAGAATTTCAAGATTTTATAGTTGACCACGGCATAAATCACATTAAGACGGCACCGTTCAAGCCGGCCTTCAATGGCCAGGCGGAGCGAGCAGTGCAAATTGTTAAACAAGGCATGCTAAAAATCCAAGGCCCCATGCTGCAGAGCCGCCTGTCGCGACTGCTGCTGGCATACAGATCTTGTCCGCATTCATTGACTGGGGTTCCCCCCGTGCAACTATTGATGAAACGGACCTTAAAGACTAGGCTCTCGTTAATCCTTCCAGACATGCATGAAATTGTTGAGGCAAAGCGCTGGAAGCTAACTGAGTACCATGACCGAAATTCGAGGGGGAGGTGGAATGAGATAGGGGACAAAGTGTTTGTGCTAAACTATGGCAGGGGTCCCAAATGGCTTGCAGGGACAGTAACAGGCAAGGAAGGAAACAGGCTACTGGTGGTACAAATGGACAATGGCCAAACCTGCCGGAGGCATGTAGACCAAGCAAAAAGTAGATTCACCAACAACACTGCAGAACCAGAGGCAGACTACAATGTGGAACTCACACCACATCTGGTGGACAGACAGAGGGAACAACCTGAGGAAAGGGCAGTCTCAACAGACAGTCCAGGCGAGATACCAGCAATCACACCGAAAGAAAAACAGGCACCAAGACAAACAACTGAACCACAACTAAGATGCTCCATGCGAGAGCGTAGACCACCTGAGAGACTGAATCTATAAAGACAATAAGACCTTGGGGGAGGGTGATGTCATGTATCTCACACTACTGTATATAACTGTATCTTACCATGCTATACATGACTGTAACTCGATATGACCTGTAACCACAAGCATACTTTACCACCAGGGGTGCACTTGCAGGAGACACTGCATATCTGTTCCACACAGGTATATAAAGGCAGGTCTCAGGCAAGTGTGGCACTCGAGAGCTGTGAAATTAAGGTGCAGGTCCAGAGTGACCTTGACTTCAGCATGTGCCTTGTGTAAGTCTGTACTGCAAGGTCAGGACTTTACAGTATCATCTGCAAACTTCCTAATCATGCTCCCTATATTGAAGTTTAAATCATTGATGTATACCACAAAAAGCAGGGGACCTAGTCCTTAGCCCTGCAGAAACCCACTGGGTCACAAAAACACCTGTTGACCATTACCCGTTTCTTCCTGCCACTGAATCACTTTCTAGTCTACCTCAGGGCATCCCAAAGCACTTCACATCCAATGGATTGCTTTTCGAAGTGTCGTCACTGTTGTCAGGTAGGGAAACATAGCAGCCAATTTGTGCAAGACAAGCAACCACAAACAACAACGAGATTAATGGCCAATTAAACCATTTTACTAGTGTTGGTTGAGGGATAAATATTTGTCAAGACACCGGGAGAACTACCTTGCTCTTCTTTGAATAATGCCATGGGATCTTTTACCTTCAGTGGAGAGGCAGACGGGACCTTGGTTTAACGTCTTATCAGAAAGACATCACCTTGTTGCAGGACCTGGGACTGTGATCTCTCACATGCCACCATTTTGGAAGGTTCACTGATAAGCACTGTAGTGAGATAAAGCTGATTGTGAACCACCAACCTGGTTTATTTTATATACTCACACAGTTTAATTAAAAATATTTACAAGGGTTACGAGATATCTAAATACATGAATGAACAGTGAGATACATCTATTTCCTGTCACTCTTCACACAATAAACCATAAGCATGACCCCGAGCTTCCGGTCGCCTGTCATTTTAATTCTCCACTCTACTCCCACTCTGATATCTCCGACCTTGGACTCCTGCACTATTCCAGTGAAGCTCAACGCAAGCTCGAGGAACAGCACCTCATCTTTTGTTTTGGCACTTTACAGACTTCTGGACTCAAAATCGAGTTCAATAACTTCAGACCTTAACCCCTGCCCATATTTTGCTCTGATGCATTGTTTCTCTCTCTTTCTGTCCCATTGCAGCTGATAATTATTCTGCCATTCACACCCAATCTAAACTAATCTTTTTCTAACTTCTGCTATTATCATCTCAAGTTGGCCCATCATCCTCTTTGTCTCTCTCCTGTCAAATCGCTCCTGTCTTCCACCCTATCACAGACCTTCCCATTTCTTCTTTACTCCTCTCCCCCTTTCAGTGCTCCTTATGAATTTGTTTATTTTGAATTTTCGTCAGTCTGAGGAAGGTTCATCGACCCAAAACGTTAACTCTGCACAGATGCTGCCTGACCCACTGAGATTTACACCATTTTACATAAGAACATAAGAAATAGGAGCAGGAGTAGGCCATTTCACCCCTCGAGCCTGCTCCACCATTCAATAAGATCATGGCTGATCTGATCATGGACTCAGCTCCAGTTCCCTACCCGCTCCCCATAACCCTTTATTCCCTTATCGCTTAAAAATCTGTCTATCTCCGCCTCAAATATATTCAATGACTCAGCGACCACAGCTCTCTGGGGCAGAGAATTCTATTGATTTACAACCCTTAAGAGAAGAAATTCCTCCTCATCTCAGTTTTAAGTGGACGGCCCCTTATTCTGAGACTATGCCCCTAAGTTTTAGTTTCCCCTATGTGGAAATGTCCTCTCTTCATCCACCTTATCGAGCCCCCTCATTATCTTATATGTTTCGATAAGATCACCTCTCATTCTTCTGAACTCCAATGAGTATAGGCCCAACCTACTCATAAGTCAACTATCTTCATAAGTCAACCCCCTCATCTCTGGAATCAACCAAGTGACACTTCTCTGACTAGCCTCCAATGCAAGTATATCCTTCCTTAAATACGGAGACCAAAACTGTACACAGCACTCTGGGTGTGGCCTTACCAATACCCTGTACAATTGTAGCAGGACTTCTCTGCTTTTATACTCTGTCCCCCTTGCAATAAAGGGCAATATTCCATTTGCCTTCCTGATCACTTGCTGTACCTGCATACTAACCTTTTGAGTTTCATGCACAAGAACCCCCAGGTTCCTCTTTACTGCAGCAGTTTGCAATTTTTCTCCATTTAAATTATAATTTGCTTTCTATTTTTATGCCAAAGTGGATAACCTCACATTTTCCCACATTATACTCCATCTGCCAAATTTTTGCCCACTCACTTAGCTTGTCTATATCCCTTTGCAGATTCTTTCTGTCCTCCTCGCAACTTGCTTTCCCACCCATCTTTGTATCATCAGCAAACTTGGCTACATTACACTCGGTCCCTTCATCCAAGTTATTAATATACATTGTAAATAGTTGAGGCCCCAGGGGCACCTTTGTTTTTATTTTCTGTTTTTATTTCAGATTCCAGCATCTGCAGTATTTTGCTTTTTTATGTACTTTGCTGCTGTTATAGAATAAGCTCACTTCCAAGTTTGCTTTTCTCTTACGGGTAGAGGGCCAATTTTAACTCTGGCTGCCTGGTGGAAACTGGGCAGATGGCAGTTGAATTCATCCATGGAATATCGCTACCGAGGTCCTGCTGTGTTTCCGCGGGTTCTTATTTTACCTGCTCTCTTGTGCAAGCGAGAAAGACACTCACCAGAACCCAGCGGGCTGTTCCAGACTCAGATTGCCTTCTCCATAACGATGAAGATTGGGCTCTGACGATGTCGTCGGGGCCTGGTTGCAATTTTAGTCAGGTCAAGCTCGTGGGAAGAGTTGCCGGGACCAGAAGCGGCTCAAAAAGGCCATTGCCTTTCATTTTTTTACAAACTTTCTTTTTGGAGCCAGGTGAAGAATTCTCCTCCGGGCCCACACGGAAAGTTTCAGCTTCCCCGACCCTGAGCTCACCCCCTTCCCCAACCAGGAGACCCTCCTGAAATCCATCTCATTGTTTATCAGAGTGCCGAGAACCGTTGCTTTGGTTCGTGGTGGTAGCCTCCTGCTGCCCAGCATTCCTCTCCCACCCGCTGGCCAGCTGCCACTTTCTCCCAGGCCTCATGTGCTGCTGAGGTTGGCACGGATTGCCGTCCTTCCCGACCTCGCCTGCACTACTCCTGCCTCAAGTTAAATCAAGGGTTATGCGTATGTATCTCAGCCTTGACACTCTCAGCCTTCTTTTGTCTAACTAGAAAGTGAGATCTCTCTTTGAGTCTCTCACTGTTCCAGACTCCTTCTCCATAAAAGATGACAAAAAAACAGAGACAGAAGTTGACCTCTAATGCCTCCCTTAGCTCTATATGTTAAGCTTTGGGATTGGCTCACAAAGCTGTCAATCACAGTAGCCACCTTGAAAGAGAAACCCAACTCTCCATAGAGTGGTAGCTCACAGCAACTGCTTGGTCCACTTAGCTAAGCCACCTGTTGGACACATTAAATGAAAACCATTGTTGCATTAAGGATACAAACTGCTATGCTACATGCTGAATAACTTTTCATTGTTCTAAAACCAAAGTGATATGTAAAAGTACATATTTTTGTTAACTGTTTCATTCCACCAAACTTCCTAATCTAGATAGCTATGTGCATAATGGCTGTTAATTCTGTGTAAATTGAACCTGACCTTACCAATAATTTATATTAAACTGAAATCCCTTCAAGACCAAATCGATACAAATCTCAATATGTTGCTTCAATGATGTGGTGTGGTTACTGTTTGATGTAGTGGGGCTTCTTTATATTGATATTGTGCAAGAACATCCTCGGTTTGGGCATCTAAGTGGAAAGAGAAGGTGGCAGGTTTATCAAAACAGCAGCAGCTTAACCAGCATTTGCAATCTTAATTCCTGATGCTCAACTTACCTTCAGATATATTTTCCAGTGTCCCTGCTGATGGCAGTTGTGTGGAAATTGGTGTTGTTGGTGGTGGTGGTGGTGGGGGGGGGGGGGGGGGGGTGGTGGGGGGAGAGAGGGCTCAGAAAATTAGGTGAAAAGCCCAATCGCTGCATTTCTTCCCATAACATACTGTAATATGCACTTTTGGGACAAATAGGCAAGGGCTTCATTTCAATAGTAAAATTGTTCTTCATGATAGGCAGATAAGAGCTCACCCAATTACTTGTGATTCTCGCCAGGAATAGGAACATAACAACATAAGAAATAGAAGCAGGAGTAGGCCATACGGCCCCTCGAGCCTGCTCCACCATTTAATCTGATCATGGCTGATCTGATCATGGACTCCGGTCCACTTCCCCGCCCGCTCCCCATAACCCCTTAATCCCTTATCGGTTAAGAAACTGTCTATTTCTGTCTTAAATTTATTCAATGTCCCGGTTGCCACAGCTCTCTGGGGCAGCGAATTCCACAGATTGACATCTCTCTGAGAAAAGAAATTCCTCCTCATCTCAGTTTTAAATGGGTGGCCCCTTATTCTAAGATTATGCTCTCTAGTTTGAGTCTCCCCATCAGTGGAAACATTCTCTCTGCATCCACCTTGTCAAGCCCCCTCATAATCTTATACATTTCGATAAGATCACCTCTCATTCTTCTTGTTATGTATGCAACACCTTGTAACCAGCATTCTACCACCATCAGAGGATGCATCTGCTGGAGTCCTAAGGGTTCCCAGCATCCCTTGGGAGCACTGCATATAAACAGGCCGCCCATGCTGTGCCAACACTCTGGAGTCAGAATAAAGGCCCCAAGTTTCCACACGCGGCAAAAAAGGCGCCCCTCAGAGCCGGGTGCCTGTTTTTCGCGCCGAAAACGGCGCCTGAAAAAAAACGAGGTATTCTCGAGCTCCTTGCAGCTCGATGTCTGCTTGGCGCGGCGCACAGGGGGCGGAGCCTACCACTCGTGCCAATTTTGTAAGTAGGAGGGGGTGGGTACAATTTAAATGAGTTTTTTTGGTGCCGGCAACCCTGCGCGTGCGCGTTGGAGCGTTCGCGCACGCGCAGTCTGAAGTAAACATTGGCACTCGGCCATTTTTAAAAGTGCTGCAGAAAAAGTGAAAATTTGTTTATTGAACCCTTGCAAAGGCTTGCATTTTAATTTTCTTGATATTTCTGTGTGTGAGGGAATGCTTTTAGCAGCACTGCTGAATAAATCACCTGCTGAATTAATGTTGGCTCTTTAACCAGTGTTACTGCAGCAACTGTGCATTTTAATTCAGCCTTTACAACTCGTTACCGTTTCAATCTCCACCACTCATTCTGTAATTAAAGATAGACTGTGAAAAACGGGACACATGCACTTGTTTGAGACTATTCAAATTCTTTGTAGCTGTTCAATTTTTAAAATTTTTTAATAAAACCACATTGCCCTTCCATGATCAGCACTGAGGCTGCTTGCTGCTTCTTGCCCCTGCCGTCGGGACCGACGCCACACCGCAGCCTGAAAGGCCTGTCTGAAGCACTTTCATACAGGTAGGAACATGGTTTATTTAATCCTTTCTTTGCTTATAAATTTTTATTCAGGTTGGATTTATTTGTATAATATTTGTATAAGTATAACTAAGGATTGATTGTAGAATTTAATGACTTCCCTTCCCCCCCCCTCCCCCCCCCCACCTCGTTCCCGACGCCTAATTTGTAACCTGCGCCTGATTTTTTAATGTGTAGACAAGGTTTTTTCAAGCGTACAAAAATCTTCACTTGCTCCATTCTAAGTTAGTTTGGAGTACGTTTTCACTGTGGAAACTTTCAAATCAGGCGTCAGTGGCCGGACACGCCCCCTTTTGAAAAAAAAAATTCTGTTCAAAAGTGAAACTGTTCTACCTGACTAGAACTGCAGAAAACTTAAATGTGGAGAATTCCGATTTCTAAGATACTCCGTTCTCCACCAGCTGCTCCTAAAAATCAGGAGAAAATCATGTGGAAACTTGGGGCCAAAGAGACTAAGGTCACATTTACTCAAGTCTACAGTACTCAGTCACATTGCTTTATTTGAAACATAACAACTGGCGACGAGTAATAAATAATGAAAAACCACGCGAAAATGCAGAGAACTGTTGGTAACCTGGAGAAATTCTCAGAAGGTGATGATTGGGAAGCCTTCATGGAGCGACTTGACTAATATTTTGTGGCCAATGAGCTGGAAGTGAATGAGAATGCTGCCAAACGAAGGGAGATCCTCCTCACCGTCTGCGGGGCATCAACCTATGGCCTCATGAAGAATCTTCTTGCTCCAGTGAAACCAACAACCAAATCGTATGAAGAACTGTGTATGCTGGTCCGGGAGCACCTAAATCCAAAGGATAGCATTCTGATGGCAAGGTATCGATTTTATACATGTCAACAGTCTGAAGGCCAGGAAGTGGCGAACTACGTCACTGAACTAAGGTCCATTGCAGGTCATGGCGAAATTGGTGGATTCCTGGAGCAAATGCTAAGAGACTTTTTTGTGCTTGGCATTGAGCATGAGGTTATCCTTCACAAACTATTGACTGTTGAAACACCAAACCCGAGTAAAGTCATAACGATAGCCCAGGCATTTATGTCCACCATCGATAACACCAAACAAATTTTTCAGCATAAAAATGCATCAGCAAGTACTGTACACAAAGTAACATCGTTTTCAGGCAGGAATGCATATGGCAGAACATAGACGCCTGCAGCTGCACGATCTCAGATGACTCAGAGTCCACCATCAAGTGTGAATGTGAGGCAATTGTTGGTGCTGCGGAGATGATCATCGAGCTCATCAATACCACTTCAAATACTATGCATGCAAAGGCTGTGGAACAATGGGACACATCCAAAAAATGTGCAGACGAGCTGCAAACTCAATATTGACGGAATTGGACACGTGTGCAAGTCAGTCTATCTTGAGCAAAAAGGCCTTCGAGAGACTGTGGTGCAACAAGACACAAAGGCCCAAGCTGAGCCCTATTCATACCAAGCTGAGAACTTACACTAAAGAGCTGATCCCTGTAATTGGCAGTGCAGCAGTAAAAGTCTCCTATGATGGTGCGGTGCACGAACTACCACTATGAATTGTACGAGGAGATGGCCGCACACTGTTCGGCAGAAGCTGGCTGAGAAAAATCTGCGGGAACTGGGAGGACATCTGAGCATTTTCGTCTGTCCGCCTCATGTGCCCAGGTTTTGAGCAAGTTCCCGTCATTGTTTGAGCCAGGCATCGGAAATTTCTCTGGGGCAAAGATGCAGATCCACTTGGTTCCCGGTACATGACCTATCCACCACAAGGCACATGTGGTACCATACATGATGCGAGAGAAAGTGGAGATCGAGCTGGACAGGCTGCAACAAGAGGGCATCATCGTGCCGGTTAATTTCAACGAGTGGACTAGTCCAATTGTTCCGTGCGAAGGCACGGTCAGAATTTGTGGGGACTATAAAGTAACGATTAACCGCTTTTCGCTGCAGGATCAGTACCTGCTACCCAAGGCAGATGACCTATTTGCAACACTGGCAGGAGAAAAGATGTTCACCAAGTTTGAACTGACCGTGGCCTACATGACACAGGAGCTGGCAGAATCTTCGAAAGGCCTCATCTGCATCAACACGCACAAAGGTCTATTCATCTACAATAGATGGCCGTTTGGGATTCAATCGGCCGCGGCTATTTTTTAAAGGAACATGGAGAGCCTGCTAAAGTCGGTTCCGCGCACTGTGGCTTTCCAGGACCACATATTGATCGCAGGTTGGGACACTATTGAACACTTGCAGAACCTGGAAGAGGTTCTAAGTCGGTTAGATTGTGTGGGATTCAAGTTGAAATGCTCGGTGTGTTTTCCTGGCACCAGAGGTCGAGTTCTTAGGAAGAACAATCGCGGCAGATGGCATCAGACTCACTGACGCCAAACCGGAGGCCATCAAGAACGCGCCGAGAACCACAGAACGTGACAGAGCTGTGGTCGTTCCTGGGACTCCTCAATTATTTTGGTAATTTCCTACCTGGGTTAAGCACCTTGCTAGAACCTCTACATGAGTTGCCACACAAGGAAGATGACTGGGTATGGGGGAAATCACAAGAGGCTGCTTTTGAGAAAGCCAGAAATCTGTTATGTTCCAACAAGCTGCTTGTTCTGTATGACCCATGTAAACGTTTAGTGCTAGCTTGCAATGCATCTTCATATGGGGTCGGGTGTGTGTTACAGCAAGCAAACGAATCGGGAACATTGCAATCAGTCGCTTATGCGTCCAGGAGTTTGTCCAAGGCCGAAAGGGCCTACAGAATGATTGAAAAAGAAGCTGTGGCATTCATTTGTGGGGTGAAAAAAATGCACCAGTATCTGTTTGGGCTTAAGTTCGAGTTAACAACTGACCATAAGCCGCTCATATCGCTATTCTCAGAGAGCAAAGGTATTAATATCAAAGCCTCTGCTCGCATCCAAAGATGGGCGCTCATGTTTTCTGCATATAACGATGTAATTCGCCACAGACCAGGCACAGAGAACTGCGCTGATGCTCTCAGTCGGCTACCATTGCCCACCACCGGGGTGGAAATGGCACAGCCTGCAGACTTGCTCTTGGTGATGGATGCGTTTGAAAACGAAAAGTCACCCGTTACGGCCCGCCAAATCAGGACCGGACCAGCCAGGATCCTTTACTGTCCCTTGTAAAAAAAACTGTGTCCTCTATGGGAGCTGGTCCAGCGTCCCAGCGGAGATGCATGACGAGATCAACCCCTTCCAGCGGCACAAAGACGAAATGCCCATTGTAAGGGTCGAAAATCCAGTGCTACACTATAAAAAAAAAGGGCACCCGGTAACAAGGAAACAGAACATGGGATCATCCTCGAATCGAACTTTGGCCAAGGCAAGCCACAGGAAGAAAGGCAGGCTGGGAAGGATGTCTATGGCCAGACACTTTGTGAATTCGAGGGCCACAGGCAGACTGAGAAGCCAGCCAATCCCAGGGAAGTGCATCCTGGGCCAAACAGTGAATCAAGCCGGGCCAGAAGCAGGGAAATCGTTGACCAATGGGGAATACCCGGACCATTTTGTAAAGAACAGCTTACCTGGATCTAATCAAGGAGATGGGCCGATTACCAGCCCATTACCCATGAACATAAAGACAATGGGAAAGCCTCACACCTCAGTACATCCCAACCCTGACACAAT
The DNA here is from genome assembly GCF_044704955.1 of Pristiophorus japonicus. NCBI lineage: Eukaryota > Metazoa > Chordata > Chondrichthyes > Pristiophoridae > Pristiophorus > Pristiophorus japonicus. The sequence goes on along the minus strand of NC_091978.1, from coordinate 94,216,343 downwards.
AGCCAGCCAGACGATTAGGCACCGAGGTGCACAAGAAACAATGCTTTACATTTAACACCTCATCCCCACCTCGACTCAAACAATGAGACATTGATTCAGTTTGGGCGCAAAAGGGGCCGGAACCGAACCGGATATAAAGGCAAGAGCAAGAAGGACACACAGGCAGAGAAGGAGATGCACACAAGAAGGACACACACTCAGAAGGAGACACACTCAGACAGAGACAGAGACCCGACGACACCTCGAAGGAAGAGAGAGGGACTCAGCCTCGCAGCAGATAAAACCTCCGAGGACGACTGGAGAAGCCCGATTTAAGGTGGGACCCACTATACCTGTCAAAAGGGAAACTGTGAGTATCACCCTGGAGTCTTTTCCCAACTGTCAGCTTAGGCTAGTTAGGTGTAAAGGAGGGGGTGGGTGATAGAGTGGGTGTAAGGATTGTGTAAAACTTTCGATGTGTCCATTCCTCCCATAGACCTTTTCTTCGTTCAAGGTGGTTCAACAAGCCAGTGCGTCGACCTTGTATTTCACTTGGTCCACACTTTGGGGGCTCGTACCAAATATACATGTGTGTATTAGGCTTTGTGTTGTTTTAGCAATGTAACCTTATTTAAACGCTCACCTGGGTTTTAATAAAGTAGGACTTGCCTGAATTTTCCAGGAACATTTCTTGTCTTTTGCATCTCTGAGTGTTTTATTGTGGGAAGCTCATTATCCACCTAAATTCTGAGGTCAGAGCCAGATAGGGATACAGGACGCCTCAAAAACGTCAAGGTTGCGATTGGATATAAGTGGCCGCAGACATATTCATGGTATCAAACATATCACTAAGCTGTAATTGGAAATAAGCAGTCTCAGTCATATTGGTGGTATCAAACATATCACTAAGCTGTAATTGGGTATAATCAGCCTCAGGCATATTGGTGGTATCAAACATATCACTAAGCTGTAATTGGGTATAATCAGCCTCAGGCATATTGGTGGTATCAAACATAGAAACATAGAAAATAGGTGCAGGAGTCGGCCATTCGGCCCTTCTAGCCTGCACTGCCATTCAATGAGTTCATGGCTGAACATGCAACTTCAGTACCCCATTCCTGCTTTCTCGCCATACCCCTTGATCCCCCCAGTAGTAAGGACTTCATCTAACTCCTTTTTGAAATATCACTAAGCGGTAATTGGATATAAGCAGGAAGAAAATGGTCCACTGGTGATAGCAACTCAAATCACCATAGTCTGAAGATTGCGCCCGGTCACCAGCAACCGTAGAAGGAAAAACCCCTACACCTTACAGGCGGACTGTCTTCTGTGTGGTAATCGCGTGGTTTTGCCTAAGATAGGCTAGGAAACGTTCATACGCGACCTACACAGTACCCACCCTGGCATAATAATGATGAAAGCAATAGCCAGATCCCATGTGTGGTGGCCTGGCATCGACTCAGATTTTGGAGTCTTGTGTGCGCCAATGCAACACTTGCTCTCAACTGAGCAATGCACCCAGGGAGGCACCGCTAAATTTGTGGTCATGGCCCTCCAAACCATGGTCTAGGATCCACGTTGACTTCACTGGCTTGTTTCTAGGCAAAATGTTTTTGGTTGTTGCGGATGCTTATTCAAAATGGATTGAGTGTGAATAATGTCTGTAAGCATGTCCACTCCCACCATCGAAAGCGAACGAGCCAGGTTTGCCACGCACAGCCTGCCTGATGTCCTTGTCAACGACAATGGGTCGTGCTTCACCAGCGCTGAATTCGAGGAATTCATGACCCGCAATGGGATCAAGCACATCACATCTGCCCGGTTCAAGGCCACATCTAATGGCCAGGCAAAACGGGCGGTCCAAACCAAAGCTTGAAACGTGTGTCGGAAGGCTCTCTGCAGACCCGCCTGTTCCGGGTCCTGCTCAGCTACCGCACAAGACCCCATTCGCTCACCGGGGTTCTCCCTGCCAAACTGCTCATGAAAAGGACGCTCAAAACAAGGCTCTCTCTAGTCCACCCTGATCTCCATGATCATGTCAAGGACAGGTGGCATCAACAAAGCATGTACCATGATCGTGCAAATTTGTCAAGCGATATTGAAGTCAATGACCCTGTATTTGTACTCAACTATGGACATGGTCCCAAATGGCTTGCCGGCCCTGTCATAGCCAAAGAAGGGAGTTGAGTGTTCGAGGTCAAACTTACAAATGGACTGACTTGCAGAAAGCATTTGGACCAAACCAAACTGTGATTCACAGACAGCCACGAGCAACCTGAAGAGGACAACACCAACTTCGACCCTCCGATACACACACAAGTGGCAACCAACATCACGGTTGACCACGAAGCTGAACTCATCATCCCCAGCAGCCCAGCAAGGCCAGCTGTGCAGCAGCCCAGCGAAGGCTCAACCCACTCACCTCCTCCTGTGTTTGTACCAAGACGATCGACTAGGGAGCGGAAAGCTCCAGATCGTCTCACCCTGTAAATAAGTGTACTATTGACTTTGGGGGAGGGGGGAGGGGGGGCGGGGGGAGTGATGATATGTATGCAACACCTTGTAACCAGCAGTCTACCGCCACCACAGGGTGCATCTGTTAGTGTCCCAAGGGATCCCAGCACCCTATGGGAGCACTGCATATAAGCAGGCCCCCCATGCTGTGTCAGCTCTCTGGAGTCAGAATAACGAGACTAAGGTCACACTTACTCAAGTCTACAGTACTCAGTCACATTGCTTTATTTGAGACATAACACTTCTGAATTCCAATGATTGGAGCCCAACCTCCTCAACCTTTCCTCATAAGTCACCCCCTCATCTCTGGAATCTACCTACTGAACCTTCTCTAAACTGCCTCCAAAGCAAGTATATCCTTTCGTAAATATGGAAACCAAAACTGGATGCAGTATTCCAGGTGTGGTCTCACCAATACCCTGTATAACTGAAGCAAAACTTCCCTACTTTTATACTCCATCCCCTTTGCAATAAAAGCCAAGATTCCATTGGCCTTTCTGATCACTTACTGTACCTGCATACTATCCTTTTGTGTTTCATGCACAAGTACCCCAGGCCCCGCTGCACTGTGTGTTGGCAATATTCGAGGGTCCCCAGCAAAACTGATGACAATGAGGGTCATGGGGAAGCCTCTTTATTGGTTGGAGTTATATGCAACGTACAAGACAAAGGTGGTGGTTGTTGGAGGTCAATTATCACAGCCCAGAACATGGCTGCAAAGTTCCACAGGGCAGCACCCATCTTGGTGAGGCCACACCTGGAATACTGCGTACAGTTTTGGTTTCCATATTTACGAAAGGATATACTTGCTTTGGAGACAGTTCAGGGAAGCTTCAGTAGGTAGATTCCAGAGATGAGGGGGATGACTTATGAGGAAAGATTGAGGAGGTTGGGCCTCTACTCATTGGAATTGAGTGTAATATCTCCAAGTTTGCAGATGACACTAAACTGGGTGGCGGTGTGAGCTGTGAGGAGGACGCTAAGAGGCTGCAGGGTGACTTGGACAGGTTAGGTGAGTGGGCAAATGCATGGCAGATGCAGTATAATGTGGATAAATGTGAGGTTATCCACTTTGGGGGCAAAAACATGAAGGCAGAATATTATCTGAATGGCGGCAGATTCGGAAAAGGGTAGGTGCAATGAGACCTGGGTGTCATGGTACATCAGTCATTGAAAGTTGGCATGCAGGTACAGCAGGTGGTGAAAAAGGAAAATGGTATATTGGCCTTCATAGCTAGGGGTTTTGAGTATAGGAGCAGGGAGGTCTTACTGCAGTTGTACAGGGCCTTAGTGAGGCCTCACCTTGAATATTGTGTTCAGTTTTGGTCTTCTAATCTGAAGAAGGACATTCTTGCTATTGAGGGAGTGCAGCGAAGGTTCACCAGACTGATTCCAGGAATGGCTGGATTGACATATGAGGAGAGACTGGATCGACTGGGCCTTTATTCACTGGAGTTTAGAAGGATGAGAGGGGATCTCATAGAAACATATAAAATTCTGATGGGACTGGACAGGTTAGATGCAGGAAGAATGTTCCCGATTTTGGAGAAGTCCAGAACCAGGGGACACAGTCTAAGGATAAGGGGTAAGCCATTCATGACTGAAATGAGGAGAAACTTCTTCACTCAGAGAGTTGTTAACCTGTGGAATTCCCTGCCGCAGAGAGTTGTTGATGCCAGTTCATTGGATATATTCAAGAGGGAGCTAGATGTGGCCTTTACAGCTAAAGGGATCAAGGGGTATGGAGAGAAAGCAGGAAAGGGGTACTGAGGTGAATGATCAGCCATGATCTTATTGAATGGCGGTGCAGGCTCGAAGGGCCGAATGGCCTACTCCTGCACCTATTTTCTATGTTTCTATGTTTCAGCTGCTTTATCCATAACCTTCTCTCCATTCTTAAATTAGAAGAGCGGCTGGTCACTGATGATTTCACAGCCTTCAATGCCATTTATTCCTCCAATAATGAAACAGCCATCTCAACCTACCGATTTGGGCAACATCCAGGCTTAGGTTGATAAGTATCAGGTATTATTCATGCTACTTAAATGCCAGATAATGATCATCTCCAACAAAAGAAATACCAATCACCTACCTTCTGCAGTACAATTGTTGTCAGGTCCCCCCATCAGTATCTTGGAGTCACCACTGATCAGAAGATTAACTAGAGCAGTCATATCAATACCGTGGCTACAAGAGTAGGGCAGAACATGAGTACTCAGCAATGAGTTGCTCACCTCCTGAAACCCCACCGTTACAATGCCTCTGCAACAGCTACAAGGTTCAAGTTCGGACAGGAGTGTGATGGATTATTCACCACTCACCTGGATAAGTATAGCTGCAACAACAGTCAATAAGCTTGACATCATTCAAGCTGAAGCAGTTCACTTTATTCACGCCTCTACTACTGGACTCAATACTCACCCCCTCCACCAATGATGCACTGTGGGTGCGGTATGTGCTAACTAAAAGATTCACTGCAGAAATTCACCAAGGTTACTTCAGTAGCACATCCCAGCCCTGTGAACTATACTATCAAAAGGACATCACCATTGTGGGAACATCACCACCACAAATATTGCAACGATTCAAGATCACCATCTTCTCAGGGTGACGGGGGATGGGCAATAAATGCAGCCTTGCCAGCTTCGCCCAGATCCTGTGACGAAATAAAAATAGTTAATTATGTTAAATGTCATGATATTGTTCTGTTAGCAAAGATCTGAGAGAAACAGTTTTACATGAGGCAGACTTCCCATGAGCCTTCAAGGGCAAATGGAAACCATTAAAAATGTAAAGTTCAGTTACCGAGCAAAATCCTTTTTGTAACGATATTATTGAAACCAAACCCATGGACATCCAATAAAATCCAACAATTATTTACAACATTGTTATCCCAGATTAAGAAAATAAATGCACTGAAACTTCAGTCAATTAATTTATTGTTGAAAAAAGGAGTAATTCATTTTAATTCATTCCTCTCAAGATATTAGTGTAAAGAGCAGAGTGCAGAATATATGGTGCTCAGAACTGTTTCCATATAACAATATTTAATGATCACATCTCTGAAAATATTGCTGACTCTGTAGCCTTTGTAACAAAATATCTAGGATTGAATCACACTAACTGGCATTATTGCAACAACTGCTAGTTCTCGTACCTTATTACAGATTTGCCATGCAGAATTGCATGACTATCAACAGCAAAGATCTTGCTGAACGAAGCTGTTGTAGTTCCTCTGTGTGATATTTTTAGTGAGGTGGTTAATGTATTTGCATCAAATCTCTGTGTGCGATATTTTAACAAAGTCATTAACCCATTTAGCAACTTTGCTAAAGTAGCTGAAGTGCCTATGGGAACTTCATCAACATGTGCTCTTAAATCAGTGCACAAAAATCTCAACCCTCAATTGTTGCTACAAGAAGCAATTTTTGAGAAAAACAGATTCCACACATTTTCCACCTGGTAAGAGAAATATCTAGGATCTATAGAGAGAAAAGAAACTCAATTTTATCCATGGCCTAATAATACAGGAGGTGTTTTTGAATCTGGCTTTGTTCCATTGATGTAAAAGATACTTTTTCATCAGGTTATTGAGAATAGTTACAGGAAATACTGAGGCCTGCCGCAGTGGGAATTTGCTACCAATACAAGAGCCCTGAATTGCCTAGGATTTCTGCTACGGCGCTGCTGTAACTTTGCCGTATAAGCCTTGTTTACGCTCATAAACGGGGTTTTTGCCCAATTTCTGGCAAAGTTCTAGCAATGCAGAGGCAGAAAGTCCAAGGAAATTCAAGGCCAAGGTCCTTCCATTCAGATTGGCTTTGGTCATACGAATACTCACCAAACTATTGCTAACAGAAGCAGTCAACTTGTAGTTAAGAAGCCACCACATATATTAACTCCTCCAATCCCTTGGTTCAACGGGTTATTCTGATAGCCAAATACATTCACACAGTTAGCTATAACCAGTAAAACTGGAGCAGTCACAGCTGGAATCTATCCAGGCCTTGACTTCTTAGACTGACTGCCAGTGGAATGTTTCCATAACATTAAAAGCCTTGTCCACACATTATTCACTCGAGATCTGGCACCTCTGCAGTAAGTAACACCTGACATTTTTATTTCAATTTAATACTTGATTTATTTGAGCAAGAGCAGCTCAAAGTCCTTTTGCTCATGAACAAGAATATTATATAATAATACAAGAATGAGAAAGGTCATTAGACCATTGAAACCCATCCATCTGGTACCCTTACTGTCCTCTTGCAGCATCCAATTGCTTGTTTTGCTTCATCTGATGTTATTCTATGACTGCTGTAACTGGAAAATTATTCAAAACAGTTATCATTCTTTCAGTAAAGAGGTTCTTTCTGATATCTTCTAAATTTACTCTTTACTAATTTGCATGTGTGCTCTTTTCTCCTAATTTCCTGATATACTTTGAACTCATATTCTCGGTTTATTTTGTTTATCTATATATTTTATATGCTTCAATGAGGCTCTCCTTAACCACCTTCATCCCTGATTGTAAAACTCATCCCCTTCTGTCTGCCTATGAGGTGTGAGCCTCAGCTTAGTGACAGCACTCTCATCTCTGAGTCAGAAGGTCGTGGATTCAAACCCCAGTCGAGGATTTGAGCACATAAGCTAGGCCGTCACTTCAATGTTGTAATGAGGGATGGCTGCACTGTCGGAGGTGCTATCTTTTGATGAGACGTCAAACCAAGAGACGTCTGCCTCTCCTGTGGATATAAAAGATCCCATAACACGATTTCAAACAAGAGCAAAGGAGTCCTGGTCAATATTTATCATTCAGCCAACATCAATGACACAGTTGAATTGGTCATTTATCTCATTGCTGTTTGTGAGAGCTTGCTGTGCGCAATTTGGCTGGAGCATTTTGCTGCATTAAGATAGTGACTGCACATCAAAACGTACTTCTTTGTAAGTCATGTTGCTTTGTCCTGTGCCCTTTTTATTACACGCATATTTTTCTTGTGGTATTGTGACCTAAAAAGAATCAAGTACTTGACTAAATAATATTGCAACTCTCTGTCTGACCAGTGCTCTCTTTGAGCACGGCTCTCCACTAAGAGATTATTGAATTTACCCTTGAATGGTCTGCCTGGTGTACAAACAAAGAAGAAAGAAAGAATTATATTTATATAATACCTTTCACCAGGACGTCCCAAAGTGCTTTACAACAACAACAACAACAACAACTTGTATTTATATAGCGCCTTTTATGTAGTAAAACATCCCAAGGTGCTTCACAGGAGTATCCTAAAACAAAATTTGACACTGAGCCACATAAGTAGAACTTGGGGCAGATGATCAAAAGCTTGGTCAAAGAGATAGGTTTTAAGTAACATCTTAAAGTAGGAAAGAGAAGTAGAGAGGCAGAGAGGTTTAGGCAGGGAGGTCCAGAGCTTATGGTCTAGGCAGCTGAAGGTATAGCCACAAATGGTTAAGCGATTAAAATCAGGGATGATCAAGAGGCCAGAATTAGGGGATCGCAGATATCTCGAGGGGGGTTGCATAAGAACATAAGAAATAGGAACAGGAGTAGGTCATTTGGCCCCTCAAGCCTGCTCCACCATTCAATAAGATCATGGTTGATCCGGGTTGTGGGGCTGGAGGAGATTACAAAGAGAGGGAGTGGCGAGGCCATGGAGGGACTTGAAAAGAAGGATGAGAATTGTAAAATCAAGGCATTGCTTAACCGGGTTCCAATGTAGGTCAGCGAGCACAGGGGTGATGGGAGAATGGGAATTGGTGTGAGTTAGGACATGGGCAGGCGAGTTTTGGATCACCTCAAGTTTACGTAGAGTAGAATGTGGGAGGTCAGCCAGAAGTGGGTTGGAATAGTCAAGTCTAGCGGTAACAAAGACAGCAGGAGGGTTTCAGCAGAAGATGAGCTGAGGCAGGGGTGGGGATGGGCGATGTTATGCAGGTAGAATAGCCGGTCTTAGTTAAGGCGTGGATATGTGGCCGGAAGCTCAATTCATGGTCAAATATGATACTAAGTTTGTGAACAGCCTCAAACAGATGCTAGGGAGAGGGATGGAGTCGGTGGCTAAGGAAAGGGGTCTGTGGCAGGGACCGAAGACAATGAACATAAGAACATAGAAATAGGAGCAGGAGTTGGCCATTTGGCTCATAGCGCCTATTCCGCCATTCAGTAAGATCATGGCTGATCTGATCATGGACTCAGCTCCACTTCCCTGCCCGCTCCCCATAACCCTTTATTTTCTTATCGCTTAAAAATCTGTCTATCTCCGCCTTAAATATATTCAATGAACCAGCCTCCACAGCTTTCTGGGGCAGAGAATTCCATAGATTTACAACCCTCTGAGAGAAGAAATTTCTCATCATCTCAGTTTTAACTGGGCGGCCACTTATTCTGAGACAATGTCCCCTATTTTTAGTTTCACCTATGAGTGGAAATATCTTCTTTGCATCCACCTTGTCGAGCCCCCTCGTTATCTTATATGTTTCGATAAGATCTCCTCTCATTCTGCTGGACTCCAATGTGTATAGCTCCAACCTACTCAACCTATCTTCATAAGTCAATCCCCTCATCTCTGGAATCAACCGAGTGAACCTTCTCTGAATAGCCTCCAATGCAAATATATACTTCCTTAAATATGGAGACCAAAACGCAATACTCTAGGTGTGGCCTCACCAATACCCTGTACAGTTGTAGCAGGACTTCTCTGGTTTTATACTCTATCCCCCTGTCAATAAATGCCAACATTCCATTTGCCTTCCTGATCACTTGCTGTACCTACATACTAACTTTTTGTGTTTCATGCACAACAACCCTCAGGCCCCTCTGTACTGCAGCACTTTGCAATTTCTGCAATTGCTTTAGTCATTCCAGTATTTAATTGAAGGAAATTTCTGCTCATTCTGAACTAGATGTCGGACAAGCAGTCTAACAATTTAGAGACAGTCGGGGGGGCGGGCGGTCATGCAGAGAGCAAAATTCACCAGAATCCCCCTGTGTTTGGGCTCATTCAAAAGGAAATTTAATTTGGGACTATCTACTGAAAAGTTTGGAACTCTAAAGTGCTCATGGAAGAAACTACAAACTTTAATAGAGTTATGAACTTTTACAAGACAAATTCAAGCCTGTGGGCGGACCTAGGGAACAAAGGAAGCCCATTTGATTATTGGTACTGTCTGGGTGTGAGGACTGAGGTAGCCTGTCTGGAAGAATGAGTATTTGGAAATCTTCCTCCACAAGAGACATTACCATCACAGTATCACCCAGAGATAGCTCCCCATCACCATGGGTCTGGACAAACCATTTCAGCATATACATCACAAAGAGGCTCAATCCAGCCTGTATGCGAAAGACTAAGCACAAAAGGACATTGCAATTATCAAATTAATATTTCCATCAGAAAACAGTTTTCGAACATCAACCCACCCATGACATATCAACTTTAACGAGCCCGACAAAATATTACAAAGAAGAACCAAGCCCGCCAAAATTATATAAAGGATTGTGAACAGATTGGGCGGCAAGATTAGAACACTGAAATCGTATAACTGCCCCTGTTTTCAACAGAAGTTAGTGGGGGAGAGAGGTGGTCACTACTCCCCCATCAAGACAAGGAGATAAACCAATGTGACAGTTGTAAAACTAACTTCTCCAGCCTCGAAGTCTTGAAGTCCTGAAGGAAGGAAGAACATCACCATCTACCATTAACTATCAAAAGGATTGGTAAGCATAAGTCCCTGCCTGCCCTGGAGTCTAACCTAGCTAGAATTAGGTATTGGGAGGTGGGAGGTATAATTTTACTGCAACCCCCTTTGAATGTGTAGTGTATGGTACTTTATTAGAGTGATTATAAGTTTGACCTTGTACCTTTCCTTGTATTGTTCTTTATTAGAGTGATTGTAAGTTTGGCCGTGTATTTTCTTACCAGAGTAATAAGCCTGTATTGCCATGACTGTAATAAAACCAAAGTTCTTTGCATTAAACCAGCATCTGCTGCAGTTTTGTCACACCCCCCCAAATAAATCCAGAGTACAGAACCCAAGAGAGGGGGAGCAATTTAAAGCCACTCAAGTTGGTCAGAAGGGAACCTGACCACGTCACAGAGACCCCCACACCACCCCCCCTTACAAAATGGTGACTGCGGCAGGACTCAGGTACATGGAGTGTGATGTAAAGAGTTCTGGTTTGGGGCAAAGAATCAAATTGGAAGGGAGGATTTCCTCCTATGTGTATAAGAAGGTCAATGTAAGTAAAGAATGGGTGCTTAGTCTATTGCGCGCTGAGCGTCCGGCTGACGCTGCAGCCCAGTGACAGCAAGTAAAGATCAAAAAGAAGCAGTAAAGAAAGCAATTTGGTTGGTCTGTCTACAGCGACAGGTCCAACTGCTAGACAGAATGAATGAAACATTACAGGCAGAGTTATGGGAAAGCGCAGAAAACTATCAGGAAAGGGTTATGTCAGAAGAAAGAGTATCAGGAGAACTCCGTAAGCTAAAACAGGAAAGGACCCAAATAATGGAAAGGTTTAAAAACAGTCAGGACTATTTTCAATGTCAGGTTACCGAGGCCAAATGTAATGAAAAGTCACTGAGGGAGGAAAGCACTCACCTCACCCTACAAGTAAAAGAGCTCCAGGAAAGATTAAAAGATGTGCAAGCAGCGCATAAAGTAGCTAACACTAATGGGTTTGAATCGGGAGACCACGGTCCCTGCCAGCAACAAATTAAAAGTTTAAACCTTGCTCTGACCAAGGCAAAAGGCATGGTATGCCTAATAAGCCCAGGTACGCCCCAGGTAAACCTGGAAGAGAAGGAAGAAACTACCTGGCCACCACCTGTGGCACTGGTGACTACACCAGTTCAGCAGCAGGAGGGGCAAATCAGTTGCTGGGGGGACAGGGATAGTGAACCACCACCACCTGTGGCACCGAATTTCAGCTCAGCTTGGCTGCAGGGAGGAGAGGGAGGCGAGCCAGAACAGTGAGAGCCAGAACCAGGGCCAATGTGCCCGGTCCAGCAACAGAAGTTTGGCCCGCCCACCCTTAATGGGCGTCCAGGGCCCCTGGAAAGCCAGTTTGTGGTCCCCCACACTCCCCACCAGCTTAGGGCTATGATAAGCCACCTTGGAAAGCTAACTCCAAAGGGAGACCCCTCGGTTCACTTTGTGGAAGTAGAACAGGCAGGGGATATTAATGGGTGCGATGATGCAGAAATGGCAAAGATGCTTCTCCTATCCATAGACAGTCCCTCTCTACTGAGAGAAAAAGAAGACAGAAAACACTTGCTGCCATCCAAAAGGAAATTTTAGAAGCTATGGGCTGCAATGACGGGAGTCCCTTCTCTAAAGTAGAGAAAACAGTGCAGCTCACAGGAGAAACCCCACAGGCTTTCGCAGACCAACTGTGGCCGGTATACAAAAGCGCCTGTAGTGGGGACATAGACAGAGATCACACTGGCTCCGAAGCCTAGTAGCTAACAGTTTACCCAGAATAAGAACCAAGGCTGAGGCCTGGTTCGACCCCAGAGATCCCCAAGCCACAGAACAGGGAGTGCTTAGGCAGCTGACCCTAGCTTACAGAAACAGCAGAGGGACAGAAGAGCAGCCACAAAAGGGAAGGGTTCACGAAATCCGACCTAACCAAGACAGGAGGGAATGGCGCCACGAGGGGGGCAACCCCTCCGATACAAAACGTACCTGCTTTAGGTGCGGAAAGAGTGGGCACTGGAGAAGGGATTGTAGAAATTCTTGGAAGAATAGCGCAGGAAAGAATTCTCCAGCCCATGCCCAAAAGACCGAGACAGATAAGCCAGTCCCTCCCCACTCATTCGATACCTTTTTAACTGCGCTCCGGACCATATTAGATGGCCCTGGGAAGGTAGCCACCGCCACCGGTACCGAGATCCCGTCTTCCCCCTCCCAACCAAAACCGTGACTAGGACAGGCGCAGCTGTGTGCCCTCAAGTATGATGCGTGGGGGAGACCGACCATACAGATGGAAGTGGTAAAGGTGAAAGGGACTTACCTGCTGGACACCGGTGCCTCAAGCACCCTTGTCTATGCAGCTAACCTTGCCGTCTCACCTCTGTCTAACGGGGTCCCCTACAGCTTGATGGGTTTCACGGGCACTGAACAGACTGGCTCGTTCTCCGTTCTGCTCTCCATTCATTTAGGTACACTCCACACTAAGTGGACTTATGTCTGGATGAAGTGGGAGCAGGAAGGGAGAGGGATCCTGGGAGCTGACTTCATCTTAGGCCACGGGATCCTAGTTGGTTTAAGAAACTACTGTCTTTGGGGGTCAGTCTGTACGGGACAGGAGGGTGAGGTGATGGTTATCCGGGAAAACAGGGAAAAGGGACAGTGTGCACCATGAAACCAAAGGAGCGTTACAAGCTTGAATCACTGGTCAGTAACACTCCGATAGAATATCAAGACTATGTGAGGAAAAACCTTGCAGCTTTTGCCTCTCACAAACACGACTGTGGGAGAATAAATGGGGTCGAGGTTAACATAGATGGGGACCCCATGACCCGACCACAGAAACAGTACAACTTCCCCAGGGAGGCGGAGGCAGACATGGAAACAGCCTTGGGTTCGCTGGTTAAACAGGGGGTATCGAGACCAATAGCTACCCATGTGAACTCTCCATTGTGGCCGGTTAAGAAACCGGACAACTCCTGGAGAGCCACGGTGGACTATCGAGTACTCAACCGTAACATCCCGGCCTGTGCACCCACTGTTGCTGCTGTCGCTGACCTCACTGGAAGTATCCCAGCCTCCGCGACCACCTTCACGGTGCTGGTTATTTCCAATGGGTTCTGGTCTATACCTTTCAGAAGGGAAGATCAGTACAAGTTTGCTTTTACCTTTAAGGGACAGCAATACACTTGGAACTGTCTCCCTCAGGGCTTCCACAACAGCCCCAGTATTTTCCACCAGCATATGGCCAACTGTTTAAAGAGCTTCAGCAGACCCCAGCAGCTAGTACAGTATGTGGATGACCTGCTCCTGTTCACCAATGAGGGGGAGGAGCATGGCCCACTGCTGGCTGAACTGCTGGAGCTGCTGAAAGAAGAGGGATTTAAAGTAAACCCCAAGAAGGCACAGATCGGCCTGAAGGAAGTAAAATTCCTGCAACTGGCTGTGTGTGCTGGGGAAAGAGCCATTGACAAAGCGAGAAGGGAAGCAGTGCAGCAGTTACCCGCCCCCAACACAGTAACAGGAGTAAGATATTTTCTAGGTCTAACTGGGTACTGCAGAGATTTCATTGAGGATTATGCAGCCAACGCAGCCCCTCTGCTCTGACTCCTACAAAAGGGAGTGGAGTGGGAATGGGACAAAGGTTGCGAGGCAGCATTTATCCAACTCAAGAAAGACCTGCAGACCGCACCCCGCTCTAGGGGCCATAGATGGGGGTAAAGAGTTTTTCCTGGAGATAGTAGCCAGTGTGGACAGCCTGAGTGCAGTACTGCTCCAAGAGCGGCATGGCCATCTGAGACCAGTGGTCTACTCCTCCAGGATCCTCACGGATGTGGAGAAGGGATACTCCAACTGTGAGCGGCCTAGCCACTCCTAGCCACTCACTGGGCTGTGAAAAGATTGGTGATTTTCACAGGGGGGGTCCCCTATCACACTCCTTACCCACCATACGCCCACCCAAATGCTCCTGGATGGGAAAATTAAGGACCGGACAGTGAGCAGTGTCCGCGTTGCTCGCTGAACCCTGCTCCTCTCTCAAATGGACCTCAGGGTAAAGGGTCTCTGTGAGCCAAGACTCACAGCCAACATGATTTATCCAGCGACAGCCCACCAGTGTTCCGTAGAAGGGGTATGGGAAATTAACATAGGCTTTCGGGCTGGGTTACACCCCACAGGCAGAGAAATCTATGTGGACGGTTCAAGCACAGTATCTGTGGGTGAACGACTCACAGGCTGCAGAGTTTATGACCCCGAGGCAGGCATTGCCCTGCCGATTAAACTCCCCAGTACTATGAGCGCTCAGCATGCTGAACTGTCTGCGGTGGTGTACGTAGTCACACTTCCTGAAGATTTCCCTACCCCATACACGATTTACTCGGACAGTATGTTCACATGCAATTCGTGTACGAAGTACCTGGCTATCTGGTCCCACCGTGGATACACATCCGCAGACGGGAGACCCCTGGCAATTAAGCTCCTCTGGAAAAGATCATGAAAACCGTAGGGGAGGAAGGGAACATCTACATACATAAGTTGAAGGCACATTCCACCACAGAACCCCATAGCGAGGGAAACCAGCAGGCTGACATGGTAGCCAAGCAAGGGGCCCACACAGGCAAGCTCTGGGATCCGTACAACCCAGGACCCATTGCAGCAGTCAGCGGCAGGATAGAGACGGCAGGGAAGGCAGGGATAGCTTTGCCCCCAGACCTAAAAACGGTTCAGACCCAAGACCCCATCCTCAAAACTGTCCTGAACATGCTAGCAAAAGGGGAAACGGTAGACGGCCCGTACGGCACCGCAGCAATTGCCATTAAAGAAGGCATGCTGTTCAGGGGGGAGCAATGGGTAGTACCGCAACAACACCGGAGAGAATTCCTCCAACTGGCCCACAAGGGTCCAGGAGCAGGACAACCCCGGACCTGAGACCACTTGACAATGAGTGGAACAGGCAGGGTGGTGGCCAGGACTCAGGGCAGACGTCTGCGAGTTCTGTGCTACCTATCTGGTGTGCGCGGCCAACAACCCCGAACCCTAGAAAAGATAGGTGTCGATGGGACATATGAGGAGGGTA
Source organism: Pristiophorus japonicus (assembly GCF_044704955.1). Taxonomy (NCBI): domain Eukaryota; kingdom Metazoa; phylum Chordata; class Chondrichthyes; family Pristiophoridae; genus Pristiophorus; species Pristiophorus japonicus. The sequence goes on along the minus strand of NC_091978.1, from coordinate 94,201,069 downwards.
GAGGGACCCTGGCAGTCGATCCAAATCAACTACATCGGGCCTCTACCCACTGCCCAGAGAGGTTACAAGTACTGCCCAGTATTAGTGGACGTATTCACCAAATGGGTGGAAGCCTTCCCATGCCGAACAGCCACTGCCCTGGGAACAGCTGTGATCCTGGTCAGAGAAGTGTTCTCTCGATTGGGACTACCACAATATGTGGAGTGCGACCAAGGGAGTCATTTCATCGGGCAGGTGATGCAGGAGATCCTTAAGGTACTCGGCATCAAAGGAAAATGGCATGTCGCCCACAACCCGCAGTCATTCGGGCCTGTGGGCGTTTAAATCGCACCATCAAAGAAAGGCTGCACAAAGAGACAGGGGACTCACCCAAAGGGCGGGTAGAGGTCCTACCACTGGTCCTCATGGGGATCCGGGCCAGCCAGTCAAAGATCACGGGGTACTCCTCGTAGGGAGCTCATGACCGACAGAGCCAAGCGAACCCCCACCCATGTGTTAGCCCCAGTACTCACGGAAGGTCAGCTTAGGGAAGTGAACTGGGACAGCTTTGTCAGGAATCTGTTTGAACACCTTAAACAGATTCACTGGCAGGCTGCTAACAACATGGAAAAATAGCATCGGAGCAACCAACTGCTGCTAGAGCCCCGCAAACACCACGAGTGGGAGATAGGGGACCAGGTTATGGTGAGGAACTATGCTAGAGTAGGGGTCTTTGAGGCACTGTACATGGGACCGTACCACATTGTCGACAAGGCAAGCCCCATGGTCTATGCCATAAAATTGCCACGCCGAGCAAAGTGGTTCCACATAAATCAGTGCAAACTTTTCAACCCAGGGGCAGCAGCTAAACATAAGGGACAGCCAAAACCTGTAAACCGTGCTAAAGACAGGGACCCCCAGCCAACAACCCCCGACTGTGGAGATCCCACAGGGGACATGGCAGACGCACAGACTGCACCTAGTTGGGCGGTGGACTGTGTTACTGGAGGAGCCGCCCCCCCCCCATTCATTTGGGACTCAGACACACCCCCAGCAGCCAAAGCCTTAAGAAGGATTCCCCGCACACCATGGCCAAAGACACCGTGTTCACCAGCGCTCCAATTTGAATGGTTCAGCCCCGGGAGAGAGACCAGACGCAAAAGGGCATCTAAGGTCAGAGAGCAGCCCGAGAGCAGGGACACCCATTCGGCAGCCACGGGAAACAAGGGACCCCCCAGAAGAGATAGTGGTGGACCAGCCACCAAGTGAGAGTCCCCAGCCTGCAGCCCTCAGCCAGGCAGAACCCCCAGGGGAAGAAACAAACCAGGCAGCCACCCCCAGAGGGGCGGTGTGCTGCAGCACCGGAGGGGACGTTCCCCCGATAGTGTGGGACTCAAACTCAAGTCCGGTCAGGGTACTTAGGGTTAGACGATGTAGACCGATCTATCACCTACCTCTCTGGACACCCAGCGGAAGAAGAAGATAAAGAGAAGGCAGGAATTAACCTGGCCACCCGGAGACGGGTGGCAGATGTACATATATAGCGATGTGAATTTAAGTATATTTAGTGAATAAGTTTAGAATAGTGTAAGATTTATCTGTGTAATGATAGTGATATATGTATTAGTTACTGGGGTGAGGAAAAGAATCTACCTGTGCAGCTGTTAAAAGAAGCACAGGCCAGGTAACACCCGGGAGTAAGAAGAATCTACCGGTATGGCTATTAAGGAAGCACCGGTATGATAACAAGCAAAAGGACTGTGAGATAAAGTTAAAAGCAATCAGTCCACAAGGAACTGAATAAGACAGCCAGTCAATTAAAGACTATGAGCCCAACTTGGAACTCAGTCACCTTTATCAAGCCAGAGATCTTTCTCAGGGCCAGACAATCTGTTTTCTGTGCCCCTACAGGAAAGAGAGCAGCATGAGAAGGATCCTGTTCCTGCTCGCCCTGATAGGGATGAGCAGTGGCGACCGAGGAGACGTGGAAGAATCCCTCATTTACGGGTGTTCAGGAGGAAGAGCACCGATCGTAACCACCGGGGGTGGCCCCCGAGATGTGGAAGAACTCGCCGTTTATGCTCACGAGGGAAGATGGTCAGGGTGGCTGGGATCTAATTCTACCTGCTACTCCAGGCAGGAAGGCTTTACCCATGGGGAGGCCTCAGTTCCATGCACCCGGATACGGATCATCGCTGCCCGAGTCAGTGTTACAGAGGGAAAACGTGTGTGTTTGACTTGCAAAGGAAACATTCCCCTGGGAAGATGGTGGTGGCTCAGAAAACTCAGCAAGGATGCATGGGACCAGGAATCGGACTGGGAAAGACTCGGTAATGATACGTACTGCACCATCACAGGGACATGGGGAGGAATAAAAGTGTGTTGGGACAAATAGTGGGAATCCAAACAGGGAATTTATGTTTGCATGTGGGGATCAGAGAGTATTTGTCCCGCAGGCATATCGATCGCCTTCGCCAGGCAATGGCAAGATGAAGGGGAAGGGATGGGGTGGGACTCTAGCCTACACAGGTGCGTGGTCCAATACTCCCCACTCCCAATTAACGCCACCGAACTAAGAGCACACATTAAGAAACCCGTGCCCACAACCACACCAATACGCATAGTAATAGAAAGGTGTCCTACCAGCACCAAGGGACCTGGAAATGGATTAGTATTGGTACCGACCGAAAAGGTGTTATATCAGGGGGTACATTATGCAGTAGCTTCAGTAATTTTAAACCTTACCGAGGTACACCTGCTTGCGTGGTGCCTGAAGGAAACAGAGCTGCTATACCAGGCCCAACTCAGAGACATGTTTAAGAAATTTTATGAGTTAAACTTTGGAAATGTAGAAAAAGCAGACCTATACACCCTAAACGCTAGGGACACCATGGGCTCAGGGAGACCTAGAAGGGGAATCATAAATGACGTTTTCACTACCTACAATACAGCATACTCTGTAATAAATAGCCTAGATGACATAGAGCTGCAAACACAGATAAACAGTTTAAAGACCCAATTGAGAAAAATCCTGAAACCGGAGAATACCGTAATAGGATCAGAACTACACAAGGACCAGGCTATGACTGTCCATTTAAAAGAAATAGTGGCTGAGCTGGAAAAACATGCACAGACAGTGAATGCACTCATACGGGAGGATAGAAATGCTTCTGACCAGAACGAGGTATGTATGGGACATGGTTGTTGGGCGAGGGCCGCAACAACCTGGTGGATTTAAAACAAGGTGTAGTCTCCTCTTGGATCAGGAACAAGCACCTCACAGCCCTCTACCCGTACAGCAATTCACTAAGCCCATGCCAGCTCCGCCTAGCCTCTGAAGCCTACCCTGTCACAGTAGACTGTGGGAAATCTAACCACACTATTCTCGGGATAGTATTAAGGAAGCCGGCCATGGATGGGACAGCCCGACCCGCACCGGTATACCGGGTGGAGAACATTGGAGTTATTCAGGGAGGTGCACACATTCGTTTCGCAGCAGTCCCACCCGATGTCATAAAGTAGGAGCATGCTGTAACAGGTACTGACCTCTCCGGGTGCCGGAGCCGGGGTGCACATGTAATACTGTGTCCCCAGTACTTGAGTGCCCATTCAAAGTCACAGTGTGGGTTTAAAGCTGCTGGGGCACATCCTATTAACTGTACCATGGAGGTAATGGCACAAGACCATGTCCCTCCACAGGTAACATACATAGGGGCTGGGACATATTGTGTCACCACCAGTACGCCCCACTACCAGCATGGACACTTCTGGTGTCCGGTAAGTGACAGCAGTTTTTGCTTCAAACCTGAGGCATCAGTTCAAGTAGCCCAGGAACGGATTGTCCCCATTCCTGAACCCTCCACTGTCCACCTCACTGTGAAGGAAAACATGACAAATCTGCAGGATTATGTTGTACATTTTGACTATGCAATTCCCCCTCTACCCGAACATCTTACCACTCTGCGAAAAGCTGTAATTATCTCACAAAAATACTTCTATACTCTAGAACAGAAAACCATTGAGATAGGGAGAAAGATTCTCAGGATCACAATTCCGCCTTTGTGGCACCTTTTCAGAAACATAGAGGTCCCAGTCTGGATCCGAATCGCTTCCCACACTTTAGTTATTTGTCAAATCGCAATTATACTTTACTTATGGTGTCTCACTTGCCGAGTGAAACGCAGAGGCCGTCAGGTCAGGCACCAAAGGGTGCTATACGCTCCTGGGGCGAACTTGGGAATCGCACAGGGAGGGGTGACAACATACTACCATGTTTAATTTGTGTTTGATTTTACCTGTTGTAAACCCCAACATCGCGAGTGTTGTAAGAGTGTTACTTAAATGTTTTGACTATGTACCTTTATTTTACTGAACTTAAAACGTGTTTGACTATGTACCTTTATTTTACTGAACTTAAAACGTGTTTGACTATGGACCTTTATGCTATTTGAGAATGTGTTACTATATGTTTTTATTTTACTTTACTTTAAGTTGTGTATGACTGTATACCATCATTTTACTGTGAAAGCCGAGTAAAAGAGGGACATCATGCCCCCTCTATGCTATAACTGAATTGTAATGACTGTGTTTGCCTGTAAATTGCATTGCATTTCAACAAGGGATGCAGGGTAATGTTTAGCTAGTATAAATGCAGGGAAGGTTGACTCTTGGGAGCAGGAATTTTGCTTACCTTGTTTGACACTCAAGGAGCGTAGAGTGTCAACAGGGGAGACTGCAGAGAACAATATTCACCAGAACCCCCCCTGTGTTTAGGCTCATTCGAAAGGAAATTGAATTTGGAACTATCTACCGAAAAGTTTGGAACTCTAAAGTGCTCATGAAAGAAACTGCAAACTTTAATAGAGTTATGAACTTTTACAAGACAAATTCAAGCCTGTGGGCGGACCTAGGGAACAAAGGAAGCCCATTTGATTATTGGAACTGTCTGGGTGTGAGGACTGAGGTAACCTGTCTGGAAGAATGAGTATTTGGAAATCTTCCTCCACAAGAGACATTACCATCACAGTATCACTCAGAGATAGCTCCCCATCAACATGGGTCTGGACAAACCATTTCAGCATATACATCACAAAGAGGCCCAATCCAGCCTGTATGCGAAAGACTAAGCACAAAAGGACATTGCAATTACCAAATTAATATTTCCATCAGGAAACAGTTTTCGAACATCAACCCACCCATGACATATCAACTTTAACAAGCCCGTCAAAATATTGCAAAGAAGAACCAAGCCCGCAAAAATTCTACAAAGGATTGTGAACAGATTGGGCGGCAAGATTAGAACACTGAAATCGTATAACTGTCCACTGCTTTCAACAGAGTTTAGTGGGGGAGAGAGGTGGTCGCTACTACCTCATCAAGACAAGGAAAGAAACCAACGTTACAGTTGTAAAACTAACTTCTCCAGCCTCGAAGTCTTGAAGTCCTGAATCACCATCTACCATTAACTATCAAAAAGACTGGTAAGCATAAGTCCCTGCCCTGGAGTCTAACCTAGCTAGAATTAGGTATTGGGAGGTGGGAGGTATAATTTTACTGCAACCCCGTTTGAATGTGTAGTGTATGGTACTTTATTAGAGTGATTATAAGTTTGACCTTGTACCTTTCCTTGTATTGTTCTTTATTAGAGTGATTTTTAAGTTTGACCTTCTACCTTTCCTTGTCTTGTTCTTTATTAGAGTGATTATAAGTTTGACTTTGTACCTTTCCTTGCATTGTTCTTTATTCGAGTGATTTTTAAGTTTGACCTTCTACCTTTCCTTGTCTTGTTCTTTATTAGAGTGATTGTAAGTTTGGCCGTGTATTTTCTTACTAGAGTAATAAGCCTGTATTATCCTGACTGTAATAAAACCAAAGTTCTTTGCATCAAACCAGCGTCCTCTGCACTTTTGTCACACCCCCCAAATAAATCCAGAGTACAGAACCCAAGGGAGGGGGAACTCAAGTTGGTCAGAAGGGAACCTGACCACGTCATAGAGACCCCCACCTCTTACAGTCAAGCGAAGTAGTGGTGACATACATCTGGGTGTCATCAGTGTACCTGTGGAAACTGATGCTGTGTTTTCGGATGATGTTGCTGAGAAGCAGCATGTAGATGAGAAAAAGGAGGGGGCCAAGAATGGATCATTGGGGGACACCCGAGGTAACGATGTGGGAGCGGGACGAGAAACCTTTGCAGGTGATTCTATGATTAGATAGACAAGAGTAGAACTAGGCAAGTGCAATCTCACCTAGCTCACGACGATGGAGAAAGATGGAGTGGACTACCATGTCAAAGGCTACAGAAAGGTCCAGAAGGACAAGGTAGGATAGTTTCCCTTTGTTACAGTCACAAAGGATGTCAACATAAGAACATAAGAAATAGGAGCAGGAATAGGCCATACGGCCCCTCGGGCTTGCTTCGCCATTTAATACAATCACGGCTGATTCGATCATGGACTCAGGTCCACTTCCCTGCCTGTTCCCCATAACCCCTTATTCCCTTATCGTTTAAGAAACGGTCTATTTCTGTCTTAAATTTATTCAATGTCCCAGCATCCACAGCTCTCTGAGGCAGCGAATTCCATAGATTCACAACCCTCTCAGAAAATAAATTTCTCCTCATCCCAGTTTTAAATGGGCAGGCCCTTATTCTAATATTATGCCCTCTAGTTCTAGTCTCCCTTATCAGTGGAAACATCCTCTCTGCATCCACTTTGTCAAGCCCCCTCATAATCTTATATGTTTTGATAAAATCACCTCTCATTCTTCTGAATTCCAATAAGTAGAGGCCCAACCTACTCAACCTTTCTTCATAAGTCAACCCCCTCAGCCCCGGAATCAACATTGTGAACCTTCTCTGAACTGCCTCCAAGGCAAGTATATCCTTTCGTAAATATGGAAACCAAAACTGCACGCAGTAGTCCAGGTGTGGCCTCACCAATAGTCTGTACAATGGAAGCAAGACTTCCCTGCTTTTATACTCCATCTCCTTTGCAATAAAGGCCAAGATTCCATCAGCCTTCCTGATAACTTGCTGTACCTGCATACTAACTGTTATGTATGTAAACCTGTAAATACCATGTCTAACCACCAGAGGGCTTATCCTCTGGGGTCCCAAGAGATCCCACAATCCCTTGGGAGCACCTGTATATAAGGAGGCCTCACAGGCTGGAGAGGCACTCTGAGATCTGTAATACAGGACTATGGTCACACCTTACTTTGAGCTTGCAGTATCTAGTCTGACTCTTTATTCAAGACATAACAACTGGTGACGAGATACAAATGACAAACCCCACTGCAACAATGCAGAGATCCGTGGGCATTCTGGAAAAATTTATGGAGGGAGATGATTGGGAAACCTTCGTGGAACGACTTGACCAATACTTCATGGCCAACGAGCTGGAAGGAGAAGTAAACGCTGCCAAACGAAGGGCGATCCTCCTCACCGTTTGCGGGGCACCAACGTATGGCCTCATGAAAAATCTGCTCTCTCCCGTGAAACCAACAGACAAGTCATACAATGAGTTGTGCACACTGGTCCGGGAGCATCTAAACCCGAAGGAAAGCATTCTGATTTGCGAGGTATCGGTTCTACACATACAAGAGGCCAGGAAGTGGCGAGCTACGTCGCCGAGCTAAGGCGCCTTGCAGGACATTGCGAATTTGAAGGACACTTGGAGCACATGTTCAGGGACTTCTTTGTATTTGGCATTGGCCATGAAGTAATACTTTGCAAACTTTTGACTGTAGAGACCCCAACCTTAAGTAAAGCCATAGCGATAGCCCAGGCGTTTATCGCCACCAGTGACAATACCAAAAACATTTCTCAGCACATGATTGCTGCTGTAAGTACTGTGAACAAAGCAACGTTGTTTTCGAATCGAAATGTACAGGGCAGCACTTACACGCCTGCAGCTGCACATCCACAGATGACTCAGAGTCCACCATCAAGGATGGTGAATACAAGGCCATTAACAACTTGTTGGCGCTGCGCGGGTGAACATCGTTTCCATTCATGCCGCTTCAAAGGATATGTTTGGAAGGGCTGTGGAACAATGGGACACCTCCAATGTATGTGCAGGCGAGCTACAAACCCTGATAATCCTGCAAACCACCATGTTGCAGAGGAGAACAGATCCATGGTGGATCATGACGAACCAGAGCCTCAGACTGAGGAGGCAGAGGTATATGGGATGCACACATTTACCACAAAGTATCCTCAGATAATACTGAAGGTTGAATTAAATTGACTCCCGGCATCCAAGGAGCTGGACACGGGCGCAAGCCAGTCCATAATGAGCAAAAGGACTTTCGATAAATTGTGGTGCAGCAAGGCTTCAAGGCCAGTCCTGACTACCATTCGTACTAAACTGAGAACGTATACAAAGGAACTGATTCCCGTAATCGGCAGTGCTACCGTAAAGTTCTCCTACGATGGAGCGGTGCATTAGTTACAACTATGGGTGGTACCGAGTGAAGGCCCCACGCTGTTCGGCAGGAGCTGGCTGGGAAAGTTACGCTGGAACTGGAACGATGTCCGAGTGCTTTCATCCGTCGACGACACCTCATGTGCCCAGGTCCTAAACAAGTTCCCCTCGCTGTTCGAAGCAGGCATCGGGATGTTCCAAGGAGCAAAAGTTTGTGTTTCATGCAAAAGTACCACCAAGTCCTGTGTACTGCAGCACTTTGCAATCTTGCTCTTTGATGTCATTTGTGACTTTGATAAGAGCCATTTCGGTACTGTGGCAGGGGCGGAAACCTGATTAGAGAGATTCAAACATGGAGTTTTGGGAAAGATGGGCATGGATTTGGGAGGTGACAACATCTTCAAAGACTTTGGAGAGGAAAGGGATCTTGGAGATGGGGCAGTTGGTTGCATGGACGGAAGGTTGAAGAGTTGTTTTTTTGAGAGAGGTGATGTCGGCAGATTTGAAGGAGAGGGGGATCAATATATGAGGAGAGAGAACCATTAACAATATCAGCTAACATGGGAGCCAGAAATGGAAGCTGGGTAGTCAGCAGTTTAGTGGGAATAGGGTCGAGGGAGCAGGATGTGGGTCTCATGGACAAGATGAGCTTGAAGTGGTCATGAAGGGAGTTCGGAGAGAAGATGTGAGTGCAGGGCTAGGGCAGGGGGAATCCTTAGAGGAAGTTTAGCCCGGTGGGCTAGAGGAAGGAAGGGAAGTGTCAGAGGCAGCTGATCGGATGGTCTCCATCTTAGAGACAAAGAAGTCCATGAACTCCTCACACTTGTTGTCAGAGGTGAGGTGGAGGAGACAGAGGAGAAGGGCTTAAGAAGATGGCTTGCAGTCGAGAAAAGAAGCCAGGGGCTTTCTTTGAATTCCAAAATTATCGTGGAATAGTGAGCAGTTTTGGCAAACGAGAGCAAGACCCAATAATGCTTTATGTGGTCCAGCCAAATCTGGTGGTGAATGGCTAAACCAGTACTCCACCAAATCCATTCAAGTCTCTATCCCTTCGATTTAAGAGAGCAAAGATGAGAGCTGTATGAGAGGGAATGGCCAGGTTGGAGAGTAGTTGTTTTAATAGGGACTAGGGCATCAAAGGTGGTGGTGAGTGTGTGATTGAACAGATCAGTGGCTGCAGAAATGTCGTGGTGAATGCAGGGCCAAAGGCTGGACAGTTGAGATTTCATAAGTGCAGTTGTAAGTGAGTTGAGATCGAGTTTTTTTCCAGGGCAGACACAGAAGGAAATAGCGATTTGGGGTGGGGGGAATTGGGATGTGGATGGAGAGCAATAATAGGAGGTGGTCAGAGATGGTCATATCTGTGTTTGACACGATGGGAGTAGCGAGAGCATGAGAGATGCCAAGATCAAGGGGGTGGCCGTGAATATAGTTTGGGGAGTTTACATAGAGTGAGAGATTAAGGAAGGATAGATCAGTGAACTCAGAGGAGAGAGAGCATGATAAATTGAGATGGAAGTTGAAATCACCGAGGATGAGAAGTCACTCGGTGCAGAGGCTGAGCGAGGAAAGTAGTGAAGATATCTCGGTGCTAACATTTTTACGATATATGGGTGAGCAGTTGAGAATAATATTTTAAATGAGAGGGTGGAACAATGTGAGATGCTCAATGGAGAGAAAGTGCTGGAGGAGTAGGGGGACAGACCAAGGTGTAATTTGGTGATGAGAGTCACACCATCACCACAGCAGTCTGGACGGGACAAGTGGTGGAAGGTATAGCCAGGTGGGAAAGCTTCATTTTGGGGTAAGGCGTCATCAACCCTCAGCCAGGTTTCTGTCAAGGCTATCATGTTGATGCAATCATCAATGATAAACCCATGGATGGCAAGGGCCTCGTTCATAAATGAACGGACATTCTGGAGGGAGATGTGGAGAGGGTTGGTCCTCTATCCGAGTCCACAGGGTAGTTGAATGGGGAGGAAATTTGCAAGATTAGCCAGCAGTGGAACGCTGAGTGGAAAGGTCAGCGAGAGAGTAGATTGGGACAGTTGGGGTTGCTGCTCGTGAGGAGGCAGCGACGAGTGCCTCACTGGGCCCTTCAGAGGATGCCAAGAAAGGCACAGAGGGAAGCCGAAGGCTTATCTTAGAGGGAGTCAAGCCTGGCACAGCAGCAAGACAGTAGGAAGGTCAAAGAGTAAAGAAGAGGTAGGGATTTGGAAGGCAGGGTATCCGAGAGAGGAGAAATTAAAGGAAGCTGGATGACGGAAGAGAGCGATCAAGGAGGGGTTGAGAGAATAGGAAAGGGGCTAAAAAAAATGGAAATAGAAGTGATCAGCTCGGGTCCGGAGCAACAGCCAAAGTGCACACGGGAATAGACACAGGAAAAAACTCAAGTTAAATAGGTCTGGATATTTACTTCATTTGTAGTTATATAATTCATTTACAGCCAATAAAGTACTTTTAAAATGTATTCACTGTTGTAATGTAGGAAACGCGGCAGTCAACGATGCATGGTAAGGCCTCACATTCAGCAATCTGATAATAACAAGATAATCTGTTTTTTTTTGTTGGTTGAGGAATAATTGTTAGCCAGGACACCAAGGTGAATGTGCCTGCTCTGCTTCAAATAGCGCCATGGGTTCTGCACGTCCACCGGAGAGGGCAAATGGGGTCTTGGTTTAATGTCTCATCGAAACATGGCACCTCCAACAGTGCAGCACTCCCTCAGTAGTGCACTGGAATGTCAGCCTGGATTATGTGCTCAAATCTTTGGAATGGAACTTAAGCCTATAACATTATGACTCAGAGGTGAGAGTGCTTCCACTGAGTCATGGCTGAAATAGAAAGGGGGTAAACTTTCTCGTTTTAGAACATACATAAGAAATAGGAGCAGGAGTAGGCCATTTGGACCCTCGAGCCTGCTCCGCCATTCAATAAGATCATGGCTCACCTGATCTTAGCCTCAACTCCACTTCCCTGTCCGCTCCCCATAACCCTTGGCTCCCTTATCATTCAAAAATCTGTCTATCTCAACCTTAAATATATGCAATGACCCAGCCTCCACAGCTCTCTGGGTAGAGAATTCCAAAGATTCATGACACTCTGAGAGAAGCAATTCCTTCTCATTTCCGTTTTAAATGGGCGACTCCTTATTCTGAAATAAACTATGCCCCCTAGTTCTAGACTCCCCCATGAAGGGAAACATCCTCTCTGCATCTACACTGTCAAGCCCCCTCAGAATCGTATACATTTCAATAAGATCACGTTTCAGTCTTCTAAAATCCAATGAGTATAGGCCCAGCCTGCTCAACCTTTCTTCATAAGACAGCCTCTTCATCTCAGGAATCAACCTAGTGAACCTTTTCTGAACTGCCTCCAATGCAAGTATATCCCTCCCTAAATAAAGAGACCGAAACAGTATGCAATACTCCAGGTGTGTTCTCAGCAATACCCTGCACAGTTTTATACAGTTCCCTACTTTTATACTCCATCTCCCTTGCAATAAAGACCAACATTCCATTTGCCTTTCTAATTATTTGCTGTAACTGAATGCTAACTTGTTACGTTTTATGTACAAGGACCCCCAGATCCCTCTGTACCTCAGCATTTTGTACTCTCTACTTAAATAATAATTTGCTTTTTTATTTTTCCTACCAAAGTGGATAACCTCACATTTTCCCACATTATACTCCATCTGCCAAATTTTTGCCCACACACTTAGCCTATCTATATCCCTTTGCAGATCTTTGTATCCTCCTCACAACTTGCTTTCCCACCTATCTTTGTATCAGCAGCAAACTTGGCTACGTTACACTCGATCCCTTCATCCAATTCATTAATATAGATTGTAAATAGTTGAGGCCCCAGCACTGATCCCTGTGGCAATCCATGAGTTACAGTTTGCCAACCTGAAAATGACCCATTTATCCCGATTCTCTGTTTTCTGTTAGTTAGTCAATCCTTTATTCATGCTAATATATTACCCCCAACCCCATGAGCTCTTATCTTGTGCAGTAACCTTTTATGTGGTACCTTATCGAATGTCTTCTGGAAATCCAAATACATGACATCTACTGGTTCCTCTTTATCCACCCTGTTCATTACACCCTCAAAGAACTCCAGCAAATTTGTCAAACGTGATTTCCCCTTTATAAAACCATGGTGACTCTGCTTGACTGTATTATGATTTTCTAAATGTCCTGCTACTGCTTCCTTAATAATGGACTCCAACATTTTCCAATTGACAGATGTTAGGCTAACTAGTCTATAGTTTCTTGGTTTCTGTCTCCCTCTTTTCTTAAACGTGGCACAGTCAGTAGAAGAGAAGTAGAAGAGAAGAGCTTTTAATTTTGTCTTTTTACCATTTTTTCCTACTCTGACCCCACTTTCTGATACACTCTTATGTTTATACGTTCTGTCCCTTCCTGTCACACTCTGGTTATCATTACCCCTATCACTACCCTACATTATTGTCTTCTACTTTCTTTTTTGGACTTTTTAAATTTCCGCTCATCTGAACCCCCCTGCCACCCCCGACTATTTAGTTTAAAGCCCTATCTACAGCCCCAGTTATTCAATTCACCAGGACACTGGTCCCCGCCTGGTTCAAGTGAAGCCCGTACTGACTGAACCGCTCCCTATTATCCCAGTACTGGTGCCAGTGCCCCATGAATTGAAACCCATTTCTCCAAACCAAACTTTGAGCCACGCGTTCATCTCTCTGATCTTTTTACCTTATGCAAATTTGCTTGTGGCTCAGCTAGTAATCCGGAGATTATTACCTTTGTGGTTCTGTATTTTAATTTAGCCCCTAGCTGCTCATACTCGCTCTGCAGAACCTCTTTATTTGTCCTCTATGGTCTCTAAATTGTCAGACTGATTGTTCGACATCCCGTACTGGACAAGCAGAAATGTTCTAGAATTAAATATTGGGAAGACCGAAGCCATTGTCTTTGGTCCCCGTCACAAACTGTGTTCCCTAGCCACTGACTCCATCGCTCTCCCAAGAATCTATCTGAGGCTAAACCAGACTGTCGCAACCTTGACATCATATTTGACCCTGAAATGAGCTTTCGGCCACATATCTGCAGCATAACTAAAACCGTTTATTTCCACCTCTGTAACTTTGCCTGCCTCTGCCACTGGCCTCAGCTCTTAGAAACATAGAAATTTACAGTGCAGAAGGAAGCCATTTTGGCCCATCGTGTCTGAGCCGGCTGACAAAGAGCTGCAAGGCCCTTCGTCATAAGCCCTTAAGGTTACATACAAACCCATGAACAATGATGGAAAGGCAAAGAGCACCCAACTCAACCAGTCTACCCCACACCACTACGACACCCCTTATGCTGAAACATTCTACACTCCACCCCAATCGGAGCCACTTGATCTCCTGGGAGAGGAAAAAAACAGATAAAAACCCAGGCCAATTTAGGGAGAAAAAATCTGGGAAAATTCCTCTCTGACCCATCCAGGCGATCGAAACTAGTCCAGGAGATCACCCTGGCCGTATTCTATTCCCTGCAGTACTTACCATTATATCTGCATCGACCAACAAAAGATCATCTAGTTTAATCACAATTACCAGCTCTAGGCCCATAACCCTGCAGGTTACGGCATTTTAAGTGCCCATCCACCCATCTCTTAAAAGTGGTGAGGGTTTCTGTGTAAAGTCCTGTCCCCTCAGTACAGATTCACACGAGGCATATAGTGAAGTCAAGGTCATTCTGGACCTGCACCTTTATTTCACAGCTCTGGAATGCTGCACTTGCCTGAGACCTGTGCTTATATACCTGTCTCTTGCAAGTGTACCCCCGGTGGTAAGGTATGCTGATGGTTACAGGTCATATCTTATTACAGTCATGTATAACATGTTGGGATACAGTTATATATAACAATGTAAGATACATGACATCACCTTCCCCCAAGGTCTTATTGTCTTTATAAGTTCAGTCTCTCAGGTGGTCTACGCTCTCGCGTGGAGCGTCTGAGTTGTGGTTCAATTGTTTGCCTTGGTGTCTGTTTTTCTTTGGATGTGGTTGCTGGTATCTCACCTGGGCTGTCTGTTTCGATTGGTGTGATTGTTGTTGACTCGCCTGGGCTGTCTGTTGGGATTGCCCTTTCCTCAGGTTGTTCCCTCTGTCTGTCCACCAGGTGTGGTGCGAGTTCCACATTGTAGTCTGCCTCTGGTTCCGCAGTGTTGTTGGTAAATCTGCTTTTGACTTGGTCTACATGCCTCCGGCAGGTTTTGCCATTGTCCATTTGTATTACCAGTAGCCTGTTTCCTTCCTTGCCCGTTACTTACCCTGCAAGCCATTTGGGACCCTTGCCATAGTCCAGTACAAACACTTTGTCCCCTATCTCATTCCATCTCTCCCTCGAATTTCTGTCATGGTACTCAGTCAGCTTACGGCGCTTTGCCTCAATGATTTCGTGCATGTCTGGGAGGATTAATGAGAGCCTTGTTTTTAAAGTCCTTTTCATCAACAGTTGCGGGGGGGGATCCCAGTCAGTGAGTGCGGACGAGATCTGTATGCCAACAGCAGTCACGACAGGCAACCCTGCAGCATGGGACCTTGGATTTTAAGCATGCCTTGTTTAATAATTTGCACTGCTCTCTCCACCTGGCCGTTGGAGGCCGGCTTGAACGGTGCCGTCTTGACGTGATTTATGCCGTGGTCAATTATAAAGTCTTGGAATTCTGCGTTGGTGAAGCACGGACCATTGTCACTGACTAATATGTCAGGGATTCCGTGCGTTGCAAACATGGTTGCGAGGCTCTCCACAGTGGTGGAGGTTGTGCTCGAGTTTAAAATGGTGCATTCGATCCACTTTGAAAATGCATCTACAACTATGAGGAACATTTTGCCCATGAATGGGCCCGCATAGTCTACGTGCACCCGCGACCACGGTTTGGTAGGCCAGGGCCGGGGCTCAGTGGAGCCTCCCTGGGGACATTGCTGAGTTGGGCACAAATGGTGCACCTTCGGACGCAGAGCTCCAAGTCCGTGTCAATACCAGGCCACCAGACGTGGGATCTGGCTATGGCCTTCATGAGAACGATCCCCGGGTGCTCGCGGTGGAGCTCCCGGACAAATGCCTCTCTGCCTCGCAGAGGCATGACTACTCGGCTGCCCCACATCAGGCAGTCTGCTTGTAGTGATAGCTCATGCATGCGCCTGTGAAAGGGTTTTAATTCCTCGGGGCAGGCATCGCGAGCCTCTGCCCAGTCACCGGTTAGGAAACATCTTTTTACTAAGGATAACGTGGGGTCGCTGGTCGTCCAGGCTCTGATTTGGCGAGCCGTCATGGGCGAACCTGTGGACTCAAAGGCATTGATTGCCATGATTATCTCAGTCCTGTTCGTCAGACCCTTCCGTGGTCGCCAGGGGTAGCCTGCTGAGTGCGTCAGCACAGTTGTCTGTGCCTGGTCTGTGCCTTATGGTATAGTCGTAGGACGCCAGCATGAGAGCCCACCGTTGAATTCGCGCCGAGGCGTTGGCGTTTATTGCCTTGCTCTCGGATAGGAGGGACGTGAGGGGCTTGTGGTCGGTTTCTAATGCGAACTTGGCCCCGAAGAGTTATTGGTGCATCTTTTTGACACCGTACACACACGCGAGCGCCTCCTTCTCTTACCATTCCGTACCCGCGCTCCGCCCGCGAAAGTGACCTGGAGGCATAAGCTATGAGTTGTAATTTGCCCGCACTATTGACATGTTGCAAAACGCACCCGACCCCATCCGCTGATGCATCGCATGTGAGAACTAGCTTTTTACCTGGGTCAAAGAAAGTCAAAACACTGTTGGAACACAGAAGGTTGCGTGCCTTATTGAAGGTGCATTCCTGGGTGTCCCCCCAAAACCAATCGCACCCCTTCCTGAGTAGCACGTGGAGAGGCTCCAGCAGCGTGCTTAAGTTCTGCATAAAGTTCCGAAAGAAATTGAGTAGCCCGAGAAAGGCACGCAGTTCTGAGACATTCCGGGGCCTGGGTGCCAGGCGAATTGCTTCTGTTTTGGACTCTGTTGGGCGGATTCCATCAGCGGCAATCCTTCTGCCCAAAAATTCAACCTCGGGTGCGAGAAACAGGCACTTGGATTTCTTGACTCGTAGTCCTACCCGATCCAACCGCTTTCGTACTTCCTCCAAATTACGGAGATGGGAGTCGGTGTCCCTGCCCGTGATAAATATGTCGTCTTGAAATACAACTGTCCCCGGGATGGACTTGAGCAGACTCTCCATGTTGCGCTGCAATATGGCAGCTGCCGACCTGATGCCGAATGGGCATCGATTGTACATGAAAAGGCCTCGATGTGTGTTGATGGTGGTGAGTAGCTTGGATTCCTCGTCAATTCTTGCGTCATATACGCAGATGTGACGTCTAATTTTGAGAAAAGTTTACCTCCAGCCAATGTGGCAAATAAGTCCTCCGCTCTGGGCAGCGGGTACTGGTCCTGTAGGGAGACTCTGTTTATGGTAGATTTGTAGTCCCCACAGATTCGTACGAATCCATCAGGCTTCATGACTGGGACGATGGGACTTGCCCAGTCGCTAAATTCCACAGGTGATATAATGCCTTCCCGCAGAAACCTGTCTAGTTCGTGTTCAATCTTTTCCCTCATCACATATGGTACAGCTCTGGCCTTGTGATGGACCGGTCTAGCATTCTGTGTGATGTAGATTTTGACTTTGGCCCCTTTGAAAGTGCCCACACCTGGCTGAAAGAGATGTTCAAATTGCTTTATAACTGTTGAGCAGGAGGTCCGTTCCTCTAATGACATGGCATGGACATCATCCCATTTCCAGTTTAGTTTTGCCAACCAGCTTTTTCCCAGCAGTGCTGGGGGGTCTCCGGGGACAATCCACATGGGAAGTCAGTTCACTGTCCCTTTGTGTGTGACAGAGAGCATGGCGCTGCCGAGGACTGGTACGATTTCTTTGGTATCGGTCCTTAGTTTGGTGTCGACCCTTGTGAGTTTTGGTCTGTCTCTTTTATGCGGCCCAGTTGTTCAAATTGTTGAGCGCCCATGAGAGATTGACTCGCTCCTGTATCCAGCTCCACGTTGACAGATATCCCGTGGAGTAGGACCCTCATCATTATAGGAGGCGTCCTGTCGTAGGAGCAGCGGCCATTGATCATGTTGACCCGCTGTACATTGGTGTCCTGGGTACTGTCCCCACCGTCTTCTGGTCTGCTTTCCGACCTATCCGATTCGTATACCAGCCGAGCTGCCATTTTTTTGCACATGCGGGCCAAATGCCCTGTATATGCACAGTTCCTGCAAACAGCCTGCTGAAATCGACATTCCCTTGACGAGTGCCCACCCCCACACCTCCAGCACAGACTGCTTGCAAAGAATGAGCTGCGTCTGGCTGATCTCTCTTGAGCCTCTCTCAGTTTGTAGTTGATTGCTCTCATTGTGGGTTGATGAGGTGTGAACGGCCGTTCCTGTGGCCCTTGATGGCTTCTGTTGCCACTGCTTGCTGTCGCAAGCCTGTTCTGCCGGTTTTGTCTGTGTGTGGGGGTAGCAGCTTTTCTAATGCTGTGAACTCTTTGTTCCATTATTTCGTTAATTGTCGTACCTGCATTGTAAATCAACCTCGTTTCTTCTCCCCCTACCAAGAATGTCTGTGCAACCAGTGCAGCTGCCTCTAAGGTCAGGTTCTTGGTCTCTATGAGCTTTCGGAATATGCCTGTGTGGCCTATTCCTTCAATGAAAAAGTCTCTCAGCATTTCTCTCCTCAGTTCATCGGAGAACTCACATAAACTAGCCAACCTCCGAAGTTCCGCCATGAAGTCGGGTATGCTCTGGCCCACACAGCGGCTGTAGTTGTAGAACCTGTGTCTGGCCATGTGTAGGCTGCTCGCTGGCTTCAGGTGGTCTCTTACCAGTGTGCTCAATTCTTCAAACGACTTGCTTGCTGGTTTCTCAGGTGCGAACAGATCCTTCATTAAAGCATATGTTTTCGAGCCACAGCTGGTCAAGAGATGGGCTCTTCTCTTGTCTGCCGTATCATCGCCTAACCAGTCTTTGGTTACAAAGCTTTGCTGGAGCCTTTCTATAAAGTCCTCCCAATTGTCTCCCGCATTGTACTTTTCATCTGAGCCGTTGTTCGCCATTCTGTGGATTCTGTAATCCCGTAACTCGTCGCCACTGTAAAGTCCTGTCCTCTCAGTACAGATTCACACGAGGCATATATAGTGAAGTCAAGGTCACTCTGGACCTGCACCTTTATTTCACAGCTCTGGAATGCTGCACTTGCCTGAGACCTGTGCTTATATACTCTTGCAAATGCACCCCTGGTGGTAAGGTATGCTGGTGGTTACAGGTCATATCTTATTCCAGTCATGTATAGCATGTTAGGATACAGTTATATATAACAATGTAAGATACATGACATTCTGCATCCACCACTCTTCCAGGCAGTGAGTTCCAGATCCCCACAAACCTCTGCATAAAGAAGCTCCCCTTCAAACCCCCTCTAGTCGGTCCACCAACCACTTTACAGCTATGCCTCCTCATAATAGCCCCCTCCACCAATGGAAATAGATCCTTACTATTCACTATGTGCAGGCTCCTCAATATTTTGTACACCTCGATGAGGTCCCCTCTCAACCTCCTCTGTTCCAATGAGAATAAACCCAGCCTATCCAATCTGTCCTCATAACTAAGATCCTCCATTCCAGGCAGCATCCTAGTAAATCTCCTCTGCACCCTCTCTAGTGCAATCACGTCCTTCCTATAATACGGCGACCAGAACTGCACGCAGTACTCCAGCTGTGGCCTACCCAAAGTATTATACAATTTAAGCATAACCTCCCTGCTTTTATATTATATGCCTTGGCCAATAAAGGCAAGCATTCCGTATGCCTTCTTAACCACCTTATCCACCTGGCCTGCTACTTTCAGGGTCTGTGGACAAGCACTCCAAGGTCAAGCCTCCACAGAGGAGGCGGGAGCTCGGAGCAGCGCGAGTCCGGGGTCGGCGAGAGGCCTATAAAGGCCAGCGGGAGTCGAGCAGTCAGTCGAGGAGGCGGGAGCTTGGAGCAGCGCGAGTCCGGGGTCGGCGAGAGGCCTATAAAGGCCAGCGGGAGTCGAGCAGTCAGTCGAGGAGGCGGGAGCTCGGAGCAGCGCGAGTCCGGGGTCGGCGAGAGGCGTACCGGTGCAGCTACAGGGAGAAGGCAAAGATACAAAGGTGACATCACAGCCTAGGGGGTAAGTGATTGGCTGGTGATTGGTGAGTAGTTTTTCTTTTTCTTCTTATATTGGTCAGTAACTTTTAACATTGTTATTACCAGTTTAAGTGTATCTAAGGGTTAAGACATGGCAGGAGAGCTCGGTCGGGTGTTATGCTCCTCCTGTACCATGTGGGAACTCAGGGACACTTCCGGTGTCCCTGACGACTACGTGTGCGGGAAGTGTGTCCACCTCCGGCTCCTGACGGTCCGCGTTACGGAATTGGAGCTGAGGGTGGATTTACTCTGGAGCATCCACGATGCTGAGAATGACATGAGTATCACGTGTAGTGAGTTGGTCTTACCGCAGGGAAAGGGTCCACAGCCAGATAGGGAATGGAAGACCAGCAGGAAGAGTAGTGCAAGGAAGGTAGTGCAGGGGTCCCCTGTGGTCATCCCCCTGCAAAACAGATACACCGCTTTGGGTACTGTTGAGGGGAATGACTCATCAGGGGAGGGCAGCAGCAGTCAAGTTCATGGCACCGTGGCTGGCTCTGCTGCACAGGAGGGCAAGAAAAAGAGTGGGAGAGCGATAGTGATAGGGGATTCAATTGTGAGGGGAATAGATAGGCGTTTCTGCGGCCGCAACCGAGACTCCAGGATGGTATGTTGCCTCCCTGGTGCAAGGGTCAAGGATGTCTCGGAGCGGGTGCAGGACATTCTGAAATGGGAGGGAGAACAGCCAGTTGTCGTGGTGCACATTGGTACCAACGACATAGGTAAAAAAAGGGATGAGGTCCTACGAAACGAATTTAAGGAGCTAGGAGCTAAATTAAAAAGTAGGACCTCAAAAGTAGTAATCTCGGGATTGCTACCAGTGCCACGTGATAGTCAGAGTAGGAATTGCAGGATAGCGCAGATGAATACGTGGCTTGAGCAGTGGTGCAGCAGGGAGGGATTCAAATTCCTGGGGCATTGGGACCGGTTCTGGGGAGGTGGGACCAGTACAAACCGGACGGTCTGCACCTGGACAGGACCGGAACCAATGTCCTAGGGAGAGTGTTTGCTAGTGCTGTTGGGGAGGATTTAAACTAATATGGCAGGGGATGGGAACCAATGCAGGGAGACAGAGGGAAACAAAAAGGAGACAAAAGCAAAAGACAGAAAGGAGATGAGGAAAAGTGGAGGGCAGAGAAACCCAAGGCAAAGAACAAAAATGGCCACTGTGCAGCAAAATTCTAAAAGGACAAAGGGTGTTAATAAAACAAGCCTGAAGGCTTTGTGTCTTAATGCAAGGAGTATCCGCAATAAGGTGGATGAATTAATTGTGCAAATAGATGTTAACAAATATGATGTGATTGGGATTACGGAGACGTGGCTCCAGGATGATCAGGGCTGGGAACTCAACATTCAGGGGTATTCAACATTCAGGAAGGATAGAATAAAAGGAAAAGGAGGTGGGGTAGCATTGCTGGTTAAAGAGGAGATTAATGCAATAGTTAGGAAAGACATTAGCTTGGATGATGTGGAATCTATATGGGTAGAGCTGCAGAACACCAAAGGGCAAAAAACGTTAGTAGGAGTTGTGTACAGACCTCCAAACAGTAATAGGGATGTTGGGGAGGGCATCAAACAGGAAATTAGGGGTGCGTGCAATAAAGGTGTAGCAGTTATAATGGGTGACTTTAATATGCACATAGATTGGGCTAGCCAAACTGGAAGCAATACGGTGGAGGAGGATTTCCTGGAGTGCATAAGGGATGGTTTTCTAGACCAATATGTTGAGGAACCAACTAGGGGGGAGGCCATCTTAGACTGGGTATTGTGTAATGAGAGAGGATTAATTAGCAATCTCATTGTGCGAGGCCCCTTGGGGAAGAGTGACCATAATATGGTGGAATTCTGCATTAGGATGGAGAATGAAACAGTAATTTCAGAGACCATGGTCCAGAACTTAAAGAAGGGTAACTTTGAAGGTATGAGGCGTGAATTGGCTAGGATAGATTGGCGAATGATACTTAGGGGGTTGACTGTGGATGGGCAATGGCAGACATTTAGAGACCGCATGGATGAATTACAACAATTGTACATTCCTGTCTGGCGTAAAAATAAAAAAGGGAAGGTGGCTCAACCGTGGCTATCAAGGGAAATCAGGGATAGTATTAAAGCCAAGGAAGTGGCATACAAATTGGCCAGAAATAGCAGCGAACCCGGGGACTGGGAGAAATTTAGAACTCAGCAGAGGAGGACAAAGGGTTTGATTAGGGCAGGGAAAATGGAGTACGAGAAGAAGCTTGCAGGGAACATTAAGGCGGATTGCAAAAGTTTCTATAGGTATGTAAAGAGAAAAAGGTTGGTAAAGACAAACGTAGGTCCCCTGCAGTCAGAATCAGGGGAAGTCATAACGGGGAACAAAGAAATGGCAGACCAATTGAACAAGTACTTTGGTTCGGTATTCACTAAGGAGGATACAAACAACCTTCCGGATATAAAAGGGGTCAGAGGGTCTAGTAAGGAGGGGGAACTGAGGGAAATCTTTATTAGTCGGGAAATTGTGTTGGGGAAATTGATGGGATTGAAGGCTGATAAATCCCCAGGGCCTGATGGACTGCATCCTAGAGTACTTAAGGAGGTGGCCTTGGAAATAGCGGATGCATTGACAGTCATTTTCCAACATTCCATTGACTCTGGATCAGTTCCTATGGAGTGGAGGGTAGCCAATGTAACCCCACTTTTTAAAAAAGGAGAGAGAGAGAAAACAGGGAATTATAGACCGGTCAGCCTGACCTCAGTAGTGGGTAAAATGATGGAATCAATTATTAAGGATGTCATAGCAGTGCATCTGGAAAATGGTGACATGATAGGTCCAAGTCAGCATGGATTTGTGAAAGGGAAATCATGCTTGACAAATCTTCTGGAATTTTTTGAGGATGTTTCCGGTAAAGTGGACAAAGGAGAACCAGTTGATGTGGTATATTTGGACTTTCAGAAGGCTTTCGACAAGGTCCCACACAAGAGATTAATGTGCAAAGTTAAAACACATGGGATTGGGGGTAGTGTGCTGACGTGGATTGAGAACTGGTTGTCAGACAGGAAGCAAAGAGTAGGAGTAAACGGGTACTTTTCAGAATGGCAGGCAGTGACTAGTGGAGTGCCGCAAGGTTCTGTGCTGGGGCCCCAGCTGTTTACATTGTACATTAATGATTTAGAAGAGGGGATTAAATCTAGTATCTCCAAATTTGCGGATGATACTAAGTTGGGTGGCAGTGTGAGCTGCGAGGAGGATGCTATTAGGCTGCAGAGTGACTTGGATAGGTTAGATGAGTGGGCAAATGCATGGCAGATGAAGTATAATGTGGATAAATGTGAGGTTATCCACTTTGGTGGTAAAAACAGAGAGACAGACTATTATCTGAATGGTGACAGATTAGGAAAAGGGAAGGTGCAACGAGACCTGGGTGTCATGGTACATCAGTCATTGAAGGTTAGCATGCAGGTACAGCAGGCGGTTAAGAAAGCAAATGGCATGTTGGCCTTCATAGCGAGGGGATTTGAATACAGGGGCAGGGAGGTGTTGCTACAGTTGTACAGGGCCTTGGTGAGGCCACACCTGGAGTATTGTGTACAGTTTTGGTCTCCTAACTTGAGGAAGGACATTCTTGCTATTGAGGGAGTGCAGCGAAGGTTCACCAGACTGATTCCCGGGATGGCGGGACTGACCTATCAAGAAAGATTGGATCAACTGGGCTTGTATTCACTGGAGTTCAGAAGAATGAGAGGGGACCTCATAGAAACGTTTAAAATTCTGACGGGTTTCGACAGGTTAGATGCAGAAAGAATGTTCCCAATGTTGGGGAAGTCCAGAACCAGGGGTCACAGTCTGAGGATAAGGGGTAAGCCATTTAGGACCGAGATGAGGAGAAACTTCTTCACCCAGAGAGTGGTGAACCTGTGGAATTCTCTACCACAGAAAGTAGTTGAGGCCAATTCACTAAATATATTCAAAAGGGAGTTAGATGAAGTCCTTACTACTCGGGGGATCAAGGGTTATGGCGAGAAAGCAGGAAGGGGGTACTGAAGTTTCATGTTCAGCCATGAACTCATTGAATGGCGGTGCAGGCTAGAAGGGCTGAATGGCCTGCTCCTGCACCTATTTTCTATGTTTCTATGTTTCTATGTCCCTTTGTTCATCTACACTATTAAGTGGCCGACCGCTTAATGTGTATACCCTTTCCTTATTAGCCCTCCCAAAGTGCATCACCTCACACTTCTCTGAATTAAATTCCATTTGCCACTGCGCTGCCCACCTGACCAGTAGATTGATATCCTTCTGCAGCCCATGACTTTCCTCTTCATTTTCAACCACACAGCCAATTTTAGATTTGTCTGCAAACTTCTTAATCATGCTCCCTATATTCAAATCTAAATCGTTGATATATACCACAAGAAGCAAGGGACCCAGTACTGAGCGCTGCAGAACCCAGCTGGAAACATCCTTCCAGTCACAAAAACATCCATCAATCATTACCATTTGTTTCCTACCTCCAAGCCAATTTTGGATTCAACTTGCCACTTTGCCCTGGATCCCATGGGTTTCAACCTTCATGACCAGTCTACCATGCGGGACCTTATCAAAAGCTTTGCTAAAGTCCATATATACTACAACGTACGCACTACCCTCATCAACCCTCTTGGTTACCTCCTCGAAAAATTCAATCAGGTTAGTCAAACCCCACGATCTTCCCTTAATAAATCCGTGTTGACTGTCCCTAATTAATCCTTGCCTAGCCAAATGCAGATTTATCCTGTCTTTCAGGATTTTTTTCACTAATTTTCCCACCACTGAGGTTAGGCTGACAGGCCTGTAATTACTTGGCCTGTCTTTTTTTCCCTTCTTAAACAAGGGTACTACATTAGCAGTCCTCCAATCCTCCGGCACCATGCCTGTTATGTATGCAACACCTTGTAACCAGCATTCTACCACAACCAGAGAGCGCATCTGCTGGAGTCCCAAGGGATCCCAGCATCCTTTGGGAGCACTGCATATAAGCAGGTCTTCCATGCTGTACCAGCACTCTGGAGTCAGAATAAAGAGACTAAGGTCACACTTACTCAAGTCTACAGTACTCAGTCATGTTGCTTTATTTGAGACATAGCAACTGGCTACAAGTAATAGATAACAAACCATCACACGAAAATGCAGAGAACTTTTGGTAGCCTGGAGAAATTCTCAGAAGGTGACGATTGGGAAGCCTTCGTGGAGCGACTCGACCAATACTCTGTGGCCAACGAGCTGGAACGTAATGTGAACGCTGCCAAACGAAGGGCAATCCTCCTCACCGTCTGTGGGGCAACAACCTATGGCCTCATGAAGAATCTTCTTGCTCCGGTGAAACCAACAACCGAATCATATGAAGAACTGTGTACGCTGGTCTGGGAGCACCTTACTCCGAAGAAGAGCGTTCTGATGGCAAGGTATCGATTTTATACATGTCAACGATCTGAAGGCCAGGAAGTGGCGAGCTACTTCGCCGAACTAAGGCGCCTTGCAGGACATTGTGAATTCAGTGGAGACTTTTTTGTGCTTGGCATTGAGCATGAGGTTATCCTTTACAAACTATTGACTGTTGAAACACCGAACCTGAGTAAAGTCATAACGATAGCCCAGGCATTTATGTCCACCAGCGATAACACCAAAACAATTTTGCAGCACAAAGATGCATCGGCAAGTACTGTACACAAACTAATGCATATGGCAGAACATAGACGCCTGCAGCTGCACGACCTCAGATGACTCAGAGTCCACCATCAAGTGTGAATGCGAGGCAATTAACACCTTGTTGGCGCTGCGGAGGTGATCATTGAGCCCAACAATGCCGCTTCAAACACTATGTGTGCAAAGGCTCTGGAACAATGGGACACCTCCAGCGAATGTGAAGATGAGCTGCAAACCCTAAAAACCACCACGTTCCAGAGAAAGACCGATCCATGGCGGATCAAACTGAACTAGAGACTCGAACCGAGTAGGCAGAAGTCTACGGGATACACACCTTCACCACGAAATGTCCACCGATCATGTTAAAAGTTGAACTGGACAGAATTCCTGTATCCATGGAATTGGACATGGATGCGAGTCAGTCTATCATGAGCAAAAAGGCCTTCAAGAGGCTGTGGTGCAACAAGGCACAAAGGCCCAAGCTAAGCCCTCTTCATACCAAGCTGAGAACTTACACTAAAGAGCTGATCCCTGTAATTGGCAGTGCAGCAGTAAAAGTCTCCTATGGTGGAGTGATGCACGAACTACCACTATGGATTGTACCAGGAGATGGCCCCACACTGTTCGGCAGAAGCTGGCTGAGAAAAATCCGCGGGAACTGGGAGGACATCCGAGCGTTTTCTTCCGTCGACAACGCCTCGTGTGCCCAGGTTCTGAGCAAGTTCCCATCGTTGTTTGAGCCAGGCATCAGAAAATTCTCTGGAGCGAAGGTGCAGATCCACTTGGTTCCCGGTACATGACCCATCCACCACAAGGCACATGCGGTGCCATACATGATGCGAGAGAAAGTGGAGATCGAGCTGTGCAGGCTGCAACAAGAGGGCATCATTGTGCTGATTAAGTTGAATGAGTGGGCCATTCCGATTGTTTCGGTTCTCAAGGGTGATGGCACAGTCAGAATTTGTGGGGAGTACAAAGTAACGAGTAACTGTTTTTCGCTACAGGACCACTACCCGCTACCCAAGGCAGACGACCTATTTGCGACGCTGGGAGGAGGGAAGGTATTCAACAAGTTGGACTTGACCTCGGCCTACAAGACGCCGGAGCTGGCAGAATCTTCAAAAGGCCTCGCCTGCATCAACACGCACAAAGATCTGTTCATCTACAATAGATGCCCGTTTGGGATTCGATAGGCCACGGCTATTTTTCAAAGGAACATGGAGAGTCTGCTAAAGTCGATTCCGCGCACTGTGGTTTTCCAGGATGACATATTGATCACAGGTCGGGACACCATCCAACACTTGCAGGACCTGGAAGAGGTTCTAAGTCGGCTAGATCGTGTGGGACTCAGGGTGAAACACTCGAAGTGTGTATTCCTGGCGCCAGAGGTCGAGTTCTTGGGGAGAAGAATCGCGGCAGATGGCATCAGACTCACCGACGCCAAGCCGAAGGCCATCAAAAAAGCACCGAGACCACAGAACGTTCGTTCCTGGGACTCCTCAATTATTTTGGTAATTTCCTACCCGGATTAAGCACCTTGTTAGAACCTCTACATATGTTGTTATGCAAGGGAGATGACTGGGTATGGGAGAAATCACAAGAGACTGCTTTTGAGAAAGCCAGAAATCTGTTATGTTCCAGCAAACTGCTTGTTCTGTATGACCCATGTAAACGTTTAGTGCTAGCTTGCAATGCGTCTTCGTACGGGGTCGGATGTGTATTACAGCAAGCAAACGAATCGGGAACATTGCAACCGGTCGCTTATGCGTCCAGGAGTTTGTCCAAGACTGAAAGGGCCTACATCATGATTGTAATAGAAGCCGTTTATGGGGTGAAAAAAAAGCACCAGTATCTGTTTGGGCTTAAGTTCGAGCTAACAACTGACCATAAACCGCTCATATCGCTATTCTCAGAGAGCAAAGGTATTAATACCAATGCCTCTGCTCGAATCCAAAGATGGGCGCTCACACTGTCTGCATATAACTATGTAATTCACCACAGGCCAGGCACAGAGAACTGCACTGATGCTCTCAGTCGGCTACCATTGCCCACCACCGGGTGGAAATTGCACAGCCTGCAGACTTGCTCTTAGTGATGGATGCATTCGAAAACGAAAAGTCACCCGTTACGGTCTGCCAGATTAGGACCTGGACCAGCCAGGATCCTTTACTGTTCCGTGTAAAAAACTGTGTCTTTCATGGGAGCTGGTCCAGTGTCCCAGCGGAGATGCATGAAGAGATCAAGCTGTTCCAGCGGCGCAAAGATGAAATGTCCATTCAGGCAGAATGTCTTTTGTGGGGTAATCGCGTGGTTTTGCCTAAGAAAGGCTATGGAACGTTTATACGTAACCTACACAGTACTCACGCGGCATAGCAATGATGAAAGCTATAGCCAGATCCCATGTGTGGTGGCCCGGCAGCGACTCAGATTTGGAGTCTTACATGCGCCAATGCAACACTTGCTCTCAACTAAGCAATGCACCCAGGGAGGCACTGCTAAGTTTGTGGTCATGGCCCTCCAAACCGTGGTCTAGGATCCACGTTGACTTCACTGGCCCATTTCTAGACTAAATGTTTTTGGTTGTTGTGGATGCCGGGGAACTTGACAGGTTAGGTGAATGGGCAAATGCATGGCAGATGCAGTATAATGTGGATAAATGTGAGGTTATCCACTTTGGTGGCAAAAACAAGAAGCCAGATTATTATCTGAATGGTGACAGATTAGTAAAAGGAGAGGTGCAATGAAACCTGGTACATCAGTCATTGAAGGTAGGCATGCAGGTACAGCAGGAAGTAAAGAGAGCAAATGGCATGCCGGCCTTCATAGCGAGGGGATTTGAGTATTGGAGCAGGGAGGTCTTACTGCAGTTGTACAGGGCCTTGGTGAGACCACATCTTGAGTTTTGTGTGCAGGTTTGGTCTCCTAATCTGAGGAAGGACGGGCTTGCCATTGAGGGAGTGCAGCAAAGGTTCACCAGACTGATTCCCAGGATGGCAGGACTGACATATGAGGAAAGACTGGAGCGGCTAGGCTTATACTCACTAGAATTTAGAAGAATGAGGGGATCTCATAGAAACTTATAAAATTCTGACGGGACTGGACAGGTTAGATGCAGGTAGAATGTTCCCGATGTTGGGGAAGTCCAGAACCAGGGGTCACAGTCTAAAGATAAGGGGTAAGCCATATAGGACCGAGATGAGGAGAAATATTTTCACCCAGAGAGTTGAGAACTTGTAGAATTCTCTGCCAAAGAAAGTTGTTGAGTTCAGTTCGTTGGACATATTTAAAAGAGAGTTAGATATGGCCCTTATGGCTAAAGGGATCACGGGGTAAGGAGAGTAGACAGGGGTGGGGTACTGAAGGTGCATGATCAGCCATGATCAGATTGATAGTGCAAGCTCGAAGGGCCGAATGGCCTGCTCCTGCACCTATTTTCTAAGTTTCCATGTTTCTATGTTGTATTCAAAATGGATTGAATGTGTAATAATGTCTGTAAGCACGTTCACTGCCACCATCGAAAGCCTATGAGCCATATTTGCCACGCACAGCCTGCCTGATGTCCTTGTCAGCGACAATGGGCCGTGCTTCACCAGCGCTGAATTCAAGCAATTCATGACCCGCAAAGGGATCAACCACGTCACATCTGCTCCGCTCAAGCCCGCATCTAATAGCCAGGCAGATGGGCACTCCAAACCATCAAGCAAAGCTTGAAACGCGTGTCGGAAGGCTCTCTGCAGACCCGCCTGTTCCAAGTCCTGCTCAGCTACCGCACAAGACCCCACTCACTCACCGGGGTTCCCCCTGCCGAACTGCTCATGAAAAGGGCGCTCAAAACAAGGCTCTCTCTAATCCACCCTGATCTCCTTGATCATGTCGAGGGCAGGGTTCATCAACAAAGCATGTACCATGATCTTGCAAATTTGTCACGCGATATTGAAGTCAATGACCCTGTATTTGTGCTCAACTATGGTCTCAAATGGCTTGCTGGCACTGTCATAGCCAACGAAGGGAGTAGGGTGTTTGAGGTCAAACTTGCAAATTAACTAACTTGCTGAAAGCATTTGGACCAAACCAAACTGCGATTCACAGACAGCCACGAGCAACCTGAAGAGGACACCACCAACTTCGACCCTCCGATATACACACACAAGTGGCAACCAACATTACGGTTGATCACGAAGCTGAACTCATCATACCCAGCAGCCCAGCAAGGCAGCTGCGCAGCAACCCAGTGACAGCCCAACCAACTCATGTGCACCTGTGTTTGTACTGAGACGATCGATTAGGGAGCGGAAAGCCCCAGATCATCTCACCCTGTAAATAAGTGTACTATTGAATTTGTGGGGGAGTGATGTTATGCATGCAACACCTTGTAACCAGCATTCTTCCACCACCAGAGGGTGCATCTGCTGGAGTCCCAAGGGATCCCAGCATCCCTTGGGAGTACTGCATATAAGCAGGCCTCCTATGCTGTGCCAGCACTCTGGAGTCAGAATAAAGAGACTAAGGTCACACTTACTCAAGTTTACAGTACTCGGTCACATTGCTGTATTTGAGACATAACAATGCCCATATCCAAAGAGGACTAGAAAATGATGGTCAAGGCCTCTGCTATTTCCCCTTTCACTTCGCTCAACAGCCTGGGATGCATTTCATCCAGGCCTGGGGACCTATCTACTTTCAAAGCTGCTAAACGCCTTAATACTTCCTCTTTCACTATATTTATTTCATCCAGAATATCACATTCCTCCTCGATAGCAACATCTGCATTGCCCCTTTCCATTGTGAAAACAGATGCAAAGTATTTGTTAAGAAACCTACCAACATCTTCCGCCTCCACACAAAGATTACCCTCATGGTCTCTAATAGGCCCTTTCCTTTCCTTAATTACCCTCTTAATCTTAATATATTTATCGAAAATCTTCGGGTTTTCGTTAATTTTACTGGCCAAGAATTTCTCGTGCTCTCTCTTAGCATTCCTAATATCCTTTTTAATTTTGCCTGTTAACTTTCTATATTCCTCTAAAGATTCTAAAGTATTTGGCCATTGATATGTGACATAAGCGTCCCTTTTTTTTCTTAATCCTCCCCTGTAAGTCTCTAGACATCCAGGTGGCTCTCGAATTACTTTTCCCAGCCTTTTTCTTTAAGAGCACATGTTTGGCCTGAACCTTTCGGATCTCCTCCTTGAATGCCTCCCACTGTTCTGACACCGATTTACCCACAAGTAGCTGCTTCCAATCCACTGTGGCCAAATCTCTCCTTAACTTAGCAAAATTAGCTTTTCCCCAATTCGGAACTTTTATTCCAGGCCTATTCTTGTCCTTATCCATAACCAACTTGAATCTGACTGAGTTATGGTCACTGGCACCCAAATGCCCCCCCACTAATACTCCTTCAACCTGCCCCAGCTTTATTCCCCAAAGCTAAATCCAAGACCGCCTCCTCACGTGTTGGGCTTGCTACATACTGACTAAAAAAGTTCTCTTGAATGCATTTCAAGAATTCCGTACCCTTTATACCCTTCACACTAAAATTTGTCCCAACCAATATTTGGATAGTTAAAATCCCCTACTATTACTACCCTATGATTTTAGACTTCACAGCAATTTGCCTACATATTTGCTCCGCTATCTCCCTCCCACTGTTTGGGGGTCTATAATACACTCCCAGCAGTGTAATCGCCCCTTTTTTATTTTTCAATTCGACTCATATGGCCTCAGTTGATGATCCCTCTAACATATCATCCCTCCTCACCACTGTAATAGTTTCTTTAATCAGTACCGCAACCCCTCCACCGCCCTTTATATCCCCCCTCTCTATCTTGTCTAAAAATCCTGTAGCCAGGAATATTGATCTGCCAAACCTGCCCCTCTTTCAGCCATGTTTCTGTAATGGCTATAATGTCATACCCCCAAGTGTCTACCTGTGCTCTTAGCTCATCTGCCTTATTCACAATATTCCTTACATTAAAGTATATAACATTCAGCACAGGAAGACCTCCTTGCTTACTACATACTAAGCCCTGTTTCCTCTGTCTTAAAGATTCGCTTTCTAGATTCTTGCTATCGAACTTCTGCTTTACTTCCTTCCCTTTTGAATTCGTTCTCAGGTTCCCATCCCCCTGTCAAGCTCGTTTAAACTCTCCCCAACAGCACTAGCAAAACTCCCCATGAGGATATTGGTCCCGGCGCTGTTGAGGTGCAACCTGTCCAGTTTGTACAGGTCCCATCTCCCCCAGAAGCGGTCCCAATGCCTCAAGAATTTAAAGCCCTCCCTCCTACACTAATTTTACAGCCACATGCTCATCCTCTCTATCCTTCTACTCTTATATTCGTTAGCACGTGGCACCGGTAGTAACCCGGAGATTACTACCTTTGAGGTCCTACCTTTTAATCTTCGCTCCCTAAATTCTTCCTGTAGGACCTCATCCCTCATTTTACCTATGTCATTGGTCCTGATATGGACCACGACCTCTAGCTGTTTACCCTCACCCCCACCATGATGCCCTGTGTTCGCTCTCTGACATCCTTGAACCTGGCACCAGAGAGGCACAAAACCATTCAGGAATCACGACTATGGCCGCAGAAATGCCTGTCTGTTCCCCTAACTATAGAATCCCCTATCACTTGGACTTTTTTTTACTTTGTCCCTCCCCCCTGTGCAGCTGGGCCACCCGTGGTGCCTTGGAATTGGCTCTGGCTGCATTTCCCAAAGGCACCATCGTCCTTACCGATACTCAGAATTGAATATTGGTTCGAAAGCGAGATGGACTCACGGGGGGACTCCTGCGCTACCTGCCGAGTACACTTTTTACGTCTGATGGTCACCCACTTCCGTTTCACCTGCATGCCTTTAAGCTGCGGGGTAACCACCTCCTGAAACATAGAAACATAGAAACATAGAAACATAGGAAATAGATACAGGAGTAGGTCATTTGGCCCTTCGAGCCTGCACCACCATTCAATATGATCATGGCTGATCATGCAACTTCAGTACCCCATTTCTGCTTTCTCGCCATACCCCTTGATCCCTTTAGCCGTAAAGGCCACATCTAACTTCTTTTTGAATATATCTAATGAACTGGCCTCAACAACTTTCGGTGGTAGAGAATTCCACAGCTTCACAATTCTCTGAGTGAAGAAGTTTCTCCACATAATTCTCAGCCTCGCGGATGCACCTTATTGACTCCACCCGCTGCTCCAGCTCCAAACTCCTCATCCATGCCTTTGTTACCTCTATACTTGACTACTCCTATGGAATCCTGGATGGGCTCCCACATTCTGCGTAAACTTGAGGCCATCCAAAACTCGGCAGCCCATGTCCTAATTTGCACCAAGTCACGATCACCCATCACCCTTGTGCTCAATGACCGACATTGGCTCCTGGTTAAGCAACGCCTCGATTTTAAAATTCTCATCCTTGTTTACAAGTCCTTTCAGGGCCTCATTCCTCCTTATCCCTGTTATCTCTTTCAGCCTCACAACCCTGCGAGATGTCTTCACTCCTCAAATTCTACCCTCATGAGTATCCCTGATTATAACTGCTCAACCATCAGTGGCCGTGCATTTAGCTGCTTGGGCCCTAAGCTCTGCAACTCCCTCTCTAAACCTTTCCGCCTCTTTACCTCTTTTTTCTCCTTTAAGACTCTCCTTAAAACCTATCTCTTAAACCAAGATTTTAGACATCTGCTGTTATTTCTTCTTCTGTTGCCTGGTGTCAAATTTATCCATTTTGTCATATCTTCTTAGGTGGTCCCTCGTATCGAGGATGACTTGCTTCCACACCAAAAAGGGATGAGTTGACAGCTTTTTACAATGGAGGAACTGATATTCCAGGTCCCGAACTACATGTTGAAGGTTGGAAGGTGCCTGTGCATGGAATTTTTAACGTGTAGTGGCCGTTGCACACCAGCCACCACACAGGCTTTACAGCCTTGGTCCAGTGGCAAGGATTACCCAAGACGACTGGAGATCAGCTCTGCTGCACGGACCTAGTGCGCACACATATCGCAGTGTGGGCTGGCCTGTGCTGCCCCTGGGCTCTCGTCTCTTCTGACCCCCGAACTCATGCCTCTCCTGGGCCCCGATCACATCCCACTACGAACTCTTGCCACTTCTGCATCCCAACCTCGCCGCTCCTGCTGTACCTGACTTGTCTGCTTTTATCACTACTGTGAAGCGCCTTGGATGTTTTGCTACATTAAAGATGCTATATAAATAAACGTTGTTGTTGTTGGCCTATCTATGTTGTTGGTACTAT
Organism: Pristiophorus japonicus; assembly: GCF_044704955.1. Lineage (NCBI taxonomy): Eukaryota > Metazoa > Chordata > Chondrichthyes > Pristiophoridae > Pristiophorus > Pristiophorus japonicus. The sequence goes on along the minus strand of NC_091978.1, from coordinate 94,167,516 downwards.
TGTGTATGGAGAAAGAGTTAGACTGAATGTGAGCTCAAAGCAAAGTGTGACCTTTGTCTTTTATTGCAAGTCTCCAGAGTGCCTCTCCAACCTGTGAGGCCTCCTTAAATATCTGTGCTCCCAAGGGATTGTGGGATCCCTTGGGATTCCAGGGGATGAGTCCTCTGGTGGCTGTTCAGAGTAAATACAAGTTTACATATATAACAACACTCCCCCACAAAGTCAATAGTGTAACTATTTATAATGTGAGTCGATCTGGGGCCCTTCTTGCCCTGGTTGGTCATCTCGGTGTGAAAGCTGGTATTGTTGGATCATCTGTTGGGCCTTCGCTGGGCTGCTGTGCAGCTGGCATTGCTGGGCTGCCTGGTGTGTTGGGTCCTGCTGGGCTGCTGTGGATGATGGGTTCTGCTTCGTGGTCAACTGTGGTGCCGGTTTCCACTGGTGTGTGTGGTGGGTGGTTGGCTGGTGTTGGGGGATCAAAGAAGGAAGGGTCCAAGGTGGGTTGCTCAGGATAGTCCGTGAATCTAAGTTTGATTTGGTCCAAGTGTTTGCGGTGAATGAGTCCACTTGAAAGTTTGACCCGAAACACCCTGCTCGCCTATTTGGCCACGACAGTGCCAGGAAGCCACTTGGGACCTTGTCCATAATTCAATACTAATACAGGATCATTGATTTCAATCTCGCATGACACATTTGCGCTATCATGGTATGTACTTTGTTGAAGCCACCTGCTCTCTACCTGTTCATGTAGATCAGGGAGAGCCTTGTCTTAAGTGCTCTTTTCATGAGCAGTTCAGCAGGTGGGATCCCAGTGAGTGAGTGGGGTCTTGTGCGGTAACTGAGCAGGACTCGGGATAGGCGAGTCTGCAGTGAGCCTTCAGTTACCCTCTTCAAGCCTTGCTTGATGGTTTGCACTGCTCTCTCTGCCTGACCATTGGATGCTGGTTTAAACGGGCAGATGTGACATGTTTGATCGCGTTACGGGTCATGAATTCTTTGAACTCAGCACTGGTAAAACATGGCCCGTTGTCGCTCAGCAGGACACCGAGTAGGCCGTGTGTGGCAAACATGACGCGCAGGCTTTCAGTAGTGGCAGCAGATGTGTTAGCTGACATTATCTTACATTCAATCCACTTGGAGTACGCGTCTACAACCACAAGGAACATTTTACCCAAGAACGGGCCTGCATATTCGACATGTACCCTAGACCACAGTTTGGAGGGCCAAGACCATAAACTTAGCGGCGCCTCCCTGGGTACATTGCTTAACTGCAAGCATGTATTACATCTGTGAATGCAGGACTCGATGTCCGCATCGATACCAGGTCACCACACATGGCATCTGGCTATCGCTTTCATTATTACGATGCCTGGGTGGGTACTGTGGAGGTCATTGATGAAGGTTTCTCTGCCCTTCTTGGGATCCACTACACGATTGCCCCACAGAAGGCAGTCTGCCTGTATAGACATTTCATTTTTGCGCCACTGGAATGGCTTTCTCTCTTCCTGCATTTCCACTGGGACATTGGACCAGCTCCCGTGAAGCACACAGCTTTTGACTAGGGATAATAAGGGGTTCTGGCTCGTCCACGTTTTGATCTGCCGGGCAGTGACGGGTGATTGCTTACTCTGAGATGCTTCCATTATCATGGCTGAATCTGCGGGCTGCGCCATTTCCACCCCCATGGTGGGCAATGGCAACCTACTGAGAGCACTGGCGCAGTTTTCTGTGCCTGGCCTGTGGCGGATGGCATAGTTGTATCTCTGGATGCAGGCCGATGCATTGGTATTCATCCTTTATTCTTGGAAAACAGGGATGTGAGTGGCTTATGGTCTGTTTCCAATTCGAATTTTAGCCCAAACAGGTATTGATGCATTTTCTTTACCCCATAGACACAAACTAACGCTTCTTTCTCAATCATGCTGTAGGCTCTCTCAGCCTTAGACAGACTCCTGGATGCATAACCAACCAGTTGCAGTTTCCCGAAATCATTAGCTTGTTGCAATACACACCCGACGCCATATGGCGACGCATCATCTGCTAGTACCAAACGCTTACATGGATCATATAATACAAGCAATTTGTTTGAGCATAACAATTTTCTCCCTTTTACAAAGGCATTTTCTTGGCTTTTGCCCCAAACCCATTCATCCCCTTTTCATAGTAAGACATACAGTGGTTCTAACAGTGTGCTGAGACCCGGTAAGAAGTTACCAAAGTAGTTCAGGAGCCCCAGAACCGACCGCAGCTCCATCACGTTCTGTGGCCTTGGTGCATTCTCGATTGCCTCCGTCTTCACGTTGGTGGGCCTGATGCCGTCCGCCGCAATCCTCCTTCCCAACACCTCCACTTCAGGCACCAGGAAAACGCACTTCGAGCATTTTAACCTGAGCACCACGCGGTTGGGTCGACTAAGTACCTCCTCCAGGTTTTGCAGATGCTCGTCTGTGACCAAGATGTCATCCTGGAAAACCACAGTGTGTGGCACCGATTTCAGTAAGCTTTCCATGTTTCTCTGGAATATCGCAGCCTCTGATCGAATTCCAAACGGGCATCTGTTATAAATAAAAAGAACCTTTTGCGTTTTGATGCAGGTGAGGCCCTTCGATGATTCCTCCAGTTCCTGAGTCATGTAGGCTGAAATCAGATCCAGCTTCATGAACGTCTTTCCACCCGTCAGCATTGCAAAGAGGTTGTCAGCCTTTGGTAGTGGGTATTGGTCCTGCAGAGAGAAACGATTGATAGTTACTTTGCAATCGCCACAGTTTCTGACGTTGCTGTTTCCCTTGAGGACAGGAACGACTGGGCTGGCCCAATCATCGAACTCGATCAGTGAAATGATGCCCTCTCTTTGCCGCCATTTTAGCACGATCTCTACCCTTTCTCTCATCATGTACAGAACTGCTCTCGCCTTGTGATGGATGTATCGCGCCCCCGGAATTAGGTGGATCTGTACTTTTGCTCCTTGGAATTTCACGATGCCTGGTTCGAACAGCAAAGGAAATTTGTTTAAGACCTGGGCACACGAAGTGTCGTCAGCGGGTGATAGCGCTCGGACATCGTACCAGTTCCAGCGTAACTTTCCCAGCCAGCTCCTGCCGAGCAGCGTGGGACCATCGCTCGGTACCACCCAGAGTGGTAGCTTGTGCACTGCTCCATCATGGGAGACTTTTACAGTAGCACTGCCGATTACGTGAATCAGTTCTTTCGTGTAAGTTCTTAGATGGAAGGAAGTCCAGTCCTCATGGAAGTGGATACAGGGACGAGCCAGTTAGTGATGAATCACGGAGCCTTTGAGAGGCTATGGGGCAATCTGGCTGAACGACCCGAGTTGGCCCCGGTTCAGGGAAAGCTGCGCACTGACACCAATGAAATCATCCCAGTCATTGGTAGTGTGAATGTAAAGGTACTCCATGATGGCGCGATGCACGAGTTACCTCTGTGGATTGTTGCAGGTGATGGACCAATGTTGCTCGGCAGAAGGTGGATGGAAAAGATCCATTGGAAGTGGGAAGACTTCATCCCTCCGGCTCAGAGGCAAAGCAAGCCCTCACCCGGCACGGGAGAGCAGACCAGCACGGCACCCGAGACACAGACAGCTCAGCACAACTGCGTGGAGATGATCCAACTGAGACGACCAGAACGCATCTTCCAGGCTCCAGTGGCAGGACTCCGGAGGAAGAAAATCAGATCCAGAAGCGACTTCCTCACTGCGGAGGCAGAACCCCGGGAGAAGAGGATCACTGCAGTCGACATCATGGATGAAGGAAAGATGGCGCCCAAACCACGAGATGAGGCGCTGAAGACAAAGGTGGCCGTGACCAGACCATGAGGTGCAACGCTGATGGAGCAACATGTGGCACCAAACGGAGAAGCGGATTGGGGTAAAGCCTCCTTAAAGGAGGCCTGCAACCCACTACAATTAAAGGGACAGTTGCACACATTTAAGCAATGTAACAGTAATTGTAAGTTAGAGACAAAAGGTGTAACGGATTATGGTAAGTGTGTAACCGATCATGTAAAATGTGAAACTGATAATCAGAATTGTATACATGCAATCAGCGAGGATTGTTTGATTGATGATTTGAACTGTGAATATGCAATCAACAAGGAAAAGTCGCCCGATCGTGATCGGACCCCTAGAGTGTCCATCATTAGTACTGAAAAGCTGTGCGATGCAGGATTCCCACTGCATGCAGCCAATGCAGTGGGCAGACACCCATCGGGCGCACACAGGCCCAGCCAGCTAACCAATGCTGTAGCCTGCGTTCCGAGGACCAGAGTCATGCACCACGAAGTGTGGCCACAAACAGCTAACACACATTAGCTGTGGAGCAGGCGACCTCAGCAGGGCAACGGCAACGCCCTGGGCCGGCTCCATCTCTCAGGCAACCGATGGCACCAACTGTCACGAGCCTGTAGGAGCAGACTGCAGCAAGGCCATCCCCCTAGATGTATTATCAACTGTCACTGTTCCCCCAGAGAAAACAAGCACCAGCCAGGATCCCAAACCAAACGACGCTCAGGCCAGCGAGTCAGCAGTTTCCTGTGCACTACGAGACGACAGCTCTTCAGGGAGCAGCTGTGACCCAGGGCGTAAAGAAAGGACAGGGAGATCACATAGAAACAGAGAAAATAGGTGCAGGAGTAGGCCATTCGGCCCTTTGAGCCTGCACCAACATTCAATAAGATCATGGCTGATCATTCCCTCAGTACCCCTTTCCTGCTTTCTCTCCATACCCTTGATCCCTTTAGCCGTAAGGGCCACATCTAACTCCCTCTTGAATATATCTAACGAACTGGCATCAACAACTCTCTGCGGCAGGGAATTCCACAGGTTAACAACTTTCTGAGTGAAGAAGTTTCTCCTCATCTCAGTCATAATTGGCTTACCCCTTATCCTAAGACTGTGTCCCCTGGTTCTGGACTTCCCCAACATCGGGAACATTCTACCCGCATCTAACCTGTCCCATCCTGTCAGAATCTTATATGTTTCTATGAGATCCCCTCTCATCCTTCTAAATGCCAATGTATAAAGGCCCAGTTGATCCACTCTCTCCTCATATGTCAGTCCTGCCATCCCGGGAATCAGTCTGGTGAAACTTTGCTGCACTCCCTCAATAGCAAGAACATCCTTCCTCAGATTAGGAGACCAAAACTGAACACAATATTCCAGGTGAGGCCTCACCAAGGCCCTGTACAACTGCAGTAAGACCTCTCTGCTCCTATACTCAAATCCCCTAGCTATGAAAGCCAACATACCATTTGCCTTTTTCACCACCTGCTGTACCTGTATGCCAACTTTCAATGACTGATGAACCATGACACCCGGGTCTTGTTGCACCTCCCCTTTTCCTAATCTGCCGCCATTCAGATAATATTCTGCCTTCGTGTTTTTGCCCCCAAAGTGGATAACCTCACATTTATCCACATTATACTGCATCTTCCATGCATTTGTCCACTCACCTATCCTGTCCAAGTCATCCTGCAGCCTCCTACCATCCCCTCACAGCTCACACTGATACCCAGTTTAGTGTCATCTGCAAACTTGGAGATATTACACTCAATTCCTTCTCCAAATCATTGATGTATATTGTAAAGAGCTGGGGTCCCAGCACTGAGCCCTGTGGCACTCAACTAGTCATTGCCTGCCATTCTGAAAAGGACCTGTTTATCCTGACACTCTGCTTCCTGTCTGCCAACCAGTTCTCTATCCACGTCAGTATATTACCCCCAATACCATGTGCTTTGATTTTGCACACCAATCTCTTGTGTGGACCTTGTCAAAAGCCTTTTGAAAGTCCAAATACACCACATCCACTGGTTCTCCCTTGTCCACTCTACTCATTACATCCTCAAAAAATTCCAGAAGATTTGTCAAGCATGATTTCCCCTTCATAAATCCATGCTGACTTGGACCGATCCTGTCACTGCTTTCCAAATGCGCTGCTATTTCATCCTTAATAATTGATTCCAACATTTTCCCTACTACTGATGTCAGGCTAACTGGTCTATACTTACCCGCTTTCTCTCTATTGTGTTTCTAACACAGATGAAACTGCACACAGGGAGGTTAAAGTAACAGTGACCTCAGTCTTTATTAAGACACTTCAGAGTGAGGAACAGGCCTTAGGGGCCGGCTTATATGCAGTGCACCCGAGGGATGCTGGAGATGCACTCCCTGGTGGCGGAACATGGGAGTGCATGCTTAACAGATACACAACATCACTCCCCACCAAAGTCAAAGTGAAAACTACTTACAAGGTGAAGTGGTCGGGAGCCTTTCTTTCCCTGGTGGACCGCCTCGGTACAAATGTCTGTTCTGGTGTATTGGCTGTGCCCTCGCTGGGCTGGCGTGTTGTTGGCCTGCAGGGCTACTGGGTGAGCCTGGCCTTGCTGGGCTGTTGGGCGTGATGGGTTCGATTTCCCGGTCCGGGGTGGTGTTGTTGATCCTTTGGGTGTGTGTTGTGGACTCGAAAAAGGTGGTGTCTGCTGTGGGTTGTTCAGGGCAGTGTGTGAACCGCAGCCTCGTTTGGTCCAGGTGCTTTCTGCAAATTTGTCCATTGTCTAGTTTGACTACAAATACCCGACTCCCTTCTTTAGCTATCACCGTGCCTGCGATCCACTTGGGACCATGCCCATAGTTTGGCACATACACAGGGTCATTCAGATCAATTTCCCGTGACACAGTGGCGCGACCATCGTTTACATTTTGTTGCTGCCGCCTGCTCTCTACCTGATCATGCAGGTTGGGGTGAAGCAGCGAAGGTCTGGTTTTAAGTGTCCTTTTCATGAGTAGCTCAGCCGGGGGCACCCCTGTGAGCGAGTGGGGTCGCGTGCGGTAGTTGAGCAGTACTCGGGACAGGCGGGTTTCGAGTGATCCTTCAGTGACTCGTTTGAGACTCTGTTTGATGGTTTGTACTGCCTGCTCTGCCTGTCCATTGGAGGCTGGTTTAAACGGGGCCGAGGTGACATGTTTGATCCCATTGCGGATCATGAATTCTTTAAATTCGACACTGGTGAAACATGGCCCGTTGTCACTGACCAGTATGTCAGGCAGGCCGTGGGTGGCAAACATGGCCCTCAGGCTTTCAATGGTGACGGTGGCGGTGCTTCCCAAAATTATTTCACATTCAATCCATTTTGAAAAAGCATCCACCGCCACTAGGAACATTTTACCAAGAAACGGGCACGCATAGTCGACATGGATACTCGACCATGGTCTGGAGGGCCAGGACCACAAACTTAGTGGTGCCTCTCTGGGCGCCTTGCTCAACTGAGCATACACGCTGCATTGCCGTACATACATTCGATACCGGGCCACCACATGTGGCATCTGGCTATCGCTTTCATCATTACTATACCCGGGTGTGTGCTGTGGAGATCCGAGATGAACGTCTCCCTGCCCTTTTTGGATAGCACTACGCGGTTACCCCACAACAGGCAGCCTGCCTGAATGGACAGCTGGAACGGCTCGATTAGCTCTTATATTTCAACGGGGATGCTGGCCCAGCTCCCATGCAGTGCACAGTTTTTTACCAGGGACAGCAGAGGATCTTGGCTGGTCCAAGTCCTAATCTGGCGGGCCGTGACAGGTGATTTATCATTTTCAAACGCTTCCAGGACCATCAACAAGTCTGCGGGCTGCGCCACCATCAACAAGTTTGCAGGCTGTGCCATTTCCACCCCCGTGGTGGATATGGTGGCCAACTGAGAGCATTCGCACAGTTCTCAGTGCCTGGCCTGTGGCGGATGGTACAGTTATACGCTGATAGCGCGAGTGCCCACCTTTGTATGCGGGCTGAGGCATTAGTATTTATCCCCTTGTTTTCAGCAAACAGCGATATGAGGTGCTTGTGATCGGTTTCCAGCTCAAATTTGAGGCCAAACAGGTACAGATGCATTTTGTTTAGCCCAAACACACACGCTAATGCCTCTTTCTCAATCATGCTGGAGGCCCTCTCAGCCTTAGACAAGCTCCTGGAGGCATAGGCGACAAGTTGCAACTTCCCCGCAACGTTAGCTGGTTGTAATACACACCCAACTCCGTATGACGATGCATCACATGCTAGCACAAGTCTTTTACACGGGTTATACAATACAAGCAGCTTATTGGAGCACAAAATGTTTCTGGCTTTCTCAAAAGCACTGACTTGTTTTTTTTCCCCATACCCAGTTCTCACCTTTACGCAATAACACATGTAGGGGCTCTAAGAGGATGCTTAACCCCGGTAGGAAGTTTCCAAAATAGTTGAGGAGTCCCAGGAATGACCGCAGCTCCATGACGTTCTGTGGCCTGGGCAGGTTCCTGATAGCCTCTGTCTTGGCATCTGTGGGCCGAATGCCATCCGCCGCGATCTTTCACCCCAAAAACTCCACTTCTGTTGCCATGAAGACGCATTTCGACCTCTTCAGCCGCAGCCCTACACGATCCAGTCGCTGGAGGACCTCCTCCAGGTTTTGTAGGTGCTCAACGGTGTCCTGACCCATGACCAATATGTCGTCCTGAAAAACCAATGTGCATGGTGCCGACTTGAGTAGACTCTCCATGTTTCTCTGGAAGATTGCTGCAGCCGACTGAATTCCAAATGGGCATCTGTTGTAGATGAACAGTCCCTTGTGCGTTTTGGTGCAGGTGAGGCCCTTCGAAGACTCCTCCAGATTCTGCGTCATGTAGGCTGAAGTCAAGTCGAGCTTGGTGAATGCCTTGCCTGCTGCCAGCGTCGCAAATATGTTGTCTGCCTTAGGTAGTGGGTATTGGTCCTATAGCGAGAAACGATTAATAGTTACTTTATAATCGCCGCAAATCCTGGCTGTGCCATCACTTTTGAGTACTGGAACAATCGGGCTGGCCCACTCGCTGAATTCCACTGGGGCAATGATGCCCTCACGTTGCAGCCTGTCCAGCTCGATTTCCACTCTCTCCCTCATCATGTGAGGTACCGCTTGCGCCTTGTGATGAATGGGTCATGCCTCTGGGACCAAGTGGATCCACACCTTCGCCCTGGAAAAGTTTCCAATGCCTGGCTCAAAAAGGTAAGGATATTTGTTGAGAACCTGGGTGCATGAACTCCTTCCAAGCAGTGTGGGGCCTTCGCCCGGGACAGTCCAGAGTGGCAGTTCGTGCAAAGGTTTGGGAAGCCTATGTCGAATGGCTAGACCAGTACTTTGTAGCCAACGAGCTGGACGGAGAAGGAAGCGCTGCAAAAAAGAGTGAGCGGTCCTCCTCATGGTCTGCGGGGCACCGACCGACAGCCTCATGAAGAATCTTCTGGCTACAGTGAAACCCACAGATAAGTCATATGAGGAGCTGTGTACACTGGTTCGTGAGCAACTTAACCCGAGGGAGAGCGTGCTGATGGCGAGGTTCTACATGTACCAGCGATCTGAAGGTCATGAAGTGGTGAGCTACGTCACCGAGCTAAGGCAACTTGCAGGACAATGTGAGTTTGATGGCTACCTGGAGCAAATGCTCAGAGACTTTTTTGTACTGGGCATTGGCCATGAGACCATCCTACGAAAACTTTTGACTGTAGAGACACCGGCCCTCAGGAAGGCCATTGCGATAGCACAGGTGTTTACGTCTACCAATGATAACACCAAACAAATCTCTCAGCACACAAGTGCTAGCAATGTTCATAAATTAACTGGAACTGTGTTTGCGAGCAGAAATATACAGGGCAGAAACCATAAGTCTGCAACTGCCAGCAGGCCTCAGGTGACCCAGATGACTCAGAGTCCGCAACAAAGGATGAATGCAAGGCAATTCACACCTTGTCGGTGTTGTGGAGGCTTCCATTCAGCCTATTCATGCCGCTTCAAAGGGAATGTTTGCAAGAGCTGTGGAACAATGGGGCACCTCAGATGAGCTGCATGCTCTGCAAAACCTGCTAACCACCACGTGGCAGAGGAAGATCGGTCCATGCTGGATCAAAGCAATTCCAATCCTCAGAGAGAGGGGTCAGATGCTGAAGTACACGTGGTGCACACATTTTCGATGAAATGTCCACCGATAATGCTAAATGTAAAATTGAATGGTTTACCCGTAGCCATGGAACTGGACACTGGCGCTAGCCAATCCATCATGATTTAAAAGATGTTTGAGAGACTGTGGTGCAACAAGGCACTCAGACCAGCCCTGAGCTCCATCCACACGAAACTGAGAACGTTTTCAAAAGAGCTTATCACTGTCCTGGACAGCGCCATGGTCAAGGTCACCTACGAGCGCACGGTGCATGAACTGCCACTCTGGATTGACCCGAGCGAAGGCCCCACACTGCGAGGAAGGAGTTGGCTGGGCAAAATCCGTTGGAACTGGGATGACATCCGAGCGCTATCACATGTCGATGAGGCCTCATGTACCCAGGTTCTTAACAAATTTCCTTCCCTTTTTGAGCCAGGCATTAGAAACTTTTCCGGGGCGAAGATGCGGATGCACTTGGTCCCAGAGGCATGACCCATTCACCACAAGGCGCAAGCGGTACCTCACATGATGAGGGAGAGAGTGAAAATTGAGCTGCAACGCGAGGGCATCATCTCCCCAGTTGAATTCAGTGAGTGGGCCAGCCCGATTGTTCCAGTACTCAAAAGTGATGGCACGGTCAGGATTTGCAGTGATTATAAGTAACTAATAATCGTTTCTCACAACAGGACCAATATCTGCTACCAAAGGCAGATGACCTATTTGCGACGCTGGCAGGAGGCAAGACGTTCACCAAGCTCGACCTAACTTCGGCCTCCATGAAGCAGGAGCTGGAGGAGTCTTCGAAGGGACTCACCTGCATCAACACGCACAAGGGACTGTTCATTTACAACAGATGCCCGTTTAGAATTCGGTTGGCTGCAGCGATCTTCCAGAGAAACATGGAGAGCCTACTCAAGTCGGTACCACGCATGGTGGTTTTTCAGGACGAAATATTGGTCACGGGTCGGGACACCGTCGAGAACCTACAAAACCTGCAGGAGGTCCTCCAGCGACTGGATCGCGTAGGGCTGTGGCTGAAGAGGTCGAAATGCGTCTTCATGGCAACAGAAGTGGAGTTTTTGGGGAGAAAGATCGCGACGGACAGCATTCGGCCCACAGATGCCAAAACAGATGCTATCAGGAATACGCCCAAACCACAGAACTTCATGGAGCTGCGGTCGTTCCTGGGAGTCCTCAACTATTTTGGTAAATTCCTACCGGGGTTAAGCACCTTCTTAGAGTCCCTACATGTCTTATTGCGTAAAGGTGAGAACTGGGTATGGGGAAAAAAACAAGCAAATTGCTTTTAGAAACATAGAAACATAGAAAATAGGTGCAGGAATAGACCATTCCACCCTTCGAGCCTGCACCGCCATTCAATGAGTTCATGGCTAAGCACGCAACTTCAGTACTCCATTCCTGCTTTCTTGCCATACCCCTTGATCCCCGGAGTAGTAAGGACTAAATCTAACTCCTTTTTGAATATATTTAGTGAATTGGCCTGAACAACTTTCTGTGGTAGAGAATTCCACAGGTTCACCACTCTCTGGGTGAAGAAGTTTCTCCTCATCTTGGTCCTAAATGGCTTACCCCTTATCCTTAGACTGTGACCCCTGGTTCTGGACTTCCCCAACATTGGGAACATTCTTCCTGCATCTAACCTGTCTAACCCTGTCAGAATTTTAAACGTTTCTATGAGATCCCCTCTCATTCTTCTGAACTCCAGTGAATCCAAGCCCAGTTGATCCAGTCTTTCTTGATAGGTCAGTCCCACCATCCCGGGAATCAGTCTGGTGAACCTTCGCTGCACTCCCTCAATAGCAAGAATGTCCTTCCTCAAAATAGGAGACCAAAACTGTACACAATACTCCAGGTGTGGGATAACCAAGGCCCTGTACAACTGTAGTAACACCTTCCTGCCCCTGTACTCAAATCCCCTCGCTATGAAGGCCAACATGCCATTTGCTTTCTTAACCGCCTGCTGTACCTGCATGCCAACCTTCAATGACTGATGTACCATGACACCCAGGTCTCGTTGCACCTCCCCTTTTCCTAATCTGTCACCATTCAGATAATAGTCTGTCTCTCTGTTTTTACCACCAAAGTGGATAACCTCACATTTATCCACATTATACTTCATCTGCCATGCATTTGCCCACTCACCTAACCTATCCAAGTCACTCTGCAGCCTCATAGCATCCTCCTCACAGCTCACACTGCCACCCAACTTCGTGTCATCCGCAAATTTGGAGATACTACATTTAATCCCCTTGTCTAAATCATTAATGTACAACGTAAACAGCTGGGGCCCCAAGCACAGAACCTTGCGGTACCCCACTAGTCACTGCCTGCTATTCTGAAAAGTACCCATTTACTCCTACTCTTTGCTTCCTGTCTGACAACCAGTTCTCAATCCACGTCAGCACACTACCCCCAATCCCATGTGATTTATCTTTGCACATTAATCTCTTGTGTGGGACCTTGTCGAAAGCCTTCTGAAAGTCCAAATACACCACATCAACTGGTTCTCCCTTGTCCACTCTACTGGAAACATCCTCAAAAAATTCCAGAAGATTTGTCAAGCATGATTTCCCTTTCACAAATCCATGCTGACTTGGACCTATCATGTCACCTCTTTCCAAATGCGCTGCTATGACATCCTTAACAATTGATTCCATCATTTTACCCACTACCGATGTCAGGCTGACCGGTCTATAATTCCCTGTTTCCTCTCTCCCTCCTTTTTAAAAAAGTGGGGTTACATTGGCTACCCTCCACTCCATAGGAACTGATCCAGAGTCCACGGAATGTTTGAAAATGACTGTCAATGCATCCGCTATTTCCAAGGCCACCTTCTTAAGTACTCTGGGATGGAGTCCATCAGGCCCTGGGATTTATCGGCCTTCAATCCCATCAACTTCCCCAACACAATTTCCCGACTAATAAGGATTTCCCTCATTTCCTCCTTCTTACTAGACCCTCTGACCCCTTTTATATCCGGAAGGTTGTTTGTGTCCTCCTTAGTGAATACAGAACCAAAGTACTTGTTCAATTGGTCTGCCATTTCTTTGTTCCCCGTTATGACTTCCCCTGATTCTGACTGCAGGGGACCTACGTTTGTCTTTACTAACCTTTTTCTCTTTACATATCTATAGAAGCTTTTGCAGTCCGTCTTAATGTTCCCTGCAAGCTTCCTCTCGTACTCTATTTTCCCTGCCCTAATCAAACCCTTTGTCCTCCTCTGCTGAGTTCTAAATTTCTCCCAGTCCCCGGGTTCGCTGCTATTTCTGGCCAATTTGTATGCCACTTCCTTGGCTTTTATACAATTCTGATTTCCCTAGATAGCCACGGTTGAGCCACCTTCCCTTTTTATTTTTAAGCCAGACAAGGTTGTACAATTGTTGTAGTTCATCCATGCGGTCTCTAAATGTCTGCCATTGCCCATCCACTGTCAACCCCTTAAGTATCAATCGCCAATCTATCCTAGCCAATTCACGTCTCATACCTTCAAAGTTACCCTTCTTTAAGTTCTGGACCATGGTCTCTGAATTAACTGTTTCATTCTCCATCCTAATGTAGAATTCCACCATATTATGGTCACTCTTCCCCAAGGGGCCTCGCACAACGAGATTGCTAATTAATCCTCTCTCATTACACAACACCCAGTCTAAGATGGCTTCCCCCCTAGTTGGTTCCTCGACATATTGGTCTAAAAAACCATCCCTTATGCACTGCAGGAAATCCTCCTCCACCGTATTACTTCCAGTTTGGTTAGCCCAATCTATATGCATATTAAAGTCACCCATGATAACTGCTGCACCGTTCTTGCATGCACCCCTAATTTCCTGTTTGATGCCCTCTCCAACATCACTACTACTGTTTGGAGGTCTGTACACAACTCCCACTCACGTTTTTTGCCCTTTGGTGTTCTGCAGCTCTACCCATATAGATTCCACATCATCCAAGCTAATGTCCTTTCTTGCTATTGCATTAATCTCCTCTTTAACCAGCGATGCTACCCCACCTCCTTTTCCTTTTATTCTATCCTTCCTGAATGTTGAATACCCTTGGATGTTGAGTTCCCAGCCTTGGTCACCCTGGAGCCATGTCTCCGTGATGCCAATTACATCATACCCGTTAACTGCTATCTGTGCAGTTAATTCGTCCACCTTATTCCGAATATTTCTCGCATTGAGGCACAGAGCCTTCAGGCTTGTCTTTTTGACACACATTTTGCTGTGATGTGGCCCTTTTTGCTTTTTGCCTTCGGTTTCTCTGCCCTCCACTTTTACTTTTCTTCTTTCTGTCTTTTGCTTCTGCCCCCATTCTACTTCCCTCTGTCTCCCTGAATAGGTTCCCATCCCCCTGTCATATTAGTTTCACTCCTCCCCAACAGCACGAGCAAACACTCCCCCTAGGACATTGGTTCCAATCATGCCCAAGTGCAGACCGTCCGGTTTGTACTGGTCCCACCTCCCCCAGAACCGGTTCCAATGTCCCAGGAATTTGAATCCCTCCCTCTTGCACCGCTCCTCAAGTCATGTATTCACCTGAGCTATCCTGCGATTCCTACTCTGACTAGCACGTGGCACTGGTAGCAATCCTGAGATTAGTACTTTTGAGGCCCTACTTTTTAATTTAGTTCCTATCTCCCTAAATTCGTCTTGTCGGATCTCATCCCGTTTTTTACCTGTATCGTTGGTACCTATATGCACCACGACAACTGGCTGTTCACCCTCCCTTTTCAGAATATCCTGCACCCGCCCCGAGACATCCTTAACCCTTGCACTAGGGAGGCAACATACCATCCTGGAGTCTCGGTTGCAGTCGCAGAAACGTCTATCTATTCCCCTTACAATTGAATCCCCGATCACTATCGCTCTCCCACGCTTTTTCCTGCCCTCCTGTGCAGCAGAGCCGCCCACGGTGTGATGAACTTGGCTGCTGCTGCCCTCCCCTGATGAGTCATCCCCCCCAACAGTACCCAAAGCAGTGTAACTGTTTTGCAGGGGGATGACCACAGGGCACCCCTTCATTACCTTCCTTGCACTGCTCTTCCTGTTGGTCACCCATTCCCTATTTGGCTGTGTAACCTTTAACTGCGGTAAGACCAACTCAGTAAAACCAACTCAGTAAACGTGCTATTCACGTCATTCTCAGCATCGTGTGTGGTCCAGAATGAATCCACCTGCAGCTCCAGTGCTGCAATGCGGTCCTTCAGGAGCTACAGGCAGATGCACTTCCCGCACACGTAGTCGTCAGGGACACCGGAAATGTCCCTGACTTCCCACATAGTACAGGAGGAGCATAACACATGTCCGAGCTGTCCTGCCATGACTTATCCCTTAGATAAACTTAATTTGGCAACAACAATGCTAAATGTTACTTACTGATAAAGAAAAAGAAAAACTACTCACCAATCACCAGCCAATCACTTACCCCCTTGGCTGTGACGTCACCTTTTGATTTCTTTCTACTTCTTTTTTGCCTTCTCTCCCTACTGCAGCTGCACCGGCTGGGCCTTTATAGGCCTCAGCAACGCTACTGCTCCGCCTCTCCGCCTGTCGCCGATCCCCGGACTCCCGCTGGGCGTTTATATACCTCACCAACGCTGCTGTTCTACCTCTCTGACACCGGTCATACAGTGCAAGTAACTTATTAGAACAAAGTAGGTTTCTGGCCTTCTCAAAGCTGTCTCTTGAGATTTACTCCAAATCCACTCATCACCCTTATGTAGCAACACGTGCAACGGTTCCAGAAAAGTGCTTAACCTGGGTAGAAAGTTTTGCAAAATAGTTGAGGAGTCCCAGGAATGAATGCAGCTCCATCACATTCTGTGGTCTGTGTGCATTCTTGATGGCCTCTGTCTTTGAGTCCGTGGGTTTGATGCCGTCTGCCGCAATCTTTCTCCCCAAAAATTAGACCTTTGGTGCCAGGAAAGCACACTTGGAGCGTTTCAGCCTGAGTCCCGCTCTGTCTCGTCAACTTAGAACCTCTTCTAGGTTGCGCAGATGTTCGGTGGTGTCACGACCAGTGATCAGGATGTCGTCCTGAAATATACCAGTGCGGATAACCGATTTCAGCAGACTCTCCATGTTCGTCTGGACGATGGCAGCAGCTGAGCGAATCCCAAAAGGGCACCTGTGGTACATAAACAGTTCTTTGTGCGTGTTGATGCACATTAATCTTTTCGAAGATTCAGCCAGCTCCTGTGTCATGTAGGCGGAGGTTAGGTCTAACTTGGTGAACAACTTCCTCCCCGCTAACGTTGCGGACAGGTCAACAGGTCATCCGCCTTGGATAGCAGGTACTGGTCTTGTAAGGAGACTTGGCTGATCGTTACCTTGTAGTCTCCACAGAGTCTGACCGTGCCATCGCTTTTCATCACCGGAATAATTGTACTGCCCACTCGTTGAACTCAGCCGGCAATATAATTCCTTCTCATTGAAGTCTGTCCAATTCGATCTCGACTTTCTCCCTCATCATATATGGAACTGCTTGAGTCTTGTGATGAATGGGCCTTGCATCGGGGACTAGATGGATTTGCACATTGGCGCCTGTGAAGTTGCCAGTGCCTGGTTCAAATCACGACGGAAACTTGCTCAGCACTTAAATGCATGAGGCTTCATCCACTGAAGATAGTGCTCTGATGTTGTCCCAGTTCCATCGAATCTTTCCCAGCCAGCTTCTGCCGAATAGCGTTGAGCCATCGCCTAGTACAATCCACAGTGATAAATCATGCACAGCTCCATCGTACGATACCTTAACTGCCACACTGCCAATGACTGGTATGAGCTCTTTGGTGTAGGAGTGCAGCTTTGTCTGAATCAGGCTCAGTTTTGGCCTTTGTGTCTTGTTGCCCCACAGTTTCTCAAAAGCCTTCTGGCTCATAATTGACTGACTCGCCCCCCGGAATAGTGTTCAATTTGACTTTCAGCATGATAGGAGGGCTCTTGGTGGTGAAGGTGTGTACCCCATACACCTCTTCCTCAGGTTGAGTTGCCTCTCTTGTTTGTTCTGCGTGATCCGCACCGGATCGATCATCCTCTGCCGACTCTGCCACGTGGTGAGTCGCAGCACTCTTGCACATTTTCTGGCGGTGCCCCATTGTTTTGCAGCCTTTGCACACGTAGTGCTTGAATCGACATTGATGGGCTCGATGATTACCCCCGCAGCGCCAACATGGTGCTAATGGCATTCACGCCCCATGGCGGTCTCTGAGTCATCCTAGGTCTTGCAGCTGCAGAAGTGTAGGCCCTGCCATATGCAGTCCTGCCTGCTAGCGACGTTATTTTATGCACAGTACTTGCCGGTGAGCTTCGATGATAGGAAGATATCTGTCTGATATTATCGCTCGTGGATATGAATGCCTGAGCTTTCATGATGGCCTTGCTCAGGTCTAGGGATTCGACGGACAGCAGTTTGCGAAGAATGACCTCGTGGCCAATGCCAAACACAAAAAGGTCCCGCAGCATTTCTCCCAAAAATCCTGCAAATTCGCAAGTTCCTGCAAGGCGTCTCAGGTCGGCGACATAAATCGCCACGTCCTGGCCCTTGGAGCAGTGGTGCGTGTAGAAGCGATACCTGGCCGTTAAGACGCTCTCCTTTGACTTGAGGTGGTTCCGAACCAGCGTACATAACTCTCTATATGTCTTCTCCGTTGGTTTCTCTGGTGCTAGCAGATTCTTGATGAGGCCGTATATTGTGGACCCACACACGGTGAGGAGAATCGCCCTGCGCTTGATCGCTTTATCATGTCCACCCAGCTCGATGGCCATGAAGTACTGGTTGAGACACTCAATGAAGGCTTCCCAATCATCACCCTCTACAAATCTCTTTAAAATACCAAGGCAGCCATGACCGCGTGAAAATTCGTAATCTGTTACTCATTGCCAATTGTTAAGAATGGAAGAACTCCACAAGACTGAGTACTGTGACCTAAAACTGATGTGACCTTAGTCATTTTAATACAACTCCAGAGTGCCTAAGCAGCATGGCAGACAACCTTTTATGCTCCCTCGCATGAGGTGTGCAGGTGACCCTTGGGCCTCCCACAGTTGCGCCCTCTGGTGGCAAGTCTTACACAGTTACAATGTTTACATACATAACAAATTATTTGTGAGGTTTTTATTTCATCTCTCTTTGTGGATTTTGTTTGAAAGAGTGGGCTTATTATAGTGTTGCCAATTCTGGTTGGATGCATTCCTGGAGGTTTGATCATGTGCCATTCTGACCACATGATGCCTCATCTTGTGATAGCTGATCACATGGCATCTGATCATGTGACATTCGATGACGTGACATTTGCTCACATGGCTTCTACTAATGTTACTGCATTTACCTTGTAAAGCTTGGGTCCTCTGTAGTTGAGTATTTTTGCTTGTGGTTTTGCTCCAGCTGCTGTTGTGCAGCAAATTTCAATGTACAAAGAAACCACCCATGACCAGGCAAAGAGGGGAAATCATGAAACCCCCCCATTTCAGAGACGCCCCCGATTTCAGAGACCCATGATTTCAGAACCCTCCCCAATTGCAGAGTCCCCACCAAATGCTGAGAATTCCCGATTGAGGAGACTCAACAGAATGCTGAAAACTGTGATTCCCCGAGCCTTCCCGATTCCCGGCTCTCCAGTCTCCTCCATGTGGTCACAAATCTCGGCCCGTGATGTCACCAAGCCGCAGGTTTCTCTAACAGCAGCCGCCGACATGACGAAGCAGGGTGGGGCGGGGGGGCATTGTGACATGAAATTTGAATCGTTGAATCTCCCGGGCTTCTGGAGGCAGTGCATGGGGGAGGAGCACCTGATTCCAGGAAAATTCCAGTCATTCCAGAAAGTTTGGGAGCCATAGCTTATTAGGCTACTAGGATCAAGTTTATTTAGCTTAGTTTGCTCTGGATGGTCTTCCTTTACGAATGTTCCGATCCTTTTCTTACTCCTCCAAATCAAACAAAAAAATGAAGTGAATGGTGTGGTGATGCTGTACAATACCGTGCTGCTTTACTGTATTGTGGAATTCAGATTTTTATCACCTAATCCAAAAACCGTCACGGACACGATGGGCCAAATGGCCTCCTTCTGTTTCATAATTTTTCTATGATTCTATGATAAAAACTATTTACACCTGGACCCAACAAGACTATAACCCAGAATCAAGATTAATTTGACTTTATAAGCAGGCTGTGCAGGATTGATGTACGCAGGAGATAAAAGCCAAATCCATTCACCACATTACATCTTTGAAAAAGATATTCAATTCAACTTGCTGTCGTTCCAAACATTTAACCTGAACAGAATGCATGAAGGAGTGAGTTGCTCTTTAAAAAGTGATTACAAAGCGGTTTTCTGCTAAGGTGTCAGCCTTGGCTCAGTGGCAGCACTCTCAGCTCTGGAGTCAAGAAGATTGTGGGTTCAAATCTCACTCCCAGAGAATTTGGCACATATTCTAGGCTGACACTTCAGTGCAGTACCAAGATTATGAAAAACAGATTCTAGCTATTATCTAATTCCTATTTGTGGGAAACTGCTATGCACAAATTAGCTGCCACATTTCCTACGTTACAACAGGGACTATGCTTCTAAAGTAAATTGGCTCTAAAATGCTTTGGGACATCCTAAGGTTGTGAAAGGCACGATAAAAGTGCAATTTCTTTCTTGTATTCAAAAATAATGCTTGCCACAAAGACAGCTGGTCTTCCCCTCAAATCCCATTGTTCAGCTGTTCCCCTTGTTGCTGATTGAAGCTCAAGCTGGGGCTGTAAACTCTGCAAAACACCGAGCGATGAGACCAGGGTGCCAGGCCCAGGGTTGTTTGTGGGGTTTATTGCCAAGAGAGATTGTACAAGGGAAGGGGGCTGGTACTTGTGGCCAGGCCGAGCGCTGCTCCCCTTCTCTGCCAGCCCACTGTGAACAACAGCGATGCGAGTTACCGATGTAAAAGAAAGGCATCCAGTTCCTCGAGCGCAGTGAGACTCCTCGGTCTCCGTCCCCTTGTTCCCCTTTCGCCCACCAGTGGAAGCAATCTTTTACTGTTTACCCACAGTAAAGTACCCTGCTGTCACTCACCCCTTTACGGGTAGCTTCTCTCTCAATGTTGTCTTGCCAGCACTTAATACGCAATCAATAATTGACAGCAAGCCACATCTGTCCCTCTGCAGCAAAGCACAGGCAGAGGAACTCTGATGCTAGATGGTATCCGCTAGTTAAACTCTAGCATATGGAAAAACGCAATGGTTGCCAAACTACTGAAATATAGATGGCAAAGGCAGGTCTCTTCTGAGATGCCCAAGTAGTTGTGCCTGGGTCATATGATATAATTCATGGGTCACCTGCAAGTGAGTGCCAAGCAGGAATTCCTCCTTGTCCTCCAAATCCAACACAGTTACTGTCAGACCCAATGGAATGCACATAGTCAACACGGCTTACAGGTACAGGGGATCACTGATGGCAGCAGGAATGTTGCTATGGGAAGTGTGCACCAAAAGTGTGCTGATTTGAAGGAAACCAACAGCAAGCAGCAGGAAAAGAGCTCGACTGCACAAATTGCATTTAGTCAAGTCAAAAACAGCAGCAAAAATGCAAGTATCAATAAATGGCAACCTCGATTCTAGAGGGTTTAGACAGGTTAGATGCAGGAAGAATGTTCCCAATGTTGGGGAAGTCCAGAACCAGGGTTCACAGTCTAAGGATAAGGGGTAAGCCATTTAGGACCGAGATGAGGAGAAACTTCTTCACCCAGAGAGTGATGAACCTGTGGAATTCTCTACCACAGAAAGTTGTTGAGGTCAATTCACTAAATATATTCAAAAAGGAGTTAGATGTAGTCCTTACTACTAGGGGGATCAAGGGGTATGGCGAGAAAGCAGGAATGGGGTACTGAGGTTGCATGTTCAGCCATGAACTCATTGAATGGCGGTGCAGGCTCGAAGGGCCGAATGGCCTACTCCAACACCTATTTTGTATGTTTCTATGTTTCAACCAATAGCTTGCAGATCTCCCAGCACCTGTATAAAATATTACATGTTAAAAATTATGTAAATTCCTCTCATAATTTTGCTGTACAGTTCGTGATTCACTGCGTGTGCCTGTATAAAACATGTTTGCTGCAAAAATACATGGGGAATGCAGAGCAGGACCAATCTGCAGGATCGTGTAAAGGCTAGCATATGCACTAAGTGCTGCTTCCAAAACATTAAACTCTTTACCTCATGGTTAATTCAGGAGGTCAGCACTGAGACCAGCCTTTCTGATTCTGTATTGAACATATATTACTAACAATGGCCTGCTTTTCAAGCTCTACATTCTGGAATTGGCCTTCGCATTCCTTCTCCTAACAGTCCTGAAAAAAAAAATCAAGCAATGCAGAAATCTTTTTCTCAACAGATATCAATCCAGTTCCATTTCAAAGGTGATTTTCACCCCTGCTCCATATAGCCACTATGCTGTTGAAAGAAAATGTATTTTCTAATCTATCATCAAATGCGGTCATTTTTTTAAATAATAAATACCCATGTAAAACTGAACATTATCAAGCAAAGAATGCTCAGTGTGATCGTTGTAATGATATGACTTGTGAAACATAAACAAAATTCACCATTATTTAGTTGTCAAATTTTGCAAATTTTCTTACATTCTATCGTCATTTTGGATGCTTGTATTGTGTTAAATATCTCTGTGTAAGTCAAATTGCACCATAAAGACTATGGGCCCAAACTTGGTGGCCTTACCGCCCGCTGCCGCAGGCTGCTGCCGAGTTTTTTTGGCGGTCTCCCCTCGGTGTCAGTTTTTACTAGGTCTCCCGCCAGTGGGAGGGGAGGACCGCTGGGAACCACCCGCTGACATCCGCTAGCGTGCAAGGTGCATCAGTGACCTCTCGCCCGTCTCGCTGGTAGCCTCCTCCGGGCGGGAGTCGACGGCAGCAGGGGGAAGGACCGTTGCGTGGAGGCAGGACTAATCCCGAGGGTCTGTATGAAGACTTTCAAAAAAGGTTAGTAAGCTTCTTTTATTTTTTTTTTACAGCGATTCAGGTGGATGGGATCCCCTGAAGGTTTTGTGTAAATTTTTCTTTTTATGTGCTCCCCGCTCTCTGGGCCCGACTCAATCCTCGCCGGCACTTTGGAAAGAATTGCATTTGCCGCTGATATTGGGAGCACCCGCCCGCTGCCACCAACATTCAGGGCGTAAGTCATTTTTTTGCTGCCAGGCGGTCTTTGCAGATCTTTTTGAGGAATCTCCCTGCCAAAGTACCACCAGGTCTCTCGACGGTCCTTTGGGCGGCACTTGGGCGGGCCTTGGATTTGACCAAGTTTGGGCCCATATATAACACTCTAAAATGGTTAGGGTAAAGCCTTTACAGTTGTCCTGATGGTGCTTTGTTGTGGACAAGTCTGTATTTTTTTTTCTGCTGAACTATCCTTTTATTTTGCTGAAGTAAGGAGGTTCTTTCGTTGTAGTTTCCTGATTAAAAATCAGTAACGTTTGAAACACTGAATAGCCACAAAGGTCAATGCATGTCACTTGTCTCACAATATCATTAACAACATCGATAGCAAAGAGAGCAAGGCGAAGTTCAACTGTATGCTATGGAAAGTGTGTTGGAAAAGGGGACAGAGACTGATGATGGATTTTAAGCTGTTAACAAGTAGATGCAGAGGAACTAAGGCCAACGGAAATGAAACTTCCTAATTGCGTTTCCTCGTCACTTTTTTCTGCCGATGTTTACTTCCTATTTTGATACCTAGTTAAATAAAGGCACAATTTCTGAGCTCCATCTAAAAGGCTGCAGCTTCACTTTGTTTACAGTGTGTTCCCATTAGGAAGCAATTCTGATAAACCTGTTGATGGAAGCTTGCTTCTATTTCATGCACAGTTCTTTGGCGGGGGTTACAGGAACACTATAAGTGAACAAAGTAAGCAAAAATAAAGTGCAAATGTTTAAATTTCAAATGTTTTTGTCAGTATTTCAAAAAGACTGACTTAAACACAAAAATGGATGAATCATGGATTCATAGAATGGTTACAGCACAGAAGGAGGCCATTCGGCCCATCGAGCCCGTGCCGACTCTCTGCAAGAGCACCTCAGCTAGTCCCACTCCCCCGCCCTTTCTCCGTAGCCCTGATTTTTTTTTTTCCTTCAGGTACTTATCCAATTCTCTTTGAAAGCCTTTCAGGCAGTGCATTCCAGATCCTAACCACTCTATGTGTAACAAAGTTTTTCCTCATGTCGTCTTTGGTTGTTTTGCCAATCACCTTAAATCTGGTTCTCGACCCTTCAGCCAATGGGAACAGTTTCTCTCTATCTGCTCTGTCAAGGCCCATCATGATTTTGAACACCTCTATCAAATCACCTCTCAACCTTCTCTACTCTAAGGAGAACAACCCCAACTTCTCTAGTCTATCCACCCAACTAAAATCCCTCATCCCTGGAACCATTCTTGTAAATCTATTCTGCACCCTCGCTAAGGCCTTCACATCCTTCTTAACGTGCGGTGCCCAGAATTGGACTCAATACGCCAGTTGAGGTCGGACCACTATTTTATAAAGGCTCATCATAAGGCTTTGAGTACTGTTGGGGAGGATGACTCATCAGGGGAGGGCAGTAGCAGCCAAGTTCATGGCACCATAGGTGGCTCTGCTGCAAAGGAGGGCAGGAAAAAGATTGGGAGCACGATAGTAATAGGGGATTCGATGGTGAGGGGAATAGATAGGCGTTTCTGCGGACGCAACCGAGACTCCAGGATGGTATGTTGCCTCCCTGGTGCAAGGGTCAAGGATGTCTCGGAGCGGGTGCAAGACATTCTGAAATGGGAGGGAGAACAGCCAGTTGTCGTGGTGCACATTGGTACCAACGACATAGGTAAAAAAAGGGATGAGGTCCTATGAAAAGAATTTAAGGAGCTAGGAGCTAAATTAAAAAGTAGGACCTCAAAAGTAGTAATCTCGGGATTGCTACCAGTGCCACGTGCTAGTCAGAGTAGGAATCGCAGGATAGCGCAGATGAATACATGGCTTGAGCAGTGGTGCAGCAGGGAGGGATTCAAATTCTTGGGGCATTGGAACCGGTTCTGGGGGAGGTGGGACCAGTACAAACCGGACGGTCTGCACCTGGGCAGGACCGGAACCAATGTCCTAGGGGGAGTGTTTGCTAGTGCTGTTGGGGAGGAGTTAAACTAATATTGCAGGGGGATGGGAACCTATGCAGGGAGACAGAGGGAGACAAAAATGAGGCAAAAGCAAAAGACAGAAAGGAGATGAGGAAAAGTGGAGGGCAGAGAAACCCAAGGCAAAGAACAGAAAGGGCCACTGTACAGCAAAATTCTAGAAGGACAAAGGGTGTTAAAAAAGCAAGCCTGAAGGCTTTGTGTCTTAATGCAAGGAGTATCCGCAATAAGGTGGATGAATTAACTGTGCAAATAGATGTTAACAAATATGATGTGATTGGGATTACGGAGACGTGGCTCCAGGATGACCAGGGCTGGGAACTCAACATCCAGGGGTATTCAACATTCAGGAAGGATAGAATAAAAGGAAAAGGAGGTGGGGTAGCATTGCTGGTTAAAGAGGAGATTAATGCAACAGTTAGGAAAGACATTAGCTTGGATGATGTGGAATCTATATGGGTAGAGCTGCAGAACACTAAAGGGCAAAAATCGTTAGTGGGAGTTGTGTACAGACCTCCAAACAGTAGTAGTGATGTTGGGGAGGGCATCAAGCAGGAAATTAGGAGTGCATGCAATAAAGGTGCAGCAGTTATAATGGGTGACTTTAATATGCACATAGATTGGGCTAGCCAAACTGGAAGCAATACGGTGGAGGAGGATTTCCTGGATTGCATAAGGGATGGTTTTTTAGACCAATATGTCGAGGAACCAACTAGGGGGGAGGCCATCTGAGAGAGGATTAATTAGCAATCTCATTGTGCGAGTCCCCTTGGGGAAGAATGACCATAATATGGTGGAATTCTGCATTAGGATGGAGAATGAAACAGTTAATTCAGAGACCATGGTCCAGAACTTAAAGAAGGGTAACTTTGAAGGTATGAGGCATGAATTGGCTAAGATAGATTGGCTAATGATACTTAAGGGGTTGACTGTAGATGGGCAATGGCAGACATTTAGA
Organism: Pristiophorus japonicus; assembly: GCF_044704955.1. Lineage (NCBI taxonomy): Eukaryota > Metazoa > Chordata > Chondrichthyes > Pristiophoridae > Pristiophorus > Pristiophorus japonicus. Next base: position 94,142,437 of record NC_091978.1, on the reverse strand, counting down.
GACCGCATGGATGAATTACAACAATTCCTGTCTGGCGTAAAAATAAAAAAGGGAAGGTGGCTCAACCGTGGCTATCTAGGGAAATCAGTGATAGTATTAAAGCCAAGGAAATGGCATACAAATTGGCCAGAAATAGCAGCGAACCTGGGGACTGGGAGAAATTTAGAACTCAGCAGAGGAGGACAAAGGGTTTGATTAGGGAAGGGAAAATGGAGTACGAGAAGAAGCTTGCAGGGAACATTAAGGCGGATTACAAAAGTTTCTATAGGTATGTAAAGAGTAAAATGTTAGTAAAGACAAACGTAGGTCCCCTGCAGTCAGAATTAGGGGAAGTCATAACGGGGAACAAAGAAATGGCAGACCAATTGAACAAGTACTTTGGTTCAGTATTCACTAAGGAGGATACAAACAACCTTCCGGATATAAAAGTGGTCAGAGGGTCTAGTAAGGAGGAGGAACTGAGGGAAATCTTTATTAGTCGGGAAATTGTGTTGGGGAAATTGATGGGATTGAAGTCCGCTAAATCCCCAGGGCCTGATGGACTGCATCCCAGAGTACTTAAGGAGGTGGCCTTGGAAATAGCGGATGCATTGACAGTCATTTTCCAACATTCCATTGACTCTGGATCAGTTCCTATCGAGTGGAGGGTAGCCAATGTAACCCCACTTTTTAAAAAAGGAGGGAGAGAGAAAGCAGGGAATTATAGACCGGTCAGCCTGACCTCAGTAGTGGGTAAAATGATGGAATCAATTATTAAGGATGTCATAGCAGCGCATTTGGAAAATGGTGACATGATAGGTCCAAGTCAGCATGGATTTGTGAAAGGGAGATCATGCTTGACAAATCTTCTGGAATTTTTTGAGGATGTTTCCAATAAAGTGGACAAAGGAGTACCAGTTGATGTGGTATATTTGGACTTTCAGAAGGCTTTCGACAAGGTCCCACACAGGAGATTAATGTGCAAAGTTAAAGCACATGGGATTGGGGGTAGTGTGCTGATGTGGATTGAGAACTGGTTGTCAGACAGGAAGCAAAGAGTAGGAGTAAATGGGTACTTTTCGGAATGGCAGGCAGTGACTAGTGGGGTACCGCAGGGTTCTGTGCTGGGGCCCCAGCTGTTTACATTGTACATTAATGATTTAGACGAGGGGATTAAATGTAGTATCTCCAAATTTGCAGATGACACTAAGTTGGGTGGCAGTGTGAGCTGCGAGGAGGATGCTATGAGGCTGCAGAGTGACTTGGATAGGTTAGGTGAGTGGGCAAATGTGTGGCAGATGAAGTATAATGTGGATAAATGTGAGGTAATCCACTTTGGTGGTAAAAATAGAGAGCCAGACTATTATCTGAATGGTGACAGATTAGGAAAAGGGGATGTGCAACGAGACCTGGGTGTCATGGTACATCAGTCATTGAAGGTTGGCATGCAGGTACAGCAGGCGGTTAAGAAAGCAAATGGCATGTTGGCCTTCATAGCGAGGGGATTTGAGTACAGGGGCAGGGAGGTGTTGCTACAATTGTACAGGGCCTTGGTGAGGCCACACCTGGAGTATTGTGTACAGTTTTGGTCTCCTAACTTGAGGAAGGACATTCTTGCTATTGAGGGAGTGCAGCGAAGATTCACCAGACTGATTCCCGGGATGGTGGGACTGACTTATCAAGAAAGACTGGATCAACTGGGCTTGTATTCACTGGAGTTCAGAAGAGTGAGAGGGGACCTCATAGAAACGTTTAAAATTCTGACGGGTTTGGACAGGTTGGATGCAGGAAGAATGTTCCCAATGTTGGGGAAGTCCAGAACCAGGGGTCACAGTCTAAGGATAAGGGGTAAGCCATTTAGGACCGAGATAAGGAGAAACTTCTTCACCCAGAGAGTGGTGAACCTGTGGAATTCTCTACCACAGAAAGTAGTTGAGGCCAATTCACTAAATATATTCAAAAGGGAGTTAGATGAAGTCCTTACTACTCGGGGGATCAAGGGGTATGGCGTGAAAGCAGGAAGGGGGTACTGAAGTTTCATGTTCAGCCATGAACTCATTGAATGGCGGTGCAGGCTAGAAGGGCCGAATGGCCTGCTCCTGCACCTATTTTCTATGTTTCTATGTTTCTATCATAACTTTCTTGCTTTTGTACTCTATGCCTCTGTTTAGGAAGCCCAGGATCCCGCATGTTTTTTTAACTGCTTTCTCATCCTGTCCTGCCACCTTCAACGATTTGTGCACATATGCCGCTAGGTCTTTCTGTTAATGCACTCACTTTAAAATTGTACCCTTTAGTTTATATTGTCTCTCCTTGTTCTTCCTATCAAAATGTATCACTTCGCACTTTACTATGTTAAATTTCATCTGTCACGTGTTCGCCATTTCACCAGCCTGTCTATGGCCTGGAACCTCCACTTTTTTGCATGCTTCATGCCCACTTAACGCTCATTTTACTGCTGAAATGACGCATAACGCCCAGATATCGGCCATTTAGCCACAAAATGGAAACTGAAGCCTATTTTTTGTAAACTTATCGGCGAGCGTTATTTTCCCCATATGCTTAACGCCGGGAAAAAATAATACCGCCTGCCCATTTTTTTTGGGCGGAATCATCAGAATGGGCGAAATCAAGGCCCATAATATTGCCCAGCATTAATTTATGCACTGATTTAATGCCGAGATTCAATAATACCACCCGTCCACTTTTATTGTCATAAAGAGCATATTTACCAAAACTAGCGCCGTGAGATCGCCCAGAGTCACTTTCACCACCTCGCACACATATCGCCCACAATATTGCTCACCCAAAAAAACACCCAGAAAAAGAGGAACTAACTGGAAATAATCACAGCGTTATGGATGGAATGTTCGACATCACATGTTGCATCCTTTAAAAGGCTGCTGTGCTTCAACCTCGGGGGAGTTCGGATGTACTCTGGAGGTCGTTGGAGTTGATGTGAACATCTCTACAAACATCTTGACCATACTGTGACCGATTGGAATTTAATAGGTGTCTTCTACGGGACATTCATTGTTTGTGACCAATCGGTGGAAAACAAAGAGCGACTGCAATGGGGCCTGACCTTTCTCACCCTCTCTTGTTAACCAATTACATGCAGCAGACTCGTGATCATTGAAGGTATGCTTCACAGCATCATCTGCGCAATGTAAGATGTGCCAGAATGATGAGGAGGACCCGACGTTACACCCCCCGCAAGTACAGGAAGAAGCAATCTTACCTCGACTTGCCTGACACCACCTGCATTTGGAGACTGCGCTTCCACAAAGAGGTTATCACTGAGGTATGCCAGCTAATAACGGGAGATCTACAGCTTGCTAGCACCATCAGTACTGCACTGTCTGCCGAGGTCAAAGTCACCGCGGCGCTGTCGTTCTATGACTCGGGTTCTTTTCAGACCACAGCTGGCGACATTTGCGGACGTTCTCAGCATGCCACACATTGCTGCATTAGACAGGTCACTAAAGCCCTGTATGCACGCAGGAGGGACTTTATCAGCTTCCCTATGACCAGGGAGCACAGTGAGAGGGCTCTAGAATTCTCCAGAATTGCAAACTTCCCCAAGGTGCAGGGAGCAATAGACTGTACACACATCGCGATGTGGGCACCTTTTCAGGATGCAGAGGAATGTCCAACTCGTTGTCGACCACCAGCAAATTATACTGGCAGTGAATGCTCAATTTCCGGGCATAATCCAAAATAGTTGAGGAGTCCCAGGAACGACCGCAGCTCCGTGACGTTCTGTGGCCTGGGCGCGTTCCTGATAGCCTCTGTCTTGGCTTCTGTGGGCCGAATGCCGTACGCCGCGATCTTTCTCCACAAAAACTCCGCTTCTGATGCCATGAAGATACATTTTGACCTCTTCAGCTGCAGCCCTACGCGATCCAGTCGCTGGAGGACCTCCTCCAGGATTTGTAGGTGCTCGACGGTGTCCCAACCCATGACCAATATGTCGTCCTGAAAAACCACCATGCGTGGAAGATCGCTGTAGCCGACCGAATTCCAAACGGGCATCTGTTGTAGATGAACAGTCCCTTGTGCGTGTTGATGCAGGTGAGGCCCTTCGAAGACTCCTCCAGCTGCTGCGTCATGTAGGCTGAAGTCAGGTCAAGCTTGGTTAACGTCTTGCCTCTTGCCAGCGTTGCAAATAGGTCGTCTGCCTTAGGTAGCGGGTATTGGTCCTGCAGCGAGAAACGATTAATAAGTTACTTTCTAATCGCCGCAAATCCTGACCGTGCCATCACTTTTGATTACTGGAACAATCGGGCTGGTCCACTCGCTGAATTCCACAGGGGAGATGATGCCCTCACGTTGCAGCCTGTCCAGCTCGATTTCCACTCTCTCCCTCATCACATGAGGTACCGCTCGCGCCTTGTGGTGAATGGGTCATGCCTCGGGGACAACGTGGATCCGCACCTTTTCCCCGGAAAAGTTTCCAATGCCTGGCTCAAAAAGGGAAGGAAATTTGATAAGAACCTGGGTACATGAGGCCTCATCGACATATGATAGCACTCGGATGTCATCCCAGTTGCAGCGGATTTTGCCCAGCCAGCTCCTTCCAAGCAGTGCGGGCCATCGCCCGGGACAATCCAGAGTGGCAGTTCATGCACCATGTCCTCGTAGGTGACCTTGATCTTGGTGCTGCCCAGGACAGTGATAAGCTCTTTGGAGTACGTTCTCAGTTTTGTGTGGATGGGGCTCAGGGCTGGTCTGAGTGCCTTGTTGCACCACAGTCTCTCAAACATCTTTTTACTCATGATGGATTGGCTAGCGCCAGTGTCTAGTTCCATGGCTACGAGTAAGCTATTCAATTTTACGTTGAGAATTATAGGTGGACATTTCATCGAAAATGTGTGCACCCCGTGTACTTCAGCATCTGCCTCCTCTCTCTGAGGCTCAAAATTGCTTTGATCCACCATGGACTGATCTTCCTCTGCCACGTGGTGGTTAGTAGGTTTTGCAGAGTCTGCAATCTTGTTGGAGGTGCCCCATTGTTCTACAGCTCTTGCAAACATACCCTTTGAAGTAGCATGAATAGGCTGAATGGAAGCCTCCACAATGCCAACAAGGTGTAAATTGCCTTGCATTCATCCTTTGTTGCAGACTCAGTCATCTGGGTCACCTGAGGCCTGTTGGCAGTTGCAGACTCGTGGGTTCTGCCCTGTACATTGCTGCTCGCAAACACAGTTCCAGTTAATTTATGAACATTGCTAGCACTTTCTGCTGAGAGATTTGTTTGGTGTTATCACTGGTCGACATAAACGCCTGTGCTATCGCAATGGCCTTACTGAGGGTCGGTGTCTCTACAGTCAAAAGTTTTCGTAGGATGGTCTCGTGGCCAATGCCCAGTACAAAAAAGTCTCTGAGCATTTGCTTCAGGTAGCCATCAAACTCACATTGTCCTGCAAGTTGCCTTAGCTCGGCAATGTAGCTCGCCACTTCCTGACCTTCAGATCGCTGGCATGTGTAGAACCGATACCTCGCCATTAGCATGTTCTTCCTCGGCTTAAGATGCTCCCGAACCACTGTGCACAGCTCCTCATGCAACTTATCTGTGGGTTTCACCGGAGCCAGAAGATTCTTCATGAGGCTGTAGGTCGGTGCCCCGTGAGAAGGACCGCTCTTCTTTTTGCAACGCTTCCTTCTCCGTCCAGCTCATTGGCTGCAAAGTACTGGTCTGGTCGTTCAACATAGGCTTTCCAGTTCGCACCCTCCGAGAACTTCTCCAGGTTGCCCACAGTTTGCTGCATCTTTGCATTGGATTCATATATTCGTCGCCAGTTATTGTGTTCCTAACACAGATGAAACTGCACACAGGGAGGTTAAAGCAACAGTGACCTCAGTCTTTATCAAGACACTCCAGAGTGAGGAACAGGCCTTAGGGGCCAGCTTATATACAGTGCTCCCAAGGGATGCTGGGATCCCTTGGGATTTCAGAGGATGCACTCCCTGGTGGCGGAGCATGGGAGTGCATGCTTTACAGATACACAACAGATACGATGGTAAGTACTTCAGGGAATCTAATATGGCCAGAGTGATCTCCTGGACTAGTTTTGATCGTCTGGATAGGTCGGAGAGGAATTTTCTCAGATTTTTTTCCCTCAATTGGCCTGGGTTTTTAGCTGTTTTTTTGCCTATCCCAGGAGATCGTATGGCTCCGGTTGGGGTGGAGTGTAAAATGTTGCGATAAATGGAGAATCGCAATTGTGGGGGGCTGTCTGGTTGGTCCAGATGCTCTTTACCTGCCCGCCATTGTTCATTGTTCATATCTTTATATGTTACCTTCAGGGCTGCTGACCGAGGACCATGTGGTTCTTTGTCGGCCAGCGCAGACATGATTTGAATTTTTTATGTGGCCAGCAAGTCTTCAAGGTACTTGACAATGACCAAAAGCTTGGATACTCCTATCATAGATGATAAGTTTTAATGTTAAAAGATTTAAATATTCATGTTATCGGGAGCTCTTTTGTTGAGTGCAGCGAGTGTCGGGGAACGTGGCTATTAGGTGATTCCCTGGGGAAGTGAAAATCATGTAGCCCTGTTGCATGTTGATGCACTGTATTTCTGTACTGTATGCTAGACTGTGGCATTGGGCTACTAGAGGGATAAGTATCAGTGGAGCGAGAATGGCCTTTTCTCAACCGTGACTTTTCTTCTGTTTTTATTTGCGAAGAAAATGTGAAGATTATGAGGGGGCTTGACAAGGTGGATGCAGAGAGGATGTTTCCACTGATGGGGGAGACTAGAACTAGAGGGCATAGTCTTCGAGTGGAAGGCCGCCCATTTGGGACTGAAATGAGGAGAAATTTCTTCTCTGGGGGTTGTGGATCTGTGGAATTCGCTGCCTCAGAGAGCTGTGGAAGCTGGGACATTGAATAAATTTAAGACAGAAATAGACAGTTTGTTAAACAATAAGGGAATAAGGGGTTATGGGGAGCTGGCAGGGAAGTGGACCCGAGTCCATGATCAGATCAGCCATGATTGTATTAAATGGCGGAGCAGGCTCGAGGGGCTATATGGCCTACTCCTGCTCCTATTTCTTATGATGGGCCGAAATGGCCTCCTTCTGCACTGCAAATTTCTGTTTCTAAGAGTAAATATGTAGGCAAATTTCTGAGAGATGCAACAACTATAGGGCAGTATTAGTAGGGGATTTCAACTATTCTAATATTAACTGGGACAAAATTAATGTGAACGGTATAGAGGGTGCGGATTTCCTAAAATGCATTAAAAAAATTTTTTTTAGCCAGTACGCAGCAAGCACAACATAAGAGGAGGCTGTTCTGGATTTAGTTTTAGGGAATGAAGCTGGATACGTGGAAGGGGTATCAGTGGGAGAGCATTTAAGTGCAAGTGAAATTCAGTTAGATTAAAGGTAGTTATGGAAAAGGACAAGGATAGACTTGGAATAAAAGTTTGAAATTGGGGTAAAGCCAACTTTGCTAAGATGAATGTGATTTAGCCATAGTGGACTGGAAACAACTACTTGAAGGTAAATCATTCGAACATAAGAACATAAAAATAGGAACAGGAGTAGGCCATACGGCCCCTTGAGCCTGCTCCGCCATTCAATAAGATCATGGCCAATCTGATCATGGACTCAGCTCCAATTCCCTTCCCACACACCATTCAGACTTGGAAATATATCGCTGTTCCTTCATCGATGGGTCAAAATCCTGGAATTCACTCCCGAACAGCACTGTGGGAGTACCTTCTCTACAGATACTGCAATGGTTCAAGAAAACAGCTCACCACCACCTTCTCAAGGGCAATTAGGGATGGACAATAAATGCTGGCCTTACCAGCAATGTCCACATCCCATGAATGAATAAATAAAAAAAATAGTACCTGCTCCTGAGATAGTGCCAGCTTCTCTTCCTGCTCCTGCCTCATTATCTCTGGCATCTCCCCTGGATCTATCCTTAGCCCCTCCTATTTCTCATCTGCATATTGCTCCTTGGCGACATATCTGAAAACACAGTGTCAGTTTCCACATGTATACTGATGACACCCAGTTTCCACATGTACGCTGATGCCACCCACCTCACTCCACTTCTCTTAATCCCTCCACTGTCTCTAATTTGTCAGACTGCTGGTCCAACATCTAGTTCTGGATGAGCAGAAATTTTCTCCAATTAAATATTGGGAAGACCGAAGCCATTGTGTTTGGTCCCCACCACAAACTCCGTTCCCTAGCCACTGACTCCATCCCTCTCCTCAACATCTGTCTGATGCTGAACATAAGAACATCAGAAATAGGAGCAGGAGTAGACCATACGGCCCCTCGAGCCTGCTCTGCTATTTAATACGATCATGGCTGATCCGATCATGGACAAGGTCCACTTCCCTGCCCGCTCCCCTTAACCCCTTATTCCCTTATCGTTTAAGAAACTGTCTATTTCTGTCTCAAATTTATTCAATGTCCCAGCTTCCACAGCTCTCTGAGGCAATGAATTCCACAGATTTACAACCCTCTGAGAGAAGAAATTTATCCTCATCTCTATTTTAAATTGGCGACCCCTTATTCTAAGATCATGCCCTCTAGTTCTAGTCTTCCCCATCAGTGGAGCATCCTCTCTGCATTCACCTTGTCAAGCCCCCTCATAATCTTATACGTTTCGATAAGATCACCTCTCATGCTTCTGAATTCCAATGAGTAGAGGCCCAACCTACTCAACCTTTCCTCATAAGTCAAACCCCTCATCCCCGGAATCAACCTCGTGAACCTTCTCTGAACTGCCTCCAAAGCAAGTATATCCTTTCGTAAAAATGGAAACCAAAACTGCACGCAGTATTCCAGGTGTGGCCTCACCAATACCTTATATAGCTGTAGTAAGACTTCCCTGCTTTTATACTCCATCCCCTTTGCAATAAAGGAGAAGATACCATTGGCCTTCCTGATCACTTGCTGTACCTGCATACTATCCTTTCATGTTTCATGCACAAGTACCCCCAGGTGCCATTGTCAGAGCATTCAAGTAGGAGATCCGAAGTGATCATGCCAAATTTGTGCCCTTAAAGAAAAAGGGTGGAACAAACAAATCTAGAGCCCCTTGGATGTGTAGGAACATACAGGATAGGATAAAGAAAAAAACGGAAGCTTATGACAGATACCGAGGGCTAAATACTGCCAAAACGCGAGGGTATAGAAAGTCCAGGGGTGTAATTAAAAGGGATATTCGGAAAGCAAAGAGAGAGCATGAAAAATTCTGGCAAGAAAAATCAAGGAAAACTCAAAGATGTTTTATAAATATATTAAAAGCAAGAGGATAACTAAAGAAAGGGTAGGGCCTATTAGAGACCATGAGGGTAATCTGTCTTTGGAGGCAGAAGATGTGGGTATGGTTTTTAATGAATACATTGCGTCTGTTTTCACAAAAGAGAGTGACGATGCAGGCACTGCTATCGAGGAGGAGTATGAAATATTAGATGAAATAAACATACTGAGAGAGAAGGTATTAAAGGGCTTAGCAGCTTTGAAAGTGGATGTCCCCAGGCCTGGATGAAATGTATCCCAGGCTGTTAAGCGAATCAAAAGAGGAAATAGCAGAGGCTTTGGCCACCATTTTCCAATCGTTTCAACTAGGTCCAGTGTTTCCATTTGTCAACACCTCCTATGTCTATGCAAGCGCATGTGTCACTAACCATAATCACCTGGTGGGGTCCGGTCTATTTTGGTGAGAATCCAGGTCTTTCAGGATTTATCTTTACCATGACCCGGCTCCTTTTTTGAGGTACCTGAACCCTTTGTTCCTTTGTGTTCCTTTCTAGATCCCTAATAATTTGTTGGTCTCTGGCATGTGCTCGTAATTCATATGATTGTTCACAGAGTTCCATCACAAACCTCCTTTTCTTATCCTTGTTGGGGCCTATGTCATCACTTTCAGTAACCAGTGGTTCTGGCAGCCTCATGGCTCTTCCTGTTATGAGTTCAAAGGGGGTCAGTCTGGTAGTCCGGTTAGGGGTAGCTCTTAATTTCATTAGGATTCGTGGTAGTAACTCAACCCACCCCTGTCCGGTCTCCTCGATTGCCTTAGCCAGTGCTGTTTTTAAGGTCCTATTTATTTGCTCTACCAATCCGGAAGACTCAGGGTGGTATGGGGTGTGGAATTTTTGTTTAATCCCTAACAGGATGCAAGCTTGCTTCATGATTTTTCCAGTAAAGTGTGTACCCTGGTCTAAGTCCAATTATAGTGGCATTCCCCACCTGGGTATCATTTCCCCGGCCAGGATCTTAGCCACTGTATCAGCGATGCAGTTTCTAATGGCGAAGGCTGCTACACATTTTGTAAATTGGTCTATTATTACCAGACATACATTTTTCCCCTTTGACTAGGCAGTGGCCCAGTAAAGTCTATTTGTAAGGCTTCCCAGGGTTTGGTATCCCAGCCGGACCTATATCTTTTTCCCCAGGTTGTGTTTAGTGCGTGTTATACATTTACTACAATGGTTTTCTATGCCTCTACCCATTCCTTTCCACCACCAACATCGTGGCATGGAGTTCATCATGCCGGTCCTACCGGTATGGGTGTATCCGTGGTAGAGACTCAATAGATTCTATTGGATACATTCCAGGGTCACGACATTGTCATTTTTCCTCCAAACTCCATCCGTCCCCCTTTTAGCTCCGTTCTGTTCCCACCCTTCTGTTTCTTGCGGTATTTTGAGCATGTTTACTTCCTCCGTTTGGGTAATACATGAGCCAATCGGGGCATTACCAGTCATATCTAATTCGGCTGCCTGTTTGGCAGCTTCGTCTGCCCAGGCATTTCCCTGCTGTGCCTGTCCGTGATCTTTAGATACGCTTTAATTTTTATCACTGCACATTCCTGAGGGAGGAAGGATGCTTCTACCAATTCCTTAACTATCTCTTCGTGCCTAACGGGTCCCTCTACCGATGTCACGTACCCCCGCCTCTTCCAAGCAGTCGTAACGGCTATCGGTGTATATGTTGACCCTTTCCCTGCTGCTAGTTTTAATGCTTCGGTGAGGGCTACCAATTCCGCTACCTGAGCAGATAGATTTCCCTCTAAGGGTCCCCTTTTCCTGACTTGTCCGTTGTTGTCCACCATTGCCCATCCTGTTTGTGGGGTTCCGTCTTCACGTCGACGGGATCCATCCACATAGAGGTCCATATCTGCCTTTCCAAGCAGGGTTTCGCTAATGTGACTCCCTTCCCCCTCATTTCCCGTGAGACCACATTGGTGTTCTTTACCTTCAGTGACTAACCATCCTGCGGGATTATTCCTGTTGTCCTTTATTATAGTCACGGCACCGTTTGGGGATAAGAGCATCGCTTCCCAATTGGCGCGCCATGCGTCGGATACGGTTCTTAACTTTCCTGTGTTAAGTAATTTCACGAGGGTATGTGACGTATGTAGGATGACCTGCCCGGTCCTCACAGCCCACACCGCACAATCAAGAGCTACGACACATCGGGACAGCCCTGTGGCCACCGGTCCTTGTTTCATGGAATAGTATGCCACGGGCCTTTGCCTATCCCCGTGTTCCAGGGTTACCACCGCATTGTAATGGGTCTCACTATGGTACATATACAGGTGGAAGGGTCTATTCTGATCCAGCAATCCAAAGGCGGGTGCACTCATAAGGGCTTGCTTCAGTAGTATAAACACCGCCTAGTGGGGGCTACCTCGGTCGATGGGCTCCTGGGAGGGCCTTCCTCCTTTTACTAGGTCCTGTATCGGTTGGGCCATCTCCGCATACTCTGGAATAAAGTTCCGGCAATAGTTAAATAGTCCCAATACCTGTCGGACCCCTTTTACCATTCCTGGTCTCGGCATTGTTCTAGTAGCCTCCTTCCGATCTGCGGACATCCGTCTATTCCCTTGGGCTACTACGTATCCCAAGTACGTAACCTCCTCCTTTCCCACCTGGGCTTTCCTAGGATTTGCCTTCAACCCCGAGCGCTGTAAGGCCCCTAATACTGTAGTTAGGGCCAACATGTGTTGTTGCTCAGTACCTGAAGCGATAAGAATATCATCCACGTACTGTAGTATAGTGCTTCCTTCTCCTACGTCCAGGGGTTCCAGGATTCCTGACAATGCCTGGTGGAATATGCCCGGGCTATTGTGAAACCCTTGCGGCATCCTGGTCCAGGTATACTGTTTCCCCTTTACAGTGAAGGCAAACATCCTCCGTGACTCCTCATCCAAAGGTATAGCCCAGAATCTGTTTGCTATGTCGAGTAAAGTAAAGATTTTATGTTCTGGGTTCAGGCCATTGAAAATAGTGGATGGGCTTGCCACAATCGATGTACTCTTGGGGTGACCTTGTTCATCATAGGCAGTACCTCGGAATCGAGAATGACTTGCTTCTACTCCCAAAGTGAGTTCTTTGATGGCTGAACAGTCTGATACGAGAGCCACAGACCCTGTTACAGGTGGGACAGACATTCATCGGAGGAAGGGGTCAGTAGGGCTGGTTTGCTGCACGTTCCTTCTGCTGCCTGCGCCTGGCCTCTTCATGCTCCTTGCGTCGAGACTCAAAGAGCTCAACGCCCTCCCGTTGGACTTTCTCCACCTCGGGCGGTCTGCGGCCAGGGTCTCCCAGGTATCAGTGGTGATGTCACACTTTACCAGGGAGGCTTTGAGGGTGTCCTTATAACGTTTCCGCTGTCCTCGTTTACCATGAAGGAGCTCCACATAAAGCATTTGCTTGGGGAGTCTCGTATATGGCATGTGTACTATGTGGCCTGCCCAGCGAAGCTGATCGAGTGTGGTCAGTGCTTCAATACTGGGGATGTTAGCCTGGTCGAGGACACTGATGTTGGTGCATCTGTCCTCCTAGGAGATTTGCAGGATCTTGCGGAGACATTGTTGGTGATATATCTCTAGCGACTTGAGGTGCCTTCTGTACATCGTCCATGCCTCAGACCCATACAGGAGGGCGGGTATTACTACAGCCCTGTAGACCATGAGTTTGGTGGTAGATTTAAGGGCCTGGTCTTCAAACACTCTTTTCCGCAGATGCTGGCGCACTGAAGGCGATGCTGAATCTCCGCATCAATGTCTGCCTTTGCTGATAAGAGGCTCCTGAGATATGGGAAATGGTCCACGTTGTCCAGGGCTGCACCTTGGATCTTGATGATTGGAGGGCAGTACTGTGCGGCGATGACAGGCTGGTGAAGGACCTTTGTCTTACAGATGTTAATCGTAAGGTCCAGGCTTTCATATGCCTAAGTGAATACATTGACTATACCCTGGAGTTCAGCCTCTGAATGTGCACAGACGCAGGCGTCGTCCGCATACTGCAGCTCAATGACAGAGGTTGGGGTGATCTTGGACCTGGCCTGGAGGCGGCGTAGGTTAAACAGCTTCCCACTGGTTCTATAGTTTAAATCCACTCCAGCGGGGAGCTTGTTGATTGTGAGGTGGAGCATGGCAGTGAGGAAGATTGAGAAGAGGATTGGAGCGATAACGCAACCCTGTTTGACCCCGGTCCAGACGTGGATTGGGTCTCTAACGGATCTGTTGGTAAGGATCATGGCCTGCATGTCATCGTGAAGCAGGTGAAGGATGTTGACAAACTTTTGGGGGCATCTGAAACGGAGGAGGACGCTCCATAGACCCTCACGGTTGACAGTGTCAAAGGCCTTTGTAAGATCGAAAAAGGCCATGTATAAGGGCTGGCGCTGCTCCCTGCATTTATCCTGCAACTGGCATGCTGCAAAAAAGATCATGTCTGTTGTGTCCCGTAGGGGACGAAATCCGCATTGTGATTCCGGGAGGAGCTCCTCGGCCACAGGGAGAAGACGATTGAGGAGAACTCGAGCGACAACTTTCCCAGTGGCTGAAAGCAGGGAGATTCCCCTGTAGTTGCCGCAGTCACAACCACTGTATCTCTGAGATCTCCCGGCATGCTCTCCTCCCTCCAGATGAGAGACATGAGGTCATGTATCTGCGCCAACAGCGCCTCTCCGCCATATTTTAGCGTCTCAGCAGGGATTCCATCTGCACCCATAGCCTCATTATTCTTAAGCTGTTTTATGGCTTTGCCTACCTCGTGCAATGTTGGAGTTTCACTAAGTTGGTGGCGGGTTGCATGCTGCGGGATGGAATCGAGAACACTTGAGTCAAAGGCAGAGCCTTGATTGAGGAGATCTTCAAAGTGTTCCATCCATTGGCCCCTGACAGCCTCGGTGTCCTTGATGAGTGTTTCCCCGTTCTTGGCCAGGAGTGGGATGGGGCCTTGGGAATTTGGACCGTAGGTGGCTTTGACTGCAGTGAAGAATCCTCGCATATCGTGGCTGTCGGCCAGTTGTTGTATCTCCTGTGCTTTCTCCATCCACCACCTGTTTTTTAGGTCCTGAGTTTTTTGTTGGACCTGAGTCTGTAATGTTATTTTGCAGCTCCCGAGTTGGGCTGTTGCTTGAGGCTCAGAAATGCTTTGCGCTTGCGATCTATTAGTTCTTCGATCTCCTGATCATTTTAATCAAAACAGTTTAAACAAAAAAGGGCAGAACAAGCGCTATGGGGATTCAGCATCTCAGCATCATTAAGGCACGCCAGATTGGCTGTGAGGCGTGGCTGTATAGGGCTCTCTTAGCTGGGTTTCTAAGTGCCCCAGCATTAACCTTTTTGCGGAACTGCATCTGCTGTCCCCTCTGCTTTGGGGCAAATTTAATATCGATGATGGATCGGATTAGGCGATGGTCCGTCCAGCAGTCGTCAGCTCCTGTCATGGTGCGGGTGATGCGCATATCCTTGCGATCCCTGGCTCGGACGATGACATAGTCAAGCAGATGCCAGTGTTTGGAGCGAGTGTGTTGCCACAATGCCTTGTATTTGTCCCTCTGGCGGAACAGGGTGTTGGTGATGAGGAGTTCATGTTCTAGACATTTTGTCAGGAATAGGGTACCGCTGGAATTGGCTTTCCCTACCCACTCTCTGCCAATCACACCTCCCCAGAGGGCTGTTTCTTTGCCAACCCTGACATTAAAATCACCCAGGAGGATCAATTTGTTGCCCATGATGTCTTGAGGTTGGAATAAAAACCCTCTTTAACCTCATCCGTTGCATCGAGTGTTGGGGGCGTACGTACTGATGGCTGTGGCACATTGGTTCCGAGATAGAGTAATACAAAGAGTCATGAGGCATTCGTTAACCCCACAGGGGGAGTCTTTGAGGCGGTCGACCAGCTCATTCTTGACGGCAAAGCCGACTCCATGAAGGCGCCATTCTGCCTCTGGTTTCCCTTTCCACAAGAAGGTGTAACCTCCACCATGTTCCTTCAACTGGCCTTCCCCTGCCCGCCGGTTCTCGCTTAGGGCGGCGATGTCAATGTCAAAACGTCTGAGTTCCCGGACAACTATGGCAGTGTGGCGTTCTGGCCTGTTGCTGTTGGGATTGTCCATGAGCCTTCTGATGTTTCAGGTCCCAAACTTCATGCTGATGGAGTGGAAGTTGTCTGTGCTTGAATTCTTTTAATGTGGGGTGGCCACTGCACACCAGCAACCACACGGGGTTAGCTGAACAAGGTCTTGGTCCAGTGGTAAGGGGGTCCAAGACAACTGGAGACCAGGCACAGCTCTAGAAGCCTAATTGCCTACGGCGAAGTGTTGGCCGCAAGCTCGGCACCGGGTAGCGCCATTAATGGTAGATGGCCCGAGACTTGGTTGGGGGGCAGGCATTAGGAAGGTGACTTCCAAAGTTATTTTAAAAGTTAAAAGTTGATAAAGATTCCCAATTTATTTCAAAAGTTTCTAAGAGTTGTTAAAGCATTTCAAGAAGTTTCTAAGAGTTGTTAAAAATCTGGGATGTAAATCAATAATAGATTATAAAAGTTTCCCCATTTTAAAAAGTTTCTAAAAGTTGTTAAAAGTCAAAAATGTAAGTTAATAATAGATGTTTAAAAGTATTTCGGTTGAGAGTCTAAAATGGAAGTTTTAAAAGTTCTCCCAAATTGTTTAACTAATTTAAAAGTTGGCTAAAAGTTTAAAAATTAATTAAAAGTTGGTTGGGAGTATGAGACGACACCACGCCTCGATCCCTTCAGCCGACTCAGCACCAGCCTCAGAATCCCTTTGGTGGATTGAACGCCGGCCTTGGAGTCCCTTCGGCTGGTCCCACGTCTTCGAGTCCTTTTGGCAGATTGTCCCGGAGTCCCCTCGGCCAGCCAGACGCCCTTCGAATCTGGTGCAGAGACCCTTTGCTCCAGGCCGGTGCACAGTCCCTTCGGCCAGGGACAGAAGCGGCCGATGCAGAGTCCCTTTGGGCAGGAACAGAAGCAGCCGGCACGGGGTCCCTTCGGCCAGGGACAGAAGGGTACGGGAGTTATCAGGATAGGCAGCTGTGACTCTCCCCATCCATCCACACCGCCCCTCCGCGGGAATTCCCCGGCACCCGGCTTACAGCGGCGACAGGGCCTGAGAGAGAGAGAGCGGCTCCCAGAGAGAGTGGTAGAGCAATGTGACGGTGGACATGCCGGGTTGTATAGTCAACAGTGAACCTATAGGTTCAGGGCTGTATAGTCGACAGTGAACCTGTAGGTTCAGGGCTGTATAGTCGACAGTGAACCTGTAGGTTCAGGGCTGTATAGTCGACAGTGAACCTGTAGGTTCAGGGCTGTATAGTCGACAGTGAACCTGTAGGTTCAGGGCTGTATAGTCGACAGTGAACCTGTAGGTTCAGGGCTGTATAGTCGACAGTGAACCTGTAGGTTCAGGGCTGTATAGTCGACAGTGAACCTGTAGGTTCAGGGCTGTATAGTCGACAGTGAACCTGTAGGTTCAGGGCTGTATAGTCGACAGTGAACCTGTAGGTTCCGTTGGGTTTCTTTACCGGCCACACCGGTGAATTAGTGGTGGCAGTTACTAGCTTTACCACCCCTTGTGCTTCTAATTCTTGCACTATTTGGTGGACGGCTGCTTCAGCCTTGGGTTTTAAAGGATATTGTCTGTGGCTTTCTGTTCCGGCCCGGGAATTTTGACCGGGTCAACTCAGGCCAGCCTGCAATCCTGTTTGTGCTGTGCCTGCAGAGCCGAGTATAGTCGGCATACGCTGCCCCACACGCCCTTCGTTTTCCACTCGGACTGTATTGGGATAATCCTTGCTACTCGCTGCTGCTGGTGTCCCGGGCAATCAAACTTCTGTTGGGTCTGATGTTTCTCTCCCCATATTATCCGATTACGCTGGGGGTCTATAAGTGCTCCTACTTCCCTCAGGGTGTCTGTCCCTAATATGGTGCCTTCTGGGTTAGGGCAGCACGAAAATTGGGTGGGTATCATTATTCCCTGTATCTCTAATAGTACTACTTCGCTTAATGTTGCTTTTTTGGATCCTCCTCCTATCCCTTGAATATTAACCGTGGTTCTTGTAAGAGGGAGGTCTAGATTAGTTATGGATACCGATGCTCCCGTGTCTACTAGCATGTTGCACTGCCGGCCCCCTAACACTGCACTAATAAACATACGGGGATCTAGCGTCGGCCGTCCCAACCTTCTCTCGGGGGCCGGTAACCCCTAGCGGGTACTGGCCAATTTAAGTAAGTTGATGAGCTCCTCTTTAGAGGGTGGCGCCGGAAGGGGTGGGGCTGGCAGTGTTGTTTGTTGGAGAATTTCCATCAGTTCCTCATGCCTGATGAGCGTCCCTGCCTTTTTCTGGTTTGCTGGGGGCCCTTTCCTGCCGCCCCGTCTCCCGCTGCCCAGCATCTTTTTGTTACGTGGCCCAGTTTGTTGCAATTACGGCACCTGGGTCTATCCATCCCTTTTTCAGCCTCCCTTTGCGGGCAATCTCTGCTAAAATGCCCGTCCTGATGACATGTGTAACACGTCAAGGGGGTGCACGGAGGTCCCCCATCTTCCTATTCTCCCGTCACTAATGGTGCCGCCACTATCTTGGCTCCCTTTTCCTTTTGCTTGGCTTTTAATTCCTCCATGTTTTGTGCCCATTCTAAGATTTCATCATAATCATCTCCTATCTTGAATCCCAGCTTAATTATTTTTTGATGCGCCTCCCCCAGTCCATCCTTAAACATTTCATCGGGGTTGTTAGCACCGGAGTGGTCCTTGTACTCAAGCCATTTCCGCAATCCATATTCCCCTACAGTTTCATTCGGTTTTGGATTACTTTTAATATCTTGCTCCAATTAGTTCTTATTGGTCCCCAATATTCATCCATCCTGTGCTTGAGGTCTAGTATTCGCTGTGCCTTAGTTCGCATCGGGTTTCCCATCGTCATCCAGTTGCCATTTTGCACGGCTTGGTTAGCCCTTTGCCAGTTTATATCACCGGTTTTGGCCTTTACCAGACCGTGTACGTCTCCTAGGGTTAGATTATGTGCATCAAACATTTCCTCAACCTTTTGCCAGAATTCTGTATTTCTGCTATTTGGTTTGGGGGTGGGTAAATCTTTTAGCAGTGTCTGTCTCTCTGTCGGGGTGAGGGGAACTTCGTGTATGGTGACGTGACTGGGTTGCTGCCCGAGTGCAGGGACGGTGGTAGTACGGACGGGAGCTGCCTGTTCTTACCTGTCATATGCCGGGGGCCCTTCCTGGGTCCCGTTATTATCTTGGAGCTCCCCTGCCTGTACCTCTTTCAGGGAGGGGTATATTTGGGGTACTAGGGGGGGGTTATTTTTGGGACAGGTGTTGCTGATGTGCACTGTAGGGTTTGTCCGTTCTCCTTTACAGCCTTTTCTAATTCCGTTATTTTAGTTTTTAATTCCTGAATCAATTCAGTGTGGGTATCTATTTCTTTTACCTGTTCCCGGTAACAGGTAAGGATAATTACTTGGGCCATTTCAACTTTGTGTTTGGACTGACTATTCCACCACTTTCTCTGTCTATCAGGGGGATCCGTGGGCTGCCATCCTTTCCGTTTCATTTCTTCCATTAATGTTGCGTATTTTTTGCCCTGCAAATTTAGTCGAGACCCTTTTGGTCCCGTTACATTCTTCCTTCTTTTTTTTGCTGGCCTGGGTTTCTGTTCCCTCATTGGTTTTATTCGCCTTTATTCTAGCCGGGTTACCCATCTTACTTTGGGGAAGGTCTTGGGTCTTGGGCATTCCATTTAATTCATGTTTGGGTTGCAGGACGTCGTCTATATGTCTCCCCTTGGCACCGTACACTCGTACTGCCACGCTCCTGGGTCAATATGTCTTGTCCCTGCGCCATGCGCTCGTACTGCTTGGATCAATAGGTCTCATCCATGTCTTCCCTTGCGTCGTATCCTCGCACTGCCGTGTTTCCTACACGCGCGCGTCTCAGAGTATGCTTTTTAACCCCCTCCCACCCCTAGCTCATCCCTGTCCTCTGTCTCCATCCCTCCGGGATCTGCTCTAGATGGTTCTTTGTACAGATGTCCTTTCCTCTCAGTTTACAATGCCACAGCTCTAACCTGAAAGTGATAAATTAAACACCCCAACAGCTGGATCATTGTTCCGTTCGGGAAGTTCTTGTACCAAATTGAAGGGGAAAATGGGAAGGCTTCTCTTCTCATGAGTGGGCCCTTTGATATAAAGGGTCGACACTCGTCCCAACCCGCGTAGCAACCCTCAAAATTATTAGACGGAGACGGATGGCAAGGTATAACGATGTTTAATTATGGACGTCCGAGAACACTTCTCATCACAGCCGCCTGTGAGTGGAGATGTTCCTTGACTAGCAAAATTGTACATCATTTATACATGTCATAGATCCCTTCGCCCCCCCGGTCCGACCTCCCTCGATCTCTAATTGGGTTACCTTATTAGTAATATTTTGGATTGACAGACCAGGATCTCAAGGAAACTTTTAGACCTTAACTGGAATGACCTCATTGGGTTAGAATTTGCTGATCATACGTAGCGCCTAAAAGTCTGTTTAGAGTCTTTTCACAGAGTCTTAATAATATCTGTTTAGAGTCTTCCATGGTGTCTTATCTTGTCGGACTGGACATACCTTAATGTTATCCAGTGTTTTGGTACATCAAAAGGCCTCTGGGTCCTTGGTGCTGGAATATGTTAGAATGTGAGATCAGCCACAGACCTTCTGCCCCTTTTGCTGAGCTGAGGTAGAAGCCGGCACTTTAACCCTTAGTTTGCTTATACCCCTAATGCCAATTTTCTCTTACAACATCAATGTGAATATAGGGAGTATGATTAAGAAGTTGGCAGATGATACTAAAATCGGCTGTGTGGTTGATAATGAAGAAGAAAGCTGTGGACTGCAGGAAGATATCAATCAACTGGTTAGGTGGGCAGAACAGTGGCAAATGGAATTTAATCCGGAGGAGAGTGAGGTAAGGCATTTGGGGAGGACTAACAAGGAAAGGGAATACACATTAAATGGTAGAACACTGAAAAGTGTAGAGGAAAAAAGGGACCTTGAAGTGCATGTCCACAGATCCCTGAAAGTAGCAAGCCAGGTAGATAAAGTGGTTAAGAAGGCATATGGAATGCTTGCCTTTATTAACCGAGGCATAGAATATAAGAGCAGGGGGTTTATACTTGAACTGTATAAAACACTGGATAGGCCACAGCTCGAGTACTGCGTGCAGTTCTGGTCACCGCATTACAGGAAAGACATAATTGCACTGGAAAGGGTATAGAGGAGATTTACGAGAATGTTGCCGAAAGTGGAGAATCTTAGCTATGAGGACAGATTGGATAGGCTGGGTTTGTTTTCCTTTGAACAGAGGAGGCTGAGGGGAGACCTCATTGAGATGTATAAATTTATGAGGGCCTAGATATAGTGGATAGAGAGGACCTATTTCTCTTAGCAGAGGTGTCAACAACCAGGGGGCATAAAGTTAAAGTAATTGGTAGAAGGTTTAGAGGGGATTTGAGGGGAAATCTCTTCACACAGAGGGTTGTGGGAGTCTGGAACTCACTGCCTGAAAGGGTGGTAGAGGCAGAAACCCTGACCACATTTAACAAGTACTTGTATGTGCACTTGAAGTGCCATAACCTGCAAGGTTATGGACCTCGAGCTGGAAAGTGGGATTAGGCTGGATAGCCTCTTGTTGGCCGGCATGGACACAATGGGCTGAAATGGCCTCCTTCCACGCTGTAAACTTCTATGATTGTATGATTCTATGGGACAAATAAAAAAACAAAAGATGGGTTTCGAAGAGGTGTAAATGGGAATAGCAGAATTATCAACAGTTGCTATCTGGGAAAAATAGGGACAGAGGTTATGGTCTGAAATTGTAGAACTCAATGTTTAGTCCAGAGATGTCACAGGTTCCTGAAAAACCATAATATTTTTTTTCACACTGCTTCTCCTTAGGGACTTCTTGCCTTGTAATCAGAGCCTGAGGCTTCAATAGAGAGGATCAAAGGGCTGAGCAGTTTTCGGTCCACAAATCTATGAAGGTGATGGCTAAAGCACTGTTTATTTGTGCCCAACCAGTACTTCAATACTGGCACCAAGACAACCTGCTATCTCAGAGGCAGCAGGGCTTCTATGAACATGTGTTGTTTCCAAATAATCAGAGAGTAATTGATTTCACTCATGTTACTATTCTGCTCATAGTATGAGAACAATAACAGCAATTGACTGATGGCTTGATTCCATGAAATACTGCATAGGGACACATATCTTGTGTCGACTGCAGTGATGTCCATATTATCTGCTTCCCCACTGTTGACCTCTATCTTATCAATAACTCAGCAACATGAGCGTGTGATGGCACTTCTTTATTGTTTACACAAGAGGCAGGGCTGGCATAATAATTTAATTAATGGTAACATATTTTTAATTTAAATGTGCACTTCTTAAAAAATTCATTCCGGGATGGGGGTGTAGCTGGCAAGGCCAGCATTTATTGCCCATCCTTAATTACCATTGAGAAGGTGATGGTGAGCTGTCTTCTTGAACTGCTGCAGTCCATGTGGTGAAGGTACTCCCACAGTGCTGTTAGGGAGGGAGTTTCAGGATTGTGAACCAGCAACGATGAAGGAACGGTGATATATTTCCAAGTCAGGATGGTGTGTAACTTGGAGGGGAACGTGCAGGTGCTCCCATGCACCTGCTGCCTTTGTCCTTCTCGATGGTAGAGATCGCGGGTTTGGGAGGTGCTGCTGAAGAAGCCTTGGCGCTTTGCTGCAGTGCATCTTATAAGTGGTACACACTGCAGCCAGGGTGAGCCGGTGGTGGAGGGAGTGCATGTTGAAAGTGGTGGATGGGGTGCCAATCAAGTGGGCTGTTTTGTCCTGAATGGTGTTGAGCTTCTTGAGTGTTGTTGGAACTGCATTCATACAGGTAAGTGGAGAGTATTTCATCACACTCCTGACTTGTGCCTTGTATGTAGATTCCTCTGTAATTCTTAACTATTAGTGTGCCTTTGGCAGAGTGTATGTACAGAACTGTGAGGTGTGGAACAGTGTATTTATGTGCAATGTAAAGGAAATGGTTGCCAGCAATGGGTGGCAACCTGATGGACTGTGAGCACACATATTTCTTCCCACTAACCATTTCCCTTTGCTCATGCATATTTTTCTATATAATGATTATTATTCTAGTAAACAAATAGAATAGAATAGAATAGAATAGAATCATACAGCACAGTAGGAGGCCATTTGGACCATCGTGTCTGCGCCGGCTCTTTTAAAGTACTATCAAATTAGTCCCGCTCTGCTGCTCTTTCCCCATAGCCCTGCAAATTTCTCCTAAAAGATTCCTCAATGCAGGAGAAAAGACCAATACAGAAAAAAAGAACTGACACCAAGCCATAGAGGAAGGTGATCGAAAGCTTGCTTACCAATATGGGTTTTAAGGACGTTTTTAAACATGGAGAGGAGAAAGTAGAGGTGGTGAGGTTTCGAGAAGGTGTTCCTGAGATTAAGACGGCAGCAGCTGTAGGCTCTGCTAGCAATGGTAGAGTAAGGAGAGTGGATGTTGTTATGTATGGAGAAAGAGTCAGACTGAACACTGTGAGCTCAAAGTAAAGTGTGACCTTAATCTTTTATTGCAGGTCTCCAGAGTGCCTCTCCAACCTGTGAGTCCTCCTTAAATACCTGTGCTCCCAAGGGATTATGGGATCCCTTGGGGCTCCAGGGGATGAGCCCTCTGGTGGCTGTACAGAGTAAATACAAGTTTACATATATAACAACACTCCCCCACCAAAGTCAATAGTGTAACTATTTACAATGTGAGTCAATCTGGTGCCCTTCTTGCCCTGGTTGATCATCTTGGTGTGAAAGCTGGTGTTGTTGAATCATTTGTTGGGCCCTCGCTGGGCTGCCTGGTGTGTTGGGTCCTGCTGGGCTGCTGTGGATGATGGGTTTTGCTTCGTGGTCAACCGTGGTGCCGGTTGCCACTGGTGTGTATGCTGGGGGATCAAAAAAGGTAGGGTCCAAGGTGGGTTGCTCAGGATAGTCCGTGAAGCTGAGTTTGATTTGGCCCAAGTGTTTCCGGTGAATGAGTCCACTTGAAAATTTGACACGAAACACCCTGCTCCCCTCTTTGGCAACGACAGTGCCGGGAAGCACTTGGGACCTTGTCCATAATTCAATACAAATACAGGATCATTGATTTCAATCTTGCATGACAAATTTGCGCTATCATGGTATGTACTTTGTTGAAGCCGCCTGCTCTCTACCTGTTCATGTAGATCAGGGTGAACTCACGAAAGCCTTGTCTTAAGTGCTCTTTTCATGACCAGTTCAGCAGGTGGGATCCCAGTCAGCGAGTGGGGTCTTGGCGATAGCTATGTAGGACTCGGGATAGGCAAGTCTGCAGCGAGCCTTCAGTTACCCTCTTCAAAACTTGCTTGTTGGTTTGCACTGCTCTCTCTGCCTGACCATTGGACGCTGGTTTAAATGGGACAGATGTGATATGTTTGACCCCGTTATGGGTCATGAATTCTTTGAACTCAGCACTGGTGAAACATGGCCTGTTGTTGCTCATCAGGACATTAGGTAGGCCGTGTGTGGCAAACATGACGCGCAGGCTTTCAGTAGTGGCAGTGGAGGTGCTAGCCAACATTATCTCACATTCAATCCACTTGGAGTATGCATCTACAACCAGAAGGAACATTTTACCCAAGAACGGGCCTGCATAGTCGACGTGTACCCTAGACCATGGTTTGGAGGGCCAAGACCATAAACTTAGTGGCTCCTCCCTGGATACATTGCTTAACTGCGAGCATATATTACATCTGTGAACGCAGGACTCTAAATCCGCATTGATACCGGGCCACCACACGTGGGATCTGGCTATCGTTTTCATCATTACGATGCCAGGGTGGGTACTGTGGAGGTCATTGATGAAGGTGTCTCTGCCCTTCTTGGGAACCACTACACAATTGCCCCACAGAAGGCAGTCTGCCTGTATAGACATTTCACCTTTGCGCCACTGGAACGGCTTTATCTCTTCCTGCATTTCCACTGGGACACTGGACAACTCCCGTGAAGCACACAGCTTTAGACTAGGGATAATAAGGAGTCCTGGCTCGTCCAGGTTTTGATCTGCCGGGCAGTGACGGGTGATTTCTCACTCTCAAATGCTTCCCTAACCATGGCTAGATCTGCAGGCTGCGCCATTTCCAGCCCCGTGGTGGGAAATGGCAGCCTACTGAGAGCACCGGCACAGTTTCCTGTGCCTGACCTGTGGTGGAGGGCATAGTTGTATGCAGACAAAGTGAGCGCCCATCTCTAGATGTGGGCTGATGCGTTTATATTTATCCCTTTACTCTCGGAAAACAGAGATAGGAGTGGCTTATGGTCAGATTCCAGTTCGAATTTTAGCCCAAGCAGGTATTGATGCATTTTCTTTACCCCATAGACTCACGCTAACGCTACTTTCTCAATCATGCTGTAGCCTCTCTCAGCCTTAGACAGACTCCTGGATGCATAAGCAACTGGTTGCAGTTTCCCGAAATCATTAGTTTGTTGCAATACACACCCGACGCCATATGACGACGCATCACATGCTGGTACCAAACGCTTATATGAATCATACAACACAAGCAATTTGTTTGAGCATAACAATTTTCTCGCTTTTACAAAGGCATTTTCTTGGCTTTTGCCCCAAACCCATTCATTCCCTTTTCATAGCAAGACATGCAGTGATTCTAGCAGTGTGCTGAGACCCAGTAAGAAGTTACCAAAGTAGTTCAGGAGCCCCAGAAACGACCGCAGCTCCGTCACATTCTGTGGGCTCAGTGCGTTCTCAATTGCCTGTCTTTGCTGGGTGTTTTGGATCGATAATAATAGACCCAGGTTTGTGATCTGGATGAATGTTAAATAAGAGACAAGACAAATGAAGTAAAGATAAAACACCGTTTACTGAGAGAAAAGAAACATAATACAGTTTACGAAGAAAAGAGAAGTATGATAAGATGCAACAAAGCTCACAGCCTTCGGCCCGTCGGGAACTCCGCAACGACGGCTGGTCAGGAGCCTTCGGGGTTCCGGCACCGCTCGCGAATCACGGTCCAAGGCGAAGTTCAAAGAGCAATTGGACAGTTCCGTTCCTTTATACTATTGAACAAACATGGGTGCATGTGGCTTATGGTCAACTCCTAATCTGTAAGGCCCCAGCTGTTCTTCCACAAAGCATGAGACCTCGAGGCGCCGACCATCCCATAAACAAGATGGTGTGCGCATCAAGGTCTCTCTCTCGTTCTCTCTGCATCAACAACATTCCACGAGGCATGAAGCAGAAACATACTGTAAATGTCGGAATATCATAATTAACCCTATGTGATAACCCTATACAATACAATCCACCCTTGATATTTAGACATTCTAAGTAATATAATCGAGTTGAAGGCGTAATGCAACAGTTACACGTTGAGTATGTGAAAGCAACGCCCGCAATCTACACCAAAGAATACATACAAGCAGTAATATCAGTAATAACGCGACGAGTAAAACAATGATGGGATGTATTAACAGCTTCAAAGCGGCGGATGTTTTTGGGGACCGTCCATAAAAGATGTCCCACCAATGGTGTACCGTAAGATCAGTGACCGTTATCGCAACTCTGACCAACTTCACTGTAATTCATAGCCACTTGCAGAGTATAAAGAGTACGCCCTCGTTTGCTCAATTTGTCAGTGACCTTTTGATTATCTTTTAGAAATTGAGCTAAACGTGTTAGGTCTACAGTGGGAGGATGGTTAGTAATGCCTAGGACGGTGCAATGGCGCACAATATTTTTCCATCGTCCCAATCGATATGACCTTTTAGAATGAAGGTCATATATGATATACACATCTTTAAAGCAAGCATTTAGAGGAGGATCTTTATGGGCGCCGTCAAGATAAATGGGATAGACACTAGTAATACAAACATGATTCTATCCGATTTCATGTAAAATTGTATCATTGTATGGTACAAGTGTCCAAATACATGTTCCCGCTGTATGCTGTAGAGAGCATAGTTCAAACACAGGGGTACGTGCAAAGGATACACCATACCGAAAGGCCATATTTGACAATCTTGAGCTTGGTGAGTTCTATTGCTAGCATCAATCCATCCACCCTTGAACTCGGATACCCACAGATTTTGGCCATACAGTTGGGGAAGCACTATAAACTGGCACCAAATGTTGTTTTTTGTGATTTGACAATTCTCATAGTAAAGTTACACCCCTGGTCATCACAATGTGTATGTTCCATATCAGGTTTTATCCCTAGATTTCTATTGCCGAAGTGGAATATTTTGCTCCAACTATTTGCATGCCCTGACATGGGAATTCGTGCTAACTCGGCCCCTAATAGTTGCCGGGTTACTTCTTCAAACATGCATTGGGTGTGATGACCTAATTCTTGTTGTCGCCCGGTGACACTCCCTATCTCTTGAGTAGTTTTATCTTTGTGTTCCCATCGCATTACATCTGACAGCCAACGAGAAAACATCTGTCCTGTGAGACCTCTGTCCCATGCATTTCGCAATTGAATTGCATCTCCAGCGAGTCTCGCTACCTTTTGTCTTTTGTTTTGTAAGGTCTCGATATCCATAGAGTTTAATGCTCCTATTCCTGTTCCTACGCCTCCTAATATTGTGGCTAATATATCACGCCTTTGTCTCACTGACGTTTTCAGATTTGCTTTAATTGTTGTTATATTACAAGTGTCAGACGGCTTGTCCGCATGCCGGACTTGTAGTGTGAGATTTAATATGGGTGGGGATGTAAGCACAGGTGTACATGTAGAGTGCAGTCGTTGCAAATGATCCATGGGGCTCTTAGAATGCTTAACTACACGCATTGACCAAAAGTGGCCCATAATCCCCCTACCAGTGATTACGGAGGCATTTGTACATCCATACTATAGAGACGCATTTAAATTAATTTCGTCTGACATAGTGTCATTGCTTGACGTAATGTTGCGGGCCCAACTCCTTGACCATGTGACGTTGTGCAATAACGACACATTGGAGTGCACATTGCATATCATTGTCATATCTTTTTGCCACTTGATTGATAACGTGATATTGTCCCCCATGCTTACTGTTAATAGCACCTGTCCTGGGCTTCCCCAGTACCCGCATACGTCACAAGTGATGCTTCAGTGTCCTATAGTGCAGGCTTGCCCGGAAGGACAGGTAAAATTGTCTTGCGTACGATCAGTGTTAGCTAACCGCCACCCTATACGGCCATCCCATGCTGTGTTTGAGGATGGAAGTAGCACATTCACAGCTAACGAGACACAGAGACTTGCCAGCACGAGTTGGTAAGTCGCCATTTTGGGCAGAATTCCTGTGGGAGGAAGCATAAGTATATTAATTCAGCCCCGTTTAGTCAATTTACCCTTGTCAACACAGAGAGGAATATCTTGACCAGTCAGGAGCACCCAATAAGTGTTTCCTTCTCCTTTCGCTAAGATTTCCCCTGCTTGTCAGGGTTTCTGGGGGTACTGCACCCACACTTTTCCTCCTTCACAAACTGTGTCCTGAGTCTGATTTTCTTTTTCAATAGTAGGGACACTAACTTTGCCTAACATGTGGCATATGGGAGTTCCCCCTCGCAATGGTCGGTGATTCAGATTGCGCACTGCTTGTGGTAAGACCTTTAACCACCCTTGCAATGTGTTAGTGGGAGTTAATATTTTAATCTGTTGCTTAAGTAGTCCATTCATACTTTCTATTAACCCTGCAGCTTGCGAATAGTAAGGTATGTGAAACATCCAATAGATCCCGTTGTCTACCGCTCACTGTTGCACTGCTTGACCTGTGAAGTGCGATCCATTATCGGACTGTACTTCTGCTGGCTCACCGTAGTATATGATTAAATTCTCCAGTTCTTTAATCGTACTTTGTTGATTCGCTTTAGTCACTGGATAAGCTATCAAAAGTCCAGAATAGGTATCAACAGCAGTGAGCAAATATTGGAACCGTTGTTGCAATGGTAAAGGTCCTACATAATCAACTTGCCATATTTGTGCTGGTTGAGTCCCTCTCTTAATATGGGCACCGGGTTGTTGGTTTAATGGAAAATGCTTCACCTTTTGACAAATTTCACAGGTGTTTATGATCTGTTTAACACCGTCCGTAGTCAAATGTAACCCCCTATTTCGTGCCCATTGTATCGTACCCTGAATGCCCAAATGTCCAGATTTGTGGTGGGCCCACTTGCCTATGCCATATTCTTCCTCATCCGCTTCTTTGACAGCCCGTACCTGGGCTATATTATCAACGGTGTTATTATATTCAGAGGTCTTTGAAGTGTTTTTCATGTGAGCGTCCACATGATATAGTTATTTTCATCTTCTGGGCTTTGGACCATGTTTGTTCCCATAGGTGCTTTCCCTACAAGTCTTTCCCAGTTATTTGCCAGTTATGTTCATGCCAGTTTCGCATCCAGCTCGCCATGCCATTGGCTACTGCCCATGAGTCAGTATATATGTGTACTTGTTGCTGTTCCTCTTCTAACGCAAGGACTACAGCTGCTAGTTCTGCTAGCTGGCTGGAGCCTCCCACGCCCTCATCATGCACAATTGTCTGGGGTTTTGGATTGAAGGCAGCGGCTCGCCATCGGCGAAGGCCGTTTCCCCAGACCGCTGAGCCATCTGTGAACCAGGCATGGCTACGTTCTTCAGGTGTTAACTGTTCAAAAGACACAACCCAGGAGATCGGTGACTCTTTGGTTAAACTGACAGAGGACTGCGTAAGTTCACTCTCAGCTGTTAGTGGGTATTCAGCCACATGCTCATGTAGTCGGGTGATTCCTTCTTTTCCTTTACTTGCTCTGTCTGCGATATACCATTTCCAGTGCACTATGGAGCTTTGCTGCGCTCGCCCGACCTTGTGTGTCTCATATTCTGAGAGAACTCAGGATAATATGGGTAGGTCTGGTCTTAAACTGACTTTGTCGTCTCCTGTCTGTCCTTCTGTTTCTTTTAGGGCCCAATAATATGCTAATAATTGTTTCTCAAATGGAGTGTAACGAGTAGCAGCATCTGTCAATTTTCTAGACCAGAACCCGAACAGTATACAAGTGCCATGTTGAACCTGCCACAAACTCCATACTGCAGCATCATTGGTAACGGATACCTGTAGCTCAAAAGGCTGGCCAGGCACTCGCGGGGCTCGGGGTAAAGCTTGAGCTACGGCTTCTTTAGCTGCATCAAAAGCCACCTGCTGTTCCTTTCCCCACTTGAAGTGGCCCTTTTTTCGTGTTACGGCATACAGCGGTTTTAATAACATCGTGAGGTGAGGTATGTGTCTCCTCCAGTAACCCAGTAGTCCCACAAACCGTTGTGTCTCAGTTTTATTCGTGCGGGTGGCTATTTCTTGAATTTTATTGGATCCCCAGAAACTGGCTATGGCCCTGCACCTTCTTCAGATTTATCTCCCAGCCCCTGTCTCGCATGTGTTGGACTAAAGTAGCTAGGGCTTCTGACACCACTGCCTCGGTGGGACCCCTTATTAGTACATCATTGATGCAGTGTGCCAGTGAGACATTAGGAGCCAATGTGCACATGTCCAGGTCCCGGGCCACCAATCCGTGGCATCGGGTAGGGCTATGTAGGTAACCTTGAGGTAGCCGTTTAAACGTGTATTGCCTCCCTTCCCAAGTGAATGCAAACTGGTCCTGAGATTCTTCCGCTATTGGAATGGAGAAAAAGGCATTGGCCAGGTTGATCACCGCATACCACTCCGCACCTTCTTCAGACAGCCGCTCTGTTATAGTTACTACATCTGGGACAGCGGTTGCCAGGGGAGGGGCAAATTTGTTCAGTTGTCAGTAGTCCACAGTCATCCTCCAACTTTTGCCGGGTTTCTGCACAGGCCAAACAGGGCTATTGTAGGGGGACACCGCATGTCTAATGATACCCGCCTCCAAGAGCCCTTGTATGGTTTCCCTATTTCTTTGTGTCTCCCAGGTATTCGGTACTGTTTCATAGTCACTATACGCGATGGCCGTGGTATTACCACTGGTTCCCACTTTGCTTCCCCTGCAATCACTGTGATCGCCCGTAACCCAAATGAGAATCGCCTGAATGAGTTGTTGTGTGTGTTTCCCTTTAAAAGATCCATCCCAATAATATGTTCCTTTACTGCCGATAATAAGACTGTTACCCAGCGCGGAGGCCCATTTCCCAACAACATTCTGATAGTTGTTCGGACAGCGGGCATTTCTGCCCCTCCGAACCCATTAATCATCATACGGGCCCCTGTGTGTTTCCTAGGATTTCCATGGATAATAGTAACTTCTGCCCCTGTGTCTAGTAAAGCAACATCTCTTTGTATGTTCACCCCCCGCCAATCTATCGTAATCAGAATGTGTGGCCTCAGGTCCCCGGGAGCTTGGGTTGATGTGGTTCTAACGGGGAGTACTCCCAGATCCTAGTTGAGGGGATTACTAGCCTTCCACAGCTCTTCTACATTGGGGTATAGGCTAGCGGAAGGTGGTTTCTCCGCATCCGCAGATTTGTCGCTATCCGACTTAGTCTCCCTTACCTCCCTCCTTTCACCCTTCCCTGTCCGGGACGCAGTGTTGCTTCCACATAGAATACATCGCTCCTGTTGGGATTCCATCAATTTTTCCCTTGAGGACCCCTGCCTTCAATAAAGCCGTGAACATGTCCCTCTGCGTAATTCTTCTTTTTGTCTTTCCTGACACTGTACCTTTCCCAGAGGTCGAATCTTGTCGCTAGTCCCGATCCCCCTCTACATTAGCCGTTCTCGACTCTCGCACACTGTTTTCTCCATCCTCTAACTGTCCTAACAATAGGCAAGCGTGCCCCACCCGCTGCCCTTGGGCTGGTCCCAATAATGCGAGTAGCGCACCCCTCATCATAGGAGGGCCACTCTTCATCAGCCTGCTCTGCATTCCTGCCGTAAAGAGCTCCTGATCTGGCCCCCTATATGGTTGGTGATATAATCCTCCCTGTGTTGCCATGTTGCGCAACTGTATCGCACCCTCCACCATAGTATTCCAAGGTTTTACCTCCCCTTCCCAATCAACGGCAGGGGGATATTTTTGCCGGACCCCTATAGTAACCACGTCCCATAGCGAACCTGTGCCCTGGACATTCCGTAGCACTGCTGTGAAATGGTGGTCCGTAGTCATAGTCCCCACTTCTGTTAACTCTTCGGGGTTAAGTATTACGCCTGATACTCCCTGGTCCCAAATTCGGGTTAGCCATTCTGACAATGATTCCCCGGGTTTTTGGCGAAATCGAGACCCTATTTCTTGTAACCCACTAGTGGTGAAGTCACGCACCCCTCTAGTGGTTACCGGCTGTTCCCCATCTTGTTGTTTCGTCTTATTTGTCATAAGGGGTCTAGCTTCCGTGCCTGGAGTATATGGAGGAGGGTCTTTAGTTTCGTCCCGTTCCCTCCCCTCTCCATCTGTCCACTCATATTCTGAGTCAGAGGAGTACCAGATGTCTCCGTCCCAACGAACCGGTTCCCAAGTGGGTCCAGCTACCAATGCACGTACCTTTGACGAACTATCTGTAATTTCCGTCGTCTGGTTTTCTTTTTATTTTGTACTGTCGCCAGACGGCATATTAAAGTTTCTGATTGTTCATTAACTTTATCCGCCCGTTCTTGTGCAGTGCGGACCACTTCAGTCAGAGTCGAGTTTTGACTTTCCAAAACCTTAACAGCTGTTTTTTACTGTAGGTTTTCTACCTCACTTTCCTTAAGTTGTTTACACATCGCCCTTAATGCTGTCAACAAATTCCATCCCATTTGTGGGGGACTACTTTTCTCCTGTGAGAAGCCCACTTCCTCCAGGAGAGACAGTACCGCCTGGGGTACAGTTCTATCTTTGCTCTGTTCCAATAACTGCGTATCCCAATGTTGCGGTGGTCCAAACCGGGCTAGCACATTGGCAAGAGAGCCAAAACCCTCATCCCTCGTGCTCCACCCTGTTATTCTATACTTCTCTCCCACAGGAGGAGACTGCTTCTTGTCTTTTCTCTTAAACATTTTACCAGATCCTGTTCGTGACGCCAAAATGTTTGGAACAATAATAATTGACCCAGGTTTGTGATCTGGATGAATGTTAAATAAGAGACAAGACAAATGAAGTAAAGATAAAATACCGTTTACTGAGAGAAAAGAAACATAATACAGTTTACGAAGAAAAGAGAAGTATGATAAGATGCAACAAAGCTCACAGCCTTCGGCCCGTCGGGAAATCCGCAACAGCGGCTGGTCAGGAGCCTTGGGGGTCCCAGCACTGCTCGCGAATCACGGTCCAAGGCGAAGTTCAAAGAGCTACTGGACAGTTCCGTTCCTTTATACTATTGAACAAACATGGGTGCATGTGGCTTATGGCCAACTCATAATCTGTAAGGCCCCAGCTGTTCTTCCACAAAGCATGAGACCTCGAGGCGCCGACCATCCCATAAACAAGATGGTGTGCGCATCAAGGTCTCTCTCTCTCTCTCTGCATCAACAACATTCCACGAGGCATGAAGCAGAAACACACTGTAAATGTCAGAATATCATAATTAACCCTATGTGATTAACCCTGTACAATACAGTGGGCCTGATGCCGTCTGCTGCAATCCTCCTTCCCAAGAACTCCACTTCAGGCACCAGGAAAACGCACTTCGAGTGTTTTAACCGGAGACCCACGTGGTTGAGTTGACTAAGAACCTCTTCCAGATTTCGCAGAAGCTCGGCTATGTTCCGACCTGTCACCAAGATGTCGTCCTGGAAGACCACGGTGTGCGGGACTGACTTCAGTAAGCTTTACATGTTTCTCTGGAATATCGCCGCTGCTGATCGAATTCCAAACGAGCATCTGTTACAAATAAAAAGACCTTTATGCGTGTTGATGCAGGTGAGGCCCTTCGATGATTCCTCCAGTTCCTGCGTCATAGGATGAAGTCAGATCCAGCTTCGTGAACGTCTTTACTCCCGCCAGCGTTGCAAAGAGATCGTCGGTCTTTGGTAGTGGGTATTGGTCCTGCAGAGAGAAACGATTGATAGTTACTTTGTAATCGCCACAGATTCTGACGGTGGCGTCTCCCTTGAGAACAGGAATGATTGGGCTGGCCCACTCATTGAACTCGATCGGTGAAATTATGCCCTCTCATTGCAGCCAGTCTAGCTCGATCTCTACCCTTTCTCTCATCATGTACGGTACTGCTCTTGCCTTGTGATGGATGGGTCGTGCCCACGGAACTAGGTGGATCTGCACTTTTGCTCCTTGGAATTTCCCAATGCCTGGTTCGAACAGTGAAGGGAACTTGTTTAAGCCATGGGCACACGAAGTGTCTCCATCGTAGGAGACCTTTACGGTGGCACTGCCAATTACGGGAATCAGTTCTTTTGTGTAAGTTCTTAGTTTTGTATGAATTGGAGTTAAGACTGGCCTGGAGGCCTTGATGCACCACAGTCTTTCGAAAGTCTTTTTGTCTATGATGGAGTGGCTCGCGCCCGTGTCCAGTTCCAGTGACACCGGGAGTCCATTTAGTTCAACATTCAGTACTTTTGAGGGACAATTCGCGGTGAATGTGTGCAACCATTTACCTCTGCCTCCTCGGTCTGAGGCTCTGGTTTGTCGTGATCCTCCGTGGATCTGTCCTCCTCTGCAACATGGTGTTTTGCAGGCTTAACAGGATTAACAGCTCACCTGCACATACGTTGGAGGTGTCCCATTGTTCCACAGCCCTTGCAAACATACCCTTTGAATCAACATGAATGGAAACGATGATCACCCCCGCTGCGCCAACAAGGTGTTAATGGCCTTGCATTCATCACTCTTGATGGTGGACTCTGAGACATCTGCGGACATGTAGCTTCAGGCATGTATGACCTGCCCTGTATGTTGTAATTCGAAAACAACATCACTTTGTTCACAGTACTTGTAGCTGCACTTGTGTGCTGAGAGATTTGCTTAGTATTGTCACTGGTGGCAATGAATGCCTGGGCTAGAGCTATGGCCTTACTCAAGGTTGGGGTCTCTACAGTAAAAGGTTTGCGAAGTATGGTTTCATGGCCAATGCCAAGTATGAAAAAGCCTCTGAGCATGTGCTCCAAATGCCCTTCGAATTCGCAATGTCCTGCAAGGCGTCTAAGCTCGGTGACATAACTCACCACTTCCTGGCTTTCAGACTTTTTGTAGGTGTAGAACCGGTACCTCGCCATCAGAACGCTTTCCTTCGGGTTCAAATGCTCTCAGACCAGTGTGCACAAATCATCGTACGATTTCTCCGTGGGTTTCGCTGGAGTGAGCAGATTCTTCATGAGGCCATACGTTGGTGCCCCACAGATGGTGTGAAGGATCGCCCTTCGTTTGGCAGTGTTCTCTTCCCCATTGAACTCGTTGGCCATGAAGTATTGGTCGAGTCGCTCCACAAAAGTTTCCTCATCATCTCCCTCCAAGAATTGCTCCAGGATGCCCACTATTCTCTGCATCTTTGGGTTCGCTTATCTGTATCTCATCGGCAATTGTTATGTATGGAGAAAGAGTCAGACTGAACACTGTGAGCTCAAAGTAAAGTGTGACCTTAGTCTTTTATTGCAGGTCTCCAGAGTGCCTCTCCAACCTGTGAGGTCTCCTTAAATACCTGTGCTCCCAAGGGATTATGAGATCCCTTGGGACTCCAGGGGATGAGCCATCTGGTGGCTGTACAGAGTAAATACATGTTTACATATATAACAGATGTATTCTGGAAAAGGATCCGGGTGTCTGAGTCTTGGGCAAGTTCGAATTGATAAAAGGTGGAGGATTGGAGAAATGGAATCTAGAAGTGACAAAAATTGTTGATTAGGATTTCAGCAGCAGGGAGCGCAGGTAGAAGTGGAATCTGGCAATGTTACCAAGGTGGAAAAGAACAGTTTTGGCAATGGTCATGATGGGTTTGAAGCTCAGTTCGATATCAAAATTGATGCCAGGGATCTGCACTGTCCAGTTTAGTCTGAGCGGATGACCAGGAAGTGCGCCGGAGTTAGTGGCAAGTGAGCGGAGTTTATGCAAGAGCCAAAAGATATGGCTTTGATCTTGCTAAAATTCACTGAAAATAATAAATAACAAACAAAAGATGTTTCCAAACTTTAAAAAAAACTGTTCAGAAAGAAAATTACAGCAATAAAATGTAAATCAATTGAATGAAACGTGAGCACTTAAAGCAAATCTAGATCTGAATTGAATAAAGAATGATACGGTGGAAAACTGACAAAGTGGTTTGAACAGTGTAGGTGAAAAGGGACAAAGGGACAAATACTGCACAACCTACATTCACACTTTACTGAAAAAGGCTGTTTTGTTTTTCCATCCTCACAGCAAATTGCTTCAAAGATAAGTTCCATTGACCAATCAGCATCCTTTCACAAGCTACAGATAAGAGCATACTAATTGCCTGTAAATAATGCATATCCCTTCATTTAATGTGCACCCCAGTTTTTTCTTAATAAGAAGCATGCAAAACATCGTTAAAGTAAAAGGAGCTGTAGTGATGACATGTGCACCATTATTTTGGCAGTTACTGGAATATATTGACACCCGACATAGGCTTCCATCTCAACACTAAGAGGGGAAAAAGACCTGAGATCAGATTGCCGAGGAAGTAAGTTCAGTCTGTCAGGTCAAGAGGGCACGGGAAGAATGCCAAAGACGACTTAATGATATCCGCAGGGAGACCAAAGAGAAGTTGGCTGCCGAACAAAGATTGGGAATGGACACTGGCCATTGCCTGAAAAGTCACTCGTGTTGAACTGAGAACTACTGAACTATTTCATGATTGGGGAACGAGGAGATAAAATATATCGACTTAGATCTTTTCAGACATGAGGAATAATGTTTGTGAATTTTTCATAGTTTTCGATGATCAAAGCAAAACAACAAATATGATTGAGTAGATATCCCTGAGGGATTGCATCAATTATTGGTGTGAGGTACAAAACAAATGACTTTCCTATATAATTGGTTTTCTTAGAGTTATGCTGTCTGGGGGAAATGTTAGTCTTGCGACTACCCCAATATCAACTGTAAATAGCATCATAGCAGCTGATAACTCTTACATACTTTGTCCTCGTTTTTTGTGCCACACAAATATTCTGGGGAAGGGGGAGATTTCTGATGCTCATGGAGTCTACAACAGGCAAGAGCTCCATAAATATATGCAGAACAAGGATCTGTGATGTCATGAAGATTGCAAAGCTATTTCCAAACCTTTGCCCCTCATAACGCACCTTCCAATCCCATCCATAAATATGTAGGCTGTATCAACAATTTGGGGGAGAAATTCAGGAGCGTCCCATTTGGAGCATTAACTTTTAAAAGTAGAAAGAATTAGTGCCAGGCACTAATCTTTTTCTGCTTTTAAAACATTTGAGGATAGCGCTCCAAGTTGAAAGTGGAGCGCTAAATCAGGTGCTCCACTTCCTTCCTGGAGTGCAAGAGGCAACAGACGGTGTGCTAAGTTGTGCAGCACTGCACACTGGGCCGTGCAGTGTTACTGCATTGAAAGGCTCCTTCCCTCCCTTAGTGGTCTAGGTAGCTGTCTTATATATTGCAGAGCCTGCAGGGATGGCCCTTCCCTTTAAGGGAGGGAAGGAGCCTTTGAATGTGGCAGTGCTGCACAGCCCAGCTGCTGAAGTGTGCGCCCTGCCTGCTGCCATTAGCGCTCCACTTCCTTCTTGGAGAGGAAATGGTGAATTTTTTTAAGGTTTGAAATCAATAGCGTCTGGCGCTAACTTCTCAAACTTTTAAAAATGAGTGCCCAAAATGGGTCGATAGTGAATTTGTCCCCCCCGGAGTCTTTTTCTCTTTTGCAGATCTTGCCTGTTGCAGATTCATTCAGCTAGAGGGTCAGCATGTAGGAGGAGGTCTGCTCATAGATGCCCCTCACTGTGGGGTCAAGTTTCTACTATGTCCTTACTATACAGTATAAATGCACACGAGGCCCATACTTGAGAGAAGGTCACTCTGTGACCAGTAACCTTTATTAGCCAGCATTGAAGTGATGAAGGTGGGTGGAGCTTCCCCTTTTATAGCTGAAAGTCCAGGTTAGGAGTGTCTCCCACAAGTTCACCACCTAATGGTCAGTGTTCTCACAGTGTACAACTTAGGTCAGTTTATACATGGATTACAATGACAGTAGAATACATGACATCACCTTCCCCCTGCAAAGTCTTATTGGGATCACAGGTTAAGTCTCTCTGGTGGTTTACGCTCCCTTGTAGAGCGCATGAGCTGGGCTCCGGTTGTTGGGCGCTGGCCTGAGTGTCTGCTGTTTGCGGTGCCTCAGGCCTGTCTGGACTGCCCACAGTGACTGGGCTCTCCTCCACTTGGTTCCGATGTTTGGTCACCTGTGGAGGAGTGAACTCTACATTGTGTTCTTCCTCTGTTTCTTCTGTAGGATTGCTGAACCTCCTTTTTGCTTGATCCACGTGTATGCGGCAGATTTGTCCATTGGTAAGTTTAACTACCAGAATCCTATTCCCCTCTTTGGCAATCACAGTGCCTGTGAGCCATTTGGGCCCTGCAGCGTAGTTGAGGAAAAAGACAGGGTCATTGACATCAATACATCGCGCCCTCGCATTCCCGTCATGGTAGTCACATTGTGACCGGCGCCTGCTCTCAACAATTTCGTTCATGGTGGGGTGTATAAGGGATAACCTGGTTTTGAGCGTCCTTTTCATTAGCTGCTCTGCGGGTGGAACCCCTGTGAGCGAGTGTGGTCCGGATCTACTGGCCAACAGGAGGCGTGATAAGCGGCTTTGTAGGGAACCCCCTTGCATTCTGAGCATTCCCTGTTTGATTATCTGCACTGCTCGTTCCGCCTGGCCGTTTGAGGCCGGCTTGAACGGTGCCGTTCTGACATGGTTGACACCATTTCCTGCCATGAAGTCCTGGAATTCAGTGCTTGTGAAGCATGGGCCATTGTCGATGACAAGACATCCGGTAGACCATGGGTGGCGAACATTGCCCGTAGGCTTTCTACTGTGGCAGAGGATGTGCTTGAATTGAGAATGTCACACTCAATCCATTTGAAGTAGGTGTCTACTACAACCAAAAACATTTTTCCCATGAAAGAACCTGCGTAGTCCACATGGATGCGTGACCATGGATGCAGGCCAGGACCAGGGGCTAAGGGGGGCTTCCCTGGGAGCATTGCCCAGCTGGGCACACGTGTTGCACCTGCGAACACAAAGTTCCAGGTCTGCATCTATCTCTGGCCACCAAACGTGTGACCTGGCAATTGCTTTCATCATGACAATGCCCGGGTGCTCAATGTGGAGTTCTCGGATGAACGCCTCTCTGCCATCTGGGGCATGACTACTCGGTTTCCCCATAGTAGGCAATCGGCCTGAATCGAGAGTTCATCCTTGCGCCTGTGAAATGGTTTAAATTCCTCAGGGCATGCCCCGTACGTGGCTGCCCAGTCCCCATTCAGGACACATTTCTTGACTAAAGACAGTAGCGGGTCTCTATTTGTCCAGACTTTTATCTGACGGGCTGTCACGGGTGAGCCTTCGCTTTCGAAAGCTTCAACAGCCATGACCATCTCAGCAGCATGCTCGGTTGCCCCCTCGGTGGTGGTTAGTGGGAGCCTGCTGAGTGCATCGGCGCAGCTTTCAGTGCCCGGTCTGTGCCGAATTGTATAGTCATAGGCGGCTAACGTGTCCACCTCTGTATGCGGGCCGATGCATTTGCATTAATGTCCTTGTTGTCGGCCAAAAGGGACGTTAGAGGTTTGTGATCTGTCTCCAGCTCAAATTTCCTGCCAAACAGGTACTGGAGCATTTTTTTTACTGCATATACACATGCAAGCACTTTCTTTTCTACCATCCCGTAGCTCCTTTTTGCCTGGGACAGACTTCTGGAGGCATAAGCTACCGGCTGTAACTGACCCTTGGCATTCACATGCTGCAACACACACCCGACCCCATAGGACGACGCATCGCACGTTAACACAAGTTTCCTACATGGGTCATATGGCATTAACAGATTGTTGGAGCAAAACAAATTGCGTGCTCTGTCAAAAGCCCTTTCCTGGCTGTCCCCCCAGACCCATTCACGACCTTTGCGTAGGAGCACGTGTAGCGGCTCTAACAGCGTGCTCAATTTGGGAAGAAAGTTACCAAAATAGTTCAGGAGCCCCAGGAACGAACGCAACTCCGTCGTGTTATAGGGTCTGGGTGCTCTCTGGATCGCTTCCGTTTTGGACATAGTTGGTCTGATCCCCTGCTGCTACCCTCATCCCCAGGAATTCTACCTCTGGAGCTAGGAAGAAGCACTTTGCCTTTTTCAGTCGCAGACCTACCCAGTCCAGTCTGCGTAGCACCTCCTCCAGGTTGTGGAGGTGTTCTTCAGTATCGCAACCTGTGATGAGGATGTCGTCTTGAAAAACCACCACCCTTGAAATCGACTTGAGGAGACTTTCCATGTTTCGTTGAAAGATCGCGGCGGCCGAGCGAATCCCAAACGGACATCTGTTGTACTCAAACAAGCCCTTATGTGTCATGATGGTGGTCAGCTTCTTCGACTCACTCACCAGCTCCTGGGTCATGTAAGCTGAGGTCAGGTCCAATTTTGAAAAAAGTTTGCCACCGGATAGCGTCGCAAAGAGGTCCTCCGCACTCGGTAGCGGGTACTGGTCTTGGAGTGACACCCGATTGATGGTGGCCTTGTAATCACCACATATCCTGACCGACCCATCCATCTTGAGCACCGGCACAATCGGGCTCGCCCAGTTACTGAATTCGACTGGCAAGATGATGTCTTCCCTCAGCAGGTGGTCTCTTCCTCTTCCTCCCCTGAGATAAATGTCTGGACCGTCAAAGCCACCGTTTCCAGGGTCAAGTCTTTGGTCTCAATCAGTTTCCTGAAAACCCCAGCGTGCCCGATGCCCTCAATAAAAAAGTCTCGCAGCATCTCCGCTCTGCATGCATCTGGGAACTTACATAGGCTCGCCAGTCGCTGGAGGTCTGCCACGAAGTCTGGAACGCTTTGCCCTTCTCGCCGCCGGTGTGTGTAAAACCGATGTCTCGCCATGTGCATGTTGCTCGCCAGTTTAAAGTGTTCCCCGATCAACTTACTGAGCTCTTCAAAAGTCTTGTCCGCCGGCTTCTCGGGCGCTAAAAGGTCCTTCATCAGGGAGTACGTCCTGGATCCACAAACTGTCAGGAGATGAGCCCTGCATTTGTTGGCTGAATCCTGTCCCAACCATTCCTTGGTGATGAAACTTTCCTGTAGTCTATCAATAAAATCGTCCCAATCATCACCGACACAGTACCTCTCGTCTGTGTTGCTAGTGGCCATGCTCGCGTGATTTAAATCCCAGTTTCTCGTCGCCAATAACATGTCCTTACTATACAGTACTTGAGAGAAGGTCACTCTGTGACCAGTAACCTTTATTCGCCAGCACTGAAGTGCAGAAGATGGGTGGAGCTTCCACTTTTATAACTGAAAGACCAGGTTAGGAGTGTCTCCCACAAGTTCACCATCTAGTGGTCAGTGTTCTCACGGTGTACAACTTAGGTCAGTTTATACATGGATTACGATGACAGTAGAATACATGACAGTTTCGGCCTGAGTTGCTCCTATTTTTTTGGAGCAACTAGTTTAGAATGGAGTATATTAGAAATTGCAATTCTCGGCCTTTAGTTTGCTCCAGTTCTCGTGAGTTAGAACAGTTTCATTTTAGAACAGATTTTTTTTTTCAAAAGGGGGCGTGTCCGACCATTTACGCCTGTTTTGCAAATTTAGGCAGCAAAAACTTACTCCAAACTTACTTAGAATGGAGTGAGTGTAGATTTTTGTACACTCAGAAAAACCTTTCCTACACTTGGAAATCAGGCGTATGGAACGAAAGATTGGGGGGGAAGGGGGTTTAACCAACATTAAACACTTCACTTTTACAAATAAAGAGCCATCATCAATAATAAATGATAAATAAATCAATAAAGAAACCAATAAATCAATCCAAATAAATTACAAAATAAAAAAGAAATTAAAAATCATTCAATAAATAAAAAATTATTCCCATCAGCTACTGCAGCACCGGGGAGAAGAGTGGGGGGAAGAGAAGAAGATGGGGGGGGGAAGAGAAGCAGATGTGGGAGGGAAGAGAAGATGATTAATGGGGGGAAGAAGAGAGGAAGATGGGGGGAGAGAAAAGAAGCCCCGCACGCAGCCGATGCCGGACTGCTGCCGCCACCACCGACTCTTCGGGCGGGGCCCGCCCCAACGAGAGGCCGGGCGGGTGGGCGCTGCCAACAACAACGACGAAGCCGGCTACCAGGAGTTCTTCGGGCGGGGCCCACCCCCAATGAGAGGCCAGGGCGGCGGGCCCTGCCGCCGAGGTAAGATGCGCAGGCCACTCGGCCGGGGACAGGGGCGACGTCCCTTCGGCCTGGGATAGGGTCGTCGCCCCGGAGACAGGATGCCGGCAGCTACTGCGCACGCGCGCAGCCTCCACTGCGCACGCGTGCAGCTGCCGGCACTGTTTTCGGCGCAGGACTGTAGCTCTGCCCCCAGCAGCTCCTGCTGCACAGTGCCGAGGTGGAATTGGGCCTACAGCTATTTGAGAATCGCGAGGTAAGTATTCGGCGCAATTTTTGTTCTATAAGTTAGGCGGGCCTCTCCAATGTGCGCCGTTCTAGCGGGCTGCCGAAACTTGACCCCTGAGTGTGCAGGCCAAGGAGAACAGATCTGCACTTTAATGAAAAGAAAGAAAGACGTGCATTATTATAGCACCTTTCATGACCTCAGGACATTCCAAAGCGCTTTACAGCCAATGGAACACTTTTTAAATGTAGTCACTGTTGTAATGTAGAAAATGTAAGTAATGAAGCATAATGCATGAGAATGTTATGCTTCTCCAGGCAGGTGGTGACAGACTTGTGTTGCTTGCTGCAAGAAGCACTGTGAATAATTGTCAGAGCAAGTTCAGCCCTGCCCATTGCAGTCAAGGTCACTGTAGCCCTACTTCCAGCTCCTTCTAGGCTGTCAGAGGGGATATCAGTACAAGTGTCAAACAGGCTGATTGATGTCTTGTTTATCAATGCAAACATCTTCATCTCTGCCGCATAGGCATCTAAGAGCAGAGGAGGATAACGTTTTGAGGTTCACAGAGATTGCAAGGTTTCCTTAAGTACAGGGCATTGTCGACTGTGAACAAGTTGACTCACAACTCCTGTCCATATGCTGTTGTGTTCAAGAATCCCAAGGGATTTCATTTAACCCATGTCCAACTGGTGGATGATTGTCCAGGTGACTCTCCTGACAGCTGCCTTAATACATTTGCATTATTCGAGTCCTCCATTTCCCTATTGTTTGACACTGTACAGCAAGTATGAGATTAGATCTTTGGAAACCAAGGTCTGGCTCTCCAGGTCTAGTTATTGACACATGTGAGAAATGCACAGACCCCTGCAGAGCACAGGTATAGTCATCGCTGTTATGCATGTAAACTTGTATTTACTCTGTACAGCCACCAGAGGGCTCATTCCCTGGAGTCCCAAGGGATCCCATAATCCCTTGGGAGCACAGGTATTTAAGGAGGCCTCACAGGTTGGAGAGGCACTCTGGAGAACTGCAATAAAAGACTAAGGTCACACTTTATTTTGAGCTCACAGTGTTCAGTCTGACTCTTTCTCCATACATAGCAACTGGCGATGAGAAACAGATAGCGAATCCAAAGATGCAGAGAACAGTGGGCATCCTGGAGCAATTCCCGGAGGGAGATGATTGGGAAACTTTTGTGCAGCGATTCGACCAATACTTCATGGCCAACGAGCTAGATGGGGAAGAGAGCGCTGCCAAACGAAGTGCGATCCTCCTCACCGTCTGTGGGGCACCAAAGTATGGCCCCATGAAGAATCTGCTCACTCCAGCGAAATCCACGGAGAAATCATACAACGATTTGTGCAAACAGGTCAGAGAGCATTTGAACCTGAAGGAAAGCGTTCTGATGGTGAGGTACCGGTTCTATACCTACAAAAGGTCTGAAGGCCAGGAAGTGGCGAGTTATGTCGCCGAGCTAAGACACCTTGCAGGTCATTGCGAATTCGAAGGGCATTTGGAGCACATGCTCAGAGACTTTTTCATACTTGGCATTGGCCATGAAACCATACTTCGCAAACTTTTGACCATAGAGACCCCAACCTTGAGTAAGGCCATAGTGATAGCCCAGGCGTTCATTGCCACCAGTGACAATAAGAAGCAAATCTCTCAGAACACAAGTGCAGCTACAAATACTATGAACAAAGTGATGTTGTTTTCGAATCACAACGTACAGGGCAGGTCACACATGCCTGCAGCTACACGTCTGCAGATGTCTCAGAGTCCACCATCAAAGGTGATGAATGCAAGGCCATTAACACATTGTTGGCACTGTGGGGGAGATCATAATTTCCATTCATTCCGATTCAAAGGGTACGTTTGCAAGGGCTGTAGAACAATGGGACACCTCTAACGAATGTGCAGGCGAGCTGCAAATCCTGTTAAACCTGCAAACCACCATGTTGCAGAGGAGGACAGATCCACGGAGGATCACGACAAACCAGAGCCTCAGACCGAGGAGGCAGAGGTACATGGGGTGCACACATTCACCACGAATTATCCCCCGATAATGTTTAATGTTGAACTAAATGGACTCCCGGTGTCAATGGAAATGGACACGGGCATGAGCAAGTCCATCATAGGCAAAAAGACTTTTGAAAGATTGTGGTGCAGCAAGGCCTCAAGGCCAGTCTTAACTCTAGTTTGCACAAAACTAAGAACTTACACAAAAGAACTGATTCCCGTAATTGGCAGTGCTACCGTAAAGGTCTCCTACGATGGAGCGATGCACAAGCTACCACTCTGGGTGGTACCGGATGAGAGTCCCACGCTGCTCGGAGAAGCTGGCTGGGAAAGATACGCTGGAACTGGGACAACGGCCAAGCGCTATCGCCCGCTGACGACACTTCGTGTGCCCAGGTTTTAAACAAATTTCCTTCACTGTTCGAACCAGGCATCGGGAAATTCCAAGGAGCAAAAGGGCAGATCCACCTAATTCCGGGGGCGTGACCCATCCATCACAAGGCGAGAGCAGTAGTGTACGTGATGAGAGAAAGAGTAGATATCGAGCTAGACCAGCTGCAAAGAGAGGGCATTTCACCGATTGAGTTCAACAAGTAGGCCAGTCCGATCATTCCTGTCCTCAAGGGAGACGGCACCGTCAGAATCTGTACTGATTACAAAGTAATTATCAATCGATTCTCC
Source organism: Pristiophorus japonicus (assembly GCF_044704955.1). Taxonomy (NCBI): domain Eukaryota; kingdom Metazoa; phylum Chordata; class Chondrichthyes; family Pristiophoridae; genus Pristiophorus; species Pristiophorus japonicus. Next base: position 94,097,869 of record NC_091978.1, on the reverse strand, counting down.
CTGCAGAACCAATACTCACTACCAAAGTCCGATGATCTCTTTGCAACGTTGGCGTCTGGAAAGACATTCACGAAGCTGGATCTGACTTTAGCCTACATGATGCAGGAACTGGAGGAATCATCGAAGGCCCTCACCTGCATCAACACGCACAAAGGTCTTTTTGTTTATAACAGATGCCCATTTGGAATCCGATCAGCAGTGGCGATATTCCAGAGAAACATGGAAAGCTTACTGATGTCGCTCCCTCACACCGTGGTCTTACAGGATGACATCTTGGTCACAGGTCAAAACACAATCGCGCACCTGGAGGAGGTTCTTAGTCGACTCAACCGCGTGGGGCTCAGGCTAAAATGCTTGAAGTGCGATTTCCTGGTGTCTGAAGTGGAGTTCTTGGGAAGGAGGATTGCGGTGGATGGCATCAGGCCCACCAACGCGAAGACGGAGGCAATTGAGAACGCACTGAGCCCACAGAACGTGACGGAACTGCGGTCGTTTCTGGGACTCCTGAACTACTTTGGTAACTTCTTACCGCGTCTCAGCACACTGTTAGAACCACTGTATGTCTTACTACGAAAAGGGGACGAATGGTTTTGGGGCATAAGCCAAGAAAATGCCTTCGTAAAAGCGCGAAAATTGTTATGCTCAAACAAATTGCTTGTGTTGTCTGATCCATGTAAGCGTTTGGTGCTAGCATGTGATACGTCGTCATATGGCGTCAGGTGTGTATTGCAGCAAGCTAATGATTTCGGGAAACTGCAACTGGTTGCTTATGCATTCAGGAGTCTGTCTAAGGCTGAGAGAGCCTACAGCATGATTGAAAAAGAAGCGTTAGCGTCTGTTTATGGGATAAAGAAAATGCATCAATACCTGTTTGGGCTAAAATTCGAATTGGAACCTGACCATAAGCCACTAATAGCGCTGTTTTCCGAGAATAAAGGGATAAATCCCAATGCATCGGCCTGCATCCCGAGATGGGTGCTCACGTTTTCCGCATACAACTATGTCATCTGCCACAGGCTAGGCACAGAAAACTGCGCGATGCTCTCAATAGGCTGCCATTGCCCACCACTGGGGTGGAAATGGCGCAGCCCGCAGATTTAGCCTTGGTTATGGAAGCATTTAAGAGTGAGTAATCACCCGTCACTGCCTGGCAGATCAAAACCTGGACAAGCCAGGACCCCTTATTATCTCTCGTCAAAAGCTGTGTACTTCACAGGAGCTGGTCCAGTGTCCCAGTGGAAATGCAGGAAGAGATAAAGCCGTTCCAGTGGCGCAAAAATGAAATGTCTATACAGGCAGACTGCCTTCTGTGGGGCAATCGAGCAGTCGTCCCCAAGAAGGGCAGAGACACCTTCATCAATGACCTACACAGTACCCACCCAGGCATCGTAATGATGAAAGCGATAGCCAGATCCCACATGTGGTGGCCCGGTATCGACACGGATTTAGAGTCTTGCGTTCACAGATGTAATATATGCTCGCAGTTAAGCAATGTACCCAGGGAGGCGCCGCTAAGTTTATGGTCTTGGCCCTCCAAACTATGGAATAGGGTACACGTCGACTATGCAGGCCCGTTTTTGGGTAAATTATTCCTTGTGATTGTAGACACGTACTCCAAGTGGGTTGAATGTGAGATAATGTCGGCTAGCACACCTGCTGCCACCACTGAAAGCCTGCAGGCCATGTTTGCCATTCACGACCTAACCGATGTCCTGGTGAACGACAACGGGCCATGTTTTACCAGTCCTGAGTTCAAAGAATTCATGACCCGTAACGGGATCAAACATATCACATCTGCCCCGTTTAAACCAGAGTCTAATGGTCAGGCAGAGAGAGCAGTGCAAACCATCAAGCAAGGTTTGAAGAGGGTAACAGAAGGCTCGCTGCAGACTCGCCTATCCCGAGTCCCGCTTAGCTACCGCACGAAACCCCACTCGCTCACTGGGATCGCACCTGCTGAACTGCTCATGAAAAGAGCACTTAAGACAAGGTTCTCGTTAGTTCACCCTGATCTACATGAACAGGTAAAGAGCAGGCGGCTTCAACAAAGTCCATACCATGTTAGCGCAAATGTGTCATGCGAGATTGAAATCAATGATCCTGTATTTGTATTGAATTATAGACAATGTCCCAAGTGGCTTCCCAGCACTGTCGTGGACAAAGAGGGGAGCAGGGTGTTTTGGTCAAACTTTCAAATGGGCTCATTCACCGGAAACACTTGAACCAAATCAAACTCAGATTCACGGACTATCCTGAGCAACCCACCTTGGACCCTACCTTCTTTGACCCCCCAACATACACACCTGTGGCAACCGGCACCACGGTTGACCACAAAGCAGAACCCATCATCCACAGCAGCCCAGCAGGGCCCAACATAACAGGCAGCCCAGCAACGCCAGCTGCACAGCAGACCAGCGAGGGCCTAACAAATGATTCAACAAGACCAGCTTTCACACTGAGACGATCAACCAGGGCAAGAAGGGCCCCAGCTCGACTCACATTTTAATAGTTACACTATTGACTTTGGGGGGAGAAATGTTGTTATATATGTGGACTTGTATTTACTCTCTACAGCCACCAGAGGGCTCATCCCCTGGAGTCCCAAGGGATGCCAAAATCCCTTGGGAGCACAGGTATTTAAGGAGGCCTCACAGGTTGGAGGGGCACTCTGGAGACCTGCAATAAAAGACTAATGTCACACTTTACTTTGAGCTCACAGTGTTCAGTCTGACTCTTTCTCCATACACAACAATATCAATGATCTAACAAGAGCCCATTTGTAACTAAGGTAAATTAGATTAAACACGTTTGCAGATCAAGAATCAAAAACAGATCATTCTGGAAGCATTCATGTGATCACCCACATTTTGCTAGATTTTAAATAGCTCCTTTAATGTAGAAAAGCTGCAGAATGGTCGTGATGGATGAATAGGAAAAGTGTACCATGGTCACAGTCACAGAGGATGTTTCAATGTTGTGGCAGAGGAGATATTCAAACATGGAATTGTGGGAAAGTTGGACATGGGTTTGGGAGGCGTCAACCTATTCAAGGACTTTGAAGGGAAAGGGGAGATTGGAGATGGAGTAGAAATTCCCCAAATACTCAGTATTAAAAGTTTCTCTTCTCAAAATGTTGTATAAATAAATTGTGGACACAAAATATATAAAGCTTGATTTTATTTTTCCAGTTTTATATATCAATGTTACATCTGAATTATTCAACATATATTTATTTAAGAGAAATATACATGAAGTAAGAATGCTATAATGGATAGTTACTCAATGAATCACCATTTCTTCTGGAAAGTCTCAAAACTACACTGCAATAATAAAATCCAGATGTTTAACCAGCACCTGTGACATTTCACTGCTTACTTCAGTGCAGGCACCAAGCCATTTATTTTAATCAGGTGAATGTCTTCACTAAAACAGCAAAGGAATTTCAGATGAATAAATGAAGTGCTTGGTATGCTATTATCTCATATTGTTACTTCAAGGCCATAGATTTCCATTCACCCGATCATGAAATTTGGATTATGTAAATTGTTAGGTAAACTCTCTAAATATGTGAAAGCTATTTCATTATAATTTTTTTTAAGTACTTTGCAGATTTGCAGCTTTGATTCAGAGTTTGTTTATGTTTGCCTTGGTTAAGAAAGAACTGATTAGTCAAACATGTTAGCTGTTCCTGAGTGAATTGTATTGAAAAATCTTCTGCAGGAAGTAAGACTTGGCAAGCTGCCTACTATGAACTCTTAAGTGCCTTGTTCCTTTTTTGATTTAGAATTCCCAGAGCCTATTCTCAGCACATGTTAATAATTAGATAGATGTCACCCAAGTAATAACTTATCTGCAAAGAATCCAACATAAAACTATATGGATAATCTGAAGTATCAAAGGGCCATATTTTTATTGGTTCATTAATTCTAGTGAGAAAGTAAACGCTTGCAATCTGTGATGTTGATGACTAACAGACTATTTGCATGTGTCCAGGATTACTGCTTTCTAAAAGTGATATTTAAAGAAATGTGAAAGAAAAAGACACATTTTTATTTTTTGACGTTTTACCAAAAGTCAGTTGTGAAAACTTTGTGCAGAATTACACACGATGGGAGACGATTGAAATACATGTATTTAACACCAGCAGGGCTTTGCATGATGATTTGATTCTGAGACAATCAGCATGGGGATAGCAGCCATTGCTGGGTATCTTGCAATCAGATGCATTCACAAACAAGAGCTCCCACAAGAGAGTTGGCTACCTGGACAATGGGCTCAGAATCTGCAGGGCAGCTGCAACTTCCGCGACGCCAATGGAGTCATCAACAACAAAAGCAACTTGTACTTATACTGCGCCTTTAACCTAGTAAAACATAGAAACATAGAAAATAGGTTCAGGAGTAGGCCATTCTGCCCTTCGAGCCTGCACCACCATTCAATATGATCATGGCTGATCATGCAACTTCAGTACCCCACTGCTGCCTTCTCTCCATACCCCCTGATCCCTTTAGCCGTAAGGGCCGCATCAAATTCCCTTTTGAATATATCCAACGAACTGAACTCAACAACTTTCTGTGGTAGAGCATTCCATAGGATCACAATTCTCTGGGTGAAAAGATTTCTCCTCATCTCAGTCCTAGATAGCTTACCCCTTATCCTTAGACTGTGACCCCTGGATCTGGACTTCCCCAACATCGGGAACATTCTTCCTGCATCTAACCTGTCCAATCCGTCAGACTTTTATATGCTTCTATGAGATCCCCTCTCATTCTAAATTCCAGTGAATATAAGCCTAATCGACCCAGTCTTTCTTCATATGTCAGTCCTGCCATTCCGGGAATCAGTCTGATGAACCTTCGCTGCACCCCCACAATAGAAAGAATATCCTTCCTCAGATTGGAAGACCAAAACTGCACACAATACTCAAGGTGTGGTCTCACCAAGGCCCTGTACAACTGCAGCAAGACCTCACTGCTCCTATACTCAAATTCTCTCGCTATGAAGGCCAACATTGTAAAGTCCTGTCCCTGCAGTACAGACTCACACGAGGCACATGCTGATGTCAAGATGACTCAGGACCTGCACCTTTATTTCACAGCTCTCAAATGCCACACTTGCCTGAGACCTGCCTTTATATACCTGTGTGGAACAGGTATGCAGTGTCTCCTGCAAGTGCACCCTTGGTGGTAAGGTATGCTTGTGGTTACAGGTCATATACAGTTACAGTCAGGTATAGCATGCTAAGATAAAGTTATGTACAGTAGTGTGAGAAACATGACAAACATGTCATTTGCTTTTTTTACTGCCTGCTGTACCTGCATGCCTACTTTCAATGACTGATGTACCATGACACCCAGGTCTCGTTGCACCTCCCCTTTTACTAATCTGTCACAATTCAGATAACAATCGGCCTTCCTGTTTTTGCCACCAAAGTGGATAACCTCACACTTATCCACATTATATTGCATCTGCCATGCATTTGCCTACTCACCTAACCTGTCCAAGTCACCCTGCAACCTCTTAGCACCCTCTTCACAGCTCACACTGCCACCCAGCTTAGTGTCATCTGCAAACTTGGAGATATTACATTCACAGAACGTCACGGAGCTGCGGTCGTTCCTAGGAATCCTCAACTATTTTGGTAACTTCCTACTGGGGTTAAGCACCCTTTTAGAGCCCCTACATGTGTTATTGCGTAACGGTGAGAACTTGGTATGGAGAAAAAACCAAGTAATTGCTTTTGAGAAAGCCAGAAACATTTTATGCTCCAACAAGCTGCTTGTATTGTATAATCCATGTAAAAGACTTGTGCTAGCATGTGACGCGTCGTCGCATGGAGTCAGGTGTGTATTACAACAAGCTAACATTGCGGGGAAGTTACAACTTGTCGCCTATGCTTCCAGGAGCTTGTCTAAGGCCGAGAGGGCCTTCAGCATGATTGAGAAAGAGGCATTAGCGTGTGTGTTCGGGGTAAAGAAAATGCGTCAGCAGCTGTTTGGCTTTAAATTTGAGCTGGAAACCGATCACAAGCCCTTCACGTCCCTGTTCGCTGAAAACAAGGGGATAAATAATAATGCCTCAGCCCGCATACAAAGGTGGGGACTCACGCTATCACTAAATATATTCAAAAAGGAGTTAGATATAGTCCTTACTATTAGGGGAATCAAGGGGTATGGCGAGAAAACAGGAATGGGGTACGGAAGTTGCATGTTCAGTCATGAACTCATTGAATGGCAGTGCAGGCTCGAAGGGCCGAATGGCCTTCTCCTGCACCTATTTTCTATGTCTATGTTTCTATAACTATACCATCCACCACAGGCCAGGCACCGAGAACTCTGCGGATGCTCTCAGTCGGCTACCATTGCCCACCACGGGGGTGGAAATGGCGCAGCCTGCAAACTTGTGATGGTGGCGCAGCCCACAGACTTGTTGATGGTCATGGAAGCGTTTGCAAATGATAAATCACATGACACGGCCCGCCACATTAGGACTTGGACCAGCCAAGATCCTCTGTTGTCCCGAGTAAAAAACTGTGTACTGCATGGGAGCTGGGCCAGCATCCCCGTTGAAATGCAAGAGCTAATCAAGCCATTCCAGCAGCGAAAGGACGAGCTGTCCATTCAAGCAGACTGCCTGTTGTGGGTAACCGCATAGTGCTATCCAAAAAGGTCAGGGAGATGTTCATCTCGGATCTCCACAGGACACACCCGAGTATAGTAATGATGAAAGCGATAGCCAGATCCCACGTGTGGTGGCGGGTATCGACTCTGACTTATAGTCCTGTGTATGCCAATGCAGCGTATGTGCTCAGTTGAGCAACGCGCCCAGAGAGGCACCACTAAGTTTGTGGTCCTGGCCCTCCAGACCATGGTCAAGGATCCATGTCAGCTATGCGGGCCCGTTTCTTGGTAAAATGTTCCTGGTGGTGGTGGATGCTTTTTCAAAATGGATTGAATGTGAAATAATGTCGGGAAGCACCGCCACCGTCACCATTGAAAGCCTGAGGACCAGGTTTGCCACCCTCTGCCTGCCTGACATACTGGTTAGTAACAACGGGCCATGTTTCACCAGTGCCGAAGTTAAAGAATTCATGACCCGCAATGGGATCAAACATGTCACCTCGGCCCCGTTTAAACCAGCCTCCAATGGGCAGGCAGAGCGGGCAGTACAAACAATCAAACAGAGCCTCAAACAAGTCACAGCAGGCTCACTCCAAACCCGCCTGTTCTGAGCACTGCTCAGCTACCACACGAGACCCCACTCGCTCACAAGGGTGCCCCCTGCTGAGCTACTCATAAAAAGGACACTTAAAACCAGACTCTCGCTGGTTCACCCCAACCTGCATGATGGTAGAGAGCAGGCGGCAGCAACAAAATGTAAACGATGGTCGCGCCACTGTGTCACAGGAAATTGATCTGAATGACACTGTGTATGTGCTAAACTATGGACATGATCCCAAGTGGATCACGAGCACGGTGATAGCTAAAGAAGCGAAAAGGGTGTTTGTAGTCAAACTAGACAATGGACAAATTTGCAGAAAGCACCTTGACCAAACGAGGCTGCGGTTCACAGACTGCCCTGAACAACCCACAGCAGACACCACCTTTTTCGAGCACACAACACACAACCAAAGGATCAACGACACCACTCCGGACCATGAAATCGAACCAATCATGCCCAACAGCCCAGAAAGGCCAGGCTCACCCAGCAGCCCTGCAGGGCCAACAACACACCAGCCCAGCAAGGGCACAGTCAACACATCAGAACAGACATTTGTACCGAGGCGGTCCACCAGAGAAAGAAAGGCTCCTGACCGCCTCACCTTGTAAATAGTTTTCAATTTGACTTTGTGGGGGGAGTGATGTTGTGTATCTGTAAAGCCTGCACTCCCATGTTCTGCCACCAGGGAGATCATGCCCTGAATCCCAAAGGATCCCAACATCCCTTGGGAGCTCTGTATATAAGCCTGCCCCTAAGGTCTGCTCCTCACTCTGGAGTATCTTATTAAAGACTGAGGTCACTGTTACTTTAACCTCCCTGTGTGCAGCCTCATCTGTGTTAGGAACACAATAATATTAAATGGCAGAGCAGGCTCAAGGGGCCGTATGGCCTACTCCTGCTCCTATTTCTTATGTTCTTATATTCTTATGTTCTTATGTTCAGCATCAGACAGATGTTGAGGAGAGGGATGGAGTCAGCGGCTGGAGAATGAAGTTTGTGACGGGGACCGAACACAATGGCTTCGGTCTTCCCAATATTTAATTGGAGAAAATTTCTGCTGATTCAGAACTAGATGTTGGACCAGCAGTCTGACAAATTAGAGACAGTGGAGGGATCAAGAGAAGTGGAGTGAGGTGGGTGACATCAGCGTACATGTGGAAACTGGGTGTCATCAGTATACATGTGGAAACTGACACTGTGTTTTCAGATATGTTGTCAAGGAGCAATATGCAGATGAGAAATAGGAGGGGCTAAGAATAGATCCAGGGGAGATGCCAGAGATAACGATGCGGGAGCAGGAAGAGAAGCTGGCCGTATCTCAGGAGCAGGCATTATTTTTTTAACTTATTCGTTCATGGGATGTGGGAATCGCTGGTAAGGACAGCATTTATTGTCCATCCCTAATTGCCTTTGAGAAGGTGGTGGTGAGCTGCGTTCTTGAACCACTGCAGTACCTGTAAAGAAGATACTTCCACAGTGCTGATGGGAAAGGAGTTCCAGGATTTTGACCCAGCAATGAAGGAACAGTGATATATTTCCAAGTCAAGATGGTGTGTGACTTCGAGAGGAACTTGGAAGTCATGGTGTTCCAATGCGCCTGCTGCCCTTGTCCTTCCAGGTGGTAGAGGTCGCGGGTTTGTGAGGTGTTTTCAAAGAAATCTTGGCGAGTTGCTGTAGTGCATCTTGTAGATGCCACAGTGCGCTGATGGTGGAGGGAGTAAATGTTTAAAGTGGTTGATGAGGTGCCAATGAAGCAGGCTGCTTTGTCCCTGAATGGTGTTGAGCTTTTTGAGTGCTGTTGGAGAGGCAACTGGAGAGTATTCCGTCACACTCCTGACTCGTGCCTTGTAGATAGTGGAAAGACTTTCAGGAGTCTGGAGGTGAAACATTGGTGCAGAATACCCAGCTTTTGACCTGCTCTTGTAGCCACAGTATTTATGTTACTTGGAGTTAAGTTTCTGGTCAATGGTAATCCTCAGGATGTGGATGGTGAGAGATTTGGCGATGCTAATGCTGTTGAATGTCAAGGAGTGATGGTTAAACTCTCACTTGTTGGAGATAGTCATTGCCTGGCACTTGTGTGGCTCAAATGTTGCTTGGCACTTATCAACCCAAGCCTGAATGTCATCCAGGTCTTGCTGTATGTGGGCTTGGACTGCTTCATTATCTGGGGAGTTGCGAATGAAACATAGAAACATAGAAACATAGAAAATAGGTGCAGGAGTAGGCCATTCGGCCCTTCGAGCCTGTACCGCCATTCAACAAGATCATGAATGATCACCCACCCCAGCACCTCCCCCCCACGCCCCCTCCACACACCCCCAGCCGCAAGGACCACATCCAACTCGCTCCCGAACACATCCAATGAACTGGCATCAACAACTCTCCGTGGCAGGGAACCCCACAGGCCAACAACTCCCCAAGTGAAGAAGTCTCTCCCAATCCCAGCCCCAAACAGCCCACCCCCCATCCCAAGAGCGTGCCACCCCCCAACACCGGGAACACTCCCCCCGCACCCAACCCGCCGAATGGAACTGAACACTGTGCAGTCATCAGTGAACATCACACTTCTAACCTTATGATGGAGGGTAGGTCATTGATGAAGCAGCTGAAGATGGTTGGGCCTAGGACACTGCCCTGAAGAACAATTGCAGCGATGTCCTGGGGCTGTGATGATTGACCTACAATAACTACAACCATCTTCCTTTGTGCTAGCTATGACTCCAGCCAGTAGAGAGTTTACTCCTGTTTCCCCGTTGACTTCAATTTTACTAGGGCTCCTTGATGCCACACTCGGCCAAATGCTGCATTGATGACAAGGGCAGTCACTCTCACCTCATCTCTGGAATTCAGCTCTTTTGTTCATGTTTGGACCAAGGCTGTAATGAGGTCTGGAGCTTAGTGGTTCCGGCGAAAGCTAAACTGAGCATCAGTGAGCAGGTTATTGGTGAGTCAGTGTTGCTCAATAGCACTGTCAATGAAACCTTCCATCACTTTGCTGATGATTAATAGTAGAATCATAGGGCGGTAATTGGCCAGATTGGATTTGTACTGCTTTTTGTGGACAGGACATACCTGGGTAGTTTTTCACATTGTTGAGTAGATGCCAGTGTTATAACTGTATTGGAACAACTTGGCCAGAGGTATGGCTAGTTCTGGAACACAAGTCTTCAGCATGACAGCCGGTATGTTGCTGGAGCCCATCGCTTTTTCTGTATCCAGTGCGCTCAGCCTTTTATTGTTATCACATGGAGGGAATTGCATTGGCTGAAGACAGGCTTCTGTGATGGTGGGGACCTCAGGAAGAGGACGAGATGAATCATCCACTCGCCACTTCTGGCTGAAGATGGTTGCAAATGCTTGAGCCTTGTCTTTTGCACTCACGTGCTGGGATTTGCCATCATTGAGGATGGGGAATTCATGGAGCCTCCTCCTCCTGTTAGTTGTTTAATTGTCCACCACCATTTCCGACTGGATGTGACAGGTCTGCAGAGCTTTGAGCTGATCCATTGGTTGTGGGATCGATTAGCTCTGTCCGTGGCATTCTACTTCTGCTGTTTAGCATGCATGTTGTAACATCGCCAGGTTGGCAAATCATTTTTTTTCGGTATGCCTGGTGCTGCTCCTGACATTGTTCTTCTGCACTCATTGTTGAACCAAGGTTGGTGGCCAGGCTTGACAGTAATGGTAGAGTGAGGGATATGCTGGGCCATGAGGTCACAGATTGTGGTGCAGTACAATTCTGCTGCTACTGATGGCCCAAGGCACCTCATCGATGCCAGCTGCTTGATCTATTCTGAATCTAACCCATTTAGCATGGTGGTGGTTCCAGCCAGAGCACTGCAGACCTTCAGTGGCAGTGGGTGCGAGGAGTCCACGTTTACTGCTCCACGAACATTCAGTCTAATCAGCATTTGAGGTGCCAAAAGTTCAAGTCTCTGGTTAGCATTTGCAGACACGTTCAAGTCATGATAATAATCAATTAGCCCGCAAATTGCATACTAAATCCGCACTTTCAAACAGGCCTTTCTTATTAACAAAGCACCCACTTAGTGCCTGTTTTTACCCTTTGGCCAAAATAATCCCACAAGGTTTAGACTGAAAGTATATAGAGTTATGATATCGGGCTCAATTTTCCCCAATTATCTGTGCCATTTTTTGGTGTGCCCCGTTTTTTTTGGGAGTAAATTAAAATCTCCAAGTTTCCCCAAATTTTCTGCTCCAGCACTTAGGTACGATTTTTTTAGGCTACGATTTTTTTGTATCATAAGGGGCGTAACCTGATGTCTGACATTTAAGCAAGCTTGGCCAACTTATATATTTCCTAGGACAGCGTATGTGACCATTCCCAAAAAACCTTCTGGGCACTTAACAAAAATTAGCGCACATTACAAAATCAGCGCAGAAAGACGCCATTGTTTTAGCCGAAGTTTTGGAGGGAGTGAAGAAGGCAGTGATTATGCATCATAAATATTTTTTTTTCAAAGTCAAAAGGGAGAAATTGGCAGTGTAATGCAATTCTTGAATTTTTGATGTTTTTCAAAGTACCAACCCAAAACCTCTCCTCTCCTCACCGGGCTCAAGGGTCGGTGCGTCGGCCAGCAGAATCACTCCTTCACCCAGAAACAGGACCTTAGGGCTCGGCTTCAAAAGAAGCCCGGGGCGGGCGGGTGGTGGAAGCCAAGCCCCGAGCCCGTTGTGTCCGGGCAAGGGAGTGATTCTGCTGGCCGACGCACCGACCCTCGAGTCCGGTGAGGAGAGGAGAGGTGGTGGAGTGGTACTTTGAAAAAAATCAAAAGTTCAAGAATTGCATTACACTTTGTTGCCCAAAATATCTTCATTGAATGTCTAGCTTCCCATTGTAAGCAAGCCTATTGCACATGCGTAGACCGGGGGTGTGATTCATACTAGGGCATCCACCTTGGAAAGAGAGAGGAAAGAAGAGGTGTAAGTACTTTGTCCTGCTGTTTTGAGGTTGTTGCAAAGCTACAATTTAATTATGGGGGCAATGCCATACCTCATGCAAGCCTTCTGCATGATGGTGCTGCGGAGGATTGATTAGACAGCATCACCTGAGGAACCTCAGAGCACATAGGATGATGGGCAGGAGGCCTTACCCACTTCGGGTATATCGAGACAGGCATTCATACCTGTACCTAAGTGAGGCAAACTGTGTGAGAAGGCTACATTTTCACAAAGAAGTTGTAACTGGGATCTGTGAGTTAATAAAAGCAGACCTGCACCCTAGAAGTGTCAGGAGGACTGCTTTGTCAGTTGAAGTAAAGGTTACAGCGGGTTACTTTCATTTTATGCATCTGGATCATTCCAGACCACAATTGGGGATGTGTGCACCATTGCTCAACATGCAACACATATCTGCATTTGGCAGATGACTGCTGCAATATATGCCCGGAAAAATGACTCCATAAAGTTCCCCATGACCGCCCAGGCAATGCGTGATAGGACTGTGGGCTTCTCCAGGATTGCTGGCTTCCCCAAGGTACAGGGCTGCATTGATTATACCCACATTGCCTTGCGAGCACCTTTGGAGGATTCCGAGATGTACAGGAACAGAAAAGGCTACCACTCCATGAACATGCAGCTCGTCTGTGACAATAAGCATCTCATTATGGGAGTTGATGTGAGATACCCTGGGATCACCCATGATGTGATCATCCGACGCGAAAGCACTATATCTGCCATGTTTCAGCAGCAACCAGAAGGGCAGAGCTGGCTGCTGGGGGACAAAGGGTACGGCCTTGCCACCTGGCTCATGACGCCCTTACGCGTAACCCGGACGGAAGCTGACCGGGAATACAACATGTCGCACATTGTGATGCGCAGCATAATAGAGAGGATCATTGGCATCTTAAAGCAACATTTCCGATGCCTGGACCATTCCGGAGGCTACTTGCAATACTCCCCTGAGATTGTCAGTCAGTTCGTTGTTGTCTGCTGCATGCTGCACAATTTAGCCATCATGAGGCAACAGCACCTGATAGTAGAAGATCCACCTGAGGTGAGAGCGGCTGATACTGAGGAGGAAGATGCAGATGATGATGAGGAGGAGGAGGACGAGGAGGACAAGGAACCCATGCAAATACATGAACTCAGAACGCGACAGTGGAGGAGGGTGGGCCGTTGTGCCCCTTTAACGATTGCTTGAGCCTTGTGCCAGCAGCTCATCAGTGAACACTTTGCTGCCTGAAGGCTGAGCGGCAACTCTTCCACATGGACCATGTTTACTGTTTGGACCTTATCCGTAATGTTGTGTTGTGTTAATAATGGAACAAATAATATAAATGATTCAGTTAAAATTTAAAATATATTTTATTAAAAATGTTAACACTTGTTTGTACTTAACTTTAGTAAAAATATTCTTGTATCAAACTTTAAATGTTCAGTTAAGATCACTTACAAACTTTAAGATCACTTACAAACTTTTAAACTTGTAAATTGACATCACTTTCAAAAAAAATTTAATTTGAGAACAGTTACAATAGTAACAACAATAATAATAACAATAACAACAACAGCAGCAAAGAAAGACTGCACTCATCTCTCATCCACCTTATTCTATGACTGCCCGCTGCACTTGTCTTGGTGACTTCACCCCTGGTGGTGGTGCAGCATTTCTCGGGTTGGTACCAGGCTTATTCTTTTGACATCTCGGGTAATGTGCACTTCTTGTTGAAGAGTGTGGGCAGGCAGTAATGTGGAAGGCCCGACTTGGGCCTCTTCAGAGATGTTCTGGGGATTGGAGTGGGAGTGGCAGTTGATTCCGTCAATGACCACGAGGTCTGGGCGTGTTCCCTTATTGCAGCAGCTACCTCCGACATTCCCTCCCACATGTGCCCAGACAGTGTATCAGCTACTTGCAACATTCCCTCCCTTATGTTCACTGACAGTGTATCAGTTGCCTGCGACATTCCATCCTTAATGTGCCCGGACAGCGTTCCCATTTCTGTGTTGTTACTTCTCCTAACAGTCCTGATACCTCATCATCCATTCCACTGATGGTGTCTAGGAGTGATTGTGTAAGGTCCATGCTCTCCCCACTCATTGCCATCATCTTAACCACATCTATTACATCCGGCATCTCAGGAGAGTGCTGTTGAGCTCTCCTTCCCCTCCTCACCCATGGTGTGGCTCACTGCACCCCACTGAGACCCGCAGCCTCTGACGGTGGGGCCTTGGTTGAGGCTCACTGCACCCCACTGGCACCCACAGCCTCGAATGGTGGGGCACTGGGTGTGGCTCGCTGCACCCCACTGGCACCCACAGCCTCGGATGGTGGGGCACTGGGTGTGGCTCGCTGCACCCCACTGGGACCCGCAGCCTCGGACATTGTGAAACCATGAAATATCCCAACACTCGCACCACTCAGGAAAGAGGCTGGCACCTCAATAGGCAGCACCAGCATCTCCTCCAGAGTAAGTACAACAGTGAGGGCTTCATCCTCCCTCACTCCCATGCTCTTGGTCTGGAAAGTCAGATTGGAAGAGGTTCTCCTCTTCAGGCTTGTCTGCATCTGGATCTGCTTCTGCATCGGCCTCAAGTTCTGCAAAATATAACAGAACAGACAAATGGTAGCAGCAGAGGACGGGGCAGGATGACATGAGTAGGTTCACACATTGCAGGCAGCAGGCTCATTTGAAAGATCACAATGAATGATAGCACATTGCATCAACCGAAGCGAAGCTGATGGAGACATCCCCATGAACCGAAGCATGGCTAGCCTGCGCAGTACTTAACATTTAGCAAAGCCAGACTGTGGAATTTGCAGGACTTACCCTCTCCCTTGAAAGTGGGCCTATCTTGTGCAGTGGTGGTTGCTTTTCTCTAGGCAGGATCCATCAAAGCAGCAAACCTTTCTTCCACGCGTGTCAGTGGGTGCAGATTTGCTGAGCCTCCTCCTGTAATGGGCCACCTTCCTCTGCAAAGATGAAAATATAACTTTTTAGAGAGGGTGTCTTTCTGCTGGGTGAGACATACAGATGGTCACATTTACAATTGCAATTCGAGTGAATAAATGAAAATATTACTTACACAAACTACTTGACCAAGGTCCTGCCAATTCTTTTTGCACTGACCTCCAGACCTTGGGGTGATCACCATTGCACAGTAATCTTGTGAAAGTTGGTTCCAGTGTTTCATTTCTTTTGGTGAAACTTTTATTTGACCTCTGCTGGTGTCCAGCTCGTGCCATCTGGCCTCAATGACAGTAGCCAGTGAGAAATTCTTGATCCTTGAGCCGCGTTGCATATTGCAGCTCCGATTTTTTCCACTCAGAGTAAAAGTTCTCACACACAACTGGCTCTTTAATAATGGCTGAATGCAGACCAGGAGGTGTACTGGGCATGTGCGAGCATAACAGTCATGTAGAAAACTTCATTTTTTTTTCACGCATGTGCAGAAGGAGGGACCTCCTTTTTTCGATGCAGACATTAGGCTCCACCCACCCACCACCGCCAAAGCTAAAGGACAGGCTGCGCGGTGCCAATTTCAAAAATTAGAACGGGGAAACTTTAACATTTTTTTGGTGTAGTCGCGCCCCCAAAAAATGGACATAACTCTTCAAATATGCAAAAAAACGGCATTGCGGAAAATTGAGTCCATGGTCTTGTCAGAGTTTTAAGCTGCAGTTTCACCCTTATGACTTTGACTACTTTTATTGCAGTGAACAAAACCAGTTGTAGAAATTATTGAAGGGGTTTCAAATGCTGAAGAAGAATATTTATTTTCTAGAGGACTTTGAGAGCAATCCAAAATCCTCTCCCTATTCTGAAAATCTGCATTTTCGGGAATTTTGTAGTGTAATCTACAAATTGTATAAAACTTATCACTACTTTAACCCACTCCCCATTTTATTTATAAGCTTAGGAATTTCAAAAGAGCAGCAACAAGAATATTCAAATAAAAGCAGTTAATGCGTTCACGTAGGGAGCATCCTCTTTATTTCAAACATGTGGCTCCAAGCATTCATAACAAAATAGATGAGTTGACGGCACAAATAGATACAAATGGGTATGATCTGATAGCCATTACAGAGACATGGTTGCAAGGTGACCAAGGCTGGGAACTGAATATTCTGGGGTATTTGACAATTCAGAAGGACAGACAGAAAGGAAAAGGAGGCGGGGTAGCTCTGTTAATAAAGCATGAGATCAGTGCAGTAGTGAGAAACGATATTGGCTCAGAGGATCAAGATGTTGAATCAGTTAGGGTGGAGATAAGGAATAATAAAGGGAGGTGTAGTCTATAGGCCCCTTAATAGTAGCTACGCTGTTGGACGGTGTATAAATCAAGAAATAATGGAGACTAGCAATAAAGGAATGGCAATAATCATTGGAAATTTTAAACTTCATGTTGATTGGACAAAGCAAATTGGCCAGGGTAGCGTTGAGGAAAAGTTCATAGAGTGTATCCGGGATAGTTTCCTTGAACAGTACATTGCGGAACTAACCAGGATGCAGGCTATCTTAGATCTGGTACTGTGTAATGAGACAGGATTAATAAATGATCTCATAGTAAAGGATCCTCTAGGAATGAGTGACCATAACATGGTTTAATTTCAAATTCAGTTGGAGTGTGAGAAAGTTGGATCTCAAACCAATCTAAGCTAAGATAAAGGAGACTACAAAGGTATGAGGGCAGAGTTGGTTAAAGTGGACTGGGAAAATAGATTAAAGTATGGGACGGTTGAGCAGTGGCAGACATTTAAGGAGATATTTCATAACTCGCAACAAAAATATATCCCAATGAGAAGGAAAGACTGTAAGTGAAGGGATAACAATCCATGGCTAACTAAGGAAATAAGGGATGGTATCAAATTGGCGTGGACTAGTGGGAGGCCAGAGGATTGGGAAACTTTTAAAAGCCAGTAAATAACAACTAAAAAATTGATAACGAGAAGGAAGATAGATTATGAAAGTAAACTAGCACGAAATATAAAAACAGACAGTAAGAGTTTCTACAGGTACATAAAAAGGACAAGAGTGTCTAAAATAAATGTTGATTCCCTAGAGGATGAGACTGAGGAATTAATAATGGAGAACAGGAAAATGGCAGAGACATTGAACAAATATTTTGTATCGGTCTTCAAAGTAGAAGACACTAAAAACATCCCAATAGTGGATAATCAAGAGGCTATAGGAAGGAAGGGACTTACTACAATCACTGTCACTAATGAAGTAGTGCTCGGTAAAATAATGGGACTAAAGTTGGACAAGTCCCCTGGACCTGATGCCTTACATACTTGGGTCTTGAAAGAAGTAGCTGCAGAGATAGTGGATGCATTAGTTGTAATCTACCAAGATTCCCATAATTCTGGGGAGGTCCCAGCAGATTGGAAAACTGCAAATGTAATGCCCTTATTTAAAAAAGAAGGCAGACTAAAAGCAGGAAACTATATATCAGTTAGCCTAACATCTGTCTTTGGGAAAATGCTGGAGTTCATTATTAAGGAAGCAGTAGTGGGACATTTGGAAAAGCATAATTCAATCAAGCAGAGTCAGCATGGCTTTATGGAAGGGAAATATGTTTGACAAATTTTCTGGAGTTCTTTGAGGTTGTAACGAGCAGGGTGGAAAAGGGGGAACCAATGGATGTGGTGTATTTGGATTTCCAGAAGGCATTCGATAAGGTGCCGCATAAAAGGTTATTGCACAAGATAAAAGTTCACGGGGTTGCGGGTAATATATTAGCATGGATAGAGGATTGGCTAACTAACAGAAAACAGAGTGTTGGGATAAATGGATCATTTTCCGATTGGCAAACAGTGACTAGTGGGGTGCTGCAGGGATCGGTGCTGGGTCCTCAACTATTTACAATCTATATTAATGACTTGAATGAAGGGACCGAGTGTAATGTAATCAAGTTTGCTGATGACACAAAGATGGATGGGAAAGAAAATTGTGAGGAGAACACCCAAAATCTGAAAAGGGATATAGGCAGGCTAAGTGAGTGGGCAAAAATGTGGCAGATGGAGTATAATGTGGGAAAATGTGAGGTTATCCACTTTGGCAGAAAAAATAGAAAAGCAAATTATAATTTAAATGGAGAAAAATTGCAAAGTGCTACAGTACAGAGGGACCTGGGGGTCCTTGTGCATGAAATACAAACAGTTAGTATGCAGGTACAGCAAGTAATCAGGAAGGCCAATGGAATGTTGGTCTTTATTGCAAGGGGGATAGAGTATAAAAGCAGAGAAGTCCTGCTACAACTGTACAGGGTATTGATGAGGCCACACCTGCAGTACTGCGTACAGTTTTCGTCTCCTTATTTATGGAAGGATATACTGGCATTGGAGGCTGTCCAGAGAAATTTCACTAGGTTGATACCAGAGTTGAGGGGGTTGACTTAGGTTGAGTAGGTTGGCCTATGCACATTGGAGTTCAGAAGAATGAGAGGTGATCTTATCCAAACATATAAGATAATGAGGTTGCCCGAAAAGATGGATGCAGAGAGGATATTTCCACTCATAGGGGAACCTAAAACTAGGGGACATAGTCTCAGAATAATGGACCACCCATTTAAAATTGAGATGAGGAGGAATTTCTTCTCTCAGAGGGTTGTAAATCTGTGGAATTCTCTGCCCCAGAGAGCTGTGAAGGCTGGGTCATTGAATATATTTAAGGCGGCGATAGACAGATTTTTGAGCGATAAGGGAGTAAAGGGTTATGGGGAGCGGGCAGGGAAGTGGAGTTGAGTCCATGATCAGATCAGCCATGATCTTATTAAATGGCGGAGCAGGCTCGAGGGGCCAGGTGGCCTACTCCTGTTCCTATTTCTTATGTCATTATGTTCTTAAGAAGTCCTGAAGAAAATAAATCTTAATGTGAAGCAGCAGCTGGGCACGCTCCAGAAAGTTCGTCTGAGTGAAAATAAAGTTTTTAAAGCAGAATTTCAGCAGATTGTGTGGTAGATTTTGATTTTGTGCGATAGTGTAAAACAGGTGATAGCAAAACGACAGCCCATTTTACATCTCTCGATTTGAAATTAAAATCGTGAGAGCTGTAAAATGGGCTGCGATTCAGTGATTGTGTAAATAATCCATTTTACATTGTCTCATTAAATCAAAATCTACCCCAATGTGTTAGATATAACATCTTTGGAAAAACACTAAAAAAAAGTGTAAATGCAACTCTCAGAAGCCAACTGCTCATTTAAAATTTATCTGCCAAATGTTTGTGCACATCCAACAGTGGACAAAAGTAACATCTACTTGCCTCTAACAGGCTCCAGTCCCATTCTGCAAACAAATGGATTGGTTCTGACAGCCTCCAGTCCCGCCTTCCACATGATTACATTTGTGCTAAAATCACAACATAAAATTTGATAAGTTTAAAATGTTGACAGCTGGTATATAAGATGCTATTTTGTTTTTTGTTTGGTCCTTTATAACTAATCAAGATCAGTGACTAGGCTGAAATAGTAATGGGGAACTTTCCACATTGTTGTTGCCATGCTCATAGGCAATGACCCCCCACATGTAAGAATATTTCACGATATTATTCTTAATCAAGCTGGGTTGTCCCAATGGACTTTGAATTTATTTGAAATGCTGTCTTTTCAAAAACCATGAATTGTGCATAATAGGCAGTGATTAATTATCTTGGTGAGCAAGTCCACCTGTCATTTTGGGTCAACATATTATTTTAACTGGAACTATAATTCATAAAAATGTTAAACTTATTTTCAAGTATTTAAAATTGGTTTGGGCACAGTGAACTGGGATCATTGTAAAATGATAGTTTAGTCATAGTAATAAGTTAATTATCCTAACCATAAGTACTTCAATTCTTTAGAGGTTTCTGGACTTCTTATTATCATTCAATCATGTTTTCATGAGTTGTCCCTGTCAATTGTCTTATTCCTTTCCAAAAGTATA
Organism: Pristiophorus japonicus; assembly: GCF_044704955.1. NCBI lineage: Eukaryota > Metazoa > Chordata > Chondrichthyes > Pristiophoridae > Pristiophorus > Pristiophorus japonicus. Next base: position 94,077,756 of record NC_091978.1, on the reverse strand, counting down.
TCCCTCGATACTCAACCATCTGTTGCCTATTTAAATGGTAATTATTAGAGGAATTATTTCAGGTTCACTTCAATTTGTTCTGTGTCCAGAAGTGGCTCGGAAACCATTTATAATCCCGAACAAACTTGGCAGGGATTTCTCACAATCTGACAAAAGCAGCATGATATCGTCTGCATAGGAAGTAATCTTATGGCTCTATTCATCTACTGTTATTCAATATACTTGGTTTTTAGTGGGTGCTAGTTGTGGTTGCGAGGAGTTTTGTAATGACTATAAATTAGAGGTGACAAACACAGTGAGATTCATGCTGTGCAGTGGTTTGGGGCATCACAGAGTGATGAGACATTGATTTGCACCCACATTTCTCCATATTTTTGAGTTTTCAATATAAGAACATAAGAAATAGGAGCAGGCGTAGGCCATTTGGCCCCTCGAGCCTGCTCCGCCATTCAATAAGATCATGGCTGATCTGATCTTCGGCTCAACTCCACTTCCCCACCCGCTCTCCATAATCCTTGACTCCCTTATCGTTCAAAAATCTGTCCATCTCCACCTTAAATATATTCAATGACCCAGCCTCCACAGCTCTCTGGGGTAGAGAATTCCAAAGATTTACGACCCTCTGAAATTCCTTCTCATCTCCGTTTTAAATGGGCGACCCCTTAATCTGAAACTATCAGCAATGGTACTGTGGAAAGGGACTAGGTGCTGTCCTGGAGAGAGTTACAATTCCAGGAGAGTCCAGGTCAATGCCATACACTGCTAGCAGTTGTCACAAAATGACTCGTTGGTGCATGTTTCTTTCCTTCTCGGCCATTGTTGGTACATGAGCTGGAGACACCAGAAATGATGTAAATAGAAGGGTGTATATAGTTAGAAATATAAAAATAAAGGTATATCCTCACAAAATTGAATAAATATAGTCATATTTTAACACCTCTTATGGTGGTGGCATTGGCTATTATGTATATATTTTTTAAGTTTATAAGGAAGCAACATTACTTATACTAAAGCAAAATACTGTGGATGCTGGAATCTGGAATAAAAACAGAAAATGCTGGAAATCTCAGCAGTCCTGTCTTCCAACCTATCACAGACTTTCCATTTTGTTCTTTCTTCCCCTCCCCCTTTCAGTGTTTGTTAAGAATCTGTTCTTTCCGAACACGTTCCAGGTCTGACAAAGTGTCATCGACCCGAAACTTTAACTTTGCTTTCTCTCCATAGATGCTGCCTGACCTGCTGAGATTTCCAGCATTTTCTGTTTTTAAGCCACATTACTTATGCATGCAATTCAGATATTTCCATTAAATCATCAAATATTTATCAACATCGAGAGAAATTTCTGCAACTGGAATATCCTTTTTAGAAAATCATGCGCTGATTTCTTTGCACTTGCATAAATCATTGCATCAGAAATCCATAGGGTTCCATTTTCTGTAACTCCACCAGTGAAACTCATCAGATAAGGACAGGAGCCTAGTTGTTCTGGGTCCCTGCTACTTCCAGGATTTTCCAGTATGCTTTATCAAGGACAGAACCTCTGCCTGGCCCTTAAAAAGGCAAAGGCCCAGAGGGGGAACAGACTAGGGCAGAGTATCCCTGCTCCAGAAGTTCCTGCTTTCCTGGCTTATTTGCGATCGAATGCATTACTGGCGGCATACTGGATTCCAGATGAGTGGAAAGGGAACCCAAAAGGGTGGGGTATCCGGGTTAGGCAAGTATCCTAGATGTCCGAAGAAAGGTACAAACTATTAAAAAAAATCTTGATTTGATCGCAATATTCTGTGGGCGGAAGTGGACATAGCTGAGGTCATGGGGATTGGGACATGTGTGGTCAACCTACCAGTAGCAAGCAGGCACAGAGTTTTCTGATTGCATGGGGCAGGTGAGCATAGGAGATGTGTCCGCAGTGACACTTGCTCCCTTCAGCTTCATGCAAATTAGCTGCCTTGCAGCTGACCTTGTGAGGTCTGAAGGACAGCTGGAGGATCAGGTTGCCAGAAAAGTGCAAGAATGCCTGCAAATATAATTGGCGTTATCTTCACAAACAGAACCTGTTACATCTTCTGTACGACCTTACAAACATACACACTCGAAGATGACTGATAACTTTAGGAACCTATCAGGTGACCTATTCCTTCTTTATTGTTGTAAACAGCAATGGTTGCATTACCACAGTAGTACATTGGGTGGGGCTATATATTTTATACTTCTCCCTCCTTAATGAAGAAGTAATTTAAAAAAAAGTCATCATGCATAACTTGATGCTTTTTCTCCACTTTGGGTGGTCTTGGGCCAGGGATCCCCAGGTGTCAGTGGGGATGTTACACTTTATCAAGGAGGCTTTGAGGGTGTCCTTGAAGCATTTCCTCTGCCCACCTGGAGCTCGCTTGCCGTGTAGGAGTTTCAAGTAGAGCACTTGCTGAGGGACTCTCGTGTTGGGCATGCAGACAACGTGGCCCACCCAACGGAGCTGGTCAAGGGTGGTAAGTGCTTTGATGCTGGAGGTGTTGGCCTCAGCGAGAGCACTGATGTTGGTGCGTCTATCCTCCCAGTCATATTCTTTCCTGCAATGCTCCATCTCACTATCAGCAAGATATAGAATCAATGGGAACCTGTTCAACCTATGTCACCTCCAGGCTAGATCCAAGGTCGTCCATTCCTCTATCATTGAACTACAGTACGCGGACTCCAAACCATCGCTAACACTTTCACTGAGGCATATGAAAGCATGGGCCTGATGCTAAACATCTGTAAGACAAATGTCCTCCACCAAGCTGACCCCGTCTCACAGTACTTTCCCCCGGTCATCAAAATCCACAGCTCGGCTTTGGACAACGTGGACCATTTTCCATACATCGGGAGCCTACTCTCTGCAAGGGCAGACATCGGTGACAAACCGAACCTGTCCATGATCAATCATCTTGACCAAATATGTGCAAGGACCACATATCTTCACCACTCTTCCTGGTAACCACTTTAACCATTGATGGTGATGGTTCTTCACATTCACCTTCTGATTTAATTTCACATTCTTTCTCTTATTAAACCTCTATCATCATTCTCTTTCTGTCTTAATTGTTTCTCTTCTATGGACTGTGCCAAGTTTGGTTTTAACAACGAGAAACTGGTTCGTGGCTGTCGTTTGAGAAACAACTCTGCTGGTGTTCTACCAGTAGTTGTATGAGGAGTATTACATAAGAACATAAGAACAAAAGAACATAAGAAATAGGAACAAGAGTAGGCCACACGGCCTCTCGAGCCTGCTCCACCATTCAATAAGATCATGGCTGATCTGATCTGGATTCAGCTCCACTTCCCCGCCCGCTCCTCATAACCTCTTATTCCCTTATCGTTTAAGAAACTGGTAATTTCTGTCTTAAATTATTTCAATGTCCCAGCTTCCACAGCTCTCTTAGGCAGTGAATTCCACAGATTTACAACCCTCTGAGAGAAGAAATTTCTCCTCATCTCTGTTTTAAATGGACGGTCCCTTATTCTAAGATTATACCCTCGAGTTGTAGTCTCCCCCATCAGTGGAAACATCCTCTCTGCATCCACCTTGTCAAGCTCCCTCATAATCTTATACATTTCGATAAGGTCACCTCTCATTCTTCTGAATTCCAATGAGTAGAGGCCCAACCTACTCAATTTACACTATGTAATTAGAAAATTACCAATCTGTGGTCCAATGACAACTGTCATTTCTTTGGATTTGGATCCAACATCAGTTTGATTAGGGCATGTTTTACAATTTGTACTGTGCGCTCACTGCACCATTTGAAGTAGGGTGGTATGGTGGAACCTTGGTATGTTTCACACCATTTTTGCTTGTGAACTGTGCAAATTCTTCAGAACAAAATTGTGGTCCATTATCAGACACAATTTCTTCTGGGAGGCCAAATGAAGAAATTAATCTTCGCAAAATGTCCAATGTTTTACTTGTTATTATTATCCGCATTGGAAACACCTCGATCCACTTCGAATAGCTATCAATCACAATGAACAATTGCTATCCTTCTAGCTCAGCAAAATCAATATGTAACCTTTGCCACACCTTGGGAGCCCTTTTCCAGTGTTGCAATGGTACTGATGGTGGTTTCTTGCTTACCGATTGACATGTTGTACACTAACTAATGATGCACTCAATATCTTCATCTCGACCTGGCCACCATAAGTAACTGCGTGCAAAAATCTTGGTGAAGTATATTCCCAGGTGCTGGTCATGAAGATCTCTTAATAATATGGACCTGAATTTATTTGGTACAACCATTATTGCACCCCACATGATACAATCTTTATCGACTGATAATTCATTCCTACAAATGAAGAATGGGTTTTTCTCTGATACCTGGTTTGGCCAGCCATTTGCGATGTAATCATACACCTTTGACATAACTAGGTCACATTTGGTTGCTCTTCAGCTGTGATTGGCAGTTTATCAATGTATGAAAAATAGAACACTTTTTCCTTATCGGGTGTAACTTGTGATGGGGAAGGCAAAATAGACATAGTATCAGCGTTACTGTGATCAACTGATCATCTGTATTCAATATCATATGTATATGCTGACAAAATCAAAGCCCATCTCTGCATTTGGGCTGCAGCTAATGTTGGAACTGGGGACTTTGGATGGAGGATTGCTGTTAGGGCCTTATGGTCCGTAATGATGGCAAACTTAAGACCATACAAGTAGTTGTGGAACTTCTTGACCCTGAAAATTAATGCCAAAGCTTCCCTTTCGATTTGCGTATAATTACTCTCACTGGCACTGAGCGTGCATGAAGCAAATGCAATTGGTCTCTCCTCTCCATTATGTAATACTGCCCCAATCCGTAGGAGAGGTGTCGCATGCTAGCTTGATCTCCTTCGATACGTCATAGTGAACTAACATGGTGCTCTCTACCAACTGGCTTTTACACTGCTTGAATGCTGGGTTGCATTCTTCTGACCACTTCCAATGGACCTTTTTTTTTCAACAGTTCATTCAGTGGATGTAACACTGTAGCCATATTTGGTAGGAACTTCCCATAATAGTTCAAAAGGCCCCAAAATGATCGAAGTTCAGTGACATTCTTGGGATTGGGTGCATTTTTGATTGCATCCAGCTTTCCCTTGGTTAGATGTAAACCATCTTTGTCTACTCTATGCCCTAAGTAGTCCACTGAATTTTGAAATAACTCACATTTACGAGCAGTCACTTGTACTCTGTGCTTCTCTAGCCGTTTTGAGGATGTCATTCAATATGTTATTGTGGATTTGCCTGTTTGGTGTTGAAATTACTATGTCATCTAAATAGCATACCACCCCTTCAATGCCTTGCAAAATCTGGTTCATCACTCCTTGAAATATGGCAGGGGCGGAAGACACCCCAAATGGTAGCCTATTAAATTATTATAGACCTAGATGAGTATTTATAGTCAAGTATGACTTGGACTCCTCATCTAGTTCAAGTTGTAAGTTGGCATTTGTAAGATCTAACTTTGAGAAGATCTGACCATCTGTCAGTGTTGTGAACAAATCTTCTACATTTGACAATGTATTGAGGAGATTACCCTCTAGAACTTGGTTTACGGTTATTTTATAATCACCACACAACCTTACCTTACCATCGGACTTAGGTACAACAACAATGGGTGTAGCCCAAGTACATAGATCTATCTTAGAGATATTCTCAGTCTCTAGTCTTTTGAGTTCTGCTCAACTTTCTCCTTGAGTGCATATGTTAAGGGATGTGGCTTGCAGTAAACTGGTCTAGCGTCCTTCTGTACTCTGACATTCAGCTTGAAGCGGATCGAACTGCCTGTTTCACAGAACACCTTCGAATACTTCTTGATGACATCATCCTTTGATGCAAACCTCGTTTAAATACGAAAAATCTCACTCCAATCCAGCTTTAGTGATCCCAACCAATTTCTTCCTAGTAAGGCAGGCTTGTCTCCTGCCATTACTAATAGAGCCAAGCTCTGAAATTGATCCTTGTATTTCACCGATACAATGGTATGACATACGACAGGAATGTTCTCTCTTGAGTAGCCTCTCAGCTCTATCTTGGATTTCTCTAATGGGAAATCATGCAATTTGTCGAGATAGTGCGATTGGGGTATTACTCTCATGGATGCACCAGTGCCAATTTCTATGGGTATCTTGTTTCCTGTAACATCTACTTGGATGATGATACTTTTCACATCACTGTTTGATACCCTCGTGCTCCTGATGATGTGTATCTCTTCATCCTGTTACTTTTCTTCAATGCTATGTACTCTTTGGGGATTTTTACTTATAGCCTTGAAAGTTGCTTTACTCTTCAGTCGGCATGCCTTTGCAAGATGCCCAGTTTTCCTGCAGAAGAAACACTCTGCCTTCATATATGGATAACTGTGTTGTCCCAAGCACCGAAAGCATGACTTCAATGTATTGTTACCTTGGGAAGTTTCTAAGTCCTTGAAGCCTAACTGCCTTTTACTGTTAACCTGCAGGCGATTCACCTCGGTTATCTGATGACTCGAAATGATACGAAATTCTCGGGAATATTGGCCAGTCATATCCATTAACATAGCTGTCTGGCAAGCTAAATCAAAAGTCAAGTTCGGAGTTGTCAACAACTTTCTTCTGATTTCTTCATTTTTCATCCCACAAACAAAGCGGTCATGTAATGCTCGGTCCTGAAAGTTTCCGAAATGACAGTGAATAGATAACATTTTAAATGCTACAATGTACTCACTGATACTTTCGTTGGTTAACTGATTTCGTATTCTGAAATGTTAAATTTCAGTAATTTCCAGGGGCTCAGAACTGTAGTGTTATTCTAACTTAGTTAGAATCTGCTTAATTGATGTGTCCTTTGGCTTGACAGGCACAAGCAAATTTTCTAGATTTTCATACAGCTCGGAGCCTGCTTCAGTTAAGAAAATAGCTCGTTTTCTTTCCAACACTACCCGGTTATGGTTTTCATCATCGGGGCCTTCGATGATACTATTCGTGGTGAAAAACTTTTCTAGCTGCTCCACATATGCTCCGAAAGTCTTACGGTCACATTGAAACTCCCCCAAGTACCCCATATTCCTATAGGCGTGGCCATCTGGACTTGGATAGTTCAGACAAGTGTGCTTATAATTTACCTTGGCTTTTTAGCTGTTAATCAAAACAAAGAAGCCCTCAAAGTCTCTCTGTTGGTTGGCTGAATCATTCACCGACGGCCTGAAGGCCAGGAAATCGTGAAATACGCCGCAGACCTCAGGTGGCTGGCAGCACCATGTGATTTCGGCAACCACCTCAACGAAGCGCTGCCGGACAGTTTTGTCATTGGAATTGGCCATGAGGGCCTACTTCATAAGCTACTGTCGGCGGATACCACAGTCACATTGCAGAAGGCAATCCCCGTGAGCCAGGCATTCATGACCTCAACCTACGGCTCTAGGCAGATGACTCACCCTCAGGACTCAAACCCGGCAGGTACTGTGCACTGGGTGGCGCCGTTTAGAGGCTGGACTGTAAAGCGTGAACCCTCTCAGGGAAGAGAGAACAGGTCCCCGAGTCCCTTAACTCAGAGTCCGCCGAGGGGGGATAATCGAGTAGCTCCATGCTGGCATTGCGGAGGGAATCACAGGGCTCACCCGTGCCGTTTTAAAGACTATCTGTGCAAAGGCTGCAGCACAAAGGGCCATCTCCAGCGAATGTGTAAGAGAAATATGACTCACTGTGTCGATGAAGAGTCTGCAGATGGCCATGAATCCAGAGTGGATAATGAAACGATAGGCAGAGAGGCAGCTCAGCCCCACGATGAGGTATATAGCATGTTTACCTGCACCACCAAGTGTTCCCCACTGAAGATGGAAGTCGAGATAGATGGCGTTCCAGTCTTCATGGAAGTGGACACGGGGGCGAGCCAGTCAGTAATGAATTAAGAAGCCTTTGAGAGGCTATGGGACAATCAAGCTGAATGACCCAAGTTGGTCCCGGTTCAGGCAAAGCTGCGCACCTACACTGATGAAATTATCCCAGTCATTGGTAGTGCGAATGTAAAGGTACTCCATGATGGTGCGGTGCACAAGTTACCTCTGTAGATTGTTGCAGGTGATGGACCAATGCTGCTCGGCAGAAGGTGGATGGAGAAGATCCATTGGAAGTGGGGAGACTTTAACCCTCCAGCGATCGATGTCCTCCACGTTCGGAGGTACAGCAAGCCCTCTCTTGAGGGTGGACCCGGCACTACAGAGCAGACCAGCACAGCACCTGAGGCACAGACCACTCAGCACGACTGCTTGGAGATGATCCAGCTTAGACGACCCGAAAGCACCTTCCAGGCTCCAGTGGCAGGATTCCGGAGGAAGAAAATCAGATCCAAAGGCAACTTTGCAACTTCAGTGGCAGAACCCAGGGAGAAGAGGATCACCACAGTTGACATCGTGGATGGAGGAAAGATGGCGCCCAAGCCACGAGGTGAGGTGCTGAAGAAAATGATGGCCGCGGCCAGACCATGAGGTGCAGCACTGATGGAGCAACACGTGGCATCAAACGGAGAAGGGGATTGGGGTAAAGAAAGCAAGGCTTTCTTAAAGGAGGCCTGCAATCTACTACAATTAAAGGGATAGTTCCACACACTCAAGCAATGTAATAGCAGCTGTAAATTAAAGATAAAATGTGTAACTGACGATCAGAGTTGTGTACATGCAATAAGCAAGGAAAAGTCGTGCGATCATGTAAAATATGTAATTGATGATCTGAATTGTGTACATGCAACCAGCGAGGAAAAGTTGCGCGATCGCGATCGGAACTACAAAGTATCCATCATAAGTAATGAAAAGTCATGCGATGTAGTATTTCAACTGCATGCAGCCAATGCAGCGGGCAGACACCCATTGGGAGTACACAGTCCAGCGAGCTACCCAATGCTGTAGCCTGCATCCCGGGGACCAGAGTTATGCACCATGGAGTGTGACCACAAGCAGCCAACACACACGAGCTGCAGAGCAAGCGACCTCAGCAGGGCAACGGCACCGGTATCGATACCCTGCCCCTGATCAGCTCCACCTCTCAGGCACCCGATGGCACCAACTGAATGAGCAGACTGTGCTAAGGCGCAGTCCCCAGACCCCATTGCCACCAAGGCCATACCCGTAAATGAAGGGTCACCCGCTACAGTTCCCCCAAAGGGACCGGGATCAGCCAGGATCCCAAACCAAACAACGCCCAGGCCAGCAAGTCAGCAGTTCCCTGTGCACTGCTAGACGACAACTCCTCAGGGAGCAGCAATGACCCAGGGCGCAAAGAAAAGACAGGGAGGTCACAGGCATCTGTGAACCTGCCCGACGCTAGGAACCACGGCAACAGCCCCAAGAACTTGCAACTCGAGCCAACTGGGTACTGCGCCGCCACGAGACTGCAGGGACACCATCCAGCAGTTCTGGAACTAGTTTGACCTTACGCACCGGTCACTGCATCAATAATGTATCTCACCAGTCTAACGTAGTTGCCTCACAACGGAACCACAAATGTAATGCAACCTTGTTCTTCTGAACTTGAATGTATATGAATGCAATGAGTCTCCGGCATTATCTATATGTCGGGGGGGAGGGGGAGAATGGAGTGGTCAGGGACACACACAAACAGCAACCACTAGCACTTTACTGTACCAACCACTCACCCAAGATTGAAACGACCTGCCAAGAGTCAATCAGATAGAGCCAAGATAGAGCTAAGCCCAGAGCACAATCAATGAAGAGGCAATTTGCACTAAAGGCTTAGGGCGGAGTGATGTCATGTATCCTACATGGCCACTGTTGGTACTATCACAAGGTGTGCCACCAGAGGGCACAGCAGTGGGAGACTTGTAGGTTACCTGACAGATGTGCCTGGCCTAGTATAAAAGGCAGGCCACCAGGTGTGATCCTCACTCTGGAGTTAGCAAATAAAGGACTAAGGTCACTACAGTTCCAGTACAACACATTGCCTCGTGGAGTCATTATTAGAATATCTAAGGACACAACAAAGGGGACCCCTGCTTTGAAGGTGACTCTATACAGCAGCTGACCAAAGGAAGAGGAGTGCAGAAAGAATGTATTATTAATCCACCATGGCCACAGAGTTGGAAAATCAATGACACTGAACTTGGAAATAAGTGGCAGATGGACGAAGTAAATGTTTCCAGCACTATTCAAGGGAGGTTGCATCATTGTCAGAAGAAATCCAATGATCTGACCAGAAAAGGTCAGGTGTGCAGTGTACCAACTGCAGTGTATCAGCTGGTGCTAGGCTTTTCTTCCACCTTTCTATGGGCCCAAGTTTCCACATCAGCACTTGCAGCCTTCTCACTGTCTCCTCCCCCCCCCCCCCCGCGGGAACGAAACGTCTGTTCTTTCCCCCCCTCCCCTCCGTGGGAACGAACGGCTGCAGCATTCTCTGTGCCTGAAGCACTTTCACACAGGTAGGAAGATGGTTTATTTAATCTTTTTTTTGCTTATAAATGTTTATTCAGGTTGGATTTATTTGTATAATATTTGTAGAAGTATAAATAAGGATTTATTGTAGAATTTAATGAGTTCCCTTCCCCCCCCCTCCCCCCCATCTCGTTCTGGACGCCTAATTTGTAACCTGCGCCTGATTTTTTAATGTGTAGAACAGGTTTTTTCAGTTCTACAAAAATCTTCACTTGCTCCATTCGAACTTAGTTTGGAGTACGTTTTCATTGTGGAAACTTTCAAATCAGGCGTCAGTGGCCGGACACGGCCCCTTTTGAAGAAAAAATTCTATTCCAAAGTAGAACTGTTCTACCTGACTAGAACTGCAGAAAAAAAATGTGGAGAATTGCGATTTCTAAGATAGTCCGTTCTCCACCAGTTGCTCCTAAAAATCAGGCGCAAATCATGTGGAAACTTGGGCCCTATGACTGTCCATAAAGCTTCACTGTGCACCTGCCAATATCTGCCCTGACCACACTCAGTTCCTTTGAACAAGAATCACAAGGCAATCCTTTGACAACTCCATCTATTACTTGCCCCTTCAAGGTCCATCTTTATATCTTCAACCCGACAGAGTGCACTTTCACAACTGGATGTAGAACTAATGCAAGCAGACATACTCACCTTTTGTTTCATTTACTTCTGTTTTGTAGGAGAAAGCCAGGAACAATAAAAAGCAGCAGATGACTACTAGAGAAGAGGTACCGCCACAATAGTGGAGCTTATGCCATATTAAGGGGCCAAGTTTCAGCCTGAGTTGCTCCTGTTTTTTTGGAGCAACTGGTTTAGAATGGAGTATCTTAGAAATTGCAATTCTCGGCATTTAGTTTGCTCCAGTCCTAGTCAGTTAGAACAGTTTCAGTTTGGAACAGATTTTTTTTTTCAAAAGGAGGCGTGTCCGGCCACTTAGGCCCATTTTGAAAGTTTAGGCAATGAAAACTTACTCCAAACTAACTTAGAATGGAGTAAGTGTAGATTTTTGTACGCTCAGAAAAACCTTGTCCACACTTAGAAAATGAGGCGTAGGTTACAAATCAGGCGTAGGGAATGGGGGGGGGCGGTTTAAAGGAAAGTTTACAAACATTAAACACTTCAGTTTTACAAATAAAGAGCCATCATCAATAATAAATGAAAAATACATCAATAAATCAACCAATAAATCAATCAAAAAAAATTAATAAGAAATAATTTTTAAAAAATCAATAAATAAAACATTTTCTACTCACCGACTGCAGCACCGGGAGCCCTCCAACAGCGTGCTGCGATGCCCCCCTCAGTGTGTCTCTGTCAGTGTCTCTATCTCTCTGTCTGTCTGTCAGTGTCTGTGTTTCTGACAGCGAGGGAAGGGGGAGGAGGGGGGTAGAGGGAGAGAGGGGGGTCAGGGGGAGGGGAGGGAGGGAGAGAGGGGAGGAGAGGGGGGGAAGGGGGAGGAAAGGGGGAGAAGGGGGGAAGGGGGGAAGGAGAAGGGGAGGGGAAGAGGAGAGGAGGGGATGGGGGAGGAGAAGGGGGGGGGAAGGAGAAGGGAGAGGGAGGCTGAACGGGCCGGGCCCAAGACTTTGGGCAGGGCCTGTCCTCAGCACCAGATTTACAGGTAGGTGGCGTTGGGTCGGGTCGGTCCGGGGTCCGGAGTCGGGAGCGCGGGTCGGGGTCGGGGGGGGGCGGAGGGAGGTCGGGTCGGGTCCGGGTGGGGAGGGGGCGGTCGGGAGCACGGGTCGGGTCGGGTCGGGGGTGGGGGGGGAAGGAGGGAGGTCAGGTTGGTTCGGGTCGGGGCGGGGGAGTGAGGGAGCGCGGGTCGGGTCCGGGGGTGGGGTGGGAGGGAGGTTGGGTCGGGTTGGTTCGGGTCGGGGGGGTGGGGGGGGGGGGCAGAGGGCAGAGGGAGGTTGGGTCGGGTCGGTTCGTGTCGGGGGCGGGGGGAGGGAGGTCAGGTTGGGTCGGATCCGGTCCTGTGGGGGCGGGGGGGGGTCGGGAGCGCGGGTCGGGTCGGGGGGGTGGTGGGAGGTCGGTCGGGTCGGGTCGGGTCGGTTCGGGTCGGGGGGGGTGGCGGAGAGGGAGGTCAGGTCGGGTGGGGGGGGGAGCGCGGGTCAGGTCTGGTCTGGGGGCGGGGGGGGGGGGAAGCGGGAGTCGGGTCAGGTCAGGAGGAAACAGGAGCTAGGCGTGGGAGGCAGCCTTATCCTCGCAGCCCCAGTGAGGCCAATCGGCCAGGGCTAGAGGCTGCGTGCTTCGGGCTCCTCCCACACAGTTTTGGGCGCCTGGAGCTACTGCACAGGCGCGCCCGCTGTAGTGCGCATGTGCAGAGGTCCTGGCACTGTTTTCAGTGCAGGGACCTAGCTCCGCCCCCCACAGCTCGTGCTGCGCTGCGCCCAGCTCCAGAGGACCTGCAGGGAGCCGGGGAATAGGTAAGTTTTTTCAGGCGCACTTTGTGGCGCGAAAAACGGGCGTCCAGGTCAGGGCTGCGCCGTTCTAGGCGCGGCCCGAAACTTGGGCCCTAAGAGTGTGCGCTGCCTCTTCTCAAGGTTTGTACCATTGCTCATTCTTGCATAATCCATCCTACCTATGCCCACAAGCATTAACAGCTAACCTGCCACACATCAAGCCTACCATACCAGCTGTGTGGCTTTGTGTACATTTCTCCTCAAGTAACCATGTTTTTCAGCATACCAATTCATTGTGTGCCATTAAAGCCAACAGATATCAAGTGTACCTCATTTAGCTTATATGTGTCAATTATTTTAGAGAGTGAGAAGAAAGATGATAAATCAGACAGATCGATTGAACTATTGTTGTACTGTTTCAGCCCACCCCGGGCCAGTTTAAGCTTTCATTGTTAGAAATGATAACATAGGATGGTCACTTCACCTGGCAGTAAGCAGAGTTTTGTGGAAACCTGGTTCACGAGATTGATTCCTGAGATGAGAGGTTCACTAGAATGATTCCTTTGGATGAGAGGGCTTTCCTATGAGGGGAGATTGAGTAGATTGGGCCTATACTCTCTAGAGTTTAGAAGAATGAGAGGAGATCTCATTGAAATATCTAAGATTCTGAGGGGGATTGACAGTGTGGATTGCTGAAGAGTCTAGAACTAGGGTGCATAATCTCAGGATAAGGGATTAGCCATTTAAGATTGAGATGAGAAGGAATTTCTGCACTCAGAGGGTTGTTAATCTTTGGGATTCTCTACCCAAAGGGCTGTGGATCCTGAATCATTGAGTATATTCAAGGCTGAGGTGAATAGATTTTTGGACTCTAGGAGAATCAAGCGATTATGGGGATCCGGTGGGAAAGTGGTGTTGATCAAAGAGCTTATTGAATGACAGAGCAGGCTCGAGGGGTCGTATGACATACTCGTGCTCCAAATTCTCATGTTCTTATGAGTCATCTAAGTTCATGTACTAAAAGCTCTGCTATTCACCAATTTAAAAATGGGATGAGTGGGATGGAATAACGTGGTGCTTCCTACTCACAGCACAGTCAAAATTATTCCGCTGCAAAAGCAGCAAATGCAGAAGTTAGACAGCATTAGAGTCACGGATCTACATTTATCAACCCTCAAAAATGATGTAGAATAGCAGTTAGTCCAGCCCCCCAATCCTTAACTTCCTATATTTCTCATTCGTACAGTCCACTGCCCAACTATAGATTGTTTTATCTAATTCAGAAAACTATACTGTATATCTTTCCAAATATATTCTCATCTTTCTATTTTAAGTGTGTTATGTATCTACCCCATGCTACAGCAATTAAAAGTTGTTGGTGAGCTTTTGTCTAGAAAGATGCAATGTGATTACACAATTGCCCGCCCCCCCCCCACCCCCCGTCGCCATCCCCCACAACCTACCTTCTTCATTTTACTTGGCATTCACTTTAAACCACTATTCTGTAAAGCACTTCAAGATGTTTTTTGTATGTGAAGATCACTACAGAGCCAAAAGATGCTGTTGTTATATAACTGACTTTCCATCACCAGAAGGCCATTGCATTACTAAAATATAATTTCCTTGCTTCCGCTGGATATTATATTGACAACTATTCATCTGGAACTGGCCAATGGATATTCCCTATCCCAAATAATTATAATGGCCGTGAACTTCCTCTGGGCTGCTCCCACTCCACTGCTGTACCATCACCTGAACTGCAGCCAAAACCCTGTTTATAAGCATAAAGTGATTTCTGCTGCATTTCCAACAAAGTTGCAGAGTGGGACCATCTCCGAAGAGATCCCAGTTTAATCTCTTTTCCATCAATTCGATTTTCATCCCTGATAGTCTGTCAAATGACGACTGTACTTCACGAGGATAAATTATCTGAATTCATGCTTCAAGCATGGAGCTCTGCCTGCTGGGCCTATATATCAGGTATTCAGGCTTGGAGGTCAATGGGCACTATGGCTGCTCCAGGCCTACAATGACAGAAAAGAAACAATGCCAGATTACTGGGTCTAAGAGCTTGCATTTCAGTATGTGAGACATTTCTGCCTGCAGTAAGTGTGAAAGTGCCCTTTAAATATTAGAATGGACTAACCCTAAGTGCTGTGTATGTAAATAAACAGACTAACTGAAACAGGAGTAAGGTAACTTAACTGTGCTTTATAGCAACTTCCAAAATGGTGTTCCAAACCAGCATGAACCAGAATGTTTACAGCAACTGTGAATAGCTCCCGCAGGGTCCTAATGCCAGTCTAGTGAGCTGTAACAAACAAATAGAGTGTGAACACAACATATTTCCCCGCTTTGAAAACACAGTCTATGAACAAAGTTCTTGAGATAGCCAGACCATGTTCTGATATGCTGAGACCAGCGTGGAGCTTGCAGTGTTTGATCAAGGTTTTCGGTTGGGAAACAGAACGGTACCTCTGTTCCATCCTGCTCATCTGTTGGCCTGTGAGTTCAGATCAGTCTTTGAGCATTCCATCAAAATCCATCATTGTGCTCGTAGGTGTGAGGGCTGAACTTTCGCCTGATCTATTTTGGAGGTGAAAGTGAAGATGCGAGCTCCGGTTTGGGCGCTTAACTCTGACCCAATCTCCGTTCTTCAGTTGGGGCTTTTGAGCGCGTCGTTTAGTGTCAGTGTATGACTTCGCTTTTCGTTGATGTTCCGAAATCTGGGATACGAATGTGGTTATCTTCATGCTAGGTTTGGCTGAGGGCTTGAGAATGTCCAGTAGCCAGCGAAGATTCCACACAACCATGAGCTCAGTGAGTGTCTTCTCCCTTAGCGAGTGCCTTGTTGAACGGTATGTGCGGAGAATGGTTTGAACCACTTCGTAGAATGTTTGGCCTGCTGTGTGGTTGGCTTTCAAACCCTCTTTGATGACACAGTTAAAACGCTCAATACTTCTGTTGCTTTGAGGATTGTACCGAGCAGTAAGGCGATGATCGATAGCACGACGAGTGAGGAAATCCGCAAACTGGTCGGACAGACACTGTGGTCCATTATCAGTAATTATGACCTCTGGGAGGCTCCACTTCATGAACATACCCTGCAGAATAATGACGATCGTTGATGAGGTCACTGAACTTGTTGCAGCGATTTCTGGCCCTTTGGAATGCAGGTCATGTACTACAACAAGGAAATGCTGGTGCTGTGGAGCTGCTTCAATTGGACCGAAGATATCCAACTGAAGTTGTTGCCATGGTCTTTCTGGCCATGGAATGGGCTTCATTGGCACTGGTCAGATGTTTGTGGCTTTTTCGCTCAGACTGCATGCTTCGCAGTGTGAGATGAACTCCTCAATGCGAGTGTCAATCCCAGGCCACTATACTGAAACATAGAAACATAGAAACATAGAAATATAGAAAATAGGTGCAGGAGTAGGCCATTCGGCCCTTCGAGCCTGCACCATAATTCAATATGATCATGGCTGATCATGCATTTTAGTACTCCATTCCTGCTTTCTCTCCATACCCCTTGATACCTTAAGCCGTGAGGACCACATCTAACTCCTTTTTGAATATATCTAACGAACTGGCCCCAGCAACTTTCTGTGGTAGAGAATTCCACATGCCTACAACTCTCTGAGTGAAGAAGTTTCTCTTCATCTCAGTCCTAAATGGCTTATCCCTTATCCTTAGACTGTGACCCCTGGTTCTGGACTTCCCCAACATCGGGAACATTCTTCTTGCATCTAACCTGTCCAGTCCCGTATATGCTTCCATGAGATCCCCTCTCATTCTTCTAAATTCCATTGAATACAAGCCTAGTCGACCCAGTTTTTCTTCATATGTCAGTCCTGTCATCCCGGGAATCAGTCTGGTGAACCTTCGCTGCACTCGCTCAATAGCAAGAATGTCCTTCCTCAGATTAGGAGACCAAAACTGTACACAATACTCCAGGTGTGGCCTCACCAAGGCCCTGTACAACTGTAGCAACACCTCCCTGCCCCTGTACTCAAATCCCCTCGCTATGAAGGCCAACATGCCTTTTGCCTTCTTCACTGCCTGCTGCACCTGTATGCCAACCTTCAATGACTGATATACCATGACACCCAGGTCTCGTTGCACCTCCCCCTTTACCAATCCCCCTACCAACCTCACATTTATCCACATTATACTGCATCTGCCATGTATTTGCCCACTCATCTAACCTGTCCAAGTCACCCTGCAGCCTCACTGCATCCTCCTTACAGCTCA
Organism: Pristiophorus japonicus; assembly: GCF_044704955.1. Taxonomy (NCBI): domain Eukaryota; kingdom Metazoa; phylum Chordata; class Chondrichthyes; family Pristiophoridae; genus Pristiophorus; species Pristiophorus japonicus. The sequence goes on along the minus strand of NC_091978.1, from coordinate 94,060,670 downwards.
CACTGCCACTGAATCGCGATATCTCTGCTTCATGCAGACAATGCCAGGGTATCCATCGTGTGCCAATGAGAGAAGGTGATGTTGAAGCGACTCGGGAATTACTGCTCTATCACCACGAGCTAGGCTGCCATCGATCCAAATGGAAAATTCATCACGTAGTCTGTGGAATGTTTTCAGCTCTTCTGGAATTTGCTTAGGCCACTCTGTCTGGAGGAAGTGGCACACGTGCTGGAGCGTAGCATCACGCTGTGATTCGGTTTTGAGTTAATCGCAGGAGACAAAGTTTCTGATGGACTGAGTGATGATCAACGTGACGTATGTGTCGTCATCTGTGAACAAGTCAGCACCAGAGTCTGAACCAGATGTCGAGCAACTGAGCATGTCAGCTGTGTGGTTGCGACTGCCAGTGATGTACTGTACATCAAAGTTATACTGATGAAGGTGATCTGACCATCGGCTGATTCATAATGGTCTATGCCCAGATCCAATTGTAGCGAGTAGAGTAGTTAGTGCTTGGTGATCCGTACGGAGGGTAAATTTACTGCCATAGAGGTAGATGTGCCAGTGTTCACATGCGTGGATGCAAATGAGTGCTTTGCATTCCCCTGTGGAGTATTTACGTTCTGCAGATGAGAGCGTGCGAGAGGTGAAAGCTACTGGACGTTCCAGGCCGCCAATCCATTGCGAGAGCACAGGACCCATGGCGGTGCCTGATGCATCCGTAGTGACATACATAGTGGCATTCGGATCAAAGTGCGCGAGGATAGGAGGGGATGTGATTTTCTCCTTAAGTGTGGTGAATGCCTGAGCCTGGGAATCTGTCCATTCCCAAGGGATGTCCTGCACAGCAACTTGCGAAGTGGTTCGGCAATGTGCACGTAGTACGGGATGAACTTCAGATAGAAGTTGCAAGTGCCGAGGAAAGATGAAAGTTCTTTGACATTGTTGGCTTCCTGCATTCGCTGGATCGTGTCAATGGTGACCTTGTGCTGTGATTCTGTAGCCCAGAACGTTTATTTCTCCAGCAGCGAATGTACACTTATCGGCATTAAGTATAATGTTATGTGTAGCATGTCTAGCCATAACTGCGTGAAGTCCCTGGTCATGTTCTTCCATTGTCCATCCAAGGACAATTATATCATCAAGCATAGTAGTGACAATCTTCTGAAATGCACTTGGTGCAGAAGATAGTCCATAGGGCATGAGTCGAAACTGATACACACCATCATGCTTCGTGAATGCCGTGAGCGGTTTGCTGCCCTCCGCTCGGGGTATTTGCAGGTAACTGCGACACATGTCGAGTTTCGTAAAAACTATTGAGCCATAGAATTCTGAAGACAGTTTGTCGATGGTAGGAAGAGGGTACATGTGGGGGATGATGGCCTTGTTGACCTCTTTCTGGTCGATGCTTAAGCGGATCTCCCCATTTTTACACCAAGCAATGACTAAGTTCGAGATCCAGGGTGAGAAGTCGATGCTCTCAATGATTCCCTGAGATTCGAGTCGCGTTAATTCTGCGGATACTTGGTCGCGAACCACGAATGGGAGACGGCGAAGTTGCTGCGTAACCGGTTTGACAGAAAGGTTAAAGCGGAGATGATGGCAGAATTTTGTTGTCACTCCAAACCCTGTGAAGATTGAGGGATACTGCTTGTCAAAGTCCATCCTGTATACAGGTTGTTCATAAACTTTGAACCCAAGCTTGTCAAGAAGGTCAACACCCATGAGGCTTTGTCCCTTCACAACATGAAAGGAAAAGTTATCCAATGTTATGTCCTTGTAGTATATTGGGACAGATATGACCCCAAGTACCTCAATTTTGGAGTCAGATTAGGCATATAGGCCCCAAGTTTCCACATGATTTGCTCCTGATTTTTAGGAGCAACTGGTGTAGAACGGAGTATCTTAGAAATCGGAATTCTCGTCATTTAGTTTGCTCCAGTTCTAGTCAGTTAGAACAGTTTCACTTTGGAACAGAATTTTTTTTTCAAAAGGGGGCGTGTCCGGCCACTTACGCCTGTTTTCAAAGTTTCGTCAGTGAAAACTTACTCCAAACTAATTTAGAATGGAGAAAATGAAGATTTTTGTACGCTCGAAAAAACCTTGTCTACACTTTAGAAAATCAGGTGTAGGTTACAAATCAGGCATGGGGAATGGGGGGGGGGGGTTTAAAGGGAAGTTTACAAACATTAAACACTTCAGTTTTACAAATAAAGAGCCATCATCAATAATAAATGATAAATACATCAATAAATCAACCAATAAATCAATCAAAAAAAATTAATACGAAATAAAATGTTTTTTAAATCAATAAATAAAACATTTTCTACTTACCGACTGCAGCACCGGGAGTCCTCCAACAGTGTGCTGGGATGCCCCCCCCCCCCCGTGTGTCTCTGTCAGTGTCTCTATCTCTGTCTGTCTGTGTGTGTGTGTCTCTCATTCTCTGTCTGTCAGTGTCTGTGTTTCTGACAGCAAGGGGAGGGGGAGGAGGGGGGGTAGAGGGAGAGAGGGGGGGAGCAGAGGGAGGGAAGGGGGAGGGATGGGGAGAAGGGGGAGGGATGGGGAAGAAGGGAGAAGGGGGAGGGGGAGAGGGGGAGAAGGAGGGAGGGGGGAGGGGGGGAGAAGGGGATAAAGGAGATGGGGGAAAGGAGATGGGGCGGGGAAAGGAGATTGGGGGGGAAGGAGATTGGGGGGGGGAAGGAGATGGGGGGGAAGGAGATGGGGTGGAAGGAGATGGGGGGGAAGGAGATGGGTGGGGGGGGAAAGGAGAAGGGGGAGGGAGGCTGAACGGGCCGGGCTTGAGACTTCGGGCAGGGCCCGTCCCCAGCACCAGATTTATAGGTAGGTAGTGTTGGGTCGGGTCGGGGGGGTGGTGGGAGGGAGGTCGGTTCGGTTCGGGTCGGGGGGAAGGAGGGAGAGGGAGGTCAGGTCGGGGGGAGGGAGGTCAGGTCGGATCCAGTCCGGAGGCGGGGGCGGGGGGGGGGGAGCGGGAGTTGGGTCAGGTCCAGTTGGGGGAGGGGGGGAGCGGGAGATGGGTCGGGTCCAGTCGGGGGGTGGGGGGGAGCGGGAGGTGGGTCCAGTCTGCGGGGGAGAGGGGGAGCGGGAGTCGGATCGGGTCCAGTTGAGGGGGGGGGAGCGGGAGTCGGGTCGGGTCCAGTCGGGGGGTGGGGGGGGAGCGGGAGTCGGGTCGGGTCCAGTCGGGGTGGGGGGGGGAGAGCGGGAGTCGGGGTCGGTGTCGGTTCCAGGGGCGGAGGGGGGAGGGGGGGGGAAAGCGAGAGTCAGGTCGGTGTTGGGTCCGGTCCGGAGGCGGGAAGCGGGAGTCGAGTCGGGTCGGCAGGAAGCAGGAGCTGGCCGTGGGACGAGCCTTATTCACACAGCCCCAGTGAGGCCATTCAGCCAGGGCTAGGGACTGCGTGCTTCGGGCCCCTCCCACACAGTTTCGGGCGCCTGGAGCTACTGCACTTGTGCGCCCACTGTAGAGGTCCCGGCACTGTTTTCAGCGCAGGGACCTGGCTCCGCCCCCTACAGCTCCTGCTGCGCTGCGCCGAGGGCCAGAGGACCTGCAGGGAGGTGGAGAATCTGGAGGTTTTTTGTGGCGCGAAAAACGGGCGTCCAGATCGGGACTGCGCCGTTCTAGGCACGGCTCGAAACTTGGGCCCAAAGAGTGGAAGTTGCGGGCTGCAGTTGACAGTGTGTGAAGTGGGTTTTGTACACAACCTCGCTCAATATGGAAACTTTGGCAGCAAGGTCAATGAGGAGGCAGATGGGCGTGCCATCAATGTTTACATTACAGTCCTTTAATTTGCCTGAACCAACCTGTGAAACATCACTAATGGTGTGAACCATACTGGGTTCATCACTATCGGGGTTGTCCACATTTCGAATATGCTGCGATGAGCGACAGACACTAGCAAAATGGTTCATATTACCACATGCAGAGCATTTCTTCCCATGTGCAGGGCAGTTTGGACTCTGCTGAATGTGATTTGTCTCCACAGTTAAAGTAGTGGATCCATCGTGGGTGGCTTATTACTAGCCCTGGGTCTCTGCTGTGATTTCCGCTTTGGACGAAGGCCTTGCACATGGGCTGTAGCTGAAGTCTCCTGCACAGCGGGTGCAGGGGATCTGATCGCTTTTGAATCGGAAAGCGTTGATTCGATTTGGATGATTGCTTTCTCCAATGTCAATCTGTTATCCTCCATTAGCAAGCATTCCCAAATGCTGGGGATCGTTGTTTTCTCAATAATTTGATCCCTGATCATTTCCTCTGTGAGTGCACCAAAGTTACACGTAGCGGCCAGTTCAGTTAATGAAATGATATACTGTTTGAGTGGTTCACCGTTCTCTTGGCCCCCTTTGACAACATTTGTATCTCTCTGTAATATATTCACAGAGCACAAGCACACACAGCTTCCAACATGGCAGGTAGCTCTCTCGGAAGCCTCCAGAATCTGCCTGGTTCTGTTATTTATTAACTCTGCAGTTACAGTACACAATTTTTGCTCGTGAATAGTGCAAATTCTTCTGAACAAAATTGTGGTCCATTATCCGAAACAATCTCTTCAGGGAGGCCAAATGAAGAAATTAATTTTTGCAAAATGTCCAATGTTTTATTTGTTGTTATTTTCCACTTTGGAAACACCTCAACCCACTTCGAATGGCTATCAATCACAATGAACAATTGTTGTCCTTCTAACTCAGCAAAATCAATATGTAGCCTTTGCCACACCCTGGGAGGCCAATTCCATGGCTGTAATGGTACTGGTGGTGGTTGCTTGCTTACCGATTGACATGTCGTACACTGACTCACGATGTACTTTATATCTTTATCAATACCTGGCCACCATAAATAACGGTGTGCAAAACCCTTGGCCAAACACATTCCCAGGTGCTGGTCATGGAGGTCTCCGAATAATTTGGACCTGAATTTATTAGGTATAACCACTCTTGTGCCCCACATGATACAATCTTTATCGACTGATAATTCATTCCTACGAATGAAGAATGGATGTGTATCTTTGTCTGTTACCTGGTTTGGTCATCCATTTGCAATATACTCATACACCTTTGACATCACTGGGTCACGTTTGGTTGCTCTACCAATCTCTTCAGCTGTGACTGGCAGTTCATCAATGTATGAAAAATAAAACACTTCTTCCCTATCAGGTGTAACTTGTGATGCAGAAGACAATCTAGACATTGCATCAGCATTACTGTGATCAGCTGATCGTCTATATTCAATATCATATGTATATGCTGACAAAATTAAAGCCCATCTCTGCATTCGGGCTGCAGCTAATGTTGGAACTGGGGACTTTGGATGGAGGATTACTGTTAGGGGCTTATGATCCGTAACGATGGTAAACTTACGACCATACAAGTATCTGTGAAACTTCTTGACCCCAAAAATTAATGCCAAAGCTTCTCTTTCAATTTGCGCATAATTACTCTCACTGGCGCTGAGAGTGCGTGAAGCAAAAGCAATTGGTCTCTCCTCCACACTACCTAATACATGAGAGATCACTGCCCCAAGTCCATACAGAAAGGCATCACATTCTAGCTTAATCTCCTTAGATATGTCATAGTGAACTCACATGGTGCTCTCTACCAATTTGCTTTTACACTCCTTGAATGCTGCATCGCATTCTTTTGACCACTTCCAATGGACCTGTTGTTTCAAAAGTTCATTCAGTAGATGTAATACTGTAGCCAATTTTGGTAGGAACTCCCCATAATAGTTCAAAAGACCCAAGAATGAACGAAGTTCAGTGATATTCCTGGGAGTGGGTGCATTTCTAATTGCATCCAATTTTTCCATGGTTGGATGTAAACCATCTTTGTCTACTCTGTACCCTAAGTACTCCACTAAGTTTTTAAATAACTCACACGTACGAGCAGACACTCATACTCTGTGCTTCTCTAACCGTTTGAGGACTTCATTCAATATGTTATTATGAATTTGTCTATTTGGTGCTGAAATTAGTATGTCATCCAATTAATATACCACTCCTTCAATACCTTGCAAAATGTGGTTCATCACCCCTTGGAATATGACAGGGGTGGAAGACACTCCAAACAGTAGCCTATTAAATTGATATAGGCCTAGATGAGTATTTATAGTCAAACATGATTTGGACTCCTCATCGAGTTCAAGCTGTAAGTTGGCATTCGTAAGATCCAGTTTTGAGAAGATCTGACCACCTGTCAGTGTTGTGAACAAATCTTCTATATTCGGCAATGTATTGGGGACATTACCCTCTAGAACCTGGTTTACGGTTACTTTATAATCACCACACAATCTTACCTTACCATCGGACTTAGGTATAACAACAATGGGTGTAGCCCAATTACATCGATCTATCTTACAAATAATATTCTCAGTCTCCAGTCTTTTGAGTTCTTGTTCAACTTTCTCCTTGATTGCATATGGTATGGAACGTGGCTTGTAGTAAACCGATCTAGCGTCCTTCTGTACCCTGACACTTGCCTTGAAGCCTTGGATTGGACTGCCCGTTTCGCAGAACACCTTCGGATACTTCTTGATAACCTCATCCGTTGATGAAAATCTCACTTCCACACAGAAAATCTTGCACCAATCCAGCTTCAGTGAGCTCAACCAATTTCTTCCTAGTAAGGCCGGCTTGTCTCCTTTCACTACTATTAGAGGCAAGTTCTGAAATTGATCTTGATATTTCACCGGTACGGTGATACGACCTACCACAGGAATTTTCTCTCCTGAATAGCCTCGCAGCTCTATCTTGGGTTTCCCCAGTTGTAAATCACGCAATTTGTCGAGGTACATCGACTCCGGTACTACACTCATGGATGCACCCATGTTAATTTCCATTGATATCTTGAATCCCACAACATCTATGTGGATTTTGATGCTTTCTGAATCGCTGTCCATTAACCTCATGCTCCTGATAATGTGTAACTCTAACATCTCCTCATCCTGTTGTTGTTCTTCCATGCTATGTAGTCTCTTGGGATTTCTACTCATAGCTTTCAACGCTGGACTCATAGTTTTAAAAGCTGGTTTACCCTTCAGTCGGCATGTCTTCGCAAGATGCCGAGTCTTTCTGCACAAGAAACACTCTGCCTTCACGTATGGACAACTTTGAGCAATGTGTTGTCCCAGGCACCTATAGCACAACTTCAACGCTCTGTTAGAATTTCCAGTTTCTGAGACTTTCGGCCCCCACCATCTTTTACTTTGGACCTGCAGGTGATTTACCTCGGTTGACTGACGACCGTAATTATTATTTAATTCTCGGGAATATTGTTCGGCCATGCCCATCATCCTCGCTATCTGACAAGCAATCTCAAAAGTCAAGTCATCTGTCGTCAATAACTTCCTTCTGATCGCATCATTTTTCACCCCACAAACAAAACAATCCCGTAATGCTCGGTTTTGAAATTTTCCAAAATTACAGTGCATCGACAGCTTTTTTAATGCTATGATGTAATCACTGATACTTTCATCAGCCTTTTGATTATGAATCCCAAAGCGATAGTTTTCAGCGATTTCTAATGGTTTGGGGTTATAGTGCTGCTCCAGCTTCATTAAAATCTCTTTAAGCGCTGTGTCCCTTGGCTCGTCAGGCACAAGCAGATTTACAAGGATTTCGTACAATGTTGGACCTGCCTCCTATAAGAAGATCGGTTTCTTACGTTCCAACACAGCCCGGTTCTGGACTGCATTGTCTGGAACTTCGATTATGTTATTTGCAGTGAAATACATTTCTAGCCGATCCACATATGCTTCAGAACGTTCCCGGTCGTGTCTATATTCCCCCAAATATCCGATTACACCTGCCATTTTAATCTCTAGCTGTTCACACCATGTGCTGTATTTTACCTCGGATTTTGTAGCTTTTTTCCAAAGTCTCTCTGTCGGCTGGCTGAATCCTTCACCAACAAAATTTAAGCTTTAAATCATCCAAAAAATCCCATCTCGCCGCCAAATGTGATATCTTCACAGAGCACAAGCACACACAGCTTCCAACATGGCAGGCAGCTCTCTCGGAAGCCTCCGGAATCTGCTTGTTCTGTTATTTATTAACTCTGCAGTTGCAGTACACAATACGTCCACATCCACAGTGTGGAACTACAACCATTACAAGCTTACAGACATTACACTCTCCATCATGATACTTTTCTTTGGCCTAAAATATTTCTCTGAGGCACTTACTACTTTGTCTTAGGACTCCGTGTCTTTGATTTGGCCAAAGATGCATTGGCATTCGGTGCTGAAGCAGTGGATAAGTATTGCACGTTGGCGAGCTGGTGTTACATTATCGCTGTCGAACCCACTCGCCATGATGTACGTAGAAAAGCTTTTTATCCATCTCGGCCATGGTATTGGCAGGTCCCCCAGTATGGAGAGGAATGGCGGAGGGGTAGGGAGGTTAGTTTGATTCATCCTCATCGCCAAATTATGTTGTGTACGTAAATAAACAGATGAACTGAAACAGGAATAAGGTAACTTAACTGTGCTTTATAGCAACTTCCAAAATGGTGTTCCAAACCAGCATGAACCAGAATGTTTACAGTAACTGTGAATAGCTCCCACAGGGTCCTAATGCCTGTCTAGTGAGCTGTAACAAGCAAATAGAGTATGAATACAACACTGAGCTTGGAGGAGACATGCGGCCTCACCTTCCCCTACCTCCTCCACCTATTATTTGCAAAGATGCCCAGTGTGGCCTGTTGCAAGAGAGTGAAGGGAGAAGAAATTCGGGGCACTAACTTTTGAAATCTGGAAAAATTAGCCCCAGGCTCTAATGATTCTCAACTTTCTCTAACTTGGGTGTTTGCATTCCAGAAAGGAAGTGCGGTGCTAAATTAAGCATTACCACTCCCGTTGGAATGCTAAACCACACAGACAGGACAGTAGTGGTGCAGCGCCACACAATGTCCCGTGCAGCACTCCTGGGATCCCTCCCTTAAAGGAAAGGGCTATCGCTGCAGGCTCTGCATTGGAATGAGTTAGCTGGTCCATGGCGGCAGCCGCGATCAGGCCTGATCGGCCCCAAGCACTGCAGCAGAGTGCCGGGTTTATCGATCGCGACTGATGAAAGATCTGAAAAATAGTCATTATGCATTCGGAAAAGGCTTTCCCCCGCACTAACATCCCCTTTAACTTGCGCCCCCCAAACTGCCAGCCTCCCAAACAATGCTGTCGATGTTGTCGCCCAGCGAAGCTGCAGGAGGCAAAACCGAAGTTTGGGTTCGGGGCTCTACCAGGGCGACACGCAGGAAAATGACGTCATGATTTCCGGGTACAGGAAATCATGGCGTATGGGGTTACTGCCGCCACAAACCTCGCGGTGAATTTAGTGGGAATCATTTCCTTCGCCGTGCCCGCTCGGTAAGTCGTTAGCATCCCATAATGGGAGGCATAAGGAGGCCAATTTCTAGGGCAAGGGCTTATACTTTCTAAACCCTCCTCTAGTTACATGGAAACATAGGTGCAGGAGTAGGCCGTTTGGCCCTTCGAGCCTGCACCACCATTCAATAAGATCATGGCTGATCATTCTCTCAGTACCCCTTTCCTGCTTTCTCTCCATACCCCCTGATCCCTTTAGCCGTAAGAGCCATATCTAACTCTTGAATATATCCAATGAACTGGCATCAACAACTCTCTGCGGTAGGGAATTCCACAGGTTAACAACTCTCTGGGTGAAGAAGTTTCTCCTCATCTCAGTCCTAAATTGCCTACCCCTTATCCTAAGACTGCGTCCCCTCGTTCTTGACTTTCCCAGCATCGGGAACATTCTTCCCGCATCTAACCTGTCCAGTCCCGTCAGAATCTTATACATTTCTATGAGATCCCCTCTCATCCTTCTAAACTCCAGTGTATAAAGGCCCAGTTGATCCAGTCTCTCCTCATATGTCAGTCCAGCCATCCCTGGAATCAGTCTGGTGAACCTTCGCTGCACTCCCTCAATAGAAAGAATGTCCTTCCTCAGATTTGGAGACCAAAACTGAACACAATATTCCAGGTGAGGTCTCACCAAGGCCCTGTACAACTGTAGCAACACCTCCCTGCCCCTGTACTCAAATCCCCTCGCTATGAAGGCCAACATGCCTTTTGCCTTCTTCACTGCCTGCTGCACCTGTATGCCAACCTTCAATGACTGATATACCATGACACCCAGGTCTCGTTGCACCTCCCCTTTTCCTAATCTGCTGAACTATTTTATTTCATTAAGCACCATCTTGTCATGCATGCAGTGAAATAGGTTTAACATATTGTAAGCTGAAGGAGCACATACACAGTGCTATATATGAGCCACACCTGCAACCTATCTTGTGTGTCAGTAAGTGATGATGCAGCTTGCAGCACTGTTGTGTTGCTATAATTTTATATGTTAAACCCTGTGAAGATGTCAGTGTGACAAGGTTTTCAATTGTAAATTGCAGCTTGAATGTATGCCCTGCTGAGTATAATTATGCATAATAAGCAATGAAATGATTGTGGTTATTAAGGTTGTATAGGACTTGGTTACGAACAAACAGTAATTGTGCACCAGATAAACATAGAGCACATAACACTTTGAGCCATCTATCTGCCCAGTGATACTGTTGGGATGTGTTTCCTTGGCAGCTTACTTGAGGTGTGGCATCTTCTTCCATATTTATTACTAGATTCTACAAGCAGCGTACGCAGCATGTTGCATTTCTGTCCTCTGGGAAGGTCGCCCTGTAGTATCAATTAAGATAATCTTCCTTGCACCTAATTTATGCAATAGCATAGGAATCAGATTATAGAATATGGCTCTTCCAGTATAGATAAAGTAAAGAATACGTGTTTGCTCTGTCTTGCTATCAATCAGCTTTTCTGATTTACGGATCTCTTGTATTTCATGAAGTGATCACCATCAGAGATTTTCCCTCAACTTTTTGATAATACGGTGATATTGAGAGCCATACAAAATCTCAAGGCTGCACAACACTACAAGGTCAGTGTCTGACTTTGTACCCCTGGTGGAAGCCTTGCCCATACTGCTGCATATCAGACATTCTCATGAACGTGATTTGATAATCACTTCAAATAATGAGGGTGTGAAGCCTTAACATTGTGCCTCAAATCTATCTTGTCTGTCTTCTTACCATCCTCACATTTGTATTTGATGATGTACGTCAGTTTCAAGATACTTGTCTAATTTTACCTTGAAGAGATCTAAGCTACTTGCCCTACAACTACCCTCATTAAGCAATTCCAAAGAATTTCACACTCTAATCAATTAATTTTACATCCTGCTTGAATGTATGTCTTTACAGATTATACTCAGCTTGTGTTCTGCTCTTTTGTACCAAGTTAAATAGTCAAATAGACTGATCCCCTATGTTCACAAGTCTTATTAATTTGAAAACATCAATCATATCCCACTCAGTCTTCTCCCCAATGAGAACATTCACAATTCTTTGAGCCTATCATCACCTTTCATATTCTATCCCTTTTATAAATGTAGTAGTTTTTCTCTGTAACGATACCAGCTCAGCAACCTCCTTTCTGTGATGTGTGTTCTCGAAATGCATACAGCTCTTGGTGGGGCTTGGTGGGGCTTGATCACTGCTCTGCATAAAACTACAACCAAGCTCATGGTCGACAGGGCTGTAGTAATATCCACCCTCCTGTATTGCTCAGAGACATGGACCATGTACAGTAGACACCTCAAGTTGCTGGAGGAGTACCATCAATGATGCCTTCGCAAGATCCTACAAATCCCCTGGGAGGACCGACATTAGCGTCCTCGACCAGGCCAACTGTACTGTCTGTAAGCTTGTAATGTTTGTAGCTCCACACTGTGGATGTGGACGTATTGTGTACTGCAAGTGCAGGGTTAATAATAAATAGAACAAGACAGATTTCTGGAGACTTCCGAGAGAGCTGCCTGCCATGTTAGGAAGCTGTGTGTTCTATGCTCTGTGAATATATCACATTTGGCAATTGAGATGGGATTTTTCGGATGATTTAAAGCTTAAATTTTGTTGGTGAAGGATTCAGACAGCCGTCAGAGAGACTTTGGAAGTTTCTGTCTTTGGGAAAAAGCTACAAAATCTGAGGTAAAATACAGCACACGGTGTGAACAGCTAGAGGATAAAATGGCAGGTGTATTGTGATATTTGGGTGAATACAGACATGACCGGGAATGTTTTAAAGCGTATGTGGATCAGCTAGAAATGTATTTCATTGCAAATAACATAATCGAAGTTCCGCACAAAGTAGTCCAGAACCGGGCTGTGATGGAACGTAAGAAAGTGATCTTCTTATCGGAGGCAGGTCCGGCATTATATGACACTCTTGTAAATCTGCTTGTGCCTGACGAGCCAAAGGACACAACACGTAAAGAGATTTTAACGAAGCTGGAGCAGCAGCAGCACAATAACCCCAACCCATTAGAAATTGCTGAAAGCTATCGTTTAGGGATTCGGAATCAAAAGCCTGATGAAATTATTAGTGACTACATCGTTGCAATAAAAAAGCTATCGATGCACTGTAATTTTGGAAAATTTCAAAACCGAGCATTACGGGATCGTTTTGTTTATGGAGTGAAAAATGATGCGATCAGAAGGAAGTTATTGACGACAGATGACTTGACTTTTGAGATTGCTTGTCAGACAGCGAGGTCGATGGGCATGGCCGAACAATATTCCCGAGAATTAAATAATAATTATGGTCGTCAGTCAACCAAGGTAAATCACCTGCAGGTTCAAAGTAAAAGACGGGCATGGCCGAAAGTCTCAGCAACTGGAAATTCTACCAGAGCATCGAAGTCATGCTATAGGTGCCTGGGACAACACATTGCTCAAAGTTGTCCATATATGAAGGCAGAGTGTTTCTTGTGCAGAAAGACTGGGCATCTTGCGAAGGCATGCCGACTGAAGGATAAACCAGCTTTTAAAACTATGAGTCCAGCATTCAAAGCTATGAGTAGAAATGCCAAGAGACAACATATCATGGAAGAACAACAACAGGACGAGGAGATGTTAGAGTTACACGTCATCAGGAGTACGAGGTTAATGGACAGCGACTCGGAAAGCATCAAAATCCACATAGATGTTGCGGGATTCAAGATACCAATGGAACTTGATACAGGTGCATCCGTGAGTGTAGTACCGGAGTCACTATATCGCGACAAATTGCATGATTTTCAACTGGAGAAACCCAAGATAGAGCTGCGAGGCTACTCGGGAGAGAAAATTCCTGTGGTAGGTTGTATCACCGTACTGGTGAAAAATAAAGATCAATTTCAGAACTTGCCTCCAATAGTAGTGAACAGAGACAAGCCTGCCTTACTAGAAAGAAATTGGTTGAGCTCACTGAAGCTGGATTGGAAAGCGATTTTCTCTGTGGAAGCGAGATTTTCATCAATGGATGAGGCTATCAAGAAGTATCCGAAGGTGTTCTGTGAAACGGGCAGTCCGATCCAAGGCTTCAAGGCGAGTCTCAGGGTACAGAAGGACTCTAGATTGGTTTACTACAAGCCACGTTCCGTGCCATATGCACTCAAGGAGAAAGTTGAGCAAGAACTCAAAAGACTAGAGACTGAGAACATTATTTGTAAGATAGATCGATGTAATTCGGCTACACCCATTGTTGTTGTACCTAAGTCTGATGGTAAGGTAAGATTGTGTGGTGATTATAAAGTAACCGTAAACCAAGTTCTAGAGGGTAATGTCCCCAATATATTGCCGAATATAGAAGATTTGTTCACAACACTGACAGGTAGTCAGATCTTCTCAAAACTGGATCTTATGAATGCCTACTTACAGCTTGAACTAGATGAGGAGTCCAAGTCATGTTTGACTATAAATACTCATCTAGGCCTCTATCAATTTAATAGGCTACCGTTTGGAGTGTCTTCCGCCCCTACCATATTCCAAGGGGTGATGAACCAGATTTTGCAAGGTATGTTATTTGGATGACAAAATAATTTCAGCACCAAATAGACAAATTCATAATAACACATTGAATGAAGTCCTCAAACGGCTAGAGAAGCACAGAGTATGAGTGTCTGCTCGTACATGTGAGATATTTAAAAACTTAGTGAAGTACTTAGGGTACAGAGATGGTTTACATCCAACCATGGAAAAATTGGATGCAATTAGACATACACCCACTCCCAGGAATATCACTGAACTTCGTTCATTCTTGGGTCTTTTGAACTATTATGGGAAGTTCCTATCAAATTTGGCTACAGTATTACAAGCACTGAATGAACTTTTGAAAGAACAGGTCCATTGGAAGTGGTGAAAAGAATGCGATACAGCATTCAAAGAGTGCAAAAGCAAATTGGTAGAGAGCACCATGTTAGTTCACTATGACATATCTAAGGAGATTAAGCTAGCATGTGAGTGCCAGTGAGAGTAATTATGCGCAAATTGAAAGAGAAGCTTTGGCATTAATTTTGGGGGTCAAGAATTTTCACAAATACTTGTATGGTCGTATGTTTATCATTGTTACGGACCTAAGCCCCTAACAGCAATCCTCTATCCAAAGTCCCCAGTTCCAACATTAGCTGCAGTCCGAATGCAGAGATGGGATTTGATTTTGTCAGCATTACATATGATATTGATCTGATGCAATGTCTAGATTGCCTTCCCCATCACAAGTTACACCTGATAGGGAAGAAGTGTTTTATTTTTCATACATTGATGAACTGCCAGTCACAGCTGAAGAGATTGGTAGAGCAGCCGAACGTGACCCAATGATGTCAATGGTGTATGAGTATATTGCAAATGGATGGCCAAACCAGGTAACAGACAAAGATACACATCCATTCTTCATTCGTAGGAATGAATTATATGTCGATAAAGATTGTATCATGTGGGGTGCAAGAGTGGTTATACCAAATAAATTCAGGTCCAAATTATTGGGAGACCTCCATGATCAGCACCTGGGAATATGCTTGACCAAGAGTTTTGCACGCAGTTATTTATGGTGGCCAGGTCTTGATAAAGATACAGAGTACATCGTGAGTCAGTGTACGACATGTCAATCGGTAAGCAAGCAACCACCACCAGTACCATTACAGCCATGGAGGTGGCCTCCCAGGGTGTGGCAAAGGCTACATATTGATTTTGCTGAGTTAGAAGGACAACAATTGTTCATTGTGATCGATAGCCATTCGAAGTGGGTTGAGGTGTTTCCAATGTGGAAAATAACAACAAGTAAAACATTGGACAGTTTACGAAAATTATTTCCTTCATTTGACCTCCCTGAAGTAGAGATTGCTTCGGGTAATGGACCACAATTTCATTCAGAAGAATTTGCACAATTCACGAGCAAAAATGGTGTGGAACATACCAAGGTTCCACCATACCACCTTGCTTCGAATGGTGCAGCAGAGCGCACTGTACAAATTGTAAAACGTGCCCTCATAAAACAAATGTTAGATCCTAATCCAAGGAAATGACAGTTGTCATTGGATCACAAATTGGCTAATTTTTTGATTACATATTGAAATACTCCTAATACAACTACTGGTAGAACACAGAGCAGAGTTGTTTCTCAGACGACAGCCACGGACCAGATTCTCGTTGTTAAAGCCAAATTTGGCACAGTCCGTAGAAGAGACACAATTAAGACAGAAAGGGAATCAGGATAGAGGTAGAGTAAAAGAGAGAAGTGTGAAATTAAACCAGAAGGTAAGAGTGAAGAACCATCACCATAAATGGTTAAAGTGGTTACCAGGAAGAATGGTGAAGATATGTGGTCCTCGCACATATTTGGTAAAGATGTTTGATAATGGACAGGTTAGGTTTGTTCATATTGATCATATTTTACCTACAGACATGGAAGGAGTTGAAGGTGGGAATGATTCAATTATTTCTGACCCATCAGATAGTTTTGATACACCAGTAGCAAATCCTAAATCCAATGTACCGGAAACAAATCCAGGAGAGAATCAAAATGAAAGTCTGAGTCCGAGTCAGGAAAACAAAGAGCCTGAAGTTAGAGTGAGTTCAAATGAAAATCAAGGAAATTCCATGGAGGAAAACGTTCCTCAGGGTGAGTCTCGAATGAGTGTGAAATTGACACCATGTTTGGAAAATTCTGTTCGAGAGCGAAGGTATCCTCTTCGAAACAGAGAACAAGTGATAAAGTTAAATTTGTAAATATAGAAAAAAAAATAAGTTTATATCCTGTGTTATGTATAAACATGAAAGTTATGTATGATGTTTGTTATGATGGCTTCTTCATTAATGAGGAAGAAATGTAATGTCTGTAAGCTTGTAATGTTTGTAGCTCCACACTGTGGATGTGGACGTATTGTGTACTGCAAATGCAGGGTTAATAATAAACAGAACCAGACAGATTTCCAGAGACTTCCGAGAGCGCTGCCTACCATGTTAGGAAGCTGTGTGTGCTGTGCTCTGTGAATATATCACACCAACATCCCCAGCATTGCAGCACTGACCACACTTGATCAGCTCTGCTGGGCAGGCCACATTGTCCGAATGCCAGACATGAGACTCCCAAAGCAAGCGCTGTACTCGGAACTCCTTCACGGCAAACGAGCCAAGGGGGGACAGAGAAATGTTACAAGGACACCCTCAAAGCCTCCCTGATGAAGTGCGGCATCCCCACTGACAACTGGGAGTCCCTGGCCAAAGATTGCCCTGAGTGTAGGAAGTACATCTGGGAGGGCGCTGATTGCCTCGAGTCTCATCGCCGAGTGCATGCAGAAAACAAGCGCAAGCAGCAGAAGGAACACGCGGCAAACCTGTCCCACCCTCCCTTACCCTCAACGAGTGTCTGTCCCACCTGTGACGGGTTCTGTGGCCTTCATATTGGACTGTTCAGCCACTTAAGGACTCATTCTAAGAGTGGAAGCAAGTCTTCCTCGATTCCGAGGGACTGCCTATGATGATGATGATGCATAACGGTAGAATTATTTAATTTGATCTGCACTCCATTCCTCTTTTTATGCAACATACAATCCTACTTTGTTTCTCATAGCAGCCAGAGATTGGCTTGATGTCCTATCTATTATTCATTTCGTACCCCTCTCTTGTTCCATCTATATTAATATTTTCCTATTAATCCTATAATGTGTGACTTATGTGCATTGAAGTGCATCTGCCAAATCTCCACATATCTCGCCAAACAGTCTCAGTCCTGCTATAACTCATCCCCAACTTTCAATATATTAATCATGCCTGATATTTCGGAGTACATTACGAACTCTGAGATGAAGCTACCAAAACTCGCTTCCAGATTATTTATGAAAGGTTTGATGAGTGCTCATCACAAAATCGAGCCACATAGAACGTCACTCATCACACCCCAAAATACTTCAAAATACTTCCCATTCCAATAGTCCTAGACTGTCTGGCTGGAATTTTAATGCATGCGTGCTGGATTGGATGTGGGTCAGGAGTAAAAGTGGAAATAAATTGGAGCAGGTTGGGAACCCGCCGTCACTCGCCTCCTTGCATCTTTAACTCCGGCACGTTTGGCAGCGTGGCACGGACCCGAATGGCAGCGGTGGGCAACCTAATTTACATCCTTATTACCTTGCTGTCAAACCCTTAAATGTGTTTTTTACCAGATCTTTTGAATTTCACTGCATGCCCACGGGAATCACGCTGCTCCAGAATCAAGCTGAGGCAGACGTTCAGGCCATTGATCGATATCATTACTGCATAGCACGGAATGCACAATCAATACTTCCACTTGGCACCTGCTTCCTTTCCTAAGGCAAATACTGTTGCTGAGTGCATTTTCAGCACAGAGTTATGGGGTGGAAATTGCCCCCTGCCCAAACCAAGGGGCTCCCACCCCGTTTCGATGGTTTTCACCGTAGCTGCAATTCAGATCACCTCTTGGGCGAAATTCAGCTCTTTGTTGATTTTTTTTCCCTTGGATCCAGAAGTTGCTCTTAATGGGAGCGGTGACAACACTTGAGGGATGGATATGGGGTGGTGGCATCACCTGAGGGGCAGAAGTTGGGGGCGATGCGGAGTGATCGCTGCGATAGCATCATCATGGCTTCACTTCACCACGGCTCTCCCCATGATTTAAAAACTTTGGCCCACTGGGCCACCGGAGAGGGTTTCGGCCGGGCCAGCAGCCTAGCACCCAAGAGGGGTGCCTGTTGGTGGCCCGGCCAAACCCGGGGGTATAATTGTCGGGCCGACCTGGCCGTCGACTGATAAAAAAAACATGGCGGCAGCGGCAGTGCATCCTCCCCTTTAAGGGAAGCCACGCCGTCATTGCAGAAGGCCACAGCCTCACTGGACCACCGGGAAAAAACAGGTTTGGGCACCATTGGAAAGGCCGAAGATTTTCAGAGTGGAATGTCAGCATCAGGGGAGTGGGGGTGGGGGGGAAGGCGGCGTGGAGGGAGGATCAGCAGTGCGCATGGTGATGATGTGCTTATCACGGATTGGCAGCAACGGCACAGTAGGGAGGAATCAGGGAAAACTCGGGAGGGCAATTGGGCTATCAGCGGCCATTCCACAAAAAGTCAGCGGCCACTCCATTCCGCAGCATGGCCGCCGATTTGCTGCGGTAACAGGCCTTAAGGAGAGGGGCAATTTCGGCCCCTAGGTGTCTAGAGTTTGCAAGTCTTTTCTGCAAATTCGGGACCACTCCCACCTCATTGCTACTACCTATCACATCACTGCCAGGTTGCTTCTATGATCTCTACTTGACCTGCCATCTAGTACATCACCATCACCCACAACTTCTTCGCCTCAGGCACCTTCCAAGAATCAGTAGTAGACATTTGCGGCATCTTGCAGTCGGCCGAGCACAAATGCATCACACAGGTCACCGATGCCATGTTTGACAAGTCAGCCAATTATATCAACTTTGCCACTGATGACGCCACTGTTACTGAGCGGGTGCTCAGCTTTGCCGCTCTGCCTGGCTTCCCACGGGTGCTGGGCGTCATCGACTGCACACGTGTGGCCATCGGGGCACCCCACCATCACCCAGGAGTGTTTGGCCAATCGCAAGGGCTTCCACTCCCTCAATATGCAGCTGGTCTCCAACCATAAGAAGATCATCATACATGTGTGAGCAACATTCCCTGGTAGCTGCCATGACTCTTTCATCATGCGCCAGTCCACCCTCCCTCAGCTCTTTGCTCCTCCAAACAGAGTTTCCGACTGGCTGCTTGGAGACAAGTGCTCTCCACTGAAGACATGGCTCATGACATCCTTGAGGAGGCCAAGTACTGAGGGTGGGGAGAGAAACAATCATAGAATCATAGAATGGTTACAGCACAGAAGAAGGCCATTCAGCCTGTCGAGCCCGTGTCGACTCTCAACTAGTCCCACTCCCCTGTCCTTTCCCCGTAGCTCTTCAAATGTTTTTCCTTCAGATAAAGCCACATGTCCACCAGATGTGTCATAGAGCAATACAATAGTGCACTTCAGATGCCTTGACAGATCTGGAGGAGCCCTTTAGTATGCACCAGCCACCCCAAAAAAATCATCATTGTCTGCTGCCCCCTGCACAACATAGCGCAGCAGCAAGGAGCAAGGCTCTGAGTGCACAGCCTCTTCAGAGAAACAGGAGGAGCATCAGCTGGAAGACGGAAAGGAGGGGAAGCAGGAGGAGCCTGAGGTCCAGATGCCACCAGCACTCGAGCACGTTGCTGCCTGGGAGGCCAGGGATGGGCTAATCGTGGCCAGATTTACTTAACTTTACGCAGTACACCCATATGGCTGCCACATGCTGGTGCCAAGTCCCCCCCCCACCGTGCCCCCACCACCCCAACAACACCATTAAGCATCCCTACCATGACCAAGCCATTTCTTTCACACTGCCCCCCCTTGCTGGAGGTAACGATATGTCTCACCATTCACTCCAACTCACTAATCCACGTCCAAAATGGCAAACAAAATTGGCCATACAAAAAAGTGGTGAAAATAAATAGTTTTATATGTGACATAAGAGTAATGGAACCTTAACAGAAACACTTATTTAAACACCCATGTGCTTACCCTTGTGTATCTACTTCTGTGTCATCTTTAATTTGCGCGCGTTTCTACGAGGTGCTACCTCTGTGGCTTCAGCAGAGGTAGAGGCAGCCTGCTCACTTCCCTGCTGTGACTGCATAGATGTTTTTGGCATATGTTCTCTGGGTTTTTGAGCCTCTGAGGGCCCCACCAAAGTATGCAACAGTGCAGGGGCAGATTCGGCCATCTCGATCCCAGGAGGCAATCTGGGGCTCTGACTGAGGGGGTGGGGGGGGGCAATAAGGGAGAAGTGAGTACTTTGAGAGGAGCCCCCACTTCCATGTCACCTCTCACCACCATCTCTCTCATGAGCCACCCGCACCTCCATGCT
Organism: Pristiophorus japonicus; assembly: GCF_044704955.1. Lineage (NCBI taxonomy): Eukaryota > Metazoa > Chordata > Chondrichthyes > Pristiophoridae > Pristiophorus > Pristiophorus japonicus. The sequence goes on along the minus strand of NC_091978.1, from coordinate 94,040,353 downwards.
AACAAGGAGCTGGAGAGCACCTTTCTGCACAGCAGTGGGGCCATGAGGACCCAAATCTATGTTGACATCCCTCCTGGAGCTGAGGTCTATAAGCTTCTGTAATCTGTTCTCCATGGATAGCATGTGCTCCTGTGATTGGTGCATTAGCTGTTCCATTCAGGAGGCAATCCGGTCCATGGAAGAGCGTACAGTCGCCATTGCCTGCTACATGGTGGTGCTCGTGTTGGAGATGGACTGCTCCATTCTCTGCACATTTGCAGACATCGTGATCGTGAAACCTGTCAGAGCCTCCTGCACTTCTTGCTGCACATCCAGGATCGCCCTCTTTCTCGATGGCCCCCGAGGCTCAGCGTCTGTATGCAGCTGATCAGAGCTGGGAGCGTGCTGCACCCTCCAGCGATGATTCACCACTACAGTCCTTGGTTCCACCATCTCATCTTATTCATTTGTGACATGTGAGATACCAGGTGACAACACTACTCTATTTCGCGTGGTACACACCAAGGTGAGCGTATCTGTGCTGGTGCTGGGTACGTTTTATATCTGGTGAGCGTGCATCCTCAGAGGCTGCAGGCTCCTCTGAGGAGTCATCTTGCTCTTCCGCCTGGACAGTGGGGGTGTTCTTGATGGACCTGTGGGAGAAATGTCATATCAAGAATGGATAACAATACCATTATGCACATGATGAATATTCACTGGTTGCTGACATCAATCACCATATGAGTGACTGCTGTATGCCATGTGGTTGTATGAGATGTAATTCTGTTACCAGGTTGCTGAGATGTCCCCCTCTCTTCGTCTTCCACCATCAGCTGCTCCATAATTCCAGAGCCTTCCAGGGCGATCTCCTCTGCTGGAGTCAATGTGGTGAATAATGGAAGGCCACTTCTGGTTCTCTCCCTCTCCCTCTTATTGTGGGCTCTTTTTTCCTGCAAGGAAGGAATGAAGAGATGTTTGAGTGAGAGTGATGGCATGTGTGTAAGGAATGTATGGGTTACATCTTTAGAGAGTGACTATGAGGGAGCGTGGTGCCAATGCCAATGTTCCAATGCAAAGTGGGCTCCTTGTATGTTGTCTGATGGTAAGATTGCATTTGGTGAATCTGAAGGGTGGCTAATCAAATGGGGATGTGGTTATGTAGATAGAGAGGGATGGGTGGATGTGCAAGGTATGTTTGTGTGAGTAAAGATGTGCAGGACTAGGCTTAGGAAGGCAGAATGATGGGAATGTGATGAGAGGCACAGCAGGATGAAGTTGAGTGTGGCTTTGCACTCATCTTTCCTGATCTAGTGAGATCATTGAAGTGCACCCAGATCCTCCTCACCACATACTCTGCTTTCTTCAACCTGGCTTTTTAGTCTCCTGGGGAGGTCTCTTGCACCCATCAGAAGGGGAGAAGATCTCCGTGCGTCCTCTGACTCCCTCCACAGGCATATGTAGGGAGTCATCTGAGAACCTGAGTGCAGCCCTCTGCCTTTGTGAAACCATGTGTGCAAGGCTGAGCAGTAAACAGATGCTGAATTGTACTGCCCGCACACTCCTAGATGAACCTTCAACTGCCGTGTGGCCAAGGCTCCTTAAAAATCCCACCTTGAAATGAGTTATTGATAATGTCAGCAGACTCACACAATGTAATAGGGCCGGGAAACGTGCAGGCCTGCCTTAATAGGTGCCATTCGGGAAAGTCACTCCAAGGAGCGTGATGAAAAGAAGAACGGGGTCCCGAACTGCCATGATAACCGTCCACACCCAACCCATCCAGGTAAAGAAAATTTCAGTCTCTGTCTCATATTGCCGAGCCACAATTCAATTCTCTCAACATAATGTGCCAGTTCCACAGCAGCTAATTTTCTAAATTAGTCACCTCACCAAAATCCTAATAAATTACATCTATGTTCTTGCCCTCATCTACATCTAATATTATTCTATCAAATAATTCTGTTTGATTGCTTTGGCTTGACTTCCCTATTTATAAATCCATGCAGAAACTGAATAATTAGATTGTACCTCTCTAAGGACTCCACTATCTTTTCTTTAATAAATGATCCAGATATTTCTCACGGACAGATGTGAAACTGACTGTTCTATAGTTACCCAGATCCCTCAAGAAATGGATCATGGATTTTAAGGTGCAATAGGCAACTGTAGTTTCTCTTTGTTTCCCCTCATATAACTGTATCCGGTATTTCAGTTTCCATTGACTTTTTGTATAACATTTAGGATTTCCTTGATTTATATTGCTATATCCCCTCTTCTGCACTTACATATAATGCTGCTAAACAATTTATATCATCATCATTATCATCATCATAGGCCGTCCCTCGGAATCGAGGAAGACTTGCTTCCACTTTTAGAATGAGTCCTTAGGTGGCTGAACAGTCCAATACGAGAACCACAGTCCCTGCCACAGGTGGGACAGACACTCATTGAGAGTAAGGGAGGGTGGGACAGGTTTGCCGCGCGTTCCTTCCGCTGCCTGTACTTGTTTTCTGCATGCACTCGGCGATGAGACTCGAGGCACTTAGCGCCCTCCCGGATGCACTTCCTCCACTCAGGGCAGTCTTTGGCCAGGGACTCCCAGGTGTCAGTGGAGATGCCGCACTTCATCAGGGAGGCTTTGAGGGTGTCCTTGTAACGTTTCCTCTGTCCACCCTTGGCTCATTTGCCATGAAGCAGTTCCGAGTAGAGCGCTTGCTTTGGGAGTCTCGTGTCTGGCATGTGGACAATGTGGCCTGCCCAGTGGAGCTGATCAAGTGTGGTCAGTGCTTCAATGCTGGGGATGTTGGGCTGGTCGAGGACGCTAATGTTGGTGCGTCTGTCCTCCCAGGGGATTTGTAGGATCTTGCGGAGGCATCGTTGATGGTATTTCATCAGGGAGGCTTTGAGGGTGTCCTTGTAACGTTTCCTCTGTCCACCCTTGGCTCGTTTGCCATGAAGGAGTTCTGAGTAGAGCGCTTGCTTAGCGTAAGGCCCATGCTTTCGTATGCCTCAGTAAATACGTCGACCAGAGGAGTTCAGCCTCTGACTGTGCGCAGATGCAGGCGTCATCCATGTACTGTAGCTCGATGACAGAGGTTGGGGTGGTCTTGGACCTGATCTGGAGGTGGCGAAGGTTGAACAGGTTCCCACTGGTTCTGTAGTTTAGTTCCACTCCAGCGGGGAGCTTGTTGACTGTTAAGGTGGAGCATGGCAGCGAGGATGATTGAGAAGCGGGTTGGGGCGATGACACAGCCCTGCTTGACCCCAATCCAGACGGAGCTTGGGTCTGTAATAGATCCGTTGGTCATGATCACGGCCCGCATGTCATCGTGGAGCAGGTGGAAGATGTTGACGAACTTTTGGGGGCATCCGATTTATATCATTCCACTGCTGTATCTCATTTGGATATCTCTCTCGCCAGGTTATTATTATATTTGGTGCCCACAAGCTCTGCAAACATGAACCCTTCTAAGAATACTATTCCAGAATTTGTGCAGAACCCGTATTACTTGTTATGCCACTAGGTGGCAATCTGACAGGTATTCAAATGTTAAATTATAACATTGGTTTGAAACAATTATCTGTCATGCCATTAGGTGGTGCTGCATTATCTTCTCCACACAAATCTCACAAGATGCTTTCGGAATAACAGTCGCCATTTTTTCTTAGTAACAGAAATTTCTAATGCCCAAAATAAGGGTTCAGGCAAAATAATTTTTTTTAAATTACATAATTTATCTCACAATAACATACATACATTTTTCCATTGAATCATCTTTTGTGTCTTTTAATAATAAGAACATAAGAAATGGGAACAGGAGTAGGCCATACGGCCCCTCGAGCCTGTCCGCCATTCAATAAGATCATGGCTGATCCGATCATGGACTCAGCTCCACTTCCCCGCCCGCTCCCCATAACCCCTTATCCCCTTAATATTTTTATTTGAAGGCCTCATCCTCTTTTAAAAACTTAGGCCTAGAAATTGGAGATTGCTAAAAACATGCCGGTGTCACCACAGGCTGCCAAATGGCCAGTACTGGCAGGACCGGTAATTTGGCACTGGTTGCCAATTAACTTTAGCCCAACACTAAACTTACTGTGCAAGGCCATCCTGGTGGTATTAGTCCCGGCAGCAGGCCCGATGAAGCATCACTGTAGCATCACTGCAGCAAGAACAGCCTTCTATTAAAGCAAGGCTGTCATTCTAGAGAGCAGCTCAGTCCCTTACAGGGGAACTGCCATAGAATCATAGAAAAATTGTGACATTCAGCCCATTGTGTCTGTGTCAGTCGGAAAAGAGTTACCCAGCCAAATCCCACCTTCCAGCACTAGGTCCACAGCCCTGTAGGTTACGCCGCTTTAAGTGCACATCCAAGTACCTTTTAAATGAGATGAGGGTTCCTGCCTCTAAAACCCTTTCAGGCAGTGTGTCAGGCAGGGTGGGTGGGGAGCCTGGTTTGTTGCACACTCCTTCTGCTGTCTGAGTTTGTTTTCTGCATGCTCTTGGCGACGAATCTTGAAGTGCTCAGCGCCCTTCCGGATGCTCTTCCTCCACTTAGGGCAGACTTAGAAACATAGACATATAAACATAGAAAATAGATGCAGGAGTAGGCCATTCGGCAGACATCCACCACCTTCTAGTTGAAGACATGTTTCCTCATCTCCCTGCTAATCCTTCTACCAGCTACTTTAAATATATCATCATCATACGCAGTCCCTTGAAATTGAGGAAGACTTGCTTCCACTCTAAAAGTGAGTTCTCAGGTGACTGTACAGTCCAATATGGGAATTACAGTCTCTGTCACAGATGGGACAGACAGTCATTGAAGGAAAGGGTGGGTGGGGTGTCTGGTTTGCCGCACACTCCTTCTGCTGTCTGCGTTTGTTTTCTGCATGCTCTTGGCGACGAGTCTTGAGGTGCTCAGCAACCTCCCAGATAGAAACATAGAAACATAGAACATAGAAAATAGGTGCAGGAGCAGGCCATTCAGCCCTTCTAGCCCTTCAGTTCATGGCTGAACATGAAACTTCAGTACCCCATTCCTGCTTTCTCGCCATACCCCTTGATCCCCCGAGTAGTAAGGACTTCATCTAACTCCCTTTTGAATATATTTAGTGAATTGGCCTCAACTACTTTCTGTGGTAGAGAATTCCACAGGTTCACCACTCTCTGGGTGAAGAAGTTTCTCCTCATCTCGGTCCTAAATGGCTTACCCCTTATCCTTAGACTGTGACCCCTGGTTCTGGACTTCCCCAACATTGGGAACATTCTTCCTGCATCTAACCTGTCTAAACCCGTCAGAATTTTAAACGTTTCTATGAGGTCCCCTCTCATTCTTCTGAACTCCAGTGAATACAAGCCCAGTTGATCCAGTCTTTCTTGATAAGTCAGTCCCACCATCCCGGGAATCAGTCTGGTGAATCTTCGCTGCACTCCCTCAATAGCAAGAATGTCCTTCCTCAAGTTAGGAGACCAAAACTGTACACAATACTCCAGGTGTGGCCTCACCAAGGCCCTGTACAACTGTAGCAACACCTCCCTGCCCCTGTACTCAAATCCCCTCGCTATGAAGGCCAACATGCGATTTGCTTTCTTAACCGCCTGCTGTACCTGCATGCCAACCTTCAATGACTGATGTACCATGACACCCAGGTCTCGTTGCACCTTCCCTTTTCCTAATCTGTCACCATTCAGATAATAGTTTGTCTCTCTGTTTTTACCACCAAAGTGGATAACCTCACATTTATCCACATTATACTTCATCTGCCATTCATTTGCCCACTCACCTAACCTATCCAAGTCACTCTGCAACCTCATAGCATCCTCCTCACAGCTCACACTGCCACCCAACTTAGTGTCATCCGCAAATTTGGAGATACTACATTTAATCCCCTCATTTAAATCATTAATGTACAATGTAAACAGCTGGGGCCCCAGCACAGAACCTTGCGGTACCCCACTAGTCACTGCCTGCCATTCTGAAAAGTACCCATTTACTTCTACTCTTTGCTTCCTGTCTGACAACCAGTTCTCAATCCATGTCAGCACACTACCCCCAATCCCATGTGCTTTAACTTTGCACATTAATCTCTTGTGTGGGACCTTGTCGAAAGCCTTCTGAAAGTCCAAATATACCACATCAACTGGTTCTCCTTTGTCCACTTTACTGGAAACATCCTCAAAAAATTCCAGAAGATTGTCAAGCATGATTTCCCTTTCACAAATCCATGCTGACTTGGACTTATCATGTCACCATTTTCCAAATGCGCTGCTATGACATCCTTAATAATTGATTCCATCATTTTACCCACATGAGGTCAGGCTGACCGGTCTATAATTCCCTGTTTTTTCTCTCTCCCTCCTTTTTTAAAAAGTGGGGTTACATTTGCTACCGTCCACTCGATAGGAACTGATCCAGAGTCAATGGAATGTTGGAAAATGACTGTCAATGCATCCGTTATTTCCAAGGCCACCTCCTTAAGTACTCTGGGATGCAGTCCATCAGGCCCTGGGGATTTATCGGCCTTCAATCCCATCAATTTCCCCAACACAATTTCCCGACTAATAAAGATTTCCCTCAGTTCCTCCTCCTTACTAGACCCTCTGACCCCTTTTATATCCGGAAGGTTGTTTGTGTCCTCCTTAGTGAATACCGAACCAAATTACTTGTTCAATTGGTCTGCCATTTCTTTGTTCCCCGTTATGACTTCCCCTGATTCTGACTGCAGGGGACCTACGTTTGTCTTTACTAACCTTTTTCTCTTTACATACCGATAGAAACTTTTGCAATCCGCCTTAATGTTCCCTGCAAGCTTCTTCTCGTACTCCATTTTCTCTGCCCTAATCAAACCCTTTGTCCTCCTCTGCTGCGTTCTAAATTTCTCCCAGTTCCCGGGTTCGCTGCTATTTCTGGCCAATTTGTATGCCACTTCCTTGGCTTTAATACTATCCCTGATTTCCCTTGATAGCCACGGTTGAGCCACCTTCCCTTTTTTATTTTTACGCCAGACAGGAATGTACAATTGTTGTAATTCATCCATGCGGTCTCTAAATGTCTGCCATTGCCCATCCACAATCAACCCCTTAAGTATCATTGGCCAATCTATCCTAGCCAATTCACGCCTCATACCTTCAAAGTTACCCTTCTTTAAGTTCTGGACCATGGTCTCTGAATTAACTGTTTCATTCTCCATCCTAATGCAGAATTCCACCATATTATGGTCACTCTTCCCCAAGAGGCCTCACACAATGAGATTGCTAATTAATCCTCTCTCATTACACAACACCCAGTCTAAGATGGCCTCCCCCCTAGATGCTCTTCCTCCACTTAGGGCAGACTTAGAAACATAGACATATAAACATAGAAAATAGTTGCAGGAGTAGGCCATTCGGCCCTTCGAGCCTGCACCGCCATTCAATGAGTTCATGGCTGAACATGCATCTTCAGTACCCCATTCCTGCTTTCTCGCCATACCCCTTGATCCCCCTTGGGCCAGGGATTCCCAGGTGCCAGTGGGGATGTTGCATTTAATCAAGGAGGCTTTGAGGGTGCGGTTTTGGCTGCCCCCAAAAGTTTAAATATATGGCCCCTGGTTATTTACCCCTCTGCTAAGGGAACTAGGTCCTTCCTGGCCACTCTATCTAGGCCTTCATAATGTTATACACCTCAATTAAATCTTCCCTCAGCCTCCTCTGTTCCAAGGAAAACAACCCCAGCCTATCCAATCTTTCGTCATAGCTAATGTTTTCCAGTCCTGGCAATATCCTCATAAATTTCCTCTGCACCCATTCTGGTACAATCACATCCTTCCTGTAATGTGGTGACCAGCACTGCACACAGTACTCAAGCTGTGGCCTAACTCGTGTTGTATACAGTTCTAGCATAACTTCCCTGCTCTAGTATTCTATGCCTCGGCTAATAAAGGAAAGCATTCCGTGTGCCTTTTTAACTATCTTATCAAACTGTCCTGCTACCTTTAAGGATCTGTGGACATACACTCCAAGGTCCCTGTGTTGTTCCACACCTCTCAGTATCCTGCCATTTATTGTGTATTCCCTTGCCTTGTTGCCCCTCCCCAAATGTATTATCTCACACTTTACAGGATTGAATTCCATTTGCCACTTTTCTGACCAACTGACCAGTTCATCAATATCCTCCTGTAGTCTAGAGCTTTCTTCTTCATTGTCAACCACACGGCCAATCTTTGTATCATCTGAAAATGTATTTATCAGCCATGATCTTATTGAATGGCAGTGCAGGCTCATAGGGCCGGATGGCCTGCTCCTGCACCTATTTTCTATGTTTCTATGTTTCTACATTTAAGTCTAAATCATTAATATATACTGGATACAGCCTTCCAGTCACAAAAACTCCCCTTAACCATCACCCTTTGCTGCCTGCCACTGAGCCAATTTGGATCCGCTTTGCCACTCTCCCTTGGATATTTTATAGTCTTAGTTTAATTGAAGTTCTATTTATTCTGGAGATCTAAATCAGCCATGTGCAGTTCAAATGGAGTTCCTCATAAAGCTAGTTTCTCTCAATATAGATCCAGGGCATTATACCTCCTAGCTAGAGGGCACTATAGATTTTATCGTTACACCTTTCCTTTCATAAGAAACAAAATTAATTAAAGTGAGCTTCAATATTAACTGGAAATTAATGTAAACAACATCATAAACCAGGGAAGGGGTACCCAGAGTCTTGCACACAGGACTCCAGCTTTGTGCAGAGGGGTCAACACTGCAAGACAAGTCCTTTACCTACAGGGGTCTGGAGGGCCTCCAGAAGGAAGGATGTGGGATCAGAGCACCAAGGCTGTCATTGCCAGCAACATCACTCCCAGGACCTGGTTCCATTAAACAAAGAAGTTTCATGACCTCAGGCGAATGGTCAAGGTCAGTGAATGCATCTTCAAAAGCCATCTCCTTCCAAATACACCACTAGCCTCACACACTTCTCAATGCACGACCCGCCCCCGCCCACCCCACCCCCCACCCCCACGAACCCAATCACTCACCTACCAACAATCTGTTCCAAACATCAGGCACACCTCCCATTCCTAGCTTTGCCTCATCCCCTTGGGGCAGACGGTGCTGACCATTCTTGGCAGGGGCATGATTGAGCCCTTGGCCAGCAGCAAGGCTGGAAAGCTACACGATACCAGTATCCTCATACGTTATCCTCCTTCTCACATGGACCTATTGTTGTCCCGTCCTGACCTCACCACAACCCCACACGCGTCTTCCTCATTTCATAAACCCAAGAAATGCAGCCTGCCTGGCCAGTGCTTGACCAAGAAGAGGGAGAGGGAGAGGAGAGTGAAGAAGAAGAAGAAGAAGAAACACTCCTTCTTCTGCTAGCTCCTAGCCACCAGCTCTTCAAGATCATCCTGCAAGGTCATCTGCAATAACCCACATTTAAATTCAGCAGCCTTCCATCAGCCATGCTGCAGCCACTGGTAGCACTGTGTGACATCTGTCAGATTGGCAAAGGCACACACAAGACTAAGTTTTAGTTATAGTTACTAAGGGAATGCACAAGAGTGATCAGTGCTTTCTTGATATCATATTGGATAGATATATGTATAAATTTGGATTGGAAAGTTTGCTTTGTGGTGGACTTTATTGTATTGTGGTCAAGTGGACGCTGTGATGGTCAGTAACAGAGGGAATGTAGGGACAAATGTTGAAAGGGGAATTGGGGTTGTGGTTACTGGTACTGCAGGCAAATTATTCCATCCCGGATATCACGGCCAGAAAGGGACTGTCTGGTTTGCATCCTTCCTTCTGCTTCCTCCTCTTTTGCATCTTCCTCTTCCTTCTATGAATGGATGTTGTAAATCTGAATTAAAAGCATAAAATGCTGGAGATACTCAACAGGTCAGGCAGCATCTCAACCTGAGACGTGAACTCTGTTTCTCTCTCCACAGATTCTGTCTGACCTTCTGAGCATTTCCAGCATTTTCTGTCTTCTCTGAGTGCTCCTTTACTATGCAAGGCCTTGCAAGCATCCAGCAGCACTCCCTGCACACTTATTTTTTTTTTTACATGTATTGCACCAAGCCACTACTTCAATAAAATATCAAAAATCCAGTCCAAAAGCTTAAGTGCAAACTTATCTGAAAGATGTGTGTGTCCCTTTAAGAAGTACCAACAGCGTCTCTGTCAGTCTTCTGCACGCTCGCTTTTCAGAACGAGCTTAGGAGCGAGTGTTACACTCAGCGTTAAGGTTGAAGTTCACACTTTCCATATTTGCTACAGGGCCGTAAGGCTCTCCCTAAAATGGTAGCTGCCGAATTTCATGCTAGAGAAGGGAATTAGAGTGACTGCCATCATTTTTCAACAGGATTGCAGTGCTAACTCTTGATGGTAAGAAGCCTAATTTCTGGGCCTCGTGAAAGTTGGACTTGATATTTTTGCCCACAGCTGTGACTGCGCATGTGCAGTTCATCCAATTTCCAAAGACACATCCAAACCATTTAGTCAGCTGTACTGCAGGAATATTTTTCTTCATAATCCAGCAGTTTCTGCTTTGTTTTTTTTAAAGAAAATTTTGAACAGATTTTCAGATAAAAATTTATATTGAATATTTTCTAAAAGATGACATCTGAAAGAAAGGCAGAAAATGGCACACTGTATTGAGTACACACCGACTGTAGCTTTTGCTTGGTGCTCTATAAACTTCAGACCATGTTGGAACCTTTCATCAGTTCAGTTGACGGGTCTCAACCAAAATGTTTACCTGTCTTTTTCTTTCAGAATCCCACCACTCATCGTTTTTTTAATCACTATTGAAGAAGCAACTCTTTACGTTAAATTAATGTATTGATACATCTAAATTGTTTTCCAAACAGACTTTTTATTTGTTTTTATTCAAAAGGAATGGACTGCAATTTGTCCTCTGTCTATATAAGTTTCACTCAGAGCCAGAAATTCTATAATTGAAAATAATATGTTGAATTTATAATGTTACAAATGACTAGAGACACTGAGATTGAATATGTCCCTGAAGCAGCTTATTCATGGTGAGCAGGCTCCAGTATAATGTTTATAAATGGACTACAGAGCAATAGACTCAGCTGGAAATTATTATGTAATGGAATGCTACCCTATTTATGCTTACGACTCAGTGGGCAAATTTGGGTGAGCCTGGATAACCCTTGTGCGTGGTCAGTAATTGATAGGAGATTAACTCACTAAATCATTTTACAGCATAATTTTTTACACACAAAAAGCCTGGATCATTTCCAGTCACCCACTGACATGCTATTTCAGTGATAACTCAGCTTCACTTTGGAACTCAGGAAGAAAAGGGATTTGATCGCATAGTACTATTTAGGATCAGAAAAGAGCAACTTAAGTATGATGATCTTCTATAAAAACAGAAAAATCTGGCACTGAATAGCTGTAAACAAGCAAAATCTGTCAAACAGTTTGAAAAAAGCTGACAGACACCCAACTCAAAAATAGCTGAATATAGATTTATGACAAAGGCCATGGCTTTAAGGTGACCGAGTAGGGTAAATTCATTTTTTATTACATAGTTTCAGGAATTTGACCAGTGCTTTAGAAAACACATTGTACAATTTTATTTATTTTTCTTATGAAAGCTAAAACCCAACACTATATTGTCACAATGAATGTGTAGCACGCTGTGAGCTTGTTATAACTGAAGTAATGAGCACACTCGATATTCCATCACTTGCATTACAAGGAAATGCAAAACTACAAAGAGTGATCCCTGTGCCCCCCCCACCCCCCCCACCCACTATTAACCCTCTGTCATGGCTCCATTCACAGCCACTGGTTTCTTTTCAAAATGATTTCTTCTCAGGACATGGGCGACGCTAGCAAGGCCAGATTTATTGCCCATCTCTAGTTGCCCTGAGAAAGTGGTGGTGGTGGGCCTTTGCTTTAAACCGCTGCAGTCCTTGTGGCGATAATGTTCCCAAAATTGTTTTAGGTAGGGCATTCCAGGACAGCATTGATGAAGGAATGTCGATATATCTCCAGGTCAGGATGATGTGTGATCTGGAGGAGAACTTGGAGGCGATGATATTCTTTTTTGGTGGCAGAGGTCGCAGGGAGGGAGGTTCTGTCAAAGTAACCTTGATGAGTTGCTGCAATACACCCTGTAGATTGTACATATTGCAGCTACAGTGTGCCCTCTGATTCTTAACTATTGAGTCTAGTGATAGGGCACAAATCAAGCAAACTTAAAAAAATGTTTTATTTGTTCATCGGATGTGGGCATCACTGGCAAGGCCAGCATTTATTGCCCATCCTTAATTCCCCTTAAGACAACTGAGTGACTTGCTGGGCCATTTCAGAGGACACTTAAGAATCAACCACATTGCTGTTGATCTCGAATCACGTAGGTCAGACCGGGTAAGTACGGCAGCTTTCCTTCCTTAAAGGACATTTGTGAACCAGATGGGTTTTTCCGACACCAATAGTTTCATGGTCACCATTACTGATAATAGCTTTTTATTCCAGATTTATTTAATTAAGTAAATTTAAATTCCCCAGTTGCCATAGTGGGATTTGAACTCACGACTCTGGATCATTAGTCCATGCCTCTGGATTACTAGTCCAGAACACTATGCTAATTGACCCAATTATTTCAGGACTGGACTGTTCTGACCTGGATGGCATTGAGATTATGGAATGTCATTATGGATGCACCCATCCATTACTCTCCTTATTTGAGCCTTGTAGATGTGGAGAGGCTTCGAGGGGTTAGAAGGTGATCCACTCATTGCAGAATACCAAGCCTCTGCCCTGCTTTTCAAGCGATAGTGTTGCTGTAGCTAGTTCAATTCAGCCTCTGGTCAATTATAATCTGCAAGATGTTGATGATAGGAGACCAGGCAGGTAGGGTAGGAGTCCCCAGAGTGCATCTTGCTCGCTAACCAGTTCACGGTTCTGGATAATTGTGAGGGCGATGGTTCCTCTGGGAGAGCAGCCAGAGCCAAGTCCATGGCACTATGGGTGGCTCAGCTGCACAGGGGGGGGAGGAAGAAGTGTAAAGGCAATAGTGATAGGGCATTTGATAGTTAGGGGAACATACATGCATTTCTGCAGCCGTGGATGTGACTCCAGGATGGTATGTTGCCTCCTGGTGCCAGCATCAAGGATGTCACTGAGCGGCTGCAGGACACTCTGGGGGAGGAGGATGATCAGCCAGAGGTCGTTGTCCATATCGGTACCAGCGACATAGGCAGAAAGAGGGATGAGGTCCTGCAGGTAGATTATAGGGAGCTAGGAGAGAGATTAAAAAGCAGGACCTCAAAGGTAGTAATCTTTGGATTACTGCCGGTGCCATGTGCTAGTGAGTACAAAAATAGGAGGATAGAGTAATGAATATGTGGCTGGAGAGATGGTGCAGGAGGGAGGGCTTTAGATTCCTGAGGCATTGGGACCATTTCTGGGGGAGATGGGACTTGTACAAGCCGGATGGGTTGCACCTCAACAGAGCCGGGACCAATATCCTCGCGAGGAGGGGGGTGGGAAGCGGGGGCGGGGGAGGTGTTTGCTAGTGCCATTGGGGAGGGTTTAAACTAGCTTCCAGGGGGATAGGAACCTGAGAGAATTGTCAGAAGGGAGAGAAGCCAAGCTGGAAATGGAAGGCAGAAAATGAGTTTGAAAGGCAGAGAAACCAAAGGCTAGAAAATAGTCAACAAGGTAGTTTGACAGTGCTAAATGGTATATACTTTAATGCAAGGAGTCTAAGCAAAAAGGCAGATGAGCTAAGGGCACAGATAGACATTGTGGTATTATGATATTATAGCCATTACTGAGACATGGCTGAAAGAAGGGCAGGAATGGCAGATCAACATTCCTGGTTATAGGGTTTTCAGGCGAGTTAGAAAGGGAGTTAAAAAAGGAGGGGGTGTCTCAGTATTGATTAAAGAAACAATTGCAGCTGTGAGGAGAGATGATATAATAATAATAATAACTTTTATTTATATAGCGCCTTTAATGTAGTAAAAAGTCCTCAGGAGTTTCACAGCAGTGTTATAAGACAAAACAAATAAATTTGACACCGAGCCACAAAAGAAGAAATGAAGGCAGATCACCAAAAGCTTGGTTCAAGAGGTAGGTTTTAAGGAGCATCTTAAAGGAGGAAAGACAGGTGGAGAAGTGGAGATGTTTAGGGAGGGAGTTCAGAGCTTAGGACCCAAACAGCTGAAGGCATGGCCACCGATAGTTGAGCAGTTATAATGAGAGATGTTCAGGAGGGCAGAATTTGAGGAGCGTAGACATCTTGTGGGGTTGTGAGGCTGAAAAATATTACAGAGATAGGAAGGGGCAAGGCCATGCATGGAGTGATTTGTAAATAAGGATGAGAATTTTGAAATCGAGGCATTGTTTAACCGGGAGCCAATATAGCTCAGGAAGCACAGGGGTGATGGGTGATCATGACTTCGTACAAGTTAGGACATGGGCTGCTGAGTTTTTGATACCTCAAGTTTACGTAGTGTAGAATGTGGGAGGCCAGCCAGGCATGAGTTGGAGTAGTCAAGTCTAGAGGTAACAAAGGCATGAATGAGGGTTTCAGCAGCAGAAGAGCTGAGGCAGGGGCAGAGGCGGGCAATATTACGGAGGTGGAAAAAGGTAGTTTTCGTTATGCTGCAGATATGTGGCTGGAAACAAATTTCAGGGTCAAATATGACACCTAGGTTGTGAACAGTCTTGTTCAACCTCAGATTGATGCTAGGGAGAGGGATGGAGTCAGTGGTTAGGGAACGCAGTTTGTGGTGGGGACCAAAGATAATGGCTTCGGTCTTCCCAATATTTAATTGAAGAAAATTTCTGCTCATCCAGTACTGGATGTCGGACAAGCAATCTGACAATTTAGATACCAAGCAGGTATCGCGAGAAGTGGTGGAGAGGTAGAGCTGGGTGTCGTCAGCGTACATGGGGAAACTGACTCTGTGTTTTAGGATGATATCATCAAGGGGCAGTATATAGATGAGAAATAAGAAGGGGCCAAGGACAGATCCTTGGGGGACACCAGAGCTAACGATGCGGGAGTGGGAAGAGAAGCTATTGCAGGAGATTTTTTGGCTACGATTAAATAGATAAGAATGGAACCAGGCGAGTGCAGTCCCACCCAGCTGGCCAATGGTTGAGAAGCGTTGGAGGAGTGGTCAATTGTGTCAAAGGCTGCAGACAGGTCCAGAAGGATGAGGAGGGACAGTTTACCTTTGTCACACTCACAAAGGATGTCATTTGTGACTTTGATGAGAGCCGATTCGCTACTGTGGCAGGGGCGAAAACCAAATTGAAGGGATTCAAACATTGAATTCTTGGAAAGATGGTCACGGATTTGGGAGGCGACAACACATTCAAGTACTTTGGACAGGAAAGGAAGGTTGGAGAAATAGGCGACAGCTAGCAAGCAAAGTGGAGTCAAGGGTTGTTTTTTTGAGGAGAGCAGATTTGAAGGAGAGGGGAGAGTACCTGAGGAGAGAGAACCTTTAACAATGTCGGCTAACATGCGAGCCAAAAAAGGAAGTTGGGTGGTCAGCAGTTTAGTAGGAATAGGGTAACGGAAGCAGGAAGTGGGTTTCGTGGACAAGGTGAGCTTGGAGAGATCAAGGGCAGGGATCAAAATTATTTTAGAAGGATCATTAAATGAGGCTATATGGGTTGAACGAAAGAACAAGAAAGGGGAAATCACACTGCTGGGAGTGTATTATAGGCCCCCAAACAGTCAATGGGAGATAGAAGAGCCAATATGTAGGTACATTTCTGACAAGTGCAAAAACAACAGGGTAGTAATAGTGGGGGATTTCAATTACCCTAATATGAACTGGGATACTATCAGTGTAAAAGGTACAGAGGGCACAGAATTCCTAAATTGTATTCTGGAGAACTTTTTTTGAGCCAATATGTAGCAATTCCACCAAGAAAGAGGGGGGCGGCAGTTCTGGATTTAGTTTTAGGGAATAAAGCTGGGCAGGTGGAAGGAGTATCAGTGGAATAGCATTTCTGTGGTAGTGATCATAATTCAGTTAGTTTTAGCATAATTATGGATAAGGACAAAGAAAAAACAGCAGTAAGGGTTCTAAATTGGGGAAAGGCCAATTATACTAGGCTGAGAGGTGACGTAGCAAAAGTGGACTGGAAACAATTACTTGAGGGTAAGAGCAGTGCCAGAGCAGTGGGAGGCATTCAAGAAGGAGGAACATGGAGTTCAGGGTAAACATGTTCCCACAAAGAAAAATGGTAGAATTGCCAAGTTTAGAGCCCCCTGGATGACAAGGTGCACAGAGGGTACGATATGGCAAAAAAGGGAAGCCTATGTCAGAAATTCTGAGCTCAGTACTGCAGAAAGACGAGAAAAGTATAGAAAGTGCTCGGGTGAAATTAAGAAGGAAATTAGGAAAACAAAAAGAGGCAAGTAGAATCAAAGAAAACCCAAAGATGTTTTACAATTACATAAAGAGCAAGGAAAGAATAGGGCCTATTAGGGACCAAAATGGTGATTTATGTGTGGAGGATGTGGGTAAGATACGTAATGAATACTTTGTGGCTGTCTTTACACAAAAGGAGGATGATGCCAACATTGAAGTTCAGGAGAAAGATAGTGAAATAAACAGGGAGAGAGGAAGTATTAAGGGGTTTAGCATCCTGGATGAAATATATCTGAGGATGTTAAAACAAGCAAGGGAGGAAATTGCGGAGGCTCTGACCATCATTTTCCAATCCTCCCTAGCTACAGGATTTGTGCTAGAGGACTGGAGAAATGCTAACGTTGTTCCATTGTTTAAAAAAGGAGGAAGCGATATACCGAGCAATTACGCCAGTTAGTTTAACCTCAGTGGTGGGCAAATTATTGGAATCAATACTGAGGGACAGTATAAACCTTCATTTAGAAAGACACAGATTAATCAAGGACAGTCAGCATGGATTTGTTAAGGGTAGGTCATGTTTGACTAACTTGATTGAATTTTTTGAGGAGGTAACGATGAGGGTCGATGAGGGAAGTGTGTTTGGTGTAGTCTACATGGATTTTAACAAGGCTTTAGACAAGATCCCATATGGCAGTCTGGTCAAAACAATAAAAACCCAAGGGATCCAAGGGAGAGTGGCAAATTGGATCCAAAATTGGCTCAGTGGCAGGCAGCAAAGGGTAATGGTTTGATGGGAGTTTTGCGACTGGAAGGCTGTTTCCAATGGGGTTCCACAGGGCTCAGTGCTCGGACACTTACTTTTTGCAGTATATATTAATGATTTGGACTTAATTGTAGGGGGCATGATAAAGAAATTTGCAGATGATACAAAAATTGGCTGTGTGGTTGACAGTGATGAGGAAAGCTTTAGACTGCAGGAAGATAGCGATGAACTGGTCAGTTGGGCAGAAAAGTGGCAAATGGAATTAAATCCAGAAAAGTGTGAGGGAATGCATTTGGGGATCAGTGGGGGGATATTGAGATGTGAAGAAGAACAGAGGGACCTTGGAGTATTGATGATTTGGACGAGGGGATTAAATGTAGTATCTCCAAAT
Source organism: Pristiophorus japonicus (assembly GCF_044704955.1). Taxonomy (NCBI): domain Eukaryota; kingdom Metazoa; phylum Chordata; class Chondrichthyes; family Pristiophoridae; genus Pristiophorus; species Pristiophorus japonicus. The sequence continues at coordinate 94,022,855 of NC_091978.1, read as the reverse complement.
TTGTGGATGACACTAAGTTGGGTGGCAGTGTGAGCTGCGAGGAGGAAGCTATGAGGCTGCAGAGTGACTTGGATAGGTTAGGTGACTGGGCAAATGCATGGCAGATGAAGTATAATGTGGATAAATGTGAGGTTATCCACTTTGGTGGTAAAAACAGAGAGACAGACTATTATCTGAATGGTGACAGATTAGGAAAAGGGGAGGTGCAACGAGACCTGGGTGTCATGGTACACCAGTCATTGAAGGTTGGCATGCAGGTACAGCAGGCGGTTAAGAAAGCAAATGGCATGTTGGCCTTCATAGCGAGGGGATTTGAGTACAGGGGCAGGGAGGTGTTGCTACAGTTGTACAGGGCCTTGGTGAGGCCACACCTGGAGTAGTGTGTACAGTTTTGGTCTCCTAACTTGAGGAAGGACATTCTTGCTATTGAAGGAGTGCAGCAAAGGTTCACCAGACTGATTCCTGGGATGGCAGGACTGACATATCAAGAAAGACTGGATCAACTGGGCTTGTACTCACTGGAGTTCAGAAGAATGAGAGGGGATCTCATAGAAGCGTTTAAAATTCTAATGGGTTTAAACAGGTTAGACGCAGGAAGAATGTTCCCAATGTTGGGGAAGTCCAGAACCAGGGGTCACAGTCTAAGGATAAGGGGTAAGCTATTTAGGACCGAGATTAGGAGAAACTTCTTCACCCAGAGAGTGGTGAACTTGTGGAATTCCCTACCACAGAAAATTGTTGAGGCCAATTCAATAAATATATTCATAAAGGAGTTAGATGTAGTCCTTACTACTCGGGGGATCAAGGGGTATGGCGAGAAAGCAGGAATGGGGTACTGAGGTTGAATGTTCAGCCATGAACTCATTGAATGGCGGTGTAAGCTCGAAGGGCCGAATGGCCTACTATGTCTACAGATCCTTAAAACTAGCAGCATAGGTCGATAAGGTAATTAAAAAGGCATACGGAATGCATTACTTTATTAGCCGAGGCATAGAATACAAGAGCAGGAAAGTTATGCTTGAACTATATATAACATTAGTTAGGCCACAGCTTGATACTGCGTGCAATTCTGGTCACCACATTATAGGAAGGATGTGATTGCACTCGAAAGGGTGCAGCGGAGATATATGAGGATGTTGCCAGGACTGGAAAATTTTAGCTATGAGGAAAGATTGGATAGGCTGGGATTGTTTTCCTTGGAACAGAGGAGGCTGAGGGGAGATTTAATTAAGGTGTATAAAATTATGAGGGGCCTAGATAGGACGGACCTATTTCCCTTAGCAGAGGGGTCAATACCAATGGCCATCGATTTAAAGTAGTTGGTAGAAGGATTAGCGGAGAGATGAGGAAGAATTTCTTCACCTAGAGGGTGGTGGGATTCTGCAATTCACTGCCTGAAAGGGTGACAGAGGCAGAAACCCTCATCACATTTAAAAGGCACTTGGATGTGCACTTAAAGAGCCATAACCTACAGGGCTACGGACCTAGTGCTCGAAGATGGGATTAGGCTTTTTCAACCGGCATGGACATGATGGGCTGAGTAGCTTCCTTCTGTGATGTAATTTTAGAGACATAGACATAGAAAATAGGTGCAGGAGTAGGCCACTCGGCCCTTCTAGCCTGCACCGCCATTCAAGGAGTTCATGGCTGAACATGCAACCTCAGTACCCCATTCCTGCTTTCTCGCCATACCCCTTGATCCCCCTAGTAGTAAGGACTACATCTAACTCCTTTTTGAATATATTTAGTGAATTGGCCTCAACAACTTTCTGTGGTAGAGAATTCCACAGGTTCACCACTCTCTGGGTGAAGAAGTTTCTCCTCATCTCGGTCCTAAATGGCTTACCCCTTATCCTTAGACTGTGACCCCTGGTTCTGGACTTCCCCAACATTGGGAACATTCTTCCTGCATCTACCCTGTCTAAACCCGTCAGTATTTTAAACGTTTCTGATTCTATGAACAACTTGTCTTGATATAGCGCCTTTAGCACAGTAAAATATGACAAGATGCTTCACAGGATGTTAACAAACCAAATTTGACACCAAGCCACATAAAGAGATATTAGGATAGATAACCAAACGTTTGCTCAAAGAGGTAGGTTTTAAGAAGTGTCTTAAATGAGGAGAAAGGTAGAGAATCAGAGAGGTTAAGGATAGGAATTCTAGAGCTTCAGGCCTAAGCAGCTGAAGGTATGGCCACAAATGGTGGAGCAATTAAAATCGGGGATACACAAGAGATCAGAATTGGAGGAGCGCTGATATCCCAGAGGTCTGAAAGAGGTTACCATGATAGGGAGGGGTGAGACCATGGAGGGATTTGAAAACAAGGATGGGGATTTTAAAGTCACGGTGTTACCGGACTGGGAGGTCAGCTAGCACAAGGGTGATGGGTGAATGCGACTCCGTGCGAGTTATAATACGGGTAGCAGAGTGTTTGATGAGCTCAAGTTTATGAAAGATGCAAGGTCAGAGGCCAGCCAATAGAGCATAGAGCAAGTCTAGAGGTAACCAAGGTATAGATGAGGGTTTAAGCAACAGATGAGCTGAGGCAGGGGCAGAGACGAGCGATATTATGGAATGGAATGGTAAGCAAACAACCCCAATCTTGACCTTACGATAGCTCATTTTCAATCCACTTCAGAAGATTTTCTCTTGCCTTTCCACCTGGTGGACTAATATACTGGGCACAAATTTCCACCATGAGTTGCACCATTTTTTTTGGTGTAACTTGATTTTTCTGGTGTATCGTTTTAGTTCCAAATATGGCCATTTAATTTGCGCCAGTGTAAGTGAGTTAGTTAGGTTTCTTGTTAGGTCAGTAATTTTTTCAAAAGGGGGCGTTCCCAGCCACTTACACCCATTTATGACAATTAACCCAAAAAAAGTTGTACTAAACTAACTTAGGGCAGCGTATGTGTCCACTTTTGTCCACACAGAAAGACATTACTTACAGTTTAGGAATCGGCACAAGTAACTACATTTAAAGCACCAACAAGCACCAAACAAAGCACACAAAGTAATAAGCAATTAATTAACAAATAAAATAGAAGGAAACATAGAAACATAGAAAATAGGTGCAGGAGTAGGCCATTGGGCCCTTCGAGCCTGCACCACCATTCAATATGATCATGGCTGATCATGCAACTTCAGTACCCCATTCCTGCTTTCTCTCCATATCCCTTGACCCCTTTAGCCGTAAGGGCCACATCTAACTCCCTTTTGAATATATCTAACGAACTGGCCTTAACAACTTTCTGTGTTGGAGAATTTCACAGGTTCACAATTCTCTGAGTGAAGAAGTTTTTCCTCATCTCAGTCCTAAATGGCTTACCCCTTATCCTTAGACTGTGACCCCTGGTTCTGGACTTCCCCAACATTGGGAACATTCTTCCTGCATCTAACCTGTCCAAACCAGTCAGAATTTTATATGTTTCTATGAGATCCCCTCTCATTCTTCTAAATTCCAGTGAATATAAGCCTAGTCGATCCAGTCTTTCTTCATATCCCGGGAATCAGTCTGGTGAACCTTCGCTGCACTCCCTCAATAGCAAGAATGTCCTTCCTCAGATTAGGAGACCAAAACTGCATACAATATTCAAGGTGTAGCCTCATCAAGGCCCTGTACAACTGCAGTAAGACCTCCCTGCTCCTATACTCAAATCCTCTCGCTATGAAGGCCAACATGACATTTGCCTTCTTCAACGCCTGCTGTACCTGCATGCCTAACTTTCAATGATTGATGTATCATGACACCCAGATCTCGTTGCACCTCCCCTTTTCCTAATCTGCCTCCATTCAGATAATATTCTGCCTTCCTGTTTTTACCACCAAAGTGGATAACCTCACATTTGTCTACGTTATACTGCATCTGCCATGCATTTGCCCACTCACCTAACCTGTCCAAGTCACCCTGCAGCCTCTTAGCAGCCTCCTCACAGCTCACACTGCCACCTAGCTTGGTGTCATCTGTAAACTTGGAGATATTACACTCAATTCCTTCGTCTAAATCATTAATGTATATTGTAAATAGCTGGGGTCCCAGCACTGAACCTTGCGGTATCCCACTAGTCACTACCTGCCATTCTGAAAAGGACCCGTTGATTCCTACTCTTTGCTTCCTGTCTGCCAACCAGTTCTCTATCCACGTCAATACATTACCCCCAATGCCATGTGCTTTAATTTTGCACACTAATCTCTTGTGTGCGACCTTGTCAAAAGTCTTTTGAATGTCCAAATACACCACATTCATTGGTTCGCCCTTGTCCACTCTACTAGTTACATCCTCAAAAAATTCTAGAAGATTTGTCAAGCATGATTTCCCTTTCATAAATCCATGCTGACTTGGACCGATCCTGTCACTGCTTTCCAAATGCGCTGCTATTACATCTTTAACAATTGATTCCAACATTTTCCCCACTACAGATGTCAGCATAACCGGCCTATAATTCCCTGTTTTCTCTCCCTCCTTTTTTCAAAAGTGGGGTTACATTAGCTACCCTCCAATCCATAGCAACTGATCCAGAGTCTATAGAATGTTGGAAAATGACCACCAATGCATCCACTATTTCTAGGGCCACTTCCTTAAGTACTCTGGGATGCAGACTATCAGGCCCTGGGAATTTATTGGCCTTTAATCCCATCAATTTCCCTAACACAATTTCCTGACTAATATGGATGTCCTTCAGTTCCTCCTTCTCGCTAGACCCTCGGTCCCCTAATATTTCCGGAAGGTTATTAGTGAAGACAGAACCAGAGTATTTGTTCAATTGATCTGCCATTTCCTTGTTCCCCATTATGAATTCCCCTGATTCTGGCTGCAAGGGACCTACATTAGTCTTCACTAATCTTTTTCTCTTCACATATCTACAGAGGCTTTGGCAGTCAGTTTTTATGTTCTCTGCAAGCTTACTCTCATACTCTATTTTCCCCCTTCTAATTGAACCCTTACTCCTCCTCTGCTGAATTTAAATTTCTCCCAGTCCTCAGGTTTGCTGCTTTTTCCGACCAATTTATATGCCTCTTCCTTAGATTAAACACTATCTTTAATTTCCCTTGTTAGCTACGGTTGAGCCACCTTCCCCATTTTATTTTTATGCCGGACAGGGATGTACAATTGTTGAAGTTCATCCATGTGGTCTTTAAATGTCTGCCATTGCCTATCCACCGTCAATCCTTTAAGTATCATTCACCAGTCTATCCTAGCAATTCACATCTCATGCCATCGAAGTTACCTTACTTTAAGTTCAGGACCCTCGTCTCTGAATTAACTGTGTCACTCTCCATCGTAATGAAGAATTCTACCATATTATGGTCACTCTTCCCCAAGGGGCCTCGCACAACAAGATTGCTAATTAATCCTCTCTCATTACATAACACCCAGTCTAGGATGGCCAGTTCTCTAGTTGTATCCTCGACATATTGGTCTAGAAATCCATCTCCACCGTATTGCTACCAGTTTGATTAGCCCAATCTATATGTAGATTAAAGTCACCCATGATAACTGCTGTACCTTTGTTGCACGCATCCCTAATTTCCTGTTTGATGCTATCCCCAACCACACTACTACTGTTTGGTAGTCTGTACACAACTCCCTCTAGCATTTTCTTCCCTTTGGTTTTCCACAGCTGTACCCATACCAGTTCCACATTATCCAAGCTAATGTCCTTCCTTACTATTGTGTTAATCTCTTCTTTAACCAGCATCGCTACCCCACCTCCTTTTCCTTTCTGTCTATCCTTCCTGAATATTGAAGACTGCTGAATGTTGAGTTCCCAGTCTTGGTCACCCTGGAGCCATGTCTCTGTAATCCCAATTACATCATATCCATTAACAGCTATTTGCGCCGTTAATTCATCCATCTTATTATGAATGCTCCTCGCATTGAGAAACAGAGCCTTCAGGCTTATTTTTTTAACACTCTTTGTCCTTTTAGAATTATGTTGCAATGTGGTCCTTTTTGATTTTTACCTTAGATTTCTCTGCCCTCCACCTTTCCTTATCTCCTGTCTACCTTTTGCTTTTGCCCCCATTTTACTTCCATCTGTCTCCTGCATAGATTTCCATCCCCCTGCCATACTAGTTTAAACACTCCCCAACAGCACTAGCAAACACTCCCCCTAGGACATTGATTCCGGTCCTGCCCAGGTGCAGACCATTCGGTTTGTACTGGTCACACCTCCCCCAGAACTGGTTCCAATGTCCCAGGAATTTGAATCCCCCACTCTTGCATCATTCCAAAAGCCACGTGTTCATCTTAACTATCCTGCTATTTCTACTCTGACGAGCACGTGGCACTGGTAGCAATCCTGAGATTACTGCCTTTAATTTAACTCCTAGCTTCCTAAATTCCGCTTGTAAGACCTCTTCCCATTTTTTACCTATATCATTGGTACCTATATGCACCACGACAACTGACTGTTCACCCTCCCCCTCCAGAATGCCCTGCAGCCGCTCCAAGACATCCTTGCCCCTTGCACAAGGGAGGCAACATACCATCCTGGATTCTCAATTGCGGCCACAGAAAGGCCTATCTATTCCCCTTACAATAGAATTCCCTACCACTATAGCTCTGCCACTCTTTTTCCTGCCCTCCTGTGCAGCAGAGCCACCCATGGTCGCATGAATTTGCCTGCTGCTGCCTTCCCCTGATGAGTCATCTCCCCCAATAGTACCCAACACGATATATCTGTTTTGGAGGGAGATGACTGCAGGAGACTCCTGCACTATCTTCCTTCCACTGCTCTTCCTTATGGTCACCCATTCCCTATCTGCCTGTGTAACCTTTAACTGCGGTGTGCTCAACTCACTAATCATGCTATTCACAACATCCTCAGCATCGCGGATGCTCCAGAGTGAATCTATGCGCAGCTCCTGTGCCGCAATGCGGTCTGTCAGGAGCTGCAGCTGGACCCACTTCCTGCACACATATTAGTCAGGGACTCTGGAAGCATCCCTGACTTCCCACATAGCACAGGAGGAGCAAGACATGGATCTGGGCTCTCCTGCCATGACTTAACCCTTAAATTAACTTAATTTGCAACATGCCAAAGGTTACCCACTGATAAGAAAATTACAAGATTAAATACTCACCAATCCATCAGCCAATCACTTACCTGCTTGGCTGTGACATCACACTTCGATTTCTTTTTTCTTCTTTGTTTACTTTTTGCCCCTGCCGGCGGAGGTCGGAGCGGAGCAGGTCAGGAGCAGCGAGGCCCATAAAAGGGGGCCCAGCAGTCGGAGGGAGAACCCTGCCCCTAAAGAACCAAAGTAATAAGCAATCAATAAATAAAATATAAAAAATAGAAGGAACCCTGCACCTAAAGCACCATCTCCAAAGTAATAAGCAAACAATCAATCAATAAATAACAAATAAAAAAAGAGAAGGAACCCTGCACCTAAAGCATCAAGACTAAAGTAATAAGCAATCAATAAATAACAACTAAAAAAATAGAAAGAACCCTGCATCTAAAGCAACAAAATTGATCAGTAAATAGCAAATAAAAAATAGAAGTCCTACCTTAGGTACGCAGCGGGCCGCCAATGAGGGAGCCCATTTGGCCAGGGCTAGGGATGGCGTGCTTCGACCCTTCCCACTCAGCCTGCCAGGAGCTTCTGCACATGCACGCAGACTCTAGCGCGCATGTGCAGAGGTCCCGGCACTGTTTTCAATGCTGGGGCTTGGCTCCGCCCCCAATCCATTGGGTCACGCTGCGCCACGACCGAAGAAAGGCTGGGGAGCGGCCAGAATACCGACATCTCTTTTCGGCGCGCTTGGAGGCGGACAAAAGCGGCGCACCTCGAGTGAGGGCGCCAGAAAAACAGGTTAGGGAAATTCTAGCCCATAGTATCTATGTGGGTGCCACTATCCTTTCTTTAGGGTGACTTCTATTTTGCCCACACTGGGTGTTATGCTCTCTGCCCTGTAGTTTCCGGGGTCATCTCTATGCCCTTATCTAAAGATAAATGTTATTCCCAGATTCCCTAATGATAATGGCAAAGACTTGTTTGACACTGTGTCAAGAACAGCAGACATCTTTGGTTGCACGTTCCAGGCCTGTTTAGCATTGGTTTCTGGCGCTACAGGAATTTCTTAGCCAATCTGTTTGGATTGTTTCCAGGAAGGTTTAAATGTGCTTCCATTGTCTCATATGAAGACATTCCAAAGATCAGCCCATCTGACTTGGCATGGAAAAAACATCTCCCCTCCTCACCAACAACCTTCTGCCCCCACCTCCCCATCAACCCCTACCTCCTCCAGTTTGTGACTGCAGTAGGGGTTTAAACCCTTATGAACTTAACTCTATTTAAAAATAATACTTCAATAAAATACATACCAAGATCGCTCCATGGCAAAATAGTTCAACATTTGCAAAATGCAAAAATGTACATGGGCAAATCTTTCACAGTTTCTTCCTCATGTATGGATTTTTAAAATAATTTGTCACACAAAATATATAAGTCATGTTTTATTTCATATAATTTTCCAAAAATGACAGCAAAGCAAAATACCTTTTTTGGGGGTGTGTGTAAAACATAGTTTAACAATTGATTGTCCAGCCCTCCTGTCTGTATGTTTGTCTACATGAAGAATGCTTTCTGAATATGAGTTGTTGCTGAGAGAGGAATGTGTTTTCCTGGCCTCCCTTGATAACTAAGGGCACTTAGTTATTAAGGGAGGTTTCAGTCATTAGGGCTACTATCTTCAAACAAAGCAGCCTTAAAAGTGGATATGATTGAAGTACTAAAATAATGAAACGATTAGATTCTGTGTGGTTGAATAGGTTATTTGAGATGGCTAGGGTTGGTAGGTCTTGCAGGCATGATTCTAAAATTATTAGGTAAAGATTTAGGTTAGCTGTTAGAAAGTACATTTTTTTCAGAGAGTCATCTTCCTCTGGAACAGATCACTGAAGCATGTGGTGAGTATAGCTTCTCTGCAGTACTCCAATAGCAGACTGGTTTTGAGAGAGGAGGACATTTCCAGTTATAGAGGATTAGCCGGAATCAGAAGAATTGTTCTTCTTGTACTTTGCTTGTTTGTTTTGGAGAGTTGAGAGAAGAATTTCCCAGATTCATCTCAGTTTTTTTTTTGGCCACTGCCAGGAAATTACATAACTGGGAAAGAGCTTGAGTCACTAATGTACATAGTTGTACCAAGTCTGGGTGGGATGGGCTTAATGGACCAGGAGGACTGTTCCTGTCCATTTCGTACGGTTGTGTGGGTGAATTTTAATTTTAATTTTCCAGTCAGTTTACCAATTTACAAAAAATGTCATCAAAGATATGCTTAATTCTTGAAAAGCAAATTTTGCTAAGGGAGCAGAGTTGAGGAAAAGATCCCACATTCCTACTGAAAATTCTGAAGGTGGAGTTACATTGGATTACATAGGATATACAGCACAGAAACAGGCCAATCAGCCCAACCAATCCATGCCCTTGTTTATGCTCCACTCGAGCCTCCTCCTGTCTTTCTTCATCTAAATCTATCAGCAAAACCCTCTATTCCTTTCTGGGGAGTGCAGCCAGAGCCAAATCCACAGGTGGCTCAGCTGCACAGGGTGGGGAGGAAGAAGAATGGAAGAGCTATAGTGGTAAGGGATTCATTGGTCAGGGGAGCAGACAGGCGTTTCTGCGGCCGCAGACGTGACTCCAGGGTGGTATGTTGCTTCCTTGGTGCCAGGGTCAAGGATGTCACTGAGCGGCTGCAGGGCATTCTGGGGGAAGAGGGTGAACAACCAGAGGTCGTGGTCCAGATCGTGACCAATGACATAGGTAGGAAAAGGGATGAGGTCCTGCAGGCAGAGTTTATGGAGCTAGGAGAGAAATTAAAAAGCAGGACCTCAAAGGTAGCAATCTTCAGATTGCTCCCAGTGCCACGAGCTAGTGAGTACAGAAATAGGAGGATAGAGCAGATGAATACGTGGCTAGAGAGATGGTGCAGGAGGGAGGGCTTTAGTTTCCTGAGGCATTGGGACTGCTTCTGGGGGAGGTGGGACCTGTACAAGCCGGACGGGTTACACCTCAACAGAGCCGGGACCAAAATCCTCGGGGGGGCGAGGGGGGTTTTCAAGTGCTGTTGGGGAGGGTTTAAACTAGCTTGGCAGGGGGATGGGAACCTGAAAATAGATTCAGTAGGGAGGGGAGTAAAGCTGGAATTAGAAAGCAAAAATAAAGAAAGTGAGTTTGGAGGAGAGAGGAAACAAGCAGAAAAAAAGGGTAAAAAAACAAATTTAAAGGCTCACTGGGCTAGATTTTCCACTTCACATCACCCATATATCGCCCATATGTCGCCCAAAACGGACTTCTATCACCCATTTTGATCAAAAAGTAGAAACTAGGCCATAAACATTACTGGAAAATTAAGCCCCCAAGTTTCGGCGCACATCGCCGAACTGATCGCTGAGGTGATTGCCCGCACATCGCCCATCCCAACGTTCGGCACATCGCCGGCACTTCGCCAGGCTGATCGCTCGCCGAGAACATCGCTGGATAATAGTTGCTTTTCCCAGACCTTCCTCATCGAAGTGGCACTACGGACGCCATTTTGAATTTCGGAGGAAGGGAGGTGGCAGCAAAAAAACTGCAGCTGAGATATTTGTTAGTTATTTAACATGGAAACATAAAAACATAGAAAATAGGTGCAGAGGTAGACCGTTTGGCCCTTCGACCCTGCACCACGATTCAATAAGATCATGGCTGATCATTCCCTCAGTACCCCTTTCCTGCTTTCTCTCCATAACCCATGATTCCTTTAGCCGTAAGGGCCATATCTAACTCCCTCTTGAATATATCCAATGAACTGGCATCAACAACTCTCTGCGACAGGGAATTCCACAGGTTAACAACTCTCTGAGTGAAGAAGTTTCTCCTCGTCTCAGTCCTAAATGGCTTACCGCTTATCCTTAGACTGTGTCCCCTGGTTCTGGACTTCCCCAACATCGGGAACATTCTTCCTTCATCTAACCTGTCTAGTCCCGTCAGAATCTTGTAAGTTTCTATGAGATCCCCTCTCATCCTTCTAAACTTCAGTGTATAAAGACCCAGTTGATCCAGTCTCTCCTCATATGTCAGTCCCGCCATCCCAGGAATCAGTCTGGTGAACCTTCGCTGCACTCCCTCAATAGCAAGAACGTCCTTCCTCAGATTAGGAGACCAAAACTGAACACAATATTCCAGGTGAGGCCTCACCTAGGCCCTGTATAACTTCAATAAGACCTCCCTGCTCCTATACTCAAATCCCCTGGCTATGAAAGGCAACATACCATTTGCCTTCTTCACCGCCTGCTGTACCTGCATGCCAACTTTCAATGACTGATGAACCATGACACCCAGGTCTCGTTGCACCTCCCCTTTTCCTAATCTGCCGCCATTCAGATAATATTCTGCCTTCGTGTTTTTGCCCCCAAAGTGGATAACCTCACATTTATCCACATTATACTGCATCTGCCATGCATTTGCCCACTCACCTAACCTGTCCAAGTCACCCTGCAGCCTCTTAGCGTCCTCCTCACAGCTCACACCGCCACCCAGTTTAGAGAGATGTGGCGTATTTCTCAGCACGTCACATACTGCTGCATTCGGCAGGTGACTGAAGGCTAATTTACAGATAGATCGACTAAGATTTATACTTATATTTCATTGTACAATTGTAGCTTAGTACAATCGGCATTTTTTAACTGAATAGTACATTTATAACAAGTGAAAAAAATTATTGCAAGTGATTGGGCCTATGCTTTCTGTGCCATTACTCGTAACTGCTCACACGCTGGTTTCTGAAAGGATCAATCAGAGAGGTGGCAGAGTAATGCGTAGACAGAGACAGAGGAGACATAGGAGGCGAGCATACGGCCAACAAATGTACTTGGAAAAGCAATCTTACCTCAACTTGTCTGGAAACATGTGTCTTAGGAGGCTGCGCTTCCAGAAGGAGGTCATCGATGAGATTTTGCGAGCTCGTCAACGGGGATTTGCAGCCTTCCAGCACCATCAGAACCACACTGTCCATTGAGGTAAAGGTTACTGCAGCACTAGCCTTCTACGCATCGGGATCCTTTCAGGCTGGCGACATCTGTCGTATATCTCAACGCGTCACACACTGCTGCATTCGGCAGGTGACTGAAGCCCTTTACACTCACAGAATGAACTTTATAGGCTTCCCTATGACCAGGGAGGCACAGACTGGGAGGGCTTTGGGTTTCTCCAGAATAGCAAACTTCCCCAAAGTGCAGGGAGCAATAGACTGCACGCACATCGCCCTGAAAGCGCCTTTATAGGACGAGGAGATGTTTCGTAACAGAAAGGGATTCCACTCGCTAAATGTGCAGCTTGTTGTTGACCACAACCAACTCATTCTGACAGTTAATGCTACATTTCCTAGCAGCATCATGATGCACACATCCTATGTGAGAGTGCTATCCCTGACCTGTTTGTCAATCAGCCAGAAGGTCACAGTTGGATGCTGGGGGATAAGGGAAATGGCCTTGCCAGCTGGCTGATGACCCCACAGCGTAATCCCATCACTGAAGCAGAGAAACGTTACAACGAAAGCCACATTGCTACAAGTAACATCGTCGAAAAGGCAATTGGAATCCTAAAGCAGCACTTCCGATGCCTGGACCATTCTGGTGGCAGCCGACAGTACCATCCTGACCAGGTCGCTGAGTTTATTGTGGTGTGCTGCATGCTGCATAACCTAGCTATAAGGAGAGGACAACTATAGCAGGTCCACCTCCAGAAGGAGGGGAGACGGAAGAGGCAGCCGACGAGGAGCAAGAGGCAGAAGAGGAGGCTGGTGAGGACCTAGGGGAGGGCAATCAGCCTGGCGATTTAGCCATGGTCCCCCCCTGTTATGTCTTGGATGAAGAGTCAGACTAGATACTGCAAGCTCAAAGTAAGTGTGACCGTAGTCCTTTATTACAGATCTCAGGGTGCCTCTCCAGCCTGTGAGGCCTCCTTATATATAGGTGCTCCCAAAGGATTGTGGGTTTCCTTGGGACTCCATGGGGTAAGCCCTCTGGTGGTTAGACATGGTAATTACAGGTTTACCGACATAACAACACTCCCCCTCACAGTCAATAGTGTAACTATTTACAATGTGAGTCGATCTGGGGCCTTTCTTTCCCTGGTTGATCGTCTCGGTGCAAATGCTAGTTTTGGTGAGTCGTTTGTTGGGCCTTCGTTGGGCTGCTGTGTAGCTGGCCTTGCTGGACTGCTGGGGATGGTGACTCTTGCTGGGCTACTGCGGGTGATGGGTTCTGCTTCATGGTGAACCGCTGGGTTGGTTGCCACTTGTGTGTGTGTTGGAGGGTTGAAAAAGGTAGAATCTATTGTGGGTTATTCTGGATAGTCCGTAAATCTGAGTTTGGTTTAGTCCAAGTGTTTTCTGCAGGTGAGTCCATTTGCGAGTTTAACCACAAACACCCTACTCCTCTCTTTGGCCCAAACAGTGGCAACAATCCACTTGGGACCTTGTCCATAGTTCAACACAAATACAGGATCGTTTACTTCAATTTCGCATGACACATTTGCACGATTATGATATGCATTCTATTGAAGTCGCCTGTTCTCTACCTGTTCGTATAGATCAGGGTGGACTAATGAGAGCCTTGTCTTAAATGCCCTTTTCATGAGCAGTTCAGCGGGAGGGACCCCGGTGAGCGAGTGGGGTCTTGTGCAGTAACGAAGCAGGACTCGGGATAAGTGAGTCTGCAGTGAACCTTCAGTTACCCTTTCCAAGCTCTGCTTGATTGTTTGAACTGCTCGTTCTGCCTGACCGTTGGACACTGGCTTAAACGGGGCAGACGTGACATGTTTGACCCCATTGCGGGTCATGAATTCCTTGAATTTGGCACTGGTAAAGCACAGCCCATTGTCACTTACAAGGACATCAGGCAGGCCGTGCATGGCAAACATGGCCCGTAGCCTTTCAATGGTGGCAGCGGACGTGCTTGCCGACATTATCACACATTCAATCCACTTGGAGTAAGCATCTGCAACCATTAAAAGCATTTTTCCCAAGAATGGGCCTGCATAATCGACATGAACCCTAGACCACGGTTTGGAGGGCCAAGACCATAAACTTAGTGGTGCCTTCCTGGATGCATTGCTTAACTGGGGAACATGTTTATGTTTGTGCACACAGGATTCTAAGTCTGCATCGCTACCGGGCCACCACACGTGTGATTTGGCTATCGCTTTCATCGTTACAATGCCTGGGTGGGTACTGTGGAGATCACTAATGAAAGTGTCCCTGCCCTTTTTTGGCACAACTAACCGATTACCCCATAGGAGGCAGTCTGCCTGTATCATCTTTGCGCCGCTGGTACGGCTTTATTTCTTCCTGCATCTCTAACGGGACACTCGACCAACTCCCGTGGAACACACAGTTTTTTTTACTAAGGACAGTAAGGGGTCCTGGCTCATCCAGGTTCTAATCTGTCGGGCGGTAACAGGTGATTGCTCACTCTCGAATGCTTCCATTACCATAACTAAATCTGTAGGCTGTGCCATCTCCACCCCGGTGGTGGGCAATGGCAGCCGACTGAGAGCATCGGCACAGTTTTCTGTGCCTAGCTTTGGCGGATGACGTAGTTATAAGCAGACAATATGAGCGCCCATCTCTGGATGCGGGCTGATGCATTCGTATTTATCCCCTTATTTTCAGAAAAGAGGGATATAAGCGGCTTATGGTCGGTTTCCAATTCAAATTTGAGCCCGAACAGATATTGATGCATTTTCTTTACCCTATAAACACATGCTAACGCTTCTTTTTCAATCATACTGTAGGCCTTTTCCGCCTTAGACAGACTTCTGGATGCTTAAGCAACCGGTTGCAATTTCCCAAATTCATTAGCTTGTTGCAATACACACTCGACCCCGTACGACAATGCATCACATACTAGTACCAAACTTTTACATGGATCGTACAACACAAGCAATTTGTTTGAACATAACAGCTTCCTAGCTTTTTCAAAGGCATTTTCTTGGCTTTTACCCCATACCCATTCATCTCCTTTACGCAGTAAAGGGTGCAGGGGTTCTAACAATGTGCTAAGACCTGGTAAGAAGTTACCAAAATAGTTCAGGAGTCCCAGAAACAACCGCAGCTCCGCCACGTTCTGTGGTCTTGGTGCATTTTTGATTGCCTCCGTCTTCAAATCGGTGGGCCTGATGCTGTCTGCCGTGATTCTTCTCCCAGGAACTCCACTTCAGGTGCCAGGAAAACTCACTTCGAGCGTTTTAGCATGAGCTCCACACGATTAAGCCGACTATGAACCTCCTCCAGGTTCTGCAGGTGCTCGATGGTGTCCCAACCTGTAACCAAGATGTCGCCCTGGAAGACCAGGTGCGTAGGAGCGACTTCAGCAAGCTTTCCATAGGAATATCGCTGCGGTCAATCGAATCCCGAATGAGCACCTGTTGTAAACGAAAAGACCTTTGTGCGTGTTGATGCAGGTGAGGTCTTTCGAAGATTCCTCCAGCTCCTGCGTCACGTAGGCCGAGGTCAAGTCCAGCTTCTTGAATGTTTTCCCTCCCGCCAGCATCACAAATAGGTCGTCTGCCTTTGGTAGTGGGTATTGATCCTACAGTGAGAAACGATTGATAGTTACTTTGTAATCACCACAGATTCTGATGGTGCCATCTCCCTTGAGGGCTGGAACAATCGGACTGGCCCACTCATTGAATTTGATCGGCGAAATGATGCTCTCTCATTGCAGCCTGTCCAGCTCTTTCTCCACCCACTCTCTCATCATGCAAGGTACCACTCTTACCTTGTGATGGATGGGTCACACCCCCGGAATCAAATGAATCTGCACTTTTGCTCCTTGGAACTTCCCGATGCCGGGTTCGAACAGCAAGGGGAACTTGCTTAGGACCTGGGCACATGAGGTGTCGTCGACGGACGAAAGCGCTCGGGCGTCTTCCCAGTTCCAGCGTATCTTTCCCAGCCAGCTCCTGCCGAACAGCATGGAGCCATCGCCCAGTATCACCCAGAGTGGTAAATCGTGCACTGCTCCATCGTAGGAGACCTTTACGGTAGCACTGCCAATTACGGGAATCAGTTCCTTTGTGTATGTTCTAAGTTTGGTACGAATGGGAGTCAGGACTTGCCTTGAAGCCTTGTAGCACCATAAGTTACCGAAAGTCTTTTTACTCATTATGGACTGGTTTGCGCCCGTGTCCAGCTCCATGGACACCAGGAGTCCATTTAATTCAACCTTCAGCATTATCGGGGGACAATTTGTGGTAAATGTGTGCACCCCATGTACCTCTGTCTTCTCGGTCTGAGGCTCTGGTTCGTCATGATACACCGTGGATCTGTCCTCCTCTGCAACATGGTGGTTTGCATGATTAGCAGGGTTTGCAGCTCGCCTGCACATACGTTGGTGTTGCCCCATTGTTCCACAGTCTTTGCAAACGTATCCTTTGAAGCGGCATGAATGGAATCGATGAGCACCCCCGCCGCGCCAATAAGGTCTTAATTGCTTTGCATTCACCACCCTTGATGGCGGACTCTGAGTCATCTTTGGATGTGCAGCTACAGGCGTGTAAGTCCTGCCATGTACATTTCGATTCAAAAAAAAATGTTACTTTGTTCACAGTACTTGAAGCAGCACGAGTGTGCTGGGAAATTTGTTTGGTATTGTTACCGGTAGAGAAAAACGCCTGGGCTATCGCAATGGCTTTACTCAAGGTTGGGGTCTCTACAGTCAAAAGTTTGCGAAGTATTACTTCATGGCCAATGCCAAATACAAAGAAGTCCCTGTGCAAAAGCTCCAAGTGTCCTTCAATTTCGCAAAGTCCTGCAAGGTGTCTTAGTTCGGCGACGTAGCTCGACACTTCCTGGCCTTCAGACCTCTTGTACGTGTAGAACCGATACCTTGCCATCAGAACGCTTTCCTTCGGGTTTAGATGCTCCCAGACCAGTGTGCACAACTCATCGTATGACTTGTCTGTGGGTTTTGCTGGAGTGAGCAGGTTTTTCATGAGGCCATACGTTGGTGCCCCGCAAACGGTGAGGAGGATCGCCCTTCGTTTGACAGTGTTTCCTTCTCCTTCCAGCTCGTTGGCCACAAAGTATTGGTCAAGTCGCTCCACGAAGGTTTCCCAATCATCTCCCTCCGAAAATTTCTCCATGATGCCCACAGTTCTCTGCATTGTTGCATTGGGGTTCGTCATCTGTATCTCGTCGCCAATTGTTATGTCTTGGATGAAGAGTCAGACTAGATACTGCAAGTTCAAAGTAAGTGTGACTGTAGTCCTTTATTATAGATCTCAGAGTGCCTCTCCAGCCTGTGAGGCCTCCTTATATACAGGTGCTCCCAAGGTATTGTGGGATCCCTTGGGACTCCAGGGGATAAGCCCACTGGTGGTTAGACATGGTAATTACAGGTTTACATACATAACACCCCCCCCCCCCACCTCCCCCTTAAAAAAACAGTGGCAGTTGCAATAACGCGCCTGCTAAGCTGTTGCGTCAGCAGCTCATTTATGAGCGCTTTTCCTGAACTTACATTGTGGATAGTCACATTTACATTTACAGGTACTGTTAAGCAAAAGTTGCATTTGCGTTGAGTTACGTTTTTGCCTTGCCTGCACTGGCCTGGCATTTGCATTGATGCTTAACTTAAGTAAACATTTGTTATAATAATAGAATGCACAACTAATGTAGAATCATTATAAAAATGTTATGCTTAACATAACTATAAGATAATGCTCAACAATTGTTAAACTCAATAAAATATTTTAATTTACACAATGAATATTTAAAATATTTTATCAACACCCTCAACCCCACTGCCCTTCCCCCCCCCCACCCCAAACAACAATGGACGCAAGAACTTTAAAAAAATTAACATTTAACATTTATATTTATATAAAAAAAAACAATCCCCTCCCTACCTGCAGCCACGTTTCCCTCCAGGTCCTTTACCACCCTGTGTTTTAACACCACCCGCCGACCGAGACGAAGCGGACGTACAGCAGGTAACAGCAAGACTTCCTGTCGTGGTGGAGGTGTCGGAATGGAAGGTGAAGCATGATGTTTGTCATCCGAGTCAGGAGGAACTGTATCATCCATACTCACTTGAGTGCTTGGGATTACACTTTTAATCAACATGACACCTTGGGGTGCAGTGCCATGTCCAGTCAGCAACACATGCCAAAGGGCATTGGTTGCAGCGGTCTGCTCTCGGATCCCCTCCAAGGTCTGCCGTGCTAACTCAGTTTGCATGACAGACCAGTTGGAGAAGTTCGTGAGAACTGGCTCCAGTTCTTGGATAACTGATGGAACCCCTGGATAAGCTTGCGACCTAATGCGACCATCTCCCTGCACAGGGAGATCAAGCACTCCGTCTGCCCTTCCAAGGTAGGCGATCGCTCACCTCGCTGACCCAGCCTCCGTGGGGTCGGTGTGTGCGATATGATGCACCTTGGCATCACCGGCTGCACATCGCTTGGTTCCGGTGCCTCTTCATCCTCAACAGAAATGACTGCAGGTTCATCTGCTCCCACAACAATGGACGGATCCTGTAGGAACTCACGATCGTCGTCCTCCTCCCCCTCCTCCTCCTCCTCCTCCTCGAGGTGAGAAAAGTGCTCCTGTTCCTCCATTTCCATTTCCTCCTGCTCCTCCTCTTCCTCCTGCGAGGTTGTTGGTGCAGCTGCTGGTGCTGGCTGGAATTGAACGAACGTATCAGGTTGACCTTAAAAACACATATGACATTTTTACAGAGCTTATTACAACAAAGCGGTGAACATTACTAAGAGATGTTACATATCAATACTTGTCACTACCCCAGAAAGCTGTAGCGGTTGCATCCCCTGCTTCTTATGCACAAGGGCTGCATACATGCATGCATGACATGACATGACATGACATCATTAGTATATCATTAGTACATCACAAGTATTTTGCATATTGCATTATCATTAAAGGACATTGGATCAGTTACTTATTTAAGTTTTTAATACTGTTTTTAATACTGTTTGACACATTACACATTACTCAAGAGACACGTGGCTGGGTTCGGCCAGACCACGGGTGGTGGCCGAACGGCTGTCATGGCCAACCAGCGCGGCCGCACGGTCCTCAATCTCTGTAAGTGGCTACTATTGAGCAGAGCCGCTCCCCGTCCGCCTTTGCTCGGAACGGTTGATAGATATCTTCTTCTGCAAATGAGAAACGAGCATGGCATGGCATAAGCTAATGGACTAGGTAGTATCTTGAGGTCACAACAGTTTAAAATGTTACATGCTGCTAGTTCAGATCACTGTCCGGATCTTAACATGGTTTACATAATACATTTAACAATGACAAACTTAAATTCAATGCAGGACAATCATTGCTCTAATAAAAATTTGCATGCATCAGTAAAATATTACAGTTAAAATATAAAATATAAAATGTAACTTACTCTTGCTGCCGTGACCAAGCTATTCTAGTGTTTTCTGCACTGCACAGCCCCCCCTTCCCTCATGGGATGCAGACGATACCACGGCTGCAATCTCCACCCAAATTTTTCTGTAGACACGGGGTGGAGGTTTCCCATGCACACCCCGTGTCAATTCGGCTCACCTAGCATGCATCTCATTCACCAGGGCCTCGTTCGCTTCATTGCTGAAGGCCTTTTCCTCTCTGAATCAAAGTCAGCAGACATTTTTATAGAACTTTTAATAGTACTTATATTTGTATTTATATATTATTTGTATTTGTATTTATATTGATATTTATATTTGTATTTATATTGCAAATGATCAAATTCCTTCTCCTCTTACTCTCTGGTTTCCTCCACTTTCTCTATTTCCTCTCTCTCTCTCTCTCTGCCCCTCCCTTTGCCTTCTGAGCATGTGTGATGAACCCTGATGTCCCAAAATGCTGGAAAGCCAGTTGGCCAGAAAAAAAATCTCACACATACGCAGAAGCCCGTTGCTAGGGAAGCTTTTGACTTCCTTGTTCGGTGGGCGAACATGTCATCGCCGAACATTAAGATCGCCCAATTCCACATCACCGACCTAAGGCCGTGTGGAAAATCACCCAAAAAATTGGGCCATGTTCCAGCGATCAATAAGGCTAAGATGTCCTACATCGTTGGAACAAGGCCCATTTTTGGGGCAATGGCCACCTAGTGGAAATCTAGCTTTATGTCTAAATGCACGTAGCATTCATAACAAAATAGATGAGTTGACGGCACAAATAGATACAAATAGGTATGATCTGAATAGAGATATGGTTGCAAGGTGACCAGGACGGGGATCTAAATATTGTGGGTTTTTGACAATCCGGAAGGACAGACAGAAACAAAAAGGAGATGGGGTAGCTCTGTTGATAAAGGATGGAATCACTGCAATAATGAAAAATGATATTGGCTCAAATGATCAGGATGTTGAAACAGTTTGGGTGGAAATAAGAAATAATAAGAGGAAAAAGTCACTGGTGGGCGTAGTCTATAGGTCCCCTAACAGTAGCAACTCTGTTGGCTGGACTATAAACCAGGAAATAGTGGGGGCTTGTAAAAGCGGAACAGCAATAATCATGGGTGATTTAAACCTCCATATTGACCGGACAAATTAAATTGGTCAGGGTAGCTTTGAGGAAGAGTTCATAGAGTGCATAAGGGACGGGTTCCTTGAGCAGTATGTATCGGAACCAACCAGGGGGCAGGCTATCTTAGATCTGGTCCTGTGTAATGAGACAGGATTAATAAACAATTTCCTTGGAATAAGTGATCATAGCATGGTTTAATTTCAAATTCAGATAGAGGGTGAGAAAGTTGGATCTCAAACCAGCGTACTAAGCTTAAATAAAGGAGACGACAAAGGTATGAGGGCAGAGTTGGCTAAAGTGGACTGGGAAAATAGATTAAAGTATAGGAAAGTTGATGAACGGTGGCGTACATTTTAGAGCTCTCAAGAAAAATATATTCCAGTGAGGAGGAAAAGAGGAAAAGGGTGTAAAAGAAAATACCGCTATTCGTGGCTAACTAAAGAAATAAAGGATGGTATCCATTTCAAAACAAGGGCATACAAAGTGGCCAAAACTAGTGGGAGAACAGAAGATTGGGAAGCTTTTAAAAGCCAGCAAAGAATGACTAAAAAAATTATTAAGAAATGGAAGATCGAAAGTAAACCAGCACAAAATATAAAAAGAGATAGCAAGAGTTTCTACAGGTATATAAAAAGGAAAAGAGTGGCTAAAGTAAATGTTGGTTCCTTAGAGGACAAGACCAGGGAATTAGTAATGGGGAACATGGAGATGGCAGAAACTCTGAACAAATATTTTGTATCAGTCTTTACGGTAGAGGACGCTAACAATATCCCAACAATGGATAGTCAAGGGAGGAGGAACTTAACACAATCATAATCACTAAGATAATGGGTTCAAGTTTTGGCCTGAGTTGCTCCTATTTTTTTTGAAGCAACTAGTTTAGAATGCAGCATATTAGAAATTGCAATTCTCGGCATTTAGTTTGCTCCAGTTCGAGTCATTTAGAATAGTTTCATTTTAGAACAGATTTTTTTTTTTCAAAAGGGGGCGTGTCCAGCCACTTATGCCTGTTTTGCAAGTTTAGGCAGCAAAAACTTACTCCAAACTAACTTAAAATGGAGTAATTGTAGATTTTTATATGCTCAGAAAAACCTTGCCTACACTTATAAATCAGGCGTAGGGAACGAGAGATGGGGGGAGGGAAGTTTACAAACATTAAACACTTCACTTTTACAAATAAAGAGCCATCATCAATAATAAATGATAAATAAATCAATAAACCAACCAATAAATCAATCAAAAATATATAAATAAATGTTTTTTTTAAATCAATCAATAAATAAAAAATTAAGTTTCTACTCATCTATTGCAGCACCGGGAGCCCTCCAACAGCATGCTGGAACAGGGCCCCCCAGTGTCTCTCTCTCTCTGTCTCTGCCAGTATCTCTCTGTATTTCTGACAGCGAGGGGTGGGGGGGAGGGGGGAGGGGGGAGGAGGAGGGGGAGGGGGTGAAGGAGGGGGAGGGGGGAGGAGGAGGGGGAGGGGGTGGAGGAGGGGGAGGGAGGCAGAGGAGGGGGGAGGGATGGGGGAAGAGGAGGGGGGAGAGGAGGGGGGAGGGAGGGGGAGATGAGGGGGGAAAGGAGGAGGAAGGAGGGGAAATATTATCAAGGGATTATTGTGCACAATTAAAGCACATGGTATTGGGGTTAATGTATTGATGTGGATAGAGAACTGGTTGGCAGACAGGAAGCAGAGAGTCCGAATAAAGGGATCCTTTTCAGAATGGCAGGCAGTGACCATTGGGGTGCTGCAGGGTTCAGTGCTGGGACACCAGCTATTTACAATATACATCAATGATTTAGATGAAGGAATTGAATAAAATATCTTCAAGTTTGCAGATGGCACTAAGCTGGGTGATGGTGTGAGCTGTGAGGAGGATGCTAAGAGGCTACAGGGTGACTTGGACAGGTTAAGTGAGTGGGCAAATGCATGACAGATGCAGTATAATGTGGATAAATGTGAGGTTATCCACTTTGGTGGAAAAAACAGGAAGACAGAATATTATCTGAATGGTGACAGATTAGGAAAAGGGGAGGTGCAACAAGATCTGGATGTTATGGTACATTAGTCATTGAAGTTTGTCATGCATGTTACAGCAGGCAGTGAAGAAGGCAAATGGCACGTTGGCCTTCATAGCTTGAGAATTTGAGTATAGGAGCAGGGAGGTCTTATTGCAGTTATATTCCCGTTGCTGAGGAGGTCTCACCTCGAATATTGTGTTCAGTGTTGGTCTCATAATCTGAGAAAGGGCATTCTTGCTATTGAAGGAGTGCAGCGAAGGTTCACCAGATTGATTCCTGGGATGGCAGGACTGATATATGAGGTGAGACTGGATCAACTGGGCTTGTATCCACTGGAGTTTAGAAGAATGAGAGGGGATCTCATAGAAACATATAAAATTCTGACGGGATTGGACAGGTTAGAGGCAGGAAGAACGTTCCCAATGTTGGGGAGTTCCAGAACCAGGGGTCACAGTCTAAGAATAAGGGGTAAGCCATTTAGGACCAAGATGAGGAGAAACTTCTTCACTCAGACAGTGGTTAACCTGTGGAATTCTCGACTGCAGAAAGTTGTTGAGGCCAGTTTTTTAGATACATTCAAAAGGGAGTTAGATATGGACCTTGTGGCCAAAGGGATCGAGGGGTATGGAGAGAAAGCAGTAAAGGGGTACTGAGGTTGAATGATCAGCCATGATCTTATTGAATGGCGGTGCAGGTTCGAAGGGCCGAATGGCCTGCTCTTGCAACCTAATTTCTATGTTTCTATGTTTCGATGGATGGAGGGGAACGGATGGAGGGGGGGAGAGGAGGGGGGAGGGAGAGAGAGGAGGGGGGAGAGAGGAGGGGGAGGGAGGGAGGGGGGAGAGGATGGGGGAGGGAGGGGGGAGAGGATGGGGGAGGGAGAGGAGGGGGAGGAAGGGGAAGGGCTGAACGGGAGGCGGGGAGGCTGAATGGGCCCCGCCGACGACGTGGAAGCCGGGCCGCCGCGGAGGACTTCGGGTGGGGCCCGCCCCCACGAGATGCCGGGCGGGCGGGCCCTGCCGATGACATGGAGCGGGGAGAGGAGGGGGGAGGGAGGGGGGTAGATGAGGGGGGAGGGAGCAGTGGAGAGGTGGGGGGGAGGAGGGGGGAGGGCTGAATGGGGAGGGAGGCTGAACGGGAGGGTGGGCGGGGCGGGGAGCTGAACGGGAGGGAGGGAGGGATGCTGAACAGGAGGGAGGGGGGGAGGCTGAACGGGAGGGAGGGAGGCGAGGTGGAGCTGAACGGGAGGGAAGCCCGAGTCCCGGTCTACAATGCCCGGTGAGCCCATTCGGCCAGGGCTAGGGACGGCGTTCTTCGGGCCACTCCCACGCAGCCTGCACAGATTCGGCTGTGAGGAGCTACTGCACATGTGCACGCACTCTAGTGCGCATGTGCAGAGGTTCCGGCACTGTTTCCAGTGCCGGGAATTGGCTCCGCCCTCCCTGCATTCTGCTGCGCTGCGCCAAGTGCCTGGATCGACTGGACTGCGGGGAGAATACCAAAGTAAATAATAGGCGCCGTTTCTGTTCTAAAAAGTCGGCGCACCACACGGAGCTGCACCGTTCTAATCCTGGGGGCAAATTTGGGCCCAAGGAGACTAAAGGTGGATAAATCCCGTGGACCTTGCATCCTAGAATCTTAAAAGAAGTAATGGCAGGGATAGTGGATGCATTGGTTGTAATTTACCAAAATTCTCTGTATTTTGGGGAGATCCCAGCAGATTGAAAAACTGCAAATGTAACGCCCCTATTTAAAAAATGAGGAGGACAAAATGAGGGAAACTATAGACCAGTTAGCCTAACATCTGTGGTTGGGAACATGTTGGAGTCCATTATTAAAGAAGCAATAGCAGGACATTTGGAAAAACATAATTCAGTCAGGCAGAGTCAGCATGGATTTATGAAAGGATAGACATGTTTGACAAATTTGCTGGAATTCGTTGAGGATGTCACGGACAGAGTGGATAAAAGGGAATCAGTGGATGTCGGTATTTGGACTTCCAAAAGGCATTTGACAAGGTGCCACATAAAAGGTTACTGAACAAGATAAATGTTCATGGGGTTGGGGGTAACATATTAGCATGGATAGAGGATTGGCTAACTAACAGAAATCAGAGAGTCGGGATGAGTGGTTCATTCTCACATTGGCAATCAGTAACTAGTGGGATGCTGCAGGGACCAGTGCTGGGACCGCAACTATTTACAATCTATATAAATGACTTTGAAAAGGGACCGAGTGTAACGTAGCCAAGTTTACTGATGATACAAAGATGGGTGGAAAAGCAATGTGTGAGGAGGACACAAAAAATCAGCAAAAGGATATAGACAGGCTAAGTGAGTGGGCAAAAATTTGGCAGATGGCGTATAATGTTGGAAAGTGTGAGGTTATGCACTTTGGCAGAAAAAAATAAAAGAGCAAGTTATTATTTAAATGGAGAAAAATTGCAAAGTGCTGCAGTACAGTGGGATCTGGGGGTACTTGTGCATGAAACACAAAAGGTTAGTATGCAGGTACAGCAAATGTTCAGAAAGGCCAATGGAATCTTGGCCTTTATTGCGAAGGGGATGGAGTATAAAATCAAGGAAGTCTTGCTACAGTTATGCAGGGTATTGGTGAGGCCACACCTGGAATACTGCATGCAGTTTTGGTTTCCATATTTAAGAAAGGATATTCTTGCTTTGGAAGCAGTTCAGAGAAGGTTCACTAGGTTGATTCTGGAGATGAGGAGGTTGTTTTATGAGGCAAGGCTGAGAAGGTTGGGCCTCTATTCATTGGAATTCAGATGACTGAGAGGTGATCTTATCGAAACTTATAAGATTATGAGGGGGCTTGACAAGGTGGATGAGAGAGTATGTTTCCACTGATAAGGGAGACTAGAATTAGGGGACATAATCTTAGAATAAGGGGCAGGCCTTTTAAAATTGAGATAAGGAGAAATTTCTTCTCTCAGAAGGTTGTAAATCTGTCAAATTTGCTGCCTCAGAGAGCTGGGTCATTGAATAAATTTAAGACAGAGATAGACAGTTTCTTAACCGATAAGGGAATAAGGGGTTATGGGGAATGGGCAGGGAAATCGACCTGAGTCCATGATCGGATCAGCCATGATCATATTAAATTTCGGAGCAGGCTCGAGGGGCCATATGGCCTACTCCTGATCCTATTTCTCATGTTCTTATGATCTTATGTTCTCCCTGATATGTTTATCTAGCTTCCCCTTAAATACATCTATTCTATTTTGTAAGGGATGGTTTGCAGGGGGTCAGCTTTCCCTTCTGACCTTATATGAGCGGTTCCGAATCGCACCCACACCCTTGGTTCTAGACACTGGAATTATGAAGGGACTGTGACAGACTTGGACAGACAATCGGTTTCAAGGTAGGAAGCAGGTATGGCTTTATTGTATTTAAAAAAAGAAGTAAAAGGCACACCTTTAATAACACACACAGACCAATACACACTGAAGGGTACAACACATTGAATAAAATGTCAAATCACAGCCTGTGGGGAAAAGAATACAGCTTAAACTCTAAATGGGGTAAAGAGGAGAATGCAGATACATTTACACAAGTTATCCCAGCCTCCCCCTCCCAATTCCCCTAACTAACTAAGTTATAGCTCTGAGGGTTCAGGGGCGATGCTCACCAATCCCTTTAGACAGTTGCCGGTGAATCACGGTTTCGGGGTTCACTGCACTTGGCCTTCTAGGCGAGGCCGCACCCCGGACGGAGGAGAGGACTTCGGACTGCGTAGTCTTCGGTTGGGGTGCGTCCGTTGATGCGGTAAGTTGCGTTTTGGATGTTTGGGGTAAGTACCCACTTTCTTTGGTTAGGAATAGTTTTAGTTAGTCCCTTTTTGGTAATTTCTCACCCGTTGGTCGTTCAGAAGTAGATTGTAGAGTGGAAATAAAGGTCGATTCTTTGGTTTTTGCTGAGTTGGTTTCGGTTGGTCGTTTCGCTGGTTGTGGTGGCCCAGGTTGTCAATTTGGTTGCTGAAAATCTTCCATTTCGTGGGCCTCGTGCTCGGTCGGTCCTTAACGATTTCTTGTAGTTTCCTTCACTATTCCATTTCTTCACTCCCCAGCTCCGGCTGCTTGTGTCTGTGTCTGTGTTCCAGTCTCTGTGTTCTGCTAGTTTTTGAGTTCTGCTCGACTTTCCTTGTAAAACTGGGGGATAGATATATCCCCAAAAAAAGGCTCCGTTATCTCCCATAAAATCTCTTGGGCTCTGTTTAAACTGTCTGTCCATTGATTTTCAAATGTCTCCTTTGTCAGCAGTAACTCGATTAGGGTGTGAGAAAGTGCTATCACTGGTTTTGCATTGTTTTAGGATTGTCCAGTTTTTCTGACGATGATTTCCATTGTGCTTGATTGGGTAATTTGATTATCTCTTAGGGGGTGAATAGTTCCCCCAGACAGCCTGGGATCCTTAATACACGAATTTGGCCCCACCTCCTGTATTTGGTAACTCTTTTTCGCAGCCAAAATGTTGTAGAATCTTAAAATTGATATGCTCCTTCCCATAGATGTTTAGGGGATCTCAAGCTTCTGTAATTTAGGTCCATTTTGAGTTCCCTTTCCTATGAGTCCAAACACTGGGGGGGGGGGTTTCCATGAATGCACCCCCTTTTATCCCCCGCAGGCTTTATCTGCCCCTTTAAACTCATTTTAAAAGCCCAGAAAGGGATTCTGCTCCTCTGTAGGGGAAAGGTACCTGGAATCTTTGCAAGATATTGGTAAATTCTACAATTTGCAGCGAGTTCCACATTCTCACCACTCTCTGAGTAAAGTAGTTTCTTCTGAATTTCCTATTTGATTTCTTGGTGATTAACTTATATTGATGGCCTCTAGTTATGTTCTTCCTCACAAGTGGAAACATTATCTCTGCTTCTACTCTATCAAAACCTTTTATAACCTCTATTAGGTCACCACTCAGCCTTCACATTTCAAGAGAAAAAAGACCCAGGACCCTTTCCTGATAATTATACCCTTGCATTACATACATCCACTTACTTTTTTCATCCGGTTTACTGTTGCTCATAGCTCCTTTTCATTTTGTGCAATAACTGTAGTTCACAAGATAACAATGGACAAGGAATGCTGTTTGGCCCTCATCCTTTCAGAAAAAAACCCTTATATCATCGGCGAAAACGGCGCACCTCTGACCTGGGCGCCTGTTTTTCGCGCCGAAAACTGCGCTTAAAAAAAACTCCTTGGAGCTCGATGTCTGCTTGGCACAGTGCGCTCTTCGCAGCAGGGGGCGGAGCCTAACACTCGCGCCGATTTTCTAAGTAGCAGGGAGCGGGTACAATCGAGCCACTGACGCCGCCCCTAAAGCGTGGCCGAATGGCCTCAAGCACCATAAAGAGCTGCGTGTGTCAGGTGTTGATTCTTCAGCTGCCGGCCAGCCACTGGCGCCGCTGATATCCTATGGCCGAATGGCCTCACGTCCGTCCGCTGCTGATTCTTTGGCTGCCAGCCAGCCACTGATGCTGCTGCTATTTCATGGCCGAATGGCCTCACGTCTGTCCGCTGCTGATTCTTCGGCTGGCTGCCGGCCAGCCACTGACGCCGCTGCTATCCCATGGTCGACTGGCCTCAAGTCCGTCCGGGTGTTGCTTCTTCGTGGTCAGCCACGAAGAGAATGAAGGCCTGCCTCAAGCACCGCAGCTCAGCTCGCAGCTTGCTGCCGCTGCCGTCGAGACACTGACGCCACACCCCTGCCTGTCTCCAACATGAAAGGCCTGCCCGAAGCACAGCAGCTCGAAGGCTGCTGCTATTTCACACAGGTCGGAACATGGTTTATTTAATCTTTTCTTTGCTTATAAATTTTTATTCAGGTTGGATTTATTTGTATAATATTTGTATAAGTATAACTAAGGATTGATTGTAGAATTTAATGACTTCCCTTCCCCCCCCCCCCTTCACCTCGTTCCCCACGCCTAATTTGTAACCTACGCCTGATTTTCTAAAGTGTAGACAAGGTTTTTTCGAGCGTACAAAAATCTTCACTTACTCCATTCTAAGTTAGTTTGGAGTAAGTTTTCACTGACGAAATTTTGAAAACAGGTGTAAGTGGCCGGACACGCCCCCTTTTGAAAAAAAAATTCTGTTCCAAAGTGAAACTGTTCTAACTGACTAGAACTGGAGCAAACTAAATGGCGAGAATTCCGATTTCTAAGATATTCTGTTCTACACCAGTTGCTCCTAAAAATCAGGAGCAAATCATGGCGAAACTTGAGACCATAGTTTTTACCTCCGCTATTATGCTAAATTTGGATGAAATGACATTTGCATCCAAGGTCAGTTATATTTAACTGGAGCTCATTTATTTCATAAAAAGATGTAAATATCTGTCTTTCAAACAATTCATGTGTGATGTTTTTTGACTTTCAACTCAATGAGATCAACATTAGATTTCTATTATGATCTAAATGACAGCGTCAACTTAACTTTAAGAAAAACTCCATTGCTCTGACACATGTGTCTCTTTTAATATTCAGCTCTGCCAAACTAATTTATACAAGAATTGATTTTGCTTGCTCTGCTAAATAATGCGAATTCCTTGCATGGTGACTTGACCTTTTTCATTGTTGTGACCCTGTAAAGGCCAAGGCTATCAAGAAAATGCTTCATTTGGTTTTCAGTACATCTTTTTTCAGTTGCTCTTAATTGGCATGATGTAAATTGAGTTGCTATTTCTGGAACAATTCACAACCTAAAATTAATTGGTGTTGGAGGTGAAGTAATTATAACTGAAGCAGATGGTTACGGAGACCTTTGCTTTAATCATTTAACATGGTGATTGAAGAGCTTTTATGGAGATATGATTTCTTTATGCCCAGACTTTTTAAAAGTTCAGTATTCTGCTTTAGTTTTGTGATTCAAGTGGCTGTATTGTTTCTGCTAAAGTACTTAAAGTTCAAATCAAAATCATCTCATTAAATACTTTAACGTAACTTTAATATCACACAAAGATGCTCGATCACCACTAATGTTTATGGGGATGAAATTGCCCTCAGTGGGAGCAGGGTAGATAAGTGGATGTGGTATATTTGGATTTCCAGAAGGCATTCGATAAGGTGCCACATAAGAGGTTACTGCACAAGATAAAAGTTCACGAGGTTGGGGGTAATATATTAGCATGGATAGAGGATTGGCTAACTAACAGAAAACAGAGATTCAGGATACATGAGTCATTTTCCGGTTAGCAAACAGTGACTAGTGGGGTGCCGCAGGGATCGGTGCTGGGTTTTCAACTACTTACAATTTATATTAATGATTGGATGAAGGGACTGAGTTTAATGTAGCCACGTTTGCTGATGATATAAAGATGGGTGTGAAAGCAAATTGTGAGGAGGACACAAAAAATCTGCAAAGGGATATAGACAGGTTAAGTCAGTGGGGAAAAATTTGGCAGAAGGAGTATAATGTGGGAAAATGTGAGGTTATCCACTTTGGCAGAATTAACAGAAAAGCAAATTATAATTTAAATGGAGAAAAATTGCCGAGTGCTGCAGAACAGAGAGACCTGGGGGTCCTTGTGCATGAAACACAAAAAGTTAGTATGCAGGTACAGCAAGTAATCAGGAAGGCAAATGGAATGTTGGGGTCTTTATTGCAAGGGGGATAGAGTATAAAAGCAGAGAAGTCCTGCTACAACTGTACAGGGTATTGGTGAGGCCACACCTGGATTACTACATACAGTTTTGGTCTCCGTATTTAAGGAAGGATATACTTGCATTAGAGGCTGTTCAGGGAAGGTTCACTAGGTTGATTTCGGAGATGAGGGGGTTGACTTATGAAGATAGGTTGAGTAGGTTGGGCCTATATTCATTGGAGTTCAGAAGAATGAGAGGTGATCTTATTGAAACATAAGATAATGAGGGGGCTCGACAAGGTAGGTGCAGAGAGAATATTTCCATCTATGAGAAACTAAAACGAGGGGACATAGGGCTAGACTTTCCTCGTTTTTTGCATGCTAACGCCCACTTAACGTCCATTTTACTGCTGAAATTACGTATAACGCCCATATATCACCCATTTAGCCACAAAATGGAAACTGACGGAAATTTTTCGGAAACTTATCGCCGAGCGTTACTTTCCCCATTGGCGTAACGCTGGGAAAAAATAATACCGCCCGCCCACTTTTTTGGGGAAAAATCATCAGAATGAGTGAAATCAACGGCCATAATATTGCCCAATGTTACTTTCCGCACGGAATTAACGCCGAGATTCAATAATAACACCCGCCCAATTTCTTTTGCTGAAACTAACATCCAGGATATTCCCCACTGTCAACTTTCACCACCTCGCACACATATCGCCCACAATATCACTCGCCCAAAGAACCACCTGGAGAAAGTGGAAATGTTCTGAACTAAAGCCAGCGGTGTGGATGCCATTTTTAAAATCACAGGTCGCTTCATTCAAAAGGCTGCTTCAACTTCGGGGAAGTTTGGATTGACTCTGGAGTTCTTCTCAGGTGAAGTGACCATCTCAACAGACATCTTTGCAGATTCTGGACTATTGGGGGTTTACTCCAGATGTACTTGAGTGAGGAAATTATTGCTTCTGATCAATCGCTATTATATTTTCAATGCAATGGGGCCAGCCATTTCTCAGCCTGCATCGATTAATACGCAGATGCTGCAGAGTGCAGATGGCTCAATGTTTGATGCACATCATTATGTCACCAATTTAAGACATGCAAGAATGAGGAGGAGGGCCAGACCATACACACCCCGCACGTACAGGGAAAAAGAGGTCTTAACTCAACATGTCCGAGCACACCTGCCTTCGGAGACTGTGCTTCAACAAGGTGGCGATCAATGAAATATGTGAGCTCATCAGGCCACATATGCAGCCTACCATCAGGACATCAGTGTCGGTCAAGGTCAAGGTCACCACGGCACTGTCTTTCTCCGAGTCCGGTTCCTAGCGGGCCTCCGCGGTCGAGATTTTTCCTCTGTCTCACCATGCCACCCATCACTGCATTAGACAGGTCACGGAGGCCCTGTACGCGAGAAGGATGGACTTTATCAGCTTCCCCTTGACCACGGAGGCTCAGACTGACAGGACTGGAGCATTCTACTTCATTGCTAAGTTCCCCAGGGTGCAGCGAGCAATACAGTGCACTCACATCCCCATGCGGCCACCTTCTCAGGACCAGGAGCTTTTTCGTAGCAGAAAAGGATTTCACTCCCTGAAGGTCCAACTAGTTGTTGACCACCAACTAGATCATAATGGCAGTGAATGCCAAATGTCCGGGCAGCTTCCATGAGGCTCACATCCTGCATGAGAGCACTGTCTGTGACATGTTTAAGAGTCAACCACAAGGACAATGCTGGATGCTTGGTGATAACCGATATGGCCCAGCCACCTGGCTGACGACTCCCCTACGTGACACCCACACCGAGGCCGAGAACCAGAGCCACTGAGACACATGCAATGTGGTCCACAAAACAATAACTCTGCTTAAGAAGCACTTCAGATGTCTGGACCACTCAGGAGGGGAGCCACAATAAAACCCTGAGCAAGTAGCTAACTCCGTGGTGGTGTGCTCCATGCTGCACAATCTGGCTATCAAGAGAGGCCAAGAATTACCAGAAAGGACTGATGCTCCACCTCAGGAGAGAGAGGAAAAGGTCGACGAGGGGTTGGATGCTGACCTAGGGCCAGACAATCAGGCTGGCTATGCAACCATGCCGACGACCCCCTCCAGACCGCAGGAAAGGGCCCACGGTGGCTACATAGCTGCAAAACTCTTACGTGAGGAGCTGATATTTGAATGATTTCCCTGAAAGAACGTTGCTGTGAGTGACAATGATGATTCAATGCTGTGTGTGTGCAGCTCAGACATCAATGATGCCCATCACTTTGGTGCCAGTTAAAGTTTACGTTGATTGAAGTTAAGTTGTATTTAACCCTTTCATGTTAAGGAATCACCAGTGTGTAACGGTCCAACTATCTGAGACAGTGCGCAACAAGGTTATGTTCAATAAAAAAAAATTTATAACAACATTGGTCTGAAACCACAAGTATCACGGGCAAAAGCACCCAACCCCCGCCCACAGCCGACTTTTTCCACCATTGACATAAATCACATGTTCAACATGTCCAGCAATACAGGATACAAAGGCAAAGCAGGAGGGTGGTCCCCTCCCCCCATACATTACAACAAATTGCATACACCCAGATGGAGATATAACACAGTCATCACCTGCGGACATACACCTCACTTTCCTTCCCCCTCCCCTTCTTCTCCCCACCTCTATCCCTTCCCCTCCTTGCTCCACGGCGCCTGGCCGACGAGCTCCTCAGGCGGTGCCTCACTGGGGGGGATGAATGCAGAGGCGGTGGTTACACAGGTACAGGAGCGGGGGGTGCCGAGGGGGCAACATTCTCTGATGCAGAAGCAGGATCTTGGTCCTGCCTATCATCTAGTCATTCGCAGTGGTGGTGCTGAACCTAGGGGTGGAATGTCACGCTCTGGGACCATTGGGAGGGCTGTCACAGCAGTGTTTCTGGCTATCGCAACCAGGGCATCCACCATCCGTGAAACGTACTCAGTCATGGTAATCAGCTGTCGGGATATGCCCCCCAATGCTTTGATGAGCTAGTCAGCAATGTCTACAGTCCTCCTGGACAACTGTAACTTCTCTCTGCTCTCATGTGGCGCTCGTGGACCAGACCTGCCGCGTCCACGAGGCCTCTGCGGGGTCAGCGCCGTCCTGGAGACAAATGGGGTGCCCTGTGGCGAGGTGTTTGGGGCTGGTACATCCAGAGTGGAGGCGGGAATGACCGCAGGACCACTAGATGGCCTTGGGGTGGAATGGGTTCTGGAGCGTGGCGATGCAGGTTCCTCGAAGTCCGCACTCTCATCTGTGGAGAACAGATCCAGCGGATTGACGGGCAACAATCAGAGCTCCTCAGCACCAGATGTAGGATCGTCAAGAGAGTTGGGCCCCATGCCCCCACCTTCTGGCCTCTGTGGTCTTGCCTGTGGTCGCGCTGCTGACTAAGCTGCAAAACACAAATAAGGTTATTAGAGAAGAAGGGGGTGCTAGGGTCACAAGGTGAATCCAGCGCTACACACAGCATATGCACGACAAAAGCACCACTGCTATCAAAATCACCACAGACATCACATTTCATGACGATCAAAACAGTTGCATTGCAATGATTTTCATTAGGATTATTTCTATGACAATTTTAAAAATCATCTATCATATATGATTGTTCGGATATAAGTGGGTGTGGCATCTATTGACTTTACATCACGCAATGGTGTAAACTTTACTCATGTGGCATCACTTCAGGGTCTGCAGATGCTTCCGTGGCTGTCCGGGTGTGCTTCCCCACGAGTCGAGCACCCGCTCCTCCATCTCAGTGATGTCGCTGGGGCCTGGTGACACCCCATCCGTTCGCCTCTGCATGGACCTCATCGTCGATAGCTTCTTCTATAAAAGGTGACAGGACGACATGGCATGAGATCATTGCATGATATTATTGCTACGTACTGTCACAGAGACTGATACAACACATAATCGACAGATGTAATCATGATTATTATGATAATTATCATTCTTTACCTAAAGACGTACACCGTGACCGCAGGCTTTGAGTAAAACATTCTTGGTAAAAGTGAAAGACCTCATATCTGCTAATAGTCACTCATGACTCTTACAAATCAAATTAAATAAATGCATATAAATAAATGTACATGTAAATAAATATAATATTCTTGCAGATCCCACAAGGTCGTTCCATTGTTTGCGGCATTGGTTGCCCTCACGCATCTCGTTGGTCGCTGATGAAACCACCTCTGCTATCTCGGTCCATATCTTCTGGTTGGCCTTTGGGGTCGGCTTCCCACGCCCTCCCTGTGTCAAATCACCCCAGCGTAACTTGACCTCCTGCAGGAGGGAGGTATTTGCCTCATCCCAGAATCTCCTCGCTCTTTTGCGCCCTCCAGTTTGTTCCTCTCCCACCTCACTGTTCTCGCCAGCGTCAGTTTCCACAGCGTGCTGCGATGCATCCCCTTCTCCCTCCATTCTAGGCCAAATTCGGGCAAATGTAATAGTTCATTTTTGTTTCCCTACTTGCTCTAAAGATCTAAACTCTCCCTCCTTCCTCCCAAAGCAGCTACACCACACCCAGATACGCCTTCAGTCCCTCTCAGCTCCCTCTCTCTCTGTCTCCTCTTCTGTGCATGTCATGATGGCCCTTGACCTCCTGAATCATGGGAATCGAGCATTGCCATGCCGTTGCTCAGGACAGTGACACTTAATGGCAGAAGGTCAGCGAGATTTATTGCGACTGCCTATTTCATATCGGTCGCTGTAATGCCCAATTTCAAAAATTGAGACTAGGTGCATTGAGAATGGGCAAGAAGCAGGCGATCTGAAAACCCATTTTTATTGCCTACGCCGAAAATAATGCCCATTTTTGGGCAATATGCACAAAAGTGTAAAATCTAGTCCATAGTCTTATAATAAGGGGCCGCCCATTTAAAACTGAGACGAGGAGAAATTTCTTCTCTCAGAGAGTTGTAAATCTATGGAATTCTTTTCCCCAGAGTGCTGTGGAGACTGGGTCATTGAATATATTTAAGGCAGAGATAGATAGAGTTTTGAGCGATAAGGGAGTAAAGGGTTATGAATAGCCGGCAGGGAAGTGGAGCTGAGCCCATGATCAGATCAGCCATGATCTTATTGAATGGCAGAGCAGGCTCGAGAGGCCAAATGGCCTACTCCTGCTCCTATTTCTTATGTTCTTATGTTCTTATGTTATTTATAACGAGTGTGTTAGTGCATCAATATGCAATTCTTCTGTCTGCTATTTTAACAAATTTGTTGACTAATTTACTTTAAAGGAATTAATGAATGTTAAAAGACCATATAGAGGAATTACATATGAATATATTAACACATTAATTCTGTATACAATTGAAAGCAATTTTATCATACTATATAATATGAATGTTGGAAAATCATTCAGCAGCTTGATACTATTATAATAATTTTAAAAATTAAACAAATATGATTTGTCTGTTCTCCACTGTGACCTGGTATTCAACATTTTTATGTCTATTAGTGTGGCACCATCAGGTTGAAAAGAGTAAAAAACAAAGAAGTAGGCCTAGAAATTGGAGATGGCTAAAAACCTGCCAGTGCCACCATTGGCTGCAGTTAATGGCCACCAAAATTGATGGTGCTGGCAGGAGCAGTAAATTGGTGCTGGTTGCTAATTAACATTAGCCCAGCACTAATTCTACCACGCAAGACCGTTTTCGTGCAGGAGGCCCAATATAGCGAGACCATAGCATCAAGATTCCTGAGGCATTGGGACCGTTTCTGGGGAAGGTGGGACCTGTGCAATCCGGATGGGTTCCGCCTCAACAGAGCCGGGACCAATATCTTCATGGAGGGCTTTGCTAGTGCTGTGGGGGAGGGTACAAAACTAGCTTGGCAGGGGGATGGGAATCTGAGAATAGATTCTGAAGGGAGAGAAGCAAAGCTGAAATTGGAAACCAAAAAGTAGAAAGTGAATTTGGAAGAGAGAGGAAACAAGGGCTAGAAAATAGACAACAAGGGAGTTTGGCAGTGCTTAATGGTGTGTACTTTAATGCAAGGAGCATAGGGAATAAGGCAAATGAGCTGAGAGCACAGAAAGACACTTGGGAGCATAATATTATAGCTATTAATGAGACATGGCTGAAAGAAGGACAGGTATAGCAGCTCAATATTCCTGGTTACATGGTTTTCAGATGGGATAGAGAAGGGGTAAAAAAGGAGCGGGGGGTCACAGTATTGATTAAAAAAACAATTATAACTGTGAGGAGGGATTATATTTTAGAAGGATCATCAAATGAGGCCATATTGGTTGAACTGAAGAACAAAAAAGGGGCAATCACACTGCTGGAAGTGAACTATAGACCCCCAAACAGTCAGAAGTAGATAGAAGAGCAAACATGTAGGCACATTTCTGAGAAATGCAAAGCCTGTAATAGTACAGGATTTTAACTACGCTAATATTAACTAGAATAAAATTAGTGTGAATGGTATAGAGGGTGCAGAATTCTTAAAATGCATTCAGGAGAACTTTTTTAGCCAGTATGTAACAAGCCCAACAAGGGAGGGAGCGGTGCTGGACTTAGTTTTAGGGAATGAAGTTGGGCAGGTGGAAGGGGTATGAGTGGGAAAGCATTTTGGTGCTCGTGATCATAGAAACATAGAAACATAGAAACATAGAAAATAGGTGCAGGAGTAGGCCATTCGGCCCTTCTAGCCTGCACTGCCATTCAATGAGTTCATGGCTGAACATGCAACTTCAGTACCCCATTCCTGCTTTCTCGCCATACCCTTTGATCCCCCTAGTAGTAAGGACTATATCTAACTCCTTTTTGAATATATCATAATTCAGTTAGATTTAGGGTAGTTATGGAAAAGGACAAAGATAGTCCAAGAATAAAAGTTCTCAATTGGGGAAAAGCAATTTTGCTAAATGAGATGGAATTTAGCCAAAGTGGACTGGAAATGGTGACTTGAAGATAAATCAGTGTCAGAGCAGGAAAGCATTCAAGGAGGAGATCTTGAGGGTTCAGAGCAAATATGTTCCCTTAAAAAAAAAGGGTGGGATTAACAAACCTGAATGTCAAGCGGCATACAGGATAGGATAAAGAAAAAAAGGGAGGCTTATGACAGATACCAAGTGCTCAATACTGTAGAAAATCTAGAGGAGTATAGAAAGTCCAGGGGTGCAATTAAAAATGATATTAGGAACGCAAAGAGAGAGCATGAAAATATGTTGGCAAGTAAAATCAAGGAAAACCCAAAGATGTTTAATAAATATATTAAAAGCAAGAGGATATGTAAAGAGTGGGGCCTCTCAGAGACCATAAAGGTAATCTGCATGTGGAGGCAGAAGACATGGGTATGGTACTTAATGATTACTTTGCATCTGTTTTCACAAAGGAGAGGGGTGATGCAGTCACTGCAATCAGGGAGGAGGAGTGTGAAATATTAGATGAAATAAACATAGTGAGAGAGGACGTGTTAAGGGGCTTAGCAGCTTTGAAAGTGGATAAATCCCCAGACAAGATGAAATGTATCACAGGCTATTAAGAGAAGCAAAAGAGGAAATAGCAGAGGCTCTGACCATCATTTTCCAATCCTATCTGGCTACAGGTGTGGTGCCAGAGGACTGGAGGACTGCTAATGTTGTACGTTTGTTTAAAAAGAGAGTAAGGGAAGGACTGAATAATTACAGGTCAGTCAGCCTAACCTCGGTGGTGGGAAAATTATTGGAAAAAATTATGAGGGACGGGATAAATCTTAATTTAAAAAAACACGGATTAATCAAGGACAGTCAGCATGGATTTTTTAAGGGAAGGTCATGTCTGTCTAATTTAATTGAATTTTTTGAGGAGGTAACAAGAAGGTTCGATGCAGTGTATATGAATTTTAGCAAGGCTTTTGATAAGGTCTCACATGGCAGACTCGTCACAAACATTAAAGCCCATGGGATCCAGGGCAAAGTGGCAAATTGAATTCAAAATTGGCTTAGAGGCAGGAAGCAAAGAGTAATGGTTTGATTGGTGTTTTTGTGACTGGAAGGCTGTTTCCAGTGGAATTCTGCAGGGTTCAGAACTAGGTCCCTTGCTTTTTGTGGTATATATCAATGATTTAGATTTGAATAAAGGGGATTATGAATAAGAAGTTTGCAGATGACACTAAAGTCGGCTGTGTGGTTGATAATGAAGAAGAAAGCTGTAGACTGCAGGAAGATATCAATGACCTGGTCAGGTGGGCAGAACAGTGGCAAATAAAATTCAATCCGGAGAAGTGTGAGGTAATGCATTTGGGGAGGACTTACAAGGCAAGGGAATACACATTAAATAATAGGACACTGAGAAGTGTAGAGGAACAAAGGGACCTTGGAGTGCAGGTCCACAGATCCCTGAAGGTAGCAGGCCAGGTAGATAAGGTGGTTAAGCATTCGGAATACTTGCCTTTATTAGCTGAGGTATAGAATACAAGAGCAGGGAGGTTATGCTAGAACTATATAAAACACTAGTTAGGCCACAGCTGGAGTACTGTGTGCAGTTCTGGTCACCACATTACAGGAAGGACGTTTTTGCACTGGAGAGGGTACAGAGGAGATTGATGAGGATGTTGCCGGGACTGGAAAATCTTAGCTATGAGGACAGATTGGATAAGCTGGGTTTGTTTTCCTTCGAACAGAGGAGGCTGAGGTGAGACATTATTGAGGTTTATAAAATTATGAGGGGCCTAGATGGAGTGGATAGGATGAACTTATTTCTCTTAGCAGAGGTGTCAAAAACTAGGGGGCATAGATTTAAAGTAATTGGTAGGAGATTCAGAGAAGATATGAGGGGAAATTTCTTCACCCAGAGCGTGCTGGGGGTCTGGAACTCACTGCCTGAAAGGCTGGGAGAGGCAGAACACCTCACCAGATTTAAAAACTACTTGGATGTGCACTTGAAGTGCTGTAACTTCTATGGACTACGGACCAAGAGCTGGAAAGTGGGATTAGGCTGGATAGCTCTTTGTCGGTCAGCGTGGACTAAGATGGGCCGAAATGGTCTCCTTCTGTGCTGTAAATTACTATGATTCTATGATTCTATTGCAGTAAAAACAATCTTCTCTTAAAGCAAGGATGTCATTTTCAGAAATGAAATAAATAAAAACGCACAGCTTTACTACCTTCTGAAAAAATATAATGTTAAAAAGAATTCCAAATTGGGAGTGTTCCGCTCTTAAAGCTGAATTGTCTCCTGCACCTAAAAAAATGGGAAAAGTGCTTCAGTACTAACACAAATGGCTCCGTAAGCCAGGGAAGGGCACCCAGGGTCTCACATGCAGCACCCCACCTTTGTACAGCGGGTCCACATTACAAGAGAGCTCCTCTACCCACAGGGTTCAGGAGGCCCTCCAGAAAGGATGGTGTGTGACCAGATCACCGAAGCCATCACTGCCAGCATTGTCGCCCCCACCTCTTGGCTCCTGTGCTCAAAGAAGCTTTATTAACTCAGACCAGTATCTTCAAAAGCTGTCTCCTACCAACTGCATCACAAATCTCACACACTTCTCAATGCACGACTTCTCACACCAAACCCTCCCCACCCCCCTGACCCCATCACTCACCTACCAAAACAATCTGTACCAAACACCTCCCATTCCTTGCTTCAACGCACCCCAGTGGAGACAATGGTGCTGGCAATTCTTGGCAGGGGCATGGCTGAGCCCTTGGCCCTTCTGGCATGCACCTCTTGTTTTCCCACCCACCCCTCATCACAACTCCACATTTATGCCTTCCTCATTTCACACACTCAAAAAATACAACCTGTCCAGCCAATGGTGAACCAAGAAGATAGAGAGGAGAGTGAAAAGAAGAAGAAGAAACACGGTTACTTGATCTCACACTCAGAGCCACCAGCTCCTCAAGGTCGACCAACAAGGCCATTTGCAGTGTCTCCCACTGAAAGTCAGAAGCCTTCCACCAGCTATGCCGCAGCCACTGGGGTAACACTGCATCACATCAGTAGGATAGGGAAAGGCACACACAAGACAGTCACTAAGGGAATGCATAAGGGTCATGAGTTGATTTCCTGATGTCATATTGGATGGATAATGTTTAAAGTGGGATTGGAAAGTTTGCTTTGTGATGGCTTTTATTTCAGCGTTGTGGTCAAGAGGACACTGTGATGATCAGCAACAGAGGGAAGGTAAGATATTGGACTAATATTGAAAGGGCAATTGGGTTTGTGGTCACTGGTACTGCAGGCAGATGATTCCATCCCGGATATCCAGGCTATAAAGGGGCTGTCTGTGTTGTATCCTTCCTTCTGCGTCTTCTTCTTCTGCATCTTCCGCTTCTGCGACTTCCACTCTTGCGTCTCCCTCTTCCCTCTGTGAGCAGATGCTGTAAATCTAAAATAAAAGTATAAAATGCTGGAGATACTCAGCAGGTCAGGCAGCAGTTTGACCTGAGACATAAACTCTGTTTCTCTCTCCACAGATACTGCCTGATCTGCTGAGTATTTCTAGCATTTTCTCTCTGCTCAAACCCTTCCTGTACCCTCTGAGGCCTTGCAAGCATCCAGCAGCAGTCCCTGCACTGCCTGCACACTTAAAAAACGCTTTACATGGATTGCATTAAGCCAGTACTTCAATAAAATATCAAAAACCCAGTACAAAAGCATAAATGCAAACCCACCTGAAAGATGTGTGTGTCTCTTTAAGAAGTGCTGACAGCATATCTGTCAGTCTGCTACATGCTCACTTTTCTGAGCGAGCTTAGGACCCAGCACTAAGGTCCAAGTTCGCAGAGCATGACGTCAAGTCAGCATTGCATGTCGACTGACATCATGCTCTCCATAATTACATGTCCAGGGCCAGCGCTGCTATCAAAATGACGGCGACTGAGTCCTATGCCAGAGACGGGCGTTACAATGACGGTCGCTATTTTTCGCCAGGGTAGCGATGGTAACTCGTGGCAGGGAATGGAATTTCTAGGCCATAGTGATTATATTTTGAGTTTTTAAATCCTATAGATTATAAGAGGAAGAAATAAAACTGAGCGCGTTAAGCACGTTCCATAGTTTTGAGGTCAAGGGAAAAGCATGAGTTGGAATAATGTTCAAAGAAGAACTAACCATTGTGCCAGCAAGAAAATAGAGAGACATAAAGGGTGAGAAGGAGAATGATTGAAGCATAGCAGTGAGAATGGAATTGCCTATCAGACCGCAGGCTTCTTCTTGTATTCTGTCCAGAATTATAAGAGAGGTGTTAGAAGGATGATGGCTGTGGTTGTTGAAGGACAATCAACCAGCACAAAGACTTCACTGCAGGACAGTGTCCTAGGCCCAACTATCGTCAGCTGCTCCTTCAATAACTTCTCTCCAACATAAGGTTAGAAGTGGGGATGTTCGCTGATGATTGCACAGATTCCGTTCCAAACGCAATTTCTCAGATAATGAATCAGTCCATGCCGGCATACATCAAGACTTGGACAACATTCAGGCTTGGGCTAATAAGTAACATTCATAATATACAAGTGCCAGGTGATGACTATCTCCAACAAGAGAGAACCCAACCACATCCCTTTGACATTCAACGGCATTACCATCGCCGAATCCCCCACTCTCAGAATCCTGAGGGTCACTTTTGACGAGAAACTTAATTGGACCAGCCATATAAATACTGTGGCAAAAAGCACAGGTCAGAGGCTGGGTATTCTGCGGCGAGTGAATCACCTTCTGTCTCCCCATAGCTTTTCCACCATCTACAAGGCACAAGTCAAGAGTGTGACAGTATACTCTTCACTTACCTGGATGAGTGCAACTCTAAAAGCACGAAAGAAACTCAATTCCATCCAGGGCAAAGCAGCCCGCTTGATTGGCACCAATGTTTCTGTTAAGCTGTGCGACTCCATGACCATGCAGTGGTTTGGAAACATAGAAACATAGGTGCAGGAGTAGGCCTTTCGGACCTTTGAGCCTGCACCACCATTCAATAAGATCATGGCTGATCATTCATCTCAGTACCCCTCTCCTGCTTTCTCTCCATACCCCTTGATCCCTTTAGCCATAAGGGCCATATCTAACTCCCTCTTGAATATATCCAATGAACTGGCATCAACAACTCTCTGCAGTAGAGAATTCCACAGGTTAACAACTCTCTGAGTGAAGAAGTTTCTCCTCATCTCAGTCCTAAATGGCTTACCCCTTATCCTTAGACTGTGTCCCCTGGTTCTGGACTTCCCCAACATCGGGAACATTCTTCCTGCATCTAACCTGTCCAATCCCGTTAGAATTTTAAATGTTTCTATGAGATCCCCTCTCATCCTTCTAAACTCCAGTGATCACAGGCCCAGTCGATCCAGTCTCTCCTCATATGTCAGTCCTGCCATCCCTGGAATCAGTCTTGTGAAAATTCACTGCAATCCCTCGATAGCAAGAACATCCTTCCTGAGATTAGGAGACCAAAACTGAACACAATATTCCAGGTGAGGCCTCACCTAGGCCCTGTGTAACTTCAGTAAGATCTCCCTGCTCCTATACTCAAATCCCCTAGCTATGAAAGGCAACATACCATTTGCCTTCTTCACTGCCTGCTGTACCTGCATGCCAACTTTCAATGACTGATGAACCATGACACACAGGTCCCGTTGCACCTCCCCTTTTCCTAATCTGCCGCCATTCAGATAATATTCTGCCTTCGTGTTTTTGCCACCAAAGTGGATAAGCTCACATTTATCCACATTATACTGCATCTGCCATGCATTTGCCCACTCACCTAACCTGTCCAAGTCACCCTGCAGCCTCTTAGCATCCTTCTCACACTCACACCGCTACCCAGCTTAGTGTCATCTGCAAACTTGGAGATATTACACTCAATTCCTTCATCTAAATCATTGATGTATATTGTAAATAGCTGGGGTCCCAGCACTGAACCGTGCGGTACCCCAAGAGTCACTGCCTGCCATTCTGAAAAGGATCCGTTAATCCCGACTCTCTGCTTCCTGTCTGCCAACCAGTTCTTTATCCATGTCAGTACATTACCCCCAATACCATGTGCTTTAATTTTGCACACCAATCTCTTGTGTGGGACCTTGTCAAAAGCCTTTTGAACGTCCAAATACACCACATCCACTGGTTCTCCCTTGTCCACTGTACTAGTTACATCCTCAAAAAATTCTAGAAGATTTATCCAGCATGATTTCCCTTTCATAAATCCATGCTGACTTGGACCGATGCTGTTACTGCTTTCCAAATGTGCTGTATTTCATCTTTAATAATTGATTCCAACATTTTCCCCACTACTGATGTCAAGCTAACTGGTCTATAATTACCTGTTTTCTCTCTCCCTCCTTTTTTAGCTACCCTCCAGTCCACAGGAACTGATCCAGAGTCGATAGACTGTTGGAAAATGATCACCAATGCATCCACTATTTCTAGGGCCACTTCTTTAAGTACTCTGGGATGCAGACTATCAGGCCCCGGGGATTTATCGGCCTTCAACCCCATCAATTTCCCTAACACAATTTCCCGCCTAACATGGATTTCCTTCAGTTCCTCCTTCTCACTAGTCCCGTACAGGCTGCTCATTGGCTTTTAAATGGAAAAATCGTGCACACACAGAAATTCACATGGGTCGTTCAGCCCATTAAAGGGGCTACGCAGCCAATAAAAGAATTAGAGGGAACATTACTTGGCACCTCATCCACCACCTTAAATATTCACTCCCTTTATCACTAGCATGCTGTGGTTACAGTGTGTACCATCTACAAGATGCACTGCAGCAACGCGCCAAGACTTCTTGGACAGCACCTCCCAAACCCCTGACCTCTACCACCGAGAACACCATCACCTGAAAATTCCCCTCTAAGTCACACACCATTCTGACTTGGAAATATATTGCTGTTCCTTCATTGTCACTGGGTCAAAATCT
The DNA here is from genome assembly GCF_044704955.1 of Pristiophorus japonicus. Taxonomy (NCBI): domain Eukaryota; kingdom Metazoa; phylum Chordata; class Chondrichthyes; family Pristiophoridae; genus Pristiophorus; species Pristiophorus japonicus. Next base: position 93,978,811 of record NC_091978.1, on the reverse strand, counting down.
TGGCACTCCATACCTAACAGCACTGTGGGAGTACCTTCACCAGATGGACTGCAGCGGCTCAAGAAGATGGCTCACCACCACCTTCTCAAGGGCAATTAAGGAAGGGTAATAAATGCTGGCTCTGCTGAATGAATGAAATAAAAGAGCCTTCCAAGATATAGGAACAATCTTGGACAGACTGAGTTATTGAAAGCAAAAGGAGTATTTGACATAAAGTTGGAAACCAACCTTCTTGGAGACAGCTTTAGTAGTGGAGGAAAATGTGAGAATGGGAAAAGAGATACAGCTATTCTGCCTACCGTAGAGAACCGAAATCACCTCTCTAATACAATGGTGGACTGCAAACTGGCAGGTGCCACTGACATTGCCAGCTGCAGCCTGGAATGAGCCTGTTGCATAAACATTAAGGTTTACAGTGACCTTGACAGCCATAGGCAGTGTTGTCTGTGTCATGGTTTTGGCTGTAGCAGGTGACAAAGATGTTTGATACTCTTCCTTCTGAAGTGAAGGCACCTGAGACAATTCCCCTCCGTGAGGTTCAGGTGCCTGAAGATCCACTGTGGGTATGGCCTCCTGCATGGTGCCCTCTTTCTCCATCTTGTCCCTGTTGCTCCTGTCTTCTTGGCTGCTCCCCCTCATCCTCCAGCCCCAAACGCAGCCCTATTAAACCATCCATAACTGCAATAAAACCAATAGGGGAGAAGTGGCAGCACTTTGAGCAGAGACCCCACTTCCATGTCCCTTCCCACTATTATCCCTCTCTTGGGCCACCCTCACTTCCCTACTAGCAAGGAGCTGGAGAGTACCCTGCTGCACATTAGTGGGGCAATTAAGGGCCAACACTCAAGGTTTCTATCCATCCTAGATATGGTTGTAATCAGATTCTGCAAGTTATCGTTCAACATCAGGAGTGGGCTGGGGCGATGGCACAAATTCTGTATAATGCAGCAACAAATTCTATGCTATGGTGTTTTCTCAATATTATCAATTGCGTATTTGGTCCTGGGATGAATCAGAGTCTCTGCTAATAATATGCACTACACCATGAGGGAACTCTCCCCAAGGCAGCACAATTCCTGTTGACTGACCCATAGTTAACATTGGTACTGAAGGAGTTCCGGAAGACATTATTGCACAATTTCCTCTTGTTTACTAACCCAAGTGGAAAAGGATACTGTGGAGTGAGTAGTTTTGCGTGGGAAAGGTGTGCGAAATAGAAAATATGTTGAACTAATACTTCCCATGTTATTACCTCTGAAAATCAGAAACAGAAAAAGTGTAACATGTTACTAAATTATCAAATTACAGGTTCATGGAAGAGGAATGTGTATTAAAGTGTGATTCTTTTAATATATTTGCAAATTGTTAAATGGTCTGTTGATAAATATACTGCCTAGTCTGGAACTGGATCGGAAAGGTGCGAGAATCAATATAGAGTACAATAGCCTTGTGTTTATGACACTGGACTAGCAACCTGGAGGTTTGGAGTTCAAATGCAGAAAGATTACCAAGGCATGTCGGCTGTCCCATTAAACCCAAAAGCCCGTCTAATACACTTTTCAGGTAGGTCTGTAAATGGGCGAGCAGCCTGTTTCCCAGAAATAGATGGGTAGGTGCTTAAATATGTAAATCGGGGTCAGGTACCAGTTTTCGGAGCCTAATTGGAATTGTTAGGTATAAATGGGCAAAGCGAGTGTCACACATGCTCAGCTTATTTTTACCAGGTGTTGAGCGGCCTAACCAGCGATCCTTTGAGGAACCACTCAGCTCTCTTGGGCAGATTTCCCACCCACTCCGAATAGTGATCTGAGCCTGTGACCGCTGGCTCAGCGCTCGCAACTTGCCAATCAAATGGAAATAAGGCCTGCCCCCAAAATAGCTTTGGCTTTGCACCAACAACAACATGCCTTTAAAATACTATAACGTCCCAAGGCACATCACAGGAGTGTTATCAGACAAAATTTGACACCCGAGTTACATAAGGAGATATTATGACTGGTGAATGAGGTAGGTTTTAAGGAGTGTTTTAAAGGAGGAGAGAGAGGGAAAGAGGTGGAGAGGTTTAGGGAGGAAATTAAAGAGCTTAGGACCTAGACAAGTGAAGGCACGACCGAGCCTTCAACATCGCGGATGTGCCCAAGGACAATCGGGAAGGCGGTCGATCTCCACCCCTTACTGCTTGCACACACAATGCCCACACATTGCAAAGATCAGCCCCAGGATCTCTAATTTACGACATGATTTAAACCTCAATTTCAGGCATCAATGGCTTTAAATTGGTCAACTGTGGAACTCCCAATCCCGGTAATATTAACAAATCAAGGCTGTCATTCTGTTCCCGGAGTTTGTTCAACTTGCTGCCGCTCCCCTCCTTCGTGTTCTTTTCTCAGGCTTTTTCCTTTGATCCTGAAGTATTTTCCTTTGGAGCTTTTTTATTTTAAACTAACATCATTGTGGGATAATTGGAGACAGATCTGTTTCCATATTTTATTTTTAGCTGATTGCATGCATAAACATCAGAGTCACATTGACATCAATTTTGGTCTTCAGACAGGATGGAAAAAATGAGAGGAAGGGCACAGTTTATCGTATGATTGCGCCAATTCCATTGGCAATATGAGTGACCCAGGTAGAAATTACTTCTGACATGATCACATTCTTTATACAATGATTATTTTGTTTCTAAATCATGCAACATCTTTAGTTAACCTTGCTTCTCAAGGGAAAGACCAGAATACCAGTGCATCTGAAATATTTATGTTGGAGCACTGAAGCTTACAATATTAGGCTTGGTGTGGAGCTTGCACGAAATGCAATGGTCTATCTACATTTATTGAAAACTATGTAAAAGGGTCGACTTTGGTAGATTCATTATAGATATTCTCCGATCTGTGTTCCCAGCCAAACTCACAGGTGTGTGCTTCAGAGATAGGGCGATAACATTGTGAGTTCAATCCTCAAAATCATGTTCCCTGTGGGAAGCATGGGAATGTGTGGAGCCATGATCATCACACATCCAGCTCTTGTTCTTTTCAATTATATAGTGTTTTCAGAAACCACTCATTATTTTATGCAATATTTCAGTTTAATTATAATTAACAATTCATGCTGAATAGCAATTGCCTGTCCCATGAGATTACATAGCTATCGGAAGTGGGGTAGGGAATGCTGCGATTTCTATATATTGTGATGCACAGGGCATAGCAGTTGTGTGGAGTAGGTTGGATGGGTCTTTTCCTGTCTGTCATTGTTCAGATTAAGAATGACATTTTCTAACTCCATACTCCTGCTGGGGAGCCTTGCTTGCTGCGAGTGTGTACTGGAAATTAGGAAGCTGTGATTAGTGATATTCTGACCATAGCATTACAAAATTGTGTGCAGATTATACCCACATTTTTAAAATGTACTAGCAATAGGTAAGTCAGAAGGTTAGCATATAGTCTGTGCATAACAACAATTTCAACTTGCATTTATGTACTGACATCACTATAGAAAATATCCTAAAGTGCTTTACAGAGATGTAAAAAAATGAACACTGGGCCAATGAAGGAGATATTAGGAGTGATGATCAAAACTTTGGTCCAAGTGGTAGATTTTTAGGAGGATCAAAATGGAGGAGTGAGAGATGGACAGGCGAAGAAGTTTAAGGGAGGGAATTCCAAAGCATGGAGTCCAAGCAGCCGAAAGCATGGCCTCCAATGGTAGGAAGAAGGAAGGGAGTGATTCACAAGAGGCCAGTGTCAGAAGACCACAGGGTTTGGGCATGTGGTGGGGCTGGAAGAGATTACAGGGAGGAGACCATGATTGAATTTAAACAGGAGGTTGAAAATTTAAATTTGAGGTGTTTGGGGGATTAGGAGCCCAGGTAGGTCAACAAGGATATGGGGTGATAGGTGATTGGTACATGATGTACAGACCGCAGCGTTTTGGATAGATTAAAGTTTACCAAGGCTAGAGAATGGGAGGCTGGCCAGGAAAGCATTGGAATAGTCAAGTCTGCAAGTAAAAAGGCATGCATGAGGGTGCAGATGAACTGAGGCAGGGACTTAAATGAGCAATGTTATGGAGATAGTGATGGAAATCCTCTGGCTATGATCAAATAGGTAAGATTGGAACCAAGCCAGGACAGTCCTATTGAATTATACAATGGGGAAGTAGTGTTTTTGAAGAATGATACAGGCAGCCATGTACAAAGGCTGCAGAGCAGTCAAGGAGGAGGAAGAGTATTAATGCTCTATGGTCGCAGTCATATGGGGAAAAATTCAGCATCGCCTATTTGGGGGTGGTAACAGTCTGGAGGTGCAAGACTTTGCGCCAGGCGCTGAAATCTCGCCCCTCTCCAGGAATTTGGGTTACCACCCCCGGAAGGAGGTGGCGTGCAAGCACTCCACTTCCTTTCTGGAGCGCTAATGGGGCGAACACCACAGCAGCACTGCACACTGGGCAGCTCAGTGCTGCCGCGTCCGAGGGGCTCTTCACTTAAAGGGAAGGGCCCATACTGCTTGATTCTGCATAAGAAGAAGGGTCCTATCTGGACCACCCAGGGAGGAGGGATGCCGTGTGATCGGCCTGGCAATCTGCGATTGCGGCCACGGCCCCGCGAAGAAACCGCATCAGGAGCGGGAAAATGGATAGGTTTTTAAAATTTTTTTACTCACCCACCTTGCATTTATTTTTCGCCTCAGAAGCGGCCGGCCGCCTGAGATGCGCCTCTTGCAGCTGTTGATATTTTCGCCCGGCACTGCTACAGGGGCGAAAGTCAATTTTGGGGCCAGGGCGCTAGTGTGGCGATGACATCATAATCTCCGGGCACAGGAGATCGGGGAGCAAAACCGTAGTGCTATCGCTAAACTCCCACCATAAGCACGCACCCAGTCGCAAATTAATTTGCACCCCTTTAGCGCCCCCCCAGGGGCACGAACGGGAGGCGCAAACTCATTGATTTTCTAGCCCTGAATGTTGGTTCAAACTTCGATTGTAGATGTTTCTGTGCTGTGGGAGGGGTAGAAACCGGATTAGACAAATTCAAAAGGGAATTGCAGGAAAAACAAGAACAAATTTTGGAGATGATAACAAGCTTAAGGACTTTGGAAAGGAAAAGAAAATATAAAATGGGGCACTAGTTTGCAAGGACAAAGGGGTTGAGTGTGAGAGAGGGAAGATGACAAAAGTTTTGAAAAGGAGGGAGACAGAGCCTGAAGAGAGGGAACCATTTACAATGGCAGCTAATATGAGGGCGACGAAGGGATGTTTAGTGGGAATAGGATCAAGGGAACAGAAGGTGTATCTCATAGATGGGATATGCTTAGAGAATGCACGAGAGGTCACAGAAGAGATACTTCAGGTAGATGACAGTTCAAGACTAGTGCAGAGGATTCTGGGGGAAGGTTTGGACAAGGGGAACAAGGGAGCAAGAGAGGTAAAGGAATGAATGGTCTCTAACTTGACAACAAAGAAGTGCATGAGCTCCTCGTATTTGTTATTAAAGGTGAGAAGCAGGGAGAGGGGTTTAAGGAGATTGTTGGTATGGATGAAAATAAATCTGAGGATAATCTTTGCTCTCCAGGATAATTCTAGAGTAGTGGGTGGTTTCTGCAGAGAAGAGTGATGCCTGGCGGATCTTGATGTGGTCCAGCCAGATTTGATGATCAATGGTTAAACCAACTGTACACCTGATATGCTCAAGTCTGCACCTTTGGACTTGGAGCAAAGAGGGAACGATTGGGATAGAACCTGTGAATGTTTTTCTGGGGACGAGCGTATCAAGGATGGAGTGGAAGGAATGGGTGAACAAATCACTACCTGAGAATTATGACAAGGTAAAAATCTAAACAAAGACTTGAGCCCATAATCTAGGCTGACATTTCAGTGCAGTACTGAGGAAGGCTGGTACAAAAGAAGATTTTAGTCTCCTTTATCTGGGCTGGTCTCTCTCCATAATTTACAATGAATTGTGCTGGAAAAATATAAGACCATTTCATTATCAATGTTGATTTTCCATTTTGTTACTTATATGTTTAATTGCATAGATTGTTCGTATTATACATCATCATCATCATCATCATCGTCATAGGCAGTCCCTCGGAATCGAGGAAGACTTGCTTCCACTCTTAACATGAGTTCTTAGGTGGCTGTGCAGTCCACTATGAGAACCACAGTCTCTGTTACAGGTGGGACAAAAAGTCGATGAGGGAAGGGGTGGGTGGGACAGGTTTGCCGTACGCTCTTTCCACTGTCTGCGCTTGATTTCTGCACGCTCTCAGCATCGAGACTCGAGCAGCTCAGTGCCCTCGCAGATGCACTTCCTCCACTTAGGGCAGTCTTTGGCCAGGGACTCCCAGGTATCAGGGGGGATGTAGCACTTTATCAGGGAGTCTTCGAGGGTAACTCTGTAACGTTTGCTCTGCCCACCTTTGGTTCGTTTGCTGTGAAGGAGTTCCAAGTAGAGTGCTTGCTTTGGGAGTCTCGTGCCTGGCATGTGAACTATGTGGCCCGCCCAGCGGAGCTGATCAAGTGTCGTCAGTGCTTCAATGCTGGGGATGTTGGCCTGGTCGAGGACGCTAACGTTAGTGCGACTGTCCTCCCAGGAGATTCGTAGGATCTTGCGGAGACATCGTTGGCGGTATTTCTCCAGCAACTTGAGGTGTCTGCTGTACATGGTCCATGTTTCTGAGCCATACAGGAGGGCGGGTATTACTACAGCCCTGTAGACCATGAGCTTGGTGACAGTTTTGAGTGCCTGGTCTTCAAACACTCTTTTCCTCAGGCAGCCGAAGGCTGCACTGACACACTGGAGGCGGTGTTGGATCTCGTCATCAATGCCTGCTCTTGTTGGTAGGAGGCTCTTGAGATAAGGGAAGTGGTCCACGTTGTCCAGGGCCTGCATGAGGTACAAAAAGCCATAAGACAGCTAAAAAACAACAAGATTACAGGAGCGGATAGAATCCCTGCTGAGGCACTGAAGTATGGTGGAGAGGCACTGCTGGCGTGAATACATGACCTTATCTCCCTCATCTGGAGGGAGGAGAGCATGCCGGGACATCTTAGAGATGCAGTGATCATGGCCATCTTTAAAAAAGGGACAAGTCCGACTTCGGCAACTACAGAGGAATCTCAGCCACTGGGAATGTCATCGCAAGAGTCCTCCTCAACCGTCTTCTCCCCGTGGCCGAGGAGCTCCTCCCGGAGTCACAATGCGGATTTCGTCCCCTATGGGGCACAAGGGACATGATTTTTGCAGCGCGACAGCTGCAGGAATAATGCAGGGAACAGCGCCAGCACTTAGACATGGCCTTGTTCAACCTTACAAAGACCTTTGACACTGTCAACTGCGAGGTTCTATGGAACGTCCTCCTCCGTTTCGGATACCCCCAAAAGTACGTCACCATCCTCCGCCTGCTCCAAGACGACATGCAGGCCGTAATCCTTACCAATGGATCCATCACAGATCCAATCCAGGTCCGGACCAGGGTCAAGCAGGGCTGCGTCATCGCCCTACCTCTTCTCAATCTTCCTCGCTACGATGCCCCACCTCACAGTCGACAAGCTCCCCGCTGGAGTGGAACTAAACTACAGAGCCAGTGGGAAACTGTTCAACCTTTGCCATCTCCAGGCCAGATCCAAGACCACCCCAACCTCTGTCATTGAGCTACAGTGCGCGGACGATGCCTGCGTCTGCGCACATACAGAGGCTGAACTCCAGGACATAGTCGACGTATTTACTGAGGCGTATGAAAGCATGGGCCTTATGCTAAACCTCAGTAAGACAAAGGTTCTCCACCAGCCTGTCCTCACCGCACAGCACTGTATTATATAGAAGGGATATTTTTGGACTTTCAGACAATTTGCACAATCATGTAGTAAGGGCATATACTTGCCACTGAGCTGTTATCATTGTATATTCTGATACACAGCATCTTAACTTACTGCTGGCAGAAAGTTATATATTGAAAAGCTGCAACAATTCTTAACCACTTAAACAAGCAGGAAATAGGGCACTCGGCCTCTATAAGTCACTTTGTGGAAATTAAATTGACAGAGTTAATTGGAAAATAGCCAGGAAAATGGAAAATGGCACAAACCCCGAAACCCATGAACCAGGACTGAAGCTACAACATTCCACAGAAGGGCACAAGCAGGGATGTTGTCAGGAGGACCAGGCTGCAATGGCACAAATCTTTCAATGATTTCAGTAGACGTTACTGCAAAGTCACACTCAACCTCATCCTGCTGTGCCACTCATCACATCCGCATTACTCTGCCTTCCCAACCCTACTCCTGCACATCCTTACTCACACCAACTTACCGTGCACCTCCACAAATCCCTCTCCATCTGCATTATCACCTCCCCATCTCATTAGCCACCCCTCAACAATTATCCTCATCCTAGTCTTGGATATGGGTGTACAGGACACAATTTCAAAATTTGCACATTACGCAAAAATGTCAAGTATAGTGAACAGTGAGGGGGATAGTGATAGACCTCAAGAGGACATAAGAATTAGAAACACGAGTAGGCCATACGGCCCCTCGAGCCTGCTCCGCCATTCAATAAGATCATGGCTGATCTGATCATGGACTCAGCTCCACTTCCCCGCCGGCTCCCCATAACCCCTTATCCCCTTATCGCTCAAGGAACTGTCTATTTCTGTCTTAAATTTATTCAATGTCCCGGCTTCCACAGCTCTCCGAGGCAGCAAATTCCACAGATTTACAACCCTCTGAGAGAAGAAATTCCTCCTCATCTCTGTTTTAAATGGGTGGCCCCTTATTCTAAGGTCATGCCCTCTAGTTCTAGTCTCCCCCATCAGTGGAAACATCCTCTCTGCATCCACCTTGCCAAGCCCCCTCATAATCTTATACATCTCGATAAGATCACCTCTCATTCTTCTGAACTCCAATGAGTAGAGGCACAACCGACTTAACCTTTCCTCATATGTCAACCTCCTCATCCCCAGAATCAACCAAGTGAACCTTCTCTGAACTGCCTCCAAAGCAAGTATATCCTTTCGTAAATATGGAAACCAAAACTGCACGCAGTATTCCAGGTGTGGCCTCACCAATACCTTGGATACCTGTAGCAAGACACCCCTGCTTTTATACTCCATCCCCTTTGCAATAAAGGCCAAGATACCATTGGCCTTCCTGATCACTTGCTGTACCTGCATACTATCCTTTTGTGTTTCATGCACAAGTACCCCCAGGTCCCGCTGTGCTGCAGCACTTTGCAATCTTTCTCCATTTAAATAATAACTTGCTCTTGGATTTTTTTCTGCCATGACCTCACACTTTCCAACATTATACTCCATCTGCAGATAGACAGGCTGGTGGAATGGGCGGACACATGGCAGATGAAATTTAACGCAGAAAAGTGTGAGGTGATACATTTTGATAGAAAGAATGAGGAGAGGAAATATAAATTAAAGGGTACAATTCTAAAGGGGGTGCATGAACAGAGAGACCGAGGGGTATATGTGCACAAATCGATGAAGGTGGCATGGCAGGTTGAGAAAGCAGTTAAAAACGCTTACAGGGCTTCATGAACAGAGGTATAGGGACTGAAATTCATCACCTCATCACCGCTGCCGCCGAGTGCCACCCACTGCTACAGACATTGCTCTTCTTGTTCTGCCAAGTGCCACTTTTGAGGTGGCCTGGAGCGGGCTGGAGCGGGCAAGAGGAGAGTGCTGCTGGGAACCGCTCGCTGACATCAGCGGACGGCCGAGTGGTGCAACTGACCTCCCGCCCAATGACCTCCCAGATTCCTGCGGGCGGGACTCGGCGGCAGAACGGGGCGGGGGGGGGGCGGGGTGGACCGTTGGCTGAAGGCTGGTCTGTCCCTGAAGATCAGTAGGAAGAACCTGAAAAAAAAGGAAAATGAACATTTAAAAAAAAATTTCAACAGCGACTTACCTGCATGGGGTCCCCTGGAGGTCTTCCGATCATTTTTTAATTTTTTATTGTTAATTTTTTTTTCTAGTTTTTCGACCCTCCGTGGGCCTGACTCAATCCTCGGCGGCACTTGGGCAGCAAGCGCTTCTGCTGCCGAGAATGAGGTGTCCCATCCATTTGTCACCCCCCAATCTTCGAGGGACCTCAGCCATGAATATCCCGCCCAAAGTACTGTCCAGTAACTCGGCGGCCATCAGTGGCACTTTGGACAACACTTGGGCGGTGGAGGCCTTGATGAAAATTGGCCCCATAGAGTGCAAAAGCAAGGAAATGATGATGAACCTGTATAAAACACAAGTTCAGCCTCAACTGGAGTATTGTTTCCAATTCTGGGCATTGCACTTTAGGAAGGATGTGAAGACCTTAGAGGAGGTGCAAAAAAAATTGCCGAGAATGATTCAAGGAATGAGGGACTTCAGTTACGTGGATAGACTGGAGAAGCTGGGATTGTTGAGAGATAAGATTGAGAGGAGATTTAATAGAAATGTTCAAAATCATGAGGGGTCTGGACGGAGTAGATAGAGAGAAACTGTTTCCATTGGAAGAAGGGTTGAGAACCAGAGGACACAGATTTAAGGTGATTGTGGCAAAAGAACCAAAGATGTTTAGTGAGTTGGTCTTACCGCAGGTAAAGGGTACACAGCCAGATAGGGAACGGGTGACCAACAGGAAGAGCAGTGCAAGGAAGGGTACCCTGCGGTCATCCACCTACAAAACAGATACACCGCTTTGGGTACTGTTGAGGGGGATGACTCATCAGGGGAGTGCAGTAGCAGCCAAGTTCATGGCACCGTGAGTGGCTCTGCTACACAGGAAGACAGGAAAAAGAGTGGGAGATCTATAGTGATAGGGGATTCAATTGTAAGGGGAATAGATAGACGTTTCTGCGGCCACAACCGAGACTCCAGCATGGTATGTTGCCTCCCTGGTGCAAGGGTCAAGGATGTCTCGGAGCGGGTGCAGGGTATTCTGAAAAGGGAGGGTGAACAGCCAGTTGTCGTGGTGCATATAGGTACCAACGATATAGGTAAAAAACGGGATGAGCTCCTACAAGATGAATTTAGGGAGCTAGGAGCTAAATTAATAAGTAGGACCTCAAAAGTAGTAATCTCAGGATTGCTACCAGTGCCACATGCTAGTCAGAGTAGGAAGATCAGGATAGCTCAGATGAATACGTGGCTTGAGGAGAGGTGCAGAAGGCAGGGATTCAAATTCCTGGGACATTGGAACCGGTTCTGGGGGAGGTGCGACCAGCACCTGGGCAGGAGCAGAACCAATGTCCGAGGGGGAGTGTTTGCTAGTGCTGTTTGGGAGGGGTTAAGCTAATATGGCAGGGCGAATGGGAACCTATGCAGGGAGACAGGGAGAATTAGAATGGGGGCAGAAGCAAAAGATAGAAAGAAGAAAAGTAAAAGTGGAGGACAGAGAAACCTAAGGCAGAAAGCAAAAAGGGCCACAAAACAGCAAAATTCTAAAGGGGCAAAGAGTGTTAGAAAGACAAGCCTGAAGGCTCTGTGCCTCAGTGCGAGGAGTATTTGGAATTAGGTGGACAAATTAACTGCGCAGATAGCAGTTAATGGGTATGATGTAATTGGCATAGAAACATAGAAACATAGAAAATAGGTGCAGGAGTAGGCCATTCGGCCCTTCTAGCCTGCACCGCCATTCAATGAGTTCATGGCTGAACATTCAACTTCAGTACCCCATTCCTGCTTTCTCGCCATACCCCTTGATCCCCCTAGCAGTAAGGACCTCATCTAACTCCTTTTTGAATATATTTAGTGAATTGGCCTCAACAACTTTCTGTGGTAGAGAATTCCACAGGTTCACCACTCTCTGGGTGAAGAAGTTCCTCCGCATCTTGGTCCTAAATGGCTTACCCCTTATCCTTAGACTGTGACCCCTGGTTCTGGACTTCCCCAACATTGGGAACATTCTTCCTGCATCTAACCTGTCTAACCCCGTCAGAATTTTATATGTTTCTATGAGGTCCCCTCTCATTCTTCTGAACTCCAGTGAATACAAGCCCAGTTGATCCAGTCTTTCTTGATAGGTCACTCCCGCCATCCCGGGAATCAGTCTGGTGAACCTTCGCTGCACTCCCTCAATAGCAAGAATGTCCTTCCTCAGGTTAGGAGACCAAAACTGTACACAATACTCCAGGTGTGGCCTCACCAATGCCCTGTACAACTGTAGCAACACCTCCCTGCCCCTGTACTCAAATCCCCTTGCTATGAAGGCCAACATGCCATTTGCTTTCTTAACCGCCTGCTGCACCTGCATGCCAACCTTCAATGACTGATGTACCATGACACCCAGGTCTCTTTGCACCTCCCCTTTTCCTAATCTGTCACCATTCAGATAATAGTCTGTCTCTCTGTTTTTACCACCAAAGTGGATAACCTCACATTTATCCACATTATACTTCATCTGCCATGCATTTGCCCACTCACCTAACCTATCCAAGTCGCTCTGCAGCCTCACAGCATCCTCCTCGCAGCTCACACTGCCACCCAACTTAGTGTCATCCGCAAATTTGGAGATACTACATTTAATCCCCTCATCTAAATCATTAATGTACAGTGTAAACAGCTGGGGCCCCAGCACAGAACCTTGCGGTACCCCACTAGTCACTGCCTGCCATTCTGAAAAGTACCCATTTACTCCTACTCTTTGCTTCCTGTCTGACAACCAGTTCTCAATCCATGTCAGTACACTACCCCCAATCCCATGTGCTCTAACTTTGCACATCAATCTCTTGTGTGGGACCTTGTCGAACGCCTTCTGAAAGTCCAAATATACCACATCAACTGGTTCTCCCTTATCCACTCTACTGGAAACATCCTCAAAAAATTCCAGAAGATTTGTCAAGCATGATTTCCCTTTCACAAATCCATGCTGACTTGGACCTATCATGTCACCTCTTTCCAAATGCACTGCTATGACATCCTTAATAATTGATTCCATCATTTTACCCACTACCGATGTCAGGCTGACCGGTCTATAATTCCCTGTTTTCTCTCTCCCTCCTTTTTTAAAAAGTGGGGTTACATTGGCTACCCTCCACTCCATAGGAACTGATCCAGAGTCAATGGAATGTTGGAAAATGACTGTCAACGCATCCACTATTTCCAAGGCCACCTCCTTAAGTACTCTGGGATGCAGTCCATCAGGCCCTGGGGATTTATCGGCCTTCAATCCCATCAATTTCCCCAACACAATTTCCCGGCTAATAAGGATTTCCCTCAGTTCCTCCTCCTTACTAGACCCCCCGACCCCTTTTATAACCGGAAGGTTGTTCGTGTCCTCCTTCGTGAATACCGAACCAAAGTACTTGTTCAATTGGTCCGCCATTTCTTTGTTCCCCGTTATGACTTCCCCTGATTCTGACTGCAGGGGACCTACGTTTGTCTTTACTAACCTTTTTCTCTTTACATATCTATAGAAACTTTTGCAATCCGTCTTAATGTTCCCTGCAAGCTTCTTCTCATACTCCATTTTCCCTGCCCTAATCAAACCCTTTGTCCTCCTCTGCTGAGTTCTAAATTTCTCCCAGTCCCCAGGTTCGCTGCTATTTCTGGCCAATTTGTATGCCACTTCCTTGGCTTTAATACTATCCCTGATTTCCCTTGATAGCCACGGTTGAGCCACCTTCCCTTTTTTATTTCGATGCCAGACAGGAATGTACAATTGTTGTAGTTCATCCATGCGGTCTCTAAATGTCTGCCATTGCCCATCCACAGTCAACCCCTTAAGTATCATTCGCCAATCCATCTCAGCCAATTCACGCCTCATACCTTCAAAGTTAGCCTTCTTTAAGTTCTGGACCATGGTCTCTGAATTAACTGTTTCATTCTCCATCCTAATGCAGAATTCCACCATATTATGGTCACTCTTCCCCAAGGGGCCTCGCACAACGAGATTGCTAATTAATCCTTTCTCATTACATAACACCCAGTCTAAGATGGCCTCCCCCCTAGTTGGTTCCTCGACATATTGGTCTAAAAAACCATCCCTTATGCACTCCAGAAAATCCTCCTCCACCGTATTGCTTCCAGTTTGGTTAGCCCAATCTATGTGCATATTAAAGTCACCCATTATAACTGCTGCACCTTTATTGCACGCACCCCTAATTTCCTGTTTGATGCCCTCCCCAACATCACTACTACTGTTTGGAGGTCTGTACACAACTCCCACTAACGTTTTTTGCCCTTTGGTGTTCTGCAGCTCTACCCATATAGATTCCACATCATCCAAGCTAATGTCCTTCCTAACTATTGCCTTAATCTCCTCCTTAACCAGCAATGCTACCCCACCTCCTTTTCCTTTTATTCTATCCTTCCTGAATGTTGAATACCCCTGGATGTTGAGTTCCCAGCCCTGCTCATCCTGGAGCCACGTCTCCGTAATCCCAATCACATCATATTTGTTAACATCTATTTGCACAGTTAATTCATCCACCTTATTGCGGATACTCCTTGCATTAAGACACAAAGCCTTTAGGCTTGTTTTTTTAACACCCTCTGTCCTTTTAGAATTTTGCTGTACAATGGCCCTTTTTGTTCTTTGCCTTGGGTTTCTCTGCCCTCCACTTTTCCTCATCTCCTTTCTGTCTTTTGTTTTTGCCTCCTTTTTGTTTCCCTCTATCTCCCTGCATTGGTTCCCATCCCCCTGCCATATTAGTTTAACTCCTCCCCAACAGCACTAGCAAACACTCCCCCGAGGACATTGGTTCCGATTCTGCCCAGGTGCAGACCGTCCGGATTGTACTGGTCCCACCTCCCCCAGAACCGGTTCCAATGCCCCAGGAATTTGAATCCCTCCCTGCTGCACCATTGCTCAAGCCACGTATTCATCTGAGCTATCCTGCGATTCCTACTCTGACTAGCACGTGGCACTGGTAGCAATCCCGAGATTACTACTTTTGAGGTCCTACTTTTTAATTTAGCTCCTAGCTCCTTAAATTCATTTCGTAGGAACTCATCCCTTTTTTTACCTATGTCATGGCTCCAGGGTGACCAAGGCTAGGAACTCAACACCCAGGGATATTCAACATTTAGGAAGGATAGACAAAAAGGAAAAGGAGGCGGAGTGGCATTGCTGGTTAAAGAGGAAATTAATGCAATAGTAAGAAAGGACATTTGCTTGGATGATGTGGAAATGGTATGGGTGGTGCTACGGAATACCAAGTGGCAGAAAACGCTAGTTGGAGTTGTGTACAGACCACCAAACAGGAGAAGTAAGGTTGGGACAGCATCAAACAAGAAATTTGGGATGCATGCAATAAAGGCACAGCAGTTATCATGGGTGACTTTAATCTAGATATTGATTGGGCTAACCAAACTGGTAGCAATGCGGTGGAGGAGGATTTCCTGGAGTGTATTAGTGATGGTTTTCCAGAACAATATGTCGAGGAACCAACGAGAGAGCTGGCCATCCTAGACTGGGTGATGTGTAACGAGAAAGGAATAATTAGCAATCTTGTTGTGCGAGGCCCCTTGGCGAAGAGAAACCATAACATGGTAGATTTCTTTATTCAGATGGAGAGTGACATAGTTAATTCAGAAAGCAGGGTCCTGAACTTAAGGAAAGGTAACTTTTATGGTTTCAGACGTGAATTGGCTAGAATAGACTGGCAAATGATACTTAAAGGGTTGACGGTGGATAGGCAATGGCAAACATTTAAAGATCACATGGATGAACTTCATCAATTGTACATCCCTGTCTGGACTAAAAATAAAACGGGGAAGGTGGCTCAACCGTGGCTAACAAGGGAAATTAAAGATACTGTTAAATCTAAGGAAGAGGCATATAAATTGGCTAGAAATGCAACAAACCTGAGGACTGGGAGAAATTTAGAATTCAGCAGAGGAGGACAAAGGGTTTAATTAAGAGGGGGAAAATAGTGTATCAGAAGAAGCTTGCCAGGAACATAAAAACTGTCTGCAAAAGCTTCTCTCGATATGTGAAGAGTAAAGGATTAGTGAAGACAAACGTAGGTCCCTTGCAGTCGGATTCAGGTGAATTTATAATGGGGAACAAAGAAATAGCAGACCAATTGAACAAATACTTTGGTTCTGTCTTCACCAAAGAAGACACAAATAACCTTCCGGAAGTACTAGGGGACCGAGGGGCTAGTGAGAAGGAGGAACTGAAGGATATCCTTATTAGGCGGGAAATTGTGTAAGGGAAATTGATGTGATTGAAGGCCGATCAATCCCCGGGGCCTGATAGTCTGCATCCCAGAGTACTTAAGGAAGTGGCCCGAGAAATAGTGGATGCATTGGTGATCATTTTCCAACAATCTATCAACTCTGGATCAGTTCCTATGGACTGGAGGGATGTCTGAGTTGGTTCACCAAACTGTTCTTACATTAATTAGTTTGGATTAAATTGAAGATTTAGTTCAATCTTCAATTAGGATACCGACAATCTACTAAGTGAATGAATTAACCTATTCATGCCAAACCCTCAAGGAAATATCAACATGGATTTATAAAAGGGAAATCATGTTTGACAAAATCATGTTTGTGAGAGGTTTTTGAGGTTGTAACTAGCCGGGTAGATAAGGGGGAACCAGTGGATGTGGTGTATTTGTATTTTCAAAAGGCATTCTATAAGGTGCCACATAAAAGGTTGTTACACATGATAAGGGTTCATGTGGTTAGGAATAATATATTACCATGGATAGAGGATTGGTTAACGGACAGAAAATAGAGAGTAGAAATAAGCATGTAATTTTCAGATTGGCAGGCTGTAACTAGTGGGATACCACAAGGATGAGTGCTTGGACCTGCCTGGGGAATCTAGAATTAGAAACATAGAAACATAGAATATAGGTACAAGAGTAGGCCATTTGGCCCTTTGGCTGATCATTCCCTCAGTCCTCTTTCCTGCTTTCTCTCCATACCCCTTGATCCCCTTAGCCGTAAGGGCCATATCTAACTCCCTCTTGAATATATCCAATGAACTGGCATCAACAACTCTCTGTGGCAGGGAATTCCATAGGTTAACAACTCTCTGAGTGAAGAAGTTTCTCCTTATCTCAGTCCTAAATGGCCTACCCCTTATCCTAAGACTATGTCCCCTGGTTCTGGACTTCCCCAACATTGGGAACATTCTTCATACATCTAACCTGCCCAGTCCTGCAGAATCTTATATGTTTCTATGAGATCTCCTCTCATCCTTCGAAACTCCAGTGAATAAAGGCCCAGTTGATCCAGTCTCTCCTCATATGACAGTCCAGCCATCCCTGGAATCAGTCTGGTGAAGCTTTGCTGCATTCCCTCAATAGCAAGAACGTCCTTCCTCAGATTAGGAGACCAAAACTGAACACAATATTCCAGGTGAGGCCTCACCAAGGCCCTATACAACTGCAGTAAGACCTCCCTGCTCCTATACTCAAATCCCCTTGCTATGAAGACCAACATACCATTTGCCTTCTTCACCGCCTGCTATACCTGCATACCCACTTTCAGTGACTGATGAACCATGACATCCAGGTCTCGTTGCACCTCCCCTTTTCCTAATCTGCCGCCATTCAGATAATATTCTGCCTTCATGTTTTTGCCCCCAAAATGGATAACCTCACATTTATCCACATTATACTGCATCTGCTATGCATTTGCCCACTCACCTAAGCTGTCCAAGTCACCCTGCAGCCTCTTAGCGTCCTCCTCACAGCTCACACCGCCACCCAGTTTAGTGTCATCCGCAAACTTGGAGATATTACACTTAATTCCTTCATCTAAATCGTTAATGTATATTGTAAAGAGCTGGGGTAGCAGCACTGAGCCCTGCGGCACTCCACTAGTTACTGCCTGCCATTCTGAAAAGGACCCGTTTATCCTGACTCTCTGCTTCCTGTCTGTCAACCAGTTTTCTATCCACGTCAGTACATTACCCCCAATACCATGCGCTTTGATTTTGTACACCAATCTCTTGTGCGGGACCTTGTCAAAAGCCTTTTGAAAGTCCAAATACACCACAACCACTGGTTCTCCCTTGTCCACTCTACAAGTTACATCCTCAAAAAATTCCAGAAGATTCGTCAAGCATGATTTCCCTTTCATAAATCCATGCTGACTTGGTCCGATCCTGTCACTGCTTTCCAAATGCGCTGCTATTTCATCCTTAATGATTGGTTCCAACATTTTCCCTGCTGCTGATGTCAGGCTAACCGATCCAAATTACCCATTTTCTCTCTCCCTACTTTTTTAAAAAGTGGTGTTACATTAGCTACCTTCCAGTCCATAGGAACTGATCCAGAGTCGATAGACTGTTGGAAAATGATCACCGATGCATCCACTATTTCTCGGGCCACTTCCTTAAGTACTCTGGGATGCAGAGTATCAGGCCCCGGGGATTTATCGGCATTCAATCCCATCAATTTCCCTAACACAATTTCCCGCCAATAAGGGTATCCTTCAGTTCCTCCTTCTCACTAGACCCACTGTCCCCTAATACATTCCGAATGTTATTTGTGTCTTCCTTCGTGAAGACAGAACCGAAGTATTTGTTCAATTGGTCTGCAATTTCTTTGTTCCCCATTATAAATTCACCTGAATCCGAATGCAAGGGACCTACGTTTGTCTTCACTAATCTTTTTCTCTTCACATATTTAGGGAAGCTTTTGCAGTCAGTTTTTATGTTCCCTGCAAGCTTTCTCTTGTACTCTATTTTCCCCCTCTTAATTAATCCCTTAGTCCTCTTCTGTTGAATTCTAAATTTCTCCCAGTCTTCAGGTTTGTTGCTTTTTCTAGCCAATTTATATGCCTTTTCCTTGGCTTTAACACCATCCTTAATTTCCCTTGTTAGCCATGGTTGAGTCACCTTCCCCGTTTTATTTTTACTCAAGACAGGAATGTACAATTGTTGAAGTTCATCCATGTGATCTTTAAATGTTTGCCATTGCTTATCCACCGTCAACCCTTTAAGTATCATTTGCAAGTCTATTCTAGCCAATTCACACCTCATACCATCGAAGTTACCTTTCCTTAAGTTCAGGACCCTAGTTTCCGAATTAACTGTACCACTCTCCATCTTAATAAAGAATTCTACCATAGTATGGTCACTCTTCCCCAAGGGGCCTCGCACAACAAGATTGCTAATTAGTCCCTTCTCATTACACATCACCCAGTCTAGGATGGCCTGCTCTCTCGTTGGTTCCTCGACATATTGGTCTAGAAAACCATCCCGAATACACTCCAGGAAATCCTCCTCCACCGCATTGCTACCAGTTTGGTTAGCACAATCAATATATAGATTAAAGTCACCCATGATAATTGCTGTACCTTTATTGCACACATCTCTTACTTCTTGTTTGATGCTGTCCCCAACCTCACTACTACTGTTTGGTGGTCTGTACACAACTCCCACTAATGTTTTCTGCCCTTTGGAATTCCGCAGCTCCACCCATACCAATTCCACGTCATCCAAGCTAATGTCCCTCCTTACTATTGCATTAATTTCTTCTTTAACCAGCAATGCCACCCCGCCTCCTTTTCCTCTCTGCCTATCCTTCCTAAATGTTGAATGCCCCTGGATGTTGAGTTCCCAGCCTTGGTTACCCTGGAGTCACGTCTCTGTGATGCCAATTACATCATATCCATTACCTGCTATCTGCGCATTTAATTCGTCCACCTTATTCCGAACACTCCTCACACTGAGGCACAGAGCATTCAGACTTGTCTTTTTAACGCACTTTGCCCCTTTAGAATTTTTCTGCAATGTGGCCCTTTTTGTTTTTTGCCTTGGGTTTCTCTGCCCTCCACTTTTACTATTCTCCTTTCCATCTTTTGCTTCAGCCTCCATTTTATTCCCCTCTGTCTCCCTGCATAGGTTCCCAACCCCCTGCCATGTTAGTTTAACTCCTCCCCAAAACACTAGCAAACACTCCCCCTGGGACATTGGTTCCGGTCCTGCCCAGGTGCAGACCATCCGGTTTGTACTGGTCCCACCTCCCCCAGAACCGGTTCCAATGTCCCAGGAATTTGAATCCCTCCCTCTTGCATCACTCCTCAAGCCACATATTCATCTGAGCTATACTGCGATTCCTACTCTGACTAGCACGTGGCACTGGTAGCAATCCTGAGATTACTACTTTTGAGGTCCTACTTATTAATTTAGCTCCTAGCTCCCTAAATTCGTCTCGTAGGACCTCATCCCGTTTTTTTACCTATATCGTTGGTACCTATATGCACCATGACAACTGGCTGTTCGCCCTCCCTTTTCAGAATGTCCTGCACCCACTCCGAGACATCCTTGACCCTTGCACAAGGGAGGCAACATACCATGCTGGAGTCTCGGTTGCGGCCGCAGAAACACCTATCTATTCCCCTTACAATTGAATCCCCTATCACTATCGCTCTCCCACTCTTTTTCCTGCCCTCCTGTGCAACAGAGCCACCCACGGTGCCATGAACTTGGCTGCTGCTGCTCCCCCCTGATGAGTCATCCCCCTCAACAGTACCCAAAGCGATGTATCTGTTATGCAGGGGGATGACCGCAGGGGACCCCTGCACTACCTTCCTTGCACTGCTCTTCCTGCTGGTCACCCATTTACTATCTGGCTGTGTACCCTTTTCCTGTGGTGAGACCAACTCACTAAACGTGCCATTCTCAGCATCGCGCATGTTCCAGAGTGAATCCACCCGCAGCTCCAGTGCCGCAATGCGGTCCGTCAGGAGCTGGAGGCGGATACACTTCCCGCACACATGGTCGTCAGGGACACCGGAAGCGTCCCTGACTTCCCACATAGTACAGGAGGAGCTTAACACATGTCCGAGCTGTCCTGCCATGACTTAACCCTTAGATAAACTTAATTTGGCAACAACAAGGCTAAAGGTTACTTCGTGTTAAAGAAAAGAAAAATGAAAAGCTCCTTACCAATTACCAGCCAATCACTTACCCCCTTGGCTGTGACGTCACCTTTCAATTTCTTTCTACTTCTTTTTTGCCTTCTTTCCCTGCTGCAGCTGCACCGGCTGGCCTCTCGACTGCCTCCTCGACGAACACTGGGCCTTTTTGTAGGCGTCGGACGTTGCCCCGGACTCCCGCCTCCTCGACTGCCTCCTCGACGAATGCTGGGCCTTTTTATAGGCCTCGGACGCTGCCCCGGACTCCCGCCTCCTCGACTGCCTCCTCGACGAACGCTGAACCTTTTTGTAGGCGTCGGACTTGGCCCCGGACTCCCGCCTCCTCGACTGCCTCCTCGACGAACGCTGAACCTTTTTGTAGGCGTCGGACGTTGCCCCGGACTCCCGCCTCCTTGACTGCCTCCTCGACGAATGCTGGGCCTTTTTATAGGCCTCGGACGCTGCCCTGGACTCCCGCCTCCTCGACTGCCTCCTCGACGAACGCTGAACCTTTTTATAGGCCTCGGACGCTGCCCTGGACTCCCGCCTCCTCGACTGTCTCCTCGACGAACGCTGAACCTTTTTATAGGCCTCGGACGCTGCCCTGGACTCCCGCCTCCTCGACTGTCTCCTCGACGAACGCTGGGCCTTTTTATAGGCCTCGGACGCTGCCCTGGACTCCCGCCTCCTCGACTGCCTCCTCGACGAATGCTGGGCCTTTTTATAGGCCTCGGACGCTGCCCCGGACTCCCGCCTCCTCGACTGTCTCCTCGACGAACGCTGGGCCTTTTTATAGGCCTCGGACGCTGCCCCGGACTCTCACCTCCTCGATTAGGGCTCACAGCCTTCGAATAAAGGGGCGGCCATTTAGGATAGAGATAAGGAGAAATTTCTTCACTCAAAGGTTTGTTAATTTTTGGAATTCTCTACCCCAGAGTAACTTTAAGACAGAGATCGATAGATTTTTGGATACTAAGGGAATCAAGGGATATGGGGATAGGTTGGGACCATGGAGTTGAGGTAGAAGATCAGCCATGATCTTACTGAATAGTGGAGCAGGCTCAAAGGGCCGAATGGCCTAATCCTGCTCCTATTTCTTATGTTGTAAGAGGTCAGACAATCCTGCATGCAATATATGACTATGTATTGGTTACAAAATCACAACTTAAAGTTAAGGTTGCATACACAATCATTTAATCGAGATGAATGAATGTAGTCAGAGATATCTAGCAGTCTAAATAGCAAATCACTAATGGTCAGAGTTACTTAACAAAGTGAGTAACCAAATTTACACAAGCAGTTCAGTGTATCACTAAAAATAAATATTAATGTGTACTAAATCTGAATTATTGTCGCGATCAGAGTCTGAGATTTTTAAAGTTGGTGAGGTTATTTTAGGGTTAAACCCCTGGGTAACTGATAAGTTAACAGCTTTGGTAGCTAGTCTGTTGGATAGATTATTATCTAGATACTGGTGGTTAACAATGTTTCCAGAGCTTACACATCATCATCTTTATGAGCGGCATGGTTGAATAAATCTTCTTCCTTCCCTGGGATGCAGGTGCTAGCTTCTGGAGTGTTAAGACGATGAGCCTTCTTTCAACAGTGGGATTATCTGTTCAACATGGATGTTCGGTTCTGGCTGAATCCGCCTTTCGCACAAGCAACGATATCTGAGTTGATTTCACTCTCAGCTTTCTCTGATCTTGACACATAAAATAAAGTGACACTTTTCTCTGTCTGCAACTTACGAGTACGAGCAAAGAAGCTAACTCAGTATTTGACTCCGTGTCCTAATATGCTGTACCTGTAAACTGACCTATCTGCAATTGTTAGGTAAAGTTTCTTATAGAACAAAGAGAACTTAAGTGAACTAACAGAGAAACTGCTACTTTTAGAAAAAGAAAAAGCCACTACTACAGACTTGTTGCTACTCTACAAAGGTCACTACAGATTGCCTATGACTGATTTTAAGGGTGTATTTTATATTTTAATTTCAATGGGAGGTCTCCCTACATTAAATTAAATGAATTAATCAGAGAGGCACATGTACCAGAAGTTCTCTTCCCCTTCACCCCAATCCCGACCATCAAACCTGATAAATGTTGAATCCTGTGATTGCTATTGAGTCACGGGGGCGGGGGGCGCGGGAGGTGGTTTTAATTCCAGCACGACAAACTGCAATTCTATGGCCTCTTTCCCATTAATTTTGAATTTCCTGACAACAGTTGGAGGAGGAGCAGTAGTGTCAGAAGTAGCACCAGCATCAGCAAACTGGACAAGCAGCAGCTGGGCTTGTCATAGTCTCTGAATATAATGTGGGGTCCTGACCTGTCCAATCAGATGCAATTGCACGTGTATATATTTTTTTAAACAAATTAATCTTTTATTTATGACACACTTCAAGTACCAACAAAGCAGCAACATGATCCTAGCAGTAAGAGGACACTGCACAACATTTTTGCTATGAGGCAACTGTATCAACTAAGCACCGTGAGTATCTCTTTTCCGTTCCAGCTGTGGACTCTGTCTTCTATGGAGGAATTGTCATAGCTTGCCACCTAAGTATACATCCTCTCTCTTTTACCCTATCTTATCACTGCTACGTGACACCTCTGCGACAGCTCTCCAATTGCAGCTGATTGGAGATCAATGCAATACAACTATTGTTTCTCAGCTTTCCCATGAAGTTAATCACACTTGTCTGATCAGATGGCATCTCTTTGTTGTGGATATCCTTGCAATTAGCACCAGTAAGCATTAACTAGCTTTGACCTGGCATATTCTTTCCCTTTCTAAAGGCAAGTTAACTCCAGGAGCCATCCAATTTACATGCCCACAAACTTCTCAGTTCTCACCTCAACATTTTCCACACAGGCCATCTGCCTGATTTTTTTCCCACACAGGCTCCATTCCAAACATCCCAGACTTTGGTTAACTATTTCAAAATATTATGGTTTATAACTACGTAAACGACATTGTTAAACTGTTTTTTCAGATGAGAAGCTAATCTTTCACACGGTTACACTTAAAATAGCACAGCAATATTACACTAACAAGCCTCTTCAGAGAATCAATAAGGCTCGTTAATCTTATGCCTGATTAACCCTTTTCATCCTAGTCCCTGACATTCATCCAGATGAGGGGAGTTGCTCATAGAAAGCGATATCCAGGCAACAGGGTCGAGACACCAAGAGTCATTTTCTTGGGCGTCTCAGAGGAGCAGTGTGTCAGGAGGGTGCACCTCACCAGCCAGGCAGTTACAGAGCTGCCTACTGGGACAAGGGTCATGCTTGGCCAGTGGCTGTGGAAATCACCATCGTCCTGAACTTTTGCATCTCAGGTTCCCCCCAGGCAGGGAAAGGCCCTCTACAAGCACCACACACACCCACTGAGTTCAAACAGGCCCAGCTGCTGATCACCTAATATTGGTGCTGCTGCATCTCCTCTTTCTCCAACTGTTCATCCATTGAGAATAAAGGTGCAAAAAATGGCACCCGTTATAAGCTGAAAATGCTTAGTTAGGGTGAATAAAGCGAACTGTAAAGTCCTTACACAATACCACAAACCCACACGAGGCACATTCTATGGACAAGGTCACTCCATGACCTGAACCTTTATTCACAGGACCAAGAAGGGATGACCCTGCGTGGGACCTCCCTTTATATACCTGGGTGACCAGGTGAGGAGTGTCTCCCACAAGTTCACCCCCTGTGGTCAAGGTGTGCATTTCTTACGTATATACAGTATTGCAGTGTTTGTACATAAAGTTTACATACATGACATCACCTCCCCCTCAAAATCTTATTGGGATCATAGGTTAAGTCTCTCGGGTGGTCTGCGCTCTCTCGTGGAGTGCCGCAGTTGGGGCTCTGGTTGTTGAGCCTTGGTATGCGTGTCTGTCACCTGTGGTGATTCCGGCCTGTCCGGGCTGACCGCAGGGACTGTGCATGCTGCTGAATGTTCTTATTGCTCGTTCACTGGCGGTGGTGTGAATACCATCTCACAATCTTCCTCAGGTTCCTTAGTGTCCATGCTGAACCTTTTTTTTACTTGGTCCAGATGCTTGCGGCATATCTGCCCGTTGTTAAGTTTAACCACTATGATCCTATTCCCCTCTTTGTCTTTTACAGTACCCTCAAGCCATTTGGGCCCCAAAGCGTGATTGAGAACAAATACGGGGTCATCAATTTCTATACATCTCCTTGAATTTCGGTCATGGTACTTGTTTTGGGACTGGCACTTGCCCTCAACAATGTTGGACAGGACTGAATGAATGAGGGACAACCGAGTTTTGAGTGTTCGTTTCATGAGTAGCTCCGCGGGCGGGACCCCCGTGAACGAATGCAGTCGGGACCTATGGGCCAGCAGGAGGCGCAATAGACGGCATTGAAGGGAGGGTCCTTGAATCCGGAGCATGCCTTGTTTTATGATTTGGACCGCACGTTCTACCTGCCCATTGGAGGCCGGCTTGAACGGTGCAGTCCTGACATGGTTAATGCCATTACCCGACATGAACTCCTGGAATTCGTAGCTTGTGAAACATGGGCCATTATCACTAACCAGGATGTCCGGCAAGCCGTGGGTCACAAAGACCATACGCAGACTCTCCACGGTGGTGGATGTCATGCACGAATTCAAAATGATGCACTCGATCCATTTCGAGTACGCATCAACCACAATGAGAAACATTTTTCCCATGAACGGGCCCACGTAGTCTATGTGAATACGTGACCATGGCCTGGTGGGCTAGGGCCACGGGCTGAGCGGGGCCTCTCCATGGGGGCATTGCCCAGCTGGGCCCACGTTGTGCACCTGCGAACACAGTGTTCCAGGTCTGAATCAATTCCCTGTCACCAAACATGTGACCGGGCAATGGCCTTCATCAGTACAATGCCTGGGTGCTCGCTGTGGAGTTTCCTGATGAATGCTTCCCTGCCCCTCTGGGGCATGACTACCCGGCTGCCCCATAGTCGGCAGTCGGCTTGGAAGGAGAGCTCATCAATCCGTCTGTGAAACGGTCTGACCTCCTCAGGGCATGCTCTGTGTGTGGGCGCCCAATCCCCAGTCAGGACACATTTCTTAATCAGGGATAGGAGGGCATCTCTGTTTGTCCAGATTTTGATCTGGCAGGCTGTGATGGGGGAGCCTGCACTGTCAAAGGCATCGACAGCCATGACCATCTCAGCGCTTTGCTCCGCTGCCCCCTCAGTGGTGGCCAGTGGAAGCCTGCTGAGCGCATCAGCGCAGTTTTCGGTGCCGGGCCGGTGCCGGATGGTGTAGTCATACGCAGCGAGCATGAGAGCCCATCGCTGTATGTGAGCTGACACATGGCATTGACAGCCTTGCTGTCTGACAACAGGGATGTTAATGGCTTGTGGTCCATTTCTAATTCTAACCTCCAGCCAAAAAGGTACTGATGCATCTTTTTCTTCCCATAGACACATGCGAGTGCTTCCTTCTCAACCATCCCATTTCCCCGTTCAGCTTGAGAGAGCGACCTGGAGGCATAAGCCACAGGTTGTAGTTGTCCCTCAGCGTTACCCTGCTGCAACATGCACCCAACCCCATAGGACGATTGTAGAATTTACCAATATCTCGCAAAGATTCCAGGTACCTGCAGAGGAGAAGAATCCCTTTCTGGGCTTTTAAAATGAGTTTAAAGGGGCAGATAAAGCCTGCGGGGGATAAAAGGGGGTGCATTCATGGAAACCCCCCCCCCCAGTGTTTGGACTCATAGGAAAGGGAATTCAAAATGGACCTAAATTACAGAAGCTTGAGATCCCCTAAACATCTATGGGAAGGAGCATATCAATTTTAAGATTCTACAACATTTTGGCTGCGAAAAAGAGTTACCAAATACAGGAGGTGGAGCCAACGTCTGAAACAAATTCGTGTATTAAGGATCCCAGACTGTCTGGGGGAACTATTCACCCCCTAAGAGATAATAGAATTATCCAATCAAGCACAATGGAAATCATGGTCAGAAAAACTGGACAATCCTAAAACAATGCAAAACCAGTGATAGCACATTCTCACACCCTAATCGAGTTACTGCTGACAAAGGAGACATTTGAAAATCAATGGACAGAACAGTTTAAACAGAGCCCAAGAGATTTGATGGGAGATAACGGAGCCTTTTTTGGGGGGATATATCTATCCCCCAGTTTTTACAAGGAAAGGAGCAGCACGCAGACTAGCAGAACAAGGAAAGCTAGCAGAACACAGACTCGAAAGGAACACAGACAGACACAAGCAGCCTGCTTGCTCTACAGTGAAGAAATGGAATAGTGAAGGAAACTACCAGAACTCATCAGGAACTGACCGAGCATGAGGCCCATGAAACGGAAGGTTTTCAGCAACCAAATTGACAACCCGGGCCACCACAACCAGCGAAACGACCAACCGAAACCAACTCAGCAAAAAACAAAGAATCGACCTTTATTTCCACTCTACAATCTACTTCTGAATGACCCAACGGGCGAGAAATTACCAAAAGGGACTAGCTAAAACTATTCCTGACCAAAGAAAGTGGATACTTACCCCAAACATCCAAAACGCAACTTACCGCATCAACGGACGCACCCCAACCGAAGACCAAGCAGTCCGAAGTCCTCTCCTCTGTCTGGGGTGCCTAGAAGGCCAAGTGCAGCGAACCCCGAAACCGTGATTCACCGGCAACTGTCTAAAGGGATTGGTGAGCATAGCCCCTGAACCCTCAGAGCTATAACTTAATTAGTTAGGGGAATTGGGAGGGGGGAGGCTGGGATAATTTGTGTAAATGTATCTGCATTCTCCTTTTTACCCCATTTAGAGTTTAAGCTGTATTCTTTTCCCCACAGGCTGTAATTTGACATTTTATTCAATGTGTTGGACCCCTCAGTGTGTATTTGTCTGTGTGTTATTAAAGGTGTGCCGTTTACTTCTTTTTAAACACAATAAAGCCATACCTGCTTCCTACCTTGAAACCGATTGTCTGTCCAAGTCTGTCACAGTCCCTTCATAATTCCAGTGTCTAGAACCAAGGGTGTGGGAGCGATTCGGAACCACTCATATAAGGTCAGAAAGGAAAGCTGACCCCCTGAAAACCACCCCTTACACGATGCATCACATGTCAGAACCAATTTCTTACAGGGGTCGTACAGGGTCAACAACTTATTTGAACAAAGTAGGTTCCGCGCCCGATTGAAAGCCCGTTCCTGACAGTCCTCCCAAAACCAATCGCAACCCTTACGCAGTTGTACATGTAGCGGCTCCAACAATGTGCTTAAGTTCAGCAGAAAGTTCCCAAAATAGTTCAAGAGTCCCAGAAATGAACACAACTCCGATGCGCTCGTCGAATCGCCTCTGTTTTGGATTCGGTAGGCCGAATCCCATCTGCAGCAACCCTCCTGCCCAGAAACTTGACCTCAGGAGCCAAAAACACACACTTAGACTTCTTGAGTCACAGGCTTACCCTGTCCAGTCGGCGTAGCACCTCCTCCAGGTTGTGGAGGTGTTCCTCACTGTCACAACCGGTGATGAGGATGTCGTCCTGAAATACGATCGTTCCGGGAATGGATTTGAGCAGGCTTTCCATGTTTCTTTGAAAAATCGTGGCCGCTGATCGAATGCCAAACAGACACCTGTTGTAAACAAACAGTCCCTTGTGCATGGTGATGGTGGTCAGTAGTTTAGATTCGTCGGCCAGTTCTTGGGTCATGTAGGCTGAAGTGAGGTCCAACTTGGTGAACAGCTTGCCACCTGCCAGCACGGCAAAAAGGTCCTCCGCTCTCGGGAGCGGGTATTGGTCTTGTAGGGACACCCGGTTGATCGTGGCCTTGTAGTCGCCACAGATCCTGACTGAGCCATCTGCTTTTAGGACAGGAATGATGGGGCTCGCCCAGTCGCTGAATTCAACGGGCAAGATGATGCCCTCTCTCAGCAACTGGTCCAACTCGCTCTCAATTTTCTACCACATCACATACGGCACAGCTGGTGCACTGGTCTGGCGTCCGGGGTGATGTGTATCACTACTTTGGTACCTTTGAACGTCCCGACGCCAGGTTGAAATAGTTACTCAAATTGCTGTAGGACTGTGAGCATGAACTTCGCTCCACAGATGACATTGCATGAACATCCCCCATTTCCAGTTCATCTCAGCTAACCAGCTCCTCCCTAACAGTGCAGGACCATTGCCCGGGACAATCCAGAGCGGCAGCCAGTTCACCGATCCATTGTGTGTGACCGCCAGCATTGCACTGCCTCGCACTGGAATGACTTCTTTGGTGTACATCCGTAATTGCGTCTCAATGCGTTCTAGTTTGGGTCTGCTGGCTTTGAGTGGCCACAGCTTTTCGAATTGTTGAACACTCACGAGTGACTGACTGGCCCCCATGTTCAGCTCCATGCGTACAGGGATGCCGTTTAATAGGACTTTCATCATCATAGGTGGCGTTTTGGTATATGAGCTGTGAATGTTTACCACATGAACCCGCTGAACTTCAGTGTCCATTGATTTGCCCCAAGCATCATCCTGCTTCGCAGACCCCTCATCTGGTTTATCCACCTCGTATATTAGCCTGGTTACAGGCTTTCTGCACATTCTGGCTAAATGGCCACTGAGGTTACAATTTCTGCAGATGAACTGTTGAAACCTGCAAGTCCTGGCGGCATGTCTGCCCCCACACCTCCAGCATGAACTGAGATTCCCATTGTTGTGAACAAACGAGCTGTTACAAGGCATTCCTCGCTGATTGCCCCTTTGACTGCTCTTGAGCACCCTCTTAGTGGCGGTCAATGGCCCCATCCCGAGCCGCATTGTCCACTGGGGGGGTGTAAATGTCCGTTCAACCTGCCATTGTCTCTGTTGGAGACTTACTATTGAGTCTATTGCTGCCTGGGGTGTGTCGAACTGCCCTTGCCTGCCTGCGGGCTCTGTGTCGTGTTTATGATATTGACTCCCTGATCCCCCGCCATGTTGGAGGCAGAATTGCGTGCGTATATTATCTTGGTTTCCTCCGCCCCGCCATAAAAGTCTGAGCCATCAACGCTGCCACTTCCAAGGTCAAGTTCTTGGTCTCAATTAGCTTTCTGAAAATCCCAGCATGACTGATGCCCTCAATAAAGAAATTCCTTAGCATCTCCCCCCTGCAGGCTGTGAACTTACAGAGGCTGGCCAAGCGCCGGGGGTCCGCAACGAAATACGGTATGCTCTGTCCTTCCCGACACCAGTGGGTATAGAATCTGTGTCGGGCCATGTGTATGCTGCTCGCTGGTTTGAGGTGCTCACCGATTAGTTTGCTGAGCTCTTCAAAGGTTTTGTCCGCCGGCTTCTCGGGTGCAAGCAGGTCTTTCATCAGCGCGTAAGTCTTAGGTCCACAGCTGGTCAGCAGATGAGCCCTTCGCTTGTCGACCGCTGCGTCTCCCAGTCAGTCCTTCGTGACAAAACTCTGCTGGAGCCTCTCAATGAAATCGTCCCAGTCCTCATCAACACAGTACCATTCATCTGTGCTGCCAGTGGCCATTCTCGTGGGTCGTTGATTCCCGTTTCTCGTCGCCAATGTAAAGTCCTTACACAATACCACAAATCCACAGAAGGCACATTCTATGGACAAGGTCACTCCATGACCTGAACCTTTATTCACAGGACCAAGAAGGGATGACCCTGCGTGGGACCTCCCTTTATACACCTGGATGACCAGGTGAGGAGTGTCTCCCACAAGTTCACCCACTGTGGTCAAGGTATGCATTTCTTACATATATACAGTATTGCAGTGTTGTTACATAAAGGTTACATACATGACACAAACCATTTAATAACCACTACACTACTGAAAAGCTTTGGCAGTAGGATAACTGAGTTAGAAGTGTTTGATGATGAGACTGGGTGGCTGAAATGGAAAATGCCCTTTTCCCCAATATGAAGATCTCTCACCTTGATAAAATTTGAAAATAAAAATAAAAATAAAACGATCACTGCTATCACACTTAAGTAAAGAAAGAAAGGAAGGACTTTCATTTATATAGCGCCTTTCACAAACTCAACAGGCTGGAAATTTGGTTGTGTAGTTCCTCTGTTGGCACCCTGGAGGGGTGTTAATGTGCCTCGAATTGCTTACTGCCCAGCCGCGCAGCTTGCAGCGCCCCGCCAGGAAATTTGGTGCCAGTATTGCGGTGGCGCAAAATGCTACCACCTCGCTGTATACTTTCAGTCAGATCACGACGCCAGTCATCGTGCAACGACCTATTAGTACCCCGCTCACAAAATTAGGTGCAGCCATCTCATTTAGCTTTCGCCCCTAATCACACTGGAGAAACTAGGCGATACGACCTTCCATTGGCGCTATCTGCAGCCTATTTAAAGGGAGGCAGGTGGAGCATTAATTGGAGGTCACACTGAGTGCAACGTTTCCGCAGAGTACCTTGTGTGAACCTCTCACTTTAAAGCGGCAGATTTATCTGCCATTACAGGATCCTTACAACTTCAGTGGAATCATTTAATGGGGGCATTATTAGTTCGCCAGCATCACCTACTCCATGCTCTGGTTAGCCGGCGTGAAGATAAAATGGCTGTTGGCCATGTCGAGCCATGAATGAGGAGAGGCCATAGACATCTGGACAGGAGTCCTTATGACCCACAGGTTTACAGACAGCATCGCTCATCCCTCTCCCTTTCTGAGGAGCAGTGTGTGAGAATGCCGCATTCCGAACGGAAATGCTGACAGAGATATACCACCTCTTACAGGCAGACCTGCCCGTTGCAGTGAAGGTCACTATAAGAACATAAGAACATAAGAGCATAAGAAATACGGCCCCTTGAGCCTGTTCTGCCATTCAATAAGATCATGGTTGATCCGATCATGGATTCAGTTCCACTTCCTCGCCTGCTCCCCATAACCCCTTATCATATAAGAAACTGTATTTCTGTCTTAAAGTTATTCAATGTCCCAGCTTCCACAGCTCTCTGAGGTAGCAAACTCCACAGATTTACAACCCTCTGGGAGAAGAAATTTCTCCTCATCTGTTTTAAATGGGCGGCCCCTTATTCTAAGATTATGCCCTCTAATTTTAGTCCCCCCCCATCAGTGGAAACATCTTCTCTGCATCCACCGTGTCAAGCCCCCTCATAATCTTATACGTTTCGATAAGATCACCTCTCATTCTTCTGAATTCCAATGAGTAGAGGTCCAACCTACTCAACCTTTCCTCATAAGTCAACCCCCTCATCCCTGGAATCAATCTAGTGAACCTTCTCTGAACTGCGTCCAAAGCAAGTATATCCTTTCGTAAATATGGAAACCAAAACTGCACGCAGTATTCCAGATGTGGCCTCACCAATACCTTATATAGCTGTAGTAAAACTATGGTGCTGGCCTTCTATGCTACCGGCTCCTTCCAGGCTGCATCAGGGTACATATGCAGCATCTCTCAATACGCTGCACATCGCTGCATTCGCCATGTCATAAAGGCTCTCTATGCCCGCAGAATGGAGTTCATAACATTCCTAATGAGCAGGGAGAGCCAAAATGAGCGAGCATGTGAGTTTGGCAGGATTGCGGGTTTCTCGAGGGTTCAACGAGCCATTGACTGTACACATCTGGCCTTGCGAGCACCATTTGAGAACATCGAGGTATTCAGAAACCAAAAGGGATACCACTCCCTGAACGTGCAGCTGGTGTGCAACCACACGCAGCACATTCTCACAGTGAATGCCCACTATCCGGGGGACACACATGATGCGTTCATCCTGCGTGAGAGCACTGTGCCATGATTGTTTCAGCCACCATGGGAACAGCGTGGCTGTGTGCTTGGGGACAAAGGATACGGCCTAGCCACCTAGCTAATGACCCACCCCTGCAATCCCACCACACAAGCGGAGCATCGCTACAATGATAGCCATGCGGCCACCTGCAACATTATCGAGCAGACAATAGGGGTGCTCAAGCAATGTTTCCGATGCCTGGACCACTCTGGAGGCAGCCTTCAATACTCCCCTCAACAGGTCTCGCAATTCATTGGGTTGTGCTGCATGCTGCACAACTTGGCCATAATGAGGTGCGAGGCATTGCCAGTGGGGATTACAGCCCCACATCGGGAGGAGGAGACTGAGGAACAGGAACCTGGCGAGGCTCCGAATGGCCAGCCACACGAGGAGCAGGAGCCGCAGCCACGGCAGAGGCTGTGTGGCAATGCTGCCGGGGCAAGAGCCACACATCAGCGGCTCATAATGAATTGGTTCTCTTGAATGGAGGAAGCTGAGGGATGCAGCTGATACTGACCACACTATGTGCTACAATAATGGCACATCTCCATGCAAGTCCATTGTCATACACAAGACCCCAATGCAAAATGGTCAAACTAACATTTTATTAATGACACCAAAATAGTTGCATCAACAACAAAACTCACCAGCAAGTAAAAAAAAAAAAATCACAACATTCCGTTGAAACACCATCGCACACAATCAACTTAAATCATGTCTGGACAAAGGCCCCTTCTGTAAAGTCCTGTCCCCTCAGTACAGATTCACATGAGGCATGTAGTGAAGTCAAGGTCACTCTGGACCTGCACCTTTATTTCACAGCTCTGGAATGCTGCACTTGCCTGAGACCTCTCCTTGTATACCTCTCTCTTGCAAGTGCACCTCTGATGGTAAGGTATGCTGGTGGTTACAGGTCATATCTTATTACAGTCATGTATAGCATGTTAGGATACAGTTATATATAATAATGTAAGATACATGACATCACCCTCCCCCAAGGTCTTATTGTCTTTATAGGATCAGTCTCTCAGGTGGTCTACGCTCTCGCGTGGAGCGTCTGAGTTGTGGTTCAGTTGTTTGCCTTGGTGTCTGTTTTTCTTTGAGTGTGGTTGCTGGTATCTCGCCTGGACTGTCTGTTTCGATTGGTGCGATTGCTGTTGACTTGTCTGGGCTGTCTGTTGGGATTGCCCTTTCCTCAGGTTGTTCCCTCTGTCTGTCCACCAGGTGTGGTGCGAGTTCCACATTGTTGTCTGCCTCTGGTTCCGCAGTGTTGTTGGTATATCTGCTTTTGACTTGGTCTACATGCCTCCGGCAGGTTTTGCCATTGTCCATTTGTACTATCAGTAGCCTGTTTCCTTCCTTGCCAGTTACTGTCCCTGCAAGCCATTTGGGACCCCTGCCATAGTTTAGTACAAACACTTTGTCTCCTATCTCATTCCATCTCCCCCTTGAATTTCTGTCATGGTACTCAGTCAGCTTACGGCGCTTTGACTCAACAATTTTGTGCATGTCTGGGAGAATTAATGAGAGCCTTGTCTTTAAAGTCCTTTTCATCAACAGTTGCGCGGGGGGGATCCCAGTCAATGAGTGCGGACGAGATCTGTATGCCAGCAGCAGTCGCGACAGGCAACCCTGCAGTGTGGGACCTTGGATTTTAAGCATGCCTTGTTTAATGATTTGCACTGCTCTCTCCGCCTGGCCATTGGAGGCTGGCTTGAACGGTGTCGTCTTGACGTGATTTATGCCGTGGTCAATTATAAAATCTTGGAATTCTGCGCTGGTGAAGCACGGAGCATTGTCACTGACCAATATGTCTGGGATTCCGTGCATTGCAAACATGGTTGCGAGGCTCTCCACAGTGGTGGAGGTTGTGCTGGAGTTTAAAATGGTGCATTCGATCCACTTTGAAAATGCATCTACAATTACGAGGAACATTTTACACATGAATGGGCCCGCATAGTCCACGTGCACCCGCGACCACGGTTTGGTAGGCCAGGGCCAGGGGCTCAGTGGAGCCTCCCTGGGGGCATTGCTGAGTTGGGCACAAATATTGCACCTTCGGACGCAGAGCTCCAAGTCCGCGTCAATACTAGGCCACCAGACGTGGGATCTGGCTATGGCCTTCATGAGAACGATTCCCGGGTGCTCGCGGTGGAGCTCCCGGACAAAAGCCTCTCTACCTCGCAGAGGAATGACTACTCGGCTGCCCCACATCAGGCAGTCTGTTTGTAGTGATAGCTCATGTATGCGTCTGTGAAAGGGTTTTAATTCCTAGGGGCAGGTATCGCGAGCCTCTGCCCAGTCACCGGTTTGGACACATCTTTTTACTAAGGATAATGTGGGGTCGCTGGCCGTCCAGGCTCTGATTTGGCGAGCCGTCATGGGCGAACCTGTGGACTCAAAGGCATTGATTGCCATAACTATCTCACAGTCTTGTTCGTCAGACCCTTCTGTGGTCGCCAGGGGTAGCCTGCTGAGCGCGTCGGCACAGTTGTCTGTGCCTGGTCTGTGCCTTATGGTATAGTCGTAGGACGCCAGCATGAGTGCCCACCGTTAAATTCGCGCCGAGGTGTTGCCGTTTATTGCCTTGCTCTCGGATAGGAGGGACGTGAGGGGGTCGGTTTCTAACGCGAACTTGGTCCCGAAAAGGTATTGGTGCATCTTTTTGACACCATACACGCACGCGAGCGCCTCCTTCTCTACCATTCCGTACCCGCGCTCCGCCAGCGAAAGTGACCTGGAGGCATAAGCTATGGGTTGTAATTTGCCCGCACTATTGACATGTTGCAAAACGCACCCGACCCCATACGCTGACGCATCGCATGTGAGAACTAGCTTTTTACCTGGATCAAAGAAAGTCAAAACACTGTTGGAACACAGAAGGTTGCGTGCCTTATTGAAGGCGCGTTCCTGGGCGTCCCCCCAAAACCAATCGCACCCCTTCCTGAGTAGCACGTGGAGAGGCTCCAGCAGCGTGCTTAAGATCTGCATAAAGTTCCCAAAGTAATTGAGTAGCCCGAGAAAGATGCGCAGTTCTGAGACATTCCGGGGCCTGGGTGCCAGGCGAATTGCTTCTGTTTTGGACTCTGTTGGGCGGATTCCATCAGCGGCAATCCTTCTGCCCAAAAATTCAACCTCGGGTGCGAGAAACAGGCACTTGGATTTCTTGACTCGTAGGCCTACCCGATCCAACCGCTTTAGCACTTCCTCCAAATTACGGAGATAGGAGTCGGTGTCCTTGCCCGTGATAAGTATGTCGTCTTGAAATACAACCGTCCCCGGGATGGACTTGAGCATACTCTCCATGTTGCGCTGGAATATGGCAGCTGCCGAACTGATGCTGAATGGGCATCGATTGTACATGAAAAGGCCTCGATGTGTGTTGATGGTGGTGAGTAGCTTGGATTCCTCAGTCAATTCTTGCGTCATATACGCAGATGTGAGGTCTAGTTTTGAGAAAAGTTTACCTCCAGCCAATGTGGCAAATAAGTCCTCCGCTCTGGGCAGCAGGTACTGGTCCTGTAGGGAGACTCTGTTTATGGTAGATTTGTAGTCCCCACAAATTCGTACGAATCCATCAGACTTCATGACCGGGATGATGGGACTTGCCCAGTTGCTAAATTCCACAGGTGATATAATGCCTTCCCGCAGAAGCCTGTCTAGTTCGTGTTCAATCTTTTCTCTCATCACATAGGATACAGCTCTGGCCTTGTGATGGACCGGTCTAACATCCTGTGTGATGTAGATTTTGATTTTGGCCCCTTTGAAAGTGCCCACACTGGCTGAAAGAGATGTTCAAGTCGCTTTATAACTGTTGAGCAGGAGGTCCGTTCCTCTAATGACATAGCATGGACATCATCCCATTTCAAGTTTAGTTTTGCCAGCCAGCTTCTCCCCAGCAGTGCTGGGGAGTCTCCGGGGACAATCCACAGGGGAAGTCGGTTCACTGTCCCTTTGTTTGTGACAGAGAGCATGGCGCTGCCGAGGACTGGTACGATTTCTTTGGTATAGGTCCTTAGTTTGGTGTTGACCCTTGTGAGTTTTGGTCTGTCTCTTTTATGCGGCCACAGTTGTTCAAATTGTTGAGCGCCCATGAGAGATTGACTCGCGCCTGTATCCAGCTCCATGTTGACAGTTATCCCGTTGAGTAGGACCCTCATCATTATAGGAGGCGTCCTGTTGTAGGAGCAGCGGCCATTGATCGTGTTGACCCGCTGTACATCGGTGTCCCGGGTGCTGTCCCCACCAGGTTCTGATCCGCTTTCCGACCCA
This sequence comes from Pristiophorus japonicus, assembly GCF_044704955.1. Lineage (NCBI taxonomy): Eukaryota > Metazoa > Chordata > Chondrichthyes > Pristiophoridae > Pristiophorus > Pristiophorus japonicus. The sequence goes on along the minus strand of NC_091978.1, from coordinate 93,941,989 downwards.
TCCGATTCGTATACCAGCCAAGCTGCCGCTTTTTTGCACATGCGGGCCAAATGCCCTGTATATTCACAGTTCCTGCAAACAGCCTGCTGAAATCGACATCCCCTTGACGAGTGCCCACCTCCACACCTCCAACACAGACTGCTTGCAAAGAATGAGCTGCGTCTGGCTGATCTCTCTTGGGCTTCTCTCAGTTTGTAGTTGATTTCTCTCATTGTGGGTTGATGAGGTGTGAACGGCCGTTCCTGTGGCCCTTGATGGCTTCTGGCGCCACTGCCTGCTGTTGAGAGCCTGTTCTCCCGGTTTTGTCTGTGTGTGGGGGTAGCAGCTTGTTTAGTGCTGTGAACTTCTTGTTCCGATATTTCGTTAGTTGTTGTACCTGCATTGTAAATCAACCTCGTTTCTTCTTCCCCTACCAAGAATGTCTGTGCAACCAGTGCTGCTGCCTCTAAGGTCAGGTTCTTGGTCTCTATGAGCTTTCGGAATATGCCTGCATGGCCTATTCCTTCAATGAAAAAGTCTCTCAGCATTTCTCTCCTCAGTTCATCGGAGAACTCACATAAACTAGCCAACCTCCGAAGTTCTGCCACGAAGTCGGGTATGCTCTGGCCCACACAGCATCTGTAGTTGTAGAACCTGTGTCTGGCCATGTGTAGGCTGCTCGCTGGCTTCAGATGTTCTCTTACCAATGTGCTCAATTCTTCAAACGACTTGCTTGCTGGTTTCTCGCGTGCCAGCAGATCCTTCATTAAAGCATATGTTTTCGAGCCACAGCTGGTCAAGAGATGGGCTCTTCTCTTGTCTGCTTTGTCGTCTCCTAACCAGTCTTTGGTTACAAAGCTTTGCTGAAGCCTTTCTATAAAGTCCTCCCAATTGTCACCAGCATTGTACTTTTCATCTGATCCGTTGTTCGCCATTCTGCGGATTCTGTAATCCCGTAACTCGTCGCCAGTGTAAAGTCCTGTCCCCTCAGTACAGATTCACATGAGGCATGTAGTGAAGTCAAGGTCACTCTGGACCTGCACCTTTATTTCACAGCTCTGGAATGCTGCACTTGCCTGAGACCTGTCCTTATATACCTGTCTCTTGCAAGTGCACAATGGTGGTAAGGTCTGCTGGTGGTTACAGGTCATATCTTATTACAGTCATGTATAGCATGTTAGGATACAGTTATATATAATAATGTAAGATACATGACACCTTCCATTAGTCATCCCACTGCAACATCCATGTGGCATATTAGACACGCACACTTACAACAATAAGTCAAACAATGCAACAACATATTTACAACCATTATTTACATGATGAGAACCTGTCCATGGTGGCCAAAGTCTTCAGTCATACTGCCTCTGGCATTTGTCACCCCTTACCTTGATCCCCTCCCATGCTAGTGCTCCATTTAATGTTGCCTCAGTACCTGCAGCAAGGCTGCTTGAGGGCTGCTATGCTTGTGGGGGAAGAGTACAGATGGCCTAGCAAGATGCCCTGGACCAGCTCTGGGTCTGGACGGCCCAGCTGTGGACTCCACCACCAAAGTATTGGCGATAGCAGTCTCGGATGGCTCAGTTGTAGACCGCAGCAGGTGCAAAGGCGGAGTGGCTATGGTAGGAGCCAGAATGCTGTCATCTTGAGCAAGGACAGCACCTTTCATTTCCAGTGGCCCACTTCCACTCACCCGGAGCATTGCCTCAGCATCCGAAGCAATATGTGTGAGCACAGATTGTTGGCCTGCTTCGGAACCGTCACTTCCCCATTGGACTATGGGGAACATAGAGAGGATGGCAGCAGTCAGTGTGTGCTTGGCATCACTTTGCAACTGACTCAAACCACACTGAAATGCAGCAGTGTGAGAGTTCATGTCAGCAATCACTGTCAGCATCACATCACAAAGTCCTTGCATGGCTTCGGCCTGTGATTCAATAGTTGCTGCCACGTCAACCATGGCATATGCCATCCCCTCTTGGACTCCACTGTCGCTCGTTGAGTCCATCTCCCTCTGTATGCGGGCAAGGATGGGCTCAGTGAGTGGCTGAGAGGCACAGGCAATGCTTGAAGCGGCCTCCCCCAATCTCAGAGCAAGTGCATCCATGGGACCTTCTTCAATGCACCCATGAGATTGCGATGCATTTACATGGACTCCCTCAACATAGCCTCCAAGTCCAGGTCCACGTCTGACTGTCTTTCAGCATGACTTCAATCCTCGGACTCTTCGAACCCCAGGAATTCAGGGCCTTCGACTGATGTGGTGTCCATACTCAATGGGACTGATGGAGTATCCCACTCAGTCAACAAACTGTTGTCCTTTCCTTCATCCTCTCCCCCATTGGCCGATGTTGACAGAGCACGGCCAGGCTGCCGTGCTTCTGGCTCATCATCTTTAAGCACAAAGCAACAGAAGTGTAGTTAACAGCAGAGGAGGGGGCAGGAAGGTAAGAGGAAGGTGGCATTGGACATTTATATGTAAAGGAGTAGGCCATTTGCTATCAAGGGTCACGCATCTCACATGAATCTCAAACACCATTCACATACCATCACTATCTACAGGGGGCTCTGCTTCGCCACCTGCTACCACACCAACTGGTGTGCCCACGAGGGCAGACATTCGCTCCTTGACTTCAGTGAGGTTCTGTATATCAGGCTCTCCTCTCGGGTGCGCTGCTGCTTTCTGTGGTTATGAGCCACTTTCGCCTGCAATAAGAAAAAGAAGGTGTGAGTGAGCGTGCACATCTTGTGGCACATGTGCCTTCCATAATAGGGTATCTCCTACTGTCTGGAAGTATGCAGATGTCCTTTAGAATCTGTGTGGCTGCGCATAGTGCATGTGGGAATGGTGGGAGGAGGTGGGATCAATCTAGGATTATGGATCAGGCTGACGGTTTGCAAACGCCTATCAAGAGTGAAAGGGTAGGACGAGGAGGGGTGAGATTGAGTAGGGCATAAAAAGGTGCGTGATGCTTGCATGCACAGGGCATGGCTTGTGATCTAAGCCTCCACTTTTCAGGTGGCTTCACAAACCCACACCATGGCCTGCAACACATAGAGAAGGGACAACTACTGCAAAGACTTTACATTTGGTGAGACAGTGAGATTCACACCATGGCATTGGTGCATTAATAGAAAAGGTACTCACCTTGACAACCCTAGTGAGGTCATTGAACATCTTGTGACATTGTGTCGCAGTTCGCGACATCGTTTCTTTTGCACAAACATCCTAGGCCACCTCCTTCCAAATCCTGCAGAAAACTCATGGGACAGGCCTCCTTCCTCCAGGAAACTGCAGGACATGCCACCGCCTTTCAATTGCCTCTATTAAGGCCTCAGCAGCCGTGGCTGAGAAGCAGTTTGCATGCTGGCTGTTATATATGTCAACTTGTACAGTCACCAGAGGGCTCATCCCCTGGAGTCCCAAGGGATCCCATAATCCCTTGGACTTGTATTTACTCTGTACAGCCACCAGAGGGCTCATCCCCTGGAGTCCCTAGGGATCCCATAATCCCTTGGGAGCACAGGTATTTAAGGAGGCCTCACAGGTTGGAGAGGCACTCTGGATACCTACAATAAACAACTAAGGTCACACTTTACTTTGAGCTCATAGTGTTCAGTCTGACTCTTTCTCCATACACTACAACTGGCGACAAGATACAGATAGCGAACCCAAAGATGCAGAGAACAGTGGGCATCCTGGAGAAATTTTCGGAGGGAGATGATTGGGAAACTTTTGTGGAGCAACTCGACCAATACTTCGTGGCCAACGAGCTAGATGGGCAAGAGAGCGCTGCCAAACGAAGGACGATCCTCCTCACCGTCTGTGGGGCACCAGCGTATGGCCTCATGAAGAATCTGCTCACTCCAGCAAAACCCACGGAGAAATCATACGATGATTTGTGCACACTGGTCCGAGGGCATTTGAACCCGAAGGAAAGCGTTCTGATGGCGACGTACCGGTTCTATACTTACAAAAGGTCTGAAGGCCAGGAAGTGGTGAGTTATGCCACCGAGCTAAGCCGCCTTGCAGGACATTGCGAATTTGAAGGACATTAGGAGCACATGCTCAGAGACTTTTTCATTCTTGGCATTGGCCACGAAACCGTACACCAGCGACAATACGAAGCAAATCTCTCAGCACACAAGTGCTGCTACAAGTACTGTGAACAAAGTGATGTTGTTTTCGAATCACAACATACAGGGCAGGTCACATGTACCTGCAGCTGCACGTCCGCAAATGTCTCAGAGTCCACCATCAAGGGTGATGAATGCAAGGCCATTAACACCTTGTTGGCGCTGCAAGGGTGATCATCGTTTCCATTCATGCCGATTCAAAGAGTACGTTTGCAAGGGCTGTGGAACAATAGGACACCTTCAACGAGTGTGCAGGCAAGCTGCAAAGCCTGTTAAACCTGCAAACCACTATGTTGCAGAGGAGGACAGATCCATGGAGGATCACGCTGAACCACGGCCTCAGACCGAGGAGGCAGAGGTACATTGGGTGCACACATTCACCACGAATTGTCCCCCGATAATGCTGAATGTTGAATTAAAAGGACACCCGGTACTGCTCTCGCCTTGTGACCCATCCATCACAAGGCGAGAGCAGTACCGTACATGATGAGAGAAAGGGTAGAGATCAAGCTAGACCGGCTGCAACGAGAGGGCATCATTTCACCAATAGAGTTCAGCGAGTGAGCCAATCCTATTGTCCCAGTCCTCAAGGGAGACGGCACCGTCAGAATCTGTGACGATTACAAAGTAACTATCAATCGTTTCTCCCTGCAGCACCAATAACCATTACCAATAGCCGCCGACCTCTTTGCAATGCTGGCGGGAGGAAAGACATTCAGGAAGCTGGATCTGACTTCAACCTACCTGACGCAGGAACAGGAGGAATCATCAAAGGCCCTCACCTGTATCAACACGCATAAAGGTCTCTTTGTTTATAACAGATGCCCATTTGGAATCCGATCAGCGGCGGCGATATTCCAGAGAAACATGGAAAGTTTACTGAAGTCGGTCCCGCACACCGTGGTCTTCCAGGATGACATCTTGGTCACAGGTCAGAACACAGTCGAGCACCTGCAGAACCTGGAGGAGGTTCTTAGTCGACTCAACCGGGGCTCAGGTTAAAATGTTCGAAGTACGTTTTCCTGGCGACTGAAGTGGAGTTCTTGGGAAGGAGGATTGCGCCGGACAGCATCAGGCCCACCAATGCGAAGACAGAGGCAATCAAGAAGGCACTGAGGACACAGAACGTGACGGAGCTGCGGTCATTTCTGGGACTCTTGAACTACTTTGGTAACTTCATACTGGCTCTCAGCACACTGCGAGAACCACTAGATGTCTTACTACGAAAAGGAGGCGAATGGGTTTGGGGCAAAAGCAAGAAAATGCCTTTGTAAAAGTGAGAAAATTGTTCTGCTCAAACACATTGCTTGTGTTGTATGATCCATGTAAGCGTTTGGTACTAGCTTGTGATGCGTCGTAATATGGCGTCGGGAATGTATTGCAACAAGCTTATGATTTTGGGAAACTGCAACCGGTTGCTTATGCATCTAGGAGTCTGTTTAAGGCTGAGAGAGCCTACAACATGATTGAAAAAGAAGCGTTAGCATGTGTCTATGGGGTAACGAGAATGCATCAATACCTGTTTGGGCTAAAATTCGAATTGGAAACTGACCATAAGCCACTTATATCCCTGTTTTCCGAGAGTAAAGGGATAAATACCAACGCCTTGACCCGCATCCAGAGATGGGCCCCACGTTGTCCGCACACAACTATGCCATCCGGCACAGGCCAGGCACAGAAAACTGCGCCGATGCTCTCAGTAGGCTGCCATTACCCACCACGGGGGTGGAAATGGCGCAGCCTGCAGATCTAGCCTTGGTTATGGAAGCATTTGAGAGTGAGCAATCACCCGTCACTGCCCGGCAGATCAAAACCTGGACAAGCCAGCACCCCTGATTATCTCTAGTCAAAAGCTACATGCTTCCCGGGAGCTGGTCCAGTGTCCCAGTGGAAATGCAGGAAGAGATAAAGTCGTTCCAGCGCGCAAAGATGAAATGTCTATACAGGCAGACTGCCTTCTGTGGGGCAATCGAGTAGTGGTCACCAAGTATGGCAGAGACACCTTCATCAATGACCTTCGCAGTACCCACCCAGGCATCGTAATGATGAAAGCAATAGCCAGATCCCACGTGTGTTGGCCCAGTATCGATGCGGACTTAGAGTCCTGAGTTCACAGATATAATACATGCTCGCAGTTAAGTAATGTACCCAGGGAGGCGCCGTTAAGTCTATGGTCTTGGCCCTCCAAACCTTGGTGTAGGGTACACGTCGACTATGCAGGCCCGTTCTTGGGTAAAATGTTCCTTGTGGTTGTAGATGCGTACTCCAAGTGGCTTGAATGTGAGATAATGTCGGCTAGCACGTCCGCTGCCATTACTGAAAGCCTGCGGGCCATGTTTGCCAAACACGGCTTACCCGATGTCCTGGTGAGCGACAACGGCCCATGTTTTACCAGTACTGAGTTCAAAGAATTCATGACCTATAATGGGATCGAACATGTCATATATGCCCCGTTTAAACCAGCGTCCAATGGTCAGGCAGAGAAAGCAGTGCAAACCATCAAGCAAGGCTTGAAGAGGGTAACTGAAGGCTCATTGCAGACTCGCCTATCCCGAGTCTTGCTTAGCTACTCACTCACTGGGATCCCACCTGCTGAACTGCTCATGAAAAGAGCACTTAAGACAAGGTTCACCCTGATCTACATGAACAGGTAGAGAGCAGGCGGCTTCAACAAAGTACATACCATGATAGCACAAATGTGTCACGCGAGATTGAAATCAATGATGCTGTATTTGTATTAAATTATGGACAAGGTCCCAAGAGGCCTCCCGGCACTGTCATGGCCAAAGAGGTAAGTAGAGTGTTTCGGGTCAAACTTTCAAATGGACACCTTCACCGAAAACACTTGGACCAAATCAAACTCAGATTCACGGACTATCGTGAGCAACCCACCTTGGACCCTAACTTTTTTGATCCCCCAACATACACACCAGTGCCAACCGGCACCATGGTTGACCACGAAGCAGAACCCATCATCCACAGCAGCCCTGCAGGGCCCAAAACACCAGGCAGCCCAGCAAGGTCAGCTGCAGAGCAGCCCAGCGAGGGCCCAACAAATGATTCAACAACACCAGCTTTCACACCGAGACGATCAACCAGGGCAAGAAGGGCCCCAGATCGACTCACATTGTAAATAGTTACACTATTGACTTTGGGGGGTAGTATTGTTATATATGTGGACTTGTATTTATTCTGTACAGCCACCAGAGGGCTCATCCCCTGGAGTCCCAAGGGATCCCATAATCCCTTGGGAGCACAGGTATTTAAGGAGGCTTCACAGGTTGGAGAGGCACTTTGGAGACCTGCAATAAAAGACTACGGTCACACTTTACTTTGAGCTCACAGTGTCCAGTCTGACTCTTTCTCCATACACGACAAGATCCACCTAGGATTATGAATCAGGCTGACGGTTTGCAAACACATATCAAGAGTGAAAGGGTAGGACGAGGAGGGATGAGACTGAATGGGGAACAAAAAGGTGCGTGACGCTTGCATGCACAGGGCATGGCTTGTGATCTAAGCCTCCACTTTTCAGGTGGCTTCATCAACCCACACCATGGCCTGCAACACATAGAGAAGGGACAACTACTGCAAAGACTTTACATTTGGTGAGACAGTGAGGTTCACATCATGGCAATGATGCATTAATAGAAAAGGTACTCACCCTGACAACCCTAGTGAGGTCATTGAACATCTTGTGACATTGTGTCGCAGTTCGAGACACCGTTTCTTTTGCAGAAACATCCTAGGCCACCTCCTTCCAAATCCTACAGAAAACTCATGGGACGGACCTCCTTCCTCTAGGAAACTGCAGGACATGCCACAGCCTTTCAATTGCCTCTATCAAGGCCTCAGCAGCCGTGGCTGAGAAGCAGTTTGCATGCTGGCTGTTATATATGTCAACTTGTATATACCTTGTACAGTCACCAGAGGGCTCATCCCTTGGAGTCCCAAAGGATCCCACAATCCCTTGCGAGCATAGGTACTTAAGTAGGCCTCACAGACTGGAGAGGCACTCTGGAGACCTGCAATAAAAGACTACGGTCACACTTTACTTTGAGCTGACAGTATTCAGTCAGACTTTTTATTCATACATAATACTGGCGACCTTCCTGCTCCACCATTTTCCCGCTCTGTGCATAGTTGGAACTGCGAATGTGCATACTTATCGTACCACACCTTTAAGAATCGGCTGGGCCCGGGATCTTTCTTGGCCTTCGGAGCATGCGCATTTCGGCTTCCATTTTAACACTGAGATTTTCAGTTGGAGTGCCCATGGAGAGTTGTAGAACACCTAATTTAGCACCCCCTTTCCCTCTTGGTGCGATTCAACCACATTTCTTGGTAGGAGGTGCAAACTTTTAGAGGGCGCTATACTTACGACTTCAAAAGGGACGGTACAGAATTTCCAGCTCAGGTTGTCCGAAAGCACTTCACTGCCAATAAAGCACTTCTGAAGTATCGTCACCATTGTAAAGTATGAAACACAGCATATAATAGGTACACAGCAAGGTCCCACGAACAGCAATGTGATAAGGACCAGGTAATTTGTTTTAGTAATTAGCTGGTTGAGGAATAAATATTGGCCAGAAACCAGGGAGCACTCCTCTGCTGTATTTCAAAGAGTGCCCAGGGATCTTTTACATCTACTGAAGAGGTTAGACAGGGCCTCAATTTAACATCTCATTTGAAAGACATCAACTCTGACAGTGCTCCCTCAATACTACACTGAGATATCAGCTGAGGTTATGTGGTTAAGTCTCTGGAGTGGGGCTTGAACCCACAATCTTCTGACTCAGAGGCAAGTGTGCTTCCACTCACACCATTTCCATATACAACATGGATAATCAGATTAGTAAAGGAGAGTTCCAACTGATAAAAATGATGATACAATCTATGATGATAGATAAATTGGTTGAGATTGGCACAAACACTAGAACTGGAGACACATCATACTTACTAACTGTCAGCTTTTCACATTGTTAATGTGTCAGTGCCAGGCCTCACAAATCAGCAGCTTAAATCCTGAGGTGTTTTTTGCTTTGCCATCCCAAAATGTCATTGCATGCATGTAGAAATCGACAGAGCTTTGCATAGGCACGAACATCGACAACTTGTGTGCGTGTGTAAAGCCCCATACATGCACAATTTGTCAGCATTTGACATGCACGAACCAGAGAGTCTGTGTGACCAGGAGATATATCTGGGCCCCAGGCTAGCTTGGAGGTGAACACAGGTTGGGGGAATTTATGTTATAAGGGCTCCTTTCTGTAAAACAGCTAGTGTAGCATAGAAAAAAACAAGGAAAACGATCAATCTTGCATTGTTGCCACTCAAAAAACTCTCTGGGTAGTTAACAAATCAGCAGTAATGTTATTTGTTTGAGGTTGCCTGTTTTTTTCTGGAAAATGGGTCAACCTAGATTCAAAGTTACCAAAAGTTTAACAGAGCAGATTATCTTGACATATGGAATATTTAATTCTTCCTATTTTTACCTCTGCTTCTGTGTGCATTATTTTAAGCATTTTGGGACGTCCAATGATCGTGAAAGGCACTATATAAATGCAATCTCTCTTTGTTTGTTTCTTTCTTTTTTTTCCATTATTACTTAATTCAGTTGTGCATGTAGGCCGGCCTTATTATACTCACTGTAATACCTTCTAATGGTATGACATAATGAATCAATTGTGACACATACATTATTTTCTTTTATTTCTCAAAATATCTATACCCATTCCAGAATAAATTATGTTTAGCCTCGAAGGCTGAATGCCAGTATACATCAACATGCAGGAATGTGCATCTAAAAAATGTCAACAAACAATAATTCCTGGGCAGGGGGATATCTGGAGTCCCCCCAGGAAATAATCCTTTTACCTTTGGTGTTTACGTCACCTATTACAAATTTTTAGAGGCACTGCTGCAAAGGATATATTTTTATGTCCTTCAGTTTTTCTCTGCAATCCAAGTGATAGATATATTGGGGATATCTGCAGCTTAGGTTACACCGCACTCTCAGTATAACCATTTGTTTACACATTACAGGCAAAGCCTTAGGTTTGATTTTTCATAGAAAAGAGCTCTGAATTATACAATATGATCCTGAAATATTGGTGAAATTCCTGGAATATCATCTAATTAAGCTGAATTTCATTTATTCCAGAGCAGCAGTCCTATTCATAGGACAATATTCAGGACTAATCATTTGTTGCTTGAATTGTCAGCTTTTTGGGGACTATGTCAATTTTTTTTTAACAGATGTTCATTAGCGTTTATGAGTTTACGAGGTTTGCATGTACGGAAGAAGACAAGTGCCTTAAGGTTTAATTACTTTACGAAAAGGGTAGTGACCATGTAGAATAGACTGAACAGCGAGCCAGTTGGCGCCGATACCTTTAAGAGGCATTCGATAGATATTTCAGGGAGTGCACTACTGAGGGATATGAACTTTTAGGACTGATCATAAGAACATAAGAACATAAGAATTAGGAGCAGGAGTAGGCCATTCGGCCCCTCGAGGCTACTCCGCCATTCAGTAGGATCATGGCTGACCTTCTACCTCAACTCCACTTTCCTGCCTGCATCTACCCTGTCAAGCCCTGCACGACTGCAGGTGGCCTGATGGACTGCAGGCTCTTTCGTTTATATGTTCCTACAAATGTATTCTTTTGTATCAGAGTTGCTGTTGTGAAGACAGATAAATCGCAGACCACACTGCAAAACAGATTGAAAAGTAGTAGGGAATGAACTTTCAACTCTGTGATCTGATGGCAAAAACAAAGTTCAGGATGTGTGGGCCTCTTTGTTTCAACACCCCAGTATTCATTTTAACACTTCATTTAACCTTGTGCCAGGACACATTTGTGAGCTAAGATCCATAATAAATTCTCATTCATTATTGTCAAACCTTTTTATATACCATTTATTTTTGTAAGTAAGAATTCATGCACTGAACAAAATTAAACAAACTTCAGAACATTTACTTTGGGAACAACTTGAAGCCACATTTGGTACAAACCAGGAAGGATGGGGTTTGAAATGCAAAGGCTTTTCTGCTTGATCTGTTCACATTGAGCTCATCAGCACAAGGGTCACAACACTAACAGGAAACTAGTCTGGTCAGTGTAAGTGCAAAGATGTGCTTTTGAAGGGTACCGTATGTCTACAAATGACATTCCTTTCAAATTGGACTCGACTAAAAAAACAACTTTCATACATACTCTGTCGTCATTTGGAGGGAGTAACAGCAAACTGCAAAGTTTTATTCATTGAGCCTTTCTCCACTAACCGCGGTCATGTAGTTGTACTAGTCCATACCCACATCACTGTTTCTGTTGTCCCCTGTTGTTACTCTAAATTCTAAAATCAATATTTGAGGAATTGAGATACCGAGCCGTACATTTCATTTTTAACTCAAATGGGGAGAAATTCACTATCGCCCCATTTGGGGCTTAAATTTTAAAAGCTTTGTGTCAGATGTGGCTCAGTGGGTGGCACCCTTACCTCTGAGTCAGAAGGTTGTGGTTCAAAGTCCCACTCCAGGGACTTGAGCACAAAAAAAAATCTACACTGACACTCCAGTGCTGCACTGTCAGAGGTGCCATCGTTTAGATGAGATGTTAAATCGAGGCCCCGCAGATGTAAAGATCCTATGGCACTAATTCGGAGAAGAGTAGGGGAGTTATGCCCGGTGACCTGGCCAATATTTATCCCTCAATCAACATAACAATAACAGATTATCTGGTCATTATTACATTGCTGTTTGTGGGAGCCTGCTTGTGCGCAAATTGGCTGCCACGTTTCCCACATTACAACAGTGACTGCACTCCAAAAATACTTCATTGGCTGTAAAGCTCCGATGGTCATGAAAGGCACGATATAAATCCAAGTCCCTCTTTAACAATTTCAAACTTTAAAAAAAATTGCCATTTGCATTCCAAGAAGGAAGTGGAGCCCTAAATCAAGCGCTGCACTTCCTTCTTGGGGCACAATCGGCAGCAGGCGGTGCGGAGACATCAGCAGCGCTGCACACTGTGCTGCCGTGTTCAATGGCTCCTTCCCTCCTAGATTCTGCAATATAAAAAGTATCTACCTGAACCACCAAGGCAGCCGCAATCCCACGCAATCAGAATGCCAGGCTGTTCGATCGCAGGCAGGATCAAATTTTAGCCATGAGGAAAGATTGGATGGGCTGGGGTTGTTTTCTTTGAAACAGAGGAGACTGAGGGGAGACCTAATTGAGGTGTATAAAATTATGAGAGGCCTAGATCGAGTGGATAAGAAGGAACTATTTCCCTTAGCAGAGGGTTCAAATAACCAGGGGGCATGGAGTTAAAGTAAGTGGTAGGAGGTTTAGAGGGGATTTGAGGAGAATTTCTTTCACCCAGAGGGTGGTGGGGTTCTGGAACTCACTGCCTGAAAGGGTGGTAGAGGCAGAAACCCTCATAGCCTTTAAAAAGTACTTGGATGTGCACTTGAAGTGCCGTAACCTGCAAGGCTACAGACCAAGAGCTGGAAAGTGGGATTAGGCTGGATAGCCCTTTGTCAGCTGGCACGGACATGATCAGGACGCAACTCCATAGCGCTGCTTCAAAACCCCCGTCGGATATAGCGGGAGTCATTGTCAGTGCCGCGCTCACGGGAGGTGCAAAAATACCCAATTTCACCCCCTTAGATTCTTGTATTCACTTTCTTTATATATATGCTTCTTTCTTTTACTCCTAGATCAGTACATTTCTGAACCAACAAGGAAATTGCTTTTCTGGGAAATGAAATGGGGGAAATAACTGATGTGTGCATCAGAGAAACAATTGAGGAATGCCGACTGCAACATTATTACATCCAATGGAAGAATAGATATGAAGAGTCAAAGATAATGATTCTGGATTGGAAAAAGGGAGAGTTCAGTAAGATAAAAAGAGACCGTACCCAAATTAATTGAGCAAAAAAATTATCAACCACAATGACAGGACAGCAGTGGAAAATCTTTAAGTTTTTTCAATTGTTCTTGCGATGGGGGCGATAACATTTATTGACCATCCCTAGTTGTCTATCCCTAGGATAGTAACAGTCAACCACATAGTGTAGGACAGGAGTCATATGCAGGCCAGACCAGGATGGGATGTTAGGTCCCTTCCTTACAGAACATCAGCAAACCAGTTTGTTTTTTTACAACAATCCAGCAGCTTTCATGATAATTGTTTACTAGTGCTAGCTCAGCAGGGTTTGCTAAATGGCAATTACTAGTGGAAACAATGGCTGACTCCTTATGCCCTGACACTGAGTTATTGAGCCCAACTGAGATTAGCTCTACAACTCACTGGATAATCTTTCATGGCCATTGGGATGTCCTACTCAGCTTTTCTCTATGCTTGGAAATGAGGAATGAAGAGTGGGCAGGAATGTGGGATTAGATTTGATGACTTCTGTGAAGAAGAATTATTGGTACGGTTTTGATGGGCCAAATGATCTGTTTCTTTGCTGTAACATTCAACGATTCTATGATTCTAATATGTAAGCACTTTCTGCAGTGTAGGACTCCTGTCTTATATACTTCCAAACACACAAATTACTGACATTTTCAATTTGTTCAGTTGTAGGATGCTTGGCAGGTGGCCAAGATCTTTGCCTTTGTTCAATCACCCACTGATGACCGACTCAAGAGGCGTTCTGTTTTGCTCTGTTTCTAGTAGCAGTCATTCTTTCTACTTTCTATTTTTTCTCTTGCTTATTCTTTAAATTCTGTAGGATTTCTCTGTGTTTTTCTTTCCTTTAAGATATATAAGAACCCATTTCCCAATATGCACTTCCAATGGTTGAGGTTGCACTCCGGGACTGCATACTTGGAAAATCAACTGAAATGTCATCTCAATTCTGACCTAGTGTCTTCAGTCCACCTCTACTTTCATCTTCTTCTCTCAGAAAATGCTGCCACAATTTTTTTAAACATCAAGAGAAGTAGAGTCTCTCTGTACAGGGTGTCATTATACTGCTCTCTCATTATTGTATTAACAATTGGCTGGCTTCCTGGACATGTGGTATAATGACGGTCTGTTACATTTACTAAGTGTTCGTTGTGACCTTTTGAGTGTAAGCCTAGAAAATGTGTTTGTACGTGCACAGAAATATTTGGCATAAAGACATGTAAGCAAAACAAAAATCATAAAACATTTTGCCAATAATTGTTTCTGCTTTTAGAATTTTGAAATCATGTTAAATTTCTGTAATTTCCAAAACAATTCTATGTGGTGATGATAGTCGACACATTGAAAAATCTTTAATCCAGGTCAGCAACATTTGATATTTAGCTGCAACTTATGAATGCTGTGCAAATATTAGTAAATGCAGTGATGTCAGAATGATCTAGGCAGCAGACATTTGCGCAAGAGGTGGTTAATGTAAATTTCAGCATCTTGCAGACAGCCTTGTAAAAGGGGCACTTGTCCAGGAAATATATGCTCATAAAAGATAAAAATAGCTCAGATTAAAGCAAGCTTTGACGTTTCTTGTTTAAAAAAAAAATTCATTCGTACATGGGATGTGGGTGTCGCTGGCAAGGCCAGCATTTATTGCCCATCCCTAATTGTCCTTAGAAGATGGTGGTGAGCTGCTGTCTTGAACCACTGCAGTCTGTGTGGTGAAGGAACTCCCACAACGCTGTTAGGGAGAGAGTTCCAGGATTTTGACCCAGCGACAATGACGGAGCAAAGATGTACTTCCAATTCAGGATGGGGTGTAACATAGGGGGAAAAATTGGAGGTGGTGATATTACCATGCGTCTACTGCCCTTGTCATTCTAGGTGATAGAGGTCGTGGGTTTGGGAGGCGCTGCCAAAAAAGCTTTGGCAAGTTGCTGCAGTACATCTTGTAAATGTTACACATTGCAGCCACGGTGCGCCGGTGATGGAGGAGGTGAATGTTCAAGGTGGTGAATGGGGTGTCAATCCAGCGGGCTGCTTTGTGCTGGATGGTGTCAAGCTTCTTGAGTGTTGTTGGAGCTGCACTCATCCAGGCAATGTATTCCATCACACTCCTGACTTGAGGCTTGCAGATGGTGGAAAGGCTTTGGGGAGTCAAGGAGGTAAGACACTCGCCACAGAATACCCAGCCTCTGACCTGCTCTTGTTGCCACAGTATTTATGTGGCTGGTCCAGTTAAGTTTCTGGTCAATGGTGACCCCCAGGATGTTAATATTTGGAGGATTCGGTGATGGTAATGCCATTGAATGTCAAGGGACAGTGGTTAGACCCTCGCTTGTTGGAGATAGTCATTGCCTGGCACTTGTGTGGCTCGAATGTTACTTGTCACTTATCAGCCTAAGCCTAAATGTTGACCAGGTCTTGCTGCATGCGAGCATGCTTCATTATTTGAGGAGTTGCAAATAGCACTGAATGGCAGTCATCAGTGAACATCCCTATTTCTGACCTTATGATGGAGGGAAGGTCATTGATGAAGCAGCTGAAGCTGGTTGGGCCTAGGGCACTGCCCTGAGGAACTCCTGCAGCGATGTCCTGGGGCTGTGATGATTGACTTCCATCCACCACAACCATCTTCTTTTGTGCTAGGTATGACTCCAGCCAGTGGAGTCCAGCCAATTTATAACCAAAACTCTGCAGACCTATGGATGTTATAAATGTTTGGAATTATTCTTATTATTTCCCCAAAGTTACTGCTTTAAATTTCTTTTGAGACATTTAAAAGTATATTTTAATGGAAAAGTAAATGCAGAAAGCATTTTGTTTCTTCCATGCCTTAAACGAGAATGTTTTAAAAGCTGTAATTTAATAATTCTCAAGGAAAGCTAAACATTAGACACTAAACTGTTCGACTAATTTCCTCCCAAAGACTTTTGATGCTGTTACTTATGAGTAGAAAACAATTATTTTGGCCATGCCATTTTCAGCCAAAATACATGTGCAAATGTGCAAAGTTGTGATCAGAGCCAAATTTGTCAACTACTATGCCTGCTAACAGGCTAGTTTTAGTGCCTGCTCTTTGAAAATCATGCTGCATTTATCTGTTGTGGCATTTTGTATTTGCAAACAGCAGCAGCACTGTTGCTAATGATATCAAACTTCTCCGAAGACTTGATGAGTTCACTAAAACGTACAGACCAAAGATATCTGTTGGGACCCACTGCCTAGGCTGACACATGGGCCGGAATTTTGACCTTGGAGTTGGGTTGCATGGGTGGGGGCCACGTAGTGGGTTGGGAGTTCAAAGATGTGAACAGCGCGTTCTCCACTATGAATTTCAGTTATTGGCCCCTATTAAACTAGTCGTGTGCATTTGCCGGCCCCATTAAATTCTGCGGGTCTGATGACATCACGAAGATTCATTTCCAGTGGGGATATTTAAAGCAGTCTTGGATACATCGCATTTGAAGGTTCATGTAGGAGTGTGGAGGGAGTATTCTGGAGGAGTGGGTTCTTGCTGAGAGTTATAAAAATGAGCTCACGAAAACATTGCAGCCCATTTTTCAGATAACCCACTGCATATTCTTCTGGAAGGAGTCAGAGCACACAGAGAGGCCCTCTTCCCTGTTGATGGGTGGAAGAAACCTCCCCAAAAGACCAAAAGGGCATGGCTCGAAAGTGCTGAGGAGGTCAACAGCAGGGATATCATCAGGATGTCATGGATACAGGGATGGAAGAGATTTAGTGATCTGATGAGATCAGGAAAGGCGAGTGCAATGCCGCACTCACATTCATCTTGATGTGCCTGTTACCACATCCCCATCACTTTGCTTTCCCAAGCCTACTTCTGCAAATCATTCCTCACACAACATACCTTGCATGTCCACTCATCCCTCTCCCTCAATGTACATGCTCACATCCCCATCTGACTAACCACCCCTCACACTCACCCTCATGCTAATGTAATCATACCAAATAACACCACAGAAGGAGGCCATTTGGCATTGACACCACACTCCCTCATAGTCATCCTCTACAGATGTAACTCATACATTCCTTACACTTATTACATTACTCTCATTCAAACTTCTCTTCTCAACAGGGAAAGAAAAGTAACAAGAGGTGGCCCTCCAGCATTCAGTACTTTCAATCCAGCAGAGGGGGTCGCCATCGAGTTGTTGAGAGTTGCAGAACTGATGGCGGTCGGAGCCGGAGAGAGGGGGACCTCTCAGCAACCTGGTGACAGAATTACATCTGATACAGTCACATGGCATACCACAGTCGTTCACATGGTGACTGATGTCCAGCCTGTCCTCGCCGCACAGCACTACCCCCCAGTCATCAAGAACCATGGCGCGGCCCTGGATACCGTGGACCATTTCCCATATCTCGGGAGCCTCCTATCAACAAGAGCAGACATCGACGACGAGATCTAACACCGCCTCCAATGCGCCAGTGCAGCCTTCGGCCGCCTGAGGAAAAGAGTGTTTGAAGACCAGGCCTTCAAAACTGTCACCAAGCTCATGGTCTACAGAGCTGTAGTAATACCCGCCCTCCTGTATGGCTCAGAGACATGGCGCTGGAGAAATATCACCAACGATGTCTCCGCAAGATCCTACAAATTCCCTGGGAGAACAGGTGCACCAACATCAGCATCCTCGTTCAGGCTAACATCCCCAGCATTGAAGCACTGATCACACTCGATCAGCTTCGCTGGGCAGGCCATATAATTTGCATGCCAGACACGAGACTCCCAAAGCAAGTGCCCCACGCGGAGCTCCTTCACGGCAAACGAGCCAAAGGTGGGCAGCGGAAACGTTACAAGGCACCCTCAAAGCCTCCCTGATAAAGTGCGACATCCCCACTGAACCTGGGATACCCTGGCCAAAGACCGCCCTCAGTAGAGAAAATGCATCCAGGAGGGTGCTGAGCACCTCGAGTATGTTATGTATGCAATAAAGGTACAAACTGAGTACTGTTCAACTGAACAAGGTACGAACTTGGCTCTGCTTTATTACGGCCCAAAGTGCCTGACTCTCAAAATAGCTGGCCTTTTATATCAGGGCAGCACCATGTGCATGCAGCTCAGTGGCCTCCAACAATGACACCATCTGGTGGCTACAAACAGAATGTACATAAAATGCCGAGTCTCAACGCCAAGAGCGTGCAGAAATCAAGCGCAGGCAGCGGAAAGAGCATGCGGCAAACTAGTCCCATCCCTCCCCTTCCCTCAACGACTATCTGTCTCGCCTGTGACGGAGTCTGTGGCTCTCGTATTTGACTGTTCAGCCACCAAAGAACTCACTTCAGGAGTGGAAGCTAGTCTGCCTTGATTCCGAGGGACTGCCTATGATGATGATGATTATGTCAGCAACCAGTGAATGTTCATCATGTGCAGAATGGTATCTGTTAGTGTTAGTGTTTTATCAGAAGAATCACTCAATACTCAGAGTCGGTTCCAACGCCAATGCGGCCTTTATTAACGCCAGCGAGGAGGAAGCCTCAGGACTGGATCCAGGCACTTCGCTCCGCTGAACAAAGGGTTACATGGATTTTTATATGTTTTACAACATGTGTTTTACAACAGTTTACTACAGTTACATACTATCCAATCATATTGATTATAAATTCAATTAGACCAATAGGTAAAGTTAGTTTCTAAACATAAAGTGGCTCATGTGTTGCCAAGAGATGTGTTGCTAAGGGGTGTGTTGCTAGGAATGACTCATGTGTCTTGTAACATGGCCTGGGCCTCCCTTAACCTACTGTCCTTGGATGCTGTCTTTGGGTAGCCTCCTTATCTCCATCCTGCTACAGAGTCGTATTGTTACTAGAACATTTAGTCCTGAGGCCTAGCTGGTTAGAGACACCTGCAGAGCTTGCTTGTTGGTCCTGTGTGTGGGAAACAACAAGTATCAGTCTCCAGGAATGCGGTCTATTTCAGCTAACAGAAATCCCTTGAGGCTTCACTGATAGCCATTTTATGGTACAAGTTACATATTTAATTCTAACCTTATACTACAGGTGTATTTCTAACCTTATCCTACAGGTGCCGTTGCCCTAGGGTGCCTAATACCTACAACAATTCCCTCCTTTCGGTAAGGGGACTAGTCCTAGTTCCCCTTTAACCGACCGCCCTACTTATGTTAGATTTTGTGCACGGCCCGGTACTCCCTGCCTCAACGTGCTGGCCAGTCACGCGGTTCCAGGAGTCCCGGTTGCTTAGATCAAATTAACTAAGGTCAAATCCTCCTTCTCCTTTATTGGATCGGCTTGTTCATTATTTGGGGACCGGTCCTGGGTCCCTCTTCATTGTGCATGGTGCCTGCATGCCTGGCAGGCCATTATGGCCCATGTTATTGTTAAGATCAATTGTTTCCCGACCAGTATATGTGAAATTATACGAATCCAAGGATGGATGTTCACATTTATTCCCCAGTCCCAGATCTTTCTCCACCAACTCTGACTTTGTAAATCTATTTCGATATCTTCTTCCAGTACTTTGATTTTAGTTTGCAGTTGGTGGTAGAGCTTTACAAATTGACCCACCCTGAGCCTCAATTCTCGTAATACTTCGGTTAGATGTTTCTATTCAGTCATTGAAGGTTGGCATGCAGGTACAGCAGGCGGTTAAGAAAGCAAATGGCATGTTGGCCTTCATAGCGAGGGGATTTGAGTACAGGGGCAGGGAGGTGTTGCTACAGTTGTACAGGGCCTTGGTGAGGCCACACCTGGAGTATTGTGTACAGTTTTGGTCTCCTAACCTGAGGAAGGACATTCTTGCTATTGAGGGAGTGCAGCGAAGGTTCACCAGACTGATTCCCGGGATGGTGGGACTGACCTATCAAGAAAGACTGGATCAACTGGGCTTGTATTCACTGGAGTTCAGAAGAATGAGAGGGAACCTCATAGAAACTTTTAAAATTCTGACGGGGTTAGACAGGTTAGATGCAGGAAGAATGTTCCCAATGTTGGGGAAGTCCAGAACCAGAGGTCACAGTCTAAGGATAAGGGGTAAGCCATTTAGGACCGAGATGCGGAGGAACTTCTTCACCTTAATACATTGTACATTTTCCTTGACTGTTCTGTACAGTATTCCGGCATCTGGATGCCTGAAATATTGATCAGAACAGGCACAATTTCATGTTTAACATTATCATACAATAATTTCCCTTCGTTGTATATTACAATCCCATTTTCTGGTCCCTTCGTAGTCATGGGACAAGGCAGTTCCTCGGGCAATGTAGTGGTTCTTATGGGGTGCGGTGTCGGAGGGGGTGAGAAGCATACATACAATGATATTGCAGCCGCCCCCACCTCCTCGTAGTACCCACACAGCCCCACTCCCTTTTTGCGGATGACTGATTGCTGGGATTGTCCCGGAGGCGCGCAAATTATGCCGAAAGTACATTCATCAGGCCCTTTGACATCCCTCTGTTTAATGCAGCTGCTCCTTATACCCGTGGAGCACTGTACACATACCCGGTTCTTATTAGGGTTTACTTGTAACCATGCATTAAAATAAGTCCTGTCCTTGCTCCAATCTTTAGTTGCTGGGACACATACTCCGTCAGTTAAATTGAATAAAACTCCATAGTTCATGTAGTTGTTTATTTCCTGAGTGCGCTGCAATCCGTTGGTATCATCCAGTGTTTGCGTGGGTCTTGAGGTTCCCAGTATCATGAGTCCCCAGAGTCGGAGTCACCACTGCGGTCCCATCTTGGTGAGTGTTTTATCTGAAAATTTTAAACAGATAGCCTGGTCGTCACCAGGTGTTAGGTTCTGGTCTACTTGTGTCGCTGTCACTCTGTGGAATCGAAGGTAAGGATTAGATTAACCATATTCTTTATAGTCGTACCATCTCTATCACTTCATGTCCCTGTCTGGGCTGCCGTCGGTTTTGCGTTTGAGCCTGCTGTGCTCGAGCCTGCACGATGACCCATCTAAATATTATCCAAACTCCAATCAACACCAATGCCACCATTATTCCTCCAAACATCGCTGTCTGCTTTACCGTTAGGTTGGGTTTGTGGACTACACCTACCCACCGTGGGGTACATTGGCTCTATTGCCATAGGTGATGGTGCTATGGCTGCGCACTGCACTATCTGTCTAGTCCCGTTTTTTTTTTAAAACATCTCTTCCAGCCTGTTTATCTTAGCTTTTAACTCTTGACCAGCTAGTTCCGTTTTATTTTTATTATGAATATCCCACCATTTCCTCTGTCAGGTGAGTCTTCTTTATTTTATTAAGAAATCCAAATTAATAATGTCCAGTATAAAACAGCTGTCAATGGAAAGGGTTAACTCCTTTACAGGTTTGTAAGAAAGCCTGATGTCATTACGTGACTTCACGTAATCATCCGAAAAATTCTTTTTTTTTAAGTCTTTGTGCCTTCAAAACTTGCTTAGAAATTAGGAATCCGTTAAACAGCATAAATTAGTAAAGTGGTCAGAATAAAAATCTTCTCATCAGGGAAGACGGCATTTTAGAGTAAACTCCAATGTTTTCTTAACTTCTAATTCAAGTACTTGCCAAAGAATTTTTTTTAAAAATTGATTTAAAACGAGACCACACATTTTTAATAGCAATTTTGTTTACTGAAATTCAATTTTTTTTTTAATTTCTCTCTCTCAGCACAAAATCTAAACTTCTGTGCCAGTTCCATTTTGGAAATCTTTTCAAACTGCATTGAAACTTTCTCATAATTTAAAATTCGAATCCATGTAGAGTGTTTTATTACCTCTTCCAATTTTCTTTCTTCTAATTACCCAATATCTTTTTCACAGCAAACATCAACTAGTATTTAGTAAGTAATGTATTTTTCCATCACAAACACATTTGTTAATTTAAAATCATTTATTTACTTTCAAAGTGGCGTCTTTATCTTTTTCTTTTCTCGATAACTGGAATGGAGTCCAGCTTTGAGGGTTTGAGGGCTGCTTTTCGTTATCTCAAAATGCTCCAGTTTCAAAGTCGTTAAAATGTCTCTTCTAAACTGCTAAAGCTTGCTGTTTTTAACATTTTCCAAAAGTTCCTTTTACACCTTCGCAGATAGCTCGCCACTCACCCAGGAGTTTGACCTGATCAGATTTAATTTTATATTTCTTTTTGAATCCACCTCATTATTTTCTGTGCCTTCTCTGAATATCTCAAAATCCCAATTCAAACTTTGTAATTTCAATCTTTATTTAAAACTTTTTTTTGCGAGAAGCTTTTTTTTTAAAAAGCATTCTTTATCTCATTCCGAGACTAAATTTATATCTTTCAATCCAATGTAATCAATCATTGCATGTTTTCTTTCGACAAGTAAATTCTTTTTTTTTTTAAACCACCGGGACCATGTATTTTTTATCTTTTGCTCAACAAACCTATCCTTTGTACATTTCCTAGCTCCGTAACTTATCATCCGAATAAATCCACACCTGCGTTTCTAACTTAAAATGTCTTAAAACTTCCCACATACAGGACAACACTACAAAGGGTTAGCTAAAATAAACAGACACTTGCATTCCTCTTCCAACCAGGCTTTCAGAAACATGACAACATAAAAATTCATTCCGCAGTCACAAAACACACAGGGACTCTCACTCAACGACCAGACATTTACAACAGTCTCTCTTCTTTCCTATTCATTGTTTTGGCCGGCTCTATTTTTGGATCCATGACCTTTCAGGGAATTAGTAGTTTTATCTAAATAATTCCTCACATAACTTTTGTAGTGGACTACCGGTATTGGTTTTTCCGTTCCTTCACCCACCATTCCCGTTGGGCTGCTGGCAGGTCCTGAGGATTCTACCCTGCTCTAATAATTTTCTCGATTAGTTTCTTTTGCTTTTCCGCCAGATGGCGGGTAAGGGACCCTTTGATTCCCACTCGAGTTTATTTGCTTTATCTGGCCATTCCTGGGTAGGACTAGAATCGTTAGGAATCTACTCTCAGAGGTTTGCCTTTTACCTCGCACAACTTGTAGTAGACCATCTCTGGGCTGCTGTCAGGTCACAAGTCTGCTGTTACACAAACTTATACAATTCTTAAAACAAGTTTAAGCAATTTCCCGCAGTGCTCTACGTATCCTTAACGACTACCTACCACCGCTTTGTCCGTTGGTCCGACCCTGTTCACAGGTTTGGATTACGTTAGCCGCTGTACACCACTTGGTTCTCCCCCGGGGTATATTTCAAATCACACTACTGGGTCCGGAAGATGTCTCTCTGTATCACGATCCCACGGTCTAAGTGTGTTCCCTACGCCTACTTGATTCCTGGCCATCACGTGGGACAAAAGTCCTCTTAATTCAGGCTCAGGCTAGGCGTTTGAGATATTAGACCGTCTCCTCATGTCGATCAACCGGCTTCCACCTTCCGCACCCTTTATAATTAAAAATTGTTTTTTTTTTATACTCACCCGGGTTTTTCCAAGGGCGTCCAGCGACTCCGGGAAATCCTGCCGACTACGCCACTGTTATTGTTAGTGTTTTATCAGAAGAATCACTCAACACTCAGAGTCGGTTCCAACGCCAATGCGGCCTTTATTAACGCCAGCGGGGAGGAAGCCTCAGGACTGGATCCAGGCACTTCACTCCGCTGAACAAAGGGTTACATGGATTTTTATATGTTTTACAACATGTGTTTTACAACAGTTTACTACAGTTACATACTATCCAATCATATTGATTATAAATTCAATTAGACCAATAGGTAAAGTTAGTTTCTAAACATAAAGTGGCTCATGTGTTGCCAAGAGATGTGTTGCTAAGGGGTGTGTTGCTAGGAATGACTCATGTGTCTTGTAACATGGCCTGGGCCTCCCTTATCTTACTGTCCTTGGATGCTGTCTTTGGGTAGCCTCCTTATCTCCATCCTGCTACAGAGTTGTATTGTTACTAGAACATTTAGTCCTGAGGCCTAGCTGGTTAGAGACACCTGCAGAGCTTGCTTGCTGGTCCTGTATGTGGGAAACAACAAGTATCAGTCTCCAGGAATGCGGTCTATTTCAGCTAACAGAAATCCCTTGAGGCTTCACTGATAGCCATTTTATGGTACAAGTTACATATTTAATTCTAACCTTATACTACAGGTGTATTTCTAACCTTATCCTACAGGTGCTGTTGCCCTAGGGTGCCTAATACCTACAACAGTATCATTACCCATTCTTAAGATAATGGGGAAAAATTTGTGTTCGCCAACAAACTTGCCGGTGTTGCCGGCAACTGCAGTTGATGGCTGCTGGAAATGGGCACATCGCTAACCGAATGAAATTGGTCTGAGGGACATGGAGATAGGTGGCGCAGCGCTTACCTTCCATGCAACGCCGTCCTGGTGGCATTGCTGGAGGGATTTATGACAAAGTTTCTGACAAGATGGGTTGCAGCTTCCCACACCCTTGTGAGTGAAGCTGTGGAGCTTGTAAGGAACTGTAGGTAATGAAGAAGTCTGAGAATTAAAGCAATACAAAATAAAACAGTCAGTCAATTTTTCAGCCCTTTCTGCCTTTTAAGAAATATTCGGTATTTAAAAGAAGTTCCAAGTTCTGAATATTCAGATGTTAAAGCTGAATTCCCTTCCGAACCTCAACAAATGGGAAAACTGCCTCAGCACTAACACAAATGGCTCAGCAAGTCAGGAAAGGGCACCCAGGGTCTCGCACACAGCACTCCAGCTTTGTGCAGGGGGTTAACACTGCAAGAGAGGTCCTCGACCCACAGGGGTCAGGAGGCCCTCCAGAAAGAACGATGTGGGAATACATCACTAAGGTCCTCACTGCCAGTAGTGTCGCCCCAACCACCTGGCTCCAGTGTCCAAAGAAGCTTCATGACCTCAGACTACTGATCAAAGTCAGTGAATGCATCTTCAACAGCCATCTTCTACCAACTGCATCACTAGCCTCACACACTGCTCAACGCATAATGCCCAATCACTCACCTACGAACAATTTGCACCAATGATGAGGCACATTTTTCATTCCTAGCCTCACCTCACCCCCTTGGTGTTGGCCATTCTTGGCAGGGGCATGGTTGAGCCCTTGGCCAGTGGCGGGGTTGAAAGGATACAAGATGCGGGTATCCTCATACATTATTCTGGCATGCACTTCTTGTTTTCATGCCCTCCCATCAGCACAACTCCACCTTTGTGCCTTCCTCCCCTCACACACCCAAGAAATGCAGCCTGCACAGCCAATGGATCAATAAGAAGAAGCAGCCTGCCCAGCCAATGAGACTGCAGGCAGATGATTCCGTCCCGGATAGCCCAGCCACAAAGGGGCTGTCTGGGATGCATCCTTCCATCTGATTCCTCTTCTTCAGGCTTCCTCCTTTTCTGCGACTTCCTTGTCCCTCTTAAGTGGATGCTGTAAATGTGAAATGGCTGCATAAAATGCTGGAAATACTCAGTACGTCAGGCAGCATGTCGACCTGAGATATGAACTCTGTTCTTCTCTCCATCATCATCATAGGCAGCCCCTCGAAATCGAGGAAGACTTGCTTCCACTCTAAAAGTGAGCTCTCAGATGGCTGTACAATCCAATGCGGGAATTACAGTCTCTGTCACAGGTGGGACAGACAGGTGTTGAAGGAAAGGGTGGGTGGGAAGATTGGTTTGCCGCACGCTCCTTCAGATGTCTGTGCTTGATTTCTGCATGCTCTCGACGATGAGACTCGAGGTGCTCAGCGTCCTCTCAAATGCTCATCCTTCAATTTGAGCGGTCTTGGACCAGGGATTCCCAGGTGCCGGTGGGAATGTTACACTTTATCAAGAAGGCTTTGAGGGTGTCTTGAAATGTTTCCTCTGCCCACCTGGGGCTCGCTTGCCATGTAGGAGTTCCGAGTAGAGTGCTTGCTTTGGGAGTCTCGTGTCTGGCATGCAGACGATGTGACCCGCCCAACCGAGCTGGTCGAGTGTGGTCAGTGCTTCGATGCTGGAGATGTTGGCCTGAGCGAGAACACTGACGTTGGTGTGTCTATCCTCCCAATGGATTTGCAGGATCTTGCGGAGGCAGCCTTGGTGGTACTTCTCCAGCGCTTTGAGGGAGAGAGGGAGAGAGAAAACAGGGAATTATAGACCGGTCAGCCTGACATCGGTTGTGGGTAAAATGATGGAATCAATTATTAAGGATATCATAGCAGCACATTTAGAAAGAGGTTACATGATAGGTCCAAGTCAGCTTGGATTTGTGAAAGGGAAATCATGCTTGACAAATCTTCTGGAATTTTTTGAGGATGTTTCCAGTAGAGTGGACAAGGGAGAACCAGTTGATGTGGTATATTTGGACTTTCAGAAGGCTTTCGACAAAGTCCCACACAAGAGATTAATGTGCAAAGTTAAAGCACATGGGATTGGGGGTAGTGTGCTGATGTGGATTGAGAACTGGTTGGCAGACAGGAAGCAAAGAGTAGGAGTAAATGGGTACTTTTCAGAACGGCAGGCAGTGACTAATGGGGTACCGCAAGGTTCTGTGCTGGGGCCCCAGCTGTTTACATTGTACATTAATGATTTAGACAAGGGAATTAAATGTAGTATCTCCAAATTTGCAGATGACACTAAGTTGGGTGGCAGTGTGAGCTGCGAGGAGCATGCTATGAGGCTGCAGAGTGATTTGGATAGGTTAGGTGAGTGGGAAAATGCATGGCAGATGAAGTATAATGTGGATAAATGTGAGGTTATCTACTTTGGTGATAAAAACAGAGAGACAGACTATTATCTGAATGGTGACAGATTAGGAAAAGGGGAGGTGCAACGAGACCTGGGTGTCATGGTACATCAGTCATTGAAGGTTGGCATGCAGGTACAGCAGGCGATTAAGAAAGCAAATGGCATGTTGGCCTTCTTCATACCAAGGGGATTTGCGTACAGGGGCAGGGAGGTGTTACTACAGTTGTACAGGGCCTTGGTGAGGCCACACCTGGAGTATTGTGTGCAGTTTTGGTCTCCTAACTTGAGGAAGGACATTCTTGCTATTGAGGGAGTGCAGCAAAGGTTCACCAGACTGATTCCCGGGATGGCGGGACTGACATATCAAGAAAGACTGGATCAACTGGGCTTGTATTCACTGGAGTTCAGAAGAATGAGAGGGGATCTCATAGAAACATTTAAAATTCTGACGGGTTTAGACAGGTTAGATGCAGGAAGAATGTTCCCAATGTTGGGGAAGCCCAGAACCAGGGGTCACAGTCTAAGGATAAGGGGAAAGCCATTTCGGACCGAGATGAGGAGAAACTTCTTCACCCAGAGAGTGGTGAACCTGTGGAATTCTCTACCACAGAAACTTGTTGAGGCCAATTCACTAAATATATTCAAAAAGGAGTTAGATGTAGTCCTTACTACTTGGGGGATCAAGGCGTATGGCGAGAAAGCAGGAATGGGGTACTGAAGTTGCAAGTTCAGCCATGAACTCATTGTATGGCGGTGCAGGCTAGAAGGGCCGAATGGCCTACTCCTGCACCTATTTTCTATGTTTCTATGTTTCTATTTATGGTCCACATCTCTGAGCCAAAGAGGAAGACAGGTATCACTACTGCCCTGTAGACCATAAGCTTGGTGCCAGATTTGAGGTCCTGGTCTTCAAACACTCTCTTCCTCAGGCGACCTAAGGCTGCACTGGCACACTGGTGGCGGTGTTGGACTTCGTCATTGATGTATGTCCTTGCTGATAGTTGGCTCCCGAGGCCGTCCCGTGGATGTTGATGACCGAGGGGGCAGTGCTGTGTGGCGGGGTCAGGTTAATGGAGGACCTTTGTCTTATGGATGTTTATTGTAAGGCCCATGCGGTGTTACAGATGCTAAGGGACCTGCTGAGTATTCACAGCATGGTCTTTCTTCTCAAAGGCCTTCATTTACCATCTGAGCCCTTGCAACTGTCCAACAGCACTCCCTACACATTTTAATAAACTTTTCACATCTATTGCAGCAAGCCACCACTTCCTTAAAATCATAAAAACTCTGTCCAAGCCCTTAAATTCAAACTTACCTGAATGATGTGTGTGACCCCTTAAGAACTGCAGACATTGCCACTGTCAGCCTGCTTGCATGCCAGGTTAACCTGGTCTGCTTCGGACCCAGCGCTGAATTCAGTGCTAGGGTCAAAGTTTGCATTGGTGATGTTAAGTCGGCATTACATGACGATTGTGTCACCACGCCGCCATTTTTTTCCAGGGTGCTGCCAGTTACTGGCAATGTAAAGAGGGAGCAAAATATGGCGGCCGTCACAGGACCTGCCACCAGCTAGTGGAAAAGTGCCAGTTACCATTTGTCGCCATTTCATGATGCTATGGAGTGTTGGTAAGTAGATGAATTTCTAGCCCGGACCATTTCTAAATCATCTCTTTACTCTCCTACAGGCATATCAAGAGCACCCCACTCCCACCCACTCCCTCCCCACCCTACCCCACACTGTCCAGCCAGAGGAGGAAGACGACTCCTCAGAGGAGCCTCCATCCTCTTAGGGTGCACCGTCAGCAAACCCAAGCACACCCAGCACCAGCGCAGATACGCACACTGCGGTGGGTCCTGTGCGAGATAGAGTAGTGTTGTACTGGTGTCTCACACTTTATAAGTGACTAAGAGCAGATGCTTTTGACAGGGACAGCAATGGAGCCACCTTGCCAGAGGGTGCAGGACGCTCCAAGCTCTGCACAACTGCATGCAAAGGCTGAGCCTTGGCATCAATCGAGAAAGAGAGTGATCCTGCAGCAAGAAATCCAGGAGGCTCTGGAAAGTTTTGCAGCCACAATGTCTGCAAATGTGCAGAGAATGGAGGAGTCCATTTCCAACAGGAGCACCACCATGCGAGGGTGACGATGTGCTCTTCCATGGAAAGGATGGTCACTGCATGGAGCAGTTAATGTGCACTCACATGAGCACATGCTAGCTATGGAGAACAGATAGCAGAGGCTCATTGACCTCCTCTCTAAGAGGGATCTAAACGTTGACTTGGGTCCACATGGCCACACTGCTGTGCAGCAAGGTTCTGTCTAGCTCCTTGCTAGAAGGGAATTGCGCATGGCCCATGAGAGGGATGATGATGTGAGGGCGCTCCTCTTAAAATGTTCCCACTTTTCCCCTGTTGCTCCCAGTCGTAGGTAATGGAGATAAGGGAATGGAGTTCCTACAATATGTATAGGACTCCTTTATAACCCAGTATGTAATAAGTCCAACAAGGGAGGATTCGCTACTGGATCTAGAAATGGGAATGAACCAGAGAAGACAAGAGACGTAAAAC
This sequence comes from Pristiophorus japonicus, assembly GCF_044704955.1. NCBI lineage: Eukaryota > Metazoa > Chordata > Chondrichthyes > Pristiophoridae > Pristiophorus > Pristiophorus japonicus. Next base: position 93,912,740 of record NC_091978.1, on the reverse strand, counting down.
TGGGGAACATTTAGGCAATAGTAACCATAATATAACGTAATGAAGGTAATAAGTGAAAAGAACATAAGTATGACAAAGACCAGGGTAATAGATTGGAAAAAGCCAATTTTGAGGGGCTGAAAATAGAATTTGAAAAAATAAAATGGATCACAATATTGGCAAACAATGATGTAGAACAGCAATAGAAAGCATTTAAAATTGTGCTCAATAGAGTCCACAAAAAATATGTTCCGCTAAAATACAAGAACTAACTGAACACTAATGAGACACTATGGATGAATAAAGACATGAAAAAATTGAGGATAAGGAAAGAGGCATACACTAAGTACATGGACAGCAGGGGAGAGCATGACAAGGGAGAATACAAAGAAATTAGGAGAGAAGTCAAAAAAGCAATTAGGAAGGCAAAGAAGAACTGTGAAATTAAATTATCAAGGAACATAAAAATAAGTAGTAGATTATTCTACAGGCACATCAATAAAAAAAGGAAAGTCGGGGTAGGAATAGGGCCACTAAGGGATGGAGAGGAGAAAATCACAGATAACGATAGTGAAACGGGAAATATTAAATAATTGATTTGTTTCAGCATTTACCAGGGAGACATGATCTGATGATGCATTGTTGCAATAGTAATCCTGCTCAGTGTGAGAGGAACCGCAGGTTCAGATATTTTGTGATGTGCTTGGCTGAGGAGCCAAGCTACTATCTGTGGGATTATGACTGAACGCCTCTAAGTCAGAATACCCCCTAAATGTAATGATACCCTAGCGCCGCGGATCCCGGTTGGCCTGGGATAGCCGACTCCGGTCGGTGTGTAGTGCCGCTCATTTCGGGAAAGGATGGTCTTCCATTGGACTTGACATCAGAAGATGAGATTAGAAATGATACAGCTGCATTTAAAATTAAAAAAGCAAAACATTAAATAAACTAATAAAACTCAAAAAAGATGCAAACGCTGGTCCAGATGGATTTCATCTGCACATTATAAAAGAATCTAGAGAAGATTTGGCAGAGGTACTATTACACATATTTAATAATTCATTAGAAAAAGGAGTAGTATCAGAGGACTGGTGGATAGTTAATATTATATATATATTTAAGAAAGGAGCTAGAACAAGTCCAGGGAGCTATAGACCAGTCAGTTTAACATCTGTGGTAGGAGAAATAATGGAGTTCCTACTAAAGGAAAAAATAGAACATCTAGCAATCACAAATGCAATCATGAATAGTCAGCATGGATTTCAAAAGGGAAAGTCTTCCTTGAAAAACCTCACTGAATTCTTTGATGAGGTAAAAGAGAGTGTAGACAAGGGTAATGCAGTCGATGTAATTTATCTAGATTTCCAAACGGTCTTCAATAAAGTACAACATAATTAATAAGGTCAGAGCATGCAGAGTCAGGAACAATTAGCAGAATGGATAACTTGCTGGTTGCAAGACAGAAAGCAGAGAGTAGGAGTAAAGGGTAGCTATAAAGTGGCAGAAGTTGGAAAGTGGGGTCCCACAAGGATCAGTGCTGGCACTACAGTTGTTCACAATTTATATTAACGATTTAGACTTTGGCATTAAAAACACAACTTCTAAATTTGCTGATGACACCAATTTGGGGGACAATCAATACTAAGGAGGATTGCAATAAATTGCAAGAAGACATTAATAATGGGCATATTATTGGCAAATGAATTTGAACAGAGGTAAGTATGAAGTATTACATTTTAGTAAGAAAAATAAAGTGATTGCATATTACTTGGGGAAAATAAAAATCCAAGTGGGGTAAAGGAGCAAAGGGATTTGGGAGTATAAATGCACAAATCACTAAAAATTTTCATCTCCTGTTTAAATTCCTTCATGGTTTCACCCATCTCTGTCTCTGTAACCTCCTCTAGTCAACTTCCAAACCCTTGTCCCCCACTACCCCAACCCACCAACACCCTGCTAGACTTTCCACTTTGTTCGCTAGGGCCCAAAAAATGGGTGATGTTCCAGCCTTAGCAATGTTGCAACCTTCATGATCGTTTGACCATCGCCCATTTTTTGGATCGCGATTTTCGGCTCGATAGCCCAGCGACGTGAAATGGGCGACACGAGAGCCCAGCAATGTGACATCGCCCAGCGATAGCCCAGCGATGGCGAAGGGTATGCAAATGTATTTATTTATTTTTTGGTTGACCATGTTTTCTTGCGTTTCGGGAGGTCAGGTGTCATCCATACCTGCGCAGAAGGAGGAGAGAGATCGAGAGAGGAGAGAGAGAGAGAAAAAGAAAGACAGAGAAATATGTCTAACAGCGATGAAAGTAGGAGAGACGGGGAGGAAGAGGGCCAAACCCTTCTCCGAGGAGGCCAAGTCCCACTTGACGGAGGTGCACTCCCGCTAGGCCCAATTGACCGGCAGGGAGTATGGTGGGAAACCAGCATCACAGGCGTACCGCAGGTTATGGGGCGAGATAGCCGAGATCGTCTCGTCTGCATCCCACGAGCCTGGGGACTCCGACCAGTGCTGCAAATGCTGGAACAGCCTCGTTGCTTCAGCAAGAGTAAGTATGACTTTATATTTTAATAATGGTAATTAAGTATAATAATGGTAATTCTCCTGGATTGAATGTAAACTTGTTATTCTAACTTATATAACATATATCATCCCCGCTAAGAACTGGACAGGGCCATGAACCGGTGCCCGTTTTAAGTCTCTCTGGCTGCTGTCACTTACACAGGGACACAGCATGGACTAGGGGAGAGCTGCTTTTGCTCACTGTCTGGCCTGGGACACTTTTGGACTTCAACTACTGTCATTGAGTTGTGTACACAACCCCTATTAAAATATAACATTTGAAACTGTCCTGTATCAATGACATAACCTAGTAAAGAAGCTTATGCTATACTCTATTCACATTCAGAGGAAGATATCTCATAATCGGGCTCAGCAGAGGTGCACCGGGGAGTCCCTGCTGTAATACAGACCCTCACCGACCTGGAGGAACGTGGTGCAGCACTAGTGTGGGCCCACAGTCGAGCGGTCACCACCGGGGTGTTGCCGGACTATCGCATGCGCCACGTGAGTAATGTGTCAATCAGTGTAAGAGCTATGTGACATCATTTCATTCTCATATCATAGACGAATGTTGTCATGTTATGCATGCAGACTCTACGCGACTCTCTGCCATGCTCAGGTCGACAACATAAGAACATAAGAGCAGAACATCTGGTCATCTGTCCCCTTCTCTGTCCGCACCCCATAAACCCTCACTCCCTTATCATTCTGTCTATCTGCGACTGGTCCAGCCTCCACAGCTCTCTGGCGCAGTGATTTCCACATAGATGTACTGCCATAGATACCACCATATGATGCATTAATATGTAACGTTTCTCTGTCACATTTATGGGATTAGTGCTGTTTCTCCTATATACCAGCGCGGCGCAACAATGCTTTCTGCTCTAATAATCTCAATTGTGTCTTGCAGCTTTACCAGCTCCAGAGGCGCAATAGAAGGACAGACGCTCACATGGACCTGACCCACTGCATGTGTCACTCACCATGGGTGGTGAAGAGGAGGAGACCACCGAGTCTGAAGAGGAGGAGGAACACCTGGAGACCGAGGAGGATGCTCCTTGCATCCCTCTGTCTGGGGAACCTGCGGCCACGATGGGAATCCCAACTGAGGAGGTACTGGAACTAAGCGGCATGCAGTTGGCGATGCCAAGGCGCATATTGGTGCTGTCGCGGACCCCATGGAGGCCGGGTCAGCGGGCTTGAGCAAAGGCCTCCCCTGGACCACCGCGTGGAGCGCCTGGTACAACTGTGCGCAGAGTCTGTCATGATCCAGCGTAAGCAGCTCCAGGTGTTTGTGGGGTTCACACAGGAATTCTCCCGGGTGTCTGCTAGCCAAGCGGAGGCAACGCAGCAGATGATCCTGGAGTTGCACGGAATCTCCGCCTCCAACCATGCCATGCGGCATGCGTTCTTGGCGGTACACGGCGCTGCACCCCGAGCTCCTGTGACCACAAGCACTGCCACACAGGCGGGTCAGGAGGATGCACCACCTCCTGACTCGGAAGGCGATCCCCCTGTTTTGTCTTCCCCACCAACAGCCCCTCAACAGGCAGGGAGTCTTGCCATCGCCCACTGCACGCCGGCTTCGCAGCAGTACCCTGGGACCAAAACGGGTGGGTGAGGCAACGACGCGGGGGGTTCCACGATCTGGAGGGAAACGTGGCCGCGGATAGGGAGGGGGGTGCACTCTTTTTAATATTGATCCTATTGTTCACATTTAGTGCTGGTGTTATCGTTTCACTGTTGGGGTGTGGGTGGGGGGTGAAGGGTGTTTTGGTGTTTGTAATTGAAAAATTATGTTCAAAAGTTGTCATTTTATTAAAACCATTTTATTTCACTTTACAATTGTTGTGCAGTGTCTTCTAATAATGTAAGTTAAAATAGAACATTAGTGCAACTGTTGTTAAAAAATGTCCAGGCCAGACCAAGTAAGTATGAAACATCACTTATTTATATAAATATAAGAAAACATCTAATTGTGAGTGTATCTATCTTTAAAAGGCCCTTAAATAATTCACAAACTATCTAAGCCCCTATTTAAGCAGCTTCCTGTCTTCCTCCACTGTTCAAAATAGTGTCCGTATTGCCCAGTTCTGTGAGGGAAGCCAGGCAATAGCAACTATTCTCTAGTGATGTTCTCGACGAGCGATCAGCCCGGCGATGTGCCGGTGATGTGCCGAAAGTTGGGCTGGGTGATGTGTGGGCGATCACCTCAGCGATCACCTCGGTGATGTGAGCCGAAAGTTGGGCCGGGCGATGTGTCGGCGATAAGCTCGGCGATGTATCCCGACTTTCCATTTTTGGGCGATATCAGCCCTTTTTGGGCGATATATGGGCACTACTAGCCCAGTGATGTGAAGTGGAAAGTCTAGCCCCCTATTTGCAACATTTTCTGTTTTTATTTCAACATTTTCCCTTTAATTTCAACATTTATTTTATTAACTTACGACAACAGCTCTACATTACAAGTTATCAACCTATGTTAAATGCAACTAGCGGGCCGGGAATTGCAGCTGAGTCCATCGTCAGATCAGCCATGATCTTATTAAATGGCGGAACAGGCCTGAGGGGCCAAATGGCCTACTCCTGCACCTATGTCTTATGTTCTTATATTCTTATGTAACTCATCTCTTTAGAAATTGTGCAACTGCTAAGACAGAAGATGTGATGAAATAGTTGCCAAGTGTTTGCATGCAGAGTTTTTTAGTCTTAATAAATTCTAAGAAGAGATTACAGCTTTCTATAATTATGCAACGATATTTCTGTTTGTTTTTTGGGAATAATTGTGCACATTCTGAAAAATCATCCATTTTTTCAAGTTAAACGTTATTGGTGCAACCAGCAGTTTACAACATTAATTATCTTATAGTATAAATGATCTTATAGTATGACTTAAGACTTGGGGGAAAGTCAATACTGAGGAGGACTGCAACAAATTACAAGAAGAAATGACTGAACTTGCAGAATGAACATATAATGAAATAGCAAATGAAAGTCAACATAGTTAAGTGTGAGATATTACATAACATAAGAACATAAGAATTAGGAACAGGAGTAGGCCATCTAGCCCCTCGAGCCTGCTCCGCCACTCAACAAGATCATGGCTGATCTGGCCGTGGACTCAGCTCCACTTACCCGCCCGCTCCCCATAACCCTTAATTCACTTATTGGTTAAAAATCTATCTATCTGTGATTTGAATACATTCAATGAGCTAGCCTCAACTGCTTCCCTGGGCAGAGAATTCCACAGATTTACAACCCTCTGGGAGAAGAAATTCCTTCTCAACTCGGTTTTAACTTGGCTCCCCCGTATTTTGAGGCTGTGCCCCCTAGTTCTAGTCTCCCCGACCAGTGGAAACAACCTCTCTGCCTCTATCTTGTCTATCCCTTTCATTATTTTAAATGTTTCTATAAGATCACCCCTCATCCTTCCGAACTCCAATGAGTAAAGACCCAGTCTACTCAATCTATCATCATAAGGTAACCCCCTCATCTCCGGAATCAGCCTAGTGAATCGTCTCTGTACCCCCTCCAAGGCTAGTATATCCTTCCTTAAGTAAGGTGACCAAAACTGCACGCAGTATTCCAGGTGCGGCCTCACCAACACCCTGTACAGATGCAGCAGGACCTCCCTGCTTTTGTACTCCATCCCTCTCGCAATGAAGGCCAAATTAGTTAAACATGATTTCCCCTTCATGAATCCATGTTGTGTCTGCTTGATTGCACTATTCCTATCTAGATGTCCCGCTATTTCTTCCTTAATGATAGCTTCAAGCATTTTCCCCACTACAGAGGTTAAACTAACTGGCCTATAGTTACCTGCCTTTTGTCTGCCCCCTTTTTTTTGGTAAGGAAAATAAGAAGGTCACATATTACTTAGAAAATAAGAATCTAAATGGAGTAAAGGAGCAAAGGGATCTGGGAGTATCAAAGCTCTACATTCCAAGTTATCAATCTATGTTAAATGCAAGTCACTAAAAGTAGTGATGCACATCAATAAGCCATAAAAAGCAAACCAAGCACTTTATTTCTCGAGGGATAGAATTGAACCCTGGAGAATTTATGCTAAAACTGCATCGAATTTTGGTTATATCACATTGGAGAGGGTGAAAAATAGATTTACAAGCATGATACCAGAAATGCAAGGTTATATCTATCAGGAAAGGATGAACAATCTGTGCCTCTTTTCTCTTGAAAAGAGAAGGCTGAGGGATGACCTAATAGAGGTCTTTAAAATTAGAAAAGGTTTTGATAGAGTAGTCACAGAGAGAATGCTTCCACTTGTGGGGAAAAGTAAAACTAGAGGCCATCAATATAAGGTAGACTTTATCAAGGAAGCTTTGAGGGTGTCCTTGAAACGTTTCTTCTGCCCACCTGGGGATTGCTTGCCATATAGGAGTTCCGAGTAGAGCGCTTGCTTTGGGAGTCTCGTGTCGAGCATGCAGACGATGTGGCCCGCCCAACGGAGCTGGTCGAGTGTGGTCAGTGCTTCGATGCTGGAGATGTTGACCTGATCGAGAACACCGACGTTGGTGCATCAATCCTCCCGGGGGACATTCTGTGTAATTCTATAGTTGAATACATTCCCACCCTATCAATGCAATTGGTTGAACATATTCAGCTGTTGCTACCCTATGTCTTTCTCATTGGCTTTCACTGCCATACTGCCAGTTCATGCCGACTCCTTGCCTTTTATTCATACCATCATCTGCTTGGTCAAAAATTATTCTCTCTTCCTCTTGTAGTTACTTCCATGCTGGGTACATTAACCAGAGTACAGGTCACATTACAGTACACTTACTTGATTTTTTTAAACAAGTTTTTTTTCTGCTGGAAAAATATGTTGTAACTAGTTGATAAGCCAAACACAAGAGTTCGTGTAAATGCATCATTTTTTTACCTTGGTACAGCTTCAAACAGACCTGAACACTGGGCAGAAGTTTTTTTTAAAGTGTGCTGTTGAATTATCATTTTAAATCTGAATTTATACTAGAGACATAAGATAAAGGTCCTTTATCATTGTTAAGCATCATAATCACCCAAAGAAGCAACATCCAGCTGCAGTTTGTCTAAACAATTATTTAATCATTTGTTTAGACATCAAAAAAAACATGAAGTATACAATGATGCCTGCGATGTTGCAGAATTAAACCTGATCGAGCTGGCAGATCAGATCACTGGTTGATGTGTTTGATGTTTTTTAAATTATGCTCGCGTGCTTTAGTTATTGCACTGAAGTACCTCACTGTTCCTGTGTTGGATGTAAAGAATCATTTGTGAAGCAGAGACACAGGATGTATATGGAGATGTGCATGGCTTATCACTCCAAACTATATCCGATGTTGAAATTTCAAATTACTTTTCATTAATACTTTGCAGCCAAGGATCATTATCTTTATCTCGCATGTCATTGGTGAGAGGGTCAAGGGTGGCATAAAGAATCTGTTTGATTGCATTATTCTATTAATTTTGCATAGCTTTATAAATTGTATAATGTAACAATGCAATATTTTGGAGAGCATGGGGAAGATAATACCAAGGGTTCAGGATCAGGACACTCCTGTTTTTAACATGTACAATTAATCAAGCATAATATACATCTCACTGATATATTTGACAGATATTGTTGTTTGTTTATAAAGTTTTAAAGAAAGTTTACCAATTGCAATTGTCAGATTAATTAAATGTAACGTGCAGGGAATGGCCTTGGCTCATTTACATAGTAACCTGAATAAATAAAAGACATGAGACATGAAATTGAAGCCTTTGGCACCAACCATTAAAGCCGGTTTGGAACAAGAAATGGCGGCCACCTCGCTTCTGCCTCACGGCGGCTGCCATTTTGGGCAGTTCAGCAACGCTACCGTTGCCTGTGCTCGCTGCAGGAATGGAAATGAGGCAGATCATGGCATCAATGAGTGCAAAATGCTGATTTGTTGCACAAGCTGCAATTTTGGACATTGCCACTCCATTTATTGCCCTTTCTTAATCACGAGCAGATGACCATGCGTTCAGCAGCAGGAAGAAGCCGCCAACCAGCCCTTTTTAAAGGGATGATCAACAACTTGCAGCTGACTTCATGGTGATAAATACCCAGTATTCTACCTGCAATCATCCAGCCATCACAGCAAACCCCGAGGATGGCTGTTCAGGAACAGGGGCTATCAGCTCTACACCTTGCTGATGATTCCTCTCCACAACACCACGCATTGCCGACAATCATATAATGACAACCATGCTACCATTAGGAACCTCATCGAGCAGACCATCGTGGTACTAAAGCAACTGTTCCGCTGCCTTGACCGCTCAGTAGGAGCCTTCCAGTACTCGGTGGAGCAGGTGTCCCATTTTGTGGTGGTCTGCTGCATGCTCCAAAACTTAGCCATCATTAGGGTGTAGCCCTTGCCACCATGGATTCAGGGACCACTTCAGGAGGAGGATGAGGAGGAGGAAAAGGAGGAGGAGGTGGAGGAGGAACAGGAGGAAGGGAGGAGGCAGGCAGCAGATCCCTGTTCCAGACGGGCTGACCGTGAATGCCTCATCAGACTCCAGTTCCAATGAATAGCTGTGGGCCATCAGCAGCAGCAGAATATTACCACAATCTGTAATCTGTAATCTGTAATCATGGCCCGGCATATCCCTCACCACCTTTACCATCAAGCCAGGGGACCAAGCCTGGTTCAATGAGGAGTGCAAAAGAGCATGCCAGGAGCAGCACCAGGTGTACTTAAAAATGAGGTACCAATCTAGGGAAGCTGCAACACAGGATTACATGCATGCTAAGCAGCAGATACAGCATGCTATAAACAGAGCTAAACAATCCCACAATCAATGGATCCGATCAAAACTCTGCAGTCCTGCCACATCCAGTCATGAATGGTGATGGACAATTAAACAACTAACGGGAGGAGGAAGCTCCATGAATATCCCCATGCACAACACACAAGTGCAAAAGACAAGGCTGAAGCATTTGCAACCATCTTCAGCCAGAAGTGCCACGTGGATGATCCATATGGGTCTCCTCCTGAGGTCCCCACCATCTCAGAAGCCAGTCTTCAGCCAATTCGATTCCACATGATATCATTCACCTATGTCTGTCTTTCGTGTTGCTTTTCCTGCTCTAGTTTTCCTACAAAGTACTCCCCCAGTGGCTGCAGCATAGCTGGTGGAAGGCTGCTGACTTTCAGTGGAGGAGGCTGCAGATGGCCTTGCAAGACGATCTTGAGCAGCTCTGAGCCCAGAAGGCCTGGCTCCAAACTGCACTTCCTTGGTATGGCAGCAGCAATCTGGGCTGGCTGGATGACAAGCAGCAGCAAGGGCATTGGTGGAGTGGCAATTGTGGGAATACGAATGCTGACATCCTGAGAGAGGACTGCAGGTTCATGCTCCACGAAGATACTGCCGCTACCCGCAGGGCAGCGCTTCAGCATTCCTAGCCATCTGTTGTGGAGCTGATTGCTGGTGAGCTATGAAATCCTACAAGCCCCTTTCTACACTCGGAAACCCACCCATGATGGCAACAGCTTCCACTGCAACACTGAGACGTTGGGTCATTTCTGCCTGTGCTGCAATGGAAGCTGTGACATCGCCCATCACATGCAGCATCATGGCTGTGTCCACGAGGTCTCTCATAGAATTGCCCATTATCTCCATCCAGGAAACTATGGGTTCCAAGCTGCACGTAAATCCCTGTGCAATGTTGGAGCCAGACTCCTCCATGCTCCTTGACACTGTCAGGAGGCTCTCTGCAGGCTTGCCATTTCACCTAGCATTTCTGTGTGCATGCCCATCACCCTTCTTCTGAATGCCACCTCATCAAGGTCATCATCTGAGCCTTGTGCATCAGAACTCGTGCGTGAACTCGCCCCCCCAGGGAGCTGGCATGAAGCTACCCTTTCCCCCTGGCCTGATTGCAATCCACTTTTGCCCAGTGACTCACCATGTGCAGATACCATCTTTATGCTACCCTGTAAAGTCCACGCAGTGCCATTTTCTGAGCTGGTGCCTGCGAGAGTCAAACCCAGTGAAGGTGTGCCTTCTTCCAGTGGATGTAGTATATTTGCGTTTCTAAAACACATTCAATAAGGTGCCCCATAAAAGGTTGTTACTCAAGATAAGGTCTCATGGGTTTGGGGGTAATATATTAGCATGGATAGAGGATTGGTTAATGGACAGAAAACAGAGATCAGGGATAAACGGGTCTTTTTCTGGTTGGCAGGCTGTAACAAGTGGGGTGCCGCAAGGATCAGTGTTTGGGCTCAGCTACTTACAATCTATATTAATGGCTTAGATGAAGGGACCAATGGTAATGTATCCAAGTTTGCTGACAATACAAAGTTAGTTGGGACAGTAAGCTGTAAGAAAGACACAAGCCTGCAAATGGCTATTGACAGGTTAAGTGAATGGGCAATAATGTGGCAGATTGAGTATAATGTAGGGAAATGTGAGGGTATTCACTTTGGAAGGAAGAGTAGGAAAAAATAATATTTTTTAAATTGTGAGAAAATATTAAATGTTGGTGTTCAGAAAGATTTAGGTGTATGAGAACAATGAAATCTCGGCTGGATTTTCGGTCTTCTACCGCCCCTCTTAGTGCCCCACAGGGGCAGCTATGGCAGCAGAAAGCACTTGTGCCTGGGCGACCAGCTTCCAGCGCCCCGCTGGGACATTCGGTGCCAGTATCAACGGGGCGCGGAGCATTACCTCCCGGAAGTGGCGAGTCGGTGTGCAACGCCCCTGGTTGCGACACCGGCTCGATTTTTAGTTGCCGCCCGACCCTTAGTGTTCCATAACATGCCCTGTATGCGTCTATAGCAGCAACAGTGAGATAAGTAATTGTTTGTTTTAATTTTTTTTTTACAATTTATGTTGTGGTGGCATGAGCTATGTATTGGGAATGTTTTTGGTGTTTTTTTTTTCAGTTTCCCCCAAAGCCTCTGTTACAGTGCTCCAAGGCCGGCTGTTCAGTTCGGGACTTTCCCTTGCTCAGCTGGCCTAGAGTCCTAAAAGAGGTGTGCAAGGCCTCCCTCAGCACCCCGCACCAAACTCTGGGCCCAGCTGATGAATTTTGCAGCGGCTTCGCAAACCATTTTCCAGCGCAACATTTACTGCTCCACCCGGGACACCAACCCAACTGAGGCGCGACTGAATATCCCCCCCAGAGTTAGCATGCAGGTACAGCAAGCAAACGGCAGGCAAATGGCCTGTTGCCTTTTTTGCTAGAGGGTTGGAGTACAAGAGTAAGGAAGTTGTGTTACATTTGTATAGGGCTTTGGTAAGACCACACCTGGAGTACTGTGCACAATTTTGGTCTCCTGATCTGAGGAAGGATACACTTGCCTTAGAGGCGGTGCAACAAAGATTCACTGGATTGATTTCTGGGATGAGAGGGTTGTCCTATGAGGAGAGATTGAGTCTATTGGGCCTATGCTCTCTGGAGTTCAGAAGAATGAGAGATGATCTCATTGAAACCGATATGATTCTGAGGGGGATTGACAGGATAGATGCTGAGTGATTGTTTCCCCTGCCGAGAGAGTCTAGAACTAGTGATCATAGGATAAGGGCCTTTTAAGACTGATATTAGGAGGAATTTCTTCACTTAGAGGATTGTGAATCTTTAGAATTCTCTGTCTCAAATTGTGGTGGATGCTCAGTCGTTGATTATATTCAAGGCTGAGATAGATTGATTTTTGGACTCGAGGGACATCAATGGATATGGAGATTGGGCAGGAAAGTGGAGGTGAGGTTGAAGATCAGCCATGATCATATTGAATAGCGGAGCAGACTCGATGTGACCTATTCCTGCTCTTAATTCTTATGTTATGGTCATGTCCTTGGTGGATGCTGTTGTGTATCTGTAAAGCATCCCTTGGAGCCCTGTATACAAGCCGGCTCACATTCTGGAGTGTCTTATTAAAGACTGAGGTCACTGTTACTTTAACCTCCCTATGTGCAGCCTCATCTGTGTTAGGAACACAATAAATGGCGAAAAGAATTCAAATTCAAAGCAAAGATGCAGCAAACTGTGGGAATCCTGTAGAAGTTCTCGGAGGGTGAGGACTAGGAAGCCTATGTCGAATGGCTGGACCAGTACTTTGTAGCCAACGAGCTGGATGGAGAAGGAAGCACTGCAAAAAGGAGAGCGGTCCTCCTCACAGTCTGCGGGGCACCGACCTACAGCCTCATGAAGAATCTTCTGGCTCCGGTGAAACCCACAAATAAGTCGTATGAGGAGCTGTGTACACTGGTTCAGGAGCAGCTTAACCCGAGGGAGAGCATGCTGATGGTGAGATATCGGTTCTACACGTGCCAGCGATCTGAAGGTCAGCAAGTGGTGAGCTACGTCGCCGAGCTAAGGAGGCTTGCAGGACAATGTGAGTTTGATGGCTACCTGGAGCAAATGCTCAGAGACTTTTTTATACTGGGCATTGGCCACGAGACCATCGCATGAAAACTTTTGATGATAGAGACACCGACCCTCAGTAAGGCTATTGCGTTGGAAGAGGCGTTTATGTCCACCAGTGATAACACCAAACAAATCTCTTAGCACACAAGTGCTAGCAATGTTCATAAATTAATTGGAACTGTGTTTGCGAGCAGAAATGTACAGGGCAGAACCCATGAGTCTGCAACTGCCAGCTGGCCTCAGGTGACCCAGATGATACAGAGTCCCCAACAAAGGATGAATGTAAGGCAATTCACACCTTGTTGGCATTGTGGAGGCTTCCATTCAGCCTATTCATGCCGCTTCAAAGGGTATGTTTGCAAGAGCTGTGGAACAATGGGGCACCTCCAACGAGCTTGCAAATGAGCTGCAAGCTCTGCAAAACCTGCTAACCACCATGTAGCAGAGGAAGATCGGTCCATGGTGGATCAAAGCAATTTCGAGCCTCAGAGAGAGGAGGCAGATGCTGAAGTAGACAGGGTACACACATTTTCGACGAAATGTCCACCTATAATGCTAAAAGTAAAATTGAATGGCTTAGCTGTAGCCATGGAACTGGACACTGGTGCTAGCCAATCCATCATGAGTAAAAAGATATTTGAGAGACTGTGGTGCAACAAGGCATTCAGACCAGCCCTGAGCACCATCCACACAAAACTGAGAACGTACACCAAAGAGCTTATCACTGTCCTGGGCAGCGTCATGGTCAAGGTCACCTACATGGGCACGGTGCACGAACTGCCATTCGGGATTGTCCCGGGCGATGGCCCCACACTGCTTGGAAGGAGCTGGCTGGGCAAAATCCGCTGGAACTGGGATGACATCCGAGCGCTATCACATGTCGATGAGGCCTCATGTACCCAGGTTCTTAACAAATTTTCTTCCCTTTGAGTCAGGCATTGGAAACTTTTCCGAGGCAAAGGTGCGGATCCACTTGGTCCCAGAGGCATGACCCATTCACCACAAGGCGCAAGTGTTACCTCACATGATGAGGGAGAGAGTGGAAATAGAGCTGGACAGGCTGCAACATGAGGGCATCATTTCTCCAGTAGAATTCAGCGAGTGGGTCAGCTCGATTGTTCCAGTACTCAAAAGTGATGGCACGGTCAGGATTTGCGGAGATTATAAAGTAACTATTAATCGTTTCTCGCTACAGGACCAATACCCGTTACATAAGGCAGATGACCTATTTGCGACGCTCACAGTAGGCAAATCGTTCAGTCATTGAAGGTTGGCATGCAGGTACAGCAGGCGGTTAAGAAAGCAAATGGCATGTTGGCCTTCATAGCGAGGGGATTTGAGTACAGGGGCAGGGAGGTGTTGCTACAGTTGTACAGGGCCTTGGTGAGGCCACACCTGGAGTATTGTGTACAGTTTTGGTCTCCTAACTTGAGGAAGGACATTCTTGCTATTGAGGGAGTGCAGCGAAGGTTCACCCGACTGATTCCTGGGATGGTGGGAATGACCTATCAAGAAAGACTGGATCAACTGGGCTTGTATTCACTGGAGTTCAGAAGAATGAGAGGGGACCTCATAGAAACTTTTAATATTCTGACGGGTTTAGACAGGTTGGATGCAGGAAGGATGTTCCCATTGTTGGGGAAGTCCAGAACCAGGGGTCACAGTCTAAGGATAAGGGGTAAGCCATTTAGGACCGAGATGAGGAGAAACTTCTTCACCCAGAGAGTGGTGAACCTGTGGAATTCTCTACCACAGAAAGTAGTTGAGGCCAATTCACTAAATATATTCAAATGGGAGTTAGATGAAGTCCTTACTACTAGGGGGATCAAGGGGTATGGCGAGAAAGCAGGAAGGGGGTACTGAATTTGCATGTTCAGCCATGAACTCATTGAATGGCGGTGCAGGCTAGAAGGGCCGAATGGCCTATTCCTGCACCTATTTTCTATGTTTCTATGTTTCTATGTTCACCAAGCTCGACCTTACTTCGGCTTACATGACGCAGGAGCTGGAGGAGTCTTCGAAGGGCCTCACCTGCATCAGCATGCACAAGGGACTGTTCATCTACAACAGATGCCCGTTTGGAATTCGGTCAGCTGCAGCGATTTTCCAGAGAAACATGGGGAGTCGACTCAAGTCGGTACCACACATGGTGGTGTTTCAGGACAATATATTGGTCACAGATCGGGACACCGCCGAGCACCTATAAAACCTAGAGGAGATCCTCCAGCGACTGGATCGCGTAGGGCTGCAGCTGAAGAGGTCGAAATGCGTCTTCATGGCAACAGAAGTGGAGTTTTTGGGGTTTTGCGGCGGATGGCATTCGGTCCACAGATGCCAAGACAGAGGCTATCAGGAACGCGCGCAGGCCACAGAACGTCACGGAGCTGCGGTCATTTCTGGGACTCCTCAACTATTTTGGTAATTTCGTGCTGGAGTTAAGCACCCTTTTAGAGCCCCTACATGTGTTATTGCGCAAAGGTGAGAACTGGATATGGCAAAAAGACCAAGTAATTGCTTTTGAGAAAGCCAGAAACATTTTATGCTCCAACAAACTGCTTATATTGTATAACCCATGTAAAAGACTTGTGCTAGCATGTGATGCTTCGTCGTACGGAGTTGGGTGTGTATTACAACAAGCTAATGTTGCGGGGAAGTTGCAACCTGTTGCCTATGCTTCCAAGAGCTTGTCTGAGGCTGAGAAGGCCTACAGCATGATTGAGAAAGAGGCATTAGCGTGTGTGTTCGGGGTAAAGAAAATGCGTCAGTACCTGTTTGGCCTCAAATTTAAGCTGGAAACCGATCACAGGCCCCTCACATCCCTGTTCACTGAAAACAAGGCAATAAATACTAATGTCTCAGCCCGCATACAAAGGTGGGCACTCACGCTATCAGCGTATAACTATACCATCCGCCACAGTCCAGGCACCGAGAACTGTGCAGATGCTCTCAGTCGGCTACCGTTGCCCACCACGGGGGTGGAAATGGCGCAGCCTGTAAACTTGTTGATGGTGACACAGCCCGCAGACTTGTTGATGGTCATGGAAGTGTTTGGAAATGATAAATCACCTGTCACGGTCCACCAGATTAGGACTTGGACCAGCCAAGATTGTCTGCTGTCCCTAGTAAAAAACTGTGTACTGCATGGGAGCTGGGCCAGCATCCCCGTTGAAATGCAAGAGCTAATCAAGCCGTTCCAGCGGCGAAAGGACGAGCTGTCCATTCAGGCGGACTGCCTGTTGTGGGGTAATCGCGTAGTGCTACCAAAAAAGGGCAGGGAGACTTTCATCTCGGATCTCCACAGCACACACCCGAGTAGAGTAATGATGAAAGCGATAGCCAGATCGCACGTGTGGTGGCCCGGTATCGACTCTGACTTAGAGTCCTGTGTACGGCAATGCAGCGTATGTGCTCAGTTGAGCAACGTGCCCAGAGAAGCACCACTAAGTTTGTGATCCTGGCCCTCCAGACCATGGTCGAGGATCCATGTCGACTATGCAGGCCCGTTTCTCGGTAAAATGTTCCTGGTGGTGGTGGATGCTTTTTCAAAATGGATTGAATGTGAAATAATGTCAGGAAGAACCGCCACCGCCACCATTGAAAGCCTGAGGGCCATGTTTGCCACCCACGGCCTGCCTGACAAACTGGTCAGTGACAACGCGCCATGTTTCACCAGTGAGAATTTAAAGAATTCATGACCCGCAATGAGATCAAACATGTCACCTCGGCCCCGTTTAAACCAGCCTCCAATGGGCAGGCAGAGCGGGCAGTACAAACCATCAAACACAGTCTTAAATGAGTCGCAAAAGGCTCACTCCAAACCCGCCTGTCCCGAGTACTGCTCAGCTACCGCACGAGACCCCTCTCGCTCACAGGGGGACCCCCGGCTGAGCTACTCATGAAAAGGGCGCTTAAAACCAGACTCTTGCTGGTTCACCCCAACCTGCATGATCAGGTAGAGAGCAGACAGCAGCAACAAAATGTAAACAATGGTCGCGCCACTGTGTCACGGGAAATTGATCTGAATGACCCTGTGTATGTGCTAAACTATGGACATGGTCCCAAGTGGATCGCGGGCACGGTGATAGCTAAAGAAGGGAATAGGGTGTTTGTAGTCAAAACTAGACAATGGACAAATTTTCAAAAAGCACCTGGACCAAACGAGGCTGTGGTTCACAGACTGCCCTGAACAACCCACAGCAGACACCACCTTTTTCGAGCCCACAACACACACCCAAAGGATCAATGACACCACACCGGACCAGGAAATTGAACCCATCACGCCCAACAGCCCAGCAATGCCAGGCTCACCTTGCAGCCCTGCAGGGCCAACAACACGCCAGCCCAGCGAGGGCACAGCCAACACACCAGAACAGACATTTGTACCGAGCTGGTCCACCAGGGAAAGAAAGTCTCCCGACCGCCTCACCTTGTAAATAGTTTTCACTTTGACTTTGGGGGGGGCAGTGATGTTGTGTATCTGTAAAGCATGTACTCCCATGTTCCACCACCAGGGAGCGCATCACCTGAAGTCCCAAGGGATCCCAGCATCCTGTGGGAGCACTGTGTATAAGCCAGCCCCGAAGACCTGTTTCTCACTCTGGAGTGTCTTATTAAAGACTGAGATCACTGTTACTTTAACCTCCCTGTGTGCAGCCTCATCTGTGTTCGGAACACAATAGATGCTCCATACTTGGCTGGAGTTCCTGGCCATAAGCTCTGTAGGCCCGTGCGTTGAACCGCCCTGATTGAAAATGTTCTCATCAATAGAAACTATTATTACCTCGAAGAAGACATGCCCACTTCTTGCCAAGTGGTCCCCAGAATACACTGACTGGTCTTGAGGCCTCTCTTTCAAGAAGGATGAATTCAGATGTTGCTAGTACCATCACTCACTTTAGAAAAGGCAGCACGTGCCAAATCCTTCTCAGATATTGGCACTGAGGATGGCATTGAACTCCACTACATACCCTGCCATCTGTCTCAGTTCCTTCAAAATGGTCCTGAAAGTCTCCACGTGAGTGTGATGTTCATCTAGCTTCTTTCCTTTTAAGATCAGGATCCTTGAGACCTGAGTCCATGGACTGTCGACCCAGGAATTGACTTCTGCAGAGCCTCTGCCCTCTCAAAGTCATATCCCACTTTCTGACTTATCCGACACCCTTGTGTGTTCAGTCTCACCTGTGAAAAATCCTTATTATTCATATCCCCCAGGCAGATGGTTGCCAATGTTCCCTCTAATTTATTTTTGTGCACGGACACTTTAACTGGACATGCGGCCCATTCAAATTTTCACGCACGCGTGGTTTCTTCCCTGTGAAAGCCAGTGAGCGGCCCACGCGGGATCTCTGAACCGCTTTGCGGACACATGGTCGCGGAGCTTAAAGGGAACATTGATGGTTGCTGAGTGAGACTGAAAAAGTGAATGATGATGTGAATGAGAATTTGATTGGTCGGACAAAGATGCAAGTCTGCTCATCTCTTTCGTTCTCCTCCTCCACAGTGACATTTTGCTTTTGCTTTTCTAAAGGGAAAAAGGAATAAAGGATATTATAATATTAGATGGCTTCTGTTATAGTTCCTCTGTAGGTTTTGATGGTTCCCATTGAAGTAAATGGGGAAGAAGATCAGGTGGGGTGGAAAATGGACTGCCGGTTCACTATTGCACATTTTACGGTATTCCCAATGCTCCTTTCCCCTAACCTGTGCCTAGCACCGAAGCGAGAGAAATTGGGGCTGTAATTTTAAATGGCCTTGAATTTTCAGCCCCTACAGTCGCGTACCAGGTGGGCATGCGCCTGTAGGGGCCCCGCAAGTTCCGGGTTTAGGCATTCACTGCACATGCGCCGAAACCCAGAACTTGGGATCTGTCAACAATGCTCTTGACAGATTGCATGTATCTGGAAGTAAATGGCTATTTGCCCAATTTCTGCCCAGCGAATGCCCGTGAAATTCTTATGACTGATAAAAGCAGATGTAAGGCTTGCTTTTATCAGCATAAAACTTTTAAAGGACAGAAAATACCATTTTTTTCATAATTTAGAAATGTAAAAACCTTGAAATAAGGTAAGTTTATTTTTAGACCCTTTAAACTACGTAAATTAATTTTTCAAAAAATTCCATTTTTGTTTTAAACAATTAATTAAATTCCATTTTGATTAATTTTAAATATGTAATGTTTTTAAAAATGTATTTTAAGTGTTTATATTATTTGGGGTATTTCCATTCATGCTTATGGTGATTCCGTATATACGGAACTCACCATAAGCATGAATGAGAATACCCTACTTTGATTGGTTGGACCAGTCCACGTGATCTCAGGGAAGCGTGTGAGGTGGCCACGTACCTGGAATAGGTGGGCCACCACGCAGGCCTACGCACAGAGGCCCAGGACCGCAAGTCTCCGAACCTCTCGGACCACCGGGTAAGTTCATAGATATTTATCAGATTGGAGGCATCCGCCATGGGAAGTCTCCGACCGCAATTTCTGGACCAATGTCCTTTAATGTTTAAAAAAATGTGGACATTCCAAATTTTAGCGATTACGTTTTTGAAAAACATTTTGGGTGATTTAATTAGTGCACCTTCTCCTTCACTTTATTGCTACATTCTACTGACTAGTCACTCAGGATTGATCATTTTTATTAGTCCAAGTAGTTTCACTGGGCAATATGTTGAGTTGTTTTCATTTTATTTGAAACATAGGTTTCCTACGTCTTCAGTTGTCAAAATGTAATGGGAAAATTTTAACATGAAGTGTTTCGGGAAATAGTTGATACTTACAGGAAATGTACACGATACAAAAAACCTTTAATATTATACCAGCAAATTCCCCATGGCATTGCTCGTGATGCATGCAAAGGACTGTGATGGGAAAAGTGTAACAGAGAAAGTGTGGTAAAGAAAATGTTATGGGAAGTAACACAGGAAGTGTGTGCTACAGCAAAACTTACTTTAGGCTAGAAATTGGTCTTTTGGAGATAGCAGTATTTTTTACGCATTTTTCGCCAAAAATACCGTTACTAATACCACCATTTTTTAAAGGCCTAAAATTGGTTTAAAAAAATGCGCCTGACGGTAAAAATCGGTGTTGCACGAGGACTCGTGGTGAAAACTGCGATCCTCATCAACTTTAGTCCAAGGCCGATTACCGCTAAAAAGACAGGCCCTGGGAGGGGAGAAAAAAAATTGCATAAAGCAAAAAATAAAAAATCACAAAACATTCACAAGACACTTATCTAGTGAATCGCTGAAAAAGAATTAAAAAATAAAAATTTTAACTTACCTTTTTTGCAGGTATTCATACTTACCACTGTTTCTGGGGCTACAACGCAGGCTTTTCTCGGGCATTTATTTCACCAAGAATACGGGTGTGCCGAATGGCCAATTTAACGCGATATCGCTTTTTTTCGTCTTGCACGACGGTGGTCTGCTTTTCAGCGATATTTCAAAACTGCCGGTACACAACTTTGGTCAATGTAGGTGAATACCCTTTTCCGTCAAAAAAGGGAAATATCGCCGAAGAAACGGACGCATGGCTGGCTAATTTCTAGCCCATAATATATATAGGTAAGCAGATGAAGCAATACTACACTAGTGAAGCAACATGGAATTATATTTTATTTGCTACATGTCTTATTTTTGTATCCTGTTTAGTCTATCATCAGAATCCTGCTGGGAATAAGAGATATATATTTGCTTTATCATTGAGCTATTTATGAAAAAAACTTTAGCGAAAAACAAAATATTGCCAGTTCATTGCAGGTCCGTGCCTGCAAGTCTCGTTTCCAGCCTGTAAGTTTCTTGCTGTAACAAGCTGGATTAGTGCCAGCCCACAATGAATTTGGTTACTGCAGTTCTAATTAACATTGCTTGTGTTTCTTCTTTGTATATCAAGTTGGACTAGCTCCAATCCTTAGTGAAATCCAATTTATATTTTGGTTCAACATGTGGGCTTTTCTGTAGTTTTGTGTGATGGCACTTCTCTGCATCCACCTTATGGATCATACAACTTGAAAACCTTTTGCTTTAGCTCTGCACTATCTACCTCTACATACAAATCAATCATTAAAACAGGCACACATGTCATTTCAATGGGGTGGATTCTCCGCCATGATCCCATTTGAAATTGATCGAAAATGTCAGGCAATGAGGATTGCTGCAGTCTGACTTGCATTTCCCTCCCTGCACTGGGACCGCAATTAGCAGCTCATTCCCTACCCACCACATGCAAATGGCAGTGGAGGGAGAGGTGGGTGCGGGGATTGGCTCTGGGTCCCCAATGGATTTCCCTGGCATCTACCCCTGTTACAAGTGTCACCATGTGGGTAGGTGGCAGTAGGCTCCAGGAAGTGTCAGTAAGTGGCACCGAGGTCGCACTATAGATGCAGAAGTTCTTGTAGTGAACTCCTCTCCTTACATTTCATCTATTGCAATCTAGGACACAGAAAAACTATGATCTGGCAAGCTTCCCAGGGGTCCAGTGCATTACAGATATAACCCAGATGCTCATCCTCCGATTGCATGCCAACTCCAAGACATACATGAACAGGAAGAGGTACCACTCTATAAATGTGCAGGGATTTAAAGACCACAGAAATGTGATCCTCTAAGTGAAGGTTATTACCTTGGCAGCAGTCAAGGTGCTTTTGATCTGTCGCAGCCCATGGTGCCTATATTATTTGATGGCCCGGGGAGAATTAATGGATACATCTTGCTAGACCAGGACTACTCTGTGCATCCATAGCTGATCCACAATTAGAAACTATCATACATCAGTGAGCACGAATACAAAGAAGCTCATATTACCACCCAGGTTTCCATGGAACACACCTTAAGGATTCTGAGGCAAAGATGCTATTATTTGAACTGCTAATGCTCAGTATGGCCAAAGGCTCCAACATCAAAACTGTCTGCTACATATTGCCCAATGTTCCCAACCTAAGAGTAGTGAGCATTCAGCAGGATAAGGAGCAAGTTCATGGGGTTTTGGGCTTACAGGAAGGAGATGAGAAAGTCGAGGGGGATGACATCAATGGATGTTAAGTATAGAAAGGGAAGTTGGTGTGGAACACTGAACAAAAACTTTGTCCAGTATGAACAGCACCGCCACTCATCAACTTTGCTTTTTGCAAAGAACTCTTCATTACCCCACAAAAATGCCTTGAGTCAGCCAATGCCATCACCAACCATCCAAGAAGGTAAGTAACTTACCTGAATGTGGAGCCAGGAGGAGCAGGAGTGCTCTTCTCAACCCCACATTAAAGAAACCGATCATCACCAAAGCCTTCCATTGCTGCTCCTCCCCCCATCACTGTGCTCCCTCATCATCGTTCATCCCCCCCATTGCTGCCGCTCCCCCATCATCACCATTCCCCCATCATTGCCACTCCAAATGCATGTCCCCCCATCCCGTCCGCTCCCCCATCCCCGCTGCACCCCATCCCTGCCACTCCCCCATCCCTGCCACTCCCCCGTCCCCGCTGCACTCATCCCCGCTGCACCCATCCCTGCCACTCCCCCATCCCACTCACTCCCCCATCACCACCACTCTCCCCAACCCTGACCTTTCCCCCCCCCCATCCTTGCTCCTCTCCCATATGAGCCCCTTTCCCGTCCCCACCCTCCCTTTCCTTGAGGGAATGAAGAAAAGATTGTGTTCATGAGTCCCTACCCTGCACATTCCTGATCTCTGTGGAAGATTTCCTCCATTTGCAATTTATAGCAAATTGATGCTCATGGTTTTACTAGACATAACAAACAGAGGAAATCACTTGCCTAATTGGAGTAGTCAGGGAGAGCAGCTCGGCAGGGACCAAGCACTCCGCACAGGATGGGTAAATTAGAAGGTGAGTTGAGGCGTCAAGTCAAGAACAATCTTGGCACTGGCCAGGGAACAACTCATTTCCCTGCCTGCCTGCAGATTGAGGAATAAGAGTTGAAAGTTCATCATTTAAATGATGTGTGGTCAAGGCAGACTTGAGAGAAAGGAAGAAAATGAATCAGATTCACAAATGGGGCTAACAATCAGATAGTTCAAGTTGGCAGCTTATAAGAAATTCCAAAATCAAAGGACAGAAAATCATGGGCAGCACACCCACAAATTTCGGCATACTAAACTCATCTTTATCAGTTGTTGTTCTATGCTCATTGACTTTAAAATTAGACTATGAATTTTGGAAGCCTAATGGCGTAACATGTTCATATGCAATTATTTTAATTGAGCTGTTAACCCTATTTAAATTGCATAATTTCAATGCTGCAGACTATTCTAGATGCCCAAGTACTATTACGTAGTTGCAAGTGAGCATCTTGTTGATGCAGTTCTCTTTTTAGCCAACAGGAGGCTCCACTATCCAATTATTATTTCAATTGATGAGCTGAAGCAATGAATACTGCTCGTGAATTAAATTGTACGCAGATTGACATTGGTTATAAAGGTATCTTTAGAAATCTATAAATGTCAGTTACTTAACTTCTAAAAGTGTTGCTGGAAATATATTGAGGCATCTGTTTATAATGGTGTTTGTAGGGTTAAAATCAATAGGAAACTAAAAATAAAATGGCTGTTAAGACCCTTCCAAGCCAATCGAGAAGAAGTATACATTGGGGAGAGGAAAAGGGGAAGCGGATAAAAATGAGAAGCGGGTTCTGAGCTCTAGGTCACAATGGGGCATAATTTCTCACCAATGCTATCCACACAAGAACACTTAACACTCTTGTACTAAATTCCTTTATTTGCTTTTTTAACACAGGCATAAAGCAGTTGTATGGGATTAGCACTGTTTGGGAAATATATTCTTACTTATTTTAGTTTAATAATCCGGAATGAATCTAAATATCACCAGTGTTTTCTACAACTTTATGTTCAAGATCAGCAACATGATTTTGATTTTATTTTGCTTTATATATAAAGTGCTCTTCACAGCAACATACCCGACAGCAACACTGTGCATTGCAATACTGTCCATTCTTCCTTCAATTATTTTTGTAATAAAGAACAATTATTCTAATAAACCTCAAAATTGTAGCACTTTACATTTGAGCTCTCCAAGCCTATCCTGCCGTAGGACACCTTTGACATTCATTTGGTGTGTCAGGTTGGATAAAGTCCATGGAAAACTTAAAAGATTGTATGTGATTTTAATTCAACTGAGAATCTACTAATTATCTTTAGTTGGGTCTAATTGTTATGTCTCAAGTAAAGCAATGTGACTGAGTACTGTAGACTTGAGTAAGTGTGACCTTAGTCTCTTTATTCTGACTCCAGAGTGCTGGCACAGCATGGGAGGCCTGCTTATTTTCAGTGCTCCCAAGGGATGCTGGGATCCCTTGGGACTCCAACAGATGCGGCCTCTGGTGGCGGTAAAATGCTGGTTACAAGGTGTTGCATACATAACATCACTCCCCACAAAAGTCAACAGTACACATATTGACAGGGTGAGACATTCTGGGGCATTCTGCTCCCTAGTCGATCGTCTCGGTACAAACACAGGTGCAGGTGAGTTGGTTGGGCCTTTGCTGGGCTGCTGCACAGCTGGCCTTGCTGGGCTGCTGGGGATGATGGGTTCAGCTTCGTGGTCAATTGTAATGTTGGTTGCCACTTGTGTGTGTATCGGAGGGTCGAAGAGGTGTCCTCTTCTGGCTGCTCGTGGCTCTCTGTGAATCATAGTTTGCTTTGGTCCAAATGCTTTCTGCAAGTTAGTCCATCTGCAAGTTTGACCTTAAACACCCTACTCCCTTCTTTGGCTACGACAGTGCCAGCAAGCCATTTGAGACCATGTCCATAGTTGAATACAAATACAGGGTCATTGACTTCAATATTGCATGACAAATTTGCACGATCATGGTACATGCTTTGCTGATGCCGCCTGTCCGCGACATGATCATGGAGATCAGAGTGGACTAGAGAAAGTCTTGTTTTGAGTGCCCTTTTCATGAGCAGTTCGGCAGGGGGAACCCCGGTGAGCATGTGGGATCTTGTGCGGTAGCTGAGCAGGACTCGGGACAGGCGGGTCTGCAGGGAGCCTTCCGTCACATGTTTCAAGCTTTGCTTGATGGTTTGGACTGCCCGTTCTGCCTGGCCGTTAGATGCGGGCTTGAATGGGGCAGATGTGACATGCTTGATCCCATTGCGGGTCATGAATTCCTTGAATTCAGCGCTGGTGAAGCACGGCCCATTGTCGCTGACAAGGACATCAGGCAGGCCGTGCGTGGCAAACCTGGCTCGTAGGCTTTCGATGGTGACAATGGACATGCTTATAGACATTATTACACAATCAATCCATTGTGAATAAACAACCAAGAACATTTTGCCCAGAAACGGGCCAGAAAAGTCAGCAAGACCATGGTTTCGAGGGCCATGACCACAAACTTGGGTGCATTGCTCAGCTGAGAGCAACTGTTGCATTGGCGCACGCAAGACTCCAAATCTGAGTCGATGTCGGGCCACCACATATGGGATCTGACTAAAGCTTTCATCATTACTATGCCTGAGTGAGTACTGTGTAGGTCGCATATAAACATTTCCCTGCCTTTCTTCGGCAAAACCATGCGATTACCCCACAAAAGACAGTCCGCCTGTATGGACATTTCACCTTTACGCCGCTGGAACGGCTTGATCTCTTCATGCATCTCCGCTGGGACGCTGGACCAGCTCCCATGGAGGACACAGTTTTTTACAAGGGACAGTAAAGGATCCTGGCTGGTCCAGGTCCTAATCTGACGGGCCGTAACGGACGACTTTTCGTTTTCAAATGCATCCATCACCAAGAGCACGTCTGCAGGCTGTGCCATTTCCACACCAGTGGTGGGCAATGGTAGCCGACTGACAGCACCAGCGCAGTTCTCTGTGCCTGGCCTGTGGTGAATTACATAGTTCTATGTATGCAGCGTGAGCGCCCATCTTTGGATGCGAGCAGAAGCATTGGTATTAATACCTTTGCTCTCTGAGAATAGCGATATGAGCGGCTTATGGTCAGTTTCTTGCTTGAACTTAAGCCCAAACAGATACTGGTGCATTTTCTTCACCCCGTAAACACATGCCAGAGCTACTTTTTCAATCATGCTGTAGGCCTTTTCGGCCTTGGACAAACTCCTGGACGCATAAGCGACCGGTTGCAATGTTCCCGATTCATTTGCTTGCTGTAACACACACCCGACCCCATACGAAAACACATCGCAAGCTAGCACTAAACGTTTACATGGGTCATACAGAACAAGCAGTTCGTTGGAACATAACAGATTTCTGGCTTTCTCAAAAGCAGTCTCTTGTGACTTCCCCCATACCCAGTCATCTCCCTTGCATAGCAAGATGTGTAGAGGTTTAAGCAAAGGGCTTAACCCGGGTAGAAAATTACCAAAATAATTGAGTAGTCCCAGGAATGCCCGCAGCTCGGTCACGTTTTGTGGTCTTGGTGCGTTCTTGATGGCCTCCGTCTTGGCGTTGGTGGGTCTGATGCCATCTGCCGTGATTCTTCTCCCTAAGAACTCAATCTCTGGCGCCAGGAAAACACACTTCGAGCGTTTCAACAAGAGTCCCACACTATCTAGCCGAATTAGAACCTCTTCCAGGTTCTGCAAGTGTTCGATGGTGTCCCGACCTGTGATCAATATGTCGTCCTGGAAAACCACGGTGCGTGGAACTGACTTTCGCAGAATCTCCATGAAAAATAGCCGCAGCCGATCAAATCCCTAGCGCATCTATTGTAGATGAACAGACCTTTGTGCGTGTTGATGCAGGTGAAGCCTTTCGAAGATTCTGCCAGCTCCTGCGTCATGTAGGCCGAAGTCAGGTCCAACTTGGTAAACGTCTTCCCTCCTGCCAGCCTTGCAAATAGGTCACCTCCCTTGGGTAGTGGGTACTGGTCCTGCAGCGAAAAACGGTTAAGCATTACTTTATAGTCCCCACAAATTCTGACCGTGCCACCGCCATTCAGAACCGGAACAATCGGACTGGTCCACTTGTTGAACTCAACCGGCATGATGATGCCCTCTCGTTGCAGCCTGTCCAGCTCGATCTCCACTTTCTCTCGCATCATGGCACCGCACGTGCCTTGTGGTGGATGGGTCATGTACCGGGAACCAAGTGGATCTGCATCTTCGCCCCAGAGCAATTTCCGATACCTGGCTCAAACAACGACGGGAACCTGCTCAGAACCTGGGCACATGAGACATCATCGACGGATGAAAGTGCTCGGATGTCGTCCTAGTTCCAGCGGATTTTTCCCAGCCACCTTCTGTCGAACAGTGTGGGGCCATCTCCTGGTACAATCCATAGTGATAGTTTGTGCACCACTCCATCAAAGGAGACTTTTACTGCTGCACTGCCAATTACAGGGATCAGCTCTTTAGTGTAAGTTCTCAGCTTGGTATGAATAGGGCTCAGCTTGGGCCTTTGTGCCTTGTTGCACCACACTCTCTCAAATGCCTTTTTGCTCATGATAGACTGACTGAGACTGGAATTCCGTTCAGTTCAACTTTTAGCATGATTGGTGGACATTTTGTGGTGAAGGTGCATACCCCGTACACTTCTGCCTCCTTGGTTCGAGTCTCTAGTCCAGTTTGATCCGCTATGGATCAGTCTTCCTCTGCAACGTGGTGGTTTGCAAGGTTTGCAGCTCGTCTGCACATTCGCTGGAGGTGTCCCATTGTTCTACAGCCTTTGCACGCATAGTGTTTGAAGCGGCATTGATGGGCTCAATGATCACCTCCGCAGCGCCAACAAGGTGTTAATTGCCTCGCATTCACACTTGATGGCAGACTCTGAGTCATCTGATGTCGTGTAGCTGCAGGCATGTATGTTCTGCCATATGCATTCCTGCCTGAAAACTACATTACTTTGTGTACAGTACTTGCCGATGCATCTTTCTGCTGCAAAATTTGTTTGGTGTTATCGTGTTATCGCTGATGGACATAAATGCCTGGGCTATCCGTTATGGCTTTGCTTAGGTTCGGTGTTTCAACAGTCAATAGTTTGCGAAAGATAACCTCATGGCCAATGCCAAGCACAAAAAAGTCTCTTGGCATTTGCTCCAGGAATCCATCGAATTCGCAATGTCCTGCAAAGCGCCTTAGTTCGGCTACGTAGCTCGCCACTTCCTGGCCTTCAGACCGTTGACATGTATATGATCGATACTTTGCCATCAGAATGCTCTCCTTCGGATTTAGGTGCTCCCGGACCAGCGTACACAGTTTTTCATACGATTTGGTTGTTGGTTTCACGGGAGCAAGAAGATTCTTCATGAGGTCTTAAGTTGTTGCCCCACAGACGGTGAGGAGGATCACCCTTCGTTTGGCAGCATTCACATTACCTTCCAGCTCGTTGGCCACAGAGTATTGGTCGAGTCGCTCCACGAAGGCTTCCCAATCGTCACCTTCTGAGAATTTCTCCAGGATACTGACAATTCTCTGCATTTTCACGTGAAGGTTCATTATCTATTACTCGTCGCCAGTTATTATGTCTCAAATAAAACAATGTGACTATAGACTTGAATAAATGTGACCTTGGTCTCTTTCGTCTGACTCCAGAGTGCTGGCACAGCATGGGAGGCCTGCTTATATACAGTGCTCCCAAAGGACGCTGGGATCCCTTGGGATCCCTCTGGTGGTGGTAGAATGCTGGTTACAAGGTGTTGCATACATAACAGTAATCATATTAAATTGTGATGTCATATCCACATAAGATTGAGGAACTTATTGATAATACTCCTACTTTATCATTACCCCAACTCTATCTTTATATATAACTTGCTTAAACAGTCCTGTGTAAGCATTACTTCTTTATCAAGCCTATCATGGATGATGCTTAGGATTATTGTTTCCATGAACAGTAACTATATTACATCTTCTCCCTGTGAGAAGCAAGCATATACCTTTATCATTTCATTGGAATTGCAATCATTACTTTTCTCATAATTTCTCATTGTTAGGACTAATAGGACTGATAGTCCGTGGTAGATGTATTAATCTGTGGAACAGATTGTCACCAAAATGCTTTATGGCATGGTTAAAGTGACGGCCTTTTTAATTGTTAATGGATGATAGATTTATCGGCATAAAACATAAAAGAACCTAGCACTAGTTTTATTGGGTGTAGAATGAATTTGCAGGTGAGTGCAATAATGAACCAAAAGAATTAGCATTCCATTTCTTCACACTCAGTGTCAACAACAAGCAATCCCAAATGGTATGATCTAGGGTCATGATCTAAAACAGTGCATAGCAGAAATTTTGGACCCAGTGAAACTGGTCCTTTCATAAAGGAGTTGATTCATCGTTCTAGTATAGCTGCAGACAGAACGACTGATCCTCCCAGAAGTGACTGGCTGGTGCTGCATTCTTCATTCCCATTACTTAGCAGGACAACAGGAACTGAAGATGTGCCAATACTGTCATATATGCCCAAAAACAAAAACAACTTGTATTTATATAGTGCCTTTAACGTAGTAAAACATCCCAAGGCACTTCACAGGAGTATAATAGACAAAGAATTTGACACCAAGCCATATAAGGAGCAATTCGGGCAGGTGTTCAAAAGCTTGGTCAAAGAGGTAGGTTTTAAGGAGCATCTTAAAGGCAGAAAGAGAGGCAGAGAGGCAGAAAAGTTTAGGCAGGAATTCCAGAGCTTAGAACCTTGACAACAGAAGACACATAGAAACATAGAAAATAGATGCAGGAGTAGGCCATTCGGCCCTTTGAGCCTGCACCACCATTCAATATGATCATGGCTGATCATGCAACTTCAGTACCCCATTCCTGCTTTCTCTCCATACCTCTTGATCCCTTTAGCCGTAAGGGCCACATCTAACTCCCTTTTAAATATATCTAACGAACTGGCCTCAACAACTTTTTGTGGTAGAGAATTCCACATGCTCACAACTCTCTGAGTGAAGAAGTTTCTCCTCATCTCGGTCCTAAATGGCTTACCCCTTATCCTTAGACTGTGACCCCTGGTTCTGGACTTCCCCAACATCGGGAACATTCTTCCTGCATCTAACCTGTCCAATCCCGTCAGAATTTTATATGTTTCTATGAGATCCCTCTCATTCTTCTAAATTCCAGTGAATATAAGCCTAGTTGATCCAGTCTTTCTTTGTATGCCAGTCCTGTCATCCCGGGAATCAGCCTGGTGAACCTTCGCTGCACTCCCTCAATAGCAAGAAGGTCCATCCACAGATTAGGAGACCAAAACTGCACACAACACTCAAGGTGTGGCCTCACCAAGGCTCTGTACAACTGTAGTAAGACCTCCCTGCTCCTATACTCAAATCCTCTCGCTATGAAGGCCAACATGCCATTTGCCTTCTTCACCGCCTGCTGTACCTGTATGTCAACTTTCAATGACTGATGTACCATGACACCCAGGTCTCATTGCAACCCCCTTTTTACTAATCTGTCACCATTCAGATAATAATCTGCCTTCCTGTTTTTACCACCAAAGTGGATATCCTCACATTTATCTACATTATACCGCATCTGCCATGTATTTGCCCACTCACCTAACCTGTTCAAGTCACCCTGCAGCCTCTTAGCATCCTCCTCACAGCTCACACTGCCACTCAGCTTAGTATCATGTGCAAACTTGGAGATATTACATTCAATTCCTTCGTCTAAATCATTAATGTATATTGTAAATAGCTGGGGCCCCAGCAATGAACCTTGTGGTACCCCACTAGTCACTGCCTGCCATTCTGAAAATGACCCATTTATTCCTACTCTTTGCTTTCTGTCTGCCAACCAGTTCTCTATCCACGTCGGTACATTACCCGCAAAACGGCCACCAAATGTTGAGCGATTATAATCAGGGATGCTCACAAGGGCAGAATTAGAGGAGTGCAGCTATCTTGGGGAATTGAGAGGCTGGAGGGGATTACATAGATAGGGAGGGGTGAGGCCATGCCCATGGAGGGATTTGTAAACAAGGATGCGAATTTTGAAATCCACGTTTTGCTTAACCGGGAGCCAATGTAGGTCAATGAGCACAGGGGTGATGGGTAAACGGGATTTGCTGCAAGTTAGGACAAGGGTTGCCGAGTTTTGAATCACCTCAAAGTTTACGTAGGGTAGGATGTGGGAGGCCAGCCAGGATTTTGTTGGAATAGTCAAGTCCAGAGGTAACAAATGCATGGATGAGGGTTTCAGCAGCGGATGAGCTGAGGCAAGGGCAGAGACGGATGATGTTACGGAGGTGGAAATATGTGGTCTTAGTTATGCTGCGGATATGTGGTCGAAAGCTCATTTCCGGCTCAAATATTACACCAAGGTTGCGAAAAGTGCTTCAGCCTCAGACATATGTTAGGGAGAGGGTGAGAGAAATTGTTTTAATAGGGACTAAGGCATCAAAGGTGAGGGTGTGGCTGACCAGATCGGTAGCTGCAGAAATGTCATGGTGAATGGAGGGCCAAAAGCTGGACAGTTGGGATTTCATAAGTGCAGTTGTAAGAGAGTCGGGAGAGAGATGTTTTCAGGGGTGGACACAGAAGACGGTAGGGTTGGGGGTGGGGAGGAGGAGGATTTGGATGGAGAGTGATACGAGGAAGTGGTCAGAGATAGCCTTATCTGCGATTGGCACGATGTGAGATGGCAAGGTCGAGGGGATGGCTGTGAATATGGCTTGGGGAGTTTACTTGGAGGGAGAGATTAAGGGAGGATAGGAGACTTGTGAACTCAGAGGAGAGAGAGCATGATGAATTGAGATGGAGGTTGGAATCACCAAGGATGAGAAGTCATTCGGTGCAGAGGGTGAGGGAGGAAAGCAGTGAAAATATTTCAAGATATCCCACTTGGAATACATAAATGTTCTGGCTCTGGGAACTTTTATAGAGTCAGGCTCACAGGTTACCAGTGAGATGCGATTCTTGCTCTGCCATAATTTCACTGGAGGAACAGGAGTGCCATTGATTCATAACTAAATGTTACTTACCCTGGATCAGTTGATATCTGAGCACATGAGTTTCACTCTGTCAATCTTTGATTTTGGATCTGCAGAGTTTGACCTCAATTTTCTAGCAAATAATTTTTATCATTTAAAGCAATAGCCATCCTACAGCCTGATTGATTGTATTGAGTAAATCTTATGATTTGACACTTCTGGCACAGAGCATCACCACTCAGCAGAACATATTGGGAATTCACATATGGCGATCCATGGATGGAAAATCCTGCAAGCGCAAATTAACTGCCTATCGCACCCAAATTTCTAATATGTTCTCCCATGGCACCAAGTGTTAAAATGTATCCCATGTGCTAATTTCAAACTACCAGATAGACTCCATAGTATCTGTGAGAGTCAATGGGATTTCCTTGGCTAAGGGCTGAGTTAACATCAGGGCCCTGAATTTTCATGAGCTGTCCAGAGCACTCCTTGAGTATCAGGTACAAGTTTAACAGAAGTCCAAATACAGTGGGTCCCAGCATTCACCATCAGTTTCTGTGGGGCCTGATTTGGTGCAGATCTTTTTTTGTCTCAAACAAAATCACCTGTATCAGAGAGGGCATTACCAGGAGGAAGGGACCTCCCTGGCGAAGAAATCCTTGTCCCCAGTCTGTTATCTGCTGGGTAGCTGATCCCTCGGAAAAAGAAGGCATACTCTCTTCTCCCAAGACATAAGTGGGGCCCACTTCGGGGTCCAGGCCTGGGTCTTGGTCAGGACCCCAGAACACTCAATCTGCGAAACTTCATAAATTGGCGCCTTTACAAGAGAACTGATAAGCACTAATCACAAAACCTTCCAGAGCTGGAGCTGTTACCATTTTTCCTTCTGCCCCATTATGGTGTGGGTGCCAGGAATATTTAAATTAGGGAATAGTCCCTGAGCCTGAATACGCTGGTTGAGTCAGTGACAGTAAGTCGTGTGGACAGATCTCATCACTCGTGCCAGGAGTTGTAGCTTGTGGGAATTGAAGTCCCTGGAGTTTAAATACTAATTTTCTGTGGAAAGCTTTGGAAACCTGTCGAATTCTCAGATAGGGGAAGGCATTCCCATGATCTTGCTGCTATTGTCCTTCTTGGTAGTTGAGCTTTCAGGGCTGGGAGCTGGAGCTGGAGTTCCTGCAATGCATCCTGTAGATAACATAGACTGCCACCACAGTGTGAAGGGGGTAGATATCAATGCCACTGGGGAGCATCAATCAAGTGAACTGCATTCTCCTAGATGCTGTTGAGCTTTGTGTGTGTTGCTGCATTTGCATCCATCCAGGTGAGTGGGGAGTATTCTATCACAGTCTTCAGTTAAACAGTGGGGAAGTCTTGCTACAACTTTACAGGGCGTTTGTGAGACAATACCTGGAGTACTGTGTATAGTTTTGGTCTCCTTATTTAAGGAGGGATAGACTTGCATAGAAGGCAGTTTAGAAAAGGTTCACGAGGTTAATTTTTGGGATGAAGGGGTTGTTTTATGAGGAAAGGTTGAGCAGGTTGGGCCTGTACTCATTGGAGTTTAGAAGAATGAGAGGTGATCTTATTGAAACATATAAGATTCTGAGGGGGCTCGACAAGGTAGTTGCTGAGATGCTGTTTCCCCGTGTGGGGGAATCTAGAACTAGGGGGAATAGTTTCAGAATAAGGGGTCACCCATTTAAGACAGAGATGAGGAGTAATTTCTTCTCTCAGAGGGTTGTGAATCTTTGGAATTCTCTACCCTAGAGAGCTGTGGAGGCTGGGTCATTAAATATATTGAAAGCTGAGATAGACAGATTGTTGAAATATAGGGAAGTCAAGGTTTATGGGGAACAGACAGGAAAGTGGAGTTGAAGCCAAGATCAGATCAGCCATGATCTTATTGAATGGCGGAGCAGGCTCGAGGGGCCATATGGCCTACTCCTGCTCCTATTTCTTATGTTCTTATAACTTACACAGCTGATCCCAATAAAAAGCACTGGCTGAGATTATGACTCATCTGAATGTTACTCCCTCATGACTTGTCTTGGTCCCCCTCCACTTTCCTCCTCATACATATTTTGCAGCACTATCAATATGTGCTCCCTCCTCTGAGGCCTCAGTATGAAGTGATACTCCTCAAGGATGACATGTTATCATGGACTAGCTGCATCATCTCGTATAATACAGCATAAAATCTGTCATCTGCCTTTTAATTCTACCACTTTTATCCCTTTTCCTTTGCCCCCTCTTTACAGCATTCCAGTTTTTTTCCTATAGTCAAAGCCAGTCATTCTGATAATGTCTATTTAGACCTGGGAAGAAACAGCTGGCTTTTAGGGTCATGTTGATGTACCAGAAGTTTCTTCCTGTTTTTAAACAATTACTTAATCAGGAAGTGCACTTCCTGGTCTGTGAAGCAGTCCTTTCTCTGCCGCGCTTGTCCTTGTGTGAGTATATTGTGCTTTTATGGCGCAAGTACTTGCTCCACCCATTTACAGCCATGGATTGTAACAGTACTTCTCTCATTGGTAAAACTGGATAGTTTCTGTTGTACTGATGTAAAGTAGGTTCATCCAAGTAACATTTTGACAGCATAACATGATAATACAGCAGTTAATTGCAAAATAGTGACAAAAAAGAGGTGGAAAATATAAAATAGGGCCCCACTTCTGTCAAGAGAACATTGAGCTGTTAACCAAATGTCAGGGTTAGTATTGTGTGAGTTTGCTGACAACATTTTTATAAACAGGAGCTAACTGTTTACTGTACTTCTCCGTCCAAGTGGGCGCATCCTGTCTAAGGAAGTGCTATATTTTAACAAATAAACACATTTTACTCTAGGGCATAGGTGATACATTAGAGCTATTATAGCTGTACCATGATTACCACCAACATAAATAAATAAATAAATAAAAGACAATTTGTTGAGGAACTTGAATATAAACATTTCTATTAAGGTTCTCAGTAATAATATTTTTGTTGGTGCTTGCTTCAATTTAAAAGGTGATTTAAGTTTAGGACGCCGCGGTGTTACCATTTTTGTTTTTTTCTTATCTTACTAAAGGACAGATACACAAGAAGCCATTCTTTCTTAGCATCACAACTAAAGCTATATTCCTGTGCTTATATGATTTAAAGCAGTGTTGTTGTTCTACTATTTGTTGTTTTTACACTGGTTTCTGAACACAATTATAGTAATAATGAAATAGAATTGACTCTGCTTTTTACAACAAAATTACTTTACTATGTAAATATAGAGCACGTTATGGGTAAAGTTTCATCCTCACCTCATGGGTGGTGATCAGGGGGAGCAGATTGTTCACCTGTTATAGAACCCGCCTGATGTCTATTCCATTGATTTACCCAAATCATTTCAAACAAAATTTAATACAATTACAATTCATGAATTGAAGGAAAGCTCCAGGT
Source organism: Pristiophorus japonicus (assembly GCF_044704955.1). Lineage (NCBI taxonomy): Eukaryota > Metazoa > Chordata > Chondrichthyes > Pristiophoridae > Pristiophorus > Pristiophorus japonicus. Next base: position 93,877,484 of record NC_091978.1, on the reverse strand, counting down.
TTGCAAGCTGGGAGCCAAATTCTCTCGACCACTTTGCTGAATCCCACCACAATGCCAGTGGGAGTCTGGCGGAAAGGTTTGGTAAAAAACCAGGACTTGTTGTCAGGTGCTAATATTAGTTAGGATATCCCACTCAGCCTGGTTAGGGTTGGAGCCTCTGCCTGCCCCTTACAAGGCCAGCTATGTCAGAGGGGTGGAGCTGTCACAGGGATTCTCTACCCTGGGAGTTCCCATTTGGCTCGTCCCATAAGACGGAAGACTGGAGGCTCGTGTGGCGAGTAAGATGCAGTATAATGGCTTTCAGAATGGTGGAGTTGGGCCCTATCAAGAGGTCCAGGCAAGGCAAGCAAGATTTAGACAACATCCAGGCTTGGGCTGACAAGTGGCAGGTAACATTTACACAACATTAGTGCCAAGCGAAATAAATAAAAGACAATTTGTTGAGGACATTTCTTTAAGGTTCCGTCCTCAACAAGACAAAGCTCAGCAACCCCCAAACTTCGAAGGCATTACGAGTGTCATGTCCACCATCAACATCTTGGGGATCACCACTGACCAGAAGCTTAACTGGATCAGCTATATTAACATTGCGGCTAAACGAGCAGGGCAGAGGTTGAATATTTTGCAGAAAGTGGCTGTTTTTGTTAGAATTATTATGAAAGGACAGGACTGGCAATCAGACTTTTTAAAATGAATGAATGAACAGTCTAGAACAAGAGGACGTAGAAATAAGATTAAATGTAAAAGGTTTCGGACAGGGAGCAGGAGAAACCTTTTTCCACAGGAGGTTAGGAGGCGGTGGAATGTATTACCAGAGTTAGTGATTAAGCAAAGACTGTGTCAACATTTAATAATAGATTAGATAGGTGGTTGAAGGAAAGGAGAATAAAGGGATATGAGAACAGAGCGGACACATGGGATTTGGACAACTGCTCAGATGGAGGACACACGTCAATACAGACTGGTTGGACTGAATGGTCTGTTCTGTGTTGTACTTTCTATTTAAAAAGGTAGCTTACCTACTGACCCCTCAAATCCACTCCATCCTCCTTGCAATAAAGGCTAGCATTCCATTTGGGGATGTTGGCCTGGACGAGGACGCTAATGTTGGTGCGTCTGTCCTCCCAGGGGATTTGTAGGATCTTGTAGGGTCATCATTGGTGGTATTTCTCCAGCGACATGAGGTGACTACTGTAGATGGTCCACGTCTCTGAGCCATACAGGTGGACGGGTATTACTACAACTCTGCAGATGATGAGCTTGGTGACAGTTTTCAGGGCCTGGTCTTCAAACACTGTTTTCCTCAGGCGGCCGAAGGCTGCACTGGCGCACTGGAGGCAGTGTTGGATCTTGTCGTCAATCATAACAGCCTCCCCGCCGGTGAATCTCCGCCAGCTTCGCGACCCACCATCGATGACATCAGCCAGCACCATCCTCGCATCCTGCGAGGCAATATCCCCCATGGCCCAAAGGGGTCAGTGAGGGGCAGTGAACGGTCAGCGTGCATGGCGATGACGTAATCGCCGTGCTTGCCCAGCCCAGGGCACAAATCGCTAATGACACAACGTCCCCCAAACCTCCGGGGCAATTTCTGCGACCCCTTACCCTGGGCAACAACCTCACTGCACCCCATTAGCAGCCCTCAGAGGCACTAATGGGGCTATAAAAAAGGGCAATTTTTCCCCCATTATCTTTTCATAAGAATTGTGAAAGTTGTCAATGCAAATTAATTTTTTCAAAATTGAGTCTTCCCTTGAAAATTTGAGCAAAGGGTTTGATCCATCAGACTAAGAGTGGGTTTTCACAGTAAAAATCAATAGCTCAATACACAAAATAAATGTAAATGAGTAAATATTAAACCATTGCACAACTTGTCTTCCTCAGTAATATTTCTCCAATAGAACTTTTTGGTACTGAATATTATGGCCCTGAAATTGTGGCATACTCTCAGACTACGCTGTTCTATTCCTTTTGAAAGGTTCCAGAAGTTCTAGATTTCCATATGCGCTTCTCATATTTGCGATCATTCGGAGGAGGCAGAGCAGCGTCGGGTCGGGAGGCCTACAAGAGACCCATCAGTCGGGGAGCGGGAGTTCGGAGGAGGCAGAGTAGCGTCGAGTCGGGAGGCCTACAAGAGACCCATCAGTCGGGGAGCGGGAGTTCGGAGGAGGCGGAGCAGCGTCGGGTCGGGAGGCCTACAAGAGGCCCATCAGTCGGGGAGCGGGAGTTCGGAGGAGGCAGAGCATCGTCGGGGCGGGAGGCCTACAAGAGACCCATCAGTCGGGGAGCGGGAGTTCGGAGGAGACGGAGCAGCGTCGAGTCGGGAGGCCTACAAGAGACCCATCAGTCGGGGAGCGGGAGTTCGGAGGAGGCGGAGCAGCGTCGGGTCGGGAGGCCTACAAGAGACCCATCAGTTGAGGAGCAGGAGTTCGGAGGAGGCAGAGTCGCGTCGGGTCGGGAGGCCTACAAGAGGCCCATCAGTCGGGGAGCGGGAGTTCGGAGGAGACGGAACAGCGTCGGGTCGGGAGGCCTACAAGAGGCCCATCAGTCGGGGAGCGGGAGTTCGGAGGAGGCGGAGCAGCGTCGAGTCGGGAGGCCTACAAGAGGCAGAGCTTGTGCAGCTGCAGCAGAGTGAGAAAGCAAAAAAGAAGTAGAAAAAATAGAAAGGTGACATCACAGCCAAGGGGGTAAGTGATTGGCTGGTGATTGGTGAGCAGTTTTTCTTTTTTCTTTTTCTTTTCTTTATCAGTAAGTAAACTTTTAGCATTGTGGTTGCCAAGCTAAGTTAATCTAGGGGTTAAGTCACGGCAGGAAAGCTCACACACATGTTATGTTCCTCCTGTAATATGTGGGAAGTCAGGGATGCTTCCAGTCTCCCTGACGACTACATGTGTGGGAAGTGCATTTGCCTGCAGCTTCTGACAGACCGTATTGTGGCACTGGAGCTGCGGGTAGATTTACTCTGGAGCATCCGCAATGCTGAGGATGACGTGAATAGCATGTTTCGTGAGTTGGTCTTACCGCAGGTAAAGGGTACACAGCCAGATAGGGAATGGGTGACCAACAGGAAGAGCAGTGGAAGGAAGGTATTGCAGGGGTCCCCTGCGGTCATCCCCCTGCAAAACAGATACACCACTTTGGGTACTGTTGAGGGGATGACTCATCAGGGGAGGGCAGCAGCAGCCAAGTCCATGGCACCATGGGTGGCTCTGCTGCACAGGAGGGCAGGAAAAAAAGTGGGAGAGCTATAGTGATAGGGGATTCTATTGTAAGGGGAATAGATAGACGTTTCTGCAGCCGCAACTGATACTCCAGGATGGTATGTTGCCTCCCTGGTGCAAGGGTCAAGGAAGTCTCGGAGTGGGTGCAGGACATTTTGAAGAGGGAGGGTGAACAGCCAGTTGTCGTGGTGCATATAGGTACCAACGATATAGGTAAAACAAGGGATGAGGTCCTACAAGACGAATTTAGGGAACTAGGAACTAAATTAAAAAGTAGGACCTCAAAAGTAGTAATCTCAGGATTGCTACCAGTGCCACGTGCTAGTCAGAGTAGGAATCGCAGGATAGCTCAGATGAATACGTGGCTTGAGGAGTGGTGCAGAAGGGAAGGATTCAAATTCCTGGGACACTGGAACCGATTCTGGGGGACGTGGGACCAGTACAAACCGGATGGTCTGCACCTGGGCAGGACCGGAAGCAATGTCTGAGGGGGAGTGTTTGCTAGTGCTGTTGGGGAGGGGTTAAACTAATATGATAGGGGGATGGGAACCTATGCAGGGAGACCGAGGGAAGTAGAATGGGGGCAGAAGCAAAAGATAGAAAGAAGAAAAGTAAAAGTGGAGGGCAGAGAAACCCAAGGCAAAAAGCAAAAAGGGCCACATTACAGCAAAATTCTAAAGGGGCAAAGGATGTTAACAAGACAAGCCTGAAGACTCTGTGCCTCAATGCGAGGAGTGTTCAGAATAAAGTGGATGAATTAACTGCACAGATAGCAGTTAACGGATATGATGTAATTGGCATCACGGAGACATGGCTCCAGGGTGACCAAGGCTAGGAACTCAACATCCAGGGGTATTCAACATTTAGGAAGGATAGACAGAAAGGAAAAGGAGGTGCGGTGGCATTGCTGGTTAAAGAGGAAATCAATGCAATAGTAAGGAAGGACATTAGCTTGGATGATGTGGAATCTGTATAGTGGAGCTACGGAATACCAAAGGGCAGAAAACGCTAGTGGGAGTTGTGTACAGACCACCAAACAGTAGTAGTGAGGTTGGGTTCAGCATCAAACAAGAAATTAGGGATGCATGCAATAAAGGTACAGCCGTTATCATGGGTGACTTTAATCTACATATTGACGAGGCTAACCAAATTGGTAGCAATTCAGTGGAGGAGGATTTTCTGGAATGTATTAGGGATGGTTTTCGAGACCAATATGTCGAGGAACCAACTAGAGGGCTGGCCATCCTAGACTGGGTGATGTGTAATGAGAAAGGACTAATTAACAATCTTGTTGTGTGAGGCCCGTTGGGGAAGAGTGACCATAATATGGTAGAATTCTTTATTAAGATAGAGAGTGACACAGTTAATTCAGAGACTAGGGTCCTGAACTTAAGGAAAGGTAACTTCGATGGTATGAGACCTGAACTGGCTAGAATAGACTGGCGAGTGATACTTAAAGGGTTGACGGTGGATAGGCAATGGCAAACATTTAAAGATCATATGATGAACTTCAACAATTATACATCCCTATCTAGAGTAAAAATAAAATGGGAAAGGTGGCCCAACCGTGGCTAACAAGGGAAATTAAGGAGAGTGTTAAATCCAAGGAAGAGGCACATAAATTGGCCAGAAAAAGCAGCAAACCTGAGGGCTGGGAGAATTTTGTAATAGAGCAGAGCAGGACAAAGAGTATAATTAGGACGGGGAAAATAGAGTATGAGAGGAAGCTTGTTGGAACATAAAAACTGATTGCAAAAGATTCTATAGATATGTGAAGAGAAAAAGATTAGTGAAAACAAACGTAGGTTCATCGCAGTCAGATTCAGATGAATCTATAATGCGGAACAAAGAAATGGAGGACCAGTTAAACAAATACTTTGGTTCTGTTTTCACGAAGGATGACACAAGTAACCTTCCGGAAATACTAGGGGGCCGAGGGTCGAGTGCATAAGAACATAACAACATAAGAATTAGGAACAGGAGTAGGCCATCTAGCCCCTCGAGCCTGCTCCGCTTTTCAATAAGATCATGGCTGATCTGGCCATGGACTCAGCTCCACTTACCCACCCGCTCCCCATAACCCTTAATTCCCTTATTGGTTAAAAATCTATCTATCTGTGACTTGAATACATTCAATGAGCTAGCCTCAACTGCTTCCTTGGGCAGAGAATTCCACAGATTCACAACCCTCTGGGAGAAGAAATTCCTTCTCAACTCGGTTTTAAATTGGCTCCCCCGTATTTTGAGGCTGTGCCCCCTAGTTCTAGTCTCCCCTACCAGTGGAAACAACCTCTCTGCCTCTATCTTGTCTATCCCTTTCATGATTTTAAATGTTTCTATAAGATCACCCCTCATCCATCTGAACTCCAACGAGTAAAGACCCAGTCTACTCAATAGTGAGAAGGAGGAACTGAAGGATATCCTTATAAAGCTTGAAATTGCATAGGGAAATTGATGGAATTGAAGCCGATAAATTCCCGGGGTCTGATAGTCTGCATCGCAGAGTACTTAAGGAAGTGGCCATCGAAATAGTGGATGCATTGGTGATCATTTTCCAAAATTCTATTGACTCTGGATCAGTTCCTATGGACTGGAGGGTAGCTAATGTAACACCATTTTTTAAAAAAGGAGGGAGAAAGAAAATGGGGAATTAGCCTGACATCGGTGGTGGGGAAAATGTTGGAATCAATCAGTAAAGATGAAATAGCAGCGCATTTAGATAGCAGTAATAGGATCGGTCTTAGTCAGCATGGATTTATGAAAGGGAAATCATGCTTGACAAATCTCCTAGAATGTTTTGATGATGTAATCAGCAGAGTGGACAAGGGAGAACCAGTAGATGTGGTGTATTTGGACTTTCAAAAGGCTTTTGACAAGGTTCCACACAAGAGATTAGTGTACAAAATTAAAGCACATGGTATTGGGGGTAATGTGCTGACATGGATAGAGAACTGGTTGGCAGACCGGAAGCAGAGAGTCGGAATAAATGGGTCCTTTTGAGAACGGCAGGCAGTGACCAGTGGGGTGCCGTAGGGTTCAGTGCTGGGAGCCCAGCTACTTACAATATACATCAATGATTTAGATGAAGGAATTGATTGTAATATCTCCAAGTTTGCAGATGATACTAAGCTGGGTGGCGGTGTGAGCTGTGAGGAGGATGCTAAGAGTTTGCAGGGTGACTTGGACAGGTTAGGTGAGTGGGCAAATGCATGGCAGATGTAGTATAATGTGGATAAATGTCAGGTTATCCACTTTGTGGCAAAAACAGGAAAACAGAATATTATCTGAATGGTGAAAGATTAGGAAAAGGGGAGGTGCAACGAGACCTGGGTGTCATGGTACATCAGTCATTGAAGTTTGGCATACAGGTACAGCAGGCGGTGAAGAAGGCTAATGACATGTTGGCCTTCATAGCAAGGAGATTTGAGTATAGGAGCAGGGAGGTCTTACTGCAGTTGTACAGAGCCTTGGTGAGGCCACACCTTGAATATTGTGTTCAGTTTTGGTCTCCTAATCTGAGGAAGGACGTGCTTGCTATTGAGGGAGTGCAGTGAAGGTTCACCAGATTGATTCCCGGGATGGCAGAACTGACATATGAGGAAAGACTGGATCAACTGGGCTTGTATCCACTGGAGTTTAGAAGAATGAGAGGGGAATCTCATAGAAACTTATAAAATTCTGACGGGATTGGACAGGTTAGATGCAGGAAGAATGTTCCCGATGTTGGGGAGGTCCAGAACCAGAGGTCACAGTCTAAGAATAAGAAGTAAGCCATTTAGGACAGAGAGTGGTTAACCTGTGGAATTCTCTTCCGCAGAAAGTTGTTGATGCCAGTTCGTTAGATCTATTCAAAAGAGACTGTTAAATATGGCCCTTATGGCTAAAGGGATCAAAGGGTATGGGGAGAAAGCATGAAAGGGATACTGAGGTTGAATGATCAGCCATGATCTTATTGAATGGCGATGCAGGCTCGAAGAGCCGAATGGCCTGTTCCTGCACCTAATTTCTATGTTTTCTATGTTTCTATCCGAAGCAACTGAAAAATGAGTACTGCTGGTGCAGAGTTGGGATATTTGTCCAACAACTGCCCAGCAATTCCTCACGCAACTCTTATGGCTGGTAAAGGCAGGAATAGGGCCTGCTTTTGTCAGTGTAAGGTATCTATAAAGCTTAAATAAAATAGTTAAAAATCCAAAATGATGCACATACACTTAAAATGAGTTTATCCAAATATTGGCCCAGATTAAGATGTTTAAAATTATTTATCAAAAAAATAATTTTTATTGAGATTGGTGCAATGAAGGGACTTATGAATAAGTTTACAATTCTGTACATTTAGAATGATTAGAATTCTGTACATTGTATAATTATTTTGTGATTCCATTGCATATCATTAGGGAATTCTCCTCGTTAATGTTTCACGAGTCAGACGCATACTCTGGAGGTACGCCTCCGACTGCAATTCCTAACTCCGACTGAAGCCTAATGCTTTTTCATATTTACATTTCCTGGTTACTTGAATAATAGTGCACTCCTTATATGATTTCACACTTTTAAGTTAACCCTCTCACTGCTGTTCTTGTTTATCTATTGTCTCTAAACTACACTTATATACATTAATTTAAAGAGATTCACCTACCAAAATATTAGGAACATATAAAATAAAAAAGCAACGCAAAGTTTCACTTGCAACAGCAGCAATATAACATGTGTCCATCTGTTATTATTAAGTTTGGAAGAGTAGCATCTCACAGCATCCTGAATCACTGTCTTATCAACATTGGCAATCACTCATCCCAAAGAATACAGTTAAGTCAGCCTTAAGTGATAGCACTTGGTATGTACCAATGCACAGAAGAGCAAGTGATGGTGGCAGAGGAGGAGCAGAAATCTAGGTGGTATTAATACTCCTCTACTTTGCCGCAGTTTCTGAAATTAGGCAGCCATGTCAATGTGAAAGGTGATGAAAGTGTTGGCCATGCTCACATATTTTGATACGCATTTGACCAGCTCATTGCAGAGCTGAGGCTGATCTTATGCTCGCCTGGAAGGAGGCAGAGGAAGAAATTTCAAGGGTACTGCTGGCCTTTCAATAGAGGGCAGAGCTCTGCAATTGGCTACATGTTGACCCAGGGTCTGCAAAGGCACTTCCCCTCTGTCATTGAAAGATAGTTACCTCAGGAAATGCAGAATTAGTTGGTGGCACAATGTCAGGTATGGGTAATCCAGCTCTGATGCCTGCTGATCTTCTTGGCATTCCTTCTTTCATCGTATATCACCTTGATCATAATTTGATTTGCTGACCACCTGGAGACTCCTGATTGCTTTGTCATTCTGTGAACACCTGTGAAAATTTAAATAGTAAAAGCTCCTTTTTCATGCCCCTTCTTTTCTTTGCTCTTTCTACTCTATTCAAGTCCTGTAAATGCTTCAGTTACAGCTGGCTTTCTCCAATCAGCATACATAGTTTATCTCTATCTATCCTATCTGTTCCCCTTCATATCTTGAAAACTTTGATTCACATCACCCCTTAACCTTTTAAATTTTAGGGAATATGCCCCTAATTTGTTTAATCTCTCCTTGTAACTTAACCCTTGAAATCCGGGTATCATTCTAGTAAACCTATACTGCATCCTCCCAAAGCCAATATATCCTTCCTCAGGTGTGGTGCCCAGAACTGCTCTCAGTACTCCAGGTGTGGTCTAACCAGGGTTTTGTACAGCTGCAGCATAACTTCTACCCCCATGTACTCTAGTCCTCTAGATATAAAGGCCAGCATTCCATTAGCCTTTTCAATTATTTTCTGTATCTGTTCATGACATTTTAATGATTTATGTACCTGGACCTCCAAGTCGCTTTGGACCTCCATTGTTTTTAGCTTTTCATCATTTAGAAAATACCTGTTCTATCCTTTTTTGATCCATAGTGGATGACCTCACATTTGCCTACATTGAAATCCATTTGCTACAGTTTTACCCATTTAGTTAATCTGTCAATATCCCTTTGTAATGTTATGCTTTCATCTACACTGCCTGCAATGCCACTTATAGAAACATAGAAACATAGAAAATAGGTGCAGGAGTAGGCCATTCAGCCCTTATAGCCTGCACCGCCATTCAATGAGTTCATGGCTGAACATGAAACTTCAGTACCCCCTTCCTGCTTTCTCGCCATACCCCTTGATCCCCCGAGTAGTAAGGACTTCATCTAACTCCCTTTTGAATATATTTAGTGAATTGGCCTCAACTACTTTCTGTGGTAGAGAATTCCACAGGTTCACCACTCTCTGGGTGAAGAAGTTTCTCCTCATCTCGGTCCTAAATGGCTTACCCCTTATCCTTAGACTGTGACCCCTGGTTCTGGACTTCCCCAACATTGGGAACATTCTTCCTGAATCTAACCTGTCTAAACCCGTCAGAATTTTAAACGTTTCTATGAGGTCCCCTCTCATTCTTCTGAACTCCAGTGAATACAAGCCCAGTTGATCCAGTCTTTCTTGATAGGTCAGTCCCACCATCCCGGGAATCAGTCTGGTGAATCTTCGCTGCACTCCCTCAATAGCAAGAATGTCCTTCCTCAAGTTAGGAGACCAAAACTGTACACAATACTCCAGGTGTGGCCTCACCAAGGCCCTGTACAACTGTAGCAACACCTCCCTGCCCCTGTACTCAAATCCCCTCGCTATGAAGGCCAACATGCCATTTGCTTTCTTAACCATCTGCCAACCTTCAATGACTGATGTACCATGACACCCAGGTCTCGTTGCACCTCCCCTTTTCCTAATCTGTCACCATTCAGATAATAGTCTGTCTCTCTGTTTTTACCACCAAAGTGGATAACCTCACATTTATCCACATTATACTTCATCTGCCATGCATTTTCCCATTCACCTAACCTAACCAAGTCACTCTGCAGCCTCATAGCATCCTCCTCGCAGCTCACACTGCCACCCAACTTTGTGTCATGGGCAAATTTGGATATTTAACTTTCCATGCCATCATTTAAGTCGTTAATAAGTACTGTGAATAGTTGAAGCCCTAACACAGATCCCTGTGGGACAACACTCGTCACATCCTGCCAATTTGAATACCTACCCATTATCTCTACTGCCTGTCTCCTGCCGCTCAGCCAATTTCCTAACCAGGTCAATAATTTTCCCTCAATTCTGTGGTTAACCATCCCTTATGTGGGACTTTATCAAATGCCTTCTGGAAGTCCATATAAATAATATCCATAGACATTCCCCTGTCCACTACTTTAGTCACCTCCTCAAAAAATTCAAACATATTCGTTAGGCATGACCTACCTTTCACAAATCCATGCTGTCTCTCTCTGATCAACTGAAAATTTTTGAGGTGTTCAGTCACCCTATCCTTAATTTTAGACTCTAGGGGCCCGAATTTGGTGGACTTACTGCCAGTTGCCAACGAGTTTTCTCGACGGTCTCCATGTTTTCTGGGCGCTCTCCACTCCGAGCGAGTTTGATGAGGCTTTCATGCCAACGGGTTGGTTAGACCACTGCGGAGCATCCGCTGGTGTGCGCCATTGTGCAACACTGACAAAAGTCCTCCCGCCCGCTGCCTCCCGAGAATGGTCCGGGCGATCCTCTGCTTCAGCAGCAGAAGAGACCGTTGCATGGAGGCAGGTCTTACCTGAACAGTAAATATGAAGACCTGCAAGGAAAGGTTAGTGCACTTGTTTTCTTAATTTCTTTTGCAGCGATTTTGGTGGATAACTTCTGAAGGATTTGGAGAGTTTCCGTTCCACCCCCCCACCCCCCGCCTCCCTGGGCCGACTCTATCCTCGACGTAACTTTGCCGAGGATCGCATTTGCCATCCAGAATTGGCGTATAAGGCCCATTTTTTCCGCCTAGTGTGTTTTTCCCCATTTTTCCACCAAACTACCACCCAAAGTATCATCAGGATCTTAGCGGTCCTTTCGACGGTATATGGGCGGAACTTAGGTTTGACCAAACTTGGGCGCTAGCAATTTTCCGACAATAGTTGTTTGGCTAACTGGTCTAATATTGGCTAATATTTCCCTGATTTCCCTCTCTCGTCATTCTTAAATAGCAGAGTGGCATGCACAATTTTCCAATCTAAATGAACGGTTCCTGAATTGAGAGAACTTTGGAAGATTATAGTTAGGGCATCTGCAATGTGCTCACCTACTTCCTTTGGGATGGAAATCATAGACAAGCTAAAAGTAGCAGAATATTTGGGAAACAATAACCACAACATCGTCAATGTAAGGGAGAAAAAAAGTTGAGGACGGGGACACTTAACTGGCAAAAACAGGAAGGCAGAATATTATCTGAATGGTGATAGATTAGGAAAAGGGGAGGTGCAATGAGACCTGGGTGTCATGGTACATCAGTCATTGAAAGTTGGCATGCAGGTACAGCAGGCGGTGAAGGCGGCAAATGGCATGTTGGCCTTCATAGCGAGAGGATTTGTGTATCGGAGCAGGGAGGTCTTACTGCAGTTGTACAGGGCCTTGGTGAGGCCACACCTTGAATATTGTGTACAGTTTTGATCTCCTAATCTGAGGAAGGACATTCTTGCTATTGAGGGAGTGCAGTGAAGGTTCACCAGACTGATTCCCGGGATGGCAGGACTGACATATGCAGAAAGACTGGATCGACTAGGCTAATATTCACTGGAATTTAGAAGAATGAGAGGGGATCTCATAGAAACATATAAAATTCTGATGGGATTGGACAGGTTAAATGCAGGAAGAATGTTCCCAATGTTGAGGAAGTCCAGAACCAGGGGTAACAGTCTAAGGATAAGGGATAAGCCATTTAGGACCGAGATGAGGAGAAACTCCTTCACTCAGAGAATTGTGAACCAATGGAATTCTCTACCACAGAAAGTTGTTGAGGCCAGTTCGTTCGATATATTCAAAAGGGAATTAGATGTGGCCCTTATGGCTAAAGGGATCAAGGTGTATGGAGAGAAAGCAGGAATAGGGTACTGAAGTTGCATGATCAGCCATGATCATTTTGAATGGTGGTGCAGGCTCGAAGGGCCGAATGGCTTACTCCTGCACTTATTTTCTATGTTTCTATGTAAAAGCAAATTATACCAAAATAAAAAGAGGCAAATTAGGTAGAAGGAAACATTGACAATTGGAACAAACAAATCAGCATTGAACAGTGTTAAAGATGTAATGAAAAGGGTACAATCAAACACATTCCAGTCAGAAAAAATAAGAGTTTATCAAAGGCTGAACAGTGAGATTAGATTAATGTTGAAACTAAAAAAGCATTTAGTATTTACAGAGTAGGTAATATAAAGATGAAAACCAGTAGAAACATGAACAATATAAGAAAGCTACAAAAGAAAAATTAGAACTACGAAGAGGGAATAAAAAATAAAACTAACAAGATGCATAAAGGGCAATTAAAAGGATTTCTATATGTATATCATAAGTATAAGAGAAATCAAACGATGAAGGAGGCGAGGTTGTAGTAGAGAGCGAGAGAATTATAGAGATACTAAATAAGTGCTTTACCTCAGTTTTAACAGAGGAGGGTTTGTAGAACGAGCAGAGCTAGTGTAGAAGAGCTCATCGAGGTTATTATTCAATGATAAATGGTACTAAAGAAGTTACTCAGAGAGAAGATGGGAAGCAGAATCGGGCAGTATGTATGATAGGTGGTTGATCTGCTACCACTTTTCATCCCTTTACAAGTGAAGATTAGCCCCTGTGGCTTTGTGGAAAAAAACGTAGTGCAGACTTGATGGGATGAATATTGTTTTTCCATGGTATAACATGCTACATAGCACCTTATTGTGTCCTCAGAACTTCCTAATGCACTTCACAACCAATAAATTACTTTTGAAATGACACCGTTTTTAAGTTGATAGTATGATGTTATAGCACTGTTTAAAACTGTTATATATAGAATAGTGAGATTTTAATTGCTAAACTAATTTACTTCTTATTGTGTCTGTTCCACACAGACAGTCAAGAACAAGTATGCTCTTCGGGTGAAGTGAGATTAGGAGGCAGTGGATAATTGGACATGGGTGTACATGGGTGCTATTCAATTCTAATTTAGAAGTCAAACTTTCTATCCTTAGTTTTATAGGATAGTTTGATTTTATATTATTATTTAGTTAAATAACAACATTTATAGCAACTTAGGAAGCAGAGAAGTAGAGATTGTTTGGAGCAAAGAGTTTGTCTGAAGTACAGGCATCGGAGCTGGGAGATGCAGAAGTTTAATTTTTCTTATACAGTGAGGCAATACAGTGCCAGCACTTGTGGGAGGATGTTATTACCAAGGCAGTTTCCATTATAAATGTGGACAAAGGAATGCAAAAATGTTGACAGAAAAGTGTGGCAAAAACATGAAAATTGGAAGTAAGGTTTTGTGTACATGAAGCGCATATAGACATAAGGATCCCAAAAATGTCTCAGATTGAAATTCTGGTCACTATGCTGGGATAGTTCTCAACCATGCCCTCTGTATTTTGCTGGATGAATGGGATGGCACCTTATTATATAAGTCCGCAGGTACAAGCACCACTTTGGGCGTATTTTCAGCACCCTGTGAGAGTGTGGTTAGGAATTAATTAATTTGTGTAGGAATATATTAATGAATTAATGTTTATGTGTGGAAACCTGTTGATGAATTCATGCTTAGGAATGTGTATATAAGGAATATGGGCGGGCTCTCTCATGTGGACTTGTGAACTGTGACCTTGACTGGAGACAGCACGGTCTGAACAAAGGAGGTGAGGTTGCTTTTGAAATGCCCCATGGACGGACGTCATTGGGCGAGGCCGGTGCAAGAGCAAGGAGAACCAATCGGAGGGTGATCATGCAGCTTGGAAACCAATCACCGGGCTCAACCGGGAGATTGGATAAAAGAAGCCAGTCAAGCTCTGAGAAGACACAACAGAGAAGGAAGGAATGATGAGCTAGAAAGGACATAAAGATGCAAGGAGGTGAACACGCCACGGGGTCACAACGCGTGAAGTCCGAGTCAGCGTGCTCCGCCGTTCATGTTTAAATGGGAAGTAAAGCCTGCATAAAACATAAGAACATAAGAACATAAGAATTAGGAACAGGAGTAGGCCATCTAGCCCCTCGAGCCTGCTCCGCCATTCAGCAAGATCATGGCTGATCTGGCCGTGGACTCAGCTCCAATTACCAGCCCGCTCCCCATAACCCTTAATTCCCTTATTGGTTAAAAATCTATCTATCTGTGACTTGAATACATTCAATGAGCTAGCCTCAACTGCTTCCTTGGGCAGAGAATTCCACAGATTCACAACCCTCTGGGAGAAGAAATTCCTTCTCAACTCGGTTTTAAATTGGCTCCCCTGTATTTTGAGGCTGTGCCCCCTAGTTCTAGTCTCCCCGACCAGTGGAAACAACCTCTCTGCCTCTATCTTGTCTATCCCTTTCATTATTTTAAATGTTTCTATAAGATCACCCCTCATCCTTCTGAACTCCAACGAGTAAAGACCCAGTCTACTCAATCTATCATCATAAGGTAACCCCCTCATCTCCGGAATCAGCCTAGTGAATCGTCTCTGTACCCCCTCCAAAGCCAGTATATCCTTCCTTAAGTAAGGTGACCAAAGCTGCACGTAGTACTCCAGGTGCGGCCTCACCAATACCCTATACAGTTGCAGCAGGACCTCCCTGCTTTTGTACTCCATCCCTCTCGCAATGAAGGCCAACATTCCATTCGCCTTCCTGATTACCTGCTGCACCTGCAAACTAACTTTTTTGGGATTCATGCACAAGGACCCCCAGGTCACTCTGCACTGCAGCATGTTGTAATTTCTCCCCATTCAAATATTATTCCCTTTGACTGTTTTTTTTCCAAGGTGGATGACCTCACACTTTCCGACATTGTATTCCATCTGCCAAACCTTAGCCCATTCACTTAACCTATCTAAAGCTCTTTGCAGCCTCTCTAGTGTCCTCCACAACCCGCTTTCCCACTAATCTTTGTGTCATCTGCAAATTTTGTTACACTATACTCTGTCCCCTCTTCCAGGTCATCTATGTATATTGTAAACAGTTGTGGTCCCAGCACCGATCCCTGTGGCACACCACTAACCACCGATTTCCAACCCGAAAAGGACCCATTTATCCCGACACTCTGCTTTCTGTTAGCCAGCCAATTCTCGATCCATGCTAATACATTTCCACTGACTCCGCGTACCTTTATCTTCTGCAGTAACCTTTTGTGTGGCACCTTATCGAATGCCTTTTGAAAATCTAAAGACACCACATCCATCGGTACACCTCTATCCACCATGCTCGTTATATCCTCAAAGAATTCCAATAAATTAGTTAAACATGATTTCCCCTTCATGAATCCATGCTGCGCCTGCTTGATTGCACTATTCCTATCTAGATGTCCCGCTATTTCTTCCTTAATGATAGTTTCAAGCATTTTCCCCACTACAGATGTTAAACTAACCGGCCTATTTTTACCTGCCTTTTGTCTGCCCCCTTTTTTAAACAGAGGTGTTACATTAGCTGCTTTCCAACCTGATGGTACCTCCCCAGAATCCAGAGAATTTGGGTAGATTATAACGATGGCATTTGCTATAACTTCCGCCATCTCTTTTAATACCCTGAGATGCATTTCATCAGGACCAGGGGACTTGTCTACCTTGAGTCCCATTAGCCTGTCCAGCACTACCCCGCTAGTGATATTGATTGTCTCAAGGTCCTCCCTTCCCACATTCCTGTGACCAGCAATTTCTGGCATGGTTTCTGTGTCTTCCACTGTGAAGACCGAAGCAAAATAATTGTTTAAGGTCTCAGTCATTTCCACATTTCCCATTATTAAATCCCCCTTCTCATCTTCTAAGGGACCAACATTTACTTTAGTCACTCTTTTCCGTTTTATATATCTGTAAAAGCTTTTACTATCCGTTTTTATGTTTTGCGCAAGTTTACCTTCGTAAATATATCTTTCCTTTCTTTATTGCTTTCTTAGTCATTCTTTGCTGTCGTTTAAAATTTTCCCAATCTTCTATTTTCCCACTAACCTTGGCCACCTTATACGCATTGGTTTTTAATTTGATACTCTCCTTTATTTCCTTGGTTATCCACGGCTGGTTATCCCTTCTCTTACCGCCCTTCTTTTTCACTGGAATATATTTTTGTTGAGCACTATGAAAGAGCTCTTAAAAGTCCTCCACTGTTCCTCAATTGTGCCACCATTTTGTCTGTGTCTGTGTTTCCAGTCTGTGTTAGCCAACTCTGCCCTCATCCCACTGTAGTCCCCTTAGTCCCCTTTGTTTAAGCATAGTACGCTCGTTTGAGACACTACTTCCTCACCCTCAATCTGTATTACAAATTCAACCATACTGTGATCACTCATTCCGAGAGGATCTTTTACTAGGAGATCGTTTATTTTTCCTGTCTCATTACACAGGACCTGATCTAAGATAGCTTGCTCCCTTGTAGGTTCTGTTACATACTGTTCTAAGAAACAATCCCGTATGCATTCTATGAATTCCTCCTCCAGGCTACCCCGTGCGATTTAATTGACCAATCGATATGTAGGTTAAAATCCCCCATGATTACTGCCGTTCCTTTTTCACATGCCTCCATTATTCCCTTGATTATTGCCCGCCCCACCGTGAAGTTATTATTTGGGGGCCTATAAACTACGCCCACCAGTGACTTTTTCCCCTTACCATCTCTATTTCTCCACCCACAATGATTCAACATTTTGTTCATTCGAGCCAATATCGTCTCTCACAACTGCCCTGATATCATCCTTTATTAACAGAGCTCCTTTCCCTTCTTGTCTATCTTTCCGAACATATTAATTACTGCCTAGGTTTGTTCAAATAGATGCATTCATGTGTTTAATAAATCTTTCCAAATTGTCATAAGTGAAGTAGTCTCGCTGTCAATTTCATGCCAGTCGAAGGCAGTAAAATTACTCTTAAATTACTTACACCCATCTGCCAATGCCAGCCAGAAATTCTGGATTAGGGAGTCCCCACCCTGACTGGGGTTCCACTGCATACAAAGCAAACAGGAACAATATAAGAAACCCACAAAAAGAAAGATGTGAAATTTCTTGAATTCAGCACTGGTGAAGCACGGCCCATTGTCGCTGACTCGGACATCAGGCAAGCTGTGCGTGGCAAACATGGCTCATAGGCTTTCAATGGTGGCTGTGGACATTATTGCACATTCAATCCATTTTGAGTAAGCCTCCACGACAAGCAAAAACATTTTGCCTAGAAATGGGCCCGCATAGTCTACATGGATGCTCGACCACGGTTTGGATGGCCACGACCACAAACTTAGCAGTGCATTGCTCAGCTGAGAGCAAGTGTTGCACTGGCGCATGCATGACTCTAAATCTGAGTCGATGTCGGGCCCCCACACATGGGATCTGGCTATGGCTTTCATCATTATGATGCCTGGGTGGGTGTTGTGCAGTTCACATATGAATGTGTCTCTGCCTTTCTTGGGCAAGCCCATGCGATTGCCCCACAATAGACAGTCCACCTGCAGGGACAACTCGTCTTTGTGTCTATGGAATGGCTTAATCGCCTCCTGCATCTCCGCTGGGACACTGGACCAGCTCCCGTGGAGGATACAGTTTTTTACCAAGGACAGTAAAGGATCCTGGCTGGTCCAGGTCCTGATCTGCCGGGCCGTAACGGGGGACTTCTTGTTCTCAAATGCCTCCATGACCATGAGCAAGTCTGCTGGCTGTGCCATTTCCACCCCGATGTTGGGCAATGGCAGCCGACTGAGAGCATCTGCGCAGTTCTCTGTGCCCGGTCTGTGGCGGATTACATTGTATGCCAACAGCATGAGTGCCCATCTTTGGATGTGGACAGAGACATTGGTATTAATCCCTTTGCTCTCAGAAAACAGCAATACGAGCGGCTTGCGGTCAGTTTCAAGCTCAAACATGAGGCCAAATAAGTACTGGTGCATTTTTTTTATCCCGTAAATGCACGCCAGAGCCTCTTTTCAACCATGCTGTGGGCCCTTTCGGCCGTGGAAAAACTCCTGGATGTATTAGCGACCGGTTGGAAAATCCCTGATTCGTTACCCTGTTGTAACACACACCCGACTCCGTATGACGACGCATCGCAAGCTAGCACTAATCGTTTAAATGGGTTATGCAGGATAAGCAGTTTGTTAGAATACAAAAGATTCCTGGCTTTCTTAAATGCAGCCTCTTGTGAATTCCTCCACAGCCAGTCATCTCCCTTGCGCAGTAGCGCATGTAGGGGTTCTAGCAGGGTGCTTAACCCAGGTAGGAAATGACTGAAATAGTTAAGGAGTCCCAGGAACCACTGCAGCTCCGTCACGTTTTGTGGTCACGGCACGTTCTTCTTGATGGCCTCCATCTTGGCGTCGGTGGGTCTGATGCCATCTGCTGTGATTCTCTTTCCCAAGAATTCACGTCCTGTGCCAGGAAAACACACTTTGAGCGTTTCAACCTGAGCCCCACGCGATCCAACCAACTAAGAACCTCCTCCAGATTCTTCAAGTGCTCCATGGTGCCCCGACCTGTGACCAATATGTCGTCCTGGAAGACCACTGTACAAGGAACTGACTTTAGCAGGCTCTCCGTGTTCTGCTGGATGATTGCCACAGCCGACCGAATCTCGAACGGGCATGTGTTGTAGATAAACAGACCTTTATGCGTGTTGATGCAGGTGAGGCCTTTCGAAGACTCCTCCAGCTCCTGCGTCATGTCCAGCTTGGTGAATGTCATCCCTCCAGCCAGGCTTGCAAATAGGTCGTCTGCCTTGGGTAGTGGGTACTGGTCCTGCAGCGAAAAACGGTTAATCGTTACTTTATAGTCTCCACAAATTCTAACCGTGCTGTCCTCCTTGAGTACCGGGACAATCGGACTGGCCCAGTCATTGAATTCCACCGGTGCGATGATGCCTTCTCGCTGCAGTCTGTCCAGCTCAATTTCCACTTTTCACGCATCATCTACGGTACCGCCCAAGCCTTGTGGTGGATGGGTCGCATACCGGAAACCAAATGGATTTGCACTTTCGCCCCCGAGAAGCTTCCAATGCTGGCTCGAATAATGATGGGAACTTGCTCAGAACCTGGGTACATGAGGCATCGTCGACGGACAAAAGCGCTTGGATGTCATCCCAGTTCCAGCGGATTTTTCCCAGCCAGCTTCTGTCAAACAATGTGGGACCATCCCCTTGTACAATCTACAGCGGGAGTTTGTGTACTGCTCTGTCGTAGGAGACTTTGACTTCTGCACTGCCAATTACAGGGATTAGTGATTAGTTCTTGGTGTAAGTCCTTAGTTTGGTGTGAATGGGGCTGAGCTTGGGCCTGTGTGCCTTATTTCCCCACAGCCTATCGAAGGCCTTTTTACTCATTATGGACTGAATCGCCCCGCTCCACCACCCATGTCCAGCTCCATAGATATTGGAATGCCGTTCAGTTCAACTTTTAACATTATTGGTGGGCATTTGGTAGTGAACTTGTTTACCCCGTACACGTCTGCCTCCTCAGTATGAGTCTCCAATTCAGCCTGATCCACTGTAGATCGATTTTCCTCTGCAACGTGGTGCTTTGCAGGGTTTGCAGGGTTTGCAGCTCACCTGTACATTTGTTGGAGGTGTTCCATTGTTCTGCAACCATTGCACGCATAGTGCTTAAAGCGGCATTGATAGGGCCAATGATCACCTCCGCAGCGCCAACAGGGTGTTAACTGCCTTGCATTAACAGTTGATGGTGAACTCTGGGTCAATTGAGGTCAGGCCACAGCAGCCGGCGTGTACGTTCTGCCATGTACATTTCTGCTCAAAACCGACGTTACTTTATGCACGGTACTGACCGAAACAAAACCGACGTTACTTTATGCACGGTACTGACCGAAACAAAACCGACATTACTTTATGCACGGTACTGACCGAAACAAAACCGACGTTACTTTATGCACGGTACTGGCCGAAACAAAACCGACGTTACTTTATGCACGGTACTGGCCGAAGCTTCTTTGTTCTGTGAAATCTGATTGGTGTTGTCGCTGGTGGACATAAATGCCTGGGCTATCGTTATGGCTTTACTCAGATTCAGAGTTTCTACAGTCAACAGATTGTGAAGGATTGTCTCATGTCCGATGCCCAGTACAAAAAAGTCTCTGAGCATTTGTTCTAGGAATCCCTCAAACTCACAATGTCCTGCGAGGCGCCTTAGTTCTGCGACATAGCTCGCCACTTCCTGTCCCTCTGATCGTTGACACGTGTAAAACCGATACCTCGCCATCAAAATGCTTTCCTTAGGATTTAGGTGCTCTGGACCAGCGTACACAATTCTTCGTAGGATTTCTGTGTTGGTTTCGCCAGGGCCAGGAGATTCTTCATGAGGCCATAGGTTGTTGCCCCACAGACAGTTAGGAGGATCGCCCTGTGTTTGGTAGCGTTCTCGTCCCAGCTCGTTGGCCACAAAGTATTGGTCGAGTCTCTCCACGAAGGCCTCCCAATCGTCCCCTTCTGAGAACGTCTCCAGGATGCCGACTATTCGTTGCATTTTCGCACGGTTGTTCGTTACTTCGTCGCCAATTGCTACACTCATAATAAAGGGTGAGGCTGAGTACCGTGTGTAATGAGCAAGTGTGACCATAGCTCCTTTAATAAGATTCCAGAGTGCCGGTACCTCGTGGGTGGCCTGCTTATATACTGTGCTCCCAAGGGATGCTGGGATCCCTTGGGACTCCAACAGGTGGGCCCTCTGGTGGTCAGGTGTAATGCAGGCTACAAAGGGTTAAATACATAACACTTCACAACCTGGCAATCATGAGGGGCCAACCGCTGGAGGTCGATCCAACAGTAGCACCTCAGGAGGAGGTGCAGCAGGAGGAGGAGGACGCACAGGAGGAGGAGGAGGACCAGGATGCACATTGCCAGCCACCCAGGAGGCATGGTTGCCATCCCAACCCAGCAAGGGGAGTGCAGACCCGACTCATCACTGCTCATTTCCAATGAGTTAATGCCCACATCACCCTTCATCTGTGCTTTTCCATGGCCATTTCAATAAGTCCTTTCTTACATCATTGCCCACCATCAAATGATACACATGCCCAGATATGGGAAAACAAAATAAAGATTTATTACATAATAAAGAAAGGTGCAAAAAACATATACAAAATCATTTCTCACCCTTGTGCACCTCCTTATAACCCCTCTTACACAAACCTACCCTGCTACTATGCCACAGTGTCTCCCCTGTGGCTGTGTTTCCTGTGTAGAAACTACAGATATCCTCCTAGGATGCCCTTGATCAGCTCTGGCCCTGGAAGGGCCGGCTGGAGACTGGACAGCACCCTCCTTGAAGGGTTTAGTCGGTCTTGGCTTGGGCAACTCCATGCTTGGAGGCAATGGTGGAGTGACAGGTCTGGGGTCAGCAATATTGTGATCCTGAGAGAACGCAGCATCAGGATTCTGGTCCGAGAAGCCTGCGTCACTCTCCAGGGGTGGCACATTACCACCACCACCAATCTGAGGGAGCACAGGTCGGTGCTGTGGCACCACACCGGAAGGTCCTCCGTGGCCGTGGTGGACCCAGCCACAAAGGCATCACTGAGGTGTCAGGTGGCATCCAGCTTAGGCTGCATGAGAGCAGCCACCAGAGATGACAGCATTTAGATGCTCCGTGGCCTGTTGCCCAGAGTACATAAGAGCTTTCTGAGCATCCAGGGCGCAACCATCCTCTCCAACGCAGACTCAGATGCTCGTTCACTTGTGCCTGTGCTGTAATGGCAGCTGCCACATCCCCAACGAGTCATGGCATCACAGCTGGATCCGCACGGTCTCTCTGGGAGTCCACCATTGCCTGCAACTGGCAATGATGGGCTCCATGGTGTGCGCAGAGCTGTCGTCAATGCGGGAGGCAGACTCCTCCACGCTCCTGACCACTTCCGACAGCCTCTCCGACAACCTTGTCACTGCCCCCAACATCTGGGAATGCATGGTCTCCACCCTTCTTTCATAAGCCCCAACATCGATTGACTCATCTGAGTCCTCTTCAGCGGAACTCCCATACATACTCGCCCCCTGGAGAGATGGCACCAGAGGTTCCCTTTGCCCCTCACCATGGTGCAGCCCGCTAGGCCCCGGTGCAACACCCAGTGCAGGCCCCTCTGCTATGTCGACTAGATCCGACCGCATACTCCCAGTATCTGGCGCGTGTGACTGTAGGAAGCAGTGACGTGGTGCTGCCAGCATTGTCCCCCTCTTCCACTGCCTCATCTGATATGGCGCCAACAGATGGAATGGGCTCCAGGCTCCAGCCCCCAATGTCCTCCAGGTATCAGGATCGCCATGGCTGCCATTGCCCTCCTGGCTGCCCTCTAGGCCTCGCCTCTCAGTCTCAACATTCTCCTCTCCCTGGCGTTGGCTGCCACTGCCCTCAAAGCTGTCGCCCTGGCTTGCCCTCCCACTAGCACCGGCACTAGGACCCTCGCCTTAGCTCTCACTTGGCCTCTCATCTGCAAGCATAAATGGCACAAGGGCTACCGTGAGGGGGAGGTAGGGGATTGACGCATGGAGGCTGCAACTAGCAGACTTTCAGATGGAAAACTGCAAATGTAATGCCCCTATTTAAAAAAGGAGGCAGACAAATAGCAGGAAACTGTAGACCAGTTAGCCCAACATCTGTGGTTGGGAAAATGTTGGAGTCCATTATTAAGAGAAGGTGGGAAATGAGAGAAGGATTAACGAGAGGCTCACAGATGGAAGTTGGTGGAACAGGTACTCCCTTTCATCAAACTAATGATGTCGTTCATCCTTTTTCGGCATTGAGTGGCGGTGCGATCATGAATGGAGGTCCCTGAGACCTCCACAGCTATCTCTCTCCATGCATTTTCAAACACTTCCCGAGTCGGTCTGCCTGCATCGGGGTACAGGAGTCGCCTCATTCTCTCCACAGCCTGCATGAGTGTCTCCAGCTCGGCATCTGAGAAATGGGTTGCCCTCCTTGCTGCAGGTGCAGCAGCCATGGCCTTCACTGAAAAGCCTTTCCTCCTCAGGGTCTAATTTCAAACCCTGGTCTTTAAGAAGGCCAAGGAGAAGCTGGCTCGTTAACACCAAATCACCGGAAGGTGAATTTCCCCGTCTAAATTGCACTCCACACTCCCCACCCACACCGTGCAAACTGATGATTCCCGCCGGACAATACTGCTGGCCAGCCATAAAAAAAAAATCACTGAATTTCGATCGAATGGCCACTGCAACCATGGCAGTCAAAAAGCGATAGGTGCGCCCCGTTTTGGACAGACCTGAATTTCTACCTCTCTGTTTATACTCTATCAAAATCTTTCCTAATTTTAAAGACCTTTATTAGGTCACCCCTCTACCTTCTCTTTAGACCCAGCGTGTTCATCTTTTCCTGATAGGTATAAGCTCATAGTTCTGGTATCATCCTTGTAAATCTTTTTCGCACCCTCTCCAGGGCCTCAATATCCTTTTTATAATTATGGTGATCAGAACTGCACACAATACTCCATGTGTGGTCTAACCAAGGTTTGTTACAAGTTTTGCATAATTTCTGTACCGTTCAATTCTATTCCTCTAGAAATAAACCCTCGTGCTTGGTTTGCTTTTTTATGGCCTTATTAACCTGCATCACTACTTTTAGTCATTTGTGTATTTGTATTACCAGATCCCTTTGCTCCTCTACCCCGTTTAGATTCTTATTTTCCAAATAACGTGTGACCTCCTTATTTTTCTTACCAAAATGTAATACCTCATACTTATCTATGTTGAAATTCATTTGCTAATTATGCCCATTCTGCAAGTTTATTAATGCCTTCTTGTAATTTGTTGCAATCCTCCTCAGTATTGACTTTCCCCCCAAATTTTAAGAAAATAAAAGAAAGACTTGGATTTATATAGCACCTTTCACGACCACCGGACGTCTCAAAGCGCTTTACAGGAGTGCAGTCAAAGGGATGAACCCGAGACTCCTGTGAGTGAATGGACAGGGAGTGAGCCAGGCCTGGGGAGTGAGCCAGGCACAGGGAGTGAACGGCCGGGCTTGGGGATTGAGCCAGGCCCGGGATTAGTGCCGGTGCAGTGAGGTTGGGGCTGAGGCACATTGTTTGATCAGCACAGCGTGAGCTCTACCTGCAACCAGTCATGCTATCCAACCATCTGACTGTTTGATCCTGTTGCAAAGGAGTGGCGAGAGATTGTAGAGGGACATGATCGGGGCCCAGGAGAGGCGTGAGTTCGGGGCTAGAAGAGGCGAGGGCCCAGGGGCAGCACGGACCAGCCCACACTGCGATATGTGTGCGCACTAGGTCCGTGCAGCAGAGCAAGTCTCCAGTCGTCTTGGTTAATTCTTGCCATTGGACCAAGACCTAGCTCTGTTAAGCCCGTGTGGTGGCTGGTGTGCAATGGCCACCCCATGTTAAAAAAATCCACGCACAGGCATCTTCCACCCTTCAGGATGTAGTTCAGGACCTGGAATATTAGGTCCTTCATTGAAACACCTGTGAACTCATCCCTTTTTGGCATGGAAGCAAGTCATCCTCGTTTTGAGGGACTGCCTATGATGATCATGATTTAATAAAGGTGGCAGCCAATTTTTGCACACAAGCAAGCTCCCAGAAACAGCAATGTGGTAATGAACAGATAATCTGTTTTTGTTATGTTGATTGAGGGATAAATTTTGGCCAGGACACCAGGGATAACTCCCCTGCTCTTCTTTGAAATTGTGCCATGGGATCTTTTATGTCCACTTGAGAGCAGATGGGGCCTTGGTTTAACAACTCATCCGAAAGACGGCACCTCCAACAGTGCAGCGCTCCCTCAGTACTGCACTGGAGTGTCAGCCAAGATTTTTGTGCTCAAGTCCCTGGAGTGCTCCCCACTGAGCCACAGCTGACACTGTCAAACTGTAAGATCATTTCTACTGTAAGATAATTTATGCTGTAAATTGCTTGTAGCACCTCTGAAGGTTCTGAAGTAATGGGATGCTTCTCCATTTAGCATTTCTATCAAGTTAAAAGAAAGTTTAACTTGAAAAAGTGAACGATTTCATCGGAATGTGCACAATTATTCCCCCAAAACAAATATAAATATCATTGCATAATTGCAAAAACCTGTTATCTCTTGCCAGAATTTATTAAGACCAAAACGCATGGTAAATTTAAAAATCTGCATGCAAATAGTTAGCAGTTATTTCATCACATCTTCTGTTTTAGCAGTTGCACAATTTCAAAAGAGCTGAGTTGCATTTAACATGGATTGATAACATGTAATGTAGAGTTTTGTCTTAAGCTAGCAAAATCAATGTAATGTTGAAATAAAAAGGGAAAATGTTGAAATAAAAACAGAAAATGTTGCAAAAATGGAGTTTGGTGGGTTGGGGTAGTGGGAGGCAGGGATTTCAAGGTTGTCAGACTAGAGGAGATTACAGAGACAGAGAGGGGTGAGACCATGAATGAATTTAAACATGAGCTGAGAATTTTAAGTTTGAGGTGTTGAGGGACCAGAAGGAACTGTAGCTCAGTGAGAGGTGAGGATTTCAGCAGCAGATGGGCTGAGGTAGCATCTTTGTGATGGAGAGTTTATGGGATTACCAGCTTAGTTTAAGGTCAAATAAGACTGCAAGTTTGCAAACAGTCTTTTTCAGTTAGAGATGGTGGTTGCGGCGAGAGATGGAATTACATTGAGTTTATTAACTGTGCAAAGCTTTGCTGAAGATTTTTCTCACATTGAATGCAATGTCAATATGTGATCCTGAATTAACTTTGGATTGTAGTTTATGCTAAGATTATGTTAAGATAGTGGCTCCCTGGCTTGGCAGTACCACAATTAGCGGAGCAAACTGCAAGCTCAAAATTCAATGATATACTGAAGATGATAGATCAAAGGAAATCCAAAAAGTTGTTGCTCCTGTCGAGCTGAAAATATCACTTAATAGCTGTGAGACTTAAGTAGCTTTTACTTGCAGTAAATTCTAACGTCACAACAACATGAGGTAAGAACTCGGCTGGTCACGATGGGCTGGATTTTGCCGGCGCTCAGAGGGCGAGTTCGGAGGCGGGTCCACTGTCAAAATCTAAAAGATCGACAGCGGGGTGGAATCCCGCTCTGAATCCGCCTCCTTGTAAGTTTCACAAGTGTCGGTCTGCATGCGCTTTGCAGACCCGGAACTAAGCAATTGAGATAGTTAAGAGGTTTAAAGGTAGTTCAACTGCATTTTACCACCGACTAACCATTTTTCTAACTTTATCACAAGGTTCACATCGCTTGGGGATCATATCAGTTAAGTACGTCGAGTTATCAACAACTCTCCATTGCTTTGAATAGGTAAAAGCTGCAAAAGTGGTATAAAAGCTACCATTTCACAGCTGTTCAATTTCTAATCTTAGAAACATAGAAAATAGGTGCAGGAGCAGGCCATTCAGCCCTTCTAGCCTGCACCGCCATTCAATGAGTTCATGGCTGAACATGAAACTTCAGTACCCCCTTCCTGCTTTCTCGCCATAACCCTTGATCCCCTGAGTAGTAAGGACTTCATCTAACTCCCTTTTGAATATATTTAGTGAATTGGCCTCAACTACTTTCTGTGGTAGAGAATTCCACAGGTTCACCACTCTCTGGGTGAAGAAGTTTCTCCTCATCTCGGTCCTAAATGGCTTACCCCTTATCCTCAGACTGTGACCCCTGGTTCTGGACTTCCCCAACATTGGGAACATTCTTCCTGCATCTAACCTGTCTAAACCCGTCAGAATTTTAAACATTTCTATGAGGTCCCCTCTCATTCTTCTGAACTCCAGTGAATACAAGCCCAGTTGATCCAGTCTTTCTTGATAGGTCAGTCCCGCCATCCCGGGAATCAGTCTGGTGAATCTTCGCTGCACTCCCTCAATAGCAAGAATGTCCTTCCTCAAGTTAGGAGACCAAAACTGTACACAATACTCCAGGTGTGGCCTCACCAAGGCCCTGTTCAACTGTAGCAACACCTCCCTGCCCCTGTATTCAAATCCCCTCGCTATGAAGGCCAACATGCGATTTGCTTTCTTAACCGCCTGCTGTACCTGCATGCTAACCTTCAATGACTGATGTACCATGACACCCAGGTCTCGTTGCACCTTCCCTTTTCCTAATCTGTCACCATTCAGATAATAGTCTGTCTCTCTGTTTTTACCACCAAAGTGGATAACCTCACATTTATCCACATTATACTTCATCTGCCATGCATTTGCCCACTCACCTAACCTATCCAAGTCACTCTGCAGCCTAATAGCATCCTCCTCGCAGCTCACACTGCCACCCAACTTAGTGTCATCCGCAAATTTGGAGATACTGCATTTAATCCCCTCGTCTAAATCATTAATGTACAATGTAAACAGCTGGGGCCCCAGCACAGAACCTTGCGGCACCCCACTAGTCACTGCCTGCCATTCTGAAAAGTACCCGTTTACTCCTACTCTTTGCTTCCTGTCTGACAACCAGTTCTCAATCCACGTCAGCACACTACCCCCAATCCCATGTGCTTTAACTTTGCACATTAATCTCTTGTGTGGGACCTTGTCGAAAGCCTTCTGAAAGTCCAAATATACCACATCAACTGGTTCTCCTTTGTCCACTTTACTGGAAACATCCTCAAAAAATTCCAGAAGATTTGTCAAGCATGATTTCCCTTTCACAAATCCATGCTGACTTGGACCTATCATGTCACCATTTTCCAGATGCACTGCTATGACATCCTTAATAATTGATTCCATCATTTTACCCACTACTGAGGTCAGGCTGACCGCTCTATAATTCCCTGTTTTCTCTCTCCCTCCTTTTTTAAAAAGTGGGGTTACATTGGCTACCCTCCACTCCATAGGAACTGATCCAGAGTCAATGGAATGTTGGAAAATGACTGTCAATGCATCCGCTATTTCCAAGGCCACCTCCTTAAGTACTCTGGGATGCAGTCCATCAGGCCCTGGGGATTTATCGGCCTTCAATCCCATCAATTTCCCCAACACAATTTCCCGACTAATAAAGATTTCCCTCAGTTCCCCCTCCTTACTAGACCCTCTGACCCCTTTTATATCCGGAAGGTTGTTTGTATCCTCCTTAGTGAATACCGAACCAAAGTACTTGTTCAATTGGTCTGCCATTTCTTTGTTCCCCGTTATGACTTCCCCTGATTCTGACTGCAGGGGACCTACGTTTGTCTTTACTAACCTTTTTCTCTTTACATACCTATAGAAACTTTTGCAATCCACCTTAATGTTCCCTGCAAGCTTCTTCTCGTACTCCATTTTCCCTGCCCTAATCAAACCCTTTGTCCTCCTCTGCTGAGTTCTAAATTTCTCCCAGTCCCCAGGTTCGCTGCTATTTCTGGCCAATTTGTATGCTACTTCCTTGGCTTTAATACTATCCCTGATTTCCCTAGATAGCCACGGTTGAGCCACCTTCCCTTTTTTATTTTTACGCCAGACAGGAATGTACAATTGTTGTAATTCATCCATGCGGTCTCTAAATGTCTGCCATTGCCCATCCACAGTCAACCCCCTAAGTATCATTCGCCAATCTATCCTAGCCAATTCACACCTCATACCTTCAAAGTTACCCTTCTTTAAGTTCTGGACCATGGTCTCTGAATTTACTGTTTCATTCTCCATCCTAATGCAGAATTCCACCATATTATGGTCACTCTTCCCCAAGGGGCCTCGCACAATGAGATTGCTAATTAATCCTCTCTCATTACACAACACCCAGTCTAAGATGGCCTCCCCCCTAGTTGGTTCCTCAACATACTGGTCTCGAAAACCATCCCTTATGCACTCCAGGAAATCCTCCTCCACCGTATTGCTTTCAGTTTGGCTAGCCCAATCTATGTGCATATTAAAGTCACCCATTATAACTGCTACACCTTTATTGCATGCACCCCTAATTTCCTGTTTGATGCCCTCCCCAACATCCCTATTACTGTTTGGAGGTCTGTACACAACTCCTACTAACGTTTTTTGCCCTTCAGGATTTGGAAAAGACTTTTCAGCTTTATGCCTTTTGCAAGTGTTTGGAGTAAACTCTCTATACACTGTCACCTCCTTGGAACAACATATCTCACCATTGACAGATCACTTCTATCATTTCAACTTCAGCTGCCATCTATTTCAGTGGCATTGGTGCTCTTGAAATAACTCACTTTGGTCCTCAGAATCCCACCATGATCAGCCCCAACACCAATATCATCAGGTACACCATCATCACCAGGCACACCAGCAGCACCAACAACAAATTTCTCCGCGATCACCTGATGGTGCACAGGACACAGGGTATCAGCACCTGTCCGCATTGCTGTCCGGGAAGTCAGGGATGGCCTCGCCATGGCCAGATTTACTTCAATTGATGCTGTACGCCCTGGCTGTCACATGATCCACCAGTTTGGCACCACCCCACATCAGCACCATAAAGCAGCCTGCAATGCCCAAACCATTCCTTTCACACTTATCACCATTGTGCGGTGGGGATGGGGGTGGTGCGGGGGGGCCTTATGTCTTACCGTTCACTGTAACTCACTAAGCCACTTCCAAAGGTGCACACAAATCTTTTATGGCAGAGTGTTCAAAATAAAGATTTCAATGTTTGACAACACATTAGCAGAAACTCTGCATAAACATTGGCTAAAAGACCCAAGTATCTACCCTTGTGTGTTGTTAGGTTGTATGATTAGACAAGGATGAGGTTGAGTGTGAGGGATGGCTTGTGAGATAGGAATATGATAATGTCGAGAGAGAGGGATGAGTGGAGGTGCAAGCTAAGTTGGTGTGAGTAAGGATGTGCAGGGGTTTGGAAGTTGTAGGACTAGAGGAGATTGCAGAGACAGAGAGGGAAGCTAGAGAAATAGGGATGTGATGAGTGGCATAGCAGGATAAGGTTGAGTATGGCTTTGCAATAATGTTTCATGATCTATTGAGATCATTGAAAGGTTTGCGCTACTGCAGTCGTATCCTCCTGACGATATCCCTGCTAGTTCCCTCCTGTACAATGTGCAACCAGGCTGCATTGGTGTCCTGGGGAGGTCTCTTCCACTCATTGGAAGGGAAGAGCACCTCCCTGTGTGCTGTAACTCCTTCCGTAATCATATGGAGAGAGACATGGGTGAGCCTGGATGCAGCTGTGCACCTCTATGCGGTGCTTGTCAGTGTTTGCAGCATCCCAATAGATCATTGATAGCACAATTGTCAAAATTAATGTGGGCATGGCCCATTTAAGTAAACCGGCTGATGACGCATCATCAAATTACATCATCAAACCCGCTTCTTTTTAATTGGCCGGGAATCTCGCAGGGCGGACTTAACAAGTCCAATCAGGGCAAAATTGCTTCAACAGAGCATGATGGAACCGGGGGCGGGGTTGCAGTCTTCCACCTATCTCGGCTGCACTTAGCCCACCTTGGTAGGTGAAATCGCGGCCTATGTGTGGTGAAGATTTCTTCTGTTCACTATCTCTTTTGGAGCATGATTATGATTTCTCTACAAATATGAGTCAGAGGTAATTTTCACAAACACACATAATGACTAGTAGAGTTCTTATTCCAAAATGAGTTGCAACAAAGAAAAATACAATTCTTTGAAAATGGGCTTGATTAAATGTCTGTACAGCTTGCTCCCCCATGAACAAGAATTTGGTTTTGTACATGCAGTGTCATAATCAAACTATAAGCCTGGAAATTATGCTTTGCACAAACACTTAATGTAATAGTACAAAAGGAGTTCTCCAGTGGGATGGAAATGATTACAAAGAGCACAGCCTGTGTTATTAGTGTCCGGCCTCTATATCATGTAAGTCAAGCATTGTACAGCATGGGCGCAAATGTCCATGATGGGGAAGGGGAAACACCCTGGCAGGATGCACCTGCTTGGCCTCCACTACTGACTCTGTCAAAGTTCGCAGGGTCGGGAGAAGGCCCTTAATTAGCGTGCCAATGGCAGGTGTCCACTCCACCAGGGGTATAACTAGAGTGCCCACCTTGCCTCAGAGGTGACATATCATTGTGCACATTGTTAATTCCAGAGGGGGTGGGTCTCCCTACCCAAGAAAAAGTGTGACGTGCATCCTTTGTAAGGGGGCTGAAATGTCAGTAAAATGTTGGCAGAAAATTTATGTGGACCCCCAGTGGAGCTTCACAACTGACAGGTTTTGTATTTCTCTAAATAATATGCTGGTCCTCTGAGAGGTCAGGAACTCGGGAACTCCTGGCTTTGTCATGTAAACAGGGCAGCAATCTAGCATTAATGATCTCCCCCACCTTCCAACCTTTTCCGTTCAATCTTTTTACCTCAAAGGAGAAATGGCATGAATGAGGCAATTATAGTTATATACTAAGTTACACTATGCTGGACTGATTTTAACATCTCTGTTAAAATAGCAGAGAGAGGAAATTGACAAGAGAACATTAAAGTGGTAATTTTTCAACACTCCCGACATGGAGCCCCACCCATCGAGAGCACACATTGGAAATTCGGGGAGCACTGTGCCTGATTTTCCAACCGTTAATTCTAATTAGTTGGAACATCGTGTGTAGCATTCCCAGCTGGCAAAAATCCCCACTGGGAGCCTGAAGTTGTATAATAAAATTACCAGCAGAAATTGCCGCCTTACACCTTAATGCAGTTATTGACAGGACACTTTTTATTGTTCCCAAGTATTAATGCAAATGTTTGAAGAACCATTAACAGTGTGCCTGATGCTTTCAGCATTGATGAGCCCTAAATAGTTAGACATTGTTCTGTATATTTCAGGATTTTGATCTCCTGTTGTAAGAGGAAGAATTTTTTTTTAATCCAATTTGTCCATTTTCCGGTCCTTTAGATTGAGACCTGAGGTTTGCAAAAAAAATCTGCATTAACAATCATTTAATACAAACTGTTTATGTAGTTATGTCTCTGAAGACAACTTGTGGTCATGCTTTTGGCGCTGAAAATACTTTTCAGCTATGTTACCCCACTTAGGCCCCAGAAAGGTTATCCTTCAAACCAGAAACATACTCTTGTGGCCTTTAATTCTCGAAGAATATCCAGTTACAGAATACAGTGCGTGAATACCCAGGGAAATGGCTAAAGAAACTCAACTGAGAACCGCTGTGGTTTGAAACTTCTCCAGATGTTTTAAAATATGTTGGCAGAAGAAACAAAGTACAAATATTTCCTTTCAAATATCTCAAAATTTTCAGGTTTACATTATTGACTTTGATTAGCCAAGGAAGGTGGAAAAACTGTGAAATTACATGTTAAACATGGAACTTTCAAAATGCTAAACAGATGCATAATATGAATCCATTCTTGTGTTTGTGACAGATCAACTTCAATTGATCTTTCTAAGTAAGTACCATGATTTTTGATAGCTACCGTGAGAATATTTTACATTTTTATTGATGATAAAAGTTAACAACCGTAAAAGTACAGTCCCTTTGTTTTCTGCTGGCAGGATTCTAACTTTGCAAGTGTTAAAGTTTCAACTATAGCGCATTATGGAAAACAAACCTCTCAACTGCCTCATTTTAATCAGAGTGTGCCAACAGTAATGCCACTGAGACGAGGAGCAGCACGCGAAACTCCTCATTACAGTTTGAGAGGTATGATTGAAAGAAACTGGCATTTGTAAGAAGTTAGATCGAAGGGCAAGTGATTTTCTGCTCCATCCGATTATTGCCGCTCATATTCCTATTTTCACTGCCTCTGGGACTTTTTCTGCAAAATTGCAGTTTTCAGGCAACAAGTCATGATATGTTGGTGGGAGGGGGGTTAAGTATAGATATTTGTGGGATTTGTTACACATCACCAAATCACTTTCCCCAGCTATAAATAACCTTACCAATAGAGTACCAATAATCACACCTACATAGTATGAAATACAAATTCTTAACTCTGTGAATTATGATAGCATTTTGCAGTGTTTGAACTAGGCTTAACATTACAGTCTATTGAAAATGGTAGTGAAATAAAATAAATGTATTATGAATTTATTTAAAGTAGCATGAATAATTCAACCAGCCACAGAAAAGAATGAAGTTCTGCTGAAGGATGCCATTGAAGTGTTAACTTTTCACATACTGATTGGCCTGTTGCATATTGCCACTATTATCTGTTTTTATTTCAAATTTCCAGTATTCTTTTTTAATTTGAAACAAACAGAGAAATTAGGTACAAGTCGAGACAGTGAATATGTCGGTTTCTCTAGTCTGTGCTGAAACAGTAAACTTGTTAACTGAGGTATTTTTTAATTGTCTGAAAATTAGAAGCTTATTCCCAAATCTGAGAATAAATAATAAATCTAAGAATAACTCATTTACAGTCAGTCATTATTGTGATGCTTTATTAAAAGTAGGATAGAATTATTATTTTACCCACACTACAGAATGCTTAGAAGACACGGTACTGATCAGAGAAACTTTGAAAAATTAAGTGCTTTAGAGATCTATTTTTGAACTCAGTTTTCTATCAGCCATAAAGCATCACTTTTGCATGATGCAACAGGTTAAATGTTGATTCTTTTCTTTTTCTCAGCTTGCAACATAAATGTATTAATTAACACAGTCACATTCTTGGTCTCCATGGTAGCAGACTGGGTTTCAGCAATAAGTTGTATACAAGTAAAGATATAAATTTTCAGCAATTAAAATGTCGACATTGCTTCTGCTTTCAAAGTATAATAACTTCTCTTTTAATTTTATGGTAGCGAGCATGTTGGTTTTCACATTTTTATTACTGTTGATTTGGTATTTATTGGAATATCCTGCCAAGCTATTGACCACTATTGATGCAATAATACCATTCAGAGTGCTATATTTTCACAACTGCCTACTGTTCCCAAAATAAAACTGTTGTTTCTTTACAGTCACTCATTTTCATATAATTTAATTAGTAACAATCCTAACCAAGCCACTGGGGAGATTTTTAAAAATTAAACATGAATAAAATCCCATTAAAACATGATACTTGGACATTTGTGGTTAATTAAATATAATTTTGAGGTTATTTTTCTCAACAAGAAGGGTGGCTGCAGAGCTACCTTCATGGCTCAGTAGTTAGGTCAACTGTTAGATCTGATGCTGAGCGATACAGAATGAGAAGATTCCAGGTTTGATCCATGGTCTGTGCTGAGCCAGCCAATGTTAGCCAGGAAGAGGATGTTACAATTCAGCTTGGGTTGTTGCTTCAGAGTGCTACTCAGTGACCTCTGTTGGAAAGACATATGTATGGATATGAATGAAAATAGGATCTGTCTAAGCTGTGATGTAACCCATTGTTGAATATTTAGTTAATACTCATTGTCTGGGCTCTCCGATGTAGAATGGTAGCTTGGCTGAGGTACCTGGCAACTGTAGAGTTCTGCCCTGCTATGAGTCACCATCTTCAGAAAAAAAGTAGTGAGAAGAGAAAATTGGGAGTAAAATATTTACAGCAGATTAGATTGAATTATGGGTGTAAATATAAGAGAAACACTCAGATGCAACTAGTGAAAAACAGCTTTTCATTTGCTTCTCACTAATTCCTACTTATTCTTACACTCTAGGGGTGTCTGAGCCCGATGGCCTGAAACAGAAGGATCCTGTATGGAATTCAAAAGGATAATATCATTTGGACCTTAGCCATCATCCCCAGCAGTTCTCACATGCTGACTTTTATTGCCTCCTCTTCAGAAATAGGTCACACTCATGGATCTCTTGCATTAAATCACAGAATCACAGAAATGACAGCACAGAAGGAGGCCATGCAGCCCATCTTCTGAAAGACCTCAACCTTGCCAGAAATGTGTCTGGCAGAATTTCCTGACATGGCCCCAATTTGCATTGCTTGTAGGGAAACAATAAATAAATAGCTTGAATGGCACTTCTGTGCTTTTGACCTTTTCTGATGTGCCTGCATTTTTGAGAAGTTGCCTGCTATTTTCTTTTTGAACTATACTGAAGAGGAGAACCCATTATACAGCTCAGAGTTGAGAGGAGACATAGAATGAAATTAATGGTTTATGTTCAAAAGGGTTCTAGTAGTCTCCAAAGTTGAGATTGCTGGCAGGATAGCTATGTTACATGATAGAATATTCAGTCAAAGCCACTTCAGAATGTAAGCCATGTTATAGCTGATAGCAGATTATGTATGAAACTAATATTGAGTTGTGGAAATTGAAATATAGATAGAGTTCAGGGTAACTCTAGTATGTAAACAACACTGGTGAATCAGGAATACAAGGAGTATTCAGTGGAAATAAGTGGTCTTAGTAATGGCGTGGATACAAGGCATAAGTCAGGAGTGTGACTAAATATTGTGAAGACCAAAGCCATTGACTGGAATTTTCCCGTTGCCATGTGTACGGGTTTGGAGACCGGTCAGTTGTAAAAATAGCGAAAATAGGCAGCGTGTTGATAACCCACCATCATCCCCTCTCTTTGCGCCTTTAACTCAGGCGTGTTTGCCAGCGCACTATGGTCTCAATCAGGAAAGGCAGGCAACCTAATTAAAGTCATTACATTTTTCTTATCAGATCTTTAACAGGCCTTTTAACTGCAGCTTCCAAATTTAACACATGAGCACGGAAGCACGCAGCTCGGGATCGTCGTCTGTGAAGGAGAGTCGGTAGCTCAGCGGCCATTGTGTGGAAGCAATAATTGACAGCTGGGAATACCAGATAAATACACACACACCTTACACCTCATTAGTTGCCTAAGGGAAAGGCTGATGCTCACTCCATTCTGTGCACAGATTTAGGTTTCTGGAGTTTGCAGGTCATTACTGCAACCTCAAAAGCCACTCTCACCACATTGCTAGTCAGTATTAGAACATTGAGGGATTGGCCCTCTGATCACTAAAATCATAGAATCATAGAATGGTTACACCATGGAAGAAGGCCATTCGGCCCGTTGAGCCCGTGCCAGCTCTCTGCAAGAGTACCTCAGCTAGTCCCACTCGCCTGACCTTTCCCTGTAGCCCTGCAAATGTATTTACTTCAGGTATTTATCCAACTCCCTTTTGAAAGCCATGATTGATTCTGCCTCCACCATCCTTTCAGGCACTGCATTCCAGATCTTAACCATTTGCTGTGTACAAAATGTTTTTTTTATGTCGCCTTTGGTTCTTTTGCCATTCACCTTAAATGTGTGTCCTCTGGTTCTCGATCCTTCGGCTAATGTGAACAGTTTCTCCCTATCTGCTCTGTCCAGACCCCTCATGATCTTGAACATCTCTAACAAATCTCCTCTCAACATTCTCTGCTCTAAAGAGAACAACCTCAGCTTCTCAAGTCTATCCATGTAATTGAAGTCCCTCATCACTGGAATCATTCTCGTCAATCTTTTCTGCACCCTTTCTAAAGTGCGATGCCCAGAATTCAACACAATACTCCAATTGAGGCCAAACCAATGTTTTATACACGTTCATCATAATTTCCACGCTTTTGTACGCTATGCAGCTCAAATTGACCCCCGCCAAAAATGTGGCGCACTTACTCTGTTTCAGTTGTTTTTGCCGGCATGGTGGATGCGGTGGCCTCTTGAGCGAAATTCCGCTCTTTGGCCTTTTTTTTCCAGAATACTGGAAGTCGGTCATAATGGGAATGGATGTGCGGCGGTGAGCAGCAGTGGGGGCGGGCGGAGTGTCCATCGCTGTCACTCATCAGCGTAGCGCAGATGACATCATCGCACTGGCACGTCACCATGAAGGGGAGAGACTGTGCGATTCTTGAAGTTCGGTCCATTGGATCAACAGGGAGGGTTTGGACCAGGCTAGCAGCCTGGCCCCAAGAGGGGGTGCCAGGCTGCCTGTTGGTGGCCCGGCCAAACCCGGGGGCATAATTGTCGACCAGACCTGGCAGTCGGCCGACAAAAAAAATAAGATCGCAGCCGTGGCACCGCCATTTGAGCACACTCCAAGCATAGGGCAGTGACAGAAAAAGCTGCCGATGGCACTGAGCAGCGGACGGAAGTTTCTCTCGACGGAATTTCGTGATCGGGGGGTGGGGGGTGGGGGGGACATTGACAGTGCGCACACTGATGACACACTTAAAACTGACCCCTTCGAAACACCACTATATACCTTCCTCCAGTCCGACAAACAACCGTACACCACGACTCTCTGTTTCCTGTCACTTAGCTAATTTTGTACCCATGCTGCCACTTTCCCTTTTATTCCATGGGCTTCAACTTTGCTGGCAAGCCTATTATGTGGCACTTTGTTGAACGCCTTTTATAAATCCATGTACACCACATTAACCGTATTGCCCTCATCAACCCTCTTTGTTACTGTTGTGTATTGTCCAGGTACATTAAATATATAATATAAGCACAATGGTGCACCACAGAGGGCGCTGTGGTGGGAGACCTGAAAGTACCTGCAAGAGGCAGTATAAAAGGCTGCCCACCACACCTGAGAGGCACTCTGGTGCTGAACAATAAAGGACCAAGGTCACTGCAGTTACTACAACACCAGACCGTGTGGAGTCAGTGATTTGAGTGCTACATACATCACATTGGCAACGAGGACACGGACGAACTTCACGCAAACATGTCTACTCTGGGCTCGCTAAAGGACTTTACCGTGGGCAATGATTGGGAGGCCTTTACGGAAAGGCTCGAGTACTACTTCACAGCTAACGACCTGACGGGGAGCACGGACGCAATGAGAGATAAGCGTAAGGCGATATTGCTTTCCAGTTGTGGTGATGAGGTTTACTGTCTCGTCAGGGATTTGCTGGCACCCACGAGCGGCAGGGACAAGTCATACGAGGAGCTGGTCGCACTCATTCGTGACCAGTTGAAACCAAAGGAGAGCATCCCCACGGCCAGACACAAATTCTACCATCACTGCAGACCTGAGGGCCAGGATGTCACCAAATATGCTGCGGACCTCAGGAGACTCGCGGCGCCGTGTGATTTTGGCGCACACCTTGACGAGGCGTTGCGGAACGTTTTTGTTATGGGGATTGGCCATGAGGGCCTCCTTCACAAGCTGCTAGCCACTGAACCCACAGTCACCCTGACAAAAGCCATCACCATCAGCCGGGCATATATGACCTCGACTTGCAGCACCAAGCAAATGATCCACACAGTCTCGAACCCGGCAGGCACTGTCCACAGGATAGTGCCCACCACGGACAAAACTGCAGAACGTGGCTCTGCCTGGGGCAGAGAGCATGGACTTCGGGGTCCTGGGACTCAGAGTCCGCTGAGGGGGGCCAATCAAGCAGCACCATGCTGGCGCTGTGGAGGAAGCCATGGGGCTCACTGGTGCAGGTTTGCGGAGTACACTGCAATACCTGCCACATTAAAGGCCACCTTCAGCGTATGTGTAAAAGAAATCTGACTCACTGCATGGCTGAGGAGATGGTGGATGATCTACTGTTCAGCGAGGAGCAGGTAGAAGAAGATGAGATCTGTATACGTGCACCGACGATTCGCCCCCAGTGATTATGGAAGTCAAAATCAACGGAGTCCCAGTGAGTATGGCAGTGGATACGGGATCGGGTCCGTCGTTGATGAGTCAGAGAACTTTTGAAAAACTGTGGGGTAATCCAGCTGCACAAATTTGAATAATTTTAGAATAAGAAAATGTGAAGGCCAGGTGAAAAATATTTTAAAGAGCCTCAGTAGTAGAAAATACTTATTTCTGTGATAGACTTTTGCAATCAACAAGTCCTCTAATAATACAACAACTTGCATTTATGTACATAGAATTACATAAAATGTACAGCATAGAAACAGGTCATTCAGCCCACATGGTCTATGCCAGCATTTATGCTGTACACAAGCCGCCTCCCACTCTCCTTCATCTAATCCTATCAGCATATCCTATTTCTTTCTCCTTCATGTGTTTATCGAGCTTCCCCTTAAATGCATCTACTCCACATGGTAGTGAGTTGCACATTCTAACCACTCTCGGGGTAAAGAACATTATAACAGGGAAGGTAGAAGAGGAATAATTGTGAACTAGGGATTACTACAGCTAAAAACTGTGCTATTTAGTTTAAAGGTTAAATGGGGAGAGATTACAAAATGCTGCGGTACAGAGGGATCTGGGAGTCCTTGTACATGAAACACAAAAAGTTAGCATGCAGGTACAGCAAGTAATTAGGAAGGCAAATGGACTGTGGAGGTTGGGTAATTGAACATATTTAAGGTGGAGATAGACAGATTTTTGAACGATAAGGGAATAAAGGGTTTTGGGGAGTGGGCAGGGAAGTGGAGTTGAGGCCAAGATCAGATCAGCCATGTTCTTATTGAATGGCGGAGCAGGCTCGAGGGGCCAAATGGCCTACTCCTGCTCCTATTTCTTATGTTCTTATGTTCTTATGTTCTTATGACCCAAGCTGGTCCCGGTCACGGCAAAGCTGCGAACTTACACCAAGGAACTGATACCTGTTCTCGGCAGAGCGGTCGTGCAGGTATCTTATGGGGGCGAGACGCACGGTTTACCCTTGTGGGTTATTACAGGCGATGGGCCGATACTACTCGGCAGGAGATGGATGGGGAAAGTCCGTGGGGGTTGGGAAGACTTCATTCCTCCACAGACTGCTGCTCCCCGGGTTCCCAAAGAGCAGTCTTGTAGGTGCAGGCTGATTGCTGGGATGCGAGCCAGCGGGGCGCTGCAGGTGATAAGCGGGAGGTCCATCGATGGCCGGCAAACTGGGGGGGGGGCCCAAGCAGAGAAAAAGTCGGGCAGCGGTAGAGACTACAGCGGCGGCCGGAACGGCAGGAGAGGAGGCTACAGCGACAGCCGGAACTGCAGGAGAGGAGGCTACAGCGGCGGCAGGTATGATCCAGGAGAACGCGACAAGTTTCAATTCTAAGATCTTTCCAGATGGGCTTCTCTCTCCGCACGTATAATCGCACAATCAATCCAACCTCCTTAAAAGCTTCCACTGCTTTGCTATGTGTTACTTCCCCTACATCTACAACAACTACCCGAAGGATGCAATCATTCCACCGCATTCCCTCCTACCATGGTTGTTGTAATGAGAGGGCTCGGATCATCACCAACGTGCGGATTATCAGTGCCACCTGCAATGCTGGAGCCGAGGCCAGAATTTCCGTGCCCCCGCCCCGCTCCTTCAAGCGTGATTTTATACTTTCTTTCTTCTTTGTCAGCGAGCTCAAGCTGGCGGTGGCCTCGTGGCAGCAGTGCTTGGCAGACAAAGGCCAGCAGAGCAACTAAAATGGCGGAGCCCAAGGAAAGCCTCGTGGGAACCACAAGATGGCGGCTTAAAAGGGCAATGCCCCCGGGAGCCTTAAAAGGGCCCCACACCACTGGTGGTCCCCACAAAGAGACTTTTGCAAGGCAAGAGCAAGTCTAGAGGAGTAATGAGACTGGTATGGTGACGTGTGTGGATAAGAGTTAAATTTTTTTGTGTTGATGCTGGTTGGTTACTGTATTTAAAAAGGTGAAACGAGGGATATGAAGGATTTACAATGCTAAATGGGTACTGTGTTTAAGTATGATGGACACGAATGATTTATGAAAAGAGTCACATCACGGGGTACAGTAAAACAAGTAAAAGGGTTAACGGACCCGTGACTAATAATGCAAGGGTTCAGCAGCTGCAGATGAACAGCTAAGGTGACTACTGAGCACAGAGGCAACGCACCAGTTGCGATACCCTGTCTCAGCGCAGTCCAGTAAAAAGGGGGCAGTATACCGCCACCATACCTTACCCAGCGGAGCTGGGATTAAACAACTGTTCAGTGCACCTGTAATCTTTTGACATACCAGCTGTACCACATATTGTATGTACCATACTAATGTACCGTCTATGTATACCTGTTTTCTGTTGGAGGTTATACCCGACACTTCATCACCCATGCGAGGACTGCAAACACCACATGCTTGCACCTAATAATCTCTGCATAGGATGGTCATGGACTCACACTCACTAACCCACCAGGATGAACAAGGCCGAGGTTACCGGCAATGGCCTTTGGAACTGTGGGGGGCAGGGGGGGGAGTCAGATGTTGTGTATTGTCCAGGTACATTAAATGTATAATATAAGTACAATGGTGCACCACAGAGGGCGCTGTGGTGGGAGACCTGAAAGTACCTGCAAGAGACAGTATAAAAGGCTGCCCACCACACCTGAGAGGCACTCTGGAGCTGAATAATAAAGGACCAAGGTCACTGCAGTTATTACAACACCAGATCGTGTGGAGTCAGTGATTTGTGTGCTACATACACCACAGTTACCTCATCAAAAAACTTGATCAAGTTAGTTAAACATGATTTGCCTTTAACAAATCTGTATTGGCTTTCCTTAATTAATCCACACTTGTCCAAGTGGCTGTTAATTTTGTTACTGATTATTGTTTCTAAAAGCTTCCTCACTACCGAGGTTAAACTGACTGGCCTATAATTGCTGGGTTTATCTTTACACCCTTTTTTGAACAAGGGTGTAACATTTGCAATTCTCCAGTCCTCTGGCACCACCCCCGTTTCTAAGGAGGATTGGAAGATTATGGCCAGTAGCTCTGCGATTTCTTCCTTCACTTCCCTCAACGTCCTAGGATGCATCCCATCCAGTCCTGGTGACTTATCTGCTTAAGTATAGCCAGCCTTTCCAGTACCTCATCTTTATCAATTCTTATCCCATCCAGTATCTCCTCTACCTCCTCCTTCACTATGTCTATGTCAGCATCTTCTTCCTTGGTGAAGACAGATGCAATGTACTCATTTAGTACCTCAGCCATACCCTCTGCTCGATGCATAGGTCTCCTTTTTGTCCCTAATTGGCCCCACCCCTCCTCTTACAATCTGTTTACTATTTATTAGACTTTTGGACTACCTTTTATGTTAGCTGCCATTCTATTCTCATAAACTCTCTTTGCCTCTCTTATTTTCTTTTTCACTTATCCTCTGAATTTTCTATACTTAGCCCAATTCTCAGATGTATTCTCGGCCTATACATGGTCTTTTTTTGCTTTAACTTACACTCTATATTTTTTGTCACCCAGGGAGCTCTGACTTTCCTCCTAGTGGGAATGTACCTTGACTGTACCCAAACTATTTCCTGTTTAATGGCAGTCCATTGTTCCACTACAGTTTACCCTGGCCAGATCTGTTCTCATTCCACTGAAATTTGCCTTCCTCCAATTAAGTATTTTTACTCTAGATTTCTCCCTGTCCTTTTCCATACCTAATCTAAACCTTATGATACTATGATCACTGTTCGCTAAATGTTGCTCCACTTGACCCACCTCATTCCCCAGAACCAGATCCAGCAATGCCTCCTTCCTCATTGCGCCTGAAACATGCTGATCAAGAAAGTTCTCCTGAACACACTTCAGAAATTCTTCCCTCTCTCTGCCCTTTACACTATTACAATCCCAGTCTATATTAGGATAGTTGAAGTCCCCCCATTATCACTACTCTTAAGTTCTTGCATCTCTCTGTAATTTCTCTGCAAATTTGCTCCTCCATATTTTTCCCACTAGGTAGTAGCCTATAGAATACACCTAGTAGTGTAATGGAACCTCAATTATTTCTTAACTCAAGCCATAGATTCTGTCTTTGACCGCTCCAGGACATCCTCTCTCTCCAGCACTGTAACATTTTCCTTAACCAGTACTGCTGTACCACCTCCTATCTCTCCTTCCCTATCTTTCCGGGAATATTTAAAATCCAATCCTGCCCCTTTTTGAGCCCGGTCTCCATTATTGCAATAACAGCATATTCTCATGTGGCTATTTGCGCCTGCCTTGTTTACATAGAAACATAGAAACATAGAAACATAGAAAATAGGTGCAGGAGTAGGCCATTCGGCCCTTCGGGCCTGCACCACCATTCAATAAGATCATGGCTGATCATTCACCTCAGTACCCCTTTTCTGCTTTCTCTCCATACACCTTGATCCCTTTAGCCATAAGAGCCATATCTAACTTCCTCTTGAATGTATTTAAGGAACTGGCCTCAACAACTCTGCAGTAGAGAATTCCAAAGGTTAACAACTCTTTGAGTGAAGAAGTTTCTCCTCATCTCAGTCCTAAATGGCTTACCCCTTATCCTTAGACTGTGACCCCTAGTTCTGGACTTCCTCAGTATCGGGAACATTCTTCCTGCCTCTAACCTGTCCAATCCCGTCACAATTTTAAATGTTTCTATGAAATCTCCTCTCATTCTTCTAAACTCCAGTGAATAGAGGCCCAGTCGATCCAGTCTCTCCTCATATGTCAGTTCTGCCATCCCAGGAATCAGTCTGGTGAACCTTCGCTGCACTTGTCCCTGGTGTCCCTGCAGTTACTCTCATCAACTTGAGGTGCTTTTATATTGACCTTCAGCCACTGTCTCCTACAGTGAGGGTCCTTCACATCAAAGTAAACCTGCCGGATTAGCTAGATACTTTGCTTCATGTACTAACTATTGAATCCCCTCCTACTATTGTTTTCCCTAACTTCTTCCTCTCCCCCTATTTAGCTGAGCCACCTATGGTGCCATGGACTTGGCTCTGGCTGTACTCCCCAGAGGAACCATTGCCCTCACCAGTATGCAGAACAGAATACTGGTTGGAGAGCAAAATGTACTCGGGGGATTCCTGCACTATCTGCATGGACCTCCTCTTCTGTCTGGCTGTCAATTATTCCTTCTGTGCCTATGCACTCCTTAGCTGCGGGTTGACCACATCTTGAAATGGGCCATCCAGGTAGCTCTCAGACTTGTGGATGCCAGTTGCTGCTCAAGCTCCGAAACCCGGAGCTCGAGCTCCTCCAGCTGACGACACCTCCTGCGCACGTGATTGTCCAGAACACGGGAAACATCCTGGAGTTCCCACATGGCACAGGATGTGCATTCCACAGGACTGAGCTACCCTGCCATGCCTTTATTTATTTGACTATTAACTAACTTTACAGAAACTTAAGACGAAGATGTATCGAATTTAAGTTATTAATATAATGCAGTATTACAGTTAATAATGTAATATACTATTAACAGTTACTAATTTAATATAGTATTAACAGTTACCAGTCCCCAAATTTCTGCTTAATCCCTAACCAGCTATATAACCCCGGACCTCAAATTGAAGAGCAAAAAAAATGATGTGACCTTTACCAACCAATCAGTTACCAGCTATCCTGTGACATCACTCCTTGGTTTTTGTTTCTCTCACCGCTGCTCCTGGTACGTCTGGCATTTCTAACCTCCGCTCTTTATTCCCCTAGTCTCTGTTCAGTCTCCGACCAGGTCCTCACCCGCCGCTGCTCCGAATGAGTCTAGCCCCTCTCTCGCTCTACTCTGCTCTTTATTTCCCTGATCTCCACTCAATCTCCAACCAGGCCCGCGCTCGCCGCTGCTCCCGGTGAGTCTGGCCTCTCTCTCTCTCCTCTGATCTATTACATCAGCATGGGTGCTGCTTGTACGCCCTCACCTTGGTTCTTAGAATTGAACAAAGATGAGCACCATTACCAACAACACCAGCCACACCAGCAGCAGCAACCACAACAGCAGCCTTCTCCTCACTGACCCGATGCTCCACAGGAGGGGGGCAAAACAGGGCTGCAGCTCTCCAGAGGCAATACCCCAATACAAGGCATACAGGCAGAGGATGAGCTTCCTAAACATGACTGAGCAGCAGTGCTTCAGGAGGCTTGGGCTATCACGCCAGGTCATTGAAGACATGTGTAGCTTGATAGAACAAGACCTGCTGCCCAGCTGTCCTGGTGGACACTCCTT
Organism: Pristiophorus japonicus; assembly: GCF_044704955.1. Lineage (NCBI taxonomy): Eukaryota > Metazoa > Chordata > Chondrichthyes > Pristiophoridae > Pristiophorus > Pristiophorus japonicus. The sequence goes on along the minus strand of NC_091978.1, from coordinate 93,832,602 downwards.
ACAAGTGGCTGTCAAAGTCACCAGTGGCCTCAACTTCTTCACCTCAGGCCCCTTCCAGGAATCTGCAGTAGACATTTGTGGGATCTCCCAGTTGGCCACTCCTAGATGCATTACACAGGTCACTGATGCCATGTTTCGCAAGTCAGCCAATTCTATCAACTTTGGTACTGATGAAGTCAGTGTTACTGAACTGGTGCTCAGCTTTGCAGCTCTAGCTGACTTCCCACAGGTCATCGACGACACAGATGTGGCCATGAAGGCACCCTACCATCAGCCAGTAGTGTTTGTCAACCACAACAACAACTTTTATGTATATATTTATTTATATACTACAAAGGATTCCACTCCTTCAATGTGCAGCTTATCTGCAACCATAAAACGATGATTATGCATGTATGCACCAAATTCCCTAGCAGCTGTCATGACTCTTTTGTGCTGTGCCAATCCACCCTCCCTCAGCTCTTCGCACCTCCAAACACACTTACCGGCTGGCTGCTTGGAGACAAGAGCTATCCACTGAGGACCTGGCTCATGACACCCCTGAGAACGCCAAGCACTGAGGCCGAGGAGCATTATAAAGAGCGCCACATGTTCACCAGATGTGTGATAGAACAACAATACACTCTGAAGATGCGCTTCAGATGCCTTGACAGGTCTGAAGGAGCTCTTCAGTACACACCAGCCAGGATCTCCAGAGTCATCACCGTCTGCTACATACTGCACAACATAGCGCAGCAACAGGGATTGGAGCATAGTGCACAGCACACACACTCTTCAGAGGACGATGAGGAGGAGGAAGCTGAGATGTAGATGCCACTAGCAGTGGCGTACATTGCTGCCCAGGAGGTCCAGGATGGTCTCATCATGGCCAGATTTACTTAATTTACTCCAATGCAGCAATATGCCTGCCACATACTAACTTCACCCCCCCAACAACAGTATAACGCATCCAATGTCCAAGCCATTGCTCTCACCCAAATGCTCAATGCTTAAGGTTAAATAATATGTCACCATTCACTCCAAGTAATAAAGCCACTTCCAAGGTTTGAGGCAAAAGTTGACAAGACTGGAAAGACGTGCAAAGAAAAACATTTATATGTCCAATCAAAACAACTGAAATTTAGCCCAACATTTGTTGATGCACCCATATGTTTACTTTTGTGTAATTTTTTGTTTGCGAGTGCTTCTACGAGGTGCAATCCTGTGGCTTTAGCAGGGGCCCTGAGCTCGGGAATTCACTCCCTTAACCTCTCCGCCTCTCTACCTGGAGAAGCTCAACACCATCCAGGACAAAGCAGCCCACTTGATTGGCATCCCATCCACCACCTTAAACAGTCACCCCCTCCACCACCGGGTATTATGGAGTAAATTGGCCAGCAACTTCCGAAGTCCACACATGTGCAGTTAAAAGTGAAAATCCGGAGGTTGCTGTCTGATTTGCCCTGGCCTCCACAAGCTTTGTTACACCGGTACCTCACTGCTCGATTCAGCATTAAAATCCATGTGAGGGTGTGAAGTTGCTGTACTTACACACTAGTTGCCCACTTGCTTGAGATGGAGTTCACACTCACACACTGTCAGGACAACCTCATTATCTAAGCCCAGAGAACATAGATTGGCAAGAGCCAAAACATAGGAGTTCCAAGTGTGAGCAGGGGTACGACTGAAGTTTAACTTGGTAAGACTGCAGTCTGCTAGCACAGAGCACTGGGAGGTTTGCAGCTGTTTGTCTAAATTGGACCCCTACCCATTTGGACATCATCTTGCAAGCTTATCTGCAACCAAGCAGTGAATAGTTTATTTCATCAGGTTCTATGAACAAAGCAAGCTGACTGGGCCATTATCAACAGCTCTCTGGAATACTGTGAACCTGACCGGCTGAGATATTGGATTATCATTTATGTCACAAAGGACTGATTTTGTTATCAGACATATCACCTTTGAGTCAACAGACCTCATTTAACTCCCTCAATCCCAAAGTGAATAATCAAAGATTGGCGTTTAGACAATTCTGGTTTAAGCCCTTTAATCCCTTGCAGGTGAACAGCGGGTACCCCTGGATGGTATGGCGAGCAGCACAATTTATCATAAAATATTTAAGTGGATTGCCTCTATTCTCTGGACCATAATATTGGCCACATCATACCCTATCAGACTATCACATCATGGTTCCATCAGGTGCTTCAGCAGGAAGTACCTGTCTTTCTGAAATCCAATCATGGTAGGCACTGAGCCTTGGATATATGATTATTTATTCTCAGATCCAGCATACAGGTGACCTTTACCCACAGTTGTCACTCCAAGCCACAATTTTGTCAAGAGCTGTATGACACATAAGAGTAGATTTTGCAAACTTGCATTTATGAGCCTAGAAATTCCAGTCTGTTTTAGGTACAATTTTAGTCAGGGAGGAATTTGGAGTGGAACCCATTATTGCTGGGTTTCAGGCCACTTTGTGAATTTCCAGTGGGGACTGCACAGTTGTGGGTGGGACTGATGGAGTGCCGGCCTTCCCTGGAAATCTCATCAGTTCATCCTAGCGTATAGCCAGAGGAAAGTATACTTACATCATGTGCGTGTACTTTCTGTACAATAGGCATAAATAGAGCTCACAATGCTGTTTCATAACAATGAATCTCTCCAATAGCACTGTAAATGGTGTAGCGCCCATCCCTTTTGTGCAAAAAGGATAAGGTAGCATTGCAGCTATGTTACTAGACTAGTAATCCAGAGGCCTGGACTAATGATCCAGAGATATGAGTTCAAATCCCAACATGGCATCTGTGAAATTTAAATTCAGTTAAATAAATCTGGAATTGAAAAAACTATCATCAGTGAAACTACTGGATTGTAATTTTAAAAAATGCATCTGGTTCACTAATGTCCTTCAGGGAAGGAAATCTGCTGTCATTACCTGATATGACCTTTATGTGACTCCAGACCCACAGCAATGTGGTTGACTCTTAACTGCCCTCTGTGGTTCAAGAAGAAGGCTCCCACCACCTTCTCAAGGGCAATTAGGGATGATGGGCAATAAATGCTGGCCTTGTCAGTGATGCCCACATCCCGTGAACAATTTTTAAAAAATGACCCTGTCTTCAGGATTGGGGCTGGGGCTATCACTGGGGCCAATTGGCAGGTGACAGACCCACCACATCGCATTTCTGGTGACATCATTACCAAACTGGGCGCCAGTACAGAATTCCATACGGCTTGATTATGTATCAAGAATATAGACATAAGAAGTGAGTGGGTTCTGCAGATAGTTTGCGACATCTCAGCAAACTTGATGTTGCATTCATCCAAGTTCAATGCAATGTGTCAGACTGATTCCTCACCAATTCAAGTCTGTGAGGTTGATTCCACATCTAGGACTCTGAGTGAAAGGTTGACACAGAACAAAACCCTCCCACTAGCAACTATTTCCACTTATTACTATGCAAAAGGAATTGAAAATGGCACTCTTGTAGTTTGGTTTTACAGTTTCAGTATGCGTAATTACTGCATGGTTATCATCTAAGTATCTTTGAGAGACAGAAACAGGATGATTCCACCCTTTGATTTTTAAACTTGTTTATTCCATTCCTTCTGTCAGTTTTATAAAATTGGTTCTAATTAGACCCTTTGAAAGGAAGGAAAACAAGAAACAGGAAGTAAAAACAGAAAAAAACAATATTCGGAATATATAATGACTTAAGTTTTACTAATTACAGCTCAAGATTTTACCTTATGTTATAATGACAGTTTTAATGCAATTTTAAAATAAACGTTCAATATAATTGGTCCATGTGTTGCATGTTTATGAATCAGGAAAAATAATTTACTTTAACCATTTATCAGAAATTGTGTATTGCTCCCATTTAAAATTATGTTTAGCTGCAAAATATTAACATGCCTAACAGCTGGCCTGAGGCAGTAGAACCAATTTTGGTTTACTCACTGCTCTGTTTGCACGAAAACAGAAGGGTAGTGGTCAGGAAATGGAGCAGGATCTGGTTCTGTCAACTTTGCGCCAGCTCTCTGCATCAGCTGGCTCCTTGGGATGGTTATTTTGCTGGTACACAAAGCTCCCGTCCAACACAGGCAAGAACTTCTTTCACATACTTAAAAGGGGCAGGGAGGTGTGCTGCACCGTTTCCTGGCCTGGGGCGATCCTGGATACTGAGTCCTCAACATTCCAAAGGAAACCTGGTCGGAAACTGGCCTCCGGCAGGCTTGCAGTTAAGAGGATCTTTAAAAGGCTCACATATTTTCAGGTGAGTGTTTTGTGCCGTTTTTCCCGCCACAGAAGGCTTTAAACTAATTAGTGCAGGGGTGGAGGGGCAGGCGTTCAGGTGAGCGAAAATTTAAAAAATCATAGAATAAGGAGAAGGCAATAGAGCAGTTTAGCACTGGGGGAATTGGAAACCAGAGCGTGGCAAGAAGGGACATGGTTGCAAGGTGACCAAGGCTGGGAACTAAATATTCAGAGGACAATTTGACAATTCGGAAGGACAGTCAGATGGGAAAAGGAGGTGGGATAGCTCTGTTAATAAAGGATGAGATCAGTGCATTAGTGAAAAATGATATTGGCTCAGAAGATCAAGATGTTGAATCAGTTTGGGTGGAGAGCAGGAATAATAAGGGGGAAAAGTCACTGGTAGTAGTAGTCTATAGGCCCCCTAACAATAGCTACACTGTTGGACGGAGTATAAATCAAGAAATAATGGAGGCTTTTAAACAAGGAACGGCAATAAGCATGGGTGCTTTTAAGCTTCATATTGATTGGACAAGGCAAATTGGTCAGGGTAGCCTTGAGGAAGAGTTCATAGAGTGTATCCGGGATAGTTTCCTTGAACAGTACATTGCGGAACCAACCAGGGAGCAGGCTATAGAAACATAGAAAAATAGAAAATAGGTGCAGGAGTAGGCCATTCGACCCTTCGAGCCTGCACCCCCATTCAATACGATCATGGCTAATCATTCACCTCAGTACCCCTTTCCTGCTTTCTCTCCATACCCCTTGATTCCTTTAGCTATAAGGGCCATATCTAATTCCCTCTTGAATATATCGAACGAACTGGCATCAACAAATCTCTGCGGCAGAGAATTCCACAGGTTCACAACTATCTGAGTGAAGAAGTTTCCTCTCATCTCTGTCCTAAATGACTTACCCTTTATCCTTAGACTTTGACCCCTGGTTCTGGACTTCCCCAACATCAGGAACATTCTTCCTCCATCTAACCTGTCCAGTCCCGTCAGAATTCTATATGTTTCTATGAGATCCCCTCTCATTTTTCTAAACTCTAGTGAATACAGGCCCAGTCGATCCAGTCCCTCCCCATATGTCAGTCCAGCCATCCCTGGAATCAGTCTGCTGAACCTTCGCTGCACTCCCTCAATAGCAAGAACGTCCTTCCTCAGATTAGGAGACCAAAACTGAACACACTATTCCAGGTGAGGTCTCACCAAGGCCCTGTACAAGCCACGTATACATCTTAGCTGTCCTGCTATTTCTACTCTGACTAGCACGTGGCACTGGTAGCAATCCTGAGATTACTACCTTTGAGGTCCTGCTTTTTAATTTAACTCCTAGCTCCCTAAATTCAGCTTGTAGGACCTCATCCCATTTTTTACCTATATCATTGGTACCTATATGCACCATGACAACTGGCTGTTCACCCTCCCCCTCCAAAATGTCCTGCAGCCGCTCCGAGACATCCTTGACCCTTGCACTAGGAAGGCAACATACCATCCTGGAGTCTTGGTTGTGGCTGCAGAAACAACTATCTATTTCCCTTACAATAGAATCCCCTACCACTATAGCTCTCCCACTCTTTTTCTTGCCCTCCTGATGCAGCAGAGCCACCCATAGTGCATGAACTTGGCTGCTGCTGCCCTCCCCTGATGAGTCATCCCCCCCAACAGCACTCAAGGTGGTGTATCGCTTCTCGGCCTTTTGGCTAAGATCATGCGTAACTGACCTGACAGGGGAGTAGCCACCATGACCTCCGGGTGGTTCTCCCTGGATCAGGAAGGTATATGCTTGCTTTTTTGGAAACAGGAGGTGGGTGGGGTGGCTTGACCCATCCACCTCCACGGAGGTGTGTGGGGGACCTGACCCATCCACCTCCATGGCACGAACCTGGTATTGCAGTACTTCCAGGAACAGTGCAGTGGCTCTAGGCCTTTTGGCTAAGAGCATTGGCGCAGAGTGATCCTTGGCGTGTGCAAGGTGACCTCTGGCGTTTGTGATTTGACAAAGAATTGGAACGATTGGCTACGAATTTCAAAAAAAAACAAAAAAACATCTGTTTTGCAGGGGGATGAACACAGGGGACCCCTGCATTACCTTCCTTCCCATGCTCTTCCTGCTGGTCACCCATTCCCTCTCTGCCTTTGTAATCTTTCCCTGCAGTGTGACCAACTCACTAAACGCGCTATTCGCGACATCCTCAGCATTGTAGATGCTCCAGAGTGAATCCACCCGCAGCTCCAGTGCCGCAATGCAGTCTGTCAGGAGCTGCAGCTGGACACACTTCCCACACATGTAGTTGTCAGGGACACTGGTAGTGTCCCTGATTTCCCACATGGCACAGGAGGAGCATGGCATGGTGCTGTGCTCAACTTGCATGACTTAACCCTTAAATTACTTAATTTACTTAATTTGGCAACAATGACAAATTTTTCCTACTGATGAGAAAAAGAAAACAGATTAAAAAAAAAGAAAAACTACTCACCAATCAGCCAGCCAATTACTTACCCTCTTGGCTGTGACGTCACACTTCGATTACTTTTTACTTCTTTGTTTACTACCCGCCTCTGCTGCAGCTGCAGCTCGCTGCTCCCTCTCTGCCGCTGCTTGCTCTCAGCCGCCGCCCTTTGTAGTCCCGCTCACCCGCCGACCTCCTCTCGCAATGCTGCTCCCTCTCTGCCGCTGCTTGCTCTCAGCCGCCGCCCTTTGTAGTCCCGCTCTGCCGCTGACCTCCTCTCACAATGCTGCTCCCTCTCTGTTGCCACTCGCTCTCAGCCACCGCCCTTTGTAGTCCCGTTCTGCCGCTGACCTCCTCTCGTGATGGTGCTCCCTCTCTGTTGCCGTTCGCTCTCAGCTGCCGCCCTTTGTAGTCCCGCTCTGCCGCCGATCTCCTCTCTCTATGCTGTTCCCTATCTTAGATTTGGTACTGTGCAATGAGACAGGATTAATAAATGATCTCCGAGTAAAGGATCCTCTCAGAATGAATGACCATAACACGGTTGAATTTCAAAGTCAGTTGGAGGGTGAGAAAGTTGGATCTCAAACCAGTGTCCTAAGCTTAAATAAAGGAGACTACAAAGGTATGAAGGCAGAGTTGGCTAAAGTGGACTAGGAAAATAGATTAAAGTGTGGGATGGTTGATGAGCAGCAGCAAATATTTAAGGAGATATTTCATAACTCTCAACAAAAATATATTCCAATGAGAAGGATGGACAGGAAGAGAAGGGACAACCATCCATGGAAACTGAGGAAATAAGGGATGGTATCAAAATTGAAAACGAGGGCCAAGACTATCGGGAAGACAGAGGATTGGGAAACCTTTAAAACCTAGCAAAGAACGACTAAAAAAATAATAAGGAAAGGGAAGATAGATTATGAAAGTAAACTTGCACAAAATATAAAAACAGATAGTAAGAGTTTTTACAGGTATATAAAAAGGAAAAGAGTGGCTAAATAAATGTTGGTCCCCTAGAGGATGAGACTGGGGAAATAATAATGGGGAACAGGGAAATGGCAGAGTCTTTGAACAAATATCTTATATCGGTCTACAGGGTAGAAGACACTAAAAACATTCCAATAGTGGATAATCAAGGGGCTACAGGGAGGGAGGAACTTAATACAATTAATATCACCAAAGAAGTAATACTCGATAAAATATCGGCAGATAAGTCCCCTGGACCTGATGGCTTGCATTCTGTGGTCTTAAAAGAAGTGGCTGCAGAGATAGTGGATGCATTGGTTGTAATCTATCAAAATTCCATGGATTCTAGGGAGGTCCCAGCGGATTAGAGAAAACCACAAATGCAACACCCCTATTTAAAAAAGGAGGCCGACAGAAAGCAGCAAACTACAGACCAGTTAGTCTAACATCTGTCATTGGGAAAATGCTGGAGTCCATTATTAAGGAAGCAATAGCAGAACATTTGGAAACGCATAATTCAATCAAGCAGTCAGCATGGTTTTATGAAAGGGAGGTCATGTTTGAAAAATTTGCTGGAGATCTTTGAGGATGTAACAAGCAGGATGGATAAGGGGGAACCAGTGGATGTGGTGTCTTAGCATTTCAAGAAAGCATTCGATAAGGTGCCACATAAAAGGTTACTGCACAAGTTAAAAGTTCACAGGGTTGGGGTGTAAGATTCCAAAATTCGTGGAAATCCCCCAGTGTTTGGAATCACTGAAAAGGAAATTCGATTTGGGCCTATTAAACACAAAGTTTGGGATCTTAAAATGCATATGAAAGAAATCTACGAGTCTTAACCAAGTTTAGGATTTTAAAAGGCATATTTGGGCCTGTGGGGAAAAGCTGCAGAGACAGAGGGGTGGGATCAACCTTTACCTTTAGAATTTGGATATTGTAGCTAATCAGTTTGTCTGGAGAAGCTGTTTAACCATCGAGAGCACACGGCGAAAAAACACAGGAAGAAACATGGTGACATCGGAGAAAAGAACTTCAAAAACCAAACAGTGGAACATCAATACCAACTGACTTGGTAACAGCCATCAACCGGACCACCGCCATCGATGAAATCAACCAGGAAAGTCGACCACCAAGAAAACCGGGGTCCACGCAAGTTTTCCACTCTACAATTTGTGCCTAGACTATCCAGCAGGTAAAAATTACCTAAAGAACTTAAAATCCTATTGATAACAAGGAAAATTGGGTACTCACCAGAGATAAATCCAAAACGAGTCTAACCGCATCAGCGGACTCACCTCAACTGGCTTCAATACGCAGCAGAGGTCTTCTACCACGTCCGGGGTACGGCAAGGCAAACCGGCTATAACCAAAGAACCCCGAAACCGCGAAACAGCCCTAGCTGTCAAACGAAGGATCTGGTGAGCATAAATCCCTGGAGCTCTAGAGTTTGACCTAGTTAGAGAGTAAGTGGGAGGTGGGAGGTATTTCCCATTGTTTAGAGCCTTTTTGTAAGATTTTACAGTTTTATTGGAGTGTATTTGTGCTATTTGTTTTCTTGAATAAAACCCAAACCTTCTTTGTACAAAACAGTTGTCTGCTGCACTTTATCGTACCCTGATTAATAAATCCAAGGTCAAGAACCAGGGAGTGGGAGCGACTCGAAACCGCTCTGGTCAGGAAGGCAAGTTGACAGGCCCACCATCCCCTACAAGGGGTAATATATTAGCATGGATAGAGGATTGGCTAACTACAGAAAACAGAGAGTCGGGATAAATGGGTCATTTTCCGTTTGGCAAACAGTAGTTAATGGGGTGCCACAGGGATCAGTTCTGGGGCCTCAAAGATGGGTGGGAATGCAAACTGTGAAGAGGACATAAACAATCTGCAAAGGGATATAGACAGTCTAAGTGAGTGGCAAAAATTTGGCAGACAGAGTATAATGTGGACAAATGTGAGGTTATCCACTTTGGCAGAAAAAAAATAGAACAGCAAATTATAATTTAAATGGAGAAAAATTGTAAGTGCTGCAATACAGAGACTTGGGGGTCCTTGTGCATGAAACACAAAAGGTTAGTATGCAGGTACAGCAAGTAATCAGGAAGGCAAATGGAATGTTGGCCTTTATTGCAAGGGGGATAGAGTATAAAAGCAGAGAAGTCCTGCTACAACTGTACAGGGTATTGGTGAGACCACACCTAGAGTACTGCGTACAGTTTTGGTCTCCGCATTTAAGGAAGGATATACTTGCATTGGAGGCTGTTCAGAGTCGGTTCACGAGGTTGATTCCAGAGATGAGGGGGTTGCTTATGAAAATATGTTGAGTAGGTTGGGCCTATACTCATTGGAGTTCAGAAGAATGAGAGGTGATCTTATCGAAACGTATAAGATAATGAGGGGGCTCGGCAAGGTGGATGCAGAGAGGATATTTCCACTCATAGGGGAAACGAAAACTAGGGGACATAGTTTCAGAATAAGGGGCCGCCCATTTAAAACTGATGAGGAGGATTTTTTTCTCTCAGAGGGTTGTAAATCTGTAGAACTCTCTGCCCCAGAGAGCTGTGGAGACTGGGGCCCCAAGTTTCCGGCCGCGCCGAGCTGCACGCCTGTTCTTCGCGCCTAAAAGTGCGCAAGAAAAAAACTGCGACATTCTCTGGCACCTCGGAGCTCGATCTCTGCTTGGCGCAGCGCGCTCTTCACAGCGGGAGGTGGAGCCAAACACTCGCGCCGATTCTGTCAGCAGTCGGGGGGCAGGTCTAATTTAAATGAGCCAATGTCGTGCCGGCAACCCTGCGCCTGCACGTTGGAGCGTGCATGCACGCGCAGTGTCAAACAAACATTGGCACTCGGCCATTTTTAAAGGACTGGAGAAAAAGTGAAGATTTGTCTCTTGGACCCCTGGAAAGGCTTGTAATTTAATTTTTGTGATATTTTTGTGTGTGAGGGAATGCTTTTAGCAGCACTGTTGAATAAATCACCTGCTGAAATCAGTGAGCTCAGCTTTTCACTGTTAAACTTGCAGAACCGGTGCTGCATTGGTGCATGCAAATTAAGGACTGTGTGTTTTGAGAAATAAGAGTGCCAATTCAATGGATCAACATCCACCAAGAACAAAGAATTTCTTGCATGAGGAAGTGGAGATATTAGTCAATGTAATTGAGCAGAGATGGCAGGAGCTAGATACCAGCAACAGAGGTTGCATAAAAGTGCCACCAAAAGAAATGAAGAAACGATGGAACCAAGTTGCAGAAGATTACTGCGCAGTGCTGCATACCATGAGATCTGGAAGCCAGTGTAAAAAGAAATGGCATGACCTTGGTCAAGTAGTTAGTGGAAGTAATATTTCCCATTTTTAATTTAATCGTAATTGTAACCTGGCTATCTGTATGTCCCACCTTGTAGACTGACACACTCTGTAAAAAGTTATATTTTACTCTTTGCAGAACAAATTGGCCCACAACAAAAGAGAGGCAACTCGGACAGGAGAAGGCACGCCCAATCTGCATCCACTGACACCCTTGGAACAAAGGGTAGCTGCTATGATGAGTCGTACATGAAGAAAAGCAATCAGTACAGCACAAGCTGGGCCCGCGCGCGAGGAAGAGGGTAAGTCCTGAAAATGCATCGTGGCCCTTTAAATCAATCTGCTGCCTAACCTGTTATGTGTGAGAGTACTCATGCCACCCATCCGGCCCCCTCCCTTGCTGTTAAATATTTGACTGTTCTGATGTATTTTGCAGAACATGATGATGATGATGATGATGCTGCTGCTGCCAACCCTGAGGATCCTGAGGGTACAGAACAAGAACCAGTACAACCAGCTGCGGACGAACAAGACTGGATGATGGCAGCGATGACTGAAATGTCTGCAGGGAAGACCTTCCAAATTATTTATGAGCCCCCATCAAGGGACATCAGAGTTTCAACCCCGAGCCTAGGTCTTGGTTCCACCTTCCATGCTTTCGCTTCCGATGTTGCGGGTCCCAGTCAGTGGTGCTGCTGGTATAATGCAGCATTCTACAGTCAGTGCACTACCGTCCGAGCCTGCGCCTTCCCCTCGCATAGGTTCTGGTTCCACCTACTATGGTTTTGATTCCAACGCTGTGGGTCTCAGTGCTGCTGCTGATATCATGGAGCAGTTTACACCCATTCGTCCAACATCCCAGCCCACGGCTCGCACTCGAGTGCTGTCGTCTGGAACACCGAGCATCCCACCGTTCCAGCCCGAGCCTCTCCCTCTAGTTCTGCCGTCTGCAACACAGAGCATCCCACCGTTCCAGCCCGAACCTCTCCCTCTAGTTCTGCCTTCTGCAACACAGAGCATCCCACCGTTCCAGCCCGAGCCTCTCCCTCCAGTTCTGCGGTCTGGAACACAGAGTGTCCCACAGTCCCAGCCCGCGCCTCCCTGTGTAGTGGTGCCGCTTGCAACACCGAGCGTCCCACCGTCTGTGCCCGCGCCTCCCAACGTAGTGGTGACACGAGGCAGACCCAGGCAGAGGAGAAGGAGATTGGAGACACGCTCTCCTGAGATGCAGCGATGCGACTCAGGTTGTGGCATTGGGTATGGAGACCAATGAGCTTACCCGATCACTCATCGGTGGCGTCAGTGCAGTGGGTGAAGAGTTGACGGTCCTGACGGGAGAAATAGCAGTAATGACATGGGAATTTAGGGAGGGAATGTCCGAAGAAGTGCAAGCGACGGCACAGGCCATCAGGGAGGGCATGCAAATGACGGCACAGGCCATCAGGGAGGGCCTGGGTGAGGTAGCTGCTGCAATAAGGGCACACAGCCCAGCCAATCAAATGACACCCCCATGAGGAAGTGAACATTCACTGAGATATGGATGAGACATGTTTGCAGCCTTTCTTTGTTGCTTTTGTTCTTGTTCTTGATGTAGCTGTAGTAGCGTTTTTCAAATTGAAATTGTTTTGTAAGTTTTGTAACTTTACAACTTATAAAGGATCTTATGGTTTTTAAGTGATCTTATAGTGTAAATGTTCTCACATTTTTTGGTATCTTATTTAATTTTGCACCTAAAAAGTGATCCTGAAGTTTAAGTGTTCTTCAGAGTGTAAGATTTTTCACATTAAAACTGTTTTGTAAGTTTTGTAACTTTACAACATATAAGTGATCTCAGAGTTTTCAAGTGATCTTATAGTGTAAATGCTCTCACATTCTGTAACTTATTTAATTTTGCATCTAAAAAGTGATCTTGAAGTGTAAGTGATCTTAGAGTGTAAAATTTTTCACATAGAAATTGTTTAGTAACTTTTGTAACTTTACAAGTTTATAAGTGATCTTAAAGTTTTTAAGTGATCTTCAAGAGTCATATTAAAAAGTATAGTTTGATACAACAAATATTTTATTACAGAGCCGTTAACTTTTCAATAAAATATTTTTTCATTAAAACTGTTTCATGTTCCATTAACACAACACGGCGTAGGAACAATTGCAAAGAATAAACATGTCCATGGGCAAAAGTGGTCGCAAAGCCATCAGGCATCAGTAATTGAAGTGTTCACGGATGAGCTGCTGGCGCAAGACTCGAGCAATCCTTAAAGGGGCACGATGGACGGCCCTCTTCCGACCTCGTGCTCCGGCATCAGGCACTTGCATGCTTTCCTGATCGTCGTTATCATCCACATCCTGCTCTTCCGTAATACTACTATCACGTAGGTCTTCTGGTTCCACTACCAGCTCCTGCTGCCTCATGATGGCTAAGTTATGAAGCATGCAGCACACAACAGTGAAGTGACCGACAATCTGAGGAGAGTATAGCAACTGTCCTCCGGAATGGTCCAGGCATCGGAATTGCTGTTTCAAAATGCCAATGGTCCTCTCAATGATGCTGCGCGTCGCAATGTGCGCCATGTTGTATTGACGATCAGCTTCTGTCCGTGTCACGCGTAGGGGCGTCATGAGCCAGGTGGTCAGGCCGTACCCTTTGTCTCCCAGTAGCCACCTCTGCCCTTCTGGCTGCTGCTGAAACATGTCAGATAGAATGCTGTCGCATAGGTGGGTGCTGCCAGGGTATCTCGCATCAACTGACATGATGCGCTGCTTGTCGTCACGCACGAGCTGCACATTGATAGAGTGGAAACCTTTCTTATTTCGGTACTGCTCAGAATCCTCCACAGGTGCTCGAAAGGCTTTGTGGGTACAATCAATACAGCCCTGTACCTTTGGGAAGCTGGCAATCCTGAAGAAGCGCACAGCCCTCTCATGGATCGCTTGTGCGGTCATTGGGAAATTGATGAAGTCATTCCTTCGCGCATACAGTGCAGCCGTGACCTGGTAAATGCACACATGTATTGTACGTTGAGAGACGACACACACATTTTCAGTTGTAGCCTGAAACGATCCCGAGGCATAGAAAGAAAGTGCAGCTGTTACCTTCACTGCACAGACAGGGCAGTTGGCGTTCTGCTTCTGGGCTGCAAATCTGCTCTCACCATACCACAGATCTCAGTGACAACTTCTCTGCGAAAACGCAGCCTTTTCACACAATCAGCCTCGCTCATGTCCAGGTACGAGCGCCTGGCTCGATATTGTCGACGTGGTTAAGGTTAGGGTTACCACGTTCCTGGTGCGGTGAGCTCCAATCAATTCTCTCCTATGCAGTGAATTGATGGCGAACCATTGCATACTACGTGGTGTTGACAATGCAGCACCCATTCTGCAAATTTAAGTATAAAACTGCCTATGTGGCTGCCTCTCCCTCTCCAAATGGCCTCAGTCCCCCTCACAGCTCGAAGGCTGCTGCTGTATCTTCGGCTGCCGTCGAGCCACTGACGCCACCCCTAAAGCGTGGACGAATGGCCTCAAGCACCTTAAAGAGCTGTGCGCGTCCGGGGTTAATTGTTTGGCTGCCAGCCAGCCACTGATGCCGCTGCTATCCCATGGCCAAATGGCCTCACGTCGGTCCGGTGTTGATTCTTCGGCTGCCGGCCATCTACTGACACTGCTGCTATCCCATGGACGAATGGCCTCACATCCATCGTGTATTGATTCTTCGCGGCCAGCCACTAACAGAATGATGGCCTGCCTGAAGCAGCCAGCTCAGCTCGAAGGCTGCTTGCTGCCACTGTTGGGGCTGCCGTCGAGACACTGATGCCACACCCCTGTCTGTCTCCAACATGAAAGGCCTGCCTGAAGCACAGCAGCTCAAAGGCTGCTGCTGTTTCACACAGGTAGGAACATGATTTATTTAATCTTTTCTTTGCTTATAAATTTTTCTTCAGATTGGATTTATTTGTATAATATTTGTATAAGTATAACTAAGGATTGATTGTACAATTTAATGACTTCCCTTCCCCCCCACCCTCTCCCCCCCCCCCCCACCTCGTTCCCTACGCCTAATTTGTAACCTACGCCTGATTTTCTAAAGTGTAGACAAGGTTTTTTCGAACGTATAAAAATCTTCACTTACACCATTCTAAGTTAGTTTGGAGTAAGTTTTCACTGCCTAAACTTTGAAAACAGGCGTAAGTGGCCGGCCACGCCCCCTTTTGAAAAATAAATTCTGTTCCAAAGTGAAACTGTTCTAACTGACTTGAACTGAAGCAAACTAAATGCTGAGAATTCATATTTCTAAGATACTCCGTTCTAAACCAGTTACTCAAAAAAAACAGGAGCAACTCAGGCCGAAACTTGGCCCCTGGGTCACTGAATATATTTAAGGTGGAGATAGACAGCTTTTTGATTGATAAGGGAATAAAGGGTTATGAGGAGCGGGCAGGGAAGTGGAGCTAAGTCCATGATCAGATCAGCCATGACTTTATTAAATGGTGGAGCTGCCTCGAGGGGCCAAATGGCCTACTCCTGCTCCTATTTTTTATGTTCTTACGTTCTTATTCTCATTTTTTATTGTAGGTATTTACATTTTCACAAGCCTTTTCTGCCAATAGTGATTATTTATTAGGCTGCCTGAGCGACGCTCCAATTACTCCAAGTAGTAAATGCGTCACCACGCAAATGTTTACATCATGATGCCATTCAACCCATCATGTCTTGTCAGGTCATTGCTAGAGGAATCCAAAACTAATCACACTTCCTGCGCTCTTCCCATATCCCTGTATCTTCCTCTGCTTCAAAATCTAATGAATTTTCCTTAAAAGAAGCAAAGGTTTCTGCCTCAACTATTTCTGTGGCAATGAATTCCATGCTGCTGCATAAAGACATTTCTGCCAATCTCTTTCCCCACTCTCTTAGTGGCAACATTTAAATTGATGCCCCATTGTCATTGACTCCCCAACTTTGAGATAATAGTCTTTTCCTGTTTATGCTATCACAATTCTTCATAATTTCAAAAACCTGAATTAAATCTCCTCTTGGGCTTTCCTGTTCCAGTGGAAATTATCCTCTATCACAAGCTTTTACTTAACTATAATTCCCATCCCTGCCATTATCCTCTCAAAGTGATGCTGTATGCTCTCTATGGTATTAATGTCCTTTCTACAACGGAGTGCTGAAATCTGCAGACTGTATTTTATCTGTGGCCTGACTAATGTTCTGTACACTTGGCTCTGTTCTGAATCCTCGTATGAATCCATGTTTAGCTGTTGAACACTGGAGGACTCAAAAAACGATTCAGCTACCTGAACAGGACTGGTGGCTTCCTGCAATACAGCCCAGCTACACTGTCCTGTACGATTGTGATCTGCTATATCCTGGATAACTTTGCTCTGCAACTGAAGCAATGCATGGAGACATCAATGAAGGTCTCACACCATTGGAGGATAGCCTTCACTTGATGAGGGAGAGGGCACTGAGGAAATAAAGGATGGCAAGAAAGCAGGAGGGCACCAACAGGTGCCTACATCTAAAGAACTTTGACAGCAGCTCATTGAAGAGCACTTGAGCTAAACAATCCCTGTTGCCCTGCATTAACAATCATGCCTAACATCTCTCCCAATCCTTCCACCCTCAAATAAACAGTGGTGGTTGGGAGTAGATTGTGGTTGGGGTGGGTGGGAGGAGCAGATGGTGGTCGGTTGGGGTGGGTGGGAGGAGCAGATGGTGGTCGGTTGCAGGGGTGGGTGGGGTGGGGGTCTGATTGTGGAGAAGGGGGCCGGCAGATCACGGGGGAGTTTACTGTATAGATTGTTGGGCCTAGCAGTCCTGCTCCTTCTGGACCACAAGCAGTGTTGTAAAGGCACTTTCCTTATGGATTCTGCCCTTCTCGTCTCCTTTCACCTGTCGGGTATTCCGAGGCCTGGGAAGCCCGGCCACTGTGGTTAAAAATAGAATCACTGTTAAAATGATGACATGCAGCCTCATTAAAATATTTAAACGACCAACCCACATTCTCCAAGCAGATTGGTCACCTGCCTCTGTTAAAACCAATCTGAGGCAGGTTGGGTTCCTGTTTCAGATTTTTAGCTTTTTAACATCCCACCCGAATCAAACCCACCGGTTATGCGGGGTCATTTCCTCCCCTCCCCCGCCAGGTACAATAAAAATAATCATAACTATTTGAACCATTTGCTAGTACAGGTTGAACCTACCTTATCCAGAACCCTCGGGACCTGGCCTGTTCTGGATAAGGGATTTTTCTGGACGAGGGGTGGTCACGTTAAATTGGATGGTACAGGTACTGAGCAAGGGGATAGCGGAGCTGGCTGGCTTGAGGCTGGGAGTGCGGCAGAGAGAAAGATCATGGGATGGGGGGGCTGGTGGATCGCGGGGTCAGGCCAATGATTACGGGAGCCGGCAGCGAGGAAGGACTTCAATTTGTTCATGTCGAAGTTCTGCGCACGTGCCACCTCGTGGCCGGAAATGGTTCCGGACGAGGGGTGGTTCTGCATAAGGGAGGTGCAAATTCCAAAGGTTGGTCAAAGCTGTACAGGTCTGTAGCTATTATTTCTGTCAGTATTCCAACTTTTCTGATGATTAGATGTAAGACAGCTAGATGTCATTACTGCCTATTATTTAACAAGTCTGTACTTTACTTTATGTTAGCATTTGAATTGGATGTACTTAATTCCTGGCTAAATTCCATTAATACCACTGGTAGTATGTCAGGAATGGTTTCAAGATTATGTGATTGACTGGGTCTGTTATAACTGGAATGCCATTCCATGAACAGTTAATTTAATTCAGAACACAAAATACACAGGAAACCATCAGAAAACAAAAAATAAAATAAAAAGACTAATAATATTTGCACAGTTTGTATGAATTATAAATGGCATTTTTTTTGGAACTGCGAGTAAATCTACTATCAATATATCTATTCAGCCACAAGCACGACTGAGTACAAGCATGTTAGGCCTTTAGTATTTGAAACGCTAGTTTTGCTTTGTCAAACTAAATGGAAATTAACTATTTTGATTGACGTACATGTCATTCAATAATCAATCATGGAGAAACACACACAAGTAAATTACAAATGCTTTACCTCCAACCTTAAGTGCTGTTTAACCTTGTTCGCAACTTTGATATCATATTTGACCCTGAAAAGAGCTTCCGACTATATATTCATGCCATTACTAAGACCACTTATTTCCACCTCTGTAACATCGTCTGACTCTGCCTCAGACCATCTGAATCTGACACCCTCATCCATGCCTTTGTTACCTTTAGACTTGACTATTCCAATGCACTCCTGGCTGGTCTTTCACATTCTACCCTTAGTAAACTTGAGGTCATCCAAACCTCTGCTACTGTGTCCTAATTTGCACTAAGACCTGTTCACCCATCACCCTATATTCGCTGACTTACATTGGCTCCTGGTTAAGCAAAGTCTTGAGTTTAAAATTATCGTCCTATTTTCAAATCCCTCCATGGCCTCACCCCTCCCTGTCTGTAATCTCCTCCAGCGCCACAACCCTCCGAGGTATCCGCACCTCAAATTCTGGCCTCTTACGCACCCTTGATTTTAATTGCTCAACCATTACCTAGCAAGGCCGTAAGCTCTGGAATTCCCTCCTTAAGCCTCTCCACCTCTCTTTCCTCCTTTAAGACACTCCTTAAAACCTGCCTCTTTGACCTTTGGTCATCTGCCCTAACATTTCGCAGTGTGGCTCGTGATCAAATTTTGTTTTAAAGTGCTCCTGTGAAGCGCCTTGGGATGTTTGTCTCCGTTAAAGGCGCTATAAAAATACAAACTGTTGTTTAATCAAGTTCTGGAAAATTGTCAATCACCTAATCATACAAAGGATATTATTCACTTTGTCAGAGTGCAAAGACAAGCAATCCAGATAATTCTGCTCATTAGGAAACTAAGCAATGAGAAAAGTTAAAGAAGTAGGACTCACTTAGTTTGGAAAAAATACTTCAAAGTGACTTAATTGAGGTTACCAAGATTATGTCAGGAACTAAAGAAAGCAGATCCAGAAAAATTGTTCATTTGTCAAGAGGTTAAATACAAATTTAAAAAGATAATGTTAGAATTTATTTCGGAATTTGTTAAATAAATGACGCTAGACTTGCGAAGTAGGGGTTATCAAAGAAGGATACAGAAGTGCACAACATGTGTAGGATAGAGAGGCAGCTCGATGCATTTCTGGTGAAAGCAGGGATGGGGGACATGATACAAAAACATAGAAACATAGAAAATAGTTGCAGGAGTAGACCATTCGGCCCTTTGAGCCTGCACCACCATGGCTGATCATTCCCTCAGTACCCCTTTCCCGCTTTCTCTCCATACCCCTTGATCGCTTTAACCGTAAGGACCATATCTAACTCCCTCTTGAATATGTCCAATGAACTGGCATCAACAACTCTCTGCAGTACAGAATTCCACAGGTTAACAACTCTGAGTGAAGAAGTTTCTCCTCATCTGGTTCTCCCTTGTCCACTCTGCTAGTTACATCCTCAAAACACTCCAGAAGATTCATTAAGCATGATTTCCCTTTTACAAATCCATGCTGACTTAGACCGACCCTGTCACTGCTTTCCAAATGTGCTGCTATTTCATCCTTAATGATTGATTCCAACATTTTCCCCACTACTGATGTCAGGCTAACTGGTCTATAATTAGCCCTTTTCTCTCTCCCTCCTTTTTTTAAAAGTGGTGTTACATTAGCTACCCTCCAATCCATAGGAACTGATTCAGAGTCTATAGAATGTTGGAAAATAACCACCAATGCATCTACTATTTCCAGGGCCACTTCCTTAAGTACTCTGGGATGCAGACTCAGGCCCAGGGATTTATCGGCCTTCAATCCTATCAATTTGTCTAACACAATTTCCTTCAGTTCCTCCTTCTCGCTAGACCCTCGGTCCCCTAGTATTTCCGGAAGGTTATTTGTGTCTTCCTTAGTGAAGACTGAACCAAAGTAGTTGTTCAATTGGTCTGCCGTTTCTTTGTTCCCCATTATAAATTCATCTGATTCTGACTGCAAGGGACCTACGTTTGTCTTTACTAATCTCTTTCTCTTCACATATCTATGGAAGGTTTTGCAGTCAGTTTTTATGTTCCCTGCAAGCTTACTCTCATACTCTATTTTCCCCTTCCTAATTAAACCCTTTGTCCTCCTCTGCTGAATTCTAAATGTCTCCCAGTCCTCAGGTTTGCTGCTTTTTCTGGCCAATTTATATGCCTTTTCTTTGGATTTAACACTATCCCTAATTTCCCTTGTTAGCCAAGGTTGAGCCACCTTCCCCGTTTTATTTTTACTCCAGACAGGGATGTACAATTGTTGAAGTTCATCCATGTGATCTTTAAATGTCTGCCATTGCCTATCCACCGTCAATCCTTTAAGTATCATTCGCCAGTCTAACCTAGCCAATTCACATCTCATACCATCAAAGTTACCTTTCTTCAAGTTCAGGACCCTAGTCTCTGAATTAACTGTGTCACTCTCCATCTTAATGAAGAATTCTACCAAATTATGGTCACTCTTCCCCAAGGGGCCTCGCGCAACAAGATTGCTAATTAATCCTCTCTCATTACACAACACCCAGTCTAGGATGGCCAGCTGATGAGAAAGTGACAGCCGGGGTTGAATGGGTAGTTGGTGAGGATGTGCCAGCTTCCCAGCAGAGGCTGAGCAAAAGGCTTACTGAGGAGTTCTCAATGAAAAATCCTCCTGTTGCCCTACTCCATGCTGTTCTCCCCAGGAATCTCCTTCTCCAGGTCTTTTCAGATGGAAAAAGTTTTGCGGGGCACAGCATATCACAACTAAGTGGAATACATAATCTGGAGCATGGTGCATTGCTCTATCAAGGCAGCGAAAGAGCTCCCTAAATCCCCTATGGTCCTCCCAGTGTCCTCTTTGATAGAGGCATGTGTCAACTTGTAGCATTCCTCCTCCTCACTTGCAACTCTTAGAGGAATCATCACCACTGAAAGAAGGGCCATGCCTCGTCACCCATAAGACATCTGTTCACTTGACCATCTTCCTTGAAAAGCTTCAGGAGGGCAGGATTCATGACAATGGATGCAAAATGGCAACATTCAACATATCTGGCATTAATGTCAGGATGTCTGGTACCTGATTGTGCACAATTTGGACATTCAGCAACTTTTTGTCAAGAAAGTTGAGGGAGCTAACAATAGGAGTTCGCAATGATACGTGGATGTCATCAATTAGGGAAACCCAGCAGTGTGATAAAACTGATGGCTCTATCATGGTGCTACTTTGTTGTCATGCTTAACTGGATGAATTCCTGAGCTCTCCTAAAATGTGTGTCAGTTACCTGATGAATGCATGCTTAGATGCATCCCCTATCCCCCTCCCTAAGATGATACTGCATAAATCTCCCATGGCATAGAGTTCTTCAGTAAAGACTTCAAAGGGAAGACTATCATTAAAGGTAGTAATATCTTGAATGGCAAGTGTTGCTTAACTCTCATTTCCTCCATCCTGTACTGTTCCTCTTTTTTTATTTGTGCCTGAGATATGGGCGTTGCTGGCAAGGCCAGCATTTATTGCCCATCCCTAATTGCTCTTGAGAAGCTGGTGATGAGCTGCCAACTTGAACTGCTGCAGGCACTCCCATAGTGCTGCTTTCGTCGCAGCAGATTGGTGCAACTGAGTAGCTTGCTGGACCATTTCAGAGGGCAGTTAAGAGTCAACCACATTGCTGTGGGTCTGGAGTCACATATAGGCCAGACCAGGTAAGGGTGGAAGGTTACCTTCCCAAAGTTAAGAGTTGTATTGTATGAAAATATAATTAACGCCTCTTGAAACTGGCAACAGATTGTCATTCAAGCTGTTGGTGATCCGCTTGCTGCCATTGCATATTCCCTCATTTCAGGCCTCCATTTTGAGGCCTTTTGGCAAAGCAATGTTGTATGGCATGCAGCAGGCTACTATGATCTTTGAGACTCTAGCCAGCTATAGTACTGGATGTCCCCATATTGATTAAAAAAGATAGAAAGAAAGACATGCATTTATATAGCATTTTTCACGACCTCAGACCTGTTATGTATAGAAGAACTCCACGAGGCTGAGTACTGTGAGCTAAACTTAGTGTGACCTTAGTCTTCTTTATTACAACTCCAGATTGTCTAAACAACATGGCAGCGAACCTTTTACACTGGCCCTGCACATATGTGCAGATGACCATTAGGGCTCCAACAGTCGTGCTCTCTGGTGGCAAGTATCACATAGTTACATACATAACATCACTCCCCCCAAAGTCTTCGGTACAAGTTATTTACAAGTTGAGGTGATCCAGAGCCCTTTGCTCCCTGGTTGATCATCTAAGTTCAAACCCTGGCATGTGTGAGTTAATCGAAATATTGCTGCACTACACCGCGGCTGGTCTGACCGGACTGTCAGGAACGGTGGGTTCATCCTCATGATTGACAGCGAGGTCGATTGCTGGTTGGTCGTGTGTTGGTGGAACGTCGAAGGTGATGTCCTCTTCAAGTCCTTCCTGGTTGTCAGTAAATCACAATTTGGTCTGATCCAAATGCTCTCTGCCCATTTGGCCATTTAACAGTTTGATTATAAACACCCTATTCCCTTCCTTGGCCAAAACAGTGCCAGGAACCCACATGGGACCACGACCGTAATTCAGGACAATCACAGGGTCATTAACATCAGTGTCACGTGAAACAGCCACGCGATCGTGGTACATGTTCTGCCGGTGTCGCTGGGTTTCCAGGTGATTATTTGAGATCCGGGTGGACAAGGGAGAGCCTGGTTTTGAGGGCTCTTTTCATTAACAATTCTGCCGGGGGAACCCCGGTGAGCAAGTGGGGTCGCGTCCGGTAACTGAACAGAATGCGAGACAAGTGGGTCTGCAGGGAGCCGCCCATCATGCGTTTCATGCTTTGCTTGATTGTTTGGACTGCCCGCTCCGCTTGATCGTTAGAGGCGGGCTTAAATGGAGCAGACCTGACATGCTTGATGCCATTGAGGGTCATAAACTCGTTGTATTCCAAGCTGGTGAAACACGGTCCATTGTCGCTGACAAGGACGTCGGGCAAGCCATGGGTGGCGATCATGGCCCTGAGGCTTTCAATGGTGGCTGTGGATGTGTTGGATGATATGATTATGCATTCAATCCATTTGGAGTAAGTGTCCACTACTACTAAAGACATCTTTCCTAGAAAGGGGCCGCAAAATCTACGTGGATCCTGGACTACGGTTTGGAGGGCCATAACCACAGACTCAGTGCAGCCTCCCTTGGTGCATTGCTCAGTTGCGAGCAAGTGTTATACAGATGCATGCATGACTCCAAGTCCGAGTCAATGCCGAGCCACCAGACATGCGACCTGTCAATTGCCTTCATCATGACAATGCCTGGGTGGGTACTGTGTAGTTCACGTATAAACGTTTCCCTGCCTTTTTTTGGCAAAACCATGCGATTACCCCATAAGAGACAATCCAACTGGATGGACATTTCATCTTTGCGTCGGTGAAACGGCTTAACTTCATTTGCATTTCCCTGAGAACGGCTGACCAGTTCCCATTTAGGACGCAACTCTTTACTAATGATAGCATGGGATCCTGGCTGGTCCAGGCCCTGATCTGGCGAGCCGTGACAGGTGACCCCTCGCTCTCAAAAGCACCCATGACCAGTAGCAAGTCTGTGGGCTGCGCCCTTTCAACCCTGGTGGTGGGTAATGGTAGCCGGCTGAGAGCATCGGCACAGTTTTCAGTGCCTGGTCTATGGCGGATAACATCGTCAAATGTGGATAATGTTAGTGCCCATCTTTGCACGCGGGACGAAGCATTGGGATTTATAGTTTTGCTCTCTGAAAACAGCGAAATGAGCAGCTTGTGGTCAGTTTCAAGCTCAAACCGAAGTCCAAATAGGTTTGGTGCATTTCGTAACCACATATACACATGCTAACACCTCTTTCTCGAGCATACAATAGGCTCTCTCAGCCTTAGATAGACTTCTAGATGTGTATGCAACTGGTTGGAGATTGCCCAATACATTGGCTTGCTGTAACACACAGCCGACCCCATACGATGAGGCATCACAAGCTAGCACTAAACATTTACATGGGTCATAGTGTACAAATAACTTATTTGAACATAGCAGGTTCCTGCCTTCTCAACTGCTGTGTCTTGAGATCTGCCCCAAATCCAGTCATCACTCTTACGTAGCAACATATGCAAAGGCTCTAACAATGTGCTCAACCCGGGTAGAAAGTCACCGAAATAATTGAGGAGTCCCAAGTACGAACGCAGCTCCGTCACATTATGTGGTTTGGGTGCATTCTTGATGGCCTCTGTCTTTGAGTCCGTGGGCCTGATGCCATCTGCTGCAATCTTTCTCCCCAAAAATTCGACTTCTGGCGCCAGGAAAACACACTTGGAGCATTTCAGCCTGAGTCCCACTCTGTCTAGGTGATCTAGAACCTCTTTCAGGTTATGTAGGTATTCAATCTTGTCACGACCAGTGATCAGGATGTCGTCTTGAAACACAACGGTGCGCGGAACAGATTTCAACAAACTCTCCATGTTTTTCTGGAAAATGGCTGCAGCCGAGCGAATCCCAAAAGGGCACCTGTGGTATATAAACAGTCCTTTGTGTGTGTTGATGCACGTCAGTCTTTTCGAAGGTTCAGCCAGCTCCTATGTCATGTAGGCGGAGGTTAGGTCCAACTTGGTGAACGGCTTTCCCCCCCGCTAACGTTGCGAACAGGTCATCCGCCTTGGGCAGCGGGTACTGGTTCTGTCGTGAGACTCGGTTAATTGTTACCTTGTAGTCTCCGCAGATTCTGACTGTGCCATCGCTTTTCAACACCGGAACAATTGGGCTGGCCCACTCGTTGAACTCGACCAGCGATATGATTCCTTCACATTGGAGTCTGTCCAGTTCGATCCCGACTTTCTCCCTCATCATGAATGGAACCGTCCGAGCTTTGTGATGGATGGGCTGTGCATCGGGGCCTAGGTGGTTCTGTACCTTGGCGCCTGTGAAGTTGCCGATGCCTGGTTCGAATAGCGAGGGAAACTTGCTCAGCACTTGAGCACACAAGGTGTCATCCACTGAAGATAGTACTTTGATGTCATTCCAATTCCATCTAATCTTTTCTAGCCAACTTCTGCCGAACTGCTTTGGGCCATTGTCTGGAACAATCCACAATGATAGGTCATGCACAGCTCCATCATACGATATCTTCACTGCCACACTTCCAATGACTGGTATGATCTCTTTGGTGTAGGTAGGCAGCTTTGCATTAATTGGGCTCAGTTTGGGCCTTTGTGCTTTATTGCCACACAGTTTCTCGAAAGTCTTCTGGCTCATTATTGACTGACTCGCACCCGTGTCCAACTCCATGGATACTGGAACTCCATTTCATTTGACTTTCAGCATTATAGGAGAGCTCTTGGTGGTGAAGGTATGTACCCTATACACTTCTTCCTCAGGTTGAGTTGCCTGTGCTGCGTGATCCAGACCAGATCGATCATCCTCTGCCACATTGTGTGTCACAACACGTTTGCACATTCGCTGGAGGTGCCCCATTGTTGCGCAGCCTTTGCACACGTAGTGCTTGAATCGACATTGATAGGCCATTGATTACCCCCGCAGCACTAACACAGTGCTAATTCACATTCACCCCCGATTGTGGACTCTGAGCCATCACAGGTCTTGCAGCCGCAGACGTACAGGCCCTGCCATATGCAGTTCGGCCTGCTGGCGACATCATTTTATGCACAATACTTGCCGGTGAGCTTCGATGTTGAGAAGATATCTGTTTGGTGTTATCGTCTGTGGCCATGCATGCCTGGGCGATCGCGATGGCCCTGCTCAGGTTCAGGGTTTCAGCAGCCAGCAGCTTTTGAAGAATGACCTCGTGGCTGATGCCAAGCATGAAAAATTCCCACAGCATTTCCCCCAACGCAGCTCCAAAATCGCAAGGTCCCGCAAGGCGCCTCAGGTCGGCAACATAATCCGCCAAGTCCTGGCCCCTGGAGTGATGGTGCATGTAAAAACGATACCTGGCCTTGAGGATATTCTCCTTCGGCTTGAGGTGGTCCCGAACCAATGTGCACAACTCTGTATATTCCTTTTCCGTTGGTTTTGTCGGTGCGAGCAGATTCTTGATTAGGCCGTATATTTTAGGCCCACAGACGGTGAGGAGAACCGCCCTGCACTTGACCGCATTAGTGTCTCCTTCCAGCTCGTTGGCCATGAACTACTGGTCGAGACGCTCGACGAAGCTTCCCAATCATCACCCTCTATGAATCTCTCTAATATTCCAACGGCAGCCATGGTTGCATGAAGGTTTGTATTCTGTTACTCGTCGCCAATTGTTATGTATAGAAGAACTCCATGAGGCTGAGTATTGTGAGCTAAACTTAGTGTGACCTTAGTCTTCTTTATTACAACTCCAGAGTGCCTAAACAACATGGCAGCCAATCTTTTATACTGGCCCTGCATGTGTGTGCAGGTGACCATTAGGACTCCAACAGTCGCGCCCTCTGATGGCAAGTATTACATATAGTTACATACATAACATCACCATCCCAAAGCACTTCACAACCAATTAAGCACTTCTGAAGTGTAGGAAACATGACATACAGTTTTTGCACAGCAAGGTGTCACAAAAAAACAATGTGATAATGACCAGATAATCCTTTTTTTTTGTGATGTTGGTGGAGATAATTATTGGCCAGGGAGAACTCCCATATTCTTCTTCAAAATAGTGCCATGGGTTCTTTTACGTATACCTGAGAGGGCAGATGGGGCCTCAGTTTAACATCTTCTAAAATGCTGCTTCAACATAGCAATGGTGTTGTCAATGACTCCAGTTGTGAACGACTGTGCTTCATTATACTGTTGTTTAACTTCTGTCCTGATTTACTGCATAGGTGTCATGAACCACAACTGCAAAGGATCTCCCAAGAGCCCCCCTACAGTTTACCTTCTGGGTTAAACAGTGATTGCAGGATAGGCTGCCTTAAAATTAAGGCATTGTAACAGTTATCAAGAAAGTGAGCATTAACTATCAAGCAACATAAAGCTGACTGGCTAATATGAATGTTCCCAGTGGCAGCATGGAATGTCCCATTGCATTTTTTCATTGACTTTATTGGAAATAAAAATCAGGAGAGATGTAAAATGAGCTGCCAATTCGCTATCATCCATTTTACTCCATTGGACAAAGTCAAAATTATCCCCAGTGATCTTTACAGTGATTGACAGGGCTATTCCTGTCCCGGTGTTTGGGTATGGAACTACTTGCATGTGACATAACTGTCATAGCATCCCTAGTAAATCATAGTCTCCACATGCGCTCCTATTTTTGCCTGTATATTTGGTTGGGAGTATAATGGCACATAGGCACAGTTCTCCTCTGCTTTACTGTAGCTTGCCTTGCATTCCTACATTCTTCTTCATTTTCTTTGTGCAAGTAACACAATAATGTGTGAAATAAAAACAGAAAATGGAAGGAACTCAGCAGGTCAGGCATCTGTGGAGAAAGAAATAGACGTTGCCTGACTTGCTGAACATTTCCAGAATTTTCTGTTTTAATTTCAGATTGCCAGCTTTTTTACAATAAAAAGTGATTCCCATAGGAACTCCCATTAGCCCGTAAGAAAACTGTTTGCATTCAAAAGTGGAAGGATTATCCCACTGAAGGCCTCAGTCAAAACTAGAGCATTCTGTAGCTAAGTACTGGGGGCAGAAATGGAGGGAGAGGGTGCCACTACAGGATCCTCCTCTTCTACCAGAGGACTATAGTAGTGCTCCTATCACTTTCCAGGGCCGACCATCATCTCCCACGTGACAACTCTAGGAACAGGTACTAACATGGGCGGTTTTCCTGCGGCACAGCTGTTTTTTGATGAAAACCGCCCGGCAAAAGTTTCCCTTTTTATTTTTTAAAGAGTTCCGCCCACATTTTGAAAAGACCGCCAGGGAGCAAACCGCCCATGTGCATCTGTGTGACTGCCAAGAAAACCGCCAGGATCTAAGTGTTGCCTCATCGGGGACCTATACACACCGCCGAGGAAATCGCCCTCGAAAAGCTGCTGGAAACAGGGCGGTTGGTGAGTACCCTGCAAAGAAAGGTAAGTTAAAGGTTTTTTATAATTATTTTTTAAATTCTAAAATGGTGATTACGTTAAAAAGTGCCCTGAGAATGTTCTTTAACTTTTTATTTTTCGTTGAAGTGAAAAAATACTTTTTGAATTTTCCCCCCTCCCTAGGCCCAACTGCAGCCTCAGACTAAATTTTAAGTACTTACCCTCCATTCCGGTAAGAACTGCCAGTTTCACCTAGTTTCGCCTTTAACCGGCAAGAAACTGCCAAGAATCTTGGTGCAAGATCCATTTTCTTGCCGGGTGCTATTTTTTTACTTTATAATGGAAATGTTTGCCGGCGTTAGTTGCAGAACGTTAGCTGTGTTTCTGGGCGGCAATCAGGCGGTGAGGGGCTTTAGGGAAAGTCGAGCCCATGGTTTCATCGACTCTCATGAGCATTATCTCCCTATGACCTCAAGAGTGTGTATGCTTATCATGATATCTAACTTCTACCAGACCATCCTAGCCTTCAGCCACCTGCGATCCTTTGCATTGGGCCCATTGGTGACTGGTGGATCAATCTATAATTCATAAACTTCTAAGATTAAACAACTATCTTAATTTTAAATATAATATTCATTGGCACATATGTGCTTAGAATCCTGTCCTGATCATGAGCTATATCTTCTGTAATTTTTCTCTTTCTCGAACTGGTCTTCTCATGATTTATTATTGAAGCTTGTTCTATTCCATACATTGCTCTAGCCCCAGCTGCTGCTTGCTTGGCACCTTGGGTGATACTCGTCTTGGTAACTTGCCCTGAATCACAAAGGTTGTGAGATTAAGCCCCACTCCAGGATTTATGCACATGTTTCAAACTGGCAGTGTAGTACTGAAGAAATGTTGTGCCATTGGATATATTATCCTTTGGATGAGAAATTAAACTGAGGCCCATCTGCCTGTTCTGATGGATTGAAAAAAAAATCCATGGCATTATTTGAGTGAGAGCAGTGAATTCTGACTAACATCGCCCCCTCAACCAAATCTCCTTTATTATTTGCAGGATCATGCTGTGTATTTACCTACAATAACAGTGATTCATTCAAAAGCAATTCAGTGGTTGTGAAATGCTTTGAGATTTCCTGAGAACATAGTAGGCACCTAATAAATGCCAATTCCACCACCTTCATTGCCTGTACTTCCATTGCCACTTTGCCCACTGTTCCCTTTTCTACTGTCAACAGGATATGTGCACTTACACTCTCTTCTGTACTCTCCAATCTCCAGCCCTCTTTGACAATATTGTTTGTTTTCTTGTAAAAATAGATAGGGGGTAAATACTACTGTCTATAATTTAGCTCTGAATGCAAGAAAAAAGGCCATCAATCAAGATCTCCATGCACTTCGTTCATTACAAACATTGGAGCCCTGTATGACCTGTTACCTCTTTATGAACTTATACTACTTGACCTAACCTTACAAACTGGAAATGTGAATGTGCAGCTCAGATAAATCATGTTAAAAGCAGGCTGATTGAGCAAACATTTTTTTAAAAATAATTGATTCAGACTTCTGTCTAGAAAAAACACAAAGAACACAGCGGAGTAGAGAGTAAATGTCTACAGAGGGCCAGGTGGGTACTTAAAGAACATAATAATATTTAAACATAATCCCCAGTTGGCATATAACCCCTTTATTTATATACTTGTGAGGAATTACTGGTACCTGGAGACTCCCATAATTTGTTTTGCAGTAAAGTAAAATTGTAGGTGTTGTGAAGATCAGTGAACAACACAGACGTATTAAATTACATAGCACATGCCTTGAGATAAATGCGTAGAATAGTGGTCTGTGTGGATTAGGTAGCACAATGAGCAAGGGTCAAGGATGTCTCGGAGCGGGTGCAGGACATTCGAAAAAGGGAGGGAGAACAGCCAGTTGTCGTGGTGCACATTGGTACCAACGACATAGGTAAACAAAGGGATGAGGTCCTACGAAACGAATTTAAGGAGCTAGGAGCTAAATTAAAAAGTAGGACCTCAAAAGTAATAATCTCGGGATTGCTACCAGTGCCACGTGATAGTCAGAGTAGGAATCGCAGGATAGCGCAGATGAATACGTGGCTTGAGCAGTGGTGCAGCAGGGAGGGATTCAAATTCCTGGGGCATTGGAACCGGTTCTGGGGGAGGTGGGACCAGTACAAACCGGACGGTCTGCACCTGGGCAGGACCATAACCAATGTCCTAGGGGGAGTGTTTGCTAGTGCTGTTGGGGAGGATTTAAACTAATATGGCAGGGGGGATGGGAACCAATGCAGGGAGACAGAGGGAAACAAAAATGAGGCAAAAGCAAAAGACAGAAAGGAGATGAGGAAAAGTGGAGGGCAGAGAAACCCAAGGCAAAGAACAAAAAGGGCCACTGTACAGCAAAATTCTAAAAGGACAAAGGGTGTTAAAAAAACAAGCCTGAAGGCTTTGTGTCTTAATGCAAGGAGTATCCGCAATAAGGTGGATGAATTAAGTGTGCAAATAGATGTTAATAAATATGATGTGATTGGGATTACGGAGACGTGGCTCCAGGATGATCAGGGCTGGGAACTCAACATCCAGGGGTATTCAACATTCAGGAAAGATAGAATAAAAGGAAAAGGAGGTGGGGTAGCATTGCTGGTTGAGGAGCAAATTAAGGCAATAGTTCGGAAGGACATTAGCTTGGATGATGTGGAATCTATCTGGGTAGAGCTGCAGAATACCAAAGGGCAAAAAACGTTAGTGGGAGTTGTGTACAGACCTCCAAACAGTAGTAGTGATGTTGGGGAGGGCATCAAACAGGAAATTAGGGGTACGTGCAATAAAGGTGCAGCAGTTATAATGGGTGACTTTAATATGCACATAGATTGGGTTAACCAAACTGGAAGCAATACGGTGGAGGAGGATTTCCTGGAGTGCATAAGGGATGGTTTTTTAGACCAATATGTCGAGGAACCAACTAGGGGGGAGGCCATCTTAGACTGGGTGTTGTGTAATGAGAGAGGATTAATTAGCAATCTCGTTGTGCGAGGCCCCTTGGGGAACAGTGACCATAATATGGTGAAATTCTGCATTAGGATGGAGAATGAAACAGTTAATTCAGAGACCATGGTCCAGAACTTAAAGAAGGGTAACTTTGAAGGTATGAGGCGTGAATTGGCTAGGATAGATTGGCGAATGATACTGAAGGGGTTGACTGTGGATGGGCAGTGGCAGACATTTAGAGACCGCATGGATGAACTACAACAATTGTACATTCCTGTCTGTCGTAAAAATAAAAAAGGGAAGGTGGCTCAACCGTGGCTATCAAGGGAAATCAGGGATAGCATTAAAGCCAAGGAAGTGGCATACAAATTGGCCAGAAATAGCAGCGAACGCGGGGACTGGGAGAAATTTAGAACTCAGCAGAGGAGGACAAAGGGTTTGATTAGGGCAGGGAAAATGGAGTACGAGAAGAAGCTTGCAGGGAACATTAAGACGGATTGCAAAAGTTTCTATAGATATGTAAAGAGAGAAAGGTAGGTCCCCTGCAGTCAGAATCAGGGGAAGTCATAACGGGGAACAAAGAAATGGCGGACCAATTGAACAAGTACTTTGGTTCTGTATTCACTAAGGAGGACACAAACAACCTTTCGGATATAAAAGGGGTCGGAGGGTCTAGTAAGGAGGAGGAACTGAGGGAAATCCTTATTCGTCGGGAAATTGTGTTGGGGAAATTGATGGGATTGAAGGCCGATAAATCCCCAGGGCCTGATGAACTGCATCCCAGAGTACTTAAGGAGGTGGCCTTGGAAATAGTGGATGCATTGACAGTCATTTTCCAACATTCCATTGACTCTGGATCAATTCCTATGGAGTGGAGGGTAGCCAATGTAACCCCACTTTTTAAAAAAGGAGGGAGAGAGAAAACAGGGAATTATAGACCGGTCAGCCTGACATCGGTAGTGGGTAAAATGATGGAATCAATTATTAAGGATGTCATAGCAGTGCATTTGGAAAGAGGGAATATGATAGGTCCAAGTCAGCATGGATTTGTGAAAGGGAAATCATGCTTGACAAATCTTCTGGAATTTTTTGAGGATGTTTCCAGTAGAGTGGACAAGGGAGAACCAGTTGATGTGGTATATTTGGACTTTCAGAAGGCTTTCGACAAGGTCCCACACAAGAGATTAATGTGCAAAGTTAAAGCACATGGGATTGGGGGTAGTGTGCTGACATGGATTGAGAACTGGTTGTCAGACAGGAAGCAAAGAGTAGGAGTAAATGGGTACTTTTCAGAATGGCAGGCAGTGACTAGTGGGGTACCGCAAGGTTCTGTGCTGGGGCCCCAGCTGTTTACACTGTACATTAATGGTTTAGACGACGGGATTAAATGTAGTATCTCCAAATTTGCGGATGACACTAAGTTGGGTGGCAGTGTGAGCTGCGAGGAGGATGCTATGAGGCTGCAGAGCGACTTGGATAGGTTAGGTGAGTGGGCAAATGCGTGGCAGATGAAGTATAATGTGGATAAATGTGAGGTTATCCACTTTGGTGGTAAAAACAGAGAGACAGACTATTATCTGAATGGTGACAGATTAGGAAAAGGGGAGGTGCAAAGAGACCTGGGTGTCATGGTACATCAGTCATTGAAGGTTGGCATGCAGGTACAGCAGGCGATTAAGAAAGCAAATGGCATGTTGGCCTTCATAGCGAGGGGATTTGAGTACAGGGGCAGGGAGGTGTTGCTACAATTGTACAGGGCCTTGGTGAGGCCACACCTGGAATATTGTGTTCAGTTTTGGTCTCCTAATCTGAGGAAGGACATTCTTGCTATTGAGGGAGTGCAGCGAAGGTTCACCAGACTGATTCCTGGGATGGCGGGACTGACCTATCAAGAAAGACTGGATCAACTGGGCTTGTATTCACTGGAGTTCAGAAGAATGAGAGGGGACCTCATAGAAACGTTTAACATTCTGACGGGTTTAGACAGGTTAGATGCAGGAAGAATGTTCCCAATGTTGGGGAAGTCCAGAACCAGGGGACACAGTCTAAGGATAAGGGGGAAGCCATTTAGGACTGAGATGAGGAGGAATTTCTTCACCCAGAGAGTGGTGAACCTGTGGAATTCTCTACCACAGAAAGTTGTTGAGGCCAATTCACTAAATATATTCAAAAAGGAGTTAGATGAAGTCCTTACTACTAGGGGAATCAAGGGGTATGGTGAGAAAGCAGGAATGGGGTACTGAAGTTGCATGTTCAGCCATGAACTCATTGAATGGCGGTGCAGGCTAGAAGGGCCGAATGGCCTACTCCTGCACCTATTTTCTATGTTTCTATGTTTTCTAATGAGGTAAAATGTCTGGCACCAAGATTTAATTGTAGTCCAGAATGAATATTCCTCCCTTGACTGCCTGTCGTCATGTGTGAAATGAGATTGGACAATTGGGCAATTTAAGAAAATTGGCAAAAGAATCAGTAGGGAGATGAGAAGTCATTTTTTTAAACAGAGAGTAGTTATGATCTGGAATGCACTGCCTGAAAGGGTAGTGAATGCAGATTCAATCGTAACTTTTAAAGAGGAATTGGATATATACTTGAAAAGGAAAAAAATTGCAAGGTTACAGGGAAATAGCAGGGGAATGGGTCTCTTTCAAAGAGCTAGCACAGGTATGTTGGACTGAATGGTCCCTTTATGTGCTGTAGGATTCTATGGGGGAGAAATTCAGGAATTCCCCACGGGGCGCTAACTTTTAAAAGTTTGAAAAATTAGCATTAAAAAAACTTACCTTTTCAACGACGGCAGCCGCGATCCCGCACGAGCAGCCCAGTACTCAAGCAGAGTGCTGGGCTCATCGATCCCGGGCAGGAACTCGCAAAAAAATCTGTAAGAAAGAAGGTACGTTTTTTTAATTGCCTCGGCCACATAAACATAACTCCTAGAAGCGGTCGGCCGTCCGATGCACGCCACCTGCAGCTGTCGGTGTTTTTGTCCGGTGATGCTGCAGGGGTCGGAGCACAATTTTAGGCATTACCAGGATGATGTGCACGGTGATGATGTCACAATCTCTGGGCAAAGGAGATCGGGGCGCAACGCCATACTGGTGCCTCAAAGTTCCCGCCAAATATGGTGGGCGTCGCTGACCTCACTGCACCAGGTCGTAAAACCATTGGCAACCCCTATGTGCCCCACAGAGGTGCTAACGGGAGGCGCAAAGGAGCCCAAATTCACCCCCATTTCTTTTCTATGATCTAAATCTATTTAAGGTGTGCAGCCCAAGTTGTCTGTGGTGATCAAGAGACTTATGGATTCAATCTCACAAATCCAAAGATTCCAGGCAGGTTTTACCTTCATATTGTGACCAGAATCCCTCTCTCGCACTATATTTTTTTAGGTTTGTTCTTGGAATGTGGGTTGCGCCAGCAAGGCTGCATTTAGTATTGAGTGCATTATGGGTCAATTATGTCCTGTGGGACTGGAATCGCATGTAGGCCAGGACAGGTAGGGACAGCATGCTTCCTCTTGAAGAACATTAATGTATCAGTTGAGTTTTTTTCCAAGAGTCTGGCAGTTTTTATAGTCATTTTTCTGATGCCAGTTAAATTGCCAGATTTATTGAATTCAGTTCACAACCTGCTATAGTTAGAATTTGAGTTCATGATCTGTGGGTTGCCAACCTATTAGTATAGCCATGGCACAATCATAACCCACCGGCTACCCTATCCCTCTCCTTTAATGCTTTCCTGCTTCTCATAATCATTGTCAGACACTTATGACACACTCCTTGCAATGTTGAGCTTACATAATTTGACAAGCTTTTAAACCAGTTGCTCCAATAATCTGACTTTTTCGCTTCTGTAGCCAATTGTGTCTTCACATAGCAACCAGAGCCATTCTTCCCCAAGAATTGGCAGTCACAGACTGAAGTTACATTTCTCAAATATTTTTAAATGGCTAAATGTTTATTTTACCAGGATAAAGTTAATATTAAAATAAGAAGCTACTCCTGACATGTAAATACCATTATTACTCTGATAATAAAATAATTTGTTTCAGTGTCATGGTGTAGAAGTTGAAATCTTAAAGAAATAGCAGGCCTAGAATTCCCTGGAGCTGTCAGTGGTGATCCAAAGGTTATGCTGAAAACAAATTGGGAATTGGCAGAGCTTTACTTTTTGCAGGAACGTGGTTATATGAAATATGAATCAGTTACAGGTGATTATTTGTGCCATTTATTTTTGTTATCATTGCTCTGTACTTTTGTATTGGCACGTGCTCAAACTGACTTTCTTAAAACCAAAGAGGAAATATAACTGAATTTCACTGGTTGAGGAATTTATGGTAAAAAAATAACAAAAGTAGAAAGAACTAACTTGGATATAAATTGTACAAAAGCCAAAATACTACGGATGCTGAAAATCTGAAATATAATAGGATATAGTTTATATTATAGGGTACAGCTTATTTGTTTTAATCTTTAATAACTAATTGCCTCTCTCCCATTCTTCTAAAGAAAGCCCATCATTCTCTCTCCTGCAAACAATAGCTTAAGTAAAAACAGCAGTTTGTGTGTTAGTCATGATAATAGAAAAAGGTTAAAATGTGAGACCCTCCTTCCCCCATTCCACCACTCCCCTTCCCCCACCAGCCATCAGATTGCCAAGCTGGTAGGGAAATCTGCACCCTTGCTGTCAACCTGCTGTTTTCTTCTACACGACCTCTGGAAAGAAAGAAAGATTTGGGGGCCGAAATTGTCCCTCTCCTTAAAGCCTGTTACCACCACAAATCGGTAGCCATGCAGCGGACTGGAGTGACCGCCGACTTTTCGTGGAATGGCCGCTGGTAGCCTAATTGTCCTTCCGAGGTTTCCCGGCAGTGCCCTGATTCCCCTCCCACTACTGCTCCGCTGCTGCCAATCCATCTTAAGTGCATCATCACCATGCCCACCGCCGATCTACAGCCCCCCTCCCCCGCCCCCGACAGCGACATTCCCCTCTGAAAATCTTCAGCCTGCCTGGAGGTTCCGAAATCTGTTTGTTTTCCGGTCGTCCAGTGAGGCTGTGGCCTTTTGCAACGGCGATGCGGCTTCTTTTAAAGGGGAGGATGCACTGCCGCTGCCGCCATGTTTTTCTTTGTTGGCCGACTACCATGTCGGCCCAACAGTTATGCCCCCAGCTTCGTCCAGGTCACCAACAGGCAGCCTGTCACCCCCTCTTGAGTACGAGGCTGCTGGTCCGGACGAAACCCTCCCTGGTGGCCCAGTGGACTGAAGTTTTAAAATCGCGAAGGCTCTCCCCTTTCAGTGAAGGGGAGAGCCGTGGTGACACAGTGCCATGATGACATCATCGTGGCAGTCACTCTGCACCATCCCACTTCGCTCCTCAGGCATTGCCACCATCGCATATCCACCCCTCTCGTGTAGTCACTGCCCCCATCAAGAGTGACTTCCGGATACGAATAAAAAAACAAACAGAGCGGAATATCTCTCAAGAGGCGATCTCAAACACAGCTGGGATAAAAATCGTTGAAATGGGGTGCGTGCGCCACATTTCGGGCGGGGGGGCAATTTTGGCCCCTTGGATGTATATAGCGCCTTTCACCACCAGATATCTCAAAGCGCTTTACAGCCAATAAAGTACATTTGGAGTGTAGTCACTATTGTAATGGGGAAACAACCACTACAGCCTGCTCCACTTTACTAGCTTTCCATGCTTCCCTGTCCACCAGCCTATCTCCCACTCCTCCAGCTATTCACACACTTTCTGTGATTCGTACTCATCTTTTATTTCTTTGCTTTCTCTCATTTCTCTCATTTGGGCTTATATCACTTCTGCCATTCCTGTTTTCCACTCACTGGAGGTAATTTTGACTTTGGGTGATATCAATTCAGTTATATATCTCTTCCGATAAATAAAATTCAGGAGCGATGTATAATGGGAAACGGAATCGATAGCGCCTGTTTTACACTATCACCCAGAGTCAAAATTACGCCAAAGATTTTACAGGTCATTCCATTTCTTGTCTGTGGGTCTTTTTCATTCTCCATTTTGTTGGTTCTTTTCCTTTTTAAATCTGTTCATTTGTAATATCTTTCAGATCTGCCAAAGGTGTCACACCTGAAGCATTAACTTCTCTGTTTTCTCCACAGATGCTGCCTGACCTGCTGAGTGTTTCGAGCATTTTATGTTCTTGTTTCAGATTTCCACCATCTGCAATGTTTTGCACATTGTTTGCTGAAATATGATCTGTCTAATTTCATTAGCAGTATGTCAACCAATTACTATGAAATATGGAAAAAAACAGAGTGACAGGCCAAAATCAAAAGATGTTAGATGTAATAATAAACAGATGCGTGATCATTTAGCAAGATTATTGGTGAAAGGCAATCACAGAATCATAGAAAAATTATGACACAGAAAGAGACCATTCAGCCCATCGTCTCCATGCCAGTCGAAAAAGAGCTACCCAGCCTAATCCCGCCTTCCAGCACTAGGTCCGTAGCCCTGTAGATTACGGCTCTTTAGTGCACATCCAAGTTCTTTTTAAATGTGATGAGGGCTTCTGCCTCTACCACCCTTTCAAGCAGTGAGTTCTAGACCCCCACCACCCTCTGAGTGAAGAAATGTTCCTCCCACTCCCCTCTAATCCTTCTACCAACTACTTTAAATCTATGCTCCCTGGTTGTTGACCCCATTGCGAAGGGAAATAGGTCCTTCCTATCCACTCTATCTAGGGTTATCTCTCATAATTTTATACACCTCAATTAAAACTCCCCTCAGCCTCCTCTGTTGCAAGGAAAACAACCCCAGCCTATCTAATCTTTCCTCCTAGCTAAAGTTTTCCAGTCCTGGAAACATCCTCATAAATCTCCTCTGCACCCATTTTAGTGCAATCACATCCTTCCTGTAATGTGGTGACCAGAACTGCATGCAATACTCAAGCTGTGGCCGAACGAGCATTGTATCAGAAGGGCGGGAAAAAGAGTGGAGAGCTATAGTGATAGGGGACTCTATTGTAAGGGGAATAGATAGGAGTTTCTGCGGCTGCAACCGAGTCTCCAGGATGGTATGTTGCCTCCCTGGTGCAAGGGTCAAGGATGTCTCGGAGCGGTAGGTACCAATGATATAGGTAAGAAGTGGGACGAGGTCCTACAAGCTGAATTTAGGGAGCTAGGAGTTAAAAGTAGGACCTCAAAGGTAGTAATCTCTGGATTGCTAACAGTGCCACATGCTAATCAGAGTAGAGGGAGCAGGATAGTTAGAATAAATACGTGGCTTGAGCAGTAGTGCAAGAGGGAGGGATTCAAATTCCTGGGACTTTGGAACCAGTTCTGGGGAAGTCAGACCTGTACAAAAGGGACGGTCTGCACTTGGGCAGGACT
The DNA here is from genome assembly GCF_044704955.1 of Pristiophorus japonicus. Lineage (NCBI taxonomy): Eukaryota > Metazoa > Chordata > Chondrichthyes > Pristiophoridae > Pristiophorus > Pristiophorus japonicus. The sequence continues at coordinate 93,794,175 of NC_091978.1, read as the reverse complement.
GGAACTGATGTCCTGGGGTTAAATTTGCTAATGCAGTTCTGGAGTGTTTAAACTAATATGGCAGGGGGATGGGAACCTATGCAGTGAGACAGGGTGAAGTAATATGGAGTTAGAAACATGGTAGAAAGGTAAAAAGCAATAGTGGAAGGCCGAGTAAACAAAGGCAAAAAACAAAAAGGGCCACACTACATCATAATTCTAAAAGGACAAAGGGTATTAAAAAAACAAGCCTGAAGGCTTTGTGTCTTAATGCAAGGAGTATCCGTAATAAGGTGGATGAATTAACTGTGTAAATAGATGTGAACAGATATGATGTGATTGGGATTACTGAGACATGGCACCAGGATGATCAGGGCTGGGAACTCAACATCCAAGGGTATTCAACATTCAGGAAGGATAGAATAAAAGGAAAAGGAGGTGGGGTAGCATTGCTGAATAAACAGGAGATTAATGCAATAATTAGGAAGGACATTAGCTTGGATGATGTGGAATCTATATGGGTAGAGCTGCAGAACACCAAAGGGCAAAAAACGTGAGTGGGAGTTGTGTACAGACCTCCAAACAGTAGTAGTGATGTTGGGGAGGGCATCAAACAGGAAATTAGGGGTGCATGCAATAAAGTTGCAGCAGTTATCATGGGTGACTTTAATATGCATATAGATCGGGCTAACCAAACTGGAAACAATACGGTGGAGGAGGATTTCCTGGAGTGCATAAGGGATGGTTTTCTTGACCAATATGTCGAGGAACCAACTAGGGTGGAGGCCATCTTAGACTGGGTGTTGTGTAATGAGAGAGGATTAATTAGCAATCTCGTTGTGCGAGGCCCCTTGGGGAAGAGTGACCATAATATGGTGGAATTCTGCATTAGGATGGAGAATGAAACAGTTAATTCAGAGACCATGGTCCAGAACTTAAAGAAGGGTAACTTTGAAGGTATGAGGCGTGAATTGGCTAGGATAGATTGGCGAATGATACTTAAGGGGTTGACAGTGGATGGGCAATGGCAGACATTTAGAGACCGCATGGATGAACTACAACAATTGTACATCCCTGTCTGGCGTAAAAATAAAAAAGGAAAGGTGGCTCAACCGTGGCTATCAAAGGAAATCAGGGATAGTATTAAAGCCAAGGAAGTGGCATATAAATTGGCCAGAAATAGCAGCAAACCCGGGGACTGGGGGAAATTTAGAACTCAGCAGAGAAGGACAAAGGGTTTGATTAGGGCAGGGAAAATAGAGTACGAGAGGAAGCTTGCAGGGAACATTAAGATGGACTGCAAAAGCTTCTGTAGATATGTAAAGAGAAAAAGGTTACCAAAGACAAACATCGGTCCCCTGCAGTCAGAATCAGGGAAAGTCATAACGGAGAACAAAGATATGGCAGACCAACTGAACAAGTACTTTGGTTCTGTATTCACTAAGGAGGACACAAACAACCTTCCGGATATAAAAGGATTCAGAGGGCCTCGTAAGAAGGAGGAACTGAAGGAAAACCTTATTATTCGGGAAATTGTGTTGGGGAAATTGATGGGATTGAAGGTCGATAAATCCCCAGGGCCTGATGGACTGCATCCCAGAGTACTTAAGGAGGTGGCCTTGGAAATAGCGGATGCATTGACAGTCATTTTCCAACATTCCATTGACTCTGGATCAGTTCCTCTGGAGTGGAGGGTAGCCAATGTAACCCCACTTTTTAAAAAAGGAGGGAGAGAGAAAACAGGGAATTATAGACCGGTCAGCCTGACATCAGTAGTGGGTAAAATGATGGAATCAATTATTAAGGATGTCATAGCAGCGCATTTGGAAAGAAGTGACATGATAGGTTCAAGTCAGCATGGATTTGTGAAAGGGAAATCATGCTTGACAAATCTTCTGGAATTTTTTGAGGATGTTTCCAGTAGAGTGGACAAGGGAGAACCAGTTGATGTGGTGTATTTGGACTTTCAGAAGGCTTTCGACAAGGTCCCACACAAGAGATTAATGTGCAAAGTTAAAGCACATGGGATTGGGGGTAGTGTGCTGACGTGGATTGAGAACTGGTTGTCAGACAGGAAGCAAAGAGTAGGAGTAAATGGGTACTTTTCAGAATGGCAGGCAGTGACTAGTGGGGTACCGCAAGGTTCTGTGCTGGGGCCCCAGCTGTTTACATTGTACATTAATGATTTAGACGAGGGGATTAAATGTAATATCTCCAAATTTGCGGATGACACTAAGTTGGTTGGCAGTGTGAGCTGTGAGGAGGATGCTATGAGGCTGCAGAGTGACTGGGATAGGTTAGGTAAGTGGGCAAATGCATGGCAGATGAAGTATATTGTGGATAAATGTGAGGTTATCCACTTTGGTGGTAAAAACAGAGAGACAGACTATTATCTGAATGGTGACAGATTTGGAAAAGGGCAGATGCCATGGTACATCAGTCATTGAAGGTTGGCATGCAGGTACAGCAGCCGGTTAAGAAAGCAAATGGCATGTTGGCCTTCATAGCGAGGGGATTTGAGTACAGGGGCAGGGAGGTGTTACTACAGTTGTACAGGGCCTTGGTGAGGCCACACCTGGAGTATTGTGTACAGTTTTAGTCTCATAACTTGAGGAGGGACATTCTTGCTATTGAGGGAGTGCAGCGAAGGTTCACCAGTCTGATTCCTGGGATGGCAGGACTGACCTATCAAGAAAGATTGGATCAACTGGGCTTATATTCACTGGAGTTCATAAGAATGAGAGGGGATCTCATAGAAATGTTTAAAATTCTGACGGGTTTCGTCAGGTTAGATGCAGGAAGAATGTTCCCAATGTTGGGGAAGTCCAGAACCAGGGTAAGGATAAGGGGTAAGCCATTTAGGACCGAGATGAGGAGAAACTTCTTCACCCAGAGAGTGGTGAACCTGTGGAATTCTCTACCACAGAAAGTTGTTGAGGCAAATTCACTAAATATATTCAAAAAGGAGTTAGATGTAGTCCTTACTACTAGAGGGATCAAGGGGTATGGCGAGAAAGCAGGAATGGGGTACTGAAGTTGCATGTTCAGCCATGAACTCATTGAATGGCGGTGCAGGCTCGAAGGGCCGAATGGCCTACTCCTGCACCTATTTTCTATGTTTCTATGTTTCTATCATCATCGGCAGTCCCTGTTGTATACAGTTCTAGCATAACTTCCCTGTTCTTGTATTCTATGCCTCGGCTAATAAAGGAAAGCATTCCGTAAGCCTTTTTAACTAGCTTATCGACCTGTTCTGCTATCTTTAAGGATCTGTGGATATTTACTCCAAGGTCCCTCTATTCCTCCACACCTTTCAGTAGCCTGCCATTTATTGTGTATTCCCTTGCCTTGTTGCCTCTCCCCAAATACATTTACTCACACTTTTCCAGATTGAAATCCATTTGCCACTTTTCTGCAGTATTGAGATCACAACATCTGATATAGGCTTCCATTTTTTGCCTTATCTTATCTTGTGTGTGTTGTGTCTAGAAGAACTCCATGCGGAGTACTCTGAGCCAAACTTAATGTGACCTTAATCTTCTTTATTACAACTCCAGAGTGCCTGAACAACATGGCAGCCAACCTTTTATACTTGCCCTGCACATGTGTAGGTGACCATTAGGACTCCAACAGTCGCGCCCTCTGGTGGCAAGTATTACATAGTTACATACATAACAGTGTGCACCTTATCATTTAGGGGGCGCTAAGTTTGGCAGTTCTATACTTTTTCTTTGTGGGAACATGTTAGGGTCTTAAGAGAAGTGGCTGCAGTGATAGTGGATGCATTGGTTGTAATCTGCCATAATTCCCTGAATTCTGGGGTGATCCCAGCAGATTGGAAAACCGCAAATGAAGGCAGACAAAAAGCAGGAAACTATAGACCAGTTAGTCTAACATCTGCAATTGGGAAAATGCTGGAGTCCATTATTAAGGAAGCAATAGCAGAACATTTGGAAATGCATGATTCAATCAAGCAGAGTCAGCATGGTTTTATGAAAGGGAAGTTATGTTTGAAAAATTTGCTGGAGATCTTTGAGGATGTAACAAGCAGAATGGATAAGGGGGAACTAATGGATTTGGTGTATTTGGATTTCCAGAAGGAATTCAATAAGCTGCCACATAAGAGGTTACTGCACAAGATAAAAGCTCAAGGGGTTGGGGTAATATATTAGCAAGAATAGAGGATTAGTTAACTAACAGAAAACAGAGAGTCGGGATAAATGGGTAATTTTCCGGTTGGCAAACAGTGACTAGTGGCATGCCACAGGGATCGATGCTGGGTCCTCAACTATTTACAATCTATATTAATGACTTGGATGAAGGGATCGAGTACAATATAGCTCAGTTTGCTGATGATACAAAGATGGGTGGGAAAGCAAATTGTGAGAACACAAAAAATATGCAAAGGGATATAGACAGGCTAAGTGAGTGGGCAAACATTTGGCAGATGGAGTATAATGTGGGAACATGTGAGGTTATCCACTTTGGCAGAAATAATAAAAAAGAAAATTATAAGTTAAATGGAGAAAAATTGCAAATTTCTGCAGTACAGAGAGACCTGGGAGTCCTTGTGCATGAAACACAAAAAGTTAGTATGCAGGTACAGCAATTAATCAGGAAGGCAAATGGAATGCTGGCCTTTATTGCAAGGGGGATAGAGTAGAAAAGCAGGGAAGTCCTGCTACAACTGTACAGGGTATTGGTGAGGTCACACCTGGAGTACTGCGTACAGTGTCGGTCTCTGTATTTAAGAAAGGATATAGTTGCATTGGAGGCTGTTCAGAGAAAGTTCACTTGGTTGATTCCGGAGTTGAGGGGGTTGACTTATGAGGATAGGTTGAGTAGTTTGGGCCTCTACTCATTGGAGTACAGAAGAATGAGAGGTGATCTTACTGAAACATTAGATAATGAGGAGGCTCGACAAAGTGGATGCAGAGAAGATATTTCCACTCTATGGGAAACTAAAACTAGGGGACATAGGGTTAGACTTTCCTTGTTTTTTTGCATGCTTAACGCCAACTTAACATCCATTTTACCGCTGAAATTACGTAAAACGCCATATATCACCCATTTAGCCACAAAATGGAAACTGACGGGCATTTTTCGGAAACTTATCACCAAGCGTTACTTTCCCCATATTCGTAACGAAGGGAAAAAATAATACCGGCCGCCCACTTTTTTTGGCTGGAATCATCAGAATGGGCGGAATCAACGCCCATAATATCATCCAGTGTTAGTTTCTGCACAGAATTAACCCTGAGATTCAGTAATACCGACTGCCCACTTTTTTTTGACGTAAAGATCACATTTGCTGAAACTAATGGCCAGGAGATCGCCCAGTGTCACTTTCACCAACTCACACACATATCGCCCACAATATTGCTCAGCCAAAAAAACGCCTGGAAAAAGTGGAACTCACCAGAACTAATCACTGCGTTATGGACGCCATGTTCTACATCACATGTCGCATCATTTAAAAGGCTGCTCTGCTTCAACCTCGGGAGAGTTCGGATGTACTCTAGAGGTCTTTGGAGGTGATGTGAACATCTGTACAAACATTGCTATCATACTGTGACCAATTAGAATTGAAGAGGTGTCTTCATCGGGACATTCATTCTTTGTGGCCAATCGGTGGAAAACAGAGAGCTATTGCAATGGGCCTGTCATTTATCACCCTCTCGTGATGACCAATTACATGCTGCAGACTTGAGATGGCCAAAGTTACGCTCCACAGCATTCATCATCATCATCATAGGCAGTCCCTCGGAATCAAGGAAGACTTGCTTCCACTCTTAGCATGAATTCTTCGGTGGCTGTACAGTCCAATACGAGAACCACAGTTTCTGTCACAGGTGGGACAGATAGTCGTTGAGGGAAAGGGTGGGCAGGGAACCTGGTTTGTCGTACGCTCCTTCCGCTGCCTGCGCTTGATTTCTGCATGCTCTCGGCAACGATACTTAAGGAGCTTAGCGCCCTCCCGACTGCACTTCCTCCACTTAAGGCGGTCTATGGCCAAGGACTCCCAGGTGTCAGTGGGGATGTCGCACTTTATCAGGGAGGCTTTGAGGGTGTCCTTGTAACGTTCCTCTGCCCACCTTTGGCTCATTTGCCATGAACGAGTTCCGAGTAGAGCGCTTGCTTTGGGAGTCTCGTGTCTGGCATGCAAACTACGTGGCCTGCCCAGCGGAGCTGATCAAGTGTGGCCAGTGCTTCAATGCTGAGGATGTTGGCCTGGACGAGGACACTAATATTTGTGTGTCTGTCCTCCCAGGGGATTTGCAGGATCTTGCGGAGACATCACTGGTGGTATTTCTCCAGCAACTTGAGGTGTCTACTATACATGGTCCATGTCTCTGAGCCATACAGGAGGGCGGGTATTACTACGGCCCTGTAGACCATAAGCTTGGTGACAGAAGCGGTGTTGGATCTCATCAGCAATGCCTGCTCTTGTTGATTGGAGGTTCCCGAGATAGGGGAAGTGGTCTACATTGTCCAGAGCCACGCCGTGGATCTTGATGTTTGGAGTCGGTGCTGTGCGGCGATGACAGGCTGGTGTAGCCGCACAGGTCCACAGCATTATGTGCCCAATGTAAGACGTGCCAGACTGATGAGGAGGACCAGACGTTACACCCCCCACAAATATAGGGAGAAGCAGTCTTACCTCGATTTGCCCGACAACACCTGCCTTCGGAGACTGTGCTTCCATAAAGAGGTTATCAATGAGGTATGCCAGCTCATAATGGGAGATCTGCAGCCTACCAGCACCATCAGTACTGCACTGTCCATCGAGGTCAAAGTCACCATGGCACTGTCGTTCTAAGCGTTGGATTCTTTTCAGGCCTCCGCTGGCGACATTTGCGGTCTGTCTCTGCATGCCACATATTGCTGCAATAGACAGGTCACTGAAGCCATATGCGCACGCAGGAGGGACTTGATCAGCTTCCCTATGACCAGGGAGGCACAGACGACACGGGCTCTAGGATTCTCCAGAATTGCAAACTTCCCCAAGGTGCAGGGAGCAATAGACTGTATGCACAATACGATGCAGGCACCTTTTCAGGATGCAGAGGTTTTTAGGAACCGCAAGTGATTCCAATCCTTGAATGTCCAACTCGTTGTTGACCACCAGCAATTATAATTGCAGTAAATGCTTAATTTCCGGGCAACATCCATGATGCTCACATCCTGCGTGAGAGCACTGTATCTGACTTGTTTAACAATCAGCCACAAGGTCAATTCTGGATGCTTGGTGACAAAGGATATAGCCTCGCCACTGGCTGATGACCCTCCGCCCCCCCACGTGACACCCACACCAAAGCCGAGAGGTGATACAATGAGAGCCACAGAGTCACTCGCAATATCGTGGAGAAAACCATTGGAGTGCTTAAGCAGCACTTTAGATGCCTGGACCACTCAGAAGGCGAGCTCCAATATCACCCTGAGCAGGTGGCTCAGTTTGTGGTGGTGTTCTCCATTCTGCACAACTTGGCTATCAGGAGGGAACAAGAATTGCCTGATGAGTATGACAGTCCCCCTCACCAGAGAGAGGAAGAGGAGGACGAGGAGGCAGACGCTGACATTGGCCCACACAATCAGGCTGATGCTGAAGCCATGCTCCCACCCCACTGTAGACCACATGAAAGGGTCCGTGGTGGCATGATAGCTGCAAGAGCCTTACGTCAGGAGCTCATGAATGAGCGCTTTTCTTGAAAGAACGTTGGTGGTAATTACAAAGCTGACACACTACTGGGTGTGCAGATCATACATCAATGGTGGACATCACCTTGGTGACAGTTAAAATTTAAGTTGATTGAAGTTAAGTGTAATTAAACCCTTTGATGTTAAGGAAGCACCAGCATGTAACGGTGCAGCTATCTGAGCCAATGCGCAACAAGGTTTTGTTAAATAAAAAACAATTAAACTGAATATTTGTCTAAAATCATAAGTATTTCTGTAAAAACCAACCCTCCCCCCCCTCCCCGCTTCTCCTCCCCACCTCTAACCCTTCCCCTTCCCCTCCTGACTCCTGGCCGAGGAGCTCCTCAAGCAATGCTTCATTGGGGGTGGGGTGGGGTTGGGATGACGGCCGAACTGCTGCTTGGACGGATACGGGAGTGGACGGTCTCGAGGTGGGAACGTGCTCTGAGCCAGAAGCAACATTTTGCTTCTGGCTCCATGTGTGGTTGGCAATGGGGGTGCGGCACCTTGGGGTGCAGTGCCGTGCTCCGGGACCACTGGGAGCCCTCTGCCACCAGTGTTCCTGGCTACCAGCTCCAGGGCCTCCATGTTATATCTTATTTGTTGGACAAAAACTTGGTGCCAACTATGTTCTTGGTGCTTAGTGGGCTTTTTGGTACTGGTGAATCCCCCTCGTGCCTCCCACGACAGCCAAACAAGCACACACCACAGCCACACACGCTTTCAGTCCCTCAGCTCCCTCTCTGTCTGCTGTTCTGCGCATGTAATGATGACCCTTGACCTTCTGAATCACGGGAATCGAGCGTTGCCATGCTTTACGGCAGAAGGTCAGAGAGATTTAACGCTACCGCCCATTTCATATCGCTCGCGGTAATGCCCAATTTTAAAAATGGAGACGAGGTGCTTTGAGAATGGGCGAGAAGCCTGCGATCGGAAAACCCATTTTTACTACCCACGCCGGAAATAACACCCGTTTTTGGGCGATCTGCATAAAAGTGTAAAATCTAGCCCATAGTCCTAGAATAAGAGTCCGCCCATTTAAAACTGAGATGAGGAGAAATTTCTTCTCTCAGAGGGTTGTAAATCTATGTAATTCTCTGCCCCAGAGAGCTGTGGAGGCTGGGTTATTGAATATATTTAAGACAGAGACAGACAGATTTTTGAGCGATAAGGGAGTCAAGGGTTATGGGGCGCGGGCAGGGAAGTGGAGCTGAGTCCATGATCAGATCAGCCATGATCTTATTGAATGGTGGAGCAGGCTCGAGGGGCCAAATGGCCTACTCCTGCTCCTATTTCATATATTCTTATGTTCTTATGTTCTTACCTTGAACTCCATGTACCTCCCTTTTGAATGCCTCCCACTGCTCTGCTCAAGTAACTGTTTCCAGTCCACTTTTGCTAACTCACTTCTCAGCCTAGTAAAATTGGCCTTCCTCAATTTAGAACCCTTACTCCTGTTTTTTCTTTGTCCTTATCCATAATTATGCTAAAACTAATTGAATTATGATTACCACAGAAATGCTGTTCCACTGATACTCCTTCCACCTGCCCAGCTTCATTCTCGAACTGCGGCCCCTCTTGTTGGGCCTGCTACGTATTGGCTAAAATAGTTCTCCAGAATGCAATTTAGGAATTATGTGACCTCTGTACCTTTTACACTAATAGTATCCCAGTTAATATTAGGGTAATTGAAATCCCCCACTATTGCTGCCCTATTGTTTTTGCACTTGTCAGAAATTTTGCCTGCAAATTTGCTCTTCTATCTCCCACTGACTGTTTTGGGGTCGATAGTACACTCCCAGCAGTGTGATTGCCCCTTTTTTGTTCTTTAGTTCAACCCATATAGCCTCATTTGATGATCCTTCTAACACTTCATTCATCCTCACAGCTGTAATTTGGTGTGATATTGAAGAATCTGCTGCAATATTGGTGAATCAGACAGAATGCTGGCAATTTTAATATCTGATTATTTTTGTACCAATCAGATGGATCATCAATTAGTTACAAGATACACAGTACTCTGTCAGTTAATTTGGAAGGTTGTGGCATCAGATCTAGACATGCTTCAGTGGATTGCTAAGGGAAAACTGCATTGTTGCAAGTGCTGCCTTTTGGATGAGACATTAAACCAATGTAATAGATGTTATAGATCTTACAGCACTATTTGAAAAAGAACAGGACGTTCTACTGATGTCCTGTTCAACATTCCTCCCTAAGCCAAAAACAAATTAATTGGCCACTTGTCTCATTTACTACTTATGGAACCTTACATAATTTAGGTGCTGTAATTGCCTGCACTTCAAAAGCAGTTCATTGTTGTTAAAATGCTGTGTAATGTCCTGAGAGAATGTGACAGGCATTACATAACACTTGGTACTTTCGTCTTTCCCAAAACAATATGCAGTATTTTGGTAATGTGGTGGACCAGTGCACAGTGATGTGGTCAGTGACCAAGTTGTTTTGTTTCAGTTATGAAAGAGATGCAGAACACCACAAACGGAGTGAAATCTTGATCTGTGGAACTTCATTTTTTTAGTAGGTTAATAATCAACATGGTGATTGATCAATGAAAGAAATGCTATGGATATTGGCTTGGCTGAGATTAGCAATGATATCCAATGTGTGCTATACGTAAGATTGCAAATATTAGGAAAGCTTTGCAGTCTGGCATTGTCCAGTTAAACGCCTTTCATAAGGAAATTCAAACCACAGCACAAGAAATCTTTGTACAGGATGTAATTTAGGCAGATCAGTTCTCTCTGGTTAGTATTCTGTCTGTGGTCATTTCACTTACAAGGTACACATTTGTTGAACTGTAAGCAAAAGTTAGTGTACCCTCCTGTGAGATGGCATATATATTATTAGCATACGGTTTGAGGTATCAATCATTTATGTATCTGCTTCAGTTCATAATTGCTCACTGGAAAAGCTAAGTGCAGCAGACACATGAACATGTCTTTGTGCATTACTCAACAATCTCATTAATCTGATAATATAAGAACATATGAACATAAGAATTAGGAACAAGAGTAGGCCATCTAGCCCCTCGAGCTTGCTCCGCCATTCAACAAGATCATGGCTCATCTGGCCGTGGACTCAGCTCCACATACCCGCCCGCTCCCCGGAACCCTTAATTCCCTTATTGGTTAAAAATCTATCTATCTGTGACTTGAATACATTCAATGAGCTAGCCTCAATTGCTTCCTTGGGCAGAGAATTCCACAGATTCACAACCCTCTGGGAGAAGAAATTCCTTCTCAACTCGGTTTTAAATTGGCTCCCCCGTATGTTGAGGCTGTGCCCCCTAGTTCTAGTCTCCCCGACCAGTGGAAACAACTTCTCTGCCTCTATCTTGTCTATCCCTTTCATTATTTTAAATGTTTCTATAATATAAGAATGTAAGAACATAAGAATTAGGAACAAGAGTAGGCCATCTAGCCCCTCGAGCCTGCTCCGCCATTCAACAAGATCATGGTTGATCTGGCCGTGGACTCAGTTCCACTTATCCGCCCGCTCCCCGGAACCCTTAATTCCCTTATTGGTTAAAAATCTATCTATCTGTGACTTGAATACATTCAATGAGCTAGCCGCAACTGCTTCTTTGGGCAGAGAATTCCACAGATTCACAACCCTCTGGGAGAAGAAATTTCTTCTCAACTCGGTTTTAAATTGGCTCCCCCGTATTTTGAGGCTGTGCCCCCGAGTTCTAGTCTCCCCTACCAGTGGAAACAACCTCTCTGCCTCTATCTTGTCTATCCCTTTCATTATTTTAAATGTTTCTATAAGATCACCCCTCATCCTTCTGAACTCCAATGAGTAAAGACCCAGTCTACTCAATCTTTCATCATAAGGTAACCCCCTCATCTCTGGAATCAGCCGAGTGAATCGTCTCTGTACCGCCTCCAAAGCCAGAATATCCTTCCTTAAGTAAGGTGACCAAAACTGCACGCAGTACTCCAGGCGCGGCCTCATCAATACCCTGTACAGTTGCAGCAGGACCTCCCTGCTTTTGTACTCCATCCCTCTCGCAATGAATTCCATTCGCCTTCCTGATTACCTGCTGCACCTGCAAACTAACTTTTTGGGATTCATGCACAAGGACCCCCAGGTCCCTCTGCACCACAGCATGTTGTAATTTCTCCCCATTCAAATAATATTCCCTTTTACTGTTTTTTTTTCCAAGGTGGATGACCTCACATTTTCCAACATTGTATTCCATCTGCCAAACCTTAGCCCATTCGCTTAACCTATCTCAATCTCTTTGCAGCCTCTCTGTGTCCTCTACACAAGCCGCTTCTCCACTAATCTTTGTGTCATCTGCAAATTTTGTTACACTACACTCTGTCCCCTCTTCCAGGTCATCTATGTATATTGTAAACAGTTGTGGTCCCAGCACCGATCCCTGTGGCACACCACTAACCACCGATTTCCAACCCGAAAAGGACCCATTTATCCCGACTCTCTGCTTTCTGTTAGCTAGCCAATTCTCTATCCATGCTAATACATTTCCTCTGACTCCACGTACCTTTATCTTCTGCAGTAACCTTTTGTGTGGCACCTTATCGAATGCCTTTTGGAAATCTAAATACACCACATCCATCGGTACACCTCTATCCACCATACTCGTTATATCCTCAAAGAATTCCAGATAGTTTAGTCATTTTGTTAAAATAGTATACATAGGAAATTTACACATTAACCATCATTAACAATCATTAAAAATTACACTCAGTCATGTTTACACAGTTGTTTATAGCCTATATGACACTCCATGCATTTGATCTAATTTGCTCAAAATTATGTATTCGAAATAACATTTATTGCATTCCAAGTTCAATTACCTGTGCTCAAAGTAAAAAAAAACAGTCAGGTATTTTGTCCAGAGTGATACTGGTTACATTTAATGTTACTTGGCTTTTCTTCAGAAACGATTGCCACTAAATTAGGTAACTGTGATATCTTCTTCACAACATCACAAACATACGGCAAACAAGATAGCTCTACAGGAACTTGTCGTCATGTGACTTTTATTGTATTTACAGCAGCAGTTGTATTACCACAGAAGTCCACGAGGCAGAGCAGTAGTTCACAAGGTGGAGCTATATTACACTTCTCCCGTATTAATGAAGAAGTATTCATGACAAAATAATCATCATACGTAACTTGCACGATTATACACAACAAAAGATATGGACTTCTTTTGCCATATTTACAAATCAAACCTAACCACTGGTTTTCTGTTAAGAAGAGGATACCTTCAATCTCGAACAGAGCTTTCCATTCTAGGCTGAGCCTGAGGAGAGTTTATTCCAAGGGATGCCCTTGATCTACATTTGTACGCTCTACAACTTCAGACGCTTTGTCTGCCTGACTTGACCTCCCCCGCCTCGGCCCGACCAACCTCTGCTGGCCTCGGCCAGACCGACATTCCCCCGTCTCAGCCCGACATCCGGCCGCCCAACCACGCCTTGGCCTCAGTCCGACCGACACCCCCCGGCCCGACCGAGTACCCCGATCTCCGACGATCCGACCAACCCCCCCTCGACCTCTGGCGTCCCGACTCCCCCCCCACCCCCGACCTCCATGCCCCTCCCTCCCTCCCCTACTTACCTTCCTCGACCCAGGCAAAGATGTTCCGAAATCCAAAAATACCTGGAATCTGGAATGGCCTCGGTCCCGAGGTTTCCGGATTTCGGACGTCACACCTGTAGTTGTATGAGGACTATTACAATAAGTTATCAGAAAATTTGCTAATTTGTGGTCCAATGACAGCAGATGTTTCTTTATACATCCAAAATCCAAAATCCGGAGTTCCGGAATCCAGCGTGTTCCAGAATCCGGACACCGGGCCGATCCGTGGCGGGGTCATCCGGAAAGCGGAAAATGTTCCAAAATCTGGACTCCCCCACCTCGGCGGCCCAACTTCGCCCTGCCTCGCACCGTCCTTCCGGCGCCTCGACTTGACCTCGCCTGGTCTTCCCCCACCCCCACCCGACCTTGCTTGGCCTTCCCCCAACCTCCCCCCACCTCGGCCCGATCTCGCCTGGCCTTCCCTGGCCTTGGTCCGACCTCCAGCCGCCTGGCCTCCCCTGGCCGCAACCCGATCGACCTCCCACAGCCTCAGCTCGACCGAGCCCCCCAACTTCCGGTGGCCCGACCGACCCCCCCTGACCCCCGGCGGTCCGACCGACCCCCCCAACCCCCGGCGGTCTGACTGATCCCCCCGACCCCTGGCGGCCCAACTGACCCCCTCTGACCCCCGGCGGTCCGACCGACCCCCCCTGACCCCCGGCGGCCCGACCGAACCCCCCTGACCCCCGGCGGTCCGACCGATCCCCCGGTCTCCGGCGTCCCAACCGATCTCCTCTCCCTACCTACCTTCTTCAGCCCAGGCAAAGACGTTCCGAAATCCGGAAATACCTGGAATCTGGGGCGGCCTCGGTCCCGAGGTTTCCGGATTTCGGACATCATACCAGTATTTGGTTCGAACGTTTGTTTGCTGAGAGCACGTTTTACAATTTGTACTGTGCGCTCCGCTGCACCATTAAATGATGGGGGGGAGGGATCAGGTGAGCAGAAATTTAAAAAATCAAAGAACGAGGAGAAAGCAATAGAGCAGGGTAGCGTTGGGGAAATGATAACCAGAGTGTGACAGGAAGGGACAGAATGTATAAATGTAAGAGTGCATCAGAAAGTGGGGTCAAAACAAGGAAACATTGTAAAAAGACAAAATTAAATGCTCCTTATATGAATGCACGCAATATTCATAACAATATAGATTAACAAATAGATATGAATGGGTATGATCTGATAACCATTACAGAGACGTGGTTGCAAGATGACCAGGGCTGGAAACTGAATATTCAGGGTTATTTACAATTCGGAAGGACAGACAGAAAGAAAAAGGGGATGGGGGAGCTCTGTTAATAAAGGATGAGATCAGGGAATAGTGAGAAATGATATTGGCTCAGAAGATCAAGATGTAAAATCAGTTTGGGTGGAGATAAGAAATAATAAGGGGAAGAAGTCACTGGTGGGTGTAGCTACACTGTTGGACAGAGTATAAATCAAGAAATAATGGAGGCTTGTAAGAAAGGTACAGCAATAATCATGGACGATTTTAATCTTCATATTGATTGAACAAATCAAATTGGCCAAGGTAGCCCTGAACAAGAGTTCATAGTTTCTTTGACCAGTACGTTGTGGAACCAACCAAGGAGCAGGCTATCTTAGATCTGGTACTGTGTAATGAGATAGTAAAGGATCCTCGAGGAAACGGCAATCATAGCATGGTTGTATTTCAAATTCAGTTGGAGGGTGAGAAAGTTGGATCTCAAACCAGTGTCCTGACCTTAAATAAAGGTGACTACAAAGGTATGAAGGCAGAGTTGGCTAAAGTGGACTGGGAAAATATATCAAAGTGTAAGATGGTTAATGAGCAATGGCAGACATTTAAGGAGATATTTCAGAACTCTCAACAAAAATATATTCCAGTGAGAAGGAAAGACTTTAAGAGAAGGGAGAACCATCCATGGCTAAAAAACAAAGTAAAGGATGGTATCAAATTGAAAACAATGGCATACAATGCAGCCCAAGATTAGTGGGAGACCAGAGGATTGGGAAATATTTAAAAACCAGTAAAGGATGACTAAAAAAATAATAAAGAGAGAGAAGATGGATTATGAAAGTAAACTAGCAAGAAATATAAAAACAGACAGCAAGAGCTTCTACAGGTATATAAAACAGAAGAGGGTAGCTAAAATAAATGTTGGCCCCCTAGAGGATGAGATTGGGGAATTAATAATGGGGAACAGGGAAATGGCAGAGACTTTGAACAAATATTTTGTATCAATCATCACAGTTGAAGACACTAAAACCATCCCAGTAATAGATAATCATGGGACTATAGGGAGGGGGGAACTTAATACAATCACTAACACTAAGGAAATACTATTCGGTAAAATAATGGAACTAATGGTGGACAAATCCCCTGGTCCTGATGGCTGCATTCTATGGTCATAAAAGAAGTGGCTGCAGAGATAATGGATGCATTGGTTGCAATCTACCAAAATTCCCTGGATTCTGGAGAGGTCCTAGCAGATTGGAAAACTGCAAATGTAACATCCCTATTTAAAAAAGGAGGGAGACAGAAAGCAGGAAACTATAGACCAGTTAGCCGAACATCTGTCATTGGGAAAATGATGGAATCCATTATTAAGGAAGCGGTAGCAGGACATTTGGAATATCATAATACAGTTAGGCAGAGTCAGCATGGTTTTATGAAAGGGAAATCATGTTTGATAAATTTGCTGGAGTTCTTTTGAGGATTTAATGAACAGGGTGGATAAGGGGGAACCAATGGATGTGGTGTATTTAGAATTTCAGAAGGCATTCGATAAGGTGCCACATGAAAGGTTACTGCACAAGATAAGAGCTCACCGGATTGGGGGTAATATATTAGCATAGTTAGAAGATTGGCTAAATAACAGAAAATAGAGAGTCAGGATAAATGGGTGCCTAGCGCTGCTGGGGCTTCAACTATTTACAATCTATATTAATGACTTGGATGAAGGGACCAAGTGTAATGTCGCCTGGTTTGCTGATGATACAAAGATGGGTGGGAAAGCAAGTTGTGAGGAGGACACAAAGAATCTGCAAAAGGATATAGACAGACAAGTGAATGGGCAAACAGTTGGCAGATGGAGTATAATGTGGGAAAGTGTGAGGTTATCCACTTTGGCAGAAAAAATAAAAAAGCAAATTATTATTTAAAAGGAGAGAGATTATAAAATGCTGTAGTACCAAGGTACCTGGGGTCCTAACAATTTGGACCTGAACTTATTTGGAAGAATTATTCTTGCACCCCACATGATACAATCTTTATCCATTGATAATTCATTCCTACAAATGAAGTATGGATGAATGTGTTTCTCTGATACTTAGTTTGGCCAGCAAATTTCTATGTAACTGGGTCACGCTTGGTTGCTCTACCAATCTCTTTAGCTGTGACTGGTAGTTCAACAATGTATGAAAAATAGAACACTTTTTCCCTATTTGGTGTAACATGTGAGGGGGATGTCAACCTGGACATAGCATCAGCATTACCATCTGACTTAGGTACAACAACAATGGGTATAGCCCAATTACGTCGATCTACCTTAAAAATAATGTTCTCAGATTCTAGTCTTTTGAGTTCTTGCTCAACTTTCTCGTTGAGTGCTTATGGTTCGGGACATGGCATGCAGTAAACTGGTCTAGCATCCTTGACACTTGACTTTGAACCCTTGGATCGGACTGTCTGTTTCACAGAACAGCTTTGGATAGTGCTTGCTGACATCATCCTTCACTGCAAATCTAATTTCAACATGAAAAATTTCATTCCAATCTAGCTTACATAGAAACATAGAAACATAGAAAATAGGTGCAGGAGTAGGCCATTCGGCCCTTCTAGCCTGCACCGCCATTCAATGAGTTCATGGCTGAACATTCAACTTCAGTACCCCATTCCTGCTTTCTCGCCATACCCCTTGATCCCCCTAGCAGTAAGGACCTCATCTAACTCCTTTTTGAATATATTTAGTGAATTGGCCTCAACAACTTTCTGTGGTAGAGAATTCCACAGGTTCACCACTCTCTGGGTGAAGAAGTTCCTCCGCATCTCGGTCCTAAATGGCTTACCCCTTATCCTTAGACTGTGACCCCTGGTTCTGGACTTCCCCAACATTGGGAACATTCTTCCTGCATCTAACCTGTCTAACCCCGTCAGAATTTTATATGTTTCTATGAGGTCCCCTCTCATTCTTCTGAACTCCAGTGAATACAAGCCCAGTTGATCCAGTCTTTCTTGATAGGTCAGTCCCGCCATCCCGGGAATCAGTCTGGTGAACCTTCGCTGCACTCCCTCAATAGCAAGAATGTCCTTCCTCAGGTTAGGAGACCAAAACTGTACACAATACTCCAGGTGTGGCCTCACCAATGCCCTGTACAACTGTAGCAACACCTCCCTGCCCCTGTACTCAAATCCCCTTGCTATGAAGGCCAACATGCCATTTGCTTTCTTAACCGCCTGCTGCACCTGCATGCCAACCTTCAATGACTGATGTACCATGACACCCAGGTCTCTTTGCACCTCCCCTTTTCCTAATCTGTCACCATTCAGATAATAGTCTGTCTCTCTGTTTTTACCACCAAAGTGGATAACCTCACATTTATCCACATTATACTTCATCTGCCATGCATTTGCCCACTCACCTAACCTATCCAAGTCGCTCTGCAGCCTCACAGCATCCTCCTCGCAGCTCACACTGCCACCCAACTTAGTGTCATCCGCAAATTTGGAGATACTACATTTAATCCCCTCATCTAAATCATTAATGTACAGTGTAAACAGCTGGGGCCCCAGCACAGAACCTTGCGGTACCCCACTAGTCACTGCCTGCCATTCTGAAAAGTACCCATTTACTCCTACTCTTTGCTTCCTGTCTGACAACCAGTTCTCAATCCATGTCAGTACACTACCCCCAATCCCATGTGCTCTAACTTTGCACATCAATCTCTTGTGTGGGACCTTGTCGAACGCCTTCTGAAAGTCCAAATATACCACATCAACTGGTTCTCCCATATCCACTCTACTGGAAACATCCTCAAAAAATTCCAGAAGATTTGTCAAGCATGATTTCCCTTTCACAAATCCATGCTGACTTGGAGCTATCATGTCACCTCTTTCCAAATGCACTGCTATGACATCCTTAATAATTGATTCCATCATTTTACCCACTACCGATGTCAGGCTGACCGATCTATAATTCCCTGTTTTCTCTCTCCCTCCTTTTTTAAAAAGTGGGGTTACATTGGCTACCCTCCACTCCATAGGAACTGATCCAGAGTCAATGGAATGTTGGAAAATGACTGTCAACGCATCCACTATTTCCAAGGCCACCTCCTTAAGTACTCTGGGATGCAGTCCATCAGGCCCTGGGGATTTATCGGCCTTCAATCCCATCAATTTCCTCAACACAATTTCCCGGCTAATAAGGATTTCCCTCAGTTCCTCCTCCTTACTAGACCCCCCGACCCCTTTTATAACCGGAAGGTTGTTCGTGTCCTCCTTCGTGAATACCGAACCAAAGTACTTGTTCAATTGGTCCGCCATTTCTTTGTTCCCCGTTATGACTTCCCCTGATTCTGACTGCAGGGGACCTACGTTTGTCTTTACTAACCTTTTTCTCTTTACATATCTATAGAAACTTTTGCAATCCGTCTTAATGTTCCCTGCAAGCTTCTTCTCATACTCCATTTTCCCTGCCCTAATCAAACCCTTTGTCCTCCTCTGCTGAGTTCTAAATTTCTCCCAGTCCCCAGGTTCGCTGCTATTTCTGGCCAATTTGTATGCCACTTCCTTGGCTTTAATACTATCCCTGATTTCCCTTGATAGCCATGGTTGAGTCACCTTCCCTTTTTTATTTCTATGCCAGACAGGAATGTACAATTGTTGTAGTTCATCCATGCGGTCTCTAAATGTCTGCCATTGCCCATCCACAGTCAACCCCTTAAGTATCATTCGCCAATCCATCTCAGCCAATTCACACCTCATACCTTCAAAGTTAGCCTTCTTTAAGTTCTGGACCATGGTCTCTGAATTAACTGTTTCATTCTCCATCCTAATGCAGAATTCCACCATATTATGGTCACTCTTCCCCAAGGGGCCTCGCACAACGAGATTGCTAATTAATCCTTTCTCATTACATAACACCCAGTCTAAGATGGCCTCCCCCCTAGTTGGTTCCTCGACATATTGGTCTAAAAAACCATCCCTTATGCACTCCAGAAAATCCTCCTCCACCGTATTGCTTCCAGTTTGGTTAGCCCAATCTATGTGCATATTAAAGTCACCCATTATAACTGCTGCACCTTTATTGCACGCACCCCTAATTTCCTGTTTGATGCCCTCCCCAACATCACTACTACTGTTTGGAGGTCTGTACACAACTCCCACTAACGTTTTTTGCCCTTTGGTGTTCTGCAGCTCTACCCATATAGATTCCACATCATCCAAGCTAATGTCCTTCCTAACTATTGCCTTAATCTCCTCCTTAACCAGCAATGCTACCCCACCTCCTTTTCCTTTTATTCTATCCTTCCTGAATGTTGAATACCCCTGGATGTTGAGTTCCCAGCCCTGCTCATCCTGGAGCCACGTCTCCGTAATCCCAATCACATCATATTTGTTAACATCTATTTGCACAGTTAATTCATCCACCTTATTGCGGATACTCCTTGCATTAAGACACAAAGCCTTTAGGCTTGTTTTTTTAACACCCTCTGTCCTTTTAGAATTTTGCTGTACAATGGCCCTTTTTGTTCTTTGCCTTGGGTTTCTCTGCCCTCCACTTTTCCTCATCTCCTTTCTGTCTTTTGTTTTTGCCTCCTTTTTGTTTCCCTCTATCTCCCTGCATTGGTTCCCATCCCCCTGCCATATTAGTTTAACTCCTCCCCAACAGCACTAGCAAACACTCCCCCGAGGACATTGGTTCCGATTCTGCCCAGGTGCAGACCGTCCGGATTGTACTGGTCCCACCTCCCCCAGAACCGGTTCCAATGCCCCAGGAATTTGAATCCCTCCCTGCTGCACCATTGCTCAAGCCACGTATTCATCTGAGCTATCCTGCGATTCCTACTCTGACTAGCACGTGGTCCCAACAAATTTCTGCCTATTAAGGCAGGCTTGTCTCCTGACACTACTAAGAGAGGCAAGCTCTGGAACTGATCTTTGCATTTCTCTGGTACGGTGATACATCCTACCACAGGAATTTGCTGTCCTGAGTAGCCCCGAAGTTCTATCTTCGATTTCTCCAGTGGAAAATCACTCAACTTGTCGAGACATAGCTTAGAAACATAGACATAGAAACATTGAAAATAGGTACAGAAGCAAGCCATTTGGCCCTTCAATCCTGCACCACTATTCAATATGATCATGGCTGATCATGCAACTTCAGTAACTTCAGTACCCTACTCCTGCCTTCTCTCCATATCCCCAATCCCTTTAGCCGTAAGGGCACATCTAACTCACTTTTGAATATATCCAACAAACTGGACTCAACAACTTTCTGTGGTAGAGCCTTCCATAGGTTCACAATTCTCTGGGTGAAAAAGTTTCTCCTCATCTCGGTCCTAGATGGCTTACCCCTTATTCTTAGACTGTGACCCCTGGTTCTGGACTTCCCCAACATCGGGAACATTCTTTCTCCATCTAACCTGTCCAAGCCCGTCAGAATTTTATATGCTTCAATGAGATTCCCTCTCATTCTTCTGAATTCCAATGAATGTAAGCCTAGTCGATCCAGTCTTTCCTCATATGTCAGTCCTGTCATCCCGGGAATCAGTCAGGTGAACCTTCGCTGCACTCCCTCAATAGCAAGAATGTCCTTCCTCAGATTAGGAGACCAAAACTGCACACAATACTCAAGATGTGGTCTCACCAAGGCCCTGTACAACTACAGTAAGACTTCCCTGCTCCTATTCTCAAATCCTCTCGCTATGAAGGCCAACATGCTATTTGTTTTCTTTATTGCCTGCTGTATCTACATGCCTACTTTCAATGACTGATGCACCATGACACCCAGGTCTTGTTGCACCACCTCTTTTACTAATCTGTCACCATTCAGATAACAATTTGCCTTCCTGTTTTTGCCACCAAAATGGATAAACTCACATTTATCCACATTATACTGCATCTGCCATGCATTTGCCCACTCACCTAACCTGTCCAAGTCACCCTGCAGCCTCTTAGCATCCTCCTTACAGCTCACACTGCCACCCAGCTTAGTGTCATCTGCAAACTTGGAAATATTACATTGAATTCCTTCATCTAAATCATTAATATATATTGTAAATAGCTGAGGTCCCAGCACTGAACTTTGCAGTACCCCACTAGTCACTACCTGCCATTCTGAAAAGGACCCATTTATTCCCACTCTTTGCTTCCTGTCTGCCAACCAGTTCTCTATCCACGTCAATACATTACTCCCAATACCATGTGCTTTAATTTTGCAGACCAATCTCTCGTGTGGGACCTAGTCAAAAGCCTTTTGAAAATCCAAATACACCACATCCACTGGTTCTTCCTTGTCCAATCTCTTCAAAATATTCTAGAAGGTTTGTCAAGCATGATTTCCCTTTCATAAATCCATGCTGCCTTGGACCGATCCTGTCACTGCTTTCCAAATGTGCTGCTATTACATCTTTAATAATTGATTCCAACATTTTCCCCACTACCGATGACAGGCTAACCGGTCTATAATTCCCTGTTTTCTCTCTCCCTCCTTTTTTAAAAAGTGGAGTTACATTAGCTAACCTCCAATCCATAAGAACTGATCCAGAGTCCATGGAATGTTGGAAAATGACCACCAATGCATCTACTATTTCTAAGGCCACTTCCTTAATTACTCTGGGATGCAGACTATCAGGCCTGAGGGATTTATCCGCCTTCAATCCCGTCAATTTCCCTAACACCATTTCCTGACTAATAAGAATTTCCCTCAGTTCCCTCAGTTCCTCCTTCTCGCTAGACCCTCGGCCCTCTAGAATTTTCGGGAGGTTATTCGCGTCTTCCTTAGTGAAGACAGAACCAAAGTATTTGTTCAATTAGTCTGCCATTTCCTTGTTCCCCATTATGAATTCACCTGATTCTGACTACAAGGGACCTACATTAGTCTTCACTAATCTTTTTCTCTTCATATATCTATAGATGCTTTTGCAGTCAGTTTTTATGTTCCCTGCAAGCTTATTCTCATACTCTATTTTCCCCCTCCTAATTAAACCCTTTATCCTCCTCTGCTGAATTCTAAATTTCTCCCAGTCCTCAGGTTTGTTGCTTTTTCTGGCCAATTTATATGCTTCTTCCTTGGATTTAACACTATTCCTAATTTCCCTTGTTAGCCACAGTTGAGCCACCTTCCCCGTTTTATTTCTATGCCAGACAGGGCTGTACAATTTTTGTAGTTCATCCATGTGATCCTTAAACGTCTGCCATTGCCTATCTACTGTCAACCCTTTAAGTATCATTCGCCAGTCTATCCTAGCCAATTCACGTCTCATACCATCGAAGTTACCTTTCTTTAAGTTCAGGATCCTAGTCTCTGATTTAACTGTGTCACTCTCCATCTTAATGAAGAATTCTATCATATTATGGTCACTCTTCCTCAAGGGGCCTCGCATGACAAGATTGCTAATTAATCCGATTCGGGGTACTACGTTCACAAATGCACCAGTATCGATTTCCATAGGTATCCTGGTTCCTGCAACGTCGACTTGGATGATGGTACTTTGCGAATCATTGTTAGGTGCCCTTGTGCTCCTGATGACATGTATCTCCAGAACCTTTTCTTCAATGTTATGTACTCTTTGGTGATTTCTACTTATAGTCTTGAACATAGGTTTACTCTTCAGTCGGCATGCCTTCGGAAGATGCCCAGTTTTCTTGCAGAAGAAACACTCTGCTTTCACATATAGACAGCTTTGAGCAATGTGTTGTCCCAGGCACTAATAGCACGACTTCAGTGTATTGTTACCTTGGCCAGTTGCAGAGGCACTGGGGCCCAACTGCTTTTACTTTTAACCTGCAGACGATTCACTTCGGTTATCTGACGACTGGAAATGACACAAAATTCTTGGGAGAATTAGTTGGCCATATCCATCAACATAGCTGTCTGACAAGTTAAGGGTTATCAAAATTTTTCTTCTAATTGCTTCACTTTTCATCCCACAAACAAAGCAGTCATGCAATGCTCGGTCCTGAAAGTTTCCAAAATGAGAGAGAATGGATAGCCTTTTTAATGCTACAATGTACTCACTGATACTCTCACCAATTAATTGATCTTGTGTTCCAAAACGATAACTTTCAGCAATTTCCAGGCGCACAGGATTGTAATGCAGTTCTAACTTGGTTAGTGTTAGCGTTAGTGTTTTCTTAGAAGAATCACTCAACACTCAGGGTCGGTTCCAATGCTGAAGCAGCTTTTATTACGCTCAGCGGGGAGGAAACAAACAGGACCGTATCCAGGTTTCTCTCCACAGAACAAAGAGTTACATGTACCTTTATATGTTTTACAACAGTTACAAAACAGCTTACTGCAGTTACACAGCTCATCACGGCTGGACACAAGCCAATCACAACGATTATAGATTACATATAGGTTCTTTAATCCAATAGAATTCTCCTAGTAACCAGGGAACCATTGTCAATTTGGGTTGATCGATGATTTTATATGTTCTCTCCCTAGTTCTTTCATCTGGGAGAAATAATTGGTTTGTAGCCTGGTTTACAGCAAATGGTTTCCCTCTTATCTTTCTTCCTGGGGAATTAATTGGTTTATGGCCTTGTTCACAGGAGATGGCTTCCTTCTTATCTCTGCCTTCCCAGGCATTCCTACAGTGGGCCTCACAGGGTTATTGCTCGGTCAGTGAACGTTCAACAGTTCACAGCTTGACTACCTGGTTTCCCATCATGCCTGGGCAGCCATTTTATGTGTGTGTCCATTTAAGCTTATGTGAGTTTTAAATATCCAGCAGGTGCCTAATGCCTAAGTCTATATATATCTACTCTCTACAACAATTCCCCCCTTTCGGTAAAGGGACTAGTCCTAGTCCCCTTTTAACCGACCGTACTGCCTTTATCTGATATTTGTGCACTGCCCGGTACTCCTTGCCTCAACGTGCTGGCCAGTCACGCGGTTTCAGGAGTCCCGGTTGCTTAGATCAAATTAACAAAGGCTAGCTCCTCCCGTCCCCTTATCAAACAGGCTTGTTTAATATCCAGGGAACGGTGATTGGTCCGTTTCCGCCGTTTGTGGCGCCTGCATACCTGGCAGGCCATCACGCCCCATGTTATTGCTAAGATTAATTGTATCCCGACCAGTGTGTGTGAAATAATTCGGATCCATGGGTGGATGTTCACATTTATTCCCCAGTCCCAGACTTTTCTCCACCAACTCTGACTTTGTAAGTCTACCTCGGTATCTTCTTCCAGTTCTTTGATTTTAGTTTGTATCTGGTGATAGAGTTTTACGGATTGCCCCACTCTGAGCCTTAACTCCCGTAATACCTCGGTTAGATGTGGGATAGGGACCTGCTCTGGCTCGTCATAATCCTGCAAATGATCATGGAGCTGATCAGTTACTTCAATAACTTCGGACTTCCGGCGCCTAACCTGGGTGAAATGTGCTTGCCCGATCGCGACAGGTCGTAGTGGTGTGAAGCAAAAGTTGGGCTGCGGTATAGGGCACTGTAGGTCATTATACTGGTATGAACGCTCTGTGGTAGAGATGCAGTATCTTCCCCTCCCTCCGTAGCCTGCCCTCGCGAAGTGCATGTGTGCGGGCACTATTTCTAGAACACACCCGTCGGTTCGGTTAAACCCGCACTCGTCTAGTTCCCCTCGGCCCACCGGGTGAGGGCATACTGTGATTTCCCCCCTTTGCTTGCAATCTGCTAGGGAAATCCCGGTAAGTATGTTGTTTCGACGAACGGCAGAGGTGGTGGTTAGGTAGTAGCGTATGGAGACATTTTCCCGTATTACTCCGATATTCTCTAGTTGGTATAAGGGGAACGGCCCTGAGTCCGGCGTTGCTATAGGGATCAACAGGACTATCCCTATCCCGGTAGTCCTACCCATCTGGCAATCTAGAATTGCGGGGTATACTCGGGTCAGTCCCTTCAGAGTACAATTATCCAGTGTCCCCCTTTGGTTCGCCAACTGAGCTAAATGTGAACTGTCTATCCAATCGGGTACTTCCCCGCGTTGGATCTGGTCGAGGTTGTGGCGGATCTGTCCCACCATCCACAGACCATAAGCATGACAGAGTTGCCCCTGTCTTTGCTTTATTGTATCTTCTTGTTCTCTATCAATGAGGTGATTGATGGTTTTAGCGTGAGCTTCCAGGACTGAGATGCCATCCAACTGGATTTCGACACCCTCCTTTCCTAGGTTGGCCTGGTCTTCCTGGTTTTGCTCCACCCTCTCCAATAACCCCTTCATCACCCCTTTAAGCTGTTCTACCCTCTCATTTAGCCCTTGTATGTCTATCGAGTTAACTACGGAGGTTCCTGTATTGAAAACGGTAGCAACATCATTTACTATTTCCCTCTTCACCCTGGGTGCTAACCCCTGTCCCCGGAACTTACTGGCACCCATTGCATCGGCAGCCTGCTGCATTACAACTTTACTTAATACATTGTACATCTTCCTTGACTGTTCGGTACAATATTCCGGCATCTGGATGCCTGAAATATTGATCAGAACAGGCACAAATTCATGTTTAACATTATCATACAACAGTTCCCCCTCGTTGTACATTACAATCCCATTTTCTGGTCCCTTAGTAGTTATTGCTGGGATTGTCCCGGAGGCGCGCAAATTATGCCGAAAGTGCATTCATCGGGCCCTTTGACATCCCTCCGTTTAATGCAGCTGCTCCTTATACCCGTGGAGCACTGTACACATACCCGGTCCTTATTAGGATTCACTTGTAACCATGCATTAAAATAAGTTCTGTCCTTGCTCCAATCCTTAGTCGCTGGAACACATATTCCGTCCGTCAAATTGAACAACACTCCATAGTTCATGTAATTGTTTATTTCCAGCGTGCTCTGCTGTCCGTCGGTGTTGCCCAGGGTACGTGCATGTCGCAGGGCTATCCATATTACGAGTAGCGTCGTCCGTATTCCCATCTCGGTAAGTATTATCTGTAATTTTAAACAGACGGCCTGGTCGTCACCAGGGGTTAAAGTTTTTTTTTCCTATGAGTGTCCCGGTCACCCTGCAAAATCAGAAGCACAGGGTTACAATTGAATCATTTCGAATTGAATCTGTGGGGCGTTCGCCCGTGTCTTTACCCACTTAAATATTACCCAAACTCCTATTAACATTAAAGCTAAAGCTATTCCTCCGAACACCCCTTCCGAAAGGGTGTCTAACCACTCCTGGTACTTTACAGCATACCATTCCGTCTCGTCTAGGCGTATCACCCTTGGTTCGGCCATTATTCTTTTGGGTTATACCTTTTTAGTTGTGACCAGTGCTTCCACCGGCCTTTCCCTTTCATGTCGACACATGCACACGTGTCGCTTGTCAAAATGATGTCATACGGTCCGGTCCACCTCGGGGCAAACCCCGTCCTGCCTGGAGTGACCTGTACTAATACTTTGTCGCCTACCTGTGGGAGGGATGCGCGGCCTTCCCGTTGTTTTGGGTCTCCAAGTCCCGTAGGGCCTGTTGCTCTACCACCTCTTTCCTTAGTTCCTTTAGCTGTGAATCTAATTGTTTTACATATTGTTTAATCCGATCTCGTAGAGGCCCCATTTCCTCCCCCCCTGTTATGATCCCTTCAGGAAGTCTCATGGCCCTTCCTGTCATTAATTCAAAGGGGGTCAGTCCTGTGGTTCGGTTAGGGGTAGCCCTAAGTCTCATTAATATGCAGGGCAAAATATCTACCCATCCCTTCCCGGTCTCTGTTATAGCTTTGGCAATTGCTGTCTTAAGGGTACGGTTCATTCGCTCCACCATTCCTGAGCTCTGGGGGTGGTACGGGATGTGGAACCGTTGTCGGATTCCAAGCAGACCGCATGCCCGCTTCATGACCTGTCCTGTGAAGTGCGTCCCCTGGTCCGAGTCAATTTGAAGGGGCACTTTCCACCGTGGGATTATGTCGAATGCGATAATCTGCGCTACCGTGGATGCTCCGCAATCCCGGGTGGGAAAAACCTCAACCCACCTGGTAAACTGATCTACAATAACCAGGCAGTATTTCTTTCCCCGACTGGTGGGTAGGGGTCCTGTGAAATCAATTTGTAGATTCTCCCACGGGCCCCTGGGACGTGTCTGATGTGCCATTCTGACCTTTACGGGTCTGCCTGGATTATGCTGTGCACATACTATACAGCGCTGGCAATGCTTGGCCACGTCTCGTCCTACCCCGGCCCACCACCAGTCTTTGAGCAGACGGCTCAGCATTCCGTCTCGCCCAGTGTGGTCCGGCTCATGGTGTAGCCGGAGTAGTTCGGTCTGGATTGAAGACGGGGCGACTACTTGTAATCCCTTCCTCCATACCCCGTCCTCCCCAATGCTGGCCCCCTTGCTTTCCCATTGTGACCGTTCCTCCGAGCTACTTTCTTCCTGTATCTTACGGACACTTAGCTCTCCTGGTCCTATCACGGCCACTTTAATTATCTGGGGCTCATCTTCTTCTGCCGCGCTCCTAGCTGCTTGATCTGCCAGCATGTTTCCCCGTTGTTCCCTGGTCTCTACCTTTTGATGTGCCTTGATCTTTATTACTGCTGCCGTCGTAGGCCTTTTAACGGCTTCGACCAGCTCCCGAACTATATTCTCGTGTTTAATGTGTCCCCCCCCCGAGGTTATATATCCACGTCTACTCCACGCTATCATATAATCGTGTACTACCCCGAATGCATACCGGCTGTCAGTATAAACATTTACACGCTTCCCCTCTGCCCATTTGAGGGCTTCGGTCAGCGCTACCAACTCCGCCACTTGGGCGGACACTGTTCCTTCCAGTGCCCCTCGCAGGAGGGTGACACCATCCTGATCTACCACGCCCCACCCGGTGCGGAATCTTCCGTCGACATATCGTCGGGACCCATCAACGTAAAGGGTTAAATCGGGGTCCCTCAGAGGTTCGTCGGCTATTCCCCCTTCTGTTCCTTCGTCTATCTCAGTCTTGCAGCTATGGGGTTCACCTTCGGTTACTATTCCCTCCGCGGGATTAAAGCCTATATCTCTAATTATTTGTATGGACTGATCTTTGGGTAATAGTACTGCCTCCCAGGTAGCTCGTCGCGCATCTGACACTGTTTTTAACCTCCCGGTATTTAGCAATTCCACTATGGTGTGCTTCGTGTGTAAAATTATCTGCCCCGACATTGTGACTGGTTCGCATATCCTGGCAGCCCAAGCGGCACAATCGAGGGCAGCCACACACCGATGGAGTCCCTTCACTACCGGGGACTCTTGTGTTGAGTAATACGCTACTGGTCTCATTACCCCCCCTTTCTCCTGGGTTATGATGGCGCTATAAAAACCTCCATCGAGATCGTAATGTACATGGAACGGCTTTGTCATATCCGGTAGCTTCAGCGCTGGGGCTGCCACCAATTCGGCTTTTAATTTCCCATAGGCTTCCTCTTGCTCCGATCCCCAGTCTACCTGCTCTGTTCCTGGTTTTCCTCCCTTCACTAGTCGCTGAATGGGTTCGGCTATGTTCGCAAATTGAGGAATGAAATTCCTGCAATAGTTGAACAAACCCATCACCCGCCGCACTGCCCGGACTGTAGTTGGTCGGGGCATATCAACGATGGCTGTCTTTCGGTCTGTCGGAAGAGTCTTTTTTTTTTTTTCCTGACTGATATCGTGTCCCAGATGTCGAACCGTGGCTTGTCCGATCTGCGCCTTTTTTTTGGATTTATTTTAAACCCTGCCTTATCTAGAGTCCTTAGGACCATGGCTACGGCCCCTAAATGCTCTCGGTCACTTGATGAGGCTATTAGGATGTCGTCCACGTACTGAAGGATTGTACTATTATACGGGGTTAGGTTACATGATTCCAAAGCGTTACTCATGACTCGGTGGAAAATGTTCGGGCTGTTATGGAATCCCTGAGGGAGTCGGGTCCATGTGTATTGTCTATCTCTGGATGTAAATGCGAATCTCTCCTGAAACTCCGGGTCCAGCGGGATTGACCAAAATCCGTTAGCGATATCTAAGACGGTGAAAATCCTATGTTCCGGATTCAGACCGTTGAAGATAGTCGCTGGGCTGGCCACAATCGGGTGTTCCCTGGATGTAACTTTATTCAGGGCTGTGTAATCTATCGTTAGTCGGTAGCTTTCATCCGGCTTTTTAACTGGCCACATCGGGGAGTTTGTGACTGACACGGTCTGTCGTAGTATGCCCTGTTCTACCAGGGCTTGTATTATCCCCTCAGTGGCCCGCATGGCCTCTGGTTTAATAGGGTACTGCTTGTGGGGAGGGTGTACCGGTCCCGTGACCTTCTCCGGTGTCATGTCCACAAGTCCGCAGTCCTGTTTGCTTTTTGCCCAAACTCCCGGGATAGCCTGACACAGTAATCCCAACATCCCGTCCTTAGACCAGTCTCTCTTCAGAGTATCCGTTTTACCTAATGTGGCTATGTTCTTTACTAGTGCCCATTTCCTGGCCACTTTATCCTTATACCCTTTCGTACCTTTCCAGGTTACCCGTTTTCGCTGCGCATCCACTATTGTTCCTAATTCGCGGAGTAGGTCCATCCCTAGTATAGTTCCCTCTGAGTTTTTTTTTCTATTAAGAAATCCAAATTAATAATGTTCAGTATAAAACGGCTGTCAATGGAAAGGGTTAACTCCTTTCCAGGTTTGTAAGAAGACCTGATGTCATTACGTGACTTCACGTAATCATCTGAAAAAAAAAGTCTTTGTGCCTTCAAAACTGGCTTCGAAATTAGAAATCCGTTAAAAACAGCATAAATCATTAGAGTAAATTCCAATGTTTTCTTAACTTCTAATTCAAGTACTTGCCAAATAATTTTTTTTTTTTTTAATTGTTTTAAAACAAGACCACACATACAATAGCGATTTTGTTTACTGAAATTCAATTCTGTTTTTTTTTATTTCTCTCTTTCTCCTCGTTATCTTCAAAACCCTCCTGCTTGTTTAGACTGTTCGGGACATTTTTGATAAACACTGTCCATTTTAGAAATCTTTTCAAACTGCATTGAAACTTTTGAAAATTCGAATCCATGTAGAGTGTTTTTTACTTATTCCAATTATTTTTTTTTTCTTCTAATTAAACCAATATCTTTTTCACAGCAAACATCAACTAGTATCTTTATTTAAAACTTTTTTTTTAGAAGCTCTTTTTTTTTTAAAGCATTCTTTATCTCATTCCGAGACTAAATTTATGTCTTTCAACCCAATCAATCATTGCATGTTTTCTTTCGGCAAGTAAGTGAGCATGTCAAATAAATATTTTGCTCAACAAACCTATTCTTTATTTGTTTATTCTCCTAGCTCCGTAACTTATCATCCGAATAAATCCACACCTGCGTTTCTAACTTAAATGTCTTAAAACTTCCCACATACAGGACAACATTACAAAGGGTTTAAAAAAAAAGACTTTCACTCTGTTTCTAAAATAAACAGACACTTGCATTCCTCTTCCAACCAGGCTTTCGGAACATGAAAACATAAAACAAAAATTCATTCTGCAGTCAAAAATCACACAGACACTTCTCACTCAACGATCAGACATTTACAACAGTCTCTCTTCTTGTTTTGGCCGGCTCTATTTTTGGATCCATGACCTTTCAGGGAATTCGTAGTTTTATCTAAATAATTCCTCACATAACTAATTCCTGAGGATTCCACCCTGCTTTAATCATTTTTTCAATTAGCTTCTTTTGTTTTTCCGCCAGGTGGCGGGTAAGCGACCCTTCTGGTCCCCACTCGAGTTTACTTGTTTTCATGGCCATTCCTGGGTAGGACTGGTATCGTTAGGAATCTACTCTCAGCGGTCCGCTTTCTTTCTAGCGCGACTTGTAGTAAACTGTCTCTTGGCTACTGTCAGGTCACAAGTTCTGCTGTTACACAAACTTATACAATTCTTAAAAACGCGTTTAAGCAATTCCCGCAGTGCTCTACATATCCTTAACGACTACCTACCACCGCTCAGCCCGTTGGTCCGACCCTGTTCACAGGTTTGGATTCCGTTAGCCGCTGTACACTGCTTGGTTCTATCCCGGGGTATTTCAAATTACACTACTGGGTCCGGAAGATGTCTCTCGGTATCACGATCCCACGGTCTAAGTGTGTTCCCTACGCCTACTTGGTTCCTGGCCGTCACGTGGGACAAAAGTCCTCTTAATTCAGGCTCAGGCTAGGCGTTTGAGATATTAGACCGTCTCCTCATGTCGATCAACCAGCTTCCACCTTCCGCACCCTTTATACTTGTTTTTTATACTCACCCGGGTTTTTCCAAGGGCGTCCAGCGACTCCGGGAAATCCTGCCGACTACGCCATTGTTAGCGTTAGTGTTTTCTTAGAAGAATCACTCAACACTCAGGGTCGGTTCCAATGCTGAAGCAGCTTTTATTACGCTCAGCGGGGAGGAAACAAACAGGACCGTATCCAGGTTTCTCTCCACAGAACAAAGAGTTACATGTACCTTTATATGTTTTACAACAGTTACAAAACAGCTTACTGCAGTTACACAGCTCATCACGGCTGGACACAAGCCAATCACAACGATTATAGATTACATATAGGTTCTTTAATCCAATAGAATTCTCCTAGTAACCAGGGAACCATTGTCAATTTGGGTTGATCGATGATTTTATATGTTCTCTCCCTAGTTCTTTCATCTGGGAGAAATAATTGGTTTGTAGCCTGGTTTACAGCAAATGGTTTCCCTCTTATCTTTCTTCCTGGGGAATTAATTAGTTTATGGCCTTGTTCACAGGAGATGGCTTCCTTCTTATCTCTGCCTTCCCAGGCATTCCTACAGTGGGCCTCACAGGGTTATTGCTCGGTCAGTGAACGTTCAACAGTTCACAGCTTGACTACCTGGTTTCCCATCATGCCTGGGCAGCCATTTTATGTGTGTGTCCATTTAAGCTTATGTGAGTTTTAAATATCCAGCAGGTGCCTAATGCCTAAGTCTATATATATCTACTCTCTACAACAGTTAGAATCTCCGTCAGTTATGTGTTCGTTGGCTTGATGGGAACACGCACGTTCTTCAGGGTCTCATGCACCTCAGGGTCTACTTCAGTCAGGAAAATAGCCTGTTTTCTTTATAAAACCATCCGGTTACAGTTTTCACCATCGGAGACTTTGACGATACTACTCGCGGTGAAAAACATTTCTGGCCACTCGACATACGCTCCGAAAGTCTCTCGGTCCCAATGAAACTCACCCAAGCTCCCTATTATTTCCATAGGACTGTTCAGTTCAGCTAAGTGCGCTTGTAATTTACCTTGGATTTTTAGTTGTGCTACAAAGCAAACACCTCACAAAGTCTGTCTGTTCTTTGGCTGGAATCATCCACCAACAAAAATTTCAGCTAGCAAATCTGATTATTCTATCTTCATCGGCAATGTGATATCTTCTGAATGACATCGCAAACACACTGGACACAATATAGCTCTACAGGAACTTGTCATCATGTGACTTTTATTGCATTTACTTCAGCAGTTGTATTACCACAGAAGACCATTAGGTGGAGCAGTAGTCCATTATATTACAGTAACCTTTGTTTGGATGCAATGGCCCCAATATTTATGTGGCGCTGGGAGGAAGCAGAGGTCCTGACGAATTTAACAGCAGCACCTCATTATAATATTTTTACTCTGTTTCCAACCCAGCAGCTGGCTCGATTGACAGGCTGGCCGGCTTCCGGGTGGGAAAGCCTGCAGTAGAAGGTTGCTATTGGAGATGGTCCCAGCAACTGGGAAACATCATGGGTTGGGAGGGGGTGCATGTGGTGGAGTCGGAGTGACAATCGGGAGGTTGGGGGAGCAGGAGAGATCGAAAGTATGGTG
Organism: Pristiophorus japonicus; assembly: GCF_044704955.1. Classification (NCBI taxonomy): domain Eukaryota; kingdom Metazoa; phylum Chordata; class Chondrichthyes; family Pristiophoridae; genus Pristiophorus; species Pristiophorus japonicus. Next base: position 93,760,894 of record NC_091978.1, on the reverse strand, counting down.
AGGAGTGGGGCAGTGGCAGGGAGGTCAGACCAGCAATCGGGAGGGAGAGGAGGTCTGGGAAACATCGCGGGTTTGGAAGAGTCAAACTCAGTGGGGGTCAAGTAAGGACGGTAGAAGATTAGCTTGAGGGGCCGAGGGAAGCACTCCTGTTCCACCTGGCCCACAAGCAGTGCTCTAAAAAGCATTTAACCTGCTGGATCTGGCTGTTACCATAGCTTTGAGCATTGGGAAACCTGATGGCCAGCATAGAATTCAACTGGCAGCCAAGAGCCTCATTAACGTATTCTAATCATGGACCCGCCTCTCCAGAGATGGTTACTTGAATGCCCCAAATCCGCCATGGTTAAAATGGAAGTAGGCACATTTGTGGTGGGTAGGGATCGTGTTTCGCATATTTGCTGATTTAACCTCCCACCCCTGCCCTTCTCCCACATGTCTTGGGGGGGGGGGGGGGGCGGGCAGAGGGGGTCAAATTACCTTCAATATTTCTGTTAGTTTTTATTATTTTTTCAGTCGAAATGTTCCTTCAAAAGGCTTCCCTTTGCTTTCTTTCCAACTCCAAGTTCATAACCTCCAAGTTCCTGTAGCTTTGCACCCTCCATTGTGAACATGCATGTCCATTTGTTTGAAAAATGGCAGGGGGGCGGATTCTTCTTTCAGCCAAAATAATGCCTGTTTTTCTTCATAATTAATAACCCATTAATGAAATTCTATTCTCAGAAATTATTGAGCGATGTTAACTTTTTAAATTTTGAAAATTTAGCAGCAAACACAAAGGAATCTTAGCTTCTTCTAAATTTGGCTTTAGCACCCCAGGAAGGAAGTGGGGGGCAATAAATCAAGTGCTAATGACCTCAGTAGGGTGCTGTAGGGGCGCTACCACCAGAGCCCTACCGAATTTCAGGAGACTTGCATTCACCAATCATCCTTCATACTGGTTCATTCCAGCTCTTAAAGGGAAGGTTATATCAAGCTTCAGCTGCTCATTTTCACCAGTCCTGCATCTGAAGGAGACTTGAGAAGAACTGGAAGAACCTTTGGTATGGCTGCTGTTAATCCAGCTATAAGGGAGAGAGCTTGTCATTTTAATGATGTAGCATTGGAGGCATTGGTGGGTGCAATCGAAAGAATGAGAGAAGCACTCTTCCTGGCAACTGGAAGGAGACCATTGCCCCAGGTATTCAGGGCCATGTGGTGGGAAGTGGCAGAGGAGGTGTCGGCCAGCACTGTAGTTCAGCGAACCCTCACACAGTGCTGGAAAAAATTAAATGACAGTCGGATGGTTAAAGTGAATACATGCTTCCACACCTCCTACATCCCAGGCTGTTAAGAGAAGCAGAAGAGGAAACAGCAGAGGCTCTGACCATAATTCTCCAGTCCTCTCTGGCTACAGATGTGGTGCTGGAGGACTGGAGGACTGCTAACGTGGTACCTTTGTTTAAAAAGAGAGAAAGGGATCGATCGAGTAATTACAGGACAGTCAGCCTAATATCGGTGGTGGGAAAATTATTGGAATAAATTCTGAGGACAGCATAAATATGCATTTAGAAAGACATGGATTAATCAAGGATGGTCAGCATGGATTTGTTAAGGGATGGTCATGTCTGACTAATTTGATTGAATTTTTTGAGCAGGTAACAAGGAGGATCGATGAGGGTAGTGCATTTGATGTCGTGTAGATGGATTTTCGCAAGACTTTTGATAAGGCCCAACCTGGCAGACTTGTCACGAAAGTAAAAGCCGAGGGGAACCAGGGCAAAGTGGACAATTGGATCCAAATTTGGCTCAGAGGCAGGAAGCAAAGAGTAATGGTTGGTGGGTGTTTTTGTGACTGGAAGGCTGTGAGGTTCTGCAGGGCTCAGTACTAGAGGTATCTTGCTTTTTGTGGTATATATCAATGATTTAGACTTGAATGTCGGGGGTATGATTAAGAAGTTTGCAGATGATATTAAAATATGCTGTGCGGTTGATAATGAAGAAGAAAACTGCAGACTGCAGGAAGATATCAATGAACTGGTCAGGTGGGCAGAACAGTGGCAAATGGAATTCAATCTGGAAAAGTGTATGGTAATGCATTTGGGGAGGGCTAACAAGGCAAGGGAATATACATTAAATGGTAGGACACTGAGAAGTGTAGAGGAACAAAGGGAACTTGGAGTGCATGTCTACAGATACCTGACGGTAGCAGGCCAAGCAGATAAGGTGGTTAAGAAGGCATACGAATACTTGCCTTTATTCGCCGAGGCATAGAATACAAGAGCAGGGAGGTTATGTTTTCGCCCGGGTGCAGCGAGAGCAACGCCCCCATGAAATTGAATGGGGGTTTTGTGGAGGCACTATGAGGTAGTGCCTCGCTCCTGTTGGTAGCGCTTCGCTCGGCTGTGCTTGCAGATGATGACATCATCGCTGTGTGCAGCACCCCGTTGTCACCCCAGTAGAGAAATTTGGCCGCGTACTCTCACTTACTGCCTGGCACTGACAATGACAGCTTCAGCTGTCGAGTTACGGTCGGGAGTCGGCTGGAGGAGCGCTATTTAAAGGCGCCTATTTACAAACAATTTTTGTCAGCAGTTACTCTTTGCAGTTTGCACACATATAGGCAGAGTGGCAGTTGGACAGATTTTATTGATTTTCACTTCAAGGACTGTTCTGCCTCTTAACCATTCCTTTGTTTCATTGAGGGCTGATCTGAAATGACAACATTTATATTGTTTCATGGGGGCTATGTTGGCGTTCAACTTCCTGCTCTGACATCACCATCAGAGGCTGCTTAGGTGGAGATAAAGGCGGAGACAAATGCAGAGACAAATGCAGAGAGAAAGGCAGGGAGAAAGGCAGGGAGAAAGGCAGAAAGACAGGGAGAAAGACAGGGAGAAAGACAGGGAGAAAGGGACCAAAATGTGGCCAGAGGGAGAAGGCCCAACAGGGCTGGGAACAGGAAACCTTAACCTCCCAAGGTCTGTAGCAGTAGCTCTCCTATATCAATTTCTCTGAGGAACAGTGTGTTCGAAGTCTGTGCTTCAGCAAGGAAGTGGTCACAGAGCTCTGGCATCTCCTGCAACCAGATGTCGGGCCTCAGACTAGCGTTAGGACGGCTCTCTCAGTGGCAGTCAAGGTCACCATCGCGTTCAATTTCTAGGCCAATGCAGTGTGCAACAGGAGACATCTCCAACATCTCCCAGTTTGCCATCCATCGCTCCATCCACGAGGTCACAGATGCTCTGTATTGAAGGAGAAGGGGCTACAAGATCGGAAAGGAAAGATAGGAGGTGATGTGGCAGTATTGGTAAAGGAGTATATTATAGTGCTGGTGAGGGAGGATGTCCTGGAGGGGTCAAGGACAGAATCTATTTGGTTAGAGTTAAGAAAGAATAGAAGTGACATTACACTACTAGGTCTATTCTATAGGCCACCAACTAGCGGGAAAAATATAGAGGAGCAAATTTGCAGGGAAATTACAGTGAGATGCAAGAACTATAGAGTAGTAATAATTGGAGACTTCAACTATCCTAATATAGGGCTCAAATTTCCCCAAGCGTTGCCCCGTTTTTTTTGGAGCAAGTAGCTTTTTTTTGGAGTAACTTAAAAATCGCAAATTGCCCCATTTAACTTGCTCCAGTGCAAGTCAGTTAGTTAGGTTTTTTTCTAGTTTAGTTTGTTCTCTCCAAAAGGAGGCATGACAAGCCACTTACGCCTCTTCTGGCCATAGAAGCAAATTTGGCCAGCTGAAAGTTACTCCAAATTAACTTAGGCCAGTGTATGTGGCCACTTTTGTAGGCAGAGAAAAACCTTACCTACATTTAAGAAATCAGCGCAGGTAGCCAGAGGTAGGGTGGGGGCAGTTAGAGGATTCTAAAGCACTAAAGACCGTTACAACATCAGCACAACATTACAACCTCTTCAGCACAACAGCTGCACAACATCATCAAAAATTAATGAAAGATAAATCAGCTACTGAAAATAGAGCAGTCTTACCTTGCCGACTGCAGAATGCACCAGATAGCTCTCCCCCCAGGGCTAGGGGCAGCGGGCATGCATGACTGTAGGGGTGAGGATTTAAAATTTTTACAGTTGTCCCTAAATGTTGCGGGTCCTAATGGAGCATGATTTACTTTTAATGCAAAATATCTTTTATTGGCTATTTTACAGTGCACTTCAACGACAACAACAACAACAGCAACAGCAACAGCAACAGCAACAACAGCAAAGAAAGGCTGCACCCATCCCTCACGCATATCTCGGGGAAAGTGCACTTCCTCATAGGGTCGGTGATGGTGGTGGGGGGGGGGGGTTGAGGGTCCGGTTTGGGTCTGATCGGTGGCTGGTGCGTGGATTGAAGTGGGAGTGGCATTTGAGTATCTGGCCCTTGTGCCCTTATTGAGGAAGCTAGCTCCCTCATGGAATCTGCCATCGATTGCACACTCTCTGAAATGCCCGCCCTCACTTGCCGTCTCAGTAAAGAGATTTCACCCGACAGTGTCGTGACCTCATCAAGCACCCCAGTGACAGCCACCACGAGTGATCTTGTAAGGGCATTGGTCTCCTCACCCAATGACAGAATCTGATTAACCTCTGCTGATGGCTGCATCTCAGGAGAGACTGGTCAGCTTCTCCTTCCCCTTACTGTGGGTCTGCCTACTGGCACCCCTCCAGTGTGAGGTGCAGGCTGGGATGGTGGGGGACTGGGTGTCCCAAGATGCATTTCACCACCGTCACTGGGACCCGCAACCTCGGAACCCATGGAATGTTGCTGAGGAGCTTATGGAGGGTTCTGGCAGTGTGATGCATTGTGCTATGGCCTGATCCATATCGCGGTCAGCATTCTCCCGTGCACACATTTCCATGGACACCTCCTTCCCCAATCCGCCTTGGTCTGGACCGCATGCGTCTGGAGCCTCTGGTGGATCTCTCACAACTGCCCTGATATCATCCTTTATTAACAGAGCTACCCTACCTCCTTTCCCTTCTTGTCTATCTTTCCGAATTGTCAGATACCCCTGTATGTTTAATTCCCAGTCTTGGCCACCCTGCAACCATGTTTCTGTAGTGGCCACCAAATCATACCCATTTGTAATGATTCATTTACTTTATTTCGAATGCTGCGTGCGTTTAGGTAGAGTGTTTTAATCCTAGTTTTTAAACCATGATTTTTAGTTTTCACCCCTCCTGCAGCCCCTTTATATTCAGTGGCCCTTTTTGCTTTTTGCCTTTGGTTTCTCGGCCCTCCACTTTTACTCATCTCCTTTCTGTCTTTTGCTTTTGTCTCCTTTTTGTTTCCCTTTGTCTCCCTGCATTGGTTCCCATCCCCCTGCCATATTAGTTTAACTCTTCCCCAACAGCACTAGCAAACACTCCCCCTAGGACATTGGTTCCGGTCCTGCCCAGGTGCAGACTGTCCGGTTTGTACTGATCCCACCTCTCCCAGAACCGGTTCCAATGCCCCAGGAATTTGAATCCCTCCCTGCTGCACCACTGCTCAAGCCACGTATTCATTTGTGCTAGCCTGCGATTCCTACTCTGACTAGTAGCAATCCCAAGATTACGACTTTTGAGGTCCTACTTTTTAATTTAGCTCCTAGCTCCTTAAATTCGTTTCGTAGGACCTCATCCCTTTTTTTACCGATGTCGTTGGTACCTATATGCACCACGACAACTGGCTGTTCTCCCTCCCCTTTTAGAATGTCCTGCACCCGCTCCGAGACATCCTTGACCCTTGCACCAGGGAGGCAACATACCATCCTGGAGTCTCGGTTGCGGCCGCAGAAACGCCTATCTATTCCCCTTACAATTGAATCCCCTATCACTATCGCTCTCCCACTCTTTTTCCTGCCCTCCTGTGCAACAGAACCAGCTATGGTGCCATGAACTTGGCTGCTGCTGCCCTCCCCTGATGAGTCATCCCCCTCAACAGTACTCAAAGCAGTGTATCTGTTTTGCAGGGGGATGACCACAGGGGACCCCTGCACTACCTTCCTTGCACTACTCTTCCTGCTGGTCTTCCAGTCCCGAGCTGGCTGTGGACCGTTCACCTGCGGTAAGACCAACTCGCGACACGTGCTACTCACGTCATTCTCAGCATCGTGGATGCTCCAGAGTGAATCCACCCTCAGCTCCAATTCCACAACGCGGTCCGTCAGGAGCTAGAGGCGGATACACTTCCCGCATGGTACAGGAGGAGCATATCATGTGACCGAGCTCCCCTGCCATGACTTAACCCTTAGATACACTTAAATTGGCAACAACAATGTTAAAAGTTACTGACTGATATAAAAAAGAAAGAAAAAGAAAAGCTACTCACCAATCACCAGCCAATCACTTACCCCCTTAGCTGTGACGTCACCTTTTGATTTCTTTCTACTTCTTTTTTGCTTTCTCTCCCAGCTGGAGCTGTACAAGCCCCGCCTCTCTCGACGCTCCCCGGACTGCCCGACTGCTGAGCCTTTATGGGCCGCTGCGTCTCGCCGACTCCCGCCTCTCTCGACGGGCCCTACTACTGCGGTGCAGCGCTACCATGTCAGTGCCTTTGCTAACTTCCACGCAATTTCATGGGAGCTGGTGGCACCGCCGACCCGGCAAAAACAGGTTTGTGCCTCCCAGAGGCGTGAACGGGAAGTGCATAAGAAGTAAATTTCATCCCCTATAGAATAAAGCCTTTACTGTGCTATACTTATCTTGTCATTTTTCTATTCTCTCGTCATTTTCAGCCCAACATTCCTATGTCTTGTAATTCATATTAGAAAATGAATATATTTAAATTATTTTGAAATTAATATTTAAAATATTTGCAACTACAATTACAACTACATTTACAAATAATGTTAAAATTGTAGTTAATGGTGAGACAATGGGCTAGAAATTGCCTTTATATCGCTACCGCCCAGAGTCGATGTCCCACTTTTAAGAATCACTGGAATACCGCCCATTTCCAAAACCGCTACTTTTGGCTTTTTTTGGGGGATGGTGGCAAGTGGGCAGTAGCGCTCTTTTTCATCATGCACGGCCAGTGTCCCTATCAACGGCCGTTCTGTGCACGTGCAATTTTATGGTTCTTCACTTCACTTTTCCCGTAATTCAGGAGGTCAGGGGTCACCTGCACATGCGCAGATGAGGAAGGGAGGGGGGAGAGAGAGAGACAGACAAAGAGAGCAAGTGGAGAGAGGCTGATCAGTTTAGTTGACATTTTAAAGTTTATTAACAATTTGAGATCGATACCCAATGGATATTAAGGAGGAAGGAATGCAGGACATGGCTGAGGTAGCCAAGGTAGCTGAGGTGGGAGGGTGAAAGAAGGCCAAACATTTTTTGGACGAGGCCCAAGCTGCCTTGGTCCACGAGGTAGAGACGCGGTGGACCCAATTGACCCAGAGTGGGCGTGAGAAACCATCCCCAGGGTGTACCAACGCATATGGGAGGAGATTGCAGAGGTGGTGTCATCGGCCACCCATAACTTTCGAGAGCCAAGCCAGTGCTGCAAGCGCTGGAAGCATCTGCGAGAGTAAGTACTAACTTTAATAACTTTAATAACTTTAATAACTTTAATCATGCACTGACTCATTCCTTAAAATGTAAATCCGCCAGATTGTAATTAAGCTTGGCAAGCTGGGTAAGCTTAATGTCACGCATTATCTCCTATCACGATCTTATTACATTGCTTTTCTGAACTTAGATGTGTTCATCATGCATCAATTGCATCCTAACGGTATTAACATATAACATATAACATTAATAGGACATTGATGAAGAGCATTGGGGATGGCTAACTGTGGATGTCTATCTGTATGTTCCATACTAGTTCCTGGGCAATTAGCTTGTACTATGCACTGGTCATCTTTGCAGAAGAAGATATTGATGCACGGGAGGAGGGCTGGCAGAACTGGTTGAACTGACCGATCTCGAGGAGCGGGCCGCAGCCCTTGTAGGGGCACATAATCGCTTGGCCACCCATGGTGGTGCAGATCCGGTTGTGGCGGCAGGGGCTAAGTCATGTATAACCTCCAGGCCGTGCAGCAGTCGGTCATGTAATTTAATGCTATTTGAGTGTAATATATGAATGATGTAATGTAATGTAATGTAAGGCTGGGATCATGCAAACTTATTATAATGCCATTCAGTTTCTGTACATTCTGTTCATGCTAATTAAATGTAACATCTCTCGGTGATATCTAATGTAGTAGTGTTGCTCCTCCTACATATGCCTGCACAACATAAGGAGACCTGAGGAGCGCCCTTACTGTTGCAAATGGTACTCACCACTGGAGGGGAGACCACAGAGGAGGAGGATCATGTGGACAAGCCTCAAGACAGCTCAAGCACGCAACATCTGGAAGAGGGGGCATCGGGGACTCAAGGGTCCAATCTACCTGCAGCCACCTCTCCCTCCATCAAATCAAACTTTCCAGGATTCGGTTCCGAGGAAGTAGCGGGATCAAGCGGTTTGCAGCAGGGCACACCGAATGGTCCAGCACCTACGCCGAATCCATGGAGGCTGATTCGGTGAAGCTGGCATGCTCGACGACAGGCAGACATCAACCTGGACATGGTAGGACTGTCTAGGGCGAGCGTCGGCATTGGTTAAGTGCTCCTCCAGGCGATAGGTGGGTTAACCCGCAACATTGCCATGCTATCAGCTTGTCATTCGGAGGACATAGCGCAGCTGATTGCGGTGATGCGGCGAACTGCTGATTCCGTTGAGCAGCACTTGAGGTGCCTTGCTGCAAGACATCCAAGACATCTTGGTGTAAACGCACGTAGAGCCAGGGGTAGAGGGAACAGGAGGGGGAAAGTGTATGCAAAGGTCAAGGGTGGTAGAGGCAGAGAGAATGGTGGCAGCAGAATTTTTGCCAGGTTGGGGGAGGACGGGGGTGTGGGGTGGTGTTATAGTTATTTTAATTGCTATTCAAATATTTTTGACTGTTGCGGGGGCAGGGTTGTGGTTGTTTCTAGTTTTTAATGTTTAATGTTTTAATGTTTTCAATGTTTGTCTCTGTTAATTGATTGTTTGTTTTAAATTATGTTGCTTTTTTCCTTTAACAATTATTTAATCATTTATTTAAAAAAAAAGGATTTGCAATTTTCTTAAATTATAAAAACATGTATTGCACTTAACAATTCTTCTGCAGTGTCTCACTCACTTTTACAAACTGAAGGTTGACAATCAATACAAGGGTTGCAAACAATGGCCAGGTAAGGATGAAACGTAACGGTCACTGTTCAAGCAAAGCGTTCATTTTGAGCTGCTGCCACAACAGTTTTGCAGTTGCGTAACTACCACGGGGCTTCTCCTGTGGTGGTGGCATGGGTTCATCACCAGGTTGCTCAACCTCCTCGAGGTCCTCGTCCTCGTCCTCCTCTTTCTCCACCTCCTCTTCTGCCTCCCCTCTCTAGCCCCATCTGGCAATTCCTGTCCCCTCTTGATAGCTAATTTCTGCAGCATGCAACACACCACAATGAACTCAGCGACCTGCTCAGGGTAGTATTGCAGGCTGCCTCCAGAGTGGTCCAGGCATCTGAAGCACTGCTTCAGCACTGCAATTGTCTTTTCAACGATATTGCGTGTGGCTTTGATTATAATGATGCTCGACATCTGTCTGGGGCTTATGGAGGGGGTCAAGAGCCAGGTGGCGAGGACGTAGCCTTTGTCACCCAGCATCTAGTATTGGCCTTCTGGCTGACTTTTGAAAAGGTCGGAGACACTGCTCTCACGCAAGATATGCACATCCTGAATGCTCCCTAGAAAATTAGAATTTGCTGCCATGATTATTTGTTTGAGGTCGACAACGAGTTGCATATTCAGGGAGTGGAATCCCTTTCAGTTCCAGTACACCTCTGACTCCTCTCAAGATGCTCACATGGTGATATGCATACAGTCTATTGTGCCCTGGACCTTAGGGAAGTTTGCTATTCTCAAGAACCTCAAAGTCCTCTCACTTTGTGCTTCTCTGGTCTTTGGAAAGTTTATAAAGTCCATCCTGTGTGTGTAAAGGGCTTCAGTCACCTGCCAAATGCAGCTATATGTGGCGTGCTGAGAGATGCAGCTGATGCCTGAAAGGAGCCCGATGCATAGAAGGAAAGTGCCACAGGAACCTTAACCTCGACGGGCAGTAATTTCCACTTTTAACATCATTTTGGGCAGTGCATAAGCAAAGACGTTATATTTTAATTTTTAACAATGGGCGAGCGGTTTCGCTTACCGCCGGCAGTAATTTACTGCTGAATTTACCACCAGCATTATATGGGTGATAGTTTCCATTTTAACATTGTTTTGGGTGGTAAAGTGCTTCTCAGCATTATATGGGTGGTAAACTGGGCAGGAAATGGGCAGAATACTAACGAATTTCTAGCCCAATGTTGTTAATTGTATAGGTTTCTGACAGGGATAAGAGTCAAATTAAACCAAGATTCTTTCTGGACTTCATCAGTTCAATCAGTCTTAGCTCAAACAAATTAGAAATTATTTTCTTTCTCTGTCTCCAAAGGTGGGATCAAATCTTGGTAATGACCCAAGATTCCATGTTGCCATGGAGTCAGAATTGGGAGCGGTCGTTCAACTCAGAACTAGTTTTTAATTTGATGAGCTTGGCTCATAATTAAACCAAACTGAGAAAAAGATTTTATTGCACTCATTCCAAGATAAGGGTTCCATTCCACAGGAAAACTAATCTATAACAAAATATTACAATTTATTTGCTTTACCACACACTCATTTGTTTTATCATGAATCCTTTTATAAGGCTTATAGATGCAAATCTTCTGTTTTTCATAGAATGATGAACACTTGATATCATCTCAAACATCATAAATGTATAATATGCACAGCAATAATAACCACACAAGTCCATGGGAGCATAATCATAAGTTCAACACAGTCATGTTCAGGTTCAACATTGTTGTGAAATATAGACATACTCATTACATTCAGATTCTAATATTAAGGAAGGAACATTTTGATTTTGTAAATAGTAATAGCAAGAGTTTTTGCTCCTCACTCAGAACCTCACCTCCCATTAATTTATTGGGAATTCAAGAGCATATCCATCACAATTTTGCATCCATTACTTTCAATGGATAACACATCATGGGGGCATGCACATGACAGGCAAGGCTCCATGCTGGGAGAATATATTCATAAAATTACCCCGTGCAGTTGCTAAGCCAAAACATCCCCCACCCCTCCACCCATTCATTTTAGTAAACAGGACAGTTGGTAACTGCACAAGTAGAACACTCTGGAAAAAGAAAAATCTTTTTCTACTTCAAAAAAATTCGGGAGTAGCACTACAGGAAGGAAGTGAATTGTTAAATCAGGCACTCCACTTTCTTCCTGGAGCGCAATCAGTAGCATTAGTGAACCAAATGTGTTTTGATGACAATCCGATGGTCACTATGACTGATATTAGCATTTTATTCCAGATTTATTTAACTATCTGAATTTAAATTTCACAGCTGCTGTACTCCGGATCATTAGTCCAGGCCTCTGGATTACTAGTCCAGTAACATAACCACTATGCTACCGTTCCTTTACTTCCTTGATATCAAGGGCAGTCGCTTTCACCTCACCTCTGGAATTCAGCTCTTTTGTCCATGTTTGGACCAAGGCTGCAATGAGTTCTGGAGCCAAGTGGTCATGGCAGAACCCAAACTGAGCGTCAATAAGCAGGTTATTGGTGAGTAAGTGCCGCATAATAGCACTATCAACGACACCTTTCATCCCTTTGCTGATGACTGAGAGTAGGCTGCTGGGGCAGTAATTGACCAGATTAGATTTGTCCTGCTTTGTGTGGATAGGACATACCTGGAAAATATTGCACTTAGTTAGCTAGATGCCAGTGTGGTACTGAGAAGGTGGTAATCTTGAAGGAGCAGCATGCGACAGCCCGGCCCGGAAATCGGTGCGGTCCCGACCTGCAAGACCATCAGAAGGCCGGGGCCATTAGAGGGAGTAGCATGTGGTGGCATACCACTGCAGGGAGCAGTGCGTGCTGCTGCAGGAGGGTGATGGCTGCGAAGCCAAGTCGCTGATTGCAGTGTGGGCAGGCACAGCAGGAGGGGCAAAGGAGCGGCAAGAGTTTGTAGAAGGAAGTGATCAGGGCGCAGGAGAGGCGTGAGTTTGGGGCTCAGAAGAGGCGAGGGCCTTGGGGCAGCACGGGCCAGCCCATACTGCGATATGTGTGCGTACTGGGTCCGGGCAGCAGAGCTGGTCTCCAGTCGCCTTGGTTAATCCTTGCCACTGGACCAAGACCTAACTCTGCCAAGTTCATGTGGTGACTGGTGTGCAACGGCCACCACACGTTAAAAAAAATCCACATACAGGCATCTTCCACCCTTCAAGATGTAATTCAGGACTTGGAATATTAGGTCCTTCATTGAAACACCTGTGAACTCATCCTTTTTTGGCGTGGAAGCAAGTCATCCTCGCTTTGAGGGACTGCCTATGATGTTAATACAGCCAGTTACATTACATCTTTCATTTATTCACTACTTTGAGTAGCCTGATCATTGTTTGATACCTATGACGGATGACTTTGGCCGGAATTGTATTGTGCTAATAATGCGAGGCTGTCAACTCATGCCGTTATTATTGGCTTTTGTCAGCTGTGGCTCAGTGGGTAGCACACTCGCCTCTGACAACAACATGTTTATATCACAAGGCACTTCACAGGAGCATTATTAAACAAAGCTGTGTCAGCTGTTGGTGGCACTCCCGCCTGAGTCAGAAGATTGTGGGTTCAAGTCCCACTCCAGAGACTTGAGCACGTAAATATAGGCTGACATTCCAGTACAGTGCTGTGGGAACGCTGCACTGTCGCTAATGCCGTCTTTCGGATAAGACGTAAAACGGAAGCCCCATCTGCTCACTCAGATGAACGTAAAAGATTCCATGGCATTATTTTAAAGAAGAGCAGGGGAGTTATCCCCAGTGTCCTGGCCAATATTTATCCCTCAAACAACATAATAAGAAAAAAGTTTATCAATTCATTATCACATTGCTGCTTGTGGAAGATTGCTGTGTGCAAATTGGCTGCCAGGTTTCCTACATTACAACAGTGATTACACTCCAAATGTACTTCATTAGCTGTAAAGCGCTTTGAGACGTCCGGTGTTCGTGAAAGGCGCTATATAAATGTGAGATGGAGCATTGCAGCGAGGAAGATCGAGAAGAGGATTGGCGCGATGACGCAGCCCTGCTTGACCCCGGTCCAGACATGACTTGGGTCTGTGTTGGATCCGTTGGTCAGGATCATGGCTTGCATGTTGTCATGGAGCAGGTGGAGAATGGTGAAAAACTATTGGGGGCAGCCGAAAGGAAGGAAGACGCTCCATAGACCCTCGCGATTAACAGTGTAAAAGGCCTTTGTGAGGTCAAAGAAGGCCATGTACAAGGGTTGGTGCTTTTCCCTGCATTTTTCTTGCATTTGTCGTGCCGTAAAGATCATGTCCGTTGTACCCTTAGAGGACAGAATCCGCATTGTGACTCTGGGAGGAGCTCTTCAGCCACAGGGAGAAGACAGTTGAGGAGGACTCTAACGATAACTTTCCCAGTGGTCAACAACAGAGAGATTCCTCTGTAGTTGCCACAGTCGGACTTGTCACCTTTTTTAAAGATGGTCATGAGCCAACAAGCTCCCCGCTGGAGTGGAATTTAACTGTAGAATCAGTGGCAACCTGTTCAACCTTCGTCGCCTCCAGGCTAGATCCAAGATCGTCCCAGGCTCTGTCATTGAGCTACAGTATGCATACCTCTGCGCACATTCCGGGGCTGAGCTCCAAATCATCATCAACATCTTCACCGAGGCATACAAAAGCATGGGCCTTACATTAAACATCCGTAAGACAAAGGTACTCCACCAACCTGACCACCCCACACAACACTGCCCCCCCCCGGTCATCAAAACCCATGGTGCAGCCTTGGACAACGTGGACCATTTTCCATACCTCGGGAACTTACTATCAGTAAGGGCAGACATCGACGACGAGGTCTAACACCACCTTCAGTGCACCAGTGCAGCCTTCGGCTGCCTAAGGAAGAGAGTGTTCAAAGACCAGGACTTCAAATCTGGCACCAAGCTTATGGTCTACAGGGCTGTAGTGACAGCCACCCTCCTATATGGCTCAGAGATGTGGACCATATACAGTAGACACCTTAAATCACTGGAGAAATACCATCAATCTCCGCAAGATCCTGCAAATTCACTGGGAGGATAGACGCACCAACGTCAGCATTCTCGATCAGGTCGGCATCCCCAGCATCGAAGCACTGACCACACTTGATCATCTCCATTGGGCGAGCTACATTGTCCGCATGCCCGACACAAGACTCCCAAAGCAAGCACTCTATTCAGAACTCCTACATGGCAGGCGAGCCCCAGGCAGGCACAGGAAATATTTCAGGGACACCCTCAAGGCTTCCTTGATGAATTGTAACATCCCCACCTGGGAATCCCTGGCCAAAGACCACCCTAAGTGGAGGAAGAGCATCCGAGAAGGTGCTGAGTGTTATGTATGTAAACCTGCAAATACCATGTCTAACCACCAGAGGGCTTATCCCCTGGAGTCCCAAGGGATCCCACAATCCCTTGGGAGCACCTGTATATAAGGAGGCCTCACAGGCTGGAGAGGCACTCCGAGATCTGTAATAAAGCACTACGGTCACACCTTACTTTGAGCTTGCAATATCTAGTCTGACTCTTGATTCAAGACTTAACAACTGGGCGACGAGATACAAATGACGAACCCCACCGCAACAATGCAGAGAACCGTGGGCATCCTGGAGAAATTTTCGGAGGGAGATGATTGGGAAACCTTCGAGGAGCGACTTGACCAATACTTCATGGCCAACGAGCTGGAAGGAGAAGTGAACGCTGCCAAATGAAGGGCGATGCTCCTCACCATTTGCGGGGCACCAATGTATGGCCTCATGAAAAATCTGCTCGCTCCAGCAAAGCCCACAGACAAGTTGAACGATGAGTTGTACACACTGGTCCGGGAGCATCTAAACCCGAAGGAAAGCGTTCTGATGGCAAGGTATCAGTTCTACACGTAGAAGAGGTCTGAAGACCAGGAAGTGGCGAGCTACATTGCCGAGCTAAGGCGCCTTACAGGACATTGTGAATTTGAAGGACACTTGGAGCACATGCTCAGGGACTTCTTTGTACTTGGCATTGGCCATGAAGTAATATTTCACAAACTTTTGACTGTAGAGACCCCAATCTTGAGTAAAGCCATAGCGATAGCCCAGGCGTTTATCGCCACCAGTGACAATACCAAACAAATTTCTCAGCACACAAGTGCTGCTGCAAGTACCGTGAACAAAGTAATGTTGTTTTCGAATCGAAATGTACAGGGCAGGACTTACACACCTGCAGCTACACGGCTGCAGATGACTCAGAGTCCACCATCAAGGGTGACGAATACAAGGCCATTAACACCTTGTTGGCGCTATGGGGGTGATCATCGTTTCCATTCATGTCGCTTCAAAGGATACATTTGCAAGGGCTGTGGAACAATGGGACACCTCCAACGCATGTGCAGGCGTGCTGCAAACCCTGCTAATCCTGCAAACCACAATGTTGCAGAGGAGGACAGATCCACGGTGGATCACGACGAACCAGAGCCTCAGACCGAGGAGGCAGAGGTATGTCGGGTGCACACATTTACCACAAAGTGTCCCCCGATAATGCTGAACGTTGAACTAAATGGACTCCCTGTGTCCATGAAGCTGGACATGGGCACAAGCCAGTCCATAATGAGCAAAAAGACTTTCGATATAGGCCAGTCCTGACTTCCATTCGTACTAAACTGAGAACGTACACAAAGGAACTGATTCCGGTAATCGGCAGTGCTACCGTAAAAATCTCCTACGATGGAGCGGTGTATGAGCTACCACTCTGGGTGGTACTGGGCAATGGCCCCACGCTGCTCAGCAGGAGCTGGCTGGGAAAGATACGCTGGAACAGGGAAGACGTCCGAGCGCTTTCGTCCATCGATGACACCTCATGTACCCAGGTCCTAAACAAGTTCCCCTCACTGTTCGAACCAGGCATCGGGAAGTTCCAAGGAGCAAAAGTGCAGATCCATTTGACCGGTGGCGCGACCCCTCCATCACAAGGCGAGAGCGGTACCTTACATGATGAGAGAAAGGGTGGAGATCGAACTGGACAGGCTGCAACAAGAAGGCATCATATTGCCGATCGAATTCAATGAGTGGGCAAGTCCAATTGTTCCAGTCCTTAAGGGAGATGGCACCGTCAGAATCTGTGGTGATTATAAAGTAACAATCAATCATTTTTCACTGCAGAATCAATACCCGCTACCAAAGGCAGACGACCTATTTGCGACGCTGGCGGGAGGGAAAACGTTCAGGAAGCTGGTCTTGACCTCGGCCTACATGACACAGGAACTGGTGGAATCATCGAAAGGCCTCACCTGCATCAACACGCACAAAGGTCTCTTCATTTACAACAGATGCCTGATTGGGATTCGATCGGCTGCGGCGATATTCCAGAGGAACATGGAAAACTTGCTCAAGTCGGTCCCGCGCATTGTGGTCTTCCAGGACAACATCTTGGTTACAGGTTGGGATACCGTCAAGCACCTGCACATTGTGGAGGAGGTCCTTAGTCGGTTTAATCGTGTGGGGCTCAGGCTAAAACACTCGAAGTGCGTTTTTCTGGCGCCTGAAATGGAGTTCCTGGGGAGAATCGCAGTGTCCGGCATCAGGCCTACAGATTCGAAGACAGAGGTAATCAAGAACGCACCAAGACCACGGAAGGTGACGGAGCTGCGGTCGTTTCTAGGACTCCTGAACTATTTTGGTAACTTCTTACCGGGTCTTAGCACACTGTTAGAATCCCTGCACTCTTTACCGTGTAAAGGAGATGAATGGGTATTGGGTAAAAGCCAAGATAATGCCTTTGAGAAAGCTAGGAAGCTGTTATGTTCAAACAGATTGCTTGTGTTGTACGATCCATGTAAACATTTGGGACTAGTGTGTGATCCATCGTCGTATGGGGTCGGGTGTGTATTGCAACAAGCTAATGAATTTGGGAAATTGCAACCGGTTGCTTATGCATCCAGAAGTCTGTCTAAGGCCAAGAGGGCCTACAGTATGATTGAAAAAGAAGCATTGGCATGTGTTTACGGGGTAAAGAAAATGCATCAATATCTGTTCGGGCTCAAACTTGAATTGGAAACCAACCATAAGCCGCTTATATCTCTCTTTTCTGAAAGCAAGGGGATAAATACGAATGTATCGGTCCGCATCCAGAGATGGGCACTCACGTTGTCCACATACAACTACGCCATCTGCCACAGGTCAGGCACAGAAAACTGTGCCGATGCTCTCAGTAGGCTGCCATTGCTCACCACAGGGGTGGAGATGGCACATCCCACAGATTTAGTCATGGTAATGGAAACATTCGAGAGTGAGCAATCACCTGTCACCGCCCGACAGATTAGAATCTGGATGAACTAGGACCCCTTACTGTCCTTAGTAAAAAACTGTGTGCTCCACAGGAGTTGGTCTAGTGTCCCGTTAGAGATGCAGGAGGAAATAAAGCCGTACCAGCGGCGCAAAGATGAAATGTCCATACAGGCAGACTGCCTCCTGTAGTGGTGCCAAAAAAGGGCAGGAACACTTTAATTAGTGATCTCCACAGCACCCACCCAGGCATCGTAATGATAAAAGTGATAGCCAGATCCCACGTGTAGTGGCCCGGTATCGATGCAGACCTAGAGTCCTGCGTGCACAAATGTAATACATGTTCACAGTTAAGCAATGCACCCAGGGAGGCACCACTAAGTTTATAGTTCTGGCCCTCCAAACCGTGGTCCAGGGTCCATGTCGACTATGCAGGCCCATTCTTGGGAAAAATGTTCTTCGTGTTTGTAGATGCGTACTCCAAATGGATTGAATGTGTGATAATGTTGGCAAGCATGTCCACTGCCACCATTGAAAGCCTACGGGCCATGTTTGCCTGCCTGATGTCCTTGTAAGTGACAATGGGCCGTGCTTTACCAGTGCCGAGTTCAAGGAGTTCATGACCCGCAATGGGATCAAACATGTCACATCTGTCCCGTTTAAACCAGCGTCCAACGACCAGGCAGAACGAGCAGTTTAAACAAACAAGCAGAGCTTGAAAAGGGTAACTGAAGGCTCACTGCAGACTCGCTTATCCTGAGTCCTGTTTAGTTACCGCACAAGACCCCACTCGTTCACTGGGGTCCCTCCCGCTGAACTGCTCATGAAAAAGGCACTTAAGACAAGGCTCTCATTAGTACACCTTGATCTACACGAACAGGAAGAGAGCAGGCAGCTTCAACAGAATACATATCATGATCGCGCAAATGTGTCACGTGAGATAAATGATCCTGTATTTGTGTTGAACTATGGACAATGTCCCAAGTGGCTTCCTGGCATTGTTTTGGCCATAGAGGGGAGTAGGGTGTTTGTGATAAAACTCTCAAATGGACTCACATGCAGGAAACATTATACCAAACCAAATTCAGATTTACGGACAATAGACTCCACCTTTTTCGACCCTCCAACACACACACAAGTGGCAACCGACCCAACGGTTGACCACGAAGCAGAACCCATCACCCGCAGCAGCCCAGCAGGACTCACCACCCCCAGAAGCCCAGCAAGGCTAGCTGCGCAGCAGCCCAGTGAGGGCCAAAGAAATGACTCAACAAAACTAGCATTTGCACCGAGATGATCAACCAGGGAAAGTAAGGCCCCAGATCGACTCACATTGTAAATAGTTACACTATTAACTTTGGGGGGGAAATAGTGGTTATGTATGTAAACCTGTAAATAACATGTCGAAACACCAGCGGGCTTATCTCCTGGAGTTCCAAGGGATCCCACAATCCTTTGGGAGCACCTGTATATAAGGAGGCCTCACAGGCTGGAGAGGCACTCTGAGATCTGTAATAAAGGACTACGATCACACCTTACCTTGAGCTTACAATATCTAGTCTGACTCTTTATTCAAGACTTAACACTGAGCACCCCAAGCCTTGTCGCCGAGGGCATGCAGAAAACAAACACAGGCAGTGGAAGGAACGTATGGCAAACCAGACTCCCCACCCACCCTTTTCATCAACACCTGTGACAGAGACTGTAATTCCCATATTGGACTGTACAGTCACCTGAGAACTCACTTTTCGAGTGGAAGCAAGTCTTCTTCGATTTTGAGTGACTAACTATGATGATGATATATAAATATAAGTCTTTTTTTCTTTTAATAACTGGCAATGACTTCTGGCATCTGCACATGTGCAGTTAAATGTGGAAATCTAGAAGTTGCTGTCAGTGATACCCTACTCCTCTACAGGCTACGCTGTTACAGTCTTCGCCGATGGAATCTGCACAAATATCATGGCATAAACTTAAGCTAATTGCCCATTATACATGATCTAATAATGGCTGAAAACATTAGAGCTTGTTCAATCATAGAAACAAAGAAACATAGAAATTAGGTGCAGGAGCAAGCCATTCGGCCCCTAGAGCCTGCACCACCATTCAATAAGATCATGGCTGATCATTCAACCTCAGTACCCATTTCCTGCTTTCTCTCCCTACCCCTTGATCCCTTTGGCCATAAGGGCCATATCTAACTCCCTTTTGAATCAGGAATTACTGAGTTTTTAATGGCATAATAAATGATAATTACTGCTGAAAAACATCTCTTGCCCTGAAAAGTTTATTTTAAAAGTGTGGAGTCTCATTCCCTCAAAAGAAAATTAATGTTACAGAAGAGCATAAGAATATAAGAATTAGGAACAGGAGTAGGCCATCTCGCCCCTTGAGCTTGCTCCGCCATTTCAACAAGATCATGGCTGATCTGGCCGTGGACTCAGCTCCACTTACCCACCCGCTCCTCATAACCCTTAATTCCCTTATTGGTTAAAAATCTATCTATCTATGATTTGAATACATTCAATGAGCTAGCCTCAACTGCTTCCTTGGGCAGAGAATTCCACAGATTCACAACCCTCTGGGAGAAGAAATTCCTTCTCAACTCGGTTTTAAATTGGCTCCCCAGTATTTTGAGGCTGTGCCCCCTAGTTCTAGTCTCCCCGACCAGTGGAAACAACCTCTCTGCCTCTATCTTGTCTATCCCTTTCATTATTTTAAATGTTTCTATAAGATCAACCCTCATCCTTCTGAACTCCAACGAGTAAAGACCCAGTCTACTCAATCTATCATCATAAGGTAACCCCCTCATCTCCGGAATCAGCCTAGTGAATCGTCTTTGTACCCCCTCCAAAGCCAGTATATCCTTCCTTAAGTAAGGTGACCAAAACTGCACGCAGTACTCTAGGTGCGGCCTCACCAATACCCTATACAGTTGCAGCAGGACACCCTGCTTTTGTACTCCATCCCTCTCGAAATGAAGGCCAACATTTCATTCGCATTCCTGATTACCTGCTGCACCTGCAAATTAACTTTTTAGGATTCATGCACAAGGACCCCCAGGTCCCTCTGCACCGCAGCATGTTGTAATTTCTCCCCATTCAAATAATGTACCCTTTTATTGTTTTTTTTCTCAAGGTGGATGACCTCACATTTTCCGACATTATATTCCATCTTCCAAAGCTTAGCCCAGTCGCGTAAACTATCTAAATCTCTTTGCAGTCTCTCTGTGTCCTCTACACAACCTGCTTTCCCACTAATCTTTGTATCATCTGCAAATTTTGTTACACTACACTCTGTCCCCTCTTCCAGGTCATCTATGTATATTGTAAACAGTTGTGGTCCCAGCACCGATCTAACCACCACTAACCACCGATTTCCTACCCGAAAAGGACCCATTTATCCCGACTCTCTGCTTTCTGTTAGCCAGCGAATTCTCGATCCATTATAATACATTTCCTCTGACTCCGCGTACCTTTATCTTCTGCAGTAAGCTTTTGTGTGGCACCTTATCGAATGCCTTTTGGAAATCTAAATACACCACATCCATCGGTACACCTCTATTCACCATGCTCATTATATCCTCAAAGAATTCCAGTAAATTAGTTAAACATGATTTCCCCTTCATGAATCCATGTTGCGTCTGCTTGATTGCACTATTCCTATCTAGATGTCCCGCTATTTCTTCCTTAATGATAGCTTCAAGCATTTTCCCAACTACAGATGTTAAACTAACCAGCCTATAGTTACCTGCCTTTTGTCTGCCGCCTTTTTTAAACAGAGGCGTTACATTAGCTGCTTTCCAATCCGCTGGTACCTCCCCAGAGTCCAGAGAATTATGGTAGATTATAACGAATGCATCTGCTATAACTTCCGCCATCTCTTTTAATACCCTGGGATGCATTTCATCAGGACCAGGGGACTTGTCTACCTCGAGTCCCATTAGCCTGTCCAGCACTACCCCCCTAGTGATAGTGATTGTCTCAAGGTCCTCCCTTCCCTCATTCCCGTGACCAGCAATTTTTGGCATGATTTTTGTGTCTTCCAGTGTGAAGACCGAAGCAAAATAATTGTTTAAGGTCTCAGCCATTTCCACATTTCCCATTATTAAATCCCCCTTCTCATCTTCCAAGAGACCAACATTTATTTTAGTCACTCTTTTCCATTTTATATATCGGTAAAAGCTTTTACTATCTGTTTTTATGTTTTGCGCAAGTTTACTTTCGTAATCTATCTTTCCTTTCTTTATTGCTTTCTTAGTCATTCTTTGCTGTCGTTTAAAATTTTCCCAATCTTCTAGTTTCCCACTAACCTTGGCCACCTTATATGCATTGGTTTTTAATTTGATACTCTCCTTTATTTCCTTGGTTATCCACGGCTGGTTAGCCCTTCTCTTACCACCCTTCTTTTTCACTGGAATATATTTTTGTTGAGCACTATGATAGAGCTCTTTAAAAGTCCTCCACTGTTCGTCAATTGTGCTACCGTTTAGTCTGTGTTCCCAGTCTACTTTAGCCAACTCTGCCCTCATCCCACTGTCGTCCCCTTTGTTTAAGCATAGTACGCTCGTTTGAGACACTACTTCCTCACCCTCAATCTGTATTACAAATTCAACCATACTGTGATCACTCAATCCGAGAGGATCTTTTACTGGGAGATCGTTTATTATTCCTGTCTCATTACACAGGACCAGATCTAAGATAGCTTGCTCCCCTGTAGGTTCTGTAACATGCTGTTCTAAGAAACAATCCCATATGCATTCTATGAATTCCTCCTCAAGGCTACCCCGTGCGATTTGATTTGACCAATCGATATGTAGGTTAAAATCCCCCATGATTATTGCTGTTCCTTTTTCACATGCCTCCATTATTCCCTTGATTATTGTCCGCCCCACCATGAAGTTATTATTTGGGGGCCTATAAACTACGCCCACCAGTGACTTTTTCCCCTTACTATCTCTAATCTCCACCCACAATGATTCTACATTTTGTTCATTAGAGCCAACATCGTCTCTCACAACTGCCCTGATATCATCCTTTATTAACAGTCGAATAAGGCTCAGTATGATTAGGGCTCAGCTTGGGCCTTTGTGCCTTGTTGCACCACAGCCTCTCGAAGGCCTTTTTGCTCATGATAGACTGACTCGCACCCATGTCCAATTCTATGGATACTGGAATTCCATTCAGTTCAACTTTTAACATGATTGGTGGACATTTCGTGGTGAAGGTGTGTACCCCGTATACTTCTGCCTCCTCGGTTCGAATCTCTAGTTCAGTTTGATCCACCATGGATCGGTCTTCCTCCTCAATATGCTGGTTTGCAGGGTTTGCAGCTCGTCTGCACATTCGCTGGAGGTGTCCCATTGTTCCACAGCCTTTGCACGCATAGTGTTTGAAGTGGCATTGATGGGCTCGATGATCATCTTCGCAGCGCCAACAAGATGTTAATTGCCTCGTATTCACACTTGATGGCAGACTCTGAGTCATCTGAGGTCGTGCAGCTGCAGGCATGTATGTTCTGCCATATGCATTCCTGCCTGAAAACCACGTTACTTTGTGTACAGTACTTGCCGATGCATCTTTATGCTGCAAAATTTGTTTGGTGTTATCGCTGATGGACATAAATGCTTGGGCTATCGTTATGGCTTTGTTCAGGTTCGGTGTTTGAAAAGTCAATAGTTTGTGAAGGATAAGTTCATGGCCAATGCCAAGTACAAAAAAGTCTCTTAGCATTTGCTCCAGGAATCCACTGAATTTGCAATGTCCTGCAAGGCGCCTTAGTTCGGCGACATAGCTCGCCACTTCCTGGCCTTCAGACCGTTGACATGTATAAAAAATCGATACCTTGCCATCAGAATGCTCTCCTTCAGACTTAGGTGCTCCCGGACCAGCGTACACAGTTCTTCATATGATTTGGTTGTTGGTTTCACCGGAGCAAGAAGATTCTTCATGAGTCCATAAGTTATTGCCCCGCAGACGGTGAGGAGGATCGCACTTCGTTTGGCTGCGTTCTCATTCCCTTCCAGCTTATTGGCACGAAGAATTGGTCAGGTTGCTCCACGAAGGCTTCCCAATCATCACCTTCGGAGAATTTCTCCAGGATACCAACAGTTCTCTGCATTTTTGCATGATGGTTCGTTATCTATTACTCGTTGCCAGTTGTTATGTCACAAATAAAGCAATGTGACTGAGTACTGTAGACTTGAGTAAGTGTGACCTTAGTCTCTTTATTCTGACTCCAGTGCTGGCACAGCATGGGAGGGCTGCTTATATGCAGTGCTCCCAAGGGATGCTGCGATCCCTTGGGACTCCAACAGCTGCACCCTGTGGTGGCGGTAGAATAGAAACATAGAAACATAGAAAATAGGTGCAGGAGCAGGCCATTCAGCCCTTCTAGCCTGCACCGCCATTCAATGAGTTCATGGCTGAACATGAAACTTCAGTACCCCCTTCCTGCTTTCTCGCCATAACCCTTGATCCCCCGAGTAGTAAGGACTTCATCTAACTCCCTTTTGAATATATTTAGTGAATTGGCCTCAACTACTTTCTGTGGTAGAGAATTCCACAGGTTCACCACTCTCTGGGTGAAGAAGTTTCTCCTCATCTCGGTCCTAAATGGCTTACCCCTTATCCTCAGACTGTGACCCCTGGTTCTGGACTTCCCCAACATTGGGAACATTCTTTCTGCATCTAACCTGTCTAAACCCGTCAGAATTTTAAACGTTTCTATGAGGTCCCCTCTCATTCTTCTGAAATCCAGTGAATACAAGCCCAGTTGATCCAATCTTTCTTGATAGGTCAGTCCCGCCATCCCGGGAATCAGTCTGGTGAACCTTCGCTGCACTCCCTCAATAGCAAGAATGTCCTTCCTCAAGTTAGGAGACCAAAACTGTACACAATACTCCAGGTGTGGCCTCACCAAGGCCCTGTATAACTGTAGCAACACCTCCCTGCCCCTGTACTCAAATCCCCTCGCTATGAAGGCCAACATGCCATTTGCTTTCTTAACCGCCTGCTGTACCTGCATGCTAACCTTCAATGACTGATGTACCATGACACCCAGGTCTCGTTGCACCTTCCCTTTTCCTAATCTGTCACCATTCAGATAATAGTCTGTCTCTCTGTTTTTACCACCAAAGTGGATAACCTCACATTTATCCACATTATACTTCATTTGCCATTCATTTGCCCACTCACCTAACCTATCCAAGTCACTCTGCAGCCTCATAGCATCCTCCTCGCAGCTCACACTGCCACCCAACTTAGTATCATCCGCAAATTTGGAGATACTGCATTTAATCCCCTCGTCTAAATCATTAATGTACAATGTAAACAGCTGGGGCCCCAGCACAGAACCTTGCGGCACTCCACTAGTCACTGCCTGCCATTCTGAAAAGTACCCGTTTACTCCTACTCTTTGCTTCCTGTCTGACAACCAGTTCTCAATCCACGTCAGCACACTACCCCCAATCCCATGTGCTTTAAGTTTGCACATTAATCTCTTGTGTGGGACCTTGTCGAAAGCATTCTGAAAGTCCAAATATACCACATCAACTGGTTCTCCTTTGTCCACTTTACTGGAGACATCCTCAAAAAATTCCAGAAGATTTGTCAAGCATGATTTCCCTTTCACAAATCCATGCTGACTTGGACCTATCATGTCACCATTTTCCAGATGCACTGCTATGACATCCTTAATAATTGATTCCATCATTTTACCCACTACTGAGGTCAGGCTGACCGGTCTATAATTCCCTGTTTTCTCTCTCCCTCCTTTTTTAAAAAGTGGGGTTACATTGGCTACCCTCCACTCCATAGGAACTGATCCAGAGTCAATGGAATGTTGGAAAATGACTGTCAATGCATCTGCTATTTCCAAGGCCACCTCCTTAAGTACTCTAGGATGCAGTCCATCAGGCCCTGGGGATTTATCGGCCTTCAATCCCATCAATTTCCCCAACACAATTTCCCGACTAATAAAGATTTCCCTCAGTTCCCCCTCCTTACTAGACCCTCTGACCCCTTTTATATCCGGAAGGTTGTTTGTATCCTCCTTAGTGAATACCGAACCAAAGTACTTGTTCAATTGGTCTGCCATTTCTTTGTTCCCCGTTATGACTTCCCCTGATTCTGACTGCAGGGGACCTACATTTGTCTTCACCAACCTTTTTCTCTTTACATACCTATAGAAACTTTTGCAATCCGCCTTAATGTTCCCTGCAAGCTTCTTCTCGTACTCCATTTTCCCTGCCCTAATCAAACCCTTTGTCCTCCTCTGCTGAGTTCTAAATTTCTCCCAGTCCCCAGGTTCGCTGCTATTTCTGGCCAATTTGTATGCCACTTCCTTGGCTTTAATACTATCCATGATTTCCCTAGATAGCCACGGTTGAGCCACCTTCCCTTTTTTATTTTTACGCCAGACAGGAATGTACAATTGTTGTAATTCATCCATGCGGTCTCTAAATGTCTGCCATTGCCCATCCACAGTCAACCCCCTAAGTATCATTCGCCAATCTATCCTAGCCAATTCACGCCTCATACCTTCAAAGTTACCCTTCTTTAAGTTCTGGACCATGGTCTCTGAAATTACTGTTTCATTCTCCATCCTAATGCAGAATTCCACCATATTATGGTCACTCTTCCCCAAGGGGCCTCGCACAATGAGATTGCTAATTAATCCTCTCTCATTACACAACACCCAGTCTAAGATGGCCTCCCCCCTAGTTGGTTCCTCAACATATTGGTCTAGAAAACCATCCCTTATGCACTCCAGGAAATCCTCCTCCACCGTATTGCTTCCAGTTTGGCTAGCCCAATCTATGTGCATATTAAAGTCACCCATTATAACTGCTACACCTTTATTGCATGCACCCCTAATTTCCTGTTTGATGCCCTCCCCAACATCCCTATTACTGTTTGGAGGTCTGTACACAACTCCTACTAACGTTTTTTGCCCTTTGGTGTTCTGCAGCTCTACCCATATAGATTCCACATCATCCAAGCCAATGTCTTTCCTAACTATTGCATTAATCTCCTCTTTAACCAGCAATGCTACCCCACCTCCTTTTCCTTTTATTCTATCCTTCCTGAATGTTGAATACCTCTGAATGTTGAGTTCCCAGCCCTGATCATCCTGGAGCCACGTCTCCGTAATCCCAATCACATCATATTTGTTAACATCTATTTGCACAATTAATTCATCCACCTTATTGCGGATACTCCTTGCATTAAGGCACAAAGCCTTCAGGCTTGTTTTATTAACACCCTTTGTCCTTTTAGAATTTTGCTGTACAGTGGCCCTTTTTGTTCTTTGCCTTGGGTTTCTCTGCCCTCCACTTTTCCTCATCTCCTTTCTGTCTTTTGCTGGTTACAAGGTGTTGCATAAATAACATTCTTGATCTAAGTTATGCATCTCCTATGCCCACCACACTCCAGATAACCCTTTCCTCCTCTTCCTCTTTCTGAACCACTAAGACAATCTGGCAGCAGCTGCTGCACCAATGGTCCTCTGTACGATGTACCTTATCACTGTGGTTTGTAGTTTTCTCAATCATTAACCTAATGCAAGTTGTGATCTGGTGTTAAATATTCACTTTGAAAGAGCAACCTCAGTTTCATATTTTTGCATAAATTTATCATGATTGACCCTGAACAAGACCTTAACAAACATAAAATTAATGTTGTCATACCTTTTGTCAAGGTTTGATATTCTCTATTTTGGAGGCAGGAGAAGGGGATTGTAGGGGATCATGAGAGAGCACTAAGTACAGTCAAAAGGTTTATCAGCGTTTTCTACTCAAGTTCCACTGTTTTTATAAACACCTATTTTGCAATGAATTTAACAAATGGAAATATTGATGCCTACATTAGTCTTGCATTCAATGTCCCAAAGATTGGAAGTCTTGGGGCTAGCAATTTATTATCGCCCTGTTTGGGGGCGGTAACATCTGGGAGGCGGGACATTTTGCACCAGGCGAGGAAGTCCCGCCCCACTCGCTAAATTCGGTTTACCACCACGGAATGAAGTAGCGCTTCACTTCCTTTCTGGGGCGGTAACGGGGTGCAGGCCTCAGCAGTGCTACGCACTGGGCCGCCCAGTGCTACCGCATACGAGGGGCTCTTCCTTCAATTAAAGGGAAGGGCCCAAATTGGATAATCTGCAAAAGAAGAAGCCAGCTACCTAGACCACTGGGGAGCAGGGATGCCGCACGATCAAGCAGAGTGCCGGGCTGAGCGATCGCGGTACCGAACCCGCCAACAAACTGCAACCGGAGCGGCAACGAAAATGACACATTTTTGTTCTAAGCAGCCTTCCCCCTCCCCTTTAATTTTCGCCCTGGTAGTGGCCGACCGCAGGGTATGTGTCCCCTGAAGCAGTCACTGTTATCATCCGCACTGCTCAGGGGGCGAAACCCAATTTAGGGTCCGGAGTGTTAACGGGGCGATGCGCATGCCGATGACGTCACGACCTCCGGACGCAGGCGATCGCGGTCGCTAAACCCCCGTCGAATTATGCGGGAGTTGTTCGTGGTGCATTGCCCAGTTGCAAAGTCATTTTCTTCCTGTTAGGGCCTCCTGGGGGCGCTAACGGGACGTTTAAAGGCACCCAATTTCTCGCCCTCGATTCTTTAATTGATATTTGACTGGACATAATTACAGCTCAAACCTTAGCTCTTGAGGCTTATAGAAATAATCTCCACTACAATTTAATCCAAAATGGAAACTCTAAGTAACCCCTAAAAAAGTAACTTTTATATTACCATAAAACTGCTTTCAAGTTTTGTGCATTGCTGAGTTAAGTAGATTTGTGTATTTATAAAGAAAACATGTAGTGTTTGCAGCCAACATTTTGGAAACTGGTTCTCCCTGACATTTATAATTAATGTAAAGCTGTTACTCTGTGGTTATCGGGCTGAAGTGGCAATTTATTCAAACAACAGCGGAAACCCTCATGTGATGTAGTCATACCATAGTTAATCAGATTCAACATGCTAATAGGATAACAGTTTCCCTGTGATATTCTTTCATAACTAATATATTCCTAACAGAGCTACCAGTTTAAAATAAAACACACCAGATGCATTTCTAATTTAAAAAGGGAACTGAAATGGATGTGTTATGACATTGGCTGGCTGGCTTTGAACGTCAACTCCACCGCCATGATAATACAATCTTTGGAAAGCAAGAAAGTTGCATGTTATAACAAGGTATCAGGTATCAGTAACAATCCCATACTTTTGCTGAAATTGTAAAATGAAAATTTAATATCAGTAGATTTTAATCAAAACACTGTACATAGGGATTTGACGTTAATCAACGTGAAGAGAACGTCAAACCTTTAAAAGAGTTTTAAAAATGAGAGTGAAATATAATATATCAAATCAGAGAACTTAAAAAAGCATCAAGATAACTGATACTGCCTCTACTCCATGATAATGATGGACTTTTAGTACAGAGAGAAAAGGGCAGTATTATAATTTATTGAGCAATGAGATGAAGAAACAACAGGCCATGCCATACAAAGGCAGCATACAAGCTTGAGCATGTGATTGGAAGGGTGGAAGATTTTATTAGCATAGCACCCTCTCCAACCTCCTGGAAACACTTCAAAGCACTTTCCATTACACTTAATTATTTTAAAGTCCAGTAACTATTGTTATGCAGTCAAATGTGGCAGTTAATTTGTCCATTCGCCTCTGAGTCAGAAGGTTGTGGGTTCAAGCCCCACTCCAGAGAAATGAGCACAAAAAACTAGGCTGAAACTTCCGTGCAGTACCGAGGGAGTGCTACACTGTCAGAGGTGCCGTCTTTCAGATGAGAAGTTAAATCGAAGCCCCTCCTGCCCTCTCAAGTGGAAGTAAAAGATCCGATGCCACTATATTGAAGAAGAGCAAGAGAGTTATCCCCGGTGAACTGGTCAATATTTATCACTCAAACAACATCACTAAAGCAGATTATCTGGTCATTATCACAGTATTGTTTGTGGGAGCTTGCTGTATGCCAGGTTTCCTACATTTTCTTTCTTTCTTTCTTTCTTTCTTTCTTTCTTTCTTTCTTTCTTTCTTTCTTTCTTTCTTTCTTTCTTTCTTTCTTTCTTTCTTTCTCTCTCTCTCTCAGCAAGATCCCATGTACAGCCAAGATTTGAATGCCCAGATTACATGCTTTTGGTAGCATTGGTTAAAGGAGAAATGTTAAGGGAGAAATGTGGGATCTTTAATGACCATGTAAGCAGGCAGATGTTGAAATTGATATAACAGTACTGGACAGAAGTCTAGCGGTCATAGTACTGGACTAGCAACCTTGAGATTATGTTTAAATCCCACAATAACAAGTTATGAAATGGAATTTAATCAATCTGGTAATTTGTGGACTAGCACTTGAAAAATAACCATAAAACTCATGACCTTCCTCATGAGTATCATCCCTGACTGGCAGGCTGAGTGCTGTAGGATATGGTTGTCAGACAAAGCCTGAGTCAGGTGATATGGGAAGGAATATAAGAAAGTAACCTACTTAACTACATTCTCACCAACCTAACTGTCGCAAACACCCCTGCCCTGATTAGCATTGGTAGAAGTAACCAACACACAGTTCTTGTGAAGACAAAGTAAAGACATCCTCCATTGTGTAGTAAGGCACCACCACAGTGCTAGTTGGGATAGACTAAGGACAGATCTTGCAGTCCAAAACTGGACACCCATGAATTATTATGACTTATTACGTTTTGATTTTTAAAAATCACTGTCCTAACCAGCCTTCCATGTTCCTCCCTACACAAGTGGTCCTACCTTCTGGAACTCCCCCCCTAAGCCCCTTTACCTAGTTCTGACATTCCCCGCCTTTAATAGGCTCCTCAAAAATCTTTTCCGCTATTCATTCATTACTTCTTGCAAATCTTCTACTACTGTCAGTAGCGTTCCATCGTAATGTGAAGCATGGAGGGGGGTGGGGATATTCTATTATATTAAATGTTCAATATAAATTAAAGTTGTTGTTTAATAACTGCTACATGTGTTGCTGTTTGTTTAGCCCCATTTACTTTGGTTAGAATCTGCCCTTGTGCAAATGCATGTGAAGAATCCATTCAATATTTCTGCCATTTTCTGCTCATCTGTGACAGTTTACCCAATTTATCCCGAATAGGACCCACCTGTTCATTGACCTTCTGGTAAAACTACTTCTAGTAAGATTCTTTGGCCCCTTTTATTGCCCTGCAATTTAACTCTAAGGGTAGAATTTCAATGGGGGCTCTTCCAGTTGTCCACTGCAACTTTGATGGAAACTATTTATGTTGCTTTTCTGGGGTTCCTGCTTATCTTCCGCCAAAGTTATGCAGAAGATCGGGAGAAACCCTGCATAAATTCTACCCTTATTTACTCTTATTTTTTGTAAACATCTTCAGTTACTTTCCTGAGAACTCCCTATTTATTATTTCTTCGTATCTTTATTTTTAAAAATTGCTTCTTTTTATATTCTCTACATTCTCTTTGTTAAATAATTATGTTTTTTTTAAATGGTATGTAAGAGAAAGAAAGAACAAACTTGCATTTATAAAGTGTCTTTCATGACCGCAGGACATCTCAAGACACTTTACAGTAATTTTGAAGTGTAGTCACTTTTGTAGCCAATTTTTACACAGCAAGATTCCACAAACAGCAATGCGATTAATGACAAGATAATCTATTTTAGGAATGATGGTTGAGGGGTAAATGCTGGCAAGGACATCCAGGAGAACTCCCCAGCTCTTCTTTGAATAGTGCAAAGGAATATTTTACATCCACCTGGGAGGGTAGATAGGTCCTCAGTTTAATATCTCATGCAAAAGACAACACTCCCAACCATGCCTCACTCCCTCAGTACTGCACTGAAGTGTCAACCTAGATTTTGTCTTCATATTTCTGGAGTAGACTTGAAAGTGGACTATGAGACCCATGGCCTTCTGATTTAGAGGTGAAAATGTTATCAGAGTTAAGGCTGACACCTTTTTTCCTCATCTTATACAATAGCATTAAAACATTTTATTATCTTCTGCTTTTTTAAGTATTCTTCCCCAATTAATATTGCCTAATAGTCTTCACCTAACTCAAAAAAGTCTGCTTTTCTAAAGTCCACTGTTATATTTGGCCTTAGCTTTGACAACCATATCAAATCAAACAGTACAACAATCATTAGATCCCAGATGCTCACCAATCTCGAAGTTAATAATCAGCTCGGGCAGATACAGTAGCGTGGCTCACATTGCGCGTGAGGAAACTATCCCTGACTGCTTCAGTGAAATTGTAATCGCAGCCCTCCCTTCAAGTTGTGTGGATCTGACCATTCAACCTGTGGGATGTTGACATGTCCTACAATTATTACGTTACCATGTAGAGGACTGGGCACACTTAGCAAAAATTTTTATTTTTTGGTAATAAACCCATTTTCAGTTTATATTAATAAAAATGCACTAGGTTACCACTCTTAGGGCCCAAGTTTCCACATGATTTGCGCCTGATTTTTAGGAGCAACTGGTGGAGAACGGACTATCTTAGAAATCGCAATTCTCCACATTTTTTTTCTGCAGTTCTAGTCAGGTAGAACAGTTCTACTTTGGAACAGAATTTTTTCTTCAAAAGGGGGCGTGTCCGGCCACTGACGCCTGATTTCAAAGTTTCCACAGTGAAAAGGTACTCCAAACTAAAGTAGAATGGAGCAAGTGAAGATTTTTGTAGAACTGAAAAAACCTGTTCTACACATTAAAAAATCAGGCGCAGGTTACAAATTAGGCGTCCAAAACGAGGTGGGGGGGGGAGGGGGGGGAAGGGAGCTCATTAAATTCTACAATAAATCCTTATTTATACTTCTACAAATATTATACAAATAAATCCAACCTGAATAAACATTTATAAGCAAAGAAAAGATTAAATAAACCATCTTCCTACCTGTGTGAAAGTGCTTCAGGCACGGAGAATTCTGCAGTCAGCCTGAGGCGCCCGTTCTTCCCGCGGGGGGGGGAGGCGCCCGTTCTGCCCGCGGGGGAGGAGGGGGCGGGGGAGGGGAGAGGAGGCGCCCGTTCTTTCCCGCGGGGGGGGGAGACGCCCGTTCTGCCCGCGGGGGGGGGGGGAGAGGGGAGAGGAGGCGCCCATTCTTTCCCGCGGAGGGGAGGGAGGGGAAGGAGACAGCGGTTTGCCGCCGCGGAGGGGAGGGAGGGGAAGGAAACAGCGGTTTGTTGCCGCGGAGGAGAGGGAGGGGAAGGGGACAGTGAGAAGGCTGCAAGTGCTGATGTGCTGATGGCAATGTGCTTTTATTAAATAAATGTTCAAAAATTAAACGGCTACAAAGAACTACAAAAATGGCCGAGTGCCAATGTTTTTTTCACACTGAGCATGCGCGAACGCTCCAACGCGCACGCGCAGCGTTGCCGGCAAGAAAAAAACTAATTTAAATAGTACCCGCCCCCTCCCACTTACAAAATCGGTGCGAGTGTAGGCTCCGCCCCCCTGGGCGCCGCGCCAAACAGACAAGGAGCTGCAAAGCGCTCGAGAATAGCGCGTTTTTTTTCTGGCGCCGTTTTAGGCGCGAAAAACGGGCGCCCAGCTTGGGGGGGCGCCCGTTTTTTATCCTGTGGAAACATGGGCCCTTAAATACATCAAAAAATACTTTTTAATGGAAACAGAAAAAAAGAAACAATTACATTCGAATATGCAGCTGATTGCATTGGTTCATGGAAGATTTTACGTTTGTGATTATGGAAATGAATTTTAGCAGTAACTTGAAGCGTAACCTAACCAACACAATTTCAAGCGCATTTTTCAGACTGCGCCCATAGCAGAAACTCTATTTTTACATGTTTACAAAACAGAAACGTTGTGCTGGCTCTTTGCTGGAGCATCCAAAAATAATCCCATTGGCTTATGCTATCCCCGTAGTCCTGTATATTTTCTCTGCTTAAAATATTTCTCTGTTCTTCCTTTAAAAGATTCCAACAGTCTGTGCCTCAACTGTGGCAAAACATTCCATACTCTTAACAACTTTCTGTGTAAAGAAATGTCTTCTGACCTCTCTCTGCCCTCTCTTAGTGATAATATTAAATTGATGACCCTTCATCACTGATTCATTTGAATCGTATATCAAACCCATTGCTATTCCATTTTTGTGTAATTGTGGAATTGCAAACATTTCAGTAAAGGCTAATATCTGTTTTACAGAAGTGTTCCACACTGTGAACTACAATTATAAAAACAGCATTTGTTTGACAATGGAAGCCTAAAAATATTTTCTTGTGAAAATACAGAAGAATATTGTATCATTAATTTAAGCAACATCATGATCTTGGCTGTCTTGTACAATGATAGTTCAGAGGTTAAAGGTGGGTGCCTTCCAAAATTGTATAATTGTCCAATTTTAAGGCAGAGGAATGGTGTGTGAGTTGAAAAGTTTAAACTCAGCATGATTCTGAGAACTGGGTGATGTAGTAAGTTAAAACATCTACAACTGAGGGAAATAATAAAATTATAACTCATCTCCTCTAACTAACTAAATTATAACTCATCTCCTCTAATTAACTTAAGGTCATATGTTTACAAATTAATGTGTATATATTTTTCCTACAAATTTGTGATGGAATAGTAATTATAATAATCATTGGAATAATGGCGTAGAAGAGCTATATTTTGCATCAAACTCATACAATATCTAGCCAATAACAAGCTGAATGGCCTGTTTCTGTGCTGTATATCCTATGTAATCCTATCCTGAAAATGTTTTATGCTGGCAATTAATTTTAAAAAGTGAAACGATAAGAATTATTTGTAATAATCTTAATGGGAAATGGTGCAAAGATAGAAATATCATACAGGTGCAGTAAGGTCTGGAAATGAAGTTAATATTCATTACCATCATCATAGACAGTCCCTCGGAATCGAGGAAGACTTGTTTCCACTTAAAATGAGTCCTTAGGTGGCTGAACAGTCCAATACGAGAACCACAGTCCCTGTCACAGGTGGGACAGATAGTCGTTGAGGGAAGGGGTGGGTGGGACAGATTTGCCGCTGCCTGCACTTGATTTCTGCATGCTCTCGACGATGAGACTCGAGGTGCTCAGCGCCCTCCTGGATGCACTTCCTCCACTTAGGGCGGTCTTTGGCCAGGGACTCCCAGGTGTCAGTGGGGATGTTGCACTTTTTCAGGGAGGCTTTCAGGGTGTCCCTGTAACATTTCCTCTGCCCACCTTTGGCTCGTTTGCCATGAAAGAGTTCCGAGTACAGTGCTTGTTTTGGAAGTCTCGTGTCTGGCATGCGAACGATGTGGCCTGCCCAGCGGAACTAATTAATGCTTCAATGCTGGGGATGTTGGCCTGGTCGAGAACGCTAATGTTGGTGCGTCTGTCCTCCCAGGGGATTTGTAGGATCTTGTGGAGGCATCGTTGGTGGTATTTCTCCAGCGACTTGAGGTGTCTACTGTACATGGTCCATGTCTCTGAGCCAGACATGGACCATTCATTACCAAGACACTGTCGAACAGGGTTGTTTAATTATTTTGTCATTAAAATTCTGAACTGTAATGGTAGGTCATAGAAACTCTACACTCAAAGAAGTATCTAACTGCCCCTTCTATAAAACTACCTTCAAAGCTGAAAACCAATAAATAATATAGAACCATAGAAGTATACAGAGCAAAAGGAGACCATTCACTCCATTCACTGTGCTTGTTATTTGCTGGACAGATCCCACTGCTCCACTCTCCGAGTCAAATGCTGGCTACTGGGCGACAATGGTTATCCACTCATGACATGGCTCATAACTCCAGTTCGGAACCCATGCACATGTGGACAGTAGGCAAACCGTGAGAGCCATACTGCCAAAGGAACATTATAGAGCACATCATCGGTGTCCTCAAACACTGCTTCTACTGTCTGGACCACTCCAGAGAAGCCCCGTAGTTCTCAGCTGAGTGGTATCAAGATTTGTGGTGGTATGCTGCATGCTACATAATCTAGTCATTATAAGGCAACAGCCCTTGTCACCACCTATCAGGTGAGAAGCTGAGGAGCAGGATCAGGAGTAAGAGGAGGGAGAAGAAGTGGAGGAGGAAGAAGTGCAACAGGAAGAGGAGGAACAGGAAGAAGAAGGGAGAATAAAACATATACAGCCCTTTTCTGCCTGGACTCTATGGGCACAAATTTGGTGAACTTACCGTTGGCTGCCGCCAAGTTTTCTCGGCGGTCTCCCTGTTTTTTCGGCGCTCTCTCCTCCGAGCGTGTTTGGTGAGGCCCTCACGCCGACGGGGAGAGAAGACCACTGGGGAGCGTCTGCTGGCATCCGTTGGCATGCACCGGCGTGGAATGCTGATAAAAGTCCCTCCAACCTGCTCCCTCCCAAGATTGGTCCGTGCGATCCTCCGCTCCAGCAGCAAAAAAGGCCGACGCGTGGAGGCAGGTCTTACCTGAACAGTAAATATGAAGACCTGCAAGAAAAGGTTAGTGAACTGGTTTTCATCATTTCTTTTGCAGCGATTTTGCTTGATATGGTCCACTGAAGGATTTGTAATGGTTTGGTTTTCATTTGTTGAAAATTTAGTTTTTTCCCGTTCCCCCCACCCTGGGCCCGACTCTATCCTCGGCGTTACTTTGCCGAGGATCGTATTTTCTGCCCAGAATCCGACCTACCACCTGCTGCCACCCAGAATCAGCATGTTACGCCCATTTTTTCCGCCGGGTGTTTTTTTTCCCATTTCTCCACCAAACTTCCGCCCAAAGTACCGTCAAGATCTTAGCAGTCCTTTTGACGGTAAATGGGCAGAATTTAGCTTTGATCAAACTTGGGCCCTTTGTTTATTAAATCATGACATAATGCATACAGAAATAAACAAATCACCCTTGTAAATTCTCTCAATGCCTCTTCTGTGTGCCTTTGCCTCTCCCAGTGCTCCTACGAAGTGCTTCCCCAGTGGTTGCATCATGGGTGGTGGAAGGCTGCTGACTTTCAATCGAGGAGAATGATGAGGGTGCAGTGAATTGAGTAGTGGATGAGGCTATTGGTGCAGTTGGTACTATATGCCATTTGAAGAAGATGTCATTCACTTTGACAATTCATGTGAGATCATTAAACTTCTTCCTGGATTGCATCCATGTTCAAGGAGCAACACTTCTGGCATTGAGATCTGTCGCTATTTCTAAATATTTTTAAATATGGCAGGCGGGCTATGGTTCAGCAGACAGGTGTCCTGATGCAGTTGACCAGATTAAGGCCCCAGGATCATGCTGGGGCAGCCTCCAGCAAGGTAAGTTGCGGGCAGAGAGTATTATCGAGGAATGCGGGAGCCCCTGGTCAGCCACAGCCCAGATTATATTTGTGGGCTCATTTGTAAATTTTCTGTTGAATTGTAATGTGATGCAGGTGGTCATGGTACACTCTGAGTATTGTAGTCTCACAGGAGGATGTTAAAAATGGCAGTCCCATGATGCAACATTCAGTTGCTGGACATTACCTAAGGGCTAGGTTCAATTTCCAACTTTAGGACTAAAACAGATCTGAAGCTCCAGGTTCTAGAGAGATGGTAGGTCTTTGTAGTAGAAACCTTGTGGGCAGATCTAAGATTAAATGATTAATTCCATTCGGATTTTTTTTTGGGAATTGTGTGTTTTTAAAATATTTGTTATATTTTATGGGGGAGAAATTGGACTCTGAAGCGCTTGGTTTTTAGATGGAACGTGGCACTCTAATACATTAAAATGGGGTCTGATGGGAAGTGTACCAGACACCATCTTGGTAAAGGGGGTTTCTTTCGCATACATAACGACCGCCGGCAGCGTGCAGAACGGGCAGATTATGACGTCAATCAATGTGCAACATTGATTTGATGCAAACGCTGTCATTTTTGAATGCCACGTTCCTGCCTACACCTTGTCTTAACCTCGCACAACTGAACACGCGTTAAAAGATATGAAGGACCTCGCCACCAGCACTGGTTAAAGGGATCCCTGGCAACAGCCTGAGGCTGAACCAGGCTATTAGCAAACTTGGTGTTGTATTTGACCCAGAGATGAATATCCGACCACATAACTACTCCATCATTATGACCGCCTCTGCAGCATCGCACGACTCTGCCCCTGCCTCAGTTTATCTGCTGTTGAAACCTTCAGCCATACTGTTATTACCTCGAGAGTGACTATTTCAATGCTTGCTAGGCCGGTCTCCCATCTTTCACCCTCCATAATCTTGAGATCATCCAAAACTTTGCTGCCTGTATCCTAACTCGCACCAAGTCCTGGTCACCCATCACCCCTGTTCTCGCTGACCTACATTAGCTCCCAGACCGGCAGTGCCTCGATTTTAAAATTCTCATCCTTGTTTTCAAATCCCTTAATGGCCTTGTGCCTTCTATCTCTGTAATCTCCTCCAGCCCTACAACCCTCAGAGATCTCTGTACTCCTCCAATTCTAGCTTCTTGCGTATCCCCTATATTAATCGCTCCCTCATTGGCGGCTGTGCCTTCCGCTGCCTAGGTCCTAACATCTGGAATTCCCGCCTGAAACCTCTCTGCCTCGCTACCTCTCTATACACAGAGAGAGAGAGACAGCTTCATCTCATGCCCTCTTGCCAGAGACAAGCAGACAGAACAAGCACGATGGTTTGCTCAGATTTTGGTCTCCCCATAGTGCAGGGTGCCATTAATTCCATGCACATTGCAATGCATGTGCCTCATGTGAGCTCGGACATTTTCCTGAACCAAAAGGGATTTCACTCCCTCAATGTGCTGCTGGTATGTGACCATGGACAGTTTAACATACAGGTGAACACCCGTTATCCTGGCAGTAGTCGCGATTCCTTCATTCTGTGGTAGTCCTCTGTGCCACCTGTATTTGACCCAGCATGTCAAATTAAAAGCTGGCTTCTGGACAACAAGGGTTATCCATTCATGATTCCGGTCCAGAAGCCACACAAACATGCACAGCAGGCCTACAATGAGAGTCATGCTGACATGAGGAAAATTATAGAGCACACCATCAGCAATGTTTGCGCTGCCTGGACCATTCTGGAGGTGCCTGCTGTACTCAGCTGAGCGGGTATCAAGACTTGTGGTAATATGCTGCATGCAGCACAACCTTGCCATTATGAGGGAACAGCCCTTACCAGCACCTATCAGACGAGGAGCACAGGAACACGAGAAAGAGCAGAGGAGGAGGAAACGGAGGAACATGATGAGGAAGGAAGGAAACAATATAGACAGCCCCTTTCTACCCGAGCTCTATGTGATCAAATCATTCATGAGTGATACCAGCTCCTTAACTTTCCTCTATTACTGACTATCACATTGTCCTCTTTTCGACAATCAAAAACAACAACAAATTGTATTTATATAGCACCTTTAACATAATAAAACGTCCCAAGGTGCTTTACAGAAACATTATAAAACAAAATTTGAGCCACATAAGGAGATATTAGGGCAGATGACCAAAAGCTTGGTCAAAGATGCAGGTTTTAAGCAACGTCTTGAAGGAGGAAAGCAAGGTAGAGAGGCGGAGAGGTTTAAGGAGGGAATTCTAGAGCTTAGGGCCTTGGTAGCTGAAGGCATGGCCTCCAATCATTGAGCAATTAAAATCTGGGATGCTCAAGAGGCCAGAATTAGATGAGTGGAGATATCTTGGAGGATTGTTGGCCTGGAGGAGATTACAAAGATATAAAGGGGCGAGGCCATGGAAGGATTTGAAAACAAGGATGAGAATTTTAAAATTGAGACGTTTCTGAACAGGAGCCAACATAAGTCAGCGAGCACAGGGGTGATGGGTGAATGGGACTTGGTGTAAGTTAGGATACGGGCAGCAGAATTTTGGATGACATCAAGTATTCGGAGGGTAGAATGTGGGAGACTGGTCAGGAGAGGTGTGGATGAGTGTTTCACCAGTAGACGAGCTGAGGCGGGATGGAGACGAGCAATGTTCCGAAGGTGGAAATAGGCGGTCTTAGTAATGCTGCAAATATGTAGTCGTAA
Organism: Pristiophorus japonicus; assembly: GCF_044704955.1. Taxonomy (NCBI): domain Eukaryota; kingdom Metazoa; phylum Chordata; class Chondrichthyes; family Pristiophoridae; genus Pristiophorus; species Pristiophorus japonicus. Next base: position 93,721,507 of record NC_091978.1, on the reverse strand, counting down.
GTTCATTTCAGGATCAAATATGACACCAACATTGCGAACACTGTGGTTCAACCTCAGACAGTTGCCAGGATAGGGATGGAGTCGGTAGCTAGGGAATGGTGTTTGTAGCAGGGACTGAAGACAATGGCTTTGATTTTACCAATATCTAATTTGAGGATATTTCTGCTCATCCAGTATTGGATGTCAGACAAGCTGTAGTAATCTGGGCTACTTGGCTCACAGGCACATAGCAAGGGCACTAACAGAGTGACAGGGATGAGAGCAGGAATGTTGCCATCCTGAGAGTGGACAGCTGGCTCGTGCTCCATGGAGCTACTGCCACTCTCCCAGGGTGGCGCTTCAGCAATCCTACTGATCTGTTGGAGAATGGATTGATGGACTGCTGTGACGCCCTGGAAGTCCCTTTGAACAGTAGTATCCAAAGCCATGTTGGCAGCAGATTGAGCTTCTACAGCAGCACTCAGACCTTTGATGGAAGCTACTTGTGCTGCTATGGAAGCTTTGACCAGGCTATCAGACACTTTATAAAGCTGGGTATCTGAATCAATGGGACTCTCTTTGACCATTCCCCTCAGTCCATCCCCAGGACCAGTGTGTCTCTGAATCAATGGGACTCTCTCTGACCTTTCTCCCCAGTTCCCCAGCACTGTATAACGCTGATGGAGGTGACCACCCGTTCCATCCTGGAAAGGATGGGCTCTAAGTTTTGCGCAAAGCCCTGTGCCAAGTTGGTACTGAACTCCTCCATGTTTCTTGACATTGAGCACAGGCTTTCCAGCAGGCTTTCCCATGCAACAAACATTTGGTTATCTACTCCCATCAGCCTTCTTCTGTACCCTGGCCCATTGAAGTGCTCATCTGACTGCTCTGCAGCAGAACTAGTGTGCCACCTCACCCTCTGGCAAGCCGACACCTGCACTATCCTTCCGCGCCACCCCCCACCCCCCCCCAGCCCTGGCTCCTCTGCACTGGGGCCCAGTGCCTCACCATGTGCAGACCCTTCCTCTACCCTATCTTCTAGAATACACGCAATGTCACTGTCTGTGCTACTGGCTGTGAATGAATGATCGTGTGACGGTGTCTCTTGATCTTCACTGTCTTCTTCCTCTTCCTTGTCTGACTGGAAAGTTCCAGCTCTTGAGTATCTGAATTGAAAAGGATTGGGTTGTGGTGAGGGGAGAGGGGAAAGTAAGAAGTATGTGCTTACACCATCTGCAGCTTGTTAGTCAGTAGAGATTGTGGGATGAGAGAGAAGTGGATGAGAGAGGGAGGATTATGTATATAGATACCCTCATTATCGATCCCTCCAGCCCTGCCTGTTGTCTTGGCCTCACTCATGCCCTTTCCCATGATGGCAACCACTCTCTCCTCCATGGAGGTTAGAACATGCAGACACGCTTGTCCTACTTCAGTTCTTTCCTGCTGCCTGCTGTTATGCGCCACCTTCTGCTGCAATAAAGAGGGAAGTGTGTCAGTGAGTGTCCTGTAATATGTTTTGATGATTGGCTGTCATTGTTGAATAGCTGCCAATGTGTGCACGCTGTGAGTTGTGGATGTGGGGCTTCTATGCGTGTGAGGGTGAAGTAAAGCATATGAATTTTGGGGTTGAGTACTGATTGATAGAAATTGTTGGTAGGTGGGTAATGGGGGTGTAGTAAAATGAGCACAGGATGAGACCAATGGTGCAGTTGATAGGTTACGCCATTTGAAGATTGAACTCACTAACCTTGATAACTCGTGTCAGATTGTTAAACTTCTTCCTGCACTGCATCCATGTTCAAGAAGCAACACTCCTGGCTTTGACTTCTGCTGCTACTTGTTCCCACTTCCTCCTGTGCATATGTCTGGAGGGCCTCCAGCTTCCCCCCTCTCTGCTCCTTGCAGAGAGAGGATGGCTCTCCTTCTTTCCACCTCTTCCACCAAGACATCCAGTATATTAGCTGAAAACCTTGGTGCACGCTCTCTCACATGTTCAACCATTGCTCAACATATCACAGTCGAAGATTGTCTTTTGAAAAATCTCCCACCACTTCTTGCAGTCACATTGCACCTCTCCTTTAAGAAGTGCAGGCTGCCTTTATGTTGTGCACTTGTGATATCTGGCTCCCTGCTGAGGCATGCAGCCAATGAACAGCACAGGAAGTGCTGGCTATACACAGCAATGGTTTAAAAATGCAGGCAGCATCAATTTAACGTGCTGCCTACAATGCAATGAACAGGCTTGGGTTAATCTCATACCATGATGCCCTCGCCCATTTTGGGGGTTATACAATTTCTACCCTCTATATGTTCAGTTTTATATGCTCAACTGGAGAAGCAAGGAAAAATTGTAATTGGTTGGTTCTGTTAGAGATTAAGATTAATAAATAGTAAGGGAAATCATTTTACACTAAATAATTACTACTAGTCTATATTATGTTCCATTTTCAGATTATTTCTGTAGTTAAAAAAAAATTGAAAGATTGCAAAAAGGCTGACAGTGTATCTGTACAAAAGGTTACTACAACATTCTCTAAGGCCAGCTGACATATATTAACATTTAGATTCACTTTATGAACCCCCAACTGGAAACTCAGTTCTCTTTTCAGCCTTTTTGGATAGGGACTAGTACCGAAAGTGGGTAAAGGGCTATGGAATGCCTATGGAAATAGTGCAGCTAGAAATGGGTTAAATGGGATAAAATCATAGCCGGAGGTTGGGGGATGAAAAATGGAGATATCTGGAGCTCACCCAACAGTAATGTGTGCATCTTCTGCGGCAAATGATCCTTTGTAATCTTGGTGTTGGTATTAATTATGTAATATCTAATTTTTAATGAACGACAAGTTTTCATTCCATGTCCAAGAACTCATTCATGGCATATAGACGCAGGACTGCAGCGTTTGACTATAGTATTTCAAAATTCAAGCTGCTAACAGTTTGTTTGGTATAATTTGCTGGTCCTGAATTGGTAGCTTTGAAGAAGTGTGAGCACTTTCATTGGTACGAAAAATATTTATTTTATTTTCTATATACAGCTATACAGAAGCGTATGGGTTGAAATATGTAAGATTGCATTTAACAGGGCCAAAAAAATATGGGTCTAACACCAGTGCCAGCAGAGTATGCAGGGTCAGGAGGAGGTCACCTTATTTTACTATTACCAGTGAGCGCCCTCATCATTAGGCACGTCACTCGGACATCTGTCTGACTGGGAAGACAGATAATCCCACCAGAGGCTGCCCACTCTGAAAACATACCAGTAGGGTTCTCATTGGTTCATTTGCCGACCCATTCATCACCTATTATCCTTACCTTGCTCCCTGCTCTGTACCTGTAATGCATTATCACATGGTTTGGTATGAATATGCTCAGTTTGCACTGGCCTAATAAAGCAAGCACATGGACAAACAACTCATTGTGTCTCTGTCCAAGTGTATCACATGTTGGTGACGTGGATGGGATCCCAAAGCCATTTTTAGGGATCATGGAAGGACAGTGTTCAATCTTTGAGTGGACAAGTTTACGGTGAATTTATGACAACCTAAACTGAATTTTTGCGATGTTTTACTGCTAATGCAGATCGCCTGTGCTTCGCCTTCACGTGTATGTATACACAGCAATAGCGGTGTTGATTCTCACAGGTACACAGGTAGCGTGCTGAGTCACTGTTCAACTGGATCGGGACAATCATGGCCACGCCTACGGGATTCATCAGAAGCCTTGGCATGCATGGCTGAGCTCGTGAACCGGTCAGTTCTTATATGGAGAGGATGGAGATGCTTTTTAGGGCCAATAACATTATTGAGACCAAAGGTGCAGATGAAAACATTCAAGCTCAAAATAAAGTAATTTGTGAACGGAAGAAAGCAATTTTTCTAACAGCAATCGGGCCAAATGTCTATGGAATATTGACAAACCTACTCGCACCAGCGAAAGTGAAGAATGTGTTGTTTGAAGACATTGTCGAGAAACTCGAGGATCATTTCGACCCAAAGCCATTAGAAATAGCAGAGAGCTATAACTTTGGTACCAGAAACCAGAAACAAAGTGAAACCGTCAGTGTGTACATTTTAGCTCTCAAGAACTTGTCTTTGCAGTGTAACTTCGGCACATTTTTGGATCGTGCATTACGAGATAATGGTTATGGACTGGTGGATGAGGGCATATAGATCAAGTTACTGAACACTCCAAACCTAATGTTTGACATAGCATGCAAATTGCCCTATCTATGGAAATGATATCTAAGAATGCTTGGGAGATCCATCCAACTCAAGTGACTAGTGCAGCTGAGGTCTACAGTCACAAAGCCACCGCCAAACTTAAAGCTGTGAGACCGAGTCAAAAGCATGTTGGTGACAGCAGTTCAGTGAATTGTTATCGCTGCAATGGAAATACTTGCCACTGTCCTGCCAATACAGAAATGCAAAGTGTTTTCCCTGCCAGAAGCAAGGCTATATTTCAACAGCTTGCAGAGCTTGATCTAAAGCAGGAAGTAAAAACCATTCCAGTGGCAATGCAAAGGAGCGACAACAAAAGGGAGGATTTCACAATCTTGAAGTGAACACACCTGATATTGAAGAATTAGACATCTACAATATTTATAGCACTAGCGGCAATGCTAGCAGTTGTGAGAAAGACTTCCGTACGAAACTTTTGATCAAAGCAATATATTGATATGTGTATCGACACTGCGGCGGACTGCTTTATCATGAGTAAGGACACATATGGGAGTAAGTTTAATCAAATAAGGACACATATGAGAGTAAATTTTTAATCAAGTACCATTTCCAAAGAATACTGTAGAGTTAAAAACCTACTCCGGAGAAATCCTAGAGACATGTGGACAAATGGAATGTACAGTTCAACACAATGACCAGTCAGTAAAGCTGCCTATTATTGTAGCGAGCTACAACAACAGGTCAGAGACTGGTTGGAAAGTTCAAACTAGACTGGAAAAATGTCTTCAGTGTAGATGCTTCAAAGAAGCGACTCGACACAATGCTGAACAAAAATTTTCACAGACAGCTATGAGGGCATCCTTGGGTATGATGCGCATATTCACATCAAGTCCAACGCAAAGCCTGTCGATTGTAAGGCTAGGCCGGTTCCCTATGCATTGAAAAGTTGGGTGGAGGAAGAGCTAGCGAAGCTCAGCGAGAACGGAATGCTAGTAAAAGCTGACAAAAGTGAATAGGCTACGCCGATTGTGGTAGTGCCCAAAGCAGACAAAACTGTACGCTTGTGCAGTGACTACAAAGTTACTATCAACCAAGCAGTTAATGATCAGCAGTACCCATTACCTACATCATGAGATTTGTAGACAGCAGTCTCTGGGTCAAAGGTTTTCTCCAAGCTCGACCTGTTGCCTGCTTACGCTCAGCTGAATGTTGACAAAGAGAGTCAACACTATCTCACCATCAACACGCACAATGGACTGTATTATACACCAAGCTGTCGTATGGTGTAAAATCCACCCTAAATTCTTCTAGGCTGTGGCGGATAAGATTTTGCAAGGAGTTCCAAACTGCTTATGCAATCAACACGATGTGCTGCTAGCAACAAACAGCGAGGACAAAAATCTAGAAGTGCTTCGAAGGTTGAATGCCCACAATGTCAAATTGAGAAACAGCAAATGTGTTTTTGTGCAGCCCTCAGTTGTGTACCTGGAATGAAGGTTGATGCAAATGTCTTGCAACCAGTGAAGGAAAAGGTTGATGTTGTCATCAATGCTCCAAAGCCACAGAATGTGTCTGAGTTACGATCTTTCCTTGAAATGGACCAGCACTACACACATTTCTTCCCTGAGTTAGCGACCATGTTAGCTCTATTGACATAAGAACATAAGAACTTAACAAATAGGAGCAGGAGTAGGCCATTTCGCCCCTCTAGCTTGCTCTTGCCATTCAATGAGATCATTGCTGATCTTTTACCTCAACTCCACTTGCCTGCACTATCCCTATATCCCTTGATTCCCTTAATATCCAAAAATCTATTGGTCTCTGTCTTGAATATGCTCAATAACCGAGACTCCACAGCCCTCTGGGTAGAGAATTCCAAAGATTCACAACCCTCTTAGTGAAGAAATTTCTCCTCATCTCAGTCCTAAATGGCTGACCCCTTATTCTGAGACTGTGACCCCTGATTCTAGATTCCCCAGCCAGGGGAAACATCCTTCCTGCATCTACCCTGTCAAGCCCTGTAAGAATGTTGTATGTTTCAATGAGGTCACCTTTCAAACTTCTAAACTCTAGAGAATATAGGCCTAGTCCACTCAATCTCTCCTGATAGGACAATCCCCCCATCCCAGGAATCATTCTGCTGAACCTTCGTTGCACTTCCTCTATGGCAAGTATATCTTTCCTTAGGTAAGTAGACCAAAACTGTACACAATACTCCAAGTGCGGTCTCACCAGGGCCTTATATAATTGTAGTGACTTCTTTACTCTTATACTCAAATCTTCTTGTAATAAAGATCAACATACCATTTGCTCTCTTAATTGTTTGCTGTACCTGCATGTTAACTTTCAGTGATTTGAGTACAAGGACACCCAGGTCCCTCTGAACACCAACATTTCCCAATCTCTCACCATTTAAAAAATACTCTGCTTTTCTATTTTTCCTGCCAAAGTGGATAACTTCACATTTCTCCACATTATATTCCATTTGCCATGTTTTTGCCCACTCACTTAACCTATCTATAATCCCCTTGAAGCCTCTTTGCATCCTCCTCACAAGTTACATTCCCACTGAGCTTTGTATCATCAGAAAACTTGATATATTGTATTTGGTCCCCTCATCCAAATCATTGATTGTGCATGAGCTCCTCAAGAATGATGTCCAGTGGAAGTGGCCAAAACCGCAACAGGAAGCTTATGATGTTTGTAAGAGAAGTTTCTCTAGCGATGCTCTACTTGTGCACTACAACGCAGAGCGTGAGCTTGAGTTGGCATGTGATGCTTCCAGCTACGGTGTGGGAGTTGTCATAAGCTACATAATGGATTTCAGCCAAGAGAAACCAATCACCTTCGCATCACAAACCCTCACAAAGAGCAAAAGCAACTGCGCGCGTATTGAAAAGGAAGCACTCGCCATATTGTTTGGAAATAAGAAATTCAAATTTTTCCTGATTGGCAGAATGTTTACCCTGATAACTGATCCCAAACCGCTCCTAACATTATTGGGGGCCATATCTGCCATCCCTGCAATGGCCACATCAAGAATTAAACATTGGGCAGTGTTGCTGTCACAATATGACTATACAATTGAATATCGCGCTTCAAAGCAAAATGCAATCACAGATGCTTTGTCCAGGATGCCACATTAGGACTCATATGGTGGGAGTGAGGTGCAATTTTCATGCTAGGTGCAATTGAAAAATACTTTCCTGAGATTGCAACTGAGATTGCAGATGAGACTCAAAAGGACTCAGTACTGAAAAGAATGTATGAAAACACCTTGAATGAATGGATTGAAACCATTCCATAACCGTCGTACTGAATTGTCTTGTGAGCAAGGTTGTATCAAGTGCGGAAACAAAGTGGTGGTACCTACTTCTTTGAGAGATAAAATTCTGGCCGAACTTCATACTGAACACCCAGGGATCGTCACTATGAAATCAATTGCAAGAAGCTTTGTTTATTGGCCTAGATTAGACAGTGATCTTGAACCACTTGTCAGCAATGCAGCGTTTGCCAAAATTGCAGAAACAAACCAGCCAAAACTCCATTACAACCCTGGTCATGGCCAAATAGACCTTTTCAGAGAATACATGTTGACCTCTGTTAGAAAGCAAATGATTATTTCCTGGTACTTGTAGATGGTCATTCAAAGTGGATTGAAGTGAAACATAATGGGCCGTAACTTGTGGTCTCTCTTGGTGCATATGATTTGCGCATTCACCCAAAGAGGCTTCGCAAGTTCCAGGTTTAGGCGTGCACTGCGCATGTGCCTAAACCTGGCACATGCGGTTTGACAGATCATATGCATCCTCGGGAGAAGGGCATTCGTGGGCAGAGATTTGGGCTACTTGCCCAACTCCTGTCCAGCAAACGTCATTAAAACTCTTACGCCTGGTAAAAGCAATATTATCACTAATTTTTATATTTAAAATCCTGTCCATTAAGGTAAGTTTATTTTTAACCCTATTAAAACATACTAAAAAAATATTTTTTTTTCTAAAACAGTTAATTTCAATTTCAATTACTTTCAAATATGTGAGGTGTTTTTTTAAATTTATGCATCGTGTTTCTGTGTTTTGGGGTATTCCCATTGGTGGTAATGGGAACTCCGTACAAGCGGAACTCACCATTACTATCAATGAAAATATTCAATTTTCATTCGTGATCCAGGCCCACGTGATCCCAAGATGCCCATCCGCTCCTGTAATGCATGGGCCTCTGTGCTGGGCTGTGCATCTAGGCCGAAGAGCCGAAGAGTTCATTCCTCTGGGACCACCAGGTACTTTCATTTAAAAAATTTTGGTTGGAGGCACCCGCCCGCAGGAAGCCTCGGAAGGCAATTTCTGGCACATAGATTCAAACAAGTCTGAGATAGAAACAGGATCACCTTTAAGTTTGCAAAACAAAATAGCCAGAAAATCAGATCAACATCAAAACCTTCTGTAAGGAGATCAGAAAGGCTCTGCAAACCTGTTATTAAACTAGATTTGTAGACGATTTTAAAGAAAAAAAACAGGAGTTTTTGTTATGTGGTACATATAATGCTGGGAAGGGTGGGACCATAGTTTTGCTGTAAGGTATGGTAGCATAGTGGTTATGTTACTCCAGAAGTCTGTACTGATGATCCAGTGACATGAATTCAAAACCCACCACGGCAGCTGGGGAATTTATAATTCAGATTAATTATATAAATTTGGTTCACTAATACCCGTTAGCGAAGGAAGCCTGCCGCCCTTACCTGGTCTGGTCGATATGTGACTCCAGACCCACAGCAATGTGGTTGACACTTAACTGCCCTCTATGGTTCAAGAAAGGTGACTCACCTCCACCTTCTCGAGGGTAATTAGGGATGGGCAGTAAATGCTGGCCTTGCCATGAATGAATATTTTAAAAATTTGGGTGGAGAATACATACATTTGTTTTTAAGGGGGTAAGCAGTATAATGTATTATTACATGGTTTGGTAAGAGCATGCTCGGTTCACTCTAGCCTAATAAAGCAAGCACATGGACTAGTAATGCATTGTGTCTCTGTCCTTCATTTGTTCTACCCAAGTATATTACAGTACCATTGGTGGCTGAATTTTGAGCCATTACAATTCTGCCATTTGGAGCTTTGTGAGATTGTAATGAGAAGGCAAAAATCTGGGATAATTATAAAATGAATTAAAGGGGAAATTGGAAAAATAATAGACTTTACACATACGACGGTTAGAATTTGGACTTCTCTGTCATATACCATTGTTGAATCAGAGTCCATCAATTATTTTTAAATGGAATTAGACAGGTGCTTCAAAAAGAGGAATATTAAAGGGCATGAGGAGACAGAAGGAGAAATGGATTGAACTGGGTGGCTCATGTGGAACAAAAATACTGACTCAAACTTGATGGGCTGAATGGACTGTTTCTCTGTTGAATGTCAGACCATAAGTAGGCCACCTGGCCCCTCGAGCCTGCTCCGCCATTTAATAAGATCATGACTGATCTGATCATGGACTCAGCTCCACTTCCCTGCCTGCTCCCCATAACCCTTTATTCCCTTATCGCTCAAAAATCTGTCTATCTCCGCCTTAAATAAATTCAATGACTGAGCTTCTGGGGCAGAGAATTTCATAGACTTACAACCCTCTGAGAGAAGAAGTTCCTCCTCATCTCAGTTTTAAATGGGCGGCCCCTTATTCTAAGACTTTGTTCCCTAGTTTTAGTTTCCACTGTGAGTGGAAATATCCTCTCTGCATCCACCTTGTCGAGACCCTTCATTATCTTATATGTTTCAATAAGATCACCTCTCATTCTTCTGAACTCCAATATGTAAAGGCCCTCCCTACTCAACCTATCTTCATAAGTCAACCCCCTCATCTCTGGAATCAACCTAGTAAAACTTCTCTGAACAGCCTCCAATACAAGTATATCTTTCCTAAATATGGAGACCAAAACTATACGCAGTACTCTAGGTGTGGCCTCACCAAAACCTTGTACAGTTGTAGCAGGACTTCTCTGCGTTTATACTCTATCCCCCTTGCAATAAAGGCCAACATTCCATTTGCTCTCCTGATTAATTGTTGTACCTGCATACTCACTTTTTGTGTTTCATGCACAAGGACACCCAGGTCCCTCTGTCCTGCAGCACTTTACAATTTTACTCCATTTAAATTATAATTTGCTTTTCTATTTTTTCTGCCAAAGTGGATAACCTCACATTTGTCCACATTATACACCATCTGCAACATTTTTGCACAACTCACTTAGCCTGTCTATATCCCTTTGCAGATTTTTTGTGTCCTCCTCACAATTTTCTTTCCCACCCATCTTGATATCATCAGCAAACTTGACTACATTACATTCGGTTCCTTCATCCAAGTCATTAATATAGACTGTAAATAGTTGAGGACCCAGAATTGATCCCTGCAGCACCCCAGTAGTCATTTTTTGCCAATCAGAAAATGACCCATTTATCCCGACTCTCTCTTTTTTGTTAATTAGCCAATCCTCTATCCATGCTAATATATTACCCCCAACCCCGTGAACTTTTACCTTATGCAGGAACTTTTTATGTGGCATCTTATCGAATGCCTTTTGGAAATCCAAATACACCACATTTACTGATTCCCCCTTATCCACCCTCTCGTTACATCCTCAAAGAGCTCTAGCAAATTTGTCAAACATGATTTCCCTTTCATAAAACCATGCTGACTCTGCTTGATTGAATTATGTTTTTCTAAATGTCCTGCTATTGCTTCCTTAATAATGGACTCCAGCATTTTCCCAATGACAGATGTTAGGCTAACTGGTCTATAGTTTCCTGTTTTTTGTCTGCTAGTTTTTTTAAATAGGGGCGGTACATTTGCGGTTTTCCAATCCACTGGGACCTCCCCAGATTCCAGGGAATTTTGGTAAATTACAGCCAATACATCCATTTATCTCTGCAGCCACTTCTTTTAAGACCCTAGGATGTAAGCCATCAGGTCCAGGAGACTTGTCCACCTTTAGTCCCATTATTTTACCGAGTACTACTTCATTAGTGATAGTGATTGTATAGGGAGGATTCCTCCCTCCCTATTGCCCCTTGATTATCCACTATTGGGATGTTTTTAGTGTCTTCTACCATGAAAACCGATACAAAATATTTGTTCAATGTCTCTGCCATTTCCCTGTTCTCCATTATTAATTTCCCAGTCTCATCCTCTAGGGGATCAACATTTACTTTAGCCACTCTTTTCCTTTTTATGTACCTGTAGAAACTCTTACATATGTTGTATCATTTTATGTTTAACATATGGCCCCAAGTTTCGGCCCGCGCCGAAAACAGCGCACCTCCGAGCTGGACGCCTGTTCTTCGCGCCTAAAAGTGCGCTAGAAAAAAACGTCGATATTCTCTGGCTCCTCGGAGCTCGATCTCAGCTTGGCACGGCACGCTCTTCACAGCGGGGGGCGGAGCCAAACACTCGCGCCGATTCTGTAAGTCGTGGGGGGCGGGTCCAATTTAAATGAGCCAACGTGGTGCCGGCAACCCTGGAGCATGCGCGCACATGCAGTGTCAAACAAACATTGGCACTCGGCCATTTTTAAAAGGACTCGGCTGCCGGCCAGCCACTGACGCCACTCCTATCCCATGGCCGAATGGCCTCAACCCCCTTGAAAAGCTGCGTGCCTCCGGTGTTGATCCTTCGGCTGCCGGCCAGCCACTGACGCCACTCCTATCCCATGGCCGAATGGCCTCAACCCCCTTGAAAAGCTGCGTGCCTCCGGTGTTGATCCTTTGGCTGCCGGCCAGCCACTAAGAGAATGATGGCCTGCCTGCAGCACAGCAGCTCAGCTCGAAGGCTGCTTGCTGCCACTGTTGGGGCTGCCGTCGAGACACTGACGCCACACCCCTGCCTGTCTCCAACATGAAAGGCCTGCCTGAAGCACAGCAGCTCAAAGGCTGCTGCTGTTTCACACAGGTAGGAACAAGGTTTATTTAATATTTTCTTTGCTTATAAATTTTTATTCAGGTTGGATTTATTTGTATAATATTTGTATAAGTATAACTAAGGATTGATTGTACAATTTAATGACTTCCCTTCCCTCCCCCTTCCCCCCCCACCTCGTTCCCTATGCCTAATTTGTAACCTATGCCTGATTTTCTAAAGTGTAGACAAGGTTTTTTCGAGCATACAAAAATCTTCACTTACTCCATTCTAAGTTAGTTTGGAGTAAGTTTTCACTGCCGAAACTTTGAAAGCAGGCGTAAGTGGCCGGACATGCCCCCTTTTGAAAAAAAAATTCTGTTCCAAAATGAAACTGTTCTAACTGACTAGAACTGGAGCAAACTAAATGCCGAGAATTTGAATTTCTAAGATACTCCGTTCTACACCAGTTGCTCCAAAAAATCAGGAGCAACTGAGGCCGAAACTTGGGCCCATAGAATGGTTACAGTACAGAAGAAGGCCATTCTGCCCGTCAAGCCGGTGCCAGCTCTCTGCAAGAGCACTTCAGCTAGTTCAACTCCCTCACCCTTTCCCCATAGCCCAGCAAAGTTCTATCTCCTTCCCTGCCTTCAGAAAGCTCCTAAAAACATTTCTCTTTGACTGAGCCTTCGCTCCCTTCCTAAATCTTCATTTGTTTTTTGGTACTCACTGTTGAATTATTTTTTCTTCGCAAACTCTCTGAGATATTTCTTTATTTGAGGAGCACTGTAGAACTGTAAGGTGTATGCATCATACCTTAGAGGAGTTGTAGAAATAGCGTGTAGAAACTGATATGTACCATTACATAGGGAGCAACAGATGATTGTGTCACAGGCAATAATGCTCTATTTTACACTAAAGCATTGATCTCATTTATGTCTTTTATTAAATTAATACTTTGCCTGTGCATGTCTGCACAGTAAGTAGTAGTTGTAACACTTTGCTTTGGCTCTTGTTCAATGGACTGTGGTTGCTTTAGTTTGAAGCCATACAGCTCTGCAAAACATAACATCCAGTTGCTGTGCTATTTAAAGTACTGTGGGTATGCATAGGAAATGATACCGAGCTGGTTTCTCATATAAGATCTGCTTCACAAAGGCTACTGTCTTCAGGTAGACAATGACGCCATTAGCCTCTTGCTGCTTGAATGCTTTGTTGCATGCGATACTCTGGTATGCTTACCATCTGTTTAAACAGGAGCGGCTTTACACAGCGGTTTGTAGCTCAATAGCAGCAGAGAAGCCTGGCAATACAGAAATGGTTGGTAGATAAATAGTAATTAAAAAAAACAGGCCAAACTGGCATAAAGCACTCAGCTGTAATAGTCTTACACTGGTCTGGGGTCACTGAATAATAGATCCTTCCCTACAGACAAGATTTGCTCTGCGCTGAATTAGCTGATTTCAATTGGGATGTTGGTGAAGAAACTACTACAGATAGCCTCAGTACTGCTGAGCCAGGGACAGGGAAAATCATCCAAATTTTCCTGATTTTTTAAAAAAACTAAGAAATCAAGGTGAAAGGTCAAGGTCCATAGTGCAGGAGACCACCAAGGTAGAAAAGGGTAATAGAGAAGACAAGGTATTGTGAGTAAATGATTCATAGGACTTGGGCTTTCAAATCCTAGAAATAATGAAATATTTTGGTCCATAATGTATCATATTGCTTGTTTCTTTCATTCTGTCACAGTAAAATGGGGTTTAAAAATCAGGTTCACGCACAAAAAGTATTGAATAGCTTGTTGTGATATAGTTAGCTCAACTACAATTACCTTGTGGGTTTATTTGAATATGTTTGTTTGGAAGCCTTTTTTGAGTTTTAGAGCTAGTGCTTCAAATTTCATTTTTAATTTTGTATATAGTCCCAAAATTCTTTGGCAGACATTTTGAGCCTGATCTAGAACACCGGACCCTGGCCCACTTTCCAGAGTCACTTGCATGGATAGGAAGGGTGTTCACACATTTAATGGTGTAACTGGAAAGTCAGCACGAGGACTGGTTTCAACGCAACAATACCAGCTCGAAGAAATTGCAAGTTTAAAATGTTCCCATTTGTCTGAGAAGCAGATTTTGTACAGCAATTCATTGCTCTGCATCATATGATTAATTTCTTTCATTCTCTTGGTGTCATAATATAATCAGACTTTAATGGATGGGCATATTATTCACCCACTCAAAAACCTACAGGATTTTTGATCAGATCAAAAAGGGACAGAGATTCACTGTAACTGCCCCAAATTCTGTCCCCTTCAGCTTGCCAGGAAAATTGACTGAGTTGCCAAAATGGAGAAAGTTCAGAGTTTATATCTCAGCTTGTCATGCTCCAATTGAGCTGTTCATTTGAAGCCATCAGAGCAATATAGGTTCATCAGACAGACTCCATGTACAGTCAGCAGTCAACCACCACACAAGGTTAGTGCTTAGAGACCTAAAACCAGGTCCAGTTCACTTTGAAGTATAGTGCAGCGCAGCAGATATGACTAACGTGCTGTCTTTCAAGGAGACATAGTTAAGCTTATAAGTACTTTGAATCTACAGTGCATGGTAGCTATTGTTCATTATAAAATTTATTGTTTAATAATTCTGTATGGCAATCAGTAGCCTAAGCCACAGAGTAATGAAGTTTTTAATTCAATCACCTTCCAAACTTCAAACTGGTCAGTGAAGAATGATCACTTGGGGAAGACATCAGACTGCTGCTGATGCCTGTGGATGTCCACCCCAGCAACTGCAAACTTGAGGGAAGAAAAGAGAAAAAAATAAAAGCATTTCTACTTTATTTTCTGGCTACAAAAGGTGGAAATGTTTCAAAGTTCCAATAAACGTGCTTGAATGTCCCTCATACAGGGAGTAAATCCAACAACTTGTTTTTTCTTTTATAAATCATCAAAATAAATAAAAAGGGTCCGACTGTCTCAGTTTCTTACAATTTTATTAATGAGAGTAAATTAATATTTTTGGGTGGCAACAGAGATAAAGCCACCACGAGCTTGTTCCAGTGCCTTTTATGAATATTTTTTCTGAACCAGCACAAACGTGATCAGGGGGTGACTCACTCCATTCTTCCGTTCTTTTTTGTTTTTGATTGTTGTCTCCTCCTGAAGAATCACAACAAATCACCACACTAGGCAGAATATTACTCTACCACCAGCAATATATGCTATGCTACCTTGCTCCCTCTGTTCCTTCCCATCCATTCTCAAAAGTTTACATTTCTTAATTATCATTGTATAGCTTTATTCAAGAGGAATTCAGGTCATTATAGATTCTCTTTTTTTTTATACGAACATTCATTGTATAGGTAGTGTGACAAAAAGGGAATTTTTTCCTTTTTGGATGTGTATTGCTCAAAGGCTGAAGAGTTAAAATGGAAGCTTCACTTTCTACTTAGTAAAAATGGTGGAGCTGAGAAACTCCATCAGCATGAACTAGTCAGATGTTCTGATGATAAAAAATTCTCTTCGATGTGAGGAATGATTAAAATGTTAATGAATGTACATCTTGAAATACCGGAAAGTTCATTGCTGCAAGCCATTATTTACCGAGGTATAAAGACAGTTTCTGAAACGGAGGACGCTCCATAGACCCTCACGGTTGACAGTGTCAAAGGCCTTTGTAAGGTCGAAGAAGGCCATGTATAAGGGCTGGTGCAGTTCCCTGCATTTTTCCTGCAGCTGTCGAGCTGCAAAAATCATGTCCTTTGTGTGGAGGGAACAAAATCCATACTGTGACTCCGGGAGGAGCTCATCAGCCACAGGGAGAAGACAGTTAAGGAGGACTCTAGCGACGACCTTCCCAGCGGCTGATAACAGGGAGATTCCTCTGTAGTTGCCACAGTCGGACTTGTCCTCTTTTTTAAAGATGGTCAAGATCACTGCATCTCTGAAATGCACGGCATGCTCTCCTCCCTCCAGATGAGAGAGATGAGGTCATGTATTCGCGCCAGTAGTGCCTCTCCACCATACTACAGTGCCTCAGCAGGGATTCCATCTGCTCGATGACATGCAGGCCGTGATCCTTACCAACGGATCCATTACAGACCCAATCCACATTCAGACCGGGGCCAAACAGGGCTGCATCGGCGCCCCAACCCTCTTCTCAATCTTCCTCACTGCCATGCTCCACCTCACAGTAGACAAGCTCCCCACTGGAGTGGAACTAAACTACAAAACCAGTGGGAAGCCGTTCAACCTACGCCGTTGGCATGCAGGTACAGCAGGTGGTTAAGAAAGCAAATGGCATGTTGGTCTTCATAGTGAGGGGATTTGAGTACAGGGGCAGGGAGGTGTTACTACAGTTGTACAGGGCCTTGGTGAGGCCACACCTGGAGTATTGTGTACAGTTTTGGTCTCCTAACTTGTGGAAGGACATTCTTGCTATTGAGGGAGTGCAGCGAAGGTTCACCAGACTGATTCCCAGGATGGCGGGACCGAGACATATCAAGAAAGACTGGAACAACTGGGCTTGTATTCACTGGAGTTCAGAAGAATGAGAGGGGATCTCATCGAAATGTTTAAAATTCTGACGGTTTAGGCAGGTTAGATGCAGGAAGATTGTTCCCAATGTTGGGGAAGTCCAGAACCAGGGGTCACAGTCTAAGGATAAGGAGTAAGCCATTTAGGACCAAGATGAGGAGAAACTTCTTCAACCAGAGAGTGGTGAACCTGTGGAATTCTTTACCATAGAAAGTTGTTGATGCCAATTCACTAAATATATTCAAAAAGGAGTTAGATGTAGTCCTTACTACTAGGGAGATCAAGGGGTATGGCGAGAAAGCAGGAATGGGATACTGAAGTTGCATGTTCAGCCATGAACTCATTGAATGGCGGTGCAGGCTCGAAGGGCCTATTTTCTATGTTTCTATGTCTATGTTTCTATGTCTTCAGGCCAGGTTCAAGACCACCCCAACCTCTGTCGTCGAGCTACAGTACGCAGATGACTCCTGCTTCTGCGCTCATACAGAGGCTGAACTCTAGGACATAGTCGATGTATTTACTGAGGCGTACGAAAGCATGGGCCTTACGCTAAACATCAGCATGACAAAGGTCCTCCACCAGCCTGTCTTTACCGCACAGCACTGTTCCCCCAGCCGTCAAGATCCATGGCGCAGCCCTGGACAATGTGGACCACTTCCCATATCTCGGGAGCCTCCTATCAACAAGAGCAGGCATTGATGACGAGATCTAACACTGCCTCCAGTGCGCCAGTGCAGCCTTCGGCCATCTGAGGAAAAGAGTGTTTGAAAACCAGGCCCTCAAAACTGTCAACAAGCTCATGGTCTACAGGGCTGTAGTAATATCAGCCCTCCTGTATGGCTCAGAAACATGGACCATGTACAGTAGACACCTCAAGTCGCTGGAGAAATACCACCAACGATGTCTCCGCAATATCCTACAACTCCCCTGGGAGAAAAGACCCACCAACATTAGCGTCCTCAACCAGGTCAACATCCCCAGCATCGAAGCACTGACCACATTTGATCAGCTCCACTGGGCAGGCCACATCGTTCGCATGCCAGACACGAAACTCCCAAAGCAAGTGCTCGACTCGGAACTCCTTCACGGCAAACGAGCCAAAAGTGTGCAGCGGAAACGTTACAAGGACACGCTCAAAGCCTCCCTAATAAAGTGCGACATCCCCACTGACACCTGGGAGAACATAAGAACATAAGAACATAAGAATTAGGAACAGGAGTAGGCCATCTAGCCCCTCGAGCCTGCTCCGCCACTCAACAGGATCATGGCTGATCTGGCCGTAGACTCAGCTCCACTTACCCGCCCGCTCCCCATAACCCTTAATTCCCTTATTGGTTAAAATCTATCTATCTGTGATTTGAATACATTCAATGAGCTAGCCTCAACTGTTTCCTTGGGCAGATAATTCCACAGATTCACAACCCTCTGGGAGAAGAAATTACTTCTCAACTCGGTTTTAAATTGGCTCCCCCATATTTTGAGGCTGTGCCCCCGAGTTCTAGTCTCCCCCAGCAGTGGAAACAACCTCTCTGCCTCTATCTTGTCTATCCCTTTCATTATTTTAAATGTTTCTATAAGATCACCCCTCATCCTTATGAACTCCAACGAGTAAAGACCCGGTCTACTCAATCTATCATCATAAGGTAACCCCCTCATCTCCGGAATCAGCCGAGTGAATCGTCTCTGTACCCCCTCAAAAGCTAGTATATCCTTCCTTAAGTAAGGTTACCAAAACTGCACGCAGTACTCCAAGTGCGGCCTCACCAATACCCTATACAGTTGCAGAAGGACCTCCCTGCTTTTGTACTCGATCCCTCTCGCAATGAAGGCCAACATTCCATTTGCCTTCCTGATTACCTGCTGCACCTGCAAACTAACTTTTTCGGATTCATGCACAAGGACCCCCAGGTCCCTCTGCACCGTAGCATGTTGTAATTTCTCCCCATTCAAATAATATTCCCTTTTACTGTTTTTTTTTCCAAGGTGGATGATCTCACATTTTCCGACATTGTATTCCATCTGCCAAACCTTAGCCCATTCGCTTAACCTATCTAAATCTCTTTGCAGCCTCTCTGTGTCCTCTACACAACCCGCTTTCCCACTAATCTTTGTGTCATCTGAAAATTATGTTACACTACACTCTGTCCCCTCTTCCAGGTCATCTATGTATATTGTAAACAGTTGTGGTCCCAGCACCGATTCCTGTGGCACACCACTAACCACCAATTTCCAACCCGAAAAGGACCCATTTATCCCGACTCTCTGCTTTCTGTTAGCCAGCCAATTCTCTATCCATGCTAATACATTTCCTCTGACTCCGCGAACCTTTATCTTCTGCAGTAACCTTTTGTGTGGCACCTTATCGAATGCCTTTTGGAAATCTAAATACACCACATCCATCGGTACACCTCTATCCACCATGCTCGTTATACCCTGGCCAAAGATCACCTTAAGTGGAGGAAGTGCATCCTGGAAGGCACTGAGCACCTCGAGTCTCATCACTGAGATCATGCAGAAATCATCTGCAGGCAGCAGAAAGAATGTGCGGCAAACCAGTCCCACCCACCTGTTCCCTCAATGACTGTCTGACTCACCTGTGACAGAGACTGTGGTTCTCATATTGAACTTTTCAGCCACCTAAGGACTCATGTTTAGTGTGGAAGCAAGTCTTCCTCGATTCCAAGGGACTGCCTATGATGATGAAAGACAGTTTCCATTTTATTTGCTTGATTGTGATTTACACCAACGAATTCTGTGGGATAAATATCCGAGTTCAGGCTGCTAAGTTTTAATTTGGGCAAGGATGCACCGACTTCCTTAGGCGTTTGAAGCTCACATAACTAATGCTTTTTTTATTTGTTTATGGGATGTGGGCGTCGCTGGCAAGGCCGGCATTTATTGCCCATCCCTAACTGCCATTGAGAAGGTGATGGTGAGCTGCCTTCTTGAACCGCTGTAGTCCATGTGGTGAAGGTACTCCTGCAGTGCTGTTATACTTCTTTGCAGCAGTTTTGTACATCATCATCATCATCATAGACACTCCCTCGGAATCGAGGAAGACTTGCTTCCACTCTTAACATGAGTTCTTAGGTGACTGAACAGTCCAATATGAGAACCACAGTCTCTGTCACAGGTGGGACAGATAGTTGTTGAGGGAAGAGATGGGTGGGACAGGTTTGCTGCACGCTCTTTCCGCTGCCTGCACTTGATTTCTGCATGCTTCCGGCGATGAGACTCAAGGTGTTCAGCGCCCTCCCGGATGCGCTTCCTCTACTTAGGGCGGTCTTCAGCCAGGGACTCCCAGGTGTCAGTGGGAATGATGCACTTTATCAGGGAGGCTTTGAGGGTGTCCTTGTAATGTTTCTGCTGCCCACCTTTGGCTCATTTGCCGTGAAGGAGTTCCGAGTAGAGCGCTTGCTTTGGGAGTCTCATGTCTGGCATGCGAACTGTGTGGCCTTCCCAGCGGAGCTGATCAAGTGTGGTCAGTGCTTCAATGCTGGGGATGTTGACCTGGTTGAGGACTCTAATGTTGGTGCGTCTGACCTCCCAGGGGATTTGTAGGATCTTGCGGAGACATCGTTGGTGGTATTTCTCCAGCGACTTGTTTGGTACAACTGAGTAGCTTGCTAGGCCATTTCAGAGGGCAGTTAAAAGTCAACCACATTGCTGTGGGTCTATAGGCCGGACCAGCAGATTTCCTTCCCGAAAGGATATTCGTGAACCAGATGGGTGTTTAATAACAATCCGACAGCTTCATGGTCACCATTACTGACACTAGCTTTATAATTCCAGGTTTATTTAATTAACTGAAATTAAATCCCCAGCTGTCATGGTGGGATTGGAACTCACATCTCCAGATCATTAGTCGAGGCCTCAGGATTACTAATCCTATAACAGAACCACTATGCTGCAGTTTCATTATAATGTGTAATAATTCAACCTGAGAGATACATTTTGAGACACTAGACTGTGTACGAAAGAATGAGAAAAGATTCATGCAAAGCTAATTGATCCTGAGAAACTATTAATTCCAAGAAAATGTAAATAGGCAGCTTTCTGAAAAGGGCTAAATTCTCGTGGCCTGATTCCAGTTTTCTCATAAAGTATTTTTCTGTTGGTATTTTGCTTCTTCTGCTTTGCATCTGTGAATCATTTTTTAAATTGTAAATAAATCTGCAGAATGCATAAACCTGTGTAAAGCAATCTACCTCTTTTGTTTTAGAAATTCCCTGCAAAACAGATACACTGCTTTGGGCACAGTTGAGGGAGATGACTCATCGGGGGGAGCAGCAGCAGCCAAGTTCATGGCACCGTGGGTGGCTCTGCTGCACAGGAGGGCAGGAAAAAGAGTGGGAGAGCTATAGTGATAAGGGATTCGATTGTTAGAGGAATAGATAGGCATTTCTGCGGCCGCAACCGAGACTCCAGGATGGTATGTTGCCTCGCTGGTGCAAGGGTCAAGGATGCCTCGGAGCGGGTGCAGGACATTCTGAAAAAGGAGGGTGAACAGCCAGTTGTCATGGTGCATATAGGTACCAACGATATAGGTAAAAAACAGGACGAGGTATTACGAGACGAATTTAGGGAGCTGGGAGCTAAATTAAAAAGTGGAACCTCAAAAGTAGTAATCTCAGGATTGCTACTAGTGCCACGTGCTAGTCAGAGTAGGAATTGCAGGATAGCTCAGATGAATACATGGCTTGAGGAGTGGTGCAGAAAGGAGGGATTCAAATTCCTGGGACATTGGAACCAGTTCTGGGGGATGTGGGACCAATATAAACTGGACGGTCTGCACCTGGGCAGGACCGGAACCAATGTCCTCGGGAGAGTGTTTGCTAGTGCTGTTGGGGAGAAGTTAAACTAACATGGCAGGAGGATGGGAACCTATGCAGGGAGACAGAGGGAAATAAAATGGAGGCAGAAGCAAAAGATAGAAAGAAGAATAGTAAAAGTGGAGGGCAGAGAAACCCAAGGCAAAAAATAAAAAGGGCCACATTGCAGAAAAATTCTAAAGGGGCAAAGTGTGTTAAAAAGATAAGCTTGAAGGCTCTGTGCCTCAATGCGAGGAGTATTCAGAATAAGGTGGACGAATTAACTGCGCAGATGGCAGTTAATGGATATGATGTAATTGGCATCATGGAAACATGGCTCCAGGGTGACCAAGGCTGGGAGCTCAACATCCAGGGGTATTCAACATTTAGGAAGGATAGGCAGAGAGAAAAAGGAGGCGGGATGGCGTTGCTGGTTAAAGAGGAAATTAATGCAACAGTAAGGAGGGACATTAGCCTGGATGATGTGTAATCGGTATGGGTGGAGCTACGGAATTCTAAAGGCCAGAAAACGCTTGTGGGAGTTGTGTACAGACCACCAAACAGTAGTAGTGAGGTTCGGGACAGCATCAAACAAGAAATAAGGGATCTGTGCAATAAAGGTACAGCAGTTATCATGGGCGACTTTAATCTACATGTTGATTGGGCTAACCAAACTGGTAGCAATGCGGTGGAAGAGGATTTCCTGGAGTGTATTAGGGATGGTTTTCTAGACCAATATGTCAAGGAACCAACTAGAGGGCAGGCCATCCTAGACTGGGTGATGTGTAATGAGAAGGGACTAATTGGCAATCTTATGCGTGGCCCCTTGGGGAAGAGTGACCAGAATATGGTAGAATTCTTTATTAAGATGGAGACTGACACAGTTAATTCAGAAACTAGGGTCCTGAACTTAAGGAAAGGTAACTTTGACGGTATGAGGCATGAATTGGCTAGAATAGACTGGCAAAGGATACTTAAAGGGTTGATGGTGGATAAGCAATGGCAAACATTTAAAGATCATATGGATGAACTTCAACAACTTCATCCCTGTCTGGAGTAAAAATAAAATGGGGAAGGTGGCTCAAGCATGGCTAACAAGGGAAATTAAAGATCGTGTTAAAGCCAAGGAAGAGGCATATAAATTGGCTCGAAAAAGCAACAAACCTGAGGACTGGGAGAAATTTAGAATTCAACAAAGGAGGACTAAGGGTTTAATTAAGAGGTAGAAAATAGAGTACCAGCTTGCAGGGAACATGAAAACTGACTGCAAAAGCTTCTATAAATATGTGAAGAGAAAAAGATTAGTGAAGGCAAATGTAGGTCCCTTGCAGTCGGAATCAGGTGAATTTATAATGGGAAACAAAGAAATGGCAGACCAATTGAACCAATACTTCGGTTCTGTCTTCATGAAGGAAGACACAAATAACCTTCCGAATGTACTAGGGGACAGTGGGTCTAGTGAGAAGGAGGAACTGAAGGATATCCTTATTAGGCGGGAAATTGTGTTATGGAAATTGATGGGATTGAAGGCCGATAAATCCCTGGGGCTTGATAGTCTGCATCCCAGGGTACTTAAGGAAGTGGCTCTAGAAATAATGGATGCATTAGTGATCATTTTCCAACAGTCTATCGACTCTGGATCAGTTCCTATGGACTGGAAGGTAGCTAATGTAACACCACTTTTTAAAAAAGGAGGGAGAGAGGAAACGGGTAATTATAGACCGGTTAGCCTGACATCACTAGTGGGGAAAATGTTGGAATCAATCATTAAGGATGAAATAGCAGCGCATTTGGAAAGCAGTGATAGGATCGGACCAAGTCAGCATGGATTTAAGAAAGGGAAATCATGCTTGACGAACCTTCTAGAATTGTTTGAGGATGTAACTAGCAGAGTGGACAAGGGAGATCCAGTGGATGTGGTGTATTTGGACTTTCAAAAGGCTTTTGACAAGGGCCCGCACAAGAGATTGGTGTGCAAAATCAAAGCACATGGTATTGGGGATAATGTACTGACGTGGATAGAGAACTGGTTGGCAGACAGGAAGCAGAGAGTCGGGATAAACGGGTCCTTTTCAGAATGGCAGACAGTGACTAGTGGAGTGCCACAGGGTTCAGTGCTGGGACCACAGCTCTTTACAATATATATTAACGATTTTGATGAAGGAATTGAGTGTAATATCTCCAAGTTTGCGAATGACACTAAACTGGGTGGCGGTGTGAGCTGTGAGGAGACGTTAAGAGGCTGCAGGGTGAGTTGGCAAATGCATGGCAGATGCAATATAATGTGGATAAATGTGAGGTTATCCATTTTGGAGGCAAAAACACGAAGGTAGATTGGGAAAAGGGGAGGTGTAGCGAGACCTGGGTGTCATGGTTCATCAGTCACTGAAAGTGGTCATGCAGGTACAGCAGGCGGTGAAGAAGGCAAATGGTATGTTGCCTTTCATAGCCAGGGGATTTGAGTATAGGAGCAGGGAGGTCTTGCTGCAGTTGTACAGGGCCTTAGTGAGGCCTCACCTGGAATATTGTGTTCAGTTTTGGTCCCCTAATCTGAGGAAGGACATTCTTGCTATTGAGGGAGTGCAGCGAAGGTTCAGCAGACTGATTCCAGGGATGGCTGGACTGTCATATGAGGAGAGACTGGATCAACTGGGCCTCTAGTCACTGGAGTTTCGAAGGATGAGAGGAGATCTCATAGAAACGTAAGATTCAGACGGGACTGGACAGGTTAGATGCGGGAAGAATGTTCTCGATGTTGGGGAAGTCCAGAACCAGGGGACATAGACTTAGGATAAGGGGTAGGCCATTTAGGACTGAGATGAGGAAAAAGTTCTTCACACAGAGAGTTGTTAACCAATGGAATTCCCTGCCGCAAAGATTTGTTGATGCCAGTTCATTGGATATATTCAAGAGGGAGTTAGATATGGCCCTTACGGCTAAAGGGATCAAGGGGTATGGAGAGAAAGCAGGAAAGGGCTACTGAGGGAATGATCAACTATGATCTTATTGAATGGCGGTGCAGGCTCGAGGGGCCGAATGGCCTACTCCTGCACCTATTTTCTATGTTACTATGTTTCTATGTTTCACAGGTGCTGTAGCACGCATCCTACATATTCTCTTTAGTAAGCAATCGACTGCATTCGAGTTTGTTGCTAGAGTGGGAATACATTAATTTAGTGCTGCAGGAGAGGATAGCTACAGGTTTCAGTTTGTTTTGGATGCACTTTGCTTATGGAAAGTGAAGTTGTTCATACATGAGAAAATTGCTGAATAAAGTTTGAACCATAACAGTTGGCATACACATTGTTTTTATTGCCCAATTAATCATCGTATTTTTAAAATTACAAGGAAAAGTAGCTTTGATAGTGCAAAGATTTACATAATTAACGTGTATAATTTTGATTGCAAAATTCAATGACTATATCATAGAAACATAGAAACATAGAAACATAGAAAATAGGTGCAGGAGTAGGCCATTCGGCCCTTCTAGCCTGCACCGCCATTCAATGAGTTCATGGCTGAACATGCAACTTCAGTACCCCATTCCTGCTTTCTCACCATACCTCTTGATTCCCCTCGTAGTAAGGACTTCATCTAACTCCTTTTTGAATATATTTAGTGAATTGGCCTCAACAATTTTCTGTGGTAGAGAATTCCACAGGTTCACCACTCTCTGGGTGAAGAAATTCCTCCTCATCTCGGTCCTAAATGGCTTCCCCCTTATCCTTAGACTGTGTCCCCTGGTTCTGGACTTCCCCAACATTGGGAACATTCTTCCGGCATCTAACCTGTCTAACCCCGTCAGAATTTTAAACGTTTCTATGAGGTCCCCTCTCATTCTTCTGAACTCCAGTGAATACAAGCCCAGTTGATCCAGTCTTTCTTGATAGGTCAGTCCTGCCATCCCGGGAATCAGTCTGGTGAACCTTCGCTGCACTCCCTCAATAGCAAGAATGTCCTTCCTCAGGTTAGGAGACCAAAACTGTACACAATACTCCAGGTGTGGCCTCACCAAGGCCCTGTACAATTGTAGCAACACCTCCCTGCCCCTGTACTCAAATCCCCTCGCTATGAAGGCCAACATGCCATTTGCTTTCTTAACCGCCTGCTGTACCTGCATGCCAACCTTCAATGACTGATGTACCATGACACCCAGGTCTCTTTGCACCTCCCCTTTTCCTAATCTGTCACCATTCAGATAATAGTCTGTCTCTCTGTTTTTACCACCAAAGTGGATAACCTCACATTTATCCACATTATACTTCATCTGCCATGCATTTGCCCACTCACCTAACCTATCCAAGTCGCTCTGCAGCCTCATAGAATCCTCCTTGCAGCTCACACTGCCACCCAACTTAGTGTCATCCGCAAATTTGGAGATACTACATTTAATCCCCTCGTCTAAATCATTAATGTACAGTGTAAACAGCTGGGGCCCCAGCACAGAACCTTGCGGTACCCCACTAGTCACCGCCTGCCATTCTGAAAAGTACCCATTTACTCCTACTCTTTGCTTCCTGTCTGACAACCAGTTCTCAATCCATGTCAGCACACTACCCCCAATCCCATGTGCTTTAACTTTGCACATTAATCTCTTGTGTGGGACCTTGTCGAAAGCCTTCTGAAAGTCCAAATATACCACATCAACTGGTTCTCCCTTGTCCACTCTACTGGAAACATCCTCAAAAAATTCCAGAAGATTTGTCAAGCATGATTTCCCTTTCACAAATCCATGCTGACTTGGCCCTATCATATTACCTCTTTCCAAATGCACTGCTATGACATCCTTAATAATTGATTCCATCATTTTACCCACTACCGATGTCAGGCTGACCGGTCTGCAATTCCCTGTTTTCTCTCTCCCTTCTTTTTTAAAAAGTGGGGTTACATTGGCTACCCTCCACTCCATAGGAACTGATCCAGAGTCAATGGAATGTTGGAAAATGACTGTCAATGCATCCACTATTTCCAAGGCCACCTCCTTAAGTACTCTGGGATGCAGTCCATCAGGCCCTGGGGATTTATCGGCCTTCAATCCCATCAATTTCCCCAACACAATTTCCCGACTAATAAGGATTTCCCTCAGTTCCTCCTCCTTACTAGACCCTCCGACCCCTTTTATATCCGGAAGGTTGTTTGTGTCCTCCTCAGTGAATACCGAACCAAAGTACTTGTTCAATTGGTCCGCCATTTCTTTGTTCCCCGTTATGACTTCCCCTGATTCTGACTGCAGGGGACCTACGTTTGTCTTTGCTAACCTTTTTCTCTTTACATATCTATAGAAACTTTTGCAATCCGTCTTAATGTTCCCTGCAAGCTTCTTCTCGTACTCCATTTTCCCTGGAATGCAGTGATTAGCACTACAATTCCAATTCTTTCTATAATAGGCAGGGTCTTTACAACAAGCAATATATTGGCTCATCTGATCTGTCCACTTTGATGCCCTAATTGCTTTGATCAAAAGCCATTGTCAGTAACATCTTCACTTGTGATAGATAACACAGTAATCTGATCTCAAGGCTCTGTGAAGGTCTCTGACCCTCTCTCTCATTTTCTCTTGTAAATGAGTAGTGGTGCTTTCTGTGAAGCAGCTTATCAATGTGAGCCACCTGCTTCTCATTAAACTGAAGAGTTTCATGCTAATATCACGGGTTTGCCTTTAATCCTCATCTGTTTTACACTTTAAAGCATTTGTGCCACTTTCAAGTCTATCAATTCAATACTCGATATAAAACAAGCTCTTCCTTTAGATACATCATTGGTAACTACGAACAGATAACAGTACAGGGGAAGGGAACATTTCCCATTTTACATTTAATTAAAGCATCAAGCACTCCCAGATAAAGTATAGCCGATGTTCTATACTACTTTAACAATATCTCTGAATCTGAGTCTCAACAGAATATCCATGACAATGACATCCATCCAAAACTTACATTTCCCTCCAGTGCACCAGTGCAGCCTTTGGCCGCCTGAGAAAAAGTGTATTTAAAGACCAGGCCCTCAAAACTGCCACCAAACTCATGGTCTACAGGGCTGTAGTAATACCCACCCTCCTGTATGGCTCAGAGACATGGACCATGTACAGTAGACACCTCAAGTCGCTGGAGAAATATCACCAATGATGTCTCCGCAAGATCCTACAAATCCCCTGGGAGGACAGGCGCACCAACATTAGCATCCTCGACCAGGCCAACATCCCCAGCATTGAAGTACTGACCACACCTGATCAGCTCCGCTGGGCAGGCCACATTGTTCTCATGCCAGACACGAGACTCCCAAAGAAAATGTTCTACTTGGAACTCCTTCACGGCAAATGAGCCAAAGGTGGGCAGCGGAAACATTACAAGGACACCCTCAAAGGCTCCCTGATAAAGTGCGACATCCCCACTGACACCTGGGAGTCCGTGGTCAAAGATCGCCTTAAGTGGAGGGAGTGCATCCGGGAGGGCGCTGAGCACCTCGAGTCTCATCGGCGAGAGCATGCAGAAATCAAGTGCAGGCAGCGGAAAGAGCATGCAGCGAAACCAGTGCCATCCCTTCCCTCAATGATTATCTATCCCACCTGTGACAGAGTCTGTGATTCTCATATTGGACTGTTCAGCCACCAAAGAACTCACTTTAAGAGTGGAAGCAAGTCTTCCTCGATTCCGAGGGACTGCCTATGATGATGACAATGATTTCCAAATTGTTTACTTTTGTGGCTTTGCTGAGTGAGATTCACTGAAATATTGTAATTGTGTCAGATTTCAGGACATTTTGTGCTGTGAACTCATGTCCATTTGGAAATGGGCTCACATTAGTCACAATTATTTTGTCATTAGAACAATCAGGAAGTTCCTGGGCTGATTTCAAAGTTAACTTGCTGTGCTGAAAATGCAATACTGTGACTGCAAGCATGAAGCAATTTTCCATTTAAGTGTTAAAATTGGTGAAACTATTAACAGAGAATATTAAGCAATATTGGAGTGCACGGGTGGGGTTGCTAGTGTTGGGGAGAGTTTAAACTAATTTGGCAGGAGGAAAGGCACCAATGGAAGGGAGAAACACAGTGCACAAAATAATTGGGAGAGACAGCAAGCATTAGAGTAAGAAATAGTACGGTGTTAGGTGGGGTCAGACAAAGAGAGAATACAAGAAGGTCGAAGATAGATTTGCAATGCATGTATGTAAACGCATGAAACGTGGTAAATAAGGTTGGCGAGCTGTAGGCGCAAATAGCCACAGGGGAATTTGATGTTGTGGCGATAACAGAGGCCTGGCTCAAAAAAAGATACTAAATATTCCTGGATATAGGGTTCTCATGAAAGATAGGGAAGGAAAGAAAGGAGGTGGGGTGGCAGTATTGATTAAGGAGAATAAGTGCTGGAGTGAGAGGATATTCTGGAGGTGTCAAGGACAGAATCTATTTGGTTAGAGTTAAGAAACAATAGAGGTGCCATTACAATACTAGGCATTTTCTATAGGCCACCAATTAGTGGGAAGGATACAGAGGAGAAAATTTGCAGTGAAATTACAGAGAGGCACAATATCTATAGAGCAGTGATGATGAGGGACTTCAACTATCCTAATATAGACTGGGATAAAGAATAGTGTAAAGGACAAAATTGGGAAGAATTTCTGAAGTGTATTCAAGAGAACTTTCTTGATCAGTACATTTCCGACCCAATGAGGGAGGTGGCATTGCTGGGTCTGGTTCTGGGGAATGAGGTGGGTTAAGTGGAGCAAGTGTCAGTAGGGGAACATTTAGGGAACAATGATCATCGTATCATAAGGTTTAGATTGGTTATAGAAAAGGACAGGGTGCGATCTAGAGTAAAAATACTTAATTAGAGGAAGGCCAATTTCAGTGGGTTGAGCATGGATCTGGAATTGGAATCAAAGATTGGCAGGCAAAAATGTAATTGAACAATGGGCTGCCTTTAAAGAGGATATGGTTTGGGTACAGTGGAGGTATATTCCCACGAGGGGGAAAGGTAGGGCAACCAAATTCAGAGCTCCCTGGATGATGAAAGAAATAGAGAGTAAGATGAAGCTGAAAAAGAGGATGGATGACAGATGTCAGGTTGACAATACAAGTGAGAACTATGCTGAATATAGAAAGTTCATAGGGGAAGTGAAAAAGGAAATAAGGGGCAAAGAGAGAGTATGAGAATAGATTGGCAGCTAACATAAAAGCAGGACAGGTTGAGAAAGTGGTTAAAAAAGCATACGGAATCCTGGGCTTCCTAAATAGAGGCATAGAGCACAAAAGCAAGGAAATTATGATGAATCTTTATAAAACACTGGTCTGACCTCAACTGGAGTGTTATGTCCAATTCTGGGCATCACACTTTAGGAAGGATTTGAAGGCATTAGAGAGGGTGCAAAAAAGATTTACAAGAATGGTTTCAGGGATGAGGGACTTCAGTTATGTGAATAGACTGGAGAAGCTGGGGTTGTTCTCCTTAAAACAGAGAAGGTGGAGAAGATATTTGATAGAGGTGTTTAAAATCATGAGGGGTCTAGACAGAGTAGATAGAGAGAAACTTTTCTCATTGATGGAAGGGTTGAGAACCAGAGGACACAGATTTAAGGCAGAAGATCCAAAAGTGACAGGAGGAAAATCTTTTTTAGGCAGTGAGTGGTTATGATCTGGATTGCACTGCCTGAAAGGCTGGTCGAGGCAGATTCAATTGTGGCTTTCAGAAGGGAATTGGATAAGTACCTGAAGGATAAAAATTTGCAGGGCTACGGGACAGGGCGGACTGTGGGACAAGCTGAAGTGCTTCTGCAGAGAGCTGGCATGGGCCAAATGGCCATCTTCTGTACTGTAAACATTCTATGAGTCTATGATTCTATGATACAAATTATTTCACATTAATTTGTGAGTTATCATTGTAATTAATATAATAAAGCCACGATATCTAGTTAATAATTATTTTCTTATATTGGAAAAAAATATCTAATTTCACCATTCCTGGGTTAGTGCATAAAATTATATCCTTGTGAAACATTGCGCATGTTTTGCTGGTCACTAACTATGTATGACCAGGGAAACACTCATCAAGGAACCGAGGCAGTCAGGGTCCGCTGGAAGGAACACTTCGAAGATCTCCTCAATCGAGACTGTGTCTTTGACTTGAGTGTTCTCAACTCCATTCCGCAGCATGCTACCTGCCACCATCTCAGTGAGACCCCAACACTGCGTGAGTAGAAAAGGTCATAAGACAGCTAAAAAACAACAAGGCTACGGGAACGCATGGAATCCCTGCTGAGGCACTGAAGTAGAGCGGAGAGGCACTACTGGCACAAATACACAACCTCATCTCTCTCATCTGGAGGGAGGAGAGTATGCCGGGAGATCTTAGAGATGCAGTGATCATAACCATCTTTAAAAAAGGGGGCAAGTCCGACTGCGACAACTACAGAGGAATCTCCCTGCCATCAATCACTGGGAAAGTCGTCGCTAGAGTCCTCCTCAATCATCTTCTCCCCGTGGCCGAGGAGCCCCTCCCGGAGTCGCAGTGCGGATTTCGTCCCTTCCAGGGCACAACGGATATGATTTTTGCAGCGCGACAGCTGCAGGAAAAATGCAGGGAACACCACCATCCCTTATACATGGCCTTCTTCGACCTTAGAAAGGCCTTTGACACTGTCAACCGCGAGGGTCTATGGAGCGTCCTCCTCTGTTTCGGATACCCCCAAAGGTACGTCACCATACTCCGCCTGCTCCACGATGACATGCAAGCCTTGATCCTTACCAATGGAACCATCACAGACACAATTCACGTCCGGACCGGGGTCAAGCAGGGCTGCGTCATCGTCCCAAACCTCTTCTCAATCTTCCTCACTGCCATGCTCCACCTCACAGTTGATAAGCTCCCCGCTGGAGTGGAGCCGAACTACAGAACCAGTGGGAAGCTGTTCAACCTTTGCTGTCTCCAGGCCAGGTCCAAGATCACTCCAACCTCTGTCGTCGACCTACAGTACATGGACGATGCCTGCCTCTGTGCACACACAGAGGCTGAACTCCAGGACATCGTCGACATATTTACCGAGGCGTATGAAAGCATGGGCCTTACGCTAAACATTAGTAAGACAAAGGTCCTACACCAGCCTGTCCTCGCCGCACAGCACTGCCCCCAAACATCAAGATCCACGGCGTGGCCCTGGACAACGTGGACCACTTCCCCTATTTCTGGAGCCTCCTATCAACAAGAGCAGACATTGATGATGAGATCCAAAACCGCCTCCAGTGCACCAGTGCAGCCTTCAGCCGCCTGAGGAAAACAGTGTTTGAAGATCAGTCCCTCAAAATTGTCACCAAGCTCATGGTCTACAGGACCATAGTAATACCCGCCCTCCTGTATGGCTCAGAGACGTGGACCATATACAGTAGACACCTCAAGTCGCTGGAGAAATACCACCAGCGATATCTGCGCAAGATCCTGCAAATCCCCTGGGAGGATAGATGCACAAACATTAGCGTCCTCGTCCAGGCCAACATCCCCAGCAATGAAGCACTGACCACACTTCATCAGCTCCGCTGGGCAGGCCACATAGTTCGCATGCCAGACACGAGACTCCCAAAGCAAGCGCTCTACTCAGAACCCGTCCACGGCAAACGAGCCAATGGCGGGCAGAGGAAACATTACAAGGGCACCCTCAAAACCTCCCTGATAAAGTGTGACATCCCCACTGACACCTGGAAGTCCTTGGCTAAAGACTGCCCTAAATAGAGGAAGTGCATTCGGGAGGGCGCTGAGCTCCTCAAGTATCGTCGCCGTGAGCATGCAGAAATCAAGCGCAGGCAGCGGAAGGAGCGTGCGGCAAACTAGGCTCCCTGCCTACCCTTTCCCTCAATGACTATCTATCCCACCTGTGACAGAAATTGTGGTTCTTGTATTGGACTGTACAGCCACCTAAGAACTCATGTTAAGAGTGGAAGCAAGTCTTCCTCGATTCCGAGGGACTGCCTATGATGATGATGATGGTGAGCTTCCATACAAAGAGGCAGAGTATTGAAGTGCTGCTGCTGCTGTTTAAAGTTTGTCATGTTACAGTCATGGATTTTATTGCAGAATTGGTAGGAAAATGAAAATTACAGCCATTGAATAAGATAAAGAGGTAATTTTTATTTTGTGCGCTAATGTAAAATGAGTGATAGCAAATCGGCAGCCTGTTGTACATCTCTCCTGAGTTTTATTTCCATTAATTTCAAAATTCAAAAGTCAAAATTTCCCCCAAAGAGTGCATAAACAAATTGCAGTGTTACCTGCTTTACAGAGTGACAAATCACAAGGTTATGAACAGAGTGAACCTAGACATTTCACAGTGTAATTTCTTGCACTAATTTGCTTGTAATCTGTATTGAAAATAGTGGCCCATCTTTGCCCCCCACGATCACCCCAACCCTTCAAACCACACGTTACCCACCCACCCGCCCGAGTTGAGGTGAGTTGGAAACTCATACCCTGGTGCGGAAAACTGGGACAGGGTATTTTAACTCCTCGGCCTTATTAACACATCTCCAGGTCACTTTCCACATGCAGCAGATGGGCAGTGAATGGGTTGTGTCAGCTGGCCTCAGGTAAATTGGGCAGCAACCCTCATGATGGCAGGTGTGGGGAATGGAGCTCCAGGAGTATCTCACAGGAAGGAAGGGGTGAGAGTATGGAGCGGGGGAGGCTGTACCTTTCCTAGTGGGACCTGAATCAGAAGTCCTGCTCCTCCTCGCTTCACAGAATTATAAGTGGAAATTGTGGCCAGTGAGATCCAGAAGTCTTTCCGATGAATAAGTAACCTGGAGCATTTTAACAGCTCACCCGCCTGGCTTCAGCTCCCTCCCTCCTTCACCCCATTGTATTTTAAGTCTGATAAGATGATGAGATTTCATTAAAAAGTCGCTCATAAATGCAGTGGTTAGCAAGCTGCAGCAAAAGTCTTAATTCAGGATTTTTCTCATGACCTACAAATAAATAAAATACATTGATTAAAAAAATAAAAAGAACATTTGAGATTTAAATCTATATATCCTCAAAATTAAACTCCCATTAAAAAATGAACTGAGAGGAAGGAGGTAAAGATTTTGATTCTTTCCAATGGAGACTTTCTGAAAATGCAAAGTTATATTTATGGATGCTGCATTTGAGGTGCTGATACGTTGAGACAAAGGACAACTGTGTCACAGTCCTGTTGCTATTAAGTGAAAGTGCTGGCCCTCCTCAACAATTTCATCAGTCACTTGTTTGATGTATCTTTGGACATTAAATTGCTTGATACTGCAGATTACTCCTGGAAGGAGTTGGAGGTGGAAAGGTTGAGGGAGGAGGTGACCTTGACTGTCATTGGCAGTACTAACTATATAGCGGAGATTAGCTGCAGGTCTCTTGCAGAGGACGGTACAGCTCCACAACTACCTTTTTGCTGAACTGGAGGTCTCCTCAGTCTCTGCTAAGCAATTGTGCCAGAGCCAAAAGAAATAGTTGATGATGTAATATTATGTATGGGAAGGCCATTTACAATACCAACTGATCTCCTGTTATCTTTGATATGCCTCTTTGATCTTTTTCACTTTCAGCATGAAATAATACTGTGATGAGACAATCCTTGTATCTTGAGCTAAAATGACCATTTAAAAAATGATAATGTATCTCCAAGATCCCTTTTGCCAGCAGGCAATAATATTCATAATGCCTTTAAGGGCCATTTTAAATTGATGGGCATAGCATTGGGTGGCAATTCTGCCCAAAGCATGAAAAATTTAGGGATGCATCACAATGTTATCTTTAGCATAGAATTTGAGCAACACTTGAGACTTTCATATATATCTTGACTGATCTGTATCTCAACTCCATTTACCCACATTTTCTCCAAATCTCTTAATACTCTTAGCTAACAACAAATATATAATGATCACCGTCTTGAAAATTTTAATAACCCAGCATCCACAGCCTTGTATTATTAAGCCAAAACGAATAGACTTGTCTTTTCATTAGTTCGTAGTACAGGTTGGACCTCTCTGGTCTGGTACCCTCTGGACCTGACCGGTGCCGGACCAGAGAATTTTCCAAATCACAGGAGGTCATGCCGAGCCGAGGCTTACCAGTACATGATGACAGCTCCCGGGCTCCTGAATGCCTCCGCCACGCTCCAGCGGTGAAATTTGGGTCTCGCTCTCTCTCTCCATGCTGGTTTGCTGCTCTTTCTTTTTAAGGTTGTGTCTCCCTCCCGCTCCCCATCTCCAGGCAGTTCGAAACAAGATGGAGATGCCTGTCAGGTCCCGATCCCGAAACTGGATTGGCGCATTTTTTGTTCAGATGCGCAAATCTATTCAATCCAGTCGCAGGGTGTGACGCGGTTGGGACCAATGACCGGAAGTATTCTGCGTATGCGCTGCGCAAAAGGCCACTGCACAGCATTTAATCATTGTCTACAATTACTCCTCACTGAACAGCGATGGAAACCGAGATGCCACCCATGCCAGGACTGATGCCGAACCACGGATGTTTCCAGATTAGAGCATCCCGGACTGGAGAGGAACAACCTGTATAATTAACAGGGAAATCACTGAAAAGTTGTTGAGTCTACAATAGAATGAAATCTTATTTCCTCGCAGAATTCACTAAATCTGTTACTTGATGTGACAAAGTGATCCTGCCTCATTTTACATCTTTTTTTAAAACTTATTTTTTAAGTAAATCATTATAAATCTTAATGAGGCTTGTACTAATATATTTCAAATATTCTGCCATATATAATAATTAAGTTTGCGTGCTTCTGCTTATGGTTTTGTTCAAAGGCCCGAAAATTGCAAGCGGATGCTTCCAACCAAAAGGTTTTTACGAAAATACCCGGAAGTCCCGGAGGAATGTAGACTTGTGCTCCGAGGCCTAGTTGTGTCTTCCTGGAGCGTATGCGTATTCTGGGATCATGCGGGCTTGGACCACCAATCACAATGTAGTATTCTCATTCATAGTCATGGGATCTCTGAGCTCCCATTACTGTCAATGAGAATACTCCTAAAATCAAATAAAACACATAAATTTTAAAAAGCACTTCACTTTTTTAAAATTAATAGAAATTGCATTGAATTAAATGTTTTAGAGAAAATGTTTTTTTTTAATTTTTAAAAATGTTTTAATAGTGTTAAACATAAATTTACCTTCATAGACAGGGTTTTTAATATAAAGATAATAATAACATTTAATTTTTCTATGTTTTAAAACTCTAATGCTGGTAAGGAGTAAGAGTTTGAAGGACATTCACTGGGAAAGAGTTGAGCAAATAGTACAAATCTCTGCCAGCGAATGTCCTTCTCTCGTGATGCGAGCGATCTGTCAAAAGACTGACAGAAAGTAGGATTTTGAAACGTTTTGAATGCCATTATTCTACCACACGTAAGAGCTTCCCTTCCCACTGCCCCCACCCCCCCCCCCACTCATGCCATCCCCCCAGGTAAGGTATCATTTTAACTGACGATCCAGGTGTCAGTACATTTAAGCAGCCTCTGCTTTGAAACAAGATGTTCTAATGTTCAATGTATAACCTTTAATATTTCAAAAGAAAGTGTCCAAAATTTGACAGAAAACAGCAGTACAGGTGTAGCGTCGAGAATCCGGAGATCCGGAATCCGGATCCGACGATCCTGCAGACCTCGGGGCCCTGCCGCTGCCTGATCTCAGTCCTCACCTCACCACTGCTCGCTCGCCTTGCCTCACCCCGCTCGCCTCTCCACCGCTACCCTTACCACGGGGCCTCCTTGCTGGCCCGCCCGAATACTTCGGCAGGGCTGGCCCGCCCGAACCTGGGTTTGGGTGTTTCCAGATTCGTGATGTCAGAAAGCAAATTGAAAGTCCGGAAAAGCCCGGAATCCGGAATGGCCTCGGTCCCAAGGGTTCCGGATTTTAGGCACTGCACCTGTACTTTCTTATATTCGTTTTGTTGAATCACCAATCACAAGGCAAATGTGTACAAGAAACCCACGGAACTGGGCATTGCATGCATAATAGGCCTTATGAAAAAGTGGAAATACCAGCTACAGAAACATCACACAACACACGTTAAATAATTCTAGTTGTTTGTTTTGATATTTTCACTTAATATCTGATTTCCACTTGCAAGCAGAAAAAATCTCAGAAAATGTAGTATATATTTAACAAGCATTCAGTAAAAAACAAACAGAATTTATCCATCTATTTATACATTAAACATCAATGGCTGAAGTGCATCTCGCTGTGGCTTAAATTGATAGAGCAAACATATCTACAACTGTATGGAATGAAATATTTGGAAAATGCATCACCAGGTGGTACTTCCAAAGAGTCAGCCTTTGAATGGAATGCCATGTTAGCTAAATTGGCAATTGAGGTTGGCCTAATAATATTGCTAGTTTAGACACCACGAGACAATGGTGAATGAGAAGGTTATGGACCAGCTCTCCAACATCTGAATATTCATCAGTACCCAGCTGATCAGGAATGTTGATGTCAGGTGGCTCTTTGTTTTTTTCCCAGTCACCTCAGTAGCATTGTCACTCATTACAATCAATAAATAGACTCTAGGCCAATAGTACACTGTGATATATTCTTTACGACGTCACAAACACACACATACACAAGATGGCTCTAAAGGAACTTGTCTTGTGAGCTTGTCACATGATCCTTTTATTATATACATCAGCAGTTGCATTACCACAGTAGTCCACCAAGTGGAGCAGTAGTCTACTAGGTGGAGCTCTATACTATACTTCTCGCTCCTGAATGAAGAAGTAATCATAACAAAATAATCATCGTACATAACTTGCATTAGGAAAAGGGAAGGTGCAACGAGACCTGGGTGTCATGGTACATCAGTCATTGAAGGTTAGCATGCAGGTACAGCAGGCGGTTAAGAAAGCAAATGGCATGTTGGCCTTCATAGCGAGGGGATTTGAATACAGGGGCAGGGAGATGTTGCTACAGTTGTACAGGGCCTTGGTGAGGCCACACCTGGAGTATTGTGTACAGTTTTGGTCTCCTAACTTGAGGAAGGACATTCTTGCTATTGAGGGAGTGCAGCGAAGATTCACCAGACTGATTCCCGGGATGGCGGGACTGACCTATCAAGAAAGACTGGATCAACTGGGCTTGTATTCACTGGAGTTCAGAAGAATGAGAGGGGACCTCATTGAAACTTTTAAAATTCTGACGGGTTTAGACAGGTTAGATGCAGAAAGAATGTTCCCAATGTTGGGGAAGTCCAGAACCAGGGGTCACAGTCTGAGGATAAGGGGTAAGCCATTTAGGACCGAGATGAGGAGAAACTTCTTCACCCAGAGAGTGGTGAACCTGTGGAATTCTCTACCACAGAAAGTAGTTGAGGCCAATTCACTAAATATATTCAAAAGGGAGTTAGATGAAGTCCTTACTACTCGGGGGATCAAGGGTTATGGCGAGAAAGCAGGAAGGGGGTACTGAAGTTTCATGTTCAGCCATGAACTCATTGAATGGCGGTGCAGGCTAGAAGGGCTGAATGGCCTGCTCCTGCACCTATTTTCTATGTTTCTATGTTTCTATGCATGGTTATACACAAAAGATATGAACTCATTTTGCCATATTTACAAATCAAACTTAACCACTGGTTTTCTGTTTCAAAGAGCATACCTTCGCTCTTGAACAGAACTTTCCAAACATGGTGTCGAACTTAGACTTATTCGAGACTGAGCCTGAGAGAGTTTTTCTCCAAGGGCAACCCTTGATCTACACTTTGACTCTCTATAACTTCAGACTGGTTGTTTGCCTGACTCAGACTCAGACTTATATTCTGACATTCTGTTGGATTTGTTTCTAGTAGATGGAGGATTTGCTACATAGAAACATAGGGCCCAAGTTTCGGGACGCGCCTAAAACGGCCTGTGCTGAAAACAGTGCCGGGACCTCTGCACATGTGCGCTACAGTGGGTGCGCATGTGCAGTAGCTCCAGGCGCCCAAAACTGTGTGGGAGGGGTCCGAAGCACGCAGCCCCTAGCCCTGGCTGAATGGCCTCACTGGGGCTGCGTGAATAATGCTCCTCCCATGCCCAGCTCCTGCTTCCTCCCGACCCGACCCGACCCCCGCTCCCCCTCCACCCCCCACCCAGCGACCCGACCTCCGCGACTCTCTCTCACCACCCCCCCCGGACCTCCGTGACCCCCCCCCCCCAAGATCCGACGCCACCTACCTGTAAATCGAGCCCGAGGTCTTGGGCCCGGCCGTTCAGCCTCCTTCTCTCCTTCCCCACCGCCCCCCCCCGTCTCCTTCCCTCCCTCCCTCCCTCTCTCCTTCCCTCCCTCCCTCCCTCTCTCCTTCCCTCCCCCCTCTCTCCTTCTCTCCCCCCCTCTCTCCTTCCCTCCCTCCTTCCTCTCTCCTTCCCTCCCTCCCTCCTCTCTCCTTCCCTTCCTCCCTCCTCTCTCCTCTCTCCCTCCCTCTCTCCATCCCTCTCTCCCTCCCTCCCTACATCCTCTCTCCTTCCCTCCCTCCCTACATCCTCTCTCCTTCTCCCCCCCCACTCCCCCTTCTCCCCCTCCCCCCACCCCCCCCTTCTCCCCCCCTCTCCCTTCACCCCCCACCTCCCTTCTTCTCCCCCCCACCCCCCTTCTCCCCCTCCCCTTCTCCCCCTCCCCCCCTTCTCCCCCCCCTTCTCCCCCTCCCCCTACCTTCTCCCCCTCCCCTGGCTGTCAGAAACACAGACACTGACAGACAGAGAGTGAGAGACACACACACACAGACAGACAGATAGAGACACTGACAGAGACACACTGGGGGGACTGTCCCAGCATGCTGTTGGAGGACTCCCGATGCTGCAGTCGGTAAGTAGAAAATGTTTTATTTATTGATTTTTGAAAAACATTTATTTTTTATTAATTTTTTTTGATTGATTTATTTGTTGATTTATTGATGTATTTATCATTTATTATTGATGATGGCTCTTTATTTGTAAAACTGAAGTATTTAATGTTTGTAAACTTCCCTTTAAACCCCCCCCCCTCTCCATTCCCTACGCCTAATTTGTAACCTACTCCTGATTTTCTAAAGTGGAGACAAGGTTTTTTCCAACGTACAAAAATCTTCACTTACTCCATTCTAAGTTAGTTTGGAGTAAGTTTTCACTGCTGAAACTTTGAAACCAGGCGTAAGTGGCCAGACACGCCCCCTTTTGAAAAAAAAATTCTGTTCCAAAGTGAAACTGTTCTAACTGACTAGAACTGGAGCAAACTAAAGGCCGAGAATTTGAATTTCTAAGATACTCCGTTCTACATCAGTTGCTCCAAAAAATCAGGAGCAACTGAGGCTGAAACTTGGGCCCATAGAAACATAGAAAATAGTTGCAGGAGTAGGCCATTCGGCCCTTCGAGCCTACACCACCATTCAATATGATCATGGCTGATCATGCAACTTCAGTACCCCGTTCCTGATTTCTCTCCATACCCCTTGATCCATTTAGCCGTAAGGGCCACATCTAACTCCCTTTTGAATATGTCTAACGAACTGGCCTCAACAACTTTCTGTGGTAGAGAATTCCATAGGTTCACAATTCTCTGAGTGAAGACGTTTCTCCTCATCACGGTTCTAAATGGCTTACCCCTTATCCTTAGACTGTGACCCCTGGTTCTGGACTTCCCCAACATCGGGAACATTCTTCCTGCATCTAACTTGTCCAATCACGTCAGAATGTTAAATGTTTCTATGAGATCCCCTCTCATTCTTCTACATTCCAGTGAATATATGCCTAGTCGATCCAGTCTTTCTTCATATGTCTGTCCTGCCATCCTAGGAATCAGTCCGGTGAACCTTCGCTGCACTCCCGCAATAGCAAGAATGCCCTTCCTCAGAATGGGAGACTAAAACTGTACACAATATTCAAGGTGTGGCCTCACCAAGGCCCTGTACAACTGCAGTAAGACCTCCCTGCTCCTATAGTCAATTCCTCTTGCTATGAAGGCCAACATGCCATTTGCCTTCGTCACCGCTTGCTGTACCTGCATGCCAACTTTCAATGACTGATGTACCATGATACCCAGGTCTCATTGCACCTCCCCTTTTCCTAATCTGTCACCATTCAGATAATATTCTGCCCTCCTGTTTTTGCCACCAAAGTAAATAACCTCACATTTGTCCACATTATACTGCATCTGCCATGCATTTGCCCACTCATCTAACCTGTCCAAGTCACCCTGCAGCCTCTTCGCATCCTCCGCACAGCTCACACTGCCACCCAGCTTAGAGTCATCTGCAAACTTGGAGATATTACATTCAATTCCTTCATCTAAATCATTAATGTATATTGTAAATAGCTGGCGTCCCAGCACTGAACCTTGCGGTACCCAACTAGTCACTGCCTGCCATTCTGAAAAGTACTCATTTATTCCTACTCTTTGCTTCCTGTCTGCCAACCAGTTCTCTATCCACGTCAATACATAGGCAGTCCCTCGAATCGAGGATGACTTACTTCCACGTCAAAAAGTTGACAGGTGTTTCAATGAGGGACCTATAATTCCAGTTCCGAACTTAATCTTGAAGGGTGGAAGATGCCTGTGCTTGGATTTTTTAACATGTGGTGACCGTTGCACACCAGCCACCACAAGGGCTTGACAGAGCTAGGTCTTGGTCCAGTAGCAAGGATTAACCAAGATGACTGGAGACCTGCTCTGCTGCATGCACTTCATGGAACTAGTGCGCACACATATCGCAGTGTGGGCTGGCCCGTGCTGCCTCTGGGCCCTCGCCTCTTCTGGGTCCCAAACTTGCGCCTCTCCTGGGCCCGATCACATGCCTCTACAATCTCTCGTCGCTCCTTCGCCCCGACCGCGCCGCTCCTGCAGTACCTGCCCACGCTTCAATCACCGACCTGGACATTGATGACGTCATTCTTTACTGCCGTTGCTCTATTGCTCCAGCACGTGTTGCTCCCTGGAGTGGTACGCTGCCACACTGCTCCTTCTGCTCCCCTGCCTGCTCCGATGGTGCTTGCACGCCGGGGGCCACGCAGACTGCTGGGCTAGGCTTCCACGCTACTCCTTTCACTCCCCAGCCTGCTCCGAGCACCACCTCAATACATTACTCTCAATACCATGTGCTTTAATTTTGCACACTAATCTCTTGTGTGGGACCTTGTCAAAAGCCTGTTGAAATCCAAATACACCACATCAACTGGTTCTCCCTTGTCCACTCTACTAGTTACATCCTCAAAAATTCTAGAATATTTGCCAAGCCATGATTTCCCTTTTGTAAATCCATGCTGACTTGGACCGATCCTATCACTGCTTTCCAAATGCACTGCTATTACATCTTTAATAGTAGCTACCCTCAAATCCATAGGAACTGATCCAGAGTCTATAGAATGTTGGAAAATGACCACCAATGCATCCAGTATTTCTAGGGCCACTTCCTTAAGTACTCTGGGATGCAGACTATCGGGCCCTGGTGATTTATCGGCCTTATATCCCATCAATTTCCTTAACACAATTTCCTGGCTAATAAGGATTTCCTTCAGTTCCTCCTTCTCGCTAGACCCTGGGTCCCCTAGCATTTCCGAAAGATTATTTGTGTTTTCCTTATTGAAGACAGAACCAAAGTAGTTATCCAATTGGTCTGCCATTTCTTTGTTCCCCATTATAAATTCACCTGATTCTGATTGCAAGAGACCTACATTTGTCTTCGCTAATCTTTTTCTCTTCACATATCTATAGAAGCTTTTGCAGTCAGTTTTTATGTTCTCTGCAAGCTTACTCTCATACTTTATTTCCCCCCTCCTAATTAAACCCTTTGTCCTCCTTTGCTGAATTCTAAGTTTCTCCTAGTCCTCAGGTTTGCTGCTTTTTCTGGCAAATTTATATGCCTCTTCCTTGGATTTAACACTATCCCTAATTTTCCTTGTTAGCCACAGTTGAGCCACCTTCCCCGTTTTATTTTTACTCCAGACAGGGATGTACAATTATTGAAGTTCATCCATGTGATCTTTAAATGTCTGCCATTGCCTATCCACCATCAACCCTTTAAGTATCATTCGCCAGTATATCCTAGCCAATTCACGTCTCATACCATCGAAGTTACCTTTCTTTCAGTTCAGGACCCTAGTCTCTGAATTAACTATGTCACTCTCCATTTTAATGAAGAATTCTACCATATTATGGTCACTCTTCCCCAAGGGCCTTCGCACAACAAGATTCCTAATTAGTCCTTTCTGATTACACATCACCCAGTCTAGGATGGCCAGCTCTCTAGTTGGTTCCTCGACATATTGGTCAAGCAAACCATCCCTTATACACTCCAGGAAATCCTCCTCAACCATACTGCTACCAGTTTGGTTAGCCCAATCTATATGTAGACTAAAGTCACCTATGATAACTGCTGTACCTTTATTGCACGCTTCCCTAATTTCCTGTTTGATGCCATCCCCAACCTCACTACTACAGTTTGGTGGTCTGTACACAACTCCCACTAGTGTTTTC
Source organism: Pristiophorus japonicus (assembly GCF_044704955.1). NCBI lineage: Eukaryota > Metazoa > Chordata > Chondrichthyes > Pristiophoridae > Pristiophorus > Pristiophorus japonicus. The sequence continues at coordinate 93,678,663 of NC_091978.1, read as the reverse complement.
GGCCCTTGGTGTTCTGCAGCTCTACCCATACAGATTCCACTTCATCCAAGCTAATGTCCTTCCTTACTATTGTGTTAATCTCCTCTTTAACCAGCAACGCTACCTCACCTCCTTTTCCTTTCTGTCTATCCTTCCTGAATATTGAATACCCCTGGATGTTGAATTCCCAGCCTTGGTCACCCTGGAGCCATGTCTCAGGAATCCCAATTACATCATATCCGTTAACAGCTGGCTATGCAGTTAATTCATCCACCTTATTACGAATACTCCTAGCATTGAGACACAGAGCCTTCAGGCTTGTTTTTTTAACACTCTTTATCATTTTAGAATTATGTTGTAATGTGGTCCTTTTTGATTCTTGCCTTTGATTTCTCTGCCCTCCACTTTTACTGATCTCCTTTCTATCTTTTGCTTCTGGCCCCATTTTACTTCTCTCTGTCTCCCTGCATGGATTCCCATCCCCCTGCCATCTTAGTTTAATCCCTCCCCAACAGCATTGGCACACACTCCCCTGAGGACATCGGTTCCAGTCCTGCCCAGATGCAGACCATCCCGTTTATGTTGGTCCCACCTCCCCCAGAATCAGTTCCAATGTCCTAGGAATTTGAATCCCTCCCTCTTGCACCATTCCTCAAGCCATGTATTCATTTTAACTCTGGTACTCTACTTGTAACAAGACTATCTGACTCATCAGAAATAATTGAATCATTCCAACTTTCAACTCCTTTCACATCTGTGGGTAAAATGTGATCAATGTGGACAAACCTAATCTTTCCATGACCAAATATCTTGACCAAATATGTGTGAGGGTCACATATCTCCGCTACTCTTCCTGGTAACCACTTTAACCATTTATGGTGATGGTTCTTCACTTAACCTTCTGAATAAATTTCACACTTCTCTCTCTTACTCTACCACTATCATGATTCTCTTTCTGTCTTAATTGTTTCTCTTCGACTGACTGTGCCAAGTTTGGCTTTAACAACGAGAACCTGGTTTGTGGCTGTCATTTGAGAAATAAATCTGCTGGTGTTCTACCAGTAGTTGTATGAGTATTATGATAACTATTTAGAAAATTTGCTCATTTGTGTTCCAATGACAACTGTCATTTCCTTGGATTTGGATCCAACATTTGCTTGATGAAGGCACATTTTACAATTTGTACTGTGCTCTCTGCTGCACCATTTGAAGTAGGTTGGTACGGTGGAACTTTGGTATGTTTCAAACCATTTCTGCTCATGAACTGTGCAAATTCTTCTGAACAAACTTGTGACCCATTATCAGAAACAATTTCTTCTGGGAGGCTATATCAAGAAAACAATCTTTGCAAATTTTCTGATGTTTTACTTGTTATTTTCCACATTGAAAGCACCACTACCCACTTTGAATGGCTATCAATCACAATGAACAATTGTTGTCCTTCTAGCTCAGCAAAATCTGCACATAACCGTTGCCACACCCTGGGATTCCATTTCCATAGCTGTAAAGGTACTGATGGTGGGTTCCTGCTTACTAATTGACATGCTGTACACTGACTGACAATATACTCTATGGGCTAGATTTTGCACTTTGTGCAGATTGCCCAAAAATGGGTGTTATTTCCGGTGTGGGCGATAAAAACAATCCAAAAGCTTCTCATTCATGATGGAACTCATCCAAGTGCCCTATTATTCCCATAGGCGTGGCAATCTGGACTCTTCAGTTCAGCCAATTGTGCTTGTAATTTCTCTTGTATTTTTAGTTGTGCTACTAAACAAAGAACCTCTTAACGTATCTCTGTTGTTTGGCTGGAACATCCATGAACATAAATTTCAGCTGGAGAATCCAGATATCCTATCTTCATCACCAATGTGATACATTCTTTACAACATCAAAAACACAATAACAAGATGGCTCTACAGGAACTTGTCATGTGACCTTGTTACATGATCCTTTTATTATATACATCAACAGTTGCATTACAAACAGTAGACCACTAGTTGGAGGAGTAGTGTACTAGGTAGAGCTCAGTATTACATACACCATAGAGATCATTTTCAAAACTATTCCTGCCCCACCAGTAGCTCAAACCAGAAATCCATGTATATAGTATATGTCAGACCAATTGAACAAGTACTTTGGTTCTGTCTTCACAAAGGAAGACACAAATAACCTTCCGGATGTACTAGGGGGCCGAGGGTGTAGTGAGAAGGAGTAACTGAAGGATATCCTTATTAGGCGGGAAATTGTGTTAGGGAAATTGACGGGATTGAAGGCCGATAAATCCCCAGGGCCTGATAGTCTACATCGCAGGGTACTTAAGGAAGTGGCCCTAGAAATAGTGGATGCATTGGTGATAATTTTCCAGCAGTCTATTGACTCTGAATCAGTTCCCATGGACTGGAGAGTTGCTAATGCAACACCACTTTTTAAAAAAGGAGGGAGAGAGAAAACGGATAATTATAGACCGGTTAGCCTGACATCAGTAGTGGGGAAAATGTTGGAATCAATCATTAAGGATGAAATAGCAGCGCATTTGGAAAGCAGTGATAGGATTGGTCCAAGTCAGCATGGATTTATGAAAGGGAAATCATGCTTGACAAATCTTCTGGAATTCTTTGAGGATGTAACGAGTAGAGTGGACAAGGGAGAACCAGTGGATGTGATGTATTTGGACTTTCAAAAGGCTTTTGACAAGGTCCCACACAAGAGATTGACGTGCAAAATCAAAGCACATGGTATTGGGGGTAACGTACTGACGTGGATAGAGAACTGGCTGGTAGACAGGAAGCAGAGAGTCATGATAAACGGGTTCTTTTCAGAATGGCAGGCAGTGACTAGTGGAGTGCCGCAGGGCTCGGTGCTGGGACCCCAGCTCTTTACAATATATATTAATGATTTAGATGATGGAATTGAGTGTAATATCTCCAAGTTTGCAGATGACACTAAACTTGGTGGCGGTGTGAGCTGTGAGGAGGATGCTAAGAGGCTGCAGAGTGACTTGGACAGGTTAGGCGAATGGGCAAATACATGGCAGATGCAGTACAATGTGGATAAATGTGAGGTTATCCACTTCGGTGGCAAAAACACGAAGGCAGAATATTATCTGAATGGCGGCAGATTAGGAAAAGGGTAGGTGCAACGGGACCTGGGTGTCATGGTTTATCAGTCCTTGAAAGTTGGCATGCAGGTACAACAGGCGGTGAAGAAGGCAAATGATATGTTGGCCTGCATAGCAAGGGGATTTGAGTATAGGAGCAGGGAAGTCTCACTGCAGTTGTACAGGGCCTTGGTGAGGCCCCACCTGGAATATTGTGTTCAGTTTTGGTCTCCTAATCTGAGGAAGGACGTTCTTGCTATTGAGGGAGTGCAGCGAAGGTTCACCAGACTCATTCCAGGGATGGCTGGACTGATATATGAGGAGAGACTGGATCAACTGGGCCTTTATACACTGGAGTTTAGAAGGATGAGAGGGGATCTCATAGAAACATATAAGGTTCTGACCGGACGGGACAGGTTAGATGTAGGAAGAATGTACCCGATGTTGGGGAAGTCCAGAACCAGGGGACACAGTCTTAGGATAAGGGGCAGGCCATTTAGGTCTGAGATGAGGAGAAACTTCTTCTCTCAGAGAATTGTGAACCTGTGGAATTCTCTGCCGCAGAGAGTTGTTGATGCCAGTTCATTGGATATATTCAAGAGGGAGTTAGATATGGCCCTTATAGCTAAAGGGATCAAGGGGTATGGAGAGAAAGCAGAAAAAGGGTACTGAGGGAATGATCAGTCATGATCTTATTGAATAGTGGTGCAGGCTCGAAGGGCCGAATGGCCTACTCCTGCACCTATTTTCTATGTTTCTATGTTTCTATGTCATTTTCTGAGCATGTTTATGCCCTTTTCGAGTCACACAACTTCTTGCAGATTGCTAACCAGCTCTACTAAATACAGGACATTGAGGTTCCATGCTCTGTGATGCACCACCACACATCTTGGTCACGATTTCACCAACAGTGGCAAGTCCGGTGTGGCCGGAGTTGATGGCATGTGGGGAATGCGCTCTCAACACAATCTACCCTTGATGGGGTTTGTTCAGCCAGCCCTGCGAGGTTCCCAACCAATTAACAGGAAGTGGGTCTGATGAAAAAATCTAATGACATGTCATCAACCGGTTTCCTTAAAGGGATCATTACCAATTTTCTTCTGATTGTTGTTCTGTCCGTGTTGTGCAGCATTTGAGGTGCATGTCAGCACCCAGGCGCTCCCATCACTCTCTCTAGAAGCTTATGGAGTGAGTCACAACAAGCAGGGAGGTCCTCTTCCCTTCCAATGGGTGGAAGAGACTCTGCAGGACACCATTCACCTGGTTGCACATTGCACAGTCAGACACAAGCAGGGATGTCGCAAACCTTTCAATGATCTCAGTGGATCACGAAATGTTACTGCAAAGCCACACTCAACCTCATCCTGCTGTGCCACTCATCACTCTGCATTCCCTACCCTTCTCCTGCACATCCTTACTCATACCAACTTACCTTGCACCTCCACCCATCCCTCTCTCTATCTACATTATCACTTCCCCATCTCACGAACAACCCCTCACACTCACCCTCATTCTTGTACAAACTAACAACACATAAGGGTAGGCACTTGGATGTTTTAGCCAATGTTCATGTAGTGTTTCTACTAATGTGTTGTAAAGCATTAAAATATTTATTTTGAAAACTTTGTTTTGTTGGACAGATTTGTATGTACTTTGGAAGTGGCTTAGTGAGTTGTCGTGAATGGTCAGACATAAGGGTACCCGCACAATGGTGATGAGTGCGATAGGAAAGGCTTGGGCATTGCAGGAATGCTTTATGGTTCTGGTGTAGGGTGGTGCTAACCTGCTGCATCATGTGGCAGCCAGGGTGTACAGGGTCAACCGAAGTAAATCTGACCATGGTGAGACCATTCCTAGCCTCCCGGGCAGCAATGTGGTCGCGTGCTGATGCTATGTGTCCTGTGCAGTATTAGATGATTATGGAGAAGTTTGGTTTTGTTGTTGGTGATGCTGGTGTGTTTAGTGATGTTGTTCTTGGGGCTGATCGTGGTGGGATTCTGAGGACCAAGGTGAAATGTTTTCAAGGGCACCGATGCTGCTGAAATAGATGGCAGGTGAAGTTGACAGAAGTGATTTGTCCATGATGAGAGAGGTTGCTCCAAGGAGGTGACAGTGGTTAGAGAGTTTGCTGCAAACACTTCCAAACTGCATAAAGCTCAAAAGTTTCTTCCAAATCCTGAAGGATTCCGCTTCTGATATTGGAACGTGAACGGCTGTGAAATGGTAGCTTTTATAAGAACATAAGAACATCAGAACATAAAAACATAAGAAATAGGAACAGGAGTAGGCCATTCAGCTCCTCGAGCGTGCTCTGCCATTCAATAAGATCATGGTTGATCTGATCATGGACTTAACTCCACTTTCCCGCCCCCTCCCCATAATCCCTTATCGTTTAAGAAACTGTCTATTTCTGTCTTAAATTTATTCAATGACCCAGCTTCCACAGCTCTCTGAGGCAGTGAATTCCACAGATTTACAATCCTCTGGGAGAAGAGATTTCTCCTCATCTCTGTTTTAAATGGGTGGCCCTTTATTCTAAGATCATACCCTCTAGTTCTAGTCTCCCCCATCAGTGGAAACATCCTATCTGCATCCACCTTGTCAAGCCCCCTCATAATCTAATACGTTTCGATAAGATCACCTCTCATTCTTCTGAATTCCAATGAGTAGAGGCCCAACCAACTCAACCTTTCCTCATAAGTCAATCCCGCATTCTCGGAATCAACCGAATGAATCTTCTCTGAACTGCCTCCAAAGCAAGTATATCCTTTTGTAAATATGGAAACCAAAACTGCACGCAGTATTCCAGGTGTGGCCTCAACAATATCTTGTATAGCTGTAGCAAGACTGCCCTGCTTTTTTCTCCATCCCTTTTGCAATAAAGGCCAAGATACCATTGGCCTTCCTGATCACCTGCATACTATCCTTTTGTGTTTCATGCACAAGTACCCACAGGTCCCGCTGTACTGCAGCATTTTGCAATCTTTCTCCATTTAAATAATAACTTGCTCTTTGATTTTTTTCTGCCAAAGTGCATGACCCTACACTTTCCAACATTATACTCCATCTGCCAAATTTTTGCCCACTCACTTAGCCTGTCCATGTCCTTTTGCAGATTTTTTGTGTCGGGTCTGCAATCCGCACTCAGACCCGACAGTTGAGAAACTGACACGGAGGCGGGTTCAGAGCAGGATCCCGTCCCGCTGTCAATCAGAGTCATTTTGACAGCGGACCCGCCTCCAAACCCGCACTCACAGGGTTGGTAAGATTCCGGGCATTGTCTTTGTGTTTTGATGAATTGTGGTCATGCCCATTAAAAAAGTCTTGCTAGTTATACATTCCCCAGTCTACTAAGACAGTCAGGGTTTGGTCCATAAAACAAATTTCATGATATTATTGTACACTCCACAGTTCAATTTATCAAATTTTACACTAGTTAAGTAATTAATTAACTGCTTGAGAAATATCTTTATTAGCTGATTTTTTTGTTATCCGCACATTCAATCACTTTCCATTTATAAATCATGAGCATCTGCCATTTTGTTAAAGGGGCATCAAAAAACTATTAAGAAGTCATTAACACTTTCCTAAAACAAAGAGGAAAACAGCTACCACTTTAGGTACTGATTATTTATCAGTTTGTGGATTTTTCTTCAATGTTTTCTATAGATTATTCAGTTTGTCAGACAAAAGCTTGAGCTATCACTGGCCTACTTTCGATTTCGTGATAGACACATTTCTTTATAGATATTATGAAATAATTATTAAATTAACTGGATGTTACCAGTGTGATTATGCATTTTGATTTTTATATGATGTCAGGAATATACTAACAGAATTAATTAAACACTAGCCCAGATAACAACAGAATTTCTTTCATAGCTATGGTAAAAAAAAGTATAAAATTCTGAAAGAGATTCCAGAGATTCATTGTTATTTACAGCAGCTGTGATCATTCCTGCAAAATTGAAAACATTGAGTTAAGCTACAATCGCACGATTCTTCCCATCAAATTAAATCCAGATGTTCGCCACAAGGAACTGTAAATGGGCTAGTTGTGTTTAGTGATGACAAATGATGTAAATCTCTTAAATTCCAATCCCAGTTGGCTAGATTCAACAAACATGGAACATTAAGCCAAGTCATTCACAAAGTAGGTGACAATAAATAATCGGAAAAACTAGGTTGTATTAAAAATTGGACAGAATAATAGAATGGAATTCGCAGAATGCCATGATATAGTGATTGAAACAAACACCTCCTTGCCAAAATGTAATTCTTTATATGCTGGAACATACAAGATTCACAATGGGGAAATAAGCACTGTTGAGGCTTTGTAATTGATGAGAAGTTGACTTTTAAAATCCATGGTATTAAAAAAAAGCTTCCAAAGCTTTGCCTACTGAATGCAGTCAAGCAGTGTGGCTGCAATACATATCCAGCTTGTCTACAGAACAGAAATGTCTTGGACATAATTACACACAGTGGGGTAGAGTTTCCATGTTGGGCACAATTGGAGATTCCTGTGCAAATTGCACCCAAATTTGTGCCTGTATTGAAACGTGTTTCTTTTCCCCATGTTTCCACTCAAACCAATTTGCATATCGCCGAACGCCGAAATCTACCATGAACCAGAGCAATCGGGTAGTGTTTTAAAATGTAATTTTTTTACAAAAATGTAATTTAAAAATATTCCTTGGATATATTTAAGAGTGCTAACTTGATAAAGTTCGATTAATAAAGCTGAGAGAATGGTTTAATCACAAAAAAATAAGCATTGTTAATCACAGTGTCAATCCAAACCCTGTGAGTAACCGATTTTAAATGACTGAAAATTAATTAAAAAAATATATACAGATCTATTTTCCAGTTTGATTGGCATACACTACTCAGTTCCTTATTAAATTTTAACAACATTTTCATTCAAAACGTTTCAAAAGGTACCTATCAGCGTCCTTGTGCAACTTAAGATCCAATTTAATTTTTGGAGCCTCTTCGAAGGCCTGCAAATGAGCTCAATTAGCGGAAATTCCCAATGGTGATGAATTCACCCTGGGGGTGTGCCCAGTTTTGTAGATGGGGCCAGCTTTTAGAGCAATATTTTTAAAACTAGCAGAAAAGATCGGGCAACTAAAGGTGCGTTGAATACAATTTGCGCTTAAAATTCCACGATCTTTTTTAAAACGGAGGTTGAAGGAACAGGTGGGTGGGGTGCCTGGGTTATCGTGCACTCCTTCTGCTGTCAATGCTTGGCTTCAGTTTGCTCTTGGCGAAGAGACTCGAGGTGTTCAGCGCCTTCCCGGATGCTTTTCCTCCACTTTGGGTGGTCTTGGGCCAGGGATTCCCAGGTGTCGGTGAGGATGTTACATGTTTCCATGGACATCGCTGGCAAGGCCAGCATTTATTGCCAATCCCCAATTGCCCTTGAGAAGGTGGTGGTGAGCTGCCTTCTTGAACTGTTGCAGTCTGTGTGATGAAGATACTCCCATAGTGCTGTTAGGGAGGGAGTTCCAGGATTTTGACCCAGTTACACTGAAAGAACGGAGATATATTTGCAAATCAGGATGGTGAGTGACTTGGAGGTGAACTTGCAGGTGATGGTGGTCCCATGCTCCTGCTGCCATTGTCTTTCTAGGTGTTAGAAGTCATGGGTTTGGGAGTGCTGCCGAAGAAGCCTTGACCAATTGCTGCAGTGCATCATGTAAACACTGAAGCCACTTTGGGCCAGTGGTGGAGGGAGTGAATGTTTAAGACAATAGAAACAATGCTGCAGGAAAATCAACATCGCTGCACTCAAAGATCCTGCTAAGAAAGCCCTATTCAGCCAGCGCCTTGCTACCAACCTGATGACTCCAAGTGACCCAGAGACGCAGAGTGTCCACAGTGCTTGGCCAACCCACGAGGCCTCCATAATTAGTACCTGCGAAGAGACACTCGGTCACTCGAACAGGAAACACCAAGACTGGTTCAACGAGAATGACCAGAAGATCCAGGAAGCTATTATGCCATAAGCGCTAGGCATTCTTGGACTGGAAGCAGCAACACAACTCGAGGGCAAAAAAGCAGGTCTACACACGTCTAAAGGCCGAGGTCCTACAGAAAACCTGTGACCTGAAGATCAGATGGGGGGTGGAGAAAGCTCAAGAAATCAAGCAGCTAGCCGACAACCACGACGGCGAGGATTCTTCAGTGCAATCAAGACAACCTATGGCCCAAGCACCCAAGTCCCTACCCACTACTGGCCAAGAATGGAAAGGTGCTCATCAAGGACAGAGAGGCAGTCATTGCCCGCTGGAAGGAGCACTTCGAGGATCTCCTCAACTGAGACTCTGTCTTCGACGTGAGTGTTCTCAACTCCATCCCACAGCATGTTACCCGCCACCACCACAGCACAACCCCAGCCCAGCATGAGGTGAAAAGGCCATCCTATAACTGAAGAACAACAAGTCATCAAGAGCAGATGGAATCCCTGCCTTCTTCCTGTGGCTGAAGAACTCCTCCCAGAGTTACAATGCGGATTCCACCCATTAAGGGGCACAATGGACATGATCTTCACGCGCGACAGATACAAGAGAAATGCAGGGAACAGCACCAACCCTTGTACATGGCCTTCTTCGACCTCATTAAGGCCATCGACACTGTCAACCATGAGGGATTATAGAGCGTCCTCCTCAGATCCGGCTGCCCTCCAAAGTTTATCACCATTCTCTGCCTGCTCCATGATGACATGCAAGCTGTGATTATGACCAATGGATCCACCATAGACCCATTCCACGTTGGACTGCAGTCAAGCAAGGCTGTGTCATCGCACCAACGTTCTTCTCGATCTTCCTTGCTGCAATGCTTCACCCTCGGCAAGCTCGCCGCTGGAGTGGAGCTAAATTACAGGACAAACAGGAATTTGTTCAACCTCCGCTGCCTCCAGATCAGATCCAAGGTCGTCACATCCTCCATCATCGAACTACAGTACACAGACCCGAAACATCCGGAAGACAAAGTATTGTGTTCCTAACACAGTTGAGGCTGCATACAGGGAGGTTAAAGGAACAGTGACCTCCGTCTTTAATAATACACTCCAGAGTGAGGAACAGTCCTTAGCGGCCAGCTTATATTCAGTGCTCCCAAGGGATGCTGGGATCCCTTGGGACTTCAGGGGATGAGCTCCCTGGTGGCGGAACATGGGAGTGCATGCTTTACAGATACACAACATCACTCCCCCCGCAAAGTCAAAGTGAAAACTATTTACAAGGTGAAGCGGTCGGGAGCCTTTCTTTCCCTGGTGGACTGCCTCGGTACAGATGTCTGTTCTGGCGTGTTGGCTGTGCCCTGCAGGGCTGCTGGGTGAGCCTGGCCTTACTGGGCTGTTGGGTGTGATGGGTTCGATTTCCTGGTCCGGCATGGTGTCGTTGATCCTTTGGGTGTGTGTTGTGGGCTCGAAAAAGGTGGTGTCTGCTGTGGGTTGTTCAGGGCAGCCTGTGAATCGCAGCCTCGTTTGGTCCAGGTGCTTTCTGCAAATCTGTCCATTGTCTAATTTGACTACAAACACCCTACTCCCTTCTTTAGCTATCACCCTGCCCACGATTCACTTGGGACCTTGTCCATAGTTTAGCACATACACAGGGTCATTCAGATCAATTTCCCGTGACACAGTGGCGCGACCATCGTTTACATTTTTTTGCTGCCGCCTGCTCTCTACCTGATCATGCAGGTTGGGGTGAACCAGCGAGTGTCTGGTTTTAAGTGTCCTTTTCATGAGTAGCTCAGCTGGGGGCACCCCTGTGAGCGAGTGGGGTCTCGTGCGGTAGTTGAGCAGTACTCGGGACAGGCGGGTTTGGAGTGAGCCTTCTGTGACTCGTGTAAGGCTCTGTTTGATGGTTTGTACTGCCCGCTCTGCCTGTCCATTGGAAGCTGGTTTAAACGGGGCCGAGGTGACATGTTTGATCCCATTGGGGATCATGAATTCTTTAAATTCGGCACTGATGAAACATGGCCCGTTGTCACTGACCAGTGTGTCAGGCAGGCCGTGGGTGGCAAACATGGCCCTCAGGCTTTCAATGGTGGCGGTGGCGGTGCTTCCCGACATTATTTCACATTCAATCCATTTTGAAAAAGCATCCACCACCACCAGGAACATTTTACCGAGAGGCACGCATAGTCGACATGGATCCTCGACCATGGTCTGGAGGGCCAGGACCACAAACTTAGTGGTGCCTCTCTGCGCGCGTTACTCAACTGAGCACATACGCTGCATTGCTGTACACAGAACTCTAAGTCAGAGTCGATACCGTGCCACCACACGTGGGATCTGGCTATCGCTTTCATCATTACTATACCCGGGTGTGTGCTGTGGAGATCCAAGATGAATGTCTCCCTGCCCTTTTTTGGTAGCACTACGCGGTTACCCCACAACAGGCAGTCTGTCTGAATGGACAGCTCATCCTTTCGCCGCTGGAACGGCTTGATTGGCTTTTGCATTTCAACGGGGATGCTGGCCCAACTCCCATGCAGTACACATTTTTTTTACTAGGGACAGCAGAGGATCTTGGCTGGTCCAAGTCCAATCTGGCGGGCCGTGACAGGTGATTTATCATTTTCAAACGCTTCCATGACCATCAACAAGTCTGCGGGCTGCGCCACCATCAACAAGTTTGCAGGCTGCACCATTTCCACCCCCGTGGTGGGCAATGGTAGCCGACTGAGAGCATCTGCACTGTTCTCGGTGCCTGGCCTGTGGCGGATGGTATAGTTATATGCTGATAGCGCGAGTGCCCACCTTTGTATGCGGGCTGAGACATTAGTATTTATCCTCTTGTTTTCAGCGAACAGTGATATGAGGGGCTTGTGATCGGTTTCCAGCTCAAATTTGAGGCCAAACAGGTAATGATGCATTTTCTTTACCCCAAACACACAGGCTAATGCCTCTTTCTCAATCATGCTGTAATCCCTCTCGGCCTTAGACACGCTCCTGGAGGCATAGGCGACAAGTTGCAACTTCCCCGCAACATTAGCTTGTTGTAATACACACCTGACTCCATACGACGACGCGTCACATGCTAGCACAAGTCTTTTACACAGGTTATACAATACAAGCAGCTTGTTGGAGCATAAAATGTTTCTGGTTTTCTCAAAAGCAATTACTTGTTCTTTTCCCCATACCCAGTTCTCACCTGTTAAGTCCTGACTCTAATGTACTGACTTACACGAGACACATACTGAAGTCAAGGTCACTCAGGACCTGTACCTTTAATTCCAGGTCTCAAGTGGTGCACTTGCCTGAGACCTCCCTTTATATACCTCAGTGGGACAGGTATGGAGTGTCTCCTGCAAGTGCATCCCTGGTGGTAAGGTATGCTTATTGTTACAGGTCATATCCAGTTACAGTCATGTGTAGCATGGTAAGATACAGTTATATACAGTAATGTGAGATACATGACATCACCCTCCCCCAAGGTCTTATTGCCTTTATAGATTCAGTCTCTCAGGTGGTCTGCACTCTCATGTGGAGCGTCTTAGTTGTGGTTCAGTTGTTTGCCTTGGTGCCTGTTTTTCGTTCGGTGTGATTGCTGGTATCTCGCCTGGGCTGTCTGTTTCGTTCGGTGTGATTGGTGGTATCTCGCCTGGGCTGTCTGTTGAGACTGCCCTTTCCTCAGGTTGTTCCACCTACCTGTCCACCAGATGTGGTGTGAGTTCCACATTGTAGTCTGCCTCTGGTTCTTCATCAGTGAATCTACTTTTTACTTGGTCTACATGCCTCCGGCAGGTTTGGCCAATTTCCATTTGTACAACCAGTACCCTGTTTCCCTCTTTGTCTGTTACAGTCCCTGCAAGCCATTTGGGACCCCGGGCATAGTTTAGCACAAACACTTTGTCCCCTATCTCATTCCACCTCCCCCTCGAATTTCAGTCATGGTACTCAGTTAGCTTTTGAAGTTTAGCATCAACAATTTCATGCTTGTCTGGGAGGATTAACGAGAGCCTGGTCTTTAAGGTTCGTTTCATCAATAGTTGCGCGGGGGGAACCCCAGTCAACGAATGCGGACGAGATCTGTATGCCAGCAGCAGTCGCGACAGGCGGCTCTGCAGCGTGGGACCTTGGATTCTGAGCATGCCTTGTTTAATGATCTGCACTGCTCGCTCTGCCTGGCCATTGGAGGCCGGCTTGAAAGGTGCTGTCTTAACGTGATTTATACCGTAGTCAACTATAAAATCCTGAAATTCTGCGCTGGTGAAGCACGGACCATTATCACTGACCAATATGTCAGGAATGCCGTGCATTGCAAACATGGTTCTAAGGCTCTCCACAGTGGTGGAGGTGGTGCTCGAGTTTAAAATGGTGCACTTGATCCATTTTGAAAATGCTTCAATGACTACGAGGAACATTTTGCCCATGAATTGGCCCGCATAGTCTACATGCACCCGCGACCACGGTTTGGTGGGCCAGGGCCAGGGACTTAGGGGGGCCTCCCTGGGGGCATTACTGAGTTGGGCACAAATGGTGCACCGACGGACACAGAGCTGCAAGTCCGCGTCAATGCCAGGCCACCTGACATGAGATCTGGCTATGGCCTTCATAAGGACATAAGAACATAAGAACATAAGAACATAAGAATTAGGAACAGGAGTAGGCCATCTAGCCCCTCGAGCCTGCTCTGCCATTCAACAAGATCATGGCTGAGCCGTGGACTCAGCTCCACTTACCCGCCCGCTCCCCATAACCCTTAATTCCCTTATTGGTTAAAAATCTATCGATCTGTGATTTGAATACATTCAATGAGCTAGCCTCAACTGCTTCCTTGGGCAGAGAATTCCACAGATTCACAACCCTCTGGGAGAAGAAATTCCTTCTCAACTCGGTTTTAAATTGGCTTCCCCATATTTTGAGGCTGTGCCCCCTAGTTCCAGTCTCCCCGACCAGTGGAAACAACCTCTCTGCCTCGACCTTGTCTATCCCTTTCATTATTTTAAATGTTTCTATAAGATCACCCCTCATAAGAGCTCGTGATGGAGCTCCCGGACAAACACCTTCCTGCCTTGTAAGGGCATAACTATTCGGCTGCCCCACATCAGGCAGTCTGCCTGTAGTGAGAGTTCATGCATGCGCCTATGGGAAGGTTTGACCTCCTCGGGGCAGGCATCGCGAGCCTCTGCCCAGTCACTGGTTAAACTGTATCTTTTAACTAGAGATAACGTGGGGTCGCTGGTCGTCCAGGCTCTGATTTGGCGAGTCGTCATGGGCGAACCTGTGAATTCAAAGGCATTGATTGCCATGACCATCTCACAGTCCTGTTCGTCGGACCCTTCTGTGGTCGGCAGGGGTAGCCTGCTAAGTGTGTCAGCACAGTTGTCTGAGCTTGGTCTGTGCCTTATCGTGTAGTCATAAGCCGCTAGCATGAGTGCCCACCGCTGAATGCGCACCGAGGTGTTGGCGTTGATTGCCTTGCACTCGGATAGTAGGGACGTGAGGGGTTTGTGGTCGGTTTCTCAAACAAACTTGGCCTGAAAAGGTATTGGTGCATCTTTTTGACACCATACACGCACGCGTGCGCCTCCTTCTCAACCATACCGTACCTGCGCTCCGCCCGCGAAAGTGACCTGGAGGCATAAGCAATGGGCTGCAATTCACCCGCATCATTGACGTGCTGTAAAACGCACCTGACCCCATATGCTGACGCATCACACGTAAGGACTAACTTTTTATCTGGGTCAAAAAAGGCTAAAACACTCTTGGAACATAGAAGGTTGCGTGCCTTATTGAAGGCGCGTTCTTGGGCTTCCCCCCAAAACCAATCGCACCCTTTTCTGAGTAGCACGTGGAGAGGCTCCAGCAGCATGCTCAAGTTCTGCATAAAGTTCCCAAAGTAATTGAGTAGCCCAAGAAAGGCGCGCAGTTCCGAGATGTTCCAGGGCCTGGGTGCCAGGTGAATTGCTTCGGTTTTGGATTCAGTTGGGCGGATTCCATCAGTGGCAATCCTTCTGCCCAAAAATTCAACCTCAGACGCGAGAAACAGACACGTGGATTTCTTAACTCTTAGGCCTACCCGATCCAATCGACTTAGTACTTCCTCAAGATTGCGGAGATGAGAGTCGGTGTCCCTGCCCGTGATAAGTATGTTGTCTTGAAACACAACCGTCCCCGGGTTGGACTTGAGCAGACTCTCCATGTTGCTCTGGAATATAGCAGCTGCCGACCTGATGCCGAATGGGCATCGATTGTACACAAAAAGGCCTCGATGTGTGTTGATGGTGGTGAGTAGCTTAGATTCTTCGGTCAGTTCTTGCATCATATACGCAGATGTGAGGTCAAGTTTCGAGAAAAGTTTTCCTCCAGCCTACGTGGCAAATAGGTCCTCTGCTCTGGGCAGCAGGTATTGGTCCTGTAGCGAGACTCTGTTTATGGTAGACTTGTAATCCCCACAGATTCGCATGGATCCATCAGGCTTCATGACGGGGATGATGGGGCTTGCCCAGACACTGAATTCCACGGGAGAAATTATGCCTTCCCGCAGAAGCCGGTCCAGTTCGTTTTCAATCTTTTCCCTCATCACATAAGGCACAGCTCTAGCCTTGTGATGGACTGGTCTGGCATTCTGTGTGATGTAAATTCTAACTTTAGCCCCTTTGAAGGTGCCCACACCTGGCTGAAAGAGATGTTCAAAACAGCTTCGAACTGTTGAGCAGGAGGTCCGTTCCTCTGAAGACATGGCATGAACATCATCCCATTTCCAATTAAGTTCTGCTAGCCAGCTTCTCCCCAACAGGGCTGGGAGATCCCCGGGAACAATCCACAGGGAAAGTCGGTGCACCATCCCTTGGTGTGTGACTGAGAGCATGGCGCTGCCAAGGACTGGGACGATTTCTTTAGTATAGGTCCTTAGTTTGGTGTCGATATTTGTGAATTTTGGTCTGTTGCTTTTGTGCGGCCACAGCTGTTCAAATTGTTCAACGCTTATGAGGGATTGACTGGCCCCCATGTCCAGTTCCATGTTGACGGGTATTCCGTTGAGTAGAACTCTCATCATAATTGGAGGCGTCTTGGTGTAAGAACAGTGGACATTGATCGTGTTAACCCGCTGTACCTCGGCGTCCTGTGCACTGTTTCAACCATCTTCTGGTCCGCTTTCCGACCCTTCCGATTCATATACCAGCTGAGCTGCTGTTTTTCTGCACATGCGAGCCAGATGCCCTGTGTAGTTGCAGTTTCTGCAAATGACATGCTGAAATTGACACACCCTGGTTGAGTGCCTTCCCCCACATCTCCAACACAGACTGTTTCCATTGTTTCCGAAGGATGAGCTGCGTCTGGCTGATCTCCCTTGAGCTTCTCTCAATCTGTTGTTGATTGCTCGCATTGTGGGTTGATGAGGTGTGATCGGCCGTTCATGTGGCCCTTGATTTTGATGGCTTCTGGCGCCACTGTCTGCCGTTGAAGGCCCGCTCTCCTGCCTTTGTCTGTGTGTGGGGGTAGCTGTTTGTTTCACAATGTGAACCCCTTGTTCCGATGCCTCGTTGGTTGTCGTACCCGAAGTATAGGTCAGCTTTGTTTCTTCTTCGCCTGCCAAGAACGTCTGTGCGACCAGTGCTGCTGCCTCTAGAGTCAAGTTCTTAGTCTCACTTGCCTGAGACCTCCCTTTATATACCTCAGTGGGACAGGTATGGAGTGTCTCCTGCAAGTGCATCACTGGTGGTAAGGTATGCTTATTGTTACAGGTCATATCCAGTTACAGTCATGTATAGCATGGTAAGATACAGTTATTTAGAGTAATGTGAGATACATGACATCACGTTGCGCAATAACATATGTAGGGCCTCTAAAAGGGTGCTTAACCCCAGTAGGAAATTACCAAAATAGTTGAGGAGTCCCAGGAACAACCGCAGCTCTGTGACGTTCTGTGGCCTGGGCGCGTTCCTGATAGCCTCTGTCTTGGTGTCTGTGGGCCGAATGCCATCTGCCACGATCTTTCTCCCCAAAAACTCCACTTCTGTTGCCATGAAGATGCATTTCGACCTCTTCAGCCGCAGCTCTACGCGATCCAGTCGCTGGAGGACCTCCTCCAGGTTTTGTAGGTGCACGGCGGTGTCCCGACCCATGGCCAATATATCGTCCTGAAAGATCACCGTGTGTGGTACCGACTTGAGTCGGCTCTCCATGTTTCTCTGGAAGATCGATCCAGCCGACCGAATTCCAAACGGGCATCTGTTGTAAATGAACAGTCCCTTGTGTGTGTTGATGCAGGTGAGGCCCTTCGAAGACTCCTCCAGCAGGTGAGGTCATGTAGGCCGAAGTCAGGTCGAGCTTGGTGAATGTCTTGCCTCCTGCCAGCGTCGCAAATAGATCATCTGCCTTATGTAACGGGTATTGGTCCTGTAGCGAGAAACGATTAATAGTTACTTTATAATCGCCGCAAACCCTGACCGTGCCATCACTTTTGAGTACTGGAACAATCAGGCTGGCCCATCTCATTGAATTCTACTGAGGAGATGATGCCCTCGCATTGCAGCCTGTCCAGCTCGATTTCCACTCTCTCCCTCATCATGTGAGGTACCGCTCACGCCTTGTGGTGAATGGGTCATGCCTCAGGGACCAAGTGGATCCGCACCTTCGCCCCGGAAAAGTTTCCAATGCCTGGCTCAAAAAGGGAAGGAAATTTGTTAAGAACCTGGGTACATGAGGTCTCATCGACATGTGATAGCGCTCGGATGTCATCCCAGTTCCAGCGGATTTTGCCCAGCCAGCTCCTTCCAAGCAGTGTGGGGCCATCGCCTGGGACAATCCAGAGTGGCAGTTCGTGCACCGTGCCCTCGTAGGTGACCTTGACCATGGCGCTGCCCAGGACAGTGATAAACTTTTGGTGTACGTTCTCAGTTTCCTGTGGATAGGGCTCAGGGCTGGTCTGAATGCCTTGTTGCACCAGAGTCTCTCAAACATCTTTGTACTCATGATGGATTGGCTAGCGCCTGTGTCAAGTTCCATGGCTATGGGTAAGCCATTCAATTTTACGTTTAGCATTATAGGTGGACATTTCATCGAAAATGTGTGCACCCTGTGTACTTCAGCATCTGCCTCCTCTCTCTGAGGCTCGAAATTGTTTTAATCCACCGTGGACCGATCTTCCTCTGGCACGTGGTGGTTAGCAGGTTTTGCAGAGCTTGCAGCTTGCTTGCAAGCTCGTTGGAGGTGCCCCATTGTTCCACAGCTCTTGCAAACATACTCTTTGACGTGGCATAAATAGGCTGAATGGAAGCCTCCACAATGCCAACAAGGTGTGAATTGCCTTGCATTCATCCTTTGTTGGGGACTCTGAGTCATCTGGGTCACCTGAGGCCTGCTGGCAGTTGCAGACTCGTGGGTTCTGCCCTGTACATTTCTGCTCGCAAACACAGTTCCAGTTAATTTATGAACATTGCTAGCACTTGTGTGCTGAGAGATTTGTTGGGTGTTATCCCTGGTGGACATAAACACCTGTGCTATCGCAGTGGCCTTACTGAGGGTCGGTGTCTCTACAGTCAGAAGTTTTCATAGGATGGTCTCATGGCCAATGCCCAGTACAAAAAAGTCTCTGAGCATTTGCTCCAGGTAGCCATCAAACTCACATCGTCCTGCAAGTCGTCTTAGCTTGGCGACGTAGCTCGCCATTTCCTGACCTTCAGATCGCTGGCACGTGTAGAACCGATACCTCGCCATCAAATCGCTCTCCCTTGGGTTAAGATGCTCCTGACCCAGTCTATACAGCTCCTCATTCCACCAAAGCTAGAAGATTCTTCATGAGTCTGTAGGTCGCTGCCCTGCAGACTGTGAGGAGGACCGCTCTCCTTTTTGCAGCGCTTCCTTCTCCGTCCAGCTCGTTGGCTACAAAGTATTGATCTAGCCGTTCGACATAGGCTTCCCAGTCCTCACCCTCCGAGAACTTCTCCAGGATGCCCACAGTTTGCTGCATCTTTGCGTTGGATTCGTATTCTCGTCGCCAGTTATTGTGTTCCTAACACAGATGAGGCTGTACACAGGGAGGTTAAAGTAACAGTGACCTCAGTCTTTAATAAGACACTCCAGAGTGAGGAACAGGCCTGAGGGACTGGCTTATATACAGTGCTCCCAAGGGATGCTGGGATTCCTTGGGACTTCAGGGGATGAGCTCTCTGGTGGCGGAACATGGGAGTGCATTCTTTACAGATACACAACACAAAGGTCCTCTCCCAACCTGCCCCTGCCTCACAGCACTGCCCTCCGGTTATCAAAATCCACGACGAGGCCTTGGACGTGGACCATTTTCCATATCTTGGAAGCCTACTGTCAACAAGGGCAGACATCGACAACAAGGTCCAGTACCGCCTTCAGTGTGCCAGTACAGCCTTCGGTCACCTGAGGAAGAGAGTGTTTGAAGACCAGAACCTCAAACCCGACACCAAGCTCATGATCTACACAGCAGTGGTAATACCCGCCCTCCTATATGGCTCAGAGACAAAGGCTATGTACAACAGGCACCTCAAAACACTAGTAAAGTACCACCAATGCTGCCTCCGCAAGATCCTGCAAATCCATTGGCAGAATAGGCACACCAACGTCAGTGTCCTCGCTCAGGCCAGTATCCCCAGCATCGAAGCACTGACCACACTCGATCAGCTTCACTGGATGGGCCACATCACCTGCATACCTGACACGAGACTCACAAAACTCAGAGCTCCGACATGGCAAGCGAGCCCCAGGTGGGCAGAAAAACACTTCAAGGACACCCTCAAAGCCTCTTTGAAAAAATGTAACATCCCCACTGACACCTGGGAATCCCTGGCCCAAGACCACCCAAAGTGGAGGAAAAGCATCTGGGAAGGCGCTGAACACCTCGAGTCTCTTCGCCAAGAACAAACTGAAGCCAAGCGTCAACAGCGGAAGGAGCGCGCGGCAACCCAGGCCCTCCACCCACCTGTCCCTCCAACCTCCGTTTGCCCCACCTGTGACAGAGAATGTAAGTCCTGCATTGGACTCTTCAGTCACCTGAGCACTCATTTCTAGTGTGGAAGCAAGTCATTCTCGACTCCGAGGGACTGCCTATGATGATGCTGAATGTTTAATGTGATGGATGGGGTGCTGATCAAGCGGGCTACTTTGTCCTGGATGGTGTCCAGCTGCATGTGTGTTGTTGAAGTTGCACTCACCCAGGCAATTGAGGGTATTCCACCACACTCCTGACTTGTGCCCTGTAGCTTGTAGAAAGGCTTTGTGTAATCAGGGGGTGACTCAATCGCCACAGAATACCCAACCTCTGACCTGCTCTTGTATCCACAGTACTTATGTGGTCGGTCCAGTTCAATTTCTGGTCAATGGTGAATCCCAGGATATTGATGCTGGGATTTTCGACAATGATAATGCCATTGCTAGACTCTCTCTTGTTGGAGTTGATCATTTTCTAGTACTTGTGTGGCATAAATGGTATTTGTCACTTATCAGCCCAAGCCTCGACTTTATCCAGGTATTGCTGCAAATGAGCACAGACTGTTTCATTATCTGAGAAATTATGTGATATGTCCTTACTACACAGGATAAATGCACACGAAGCCCATACTTGAGAGAAGGTCATTCTGTGACCAGTTACCTTTATTACCAAGACCTCAAGTGATGAAGGTGGGTGGAGCTTCCCCTTTTATACCTGAAAGTCCAGGTTAGGAGTGTCTCCCACAAGTTCACCCCGTTGTGGTCAATGTTCTCAAGGTGTACAACTTAGGTCAGCTTATACATGGGTTACAATGATAGTTGAATACATGACATCACCTCCCCACCCCCGCACCAAAGTCTTATTGGAATCACAGGTTAAGTCTCTCTGGTGGTTTACGCTCCCTTGTAGAGCGCCTGAGTTTGTGCTCCGGTTATTGGGCGCTGGCCTGAGTGTCTGCTGTTTGCGGTGCCTCAGGCCTGTCTGGACTGCCCACAATGACTGGGCTCTCCTCCACTTAATTCCGGTGTTCAGTCACCTGTGGTGGAGTAAACTCTTTGTCGTGTTCTTCCTCTGCTTCTTCTATGAGGTTGCTGAACCTCCTTTTAGTTTGATCCACGTGTTTGCGGCAGATTTGTCCATTGGTAAGTTCAACTACCAAAACCCTATTCCCCTCTTTGGCAATCACAGTGCCTGCAAGCCATTTGGGCCCTGCAGCGTAATTAAGGACAAAAACAGGGTCATTGACATCAATACATCGTGCCCTCGCATTCCTGTCATGGTAGTCACACTGTGACTGACGCCTGCTCTCAACAATTTCTTTCATAGTAGGGTGTATAAGGGATAACCTGGTTTTGAGCGTCCTTTTCATTAGCAGCTCTACGGGTGGAACCCCTGTGAGCGAGTGTGGTCGGGATCTATTGGCCAACAGGAGGCGTGATAAGCGGCTCTGTAAGGAACCCCCTTGGATTCTGAGCATCCCCTCTTTGATTATCTGCACTGCTCATTCCGCCTGGCCGTTTGAGGCCGGCTTGAACGGTGCCGTTCTGACATGGTTGATTCCATTGCCTGCCATGAAGTCCTGGAATTCAGTGCTTGTGAAGCACGGGTCATTGTCGCTGACCATGGGCGGCGAACATTGCCCGTAGACTTTCTACCGTGGTAGAGGATGTGCTTGAATTTAAAATGGCACACTCAATCCATTTGGAGTAGGCGTCTAATACAACCAAAAACATCTTTTCCATGAAAGGACCTGCGTTGTCCACATGGATGTGTGACCATGGCTTGGCGGATCAGGACCAGGGGCTAAGGGGGGCTTCCCTGGGTGCGTTGCCCAGCTGAGCACACGTGTTGCACCTGCGAACACAAAGTTCCAGGTCTGCATCTATCCCTGGCCATCAAATGTGTGACCTGGCAATTGCCTTCATCATGACAATGCCCGGATGCTCATTGTGAAGTTCTCTGATAAACACCTCTCTGCCCCTCTGGGGCATGACTACTCGGTTTCCCCACAGTAGGCAATCGGCCTGAATCGAGAGTTCATCCTTGCGCCTATGAAACGGTTTAAATTCCTCAGGGCATGCCCCTTAGGTGGCTGCTCAGTCCCCATTCAGGACACATTTCTTAACTAAAGACAGTAGCGGGTCTTTATTTGTTCAGACTTTAATCTGACGGGCTGTCACAAGTGAGCCTTCGCTTTCGAAAGCTTCAACAGCCATGACCATCTCAGCATCATGCTCAGTTGCCCCTCAGTGGTGGCTAGTGGGAGTCTGCTGAGTGCATCGGTGCAGTTTTCAGTGCCCGGTCTGTGCCGAATTGTGTAGTCATAGGCGGCTAATGTAAGTGCCCACCTCTGTATGCGGGCCGATGCATTCGCATTGATGGCCTTGTTGTCGGCCAAAAGGTACGTTAGGGATTTGTGATCTGTCTCCAGCTCAAATTTCCTGCGAAACAGGTACTGGTGCATTTTTCTTACTGCATATACACATGCTAGTGCTTCCTTTTCTACCATCCCGTAGCCCCTTTCTGCCTGGGACAGAGTTCTGGAGGCATAAGCTACCGGCTGTAACTGACCATTGGCATTCACATGCTACAACATACACCCGACCCCATAGGATGACGCATCGCACATTAGAACAAGTTTCTTACACAGGTCATATAACGTTAACAGTTTGTTGGAGCATTACAAGTTGCGTGCGCTATCAAATGCCTTTTCCTGGCTGTCTCTCCAGACCCAATCGCGACCTTTGCGTAGGAGCACGTGTAGCGGCTCTAACAGCGTGCTCAATTTGGGAAGAAAGTTACTAAAATAGTTCAGGAGCCCCAGGAACGAACACAGCTCCGATGTGTTACGGGGTCTGCGTGCTCTCTGGATCGCTTCCATTTTGGACGCAGTGGGTCTGATCCCGTCTGCTGCTACCCTCCTCCCCAGGAACTCTACCTCTGGAGCTAAGAAGACGCACTTCGCCTTTTTCAGTCGCAGCCCTACCCAGTCCAGTCTGCGTAGCACCTCCTCCAGGTTGTGAAGGTGTTCTTCAGTATCATAACCTGTGATGAGGATGTCATCTTGAAAAACCACCGTCATTGGAATCGACTTGAGGAGGCTTTCCATATTTCGCTGAAAGATCGCGGCGGCCGAACAAATCCCGAACGGACATCTGTTATACTCAAACAACCCCTTGTGTGTCGTGATGGTGGTCAGCTTCTTCGACTCACTTGCCAGCTCCTGGTTCACGTAAGCTGAGGCCAGGTGCAATTTTGAAAAAAGTTTGCCACCGGATAGCGTCGCAAAGAGGTCCTCCGCTCTCGGTAGCAGGTACTGGTCTTGGAGTGACACCTGATTGATGGTGGCCTTGACCGACCCATCCGCCTTGAGCAGCAGCATGATCGGGCTTGCCCAGTCACTGAATTCGACTGGTGAGATGATGCCTTCCCTCAGCAGGCGGTCCAATTCGCATTCTATCTTTTCCCGCATCACGGACGGCACTGCTCTGGCCTTGTGGTGTACTGGCCTGGCGTCCGGGTTTATGTGAATCACTACCTTGGTCCCCATGAAAGTGCCGATGCTGGGTTGAGGATAATGAGTCAAATTTGTCCAGGATCTGTGAGCATGATACTCGCTCCACAGAAGAAATTGCATTGGCATCGCCCCATTTCCAGTTCATGACAGCAAGCCAACTCCTCCCCAGTAGTGCAGGACCGTCCCCCGGGACAATCCAGAGTGGCAACCTGTTCTCCGAATCTTTGTGGGTCACGACTACCGTGGCGCTGCTGAGCACCGGAATGATCTCCTTTGTATATGTCCATAGCTGTGCATCAATCGGCAATAATTTTGGCCACGTGGCCTTGGACACCCACAACCTTTCGAACTGTTTGATACTCATCAGGGACTGGCTGGCCCCCATGCCTAGCTCCATTAATACTGGGATGCCATTGAGGAGCACTTTCATCATTATTGGTGGCGTCCTGGTATATGAACTGTATATGTGCTTCACATGAACTCGCTGAACTTCAGCTTCCAGCGATTTTCCCCAGTGTTCATTTGGCCTCGTAGGGCTTACATCAGGCCCGTCTTCCTCGTACATCAACCTGGCTGCAGGCTTCCTGCACATACGGGCCAAGTGACCGCTGACGTTGCAGTTTCTGCAGGTATATTGCTGATACCTGAAAGCTCTGGCTGAGTGTTTGCCTCCACACACCCAGCATGAGCTGGAGGCCCCGTTGTTGGAAACAAAAGGTCCATTACCAGTCGATCGTCTCTGACTGTCTCTGCAACTGTCCTTAAGCGCACCATTAATAGGTGTTGATGGCACCATTACTGGCCGCATTGTCCATTGCGATGGCATGAATCACCATTCAGCTAGCCATTGTCTCTGTTGAATTCCCCCTTTGGGTTCACCTACATGCTGGGGCATGTCTGATTGCCCTTGTCTACCGAGAGAATTGTGTGCCGCGTTAACAATGTTGACTCCGTGATCATTTGCCACATTTGAGCCAAGATTTTTGTCATTCATCATTCTGGTCTCTTCCTCCCCGAGATAAATGTCTGAGCTATCAGAGCCGCCGCTTCCAAGGTCAAGTCTTTGGTCTCAATCAGTTTCCTGAAAACCCCAGCGTGCCCGATGCCCTCAATAAAAAAGTCTCAAGCATCTCTGCTCTGCATGCATCTGTGAACTTACATAAGTTCGGCAGTCGCCGGAGATCTGCTACAAAGTCAGGAACGCTTAGCCCTTCTCGCCGCTGGTGTGTGTAAAACCAGTGTCTCGCCATGTGCACGCTGCTCGCCGGTTTAAGGTGTTCACCGATCAAATTACTGAGCTCTTCAGGAGATGAGCTCTGCGTTTGTCGGCCGAATCCTGTCCCAACCATTCCTTAGTGACAAAACTTTGCTGTAGTCTCTCAATAAAGTTGTCCCAATCATCACCAACACAGTACCTCTCTTCTGTGCTGTTAGTGGCCATGCTCGCGTAGTTTAAATCCCAGTTTCTTGTCGCCAATGATATGTCCTTACTATACAGTATAAATGCACAGGAGGCCCATACTTGAGAGAAGGTCACTCTGTGACCAGTTACCTTTATTACCAAGACCTCAAGTGATGAAGGTGGGTGGAGCTTCCCCTTTTATACCTGAAAGTCCAGGTTAGGAGTAGCTCCCACAAGTTCACCCCCTTGTGGTCAATGTTCTCAAGGTGCACAACTTAGGTCAGCTTATACATGGGTTACAATGATAGTTGAATACATGACATTGTGAATGGAGCTGAATACTGTGCAATCATCAGCGAGCATCCCCTCTACACACCTTATGATGGAGGGAAGGTCATATATGAAGTAGCTGAAGATTTTTAGGCCTAGGACCCTGCCCTGAGCGATGTCCTTGGGTTGAGATGATTGGCCTCCAACACCCACAACCATCCTCCTTTGTGCTAGTTATGACTCCAGCCAGTGGAGAGTTTTCCTCCTGATTTCAATTGACTTCAGTTTTACTCGGGCTCCTTGATGCGATACTCGGTCAAATGCTGCCTTGATGTTAAGGGCAGTCACTCTGGAATTCACCTGTTGTGTCCATGTTTGGACCAAGGCTGTAATGAGGTCTGAAGCCAAGTGGTCCTAGTGAACCCAAACTGAGCATCAGTGAACAGGTTATTGGTGAGTAAGTGTCGCTTGATAGCACTGTCGACGACACCTTCCATCACTTTACTGATGATTGAGAGTAGACTGATGGGGTGGTAATTGGCCGGATTGGATTTGTCCTGCTTTTTTTGGACAGGACGGCCTAAATATTGATTAATACTTGAAACCTGCCGGTAACATTGGTGGCCAAGGATAATGGCCGTCGGCCGAGAGAGCGCAGGTAGTACCAACATTTTGCTGCTGCCTGCTCATTAATATCAGCGTGGCAGTGATTTTCTTGTGTAATATGCTCTTTGCAGCAATAATCTCAGAAGGAAGCCAAAGTTCACCTCTGTCTCCCATTCGCAGTGTAGGGGAACGGGGAAGAGAGGAGTGACCCGAACAGTTGCTATACGTGCTCCAAAAATATTAGCTGCCACCCGATGTTTGTGGATTTTTTGATCGTTTATGAAATGAAAGCACCTGCATTCACTGTAACATTAATCTTTCCCCAATGTTTACTCTTGAAAGTGTATAAATGTATGGATTGTTCGGCGGTGGCGTTCTGGTGACACTATCATAAAGATAAAAGGGATCTTCAGAGATCATCTTCAATCATTGCAATGGAGTTCACCCATTGATTTTCTAACCGGCAAACACTGTAGGCGTCCTAGAAATGCAAACTCCCCTCCTCCCCAACCCCTCCTCACTCCCACCTCCCCCACTCCCCTCTCCACCCCCACCCCCTCCTCACCCCCACTCCCCTCTCCCCCCTCATCTCCCCCCACCACCATCCTCCCGCCAGGAGACGTTTGAATTTCCAGCATCATCTGAGACGTTTTCCACTTGTCAGCCACCACCCTCGTAAGTCCTGTCGTTAACTGCAAAATGGATGAGCTGGCATCAACTCAGCATTGCACACCAATTGACGTCACACTCCAACTCATTAAAATACTTTCACCAGCATTTATTGCCAATCCGCAATTGCCCCTGCTGGCGGAAGAGCGCTGGCTGCTGTTTTCTTCACCATTTCATGGCGGTAATGGATGAAGCAAACCACCCGAACTTCTAGGCCCACATACCTGGGCAATGTTCCACTTTGTCAGGTAGATGCTAGTGTTGTAGCTGTACTGGAACAGCTTGGCTAGAGGTGCGGCTAGTTCTGGAGCACAAGTCTTCAGCACGACAGCCGGGATGTTGTCAGGGCCCATAACCCTTGTTCTATCCAGTGCGCTCAGCCATTTCTTGAATTTATAAGTATTAGATTTTTTAATAGTACTAAGGTGGGTTTGAGATATGTGCCAGTTGGTGTGTCATCCAATAAAATTGTTGAATTTAATAATGAGATGCAGGAGTAAGCAGAATAACTCCTGAATGTTTCTAAGTAACCTCAAAAGGTAATCTGAATAATGATAAAGTTTATATGTTGTCACTTACTTCAATCAAATTTTAAACACAGCTGTTAGAGACAGTGACAGACTGAATTTTAGACAGAAAGTGACTTAAATTGCTCCAATTTAGGTAAAAACACACATTTTGCCCAATTACAGGACTTTGTGTTTTAGTTCCTGTTATTTTCTCTATTCTGCTGTGCTCCTCTGCTATCATAGCATATGGCAGATGAGCAGATGTTGTTCGCGCCTGCAGCCATGGTAACAAAGATATGTGTATTTTTTTTGTAATATATAGCTGGGTATTAAATCGCATGTGCCCCATTTCTGGTGATCTCACGGACTCTGTATGGTTTCCATCAGACCCAATGATGTGCCTTTGGTTCTTGGAGGCATTTTTATGTAAGTTTTTAATTTCTCTTTTTGGAGAAAATAAATTTGAAAAATAGCTTCAGATGGTATAAAAGAAACTGTGCAAAAGGAAGCGATTGTAATGAAGACAGATGTTTTATGTCTTTGATTCTGGTGGTTGCTGGGAGCACAAAAAGATTGGAAGCAATTATTCTAGTGAAACAAGGATTCTCTCAAAGTCTAATGCCCTATTCTGCAGCTTGGATTAGCTCCTGATGATTAATTTATTATTTGACCGAGCTGTGCAAGGGGCAGAGTTCCAAAATTATCAGGAAAAGGCAGGAGAAGCAAAAAAATAATGCTTTTCTGCTGGTCCACAAACCCCCTGCCCCATGACGGAATAGTAAGGTGGTGCTCTGCCACAGGACGTTTTACTATGTTAGAGGTGCTACATAAATGCAAGTTGTTGTTGTTGCTCTGGAATTCCAACGTGGCCTCAGGCTGACATCCCAGTCCTATTATGCAAATAACCTCATCCTCATGGTTTGGGTTGGGTCCAGGACCAGGGCAGACAGGCAGGTGGAAGTCCCGCCCTGCCACATTTGAAGTGGCAGATCAAGGCACCAAGATTTTCTGGTTTAAGTTTAAGTTTAAGATCGCCATCAAAAGAATGAAGATTAGGAGACATTTTTGCACAGAAGGTTGTATGGACTTGGAATGATTTACCAGAAACAGCAGTGAAAGCAGAATCGATGACAGCTATTAAAAGTAAAGTGAAAAAAACATTTGAAAACAAACACTGAAAATGGTATGGAGAAAGGAAACAGAAATAGCACTGTGTGGACAGCTCCTTCAGAGAGCTGGCACAGGCATGATTGACCAACTGAGCTCCCTCTGCACTGCAAAACATTATGATTGTATGATCCAGTTCACTAGTCTGCATGGCTTTGGACTTTACTGAGCACGGAGACTTCCAAACAGGGCTTTAATATTCCATCGCAAGGCAGATTTAGAGGCTGATAATATGGTCCTGGTGCAATGGCTCCTGGAATCATGGTGTTCTGAATTGCTGAGGGAGTACTGAGGTAATGGGACTAGATTATTGGGCACCACTAGCTGTTAAAGGCTCCGCTGGTTGTTTTTAATGAAGTGTTTCTGACTTTTTGTTTACGCAAAAGTTCCACTTCACTGATTAGACATTGGAAGCCATGTGACAGTAGGTCCTGCAAAAAAAGGTTGTCCTATGTGGAGTGGAGAGCCATCCAGCAATGTAAGCCCTTCATTTATTAAATCTGGCTTCCCTTGAGGCATCCATTTCAAATGGATGTTGGTGTCTGTCGTGCTCCAGTTGCATTACGTTTTTTACCTCATTTACATAGAATTGGGGGCCTTAATGAACTATGCACATAGATGGTGCACAGGCATGAGGTGCAGAAAATGCTTATATCCTACACTACAGGATCCTGTCCATGTGTATATGCATGTATCAATCTGTGTGACAGTGTGTGTACATGAATGTGGATGTGTGTGATTTTCAGTCTGTGTGGATGTGTGCAGAGATTTTTCTGAGGCTTCTGTATATGTTTGTGTGTATTGATGTGAGTATGTGTATGTATATGTTTATATGTGTATGTCACCCTGGTTAACCCTTGCCACTGGATAAAGGCCTAGCTCTGTCAAGCCCGTGTGGTGGCTGATGTGCAACGGTCACCACACATTAAAAAAATTCACGAACAGGCATCTTCCACTCCTGGAGTTCAGGTCCTTCATTGAAACATCGCAAACTCATCCCTTTTGGTGTGGAAGCAAGTCATCCCCGTTCGAGGGACTGCCTATGATGATGATTGTTGAGTCCTTAACTCTTAAACATAATCACACGAGGCACGTACTGCAGACACAGTCACTCTGTGACCTTCACTTTATTACGGGGACCAAGAAGTGCTGGCCCTGCGAGGGACCTCCCCTTATATACCTGAATCTCCAGGTAAGGAGTGTCTCCCACAAGTACACCCCCTGTGGTCAAGGTGTGCATTTCTAGTAAGTATGTACAGTATGTAGTAGTTACATGAGGGTTACAATTGTATAAGGTTTACAGTAGTATGCTGGTTATATATATGACATCACCTCCACCCTCACGTCTTTTTGACTCAAAGGTTAAGTCTTTCAGGTGGTCGATGCTCTCTCGTGGATCGCCGCAGTTGAGGCTCTGGTGACTGAGCCTTGGCTTGCGTTTCTGTCACCTGAGGTGATTCCGGCCTGTCCGGGCTGGCCGCAGGGACTGTGCATGCTGGTGATTGTCCTCATTGCTCGTCCACTGTCAGTGGTGTGGTTGATATCTCAGGATCTTCTTCATGTTCATCGGTGTCTATGCTGAACCTTTTTACTTGGTCCAAGTGTTTGCGGCATATCTGCCCATTATTGAGTCTGACCACTATGACCCTGTTTCCCTCTTTACCAATTACGATGCCCTCCAGGCGCTTGGGTCCCAATGCATGGTTCAGTACAAATACCGGATCATTCATTTCTATACACCTCTCCCTTGAGTTACAATCGTGGCACTCAGTTTGGGACTGGCGCTTGCCCTCAACAATGTCTGCCAGGGTTGGGTGGATGAGGGACAGCCGCGTTTTGAACGTACGTTTCATGAGGAGTTCCGCTGGCAGAACTCCCGTGAGCGAGTGCGGGCGGGACCTATAGGCCAGCAGGAGGCACGATAGGCGGTACTGCAGAGAGGGTCCTTGGATGCAGAGCATGCCTTGCTTTATGACTTGGACTGCACGTTCCGCCTGGCCATTGGAAGCCGGCTTGAACGGCGCCATCCGGACATGTTTGATGCTATTACCCGACATAAACTCCTGGAATTCATGGCTGGTGAAACACGGGCCATTGTCGCTGACCAGAATGTCCGGTAAGCCGTGGGTCGCGAAAACCGTGCACAGGCGCTCCACGGTGATGGATGTCGTGCACGAGTTTAATATGATGCACTCAATCCATTTCAAGTATGCATCGACAATTATCAAGAACATTTTACCCATGAACGGGCCCGCATAGTCTACGTGAATACGTGACCATGGCTTGGTGGGCCAGGGCCACGGGCTGAGCGGGGCCTCCATGGGGGCGTTGCCCAGCTGGGCACATGTCGTGCACCTGCGAACCCAGTGTTCCAGGTCTGAGTCAATCCCCGGCCACCATACAAGTGACCGGGCAATGGCCTTCATAAGCACGATGCCAGGGTGCTCACTATGGAGTTCTCTGATGAATGCTTCCCTCCCCTTCTGGGGCATGACCACTCGGCTGCCCCATAGCAGGCAGTCGGCTTGGATGGAGAGATCATCCATCCGTCTCTGAAACGGTCTGACCTCCTTGGGGCACACCCCATGCGTTGGCGCCCAATCCCCCGTCAGGACACATTTCTTTATCATGGATAGGAGGGGATCCCTTTTGGTCCAGAGTTTGATCTGGTGGGCTGTGATGGGGGAGCCTGCGGTGTCAAAAGCCTCAACGGCCATGACCATCTCAGCGTTTTGCTCCACCGCCCCCTCGGTGGTGGCCAGGGGAAGCCTGCTGAGCACGTCAGCACAGTTTTCAGTGCCTGGCCGGTGCCGTATGGTGTAGTCATACGCAGCCAGAGTGAGAGCCCATCGCTGTATGCGAGCTGACGCATTTGCATTGACCGCCTTGCTGTCGGACAACAGAGAAGTTAACGGCTTGTGATCTGTTTCTAATTCAAACGGTCTGCCAAAAAGGTATTGGTGCATTTTTTTCACACCATAAACGCAAGCGAGTGCTTCTTTTTCGACCATGCCGTACCCACGCTCTGCCTGGGAGAGCGACCTGGAGGCATAAGCCACTGGTTGGAGTTGTCCGTCTCCATTACCCTGCTGCAACACACACCCAACCCCATATGATGATGCGTCGCATGTTAAAACTAGTTTTTTTACAGGGGTCATACAACGTTAACAGTTTGTTAAACAAAGCAGGTTCCACGCACTGTTGAAAGCCCGTTCTTGACAGTCCCCCCAAAACCATTCGCAACCCTTACGCAGGAGCACGTGTAACGGCTCCAACAATGTGCTTAAGTTGGGCAGGAAGTTCCTGAAATAGTTCAAAAGTCCCAGGAACGATCGCAACTCCGGATCCCGTCTGCGGCAACCCTCCTGCCCAAAAACTCGACCTCTGGAGCCAAAAACACACACTTGGCCTTCTTCAGCCGCAGGCCTACCCGGTCCAGTCGGCGTAGCACCTCCACCAGGTTGTGGAGGTGTTCCTCGGTGTCTCAACCCGTTATTAGGATGTCGTCCTGGAATACGATTGTGCCGGGAATGGATTTCAGCAAGTTTTCCATGTTTCTCTGAAAGATGGCGGCCATTGAACGGATGCGAAAAGGACACCTGTTGTAGATGAATAAACCCTTGTGCGTCGTGATGGTGGTCAGAAGCTTGGATTCCTCAGCCAGTTCCAGAGTTATGTTAGGCCGAAGTGAGGTCCAATTTAGTGAACAGCTTGCCACCTGCCAACATGGCAAAAAGGTCCTCCGCCCTCGAGAGCGGGTATTGTCCTGCAGGGACACCCGGATGATGGTGGCTTTGTAGTCACCGCAGATCCTAACCGAGCCGTCCGCTTTAAGGACAGGAACAATGGGACTTGCCCAGTCACTGAATTCAACGGGCGAAATTATGCCCTCTCCGAGCAGCCTGTCCAGTTCACTCTCTATTTTCTCACGCATCATGTACGGCACCGTTCTGGCTTTGTGGTGCACTGGTCTGGTGTCCGGGGTGATGCGTATAACTACTTTTGTGCCCTTGAACGTTCCGACACGGGGTTGAAACAGTGACCCAAATTTTTGTAGTACCTGTGAGCATGAGCTTCGCTCCACAGATGAAATGGTGAACACATCCCCCCATTTCCAGTTCATCTCAGCTAGCCAGCTCCTTCCCAAAAGCGCAGGGCCATTTCCCGGAACAATCCAGAGTGGCAGTCGGTTCTATGACCCATTGTGTGTTACCAGCACTTTTGCATTGCCTAGCACTGGAATGATCTCTTGGGTGTACATCCGTAGCTGCGTATTAATTCGTTCCAGTTTGGGCCTGCTAGCTCTGTGTGACCATAGTTTCTCAAATTGTTGTGCACTTATGAGGGACTGGCTGGCTCCCGTGTCCAGCTCCATGTGCACCGGGATGCCATTCAATAAAGCTTTCATCATCATGGGTGGCGTTTTGGTGTATGAGCTGTGGATGCCACATGAACCCGCTGAACTTCAACATCCATGGCTTTACCCCAAGCATTGTCCTGCACTACAAGCCCCTCGCCTGATTCCTCTGTTTCAAAGATTAGCCTCGCTACCGGCTGTTTGCAAACCCGAGCCAAATGTCCTCTGGCATTACAATTCCTACAGACGAACTGCTGAAATTTGCAGCTTTTCGCATAATGTCTGCCCCCGCATCTCCAGCATTGGCTGAGATCGTTGTTCACAAAAGGACTGTTAGCAGGCATTTCTCTCTGATTGTTCCCTTGGTTGTTTCTAAACACTCTGATGGTGGGTGTTAATGGTCCCCTTGATGGCGTGAATTGCCGCTCCCCTCTCCATTGTCCCTGTCGGGGGCTCACCTTAGAGTCGGTTTCAGCTTGGGCAGCTACAAAATGCCTTTGTCTGACTGCTGCAGTTTCAAAATGCCTTTGCCTGACTGCGAGATCTTGAGCCGCGTTTATCACGTTAACTCCTTGGTCCGTCGCTACATTGGACCCAGGACTACTCGCGTAAATTCTCTTGGTCTCTTCTTCCCCCGCTATGAAAATTTGAGCTATCAATGCTGCCCCTTCTAGAGTTAAGTCCTTGGTCTCTATGAGCTTCCTGAAGATCCTGGCATGGCTAATGCCCTCAATGAAAAAATCCCTTAACATCTCCCCCCTGCAGGCGTCTGAGAACTTACAGAGGCTGGCCAAGCACCGCAAGTCTGTCACGAAGTCTGAGATGTTTTGCCCTTGCCGACATCGGTGTGTGTAGAACTGGTGCCGGGCCATGTGTATGCTGCTCGCCGGTTTTAAGTGTTCACTGATCCGCTGGCTGAGCTCTTCAAAAGACTTGTCGGCCGGTTTGTGGGGTGCGAGCAGGTCCTTCATCAGCGCATACGTTTATTACCGGGACCAAGGAGTGCTGGCCCTGCGAGGGACCTCCCCTTATATACCTGAATCTCAGGTAAGGAGTGTCTCCCACAAGTACACCCCCTGTGGTCAAGGTGTGCATTTCTAGTAAGTATGTACAGTATGTAGTGGTTACATGAGGATTACAATTGTATAAGGTTTACAGTAGTATGCTGGTTACATACATGACAATGATGATGTGTATGTATGCATGCTCTTCTTCAGGCTCCCCAGACGTTATTCAAGCACCCCCAATGGGGGCACATGCGCAGAGGGACTCACAACACTTTGGAAATAATCACTTTTTTCTCTTTTACTACAGTTGAACCTCTCTGGTCCGGCACTCTCGGGACCTGACAGGTGCCAGAACAGAGAATTTTCCAAACCATGGGAGATCATGTCGAGCCTAGGCTTACCAGTACTTGTAGACAGCGCCCGGGCTCCTGAACGCCTCCACCATGCTCCGGCTCTGGCTCAGGCTGCAAAACTTAGGCCTCGTTCTCTCTCGCCATGTAGAAATCTCCCGTAAGCGCAGGAAACCAGGACGCCACCCACGCAAAGCGGCAGTTGCGCACTGATCACAGAGCCAGGAAGCGCGGGAAACTGATGCCGATGCCGAAGCCAAACCATGGATGTTTCCGTACGCGAGAATCCCAGACCAGAGAGGTCCAACCTGTACAAGCAAATCAAAGGTGAACAAAAGCCATCCTGCTCCTTCCTCACACCTTGCCTTTCTTTCTTTTTCTTCTAGTGCAACCTGAGAGCCAGTATTGGCTGATCCTTAGCTACAAAAGGCTCTGTGAATCACCTAATGCCACTTCCTCACTAACATTGTCCAATATCTCCCCATCCTCCGTGACGGAAGTATCTGAGCTGTTTGCATGTTACTAAAGAAGTGAGTAGCATGGTTAGGAGAAATAAATTTATGCAGTGGGTTGTTGAAGCATGGAATGCTTTACCACAGGGAATGGTGGAGGCAGAGACCATTGCATCTTTTAAAGGAAGATTCGGCAAAAATAAATGAATTGGCAGAAAAACTTATCAATTTCACCACCACTTTCTAGTCTAAATGACATTACTCAATTGAGCTATCAGAAAGGCAGCAAAGTGTTTTGTTGACAGATGAAAACCCATAATTGTCATTGTGGTACTGTTGTATTTCTGGTCTCTTATCCCTGAAATATTGATTGTTAGTAATGGACTTCAAAAAGCATAATATGCATTAGACTAGGAAAATAATTAGTGCAAAGTGGGTCCTCATTTCAGAGAGACATACAGAGCCACTGTATAGTCAGGTAGCCAAATACTAAAGTATGGTTACTTGGTTAAAAACTCAAACAAAGTCATTTCAAGGTTTATGATGGGTTTAGAATTTAAATAATACAAGCATCCAATTCAACCATTCCCCCATTCTGGTACCTGCTGTAAGTGTGAGCATAAATAGGTAATCTGTTGCCAGGTCATTGCCAATTCTGCTCTTTGGCTGGCTGCTGGATAATGTGCAAGAATGACCTGGAGATGACAGTTGCTCTGATTTTCCCTCTGTCTCTGTGGGGAAGCAGTTGAACTGTACTAGATACATCTGCAGAGGGACTGGAGAACCATGGTGTTTGTTGTTTGAATGTGGTGTGTTACCCTGCCATCAATCTGCTAAGAGTTAAATCTTCAGCAAGAAAAAGTCTGATCACCTCCCCTTGATATTCAACAGCATTACAATCATCGAATCCCCCACCATCAACATCCTGGGGGTCACCATTGACCAGAAACTTAACACACAAATACTGTGGCTACAAGAGCAGGTCAGAGGCTGGCTATTCTGTGGCAAGTGTCTCACCTCCTGACTCCCCAAAGCCTTTCCACCCTCTAAAAGGCACAAGTCAGGAGTGTGATGGAATACTCTCCACTTGCCTGGATGAGTGCAGCTCCTCAGCATTTAAGAAGCTCAATACCATCCAGGACAAAGCAGCTGGCTTGACTGGCACTCCATTCACTACCTTAAAAAACATTCACTCCCTCCACCACCAGTGCACCGTGTACCATCTAAAGATGCACTGCAGCAACTCACCAAGGCTTCTTCAACAGCACCTCCCAAACCTCTACCACTTAGAAGGACAAGGGCAGCAGGCGCATGGGAACACCACCACCTCCAAATTCCCCTCTGAGTCACATACCATACTGACTTGAAAATATATCGCCGTTCCTTCATCGTCGCTGAGTCAAAAGTCCTGGCACTCTCTACTTAACAACAACAAAAACAACTTGCATTTATATGGCGCCTTTAACGTAGTAAAATGTCCCAAGGTGCTTCACAAGAGTTTTATAAGACAAAACAATTAATTTGACAGCACTGTGGGAGTAGCTTCACCACAAGGACTGCAGCAGTTTAAGAAGGCAGCTCAGCACCACCTTCTCAAGAGCAATTATGGTCGGGCAATAAATGCTGGCCTGGCCTTGTCAGCGACGCCACATCCCGTGAATGAATTTTTAAAAACTGCTGATATTTATAAATCTGGAACAATAAAACAGTGCCCTCTACAGGATACTTCAACAGACAACAATCAATCTTGCTCACATTTCCCATCAGGCAAAGTATATAGCAAAGTATTAGTAGAGAATGTCAAAGTATATCTGTCCATCTTTTTTTAGGAATTGTACTTCAACCTATGTTACTGGCACATCAATATATACCTCGAGAAAACATAGATGCATAGCACAAAATCTAAATAGTGTGAATACTGGAAATCTGAAGTAAACAGAAAATGCTGGAAGTACTCAGCAGGTCAGGCAGCATCGGTGGAGAGAGAAACAGAGTTAACGTTTCAGGTCAATGTCCTTTTGTCAGAATGTAGATGCATAATACCTTGGTAAATCAAAATATCAGTTTCCTCCTCAGGGTCAGGAAAGAATTTGACCTCAGCACCTGAGTTCTGTTGTTTTCTCTTTATTGTCACGTTCCATTTAAAAGACGACTGGCTTCATCTTGCATCTCAGAAAACTGATACTCACATGACCTGAAACCAAAACCAAGGTGATATCAGGAATCCAGAGGCCATAAGAAGCAACAGCAGCTATGGCCTCTTCTTTGTATTACTGTTCCCCATTGGCTATCTTCTATCCCCACACTGAAGTGAAATTGCCAGGGATCAAAATCATTTTCTAGCTTTATAAGCAGAACTGCTGCATATTTTCAAGGGTGACCAGCACTTGATTTAAATTAGCAAGTTTTCAAATATGTACTTCTTAAGTTTCAGAAAGATACTTAAGATACTGCCAGCAATTGAAAGTAAAAAAAGCTTTAAAATGTAATGTGTCTATAGAATAAATTTGCAAGCTACAACATTTACATTAAGACTTTAATTATTACTATTAGAATTTTGTAACTATGCAGCAAAGAATGTACTTGCATTCTTACATCCTGAGGATGTTTGAAGGTGTTTCACAGCCAATTAATTACTTGTAATATGTAAGTCCCACAAACAGTAAGATAAAGGAGTACTATTCATTCCTGCTACTTTACCTGCATATCGATCTCTTTAGCACTTTTTAGATTCAGTCACACTTTTGCTGTTCATTCTGTTCAAAGTACTGCTCTGTACTGTGGACATGAATTTCTCAATGGGAATTCCTCTATTCTTATGCTTTGAAGAGTAGGATGATGAGGAAATAGAAGAAGCTAGACTGGAGGCTCTTAGAATCAGGCTTCACGGAAGGGATACCTTCCCTATGCACTTATTCCTACTTACCAGCAATGTTCCCATTTATTTTTTTCTGGGTGCTCGGCCCCTTTAAGGGGCTGCACTGCCCAATCAAAATACAGCGCATGCACAAAATTTCATTTTGAAAAGCCGACTCACTAGCTGCGGGGGAGGTTCAGAGAGTTACACGGCTGTACAGCTTAAAGGGAACATTGCTCATCAGTATCTTTCTTAGACGTTATATCGCCATTCTTCCTTCGTCGCTGGGTCAAAATCCTGGAACTACCTCCCTAACAGCACTGTGGAAGTACCTTCACCATGTGGACTGCAGTGGTTCAAGAAGACAGCTCACCAGCACATTCTCAAGGTTAATTAGGGATGAGTATTAAATGCTGGCCTTGCCAGCGATGCACACATTCCAGGAACGAATAAAAAAGAAGACTTTTCTGACTTTAAAAGATTGTACTTCTCTCCTGGGGAAGTATGGTAACAGGTGGCTAAAAACCTGCAGCCCACTTCCACCAGGAGAACAGCTTGACTGATACCAGTCAAGGTCAACACTGCCTTGATTTTGTTTTGTTTCCTGACAGCATCAGGCCATATTAATCAAGCAGCTACTCACTGTTGTATCAAGAAGGTCACCAATGCTCCCTTCAGGAGAACAGCACAATTCAGATCCTTCCAAATAGAAATAGAAAACAAAGAAAAAGATGGCACATCTGCCAGTGCAGCAGTCCCTCAGTACTGCACTGTAACATCAACCTAGATTATGTGCTCAAGACTTTGGAATGGAACTTAAACCCACAACCCACTGATCAGGCGTGAGAGTGCTACCATCAGCCAAAACTGTCACCTTCAGCCTTGAGCTCAGTGAACAGCTGTAAAGCACT
Source organism: Pristiophorus japonicus (assembly GCF_044704955.1). Classification (NCBI taxonomy): domain Eukaryota; kingdom Metazoa; phylum Chordata; class Chondrichthyes; family Pristiophoridae; genus Pristiophorus; species Pristiophorus japonicus. The sequence continues at coordinate 93,640,585 of NC_091978.1, read as the reverse complement.
TACAGTGTTGACGAACCTGATAACTTCGGCCATCCATAAACCCCACTCCGGTTTGACTACACCTAGCTGCTACTGCTGGAATTAATTTTCTTAAGCTTCAAACAAACTAAAATATCCAGTGAGGTTCCCAGGTACTGTTTGCAAGACATCCTAAAGTACATACATTTTTTTAAATCACTGAATCCAGCACTCTCAACTAATGGCCAAATTGAACGAGGCTTAGTCTCGAAAAGCATGGATTCACTCAGACAGCATATTATTGTACTAATCATGAGCTCAAGAGATGTCTTCAACTCCATTGTCCCCTATTCTCTCTGTTCTTATAGTCTATGATTTTCAGGGCAGCATCTTTGAAAGGGGTGAGAGGATTGAAATGTTTGGCCCACCCAACTGTGCAAACTAAATACAATCTTATCCCAAAGGAAACTGAGCTATTAAACTTGCACAGTACAATGAAAATGGTGCATGTATGCTAGCAATTTAAGATGCATTTTCCTTGTATGAACCCCATTAAAGATTGTTGTTGGGAACAGGTAATTTGAAGTAAACAACAACAACAACTTGCATTTATATAGCACCTTTAATATAGCAAAGCATCCCAAGGCGCTTTACAGGAGTGTTCTCAAACAAAATTTGACACCGAGCTACATAAGGAGAAATTAGGGCAGATGACAAAAGTTTGGTCAAAGAGGTAGGTTTGAAGGAGTGCCTTAAAGGAGGAAATAGTGGTAGAGAGGCAGAGAGGTTTAGGGAGGGAATTCCAGAGCTTAGGGCCGAGGTAGCTAAAGTGACAGCCACCAATCATTGAATGATTAAAATCAGAGATGCTCAAGAAGCCAGAATTAGAGGTGCGCAGATATCACAGGGGATCATAGGGCTGAAGGAGGTGATAGAAACATAGAGAATAGGTGCAGGAGCAGGCCATTCAGCCCTTCGAGCCTACACCGCCATTCAATATGATCATGGCTGATCATGCAACCTCAGTACCTCATCCCTGCCTCTCTCCATACTCCCTGATCCCTTTAGCCATAAGGGCCACATCTAACTCCCTTTTGAATATGTCCAACGAACTGGACTCAACAAATTTCTGTGGCAGAGAATTCCACAGGTTCACAACTCTCTGGGTGAAAAAGGTTCTATATAGATTACCACTTATCTTTAGACTGTGACCCCTGGTTCTGGACTTCCCCAACATCGGGAAGATTCTTTCCGCATCAAACCTGTCCAGTCCCATCAGAATTTTATAAGTTTCTATGAGATCCCCACTCATTCTTCTAAATTCCAGTGAGTATAAGCCTAGCCGATCCAGTCTTGCCTCATATGTCAGTCCTGCCATCCCGGGAATCAGTCTGGTGAACCTTCGCTGCACTCCCTCAATAGCAAGCACATCCTTCCTCAGATTAGGAGACCAAAACTGCACACAATACTCAAGGTGTGGTCTCACCAAGGCGCTGTACAACTGCAGTAAGACCGCCCTGATCCTATACTCAAATCCCCTCGCTATGAAGGCCAGCATGCCATATGTCCTCCTCTGCTGAATTCTAAATTTCTCCCAGTCCTTAGGTTTGCTGTTTTTTCTGGCCAATTTATATGCCTCTTCCTTGGATTTAACACTTTCCCTAATTTCCCTTGTTAGCCACGATTGAGCCACCTTCCCTTTTTTATTCTTACGCCACACAGGGATATACAATTGTTGTAGTTCATCCATGTGATATTTAAATGTTTGTTATTGCCTATCCACCGTCAACCCTTTGACTATCATTCTCCAGTCTATCCTAGCCAATTCACATCTCATACCATCGAAGTTTATTTTCTTTAAGTTCAGGACCCTAGTCTCTGAATTAACTGTGTCACTCTCCATCTTAATGGAGAATTCGACCATATTATGTTCATTCTTTGCCAAGGGGCCTCGCATGACCAGATTGCTAATTAATCCTTCTCGTTACACACGACCCAGTCTAGGATGGCCTGCTCTCTAGTTGGTTCCTCGACATATTGGTCGAGAAAACCATCCCTTATACACTCCAGGAAATCCTCCTCCATAGTATTGCGCTTAATTTGGTTAGCCCAATCAATATGTAGATTAAAGTCACCCATGATAACTGCTGTACCCTTATTGCACGCGTACCTAATTTCCTGTTTGATGCCATCCCCAACCTCCCTTCTACTGTTTGGTGGTCTCTACACAATTCCCACGAATGTTTTCTGCCCTTTGGTGTTTTACAGCTCTACCCTTATAGATTCCACATCATCCACGCTAATGTCCTTCCTTACTATTGTGTTAATCTCTTCTTTAACCAGTAACGCTACCCCTCCACTTTTTCCTTCCTGTCTATCCTTCCTGAATATTAAATACCCCTGGATGTTGAGTTCCCAGACTTGGTTACCCTGGAGCCATGTCTCCGTAATCCCAATTACATCATATCCGTTAACAGCTATCTGCGCAGTCAATTCATCCACCTTATTACGAATATTCCTTGCATTGATACTCAGAGCCTTCAGGCTTGTTTTTTTTAACACTCTTTGTCCTTTTAGAATTATGTTGTAATGTGGCCCTTTTTGATTTTTGCCTTTGATTTCTCTGCCCTTCACTCTTGCTTTTCTCCTTCCTACCTTTTGCTTCTGCCCCCTTTTTACTTCCCTCTACCTCTCTGCATAGGTTCCCATCCCCCTGCCATTTTAGTTGAAACCCTCCCCAACAGCACTAGCAAACACTCCGCCTAGGACATAGGGAGGACTGAGGCCATGGAAGGATTTGAAAACAAGAATCAGAATTTTAATATCGAGACATTGTTTAACCAGGAGCCAATGTAGGTCAGCGAGCAAAGGGTGATGGTTGAATGGGACTTCATATCCTCAGAGTTCCCATTCAACCTCCACCATTTCTTGCTCTAATTAGTTAATAGAATTGACTTCTATATGTCTACTGACAGTAGATGCTTGCAATACATTACATTATTGTTGGCTTAACAAATTTCTTCAAGTCTCATTCTTTCATGTCTTGGTGATTCAGGAAGAAGCATTCAATGAGTTCATGGCTGAACATGCAACTTCAGTACCCCATTCCTGCTTTCTCGCCATACGCCTTGATCCCCCTAGTAGTAAGGACTTCACCTAACTCCTTTTTGAATATATTTAGTGAATTGGCCTCAACAACTTTCTGTGGTAGAGAATTCCACAGGTTCACCACTCTCTGGGTGAAGATGTTTCTCCTCATCTCGGTCCTAAATGCCTTACCCCTTATCCTTAGACTGTGACCCCTGGTTCTGGACTTCCCCAACATCGGGAACATTCTTCCTGCATCTAACCTGTCTAAACCCGTCAGAATTTTAAACGTTTCTATGAGGTCCCCTCTCATTCTTCTGAACTCCAGTGAATACAAGCCCAGTTGGTCCAGTCTTTCTTGATAGGTCAGTCCCGCCATCCCGGGAATCAGTCTGGTGAACCTTCGCTGCACTCCCTCAATAGCAAGAATGTCCTTCCTCAAGTTAGGAGACCAAAACTGCACACAATACTCCAGGTGTGGCCTCACTAAGGCCCTGTACAACTGTAGCAACACCTCCCTGCCCCTATACTCAAATCCCCTCGCTATGAAGGCCAACATGCCATTTGCTTTCTTAACCGCCTGCTGTACCTGCATGCCAACCTTCAATGATTGATGTACCATGACACCCAGGTCTCGTTGCACCTCCTCTTTTCCTAAGCTGTCACCATTCAGATAATAGTCTGTCTCTCTGTTTTTACCACCAAAGTGGATAACCTCACATTTATCCACATTATACTTCATCTGCCATGCATTTGCCCACTCACCTAACCTATCCAAGTCACTCTGCAGCCTCATAGCATCCTCCTCACAGCTCACACTGCCACCCAACTTAGTCTCATCTGCAAATTTGGAGATACTACATTTAATCCCCTCGTCTAAATCATTAATGTACAGTGTAAACAGCTGGGGCCCCAGCACAGAACCTTGCGGTACTCCACTAGTCACTGCCTGCCATTCTGAAAAGTATCCATTTACTCCTACTCTTTGCTTCCTGTCTGCCAACCAATTCTCAATCCATGTCAGCACACTACCCCCAATCCCATGTGCTTTAACTTTGCACATTAATCTCTTGTCGAAAGCCTTCTGAAAGTCCAAATATACCACATCAACTGGTTCTCCCTTGTCCACTCTACTGGAAACATCCTCAAAAAATTCCAGAAGATTTGTCAAGCATGATTTCCCTTTCACAAATCCATGCTGACTTGGACCTATCATATCACCTCTTTCCAAATGCGCTGCTATGACATCCTTAATAATTGATTCCATCATTTTACCCACTACTGAGGTCAGCCTGACCGGTCTATAATTCCCTGTTTTCTCTCTTCCTCCTTTTTTAAAAAGTGGGGTTACATTGGCTACCCTCCACTCGATAGGAACTGATCCAGAATCAATGGAATGTTGGAAAATGACTGTCAAAGCTTCTATTGCAGCACAGGCGGAAGTGAGCCAACATCTCAGTGCTGCAGTGGCTGGGTTTACGAGTGTGGAAAGGGACTTGCAGGGTCTCACAGAACTCCAGCAATCTGTTCTCCAACAGATGGTTAGAAATGCTGAAGTACCACCCCGGGGGAGTGGCAGTGGCTCCGTGGAGCAAGAACCTGCTATCCTCTCAGCATTTGTACTCTTACCACTACCACTCCGCCAGTGCCCTTGCTGCTAACTGTTATATAGCCAGCCCAGACTGCTATCGCCCATGCTGAGGTGGTGCAGTCCACAGCCAGGCCAGAGCTGCTTGAGGTTGTCCTGCAAGGCCATCTGCAGTCTCCCCCACTGAAAGTCATCAGCTTTCCATCAGCCACGCTGCACCATGGGGAAGTACTTCATTGGAGCAAAATGAGCAAGAAAGGCAACATGAAAGACAGACACCAAGGTTGATTCGTTGATTTAGATTTGATAAATTTATAAATTACGTTTGGAAGGTTTGTTATGTGGTAGTTCTCATTTCAGCTTTGTGCCCAGGAGGAAGCTGTGATGTTCTGTGACAGAGGGATAGTAAGCAACAGAGATCTGGGGTTTCATTCATTGGAAACGGATTTTGATGATGTGCTCACGGACATCCCCTCAGAATGGGGATCTGTTGCTTGCCTCCTCCCTTCTTCCTCCTCCTCCTCTTCCTCCTCCCCCTTGTCTTCCTCCACCTGATTCTCCCCCACTCAGGTGTATACTGGAGGGCTCCTGATCAAGGAAGCAGAACCATTGTTTTACCACCCTGATAGCCTGCTCGATGAAGTTCCTTTTGGCAGCATGGCTCTCATTATATGAGTGCTGGCCACGAGTGGTGGGGTTGCACTTCATTATTGGCTGTGCTGTGCCTTCCCTTGGTCTTGACCATGTTGCTCCAACTCTGGGCTCCAATCTTTCCGCTCCTCCATTCCTCATCTGTCCCGACCTCTGAACCTCTCCAGTCCCGACCTCCGGACCTCGCCGGTCCCGACCTTCACTCCTCGTCGGTCCCTCTCTCCGCTTCTCCCCAATTCCAAACTCCGCAATATGCTGCATCCGACCTCCGCTCCTCCCCGATTCCGACCTCTGCTCCTCACCATTTTCGACCTTCGCGTTGTTGATTCTGCTACGGTGGCTAGCATTTTTGATTTGCCCACAGCTCCAGCCTCGTGCTCCAAACTCCAAGCTGTTCCTCTGACTGTCCCATGAAGTCGGGCTTTTTTTGATTTGTCCATAGCTCCAGTCTCGCATTCTAAATTGCTCCTCTAACTGTCTCATGAAGTCGGGCTAGATGGCGCACACTGCAGCCACGATATGCGGGTGTGGTGGGAGTGAATATTTAAGGTGGTGGATGAGGTGCCAATCAAGTGGGCTGCTTTGTCCTGGATGGTGTCAAGCTTCTTGAGTGTTGTTGGAGCTGCACTCATCCAGGCAAGTGGATAGTATTCCATCACACTCCTGACTCGTGCTTTGTAAATTGTGAAAAGGCTTTGGGAAGTCAGGAAGTGAAACACTTGCTGCAGAATACCCAGCCTCTAACCTGCTCTTATTGCCACAGTATCTATGTGCTGATCCAGTTAAGTTTCTGGTCAATGATGACTCCCAGGATGTTGATGGTGGGGGATCCAGTGATGGTAATGCCGTTGAATGTCAAGTGACAGTGGTTAGACTCTTGCTTATTGGAGGTAGTCATTGCCTAGCACTTGTGTGGCACGAATGTTCCTTGCCACTTATCAGCCCAGGCCTGAATGTCATCCAGGTCTTGCTGCATGTAGGCATGGACTGCTTCACTATCTGAGAAGTTGCGAATGACACTGAACACTGAACACTGGCAATCATTAGCGAACATCCAAACTTCTGACCTTATGATGGAGGGAAGGTCATTGATGAAGCTGCTGAAGATGGTTGGGTCTAGGACACTGCCCTGAGGAGCTCCTGCAGCAATATCCTGGGGCTGTGATGATTGACCTCCAACCACCACAATCATCTTCCTTTGTGCTAGGTATGACTCCAGCCAGTGGAGAGTTTTCCCCCTGACTCCCATTGGCTTCAGTTTTACTAGGGCTCCTTGATGCCACACTCGGTCAAATGCCGCCTTGATGTCAAGGGTAGTCACTCTCACCTTACCTCTGGAATTCAGCTCTTTTGTCCATGTTTGGGCCAAGGTTGGAAGATTGCTGACACATCGGACTGGCACAGGGATGAACCATCATGACTGATGCCAGGATATCGGGCATTCACCATCATGATGCGCTGGGCATGGTTGCACACCAACTGCACATTAAATGAGTGGTAGCCTTTGTGGTTAAGGAAGAATTCAGTATTGGTATGCGGCATCCGAAAAGCCAAGTGTGTGCAGTTCATGGCTCCCTGCACCATGGGCATGCCTGATATCCTGGCAAAGCCATATGCACGCTCCTCCTACTTCTCTCTGTTCAGACAATGAAGTCCCTTCTCCTGGAGTACAATGCCTCTGTGACCTCCCGGATGCAGCAATGGACGGCAAACTGTGAGATGTTAGCTGTGTTTCCAGACTGGAAGGATCCAGTGGTGAAAACATTGAGGTCCATGGTGACCTTGAGAGCCACTGGCAGTGGACCAAGCGGGACCTGCCGGACACGGCGGGAAGTGAGGCAGCCACCATTTTTCTTTCAAACCAGCCTTAATGGCCAACGCAAATGGGTCCAATTCCCCGCACAGTAACTCTTAAGTAGTCCTCCAACAGCACTTTCTAGCCTATGAGTTATGCTGGCACTCCAGTGGAGTACTGAAAAAGTGCTGCAAAATTAGAGATGCTCATCTTTGGATGAAAATTTAAATTAAGGCCCTGACTAACTGTTCAGATAGACATTAAAAATACTATGCCGCTATTTGAAGGAGAGCAGGGAGTTCTAATAGTTCAACTAATGCCGTGAAGATAGAATTTAAATTATGTGTGTGACAATTGTCAGTCAGTTATTCCTACATATCTACAGTCACCGTACTTCAAAACAATTAATAATATGTGAAGTACTTTAAGATGCTTCTGAGAGACTTGATGAAGCATAATATAAATTTAAGGGGGAGAAATTGGGTGCACTTGCACCTCCCATTAGTACCCACGGAGGGAGCTAACAGGGAGTAAAGTACTTTGGCACCATTAATGACTCCCGCTAAATTCGGCAGGGTTTAACTGCGGCGCTATGGCGTTGTGCCCCGATGTCCTGCGCCCAGAGATCGTGACATCATTGCCATGTCATCGCCCCGGTAGCACCACAGCCCCTAAATTGGGTTTCACCCCCTGAAGCTGCACCGGACAATATCAGTGACAGTGTCGGGGATCGCGTACTGGTGGTCGGCCATTACCAGGCGAAATTTAAGGGGGACATGATTGGCTGCTGCCGAAAAAAATCTGCCGTTTTGCTTGCCGCTCTGCTTGCGCTTTGGTCGCGGGGTCGGTGTCGCGATCGCTCAGCCTGGCTGATTGTGCAGCACCCCCTCTGCCATGTGGTCCAGGTAGGTGGGTTCTACTTATGCAGATTATACAGCTTGGGCCTTTCCCTTTAATTGAGGGAAGAGTCCGTCATACGTGGCAGGGCGACACAGCCCAGTGCGTAGTGCTGCTGAGCCATGCGCCCCGCTCCCGCCCTAGGAAGGAAGTGAAGTGCTTGATTTAGTGCTCCACTTCCACGCCTGCTGCTAAATGTCCCTCCTCCTGGATGTTACCACCCACAAACGGGGTGATACCCAAATTCCAGGCTTAAGTCTTTTCTTTTTTCTCAGGTTCGGAAGAGAATCTACATAGCCTCCCCTTTTAAAAATGCATAAGGGTAGACATTTTCTTTGGCAAAGTTCACATATGAGCATTTGATTCGATGTATTATTTTTACATAGGGATTAAGCATTAAAATAAAGCATTTATCATTCCTACATTAATTCCATTGATCAGAATTTCTACAATATGGTTTCATGGTGAGGTCATCCACCTTGGGAAAAAAAACAGTAAAAGGGAATATTATTTGAATGGGGAGAAATTACAACATGCTGAGGTGCAGAGGGACCTGGGGGTCCTTGTGCATGAATCCCAAAAAGTTAGTTTGCAGGTGCAGCAGGTAATCAGGAAGGCGAATGGAATGTTGGCCTTCATTGCGAGAGAGATGGAGTACAAAAGCAGGGAGGTCCTGCTGCAACTGTACAGGGTATTGGTGAGGCCGCACCTGGAGTACTGTGTGCAGTTTTGGTCACCTTACTTAAGGAAGGATATACTAGCTTTGGAGTGGGTACAGAGACGATTCACCGATTCCGGAGATGAGGGGGTTACCTTATGATGATAGATTGAGTAGACTGAGTCTTTACTCGTTGGAGTTCAGAAGGATGAGGGGTGATCTTATAGAAACATTTAAAATAATGAAAGGGATAGACAAGATAGAGGCAGAGAGGTTGTTTCCACTGGTAGGGGAGACTAGAACTAGGGGGCACAGCCTCAAAATACGGGGATTTAAAATCGAGTTGAGAAGGAATTTCTTCTCCCAGAGCATTGTGAATCTGTGGAATTCTCTGTCCAAGGAAGCAGTTGAGGCTAGCTCATTGAATGTATTCAAATCACAGATAGATAGATTTTTAACCAATAAGGGAATTAAGGGTTACGGGGAGCGGGCGGGTAAGTGGAGCTGAGTCCACGGCCAGATCAGCCATGATCTTGTTGAGTGGCGGAGCAGGCTTGAGGGGCTAGATGGCCTACTCCTGTTCCTAATTCTTATGTTCTTATGTTCTTATGGTCAATAATTATATCTTCCTGAATCCCGGGGTGCTGCTGGTGATAATATACATAGGTTTTTTCAATTGACCCGATGAATCTCATCCATAGTTGTTAGATTAACTCAGTTAGTTGTACTGGAATCCTTCTAACCTGCTCCATACATTTTAATGATAAATTACAAAAATGTTGATTAATAATTTTTAAAAGGAAATAGATTTTATTAATGGTCATTGGCAATCCAGTCATAGATGTACCAATAACTCAGGCTTTGGCTTATAATTTTGACAAATTAATTTCATGCTTGAAAGATCATTACAATGATATTTAATGAGTTGTTCTCTTTGCATTCTCTCTTCCAAGGGCATTTAACAAAGGTCAGCTCCAGAAAACAAAATAAAGAGTGTAGATTGAGCACTTTCGTATAAGCCTTTCTCCCTGCTGGTTGGAGAAATGGTGAACAGATGTGGGTCAATTGTTGAAGAAATACTAGAACTACTTTTGACCTTTGGTGCAAGCACTTAAAAAAAAATGTGAAAACACTCCTCATTGTAAAATAACAAAAATGTGAAAATGCCAGTTCAGTTCTTCCTTTTCAAACATAAAAGTATTGTTTTAGAACTAATCATAGAATCGTAGAAATTTACAACAGGGAAGGAAGCCATTTCGGCCCATTGTGTCTATGCCAGCCGACCAAGGGCTAACCAACCTAAAAATGGTACCCCCCTCTTTGTATTCATTAGTATTAGCATTGTTATTGCAGTACATCAATCAGTTATTTATCATGTAGGTTTTAGACATGCATTGGTGTTACAAATGCAACAGATATTCTCATTTTTTTGGATCAAGAGGCAATAATATTGATACTAGGCACTGCCATCCTATTTGTGATAGTATCCTAGAAAATCTGTAAACTTAAAAAATAAACACCCAATGAAATGAATGTGCTATGCAATTCTAGGCAATACAATATCCTCAGTGGGCTATAACCCCACCTCCTCCCAATTGTAGGCCCAGGATATTCATTCTAAGTAAAGATCAATCCCAGAGCCCACCCAGTAAGATCCACTATCTTATATGCTTCCTCTATTGACTGTAAATAATCATGCCCACTGCATGCAAACAATATGGTATTAGAGACTTTAGGTTATCATTGGGCAACCTGATTGCATTTGCACCATACAGCAGGTCAGAGGCTGGGTATTCTGCAGCGAGTGTCTCACCTCCTGACTCCCCAAAGCCTTTCCACCATCTACAAGGCACAAATCAGGAGTGTGATGGAATACTCTTCACTTTCCTGAATGAGTGCAGCTCCAACAACATTCAAGAAGCTTGACAAGATTCAGGATAAAGCAGCCCACTGGATTGACACCTCATCCACCACCTTAAACATTCACTCCCTCCTGCATCAACGCACAAGATGCACTGCAGCAACTCGCCAAGGCTTATTCGGCAGCACCTCCCAAACCCGCAACCTCTACCACTTAGAGCACAAGGGCCATAGGCACATGGGAACACCATCACCTCCAATTTCCCCTCCAAGTCACACACCATCCTGACTTTGAAATATATTGCATTCCTTCATTGTCACTGGGTTAAAATCCAAGAATTCCTTCCCTAACAGCACTATGTGACTAACCTTCACCACGTGGACTGCAGCGGTTCAAGAAGGCTCACCACCACCTTCTCAAGGTCAATTAGGGATAGGCAATAAATGCTGGCCTTGCCAGTGATGCCCACATCACAGGAACAAATAAAAAACATGCTGCTGATAACAGAAACTATCCTAAACCCAGCCCATAATTAACTTCTAATTCAGTAAGCACCGGAACTCAGTCAATACTGACCTTTCACCACAGGTTATCTGGTTAATTTTGCCTGTACTAGTATCAGGAGTCTCCTAACACTAATACTTTTTTGCCTTAAATTTCTACATTATGTTGAACTCACCTTAGTCTGTCTAATTCTATGCCTACCCATGTGCCTACTAATTGTGGTCTGCATCAGAACCCACTCAATACTGGTCCAGTGCACTATTCAGCAAACATCGAGCAATGGAACCCAACACTTCTGATTTAATATAGCCTGTAAACTGGATAATCCTATATCCCTTTCGTTACTTGAAAGGATATTTAATCAAATCTATTCATTTTTGTACTAACTTGAATTGTGAGAATCTACCCAAGCCTCTTTTCATTGTTCTGAATTCAGTACATTTTCAAATAAATCTATTAAGACCTTTAATTTGATTCATTGATTTGCCATAAGCCGTTAATTTACACATGGAATGTGTTAAATCATGCATTGTTTTGGTGGCAACGATGGATGTTTATTCCAAATTCGTCACGCAATGGAGGTCATTTTGAATTTGGGTTAGGTGTAAAATGGGCGATATCGATTCAGCTTCCCATTATACATCACTCCTGAAGTTAATGGAAATGAAAATCGGGTGAGGGGGCGGGGATGTATAATGTGTGACTGAATTGATATCACCCATTTTACACTATCACCCAAAGTCAAAATTACCCCCAATTAATCTTAACCAACCCAGAGCAGGGAAGCTCATCAAAGAAAGCTTATCTTTGAAAGAATCTTGTAAATATTTTTAACCATTTGTTCCTTGTGACATCCACATTATATCAGCAAACACTGATTGCTAGAGACAAGGTCCAGGATTGATGAAAATTTCCTGTGTAACATTGCGTATAAGTGTCAGCTAGCATGTAGACGATATAGTGGAAAAGTTCATTCTTTGAATAAGAAGTTTCTTTGTTATATCGGCTCTGCCAGATTGTCACTGTTAGGACTGGTATGCCAGTCTGTACAAAAACTGTTTTACAGTCCAGAAATTATTGCCACAGCAACTTGTAAGCCCATGAGGAATTCTTAAGCAAAGTCTTATTTTCCATCTGATGTGTGGTTGCTGTTTTCTGCACGATTTGCTTAATATTAAAAACACAATTTCACATCCTTACTGAAGCTTCTGTGCAGATTGATAGGAATTATGAAATATTTGGAATGACCATTTTTTTAATCTTGTGAAATCTGCTCAAAATGTTATATATAAAACACAAGTTATTTCAATTGTTCATATAAAGGTAAACTATCCCTCCTCATCCTTTTCGACCTGTTCACATCCTTTGACACTGTTGACCACACCATCCTCCTCCAATACCTCTCCACCGTCATCCAGCTGGGTGGGACTGCACTCGCCTGATTCCATTCTTATCTATCCAGTTGGAGACAGAGAATCTCCTTGCAATGGCTTTTCTTCCCACTAATGCACTGTTAACCTCTGATGTCCCCCAAGAATCTATCATTGGCCCCCTCCTATTTCTCATCTACATACCGCCCCTCGGCGACATCATCCAAAAACACATCAATTGCCACGTGTACGCTCACAACACCCAGCTCCAGCTCACCACCACCTCACTTGACCCCCCCCCCCCTAATTCTGAATTGTCAAATTGCTTGTCCGACATCCAGTACTGAATGAGCAGAAATTTCCTCCAACTAAATATTAGGAAGACTAAAGCCATTGTTTTCAGTCACTGCCACAAACTCTGTTCCCTACGTTAAAGGCACTATATAAATGCATTTTGTTGTTGTTGTTGCTGAAATAATTAGTAAAATATATTTAGTTAAAAAAGCCCATCGTATAAATATTCAAATTTACTATTTATATGTATAGTAACATTTTTTTCTCTTTTCTCCTTTCCTCTCCTGCAGAAACTGGATTCTTCCTGGCATACCGTTCTATGGGCGCACTATCCCCCTCAATCATTTATTTGCGAGCACAGACAGTGAGGGTTAGCAAGCTAGTCAACAGTGGGGGCATTCTAGCCAATTCCATCCCATTTACAGGATCATGTTTTTGCCGCATGCCACTATGGAGCGTTCTCCTGTGTTTCGGCTGCTCCCAAATGTTCGTCACCATCTTCCGCCTGCTCCATGACGACATGCAGGCCATGATCCTGACCAATGGATCCATTATAGACCCAATCCACGTCTGTACCGGGGTCAAGCAGGGCTGCGTCATCGCGCCAACCCTCTTCTCAATCTTCCTCACTGCAATGCTCCATCTCACACTCAACAAGCTGCCTGCTGGAGTGGAACCAAACTACAGAACCAGTGGGAACCTGTTCAACTTTCGTCATCTCCAAGTCAGATCCAAGACCATCCCAACCTCTGTCGTCGAACTACAGTACGCAGATGACGCATGCGTCTGCGCACATTCAGAGATTGAAGTCCAAGTCATAGTCAACATCTTCACTGAGGCATACAAAAGCATGGGCCTTACACTAAACATCCATAAGACAAAGGTCCTCCTCTGCACAGCACTACCCTCCGAGTCATCAAGATCCATGGCGTGGCCCTGGACAACATGGACCACTTTTCATACCTCAGGAGCCTATTATCAACAAGGGCAGACATTGACAACGAGATTCAACACTGCCTCCAGTGCGTCAGCGCAGCCTTCGGCCGCCTGAGGAACAGTGTTTGAAGATCAGGCCCTCAAATCTGCCACCAAGCTCATGGTCTACAGGGCTGTAGGGATACCTGCCCTCCTGTATGGCTCAGAGACATCGACCATGTACAGTAGACACCTCAAATCGCTGGAGAAATACCACCAATGATGTCTCCGCAAGATCTGCAAATCCCCTGGGAGGACAGATGCACCAACGTTAGCTTCCTCGACCAGGCCAACATCCCCAGCATCGAAGCACTGACCACACTCAACCAGCTCTGCTGGGTGGGCCACATTGTTCGCATGCCTGACACAAGACTCCCAAAGCAAGCGCTCTACTCGGAACTCCTACACAGCAAGTGAGCCCAAGGTGGGCAGAGGAAATGTTTCATGGACACTCTCAAAGCCTCCTTGGTAAAATGCAACATCCCCACCGACACCTGGGAGTCGCTGGCCAAAGACTGCCCGAAATGGAGGAAGTACATCTGGGAGGGCGCTGAGCACCTTGAGTCTCATCGCCGAGAGCATGCAGAAACCAAGTGCAGGTAGCGGAAGGAGCATGTGGCACCCATCCTTTCCTTCAACGACTGTCTGTCCCACCTGTGACAGAGACTGTAATTCCCATATTGGACTGTTCAGTCACCTAAGGACTCATTTTTAGAGTAGAAGCAAGTCTTCCTCGATTTTGAGGGACTGCCTATGATGATGATGATGACATTTTCATTTCAGCATTCCTGGAAAGCAAAGCTCTGAGCTGGGAGTGTTGGGGACAAAACTTTACTCCATAGCGAATAAGCTTCAACTTATCAGGGTTATGCCAGTCCTGATATTTATTTCAAGCGAGTAAAAGAGAACAGTTTTTCTGCAACTGAGACAATTTCTGTAATCTTCTCAAAGAACCAAATCAAAAATGCGTGTAATAATATACACTGTGTCCCTTGGCATCCGTAGGCTTCATGACAAAGCAATTAAACTAGTATTCAACTTTATGTTGTTTAACTAAATGACCTATTGCTACAGCAAACAAAAAACAAGCCTAAGCAACGTGCTGTGATTCTTTTAATGCAGTTGCTAACATTTAGTCTCATTCAGAAGCGCTTTCTTTTTCACAGTGGTGCAAGAATCACAGTATGGTTGCAGCTGTACTGGCGTCAGTCTTGGGCTGCTATAACTACAACTGAGGGAAGCCAATTTTTTAAACTTGAAGTTTAATGTGGACAGATATTAAGTATTTAATATGAGAAAAGAGGCAATTTAAAAAAAATAACAGCATCATGCAGAAAGTTTAAGGACATTCTTTATTATTTAATGTGATGTGTACATTGATGATAAAACACTGTCCTAACAGGGCCAAAAATATTTTGGTGCAATATATTTGCATCAATGAATTACAAAATTTCAAAGTTTTTAAGTTTGTGCTGTTGGATATTGGAGCGATAATGGAAATATCTATTCATACAACAGAATAGAACAGGGAGGGAAGATGAGGGAGGGGAGAGGAGGGAGGGGAGAAGAGGGAGGGGGGAGGGGGGAGGAGGGAGGGGAGAGGAGGGAGAGGAGAGAAGGGGGAGGAGGGAGGGGAAGAGGAGAGGAGGGTGGAGAGGAGAGGATGGGGGCGGAGAGGAGAGGAGGCGGGGGTGAGGAGAGGATGCGGGGGGGGAGCTGGAGCAGGAGCGGACCTGAACGGGGGGGAGAGCCGAAGCGGACCTGAATGGTGCGGGGTGGTAGCCGGAGCGGGAGCAGGCCTGAACGGGATGGAGGTGGGAGCGGGAGCGGGAGCGGGAGCGGGCCTGAACGGACCGGAGGTGGGGGGGCGGGGGAGGAGCGGGAGGAGCGGACCTGAACACGGTGGGGGGGACGGGGGGGGGAAGCGGGAGGAGCGGACCGGAACACGGTGGGGGGGAGCGGGAGCAGACCTGAACACGGTGGGGGATGCGGGGGAGCGGGGGAGCGAGAGCGGCCTGAACGGACCGGGGGGGGGGGGGTTCGGGGGGGGGGGAAGTGGACCGGAACATGGTGGGGGGAGAGGGGGGGAGCGGGAGGAGCGGACCAGAACACGGTTGGGGGGGCGGGGGGGAGCAGGAGCGGGAGCGGGAGCGGACCTGAACACGGTGGGGGGGGGAGGGGGGGGAGCGGGAGCAGATCTGAATGGGGCTGGGGGGTGGGGGATCTGGAGCAGGAGCTGAAGATAAAGAGGAGGGAGGCCCGAGTCCAATCTTTGCTGTCCCATTGAGCCCATTCGGCCAGGGCTAGGGGCGTCATGCTTCGGGCCCCTCCCACACAGCCTCGGCAGCCTGGAGCTACTCTAGCGCGCATGTGCAGAGGCCCCGGCACTATTTTCAGCTCTGGGACCTGGCTCTGCCCCCCACAGCTCATGCTGCGCTGTGCTAAGGGCCTGCAACGTTCCAGCAGCGGGGAGAATACCGAGCTAAGTTTTAGGCACGGTTTTTGTTCTAAAAAGTCAGCGCAGCTCACGGAGTTGCGCCGTTCTAAGCGTGGGGGAAAACTTGGGCCCATAAAGTGATCATCCCCACTGTAAGCATCGGCGCAGGCCCCAGGAAGATATTAAAGGATATTGGACAAATTGCTTACACCAGAAAGTTTTTATTAAAGAACATGCTGGACACTACTGTTTCGCAAAGATTGGGAGTTTTGGACATATTGGGCTAGCGTTTCCTCTCAAATCGCCCATTTACCACTCATTTACGGCCCAGTTACCGGCCAGAAATACAAGTTTCCTCTCAAATCGCCCATTTACCACCTGGCGGCAAATTCCAGTCATTGCCGCTGGGTGGTATTCGATACTGTCCGCCCATATATTAACACCCAAATATCGCCCAAATACCACCCAAAATGGAAGTTTAATCATTAAGATCTGTTTACCACCGGACCTTAATACCATCCTGAAAAAGCAGGTCTTACTGGATCTTAAGTGGATCATAAGTGGGCGGTATGGACACAGATCTGACAGGTTTGTTTGACAGATCTTTATAGTTCTCCACAGTTTGATGTATTTTTAAATGGATTGTAGTATTTTCTAGTGTTAATCAATGATATAAATGGTCTAATAAAGCCTTATTTACTCCTTTAGTCTCTCACTCACAAGTCTCACTCGCATTAGTCTCACTCCCGCCCCCAGTCTCTCACACCCCAGTCTCTCCACCCCCCAGTCCCTCATCCACCAGTCTCGTCCCCCCCGCAGTCTCTCCCCCCCCAGTCTCTCCCCCCCAGTCTCTCTCACCCCAGTCTCTCTTCCCCCACAGTCTCTCTTCCCCCACAGTCTCTCCCCCACCCCAGTCTCTCTCAACCCAGTCTCTCTCACCCCCCAGTCTCTCCCCCCCAGTCTCTCTCACCCCCAGTCTCTCTACCCCCCAGTCTCTCCCCCACCCCAGTCTCTCTCACCCCAGTCTTTCTCACCCCCAGTCTCTTTCACCCTCAGTGTCCCCCACCCCACAGTCTCACCCCCAGTCTCTCCCCCCCAGTCTCTCTCACCCCAGTCTCTCTCTTATCCCCAGCCTCTCTCCCCCCCAGTCTCTCCCCCACCCCAGTTTCTCTCACCCCCAGCCTCTCTCACCCCCCAGTCTCTCCCCCACCCCAGTCTCTCTCACCCCAGTCTCTCTCACCCCCAGCCTCTCTCACCCCCCAGTCTCTCCCCCACCCCAGTCTCTCCCCCACCCCAGTCTCTCTCACCCCAATCTCTCTCACCCCCAGTCTCCCCCCACCCACAGTCTCACCCCCAGTCTCTCTCACCCCCAGTCTCTCCCACCCCCAGTCTATTCCCCCCCAGTCTATCTCACCTCCCAGTTTGTCTCACCCCCTACAGTGATCTCACCTCCCCCACCCCCACAGCGATCTCTCTCCCCCTCCCCCAGAACAATCTCACTCTCCCCCCTCCCGCCCGCACAGCGATCTCTCCCATCGTGACAGTGATCTTCCCCCCCCCCCCCCCGCCACAGCGATCTCACTCTCTTCCCTCCCCCAGCCCCACAGCAATCTCACCCCCCACCCCTCCACCACAGCCATCTCACTCTCCCCTCTCCCCCCACAGTGATCTCAGGTCGGCAGTCTCTGGCCTCTCGTCGGTACCTCTCAGGGGGGGCAGAGCTTGACAGCCACGCGCGCATGCACACAACTTGGGAGCCGAAGATTCCCGAGCCGCACACTGCCCGCTGCACTTCTCTCCCGCACCGCTTCGCTGCCGCCGACATGGAGCACCTGAAATCCACAGGAGCGCGCACCAGCGGCATTCCGGCGGTTGAAAAAGATGCAACCGCGGAACACCGCTAAGGATCGGGCGAGGGGCGATTTAAAAGGAAAATCCAGCCCATTGTGTTTCACTGTTTGCTGAAAAGAAGATATTGTATTAATGTCTGGAGCAGACCGAGGTCTCTGGGCAACAATAGCCAGGCGATTGGCAGGATTGTTCAGTAATGGGAAACCGCTTAGCCCAAGATCGGGTGTGAAGCAGAAACCCATCAATGGCCACTTACGCCATTCCCTGGATGAGATACCCCCGAAAGGCAGGAAACCGAACAAAGAACTGCCATTAAGTCCCAGATCCAGTGGAAGCAGAAGCCATCAAAAACCATCAACAATACACAGACGCAAGATCTGGGATGATGGGCCATTCAGACAATCGCCCCAGAGAAAGGAAATACTCTATTTTGGCAGGAAGAAGCACGGACTGTAACGTATAAGAGAAGGCAGTTTGCTGCCATTTCTCTCTCTTCTCTCTTCGCTTCAAGAATTGTGCACTCCGTCCAGGACGGAGAGAAAACCCACCAACAAGGGACCAAGAGCCTCGCTGCTCTACCTTTGTAAGGACCCTCGAGACCAGGACCTGAATGCTACAACGGCAGCGGTTGCAACGGAATCAGAAGAGAAAGCTTTCCCCAAGTAAACCAACAGATAATCTGGGTGAGCATTATCCAATACCATGCACCGTTCAGACCATCAAATCGAATGTGAGGGGGTATCATGTGTCCCAAACCAAACCTTAAGGGTTTAGTGGGGAGGTGCTGCATGTGATTATAGTGTGTGTAAGCTGGGATTTGTTAGACAATTCCAGTTATACTCTGTACATTACCATAGTGTATTGTTTTCTTAGTTGTCTTAAATTGCCACAGGGGCCAGTTAGGACGGGCCAGTTTTTGTACTGTTGTACTGTTTCGTTTATGCCACCAGATGTTACTTTTACTGGTGTGTGTGTGTGGAACCGAATAAAGTATTGTACGGTTGAGGCTGAAAGACCTGTCTCTGGTTCAGTTTTCTGTTCCCCCAAATAATTCCCATGTCTAGAACCATAGGCTGGGGTAATTCAGAACCATCAAGGCAAACCACCGACACAACAAAAAGGTTTGTGTAAAAAAGACAAAAGACTTGCAGTTATACAGTGCTTTTCACGACCTCAGGACGTCCCAAAGCGTTTTACAATCGATGGAGTACTTTTGAAGTGTAGTCACTGTTGTAATAATGGGGTAGACTTTCGCCTTCATTTTCAGTGGTTTTCTCAGCAGTACAGCTATTTTTTGATGAGAAACTGCCCGGTGAAAGTTTCCCCCTTAGTTTTTAAAGAGTTCCGCCCACATTTTCAAAAGATCGCCAGGGAGCAGCCGCCCACGTGTAGCACCGCGAAAACCGCCAGGTTCTAAGCTTGGCCTCAACGGGGGCCCTGACACATCACTGAGAAAACTGCCCACGAGAATCTGCCTGACACAGGGCAGTAGGTGAGTACTCTGCAAAGAAAGGTAAGTTAGAGGTTTTTTATTATTAGTTTTAAAATTCTAAATGGTGATTATCTTAAAACTGTCTTAAGAATGTTTTATAACTTTTAATTTTTTTTGAAGTGTAAAAGTATTTTTTACGTTTTTCTCCCTCCCTGGGCCCAACCGTAGCCTCAGACTAAATTTTAAATACTTACCGTCCATTCCGATAGAGAGGTGGAAGGACATTTGCTACAGTTCTAACTGGTTACAAACAAAATGGTTTAATCTTAAATGGCTCATCAAATTTGAATAGGCTCAAATAATATCATTTGTTTTCTGACCTAGGACTTCCTTTTGCAGTTGATGTTACACAGTGATCATAGATTGTGTCTGGAGGGGAATGTTATCCAAATGTTTAAAAGCAACTGGAGCACCAAGGTCAAACTGGACAGTAAATGATCGATTGTCACTGGAACATTAAAAATAACTGTATTTTTAAGTTTGTTTACTAAAACAAAAGTAGTTCAGTTTGGATTAGTCCAAATTGCAAAATGTTACTGTCTTCACCCTCCAGATTTAAAGAATTCATGTATGAATAAGTGTGTTAAATGAAAAAAAAAGAACCACCCATTTTCCCTAGTTTCATCTTTAACTGCCGAGAAACCGCCGAGAATCTTGGTGCAAGATCCATTTTCTCACCGGGCAGTATTTCTTACCTTTATTATGGAAATTTTCACCAGCGTTAGCTGCAGAACCTTAACTGTGTTTCTGGGTGGCAATCGAGCGGTGAGGGGCTTTAGGGAATGTCTAGCCCATAGAATCTTAGCAAAAATTCTTATTCTTGAAAATCAAGAATAAATGCACTTAAGTACACGTTATTTTAAGACTGTTTTTTCAAAATTGGAAGTTTAAATCTTCATTATTGGAAATATACACATTTTTCAGTGTGAATTTTTTTTTTCCAATACCTTTATTTGCACAGATTTTTAATATGATTGTTAAAATTGTCCATTAAGGTAATCATGAGTAAGCACAGGACAAATTCAAAATACTTATCTACTCGAAGAATATTTGTAAATGTAAAGTGGCAAATATCAAACATGTTTAATGACCTTGAGTTACTAAAGTCTTGTAGCTGCTTATTTTTGAGGTAGTCTTGTTGGGCCTGTTTGTAAAAGTCCTTATGGTCTAAGAATATATATCCAATAAAGAGATTGCGCAGCACTATTTTGCCAGTAGAAGTGCTTCCATCAGCCACTAGAACTACTAGAAACCCTGTCCCAAATCCTGGGTATGAGGCAATTCAAATAATAGGAACAGTGGACAACAATAGAAGTGTCTGAGCCATGGAGGAAATTGAACTTGGAGTGGAGCCTGGGAGCCAAATAACACCAAAGCAAAAGGAGAGACTTAAAAAAAAATGCCAAATGGCTGGCAATTACTATTATTCTGAACACTTTTGGGATTTTCATTCGGAACAAAACAAGATTTAAACCTCCTCTAAGTTGGCATAGATCCTGCTGGGCCTATCAGGGGCGCTTGTGGCAGAATAGCCTGGGAACACCCCCCTCCTCAGATACACCACCAAAGTGCTGGCTTGGCATGAGTAGGGTAAGTAGAAGAAGCTTCTGCTCCCTCAACCGCTGGATCAGGATTTCTTGGGCAATTTTGATGGGTTGGCAACCTGGCGGATCTGAGTTCCACTCCAAATTCTGACTGTCTGGTCACTACTCCTTCAGAATTCCGTGTCCCTAGAGAATGCAATTTCGAGACTTGTGCCTGGATTTCTAATGTTACCAAGCATGAGTCCGTTATCCAAAGAAGGAGGTAAGCTTTGTCCACAGGTAGCATTTCAGATTGCAGTGCATGTTGCACAGGTTTCTCACCTTATGGTTACAGAATCTGTCAAACTGTAGACAATCCATGGACATCTGACCTTGGCGGCAATTAATTTAAATTGATAAAAAATGAAGTTAGCTCCGTTATTTTCCTATGTGTGCTCAGCGCAAGAGAGGAAAATCTGCTCCTGTATTTTACGTGAACAAGGCATGAGTTGTTGGGAAAGAGTATTCTTTTAAAGTTTTGGAAATACTTAAAATATTAGGAAAAGATTTAATTTAATGGCCTTTGATTATGTTTTAGAGCATTATTTCTAATATACACACAACATGTGATAAGCATCTGTGAGGGAAAGGTAAGTAATTGAGTAGCTCTTTATTTTTAGCATTTCACCCTTCTATTTCTATTACTCACAAAACCAGTCAACTGTTAACACTAACTGGGATAAAAGCTCTGTTTCACACCCCAGCCCCCCCCTGGATTCCAACGCTGAGACCAATGAAATTAAAAATCTACTTATCATTTAATTCAGTGGAAAGTGCTAGGATATTGTGCATGCCATTCAGCTCTGCAAGCTGTGCATGATCTCAAAAGTATGACACGAATGCAATTCATTGTTAATCTGAGAATTACTACCACTTCCACCTATCTTTCCGCATACAGTACTATTTTTCCTTTTCATGTACTGTTACATTACTGTTCAGTCACCTGAGAATTCACTTTTAGAGTAGAAGCAAGTCTTCCTCGATTTCGAACGACTGTCTATGATGATGATGATATTAAATCGATATCTGACATTCTGGTCTACTGGCAGATTTTTGTTCCATTGGACCAGAACTGTATTTTCTCCCTCTAAATCAAATAAATATAATTTGTACCTGCAAAAAAAATGATTAAGAAAGGGAAGATAGACTATGAAAGTAAATTAGCACAAAATATAAAAACAGATAGCAAGAGTTTCTATAGGTATATAAAAACAAAAAGAGTGGCTAAAGTAAATGTTGGTCCCTTAGAGGACGAGACCGGGGAATTAGTAATGGGGAACCTGGAGATGGCAGAAACTCTGAACAAATATTTTGTATTAGTCTTTACAGTAGAGAACACTAAAAATAGTCTAACAGTGGATCGTCAAGGGGCTATAGGGGGGGAGGAACTTAATACAATCACAATCACTAAGGAGGCGGTACTCAGTAAGATGATGGGACTAAAGGCAGATAAATCCCCTGGACATGATGGCTTGCATCCAAGGGTCTTAAGTAGTGGCAGGGAGTGCGGATGCATTGGTTGTAATTTACCAAAATTCCCTGGATTCTGGGAGCTCCCAGCAGATTGGAAAATTGTAAATGTAACACCCCTATTTAAAAAAGGAGCAGGAAACTATAGACCAGTTAGCCTAACATCTGTCATTGGGAAAATGTTGGAGTCCATTATTAAAGAAGCAGTAGCAGGACATTTGGAAAAGCAAAATTTGATCAGGCAGAGTCAAAATGGATTTATGAAGGGGAAGTCATGTTTGACAAATTTGCTGGAGTTCTTCGAGGATGTAACAAACAGGGTAGATAAAGGGGAATCAGTGGATGTGGTGTATTTGGACTTCCAAAAGGCATTTGACAAGGTGCCACATAAAAGGTTACTGCACAAGATAAAGGTTCATGGGGTTGGGGGTAATATATTAACATGGATAGAGGATTGGCTAACTAACAGAGAACAGAGAGTCGGGATAAATGGTTCATTCTCTGGTTGGCAAACAGTAACTAGTGAGGTGCCACAGGGATCAGTGCTGGAACCCCAACTATTTACAATCTATATTAACGACTTGGAAGAAGGGACTGAGTGTAACGTAGCCAAGTTTGATGATACAAAGATGGGAGGAAAAGCAATGTGTGAGGAGGACACAAAAAATCTGCAAAAGGACATAGACAGGCTAAGTGAGTGGGCAAAAATTTGGCAGATGGAGTATAATGTTGGAAAGTGTGAGGTCATGCACTTTGGCAGAAAAAAAATCAAAGAGCAAGTTATTATTTAAATGGAGAAAGATTGCAAAGTGTCGCAGTAGAACGGGACCTGGGGGTACTTGTGCATGAAACGCAAAAGGATAGTATGCAGGTACAGCAAGTGATCAGGAAGGCCAATGGTATCTTGGCCTTTATTGCAAAGGGGATGGAGTATAAAAGCAGGGAAGTCTTGCTATAGCTATATAAGGTATTGGTGAGGCCACACCTGGAATACTGTGTGCAGTTTTGGTTTCCATATTTACAAAAGGATATACTTGCTTTGGAGGCCGTTCAGAGAAGGTTCACTAGGTTGATTCCGGGGCTGAGGGGGTTGACTTATGAGGAAAGGCTGAGTAGGTTGGGCCTCTACTCATTGGAATTCAGAAGAATGAGAGGTGATCTTATCGAAACGTATAAGATTATGAGGGGGCTTGACAAGGTGGATGCAGCGAGGATGTTTTCACTGATGATCAGATCAGCCATGATCTTATTGAATGGTGGAGCAGGCTCGAGGGGTTGTATGGCTTACTCCTGTTCGTATTTCTTATGTTACCTCCTTTTCTGAAGTACCATAATGCACTGGATGATAATGTTGTGAACAAAATGTATATGTAGTTCTGATGAAGAAATGCTCCCCCAAAACATCTTAGTCTGTTGTTTTTTTTCTACAGATATTGGCTGACCTGCTGTATATTTCCAACGTTTTCTACATTTATTTGCGTAAAGCATTACTTCACTTCCATCTGGGCTCATCAAGAAAGCATGGCAGCTATCACTTCATGGAATCCATACAAACGTTTTCACAGGACAGTGCCAAATTCAAATTCCATCTGATTTCAAAGCAAGTTCCTGTCAAACTATTTTCAATGTGGCTAGTCTCGATGAGGCAGTGCAATTTCCATTATCATTTGTCTTTAATCTAAGGTGAATTCTTTCCGAAACTGACTCTATTCCAGCCCTGAACTATTTAAAGCTATTGCAATAAATCAGGATGAAGTAGTACAATACTACATCAGTATTATTGGAGGACTGGTCAGTGCTGACCGTAGACTATTCTGGCTATTAAGATTCAAACAGATACATCTACCATAAAACATTAGCTTTTTCCTACAATATTTATTAGCTTTAGGTGATAGTAAAATAAGATCTGTACGGATTAAAGTAATCATTGTGACGTTCCCAAACAGGGATATTTGGAATTGGAAATTTCCTCCAAGACCTACCATGTAGATTTGAAATAAGAATGAAACAACAACAACAACATGTTTATACCATAAGGCGCGGAGCATTATCAAACAAAGCCGTGTCAGCCGAGGCTGTTGGCAGCACCCTCGCCTGAGTCAGAAGGTCGTGGCTTCAAGTCCCACTCCAGAGACTTGAGCACAATAATCCAGGCTGACGTTCCACTGTAGTACTGATGGAGTGCTGCACTGTTGACGGTGCAGTCTTTCAGATGAGACATTAAACCGAGGCACCGTATGTTCTCTCAAGTACATCTAAAAGATCCCATGAGACTATTTCGAAGAAGAGCAGGGGAGTTATCCCCAGTGTGCTAGCCAATATTTATCCCTAAATCAACATCACTAAAACATATTGAGGGAGAAATTCGGGAGCGTTCCGTTTCGGGCACTAACTTCTAAAAGTAGAAAAAATTAGCGGCAGGCGCTAATCATTTTCAACTTTTAAATAATTTGGGGGTGGTGCTCCAGGAAGGAAGTGGAGCGCTAAATCAGGCACTCCACTTCCTTCCTGGAGCGCAATCGGCAGCAGGTGGGGCGGTAAGTGGAGCAGCGCTGTACATCGGGCCGTGTAATGATGCTGTGTGGACAGGCTCCTGCCCTCCCTTAAAGGGAAGGGCCATCAGTCCAGACTCTGTAAAAAAAACTTACCTCTCCTAGAGGATTGGCTAACTAACAGAAAACAGAGAGTCGGGATAAATGGGTCATTTTCCGGTTGGCAAACAGTAACTAGTGGGGTTGCCACAGGGATCGATGCTGGGTCCTCAACTATTTACAATCTATATTAATGACTTGGATGAAGGGACTGAATGTAATGTTGCCAAGTTTGTTGATGATACAAAGATGGGTGGGAAAGCAAATTGTGAGGAGGACACAAAAAATCTGCAAAGGGATATAGACAGGCTAAGTGAGTGAACAAAAATTTGGCAGATGGAGTATAATGTGGAAACATGTGAGGTTATCCACTTTGGCAGAGATAATAGAAAAGCAAGTTATAACTTAAATGGAGAAAAATTGCAAAGTGCTGCAGTACAGAGGGACCTGGGGGTCCTTGTGCATGAGAAACAAAAAGTTAGTATGCAGGTACAGCAAGTAATCAGGGAGGCAAATAGAATGTTGGCCTTTATTGCAAGGGGGATAGAGTATAAACGCAGAGACGTCCTGCTAAAACTGTACAGGATATTGGTGAGGTCATGCCTAGAGTACTGCGTACAGTTTTGGTCTCCATATTTAAGAAAATATATACTTGCATTGGAGGCTGTTCAGAGAAGATTCACCAGGTTGATTCCGGAGATGATGGGGTTGACTTATGAAGAAAAGTTGAGCAAGTTGGGCCTATACTCATTGGAGTTTAGAAGAATGAGAGGCGATCTTATGGAAACATATAAGATAATGAGGGGGCTCGACAAGGTGGATGCAGAGAGGATATTTCCACACATAGGGGAAACTAAAACTATGGGACATAGTCTCAGAATAAGGGGTCGCCCATTTAAAACTGAGATGAGGAGAAATTTCTTCTCTCAAAGGGTTGTAAATCTATGGAATGCTCTGCCCCAGACAGCTGTGGAGGCTGGGTCATTGAATATATTTAAGGCGGAGATAAGACAGATTTTTGAGCGATAAGGGAATAAAGGGGAGCGGGCAGGGAAGTGGAGCTGAGTCCATGATCAGATCAGCCATGATCTTATTAAATGGCGGAGCAGACTCAAGGGGCCAAATGGCGTTCTCCTGCTCCTATTTCTTATGGTCTGCCCGATGGCAGCCGCGATCCCACCTGATCAACCTGATGCACTCAAGCAGAGTGCTGGGCTGATCAATCGCGGCCAAAGAAGACCAGCTAGAAACTTGGAGGAGAAAAGGTAAAAAATGTTTTACTTTCCTCGACCACCTCGCCCTTAAGTATCGCCCTCGAAGCGCCCGGCCTCCCGATGGATGCCTCCTGCTGCTGCCACTGTTTTCGCCCAACGATGCTGCAGGGGCCGGAACCCAAGTTCGGGTCTGGGGCGCTACAGAGTGATCCAAGTGATGAGGACATCACAATCTCCAGGCAAAGGAGGTCGTGGCGCAATGCTGCACTGCTGCTGCAAACCTGCTGCCGAACATGGCAGGAGTCAATGTTATCACTGCACTCGGTCGGAACCCGGTTAGCCCCCCCATTATCGCCCCCCAGATGTGATAACAGGCGCTAAGGAGAACAATTTCTAGCCCACAATCTGGTCATCATCACATTGCTGTTTGTGGGAGCTGGCTGTGCACAAATTGGCTGCCATGTTTCCTACATCACAACAGTGATTACACTTCAAAAAGTATTTCATTGGCTGTAAAGCGCTCTGGTGGTTGTGAAAGGCACTTTATAAATGCAAGTCATTTTTTCTTTTTAAAGTTTGACACCGAGCCACATAAGAAGATATTAGAACAGATAAAGGAACATCTTAAGGGAGGAAAGTGAGGTGGAGAGGCAGAGAGAAATGGGAGGGAATTCCAGAGCTTGTGGTTCTGCAGCTGAAGGCTGGCTGCCAAAGGTGGAGCGATTAAAATGAGAATTCGCAAGAAACCAAAATTGGAGGAGTCGAGATATTTTGGAGGATTGTAGGGCTGAAGATGGTTACAGAGATAGTAAAGGGTAAGACCATGGAAGAATTTGAAAACAAGGATGAGAATTTTAAAATCCAAGCATTGCTTAACCCGGAGTCAATGTAGGTCAGCGAGCTCAGGGGAGTAGGTGAACGAGACTTGGTGTGAATTAGGATACGGGCAGCAGAGCTTTGTATGACCTTAAGTTTATGGTGGATGGTAGATGGGAAGACTGCCAGGAGTGTGTTGGAATAGTTAAGTCTAGAGGAAACACAGGTATGGATGAGGGCTTCAGCAGCAGATGAGTTGCAGCAGTAGCGGAGTCGGGTGATGTTATAGAGGTGGAA
Organism: Pristiophorus japonicus; assembly: GCF_044704955.1. Classification (NCBI taxonomy): domain Eukaryota; kingdom Metazoa; phylum Chordata; class Chondrichthyes; family Pristiophoridae; genus Pristiophorus; species Pristiophorus japonicus. The sequence goes on along the minus strand of NC_091978.1, from coordinate 93,613,196 downwards.
ATAGGCAGTCTTTGTGATGGCGTTTATGTGGTCAAAAGCTCATCCTGGGGTCAAATATGACACTATGGTTGTGAACAGTCTGGTTCAGCCTTAGACAATTGTCAGAGAGATGGATGGAGTCAGTGGCTAAGGAACAGAGTTTGTAGTGGGTACCAGTTTTCCCAATATTTAGTTGGAAGAAATTGGAAGAAAAGACAGTGGAAGGGTCGAGAAAAGCAGTGGTGAGGTAGATCTGGGTGTCATCAGTGTACATGTGGAAACTGATGCTGTGTTTACTGATGATGTCACCAAGAGGCAGCATGTAGCTGAGAAATATGAGGAGGCCAAGGATAGATGCTTTGGGGTCACTGGAGGTAACAGTGCGTGAGTGGGAAGAGATGCCATTGCAGTTGATTCTCTGGCTATGACTGGATAGATAAGCACAGTCCTACCCCGCTGGATGATGGTGGAGAGGCATTGGAGGAGGATGATGTGGTCAACCGTGTCGAAGGCTGCAGACAGGTCGAGGAGGACGAGGAGGGATAATTTCCCATTGTCAGTCACATAGGATGTCATTTTGAATTTGATAAAAAGCCATTTCAGTACTGTGGCAGGGGTGGAAACCTGATTGGAGGGATTCAAACATGGAGTTCTGGGAAAGACAGACATAGATTTTGGAGGAGACACCAGGTTCAAGGACTTTGGAAAGGAAAGGGATGTTGGAGATGGGGCGGTAGTTTAAAAGGTTGGAGGGGTTAAGGGTTTTTTTTAAAGAGAACGATAATGAGTGAAGATTTGATGGTGAGGGGCCAATAACTGAGGAGAAGCATTAACAATAGCAACTAACATTCTGGCCAAGAAGGGAAGTTGGGTGGTCAGTGGTAGGACCTCAAAAGTAGTAATCTCTGGATTGCTATCAGTGCCACATGCTAATCAGAGTAGAGGGAGCAGGATAGTTGGAATAAATACGTGGCTTGAGCAGTGGTGCAAGAGGGAGGGATTCAAATTCCTGGGACATTGGAACCAGTTCTGGGGGAAGTGGGACCTGTACAAAATGGACGGTTTGCACTGGGGCACGACTGGAACTGATGTCCTGGGGGCAACATTTGCTAATGCAGTTCAGGAGTGTTTAAACTAATATGGCAGGGGGATGGGAACCTATGCAGCGAGACAGGGCAAAGTAAATGGAGTCAGAAACAGATGGTAGAAAGGTAAAAAGCAATAGTGGAAGGCCGAGTAAACAAGGCAAGAAACAAAAAGGGCCACACTACATCATAATTCTAAAAGGACAAAGGGTGTTAAAAAAACAAACCTGAAGGCTTTGTGTCTTAATGCAAGGAGTATCCGTAATAAGGTGGATGAATTAACTGTGCAAATAGATGTTAACAGATGTAATGTGATTGGGATTACAGAGACATGGTTCCAGGATGATCAGGGCTGGGAACTCAACATCCAAGGGTATTCAACATTCAGGAAAAGGAGGTGGTGTAGCATTTCTGGTTAAAGAGGAGATTAATGCAATAGTTAGGAAGGACATTAGTTTGGATGATGTGGAATCTATATGGGTCGAGCTGCAGAACACCAAAGGGCAAAAAACGTTAGTGGGATTTGTGTACAGACCTCCAAACAGTTGTAGTGATGTTGGGGAGGGCATCAAACAGGAAATTAGGAGTGCATGCAATAAAAGTGCAGCAGTTATCATGGGTGACTTTAATATGCATATAGATTGGGCTAACCAAACTGGATGCAATATGGTGGAGGAGGATTTTCTGGAGTATATAAGGGATGGTTTTCTAGACCAATATGTCGAGGAACCAACTAGGGGGGAGGCCATCTTAGACTGGGTGTTGTGTAATGAGAGAGGATTAATTAGCAATCTCATTGTACAAGGCCCCTTGGGGAAGAGTGAACATAATATGGTGGAATTCTACATTAGGATGGAGAATGAAACAGTTAATTCAGAGACCATGGTCCAGAACTTAAAGAAGGGTAACTTTGAAGGTATGAGGTCTGAATTGGCTAGGATAGATTGGCGAATGATACTTAAGGGGTTGACAGTGGATGGGCAATGGCAGACTTTCGAGACCACATGGATGAACTACAACAATTGTACAGCCCTGTCTGGCGTAAAAAGGAAAAAGGGAAGGTGGCTCAACCGTGGCTATCAAGGGAAATAAGGGATAGTATTAAAACCAAGGAAGTGGCATACAAATTGGCCAGAAATAGTAGCGAACCCGGGGACTGGGAGAAATTTAGAACTTAGCAGAGGAGGACAAAGGCTTTGATTAGGGCAGGGAAAATAGAGTACGAGAGGAAGCTTGCAGGGAACATTAAGACGGACTGCAAAAGTTTCTATAGATATGTAAAGAGAAAAAGGTTAGTAAAGACAAACGTAGGTCCCCTGCAGTCAGAATCAGGGGAATTCATAACGGGGAACAAAGAAATGGCAGACGAATTCAACAAGTACTTTAGTTCGGTATTCACTAAGGAGGACACAAACAACCTTCCGGATATAAAATGGGTCAGAGGGTCTAGTAAGAAGGAGGAACTGAGGGAAATCCTTATTAGTCGGGAAATTGTGTTGGAGAAATTGATGGGATTGAAGGCTGATAAATCCCCAGGGCCTGATGGACTGCATCCCAGAGTACTTAAGGAGGTGGCCTTGGAAATAGCGGATGTATTGACAGTCATTTTCCAACATTCTATAGACTCTGGATCAGTTCCTATGGAGTGGAGGATAGCCAATATAACCCCACTTTTTAAAAAAGGAGGGAGAGAGAAAACAGGGAATTATAGACCGGTCAGCCTGACATCGGTAGTGGGTAAAATGATGGAATCAATTATTAAGGATGTCATAGCAGTGCATTTGGAAAGAGGTGACATGATAGGTCCAAGTCAGCATGGATTTGTGAAAGGGAAATCATGCTTAACAAATCTTCTGGAATTTTTTGAGGATGTTTCCAGTTGAGTGGACAAGGGAGAACCAGTTGATGTGGTGTATTTGGACTTTCAGAAGGCCTTCGACAAGGTCCCACACAAGAGATTAATGTGAAAAGTTAATGCACATGGGATTGGGGATAGTGTGCTGATGTGGATTGAGAACTGGTTGGCAGACAGGAAGCAAAGAGTAGGAGTAAATGGGTACTTTTCAGAATGGCAGGCAGTCACTAATGGGGTACCGCAAGGTTCTGTGCTGGGGCCCCAGCTGTTTACATTGTACATTAATGATTTAGACGAGGGAATTAAATGTAATATCTCCAAATTTGCCGAGGGCAGTTAGTTGGATGGCAGTGTGAGCTGCGAGGAGGATGCTATGAGGTTGCAGAGTGACTTGGATAGGTTAGGTGAGTGGGCAAATGCATGGCAGATGAAGTATAATGTGGATAAATGTGAGGTTATCCACTTTGGTGGTAAAAACAGAGAGACAGACTATGATCTGAATGGTGGCAGATTAGGACAAGGGGAGGTGCAACGAGACCTGGGTGTCATGGTACATCAGTCATTGAAGGTTGGCATGCAGGTACAGCAGGTGGTTAAGAAAGCAAATGGCATGTTGGCCTTCATAGCGAGGGGATTTGAGTACAGGGGCAGGGAGGTGTTGCTACTGTTGTACAGGGCCTTGGTGAGGCCACACCTGGAGTATTGTGTACAGTTTTGGTCTCCTAACTTGAGGAAGGACATTCTTGCTATTGAGGGAGTGCAGCGAAGGTTCACCAGACTGATTCCCGAGATGGCGGGACTGACATATCAAGAAAGACTGGATCAACTGAGCTTATATTCACTGGAGTTCAGAAGAATGAGAGGGGATCCCATTGAAACGTTTAAAATTATGACGGGTTTAGACAGGTTAGATGCAGGAAGAATGTTCCCAATGTTGGGGAAGTCCAGAACCAGGGGTCACAGTCTAAGGATAAGGGATAAGCCATTTAGGTCTGAGATGAGGAGAAACTTCCTCACCCAGAGAGTGGTGAACCTGTGGAATTCTCTACCACAGAAAGTTGTTGAGGCCAATTCACTAAATATATTCAAAAAGTGAGAAGAAGTCCTTACTACTCGGGGGATCAAGGGGTATGGCGAGAAAGCAGGAATGGGGTACTGAAGTTGCATGTTCAGCCATGAACTCATTAAATGGCGGTGCAGGCTCGATGGGGCGAATGGCCTACTCCTGCACCTATTTTCTATGTTTCTCTGGTGGGAATATGGTCAAGGGGCAGAGGGTAGGTCTCATGGACAAGATGAGCTTGGAGAAGGCATGAGGGGCAATTGGAGATACACTACAGAAGTGAAAAAGTTCCAGAATGAATTGAATTATTAAATTCTGGAAAAATGGATGTGAATTGCAGCCCTGCATTTCCATATAGGCGTGACAGAGAAGTACTGTCCAACATTCTGAAAGGTTTCGGGAGTTCAATACAAAAGGACAACCATCAACTAGAAGAAGTCATTGAGCCACACCATCCAGATTTCATGAAAGCACACCAATCATATTTATGAGCATATCAAAATTAATTCAAGGTGTTTTCAAGAAACAAGTAGCAGGGGATACACAACACTTAGCCCCTCCCATGAACTACTTTATGCTCCTTGGTGCCCCTCGGCAACATCAACCAAAAACACAATGTCAGGTTCCACATGTATGTTGACGCCACCCAGCTCTACATCACCACCACCTCTCCCGACCCCTCGACTGCCTCTGATTTTTCACACTGTTTGTGCATCATCCAATATTGGTTAAGCAGAAATATCCCCAATTAAATGTTGGGAACACCAAAGCCATTATTGTCTTCGGTTCCCGCCACAAACTCCGTTCCTAGACATTGACCCCATCCTTCTCCTTAGCCACTGTCTGAAGCTAAGCCAGGCTATTCACAACTTTGCTGTTCTATTTGACTCTGAGCTGAGCTTCTGACCCCATCTTCTCACCATCACGAAGAGCACCCACTTCCACCTCCGTAACATCATCTGTCCCTGCCCACCTCAGGTCATCTGCTGCTGAAACCCTTATCCATGCCTTTGTTTCCTCTAGACTCGACTGTTCGAATGCTCGCCTGGCCAACCTCGTACCTTGCATCCTCCGTAAACTTGAGCTCATCCAAAACTCTGCTACTTGTATCCTAACTCAAGTCACACTAAGTCACGTTCACCATCACCCCTGTGCTCAAAAGAACACAGAAAATAATTGCAGCAGCAGGACATACGGCTCCTCGAGCCTGCTTTGCCATGCAATAAGATCATGGTTGATCTTCTACCTCAACTTCACTTTCCCACCCTATCCCCATAATCCCTTGATTCCCTTCGTGCCCAAGAATCTATAGATCTCAGTCTTGAATATACGCAGCGACTGAACACCCACAGCCTTCTTGGGTAGAGAATGTCAAAGATTCACAACTCTCTGAGTGAAGAAATTTCTCCTCATCTCAATATTAATTGGCCGAACCGTTATCCAGCCAGGGGAAATATTCTCTCAGCATCTACCCTGCCAAACATTCTAAGAATTTTATACATTTCGATGAGATCACCTCTCATTTCTTATAAACTCCAGAGAATGTAGGCCCATTCTACTCAATCTCTCCTTATAGGATAACATTCTCATCCCAGGAATCAATCTAGTGAACCTTTGTTACACCCCTTCTAAGGCAAGTATATCCTTCCTTAGGTAAGAAGACCAAAACTGCACATCGTACTCGAGGTGTGGTCTCACCAAAGCCCTATATAATTGCAGCAAGACTTCTTTATTCTTATACGCCAACATCCTTGCAATAAAGAATAATATACCACTTGTTTTCCTAATTGCTTTCTGTACCTGTATGTTAACCTTCTCTGATTTGTTGAACTACATTGGCTCCTGGCCCAGCAACACGTCGATTTTAAAGTTCTCATCCTTTTTTTTCAAATCCCGCCATGGCCTAGCACCTCCCTATCTCTGTAACCTCTTCCAGCTCTCTGAGATCGCTGAGCTCCTCTAATTCTGGCTTCTGTGTATCCCCAATTTTCTTCGCACCACCTTGGATTCCATGTTCTCTGTTACCTAGGCTCTAAGCTCTGGCATTCCCTACCCAAACCTTTCTCTCTTCCTTTAAGACACACCTTAAAATGTACTTCATTGACCAAGCTTTTGGTCACCTGTCCTAGTATCTCCTTATGTGGCTTGCCTTCAAAATTTTATTTAATAATTGCTCCTGTGAGGTATGTTGGAATGCTTTTGTAGATTAAAGATGCTATATAAATGCAAGTAGTTATTGTTGCTTTAAGAAACTTTATACAGAATTTTCTAAAGCTTTCAATGGATATTTATTCTCTTGAATCAAATTCAACTTTAAATAATTTAAAGAAGGAAAGACTTACATTTATATAGCACTTTTTATGACCACCAGACATCTCAAAGCGCTTTACAGCCAATGAAGTACTTTTGGAGTGTAGTCACTGTTGTAATGTGGGAAACGTGCCACAGCAGCCAATTTTAACACAGCAAGCTCCCACAAACAGCTATGTGATAATGACCAGATAATCTGTTTTTGTTACGTTGATTGAGGGATAAATATTTGCCAGGACACCGGGGATAACTCCCCTGCTCTTCTTCAAAATAGTGCCATGGGATCTTTTATGTCCACCTTAGAGAGCAGAATTTAATTCTGAAGCTGATGTCAGCAATCATAGATATATCAGAAACCTGGCTTTCTGGTCAGTTTTTGTATAGCGTACTATTGACCTACTACATGTCACTGACATGGGTTGCTTTTCAAACAAGACTCAGGAAATTTCTAATTTGTTGAAGGAATGGGAATGGATTTGTAGAAATATCAGCACTTTAATATTTACCAAGTCTCTGTCAACAGTTAGATGACTGTTCAAAAGCTAGAACAACGTTATTGAGAAAATATCTCTTGGAAAGAGGCAGAACCAAGGTATGAGATCATAAAATCTGTTGATATTGTTCATAGGTCTTTCGGTTTAACCCATTGTGAGAAATATTTAAGATGCTAACTGGGGAGAGCATCTTCTTGATTGAAAGCAGTTGGTAGCATGTTTTGGAAGGTAGGAATCCACAGCAAATATTTTAACACATAGGAGTTTTGGAACTTCATTCATGCAAATATTCACATTTCACTTGAAAATTAAACACTTATGAAAGTTATAAGTCAATGGGTAAATTTGAGCACGTATAGGCTTAGAAGCAATGACACATTTCATCTCAGCTTGAGGAAGAACTGGCAGGACCAGTCCTATCCTGCAGACGTGCACCTCCTGTTGACCAATTACGGTGAGACATTAATGGTGGCTATGGAGTAGATTGTGACCCAGATCATCCCGTGCTCTCAGCTGAAGGAGGAAGCATAGCATTGGGTGGCAGCAGTGGGGACCTAAGGGGATAAAATGGGAAGCACGTGTTAACCCCCTTACTGCAAGTGACAAATCTTGTAAATATTACATTTCTAAAAAGTGAATTCTTAATAGAGAGTCGGCAGTAAAGAGGTTAAAAAGCAATGATTACAAGATTGCTTAATTATTGTATAGCATGTATACAATAGTAAGTTAACAAATACAACCCAGCATTCTTCGTCATGCAGTTAAAAGTGATCGATGTACATGATACCAATGACACAGTTAGCCCTGAGTACAGTTGGAACAAGCAAACCTGCACGGGCACTTAAATATTGCTTGATCAGGTGAATTACTCATTGGAGCAAAAAACTTACTAACATATTGTTGAAGCTGCAGCATGCTAAGCATTTTGCAAACAATAGTGTGTGCATCATGTACTTTACAGAATTACACAGACAAAGGAGCAAAGATTTTCACTTATACATTATTTTATTGCCAATATCAGCCTTGCTTTAATATTCTAGTAAGAATATATGACATATTGGTTTACAGAAAATAAAATAGTTTACAAAGACATTTACACATCATTAAAGTCCATAGACACCAAAAATGCATCAATACAGCGTATACATAATCTAAAACTGACCAACTCATCTTGAATGAAAAATAACACAATAGCAATTTGAAAAACTCTATCTACAGTTATGAATATTAAATTCTACACAACTGTTAAATAAATATCACATTATATGCAGATATTTCTACTTATGCCAGTATATTACTGCTATACTGTATGGCACCTTGCATTTGCACTTAAAACATCCATACCAATCAAAACTTAAATCGTTTTTTTTCCAGTATTCTCAAATTGCTAAACCTTAATACACACAGGACTGGATTTTCGCTCCGATTCCACCTCCAGAGGGGCGGCAATATCTCTGGAAATGGTTACCGCCCGGGCGGCCAGCTTCCAGTCCCCCACTGGGATATTTGGTGCCGGTTTTGCGGTAGCATTGAGTAGTACCGCCCGGGAGCGCCGTGCCGGTGTGCAATGTCCACGGTTTCGACACCGTTGTGAAATTTGGTCGGAGCGGCACCCATAGCGCCCCACAGTGGGACCGCTAGGGAAAGCAGGCGGTCTGAGCTGTTCCAGCGGCGGTGAGGGAAGGAATGATGTCTGCATGAGGTAAGTGTGATTGGCTTGTTTGGTTTTCTTTTTGCAATTTATCTTTATTTGGGGTCAGTAATATATTGGGAATGTTTTCTATATTTTGTGTCCCGATTTTTTTTTGCAGGAGGCTTCTCTTAAGGCACTCCGAGGCCGGTTCTTCAGCAATGGATTTTCAGTTGCTCACCCAGCCTAGTGCCCTAAGAAAGGTGTGGAACGTCTCCCTTAGCACTCCGCTCCACACTCAGGCCCGGCTGCTGAATTTTGTGGATGCCGATGCAAACCATGTACCGCCCCGCCACCATTAGCGCCCTAAAAAGCCACCAACCGAAAAACCAGCCCACATTCTTTCCATTTTTAATTACATATTAAAAACAGCAGCTCACAATCTGAACATTGACAGCACCAGCAAATGCACAATTGTCCATTTCATAGCATCAGTTGCTAACATTGTTTCTAGTGATACATGCTAGAAGTGACAAAATATATAAAATCATAAAATCTTTACTTCAGTAAATAAACTGTCTTTTTTCTTCTGAATTCAGGTGCATTTCAAAATAATGATCTGAAGAAAGCATGATGCAAATGTTCACACACCTAATTTGCAATTCAACTTCAGCACTCCATACTTATTTCAAATATATATTTAAGAAGGACTTTTTTTCTGTTTAGATTTCTTGATTTCCTGATTTTAAAAGCCATTTTTGATTCTGTTGCAGTTGGGTTGAGAGTTATGCAATGAACTCACAACCATAATCTGATGGCATAATCCATTACATAATCCATCAGACATTTTCTAACAACACTTGCATCAGATGTACAGTATGTATTCCTGGGGCAAATACAATATTACTTGCTTGCAGAAATACATGAATAAACAAATGACTAAGTCCTTCACTTAAAGTGAGCAAAATGAACGACAATACCGTGAAGTAAATGTTTTTATACAGCTCACAACACATGTTAAAATGTTACAACTTGCTCAAATTTTGCTGCTGCAATTAGAATCTAGTGAAGACATTACAAGGCACAATTAACTCGTAATATTCAAGAACTTTTCCACTGAGACAAATATGTATACATTTACCAATGTATGTAACCAATTTCCCTGCCTTCCACAATAAGAACTTTACCGGGGTCTTTCCTGCAGGGTTTATATTGTCAGGTGCCCACTAAAATACTAATAGCAGCATCTAACTAAATCAACTTGTATAATAAAAGAATATTATTTTCAAGAACCTTTCTAAACCAGGCATGAAAGGCTCAACTGCTCTAATACTGTACAAGTATATCCATATTATTTAATATGTACAAAATATTGTTTGGCATATTGTTGCCAATACTCAGAACTACTTAATATTTTTCTTATTGTAGTCTAAAAATATTGACTTATTTGCCGTATATCCCTTTAAAACTGCATCCCCAAATTTTTCAAAGGTTTATTGTCAAAGATGAAAGTCAATATTCATTGTACAGTCCACATAGTTTATGAAAAGTGTAACTACATTCTAACACTGCACTATAGTTTTCAAAATTGCAGTGATTACAATCCTTGGTAAATAAAGCCAACAATTATTGTGTAAAAGAAATGATCCGTAACTGTCAGTGATTGAGCCACTGATTACAGTCTTACAAATGGGACACAGCAGTAACATTTACAGGATCAATAATGATAAAGCGCCTTGGGTCGGTTTGTACATTAAAAGCGCTATACAAATGCAAGTTATTGTTGTTATTTATCTATCACTGAAGCTTTAACAATCATGACAGAAAAACCAAGTTACTTTTATAACACAGCAAACAGCAGCATGGTTCCAGTGAGCATTCTCTGGTCTATGCAGTAACTGCAAAGTACAAATTGCAGTGCTTTACATGCAAAGTAGGAAACATGTATTCACACAGATGAATGCACAGAAATATATTTTTTTAAGCTGCAGGAGGGTAGAAATTTCTGTCATCAAGGTTACTGTGTGAATACTTAATGCTTGTGCCAAATTCTCTTTCTGCTATTTTAATGAAGGCATGGACCCATTTGAAATGAACAGGTTAACACCTCTATTATAATAGCGAAGTGAGAAATTTGATTTAAGTACATTAAGCATTCATACAATAGCATCTCCAAGATTATTTCTACCCTACAGTGGCTCTGAAGCCATCACAATTACATCTGTTGGTACGAATTATGAATTTCAGAACCTTCCTAAGGTAGTTGTCTCGGTCAATTTTATTCAATAAGGTTTAATGATTTATTTTATTATGGATACTGGGCAGTTCCCATGAAATATGTATTGGGGTAAACAACGGTCTAAAAATATTTTCTTTTGAAGGTTCTCTTCAGTTGCCAGTGTAAGTCACTGCTGGCCTCTATGAAACAGGCTGAATCACATTTTATCATCTTCACAGAGATGCAGCTTCTGGTACAGTGGTGCAGTGTAATAAGTGAATTTTTCCTGAGTTTTCAAAAACAAAAAAAAACTATGACAATTAATAGCCTAGTCTTCAAATGAATGAAATTCTAATCAGCCTTTCTTTGTTTGCAGTAACACCTTTGGTAAATCTCCCTAAAAATTGAAAGTTTATAAAGGAAGATTCGGTTCTATTGTTTAAGCTGTTGACAGATTGGATCGGACAGAGTCTTCTCGCAAGTGGTGGTGCTTACCATTGTCAGCTTCATGCAATTGTGCTCGTCTCTCAATAGTTATCCTGTATTTCTTCCTACAAAGAAAGCATAACAATGTTAAAAGGTTCATTTTGTACTCCAGTTTAAGCAGTTCATTCCACATTTTAAAAAAGATATAAAGGCTCATGATTCAGAGATACAATGCTGAACTAGTTTTCCTCTTTCAGATGCTGACAGATTAGCTGTCCATTTTCAGAACTTATTTTGTTTTTATTTTAGATATCCAGAGGTCATGACCTTTTTAAAAGCCATTTAAAAAAATTGGTATGCATTTCACCCGTTTTATGGGTCCAAAACATAAGCCAGAGGTCAAATTTTGCAGCGAGACATCCGGTGCTGGAAGTGCACCAGACAAATATTGGTTTGGGTGCTTGTTAGGCATTCCTGGCGGCCTCCTGAAATAAATGCAAGTTTTTGACTGTTTCGTCCATGCTTTGGCTGTGCCATACTTTATAAAAAAGAGTTTGTGGAGGTCCTGTACTCTTTCTTAGGGTTTGCTTATTTTCAATTGCTGAACATGGAAATGCTTCTGGGCTTGTTCTGGTCACACCCAAATCAGGAGGAAGAGCAGCACCAAAGCCCTGCAGAGGCTTCAAAAAGAGGGTGCAGGAGGCCTTCCAGCATGTGGGTCTACAGAAGTAGAACACTGTATCTTATATGTACATGGGAGCAGTGTGTGAGGCGGCTGCATTTCAACAGGGAGACCGTTACTTAACTGTGCCACTTGTTGGAGTGGGAATTGGAGCCCAACACCAGGACATGTACTGCACTGCCTGTGGTCGTGAAAGTCTGCATGGCGCTAAATCTTTGTGCCTCTGGCTGCTTACAAACTGCTTTCCGAGACATCAGAAACATCAGTTAGTTTGCTATGCGCATGGCCAACTGGCAGGAGGTTACTGATGCATTGTTGGCAATGCAAAAAGAGTTCATTAGCTGCCACATGAGAAGCAGGAAGAAAGAGCACTGGGATTTGCCTTTTTTCATAGATATTTAGGACCAGCGAACCACATGACAGCAGCACACACATTTTTGGGTGTAATTTCAAAAGTGGAAATGAACAAAAACCAGCCAATCACATCGCACCCATAATAATCATAATTTGATGCCTCTAGCACAACTAGAGATGATTTAGCAGGTGTAAATTCTGGAAATTCTGTGAATAAAGAGTGGATAATTATTGTGCATAATGGTGGAATTTAAAATTGAAAAAAATCTTAATTTATCTACAAAGTCCTACATGTAGTGAGGATCCCAGCAGAAACATAAAAATAGACCACTTGGTTCTTATTTCTGAATTGATAACTCAAACTAAAATTAAGCACATTTATCAGAAAGACAACATGCATCTAAACACATTTTATAGTCCATAATATGTTTACTTTCATGAAAAATAAAGTTTTTATTCTTCACAAGTCATTCTACAGTCAACACATGTAGTGAACAATGTATTTCAAAGTCCCCTGCTTCGAGGGAACAGAGTCATAACTGTTTAATGGAAGAATTGTTTTCTCCAGCTTTACACCCAGAGGAAAATAGCCCCCTTTAGTTTCTTCAATGACTGAACATTTGAACTGAAGGGTCCATTGAATCCCGATTATTAAGCCGCAGGAAACATTCTGAGTTCAAATTAGAATGCAATTTTTTTGACCAGCTTTCTGGAGCCAGCCTCTGATTGTTTGAGGCTGTGCTACAAAAATCTGAAGCTGCACTGAACTGAACCAGACAGTGAACTGTGTCTAAAATTGTAACAGGTCCAAACTGGACAAATTGGGATAATTCTAAACAGATCCAAATTGGCTTCATTTCAGATCAATCTGAATTTGAAATGACTTCAGAGCACATTCCTGGACAAATATTTGACAGAGGTTGTTTCCGATGTGCTCGGTTTCTTTACTAGAATACTTCCAAAATCAATAAAGCATGCTACAGGACATTCTTAATTTATATAGATGTCTCAAATTGTGTGTTTTTTTTGCATTTTTAACATAATAGGGGTAATTTTCCAGCGTGGACTGGCAACAGGGAATCTGCCACCAGCACATATTAAAAAATGCTGCCTGTGATTTTGCAATATGGGAAGGGCGAGGTTGCCCATCACAAGTGCATATTTGGAAATTTACCCCTTGGTGCTCACCAAAATACTCACATGAACTCTTTAATGAAATGAAGTATTTATTGGCATTTCAAATAAAGATTAATGAAAACCAGAAGAAAATTCCCCTTTACCATGCAGTAAGAAATCCTCTGGTCGTTATGTGTAGCAACATTGTTAAATGCCTTCAGGAAGATTTGTTCTGTTCAGTATTCCTAATAGAATCCTAAGCATGTCCTTTTGGAACATGTTTATGAATTTTGCAGAAAAGCTGAACAGAACAAATCTTCAAAAAATAATTTATCATTTCCCTCTCTTCTTCACCCCTCCTTGAGATTTTTGATTGCGCACACCATCGAACAGTTAGCATTTTGTGTGGGCAGGGGTGGGGGTGGTTGAAATGGGCTGGGTGCAGGGTGAAATTAGAGAATTAAAAAAAATGAACTAAATGCAATGGATTTACCAGGGGGAAAGATTGATAATCTGGTCCCAGGTCTCTGCTAAAGTTGTCTATAACCAAATACAAGGAGATACATAAGTGATTCTACATGGTTTTTCACAAGTTGAATTTCCAATTCCCGTATGAATTCCATACAGTATCCTACCAAAAACCCAGTAAGAAAGTAGAAATTCATTTTGTAGGAAAGAAAATATGGTACTTTTTGACAAACGCCCCTAAGTAATCTCAGTCCTTAGTCGCCAAAGATACATTACTTTTAAGAATGATAGATTTTACAAATTAGTGCTCTCGGCATGAAGCATAACATGCCAAGATTGTAAGTTGCAAGCAGTAACATGTTCTGATATGTGCTGCCAGCATGGAAAACTCCATGTTGGGAATATGAATGGGAAGCATTTTGGTTTGGGTCCTCATTATAACGTATTCGTAGAGCAGCCACTGCAAAGCATGCTCCTCAATAGGCAGCTCACCAATCTGGAGGTGAGAAATTGAGTGGCCAACACCACTGCAGAACCCAGGCAGCAAAGGCATTAAATATTGAAGCCTGTAAGGTTCAAATCCCACAAGCAACTGCAGTAAAAAAAAGGGGAGGGATAAACCCGTCAACTACAGGCCAGTCAGCTTAACATCAGTGCTGGGGAAACTTTTAGAGACGGTGGCAGGTTAAGTTGAGAATGCTGTTAAAAAAGCATATGGAATCCTTGGCTTTATTAATGGAGGTGCAGGGGTCGAAATTGTCCTTCTCAGAAAAGCCCGTTAGCACCTACGGGATGCGCTAACGGGGCACTAAAGAGTTTTTGCCCAGGTAGTGGTGGCCAGAGCACACCCCCTCCAGAATTGCCCCAGGATTCCTGCGGCAAAATGTGGTTTGTGTCGCACCCCGTGATTAGCACATCGGCGCAGTGCACGCACGGTGATGCTATCATCTCCGTGCACACCGACCCGCATGGGGCAATGCCACTGACAGCTTCTCAGTGCAAGAAGCCGTGCTGGCTGTGGCGCCCCGGCTGCCCTTAAAGGGGAGGTGGTAGCGCGGCAACCGCCATCTTTTTACTATCGGCTGGCTTTTCAATAGGCCTGACAATAGCGGCCACTGGTGTGCAGCCCGGCACCCCCTCTTCGGTGCCAGGCCGCTGGCCCGACTGACACCCTCCCTGGTGGTCCAGTGGGTACTACTAAAGAGGCTGCAGAGTCTGCAGTGGCCCTCTCCATTAAAAGGGGAGGGACATTGTGATGCGTCAGTGTAACACGGCATGTCTGCACTGCGTTGACGTCATGAGCACTGCACTGATGTGCGAGCGTTGCGCGAGCGCTGGACAAATGCTCTGTTACCGCAAGCAACTTTTTTCTTACTCAAAGAGACCACTTCTGCACCGGGGCTGGCTCTTAATGCGCTGGTGTAAAAACAAATCACATATAGCGAATTGACTGGCCCAAACCCAGCACGGGGTAATTTCGGCCCCATAGAGTACAAAAGCAAAGACGTTATGCTAAACCTTTCTAAAACACTGGTTAGGCCTTAGCTGGAGTATTGTGTTCAATTCTGGGCACCAAACTTTCGGAAGGATGTCAAGGTCTTAGAGAGGGTGCCGAAGAGAGTTACTAGAATAGTACCAGTTATGTGGAGAGACTGGAGAAGTTGTGATTGTTTTTCTTAGAGCAGAGAACGTTAATAGAAGATTTGACAGAGCTGTTCAAAATCATGAATGGTTATGATGAAGTAAATTATGAGAAACTGTTTTTCGTGGCAGAAGAGTCAGGAACCATAGGACACAAATTAAAGGACCTGAGGCGATATGAGAAACATTTTTTACACAGCTGGTTGTGATCTAGAATGCACTGCCTGAAAGGGTGGAGGAAGCAGATTCAATCGTAACTTTCAAAAAAGAATTAGATAAATACTGGAAGGGAAAACAATTTCATGAGCGATGGGGAAAGAGTGGGGGAGTGGGACTAGTTGGATAACTCTACCAAAGAGCTGGCATAGGCACAATGAGTCAAATAGCCTCCATTATGTGTTGTATCATTCTATGATTCTATGAACTGAGGATGGCTGTAATGAATGCTGCAAATGGCTGCCTCCTGACTTGCACTGCCTATGTTTGTTGAGTGGGAGGAGGAACTGGCTGTAATGAGGCCGGCAGAAAAAATGGTATTGGAGGGTCCTAACTGCATCATCTGACCCTGATTAACATATATTCTTCAGATTTCTGGCTGCCTGGATTGAGGTACACCTGAAAATTAGAACGGTTGGGAATTTAGCAATAAGTCAGCACACATTTTAGTCTCACAAATACCCCATTGTGGGGAAATAGTGAAAGAAAAATTACCCGCCTTACCCACAAAATTCAACATCACTTGCATGGGGGGCCCAGATTAGCTCAAAATCAAAAACTTCCTTGCGACATCCAGTATATACTCAGATGGAACTAAATGTAGGGAATTCGTTAGGAGATAGGAGACAGAGTAGGGAGAATGGCATTCATACTCCAATTGGAAGGATGTGACAAATGGTGTTCCCCTGGGAACTGTAATGGGACTTTAGCTTTTCACTATATTTATCAATGACATAATTGAAGGAATAGCGAGCCATAATTCCAAGTTTGCTGATAACACTAAGTTAGGTGGCACATTAAGTAGTGCAGATGGGAGCAGAAAGTTGCAAAGGGACATTAATAGATTAAGCGAGTCGGCAAAACTGTGGCAGATGGACTTCAATGTGCCACATAGTGGGGGAAGAATTTAACACAGTCACAATCACTAAGGAGGTGGTACTCAGTAAGATAATGGGACTAAAGGCGGATAAATCCCCTGGACCTGATGGCTTGCATCGTAGGGTCTTAGGAGAAGTAGCAGCAGGGATTATGGATGCATTGGTTGTAATTTACCAAAATTTTCTGGATTTTGAGGAGGTCCCAGCAGTTTGGAAAACTGCAAATGTAATGCTCCTATTTAATAAAGGAGGCAGACAAAAAGCAGGAAACTATAGCCAAGTTAGCCTAACATCTGTCATTGGGAAAATGTTGGAGTCCATTATTAAAGAAGCAGTAGCAGGACATTTGGAAAAGCAAAATTCGGTAAGGCAGAGTCAGCATGGATTTATGAAGGGGAAGTCATTTTTGACAAATTTGCTGGAGTTCTTTGAGGATGTAACGAACAGGGTGGAAAAAGGGGAATCAGTTGATGTGGTGTATTTGGAGTTCCAGAAGGCATTTGACAAGGTGCCACATAAAAGATTACTGCACAAGATAAAAGTTCACGGGTTGGGGGTAATATATTAGCCTGGATAGAGGATTGGCTAACTAACAGAGAATAGAGAGTCGAGATAAATGGTTCATTCTCTGGTTGGTAACCAGTAACATAGAAACATAGAAACATAGAAAATAGGTGCAGGAGCAGGCCATTCAGCCCTTATAGCCTGCACCGCCATTCAACGAGTTCATGGCTGAACATGAAACTTCAGTACCCACTTCCTGCTTTCACGCCATACCCCTTGATCCCCCGAGTACTAAGGACTTCATCTAACTCCCTTTTGAATATATTTAGTGAATTGGCCTCAACTACTTCCTGTGGTAGAGAATTCCACAGGTTCACCACTCTCTGGGTGAAGAAGTTTCTCCTTATCTCGGTCCTAAATGGCTTACCCCTTATCCTTAGACTGTGACCCCTGCTTCTGGACTTCCCCAACATTGGGAACATTCTTCCTGCATCCAACCTGTCCAAACCCGTCAGAATTTTAAATGTTTCTATGAGGTCCCCTCTCACTCTTCTGAACTCCAGTGAATACAAGCCCCAGTTGATTCAGTCTTTCTTGATAGGTCAGTCCCACCATCCCGGGAATCAGTCTGGTGAATCTTCGCTGCACTCCCTCAACAGCAAGTATGTCCTTCCTCAAATTAGGAGACCAAAACTGTACACAATACTCCAGGTGTGGCCTCACCAAAGCCCTGTACAACTGTAGCAACACCTCCCTGCCCCTGTACTCAAATCCCCTCGCTATGAAGGCCAACATGCCATTTGCTTTCTTAACCGCCTGCTGTACCTGCATGCCAACCTTCAATGACTGATGTACCATGACACCCAGGTCTCGTTGCACCTTCCCTTTTCCTAATCTGTCACCATTCAGATAATAGTCTGTCTCTCTGTTTTTACCACCAAAGTGGATAACCTCACATTTATCCACATTATACTTCATCTGCCACGCATTTGCCCACTCACCTAACCTATCCAAGTCACTCTGTAGCCTCATAGCATCCTCCTCGCAGCTCACACTGCCACCCAACTTAGTGTCATCCGCAAATTTGGAGATACTACATTTAATCCCTTCGTCTAAATCATTAATGTATAATGTAAACAGCTGGGGCCCCAGCACAGAACCCTGCGGTACCCCACTAGTCACTGCCTGCCATTCCGAAAAGTACCCATTTACTCCTACTCTTTGCTTCCTGTCTGACAACCAGTTCTCAATCCACGTCAGCACACTACCCCCAATCCCATGTGCTTTAACTTTGCACATTAATCTCCTGTGTGGGACCTTGTCGAAAGCCTTCTGAAAGTCCAAATACACCACATCAACTGGTACTCCTTTGTCCACTTTATTGGAAACATCCTCAAAAAATTCCAGAAGATTTGTCAAGCATGATCTCCCTTTTACAAATCCATGCTGACTTGGACCTATCATGCCACCATTTTCCAAATGCGCTGCTATGACATCCTTAATAATTGATTCCATCATTTTACCCACTACTGAGGTCAGGCTGACCGGTCTATAATTCCCTGCTTTCTCTCTCCCTCCTTTTTTAAAAAGTGGGGTTACATTGGCTACCCTCCACTCGATAGGAACTGATCCAGAGTCAATGGAATGTTGGAAAATGACTGTCAATGCATCCGCTATTTCCAAGGCCACCTCCTTAAGTACTCTGGGATGCAGTCCATCAGGCCCTGGGGATTTATCGGCCTTCAATCCCATCAATTTCCCCAACACAATTTCCCGACTAATAAAGATTTCCCTCAGTTCCTCCTCTTTAATAGACCCTCTGACCACTTTTATATCCGGAAGGTTGTTTGTGTCCTCCTTAGTGAATACTGAACCAAAGTACTTGTTCAATTGGTCTGCCATTTCTTTGTTCCCCGTTATGACTTCCCCTGATTCTGACTGCAGGGGACCTACGTTTGTTTTTACTAACCTCTTTCTCTTTACATACCTATAGAAACTTTTGCAATCCGCCTTAATGTTCCCTGCAAGCTTCTTCTCGTACTCCATTTTCCCTGCCCTAATCAAACCCTTTGTCCTCCTCTGCTGAGTTCTAAATTTCTCCCAGTCCTCAGGTTCGCTGCTATTTCTGGCCAATTTGTATGCCACTTCCTTGGCTTTAATACTATCCCTGATTTCCCTAGATAGCCACGGTTGAGCCACCTTCCCTTTTTTATTTTTACGCCAGACAGGAATGTACAATTGTTGTAATTCATCCATGCGTTCTCTAAATGTCTGCCATTGCCCATCCACAGTCAACCCCTTAAGTATCATTAGCCAATCTATCTTAGCTAATTCATGCCTCATACCTTCAAAGTTACCCTTCTTTAAGTTCTGGACCATGGTCTCTGAATTAACTGTTTCATTCTCCATCCTAATGCAGAATTCCACCATATTATGGTCACTCTTCCCCAAGGGGCCTCGCACAATGAGATTGCTAATTAATCCTCTCTCATTACACAACACCCAGTCTAAGATGGCCTCCCCCCTAGTTGGTTCCTCGACATATTGGTCTAGAAAACCATCCCTTATGCATTCCAGGAAATCCTCCTCCACCGTATTGCTTCCAGTTTGGCTAGCCCAATCTATGTGCATATTAAAGTCACCCATTATAACTGCTGCACCTTTATTGCATGCACTCCTAATTTCCTGTTTGATGCCCTCCCCAACATCACTACTACTGTTTGGAGGTCTGTACACAACTCCCACTAACGATTTTTGCCCTTTAGTGTTCTGCAGCTCCACCCATATAGATTCCACATCATCCAAGCTAATGTCTTTCCTAACTATTGCATTAATCTCCTCTTTAACCAGTAATGCTACCCCACCTCCTTTTCCTTTTATTCTATCCTTCCTGAATGTTGAATACCCCTGGATGTTGAGTTCCCAGCCCTGATCATCCTGGAGCCACGTCTCCGTAATCCCAATCACATCATATTTGTTAACATCTATTTGCACAATTAATTCATCCACCTTATTGCGGATACTCCTTGCATTAAGACACAAAGCCTTCAGGCTTGTTTTTTTAACACCCTTTGTCCTTTTAGAATTTTGCTGTACAGTGGCCCTTTTTGTTCTTTGCCTTGGGTTTCTCTGCCCTCCACTTTTCCTCATCTCCTTTCTGTCTTTTGCTTTTGCTTCCTTTTTGTCTCCCTCTGTCTCCCTGTATAGGTTCCCATCCCCCTGCAATATTAGTTTAACTCCTCCCCAACAGCACTAGCAAACACTCCCCCTAGGACATTGGTTCCGGACCTGCCCAGGTGCAGACCGTCCGGTTTGTACTGGTCCCACCTCCCCCAGAACCGGTTCCAATGCCCCAAGAATTTGAATCCCTCCCTGCTGCACCACTGCTCAAGCCATGTATTCATCTGCGCTATCCTGCGATTCCTACTCTGACTAGCACGTGGCACTGGTAGCAATCCCGAGATTACTACTTTTGAGGTCCTACTTTTTAATTTAGCTCCTAGTTCCTTAAATTCTTTTCGTAGGACCTCATCCCTTTTTTTACCTATGTCGTTGGTACCAATGTGCACCACGACAACTGGCTGTTCTCCCTCCCATTTCAGAATGTCCTGCACCCGCTCCGAGACATCCTTGACCCTTGCACCAGGGAGGCAACATACCATCCTGGAGTCTCGGTTGCGTCCGCAGAAACGCCTATCTATTCCCCTCACCATCGAATCCCCTATCACTATCGCGCTCCCACTCTTTTTCCTGCCCTCCTTTGCAGCAGAGCCACCTACGGTGCCATGAACTTGGCTGCTGATGCCCTCCCCTGATGAATCATCCTCCCCAACAGTACTCAAAGCAGTGTATCTGTTTTGCAGGGGGATGACCACAGGGGACTCCTGCACTATCTTTCTTGCACTGCTCTTCCTGTTGGTCTTCCATTCCCTATCTGGCTGTGGACCCTTCTCCTGCGGTAAGACCAACTCACTACACGTGATACTCACGTCATTCTCAGCATCGTGGATGCTCCAGAGTGAATCCACCTTCAGCTCCAATTCTGCAACGCGGACCGTCAAGAGCTCGAGGCGGATACACTTCCCACACACGTAGTCGTCAGGGACACCGGAAGTGTCCCCGAGTTCCCACATGGTACAGGAAGAGCATATCACATGACTGAGCTCTCCTGCCATGTCTTAACCTTAGATACCCTTAAATTGGTAATAACAATGTTATAGTTCACTTACTGATATAAAAAATAAAAGAAAAGCTACTCACCCAACACCAGCCAATCACTTACCCCATTGGCTGTTACGTCACTTTTTGATTACTTTCTACTTCTATTTTGCTTTCTCTCCCGCTGTAGCTGCACCGGTATGCTTTTGACAGGTCGCTCCCCTCTCACCAACTGCCGCTGGCTGGATCTCCCGCTGGGCTTTTGACAGGTCGCTCCCCTCTCACCAACTGCCGCTGGCTCGATCTCCCGCTGGGCTTTTGACAGGTCGCTCCCCTCTCACCAACTGCCGCTGGCTAGATCTCCCGCTGGGCTTTTGACAGGTCGCTCCACACTCACCAACTGCCGATGGCTCGATCTCCCGCTGGGTTTTTGACAGGTCGCTCCCCTCTCACCAACTGCCGCTGGCTCGATCTCCCGCTGGGCTTTTGACAGGTCGCTCCCCTCTCACCAACTGCCGCTGGCTCGATCTCCCGCTGGGCTTTTGACAGGTCGCTCCCCTCTCACCAACTGCCGCTGGCTCGATCTCCCGCTGGGCTTTTGACAGGTCGCTCCCCTCTCACCAACTGCCGCTGGCTCGATCTCCCGCTGGGCTTTTGACAGGTCGCTCCCCTCTCACCAACTGCCGCTGGCTGGATCTCCCGCTGGGCTTTTGACAGGTCGCTCCCCTCTCACCAACTGCCGCTGGCTCGATCTCCCGCTGGGCTTTTGACAGGTCGCTCCCCTCTCACCAACTGCCGCTGGCTCGATCTCCCGCTGGGCTTTTGACAGGTCGCTCCCCTCTCACCAACTGCCGCTGGCTCGATCTCCCGCTGGGCTTTTGACAGGTCGCTCCCCTCTCACCAACTGCCGCTGGCTGGATCTCCCGCTGGGCTTTTGACAGGTCGCTCCCCTCTCACCAACTCTGTTCTAGTTCTAGTCTCCCCCACTATCAGTGGAAACATCCTCTCTGCATTCGCCTTGTCAAGCCCCCTCATAAACTTATACATTTCGATAAGACCACCTCTCATTCTTCTGAATTCCAATGAGTAGAGGCCCAACCTACTCAACCTTTCCTCATAAGTCAACCCCCTCAGCCCCAGAATCAACCTGATGAACCTTCTCTGAACTGCCTCCAAAGCAAATATATCCTTTTGTAAATATGGAAACCAAAACTGCACGCAGTATTCCAGGTGTGCCCTCACCAATATCTTATATAGCTGTAGCAAGACTTCCCTCTTTTATACTCCATCCCCTTTGCAATAAAGGCCAAGATGCCATTGGCCTTCCTGATCACTTGCTGTACCTGCATACTATCCTTTTGTGTTTCATGCACAAGTACCCCCAGGTCCCGCTGTACTGCGGCACTTTGCGATCTTTTGCCATTTAAATAATAACTTGCTCTTTGATTTTTTTCTGCCAAAGTGCATGACCTCACACTTTCCAACATTATACTCCATCTGCCAAATTTTTGCCCACTCACTTAGCCTGTCTATGTCCTTTTGCAGATTTTTTGTGTCCTCCTCACGCATTGCTTTTCCTCCCATCTTTGTATCATCAACAAACTTGACTACGTTACACTCAGTCCCTTCTTCCAAGTCGTTAATATAGATTGTAAATAGTTGGGATCCCAGCACTGATCCCTGCGGCACCCCACTAGTTACATTCTTAAACGATAAGGGGATAAGGGATTATGGGGAGTGGGCGGGAAAGTGGAGCTGAGTCCATGATCAGATCAGCCATGATCTTATTGAATGGCAGAGCAGGCTCAAGGGGCCGTATGGCCTACTCCTGTTTCTATTTCCTATGTTCTTATGTAAGGTGCGGAGATGTGAGATCATCCACGTTGGTCCTAAGAAAGAAAGGTCAGAGTATTTTCTAAGTGGTGAGAAGCTAGGAAGTGTGGAGGAGCAGAGAGATTTATAGGTCCATGTATAGAAATGACTAAAGTCAAGTGGACAAGTACAAAAAATAATTTAAAAGCCCAATAGAATATCAGCTTTTATCTCAAGGGAGCTGGAATACAAAGGGGTAGAACTTATGTTACAGTTGTATATATCTTTGGTTTGACCGCATCTGGAGCACTGCATTCAGTTCTGTACACCGCACCTCAGGACAGATATATTGGCATTGGAGCGCGTGCAGCACAGATTCTCCAGAATGATACAAGGGCTAAAAGTGTTCAATATGAGGACAGGTTGGATAGACTAGACTTGTATTCCCTTGAGTGTAGAAGATTAAGAGGTGATTTTTTTGTGGTGTTTAAGATAATTAAGGGATCTGGAATGCACTGCCTGAAAGGGTGGTGGAAACAGATTCAATAATAACTTTCAAAAGAGAATTGGTTAAATACTTGAAGGGAAAAAATGTATAGGGCTATGGGGAAGGAGCAGGAGAGTGGGATTAATTGGACAGCTCTACCAAACAGCACGCTGGGCCGAATGGCCTCCTTCGGTGCTGTATCATTCTATGATTCAATGATAGTGAAGTACAGGACCAGAACAGTCCACTGCAGTCCATCTGGTTGGTCAGAAAATGTAAAAATACTGCACTATACTCCATCTTTCATGCACTTCAATAATTTAATTCACCCAAAAACTTTGCATTGAATGAGTTCCTTTAAGGGTTCCTGCTCCTTTAATACTTTGAAAAATCTAAATGGGCCTTCTTCTATGAATAAAGGAAAATATACTTCTAAGAGGTAATTTTCTGACTTTGTACTCTCAGAGGGCAAGGCTGCCTCCCACATGGGAGTGGTAAATCTATAATTACACCTTTAATCTCTAACTTTTAAGCACATCTGGAGATCAAAGCACATCCTTACAACATCTCTGTAGTCAATGAACTTGTGGCTTCATGTTCTATCTCATCATGTCCTCCAGGCCACTCATATATAGAAGACAGTAATTTTGTTACTGACCCCTGTTTGAAAATATAATGAATTCAACCTCCTTTATTTTGGAATTTTTTACTGAGAAAGTATTCATGCCACAGTGATAACTATCTCTTCCCCTGCAGCTCCCCCTCCTTGCCTTTCCAGTACTATTCAGGTTGTTGGGATGTACACTACAATATCATCAGCATGAAGTATTGTGACGTGAAAGTCTGAATAGTTCAGTCTAGAAAAGCCTTTGATAACTTTTTGGATGTGTATTCTAATTGTGTCCGTTTATTAGCTGCACCCAGACAGATTAGGCAGACAGAGTTGGAGACCATATTTAATGAAGGATTGCTGTGACTAGTAACATCTACCTACAGTAACACATGTACTGACCTGGTTTGGAGACATGGGCCCCTACTTCCTATAGACATAGTCGATTATATGACGCCTACGTTAATAAAGGAAGAAGAAAGGCAGAGAAAGCTTATGAAGTGGTGCTGATAAATGGCAATGGGAAACCCGCGTCTTTTGTGCTGCCCTTGTGCTGCACTCTGCCCTCAAATTACAGAACCCTGCCTCAGGCTGTCACACTTTGACCTCAGTCAGTAACACTGCGTTCCATTGCAGTTTACCCTCCACCATTAACACTGGAGTGTGGTATCCACTGGGGAGATGAAATGATAACGCTAATTCCAAGTCAGTCTATTTGAAAAACTGATTCTTTGGAAGGTCAGGAGGAAGGATTTTGGAAGGATATTTCTGTTTATTCTTTCTGCTATTTTAGCTTAAAAAGAAAACTTATGAAATAAGTTGTGACAACTAAACTAAAGTTCAAGGAGTGCTATATGTTTAAAATACACCTTTATCATCAACTTGATATATATTTTTATATATATGTATTACTTCTTAAAATATGCCTTGATATTTATTTTTAAAACGTCACAGTTCTTACCTCAGCAGAGACCTGGCATGTCACCTGCTTGATGACATCACTGTCGGGGAGGACCTCTTAGTATTCTGGAGCAGCTTTATTCATTCATTCAAACCAGCCTTGAGGCCCATGCAGAGCCACCTGGGCCCAGGGAAATACAACTAGTTGGCAACCCTGTATTCATTATCGTGGGAAATGTGACGTTTAACAAAATGCCAAGGCACATTTTCACCAACATATTTTCTTCAAAGTACAAATGAGAGCAGCACTTTGAGCAAAAAGTGCTCTTTCCTTAAACTGTACGTCCTCTTTAAATAAAAGAATAATTCTTTGAATACATTTGTTAATAAAAAGAAAATGAAATGTTTTGTTTTAGTTCCCTCCTCCAGGCTCCATTCCCAAATGGCACGTCCTACCTGAACAAGTAAAATGCCAGCAGCAATGCACATCCCAACAATGAACCGACTACAATGCCTGTGACTGCAGACTCTCCAAGCCCACCTACGCAGAACAAGACAAGTGGTTACTGTTCACATCAAGTATTTATTCAGATAAAACAATGCTGCTATTCAGAAAATGCATTTCTCTAATAACTAATTTTTGTTAATATATAAATAAGTAAAATTTTTTTCATGATTACTGATTTTTGTTGATCCATTTCAAATTTTGTTGTACTCCAATCTGAATTCAAAATGCTGCTCTGCAATGAGCACATCGCCTGAACTCAATGCAAGTTAAAAATATCACTGCAGAATGATTCCAGTTTGTCTGAGGTTGTATATTACCAGTGATGCGGCATGTTAGATTACGATTCTGGTTTGAGAAAGAATGCATTTCAAAATACATTCCCCAAATCATTCTGAAATGGGAGAAAATGTTTAATGTTTAATGAAAAATTACATGATTTACAGGTGGTAGCATGGTCCTTAGAAAAACCACAGCTAGGTTCATCTGGAGGTGGTATTCCATTTGCCCAGGGAAGTCTCACATTTGGCCGAAGTTCAAAGGTTCCATTCAGGCCATAGTAGTCAGCAATTACCTATAAACACAGAAACTCAGAAACGTTAAGGATTTGTGTAATTAAAATTCCTTTCACCCCACTGTGCTATAGGCTACATTTGCATGGCGCTCTTCACCACATCTATGGTCTCTTATAATATATTTTATTTATTTATTCTCTCTGCTTACTCAACTTCATTGTTTGGAATTTAGTTTAAAAACAATTAAGCAATTTTTCAGTCCAACAAACAACCACAAAAATGAGGTAAGTGTTTTTGATTGGTTTCTGAAAGATAAATGTTTGAATTAGTATCTGCAGGTAGAATCATAGAAATTTACACAAATGTAGACCATTTGGCACATCATCAGAGATACAAAGCGACATATGTAGTGTAGTGGCTTTGGCAATGGACTAGCAACCCAAGGTAAATAAAAGATAGTAATCGCTTAGAAACATAGAAACATATCTACTACATATGTGATGCTTCAATGCTAGGTGTTTGCCCAAAAAGTCAACAGTTGGCAACTATGATTATATCATATTTACTATAATATGTACCAGGAAATGGAAAATTAAATCCATCCAATAGCAAGCAATGAGTATTATTGCAAAGTACTCTGTGATTTTGGAACTATGTGACTTGACCTTGTTACCCAACAGGTGAAAAGAGTGGGCCACATAATGGCTTTTGCAATGCATTAATCTTATGTACAATAACACAATCTACAAACTCTCTGGCCACCATAGAAATCCTGGGAGTGAAATTGCCCTATGCCTTGTTTGGAGGCAGTAACCTTCCGGTGCAGGGACATTTATCGGCCAGTCCAGAAGTTCCATCCCTGAAGTGGAAATCGACCCTTCCGCCCCTCAACGGAAGGTATTGGAGGTGCTCTGCATTCGTGGAGTTCCGCTCCCGGGGCGGTAGACTCCGGAGCCCAGTGCACCGCTGGCAACGTTAGAGCTACGCAGAAGT
The DNA here is from genome assembly GCF_044704955.1 of Pristiophorus japonicus. Lineage (NCBI taxonomy): Eukaryota > Metazoa > Chordata > Chondrichthyes > Pristiophoridae > Pristiophorus > Pristiophorus japonicus. The sequence goes on along the minus strand of NC_091978.1, from coordinate 93,586,297 downwards.
TCCATGTAGCACTGATGCGGCAGAACGCCCCTTCCCTGCAATTAAAGGAGGGCCGCTGCGCGCTCTGCAGTCCCTTTAGCGGCTGCCACTGGGCTACCAGAGACGCCATCAACCGGGCCAACAGCCTGGCACCCATAACAGAGTGCGGGACTGCAGGATGATGGCCCAGTCGAGATGAGGGCCGTCATTGTCGGACCAAGAAAAGAGCCGACAGAAAAATATGGTGGCCCACGGCGCAAATGGCCTTCCCTTTAAGGGGCACCCCGGCGGCAGATATCCTCCAGTTTTGCCACCCGCGATGCTGGTGGTGACATCAGCCAGCGCCATTCTCACTGCCCGTGGGGCAATTTGCCCTGCGGGGCACAAAGGGGTCAGCGTGGACAAACCCTGCACAAACCTCCAGGGCAATTTCATTGGAGGCGCTATCGACCCCCTTCCTCTGGGCAATAACCTCGTTGTGCCCCATTAGCGCCCTCCGGAGGCACTAATGGGGCTATAAAAAAGGGCAATTTTGCCCCCCTATTTCTGATGACAACATTTAAAGAAAATATACAAATACCCATTGTCTGAGTTAAATGCATGTTATTAACCCATCATCCAAATTAACACATAAATCTTATACCCAAAATACTGTTGGTAAGCTTCAAAAATAGGAGAGCAGTAAATAACATTTCCAACAATATTTATTTTCAACAATATTTCCTTGCAATTATTTAAGTAAAATATTATGCAAATTTAAACAATCAACTGAATATTCCAATGAGCAAGAATTTAGATTTGTATGGCATCAGTAGTGGAGACGATATACAGCAATTTTCTTTTACAGCTAATCCATTCATATGCAAATATTTATCATCATTTTTGATACGCATCACACAAATGGTACAGAAAAGTAACTACTTTAGTTACCTCTTGCCTGCCTGTTCCAGGATCCGTCATTGCTATCACAGAGAAATCTCCATATCTGTCCCCATTGGCATCAATTGATACCTGGCCTGCTATGCCTGATAAATGGAATGCACCAAATGATTAAGTCAATTCACTAAAAAGATTCTTCAATTCCAAATGAAACAAGAGATGATTCAACAGATTTATGAAGAAATATACAACAGGAAATCCCTTTCGTCTTCCATCATTTTTATTGGCATTCGTGAAGAAATTGTCATTCTTTTTCTAATGTCTGTGTTCTTTCCGGATACCGCATTTATTTCTAATTTAACGAATGGAAATCTAGATAATTCCAGCTATTAGAATGAATAACTATTTTTAACAATAATTAACATTAGAGGTATTAAAACTATTTTGCCATTGTTTTTTTTTTAGGTATTGGGATTCTGAATAGAAGCCAATTCAAACAGAGATTTCTCTGAAATATGTTTGAACAGACAGAAAAAATTCCACCACACTCCCTCCGGTGCACTGTGATGTGTTTCTCAAAAACAGGCCATGAACTGTGTCCCTTCCAAAGTTCAATTGTTGAAGAGTTCACCAAAAACTGGAAAGGACAACTCAACAATCTGCTTACTCCCAGGTAGCCAGATCACTTGGACGGTATCACTTATGCTGAGGTATGCCTAAATCACAATAATCCACTGTCATGGCATATCAATATCACATTAGCTCCATAGAACTTCACCAGCCTTCACTGTGAGAAGGATCTGGTCCACAGACAGCCACATAGGAACATTAGGAACAGGCATTGGCAATGTTCCCTGAAGTTTTTTTGTTGGGCTGCCCATTCAAAATTCCGCGCATGCGTGTTTTTTTCAATTTAAAAGCTTGCTCACGGGCTGCACGGGACCCTAGAGCGCTGCTTGCCCGTGCAGCTTAAAGGGAATATTGGGTGTATGCCATTCACCCCTTAAGAACTTCAATTAGATCATGGCTGATCAGCATCTCAACTCCATTTACTTGCCTTCGCTCCATGTCGCTTCATACCCTTACCTAACAAAAATCTATCTCACTCTTGAAAGCTCCAATTATCCCAGCATCCGCAGCCTTTTGGGGGAAAGAGCTCCAGAATTCTACTACCCTTTTTGTGAAAAAATGCTTCCTGATTTTGCTCCTGAATGGCCTGAATGGATCTAATTTTAAAATCATGTCCCCTTGTTCTTGGTTCCCTACCACAGGAAAAAGTTTTGCTGTTTTTGCCTTTTTGAATCCTTTTAATATTTTAAGCACCTTGATCAGATCTGATATACTCAAGGGACTACAAGCCAAGTTTATGTAACCTGTCCTCATAATTTATCCCTCTAAGCCCCAATATCATTCTGATGAATCTGTACTACAGTTTAGAATTTTTTGCTGATATTTCATCTGATAAGGTGTCTAAGAACATAAGAAATAGGAACAGGAGTAGGTTGCTTTGTTAAACATGAACCAGCCTTATTGACCTGCTTAAATGTTCCCATTTTAGGAAAGAAAGAACATAAATATATAAGCAATAATTCTGACTCAGTGATTGTGCTGCTTTGATCTTACATCAATTAAATTTAAAATCATGTGTCAAATTAATTCAAATATAATCTCTTACCCACTTTTATGCCCCAACAGTTTTCTTGCAAAGTCTATCATTTGTGCACAGATATGCTTAAGTCCCAAAATTCTTCCTTGTCATTGTTGACTTATATGGTTATGTTTGTTGGTATCTTGAGTTTATTACAGTATAAATGATTGTACTAATGTTTTATGGTGTATCATTTCTCAAAACACGGTTAAATAATGACAAGTGAAAAACCAATGGGATGATTTCCTGTGTGCTGCATGCAGTGAATTTCTAACCTGTTTCTAAAGATGAGACACACAAAGGAAATCATTCCCCAGGTTGCCAAGGAGTGTTACACAAAAAAAACACAAATCAATCACTAAAACTTTGAGTTATTCAGCTCTTCTGTCGCACCCAATGACTACTGAAAGGTCTAAAGACCTGGAACAGAATGAAACTTGACAATAAGGAGGTAATCTTAACTTTGGCAGCTAATGTAAATTGGGCATCACCCCGTCATTTCTCAATTAACGATTGATGCAATTAACATAGTCAATTGAAGTGAATGCATCATTATTAGTTACCATCTTGTATTCTGATAGGCTGAACATTTTCTTAAATCTTCAGTTGTGCACAATTTTTTTACTTTCATCATATTGTGGGGCTATGAGCTCAGTACTGTGGTTTGAGATATATTATTAGTGCAATTGGTATTTTAAGCATTTTCAGTTGTTATCTGTTTCCATATCTTTTGATACACATGCCTGGGAAAGGCTGAATGAGCACCAAAAATGCATAATGGGAAATGAAAATCTCAACAGATTTGAATTGGCCTGATTTAATTTGGATTAAGAATTTAGACTGAAACTCATTGGGCTGTTGTCATTTCCCACCTGCTTGGAGCGGAGGCGGAGTGGGGGGGTAGGGGGCGGGGGGGTGGGTGGCAGTCGATCGCGGGAAACTCGGAGTTCTGGGTTTCCCCGTATGCCCGCAGGTCAACCTGAGTGACAGGTTGGCTTCCAGTCAGGCAGGGAACATTGACCAGGATGCCGCAGGACCAGGTAGGTGCAGGATCCTGGAGAGGAGGGGGGTGGGGGGGGGTTCAATCCCCGGGGGATGGGTCCGATCCCCAACACTGGGGTAAGGAGAGATCGATCCTGGGGGATGGGGGATCAGACCCCCAACATTGGGGTAAGGTGAAATCTATCCCGGGGGATGGGAGATCTGACCCCCAACATTGGGGTAAGGTGAGATCGATCCCGGGGGATGGGGGATCTGACCCCCAACATTGGGGTAAGGTGAGATCGATCCCGGGGGATGGGGAATCAGATCCCCAACATTGGGGTAAGGTGAGATCGATCCCGGGGGACGGGGGATCCGACCCCCAACCCCGGGGTAAGGTGAAATCTATCCTGGGGGAACGGAGGGATCCAATCCCCAACACTGGGGTAAGGTAAGATCGATCCCGGGGGGATGGGGAGATCCGATCCCCAACCCCGGGGTAAGGTGAGATCGATCCTGGAGGGATGGGGGATCAGACCCCCAACATTGGGATAAGGTGAGATCGATCCTGGGAGGACGGGGGATCCGATCCCCAACACCGGGATAAGGTGAGATCGATCCTGGGGGATGGGGGGATCCGATCCCCAACACTGGGACAGGGTGAGATTGATCCTCTGGGGACGGGGTATCCGATCCCCAATCTCGGGGTAAGGTGAGATTGATCCCAGGGGATGGGGTGGATCCGATCCCCAACCCCAGAGTGTGAGACCAAACCCGGCGGTGGGCGGAGGGTGGGATCCAATCCTCAATCCCGGGGTTTGAGGTTGATCCCGGGGGGGTGCGGGCTGTTGGTGGGTGAGCTTAGGGGGCTGGGAGGAAGCACTCCTGCTCCTCCCGACTCACAAGGATTGCTCTCCGAGGCTGCACTCACCTCGCTGTAACTACCGGGAATCTAGAGCCCCAGGATCTCCGGCCGCCTGCAGTTAAACCTGCAAAGTAGGTTAAAGCAGAGCTTGAGGCCTCATTATCATATTTAAAGTAACAACCCACTTCCTGGCAGCGGGTTGACTGCTTGCCCCCCAGTCCCGCTTGGGTAAAAGGTGAAAGTGGGCGGGTTGGAGTCGGGTTTTAGATTTTTCAAACTTTAACTTCCCCATGCTCTACCCCACCTCCAACCCAACCGTTTTTTCATGAGAAAATTCCCCCCATTATTACTGAACTGTATTCAACCTGTTTTAATTCTCTAATTTCTATCAGAGTTCACTCTTAGTACATTTGCATTAATTTACATAGCTCACTCTTTGTCAGATTATGAAGTGGTTTTTACTAATGCTTGTATTCGGAGATCTTTTGTTTTTATAAAGAGAATGAGTTGGCTTTGGAATCATGTCACGTGGTATGTTGAGGTGGAAGTAAGTCCTAATCATTGTATATTTATTTCATTACCTTCAAAGGTTGTATTCCACATCTTCTGTAGAATTTTTGATCCATTGGTTTTGCTGTATCCTCGCTTCAGAACTTCTTGAAGTGCTTTTGCATAAAGAACAATGGCATCATGGAACCCCTCAACAAACATGTTTACCTGCAGAAGACATAACCAGTTTGAGCAAATAGAATAGTGGAAAATAAATGTAGGCTTTACAAGACAGAATAAAACAATCATTTATAAATAAAAATTCAGAGCTCCATCCTATCTTCTGAACCGTTTTAAAGGTGTATTTGTTATGTTACTGTTGTCCAGGAATATGTTTGAACAAAATATTATACTTCAAAAGTTACACTTGTTACATTTGCCAGTTTTTGAATTTGAATTTTTCTTGCAGTGTTTAATAGCCAAGAATTTGATGTGAATTCACATGCCATAGTGAAGTTAGATGCCAGTCAGCAGTTTCTAATACTAGAATCCTTTTATGAATATAATGGAATCAATTTTCATTTCCTTTGCCCCCCCCTGCCCCATGTCAGTTTCCAGTGTGAAATGGGTGGTGTGCCTGCAACACATGTCCAAAGATGGAGGCCCGAGGCTTGGTGGAATTAGGGACGGACCTCATCTACATAATTCTAGTGAACTATGGTTGCCAATCAAGCGTCATGATTCAGCTTGCCATTCTGGGCTTTCACAAAATTGTCCATCGTGAACACCAAACCAGTCTGCAGCTAGGCCCTTGTGTAGGGGAGGGGAGTGGTGAGGGCGAAGGGGCGTGGGGTGAGCATGGGCTGGCAGCGACTGGCTGTATTACTGTGGAGTCAGAAGGAGCATACCTGATCTTTGGCGGAGACCTGAGGTCGCTTAAAGGACCGCTGATTGCGGCCGCTGTCGACCCGGAAAAAGGGAGGGGAGCATGTGTGACCCAGTTTTTGTCGAATTTTGGAAAAGGGTCCTAAAACAGGTGTTAGGCCATGATTATCACATTCAAAATGGGAACCCCAATTTGGCAATCGGCGCACTTCCCAGTGGACAGGGGAGGGGTGTAATTTACAGGAGGTTGCACCATGAAATTGTCCCCCCAACTCCTATTTTTTGCGCAGATATCAGGTATGATGAGGGCCAATTTCTCCCCCCAAATATGTATTATTATAATTTAATACATAGGGGAGTGTTTACATCTTGATAATCATTTTCTAATGGGAGTAAAGGAGTTTCCTTGAGAAAAGCTGCCTGCAGCTAAGCTGGACCTGTTAGCCTGATCTGTCCCTTTATGATCACAAAGTCTACTCCCTGTAAGGAATTCCCCTAAATAGACACATCCTGACAGATAGCCGAAAAGTTATCAGGAGCAGGCAGGGAAGTGGAGTTGAGGCCAAGATCAGATCAGCCATGATCTGATTGAATGGCGGAGCAGGCTCGAGGGGCCAAATTGCCTACCCCTGCTTCTATTTCTTATGTTCTTACGTAAATATAAATAGATTGCTGCAGAATTGACGTTCCAATTGTAACTATTAAAGGGATATAAAAATAATCAAAATAATATGGCTAGGACAGAATATTCAGTCCAATTGTCCCACCCCTCATGAATAATGCATAATTTGCATTATGATGACAATTCAAAATGATTTCATCGCATGATCAAGGTGAATAATCACAGGTAAAACTTGCAAGAAGATTCTCCTATCACATGGTAGGAGATATAGAGGCTCCAGGAATGATTCTCAGCTGGGTAACCTCGAAGGGCATTTTACCTAACCCATCCAATGGGAAACTGACGCGATCAGATTGCCCGCCCATCTTAAATGCAATCCGATTTTATTTTCCATGGTCTTTAATGACTTACATAAGACAGCGATTGACATTTTAAGGAAGAACTGCGTGCCATGCAGGCTCCGACTAGTTTCATCGGCAATAAAGCTGAAGTGACCCTCAACAGGCAAGTTTTAATTATTTTTGTGGCTTCAGGAGGAGCAGGAGAGTACCTTCAGGTCCCACAAATGTAAGCTGGGCCATTGCCCATCCCTGCAATCACGACTCCACTCTCCTCTGGACTTACCTAGTTGCCGGCACAGCAATCTCCAACCTACCCACTATTGCGTAGGCCTGGATCCAGCACATTGCATCAAGGGATGCCCATTTGGCGCCCACAGCTCATGGGATTGATTTAAATGAGGACCAGGCTTCAAAAAGGCTCCGGCCTCTTTGTTGTGACACAGGGCAGGCTGCTGCTCACTCTGTCGGTCCGCTGCCCAAATGTTAGAATCGACCTTGGTCTCCAGTGCCAAAGGTTAAACTGTGTGACCCTCTTTTTATAAATAGAGTTAAGTTGCCTCAACAAATTAGAACATTGTAACCACTCTGACTTTTTATCCCTTTTAACAGCTTGAATTATATATTAGGATCATGAAAATTGGATATATGAGTCTAAGAGCCAAACTTAACCCTGCACCCTTGGCAGAAACCAGGCAGGTGGACTCACCTTCCATTGTCCCTCACCGAGATCCCGCAGGTTCTGATTTTAATCTACTCTTCAAGCAGGTGAGACAGACACCCGCTGGAAACTGTCGGTGTCCTTTTTTAAATATGTAGATCAAGCTCCAGTGATGTCATCAGGGCTCGACTGTTGTTTTAACCAGCAGGTCATGCCAGCAAGAAGCAGAGTCGGGGCCAGAAGAGGCCCAAAGAGACATCTTTTGACTTTTTTGGACTTTCCTTTTAGGGCCAGGAGGAGCAGGAATTCTCTGGACCCCACAAGGAAAGCTTAGGCCTCCCGTGCCGCAGGTTTCCCTCCTTACCCTGATCGCAAGGCACTACCAAACGCTCTCCCTGCGATGTACCTGAGTCCTGGAGACTGTTCCTTCAATCCCCAACGATGGCCTCCTGCCCCCAGACATTTTGCTCCCACCTGGCAGCTGCTTTCGGGTGGCAGACTGACTGGATTATACAGATGAGACCCGGGAGTTAAAGTGGGAAAGTGACATGATCAGATTGGTCGCCCATTTAACACTAAATTGAAGTTAATGGAAATCAATATTGCGCGTCGTGTAAAAGAAACGGGCGATCTGATCACTTTCTCACCAGGAAAGTTAAAATTACCCCAAAATCTCCTGGGCCTCACGCTGCCAACATCAGGAAGGTTTGCCACCGACCTCGACCCCACCTGAATGATTGTCGCCTCAAATTAAAATAGTTTCTGAATTTTAACTGTAGAATAGAAATTTTGATCTTCCCCTTTAAATGGATTAATGACTGTATTAAATTAAAACAAAGTGACATTAGATATGAGAATGTCAAGAATTTCTATAAGAACAGCACTGATAATTTCCTGCCTGATGCCTCATAATAGTGCATTTTATAAACAGCTATGATCTATGATTAGGATCAGTTTGTAAAGTTTAATATATGTCATTATAATGATACACATTATCCTATCATCTATTCCTAAAATATAAACTATCTTTTAATGTATTAGGTTGCTTGAATGAGATCCATAACTTTGTCTTTCTCAGTCTTTTAAACAATTATTGTACACAGGATTTTATAAAATATGACCATCAGAGGACTCCATGCTTTGAAAATTTTCTTTCAAGCATCAAAGCTCTTTTATACACCCTTGGGACCGAAATTGCCACTTTCCGAAAGGTTCGTTAGTGCCTCCAGGAGGTGCTAACGGGATGATAAGGACTTTCCGCGGGTAATTATGCCTCTGATACCGCCCCTCAGCTTTTTTTGATTCAAAGTCCCCAATTCTGGGACATTTAGCTGCCCATCTTGCTGGGCACTAAATTTTCGTTTAATTCAAATTGTGCGCCCCAAACTGAGCACCGGGCAATCTCGCTCCCCCTGTTTATTCAGATCTCAAAGGGAGTATTTGATTCATTTCTAATTCACATAGTGTAATCGGATGAGGCAGCTATGAATCACAGAATGAGTTAAGACAAAATATGAGAGCAGGCAAATGAAATTTAACACAGAAGTGCTACAGATAGGAAGAAAAATAGGCAACGTGTACTCCTTGAATGGTGTTGAAATAGCTGGGGATGCAGCTGAAAGAGACTAGTGGGCTCAATGCTAAACATGCCCGAACAGTCAATGGGATGCTGAATTACCTAGTGAAAACAATAGAACACAAGTCAGAGGATGTAGTGATCAGTCTTTGTAGTGCTCTGATCAGACTGCACCTTCAATACTGCGTTCAGCTTGGGTCACCAAGAAACAAGGGAGAAAAGGTACAAAAGGTAATCAAAAAGGCGAATGGAATGTTTGTCTTTATGTCAAGGGGTGATGAATACAAAGGTGAGGAATGATGCTTCAGTTGCACAGAGCCTTGATCAGACCCCATCTGGAGCACTGCATTCAGTTTTGGGCACTCGATCTCAGGAAATATATACTGGCCTTGGAAGGGGTACAGCACAGATTCACCAGAATCACACCTTAAAGGGTTAAATTATGAGGCTAGCTTGTATATTTGGCTTGTATTCCCTTGAGCTTACAAAGTTAAAGTCTAATTTTAGGTCTTTAAACTGATAAAGGGATTAGATATAGAGAAACAATTTCCTCTGGTGAGGAGTCCAGAACAAGAAACAGAATCTTAAAATAGGAGCTCGGCTATTTAGGAGTGAAATCAGGAAGGAATGTTTCACATCAAGGGTAATGGAAATCTGGAATTTGCTCCCTCAAAAGGCTGTGGACGCTGTGTTAATTGAAATTTTCAAGACGAGATCGATAGATTTTTGTTGGGTATCAAGGGACATGGAAGAAAGGAGTTGAGGTACAGATCAGCCATAATCTAAATGAATGACAGAACAGATTCAAGAGGCTGAATGGCCTTCTCATAAGAACATAAGTATGTAAGAAAAAGAAGCTCAAAGAACATGAGTACGTAAGAAATAGAAGCAGGAGTAGGCCATTTGGCCCCTCGAGCCTGTTCTGCCATTCAATAAGATCATGGCTAGTCTGATCTTGGCCTAACCTCCACTTTATGCCTGCTCCCCATAACCCTTGACTCCCCTATCGTTCAACAATCATTGTCCTGTCCCTATGATCCTATTCCAGCCCTGGAAGCTTTTCGGAGAAGAGTCACAAGGCTGACCCCTAGTGTCAGGGGTCTGAGTTATGAGGAAAGACCAGCAAGGCTCATGCTTTTCAGTCTGGAAAGGAGGTGCCTGAGCGATTACCTTATAGAGGTATATGTGACTGTTAAGGGTATAGATAAGTTAACCCAAAATATTATTTTAAATTAAACTGTGGGAGTAGAACAAGGGGCAAAGGTTCGTACTAGTAAAACACAAAAACCCTGGAATAATTTAACAAACAATTGTATAATACAATAGGGGGGGGAGGAATTTATGATCTCACCGGATTGCTGAAATAAAATGGTATGAATGGCCATTCCCCTCCATAATTATCTTCTGATCTTGTGATGTATATCTCAAGGGGAGTAGAGAAAAACAGTCTTGACCTGCTAGAAGGGTTCCTTCTTTCATTTAATTATGGAATTCCATTGCCAGTTTTCATGGAAAAGCTTGTGAACTAAACTAAACTGAACTGGCCCATGCTCTCAGATAGAGCATATATGGAGACAAAAGATCTTACAGAAGGGAAGCTAAGGAGGAAGCAAGGTACTTTTTAGCTTTGATGAAAGTGAATTCAGCCATCTATTGCTAAAATAAATGAGTTAAATGAAAAATAAATCAGTTGACAATAGGGCACATGTCAGTAGCAGTGGTACTTGAATGATATCTACCCCTAAACCACCAGGCAAACACTAGAGAGAATAAGCAACATGTTGAAAAGATACCACAGAGCTTAGTCTGAAAATACAGAGCAACAAAGAATCCAAGAATTGTTTTAATGGGTTTGAGGTAGGTTTTTTTTTTAAAATTGGTGAAGTCAGGCTGTCTTCCAATATTTTTATAATAATATAGCCTGAGAAAATCTATTCTGTTTTATGAAGTTAAAGTCTCTCATTCTTGGAAATTGATTGAATATTTTTAATTCCCTGGCTGCTTGTAATGCCAATTCTAATCACAAATCGCATAGGAGAATGGCCAGCATAGAAGCCACTATACAATAAGTCTGGGTCTTAGCAATTATGTCTAATGTCCACAAAAACATTGTGCACATTCCTTTGACATTGTCTCCACATTCGTGCAATTTTCATGCCAAATTCAAACCTGAGACCTCGGCAGTATTATTTAACAGAGGAAAATACATAACTTTTAATTTTTACTGCTTTCTACACTATTGTGTTTTGCTTTCGCATGCGTCTATCAAATAAAAAGAAAAATGTGAATGTGTGTAATGGCATAACATAGTCTTGTGCAAATTCTGCCCTTCTCCTCTTAGTTCCCCCTCAACATCCCATTCTCTTCAGCTAAGGACTATTCTATGGCTTCGATACCAATGCTGTTTCTTACCAGCTAACAGGAGACTTGAGATGGTGCAGGTGGATATTTAGTTCCTCCCTTTGAGGCCTAATTAATATCTGATTCAGCTACTTGGCTAGTAATTGAAAGTTAACTTCCCAACTTCGGCCCAAAACAGGCAAAAGTCGGACCTCATTTGAATTTGATCGGCGAGCAGTGGGCGCAAAACAGGCACTGGCTGCAGCTCTGCGGTTTCTGAGCTGTCTGTCAGGAGAGCCTGTTGGGAGGTGAGTGGATGCCTTGGTGGGTGAGCTGGGGAGGGGGAGGGGTGAGAATGGGCTGGCAGGAGGCCAGAAGGTGCTTCTCCTGTCCCCACAATGTCTTTAAAAAAAAGCTTACCTTTACCTGAGCAGCTTTAAGGACAACTAATTAGGCCGTTCATCGCACACTAGCATGCCGACTAACATCCACCCATTTGTACATTAAAATTGCAATCTATTTTCTCTTTTTTTTCATAACTGGGCAAAAAATGACCAGTACTTACTGTGACAGTAAATACATATAGTGCTGTTGCTAAAATTATAGAATGCTAACCATTGACTTTACACTGAAACATCTGTTATAAATTTTTTCCAGTTCTGACAAAGGGTCATCAACCTGAAACATTAAATCTGTTTCTGTCTCCATGTATGCTGCCTGACCTGTTGAGTATTTCCAGTATTTTCTGTTTTTATCTCAGATTTCCAGCTTCCGCAAAATGTTTTTTTGTATGAGCATTATAAGAATGGAATTTTAATATGTCTTGTTTCTTACCAACTTGCTTTGGATAAGCCACTTTCCAAATTTGGTGAACTGGGAATAATGAATTCCTGACTTAGCAGAAATATGTACACAGCAACAAATCTGAGAAACTTCTGTTGTTATTTCATACTGTTTTGAAATAGTTAAAACAGATAGGGGAGGTGAAATTGCCCCTTTTTATAGCCCCATTAGCATGACTGGGGGCAAGACACTTTTCGCCCAGGGGAGGGGGGGGCGCTATCACCACCCAGGAACATGCTCGGGAGTTTGCGGAGGCGCTGCCATGGTCGTTCTGCACCCTGCATTTAGCGCGCTGGGACGCTGCGCAATTGACGATGACATCATCGCCGTGCGCAGTGACCCCTCAGCACCCAGCGCCGACCCCTTAACTTCAAATTCAGTTGGTGAGTGAGAAAGTTGGATCTCAAACAAGTGCCCGAAGTCTAAATAAAGGAAACTACAAAGGTATGAAGGCAGAGTTGGCTAAAGTGTACTGGGAAAATAGATCAAAGTGTGAGATAGTTGATGAGCAGTGGCAGACATTTAAGGAAATATTTCATAATTCACAACAAAAATATATCCCAATGAGAAGGAAGACTGTAAGAGAAGGGATAACCACCCGTGGCTAACTAAGGAAATAAGGGATGGTATCAAATTGAAAACAAGGGCATACAATGTGGCCAAGACTAGTGGGAGGTGAGAGGATTTGGAAACTTTTAAAAGCCAGCAAAGAACTAAAAAAAAGAGGGAAAATTGATTATGAAAGTAAACTAGCACAAAATATAAAAACAGATTGTAAGAGTTTCAGGAACATATAAAGGAAAAGAGTGGCTAAAGTAAATGTTGGTCCCCTGGAGGATGAGACTGGGAAATTAATAATGGGGAATAGCGAAATGACAGTCTTTGAACAAATATTTTCTATTGGTGTTCATGGTAGAAGACACTAAAAACTTCCCAATAGAGGATAATCAAGGGGCTATAGGGAAGAAGGAACTCAATACAATAACTATCACTAATGAAGTAGTACTCGGTAAAATAATGGGACTAATAGCGGACATGTCCCCTGGACCCGATGGCTTGCATCCTAGGGTCTTAAAAAAAGTGGCTGCAGAGATAGTGAATGCATTGGTTGTAATCTACCAAAACTCCCTGCATTCTGGGGAGGTCCCAGTGGATTTGAAAACCACAAATGTAACGCCCCTATTTAAAAAAGGGGGGGCAGACAGAAAGCAGGAACCTATAGACCAGTTAGCCTAACATCTGTCATTGGAAAAATGCTGGAGTTCATTATTAAGGAAGCAGTAGCAGGGCATTTGGAAAAGCATAATTCAATCAAGCAGAGTCAGCATGGTTTTATGAAAGGGAAATCATTTTGACAAATTTGCTGGAGTTCTTCGAGGATGTAACGAGCAGGGCGGATAATGGGGGAACAAGTGGATGTGGTGTATTAGGATTTCCAGAAGGCATTCAATACTGCACAAGATAAAAGTTCACGGGGTTGGGGGTAATATATTAGCATGGATAGAGGATTGACTAATTAACAGAAAAGAGAGCCGGGATAAATGCGTCATTTTCCAGTTGGCAAACAGTAACTGCCAAGAAATTCAGGGCCTAAGGATCTTCAAGACCAATGGTGGATCCTAGATGGGAGTCAGATGCAGGAGATAATGGAAATGGAAATTTTGAGAGACTGCAGTCAACACCTAACAGAGCCTGGGGCAGGTAGAACCAGAAATGACCCATGACATCAGAAGGAACAGGGAAAGCTCAGAATATCAACCACCACAGTCTCTTTGATACCCTGTAACCTAGACACAGGGATGAAAAGAGGGTGATAAAGGGGGCCAATTGGGCAAAAGTTAACTATTTTCTGAGCTGATGGTGTTCAATAAACCACTTTCCAGCACTGCTTTTCCTGCACTTTCTCCTATCGTGGGCATCCAATATGCACTGTTGCTGGCCCAGGTGCCCACCCAACATATGCCCTGGCTCCATATACGCCAGCATCATCAGGAGCAGAGGTCAGTGGTGCCTGCTCCTCCACACGTTTGCCAGCAGATATCCATGGACGAATCGAGAGTTACATCACTCGCATACAACATTACATCTGGAAAGTCTAGCCAAATACAAACCTGCTTCAACCATAAGTTTTTGCTTGTCAGAAATACATCTTCATAAATATATTGCAAAATGGATACGTTAACACTTTATAGACAAATCCTAATTTCATTCCACCCAAAATTTTCACGAGGTTCTCCCAATCTCACGCCATAGCTTCATCGGATGCTCTGAGGAAACTCTGGAGAAAAGGTGTCAATTTCCAATTTTAACAGCTTACGCCATCTTCCACCAGAGAGCCCCTGCAGAAATTAATGGCAATTGTTTTTAAACATCATACTCATTCAGCATCTGGATGTTTCATGTGGCTTCTTTGTATTAATTAACCTGTAGATAAATGTGACCAAATGTTGGCATTGTTTTTCGTATATTGGAAGGGACAGAGGAGCATGGTAAGCATGCCATGTATTTGGCAATGATCAATATAACATGACTAGAGGCTAGCTGTTAAACCCCAACACCTTAACCAAAATGCAGCATGTATATGGGTGCTGGTTTGGGAATTTAAATGACTCAAATCTGCATAAGAACTTGCATTTTATTTCTATGAACACAAGACAAATATGTTGGAGCAAAGGCTGAGCAACCACCTCTCTATTTCCAATCCTTTTTCTGCTTTCTTGCTGCATCTGGTCCTTTGTAGCCTATTGCAGCACTTCCCATTCCTGATGAGTAACTCTTTATACCAAAGTTGTGCATTAATAAGAATTAGGAGCAGGAGAACCCCATTCGGCCCCTCGTGCCTGCTACGCCATTCAATAGGTTCATGGCTGATCTTCTACCTCAACTCCACTTTCCTGCACTGTCCCCATATCCCTTGATTCCCTTAATATTCAAAAATCTAATCAATCTCTGTCTTGAATATACTCAAAGACTAAACCTCCACATCCGCTGGGGTAGAGAATTCCAAAGAGTCACCACCCTCTGAGTGAAGAAGTTTCTCCTCAACTCAGTCCTAAATGGCTGACCCCTTATTCTGAGACTGTGACCCCTGAGGAAACATCCTCCCTACATCTACCCTGTCAAGCCCTGTAAGAATTGTCTATGTTTCAATGCGATCACCTCTCATTCTTCTAAACTCTAGAGAATAATAGGCCTTGTCTATTCAATCTCTCCTATTAGGTCAATCCCCCCAATCCCAGGAATCAGCCTGGTGAACCTTCGTTGCATTCCTTCCATGGCAAGTATATCCTTCCTTAGATAAGGAGACCAAAACTGTAAACATTACTCCAGATGTGGTCTCACCAGGGCCCTATATAATTGCAATAAGACGTCCTTACTCTTATACTCCAATCCTCTTATAATAAAGACCAATATACCATTTGCTTTCTTAATTGCTTGCTGTACCTGCATGTAAACTTTCAGTGATTCATGTACAAAGACACCCAGGTCCCTCTGAACACCAACCTTTCCCAATCTCTCATCATTTACAAAATATTCTGCTTTTCTATTTTTCCTACCAAAGTGGATAACTTCATATTTCTCCCATTATATTCCATTTGCCATGTTCTTGCCCATTTACTAGCCTGTTTGTATCCCCTTGAAGCCTCTTTGCATCCTCCTCACAACTTACATTCCCACCTAGCTTTGTATCATCAGCAAACTTGGATATATTACATTTGGTCCCCTCATCCAAATCATTGCTATAGATTGTGAATACCTGAGGCCCAAGCACAGATCCTCGCGGCGCCCCACCAGTTATAGCCTGCCAACCAAAAATTACCCGCTTATTCCTACTCTCTGTTATCTGTCCGTTAAACAATCCTCAATCCATGCTAATATATTACCCCAATCCTACGAGTCCTAATTTTGTTTAAAAACCTCTTGTGTGGCACCTTATTGAATGCCTTCTGAAAATCCAAATACACTACATCCACTGGTTTCTCCTTATCTATTCTACTAGTTACAACCTCAAAAAACTCTAATAAATTTGTCAAACATAAATCCATGTTGACTCTGCCCAATCCTATTATTATGTTTTAAGTGCCCTGTTACCACGTCCTTAATAATAGATTCTAGCATTTTCCTAATTAAGATCCATTTTCTGCAGTTAAACTTTAAGTAACAATTTCTGTGAGTTATTTTAAAAGTCAAAAAGTTAGATTTTACAAAACAATGCACAACTTTAATAAAGCAACAATGTCAGAAGTTGTACTCTTCCCTCGCAAAACAATTACTGCCAATAAAAAGTTAGCATCTTCAAATGTATCACCCAATTCATGCCCCAATATTCCAATTACATTTTAGTATCAGCACGCAAAAACAATCTGTTCTCGGTTTGTTGTCTATGAGAGGAAGTCTGTGTAACTGTGCAGTAGCACCCATTGCTTTAATGAACTCTGTCCTTGCTGATTTTGGACCTGGTTAGACGGTACTGTACAAACAAACAGAAGACAATAGAAATCACATCTAGTCTGTTGTTTATTGTAAGTCAGTTTTATTTTTAGTTGGTTTTAATTTATTTAACAATTGGAGAACACAACTGCATCGTCCAAATAATGGGAAATTGCTTTGTTTTAAAATATGTATCACAAAATGTCAGAGTTTTTCAGCCTTTTTTTAATTTCCTGTCCCTTTTTCTGCTCCTTTTCTACCACAGGTCAGATGTATGTACAATAAAACCCTTTTTCTCATTGACTCATGCTGGTGTAAAATTCAACAGGTTCAACAGCCACCTTTCATATCATGCCCAAGTACCATTTTCCACATGTGAATCTGGACAATGAGTGTCAGCAAGCTGTCGGACAATGGGGACTGCCAAGCAAAATTCTGTCTTCAACTGATACACTCACACACATACTCTTTCCAACATTGTTACTGGATAGCAATCGGAAGTGAGAAACCTGACCGTTTTTCCTTTCCTTGCCCAGTGTGCTAAGGGCAATATTAACCCTCCAAAAGTCACCAATTATCGAATTCAACACTGACTAGGGATCAAATCTGGCACATTCCTGGACCTTATGACTTAGCAACATACTGGTTACTACACTTGCCAACTAAGCCATTAGGGGATCTGAACTATGTCAGAAATTAAAGGATTGAGCATGTTTTTAAATAAAATAAAGTTTTTAGGTCTCTTTTGTCCTTGTCATGAACCCTGATTCTTCCACAGAAGGATTTAAAATTTAACATAATGGGAATCCATGAGCCATAGAAGGAGAGGTCAGTAGTGATTGAAAGCCTGATTGAAAAGATAGCTTTTGAGATGGCTATTAAAGGAGAAGAGGGAAGTGGAGAAGTGCGGGGGTTTTTGAGGGAGTTTAAGAGTCTGGACCAAGGTTGCTGAATGGTGTGGTGAAATAATTTAGGGGGACAGGGAGCCAGTGAAGGTTAGTTGGGATGAAGTGATAGATGAGCAGGACTCAGTGCATAATCAATCACATGATCAATCTTTTCCACCTACTTGTACCTTATTGGCCCTTATACAATGTGAGGAAATTGAATTTAATTCATGTAAGTGGAGCAGCATTTTGAAAAATAATTGGAAAATAACATTTTCTCAGAGTTAAAATAACCAGATTCAAACTAGCAAAGCCATGGAGGGATTTGAAAACAAGGATGAGAATTTTTAAATGAAGGATTTGCTGGACCAGGAGTCAATGCACCTCAGCGAGCACAGGGGTAGTTGGTGAACGGGAGTTGGTGCGAGTTAGGGCATGGGCAGCAGAGTTTTGGATAAGGGAAACTCTTGCCCTGAATTTATGGAGGGTACAAGATGGGAAGCTGGCCAGGAGACTGTTGGAATAGTCGAGTCCAGAGGAAATAAAGGCATGGATGAGGCAAGTGCAGGACTGGACAATGTTACGGAGGTGGAAGTAGGCAGGCTTGGTGATGGAGTGGATATGTGGTCGGAAGACCATGTCAGTGTCAAGTACGACACTGAGGTTGCAAACAGTCTGGTTCAGCCTCAGACAGTAACCAGGGAGAGGCGTGGAGTTGGTGGCAAGAGAACAGAGTTTGTAGCGGGGACCAAAGACAATGGCTTCAGTCTTCCCAATATTTAATTGTTGGAAATTTCTGCTCACCCAGTACTGGATGTCAGACAAGGAATGGGACAAATTAGAGATAGCGGAGGGATCGAGAGAGGTGGTGAGGTAGAGCTGGATGTCGTCAGCATACATGTGTAACCTGACATTGTGCTTTCGGATGATGTTGCTGAGTGGCAGCATGTAGAGGAGAAACACAAGTCTTCTAGCTGTTACAAGTTTGTTTTAGTGAACTCTAAGGTTTATTTCAGCTGCTTGGGCCCTAAGTTCTGGAACTCTCTCCCTAAACCTCCCTGCCTCTCTACCTCTCTTTCCTCCTTTAAGACTCTCCTTAAAACCTACCTCTTTAACCAAGCTTTTGGTAATCTGCCGTAATTTCGTCTTATGTGGCTTGGTGTCAAATTTATCTATTTTGTCTTAGAATACTGCTGTGAAGGGCCTTGGGATGTTTTACTATGTTAAAGGTGCTATATAAATAAAAGTTGTTGTTGTTATTGTTGTTATCCCACATGAATAAAAAGATTGTTTAAAATTCTGCAACATTGCCCTGCGACGCGTATCAATATTTTTGAAACACGAAGAGGCTGCGATCCACAGGACACTTTTCTGTGCTTGCATCTTTATACTATTCAGTCACAAAATGCATTGTTAAGATAATGCTTCAAGAAGTAGGGAATAATTAGGATGAATGTCAATGGTTAACTCAGTGTTTCGGTTAAGTTATGGGTGAAAGGATGTGAATACTAAGCCTAGAATATGTTCTCAGAAATTCACAGTTTTAGGCAGGACTACTTTGTTCATTTTATTTGGTATGATGCTGCTTCAAAAGTACTGTGACTACTGAATAGAGCCATTCATTGTGACAAATTATCCAATGTCATACTGAAGCATTCCTTCCTATTCTTATGATTGCAGGAGACACAAAGGACTGTCTATCAGTAGTCAGTGCTTGGCTAAGCACATTAAAGAACAAGTCAGGCATTTATGATTCGATATGTTTCTACATTCTTCGCAGCAAATTAGTTACAAATGAAGTTGTAATTTATTAGCATACCTGTTAAGCTCCTATTTATCACAAATGGCATCTAAGAGATCAGCATGATGTAATGTTTACCACAGATTTCAGAAAGTTCCAGCGCTGAATGATTGAATGTCTTAAGTTACATCACAAGTTCAGATGCATTCACAGATAATTAAAAAAAAATGTGATACAGGTCCACCCTTGTTTGTAACCGTAGCTTCTGTGTTACTTTATGTTTTTGTTCTGCTTTGCTTCTTCTTAGATTTCTCTTGCTTTGAAATTGAACATATATTGTAATTGGTCTGACTACTAGGTCAGAATTTTGCCGGCGCTCAAGGTTTGGAGACGGGTCCACTGTCAAAATATAAAAGATTGACAGTGGGTCGGGATGTCAACCCACCTCCATGTCAGTTTCCCAAATATTGGGTCTGTCTGCGCTTTACAGACCTGATACCAAGTAACAGGCGAGCCAATTGACATAGTTAAAAGCTAGTTAAAAGATAATTAAACAGCATTTTACCATGTATTTACCATTTTTCCAGCTTTTTGATGAGTTTAACGGCGCTCGGGGATCACATCAGGTAAGTAAGTTGAGTTTTCAGTGACTTTCCATTGGTCTGTATAGGCGACAGCTGAAAAAGTAGTATAAAAGCTACCATTTCACAGCTGTTCACATTCCAATGTTAGAAGCTGGAGCCTTCAGGATTTGGAATACACTTTTCAGCTTTAGGAAGGTTGGAAGTGTTTGGAGTAAACTCTCTAACCACTGTCACCCCATTGGAGCAAGCTCTCTCACCATTGACAGATCTCTTCTGTCATCACAACTTCAGCGGTCATCTATTCCAGCAGCATCGGTGCACTTGAAAACATCTCACCTTGGTCCTTAGAATCTCACCACGATCAGCCCCAACACCAACATCACCAGGCACACCAGCATCACCAACAACAACACCAACATGCTCTGCAATCACCTGATGCTGTACAGGATACACGGCATCAGCACCTGACCACATTACTGCTGGGGAGGCCAGGGATAGCCTCACCATGGCCAGAATGACTTCACTTGATGCTGTACACTGGTTGCCACATAATGCGCCAGGTTGACACCACCCCACACCAATAAAGAATTCCTACAATGCCCAAGCCATTCCTTTCACATTCACCATTGCGGGGCGTACCGTAATGTCTCACAATTCACTACAAGTCATTGAGCAACTTCCAAAGGTGCACACAAATCTGTCCAAGAAGGCAAAGTGTTGAAAATAAAGATTTCAATGTTTGGCAACACATTAACAGAAACATTACATGAACATTGGCTAAAATACCCAAGTGTCTACCCTTATGTATTGTTAGTTGGTATGATTGGACAAGGATAAGGGGTGAGTGTGAGGGGTGGCTGGTGACATGAGGAAGTGATAATGTAGAAAGAAAGAATGAGGGATGGGTGGACGTGTAAGGTAAGTTGGTGTAAGGATGTGCAAGAGTCGGGTAGGGAAGGCAGAGTGATGGGGATGTGATGAGTGGCACAGCAGGATGAGGTTGAATGTGGCTTTGCAGTAACGTTTTGTGACTGACTGAGATTATTGAAAGGTTTGTGCCACTGCAGCCAGGTCCTACTGACCACATCCCTGCTTGTGCCCTCCTGTGTAATGTATAACAGGCTGTGTTGGTGTTCTGGAGAGATCTCCTCCGCCCTTTGGAAGGGAAGAGAACCTCCCTGCGTGCTGTGACTCCAGAAGCATATGGAGGGAGTCATGGGAGTTATGATTTCAAATCTCACCAGTGGATATTGTGAAATTGAACTGAATAAATCTGGTAATGTTATATAGCTAGCACCTGAGAATAATGACCATGAAAGCTGCCAGATTGTTATAAAAACCTAACTGGTTCACTAATGAAATCTGCCACCTCTATCTGTTCTGGACTGCAGCCCTACACTATGTGGTTGACTCTTGATGTCCTCTACCGAGGCACTCAGTTATAAAATAATCATTTTCAGGGCAATAAATGCAGCATTGCCAAGTGAGAAAAAAATTTGCATGCAATGAAGTACTTTGAAGTGCAGTAATTGTTGTTATGTAGCAAAATGTGGCAATGGCAGTTATCTTGCACATGGCAAGATCCCACAGACAGCAATAAATGAAAGACCAGTTAATCTATTTTCAGTGATGCTGATTGAGGAAGCAATGTTGGTCAGAACATCAAGAGAACTTCCTGCTCTTATTCAAATTGGTGAATCAATGCTCCTAACGTGGAACTCATTTGATCGGTCAGTGGATCGACAATCGAGAATGAATGCACCTCATCTTCAGCTCCCCCAATTTTCCGGTTATTATTTTAAAATAAAATGAATGGATGGAAAATTGTTGGGAGCGCATGTCGCAAAATCTGATATGCACTCCAAGTGGATAAGCATCTGCACCGGGAATGGAATTTCATAAATTACCCGTTATACTCAGTGTAGCAGGAACTTTTTTTTACCTGTTTTTACACTTTTTTGCTAACTTGTATTTTTTTCCGATTATGTCTACTCCCCCACTCTCTCCCAACATGTTCCTTCTCTGTCAAAGCGGATGAGCTGCAGATCTATAATCAGGCCTCTGTCACAGCAACTGGGAGACATGCCAGAATGGCTCAAGATTAATTAGCTCTCTGACATTTCCTCCCTTTCCTGTCAGAAAGCAATTGACCTTCTCTTGAGTCTCAACAACTTCAGCATGACTAAGATCAGCGACTCACCGAGTTAAGTATTTAAACAAATGGAGCCTCTTCCTCGCACTCTGGATTCCACAGCTTTTGCATCCTTTTGCTAGTGTCTTTTTAAAGACACATATTAGTATATTTGTAATGCCAAACACAGTTGACAATATAATGCCATTCTATCATGTGATTGTGCTCTTCTCGGCATATGCACACTATAAAGTGCCGCACAGCTTACCATGGCAACATCACTCGTTAAAAGCCAAGCATTGGTTTAATTTGTGTGAAAGAAGACATTAGACTCAAAGCACTGTGTGCATTTGAAACTGTAAATTATTAACAGATTATTGGCACTTGCTTCTAGACTTTTGCTTTGGCAGGTAATTATTTTTTCACTCAGTGGTAGCTAGTTGAGTAGAATTTGATGCATGATTATCACAACTGACTCAGCTGAGCAATTAGTTGTTCACTTTTCTCTGTTTCTCTCCTAAAAACAAGCTGGGCACAGTTGAGCTGGTGCTGGATGCTTCAGTACCTCACACAAGCTAGATACCATTGAAGTGGAAAAGTAGGCAAAATTGGGCAACGAGGGCTATTGCTCCTCACCACCCCAGCCAGAACTTCTCTCAACCCCGCGTGGTGATGGTAAAACCCCAAAGTCCATGGATGGAGTGAACCTTGTACCAGTCTCCCTTTATTTCATCTGCAAAACGTACTTGCTGAAGGCCTCAGTCTCTGTGGTACTTTATCATATTCTTTTGCTTCATGTCAGTTATAATGCCTTCATGTTTTACTCATGGGGGCCGAAATTATCCCTTTTCCAGAAGCCTGTTAGCGCCTCTGGGGAAAAGACACTTTTCGCCCGGGGTGGGGGAGGGGGGGAGGGTTGGCTCTGCTGGCTCCTGGGAAATTGCTTGAGAGTTTTCCCATGGTAGTGCCGCGCCCCACGGGTAGCACCCCAGGCAGCTGCTCAACCGCCAAAGACGTCAGCAACGTGCACAGCAACTGCTCAGCGCTGCGTGCCGACCTGTTAAGCGAATTGCCCCTTGGCCTATGAGGCTCGCACGAGCGAGTGTCAACGCCAGCTTTGCGGGTCACAAAGCTGGCCGACATCCACTTGCTGGGCGGAAGTTAAAGGGGAGGTCCCAGTGCCGCGCGCCGCTATCTTACTTTTTTTTGGCAACTTTCAGATCGGCTTCGTTACCTGTATTTTTGCATGGTCCGGGCATCTTGCAGCCCGACATTCCATTTTGGGTGCCGGGCTGCAGCCTCGGCACCACACTGCCCTGGTGACCTAGTGGAGGCTATCAGAGGCCTTTCAGTGTGCGTAGCAGCCCTCCCCTTTAAGCGAAGGGGAGGGGGCATTGAAGCGCGTCAGCACTATGCAGAGCTTCTGTGTAGCGCTGCAATCCTCGCCCCGTTAGTTCGGCTGATTCCGTCCCTAAAGGAAGTGAACGCACGAGATTGCACTCCATTTATTTTGAGGGTCAGTAAGCCCAATTCAGAGGCCAGGGCGGGACTTCTATGCCGGGCACAGGAAGTCCCGGCACCAGCAGGCAGCCGGCTCCAATCAGGGCACAAGGCAATTTCGCCCCCTTGGAATTTGATTTGAAGTAATATTCTAAATTTGACTTTTCCATATAATTCACTATCTTATATATCTTAGATGCCTCCTTTTCTAAGCCAAAAATCACATGTTTCTCCTGTCTTTCCTCATAACCTAGCCCTTTAACATGTGGGATCAACCTTATACTTTTGTTCTGCATTGCCTCCAGTGACTCAATGGGAAAGAAATTTGACTTGCGCCCAAAATGGGCAACATGTCATCGAAGCAATTAATCTGTGTGTCTGTCGAGCTGAGGCCCAAGCCAAATTCTAATTCAGCTCACTAGTTAGGTCAAGATGAATTCCAGCCACTTGTTCCTGAATTTTACATTGGTGTCCTACAACCAGCGTAGCTCCCCAATTTGCATAATAAAGCAGCCTTAAGCCTGTTTGAGGCAGGCAGGTTGTTCATCTATTTTCAGGCCTGCCTGAATATGCTCTCAGGCAAGCTTTGGGCATCAATGGGCTGGCTGACGTGTCTCCGCACCCAACAATTTTCAACTCCTGGCCACCCATTTTCCAGGCATAAAACGGAAAGCTGTGAGATGAATTTCCTTTGCTTCTTGGCCACCATAACTCAAGATTTGGTTTGGGGAGAGCCCTGTACAGTTTGATAATAATTTTCTCTGACTTGTATTCTACTGTTTTGGCTATATAGTTCAGCATTCTATTGGCTTTGTTATGTTGAGTGTCGAGTCTACTCAGATTTCCAGGTCACCCAATTTACCTTCCTATGCACAATACTTTGCACTTGTCAGCGTAAAATGTCATCGCCGATTGTTCTGTTCACTTACATATTTTGCCCAACTTATTTCTATAATTTCTGATCTGGCTTCTTCAATTCCACTGGTCTCCCAGTTTGGTATCATCAACAAATTTGATGACTTTTCATTTAGTTTCTGAATCCAAGTCATTAATTTCAATTAGAAACAGTAGTGGTTCCAACACTGAGCCCTGAGGCATGCCACTTAGAACTTTCCCCTCACCTCGATATTACTCCTCTATCAAGCAGCCCTTGTTTTTTATTTTTCAAAGATGTCAGTTTGGGTTAATAGTATATCAAAAGGTTCAAGCCTCACTTGAGCACATAATCTGGACTGACACTTAAGTGCAGTACTGAGGGAGTAGGTGTGTTGTTTAACCTGTTCTGGTGGATGTAATAGATCCCGTGGCACTAGTTGTAGAAGGTGAGTTCTCCGAGTGTCTTGACTAACATTTATGTCTCAGCAACACCAGCAAAACACCCCCATTTATGGGGCCCTGATGTGTGCAAATCGGCTGCCATGTTTGCCTACATAGTAATTGGCTATGAAACATAGAAAAATAGAAACTAGGTGCAGGAGTAGGCCATTCAGCCCTTCGAGCCTGCACCACCATTCAATAAGATCATGGCTGATCATTCCCTCAGTACCCTTTTCCTGATTTCTCTCCATACCCCTTGATCCCTTTAGCCATAAGGGCCATATCTAATTCCCTCTTGAATATATCCAATGAAGCACTTTAGGACATCCTGATGACATGAAAGGAGCTATATAATTGGATAGAATTACATAGAAATGATAACAAGGAAGCAGGCCATTGGGCCCAACCAGTTCAGGTTGGTGGTTAGCCTCCACACAAGCAACAGTCTTAATCCCATCTGCCGCCCTGTTCCCATATCCCTTTTCCTTCAATCAACTATTTAACCTATTAAATCAGCCATGATCTTATTGAATGGCGGAGCAGGCTCGAGGGGCCAAATGGCCTACTCCTGCTCCAAATTCTTATGTTCTTGTGTTCTAAATACACAGCGGGTTCCAAAATTTCATTAAATTTCAATGTTAAGCAGCAAGTCAACTCTCAGCTAATATTGAAAAAGTTAAAAATGAAACATTACTCCTAGGTGGACCTTTTAAAATGTACTTTCCATCAATTGCAATTATATTCCAGTTGATATTAAATGAAAGGGATTTGATAAAAGTAGTCTGGTACCATCTGCCTAAATTGTAACCATATCTTATCCATTCTCAATATTTACCGATAAACCATACAGTTTTGAGTTTAACTAATAGCCTTTATGTCAGCCTGATGAAGGCAGTTGGAAATGCATTTTCACTGCATCTTTGGGTTTCTCACAGTTTACTTGAGTTGTCACTGACTCAAAGAAGTCTAGGAGGTTGGTCAGACTAGATCTGTCCATTCTGAAGCAATGTTGATTGCTGTTTACTCTATTATTGCTGTTTGCTTATTGTTCGCTGGATGTGGGTGATGCTAGCAAGGCTGCATTTATTGCCCATTCCTAGTGCCCTATGGCTCCACAAGGATGAGCAATGGTCTTTGGCACTGCAGTGCAGCAGGAAGGAGCACTCCTGCTCCTCACGACTCCACATTTGGGTGATTTTTTTTTAAACTACCATTTTGGTGGCAATCTCCCATGGTGCTTTTAAGGACTGATGGTTAGGTGGTATGTAGACCTGGTTTTCATGCTCACCCTACCAGTGCCGGCTGCATTGCGAGCATCCCAATTTTGAAAAGGGGGCCACAAGCAGATATTAGGCCCCTTATTTGCATATTCAAAGGATCTAATGCTTGTTTCAGGCACAGACGCTATATAGCGTGTGGCAAACTATCGGCACATAATAAGCAAGACACCTCACCCGCCATATTGGATGCTTTGATGTGCATTTTGTGCCCAAAAAACAGGTGCAGTTCCATCGAATTTCCAGGTCATCATGGCTACCCCTTTGACAGAGATCAAGCCTACCTACCTGGCTTCACACCACATTCCTTAGTTCCAAAATTCACCCAATTGTCTCTTGAACCTGCCTGAAATTGACCTGAAACATGAATTTCTTCATAACACAGGGCAGAAAGAGAAGCATTTTGCAATAGTTCGGATATTTTAGCTCCTACATGTGTATCAGAGAGAAAACTGTTTTGTGACATCTGTGGGATGTTAGATAAGTAATGGTTATATTTAATAATTCTGATGTAATTGTAAACATCATGCGTCAGCTGCAGAGCTGCAGGCAGTCACAAACTCTCCATCTGGTTCTTAAATATATTTAAATCTAATTGAAATGAAATGGCTGGAAGCATTAGTTAAACTGTACCACTTTTTATTAAACTACTGTGTAGTCCGAACGTACAGCTTAAATGGTCTTAATTGATTCTTGGCATATTGATTTCTTTTATGTATTTACTTCTGATACTGAATTTGTTGAATTCAAACAAAGTTACAAATCAAGTGTCTCTGCTCGGCCTTGTGGCTGAAGCAAAGGGAGGATGCACAGCATTGCGATGTTGGGTCAATTCACACAGCGAATGACTGGCTTGCTCTGTTTATTTATTTTATTGAGGAAAAAAAGTATTTTGAACTTTTGAGTCTGGTCAGATTGGCTACAATGCTCTTTTCTAGTCCTGTTCAAACCCAGTTACTGTACTGATGGTAAATGATATCAACACTCTATTTGTATTTCACAATATTAACTTTACCAAGCTTGATTATTCCACCATTGCACTTACGAGGTAGCATCATTAGGGTGATTTGATTGCGTGCCTTTTTTTTGTTGAGAAACCTAATTGAAGAGCCAAGGCCCCAGATTACAATAGTTGATAAGGACAGGAGGGAGGATGAGGTCCATCAAGCAGCAGTGATTGAGTGAAAACCAAGTTTGGATTTTAAATAGTTGATGGCAGAAAGAAGGGAAAGATTGAGAGGAGAAAGGAGTCCTGCTGTTTACAGATGCTGGGAAACAATGATTTGAAGTGGGGAAAAGTGCAATTT
Organism: Pristiophorus japonicus; assembly: GCF_044704955.1. Classification (NCBI taxonomy): domain Eukaryota; kingdom Metazoa; phylum Chordata; class Chondrichthyes; family Pristiophoridae; genus Pristiophorus; species Pristiophorus japonicus. The sequence continues at coordinate 93,559,016 of NC_091978.1, read as the reverse complement.
CAGCATAATGATAATGGAAATTACAACATGCTGCGGTGCAGAGGGACCTGGGGGTCCTTGTGCATGAATCCCAAAAAGTTAGTTTGCAGGTGCAGCAGGTAATCAGGAAGGCGAATGGAATGTTGGCCTTCAATGCGAGAGGGATGGAATACAAAAGCAGGGAGGTCCTGCTGCAACTGTATAGGGTATTGGTGAGGCCGCACTTGGAGTACTGCGTGCAGTTTTGGTCACCTTATTTAAGGAAGGATATACTAGCTTTGGAGGGGGTACAGAGACGATTCACTAGGCTGATTCCGGAGATGAGGGGGTTAACTTATGATAATAGATTGAGTAGACTGGGTCTTTACTCGTTGGAGTTCAGAAGGATGAGGGGTGATCTTATTGAAACATTTAAAATAATGAAAGGGATAGACAAGATAGAGGCAGAGAGGCTATTTCCACTGGTCAGGGAGACTAGAGCTAGGGGGCACAGCCTCAAAATAAGGGGAGCCAATTTAAAACCGAGTTGAGAAGGAATTTCTTCTCCCAGAGGGTTGTGAATCTGTGGAATTCTCTGCCCAAGGAAGCAGTTGAGGCTAGCTCATTGAATATATTCAAATCACAGATAGATAGATTTTTAACCAATAAGGAAATTAAGGGTTATGGGGAGCGGGCGGGTAAGTGGAGCTGAGTCCATGGCCAGATCAGCCATGATCTTGTTGAATGGCGGAGCAGGCTCGAGGGGCTAGATGGCCTACTCCTGTTCCTAATTCTTATGTAAGAAGGAGGAGGGATGCAGATTTGAAGATCTGGATAAACAAAAGAGGGAGAATTCAGAGAAGCAATGCTATAGTAATATTGGTAAAATAACGAAAATGACAAGAGAGATTGCAATAGAGAAACAGAGGTTGGAGGCTTGAGGTGACAAAATGATTATGTATCAGAGAAGCTTTTACCTGTTTTCTGTGTAGGAGACCATTCTAACAGTTCAACTACTTCGGTAGAGCAGTTTGTATGAACTTTGTGAGTCACAACATATGCAAATTTAGATGCCAGAAACATTCACATCCAGAGTTGTTTAAAAATCAAGCAGCATTTGATAAAACGTGACAGCCTTTGTTCTACTGTCAAAAATGCAGCACTGTGGCAACTGAAGCTATTCCAGAAGGGCAATAGTTCCCTTTCTGAATAAATAGGCATCTTCCCCATAAAGTTGGCGTAGAACAGCAACAAGATATTTACTGGCTATGGCAGAAGCCACTCTAGTGTTGTTCATAAAATTGTTCATTGGTAATCCTGACATTTCACCATATAAAATTCTGACAGGATTGGACAGGTTAGATGCAGGAAGAATGTGCCCGATGTTGGGGAAGTCCAGAACCAGGGGTCACAGTCTAAGGATAAGGGGTAAGCTATTTAGGATTGAGATGAGGAGAAACTTCTTCACTCAGAGAATTGTGAACCTGTGGAATTCTCTACAACAGAAAGTTGTTGAGGCCAGTTCGTTAGATATATTCAAAAGGGAGTTAGATGTGGCCCTTACGGCTAAAGGGAGGGAAAGCAGGAATGGGGTACTGAAGTTGCATGATCAGCCATGATCATATTAAATGATGGTGCAGGCTCGAAGGGCCGAATGGCCTACTCCTGCACCTATTTTTTATGTTTCTATGTTTGAAACTAAAATTTCCAGCCCAGATTCAAGCATGATGGAAAATGAATTATGTTCTTGACATTAATTCTGTATTGTTCTCTTACCATTGTTGGAGAGGAGCATGATGGGAGTTTAAACTGTGCCTCTTTGAGAATGAGGCTGCTCCAAAATGGCATTCCTGGTGATAGAAGTTCAGAAGCAATTCAACTGCATTTAAGGGGAAGCTTGATAAGTAAATGAGGGAGAAATAGAAGGACATATTGATAGGGTTAGATGAAGTAGGGCAGGAGAAGACATGTGTGGAGCATAAACATCGACATGGACCTGTTGGGCTCTGTGCTGTGAACTCTATGTAATTCTATGTAATGTAATTCTAGTAGTGTTCTGTGGCAGAATGGGCAATCTGATATCCTAACCAGTCAGGTATGCAATACCCGAAGCACTGTTGATGATTAACCAGCCAGGCTGGCTCATTAATGGGACCTGGGGGCAGGGAGGGGGGGGGGGGCGGTAATACCCATGACTGTGAAATTCTTCTCACTCAGTCCAAAATTACCTTAGAAGCCAATACCATAACGGTAGGTGGTCCTAACTGGACAAACACTGTGCAATGTACTGATGCTCTTTGCTGATAAACGGCACATTTTTAGCTGTTTGAACTCCCAACAGTATACCTGCACACATCTAGGAGTCGCCTTGTCTTGCCTAAGAACATAAGAAATAGGAGCATGAGTGGAACACCTGGCCCCTTGAGCCTGCTCCACCATTTAATAAGATCATGGCTGATCTGATCATGGACTCAGCTCCAGTTCCCTGCCTGCTCCCCATAACCCTTTATTCCCTTCCCGCTCAAAAATCTGTCGATCTCTGCCTTAAATATATTCAATGACCCAGCCTCCACAGCTCGCTGGGGCAGAGAATTCCATAGATTTACAACCCTCTGAGAGAAGAAATTCCTCCTCATCTCAATTTCAAATGGGTGGCCCCTTATTCTGAGATGATGTCCCCGAGTTTTAGTTTCCCCTATGTGTGGAAATATCCTCATTGCATCCACCTTGTAGAGCTCCCTCATTATCTTAGATGTTTCGATAAGATCACCTTTCATGTTTCTGAACTCCAATGTGTATAAGCCCAACCTACTCAACCGATCTTCATAAGTCAAACCCCTCATCTCCGGAATCAACCAAGTGAACCTTCTCTGAACAGCCTCCAATGCAAGTATATACTTCCTTAAATGCGGAGACCAAAACTGTATGCAGTACTCTAGGTGTGGCCTCACCAATACCCTGTACAGTTGTAGCAGGACTTCTCTGCTTTTATACTCTATCCCCCTTGCAATAAAGGCCAACATTCTATTTGCCTTCCTGATTACTTGCTGTACCTGCATACTAACTTTTTGTGTTTCATGCACAAGGACCTCCAGGTCCCTCTGTACAGCAGCACTTTGCAATTTTTCTCCATTTAAATTATAATTTGCTTTTCTATTTTTTCTGCCAAAGTGGATAACGTCACATTTTCCCACATTATACTCAATCTGACAAATTTTTGCCCGCTCACTTAGTCTGTCTATATCCCTGTGCATATTTTTTGTGCTCCTCCTCACAATTTGCTTTCCCACCCATCTTTGTATCATCAACAAACTTGGTTAAATACACTCGGTCCCTTCATCCAAGTCATTAATATAGATTGTAAATAGTTGAGGACCCAGCACTGATCCCTGCAGCATCCCAATAGTTACTGTTTGCCAATGGGAAAAATACCTATTTATCCCGACTCTCTTTTTTCTGTTGGTTCGCCAATCCTCAACCCATGCTAATATATTACATCCAACCTATGAACTTTTATCTTGTGCAATAAACTTTTATGTGGAACCTTATTAAATGCCTGCTTGAAATCCAAATACACCACATCAACTGGTTCCCCCTTATCCATCCTGCTTGTTACATCCTCAAAGGACTCCAGCAAATTTGTCAAACATGATTTCCTTTTCATAAATCCATGCTGACTCTGCCTGACTGCATTCTGTTTTTCCAAATGTCCTGCTACTGCTTCTTTAATAATGGACTCCAGCATTTTCCCAATGACAGATGTTAGGCTAACTGGTCTATAGTTTTGTGCTTTTTGTCTGCCTCCTTTTTTAAGTAGGGGCGTTACATTTGCGGTTTTCCAATCCGCTGAGACCGCTCCAGAGTCCATGGAATTTTGGTAGATTACAAACAATACATCCACTATCTCTGCAGACACTTCTTTTAAGACCCTGGGATGTAAGCCATCAGGTCCAGGGGACTTAATCCCATTATTTTACTGAGTACTACTTCATTAGTGACAGTGATTGTATTAAGTTCCTCTCTCCCTATAGCCCCTTGATTATCCACTGTTGGGATGTTTGTTCAACGTCTCTGCCATTTCCCTGTTCTCCATTATTAATTCCACAGTCTCATCCTCTTGGGGACCAACATTTTCTTTGCCACTCTTTTCCCTTTTATGTACCTGTAGAAACTCTTACTATCTGTTTTTATATTTTGTGCTAGTTTACTTTCATAATCTATCTTCCCTCTCTATCATTTTTTTAGTCGTTCTTTGTTGGCTTTTAAATTTCCTAATCCTCTGGTCTCCCACTAATCTTGGTCACATTGTATGCCCTTGTGTTCATGTTGACACCGCTCCTTATTTCCTTAGTTATCCATGGATGGTTATCCCTTCTCTTACAGTATTTCCTTCTCATTGGATTATATTTTTGTTGCGATTTATGAAATATCTCCTTAAATGTCTGCCACTGCTCATCAACCATCCCCTACTTTAATCGATTTTCCCAGTCCACTTTGGCCAACTCTGCCCTCATACCTTTGTAGTCTCCTTTATTTTAGCTTAGGACACTGGTTTGAGAACCAACTTTCTCATCCTCCAATTGAATTTGAAATTCAACCATGTTATGGTCACTCATTCCTCGAGGATCCTTTACTACGAGATCATTTATTAATCCTGTCTCATTACACAGTACCAGATCTAAGATAGCCTGCTCCCTGTTTGGTTCCGCAACATACTCTGCAAGGAAACTATCTCGGATATACTCTATGAACTCTTCCTCAAGGCTACTCTGGCCAATTTGCTTTGTCCAATCAATATGAAGGTTAAAATCGCCCATGATTATTGTCATTCATTTATTACAAGCCTCCATTATTTCTTGATTTATACTCCGTCCAACAGTGTAGCTACTTTTAGGGGGCCTATAGACTACACCCACCAGTGACTTTTTCCCCTTATTATTCCTTATCTCCACCCAAACTGATTCAATAACTTGATCTACTGAACCAATATCGTTTCTCACTAACGCACTGATCTCATCCTTTATTAACAGTGCTACCCCGCTTCCTTTTCCTTTCTGACTGTCCTTCCGAATTGTCAAATACCCCTGAATATTTAGTTCCCAGTCCTGGTCACCTTGCAGCCTCTGTAATGGTTATCAGATCATAACCATTTTTAACTATTTGTGCCGTCAACTCATCTATCTATCTAGCTGCATTCAGATAATGAACTTTTAAATTTGTTTTTTTACCATTTTCTCCTGCTTTGACCCAACTTTCTGATTCACCTTTATGCTTATACATTCTGTACCTCCCTGGCAAGCTCTGGTTTTCATTTTCCCCAGTGCTACTCTGCTCTATTGCCTTCTCCTTATTCTTTGATTTTTAAAATTTTCGCTCACCTGAATCCTCCTCCCTACTAATTAGTTTAGTACAGCGCCTAGTTATTTGATTCGCCAGGACCCTAGTCCCAGCACGGTCTAAGTGGAGCCCATCCAAAAGGAACAGCTCCCTCTTACCCCAGTACTGGTGCCAGTGTCCCACAAACTAAAACCATTTCTCCCACACCAGTCTTTGAGCCTTGTCTAGTCTAGTCTTTTACCTTGTCTATCTGGATTTACAAATGTGAAGTGTGTTCCTACAGGGACAGAGTTTTTCTATCGGGCAAAGAGAAACTTGACTTTTATGCATTCTCAGTAGTTCGATATGGAGACTCTTAGTTATGATTATAACATTCCACATATAGATTCATACAACATAAAGGATACCATTCAGCCCATTGTGTCTGTGCCAGCTCTTTGAAAGGGCTATCCAATTAGTCCCACGCTCTTGCTCTTTCCCCAAAGCCCTGCAACCTTTGCCTTTACAAGTGTATATCCAATTTTCTTTTGAAAGTTACCAATGAATCTGCGTCCACCACCTTTTCAGGCAGTGCATCCCAGACCATGGAACAACTCACTGAATTTTTTTTAAATCCTCATTTTCCTCCTGGATTTTTTGACAATTATCATATATCAAAAATGATCTTGTACGTTAAATTTGTCAAATGCCCATAGAACCATGAATGTTTACACCACATAAGTATTCTATTTTTCTTTTTCTGAATGCTGCACCTAGGATAATTGCCTTTTCTACTACACACACTGGACTTCCGCATGCCAAAAACAGACCCAGACAAAAATCTACCCCAAACCCTAACTTTGGTGATAAAATTGTAATTGAAAATGAAATACATTCCCCATAGCCCTGTATCTTTAAATATTTATACAATTTTCCCTTCAAATTTGCCTTCTGTTGCCTAGGCCCTAAGCTCTGGAATTCCCTGCCTAAACCTCTCTGCCTCCCTACCTCTCTTTCCTCCTTCCAGATGCTCCTTAAAATCTATCTCCGTGACCAAGATACCTGTCCTAATTTCTCCTTATGCAGCTCGGTGTCAAATTTTTTAATCTCATAAAAAATACGTTGTTGTTAAAAGAAGCAATGGTCTCTGATTCCAATATTCCCTGTGGCAGAATATTCCATGCTCTAACAATCCTCTGTATATAGAAATCTCTTTGAATATTTCTCATACGAACATACGGACAAAAAGTTGAGAAACTGCAGGCTCGTAGTGCCTGATTTTACCATCTATCAATTTGAATGGATGGAAAAATCAGGTGCTGGAAGCCCACAATTTCCCAAACAGAAATCCCCGTGCATTCGGGGTGGAAACAGCCTCCAGATTTAAAACATTTGCAATACTTTCTCTTTTTATCTCTTATATTTTCAATTGGTAAACTGAGAGCTTGTCTTAACCAACAGAACTCGTTCAATACATTGTACAGATTGTCATTGAAATTGCTGTTGTCATAAAGCATTCTACTAGCGACAATTAAGCAGCACGGAGCAATAATTTTGGTTATCTGCGTTTGTGCGATTCCATGTTGCTGAATGATTTCTTGTCACGAACTTGCTCTAGTGCTTTTGGGCTGGTAGTAGGCTATAGCATTTAGACTGTGCTTTCGACTACAAGCAAATTTGGAGATGACTGCTTACTAAATGGGGAGAACCACAGAATTGCTATCTTTGTGCATTTTATTACACCTGCGATGTACTAATCTCAGCCATGATAGGTTCTCGCATAGTAGGAATCAGAAGATAGGTACAGCAGTGGCATTCAGTTTATGCAGTCAGAAAGTTCACAGCACTTGATTTAGTGGAGGAGAATAAGCAGGTCCAGAGATGTCACATGAAACCAGAGACATATTGCCTGCATTTACTGCTGTGACATTCATCATTGGCTCAAAAGCAGCTTCCTGGCAATGGAGCACCATCTCTGAAGGCTGAGGTTTAGCACAAAGACACTGACAGAATAATAGCAAGTTTGTCAAGAAGACCTGCAGACGGATTTGAATATAGGGATGGCACTGCCGATGACCATCAAAGTGACGATGTCCCTCAATTTTAATGCGCTTAGCTCCTGCCAAGCTACCACAAAGGGCGTCAGCCTGATTGCTGCCCACAGATGTATTAAGGAGGTCAGGTGCATCATTCAGCAAGACTAACAGCATCTCTTTCACCACTAACAGTGGCATTAGAAGGCAACACAGAACTGCTGGCTTTCCCAGAGTCCAGAGAGTTAGCGACTGTACCCATGCAGCCATATGACATTACTTTTTTTTTAAATCTCAAAGTGTACATAATATGATGACGAGCACTGAATCATTCAGGTCAATGCCTGCTTCTTCACAAAATCTTCATTTTAAATCAATCATCAGTGGCAACATCATTTGAAGGGAATAAAGATTGAAAGGATAGCTTCAGGGAGAACAAAGCTGCTCCATATTGCAACAGCTTATGACATCTACACAAAATACAGATGCACCAAATATTATGCTACAACTGGAATTATTGTTGTAGCATAATGACACCTTGAAGTAGTGCTTCAAATGTTTTGACTGATCGAGAACAATCTTAAGGTCTCGCCTCTCTCCCCCAAACCCCGACTGTCATCTGCATTCTCCATAACTTTACCCGCAAAAGAGGCTTCAGCATGAGTAAAGGGCTGAAAATGCCAAAGAGGAATTAGCAGAGGTACCAGCAATACAATAAAGAATCTTTATGTGCCAGGCATTTATTCCAGATAATTTCCAAAGAATGCCACTGCTTTTTCATTTCATAAACTGTATAGTACAACTAGTTGGGCCCAAAACACCTTGTCGCACATCTTCATTCTTATTTTCTCAACAGTATCTATCGTTACTTTATGCTGGGCTCTGTTTATAACCAGGACAGTGTTCACTCAGATGTTGCATTATATACTTTTGGGAGGTGCCCAACTGTCCCTTAACTTGAGTGCCTTCCCTCTTTGAATCTTCACAGAAGGGTTTGGACCGCCTAGCTTTTCTCACTGAGTGATAATTAAATCAAAAGCTAGCTTTGGGATGAAAATGACATACCAAGAATACATATCACAACAATGTACAACCCCAGCCCATGATTTTCTATCTATTAAAAGGGACGGGACATGATAGGCTGGTATTTCACACGTTCTAAATATGCCTATCGAGTGTATGCTGAGAGTGCAGAAGATAATTTTTTACATCTTTGTTTTCTCAGTGTTATTTCAAGTGCTTAACTGGCTTCTATTTGTAACTCACTGTTCTTTTAGAGATTTGATTGTTTTCCCCTTTGCAATGGCAGGGCAGAATACTAACATTTTAGTCCTCAGGCTTGTAACAACAGATCTTCTGCTTCATAAAATGCAGGTGAATCTTGGGTGTGATTGACCTTCTGGCCTCAGGGTCATTTAAGTAGTTCTGACAGACTCCCAGCCTCCTCCAACAAGGAGATTTGCTGCAGCAAGTTTTAGAGGCCTGTCACAGTTTAGTAATGCCTCAGGACTGCCAGTAAAACTTCTTAACATTTTTCAAAATGGAGAATTCCACTCCTCTTCATCAAATAGTGTCATAGGATCTTGCTCATCCACCTGAACAGACAGGGCCTTAGTTTAACATCTCATCTAAGAGATGGCAATTCTGACAATGCAGTGCAGTTCTGACGAAGGGTCACGACCTGAAACGTTAACACTGCTTCTCGCTCCATAGATGCTGTCTGACCTGGTGAGATTTCCAGCATTTTCTGTTTTTATTCCAGATTCCAGCATCTGCAGTATTTTGCTTTTGTATCAGTGCTCCCTCAGTACTGCACTGGAGTATCAACCTAGATTATGCGCTCAAGCCCTGGAGTGAACTCACAATCTTCTGACTGCAAGGCAAGAGAGCTAGCACTGAGCTAAGCTGAAACTTTAGGTGGCTGCACTCCAGCAGTGCCACTGTGCGTCCTTTAGAGTACGGAGCTAGATCTTGACTCTTGACAATCAGGGGTCGGGTTTCCACTTTGGACGCAATCTGGAAATTGCGGCCAAAATGTGCCAGTTAGCTTACACTTCAAATTTCTGCTAAAATTCATTTGCATAACTACAAATGTAAAATCTTCCATGAACCAGTGCAATCAAGCAATTTAATAAGAAATTAATCATTTATTTTTTGTCCTTTCCACTAAAAAGTATTCCTTAATATATTTAACAATGGTAACCTGGTTCAGTTTTATGAATACAGCTGAAATGGGTTTATCACCAAAAATGCTGAAGTTATGCTGATAGATTTAGATGAGGAAAGACGGGAGGAAGCTCAAATGTAACATAAACGCTGGTGTGTACTGGTTGGGCCAAATGGCCTGTTTTTGTGCTATATATCCTATGTATGTAATATATATATGTATGTAAGTGGTTCTTTTAAAATTATATGCCAGACTTACTACATTGTCATCTTCAGAGGTCAAATCATACTGATGACGTGATTTATTTCTCATATCAGCGGCAAACTTGTAAAACTCTGGCTTTGCTGTCCTCAGTAGTGTCACGGTCTGAAGTGACTGGTATGCTTGTTTGGCCTCAAGATCAAATTTATCTCCTTGTTTCCATGAGCCATTTCCTAAGAATAAAATAGAAGATTTTACTTTGACTAATAGATTACAATAATGCAAACTTATTTCAAAGTTCAAATATAATCAGCTGCCTTGTTTATTAAAAATTAATTCACAAATATTAACCTTCAGGGCTTAGTAATGTTAGCTGGGATATTGCTCTCAGCATTAAGCTTACAGCTGATGAAAAATGTAGCCTAGTGGCCAGCATGTTGCAAATGTTATATAGAATTTGCTTACCACCTGTGACAAAATGACTAATTGGAATTTTTACTTTAAGTGCTAACTTGCTGAATTCATGTGGGACACCAATTAAACATAGAAACATAGAAAATAGGTGCAGGAGTAGGCCATTCAGCCCTTCGAGCCTGCACCGCCATTCAATAAGATCATGGCTGATCATTCACCTCAGTACCCCTTCCTGCTTTCTCTCCATACTCCTTGATCCTTTTAGCCGTAAAGGCCATATCTAACTCCCTCTTGAATATATCCAATGAACTGACATCAACAACTCTCTGCGATAGAGAATTCCAGAGGTTAACAACTCTCTGAGTGAAGAAGTTTCTCCTCATCTCAGTCCTAAATGGCTTACCCCTTATCCTTAGACTGTGTCCTCTGGTTCTGAACTTCCCCAACATCGGGAACATTCTTCCTGCATCTAATCTGTCCAGTCCCGTCAGAATTTTATATCTTTCTATGAGATCCCCTCTCATCCTTCTAAACTCCAGTGAATACAGGCCCAGTCGATCCAGTCTTTCTTCATATGTCAGTCCTGCCATCCCAGGAATCAGTCTGGTGAACCTTCGCTGCACTCCCAGACAGATTGGCACTTAAAATTGATGTAACCCATATTGCACCAATAAAGCATTGCTAGTTCAATGTGCCACTTTCTCTTAAATGGATAATACATTTCTCGTTCAATGTACCACTCTCTCTCAGATGCATCACACCATTGCTCTATCAGATGGATAATGCAGAAAGTTGGAGTTTTCATTTAAAAGTGAGTTGCTACAAATTTTCTTTCTACTTTCTAGCTCTATGGGTTTGTACTGTTGTCTAGAAGCACTGGACTTGACAAAGGAGCACCAACAAGAGCTGAAAGCGGTTATCTGTGATGCCAGATGACACGCGAGGCATACCATCAAATCACACCTCACCAAGATGAAACACAAAATGAAGGGGCATTTGTTGAAAGTGCACAACTAAAATAGTTGAAACACAAAATGAAGAGGTGGGCGCCGGAGGGACTGGAGTGCATCATCACCCCCGGCAACCAAATTTAAATTTGATCATTTATGTCTAAAATGTAATTTGTTTAATTTGTCGGTTTTAGTACCCCTTTAATAAGGGGGCACTTGATTTATAATTTCAACCAAAAATAGTTGAAACAAAATGAGGTTTAGTAAGCTATATGCCTCTTACATTCACCAATTGAAAACAAATCGTAGGCACTTGCACACATCACACTGTCATTAAAGATGTGTTTGCACTGAAATTGGACTATTTGAAGAGTGTTCTTCCTAAGATTGAGCATCATATTTCAGCAATTGGCACAAGGAGATGCCCTGGGAGTTGAGTGGATGCAGGAATGGAGACAGGATTGTTAATTAATTAGCAGCTTCTCATACTAGGATAAGATCTCCTTTATGAGAGTCTGCAGTGAGAATCATCTTTGGGCTCTTCATGCTCTAGCTTACTGGTTTTCTTGATGTATCTGTCTGTCCTCCTCATACAGAGCCTCCATGATAATGCTCCAGTCCAAGCACTTGAAGTGCTGCATCACTGTGCCAATTATGAGCTCCATGATGACTCTAATGGAATAGTGGACCCCATTATATCTATTTCAAGCCAGGGCTTAGAGAGTAACCTTTGACCCTCAGCATCCAACCCACCATATCGTGACAATTGCTTGGAAAGTGAGCATTGACTTAAATAACTTAGTGCTGAAAGTCGCATAGAAGCTGTACATTGATCGGGTGAAATTGTCAGGGGCATGTACACAGGTGCACAGAGGTCATATGGATGCAGTTATTCTCTTGTTGAATTTTCAGGAATCCTGCCACTCTGTATAAATGACATGCCTTCTTATTCCGCTGCGGGCTGCCCATTGTGAAAGGAGACAAAATGGAATTGCTTCAACCAATAAGGCATCAGTGGCTTGTTTAGTGCAGCTATGGGTGCCTGATTAGCTTATTAGGTCTCAGCCTTAGCTCTGTGGTAGCACTGGGTCAGACGGCTTCAAGTCCCATTCTGGATACTTGAGCAGATAATCTAGGCAAACATCAGTGCAGGACTGAAGGAGTGCTGCATCACTGCAGATGCTGTCTTTTGGTTGAGACATTAAACTGAGGTCCTGTCTGCCTACTCAGATAGATGCAAGAAATTCCATGTTAGAAGATCAGGGTAGTTCACCTGCTGTGCTGACCAACACCACTAAAAACAGATTATCTGGCCATTTTTCTCATTGCTGTTTGTGGAATGTTTCTGTGCAATCGGTTACTACATTTGTTACATTGAAATTTTGATTATAATTCAAAAGTAATTCAATGGCTCTGAATTGTTTTGACACACGCTGAAGATGCAAAAGCTGCGAAATAAATGCAAATTATTTATTTATTATGACTCCAGTGGCAGACAGAATAAAAGCTGCAGCAAAAATGTTATGGGCACTTTTGATCTTGACAGCCACTGGCAGTGCCATGCCGATGGGGAGTTTATCTGTAGCTCACCTTGAAGCATGCAACACAACTCTATCATGGCTTCCATTGTGAATTGCAGCATTTATAGACATTACTCTTTTGAGAAATTGAAGTATGTACTGCAGATCATCATCATCATCATAGGCAGTCCCTCGGAATCGAGGAAGACTTGCTTCCACTCTTAAAATGAGTTCTTAGGTGCTTGAACAGTCTAATACGAGAGCCACAGTCTGTCACAGTCTGGGACAGATAGTCGTTGAGGGAAGGGGTGGGAGGGACTGGTTTGCCGCACGCTCTTTCCGCTACCTGCGCTTGATTTCTGCATGCTCTCGGCGATGAGATTCGAGGTGCTCAACGCCCTCCTGGATGCACTTCCTCCGCTTAGGGTGGTCTTTGGCCAGGGACTCCCATGTGTAAGTGAAGATGTTGCACTTTATCAGGGAGGCTTTGAGGGTGTCCTTGGAACGTTTCCGCTGCCCACCTTTGACTCGTTTGCCGTGAAGGAGTTCCGAGTAGAGCGCTTACTTTGGGAGTCTCGTATCTGGCATGCGAACTATGTGGCCTGCCCAGCGGAGCTGATCAAGTGTGGTCAGCTCTTCAATGCTGGGGACGTTGGCCTGGATGAGGACAGTAATGTTGATGCATCTGTCCTCTCAGGGGATTTGTAGGATCTTTCAGAGACATCGTTGGTGGTAATTCTCCAGCGTCTTGAGGTGTCTACTGTACATGGTCATTCTCTGAGCCGTACAGGAGGGCGGATATTACTACAGCCCTGTAGACCATGAGCTTGGTGGCAGTTTTGAGGGCCTGTTCTTCAAACACACTTTTCCACCGGCAGAAGATACTGCAGATATAGCTGTGAGGATACATGCAGAGGTTGAAGAGCACTTTTGGTGCAGCCTGTCATCACTGTTCATTCTCTTCCTCCTCCAAAAAGCATAATGCAAATGATACAAAAATTGGCTGTAAGGTTGATAGTGAGGAAGAAAGCTGTAGGCTGCAGGAGGGTATCAATGGACTGGTCAGGTGGGCAGAAAAGTGACAAACGGAATTCAATCCAGAGAAATGTGAGGTAATGCATTTAGGGAGGGCTAACAAGGCAAGGCAATACACATTAAATGGTAGGACGCTGAGAAGTGTAGAAGAACAGAGGGACCTTGGATTCTATGTCCACAGATCCCTGAGATAGCAGGACAGGTAGATAAGGTGGTTAAGAAGGCATATGGGATACTTTCCTTTATTAGCTGAGGCATAGAATATAAGAGCAGGGAGGTTATGCTTGAACTGTATAAAACACTAGTCTGTAAGAGTCTGTAAATATGCCGATGACCTAGCCCTATCATGAGCAAGTGCAGGTATTTGTCGTTAGAAATCTCCCCAAAATGCTTTAAAAAATAGTTCTCAGCTGTGGAAATTGTTTTTTAAACATTCCAGACACTTCAGGCTTAAAGCACCTCACTTCTATCTTGATCATGTGATCCTGTCAGCAGCGACACCTCATATAACTCAGTCTAATTAACCCAGAGTGCATTTGCAGTGCAAAGCCAGTAAACTCACAGGCGCTATGGCACTGGCCACTGACATATGCAAATAAGATCAATGGGGACTCAGCAGGGATTGTCAATCTGTCTGCAGGCCCATATTCAGCACTGCACGACCAGCACTCGCCCAGGAATCGATGCAAATTGGTCCTTGTACCTCATTAACATAAGCCATGCAACCTGCTTCCAAAGGCAGCTCACCCAAGCAAAGACATTACTATTGGGCCACCCAACTCACAGGCAATGACCCTCAACTAAGTCCCAGGAAGGGGAATTGGTGCGGACTATGGGGATGGGGACGGCGAACGTGGTCCCTATGGAGTCGATGGAGAAATCCTATAAATCCTGGCTCCACAGGATGGATTTTTTAAACAAACAAAATGTAACCACTTACATAAGAACAAAAGAAATAGGAGCAGAAGTAGGCCACCTGGCCCCTCGAGCCTGCTCTGCCATTCAATAAGATCATGGCTGATCTGATTTTGGCCTCAACTCCTCTTCCCTGCCCGCTCCCCATAACCCGTGACACCATTATCTCTCAAAATTCTGTCTATCGCCACCTTAAATATATTCAATGATCCAGCCTCCATACTTCTCTGGGGAAGAGAATTCCAAAGATTCACGACCCTCTGTGAGAAGAAATTCTTCCTCATTTCCATTTTAAATGGGTCACCCCTTATTCTGAAACTATGCCCCCGAGTTCTAAATTCCCCCACGAGGGAAAACATCCTCTCTGTCTTTATCCTGTCAAGCTCCTCAGAATCTTATACATTTCAATAAGATCACCTTTCAGTCTTCTAAACTCCAATGATTATAGGCCCAACCTGCACAATCCTTCTTCATATGACAACCCCTTCATCTCAGGAATCAACCTTTAGAACTTTCTCTGAAATGCCTCCAATGCAAGTATATCCCTCCTTAAATAAGGAGACCAAAACTGTATGCAGTACTCCAGGTGTGATCTCACCAACACCCTGTAGTTGTAGCAGGACTTCCCTACTTTTATGCTCCATCGTCCTTGCAATAAAGGGCAACATTTCATTTGCGTTCCTAATAACTTACTGTTCCTGCATGCTAACTTTTTCTGTTTCATATACAAGGACCCCTAGATCCCTCTGTACCTCAGCATTTTGTAATCTCTCCCCATTTAAATAATAATTAGATTTTTTATTTCTCCTACCAAAGTGGATAACTTCACATTTTCCCACATTATACTCCATCAGCTAAATTTTTACCCACTCACTTAGCCTATGTATATCCCTTTGCAGATTCTTTGTGTCCTCCTCACAACTTGCTTTCCCACCTATCACAGCAAATTTGGTTACTGTAAATAGTTGAGGCCCCAGCACTGATCCCTGTGGCATTCCACTAGTTACAGTTTCCAACCTGAAAATTACCTATTTATCCCGACTCACTGTTTTCTGTTAATTAGCCAATCCTCTATCCATGCTAATAGGATAGGGTGAACAGCCAGTTGTCGTGGTGCATATAGGTACCAACGATATAGGTAAAAAACAGAATGAGGTCCTGCAAGAAAATTTAGGGAGCTAGGAGCTAAATTAAAAAGTAGGACCTCAAAAGTAGTAATCTCAGGATTGCTACCAGTGCCACGTGCTAATCAGAGTAGGAATCGCAGGATAGCTCAGATGAATACGTGGCTTGAAGGTTGGTGCAGAAGGGAGGGATTCAATTTCCTGGGACATTGGAATCGGTTCTGGGGGAGGTGGGACCAGTACAAACCGGACGGTCTGCACCTGGGCAGGACCAGAACCAATGTCCTAGGGGAACTGTTTGCTCTTGCTGTTGGAGAGGGGTTAAACTAATGTGCCAAGGGGATGGGAACCTATGTAGGGAGACAGAGGGAAGTAGAATGGGGGCAGAAGCAAAAGATAGAAAGAAGAAAAGTAAAAGTGGAAGGCAGAGAAACCTGAGGCAAAAAGAAAAAAGGGCCACATGACAGCAAAATTCTAAAGGGGTAAAGTGTGTTCAAAAGACAACCATGAAGGCTCTGTGCCTCAAAGCGAGGAGTATTCGGAATAAGGTGGACGAATTAACTGCGCAGATAGCAGTTAACGGATATGATGTAATTGGCATCACGGAGACGTGGCTCCAGGGTGACCAAGGCTGGGAACTCAACATCCAGGGGTATTCAACATTTAGGAAGGATAGACAGAAAGGAAAAGGAGGTGGGGTGGGGTTGCTGGTTAAAGAGGAAATTAATGCAATAGTAAGGTAGGACATTAGCTTGGATGATGTGGAAGCGGTATGGGTGTAGCTATGGAATACCAAAGGGCAGAAAACACGAGTGGGATTTGTGTACAGACCACCAAACAGTAGTAGTGAGGTTGGGAACAGCATCAAACAAGAAATTAGGGATGCGTGCAATAAAAGTACAGCAGTTATCATGGGCGACTTTAATCAACATATAGATTGGGCTAACCAAACTGGTAGCAATGCAGTGGAGGAGGATTTCCTGGAGTGTATTAGGGATGGTTTTCTAGACCAAAATGTCAAGGAACCAACTAGAGGGCTGACCAACCTAGACTGGGTGATGTGTAATGAGAAAGGACTAATTAGCAATCTTGTTGTGCGAGGACCCTTGGGGAAGAGTGACCATAATATAGTAAAATTCTTTATTAAGATGGCGAGTGGCACAGTTAATACAGAGACTAGGGTCCTGAACTTAAAAAAAGGTAACTTCGATGGTATGAGACGTGAATTGGCTAGAAAAGATTGGCGAGTGATACTTAAAGGGTTGACAGTAGATAGGCAATGGCAAACATTTAAAGATCACATGGATGAACTTCAACAATTGTACATCCCTGTCTAGAGTAAAAATAAAACGGGGAAGGTGGCTCAACCGTAGCTAACAAGGGAAATTAAGGATAGTGTTAAATCCAAGGAAGAGGCATATAAATTGGCCAGAAAAAGCAGCAAACCTGAGGACTGGGAGAATTTTGTAATAGGGCAGAGGAGGACAAAGGGTTTAATTAGGAGGGGGAATATCGAGTATGGGAGGAAGATTGTTGGGAACATAAAAACTGACTGCAAAAGCTTCTAAAGATATGTGAAGAGAAAAAGATTAGTGAAAACAAACGTAGGTCCCTTGCAGTCAGATTCAGGGGAATTTATAATGGGGAACAAAGAAATGGCGAACCACTTAAACAAATACTTCGGTTTTGTCATCACGAAGGAAGACACAAATAACCTTCTGGAAATTCTAGGGGACCGAGGGTCTAGTGAGAAGGAGGAACTGAAGGAAATCCTTATTCAGCAGGAAATTGTGTCAGGGAATTTGATGGGATTGAAGGCCGATAAATCCCCAGGGCCTGATCGTCTGCATCCCAGAGTACTTAAGGAAGTAGCCCTAGAAACAGTGGATGCATTGGTGATCATTTTCCAGCAGTCTATCAACTCTGGTTCAGTTCCTATGGACTGGAGGGTTGCTAATGTAACACCACTTTTTAAAAAAGGAGGGAGAGAGAAAACGGGTAATTATAGACCGGTTAGCCTGACATCAGTAGTGGGGAAAATGTTGGAATCAATCATTAAGAGATGAAATAGCAGTGCATTTGGAAAGCATTGATAGGATTGGTCCAAGTCACCATGGATTTATGAAAGGGAAATCATGCTTGACAAATCTTCTGGAATTTTTTGAGGATGCAACTAATAGAGTGAACAAGGGAGAACCAGTGGATATGGTGTATTTGGACTTTCAAAAGGCTTTTGACAAGGTCCCACACAGGAGATTGATGTGCAAAATTAAAGCACATGGTATGGAGGTAATGTACTGATGTGGATAGAGAACTGGTTGACAGACAGGAAGCAGAGAGTCAGAATAAACGGGTCCTTTTCAGAATGGCAGGCAGTGACTAGTGGGGTGCCGCAGGGCTCAGTGCTGGGATCCCAGCTATTTACAATATACATTAGTGATTTGGAAGAGGGAATTGAGTGTAATATCTCCAAGTTTGCAGATGACACTAAGCTGGGTGACGGTGTGAGCTGTGAGGAGGACGGTAAGAGGCTGCAGGGTGACGTGGACAGGTTAGGTGAGTGGGCAAACACGTGGCAGATGCAGTATAATGTGGATAAATGTGAGGTCATACACTTTGGGGGCAAAAACACGAAGGCAGAATATTATCTGAATGGCAGCAGATTAGGAAAAGGGGAGGTGCAACGAGACCTGGGTGTCATGGTACATCGGTCATTGAAAGTTGGCATGCAGGTACAGCAGGTGGTGAAGAAGGCAAATGGTAGGTTGGCCTTCATAGCTAGGGGATTTGAGTATAGGAGCAGGGAGGTCTTACTGCAGTTGTAGAGGGCCATAGGGCATAGAGGCCTCATCTGGAATATTGTGTTCAGTTTTGGTCTCCTAATCTGAGGAAGGACGTGCTTGCTATTGAGGGAGTGCAGCAAAGGTTCACCAGACTGATTCCCGGGATGGCAGGACTGACATATGAGGAGAGACTGGATCAACTGGGCCTGTATTCACTGGAGTTTAGAAGGATGAGAGGAGATCTCATAGAAACATAAAATTCTGACGGGACTGGACAAGTTAGATGCATGAAGGTGAATGATCAGCCATGATCTTATTGAATGGTGGTGCAGGCTCGAAGGGCTGAATGGCCTACTCCTGCACCTATTTTCTATGTTTCTATATTACCCGCAACCCCGTGAGCTCTTATCTTGTGCAATAACTTTTTACATGGCACCTTATCGAATGCCTTTTGGAAATCCAAATACATGACATCTGCTGGTTCCTCTTTATCCACCCTGCTCATTACATCCTCAAAGAGCTCCAACAAATTTGTCAAAAATGATTTCCCTCTCATAAAACCATGCTAACTCTGCTTGACTGCAGTATGATTTTCTAAATGTCCTGCTATTACTTCCTTAATAATAGACTTCAGCATTTTCCCAATGACAGATGTTAGGCTAACTGGCCTATAGTTTCCTGTTTTGTATCCCCCTTCTTTCTTAAATAGGGGCATTACTGTTATGCATTGATGCTTGGGCGGCACGGTCGGAGGTCATCGGGCTGTGCGTATGTGGCATGTGTGCTTGGTCACCTGTATATAAGCTGTGTGTCTTTGTCACGCTGGCACTCTTGGGCTGGAATAAAGATGGATCAGGTTGCACCTGAGTGAGTTTACAGTAACCAGACTCTTGAGTCATTACAATTGGCGACGAGGTAATTTAAGAATCTTCGCATGCACAATGGGCACTGTTGGAATCCTGGAGAGATTCGTGGAGGGAAGGATTGGGCGGATTTTTCCTGGATCAGTATTTTGTGGCCAACGACATGGAGGCAGAGGCCTATGCAGTTAAGCACAGGGCAGTTCTCCTCACAGTTTGTGATCCGGAAATTTACAGCCTCGTGAAATATCTTCTCTCGCCTATATGTCCGGCGGAAAAAGGGTACGAGAAAATGTGTACGTTGGTGGGTAACCATCTGAAGCCAAAAGAGGGGATCATCATATCACACTACCGTTTCTACATGCATGTTCGTGTTGAGGACCGGGATGTGGCGTGATTTGTTGCCGACCTGTGACGTCTTGCGACATTCAGGAATATGCTGGAAGACATGCTGAGTGATGTCTTCGTGATAGGCATCAGCCGTGATGTGATCCTCAGGAAGCTGTTGGCTGCAGAGATGCTGGATTTAAAAAAGGCCATCGCAACTGCCCAGGCATGCATGATGACGGATGATAATTTAAGGCAGAAATCAGTTTAGAGTTTAGACAATACTCATGCAATGGATGTTCGAAAGTGGGGCATCTTCACAGGATGTCTCCACAACAGAGCAAGAGTGGTGCGGCTCACCACGTGGTTGATGAGGACCAGTTCAGTGGTGGCCTGGATACGCAACCCGAGGAGGAAGTAAATGGACTGTATTCATTCCTGAGCAAGAGCCAGCCGATTGTCGTTAATGTGAAGCTGAATGGCGTGCCTGTATCAATGGAGCTGGACACGGGTGCGAGCCAGTCGATAATGAGCCAAAGGACATTTGACAAGCTTGGGACACTAAGGCTGCGAAACCAAAGCTGAGTCCAGTCAATGCCATATGCGTACAGCCCGATGACCTCTGACCACGGTGCCCTCTGGTGTCTGGTGACCCCCAAGCATTAAAACATAACAGTTACATTTGCGATTTTCCAATCTGCTGGGACCTCTCCAGAATCATGGGAATTTTGTTAGATTACAACCAATGCATCCACTATTTCTGCAGTCACTTCTTTTAAGACCCTAGGATACATGCCATCAGGTCCAGGGGACGTCCACCTTTAGTCCTATTAGTTTGCCTCGTACTTTTTCTCTAGTGATAGTGATTGTTTAAAGTTCCACCCCCCTCCAATAACCCTTTGATTATCAATTTTTGGAATGCTTTTAGTACCTTCTAACTTGAAGACCGATACAAAATATTTGTTCAAAGTCTCTGCCATTTCCCTGTTTCCCATTATTCATTCCCCAGTCTCATCCTCTAAGGGACCAGCATTTACTTTAACTAATATAATATATACAAAAGCAAAATACTGTGGATGCTGGAATTTGAAATAAAAACAGAAAATGCTGGAAATCTCAGCAGGTCAGGCAGTATCTGTGGAGAGAAAAACAGAGTTAATGTTTCAGGTCGATGGCCCTTTATCACAACTTTACCTACTCTCTTCCTTTTTATATACCTGTAGAAGCTCTTACTATCTGTTTTTATATTTCTTGCTAGTTTACCCTCATAGTTTACATGGAGATGGAGGTCACAGGGGCCGCTAAAGAATCCTGAACAAACCAGGCCCTGACGTCTGCCCCTTCATCGCTGATGAATTTCTGAAAGGGTTCGTTCAACATGCATTAGGCCCCTTATTTACATATGTAAGGTGCCCAACGCCTGTTATAGGCATCTGCCCGGGACGCCTAAAATAAGGCCCCCACGTATTTAGCAGTGGAACCAATGCCGATGCAGTTTGAGCCTTGGTCGTCCCAGTGCTATATTTATGCCCAAAGCATAAACGAAATGCATACCAATATCTACCAATTTGATGAAAGCATCATGGCAGCTTCTTGGGTATCTGGCATTGGCATTCAGGATAACACCAACAACTGGCATTTATATAGCGCCTTTAACGTAGTAAAATGTCCCAAGGGACTTTATAAAACAAAATTTAACACCGAGCATAAGGAGATATTAGGGCAGAAGCTTGGTCAAAGAGATAGGCTTTTAAGGAGCGTCTTAAAGTAGGAGAGAGGTAGAGAGGCAGAGAGGGAATTTCAGAGCTTAGGGCCTTGGCAGCTAAAGGTGGAGTGACTAAAATCGGGTATGTTGGAGGCCAGAATTTGGCTGATCTGATCTTGGGCTCAGCTCCACTACCTTGCCCGCTCCCCATAACCCCTTATTCCCTTGTGGTTGGAAGCTCATCTCGGAGTCAAATATGACACCAAGGTTGTGAACAGCCTGGTTCATCCTCAGACAATTGCCAGGGAGAAGGGTGGGGTCGATGGCAAGGGAACAGATTTTGTGCCGGAGAACGAAGCCAATCTTCCTAATATTTAGCTGGAGGAAATGTCTTCCTGACTAATCTGGCAAAGGTCACGTGATCCTGGCTGGAAGGTTCCAGATGCAAAGAAATTCAAGGCAGTGGTGAGGTGACCATGACTTGTACTAACAATGTTAATCTCCTGGTGGAACATATTTAGCCGGCTGTTGACACATTCCACAATAACCTCCAGGGAGAAGCATAGCCTTTGAGGGCACTGACGGTCAGAAGAGTCTAACTAAAACCTTCTTGGTCTGTAGACCCTGTGAGTGGGTATGAGCAGGTAGAGAAGAAATGCTTTCTGTGAAGACTGATTCATAGCCTCAAAAAATTATTGGAATAAATCCTGAGGGAGAGGATAAATCTCCATTTGGAAAGACATGGATTAATCAAGTACAGTCAGCAAAATACTGTGGATGCTGGAATTTGAAATAAAAAACAGAAAATGCTAAGGGAAGGTCATGTCTGACTAACTTGATTGAATTTTGCGAGGAGGTAACTAGGAGGGTTGATGAGGGCAGTACGTAATGTATATGGATTTAAGCAAAGCTTTTGATAAGGTCGCACATGGTAGACTGGTCACGAAAGTAAAAGCCATTGGGATCCAGGGCAAAGTGGTAAGTTGGATCCAAAATTGGTTCAGAGGCAGGAAGCAAAGGGTAATGGTTGATGGGTGTCTTTGTGACTGGAAGGCTGTATCCAGTTGGGTTCCACAGGGCTCAATGACTTGGACTTGAATGTTGGAGGTATGATTAAGAAGTTTTCAGATGACACTAAAATAGCCTGTGTGGTTGATAATGAAGAAGAAAGCTGTGGACTGTAGGAAGATATCAATGTACTGGTCAGGTGGGCAGAAAAGTGGCAAATAGAATTCTATCCGGATGAGTGTGAGGTAATGCATTTGGGGAGGTCTAACAAGGCAAGGGAATACACATTAAATGGTATGGCATTGAAAAGTGTAGAGGAACAAAGGGACCTTGGAGTGCATGTCCACAGATCCCTGAAGATAGCAGGCCAGGCAGATAAGGTGGTTAAGAAGGTATATGGAATACTTTCCTTTATTAGTCAAAGCATGGAATACAAGAGCAAGGACATCATGCTTGAACTGTACAAAACACTGGTTCGGCCGCAGCTGGAGTACTGTGTGCAGTCCTGGTCACCACATTACAGGAAATATGTGATTGCACTGGAAAGGGTGCAGAGGAGATTTACAAGAATGTTGCCTGCACTGGAGAATGTTGCCCATGAGGAAAGATTGGAGATGCTGCGTCTGTTTTCTTTGGCACAGAGGAGGCTAAGGGGAGACCTGATTGAGGTGTATAAAATTATGAGGGGAGGTTAGAGTGGGTAGGAAGGACCTGTTTCCCCTGGCAGAGGGGTGAACAACCAGGAGGCATAGATTTAAAGTAATTGGGGGGAGGTATAGAGGAGATATGAGGGGAAAATTATTTACCCAGAGAGTGGTGGGGGTCTGGAACTCAGTGCCTGAAAGAGTGGTAGGGGCAGAAAGCCTCACCACATTAAAAAAATACTTGGATGTGCACTTAAAGTGTCATAATCTACAGGGCTACAGACCAAGAGCTGGAAAGTGGGATGGGGCTGGATAGCTTCTGGTTGGCCAGTGCGGACATGGTGGGACAAAATGGCCTCCTTCTGTGCTGTAAAATTCTATGATTCTATGAAATCTTTACTCTTCCATATCTTCATTCTCATGTTCCTCATAACATAAGATTATGGATATTACCATTAGAATATTTACTTCCTCAATTCAAAGCAGAACTTTGAGTAGAGATGAGTATAACTAGCAATAAAATTCCTCACTGAACCTCCAATTTACTAAATAGATTGAAATGCAGGCAAAGTAACACTAAACTTTAGTAGCAGCACACAAAATGACCTCCTCAATTTGATATCTGACTTAGCCATACCTTACTGCAAATCCTACTATCACTTATATAAGTGTTGGTAATTATTTGGGACTGAGTTAGTGAAAATGGATTGATGGTTAGCCCTTGATTTCATTTACATGAGATGGATTAGGCTCCCAGAGGACATTAAAGGAGATTACTAGTGTTTTTTTTTAATAATTCAGGTGTAGATTTTTTGCAGTGAATTTGAGTGGCCTCAAAGAGCCCATTCTACTCCACTTCTCACTCCAAAATTGGTGGTAGTTAAAGAGAAAATCTAGATGAAGTCAAGATTAATGCATAAAGAAAAGCCATTTGGGCAATGCACTAGAAGGGAGCTCCCATACTTAAGCGTTGCTCAATGTTTTCAGAAGAGTAGGAAAGAAAACTGGAGAGGCAATAAAACAAAATGTGCACTGTAACTTTTTTAACATGAGTTGTTCTTCTTTGTGGAGTCAGTGTTATATCACAACAAGTAAAATAATGAGAGTTGAATTACTACTGAAAATCATTAACACTGGATAAAACAGGGAAAAAATTATAAATACCATATATGCTGCTGTTGAAGAGTTCGATGTTGAAGAATACATAGTCTCCATTGGTCATTCCCTGGCGGTGTGCTGCAAGCATGATTTTCCGGATGGTGTGACTACTTGCACATATAATCACAACTGAAGATATAAAGCAAAGCAGTTTTTACACAAGGAAAGGCACAAATTTAGCACCGAGATAACTTTAAAACAAACATCTAATGAATTAACATCCTCTCCACCCTCTGCTGATGATACTGAATCATATTGGGATGCAGTTCCACAGATACTGACAGCTCTCCCAACTGACCATTCTTCACATGAAAGTATTGACAGGGTGTGTTTACAAGCTATTCAACCAAGGCAGTCGTCACAACCAAGCCTGATCTTGTTCTCCTCTAATGTCTGTGCATGCGTACTTGTCAGTGATAGTCATTGAATAATGATCAGGAGCAAGAAACCTAACATTTTTTTCAGTCTTTTGCCGAAGGGATATTGTGGCCAAATGCCAGCCCAGCTAAGATCAATTAACTTAGGAGAGGTCAGGAATTGAACGTCAAATGCCTAGTCCATATGGCTTAGAATCATTGAAATTTCAACACAAAAGGAGTATGTTCAGCCCATCATACCTGTGCCAGCTTTACTTTGGAGCCACCTACTCTAATCCCAGTTCTCTATTGTAACCTCTAATATTTTTCTTTTTCAAATGTTTTTCAAATAAACTCTTAAATGTTTTAAGTGACTTGGCTTCAACAGCAACTTGTGATAATGCATTCCTTATTTTAATAACCCTTTGCATGAAAGAATAATTCTTACAATGTCCTATGTTTCTATGTCTCATCTTTGGTGCTCGTGCCAAACCTAACATTATGTATTATACTGGGCAGTGTATTTACCCAATCAGGAGAGGATACTGAATTGATTTCTAACCTTGGGCTCTTTTTCTTTCTGATTTCTCTTCCACACTGTAATTTCAAGTAAGTTTCAGAACAAGATTAAGCTGGGGTGCTAACTTTAGCGCTGGGCGATGTCTACTGCCTCATAATGCGATATTCAGTTGTGTCGCCCCAAGAGGCGAGTGGAGTGCAGAGTGCCGGCATCCTAGTGCCAGAAGGTGAAAAAAAAAATCTTTGTGAATATGCCAATAAAATTCACCCACACTTCCCCAATACTGCAACAAATAAATAGAAGTTGAAAACCTCAAATTTCAGCACTTACCTTGCACTCC
Organism: Pristiophorus japonicus; assembly: GCF_044704955.1. Taxonomy (NCBI): domain Eukaryota; kingdom Metazoa; phylum Chordata; class Chondrichthyes; family Pristiophoridae; genus Pristiophorus; species Pristiophorus japonicus. Next base: position 93,533,682 of record NC_091978.1, on the reverse strand, counting down.
GGACGATATCGCCCCTGGATCGATGCTGGACCAACTGCTTTTCCCTGCTGGTGTCAGCGCCAGGCGCTACCACAGGCAAAAGAGTACATTTTGCAAACACAGGACTGTGGAGGCATTGCACACTTGGTGACCGAGTGGGCGGTGCTAGCGAGTGCAGCGCAAACTGTCAGCGCCAGCGCTCGGGCGGTAGGTGTTTAGCGGCCCCTTAGCGCCCCTCTCTGGTGCTAATGGTGGCTCTAAACAACCGAATTTCTCGCTGGTATACAACAACAAGTGACTACACTTCAGAAAGTTCTTCATTGGCTGTAAATCACTTTGGGACGTCCTAAAGTCGTGAAAGAGGCTAGATAAATGCCAGTTCTTTCCTTTGCTTTAACATAGCAAAATAAAGCATTGCTGGTCTGGCTCTCTTCCCTTCTCTGCAAATTTAAGATACAAATTCATATCACCTCTTATTAAGTGCAACCCAGGGACAACCATAACAATTTGCATTTACACAGTGCCCCAATATCAAAAAGATATCCCAATGGACTTTATAGAGAAAACAAGTGAAATGGACACAAAGTTAGCAGTGGCAAAGTCACAATAGGATGAATGGTCTCCTTCTGTGCTATATGATCCTATTACCATAAAAACTTAGGAACATAAGAATTAGGAGCAGGAGTAGGCCACTCGGCCCCTCGAGCCTGCTCCGCTATTCAATGAGATCATGACTGATCGTCTATCTCAACTTCACTTTCCTGCATTATTCCCATATCCCTTTATTCCCTGAATATTCAAAAATCTAACAATCTCTGTCTTGAATATACTCAAAGACTAAGCCTCCACAGCCTTCTGGGGTAGAGAATTCCAAAGATTCACCACCCTCTGAGTGGCCTAAATGGCCGACCCCTTCTACTGAGACTGTGACCCCTGATTCTAGACTCCTCAGCCAGAGGAAACATCCACCCTGCTTCTACCCTGTCAAGCCCTGTAACAATTGTGTCTGTTTCAATGAGATCACCTCTTATTCTTCTAAACTCTAGAAAATATCGGCCTAGTCTACTCAATCTCTCCGCATGCGACAATCCCTCCCATGCCAGGAATCAATCTGGTGAACCTTTGTTGCACTCCCTCAATGGCAAGTATATCCTTCCTTAGGTAAGGAGACCAAAACTATACACAATACTCTAGTTGCGGCCTCAACAGGGACCAATATAATTGCAGTAAGATGTCTTTGCTCTTATACTCAAATCCTCTTGTAATAAAGGCCAACATACCATTTGCTTTCTTAATTGCTTGCAGTACCTGCATGTTAACTTTCAGTGATTTGTGTACAAGGACACCAAGGTCCCTCTGAAAAATAACATTTCCCAATCTCTCACTGTTTACAAAATATTCTGCTTTTCTGTTTTTCCAGCAAAATGGATAACTTCATATTTCTCCACATTATTTTCCATTTGTCATGTTCTTGCCCACTCTCTTAGCCTGTCTATATCCCCTTGAAGACTCTTAGTATCCTCATCACCTAGCATTGTATCATCAGCAAACTTGGATATATTACATTTGGTCCCCTCATCTAAATCATTGATATAGATTGTCAATAACTGAGGCCCAAGCACTGATCCTTGCGGCACCCACTAGTTACAGCCTGCCAACCCAAAAATAACCCGTTTGTTCCTAATCTCTGTTTTCTGTCCGTTAACCAATCCATGCTAGTATATTAACCCCAATCCCATGAGCCTAATTTTGTTCAATAACCTCTTTTGTGGCACCTTATCAAATGCCTTCAGAAAATCCAAATATATGACATCCAGTGGTCCCCCCTTATCTATTCTGCTAGTTACAACCTCAAAAAATTCAAACAGATTTCCCTTTTATAAATCCATGTTGACCCTGCCCACTCCTATTATTATTTTCTAAGTGCCCTGTTACCACATCCTTAATAATAGATTTTAGCATTTTCCCTAATACTGATGTCAGGCTAACTGGTCTGTAGTTCCCTGTTTTCTCTTTCCCTCCTTTCTTAAATAGTGGGGTTACATTTGCTACCTTCCAATCTGCGGGAACCGTTCTAGAATCTATGGAATTTTGGAAGATGACAACCAATGCATCCACTATCTCTATAGCCACCTCTTTCAAAACCCTAGGATGTAGGCCATCAGGTCCAGGGGATTTATCAGCTTTCAGTCGCATTAATTTCTCCAGTACTATTTTTTTACTAATAATAATTTCTTTCAGTTCCTCATTCTCACTAGACCCTTGGTACTCCACTATTTCCCGGAGGTTTTTTGTGTCTTCTTCCATTATAATTTCTCCTGTCTTAGCCTGTAGGGGACCCACATTTACTTTTGCTAATCTTTTCCTTTGTACATACCTATAGAAGCTTTTATAGTCTGTTTTTATGTCTCTCGCTAGTTTCCTCTTATATTCTATTTTTCCTTTCTTTACCAATTTCTTGGTCCTCCTTTGCTGAATTCTACTCTTTTTGGCAGATTTTGACTAGGTAAAACTAAAGCAGATTTATTGCATTGAATGATAAAATGCAAATTATTTCTTTACGATCTTCAGTCATAGAACACATATGTCTCCCCTGTCACAATCATTTAGCATAACACATTCTGTTACTTATGCATGGCAATGCTTCTTATTACTTTGTGTGTCCAGCCGATAGCCAACAATTGTCTTGCCAATTCCATACAGTTTGTCTTCAGGCCATGCATGCACTATGGATAAATTGGTTCAGTACTGGAACCAAGAAAATTCTATTTCTTTATTATTTGATTTGGTGTAATAGACCATCTCATTTCTGACATCATCAGGCTACATAATTTACTCCAGACTATCAATATGAGAGTGTCACAAGATTAATTCTGTGGGAGAGGTGGAATTGGGTAATGCCTGGCGATACTTTTGTGCTTCCGCAAAAGTTAGCGTCCCAAAAGGGGCGCTATGCAATTTCTAGCCCTTAATCTTTAAGATGATGAAGCAGGTATAATGACAAGAATGGGGGTGAAATTTGACTTGGGCAGTAGAGTAAAACGGGCGACAGTGAATCGGCAGCCCATTTTACACATCAGCTGATTTTCTTTTCCATTAAAATCAGGCAGTGTAAAATAGCTACAATTCGCTGTCACTCCACCGTCAAAAACAATTTTTAACTCCCTATATGTTCGGATTGAGGACCAAAAAAGACAGAAATGTCTTCATATCCATCAGAAAGAATTTGCATTGATTTTATATAGGGAGTGCTGCATTGTCAGAGATACCGTCTTTCAGATGAGGCATTAACTTGAGGTTCCATTTGACCTCAGTGGACATAAAAGATCTCATTACACTCTTCAAAGAAGAGCGGGGCAGTTCTCCCGGTGTCTTGGCCAACATATATCCTTGAACCAATACCAGCAAAACATATCATCTTGCCATTTATCTCATTGAAGTTTTAGGGACTTTTGTTGCATGTATATCAGTTGGCATATTTGCCTCCACAACAGTGACTACACAACCAAAGTTATTAATTTAGTTGTAAAGTGCTTTGGGATATCCTGAGGCTGTCACAAGGTATCTTATAACTGCAAGTTCTTTCTTTATTTTTACATAGTATCTTACTGCATCTCTCAGGGCATCACAAAACATCACACAAACAATGAATTACTTTGAAGTAGGTTCACTGTTGTTAATGTAGCCGATCACAGCAGCCATTTTGCACAACAAATTCAATAAATAGCAGTGAGATAAATGATAGGTTAATCTATTTTCAACTCCCACAATATCTTCAAATTGGGCCACGTGATAGTTATTGTCCACCTGAAAGGTAGATAAAGCCTCAGTTTAATGTTTCATTTGAAGGAGAGCACCTCTGACAATGCAGTACTCTTTCTGCACTGTGCTGAAGTGTCAGCTTATATTATGTGTTCAAGTCCTGCGAAACCAGAACCTTATGGCTGGGCCAAATAGACACAATAATACCAAAGAAAATTAAAAGCTCTCCACTATTAAGGACTTCAGCTGAATTAAAATGGAAAAGGGACAGTTTAAAATTGAATCATTGTGGCATCCCCTTTCTGCTTTGAGTGGTACTGAGACATAAGACGGGTTTGATTCTTGAGTCTCTGCTGAGTTAGCCCTGGCTTTGTGAATAAGATCGTTTTTGGAGAGTAAAGTGGAAGACAAGCAAATAGAGCATTGGAGAAGGTGAGCCTTGATTGGACTGGGATTTCAGAAGCAGTGGGAAGAGGGAGAGGCAGTGGTGGACAGTTTTAGAGGTGGAAGAAAGTCTTTGTAACAGATCAGATGTGAGGAAGGAACTCTATTGGGGATCAAACAGTACGCCAATATTCCGCACCTCTGTACTTAAATTGCAGTCAGTAAAGTTGATGCAGTCAAAGCCAGAGCTGTATGGATGGTGGTGGAAGCCTGAGAGAATGGCTCTTGTTTTTCCTACATTTGGTTGGTGAAATTATCAGTTCCTATCTTAATGCTGGTCAGATAATGAGAGATTTTAATACTGGCCATGAGATCTTGGGGGACACAGAGATAGAGCTGGGTGTCATTGACATACATGTCAAAACTGATTCTGTGCTTCCAAATGTTGTTCCTAGAATATCAGGGAAATTTGTAGTAAATCAGAGAACCTATTTAATGATTCCAAAGGTGACTGAATCATGAACAACTACCAACAAAAACGGCTTCTCTTTGGACTGACTCTAACGTCAAGGGTGTTGCCAAAATTATATAACTCATGGTGATAGTGCATTTTTGGATTCAAGCTCACTTATTTAGTCCGTCAATGAAGAGCTTTCTAAAGAAAGAACTTGCACATTATATAGCACATTTCACAAACTCAGGCCATCCCAAAACACTTCACAGTCAATTAAGTACTTTTGAAATGTAGTCACTGTAGTTATGCAGGAAACAAAGTTAAGGAGTAAAGGAATTAATATCTTATAACAGAGCTGTGTGGTACAAAGCTGGGAGTGATACTAAAGTACTAAAAGCAATGGCTTGCTAATCAGAGTCGCAATGGGAATTTGGTGAGAATGGAAATCGATGCAGAAAGGAAAGGAAAAACAGAAACATGACCTGCACCGTGGAAAATAAGAAACTCAATGGGGTGCAAGAATCAAGAGATCTAGGGATCCAAGTGGACAAATCATTAAAAGCAGCCTTGCTGGTCAGCAAAACAATTAAAAATGCTAGCAAAGCACTGGTATTTATTTAGGGGTATAGAATTCAAAAGTATTGAAGTTATGTTAAACTTGTATAACACCCTGGTCAGGCTGCACTTAGAGTATAGTTCTGGTCTCCATAATATAAAAAGGACATAGAAGCACTGGGGAAAGTGCAAAATAAATTACAAGGATAGTACCAGAACTGAGAGATTACAGCTATTGGGAAAGATGGAACAGGTTGGGGCTTTTTTCTTGAGAAAAGAGAAGACTTAGAGGAGACCTGATAAGAACATAAGAAATAGGAGCAGGAGTAGGTTACCTGGCCCCTCGAGCCTGCTTCGCCATTTAATAAGATCATGGCTGATCTGATCATGGACTCAGCTCCACTTCCCTGCCCGCTCCCCATAACCCTTTATTCCCTTAGCGCTCAAAAATCTGTCTATCTCCACCTTAAATATATTCAATGACCCAGCCTCCACAGTTCTCTGGGACAGAGAATTCCATAGATTTACAACACTCTGAGAGAAGAAATTCCTCCGCATCTGTTTTAAATGGTCTGCCCCTTATTCTGAGACTATGTCCCCTAGTTTTAGTTTGCCCTATGAGTGGAAATATCCTCTCTGCATCCACCTTGTCAAGCCCCTTCATTACCTTATATGTTTCGATCAGATCACCTCTCATTCTTCTGAACTCTAATGTGTATAAGCCCAACCTACTCAACTTATCTTCATAAGTCAACCCCCTTATCTCCGGAGACAACCTAGTGAAACTTGTTGAATAGCCTCCAATGCAAGTATTTCCTTCCTTAAATACGGAGCCTAAAACTGTACGCAGTACTCTAGGTGTGGCCTCACCAATATCCTGTACAGTTGTAGCAGGACTTCTCTGCTTTTATACTCTATCCCCCTCGCAATAAAGGCCAACATTCCATTTGTCTTCCTGATTACTTGCTGTACCTGCATACTAACTTTTTGTGTTTCATGCACATATTACCCCCAACCCCGTGAACTTTTATCTTGTGCAGTAACCTTTTATGTGGCGCCTTATTAAATGTCTTCTGGGAATCCAAATACACCACATCCACTGGTTCCCCCTTATCCACCCTACTCGTTTCATCCTCAAAGAACTCCAGCAAATTTGTCAAACATGATTCCACTTTCATAAAACAATGCTGACTCTGCTTGATTGAATTATGCTTTTCCAAATGTCCCGCTACTGCTTCTTTAATAATGGATTCCAGCATTTTCCCAACGACAGATGTTAGGCTAACTGGTCTGTAGTTTCCTGCTTTTTGTCTGCCGCCTTTTTTAAATAGGGGAGTTACATTTGCGGTTTTCCAATCCGGTGGGACCACTCCAGAATCTGGGAATTTTGGTAGATTACACCCACTATCTGTGCAGTCACTTCTTTTAAGACCCTAGGATGTAAGCCATCAGGTCCAGGGGACTTGTCCGCCTTTAGTGCTATTATTTTACCGAGTACTACTTCATTATTGTAATGTCTGTAAGCTTGTAATGTTTGTAGCTCTGCACTGTGGATGTGGACTTATAGTGTGTACTGCAAGTGCAGGGTTAATAATAAACAGAACTGGCAGATTTCCAGAGACTTCCGAGAGAGCTGTCTGCCATGTTAGGAAGCTGTGTGTGCTGGGCTCTGTGAATATATCACATTTGGCAATTGAGATGGGATTTTTTTGGATGATTTAAAGCAAAAATTTTGTTGGTGAAGGATTCAGCTAGCCGACAGAGAGACTTTGGAAGTTTCTGTCTTTGGAAAAAGCTACAAAAATCCGAGGTAAAATACAGCACACGGTGTGAACAGCTAGAAATTAAAATAGCAGGTGTAATCGGATATTTGGGGGAATGTAGACACGACCGGGAACGTTTTAAAGCCTATGTGGATCGGCTAGAAATGTATTTAATTGCAAATAGCATAATCGAAGTTCCAGACAATGCAGTCCAGAACCGGGCTGTGTTGGAACGTAAGAGAGCGATCATCTTATCGGAGGCAGGTCCGGCATTATATGACACTCTTGTAAATCTGCTTGTGCCTGACGAGCCAAAGGACACAACACTTAGAGAGATTTTAATGAAGCTGGAGCAGCACTATAACCCCAAGCCGTTAGAAATTGCTGAAAGCTATCATTTCGGGATTCGGAATCAAAAGGCTGATGGAAGTATCAGTGATTACATCGTAGCATTAAAAAAGCTGTCGATGCAATGTAATTTTGGAAACTTTCAAAACCAAGCATTACGGGATCGTTTTGTTTGTGGGGTGAAAAATGATGCGATCAGAAGGAAGTTATTGACGACGGATGACTTGACTTTTGAGATTGCTTGTCAGACAACGAGGTCGATGAGCATGACCGAACAATATTCCCAAGAATTAAATAATGATTACGGTCATCAGTCAACCAAGGTAAATCACCTGCAGGTTCAAAGTAAAAGACGGTTATGGCCGAAAGTCTCAAAAACTGGAAGTTCTAACAGAGCGTCGAAGTCGTGCTATAGGTGCCTGGGACAACACATTGCTCAAAGTTGTCCATACGTGAAGACAGAGTGTTTCTTCTGCAGGAAGACTGGGCATCTTGCGAAGGCATGCCAACTGAAGCGTAAACCAGTTTTCAAAGCTAAGAGTCCAGCGTTCAAAGCTATGAGTAGAAATCCAAAGAGACTACATAGCATGGAAGAACAACAACAGGATGAGGAGATGTTAGAGTTACACGTCATCAGGAGCACGAGGTTAATGTACAGCAATTCGGAAAGCATCAAAATCCACATAGATATTGCGGGATTCAGGATACCAATGGAAATTGACACGGGTGCATCAGTGAGTGTAGTACCGGAGTCACTATATTGCGACAAATTGCGTGATTTCCAACTGGAGAAATCCAAAATAGAGCTGCGAGGCTACTTGGGAGAGAAAATTCCTGTGGTAGGTCGTATCACCACACCGGTAAAATATAAAGATCAATTTCAGAACTTGCCTCTAATAGTAGTGAAAGGAGACAAGCCGGCCTTACTAGGAAGAAATTGGTTGAGCTCACTGAAGCTGGATTGGATTAAGGTTTTCTGTGTGGAAGCCGAGATTTTCATCAACGGATAAGGTTATCAAGCAGTATCCAAAGGTGTTCTGCGAAACGGGCAGTCTGATCCAAGGCTTCAAGGTGAGTGTCAGGGTACAGAAGGACGGTAGATCGGTTTACTACAAGCCATGTTCCGTACCATATGCACTCAAGGAGAAAGTTGAGCAAGAACTCAAAAGACTAGAGACTGAGAACATTATTTGTAAGATAGATCGATGAAATTGGGCTACACCCATTGTTGTTATACCTAAGTCCGATGGTAAGGTAAGATTGTGTGGTGACTATAAAGTAACCGTAAACCAGGTTCTAGAGGGTAATGTCCCCAACACATTGCCGAATATAGAAGATTTGTTCACAACACAGACAGGTGGTCAGATCTTCTCAAAACTGGATCTTACGAATGCCTACTTACAGCTTGAACTAGATGAGGAGTCCAAGTCATGTTTGACTATAAATACTCATCTAGGCCTATATCAATTTAATAGGCTACCGTTTGGAGTGTCTTCTGCCCCTGCCATATTCCAAGGGGTGATGAACCACATTTTGCAAGGTATTGAAGGGGTAGTATGTTATTTGGATAACATACTAATTTCAGCACCAAATAGGCAAATTAATAATAACATGTTGAATGAAGTCCTCAAACAGCTAGAGAAGCACAGAATATGAGTGCCTGCTCGTAAGTGTGAGTTATTTAAAAACTCAGTGGAGTACTTGGGGTACAGAGTAGACAAAGATGGTTTACATCCAACCATGGAAAAATTGGATGAAATTAGAAATGCACCCATTCCCAGGAATGTCACTGAACTTCGTTCATTCTTGGGTCTTTTGAACTATTATGGGAAGTTCCTACAAAATTTAGCTACAGTATTATATCCACTGAATGAACCATTGAAAAAACAGGTCCATTGGAAGTGGTCAAAAGAATGCGATACAGCATTCAAGAAGTGTAAAAGCAAATTGGTAGAGAGCACCATGTTAGTTCACTATGACGTATCTAAGGAGATTAAGCTAGCATGTGATGCCTCTCCGTATGGAGTTCGGGCAGTAATCTCTCATGTATTAAGTAGTGGGGAGGAGAGACCAATTGCTTTTGCTTCACGCACTCTCAGTGCCAGTGAGAGTAATTGTGCGCAAATTGAAAGGGAAGCTTTGGCATTAATTTTTGGGGTCAAGAAGTTTCACAAATATTTGTACGGTCGTAAGTTTACTATCGTTACAGACCATAAGCCCCGAACAGCAATCCTCCATCCAAAGTCCCCAGTTCCAACATTAGCTGCAGCCTGAATGCAGAGATGGGCTTTGATTTTGTCAGCATATACATATGATATTGAATACAGACGATCAGCTGATCACAGTAATGCTGATGTAATGTCTAGATTGCCTTCACATCACAAATTACACCCGATAGGGAAGAAATGTTTTATTTTTCATACATTGATGAACTGCCAGTCACAGCTGAAGAGATTGGTAGAGCAATCAAATGTGACCCAGTGATGTCAAAGGTGTATGAGTATATTGCAAATGGATGGCCAAACCATGTAACAGACAAAGATACACATCCATTCTTCATTCGTAGGAATGAATTATCAGTCGATAAAGATTGTATCATGTGGGGTGCAAGAGTGGTTATACCAAATAAATTCAGGTCCAAATTATTAGGAGACCTCCATGACCAGCACCTGGGAATGTGCTTGACCAAGAGTTTTGCACGCAGTTATTTATGGTGTCCAGGTCTTGACAAAGATATAGAGTACATCGTGAGTCAGTGTATGACATGTCAATCGGTAAGCAAGCAACCACCACCAGTACGGCCATGGAAATGGCCTCCCAGGGTGTTGCAAAGGCTACATATTGATTTTGCTGAGTTAGAAGGACAACAATTGTTCATTGTGATTGATAGCCATTGGAAGTGGGTTGAGGTGTTTCCAATGTGGAAAATAACAACAATTAAACATTGGACATTTTACGAAAATTATTTTCTTCATTTGGCCTCCCTGAAGAAATTGTTTTGGATAATGGACCACAATTTCATTCAGCAGAATTTGCACAATTCACGAGCAAAAATGGTGTGAAACATGCCAAGGTTCCACTATACCATCCTGCTTCGAATGGTGCAGCAGAATGCATTGTACAAATTGTAAAATGTGCCCACATAAAACAAATGTCAGATCCAAATCCAAGGAAACGACAGTTGTCATTGGATCACAAATTGGCTAATTTTTTGATTACATGTTGAAATACTCCTCATACAACTACTGGTAGAACATCAGCAGAGTTATTTCTCAAACGACAGCCTCGAACCAGATTCTCGTTGTTAAAGCCAAATTTGGCACAGTCCGTAGAAGAGACACAATTAAGACAGAAAGAGAATCAGGATAGAGATAGAGTACAAGAGAGAAGTGTGAAATTAAACCAGAAGATGAGAGTGAAGAACCATCACCATAGGTTACCAGGAAGAGTGGTGAAGATATGTGGTCCTCGCACATATTTGGTAAAGATGTTTGATAATGGACAGGTTAGGTTTGTTCATATTGATCATATTTTACCTACAGACATGGAAGGAGTTGAAGGTGGGAATGATTCAATTATTTCTGACTCATCAAATAATTTTGATATACCAGTAGCAAATCCTAAATTCAATGTACTGGAAACAAATCCAGGCGAGAATCGGAATGAAAGTCTGAGTCCGAGTCAGGAAAATAAAGAGACTGAAGTTGGAGTGAATTCAAATGAAAATCAACAAAATTTCGTGGAGGAAAACGTTCCTCAGGATGAGCCTCGAATGAGTTTAAATTCGACACCATGTTTGGAAGGTTCTGTTCGAGAGCGAAGGTATCCTCTTCGAAACACAAAACAAGTGGTAAAGTTAAATTTGTAAATATGAAAAAAAAGTTTATATCCTGTGTTATGTATCAACATGAAAGTTATCTATCATGTTTGTTATGATGGCTTCTTCATTAAGGAGGGAGCAGTGTAATGTCTGCAAGCTTGTAATGTTTGTAGCTCCACACTGTGGATGTGGACGTATTGTGTACTGCAAGTGCAGGGTTAATAATAAACAGAACCGCAGATTTCCGGAGACTTCCGAGAGCTGCCTGCCATGTTAGGAAGCTGTGTGTGCTGTGCTTTGTGAATATATCACAATTATCGATAGTGATTATATTAAGTTCCTCCCTCCCTCTTCTACCTTGAAGACAGATTCAAAATATTTGTTCAACATCTCTGCCATTTCCCTGTTCTCCATTATTAATTCCCCAGTATCATCCTTTAGGGAACCAACATTTACTTTAGCCACTCTTTTCCTTTTTATGTACCTATATAAACTCTTACTGATAGAGGTCGATAAAATTCTGAATGGGTTGGACAGCGTAGATGTGGAAAGAATGTTTCCACTTCTGGGAGAGTCAAAAATTAGTGGCCATAAATACAAGATAGTTGCTAGTAAATCCAATAGAGAAATAAGGAGACATTTCTTTACTCAGAGAATGGTTAAATTATGGAATTCGCTACCATAGGAAGTGGTTGAAACAAGTAACTTCGATGCTTTCAAAAGGAAACTAAATGAGTGCATGAGAATAAAGGTGCTGAAAGGCTGATTTGAGGTAGATGGAATGGGAGGTGACTTGTGTGGAGTTTCAACACCGGCACAGACTAGTTGGGCTGGATGGCCTGTTTCTGCACTATATATTCTATGTAATTCTATGTAATAACACTATTACATGTAGTGCTTTCCGATAATACTCACTGATATAATGCTTTCTTGGCCATAGACCTGTCCTGATGGATGAATTCCAAACATTTATTTTGACCTTTTACCTTTATTAAGATGATTGGGAAAACTATGGCCAAACCAGAATTAGCACTATATTGTTAGTGCTATATATGTGATTATGATGCTTCAAATATAGTCTGTCATTTATAGTGCTGATTTATCTTCCTTCCAACTCCTCCAGTAATGAATCTGTCCTGATTGTATTTCATCCCAACAGCTCTGCAATTATTTATTTTAATGCACACAACTTAATTCATGCACTGTCACTTATTTCTGTTTCTTTATAGCAGCAGATTTCTTTTTGCACCCACGCTGATTAATTTTTGCTAAGGTAGCTCTGTTAATGCATCCAGCTCTTCTAACTACCCACCTCCCATATTAATTACATTTCTGTTGACAGCTTCTGATGAAACTCTTACTCGAGCATGTTCCTCACAGTTGAGCACTCTATTACAGCAAAAGTCCACAGGTGTGTGTCATGAAGAGTATTGAGGTGACAATTAGAACATGTTTATCCTTAACAATGCTATTTGCCTACATAAACAACTTAATGAATAGATTCACCCTGCTATCAAACTCACCCTCTTTTGTTCATATCTTGCCCCTGTTCACATTATTGCCGTAAAGTTTTTCTAATTTTTAAAAAATTGATTAACCAAGATCAGCAAGCATGAAAGAGTCTTATTTTATATCTTTTTTGGCAGAGGCTGAAAAGGAAAAACGATTTGGGACGAACCAGTGATCAAACTCACAAAGCATTTGGTCACTGTGAGGAAGTTACTAAGCCGGAAGGAAGGTATTGGGGTGCATCGGAGAGGCATTGACTAGAAGTGAGAACAAATTACACGAGCATTGCAGAATAATGATGAGGCCATTTCTGGAGCATAGTGTATAGCTTTGGTCACTTCCAGAAATGATGAGGCTAAAATATAAAGAAAGATGCAAGAAGCTAAATCTACTTTTTCTGGAGAAATTAATGATACAAATCTTTAAAATAATGAAATGTATAGATAAGGTGGAAATAAACAAGCTATTTATCTTTGACGATGAGTGTGGAACTAGAGGACACCAGTACAATATTCACAAGTGTCAATCAAAGCTTGAGATTAGAAAACAATCCTGCGAGACAGTCAATAATTGGAGCCAATTCCCAGAGTCACTTCAGCACTTTCTAAAAAAGAGCTGGATAAATACCTGCGAAGCAGGATTGAGGATAATAGAGCTACTGAACAACAGTGCTTATTTTTTTCCAGTGTGGAGGAAGTAAAGTAATGCTCTCTAAAGTAGGGATGAACAGGTGGTTTTTGGAAGGGAGGTCCATGATAGAATAATTGTACATGGAGTCTGGCTGATGCGGGTTTGTTTAGAGGACTGTCCTTTTCTAGCTCTGGATCTTCCTGTGTTCTTAATATATTACGCTTTATGAAAGTGATTATGCAATTGGGATCCTACTTTAGGGCCATAATGGGAGCTGAAGTTTAGCGTTGCATGGATTATATGTGATTGTCATATGTGCCTGTGATTATATGTGATCTGTATATTTTGAAATGGAAGACAATTGTGTAGATGATTGTGGTCTTGGGAGTTTAATTGGTAATCTACAGCTTTTGGGGATTAATCATCCTTACCTCTGGTTGTTTAAGAATTGTGTAGTTTTCTAATCTCAACTACACTCCAAAATCCACAGACATATAGAAACATAGAAAATAGGTGCAGGAGTAGGCGATTCGGCCTTTCGAGCCTGCACTGCCATTCAATGAGTTCATGGCTAAACATGCAACTTCAGTACCCAATTCCTGCTTTCTCGCCATATCCCTTGATCCCCCTAGTGGTAAGGACTACATCTAACTCCTTTTTGAATATATTTAGTGAATTGGCCTCAACAACTTTCTGTGGTAGAGAATTCCACAGCTTCACCACTCTCTGGGTGAAGAAGTTTCTCCTCATCTCGGTCCTAAATGGCTTACCCCTTATCCTTAGACTGTAACCCCAGGTTCTGGACTTCCCCAACATTGGGAACATTCTTCCTGCATCTAACCTGTCTAAACCCGTCAGAATTTTAAACGTTTCTATGAGATCCCCTCTCATTCTTCTGAACTCCAGTGAATACAAGCCCAGTTGATCCAGTCTTTCTTGATATGTCAGTCCCGCCATCCTGGGAATCAGTCTGGTGAACCTTTGCTGCACTCCCTCAATAGCAAGAATGTCCTTCCTCAAGTTAGGAGACCAAAACTGTACACAATACTCCAGGTGTGGCCTCACCAAGGACCTGTACAACTGTAGTAACACCTCTCTGCCCCTGTACTCAAATCCCCTCGCTATGAAGGCCAACATGCCATTTGCTTTCTTAACCGCCTGCTGTACCTGCATGCCAACCTTCAATGACTGATGTACCATGACACCCAGGTCTCGTTGCACCTCCCCTTTTCCTAATCTGTCACCATTCAGATAATAGTCTGTCTCCCTGTTTTTACCACCAAAGTGGATAACCTCACATATATGGGGTGATCATTCCTTTCTGCTGCTTATGAATCAAACATAAACCATAGTTTCAAGAATGTGAACAGGCACAGAGGGTATTCCGTTATTTGCACTTCATAAATTCATTCCAACAGAAAACAACACAATTTCATGAATTGTAAAATGGACCAACAGAATGCTTAAGATTTTTTAAAGAGCGCTTTTAAAGAATGTCCATTGTATTTCAATAAGAACCTTCAGCTGGACCTTTACCTAAATGACATTTGTTAGACTAATAATGTTGGGTAATATATACAGCTCCATCAGCTTCTAAAGCACAATGTCAGATCTGTTTCAATAGACTTAACCTGGGCCTAAGCATGCCACTTCTTTCAGAAACTTCAGCCAAGAAAATCCTTCTGTACCATGGGAGGTGTACTCTGAGTGTATACTGAGAAGGATGCAAAGTAGGTGGAGGAGAACAAGAAAATTAAATAAAAGGATTATTTATCATAAGAGTATAAGAACATAAGAAATAGGAGCAGGAGTAGGCTACACGGCTCCTCGAGCCTGCTCCGCCATTTAATACGATCATGACTGATCCGATCATGGACTCAGGTCCACTTACCTGCACACTCTCCATAATCCCTTATTCCCTTATCAGTTTAAGAAACTGTCTATCTCTGTCTTAAATTAATTCAATGTACCGGCTTCCACAGCACTCTAAGGCAGAGAAATCCACATATTTACAACCCGCTGAGAGAAGAAATTCCTCCTCATCTCAGTTTTAAATGGGCAGCCCCTTATTCTAAGATTATGCCTCCTAGTTCTAGTCTCCCCTATCAATGGAAATATCCTCTCTACATCCACCTTGTCAAGCCCCCTCATAATCTTATACATTTTGATAAGATCATCTCTCATTCTTCTGAATTCCAATGAGTAGAGGCCCAACCTACTCAACCTTTCCTCATAAGTCAACCCCCTCATCCCCGGAATCAACCTAGTGAACCTTCTCTAAACTGCCTCCAAAGCAAGTAATATATGTAATATTTTCGTAACTGTACGCTGTATTCCTTGCTTTTATACTCCATCCCCTTTGCAGTAAATGCCAGCATCCCATTGGCCTTCCTGATCACTTGCTGTACCTGCATACTAACTAACCTTTTGTGTTTCATGCACAAGTACCCCCAGGTCCTGCTGTACTTTGCAATCTTTCTCCATTTAAATAATAACTTGCTCTTTGATTTTTTTTCTGCCAAACTGCATGACCTCACACTTTCCAATATTATATTCCATCTCTAAAATTCAGCTTTTTTGTCCATGTTAGGACCGAAGCTGTAGTGAGGTCTGGAGCGGAGTGATCCTGCAGAACATAAACTGAGCATTGCTAAGCAGGTAAGTGAGTAAGTGCTGCTTGATATCACTGTCAACGACACCTTTCATTACTTTGCTGATGATTGAGAGTACACTGATGGGGTGGTAATTGGCCAGACTGGATTTGTCCTGCTTTTCATGGACAGGACATACTTGGCAGTTTTCCACATTATCAGATAGATGCCAGTGTTGTAGCTGTACTGGAACAGCTTGGCTAGAGGTGCGGCTAGTTCTGGAGCACAAGTCTTCAGCATGACAGCGGGGATGTTATGGGGATCCATAGCCTTTGCTGTATCTAGTGCATTCAGCTGTTTGTTGATATCATGTGGAGTCTGGCATCTTTGATGGTGGGGAACCCAGGAGGAGGCTAAGTTCAATCATGCACAAGGTACAGTTAAAGATAATCAAATACTTTATGGAACATGAATTCCCTGTGCTTCTGGAACCAAGAAAATGTCATCTGTAGAAAACAACTATCCATGGCTGAATAGTGAAGATAGGGGCTGTGGATAGATCTTCAGGATTTTATTTGGATGTCAAGGAGAAATTTCCATCAGAAGATGGAAAGAAGTACAAAATAACAACAAGAACAACAACAATGCATTAATATAGCTTCTCTAAAATAGAAAATGCCGCAAGGTGCTTCACAGGAGCAACTCGCAAACAAAATTTGACACCGAGCGACATAACGAGATATTAGGACAGATGACCAAATGAGGTAGGTTTTAAGGAGCATCTTCTAAGCAGCAGAAGGCACAGCCACCAATGGTGGGGCAATTAAAAGTGGGGGTGCAGAAGAGGCGAGAATTGGAGGAACGCAGAAATCTAGGTGCGTGGTGGGGCTGGAGGAGGTTACAGAAATAGGGAGGGGCAAAGCCATGAGACATTTGAAAACAAGGATGAGAATTTTAAAATTGAAGCGTTGCTGGACCAGGAGCCAGTGTAGGTTAGCGAGCACAGGGTGATGGGTGAATGGGATTTGTGCGAGTTAGGATATGGGCAGCAGCGTTATCGCGGACCTCAAGTTTACGGAGAGTGCAAGGTGGGAGACCAGCCTGGAGATACTTTATACTTGAGAAATTAATATTTGGAATATAATAGTTCAAAATATTTAATAAAGAAAAAGTCATGATTTCATCTTTGTCTTGGTTTGAGCTACTTTAGGTAAATATAAATGTTCAAGATTGCACTGGATTTTGAGGTTGGATAATGCACAGTCCCAATGTTAATGCATGTTTAGACAATTGGACAATACCAGTAAAGGAGGTTGAAGAGACTGTGAATTGTGCAATTTAATGCAGAGTTCACTGGAGAGAGAGCAATGATGAAGCATTGGGTAATAGGGATGAATATTTAGGTCGCCTAAAGCAGGTAGAGGTCCCTCAGTATTTTACAGTGTAATAGCTATGCTGATGTTCAGTTGCTATTATTCAACGATGGTGGTGAAAAAGACTTACATTTTAATTTTATCATTGAAGTTGAAAGTGTAGCCTTGTTACAGTAAATACCCTGACACACACTATTGAATTACCCAAGCACACATTCTCTCTGGCCTACACACACGTTCTGGACACTTCCCTGCCATGTGCTCATTATTCTTTTCCAAACTGGTGTTTTGAATCATACTTTTCAACCTTGCATTTCTCGCCTTGCTTCGACGATTTTTTTTGTTTTTCCAATTATGACTGTATTGTCGATCCGGAGTAGCCACATCCGTGAATATTACACGATGTAGAAATAAGAAGCAACATTAAACGTCTATTTCTTTTAAAAATCAGATAGAATGCTCGGCGAAGTCAGTGTCACTGCAGTGAAGTAGATCCCTGTTTACCCAATCTGTTTGTGCACCCAACTACAAGAGTTTTTGCAAACACTTCTGGTCACGTCATAGGGTCCTGCAGGTTTGGCCACACAACTAGTGAATTGCCTTAGAATCAATGAACTTCTGAATATGGATCGCACTATACACATTGTTTCTGTCTACTGGTCTGGTTAAATGCGCTATCAGTTTTGATTTGTGACGTGATAGTAGCGCCTAGTGTTACCTTGCGCGCTTTGCAGTAGCAATACTGTATATACTGCGGTCTAGAACCGAATGCTTTTAACAGGTTGGATGGTAAGTTTTTTAAGGTGCTTTTTTGGCGCGGATTACTATTTCAATCCCTAGCTGCACAAACTGCAGGTTTCAAACTAAACACAGCTGAAATCATTGGATAAATAAATATTAATGCGTAACGTTTATCTGGAATAAAATGTAGCCCAAAATATCAAACTTGTCTGTCATTGGCAACAGTAACGTGTGTGGATTTAAAACGAAATGCACGCAGGTCCGCTTGAAGCAGGCAGTTTCATCAAAGTCCTATTACTTCTCCCACGCTCTTTTATGGCATCACAGATCTTCACTACATTAAAGAAACGAGTCAAAACATTATTTACTTTGCAGAGTATCTATTTGTTGAGCTGATACGCAACCCAACTGGCATTGAATCTTGCAGCATCCTCTCCCTGTGATCTAATCTGGCCCCTGTAATGTTACACCCGGGCCTCGAACAGAAGGTAGGCGAACCACTTTTCCTTATCAGCCAGGCTTTTCATAAATTCCCTGTAATTTGCGCCTGCTTACTGCGATGGTTCTTTCGTCCACCTGTCAGATCCGTGTGTGTGTCAATCCCTATTTCATGCCGTCTACTTATCCGTATCCTTTTACCTAATCTGCCCTTTCATTTTATACCTTCAGTTGTTTATAGGCGCAACTGGGTAACGGCCTGATCGGGTTTCACCTTTCTCTACACATCTTCGTGCTTATCTGTATGCATGCTACGTACGGTTTATATAAGTATCTGCAGTTGGATTTTACCCTATTTCCAGAAAGTCCACTTTTACCAAAAGTAATCTATCTCTTGTAAGGGCGCAGTGGCAAGCATGAAAAAAATGCATTGGTTTTGCAAAGTTGTTAAAAAGTGCACTCACCCCTGGCATTGTCCTGGATATCCTGCATGATGTGGTCGTATTGGTCCTCATCGTCGTAGATAACAATTGAATGCTGGTAATAATCTTTACCACCGAAGGCCAAGTGGACCCCCTCGACCGTGAAGAAGCAAGTCCTCTCCTCATAGTCGTCGGCATACACCACGGCCATTCTCTTCCACCTGTAGCGCTGGAACATGGCCACGAACATCTCGCCCATCTTGGTGTAAGACGGGGAGACCCGCGTGAGGGAGGAGTACTCGGGGACTTTGTGGACGAAACCCGAGGCCAAGGGTCCGGCTGAAACCATGGGGATGTTCCAGTGGGACGCCAGCCTGGCGACCGGGGCAGCCGCATAGTCGCAGACGGGACCCACGATCACATCGGGTTTCTGCTGCATACTGATGTCCACCAGGTGAAACAGAGCCTTGTTGCCACAGTCAGAGTCCAAGTAGCGCGCACTGAAGTTGAGCCTGGGCTCAAGGTTCTGGATGGCGTAGTCGATGGCAGGTTTGATCCTGTTCATGGAGAACAGGTAGGAACTCTCCACCGGCAACAGCACCAGCACGTCGATGTCGACCGTGCTACCAAGAGCGACGAAAACCACGGTGGAGTACAAGAAGACGCGACCGCTTGACACAGATCGCATCTTTGGAAGCAGTTTTGTTTTGGGGTGGGGGGATGCTTTCTCGAAGGCGGAATGGGGAGAGAAAAGAAAAGCGAAAAAAAAAGTTTAACTTTGCAAAAGTTGAGAGGAGATGGTTGTGGTCTGGTCTCTGAACGCGACTGCTCACTGTGGAAAGGCTGATTGCTTTTCGTGTTGAGTATTGTAAAGCCGCCGTTTAAATAGTGTGTTCGCCAAGACTGTACCACAGGGAGCCACAGGGAGGAGGGCTTGATATTCCAATTGGTTCCTTACGTCAGTCCCGATTCATCTCCCTGTTCAATATCTTTTTCACCGCATCTTCATTTGTCACCCGTGGACAGTTGCAGGACAATCTCCTACAATTAAAATCTGTGCTATTTAATTTCTAAGGGGGGAGGGGGCAATGTTGCATTTCTCCCAGCGCAATTAAAAGTTTGTATCACTTTTGTTTCAGAGAAAAAAAAGCATTGCTTCATTAATGCAAACTTCTTCAGTAAAATTTCAAGAATTCTGAATATTTTATTATAATCGGTTTCAGATTTCTCGTTTTATCCAGCCCAGTGTTACCGACAGTCCTGTAGTATGGATAGTGTCAGAAGAACGCCATCTGTCGATGTGTGTGGCACAGGATGTCAGTCACCACAACTCAATGCAAGCTTTCCCTCAGGCGACTTTGATTTCCTTGCTTCACATCCCAGCTCCCGCAAACAGATGGGATCTGCTACTTCACCAGCCGAGATCTTGTATTTGCTGCTATTCGTGTTCCAAAGGGTTAATATTTTCAAGTGTGTTGAGTTTAAAGCATGCCATTGTCAAAGGTGAAACACATTCTTAACCATTTTTTGCACGACTGCGACAAGAAACACGTGTTTTCACCCAAACAAAGGTTTACATGACTGTATCAGAGCGCCATTGCTAAGGGAAAGCGCACCGCAGATTGTCATAGTAAGGTGGCTTGCACTAATATTGCAATGTTTTTAGCGCAATATACAAGCGTTCGAAGTAGACTTTCTCAATCGGATACGTTGTGTCCGCATTGCTACGTTAAAGGCACTATATAGGCAAGTTGTTGTTGTCGGAAAACTAAAAGTAGATTTTATGTTCGGTCCTGAGCATTCAAGTTGTGATACTTTGGCGCTCTCCTACTGATAGTGATTGAGGCAGAAAGTATGGGGATGCATTTCTGTGGGGTTCTCTCAACAGCGGAAGACGTCCGGAAAAAAGTGCACAAATTGTGTTTACCTTGTTTTATTTGAGGTGTGTGTCGGGGGGATGGGGTTCTGTGGCTCTTCAAAGTTCGGGAGACAAGAGGGAAATTCAACCTCTATGTAAACATTCAAGATTAGATTGGATATGTGGTTGAAAGAAAATAGGATAAAGGGATAAGGGAACCGTCAATTACTCACAGGAAGCTTAAATGCCCATACTGACTGGTTGGGCCGAATGGCCTGTTTTTGTGTTGTAAGCATACAGAACATTTAAATTCGCACACTGGTTGAAAGCGCGCAAAATCTTTTGAGCAAAAAAATAGGGGAACATCTGGACTGATAACCTGAAACATAAGGACATTCTGCATTAGGCTCCGACGAAATTATTAAGATTAACAATATCTACAAATAAAAAATAAGATAATTTTACATTTGTAGATATTGTTAATCTTAAACTAAGCAAAACTTCTTTATGCAAAATTGTTGTAATAGTTTGGACACATTTTTCTCTTTTACTCAATGTTTAATTACATCTAATGGCCACCATATAAAAGGGCAGATACTCTCAAATTTACTTCAACCAGTTTCATCCATCGTGCATTGTGAAATGGGAATGTCATGAAACTGGCACACCTATAATAATGCTCATTTCTCATTCTTCCAAATACACAACTTGTAACTGTTTTGTTCATCCAGCTGTGGACTGCACAAGGTATTGTAATTGCCCAATGAAATTCAGGAACTAAAAACAGAAAATGCTGGAAAAACTCAGCAGGTTCAGGCTTCATCTGTGGAGCGAGAAACAGAATTAACATTGCAGGTTGATAATCTTTCATCAGAACTGTTGATCATCGACCTGAAACATTAACTCTTCACAGATGCTGCCTGACTTGTGTGCTTCCAGCATTTTCTGTTTTTATTTCAGTTTCCAGCATCTGCAGTTTTTGCTTTTGAAAAATTTAGGAATCCTTTTTTACAGACATAGAGATCTTGTTATATAGCTTATCGAAAATGTGTGATGCCCCAACCTAAACTATCCACTGACAGCTCTGACCCAACAGGAGTGAATGCAGCTGCCAGCACTGACTCAACTTGATCCCTGCTGGCAACTAACACATCCATATAAACGAACATGTAGCTGCCAATTCAGGCACTCTTAGTATGGAGAGGTGAATATAAATTGTCAAATTAGGGCTGTCTCCAGGATCGGGTTAATACATAAGATGTTGCAGCATTTTCTTTCAATCTACTACTAACTTTACTATTATCAAGTAATAGGTATCCAAACCTTGGGCTTCTTCCTTATGGCTAAGAATGGGCTGTGAATTCCCACCTCAATTTCTGTTTTCTTTCCTCCTTTGACAAAGCTGCATGATTTTTTTAAACAAGGCCTTAATAAGCAGTTAACAAGAATTTCTAATGAATGCCTTTTACCTCTTTTACAGTAAGAGCAAGGCGCAGATTAGCAATAGAATTGGGTACAGTAGCCTAGCAACCCAGAGGTTGTGAGTTCAAATCCCACCATGGCAAGTTGTGAAATTGAATTCCATAAATCTGGTCATTTGTGCGCTAGCACCAGAACAAATGACCATGTATGCTGCTAGATTTGGTTGACTCTTAGTACCCTTGGAGATGAGCAATAAATACGTCTTGCCTGTCCACATTCCAAGAACAAATTAAAAAATGTTTGGTTCTTTTTCACTTATTACAAGTCTTGCTTTCCTTTCTACTCATTCATTTTCCTAAACAATAAGATTTTAAATGGAGTAGAGGGGCAGAGGGACCTAGTTGCGCAGACGCAGAGGTCAATAAAATGGCGGCACAAGTAGATAAGGACATAAAAAGGCAAATGGATTCCTTGAGTTTGTATCCAGAGGCTTGGAGTGCAAAAAGAAAGAGGTAATGTTGAATTTGTTCATGACTTGTGTTAGATTCACTGGGATGATACCGGTACGAAGAGGGACTTCAAAAGTTAGGGCTTTGTCATTAGAACTAAAAAGGTTAGGGAGCATTCTGATTAAGGTCTTCAAGATTATGAAAAGATAAATAGCGAAATGATAATGAGAGGTCACAAATTTAAGATAATCACAAAAGGAATTAAAAGTTAGGAAAATTCCTTAACACAAAGTATAGTTAGAATGTGGAATTATCTGCCATGAAGCAGAGTCCATAAATTCATCTTAAAATAGAATGAGATAGTTGCTTGAAGTAGAGTAATATTAAAGAGTGGAGGAGTGAGCAAGAAACTGGGATTCGACTAGGTGGAGAAATACTGACACTCGATGGAACAAATAGCCTGTTTCCATGTCGTAACATTACATGATTCTGTGATCATATTTAGCATCTAGAGGAAAATATAGTCCACTATTTCTTATCGATCATCATGGATATATTTTTACTGAATCGATACATTTAGACAAGATCAACAAGGAACGTTAATATGACTGGAGATTTCAAGAACCTGAGATCCACAGCTGCAGTTCAGGTTTCAGTGCCTCCCAGCAATTAAATGTCAGTTGTTTAGTCATCATCATAGGCAGTCCCTCGGAATCAAGGAAGATTTGCTTCCACTCTTAAAATGAGTTCTTCGGTGGCTGAACAGTCCAATACGAGAACCACAGTCTCTGTCACAGGTGGGACAGATTGTCGTTGAGGGAAAGGGTGGGTGGGACAGGTTCGCATGCTCTTTCTGCTGCCTGCGCTTAATTTCTGCATGCTCTCGGTGATGAGACTCGATGTGCTCAGCGCCCTCCCAGATGCACTTCCTCCACTTCGGGCGGTCTTTGGCCAGGGACTCCCAGGTGTCGCCGGGGATGTTGCACTTTTTCAGGGAGGCTTTCAGGGTGTCCCTGTAACGTTTCCTCTGCCCACCTTTAGCTCGTTTGCCGTGAAGGAGTTCCGAGTAGAGCGCTTGCTTTGGGAGTCTCGTGTCTGGCATGCGAACAATGCAACCTTCCCAGCGGAGCTGGTCAAGTGTGGTCAGTGCTTCAATGCTGGGAATGTTGGCCTGGTCAGTTTAGATCGTGTAGGCAGCAGTAGCCACATTATCTAAACATTTATATTAATTGCAGGTAAGTTTAAAAAATGTCCAGATAGTCCCCGGTATTCTATCATTTGGATTAACATCACACTGTATTTATACCTCTTGGCTGGGGCAGATATTGCATCATATAAAAGGTAAGTGGGTAAACAATTAATGTACATATGGTCAATGTGATCTCCTGGACTGTTTTCGATTCCTGGAGGGGGTCGGAGAGGAATTTTCCAGCAGTTTTTTTCCTTATTGACCTTGGTGGATTTTTTTGCCTCTCCCAGTTGATTACATGGCGAGAAGAGCAGTTGCGGGGGTGGGTGGGGGTGGTACCTAGTCATGATTGTCCAGTTATAATGAGTGTGGGGCAAGCTTGATGGACCAGCTGGCTTTTTTCTGCCTGTCATTTTTGTACATCCATACAGTGTAAGGCCCCATCTATGGATTCACACTACAACTTTAACATGGGTGCAAAGCAGAATCTGTTTCCAACTGACACTACAGTTAGACACCCTAAGAGTGCATTCACACTTCAGAAGTTTAGTGTCATCACACCAATGCTATATTTGGAATGTAGATTAGTTGCCAAGGCACAAATTGACTCTGAAGGGAAGCTGATTAAAACAATGCACCCCTCCATGCCACCCTTAAGGGATCTCACTCAATATACATCTAATGTGGGGTCAAGCCCTGATGCTGGATTCAGGCTGTGTTTAGATTGCAGCATCGGTATAAAGCCAAATGACATTGGCGTGAATGCACCTTCAAATTCCCAATGTTTTAGATTGCCTTTAGAAGTTGTCCACTTTGTTTGGCCTTATTTGATGAGATAATAAAGGATATGGAGATCGTAAGGGAAGGTGGAGTTGAGGCACAAGATCAGCTATGAGCCATCATCTTACTAAATGGCAGAACAGGTTCGAAGGGCTGAATGGTCTACTCCTGCTCCTATTATATTCTTATATTGAGTAATCCAAAGTGTTTACACAATTGTATTTCTTGAAACATTCAATGTATCAAGTCATAAAGATGCAATAAATAAATGGGGGAGGGGGGTAGAATCAAAATTCTTAACATGAATACACTCTCTCTGAGGAATCTTAACACAACAAACTAAATGGAAGCTTGTGTGCGTGTATGTGTGCCATTTAATTTTCAGAAATGAAAGAAGGATTCCAGTTTTATGAGTCACTTTGTCAACAATAAAGTCCTGAATATTCCTCACCCAAAGGAAAGTGTTGCAGTGGTGGATGAAGTTCACTTCTTTGCAAACGTCCCGACTGCCCTCTAGGGGAGAGGGACACACACTGTCTGTGTCTATTAACTGATGAACTTAGATGGGTTTTTATTTTTGGATTAATAATCTTGGTGTCATTCATACATGTGTGGGGTGATACTGTCTCAATTCTAATATGAGGCAGTTAATGTTGCAAGATTCCTGTAACCGATGAACCCAACAGAAGGTGATTTAAAATAAAAGTGATAGTATAATATCCAGAAACACTTGATGTGGCAGGGGTTCATTCTACAGATGTTACAATGCGTGCAGTCCCACCTACTCCTGGAAATTAAGACTTGCCTGTTCAGTTATTGACAGATATCTTCTATCTGACTGACTGAGGCTAAATAGCCATTCACTGTTTATAGGTTCATGATTTCTTTGCAACCAAGTAAATGAAAGGAGAAGATGAAAGTGCATCTGTTTGAGATTATCTTCAAAGTGAATGCAGATGTGTACCAAAGAAAACGTTAATCCTGTCAATGGCTAACTCTGTCAAGTAGACCAACTAACAGACTTTAGGTGTTTTTTCAAATGATAAATATATTTATTTTGCAATCTAGGGCTTTCTGTTTGCCTGTTTGTCTCTATATTTCCATCTCGAGAGAAATTAAGTGTGATACTGAACTAGGGGCAGAGCAGATTAATATATTTCCTTAAGTGCAATTTTTAAATTATTTTTTCCCTAATTGAACAAGCACAAATTTTTACAAATGAAAGCCAGTTCTACAGCTGCACAGTAAATTTGGTCACATCTATGCTTACAATGATTTGTAAAGTATAATGCATGCACCAAATTGCAATGCGTTTAATGCTTAGCGTTTCAGTATTTACCCTCTGGTTTAAGCAACGATTCCACTTAAACAATGAACTGACTGAATTCAGAACATTACCATTAACCACGTTTATACTAAAACAGGTCAAGTTAATGGTGTATCTTGATCAGTGGAAAGCTTCTACTCAAAGCTGAAATGCCCAATTAAATGTGCACGTAATTTTCTCCTATTAAAATCTATTGCTTTGTGTAAGTGAATACTGAATGTTTTGTGTAGGTTTAATCAATGGACAATGAGTACAGATACCCTGCAGTCCTTTAAAATGGAGCTGGACAAGTTCATGGGGTTGATGTTTTTATCTTGTTTTGCCAGGAGTTAATAGGGGTGATAGCGGCCGCAAAATGGGGTTGGTGGCCTTAACACCTATTAACCGCGACGATGTAGATGGTGCCATTTTGAAAGAGGCATACAGCTAGGTACCTAAAGTGCCTGCTTGATTCAGGCAGTAGGCCCATCTCAATATGCAAATTGGCGGCTCTAGGAACCCGATTGCTATTTTAAGTTTCAAATGGACACAGCGGGCATAAGAACATAAGAACATAACATAAGAACATAAGAATTAGGAACAGAAGTAGCCATCTAGCCCCTCGAGCCTGCTCCGCCATTCAAAAAGATCATGGTTGATCTGGCCGTGGACTCAGCTCCACTTACCAGCCCGCTCCCCGTAACCCTTAATTCCATTATTGGTTAAAAATCTATCTATCTGTGATTTGAATACATTCAATGAGCTAGCCTCAACTGCTTCCTTGGGCAGAGAATTCCACAGATTTACAACCCTCTGGGAGAAGAAATTCCTTCTCAACTCGGTTTTAAATTGGCTCCCCCGTATTTTGAGGCTGTGCCCCCTAGTTCTAGTCTCCCTGACCAGTGGAAACAACCTCTGCCTCTATCTTGTCTATCCCTTTCATTATTTTAAATGTTTCAATAAGATCACCCCTCATCCTTCTGAACTCCAACGAGTAAAGACCCAGTCTACTCAATCTATCATCATAAGGTAACCCCCTCATCTCCGGAATCAGCCGAGTGAATCGTCTCTGTACCCCCTCCAAAGCTAGTATATCCTTCCCTAAGTAAGGTTACCAAAACTGCACGCAGTACTCCAGGTGTGACCTCACCAATACCCTGTACAGTTGCAGCAGGACCTCCCTGCTTTTGTACTCCATCCCTCTCGCAATGAAGGCCAACATTCCATTCGCCTTCCTGATTACCTGCTGCACCTGCAAACTAACTTTTTAGGATTCATGCACAAGGAGTTTTATTATTTGAAGGGGCTGCTCCTGAAATTCTGGCTGCACTTCAGTCCCACTCTCCTGATCTTTGGGCACCCTGTGCGGAGGGGAGCGGGTAGGTCCGAAGGCCTCCTCGTAGGACTGCTCCTGGGCACGGCCAAGGGTGCCATCAGCCGGTCCAGGCAGCGGGCGGTCGAGGGGGTCGTTCAACCTGACTGCCTGCCTCTCTTCCGCTCTTACATCCGGTCCAGGGTGTCCTTGGAGATGGAGCACGCGGTGTCCACCGGTACGCTCGCGGCCTTCCGCGAGAGGTGGGCACCGGAGGGACTGGAGTGCATCATCACGCCCGGCAACCAAATTTTAATTTGATTACGTTTTAAAGTTTAATTTGTTTTCATTGCCGTGCTTTTAGTGTCCCCCTCCCCTTTTATAGGGGGCACTGGAAAAATTTGATTTTAGCGCTCCAAAAAAAAAAAAAAGGCCTTGAAAATGTCTGCTGTGTCACCCAGGTCGGGTGGCATGGTTTTAATGTTTATGTTTTTGCAGGTAAACTCAAAAGAGTTTCATGCACAAGGAGTTTTATTATTTGAAGGGGCTGCTCCTGAAATTCTGGCTGCACTTCAGTCCCACTCTCCTGATCTTTGGGCACCCTGTGCGGAGGGGAGCGGGTAGGTCCGAAGGCCTCCTCGTAGGACTGCTCCTGGGCACGGCCAAGGGTGCCATCAGCCGGTCCAGGCAGCGGGCAGTCGAGGGGGTCGTTCAACCTGACTGCCTGCCTCTCTTCCGCTCTTACATCCGGTCCAGGGTGTCCTTGGAGATGGAGCACGCGGTGTCCACCGGTACGCTCGCGGCCTTCCGCGAGAGGTGGGCACCGGAGGGACTGGAGTGCATCATCACGCCCGGCAAGCAAATTTTAATTTGATTTTACGTTTTAAAGTTTAATTTGTTTTAATTGCCGGTGCTTTTAGTGTCCCCCTCCCCTTTTATAGGGGGCACTTGGAAAAATGTGATTTTAGCGCCCAAAAAAACCACAAAAAAAAGAAAAGAAAAAAAAAACACAAAAAAAGGAGAGAAAAAAGGGACCTTGAAAATGTCTGCTGTGTCACCCTGGCGGGTGGCACGGTTTAATGTTTATGTTTTTTTTTCAGGTCAACTCAAAAGAGTCCCAGGTCCCTCTGCACCGCAGCATGTTGTAATTTCTCCCCATTCAAATAATATTCCCTTTTCCTGTTTTTTTTTTCCAAGGTGAATGACCTCACATTTTCCGACATTGTATTCCATCTGCCAAATCTTAGCCCATTCGCTTAACCTATCTAAATCTCTTTGCAGCCTCTCTGTGTCCTCTACACAACCCGCTTTCCCACTAATCTTTGTGTCATCTGCAAATTTTGTTACACTACACTCTGTCCCCTCTTCCAGGTCATCTATGTATATTGTAAACAGTTGTGGTCCCAGCACCGATCCCTGTGGCACACCACTAACCATCGATTTCCAACCCGAAAAGGACCCATTTATCCCGACTCTCTGCTTTCTGTTAGCCAGCCAATTCTTGATCCATGCTAATACATTTCCTCTGACTCCGCGTACCTTTATCTTCTGCAGTAATCTTTTGTATGGCACCTTATCGAATGCCTTTTGGAAATCTAAATACACCACATCCATCGGTACACCTCTATCCACCATGCTCGTTATATCCTCAAAGAATTCCAGTAAATTAGTTGAATATGATTTCCCCTTCATGAATCCATGTTGCGTCTGCTTGATTGCACTATTCCTATCTAGATGTCCCGCTATTTCTTCCTGAATGATAGCTTCAAGCATTTTCCCCACTACAGATGTTAAACTAACCGGCCTATAGTTACCTGCCTTTTGTCTGCCCCCTTTTTTAAACAGAGGCGTTACATTAGCTGCTTTCCAATCCGCTGCTACCTCCCCAGAGTCCAGAGAATTTTGGTAGATTATAACGAATGCATCTGCTATAACTTCCGCCATCTCTTTTAATACCCTGGGATGCATTTCATCAGGACCAGGGAACTTGTCTACCTTGAGTCCCGTTAGCTTGTCCAGCACTACCCCCCTCGTGATAGTGATTGTCTCAAGGTCCTCCCTTCCCACATTTCCTTGACCAGCAATTTTTGGCATGGTTTTTGTGTCTTCCACTGTGAAGACCGAAGCAAAATAATTTTGTGCACTGTACACAATCTGATAATTTTCACAGTTGTTAGAGCTGCACAGGCCAAGCCAAGATAAATTTGATATTTGGCCCGAATTTTGCTGTGAGCGGTGAAGCTTTTGCCGTACAACTTGAGTGCAGTTACCCATAGACTTTCAGTGGGCTTGTCAGCAGAGACTTCCAGTCAACCGGCATCTGTTTGAATTTGGTGCCCGCTACAGGGGATCTGTGGCATCTGAGTCAAGCAGCATGGAGACTCTTCAACCAATCAGAATCCTCACTGAGACACGCAGACTGCAAAGCAGGAATTAAAAAACAGGAAATATAAATTACATTTAAATCATTGTACAGTTATATTTAAATAATTGTACAGAAAGCAAAATAAATATTGGGACAAACACATGGGATTAAAGGAGAAACATTAACTATAAGAACAGAAAAACTTGAAATAATTAATTTTTTTTAATGTAAATTAATTTTCTTTTGAAGAAATGAGACTCCACACTTGTAAAATTAAATTTTCAGGGCCAGAGAGGTTGGTCAGCACTTATTGCACTGTGAAAATCTCAGTTAATCCTGATGCAACAAGGTATAACTTTTCCATCTGTTTTTAGAGCAAGAATAGTGGGCAATTAGCCCAAATTCATGCCATAACATTGATTAATGTGTAGATTACATCAACGAAGACTGCAACAGCACAGCCTCTGGAGGAGCAGGGTGTCACTGACAGCAACTTCCAGATTTCCACGTTTAGCTGCGCATGTGCGAATGCCAGAAGTTGCTTTCAGTTTTACCCAGTAATAATGGTGCGTGCCGACATCCTCGCCATTAGTAGTACAGTAAAATCCAGGTCATTATTTTCACAAAAAATAATCTGGGCCCCTGCAGCCCTGCAAAAACCATCCTCCATAATCACAACTCCTTCCCCATCTTAATACCCTTCACATTTACCTTGATGGCAGCTATGATGGTTCAGTACTGGCCAGCCTTAATCCAGATGCATTTAGATGCATCTTTTTTGCCCCACTCTCATCGGCCCAATGTAATAGAGGTTGATGCCTCAAAATCATTGCTGCCTCTTTGCCGTGAGTATGTGCAGCTGGCCAATGCGCTCCACCGGTTGGTATTCCAAAAGTCAAAATGGATCCCAGAGAGGAGAACATTTCCAGTAAAGTGGGATAGCCGGGAACAGTGAAACTCATGCATTTTTAGTCTCTGGAGCTCACTTGATTGCTTTAGGGAGTCAGGAATTTCCCTCCATTCTTTGTAAATAGCCTTAATTTGTTTCTCTTTGCATTTTTGCCTTTTCCAGAAGATGGGGTTGTGACTTGGGGGGGAAGTTGTTGGTATGCATAGCTGCACTATATTGTAATGGGGCATGCTTGATGACTTGAATGGTCTTTTCCTGTCCGTCTTTTCTTATGTTGGAAATACAATGAGATGTTAGGAATTGTCATAAGACTTTTTTTAAAGGATGTATTGATGACCAGAATTGGCTTAAGTACAACTTTAGTGGTTTCTGCTTCACAGCAATGCTAAATTTGCAGCATATAAGTTAATTTAAATGTTTACAGAATGCAGTACTTCCACCTTCATTCTCTTTACATTTAAATTGTAACCACTGGGATAGGAACTGTGTGCATAGGCACCCGCAGAGCTCTGTCCTGTTCATGGAGAATTGGAGTTGCAGCCAAGCAGTGCCAACTAGACACTAAAAGCAAAATACTACAGTTACAGTAGATACTGTGTATTTCCACCTCCATAACATTGCCCGTCTCCATCCTTGCTAAAACCCTCATCCATGCCTTTGTTACTTCTAGACTTGATTATTCCAACGCACTCCTGGCTGGCCTCCCACATTCTACCCTACGTAAACTTGAGATGATCCAAAACTTGGCTTCCCGTGTCCTAACTTGCACCAAGTCCTGCTCACCCATCACACATGTGCTCGTTGACCTACATTGGCTTTCGGTTTCAAAATTCTCATCTTTGTTTTCAAATCCCTCCAGGGCCTTGCCCCTCCCTATCTCTGTAATCTCCTTCAGCCCCACAAACTCCCGAGATAGCTGCGCCCTTCTAACTCTTCCCTCTTGAACATCCGTGTTTATAATCGCTAAACCATTGGTGGCTGTGCCTTCTGTTGCTTAGGCCCTATGC
The DNA here is from genome assembly GCF_044704955.1 of Pristiophorus japonicus. Classification (NCBI taxonomy): domain Eukaryota; kingdom Metazoa; phylum Chordata; class Chondrichthyes; family Pristiophoridae; genus Pristiophorus; species Pristiophorus japonicus. The sequence goes on along the minus strand of NC_091978.1, from coordinate 93,502,315 downwards.
TCTGGAATTCCCTGTCTAAACCTCTCCGCCTCTCTTTCCTCCTTTAAGATGCTTCTTAAAATCTACCTCTTTGACCAAGCTTTTGGTCACCTGCCCTGATTTCTCCTTATGCAGACAGACATAAGTTAGAGCTTCAATCACATGGCTCTGGGCAGCCAATCAAGATCCAGTATTTTCTCATTCATAATAATGGGAACTCCGTAAATAAGAGTTCCTATTATTATGATTGAGAAGCAGCCCCCAAACACCAAACACCAAAACACTAATAAAAAATACACTACATATTTAAGATTAATTTAAATTAAAGTTATTAATGTCATAAAAGATATATATTTTCCCAATTTTTAATTTTTTTTAAAAATTATGGTTTAAACTAAACACCATAGTGGGCAGGGTTTTTAACAATAAAATGTTTTTTAAATTTAATTTGATATGTTTTTGTATGTTTTAAAACTCTTACACCTGTAAAAGTAGGCAAGTTATTATTTAAATACAGAAACATTGCAAAGTGCTGCAGCACAGTGGGACTTGGGGGTACTTGTGCATGAAACACAAAAGGTTAGTATGCAGGTACAGCAAGTGATCAGGAAAACCAATTAAATCTTGGCCTTTATTGCAAAGGGGATGGAGTATAAAAGCAGGGAAGTCTTGCTCTAGTTATACAGGGTATTGGTAAGGCCACAGTTTGTGTGCAGTTTGGTTTCCATATTTACGAAAGGATATACTTGCTTTGGAGGCAGTTCAGAGAAAATTCACTAGGTTCATTCAGGAGATGAGGAAGTTGACTTAAGAGGAGTAAGTTGGGCCTCTACTCATTGGAATTCAGAAGAATGAGAGGTGATCTTATTGAAACTTATAAGATTATGAGGGGCTTGACAAGGTGGATGCAGAGAGGACGTTTCCACTGATGGGGGAGACTAGAACTTGAGGGCATAATCTTAGAATAAGGGGCTGCCCATTTAATACTGAGATGAGGAGAAATTTCTTCTCAGAGGGTTGTAAATCTGTGGAATTCGCTGCCTCAGAGAGCTGTGGAAGCTGGGACATTGAATAAATTTAAGACAGAAATAGACAGTTTCTTAAACGAATAAGGGGTTATGGGGAGTGGGCAGGGAAGTGGAGCTGAGTCTATGATCGGATCAGCCATGATCTTATTAAATGGCGGAGCAGGCTCAAGGGGCCGTATGGCTTACTCCTGCTCCTATTACTTATGTTCTTATCATCATCATAGGCAGTCCCTCAGAGTCGAGGATGACTTGTTTTTACACTCGAAATGAGATCTCAGGTGACTGAGGAGTCCAAGGCGTGACCTACAGACTCTGTCACAAGTGGGGCAAACAGTGGTTGAAGGAACAGGTGGGTGTGGTGCCTGGGTTGCCACACGCTCCTTCCTCGACGCTTGGCTTCAGCTTGCACTCGGCGAAGAGACTCGAGGTGTTCAGTGTCTTCCCGGATGCTTTTCCTCCACTTTGAGTGGTCATGGACCAGGGATTCCCAGGTGTCGGTGGGGATTTTTTCAAAGAGGCTTTAAGGGTGTCCTTGAAGCATTTCCTCTGCCCATCTGGGCCTCGCTTGCCACATCGGAGCTCCGAGTAGAGCGCTTGTTGTGGGAGTCTCGTGGCAGGCATGCGGACAATGTGCCCCATCCAGTGGAGCTAATCAAGCATGGTCAGTGCTTCGATGCTGGTGATGTTGGCCTGGGTGAGGACACTGACGTTGGTGCACCTATCCTGCCAATGGATTTGCAGGATCTTGCGGAATTCAGCAGCTGAGCGAGATGCACCATGAAGCTGACAGTGAATTTAACGGAGTGTTTGAAAGCTCCTCCAGGGGTCAGATTGGCTGTTAGCCCTGACAACGTACTCCTATGGGTTGGGCTCAGGGAATAGTCCTCAGTCTCTCAGTGCAAGAGCCCACAGTCACATCCTTTGCAATCCCCTTGTCAGACACAATCGCTGCCTTGAACCTTAGATTGCACACTCGGATAAAATAGTCTTGGATTTGCTGTCAGGAAGTTTGAAATGTTTAAATAGAAATGTTATACTTTTGGCACCTTTATTACTACATTATGTAAGTTCCACTTAAATTTTCTTCGATATCATAGAGATAATCCTGTTGAATTTACTATGTCACATAAACTGGAGATATGGATTTTATTAATTTAACAAATAATTTGTGAACATTGCTGTAGTTTAATACTGCTATAGGTACAAGTAGAAATCATTACTAGAGTGCAAAGGGTCAAAAGGTGACTTTGCAACTCTATTGGCATGGCAACTTTTATGGCCAATGATCAAAGGAAATGTGCCAATCTTTTCAAGGGTCTCTCACACAGAAATTACTGGATTAAACCATCTGGTAACTGTGAATATTATGTTGGTCTAGAGCCAGCAGACAGAGAGAGTTGTGGTACTCTATGTTTGTTAATTGGAAGAACCAAAGGCCTGAGAGTACTGGGCATTTAGTATTAATGTTGAATTTCTAAACCTATATAATTATGTATTGCACTTAATTATTACATTCACTTTGGATACAGTCAGAGCCAAATTTCCACATTTAGAACCTATTTAAAGCCATTCAGTGTCATATCAGTCAAACTTCCCGTTTCCATGTCCCATTATCACGGCAAAATTGAATCTACTTTTTTGAAGTTGTCGAAAAGAAACATTTTACAGGAGATCAGTTATAAAATCAGCGAAAGAAGATTTCTGTGTAGCTGGGAACCATTAGCCTCACAGCCACCAGTGACCTATCAGAATTTCAAATGTGATGTTAAAGCGGGCATTTTGAATGTGGAGAAAATGAGAAAAGCATAATATTCTGAACCTAAGTAAATTGTATTTAGCATTTATTGAGGTATTTAACAAATGATTGCAAAGGGCTTGTTGGACTGGATGCTACAGAAGCTGTAGTTATACTGCAACTCTTGCTTTAATGCCAGGCAGTTTCGGGTGCACACCAATCCAAAAGTGACAAATCAACTTTGAACTTAGATGTCTATATAAAGCCAAATGCCAAGGTAAAGCCGAACGGAGCCCGATCTCCTCCAAGCGGGAGGATCTCAAAGTACTTGGGCCCTGCACTACCTAGGTATAACAAAATCATCATGCATTCTGACATTACTGTACAGTACTTATTGGATCGTACACTACAACTAAGGAAAACAAAACACTTGCTCTTACTGGAATATTTCTCGAATTAAGATTTCTGCAGAAAGAGAAAAAAGGCAGAATAGCTTGTGTTTGTTTACTGACATTTTTAATAGTATACATAGTGAAAAACTGCAAAGCATATTTTAATATCATTGTACAAAAAAATTGGCAGCCGTGAGTCTGACAGCTGCTTTTCATTAAGCTCCGGACTGGCTAATGATTTAACAAACATCTCAGGGTGGCGTTTGTTTTTCCTAAGCTTTATTAATAAAATATCACCCTTGTGAGTTCAGTTGCATAAAATCTATAAATTAGCAGACTTAATAGATGCCACATGTCAAACAGCCGAACTACCAGGCTCTTGTTCTTCTTTCATTCAATGCACTTAATACCAATTAAGTAAATTAGACTTTCTGGCTACAGACATTCGATTCCCAGATATTCAATCACAATTCGTTCCATTGTGTCGGAATTAAAAAATACTGCCATGTGCTTCAGGATGCCATGGGCTTGTTGTACGTTTATACTCTGGTTTCCTTCAGGAAATGTTGTATGTTCCCAAAGCTGTCAATCACATTGCCCTGTCAGGGAAGCTTAGATTAAAAAGCGTGGTATCAACGTCATTAGCAGGAACAGACAGCACAGGTTCTAAATTTATTGTGTACCTCGGAATCAAAATGCATTGCATTTTCTTTCACATCTGAAAGTATTACTTGGCGTCCTAAGACTTTTCCGGAATGTTTTCTTTACTCGGAACAAACAGTGTAAAAACTGTCATAGTTATTTAACTTAGTCCATGAGATTGTAGAAAAGGATGCAAAACTGACTATGATGCATATTATTATTAGTCTCATTATTTGTTTTTATTTCAATTACTTTCCTCATACAATACTTACTAACTGACCACCCAGAACTAAGGAACTGTTTTTCTTTTTGCTTAATTGGTGATACAGATGAAATATAGCAATGAGTAAGACTTCAAGATACTTTTATGACAAAAGAGCAAACTTGCTTCTAATTTTTAAATTCTAACTACAAAAATCAGATTTGATTTATTTTCTTTTTTTTCCAACTGAATCTCAGCGATATTTCTCTTGTCACATCCATAATAGTATCTGTGTTGCTGGTTCACCTTTCCTTTTCTCTTTGTATGCTTTATTTTTCTCTTCTCTGACTCAGAAATAATGGTTACTGATGCAAGGTTGGTTGAAGTAAATTAGTTGTAAATTGAAACTAGTATATTAAATTGAACAAAGCAAAAAATGCAGTAAGATTTGATCCTAAATGGGTGCAACTTTCTACCATGTTAATAGTTTTCATATTGTCTGTATGACTCCTAGATCTGTACTTACCTTTCCAAGATGAAGCATTTGTAATAAAAGCAGAAAATGCTGGAAATACTCAGCAGGTCAGGCAGCATCTGTGGAGAGAGAAACAGAGTTAACGGTTCAGGTTGATGACCTTTCGTCAAAGCATTTATAAACTTGTTTAAATAAAATATTTATTTCAGTCGATTAGAATGGTAACAATTCTGTACAACTACATTAAAGTATTTCCAAATTGTATATTTCTGTGAAAGTTCATAAAATATAAACACTTTTAAGTAAAAGTAAGATATAATTTCAGTCAGAACCTTCCAATATTCATAATATATTTTGGCATAAATGATAGTGGAAAATATTCTGCTGTTATTAACTTCTAACTGTGACTGAATAATTGGAGGCAGTCAATTTCAAACGATAGTGAAGTGAATTTTTAATTTAAGTGCTGAAATGAGCACAAATAGTAGTCTCGAGTCCTCTTTCAATGCTAAATGATTAAAGCCAGCCAAGCTCCAGATTTCACTTAAAGTCCTCTTCAAGTGTTACACTAAGTAGTTTGAATTCAGTGGAAGAATGGTGCTCTCTGTTTAAAGAAGGAAAATGAAAAAAAAATATTTAGTGGATTTTGATAAAGAAAAGAAAGATTTGGGGGCTGAAATTCAGTGGAGGGATCGGCCGCCACGTTCTGGTGTAATGGCTCCCCCGATGCATATTCAGCTCGGGGGGGGGTGTTCCAGCAGTGAGCACTTCCGGCGGGATGAAGTAGCGGCAAAGGGGTTTCGGCCGCGGTGATGTCATCGGAGAGCGTACCACTGTTACACGGCCATGCCACCCATATTCAGCTGTTAAAAAGAGAGTTCTTTTTCGGCAGTGACCCCAGCAGGCTTTTGTGTCTGGCCACTTTGCTGAACAAGGTCAATGGACGATTCCCGCGATTGGGGTAATTTTTGGAGAAAAATTTTGCTTCTGTTTTTTGCTTGCATTGAACCTGCTGAATGGTGTTCAGAGGTTTTGAGAGAGTTTTGAGGACTTTCAGCTCTTAGTCTTTTGTGGAGGCCTTTAGGCCTCATTCTGTGCTCCAGAGGCCTGCTTGGCAGGGTGCAGCGTGAAAAAGAATGAGATCAGTGTTGGCAGGGGAACACCTGGTACACCTGGAAGGCATCGCCATAAGCAACGTCTAGAGAGGCAACGAGCAGGGGAGGCAGCAGCCATGGCTGCCCAACAGAGAGAAGGGCCTGCAGATGTGTGCAGACCTGCACCTAGAGAGGGTGGCCAGGAGGGAGATGGCATCAGGAGGAGAGTGAGGTATGTTGACCCCCCCCCCCCCCTTCCCCCCACCCCCCAAATACTGGCCAGGAGCTTTGCCAGCAACAGCCTCCAGAGGCGTCCGACAATCAAGAAGACTAGGGAGATGGGCATTATCCAGCTGCCAGGGGAGGTAGCCAACACAGAGGTGGGGGAAGGAGATCCTACCCTCAAAGGGTCTACAGGCCTCAATTCTCCTTTCTCCAACTCAGTGATGAGCAATGCCTGCAAAGGCGAAGATTTAGAAAAGATCTACTCAGGGAGCTCTGCACTGTCCTGCATGAGGATCTCCAGCCTTACACAATGCTGAGGACCGTCCTGACCATAGAGACCAAGGTCACCATTGCATTGAATTTTTATGCCATGGAGTCATTCCAGTCTGCTACTGCAGACATTGGCAACATCTCACAATTCTCTGCACATCGGTGCATCCGGCAGGTCACCGATGCACTCTACAGGAGAAGGGTCTAGTACATCTCCTTCCCCATGACAAGGGAAAAACAGGTGGAGCAGCAGGCCGGATTTGTCTGAATTGCAGGCTTTCCAAGAGTGCAGGGTGCCAATGACTGCACACACGTTGGGCTGAGGGCGCCACAACATCAGCCCGAGATCTTTATGAACCGCAAGGGGTTCCACTCGCTGAATGTGCAGCTGATATGTGACCACCAGCGTCAGATCGTGGCAGCTGATGCTAGGTACCCAGGCAGTTGCCATGATTCCTTCATTCTGCGCCAGACCAGTGTGCCCGCCCAAATCAGGATTGTGGTTGGCTGCTTGGGGACAAGGGATATCCCGTCCACTTGGCTGCTCACTCCACTGCGGAACCCCAGGACAGTGCCAGAGCATGTATACAACGACGCTCATTCAGGCACCAGGTGCATCTTCGAGCACTGCTTTGGCATCCTTAAGCAGAGGTTCTGTTGTCTGGACCGGTCTGGTGGCGCCTTGCATTACTCTACTGAACGGGTCTCCATATTCGTGGTGATCTGCTGCATGCTGCACAACCTGGCCATCATGAGGGCACAGCCGTTGAAGGTTGAGCTAGCAGTACCACCTGATGATGATGATGATGAGGAGGAGGAGGAGGTGCAGGAGGAGGAGAATGAGGATCCCCATCGCCACTGAGCTAGGAGGCATTGGCCCCATTGCAACTCTGCAAGGAAGGTGCAGCTGCATCTCATAGCTGCTCGCTTCAGATAATCCCATTCACACATGACCCTTCAGCACCCACTTTCAATGGCCATCGCAATGAGTGTCTTCACGCACAAATGTCCATTCCCAAATGAAACAACTGGCCAGATGTATGTGCCGAAACTAAAGATTTATCAAAATATTCAATTCAGTGCAAAAACACAACATTAAAAAAAAGACTACCATCAACTAGCACCAATAATCATGTCTTACCCCTGTGCATGTCCTTATAACACCTCTTCCACATCCCTACCCTACCACTACGCCTAAGTGTTTCCCCTGTGGCTGCATCATGGGTCTGGGAAGGCTGCCGTGGTTGTTGTGTGGGAGCTCCTTGTCGGACGCCCTCTAACACCTTTGGGCCTGGAAGGGCCGGGTGCAGACGGGCCAGCACCGTCCTGGCATGGTGCAGTCTGGCTTGGCTCAGATGGAACCATGCATGGAGGCACTGGCGGAGTGGCAGGTCTGGAGCCAGGAATGTTGTGATCCTGAGAGAGCACATCACCAGGGTCCTGGTTCGAGGAGTCTGCATCACTCCCCAGGTGCGGCACCACCACCACCAAGCTGACGGAGATCAGGTTGGTGCTGTGGTGAGACACCGGAAGGTCCCCTGCGGCCTGTGTTGGACCCAGCCTTGAACGCAGCACAGAGGTGTCGGGAAGCATCGCGCTGAGACTGCATGAGAGCAGCCAGAGTCTCAAATCCACCAGCAATGGCAGCAGTTTGAGGCTCCATGGCAGCATTAAGATGCTCCATGGCCTGTAGCCCAGAGTGCATAAGAGCATTCTGAGTTTCCAAGGCAGCGGCCATCCTCTCCAATCCAGCTCCGATGCGATCGTTCGCTCGCGTCTGTGCCGAAATAACAGCTGCCACATCACCTGCAGGTTGCGGCATCACAGCTGGATCCACATGGACATTCTGGGAGTCCACCATCGCCTGCACACTGGCAATGATGGGCTCCACAGTGTGCGCAGAGCTGTTGACTATGCAGGAGGCGGACTCCTCCAGACTCCTGACCACTTCTGACAGCTTCTCTGGCACCTTTGTCAGTGTCCCCAACATCTGGGAATGCATGGGCTCCACTCTTCTCTCGTAAGCCACAACGTCAATGGCATCATCTGAGTCCTCATCGGCAGAATTACAGTGTGGACTCGTCCCCCGGGGAGATGGTACCTGTGGTTATCTAGCTCTGTCACCATGCTGCAGCCCGCTAGTCCCCGGTGCAATACCTAGTGCCGCCCCACCTACCACGTCAACTACTTCAGACCGCGCACTCCCACCAGTATCTGAGCTGGTGCATATGGGTGGAAGCAGTGACGCGTTTGTGCCATCTGTGTCCTCTTCCTCCTCCTCCTCCTCTTCCTCATGAGTTGTATCGATGAGCCGGGGAGTGCTGTCAATGGTCTCTTCAGTGCTTGAGGCCTCAATTTCATCATTACTGCTTGTGGAAATTGGAGGGCTTATGTCCACAGGCCTGTGCTGCAGGCCTCCAGCTTGTCTCACAGGTGGTGCATCCCTTTCTCCTGTGCTGCCACTCAGTGTGTCATCTGCAAGCATAAATGGGAGAAGGGCTGCCGTGAGGGAGAGGTGGGGATTGACGCATGGAGCCTGCAACTAGCATACTTTTGGACAGAAAAGCACATTAAGCACTGGTGCATTGAAGTAGCAAGCACATTCAATGATGGCCTCACTTACCTATACTGCCCACATCGGCATCGCGAGTTCCGCTGCCCAACGGCATGCATGTCATCTGCAAGCATAAATGGGAGAAGGGCTGCCATGAGGGGGTGGTGGGGGATGAAGGAATGGAGGATGCAACTAGCAGACTTCCATGAAAGAAAGAAACAGTAGGCGCTGTAAAATGCTAAATTTCTGGCATTAAATTGAAAGCAAGACTGATTCTTTTAAAACAATTTGTTAAACACCCACACATACACATCTATCAGCAGTCGTCAGCTATCCTCCGGATCGACTTAGTTACGACAGATACAATGTTACAATAATGATTTATAAAAAGGTATACGTCACTTCCCTCTGGCAAAGCACATGGCCTGCTTCTTGGTCTGTAGAGGAAGATCCTGCTTTTGCCATGTGCTTAAGAAAAGAGAAGAAGAGAGAGCCAGCAATCTGTGCTTGGGTCTTTATAGTCCTTAAGTACATTGTTCCTCAGAAAGCCCCAGGATTGGCTCTTGATTCCAGGGCTGTTTCTCATTGGCTTCTCCTCATACATGTGTCTGTCTGGAGGACTGGTGCCATTCCTTGATTAGGTTAATGGCTTTTCAATTAACACCTTTTCTAGTTTGGTGAGTTTCAAAGCCATGGAGACATGAACTTGGGGAAGTCATCCATTTTGTTTCAACACTGCAGCCTTTCCGTATAATCTACACTTTTAACATTTATATAAATACAGAATCAATTTTGTCATTACTAAACACTTTTATTCTTACAAACTCCCCGCCTTGAGGGGGAAATATCCTTATTGACTCATATGGTTTATTTCCTCAGGGCTCACATATCATGAACAAGAGAGGGTTCTGATAGCTCTACTGCTTACGTTTCGGTGAGGTGGATGACCGCTGTATAATTAGTTTTAAGCTTAGAGAGAAAAGTGCATGGCCTGACTCGTCCCCACCTCGTAAGGTGTATGCCACACGTAGGGGATTTACTATAATAAAATAACATCCCCAGCGGAGACTCTCCCCTTCCCATATCTTCAGTGCACCGTCACTTCTTAAAGCACATTGATGATTGATGATGTTCGTGAGTCATGCTGCAGCTCCCGCTTCTCCACCTTCCCTTGGCTTCGGTCGTGGCCAGTATCGTCCTGACAATCGTGAAGATCCGTAACATGGTCCGTGGGAAACAAGAGCAGTGCAGTATTTACTCTTTGGCAGCTTTTAACTGATTAATGTGAAACCACTTCTTGTACTTAATGCCCTTTTTCCCCGGTAACTGAATCAAATAAACCGCGGGGTTCAATCGGTCTATAATCTTATGCGGTCCCCACCACCTGGGCTCAAAGGCAGCTTCTGTTTCCCATAATTTGGAATCATTACTGAGTCTCCCACCTTATATTCAAATGGATGTACTTTCTTGTCAAAGTAACTTTTAATTTGTCTTTTTGACTTCCCCAAATTGGTAGCCACAATTCGATTGATCTGATCGGTGTGATCTATCACTTGTTCCAGCCACTTGGAACTAAATGTTTTCATTGTCAGGGGACTCATCCCTGTTAGTGTTAGCTGGCCTGGTGTTCTCATGAGCCTCCCTGTCATGGCCTGATATGGGGAGACCCCTGTTGTTCTATGAGGTGTGAACCTCATTGCCATTAAGCACATTGGCAGCAGGTTAGCCCATTGAGTGGGGTGGTCCACGCACAATTTTTTTTAACATTAACGAGGGTCCTGTTCCCTCTTTTGACCCCTCCGGACGACTGGGGGTAGTGAGCAATATGTAATTTGTGTTTTATCCCCAACATTTCCTGCAGGTGGGTAAAAATTTTACCGATAAAGTGTGAACCTTGATCGCTGTCCACTTGTACTGGTACTCCCCACCTACAAAACACATGATTCAATAGTGTTTTGACTGCTGTGATTGCGGTGTTGGAGCAGCAGGGGAATGCTTCGATCCATTTAGTGAATTGATCCATCACCACTAGGGCATGCTGAAAATTGCCTTGCGCCTGCAGAAGTGGCCCAATGAAGTCTATCTGGAGGTGAGTCCATGACCCTTGAGGTGAGGGTGCGCTTTGAAGCAAGGCTTGGTTAGTGCATGCGGGAGGATTGTGTTGCAGCATGGTGGGTATCGTGCCACATATTGGTTGATTGTTTCCCTCATGGAAGGCCATCAAGCTGTGGATGCAACCTTATAGAAGGTTACCAGGGCCGAATAGTGCCCTGCTGTAGGGTGGGAGTGAAAGAGGGAGAGCAGTTCCTGACCCACCTCAGGTGGAACATAAACCATCCGGCAGGCGTTTGGCTTTCTTTTGAACATCAGCAACTGCTCATCTGAGTCAGAGGCAGTTGCTAGTATGGTATTGTGAGCCCAGGCTGTTGGTTGAGGAAGGGGTCTGCCTTCCTCGTGCCAGACACTTACAACAGCACATGACCAGTATTGCTACTGCAAGGATTTTAAATCTAGGTGATCTGTTGGTGAGGCCTTGCTAAAAGCATTGCAGGGCTCAACAACTATATCCTCTATCTCCCCATCGATCGCAGCATCCTTGGCTGCTCTGTCTGCTCTGGAATTTCCCTCACTATGTGGAGCCCCTTTTCTATGGGCTGCTACCTTTCCTATGAAGCAGGGCTGGGATGGCTGTTTAAGGTATGACCAGAACAGGTGTAACCAGGGCCCATGGACCAGGGCTTTACCGTATTTCGTACAGTAGTCATTTTTGTGGTATAGGGGCAAGGAGAGCATGGTGTTTATAGCATAGGCACTATCTGACCAAATATTCGCAGGTCTATCTGAGGTTTCCTTCGCAGCAGTTGGAAGTGCGGCGATTTCTGCATATTGTAAAGACTGTTGCATCTTCGCTGGATAGTTCTTTCTGGCAATACCACAGCATATCCGGTGTGAGGAGTTCCCTCAATGTGATATGAGGACCCATCGATATAGACATCTGGGACACCCTGTATGGGCTCTTTCTGCACAGGATGGGTCTTAAAGTTAATCAGGGGTAACAGACATTCATGCGGGCCTCCCTCATAGATCAGAAATTGTGGCAGCAATGTGGTGGGTTTGTGTCATGTGTGTACATGCTGTTTGTAGCCAACAGATGGCATCATTGTTGGAGGCCACTGAGCATGATGCACATGGTGCTGCTCTGGTATAAAAGGCCAGCCATTTTGTGAGTCAGGCACGTTGGGCCATAATAAAGCAGAGCCAAGGATGTACCTAGTTCAGTTAAACAGCGGGGAATGATCAGCCATGATCTTATTGAATGGTGGTGCAGGCTCAAATGGCCGAATGGCCTACTCCTGCACCTATTTTCTATGTTTCTATGTTTCTACTCAGCTTGTACCTTTATTGCATACATAACAGTTTGGAAATTGTATCCATTATATATGCATTCTTGTTTGTTGTGTGATGTCTGTTGTAATACTGAATGTACTCTTACACTGTACACACCTTACCTGTACACCAGAGGGTGCTGCTGCTGGAGACCTAAGGGTTACCTGCTTAGTGTCCTCATTCGAGGAGCTGCAAATAATGGACTACAGTCTACACAGTTTAAGTACCATCCCCTACCTCATGGAGTCATTGCTAAAGGTACCTTCATACACTATAACTGGCTCCCAGGGCCAACGACCTGGATGGGACACACCGGCTACATGACCGAACAAGCGCAGGGCCATCCTGCTTAGCAGTTATGGTTCCTCCATCCATTGTCTCATCAGGGACTTGCTAGCCCCAGTGAAGACAACCACCAAGAGCTATGAGGAACTTGTAACACTCATACAGGAGCAACTACAACCAAAAGAAAGCATCCTCACAGCCAGGCACCGGTTCTACACTTACCAAGCTACCCGAAGGCCAAGAAATTGCTAAGTATGCTGCACACTTAAGGAGTCTGGCTGCATCTTGTGACTTTGGCGACCACCTAAATGAAGCACTAAGGGACATATTTGTCATTGGAATCAGCCATGAAGGCCTCCTGCACAAATTGCTTTCTGCAGACATCACCGTCACCCTGCAGAAAGCAATTCAAGTGAGCCAGGCCTACATGATATCGGTCGACGACTCCAGGTGAATACTGACCGAGGACTCTAAACCGGCGAACGCAGTGCACCGCATGGACACTTCTAAAGGCAGAAATGCTGCCCCGAGTCCTGTAACCCTGAGTCCGCCAACGGGGCAAACCAGATGGCCCTGTGCTGGCGCTGTGGAGCAAACCACAGAACCCACCAGTGCCGCTACAAAGACTATGCATGCAAAGGCTGCAATGAGAAAGGGCATCTTTAAAGAATGTGGAGAAAAAGCTGTACTCACCGCGTCTCTGATGAGTTGGCTGATCACCGGGCTCTGACACAGATGAAGGTGAAGCTGCTCAAACCCTGGAAGAAGAGTATGGAATTTATACCTGCTCCATCAAAAGTTCTCCATGGACGATGGAAGTAGACATCGACGGGGTCCCAGTTTCTATGGAGATCAACACAGGGGCGAGCCAGTCTGTGATGAGCCAAACGACCTTTGAAAAAATTTGGATAAATCCCGAAAATCGACCAAAACTGCATCCTGTCCAAACGAAGCTGCTCACCTACACCAAAGGTAAAATCCTGGTCATTGGCAGCATGGACATCCAGGTCTCCCAGGGCGGTGTGTTGAACAAACTCCCCCTGTGGATCGTAGCCAGCGACGGTCACATGCTTCTGGGAAGGATTTTAATAAACCTGGTCCAAGTTGGTCGAAGTGGCGATGGCCTCCGCGCTCCAGAAATCGACAGCAAACATGGATCCATCGCTGCATCCAGAGATCCCACCGTCCAGCTCGACTGCGCAGCGACGACTCCACAACATCACGGTGAAATCTCCAGAATCGAAAATCCAAACTCCACTTTCCGGGCCGGGCAGGACTCCAAGAAGTGAACATCGTCAAAAGAAGTGGATTCCTGACGCCCACGGCCGAACCTGAGGAAGAAAAGACCACCATAGCCTACCTCTAGAAGAGACAGAAGATGGCGGCCACACCACGAGGAGAAGAACTTGCAATCAAAATGGCCGTGGCCAGACCACGAGGGGCAGCGTTGGAGGAGCGACACGTGGCACCGAGCGGCCAATCAGATTGGAAGGCTCCCAAAGAAATTTAAAGGACAGTTTCAAGTAAATGGGGACAAAGACCTTAAAGCTAAAGATGCAATAAAAGGGTGCAAGTATGATAATGTAATCATGAATTGTGATGCTGGTGTAATTAATGTGACTAGTGAGATGAATGCTTGTGTAAGTAAGGTTAAGAACAAGCTTGTTATGTTTGATGATTATGACAGAGAGTTTGAAATGCCTAATGTAACCATGTCTGATGAGAACATGACACTCAAAAGTGATGCCAATGCTGTAATTTATAATGTAGGCTCGATCAGAGTCAAGGTGTCATGTATCCAGGTAGGATACGGCTAAAGAACATTGCGTTCTACAGGGACCATGCAAATGCTAGAGGAATCCACCTGTGGGAGACCCCCAGGTCCAGCTGGCTACCAGACCATGTAGCCTGGACCTTTGGAACAAATGTGATGCTCCTGGAAGGATACACACACACACCCAGTGGGAGCAGACCCACTACAGGGACTGTGGTCAATGGGCAGCATAGCCACCACCACTGGCAACCTGCACCAGACCAGCCGTACAGCCCCTGGCCACCAGGGCCAACAACAGGCACGAGAGGCCAATACCCTCCAGCTTCCCTGGCAAACCCTGGGATGACCTGACCCTCATCCCAAATGGAGGACAAGGAGCCCACCCAGTCCTGTGGCCCTGCCCACCACCACACAATTACCCACATCACAGTGTATGCACCCTACCCACTGCTGCGTTGGCTACCTCCTGAGGGATCCCACAACAGTGACACCCACATGGTCTGTGTGTGAGGGGGGAGGGAAACATATGAAGCCAACCTCAAGTACAGGGATCACACCTTGCACCCACACAACCCTCACTACAACCTCCCATAGCCCACCACTGATCACTTCCCCAGGTCATGACAATAAGGATATTAAAAATGCTTAGGGGGGAGTGTTATATATGCATGCTTGTTTGTTGTGTGATGTCTGTAATACTGAATGTACCCTTACACTGTACACACCTTACCTGTATACCAGAGGGTGCTGCTGCTGGAGACCTAAGGGTTACCTGCACACTGCAGGTAACCCAGTATAAAAGGAAGCTCACAGCTTGGTGGCCTCACTCGAGGAGCTACAGTGTACACAGTTTAAATACCATACCCTGCCTCGTGGAGTCATTGCTAAAGGTGCCTACTTACACTACAGTATCAATGTCTCTTTCCATAAATTCCAATGTCCATTTGCTGAGGTGCTGCAAGGAAACTAGCGAATCTCCAGGTTTCATCAGTAGTTTCAGAGGTGTGTGTCCGCTGTCCAGAATTGTAGCCTGTAACCCAGTAAGTCCACAGCACCACGGGTAGCTCAGCTGCACAGGGGGGGAGGAAAAAGAATGGAAGAGCTATAGTGGTAGGGGATTCGCTAGTCGGGAGCAGACAGACGTTTCTGCAGCCGCAGACGTGACTCCAGGATGGTATGTTGCCTCACTGGTGCCAGGGTCAAGGATGTCACTGAGCGGCTGCAGGGCATTCTGGGGGGAGAGGGTGAACAGCCAGAGATCATAGTCCACCTCGGTACCAATGATATAGGTAGGAAGAGGGATGAGGTACTGCAGGCAGAGTTTAGGGAGCAAGGAGAGAGATTAAAAAGCAGGATCTCAAAGGTAGTAATCTATGGATTACTCCCAGTGCCATGAGCGAGTGAGTACAGAAATAGGAGGATAGAGCAGGTGAATACGTGGCTGGAGAGATGGTGCAGGCGGGAGGACTTTAGTTTCCTGAGGCATTGGGACCGTTCTGGGGGAGCTGGGATCTGTACAAGGTTGTACCTCAACAGAGCCTGGACCAATATCCTCATGGGCGTGGAGGATGGGGGGGGGGTTGCTAGTGCTGTTGGGGAGGGTTTAAACTAGCTTAGCAGGGCAATGGGAACCTGAAAATAGATTCAGTAGGGAGGGGAATAAAGCTGGAAATCGAAAGCAAAAATAACGAAAGCGAGTTTGAAGGAGAGAGGAAACAAGTAGGAAAAAAGGGTAAAAAAACAAACTTAAAGGCACTTTGTCTAAATGCACGTAGCATTTGTAACAAAATAGATGAGTTGACGACACAAATTGAGACAAATGGGTATGATCTGATAGCCATTACAGAGACATGGTTGCAAGGTGACCAGGACTGGGAATTAAATATTCAGTGGTACTTGACAATCCGGAAGGACAGCCAGAAAGGAAAAGGAGGTGGGATAGCTCTATTGATAAAGGATGAAATCACTGCAATAGTAAGAAACGATATTGGCTCAAAAGATAAGGGTGTTGAAATATTTTGGTTGGAGATAAGGAACAATAAGGGGAAAAAGTCACTGGTGGGCGTAGTCTATAGGCCCCTAACAGTAGCAACTCTGTTGGTTGGAGCATAAACCAGGAAATTGTGGGGGCTTGTAAAAAGGGAACAGCAATAATCAAGGGTGATTTTAACCTCCATATTGATTGGACAAATCAAATTGGTGAGGGTAGCCTTGAGTTGGAGTTCATAGAGTGCATAAGGGACGGGTTCCTTGAGCAGTATGTAACTGAACCAACCAGGGGGCAGGCTATCTTGGATCTGGTCCTGTGTAATGAGACAGGATTAATAAACAATTTTCGAGTAAAGGATCCCCTCGGAATGAGTGATCATAGCATGATTGAATTTCAAATTCAGATGGAGGGCGAGAAAGTTGGATCTCTAACCAGCATACCAAGCTTAAAGAAAAGAGACTATGAAGGTATGAGGGCAGAGTTGGGTGAAGTGGACTGGGAAAATAGATTAAAGTGTAGGACGGTTGATGAACAGTGGTGTACATTTAAGGAGATGTTTCACAACTCTCAAGAAAAATATATTCCAGTGAAGAGGAAAGTGTGTAAGAGAAAAGATAGCCATCTGTGGCTAACTAAAGAAATAAAGGACGGTCCTTTAAAAACAAGGGCATACAAAGTGGCCAAAACTAGTGGGAGGACAGAAGACTGGGAAGCTTTTAAAAGCCAGCATAGAATGATTAAAAAAATGATTAAGAAAGGGAAGATAGACTATGAAAGTAAACTAGCACAAAATATAAAAACAGATAGCAAGAGTTTCTATAGGTATATAAAAAGAAAAAGAGTAGCTAAAGTAAATGTTGGTCCTTTGGAGGACGAGACCGGGGAATTACTAATGGGGAACATGGAGATGGCAGAAACTTTGAACAAATATTTTGTATCAGTCTTTACAGTAGAGGACATTAACAATATTCCAACAATGGATAGTCAAGAGGCTATAGGGGGTGAGGAACTTAACACAATCACAATCACTAAGGAGGTGGTACTCAATAAGATAATGGGACTAAAGGCAGATAAATCCCCTGGACCTGATGGCATGCATGCTGAGGTCTTAAGAGAAGTAACGGCAGGGATTGTGGATGCATTGGTTGTAATTTACCAAAATTCCCTGGATTCTGGGGAGTTCCTAGCAGATTGGAAAACTGCAAATGTAACGCCCCTATTTAAAAAAGGAGGCAGACAAAAAGTAGGAAACTATAGACCAATTAGTCTAACATCTGTGGTTGGGAAGATGTTGGAGTCCATTATTAAAGAAGCAGTAGCAGGACATTTGGAAAAGCAAAATGTGGTCAGGCAGAGTCAGCATGGATTTATGAAGGGGAAGTTATGTTTGACAAATTTTCTGGAGTTCTTTGAGGATGTAATGGACAGGGTAGATAAAGGGCTACCAGTGGATATGGTGTATTTGACTTCCAGAAGGCATTTGACAAGGTGCTACTTAAAGGTTACTGCACAAGATAAAAGTTCACGAGGTCGGAGGTAATATATTAGCATGGATAGAGGATTGGCTAACTAACAGAGAACAGAAAGTCGGGATAAATGGTTCATTCTCTGGTTGGCAACCAGTAACTAGTGGGGTGCAGCAGGGATCAGTGCTGGGTCCCCAACTATTTACAATCTATATTAATGACTTGGAAGAAGGGACTGAGTGTAATGTAGCCAAGTTTGCTGATGATACAAAGATGGGAGGAAAAGCAATATGTGAGGACACAAAAAAATCTGCAAAAGGACATAGACAGGCTAAGTGAGTGGCAGGTGGAGTATAATGTTGGAAAGTATGAGGCCATGCACTTTGGCAGAAAAAAATCAAAGAGCAAGTTATTATTGAAATGGAGAAAGATTGCAAAGTGCTGCAGTACAGCGGGACCTGGGGGTACTTGTGCATGAAACACAAAAGGATAGTATGCTGGTACAGCAAGTGATCAGGAAGGCCAATGGTATCTTGGTCTTTATTGCAAAGGGGATTGAATATAAAAGCAGGAAAGTCTTGCTCCAGATATAAAAGATATTGGTGAGGCCACACCTGGAATACTGTGTGCAGTTTTGGTTTCCATATTTACGAAAGGATATACTTGCTTTGGAGGCAGTTCAGAGAAGGTTCACTAGGTTGATTCCAGGGATGGGGGCGGGGGGGTTGACATAAGGAAAGATTGAGTAAGTTGGGCCTCTACTCATTGGAATTCGGAAGAATGAGAGGTGAACTTATCGAAACGTGTAACATAGACATAGAAAATAGGTGCAGGAGTAGGCCATTCAGCCCTTCTAGCCTGCACCGCCATTCAATGAGTTCATGGCTGAACATTCAACTTCAGTACCCCATTCCTGCTTTCTCGCCATACCCCTTGATTCCCCTAGTAGCAAGGACCTCATCTAACTCCTTTTTGAATATATTTAGTGAATTGGCCTCAACAACTTTCTGTGGTAGAGAATTCCACAGGTTCACCACTCTCTGGGTGAAGAAGTTCCTCCGCATCTCGGTCCTCAATGGCTTACCCCTTATCCTTAGACTGTGACCTCTGGTTCTGGACTTCCCCAACATTGGGAACATTCTTCCTGCATCTAACCTATCTAACCCCGTCAGAATTTTAAATGTTTCTATGAGGTCCCCTCTCATTCTTCTGAACTCCAGTGAATACAAGCCCAGTTGATCCAGTCTTTCTTGATAGGTCAGTCCCGCCATCCCGGGAATCAGTCTGGTGAACCTTCGCTGCACTCCCTCAATAGCAAGAATGTCCTTCCTCAGGTTAGGAGACCAAAACTGTACACAATACTCCAGGTGTGGCCTCACCAATGCCCTGTACAACTGTAGCAACACCTCCCTGCCCCTGTACTCAAATCCCCTTGCTATGAAGGCCAACATGCCATTTGCTTTCTTAACCGCCTGCTGCACCTGCATGCCAACCTTCAATGACTGATGTACCACGACACCCAGGTCTCTTTGCACCTCCCCTTTTCCTAATCTGTCACCATTCAGATAATAGTCTGTCTCTCTGTTTTTACCACCAAAGTGGATAACCTCACATTTATCCACATTATACTTCATCTGCCATGCATTTGCCCACTCACCTAACCTATCCAAGTCGCTCTGCAGCCTCACAGCATCCTCCTCGCAGCTCACACTGCCACTCAACTTAGTGTCATCCGCAAATTTGGAGATACTACATTTAATCCCCTCATCTAAATCATTAATGTACAGTGTAAACAGCTGGGGCCCCAGCACAGAACCTTGCGGTACCCCACTAGTCACTGCCTGCCATTCTGAAAAGTACCCATTTACTCCTACTCTTTGCTTCCTGTCTGACAACCAGTTCTCAATCCATGTCAGCACACTACCCCCAATCCCATGTGCTCTAACTTTGCACATCAATCTCTTGTGTGGGACCTTGTCAAACGCCTTCTGAAAGTCCAAATATACCACATCAACTGGTTCTCCCTTGTCCACTCTACTGGAAACATCCTCAAAAAATTCCAGAAGATTTGTCAAGCATGATTTCCCTTTCACAAATCCATGCTGACTTGGACCTATTATGTCACCTCTTTCCAAATGCACTGCTATGACATCCTTAATAATTGATTCCATCATTTTACCCACTACCGATGTCAGGCTGACCGGTCTATAATTCCCTGTTTTCTCTCTCCCTCTTTTTTTAAAAAGTGGGGTTACATTGGCTACCCTCCACTCTATAGGAACTGATCCAGAGTCAATGGAATGTTGGAAAATGACTGTCAATGCATCCACTATTTCCAAGGCCACCTCCTTAAGTACTCTGGGATGCAGTCCATCAGGCCCTGGGGATTTATCGGCCTTCAATCCCATCAATTTCCCCAACACAATTTCCCGGCTAATAAGGATTTCCCTCAGTTCCTCCTCCTTACTAGACCCCCGACCCCTTTTATAACCGGAAGGTTGTTTGTGTCCTCCTTCGTGAATACCGAACCAAAGTACTTGTTCAATTGGTCCGCCATTTCTTTGTTCCCCGTTATGACTTCCCCTGATTCTGACTGCAGGGGACCTACGTTTGTCTTTACTAACCTTTTTCTCTTTACATATCGATAGAAAGTTTTGCAATCCGTCTTAATGTTCCCTGCAAGCTTCTTCTCATACTCCATTTTCCCTGCCCTAATCAAACCCTTTGTCTTCCTCTGCTGAGTTCTAAATTTCTCCCAGTCCCCAGGTTCGCTGCTATTTCTGGCCAATTTGTATGCCACTTCCTTGGCTTTAATACTATCCCTGATTTCACTTGATAGCCACGGTTGAGCCACCTTCACTTTTTTATTTTTATGCCAGACAGGAATGTACAATTGTTGTAGTTCATCCATGCGGTTTCTAAATGTCTGCCATTGCCCATCCACAGTCAACCCCTTAAGTATCATTCGCCAATCCATCCCAGCCAATTCACGCCTCATACCTTCAAAGTTAGCCTTCTTGAAGTTCTGGACCATGGTCTCTGAATTAACTGTTTCATTCTCCATCCTAATGCAGAATTCCACCATATTATGGTCACTCTTCTCCAAGGGGCCTTGCACAACGAGATTGCTAATTAATCCTCTCTCATTATATAACACCCAGTCTAAGATGGCCTCCCCCCTAGTTGGTTGCTCGACATATTGGTCTAAATAACCATCCCTTATGCACTCCAGGAAATCCTCCTCCACCGTATTGTTTCCAGTTTGGTTAGCCCAATCTATGTGCATATTAAAGTCACCCATTATAACTGCTGCACCTTTATTGCATGCACCCCTAATTTCCTGTTTGATGCCCTCCCCAACATCACTACTACTGTTTGGAGGTCTGTACACAACTCCCACTAACGATTTTTGCCCTTTGGTGTTCTGCAGCTCTACCCATATAGATTCCACATCATCCAAGCTAATGGATTATAAGGGGGCTTGACAAGGTGGATGTGGAGAAGATGTTTCCACTGATGGGGGAGACTAGAACTGGAGGGCACGATCTTAGAATAAAACAGAGATAAGGAGAAATTTCTTCTCTCAGAGGGTTGTAACTCTGTGGAATTTGTTGCCTCAGAGAGCTATGGAAGCTTGGACATTGAATAAATTTATGACAGAAATAGACAGTTTCTTAACGATAAGGGGGTAGGGGGTTATGGGGAGCGGGCGGGGAAGTGGAGCTGAGTCCATGATCAGATCAGCCATGATCTTATTGAATGGCGGAACAGGCTCGAGGGGCCTTATGGCCTACACCTGTTCCTATTTCTTTTGTTCTTATGTTCATAAAGGTAAAGTGATGTACTGACCAGAAGGTGGCCAGTAGGTGGCGCTCGCATGCGGTATACATCTTTTCTGCCCCCTACAGGATTCGAGACGCATATGCAATGGGCTGTAGTCGATCAGCTCGAGTTTGGCACAGAACTGCAGTGAGGCTTTGTTCTGTGGCCCCAACCTCCAAATGGAAGGGCTGCATGGGATCAGGAGGGATCAGCCATGCAGTTTTTAACTTAGCCACGGACTGAGTGTGAGCATCAGTTCATGCCGGGCGTACGTCATCACCCTGCTGTTTTATTAAATCATACAGGGGCTTTGCACACTCTGCAAAGCCTGGGATAAAGTTCCTTTGGTACCCCACCAAACCCAAGAATGATCATAGGGCTGTTTTGGAAGTGGGTAATGGCAGTCGCTGTATTATCTCCACCTTGTGAGAGTCGGGGGATGATCCCTCTGGAGAAATGGACACTCCGAGAAAGGTGACCCGTTCTTTTACTAATTGAGCCTTACGGGGATTCACCTTTAGTCCCGTTTGAGATAACAATGTCAAAAGTTCGTGCAAAAGGGACAGATGCTCCTCCATGCTGTTGGTTGCCAGCAGTCGGTCATCTACGTACTGCAGCAAGCAGGCAGAGCGGGAAAAGTTTTTTAAAGTTGCAGCCATTCTTTTGTGGAATATCGTGGGAGCATTGTGGAACCCCTGAGGCAGGCATGTCCAGTTGTAGCTCTGGTCCTCAAATGTGAACGCAAATTTGTACTGGTCTTCCCTCTTAACAGGAATACTCCAGAATCCATTTGCGATGTCAAGGGTCGAGAAGTACTTGGAACCAGCAGAAATTTGTGATAATATGGTGGGAGTTTCTCTTACAACTGGTGAGCAGGCTGGTGATACAGAATTTAACTTTCTGTAATCAATAGTCAGTCGCCAGCTGCTAACAGGCTTTTTAACCGGCCATGCGGGTGAATTGGTCTTGAAAGTGTCTGTCCTAACAACACCCTGCTCGACTAGGGATTTTATGGTGTCTCGGATGTAAGGGTGACTCTCCCTTGGGATGGGGTAGTGTTTAGTGAATGAGTGGGGGGCTCCCTCAATAGATTCCTCGCCTGCCATTTTTCCACAGTCATGCTTGCATGTGGCGAACACCACTAGGTGTTCCTGAATTAGTTTTGCCACAGCTTCATTTTTTCTCCCTGGAGGGTCATACTCAGATGGCTGTTTAATAGCAAAAACCGAGTGAGCATCTGAAATTTCTATCACTCCTGCCTTATCTCTCAATCCCATCCAAACACAGTCCTGATTATAATCTATTACCTTGCCATACTGATCCAACACATCAGTCCGTACAATTCCCCTTCCGTCGGGGGTGGTCATCAGCATCCCCGCAGGGACCCTTCAGGTGAGGCCTCCCAACTGAAGTTCAGTGGCCTTCCCTGTATCACCGTTAAACTCTTTAAGGGTCATACGACCCTTGTCCGCCGCTGCATGGCGTTCAGGGTATGGGGTGTGGATGATGGTAACGGCTGAGCCAGTATCGATAAGCATAATCTGCTGCCTGCCCCCTTTTAAGACAACAAGGACTACTGGTCTCCCGCTACCATCACGTAGGAACCCCACTTCCGACCAATCTTTGGGGGCCGAACCCTATCAAAGGGTTGATCCTTGAATGGGTCTGTCTAATGAGTGTGCATCGACGCCAGTAATTAATTTTGCATCCTCCCCGTGACAATTTGAGTTTGTATGAGGTTTATCAACTGGTCCAATTGTTGATCTGTCCCAGAGGGTTTGGGTTCATCCCTCGGGAGCTATCTATGCGTTGCATCATGGTTCGGTGCTGGTCTGGGTCTGCTAGGTGGTCTACCTTCTTACAATTAAAGCACTGTCCCTTAAAGGGGTAGTTTCACGATCTCTCCATCGTTGACACTAGTTTATTTGCACTGGATGGTGACTTCACCTTTAACTGGTCTTTTACCATCTCCCAGGCTATTTGAGCGCTGGTCTCTATATCTGTCCACTGATTGGTGGGCCTCATGGCTATGCCCAGGGTAGTTTTAACTAAAGAGTGGAGTTGATTTAAATTGTTCCTGATTCTTTCCTACTGTAGCATTTGTGGGTGCCTGGTTCTGGGTATGTTGATAGATATCGTACAGGCGATTACTGAAGGCTATAGGGATCTCTTCTGGGCGCTGCTTGGTCTAATTAAGCAGAGCCACTAAGTTCAAGTTTTGGATTCCTAAAATGGTTTAGAATCTCGGTCATGAGTGCATCGGCCGCTGTGTCAGGCTGGAGGACTGCATCTGGAAGATTATCTTTTAGGGGAGTGGAACAGGCCAAGAGGAGGATTCGTGTTAAGTCTTTCTTTTCCAACTCGGGGTGAACCCTCCTGAGATTTGCCAACCTCCTATTAACTACCAGTGGGTCATCCCCATCATTAAGACATGGCCAGATCAGCCAAGATCTTGTTGAATGGCGGAACAGGCTCGAGGGGCTAGATGACCTACTCCTGTTCCTAATTCTTATGTTCTTATGTTTAATGGGCCCCAACTCGCGGCTACACACCGTGGCATCAGCACTAGATATGGGCCGTAAGTCAGTATGGTTACTGATGATGTGACCATGCGTATTACGTCATAAAGAAGTGGTTACTATGGCTACGATTGGCTCTTGTGTCTCCAAGGTATCCCATCCTACACCACCACCCTGGGGATTATACTGACTGCCTTCCTCTTCCCAATCTGTTTCCCCCTTGTCCCCTTCTGCTATCTCTGTTATGGCTCCCTGTGTTACTGCAGATTCCAGGACCTGCTGCTCCCCTAAATTACTTTTTAGCCTCGCTATTTCTAGTTGGCACTGGGAGTGGTCTGCCTCCCTATGTGGCTTCTTAATTACTTCCCTTAATGCTCCTCTAGCATCTTCTATCTCTTGTTGGAGTCCCAAGTTTTCCAATTTATATTTTTTTAACTCTAATCTGTTTTCATTTGCTTCAACGACGGCTGCTATGGCATTTAAATTTGAGAGGCTTTGTTGTTGTAGCAACAAAGCTGCCTGTTCGGCCCCTCTTTCTAATTGCCTAATACTGTGGTTTAATTGACCAATTTCTTGTCTTAAATGCTGTATTTCTCCCTCTTTTAACTGCTTCACAAGTTGGAGGCCTTCTTCCTTTTGTTTTATACCTTGATCTCTTTGTCTTTTAGTTGAATCTCTTTTACTTGCAATTCTTTTAAATCCTGTATCTCTTTTGCCCTTTGTTCTTTCACACTTTGAATCTATTTTACTTGTAGTTCTTTTAAATCTTGTATCACTTTGGCCTCCTGCTTCATTAATTCTTCATCTCTCCGGGCACAATAAAATGCGTTGAATGCCAAGAGACCATTTGACCGTTTTGGCTGTAGCTCTCCTTGATCTACTTTCTCCTGGATAAATGCCATGAGCCCTCCAAAGGACGCATGTTGGCCCTTACAGAAGTATGGTGCCTGTGCCTGTAACTCTTCTATGTCCTTTATGGATACCTTTTTGGACAACTTCTCCTGATAAACTAGCTCAACATTTGTTTTTTATTGGCTTTCTGTTCATGACCGATCCCTTCATCCTGTGTCTTTTGAATTTAACTACTGGTGGGTCCCCACTTAAACAGTTCCAACTATCGAGAGGACTGCTCCTTAAGATGCAACTTCTCCCGATCCATTTAACCGTTTATAGTTTCTACTTTACAACACAAGTTAGAATCGCAGCTCCCGAAATTTCCAATTGTTCAAAGGGATAATCAGAATCTGTCTCGCCAGATCCCGGACGAGCCCCCAATTTTGTAAGATTTCTAAATCTCTGCCATTACATTGACAGCAAGACCGATTCTTTTAAAATAATTTGTAATAGTTTATTAAACACACACACATGCACATCT
Organism: Pristiophorus japonicus; assembly: GCF_044704955.1. Classification (NCBI taxonomy): domain Eukaryota; kingdom Metazoa; phylum Chordata; class Chondrichthyes; family Pristiophoridae; genus Pristiophorus; species Pristiophorus japonicus. Next base: position 93,477,101 of record NC_091978.1, on the reverse strand, counting down.
ATCAGCAGTCGTCGGCTATTCTACGGATCGACTTAGGTACAACAGATACAATGTTACAATACTGATTTATAAAAAGATATATGTCACTTCCCTCTGGCAAAGCACACGGCCTACTTCGTGGTCTGTAAAGGAAGATCCTGCTTTTGCCATGTGCTTAAGAAAAGAGAAGAAGAGAGAGCCAGCAATCTGTGCTTGGGTCTTTATAGTCCTTAAGTACATTGTTTCTCAGAAAGCCTCAGGATTGGCTCTTGATTCCAGGGCCGTTTCTGATTGACTTCTCCTCATACATGTGTCTGTCTGGAGGACTGGTACCATTCCTTGATTAGGTTAATGGCTTTCCAATTAACACCTTTTCTAGTTTGGTGCCATGGAAACATGAACTTGGGGAAGTCATCCATTTTGTTTCAACACTGCAGCCTTTCTGTATAATCTACACTTTTAACATTTATATATATACAGAATCAATTTTGTCATTACTAAACACGTTTATTCTTAAAGCGCTGGCGCACTGAAGGAGAGAGCATTAAAGGAGGGCCATCAATTATCCACATCAGCATCAGCACTACCCTCGCCCACAGCGAAAGCACCATGTCCACCCAAGAGCGCCTCAACCCTCTCCTCCAGAGGTGTGAGGACCTGCATGTCTGCGTTGCCACTGCTGGTCACCCTTTGCTCAGCTCTATTATGAGCCAGTTTGGCCTGCAAAAGACAGAACGGTTGGTGAGTATGATTGTGATGACACATCAGAAATGAGTGCCAAGTATTTGTCCCTGTCATGCAGTTGAAAGTGTGAGACGTAAGGGAGCCTCCATTGCGAGAAACACACATATATGTATAGAGATGTGAACAATGAAATGCTGCTTGAGTGACTAAACAGGGAGTATGGGAAATAAGAGCATGCTGAAGGAGAGTCTCGCAGACGCAAGGTCAGCAGTTGGTGGAAGAAGTACTCACTTTCATAAGGTGGATTATGTCCTGGAATCTCTTCCTGCACTGCACTGGAGCCCTCTGATAGATGAAGGTGCCTGACACCTCCTGTGCAATCTCTGTCCACTCATTATTAATCACCTGCCTGCTTGCTCTCCCCACATCTGGAAACATCAGTCTACATCTATCATCCACGCCTTGCATCAGGATGTCAAGCTCCAAATCCCTAAAGCGGTTCGCCCTCCTACCTGCTCTCACGCCAGCCATCCTTCAACCCAACTCCTTCCCTCCTCAGGATCTAGCTGCAAACCCTGCCCTTTAAAAAGGCCAGCGAGTAGCTGGCTGGTTAAAACACTTAGCTGCATGCGGAATTTCTCTATGGGAATTCTGCTCCAATTAAGACAGCCACACCACTGAAAACTGCACTTTGGAAATGCTCCTTAGCGCTGGAACCCATTTTCAACTTTTTGAGCTGAATATTTTTCGGCAGTAATGGCCCCAAAAAGTCGGGAGGAGCGCTAGCTTTCCAGCGGTGCTGAATTTCGGCCCTTTGGATTTATATAGCACTTTCATGACCAGTGGACATCTCAAAGCGCTTTACAGCCAATGAAGTACTTTTGTAGTGTAGTCACTGTTGTAATGTGGGAAACGTGGCAGCCAATTTGCACACAAGCAAGCTCCCACAAACAGCAATGTGATAATGACCAGATAATCGTTTTTTTTGTTATGTTGATTGAGGGATAAATATTTGCCAGGACACCAGTGATAACTCCCCTGCTCTTCTTCAAAATAGTGCTATGGGATCTTGGTTTAACGTTTCACCCGAAAGACGGCACCTCTAACAGTGCAGCGCACTCTCAGCACTGCACTGGAGTGTCAACTTAGATTTTTTGTGCTCAAGCCCCTGCAGTGGCACCTGATCCCACAACCTTCTGAGTCAGAGGTGATTGTGCTACCCACTGAGCCACAGCTGACACTGGTTGTTATGGTACCACAATAAATAAAAAGGAGAATTTTAACAAGCAATATCTTCAGGCAGATGGCATGTCAGCCTAATGTGATCAGTGTGAGGTTTGGATGATTTTAACTACTGGGCCTCATTAGCATTTGATTGGTGGGCTGACCACCTGCTCGTGTTGCCGATGGGCAGCCCATCCACTAATAAGGCAGGATTTCCTGTGGGTTTCTGGATGGCTATTTAATTAAAGGGAGTTGGCAGTCACATTGGGGAAATTTATCCATGGGAAGCATCTTATTATTGAAGGTGAGTTAGGAATTAAGCACCCAGGTTCCCCGACACATCCATTGAAGTCCTCAATGAGGAGGCGAGGGCACAGAGGGCACAGAAGGATGTCCTGTCTCCACCTGATGGAAAGAAACTGCCAAAAAATAACGCAGCAGGCCTGGAGAGAGGTGGCAGAGGTGGTGAACTCTCAGAGCATCACCACCAGGATCTGCAAGGAAATGCTACAATTCTCTGACCAGAGCAGCAAGGGTGAGTACAGCTCTTTGTATCTTTATTTTCCTGCATTCGACCTGGCAACAGCCCTTTCCCCACCCACATCACTTGAAACACTTGACTCTCCAGCACCACATCCTCTGTACCAATCACAAGGGTCACTGTAGCACTTCTCATTCTCATTCTAATCACGGACGTACCTCTTGCTTCCTGCCTTCACTCAGGCACTAACAGCATTTTGTTTTCACCTGGTAGCAAATGGCAAACAATGATTGCTTACTCACACAGTCCAGCCACATTCCTTACAATGGACACTTTGCCGTTCTGCTTGCGATTTGCCTCTTCTCCCTCTCAGCATATACACAATATGAAGAAACCCCACACATATGGACATCCCTTTTCAACAACCACTCAGTAACTCTGACCCTTTCTTTTTGCAAGACAAAATGGCTCATAATGCAAGGTAAGACCAGGGAAGGGCCAGCAATCATCAGGTCCTGTCAGAGATGTAGCCCTGGAGATAACTGGCCCAGAAATTACGGAGTGTGGACCCGGGAGGCCACACAAAAACCGACTTTCAGCGCACAATGCACATGTGCTGAAAACCGGCTTTTCCGATCTGTCAAGCTGGAGCTTGACAGATCCAACGCATCTCCACTAGGACATTGGCATGGGCAAGATTGCGGTATTTACCCATATCTTGCCCAGCAGATGTCCTGAAAACGCTTGCACCTGATAAAAGCAAACGCATAGTCTACTTTTACAGGCGTAAGAATTTTAAAATACACAAAAACTTAATAAAATAAAATTTAAAATACACATTTTGTTGTTAAAACCATCCCCCACTATGGTAAGTTTATTTTAAAACATAATTAAAAAAACTTTTTTAAAAATCGGAAAAATATTTTTTTTATAATACATAAATAACTTAAATTAAAATGAATAAAAATATGTGTTGTGTTTTTTCTATTTTTTATTTGTATTTTGGGTGTTTGGGGGGGGTGGTTTCTCAATCATAATAATGGTAACTCCAACTTCCGGAGTTCCCATTGTTATGAATGAGTATATACTTTACCTGGATTGGCTGCCCAGAGCCATGTGACTGCAGCTCCAGCTCTGCGGACGTCCTGATGTGACCGCGCTCCGACGCGCAGTCTGTGGAGGCCTCAGGACCGGGATCTCTCGTGGGCGCAGCAGGAACAGGTAGGTGCGCATCTTTTTTAACTTTTTTACCTGATCGCCCGCGGGAAGCAGCTGACTGTGATTTCTAGGAAAATAAGGCCATTCAGAACGAAGAACGTTGGAGATAGTGTGGCTGGAAGTGACACTGAGCAGAGTGCCTATTACATGCACCCTTCCATTGACCTCAAACAATCGCACACTCAAGCAGCTTGACAACTTAATCTTGCATAGGGAAGCCTGTTTTGTGCTACTGTCTAGCCTGTCAGTGCTATGTTAACTCTTGATTATTTTTTCTTTTCCCTTTCTCTAGGTCCTTCCCAGTACCTGGACCCGTGGAAGAGGATTTGGAGGAGGACAATCTTCCAGAAAGGAATACTGTCGCATGCTCCATCCTGCCATTAAATAGTAAGTTGTAAGGGTCAGCACTTATATAGAATTACACAGAATTTACAGCACAGAAACAGGCCATTCAGCCCAACAGGTCTATGCCAGTGTTTATGCTCCACAAGGACCTCCTTTGACCTTATTTCACCTCACCCTATCACCATATTCTTCTATCCCTTTCGCCCCCATCGAACTTCCTCTTAAATGTATCTATGCACTTGGTGAAGTCCTCAGCAGGTGAGCTGGAGCAGAGATTAGCCCAGGACAGCCCAGGAGTTGACTCACTGGAGAGGCAAACTCAGCTCAGCTGCTAAATTTAGGGGCTCAGCTTCAAAACAAAGCTCCTTTCGGCACACATGCAAGTGTATGATGTATTGAAAAGCCCATTAAGGAGTTGCCCACAGGAATTCACCCCATTGCTGTTCATCCAATGTTGGCTTAGAACATAAGAACATAAGAATTAGGAACGGTAGTAGGCCATTCGACCCCTCGAGCCTGCTCCGCCATTCAGTAAGATCATGGCTGATCTTCAACCTTGTAATGTATTTGCTTCATGAGTTTTTTGCTTAAGAATTCATAGCAACTCATTGCTATTATGAACTAGTTGGTTTATTAGCAAGGGTTTAACAATCACACTACATATTACCAGCTCATCCACCAGGCTCACAACCACCTAACTCTTCATGTATCCTCTGAACCCAACTGCCCGGGGTTTTATTGAGTCTTGTGAACATCACATGACTGGCTAAGCCACTGCCAACTCAACAGCTCTACAACTATTTTGTTGTAAACAATAAACAAGTGCCCCCTGATTAAAGGGGAGGGCACACACCAAAAACTTTTCAAGTGCCCCCTTGTTTTTTTTTTGAGGGCACTAAAACACAAATTATACAAGTGCCCTCAAAAAATGGGGGGGAGGCGGGGGGACACTAAAACCGACAAACTTAAACAAATTAAACTTTAGACATGGTTCAAATTCAAATTTGGTTGCCAGGGGTGATGATGCACTCCAGTCCCTCCAGCGCCCACCTCTCGCGGAAGGCCGCAAGCGTACCGGTGGACACCGCGTGCTCCATCTCCAGGGACACCCTGGCTCGGATGTAACCATGGAAGAGAGGCAGGCATTTGGGCTGAACAACCCCCTCAACCGCCTGCTGCCTGGACTGGATGATGGCCCCCTTGGCCATGCCCAGGAACAGTCCTACGAGGAGGCCTTCCGACCTGCCCGCTCCCCTCCACACAGGGTGCCCAAAGATCAGAAATGTGGGACTGAAGTGCAACCAGAATTTGAGGAGCAGTCACTTCAAATATTGGAACAGGGGCTGTAATCTTGTACATTCAATAAAAATATGGAACACGGACTCTTCCCGTGAACTGACTTAAAAACTTATTGCACGGGACTGCTCCGTGAAACACCCTCCTGACCAAATTCCTCAGCAGCCCTACAACTCTTTTAGTTGAAGACAAATAAATCAATTAAATCAAGTGCCCCCCCCTTAAGGGTGGGGGGGAGGTAGTGGTGGGGGAACGACAGAAGTGAGGTGAGAGTGACTGCCCTTGACATCAAGGCAACATTTGACCAAGTGTGGCCCAAGTAAGATTGAAGTCAATGGGAATCAGGGGAAAACTCTCCACTGGCTGGAGTCACACCTAGCACAAAGGAAGATAGTTGTGGTTGTTGGAAATCGCTGCAGGAGTTCATCAGGGCAGTGTCCGAGGCCCAACCATCTTTAGCTGCTTCATCAATGACCTTCCCTCCATCATAAAGTCAGAAATGGGGATGTTTGCTGATGACTGCACAGTGTTCAGTTCCATTCCAACTCCCCAGATAATGGAGCAGTCCATGCCAGAATGCAGCAACACCTAGACGACATTCAGGCTTGGGCTGATAAGTGTCAAGTAACATTCACGCCACACAAGGCAGAGAGGTTGTTTCCACTGGTCAGGGAGACTAGAACTAGTGGGCACAGCCTCAAAATACGGGGGAGCCAATTTAAAACCGAGTTGAGAAGGAATTTCTTCTCCCAGAGGGTTGTGAATCTGTGGAATTCTCTGCCCAAGGAAGCAGGTGAGGCTAGCTCATTGAATGTATTCAAATCACAGATAGATAGATTTTTAACCAATAAGGGAATTAAGTGTTATGGGGAGCGGGCGGGTAAGTGGAGCTGAGTCCATGGCCAGATCAGCCATGATCTTTTTGAATGGCGGAGCAGGCTCGAGGGGCTAGATGGCCTACTCCTGTTCCTAATTCTTATGTTCTTATGTAGTACCAGGCAATGACCATCTCCAACAAGCAAGAGTCTAACCCCTCCATTTGATATTCAATGGAATTACTATCGCCGAATCCCCCACCATCAACATCATTGTCCAGAAACTTAACTGGACCAGGCACATATATACCATGGCAACAAGAGCAGGTCAGAATCTGGGTATTCTACAGCAAGTGTCTCACCTCCTGACTCCCGAAAGCCTTTCCACCATCTATAGTAAGGAGTGTGATGAAATACTCTCAACTTGCCTGGATGAGTGCAGCTCCCACAACACTCAAAAAGCTCGACACCATCCAGGACAAAGCAGCCCGCTTGACTGGCACCCCATCCACCACCTTCAACATTCACTCCCTCCACCACTGGCGTATCGTGGCTGCAGTGTATACCATCTACATGATGCACTGCAGCAACTCACCAAGGCTTCTTCGGCAGCAACTCCTAAACCTGTGATCTCTACCAGCTAGAAGGACAATGGCAGCAGGCACATGGGAGCACCATTGTCTGCAAATTTCCTTCCAAGTTACACACCATCCTGACTTGGAAATATATTGCTGTTCCTTCACCGTTGTTGAGTCAAAATCTTGGAAGTCCCTCCCTAACAGCACTGTGGGAGTTCATTCACCACAACGACAGCAGCGGTTCTAGAAGGCACCTCACCACCACCTTCTCAAGGGCAATTGGGGATGGACAATAAATGCTGGCCTTGCCAGTGATGCCCACAACCCGGAACAAATTTTTTAAAAATAGTGTTTTCTCCAGTTGAGGCACTATCTCTCGAACCCTGCAGACATCAAGGTGACTGAACCCCTGGGAACACTGCCTCCGATCCCCAACAATCATTTGCAGTCACATCTCTGCCATGTTCATGTCCATGACCATCGGCAGGACAGAAACCTTGAAATAAATGGAAATGAAGATAAGGCGGTTTCTATAATGGGCGTTCAATTCATCCTGCAGGATTACCATTAAAATGGTGATGACAAAGATTACTGCCAATGTATTCCCATGTTAAAAAACAGGCTCTGAGATGATAGATAATTAAAATGCTAATGAGCTAGTGTTGCTGCTGTTTCCCCGTAAAAATAAGAAATTCATTGGACCTTCTTGGCAATCAACATACACTTCACACCCATTGTGTTTAAAGGTCTTTGATCCCTTTTCTGGCTGTGAACAGTGAGAGATAAAAGCAGGCAATCAGGCATGCTTATTTTGAAATCGAATGCTGTGAGGCAGTCAGGCAGCTAAAGGATATGAGAAAGGTTGGAATGCAAGAGAGAGTAGTCAGAAGTGATCATGTTTAAATCATGTAAAATAACTCACTGATGTGGGGTCCATGGCATGTTCCTTATTTTTAAATATTACACAAAAATATGTTGTTTGAATTAAAGTGAATCCAATCATAATTTCTGTTCAGTATGTTGACCTATGAAATAAAGCAAGTTTTTGATTCATATCAATTTTTGTCTCATAAAATGTTTGCTCACTCTGCCTTTGAAATGATTGAAAGACCTGTATGAAAGATATGAATATTCAGTTCAGATCAGATCACAAGAGGGTACTATTGTAATGCCCCTAAGTTACACTTTTGTACAAGTTTAGAAGGATGAGAGGGGATCTCATAGAAATGTTTAAGATTCTGACGGGACTGGACAGGTTAGATGTGGGAAGAATGTTCCCAATGTTGGGGAAGTCCAGAACCAGGGGTCACAGACTAAGGATAAGAAGTAAGCCATTTAGGACCGAGATGAGGAGAAACTTCTTCACTCAGAGAGTTGTTAACCTGTGGAATTCCCTACCGCAGAGAGTTGTTGAGGCCAGTTTGTTGGATATATTCAAGAGGGAGTTAGATATGGCCCTTACGGCTAAGGGGATCAAGGGATATGGAGAGAAAGCAGGAAAGGGGTATGAGGGAATGATCAACCATGATCTTATTGAATGGCAGTGCGGGCTCGAAGGGCCGAATGGCCTACTCCTGCACCTATTTTCTATGTTTCAATGTTTCTAGGTAGATATAGGGCAGTGTGGTCAACTTCCATATAAGGTAGATGCTCAGGCCACTTATGGGAGCAAGAAGGTATCTACGACAAACCTGACTTTGAAACAGGGACATATGCCAATCAGAATGAATGATGTTTGGACTCCACGGGCAATGGAAGAAGTAGTCTGGGGCCCCTCCTTGAAGGTTCACTCAGCATAAACCGCCCTCCCAGAGTACTGCAATCCACCTGCTGGCTACAACAGATAATGTGGCCAAGTTTCGGCCTGAGTTGCTCCTTTTTTTTGGAGCAACTGGTTTAGAATGGAGTATCTTAGAAATTGCAATTCTCGGCATTTAGTTTGCTCCAGTTCTAGTCAGTTAGAACAGTTTCAGTTTGGAACAGATTTTTTTTTTCAAAAGGAGGCGTGTCCGGCCAATTACGCCTGTTTTGAAAGTTTAGGCAGTGAAAACATACTCCAAACTAACTTAGAATGGAGTAAGTTTAGATTTTTGTATGCTCAGAAAAACCTTGTCGACACTTAGAAAATCAGGCGTAGGTTACAAATCAGGCGTAGGGAATGCGGGGGGACGGGGGGGGGGAGGGTTTAAAGGGAAGTTTACAAACATTAAACACTTCAGTTTTACAAATAAAGAGCCATCATCAATAATAAATGATAAATACATCAATAAATCAACCAATAAATCAATTTAAAAAAATTAAGAAAAAATAAAAAAAAAATTTAAATCAGCAAATAAAACATTTTCTACTTACCAACTGCAGCACCGGGAGTCCTCCAACAGCGTGCTGGGACGGCCCCCCCCCCCCAGTGTGCCTCTATCTCTCTGTCGGTCTATGTGTGTGTGTCTCTCACTTTCTGTCTGTCAGTGTCTGTGTTTTTGACAGCGAGGGGAGGGGGGTGGGGAGGGGGAGAAGGGGGTGAGAGGGGGAGGAAGGAGGAGGGAGGTAGAGGGGGGTGGTGGGTGAGTGGGGGGAGGGAGGGGGGTGGGAGGAGGGGGAGAGGGGAGGGGGGAGGAGGAGGAGAGGCGGGGAGGGGGAGAAGGGGGGAGGAGAAGGGTGGGAGGGAGGAGGGGGGGAGGGAGGAGAGAGGAGGGAGAGAGGGAGGGAAGGAGAGAGGAGGGTGGGAGGGAAGGAGAGAGGAGGGAACGAGAGGGGAGGGAGGGAAGGAGAGGGGAGGGAGGGAGGGGAGGGGAGAGAGGGAAGGAGAGGAGAGGGGAGGGAGGGAGAGAAGGAGGCTGAACGGCCGGGCCCAAGACTTCGGGCTGGATTTCCAGGTAGGTGGCGTCGGATCTTGGGTCCTGGGTCCCAGGTCCCGGTTCCCGGGTCCGGGGATGGGGGGGGGGGGGAGAAAGTCACGAAGGTTGGGGGGATGGGGGGGAGAGTCGCGGAGGTCGGGGGGGCGGGGGAGAGTCGCGGAGGTCGGGGGGGTAGAGTCACGGAGGTCGGGGGGTGGGGGAGAGTCGCGGAGGTCGGGGCGGGGGAGAGAGTTGCGGAGATTGGGGGGGAAGGTCGGGGGGGTCGCGGAGGTCGGGTCGCCGGGGGGCAGGTCGTGGAGGGCGGAGGTCGGGTCGCCGGGGCAGGGGGGAGCGGAGGTCGGGGGGGGGAGTGCGGAGGTCGGGTCGGATCGGGGGGGGCGGGTAGCGGAGGTCGGGTCGCCGGGGGGGGGGGGAAGCAGAGGTCGGGTCGCCGGGGGGGGGGAGCGGAGGTCGGGTCGCTGGGTAGGGGATGCGGGGGTAGGATCGCCGGTGGGGGGAGCGGAGGTCAGGTCACCGGGTAGGGGGGGAGGGGAGGTCGGGTCACCGGGGGTGGGAGCGGGGATCGGGTCGCTGGGTGGGTGGGGAGCGGAGGTCAGGTCGCCGGGGGGGGGAGCGGAGGTCGGGTTACCGGGCCGGAGGGGGAAGAGCAGGGGTCTGGTCGGATCCGGTCCGAGGAGCGGGAGGTAAGTCGGGTCGGGTCAGGTCGGGTGGGAGGTGAGCTTTATCCACACAGCCCCAGTGAGGCTATTCGGCCAGGGCTAGGGGCTGCGTGCTTCGGGCCCCTCCCACAGTTTTGGGTGCCTGGAGCTACTGCACATGGGCGCCCACTGTAGCGCGCATGTGCAGAGGTCTCAGCACTGTTTTCAGTGCAGGGACCTGGCTCCGCCCCCCACAGCTCATGCTGCGCCGCGCCCAGCTCCAGAGGACCTGCAGGGAGCCGGAGAATAGGTGAGTTTTTTTTAGGCGCACTTTGTGGCGCGAAAAACGGCCATCCAGGTCCGGCGCAGCCCGAAACTTGGGCCCAATGACATGAACACGAGCATGCAAGGCTTTCACTCTGTCCCCAAGCTTAACTAATTCCCAGAAACTAAGACCAAACAAGCTGCCTCAACCTTGAACTGCATTTGCCCAGTGTGAGCACAGTCATGATGAGAAACCTAGATGCGCGCCTCCATGAAATCAAATTGTACAATGGCTCCATAAAATATATACATGAATCTTTTTGAAAGTAAAAAAAACACAATTAAAATATGTCTTGTTGCTGATAATGCAACATGGATTCAATATAATAATCTGAATCCTGAAACTTTCTCATGTGCTTAATTGGATTCATTTTGGGGTGAAGTATAACCTTTTAAGAATAATGATAATGGGGTAGGTTTCCTCCCTTTTCACATGGGTATTAAATAATTACCTGGGTAGGGCACATAAAGGAAAATTGGCCAGGATTACAGGTCTACAACAGAACTCACCTGATCTCTATTCATTGAAGGAGCAATGCCATAATGCCTCATGCCTTATTTGGCAGGGCTTCTGCCAGGCAAACTGGGCATTAAAGATTGCAGGGCTGTCTTTTCAGATTGGAGGATTTGTAAGGTGGCAACTGAAACTTATACTGACCTTATGAGACACTTTTTTTAAAGAATTATTTGCTGCAAGAAGACTGCACTTCTGGGTCTGGAAGCCATATGGCTGCTGTTTCTGACTTCAGCAAGCAGGCCAAAAAATTGCCTTGAATTGTACTCCTAAGGCCAACAGCAGCAGCAAACAATTTCCATCCATTGTGAGTGAGCACCAATTACCAGTGGGAATCCTGCCTGACATCAACCCAAGCCATTTTAATTAGCTAAACCTCGGAAATTTGGTGAGTTCAACTGAGGTCCTTAGGCACTTGCAAAAAGCACACTGATCAACTTATGTTCGGGCATGGTAGAGATGAGAAACTTTATCAGGGAGGCTTTGAGGGTGTCCTTGTAACGTTTCCGCTGCCCACCTTTGGCTTGTTTGCCATGAAGGAGTTCCGAGTAGAGCACTTACTTTGGGAGTCTCGTGTCTGGCATGCCCAGCAGAGCTGATCAAATGTGGTCAGTGCATCAATGCTGGGGATGTTGGCCTGGTCGAGGATGCTGATGTTGGTGCGCCTGGCCTCCCAGTGAATTTGTAGGATCTTGTGCAGACATCGTTGGTGGTATTTCTCCAGCGACTTGAGGTGTCTGCTGTACATGGTCCATGTTTCTGAGCCATACAGGAGGGCGGGTATTACTACAGCCCTGTAGACCATGAGGTTTGGTAGCAGTTTTGAGGGCGTGGTCTTCAAACATTCTTTTCCTCAGGCGGCCGAAGGCTGCATTGGTGCACTGGAGGCGGTGTTGGATCTCGTTATCAATGCCTGCTCTTGTTGATAGGAGGCTCCCGAGGTATGGGAAGTGGTCCACGTTGTCCAGGGCCACGTCGTGGATCTTGATGACTGGGAGACAGTGCTGTGCAATGAGGACAGGCTGGTGGAGGAGCTTTGTCTTGCTGATGTTTAGCGTAAGGCCCATGCTTTCATATGCATCAGTAAATACGTCGATTATGTCCTGGAGTTCAGCCTCTGTATGTGCGCATACTCAGGCATCGTCCGCGTACTGTAGCTTGACGACAGATGTTGGGGTGGTCTTGGACCTGGCCTGGAGATGGCGAAGGTTGAACAGGTTCCCACTGGTTCTGTAGTTTAGTTCCACTCCAGCGGGGAGCTTGTCGACTGTGAGGTGGAGCATGGCAGTGAGGAAGATTGAGAAGATGGGCTGCTGAGTACACAGACCATGGGGCTGCTAAGTCCACAGGATGAATTTAATGACTGGACCTTATTATAACTTCTGTTTCCCGTTTGGCAGCCGGCCAACTGCCAGGCAGGAAAACCAGTAGCAGGAGGCTGCAGCTGGACACCCTTAGGCACAGTTTAATCTCTCATCTGGAAGATGGCACCTCTGACAGTGCGGCATGCCCTCAGTACTGCATTGGAGTATGTGCTCAGGTCTCTGTGACATAAACCCACAACCTTCTGTCTCAGAGGCAGGAATGCCAAGACAAAGGCCCCGATATTTATGGGGAAGCGGGGAGGGTGCAGGGAAGGGCAAAAACAGACAGGGAATGCATCGAGGCCAGGGGTGCAGAGGTATTGATGAATTTAATGACTCAACCTTATTATAACTTCCGTTTCCCATTCGGCAGCCGGCCAACTGCCAGGCAGGAAAACCAGCAGCAGGAGGCTGCAGCTGGACACCCTCAGGCATGGTCCCCAGCAATCAGGAAGCGAGAAGCCCAAACCATTTTGATGGTCGGGTCTCACATTTAATTGGCAAGCTGTCGACAAGCTGAAAGACAGCTTGCCATTTTGGGAGGGCGGGAAATCAGGCAGGGCAGTTGCAGAGCACAGGCCTGCAGCAGTGCATCAAAGGAGAGGGTTGGGAAGATTGGAGCTGGGGCAATGGGGGGCATTAATAAAGGGGCCGATGTCTGAAAAAGGTACAGGGAGAGCATTCAAGGTGATGCTGAAGGCTCAAAGCATCCAAAACCATAAATGAATAAAATTGCCAAACCTGCTTCTGGGACTACTTTAACTGATGCTTGTTCTGTCCATTTCCAAATCTGTACTGCCCCTATTTCCAGTGGGATTGATGGCTGCCTAAATTGAGCCCTGCTCGAAAATTGCAGCATGAGGCCTCGGTTGGGAAGTCAGTGGTAAGTTTATTTTTGCTCATTTTGTTTCGCTATGGTCACTTCATGCCGAAAACTGTGGCGGTTGAGAGACAAAAATTGCCCCCATTTTACTCGATTGGAAGTACAAGTAAATTTCTAGCTAACCAAGGGGATGTTGGACCTCTGGACCTCTGAGCTTGTGAAACATAGACATCTTTGTCCTAAATCTTGTTGTCCAGTTTGAACCTGAACACTTAAACACACTAGAATGGGAAGACGACAAATGCAATGGCTAGGATTATAATCCAGGATTGACTTTGAGCAGTGTTTCGACATTAGCAGAACACTTTCTCAAACTTGGGAAATTGGTAACACAGAATCACTTCTCTGTTCTGCCAAAATTGGTTAATGCAGAAAGATTTGTGCCTGTCTATAGCCAGTGCTGCACAAGTGACAATGCTGAATTTCAACATCAACCAAGTCCATTTTGCAAAAAGCGTTGTGTTAAGTCAGTACCAACTTTGACAAAAGTGTAAAACAAGCTTTTAAATTTCTCCACTTGATGTTTTGCGACATTTGGCTGTACCTGCAGTTAGAAATTTTCTTGGCTACCAGTCCAGATGTCAGCTGTGGCTCAGTGGGTAGCGCTCTCACTTTTGAGTCAGAAGGTTGTGGGTTCAAGTTCCACTCCAGGAACTTGGTGCTCAATTTTGTCCCAGCCCGTTTTTCGGAGCACTTACTGGAGATGCGCCACTTTTCTCTGTTCAGAAGTGCGCCGAAAAATTTCCTTCCCACTTTGGTCACTGTCCGGCCTCCTCCTTGTGGTCGCGCAGTGTGGCCAGTCGAGTTGGGGGTGGAGCTAGTGTCCTGCGCCAAAAACAGTGCCGGGACGTCTGCACATGCGCAATAGCTCCTCGCCCCCAGCCTCTCCGTGCCTTGCTGCAGCCACTGTTTGGAATCTGATGCCGGCCACTGGAATCCCCAGCCTCTCCGTGTCTTGCTGCAGCCGCTGTGTGGTACCTGATGCTGGCCAAATGTTGTGAGTAGGGGTATGTAATGGCAATTGTACGGACTGCTAAGTTCCATTTGATTTGAAGCTTTAATCATTTAATCTTAGAAATCACATCAGCTAGGGGCAGACGGGCAGGAGAACTGATAGTGCTCCTGCCTGGTTGATTTCTATCAGTTCTGCTGCCCGCCCGCCCGGCCCTAGCCCTAGCCGAGTGGCCTCCCGGTGCGATCGATCTCTTAGAAATCCCACCGAGAGGCCACTCGGCCACGACTAGGGGCGGGCGGACAGCAGAACTGATAGAAATCATCCAGGCAGGATCACTCTCAGTTCTCCTGCCCGCTCCTAGCCCTGGCCGAGTGGCCTCCCGCACCGGCTGGCCCGCTGCCTTCCCGGGCTGAGTTTGATGATGAAGGTAGGACTTACTTCAATTTTTTTATTTGTTATTGAATTCTTATTACTTTTTGTTTGCAAGGTTTGGTGCTTTGTAAGCCTTGGTGCTTTAGGTGCAGGTCCTCTCCGCTTCCCTTCCCGCCCCTATCCCAGGCCAAATGACCTCCGATGTACCGATCTGCACCGATTTCTTCACTCTCCGCAGGGTTTTCTGAAGTGGCCACATACGTTGGCCTAAGTAGATTTGGAGTAACAATTAGCTGGCCAAAGTTGCCTAAATGGGCAGAACTGGCGTAAGTGGCTGGTAACACCCCTTTTTAAGAGAAAAAAAATGAAACTAAAAAAATCATAACTAACTCACTTACACTGGTGCAAATTGATTGTGGAAAATGGGAATTTTTAAGTTACGCCAGAAAAACCAAGTTACTCCAAAAAAAACCGGAGCAACTCCTGGCCAAAATTGAGCCCACATATAGCACTAAAATCTAGGCTGATACTCAAGTGACACTGACAATGAAGGATTGCTACAGTGTTGGAGGTGCAGTCTTTTAGATGAGATGTTTAACTGAGTCTGCTGTCTCAGATGGACAAAGAAGATCCTTTGACATTATTTTGAAGAAGAGCAGAGGAGTTATGCCTGGTGTTCGGGACAGTATTTATCTCTCACTCAACAGCAAAAAATAGATTATCTGGTTGTTATCACATTTGTGCCCAAATGGGCTGCTGCGTTTCCTGCATTACAACAGTGACTACATTTCCAAAAAGTACTTCTTGACTGTAAAGCGCTTTGGGATGTCCTGGGGTTGTGAAAGGCACTGTATAAATACAAGTCTTTCTTTTTTTCTTTGCACTGGAATGCCTGGGCACCGCAAATATCAGAAAATTGGGCAAGTTCCTTTACAGGCATGTGTTTCAACCCACTCGACTTCCTGATATTCGCTATACCTAAGCGATCCATTGCACCTGGGCACAGGCCCAGAAAAACATCCCCTATCATGTTCAGAGCTTATAATGATGATATGAGTTTGTAATAATTATTGTTGTGGTTGTTCACTTTGTGCATCCACTCTATGACACAAGTGTGAAATACGTGAATTATAACATGTCCAACCAACATACTTTGTAAAGTTTCCATGAAATCTGTGGGCCCGCATCGCAAACAATTGTAGATGTAGTGAGTGATTATATAGCTGCAATTTATTCACGAGGATCTCATGACATCAATAAACCACTGAGGCTTTAATCTTATGGTTTATGATATCATTTGAACCACGCAAGTAAATTGCAGCTTTGTTACTTACTCCCAATCACCTATAGTTCTGTATGTATTGTTAAATTTTACTATCATCCTTATTTTAACAGATAACATTCTGTACACAGACTACATTTTCATAAAGATTTCCCATGTGTTTATTGCATCTACCATTATTTCACTGCCTTCAATTTTCTACCTTTCACTCTTAAAGGTACTGCACTAAATTTTCATCTTTAGTGTTCCCAGCACAGAACTTTGTAGATAGAATGCATATCGGGAATTTAGGCATGAATAACTTCATGATTTTCCAGCTATTAAAATAGTTATACTGGCTGATTTCCCCCTCCTCCCCCCCCCCTAGCTCAAGGGCAATAAGGCTCCAGCTGAGATTATTTAACTCAGCACAGGCAGGAGATGAGGCCTGGGACCTTCTTGGTCTATAGCTCAATTTCAAAGCAATGGAGTTGTGGCGGAGCCTTATATTCCTTATTATTGTAATCTCCACATATCTATATTCTGCCGAGGGCTTTTCATACTCCCTATGGATAATGTGGTAGCTCAGTTCAGTTCAAAGTTCCATATTTTTTTTCTTGTTTTGTACCAGTGGGGCTTTTTTCATGACTAACAGACATGCAAAACTAATCAGATGATTTTCCACCTTTAGGTACAGACATTTGTACAGACATGCTGAGTAATGTTCCATGGATGACAGTCAGTAAAACAAGAATGGTATAATTTCAATGAGAAAGCTATGGAAGTTGTAAAGGTATGACATAGCATGCAAGAAAGTGCAATATGTAGCTATATAATCAATATTTGAGGATCTGTAAAAGAAAAGAATATGCTCAGAAAAGTATAACGTGGTTTTGGCAGCAGTAAACTGGCGATTAGTGGATAAACGACAGAGAACATTGGAGCATGTGTGCACAATTACAATGTTGTCTGAAATTTGCATTGTAAAGAATGGCCAAAACTATATTTTTCAGGATGACTCTCTAACCATTCATAGTCAATATTCCTTGTATTTGTAGACCAGTAATAGTTCCTCCAAGTCTACAAAGTCAGGCCAGAATTACTGCTGATGCTAATGGTAATTCTGATTGCGTGTAGTGCATCATAAAAATGCTATTTTATTTGGTGGTACAGTACAGATACGTCACCACATCGATAGGCAAATTCAAATCTTTTTGTACCTTTAATCTCATGCTTGTTCCAGATTGGGAAGAAGTAAGAGCCATGCGCAGCACCATTACGTCCGGCACTACCCACTCTCCTTCTAGCCTTGAATCATCTAGACTATTGCTACAGTTCTTTCTATGGTAATGGTTAATGGAGAAAAAAGGTTGCAAAGTGCTTCACAGAAGCATAATCAAACAAAAATTAACACCAAGCCAAAGAGAGGTGATTAAAAGCATGGCCATAATTCCAGCAATACCTTACTTCTCCTCCAGCCCTAACTTCCACCCCTTCCTGAACTCTACATTCCTCTTACATCCCTCTTTCTCTTGTCCCACAATTGGCAGCCATTCCATCAACCACCTTGGCATCATGCTCTGAATTTCCTGCCTAAACCCCTCTAGTTCCCTCTTCTCCTTTCAGACCTTCCTCAAAACATACTTCCTTGACTAAACTTTTGGTCACCACTCCTAATCTATCCTTCTTTGGCATAGTATTTATTTATCAGTACACCTCTATATTGTGCCTCGGGATGCTTTGTCTACAAAATCTACAGTAGGTCCGTCAGCATCTGTAAAGATAAATGACATGTTAATATTTTGGGTATGGATGTCCACACTAACATTTAAACTGCCTTTTCCCTTTCCAAATGACTGACCTGCTGTGTATTTCCAACTTTTTCAGTTTTTATTTCAGATTTCCATTTGCAATTTTTGATAAATATTTGTGCTGCAGTCGGAAAATAAAGTTAGCCTCCGAAAACAAAATAAAAATGACTTGACAAAAATATCATGTAAATAACAGCACACCCAGTCTTGACACAGAAAACAGATCTGCTAGGAAGAGTTGATTTCACAGAAATCCTGAATATGAAATTGATGCCTGATGTGCAATAGTTTGACACCATGAAAGCACAGAAGCATCAGCAGAAGCAGCAGCCAAAGCATATTCATGAGTGGAAACATTTCTGGATAAGTCTTTGATTTCTGATTATGTCTGAAATCATGCACATCTGTAATTTATCATTCCCAGGATATTGCAAAAATTGTCCAAAGCAGAAATCTCATGTTCTCTTTGCTGTCAGGGTGGGTAATAGCAAATGTGATAGCAGAAATGGTTCAGTTGACCAATGCAGCAGTTATTTAACTAACATGGTTAGCTATAAATGACCATTGTACGCTAGCCGCGATTTCGCCTACCGAGGCAAGCCCAGTGCAGCCGGGGAAGGTGGCGTTTTGTGAACCCGCTCCTGGCTCCATCTCCGCTCTGTAAAAATAATTTTCCATTGATGAGGCTTGTTAAGCCCGCCCTGCAAGGGTCCCGGTCAATTAAAAGGGAGTGAGTCTGGTGACATCATTTGATGACACGTCTGCAGCGAAAGGGCGGGGAGTGGGACTAGTTGAAGTGCTCTTGCAGAGAGCTGACACAGGCTTGATGGGCTGAATGGCCTTCTTCTGTCCTTTAAACCATTCCATGATTCTATGATTCTTAAAAAAGACCATGTCCACATTCGTTTTGACAGTTGTGTTATCAGTGTTCTGCAGCATTGAGGTACTGCAAACACTGACAAGCACTGAACAAAGATGCACAGCTGCACCAAGGTTCTCACTTGACTCCCACCATAGGCTTATGGAGGGAGTCACAGCAAGCAGGATGGTTCTCTTCCCTTCCAATGGGCAGAAGAGACATCCCCAGGATACCAATGCAGCCTAGTTGCAAATTGCACAAGAGGGCACAAGCAGGGATGTCATCAGGAGGACCTGGCTATAGTGGCGCAAACCTTTCAATGATCTCATTCAATGATCACGAAACGTTACTGCAAAGCTGCATTCAACCTCATCCTGCTTTGTCACTCATCATATCCCCATCACTCTGCCTTCCCTACCCTACTGCTGCACATCCTTACACCAATTTACCTTGCATCTCCACCTAGCTCTCTCTATCTACATTATCACATCCCTATCTCACTAACCACCCCTCACACTCAGCCTCATCCTTACCAACTAAAAGCAGACAAGGGTAGGCACTTGGGTCTTTTAGCCAATGTTCATGTAAAAGTTTCTGTTAATGTGTTGGCAAACATTGACATTTTTATTTTCAAAACTTTGCCTTCTTTGACAGAGTTGTGTGCACCTTTGGAAGTGGCTTATGAATTGCAGTGAATGGTGAGACAAAACGGTACCTCCCGCAATGGTGATCAGCTTGAAAGGAATGGCTTGGGCATTGTAGGGATGCCTAATGGTGTTAGTGTGGGGAGGTGCCAAGCTGGTGCATCATGTGGCAGCCACGGTGTACAGCATCAACTGAAGTAACTCTGGCCATGGTGAGGCCATCCCTGGCCTCCTGGGCAGCAATGTGGTCATGTGTTGATGCCTTGTGTTCTGTGCAGCATCAGATGATTGCAGAAAGGGTTGGTGTTGTCATTGGTGATGCTGGTGTGCCTGGTGATGTTGGTGTTGGGGCTGATCGTGATGGGATTCTGAGGACAAAGGTGAGATTATTTCAAGGACACCGATTCTGCTGCAATAGATGGCAGATGAAGTTGGGATGACAGAAGCGATCTGTCAATGGGGAGAGAGGTTGCTTCAAGGAGGTGACAGTGAATAGAGAGTTTACTCCAAACACTTTCAACTTGCATAAAGCTGAAAAGTGTATTCCAAATCCTGAAGTCTCTAGCTCTAACATTGGAAAGTGAACAGCTGTGAAATGGTAGCTTTTATACCACTTTTGCAGCTGTCACCTTTACAGAGGAATGGAGAGTCATTGAAAACCTGATCTATATACCTGACATGATTCCCAAGGGGCGTGAACCTCGTCAAAAAGCTGGAAAAATGCTAAGTACATGGTAAAATGCTGTTTAAGTACCTTTTAATAAGCTCTAAATTATGTCAATTGCCTCTCCTACCACTTGGTGTCAGGTCTGTAAAGCGCTGTCAGACCCGACACTTGGGAAACTGACGTGGAGGCAGGTTAACAGCAGGCTGTTGATCCGCTGTCAATCATTTATATTTTGACAGTGGACCCGCCTCTGAACGCATCCTCTTAGCATCAGCTAAATTCTCTTGGTACTTGAAAGGAACCTTTGAAAGATGAGGAGGACAGTCGTTAAATTAACATCACAAGAAGTAATGCAGAATATCAGAGAGTTAATCTCTTTGGCTTTGTGTTGACCACTTATCGTACATTTATTCAAAGCTATGATCTTGAATAATGCAAGTAACACACTAATCATTGCATTTTCTCCTACTTTTATGCAACCTCTTTGGATTGTATTATTTTTCTGTCAAGCAAAATTGTACTTTATTAATGAACAGTCACAGGTGCAAGTTGTTTTGGAAAATCCATGAATTAAGTGAAGATTATTTTTAATTATTTGTTCTCGGATGTGGGCAATGCTGGCAAGGCCGCATACATTTCTCATCCCTAAAGGCCCTGAGAAGATGGTGGTGGACTTCTCCTCAAATCACAACAGTTCTCAAGGTGATGGTACTCCCACGATGGTGTTATGTCAGGGATTCCAGAATTCAGACCCAGTAAGGGCAATATATATCCAAGTATATATATCCAAAACAACAAGGCCTCAGGAGTAGATGGAATCCCCGCCAAAGTACTACAGCATGTCGAAGAAGTACTCGGTGCGAATCCATGACCTCATCTCTCTTATTTGAAAGGAGGAGAGCATGTCAGGGGATTTCAGAGATGCCGTAATTGTGACCATCTTCAATAAAGGTGACAAGTCCAATTGCGGTAATTACAGAGGAGTTTCCCTGTTGTCTGCCACAGGGAAAGTTATTACAGGAATCCTCCTCAATCGTCACCTCCCAGTGGCTGAAGAGCTCCTCCCAGAGTCGTAATGTGGATTCCACCCACTAAGACGCACAACAAACATGATTTTCACCATGCGACAAATCCAAGAAAAATTTAGGGAGCAGCATCAACATCTGCACATGGCCTTCTCTGACCTCACAAAGGCCTTCAACTCTGTCACCCATGAGGGATTATGGAGTGTCATTCTGAAATTTGGCTGTCCTCAAAAATCTGGCACCATCCTCCGCCTGCTTCACGATGACATGCAAACTGTGATCCTTACCAGCGGATCCACCACAGACCCAATACAAGTGCAGACAGGGTCATAAGAACATAAGAACATAAGAAGTAGGAGCAGGAGTAGGCCATTTGGCCCCTCGAGCCTGCCCCGCCATTCAACAAGACCATGGATGATCTGATCCTGGCCTCAACTCCACTTCCCCGCCTGCTCCCCATAACCCTTGACTCCCTTATCATAAAGAAATCTGTCCATCTCCACCTTAAATATATTCAATGACCCAGCCTCCACAGCTCCCTGGGGTAGAGAATTCAAAAAATTCACAACTCTTTGAGAGAAGAAATTCCTCCTCGTTTTTGTCTTAAATGGGCGACCTCTTATTCTGAAACTATGCCCCCTTGTTCTAGATTCTCCATGAGGGGAAACATCCTCTCTGCCTCTACCCTCAGAATCTTATGTTTCAATAAGAACACTTCTCGTCCTTCTAAACTCCAATGAGTATAGGCCCGACCAGCTCAACCTTCTTTCATATGACAACCCCTTCATCTCAGGAATCAACCTCATGAACCTTCTCTGAACTATCTCCAATGCAAGTATATCCTTCCTTAAATAAGGAGACCAAAATTGTATGCAGTATTCTAGGTGTGGTCTTACCAATACCCTGTACAGTAGGAGCAGGACTTCCCTACTTTTATATTCCAGCCCCCTTGCAATAAAGGTCAATATTCATTTACCTTTCTGATTACTTGCTGTACCTGCATACTACCTTTTTAAATTTCATGTACAACAATCCCCAGATCCCTCTGCATTGCAGCATTTTGTAATCACTCCCCATTTAAATAGTAATTTGTTTTTTTATTTTTCCTATCAAAGTGGATAAGCTCACATTTTCCCACATTATACTCCATCTGCCAAATATTTGCCCACTCACTGAGCCTATCTATATCCCTTTAAAGCAAGGCTGTGTCATTGCACCAATGCACTTCTCAATCTTTCTCATTGCAATGCTTCAGCTCATCTTTAACAAGCTCCCCGCTGGAGTGGAGCTAATCTACAGGATGAATCGGAAATTGTTCAACCTCCGTCACCTCCAGTCCAGAACCAAGGTTGTTCCAATCTCTGTCATTGAATTACAGTATGCAGACGACGCTTGCATGTGTACACACTCAGAGGCTGAACTCCAAACCCATCATTGACACCTTCACTGAAGTGTACGAGAGATTGGACCTTACATTAAACATCCATAAGACAAATGTTCTCTACCAACCTACCCCCAGCACACAGTACTGCTCCCCGATTATCAAGATACATAATGAGACCTTGGACAGCATGGACCACTTTCCATACCTTGGGCGCCTTCTGTCAGCGAGGCCAGACATCGATTACGAAATCCAACACCGCCTTCAGTGAGCCAGTGCAGCCTTCAGTCGCCTGAGGAAAAGAGTGTTTGAAGACCAAGATCTCAAACCCGGCACCAAGCTCATGGTCTACAGAGCAGTAGAGATACCTGCCCTCCTACATGCTTAAGAGACTGGACAATGTACAGTAGGCACTTCAAAGCACTGGAGAAGCACCACCAACACTGCCACCACAAAATCCTGCAAATCCATTGGCAGGATAGGCATGTTCTTTCTCAAGCCAACATCTCCAGCATCGAGGCATTGATCACGCTTAATCGGCTCCGATGGACGAGCCACATTATCCGCATGCCTGATACAAGGCTCCCGAAACAAGCAATCTACTCCGAGCTCCGTCACATCAAGCAAGTCTTAGGTGAGTGGAGAAAGCACGTCAAGGACACCCTCAAAGCTTCCTTGAAAAAATATAACACCCCCACCAACTCTTGGGAATCCCTGGCCCAAGACTGCTCAAAGTGGAGGAGAAGCATTCGAGAAGGTGCCGAATACTTCGACGAAGGCACTCAGAAGCCAAGCACAAACAGTAGAAGGAGCGTACGACAAACCAAACATCGCACCCACCTGTTCCTTCAGCCACCACCTGCCCCACCTGTGACAGAGTCTGTAGATCCTGCATTGGACTCATTAGTCACCTTAGAACTCATATTAGTGTGGAATCAAGTCATCCTCGACTCCGGGGGACTAACTAACAAGAAGATATATCCAAGGCAGGATGGTGTGTGACTTGGAAGGTAACTTGGAAGAAATTATGTTCCCACAACATTGCTGCTCTTGTCCTTCTTGGTGGTAGAGTTCACAAGGGGTAAGTGACTTGGAATGATTTACTACTTTAACAGCGCTATATAAATGCAAGTTGTTGTTGCTGTTGCGATTCTGTCAAAGTAACATTGATGAGTTGCAGCATTGCATCCCGTAGATCGTGTATACTGCAGCCACGATATGGCGTTGGTGGAGGAGGTGGATGTTGAGTCCAGTGGCAAGGGCACTAATCAAAAAAACTGCTCTGCAGAAGATGGCGTTAAGCATCTTGGGCTTTGACACAGCTCCACCCAACCAGGCAAGTGGAAAATATTCCAACATACTCCTGACTTGAGGCTTGTAGATGGTGGAGAAGCATTGAGGGGTCGGGAGGTGAGTCAATCATCAGAGATTATCCAACCGCTTGTGGCAGTGTTGATATAATTGGTCACGGTCAGCTTATGAGCTGAATGGTTCTGCATTAACTCAAACTGTGTATCACTGGTCAGTCATCATCATCATGATAGGCAGTCCCTCGAAATCGAGGAAGACTTGCTTCCACTCTAAAAGTGAGTTCTCAGGTGACTGTACAGTCCAATATGGGAATTACAGCCTCTGTCACAGGTAGGACAGACATTCATTGAAGGAAAGGATGGGTGGGGTATTTGGTTGGCCGCATGCTCCTTCCGCTGCCTGCGCTTGATTTCTGCATGCTGTCGGCGACGAGACTCGAGATGCTCAGTGCCCTCCCAGATGCTCTTCCTCCACTTACGGCGGTCTTTGGCCAGGGATTCCCAGGTATCGGTGGGGATGTTGCACTTTATCAAGGAAGCTTTGAGGGTGCCCTTGAAACGATTCCTCTGCCCACCTGGGGCTCGCTTGCCGTGTAGGAATTCCAAGTAGAGCGCTTGCTTTGGGAGTCACGTGGTGGGCATGCGGACAATGTGGCCCACCCAATGGAGCTGATTGACTGTGGTCAGTGCTTCGATGCTGGGGATGTTGGCCTGATCGAGAACACTGAAATTGGTGCGTCTATCCTCCCTAGGGATTTGCAGGATCTTGCGGAGACATCGTTGGTGATATTTCTCCAGCGATTTGAGGTGTCTGCTGTATATAGTCCCTGAGCCATATAGGAGGGTGGGTATCACTACAGCTCTGTAGACCATAAGCTTGGTGCCAGATTTAATGGCCTGATCCTCGAACACTCTCTTTCTCAGGTGACCGAAAGCTGCGCTGGCGCACTGGAGGAAGTGTTGGAACTCGTCATCGATGTCTGCCCTTGCTGATAGTAGGCTCCTGAGGTATGGAAAGTGCTCCACGTTGTCCAAGTCCGCGCTGTGGATTTTGATGACTGTGGGGCAGTGTTGTGTGGCGGGGTCCGGTTGGTAGAGGACCTTTGTCTTACAGATGTTTAGGGTAAGGCACATGCTTTTATACGCCTCGGTGAAGATGATGATGATGATGGCTTGGAGTTCAGCCTCTGAATGAGCGCAGAAGCAAGCGTTGTCCACGTACTGTAGTATGACAACAGAGGATGGGACGGTCGTGGATCTAACTTGGAGGTGACAAAGGTTGAACAGGCTCCCATTGGTTCTATAGTTTAGTTCCACTCCAGCGGGGAGCTTGTTGAGCGTGAGATGAAGCATTGCAGTGAGGAACATCGAGAAAAGGGTTGGCGCAATGACGCAGCCCTGCTTGATCCTGGTCCGGACGTGGATTGAGTCTGTGGTGGATCCATTGTTAAGGATCATGGCTTGCATGTCGTTGTGGAGCAGACGGAGGATGGTGACAAACTTTTGGGGGCAGCTGAAACAGAGGAGGACACTCCATAGTCCCTCACGGTTAAGAGTGTCAAAGGCCTTTGTGAGGTCAAAGAAGGCCATGTACAAGGGTTGGTGCTGTTCCCTGCATTTCTCTTGCAGTTGTCGTGCCGTGAAGATCATGTCTGTTGTACCCCGTAGCGGACGAATACGCACTGTGACTCCGGGAGGAGCTCCTCAGCCACAGGGAGAAGACAGTTGAGGAGGATTCTAGCGATGACCCTCCCAGTGGCTGACAACAGGGAGATTCCTCCATAGTTGCCGCAGTCGAACTTGACCCCTTTTTTAAAGATGGTCACGATTACAGCATCTCTGAGATCTCCAGGCATGCACTCCTCCTTCCAGATGAGAGAAATGAGGTCATGTATTGATGCCAATAGTGCCTCTTCACCATAAATTAGTGGCTCAGCGGTGATTCCGTCTGCTCCTGGTGCCTTGTTGTTCTTGAGCTGATGAATGGCCTTTTCTACCTCGTGCAAGGCTGGGGTTTTGCTGAGGCATGTCGCATGCTGCGGAATGGAGTCAAGGACACCCGTGTCAAAGGCAGAGTCTCGATTAAGGAGATCTTCGAAGTGCTCCTTCCAGCGGGCCCTGACTGCCTTGGTATCCCTGTTCTTGGCCAGCTTTGGGGTGGGGCCTTGGGTGCTTGGGCCATAGGTGGACTTTGTTTTGTCTTTAATACTCCTATGAATTACTCCATGAGATCTAGTATTGTACTTGAGCTGAAGTGACCTTAGTCCCATTTATCATAACTCCAGAGTGGGGCACAAGCATGGTGGGCAGCCTTTTATACTGGGCCCTGCACACTTATGCAGGTGCCCCTCAGGTCTCCCACCGCAGTGCCCTCTGGTGGCATACCTTATGTGACTATACAGTTGGTATACATGGTCTACATACATGACATCACTTCCCCCCCAAGTCTGAAATGCAAATTGACTCATACATTGACGGTGACCTGGGCTTTGCTTTTCCTGGTTGACCATTGGAGAGTCGCTTCGAGCTTGGGTGGGTTGGTAGTGAGATTTGTTGCCAGTGGAGGTCCCCGTGGTTTCTGGTTGTGCATCCATGACTACTCCATTCTCCCCCCCAACATAGAGATCATGTTAATGGCCCGTTACATGCAAGTTGCATTCAAGTTCATCATATGGGTTTTACATTTACATCTTGGTACATTTGTTGGGTGATTACAGTTGCGTTTCTTTTTGTGTGGTACATTTACATGATCAGTAGATATATCAGTACAGCTACACAAGGACAGTCTAGTTCCAGCACGGCCGGATGAGATCCGGGTCGTCTGGTGGCGGGGCAGCGTCCCATGTTAGTGGGTCTGTGGGCGAGGTGAGCTCATTTTGCTCGAGTTGCCGGAGCTCAGGGTTCTTGCCGTTACTCCTAGTGTCCGGCAGGCCCAAAGACAGCTGATGTGTCTGTGACCTTCCTGTCGTTTTCGTTTGCACAGTGTCGCTGCTGCTCCCTGGGAAGCGCTCTGAGCGAGTGAGTGTTTCGTCTAAGCGACGGTGGGGCTGCCTCGTCTTGTCGAGCAGTTCGCAGGGGACTGCTGACTCACTTTCCTTGAGGGCACCATTTTGAGCACTCTCTAGTTTGGGATCCTGGCTGGTCCAGGTCCCGTTCGGAGGAGCCGTTACAGGTGACCCTTCGCTCTAGGGCATTGCCGTAGTGGCGAGTGGATTTGTGGGCTGCGCCTTTTCCACCCGGGTGGTGGGCGAAGGTAGTCGACTGCGAGCATAGGTGCACTTTACCGTTTCTGGCCAGTGGCGGGTCATGTCATCAGGTGCCTGCAATTTTAAACCAATCTGAGGCAGGGTATCGCTACCAGTGCCTCTGCTCTCCGGGGATCGTTTACTCGGCGGCTTGTCTACTTCTGTCAGCTGTGGGGACACTTTATGATACATCGTTCTGGTCCCGGGGACACAGGCTACAGCATTGGGTAGCCTGCTGGACCTGTATACGACCGTTAGATGTTCGCCCGCAATATTGGCTGATTGCTACGAAATATTGGACAAGCCGCTCCGTAAAGGCTTCCCAATCTTCACCCTCTGAAAACTTTTCTAATGCACCAATGTTAGTCATTTTTGCATGAAAGTTCGTAATCTCATCGCCAGTTGTTATGTCTTTAATGCCCCTATGACTCCACGAGGTCTAGTATTGTACTTGAGCTGTTGTGATCTTAGTCCCATTTATTGTAACTCCAGAGTGAGGCACAAGCATGGTGGGCAGCCTTTTATACTGGGCCCTGCACACCTATGCAGGTGACCCTCAGGTCTCCCACTGCAGTGCCCTCTGGTGGCACACCTTATATGACTGTACAGTTAGTATATATGGTCTACATACATGACAGACTTGACTGCGGTGAAAAATCCTCGCATATCATGGCTGTCGGCCAGCTGCTGATTCTCCTGTCCTTTCTCCACCCACCATCTATTCTTTAGGTTGCGAATTTTTTGTTGGACCTTGGCTTTCAGCCATCTGTAATGCTGCTTTGCATCTCCCGAGTTGGGTTGTTGCTTGCAGATTATTAGCTCCTGGATCTCCTAGTCATACTCATCAAACCAGTCCTGGTGTTTCCTGGTAGAGTGACCAAGCGTCTCTTTGCTGGCACTGGTTATGGTGGCCTGGAGGGCAGACCAAGCGCTGTTAGCACTCTATGTCTCGGGGTCATCAAGGGTCGCCAGCTTAGCAGTGAGCCGCTGGCTTTATAGGGCTCTCTTAGCTGGGTCTTTGAGTGCCCCGGCGTTGATTTTTCTGCGGCACTGCTTCTGTTGCCGTTGTCGCTTTGGGGCTATATTAATGTTGATGACGGAATGGATTAGGCGGTGGACCATCCAGCAGTCGTTGGCTCCTGTCATGGCACGGGTGATGCGCATTTCCTTGTGATCCCTCGCTCGAACGATGCCGTAGTCGAGCAGGTGCCAGTATTTGGAGCGAGGGTTTTGCCACGATGCTTTGTACTTGTACCTCTGACAGAACTAGGTGTTGGTGATGACAAGGTCATGTTCTGGTTATTTTGTCAAGAGCAGGGTATTGCTGGAGTTGCTGTTCCTTACCCCCACTCTGCCGATCTAGCCACCCCAGAGTTCCATGTCCTTACCGACTCTGGCACTGAAGTCGCTGAGGAGGATCAGTTTGTCGTCCGTAGGGACGCGGGACAGGGATTGTTCGAGGCTGGAGTAGAATACTTCTTTGGCCTCATCTGTTGCGTCGAGTGTTGGGGCATATGCACTGATAACTGTGGCACACTGGTTCTGGGATAGGGTGAGCTGAAGAGTCATGGGGCGTTCGCTAATCCCACAGGGGGAGTCTCTGAGGTGGTCGACCAGTTCATTCTTGATGGCGAAACCAACTCCATGGAGGCGGCGTTCTTCCTCTGGTTTGCCTTTCCAGAAGAATGTATAACCTCCACCTTGTTCTTTGAGCTAGCCTTCCCCTGCCTGCCTGGTCTCGCTTAGAGCGGTGATGTTGACATCGAAGTGTCTAAGTTCCCGGGCAACTATGGCGGTGCGGCGTTCTGGTCTGTTGCTGTTGGGGTTGTCCATGAGGGTCCTGGCGTTCCAGGTCCCGAACTTCATTTTGAAGGATGGAAGATGCCTGTGCGTGAGTTATTTTAACGTGGGGTGGCTGTTGCACACCGGCTACCACATGGGCTCAGCAGAGCAAGGTCTTGGTCCAGTGGCAAGGGGGTCCATGACAACCGGAGACCAGGCTCTACTGTATGGGCCTACTTGCCTATGGTGGGATGCAAGCCGTAAGTTTGGCACTGAGCAGCGCCTTCAGGAGAGGTGGTGGGAGATCTGATGTGTGATGAGGCAGATCGGTGGCCGTGTGAGACTGGAGCAGCTGAGGGAGATTTATAAATAAGTGTCTCCCTGACAACGAAGGCAGCATGAGCCTGGAGCAGCTGTGGAAAATTTATAAATAAGCTAATAAGAGGATAAATATATAATAATTCTAAGATAAGCCTGATGCTGCTCTTGCCATGCCCACATGATTTGCGCCTGATTTTTAGGAGCAACTGGTGGAGAACGGACTATCTTAGAAATCGCAATTCTCCACATTTTTTTTTCTGCAGTTCTAGTCAGGTAGAACAGTTCTACTTTGGAACAGAATTTTTTCTTCAAAAGGGGGCGTGTCCGACCACTGACGCCTGATTTGAAAGTTTCCACAGTGAAAACGTACTCCAAACTAAGTTAGAATGGAGCAAGTGAAGATTTTTGTAGAACTGAAAAAACCTGTTCTACACATTAAAAAATCAGGCGCAGGTTACAAATTAGGCGTCCAGAACAAGGTGGGGGGGGGGGGAAGGGAAGTAATTAAATTCTACAATAAATCCTTAGTTATACTTCTACAAATATTATACAAATAAATCCAACCTGAATAAACATTTATAAGCAAAGAAAAGATTAAATAAACCATCTTCCTACCTGTGTGAAAGTGCTTCAGGCACGGAGAATGCTGCAGTCAGCCTGAGGCGCCCGTTCTTCCCGCGGGGGGGGGGAGGGGAGAGGAGGCACCCATTCTTTCCCGCGGGGGGGGGGAGGAGGAGGCGCCCGTTCTTTCCCGCGGAGGGGGGGGGGAGGCGCCCGTTCTTTCCCGCGGGGGGGGGGGGGGGAGGGGAGAGGAGGCGCCCGTTCTTTCCCGCGGGGGGGGGGGAGGCGCCCGTTCTTTCCCGCGGAGGGGGGGGGGAGGCGCCCGTTCTTTCCCGCGGAGGGGGGGAGGAGGCGCCCGTACTTCCCGCGGGGGGTGGGGGGGGAGGAGACAGTGAGAAGGCTGCAAGTGCTGATGTGCTGATGGCAATGTGCTTTTATTAAAAAAATGTTCAAAAATTAAACAGCTACAAAGAACTACAAAAATGGCCGAGTGCCAATGTTTTTTTCACACTGAGCATGTGCGAACGCTCCAACGCGCACGCGCAGCGTTGCCGGCAGGAAAAAAACTAATTTAAATAGTACCCGCCCCCTCCCACTTACAAAATCGGCGCGAGTGTAGGCTCCGCCCCCTTGGGCGTTGCGCCAGGCAGACAAGGAGCTGCAGAACGCTCCAGAATCGCAATTTTATTTTTAGGCGTCGTTTTAGGCGCGAAAAACAACGGGCGCCCAGCTCGGAGGGGCGCCCGTTTTTTATCGTGTGGAAACTTGGGCCCTATTATGTTTCTCATTGAATCAGGGTTGGTCTCCTGGCTTGTACAGATCTGATGCTGCTGTCACACAGCACCTCATGGATACCCAGATTTGGTTGCTAGATTTGCCTTTAGTTTATGCAACTTAGCACGGTGGTGGTGCCACGTTGCACAATGGAGGTTGTCATCACAGTAAAGATGAATCTTTGACCAAGAATTTCCTTGGAGCTGCTCCCACTCTGCTACTGTAACTTCACAAAAAGTGCGGCAGAAACATCGTTTATGCGCATAAAGTCCACCGCACATTCAGCAAAGTTACAGCAGCGGACCAGGAGCAGCTCCAAGAAAATCCCGGTGCTTTGTCCTCACAGTGCTGTGCGGGGGTCACTTCTGCCACTGTTATTGTGGGAAGACATCTCTGCCGCAGGTAGATCTTGGTGAGGATGAGGTAAAGGAATTTTTTCTTCATGTTGGTTCTCTTACCACCTGACACAGACCCTGTCTGGCAGTGTGTCCTCAGGACTCAACCAGCTCAGCCAGTCGTGGTACTTCCAAGCCTTGGTGGTGCACATTGAGCTCCAAACGCAGAGCACATTCTGTACCCTTGCTTCACTCAGAGCTTCCTCCAAATGATATTCAACAAGGAAGAGAACTGATTCATCAGTTGAAGAAGGGGCAGTAGGTGGTCTCAGCAGGAGGTTACCTTACCCTTGTTTGGCATGAAACCATGAGACTTTATGGGGTCTGTAGTATATGTAAGCTCTCTAATAACGACTCCATGAAGTAAGGATATAGTACTTGAACTGTAGTGACCTTAGTCCGTTTATTGCAGCTCCATGTGAGGACACAATGAGGTGAGCTCCCTTTTATACTTGGTTACCTGCAGTGTGCAGGTGACCCTTAGGTCTCCACCAGTAGCACCCTCTGGTGGTACAGGTATGGTGTATACAGTGTGAAGGTACATTCATAGTCTAGTGTTACAGTACACATATTAACATACATAACAACACTCCCCCCTTTGTCTTGTGCCACAGGCTTTTGCACTGTGTTCTCTGGCCCTCGACTTGAGAGGTTGTAGTGAGGGTTGTGTGGGTTCTGGGTGTGATCCATGTGTTCATGGCTACATACATCCATCCCCCCGCCCCCCCCGCCCCCATACATAAACCATTGGTGTGGCTCAACACCTGCATTGGCATATATGTAGAGTGAGTAAGGAATCTGGTTGATTATGTCAGTGTTTTTGTGTTCAGCAGTGGTGGAGCAGGAATTTGTTATAGGTAAGGTACAGACATTATATTGTTTGGGTGGGTGAGGACGTTTAGTGATGGGCAGAGCCACAGGGTGGTGTGGCCTCCCTGTTCTCCATTGAGGGCTGCAGGGTCACCCTGCTGCCCTTCATGGTGGTGGAAGTCTGGTCATCCTAGGTCCCGTCGGGAAAGCTGGAGGGTACTGGCCTCTTGCTCCCGGTGCTGGCCCTGGTGGTCAGGGGGGGTAGAGCTGATCTGGGGCAGGTTGCCAGAGGTGGTGGATGTGCCGTCCATTGATCGCTGGCCCTGCAGTGGGTATGCTCCCACTGTGTATGTGGCCACCCTCCCTGAGGCATCACATTGGTCCCGGAGGTGCAGGCTACATGATTGGGGAGCCCGCTGGACCTGGGTGTTTCCCACGGGGGGTTGCCTTTGGCATTGTCGTCACACATGGAGAACCCAGCATCATTTCTCATTTTATCATTGGCATACATGATACATTGGCTCCGACCGCAACTAGCCGACTCGACATTGTTATTTGTCTTTACACTTTCACATTTGTCCATTACAACACTTTCCTGTCTACTATCAGCATTTCCGTGCAAGGTTACATTTGGATACCTGCCTTTGTTAGTTACATTTATCTCATTAGCATTACCGAAATCAGCGTTCAACAGTACATTTATATACTTGCATTGCTGTACCAAGAGTCGAACTGTCCCTTTAATTGTGTTGGATTGCTGGTCTCCTTTAAGAGGGCCTTGCAATCTTTCCCCAAATTCGGTTCACTGCTCGGCATCACGTGTTGCTCCCTCAACTCTGCCCCTCGTGGTCTGGTCGTGGCCACCTTGATTTCAGATGCTTCACCTCGTGGTGCGGGTGCCATCTTCTTTCTCTCCACGAGGTAGGCTGCGGTGATCCTTTTCTCCCCAGGTTCTGCCATGGAAGCCGGGAATCTATCTTCTGCACCGATCTTCTTCCCTCAGAGTCCTGCCACTGGAGCCCGGAAGGTGAGGTCTGGTCGTTCAGGTTGGATCATCTCGCTGCTGAGTTGTGCAGTCTGTGTCGTCGCCACGCAGTCGAGCTGGACGGTAGAATTTCCAGGAGCTGCGATGGATCCAAGTTTGGGGCCGTGTAGGATGTCGATCACCGGGGCCTGGAGGCTTTCTCCGCTCCAAAAGATTTGGATTTGCTTCATCCATCTTCTTCCCATCACCGGCAATGATCCACAAAGGAAGCTTGTGCATCGCGCCGCCATGGGACACCTGGACATCCACGCTGCCAATGACTGGGATGTTGTCTTTTGTGTAAGTGAGCAGCTTCGCCTGGATTGGGAACATTTTGCGTCATTTGGCGGGATTGTCCCAGAGTTTGTCGAAGGCTGTCTGATTCATCAATGATTGGCTCGCCCCTGTGTCGATCTCCATCGAGACTGGAACACCGTTGATTTCTACTTTCATTTTCTATGGGGAACTCTCGATGGAGCAGGTATACACTCCGTACACCTCTTCCAGGGGCTGAGCCGCTTCCTCTTCATCAGCGCTGGAGCCCGGCTGATCGGCCAACTCTTCAGCGACTCGGTGAGTAAAATTTCTTCTACAGATTCGCTGGAGATGACCTTTAGTGTTCCAGCCTTTGCAGGTATAGTCTTTATATCGGCACTGGTGGGCCCTGTGGTTTCCTCCAGAGCGCCAGCACGGGGCTAGCCGGTTGGCCCCATGTGGCGGACTCAGGGTCGCGGAGCTCAGGGCAGCAGCCTTGCCTCTGAAAGGCACCATTTGGTTCACTGTACTCGTCGGGTTAGAGTCCTGGGGGTGAGTCATCATCCTCTTGGAGTTGCAGACCAAAATCATGAAAGCCTGGCTCACTTTGATTGCCTTCTGCAGGGTGACCGTAGAGTCCGCAGACAGCAGTTTATGGAGGAGGTCCTCGTGACCGATTCCAATAATGAAGATGTCAGTGCTTCGGTGAGGTGGTCACCAAAATCACACGGTGCAGCCAATCTTCTCAGGTCTGCAGCATATTTAGCAATTTCTCTGCCTTCGAGCTGCCGGTGGGTGTAGAACCGGTGTCTGGCTGTGAAGATGCTCTCTTTAGGTTTGAGTTCTTCTGTATTATACTTACGAGCTCCACATAAGTCTTGGTTGTCGTCTTCGCTGGGGCTAGCAGGTCCCTGACGAGGCCGTGGATGTTGGGCCCACAACTGCTGAGCAGGATAGCTCTGCGCTTATCAGCCAGCGAGGTCGGTGTGTCTCCAGCTTGGTCGTTCACGATGAAAAAGAGTTCGAGCCTTTCCACAAAGGCATCCCAATCTGCCCCATCAGCAAATTGTTGGAAATTGCTTAGGTTAGACATGTTGTGCGTGAAAATTCGTAACCTCGTCGCCAGTTGTAGTATATGTAAGCACTCTAATAACGACTTCATGAGGTAAGGGTATAGTACTTGAACTGTAGTGACCTGAGTGAGGACACCAAGAGGTAAGCTCCCTTTTATACTTGATTACCTGCAGTGTGCAGGTGACCCTTAGGTCTCCACCAGTAGCACCCTCTGGTGGTACAAGTATGGTGTATACAGTGTGAAGGTACATTCAGTG
The DNA here is from genome assembly GCF_044704955.1 of Pristiophorus japonicus. Classification (NCBI taxonomy): domain Eukaryota; kingdom Metazoa; phylum Chordata; class Chondrichthyes; family Pristiophoridae; genus Pristiophorus; species Pristiophorus japonicus. Next base: position 93,443,120 of record NC_091978.1, on the reverse strand, counting down.
GTCTAGTGTTACAGTACACACATTAACATACATAACAGGGTCCAGAGTAAATGTTGAGGACTCCAGAAGACACACTGACATGACTACATAATTCTATCCCCACCTCTGGGACAGGACATACTAAGGGATGGTCATGAATGAGTTTGGGATGTTAGCCCAAAGCCTTTCCACCATTTACAAGGCACATGTCAGGAGTGTAATGGAATACTCACAACTTGCCTGGATGGGTGCAGCTCCAACAACACTCAAGAAGCTCGACACCATCCAGGACAGAGCAGCCCGCTTGATTGGCACCCCATCCACCACCTTCAACATTCACTCCCTCCACCACTGGCGTGTACCATCCACAAGATGCACTGCAACAACTCACCAAGGCTTCTTCAGCAGCACCTCCCAAACCCATGACCTCTACTGCCTAGAAGGACAAGGGCAGCAGGTGCCTGGGGTAACACCATTGCCTGCAAGTTCTCCTCCAAGTTATACACCATCCTGACTTTGAAGTATGTCGCCGTTCCTTTATCGTCGCTGGGTCAAAATCATGGAACTTCCGACTTAAAAGCACTGTGGGAATACCTCCACCACACGGACTGCAGCGGTTCAAGAAGGCAGCTCACCATCACCTTCTCAAGGGCAATTAGGGATGGGCAATAAATACTGGCCTTGCCAGCGACTCCCACATCCCATAAACTAATTTTCAAAGAGCAGCTAGAATACGAATATATCAGGCTGTTTTTTAACTAGTCTATGGGACACCTCTCTCAACTTGGACAGCAGGGCCCAGATATTAGAGAGGAGGACTGTGCAGTATTGACTGAGCTGAGATTGCTCTTGTCCTAATAAAATGCCTGGATTCTTGCCAATAGGTATTGGCGATTTTCTTCTCAGTTTTGCAACAATTGTTTACAACTGGATGGTTTTCTAGGTTGCTTTCGAGTGCATTTAGAGTCAATCACATAGGGCTGGATTTTCATGGGAAAGGCGGGTTGGGGGTGGGGGGTGGGAGGAACTCCGATGCAGGCAGGAAACCCGGGAGAAGGAGTTTCCCGCAGGACCTACGAATTTAATGGCAGGGCCTGATTTGCATCTGGAGCCTCTGTTTCCCACCCACAGCCAACCAGATAGAGAAGCTGCTTCGCCAGGCCACACAGAGGAGGGAGGGAGGGATCAGGTAGGGACTGGTGCTGGCCTCCAGAGAATCATGGGGGGCAGGCGGTGGAGAAGGAAGATCGGGGTCGTCGAGGGATCAGTGGGAGTGGAGAAGGAAGATCGGGGCAGGCCATTGGAGGATTGTGGCTGGCCTCAAGATGATCGGGGGTGGGTGGGGGTGAGGGAAGTGAAGATCAGGGCTGGCCACCAGAGGATCGTGGGGTGGGGGAGGGCACTGCGGGAAGGTGATCGGAGACCTCGTGGGGGGGGATCTCCGATCACGGGAGTGGGCTAGGCAGGGATCCTGGATCCAGGAGGTAGGCGTATAGGCACTTACCTCCTGGATGCAGCAGTCCTCACCTTGCTGTAACTGCTGGGTTTTACGAGGTGTGTAAAATCCGACCAGTTACAGTTAAAACCAAAATGTAGGTTAAAGAAGAGGCTTCCAGCCTCATTGTCATATTTAAATTGACGTCTTGGCTCCTGGCAGTGGGTTGGCTGCCCGCCTCCATCCTGCCCTCTGTCCTGCCTCCGTTAAAATCGTAAGTGGGCAGGTTGGAGGCAGGTTCAGGTCGGGATTCCGATTTTTAACAATTTAACTACCCCCCACGCCCACATCCCACCCTTTGGTTAGGTTAAAATTCCCCCCATGGTGTGAGATTGGTGCCAGATGTAGGCCAGACCTGGAGGGGGATGGCAGGCTCCCTTTCCTGAAGGACATTAACAAATCAGTTGGGGGTTTTACAACAATCTATAAGCTTTCATCGTTATTGTTCTGGTACTAGCCCACATATTACACAGGTGAAATTTAAATTTGGCCTCAACATTAACCACCGCCTCCCCCCCACCCAACTCCCCATATCCCCCACTCCACAATGGGCAGGAGAGGATCGGGTGGGGGTTAAATAATTAAATACAGGAATGCATCCCCAATATGCTTTTTTTACGACAGCGAATTATCAGGGTGTTCGAGTGTCCCACTGAGGAGAGACGGGGCACCTAATTAACATATTTAAATCAGGCTCCCACATTGCAATTGGGAGCCCGATTTAAACTTCACTGCTACTGCAGTTGGGAAACCAGGCAGTGAAAGGGAGAAGGCAACTGGTTGCCGGTTGACAGGATGCCGGTTCCACAAGGTAAATGCCTTTTCAAGCACTCCTTGTGAGCCAGGAGGATAATTATGAAAAAAGCATGAACTTGCAAAAGCTCTTGCAAAGTTACAAGTTAAAAAAAAATGAATGCCTCATTTTATCAGTTGTTTTATTGCCTCTGCCTGTATCTTAGATTATTCAGAGATTGAATTCCAAGCAGGAGTTTGCAACTTTGAATACCTACCATATGAGTTTGTTTGTCTCCAAGTTTAACAGCAAATTGCAGGGGACGGTTAACAAATTGAGTTCGTGCATCTATCACATTTTTAGACTTTATTTAGTTATTGTTCATGCTCAGTGTCAAGAATCACTCCATTAAGCGCACACTTACTCCCTACGAACCAAAGTGTGACCTTACATGCACAATATTCAGTATTGTAGCACCAAACAAAAACCCTTGCTGCTGCATTTAGATTGGAGTTATGACACTCTTGTCTCCTACACTTTGGATAGCGGAAGAGTAAACATTCTATCCAAACATGGTTCAGGCTTTAAATTATGGAGCTGGGTTACTGAAAATAACAGATAAGCAGAAACTATAGACCACACAGGCACCTTATACAATTTTTACAGAACTCTTAAGTCATCCTCCTGTGGGTGCCCCCTCTGCCCCCGCCACCGCCTCATCGTATGGGTTGTGGGAGCCATAAGACCCTTCCGCCGTATAGGACTAACCATCCTATCAGCTGATATAAAGATGGTTACAGTCATGGAAGGAGTGTTCACAACGCAGCCTGTTAGACTGTTAATCGACCTGCAAGTCCTTCCACTGCTTCACACTGTTCTCCAAGGGAAGAGTGTGAAGATACAAGATGATGATGATGAAGTCATACACCCTCCTCAGATACAAGAATAGCAAGAGACATGATACTTTGCTAACTCGATTAATACTACTAAGCCTGGATCAATATCCATAAGCTTGTAACTATATGTAAGGTCTCATCTACATGACACGACACGGGGAAAATTCAACTTCGGCAGCAGTACAAACGGGCGGTAGCACGTCAGCTTATGCACCCCGCCAGATTTTCCCTTCCGCTAAAGCCAATGGAAAGGATAATCGGGCAGCGTGTATAAAGGGCAGACGATCCACTGCCGCCCATTTTGTGCCCCACTGAAGTTTAATTTTACCCCCAGCACTACCTCCATATGGCCTGAGGTAAAATTGTATTAAAAGAAGCAATGATGTGAAAAAGACAGCCCACGCATTTCTCTGACTGCGCATTGAACAACCATTCAACTCCCCCTGCAACAGAGATAGAAATCGCAATTCTCCACATTTTTTTTTCTGCAGTTCTAGTCAGGTAGAACAGTTCGACTTTGGAACAGAATTTTTTCTTCAAAAGGGGGCGTGTCCGGCCACTGACGCCTGATTGAAAGTTTCCACAGTGAAAACGTACTCCAAACTAACTTAGAATGGAGCAAGTGAAGATTTTTGTAGAACTGAAAAAACCTGTTCTACACATTAAAAAATCAGGCGCAGGTTACAAATTAGGCGTCCAGAACGAGGTGGGGGGGGGGGGGAAGGGAAGTCATTAAATTCTATAATAAATCCTTATTTATACTTATACAAATATTATACAAATAAATCCAACCTGAATAAACATTTATAAGCAAAGAAAAGATTAAATAAACCATCTTCCTACCTGTGTGAAAGTGCTTCAGGCAGGCCTTTCGGGACCGAAGGCTGAACGGGCCGGGCCCGAGACCTCGGGCAGGGCCCGTCCCCAGCACCAGATTTACAGGTAGGTGGCGTTGGGTTGGGTCGGGTCGGAGAGGGTCAGTTCGGGTCGGGGGGGAGGGGCGAGGGAGAGAGAGAGAGGGAGGCGGGGAGGGAGAGAGAGAGAGAGGGAGGGGGGAGGGAGAGAGAGAGAGGGGGGGAGGGAGGGGAGAGAGGGGGGGGGAGGGAGGGGAGAGAGAGGGGGGGAGGGAGGGGAGAGAGAGGGGGAGAGAGGGGGGGAGAGGGAGGGGGGAGAGGTCAGATCAGATCCAGTCCGGGAGCGGGAGTCGGGTCGGGCTGGGTCCAGCGCGGGTCGGGTTGGGTCCAGTCAGGGGGGCGGGGACCGGGAACAGGAGCGTGGGTCGGGTCGGGTCCAGTCGGGGGGCCGGGGAGCAGGAACAGGAGCGCGGGTCGGGTCGGATCAGGTCCAGTCGGGGTGGGGGTGGCGGAGCGGGAACAGGAGTGCGGGTCGCGTCCAGTCGGGGGGGCGGGGAGCGGGAACAGGAGCGCGGGTCGGGTCGGGTCCAGTCGGGGGGGGGGTGGCGGAGCGGGAACAGGAGCACGGGTCGGGTCGGGTCGGGTCCAGTCGGGGAGGCGGGGAGCGGGAACAGGAGCGCGGGTCGGGTCAGTCGAGGGGGTGGGGGGGGAGCGGGTGTCGGGTCTGGTCTGGAGGCAGGTGGGGGGGGAGCGGGTGTCGGGTCTGGTCCGGAGGCAGGGGGGGGAACGGGTGTCAGGTCTGGTCCGGAGGCAGGGGGGAGCGGGTGCCGGGTCTGGTCGCGGGGGGGGGAAGCAGGAGCTGGCCGTGGGAGGAGCCTTATTCACGCAGCCCCAGTGAGGCCATTCAGCCAGGGCGAGAGGCTGCGTACTTCGAGCCCCTCCCACACAGTTCGGCGCCTGGAGCTACTGCACTTGCGTGCCCACTGTAGCGCGCGTGTGCAGAGGTCCCGGCACTGTTTTCAGCGCAGGGACCTGGCTCCGCCCCCCCACAGCTCGTGCTGGCTGCGCCGAGGGCCAGAGGACCTGCAGGTAGGTGGAGAATACCGAGGATTTTTTTAGGCGCGAAAAACGGGCGTCCAGGTCGGGACTGCGCCGTTCTAGGCGCGTGTGGAAACTTGGGCCCATTGCATGGGATCTCCTGTACTGAGATAACTGGGTTCACTGAGGTCAAATCTTTCATCCACTCCCAGAACAAAGGGAATCAAATACATATCTGTGCTTGCAGATTTATATGGACTGCTCTGGTTCCAGGATCCGATTAATCTTTTTCTCACACTGGGACAGTCTGTAAGACTTGCCTCTTCCATTGAACATGATTTTAATTGGTTAATTTCAGAACAAATCAAGCAATTGTGCTTAATTTAAATTATAGCTATTCTTAGCAAGTTTGCAAAATGTATTTGTGCAACAACAATATCTGTCTCTGAATTTCCTGATGGTGTTTGTATATTATACTGGCAATTTAGAATATAAAAAAGAAACTTTGGAAATCAAAAAGAAATCCCCACACTCTGTGGAGTTTACAGCGTGCGTGTGATGTCATGGACAGGTTCCCTGCCTGGAAGCAACATGGTTGACAGGCTGTCCTCCAGTCAAATGGGGAACACTGGACAGGAGGCCGCAACAAATAGGTAGGTGTGGGATACGATCCTCGGTGGGGTTTGGAAGTTCCGATCCCCGGGGGGAGTTCTGATCCCTGGTGGGTCCAATCACCACCACGGTGGGGGGTGGGGGGGGTGGGTAGTGTTTGTATGGGGTGGGCTGATGGGAGAATGGGGGGTTGAGCTTAGGGAGAAAGCACACCTGCTCCTCACAGCCCACAAGGATTGCTCCCTGATGCTGTCCATGTCTCTCTGCGGCTGCAGGGAATCTCAAGGCCTGGGAGCCTCAGCTGCCTGCAGTTAAAGCAGGCTACATCAGAGGCCTCAGGGCCTCATTTTTATATTTAAAGTGCCAACCCGCCTCCCGGCTGTGGGTTAGCTACCCGCCCCCCCGTCCCGCCTCCATTAAACCCAGAAGTGGGCGGGTTAGAGGCGGTTTGGGGTTGGGATTTAGATTTTTATTACTGTAACTTTCCCCCCCTCCCACTGCCCTTAACCCACCTGTTTTTCAGGTTAAAATCCCCTCCCCCCCAGATGTCCGGATGTGCATACTCCTAGCAGTGGTCACTGGATTGTGATCATGAGCAGAAACAATTCTTTCCCTAACCAAGGAGACCCAATGGGGCACCATCGTTACCCTGGTAAGATCTGTGGATTTAACTTAGTGTATATGGCTCATCTACTCACTGAATAAACTGACTGGTCCTTTGCAGGAGCTCCTGTTTAACAAATAGCTGTCATATGTGCCTTGGCGGTTCTGGGACAGAAGAGTTTCAGCTGTCCAATGCACTGTTGGTAAACACTCCCACTGTAGGGAGATCATTCCAGGAATAAATGACTCGTGAATATTCCTGGAACAATCTCATTACGTTGGAAACACTAATTATCAGTGTGATTTTTGGCTGTGGCAAGCAAATAGTCGGCACTTCCCCACAGACAGGAAAGATTGTCAGGTGAGTTACTGCTTATTGCTCTCAATTACTCTCAGGATTTATCAAACGTCTTGCAGCTTAAAGTAAACAGACAACTTGCATTAAATACAGACACTAAAAATAAGAAACAGATACATTTGACGTGCACCCTTTATATCTGTCCATTGGCTCCGTAGGGAAGCACTAGAAGGACTATAATCTTCTGTTTAATAACATTAGCTTTTAATAAATCAATAGCATTGGGCTGAATTTAAATGTGCAGCCTTGACAATCGCAGGGAGAGACTTACCTCCCTGTTTCCATTGGCAGTGCTGAAGGCGCCATTATTACAGGGCATTAGGTTAGGCGGCCTGGCAGCTGCCTGAAGACACCAATAGGCTGCTAATAATATTCAAATCAAGTCCTATGACATGATTAAGACCTCGATGCAATTTTTAGGTGACAAAACAGAAGTAGCGCTGAGGCCTGGGTCCAACCCGCAATCCTTGGTGATGAAGGCTGGAAATGGTATTTAAAAGGGCATGGCAGAGGAACCTGCTCAGGACATCCAGTGATGTTGATAGTTCGGTGCTATGGAAGGATTTGCAGCTTGAGCAACAATTACACTAAGGACTTTTTGGTAATTTTTGACAGAATACATTATTTGCCTTCAGGGAGGGTGAGTGAGGAAACTGAGTTTTCTAGCAACCCAATTGTGGGGAGAGGAGGACGTGGAGAAACAGTAACCGGAGCAAGAAGAGCAACCAGGAAAAGCATACTATAGTGGCATTAAATAGGAGGGAGGGTGGGGTTTAACACAGAGGGTTTATAGATCCAGAATAAACCTCCAGGAGCTGAAAGAGAAGCAATGTATAAGAAGGGTTAGGTTGCCCTGGAGGACAGTGGCAGACCTGCGCAGCCTCCTACAGCAGAAGCTGCAGCCTTCTGTACCATCTGGTCACTCTCTGCCGATGGCAGACAAATTGGCAATTGCCCTCAATGTTTTTGCATCAGGGTCCTTCCAGGCTGCAGCAGGGGACATGGCACATCTTAGCCAGTCGGCTGCACATGCCTGCATCAAGCATAAAAACATAAGAACATAAGAATTAGGAGCAGGAGGATGCCATTCGACCCCTCAAGCCTGCTCCATCATTCAATAAGATCATGGCTAATCTTCTACCTCAAATCCACTTTCCTGCACTATCCCCATATCCCAGAACAAGTGACAGATGCTCTATTCGATAAGGCAAGACAGTATGTCAAGATCCCCATGGACACTGCCAGTCAACATAACAGAGCAGTGGGGTTTACAGGAAATGCCAGGCTCCCACTGCTGCTTCCGGGATGTTTTGAATGGCTATATCATCCAATTTTTGTCTTCCTCGAAGTGAAAGCAATTGTATTGCCTCTTGGCACAGCTTTAATGGTCTTCCACAAGAGACCTCCAGTTGACCATTGTGATGCAAAATGTCCTGGAATCACAATATGATATAGAAGATACCAGGGATCTCCAAGAACAGACAAGTGACATTTGATTGGACTGTGATGCAAGCTCTTTAAGCTATCAATAGGAGAACAGTACTTTTCAATCCGCTGCCTTTTTCGATCAGTGTGAAAGCAACATTTTCTAATCCATCATCCCTGCATTTAAAATGTAAAAGCTGACAGAATACAGTTTTCTGGTGCAATAATCTGTTTTATGTATTTCGCACCATAAAAAATAACAAAATGTGACACTCGAGTGCTATTAATGGGATTAACTCACTTTGCAAGCTGAACCTATTATAGGCTGCATGGCATTCAAGATACAGGCATAACAGAAGTGTGACAAAGGCATTACAAAATCATGTTACAGGAAGTGGCTGCAGTCTCACAAACTTGAATATATTACTAGTAGATCTCCTGGAGCATTGCACACAGAAGGGGTCACTTTCACTTCGGGCGATAGTGCAAAACGGACGATATTGGATCAGCCGACTGAAGTCAATGGAAATTTAAATCGGGAGAGATGTATAATGGGTGGCTGATCTGATATTGCCATCTGAAGTCAAAATTACCCTCCCGCCCCCACTCTGTCAGGGAAACAAGTCCAAAAGCAGTTCTTAGGGTTAAAGGTTGGAGGCTAATTGAACCAGCACTGTGATGTTGGAGGCTGGAAAAGGCTAGGTGGAAGATATAGCAGGGCAAGGGAGTGGAAGAAGATAAAGGAGATATAGCAGGGGGAAGGGGTAAGTAAGAAAGCAGAAGAAGGAAGGAGGGCAAAAATGTAAAAAAAATGTATAGATAAAAGGTCAGAACTTATTGATGCAGAGACTTTTTTAAAATTATCATTTCAGACCTCACAAAACATTTAGATGTCAGTGAGCAGCAGCAAGGGGTCCAGAGTTTTGATCAGATGATCAGTGCGAGGTAGTAATGGATAATGCTGGGTATGAGCAACAGGCCCAGGACATTAATCTCAGAGAGTTTTTTATAAAGAGAAATAAAATTGATCATTTAATGATAGATAGATAAAAATGACAATTTAAAGATGACAGATAGAACCAAATCTTTATTTACAATCTTTATTCAAGAGGGTGAAAGTGGCAGTATGGATACAAAATTGACTCAGTGGCAGGAAGCAAGGGATAATAGTAGATGGATGCTTCTCAGACTGGGAGGTGGTTTGTCGTGGTGTTCCCCAAGAGTCAATTTTGGGTCCATTACTCTTTGCAGATGTCCTAAATGACCTCGATTGGGTGCAGTAAGCAGCATTATAACATTTGCAGATGATATGAAACCTGACTAAGTAGTAGATCATGATGAGGATGGTTATCGGCTTCAGGCTGACATAGACAGGATGGTTAAATGGGCAGAAGCATGGCAGATGGAGTTCAATGTGGAGAAGTGCGAAATGATGCACTTTGGGAGGACTAATATTAAAAGGCAGTATACTATAAATGGGACACTTTTGAAAAGTCTAGGGGATAGAAATATGCCTCTTCCTTGGATTTAACACTATCCCTAATTTCCCTTGATAGCCACGGTTGAGCCACTTTCCCCGTTTTATTTTTACTCCAGACGGATGTACAATTGTTGAAGTTCATCCATGTGATCGTTAAATGTTTGCCATTGCTTATCCACCATCAACCCTTTAAGTATCATTTGCCAGTCAATTCACATCTCATATCATCGAAGTTACCTTTCCTTACGTTCAGGACCCTAGTATCTGAATTAACTGTGTCAATCTCCACCTTAATAAAGAATTTTACCATATTATGGTCACTCTTCCCCAAGGGGCCTCGCACAACAAGATTGCTAATTAGTCCTTTCTCGTTACAATCACCCAGTCTAGGATGGCCAGCCCTCTAGTTGGTTCCTCGACATGTTGGTCTAGAAAACCATCCCTAATACACTCCAGGAAATCCTCCTCCACTGTACTGCTACCAGTTTGGTTAGCCCAATTTATATGTAGATTAAAGTCGCCCATGATAACTGCTGTACCTTTATTGCACGCATCCCTAATTTCTTGTTTGATGCTGTCCCCAACCTCACTACGACTGTTTGGTGGTCTGTACACAACTCCCACTAGAGTTTTCTGCCCTTTGGTGTTCTGCAGCTCTACCCATACAGATTCCACGTCATCCAAGCTAATGTCCTTCCTGACTATTGTGTTAATTTCCTCTTTAACCAGCAATGCTACCCCACCTCCTTTTCCTTTCTGTCTATCCTTCCTGAATGTTGAATACCCCTGGATGTTAAGTTCCCAGCCTTGGTCACACTAGAGCCATGTATCCGTAATCCCAATTATATCATATTCGTTAAAGCTGCCTGCGCAGTTAATTCATCCACCTTATTGCGAATACTCCTCGCATTGAGGCACAGAGCCTTCAGGCTTGTCTTTTTAACACACTTTGCCCCTTTAGAATTTTGCTGTAATGTGGACCTTTTTGATTTTTGCCTTGGGTTTCTCTGCCCTCCACTTTTACTTTTCTTCTTTCTATCTTTTGCTTCTGCCCCCATTTTACTTCCCTCTGTCTCCCTGCATAGGTTCCCATCCCCCTGCCATATTCGTTTAAACCCTCCCCAACAGCACTAGCAAACACTCCCCTCGGACATTGGTTCCGGTCCTGCCCAGATACAGACCGTTCGGTTTGTACTGGTCCCACCTCGCCAGAACCGGTTCCAATGTCCCAGGAATTTGAATCCCTCCCTCCTGCACCACTTCTCAAGCCACGTATTCATCTTAGCTCTCCTACAATTCCTATCCTGAGATTACTACCTGTGAGGTCCTGCTTTTTAATTTAACTCCTAGCTCCCTAAATTCAGCTTGTAGGACCTCATCCCATTTTTTACCTGTATCGTTGATACCTATATGCTCCACGACAACTGGCTGTTCACCCTCCCCCTCCAAAATGTCCTGCAGCGCTCCAAGACATCCTTGACCCTTTCACTAGGGAGGCAACATACCATCCTGGAGTCTCAATTGTGGCTGCAGAAACGTCTATCTATTCCCCTTACAATAGAATCCCCTCCCACTATAGCTCTCCCACTTTTCTTCCTTCCCTCCTGTGCAGCAGAGCCACCATGGTGCCATGAACTTGGCTGCTCCTGCCTTCCCCTGATGAGTCATTTCCCCCCCCCCAACAGAAAATGTTTAAGAGGTGACCTGATAGAGGTTTTGAAGATGATGAGAAGTTTTAAAAAGTAAAAAAGATATTCCCTCTGACGAGTGGTCAATAACGAGAGATCATAGATTCAAAATCATTGGAAAAAGGTCTAGAGGGGGGATGAACGGAGATGTTGGGATCTGGAACACTTTATCGGAAAAGATAGTGGAAGCTGATTTCAAAAACTAATTTCAAAAAAGAGTTGAACAGGTACTTAATAAAAAGCAGGGATTTGGGACTAAGCACAACTGCTCTTTCAAAGAGCCAGCACAGACACGATGGGCCAAATGACCTCTTTCTGTAGTTTAAGTTTGATGAATCTATGATTGTATGAATTCTAAATCATCAGGGAAGGATTAGCAGCAAGGGGCCTGAAGGCCAAACTGGGAAAATGTAATCATAGATATTATAATAGATAAAAACAAAGCTAAAAAATGGAAAGACTGAGAAGAAGCAAGCAGTAAATTGTCAGCAATTGTTATGAACTTACCTCATCCAGCCATAGAGTTTGGTACAGGCTCTGAAAGAATATAGATGCTCTAAAACCCCATCTCCTGCTAGATTTGGAGTTACTAAGAACATAAGAAATAGGAGCAGGAGAAAGCCACCTAGCCCCTCGAGCCTGCTCCGCCATTTAATAAGATCATGGCTGATCTGACCATGGACTCAGCTCCACTTCCCTGCCCACTCCCCATAAACCTTTATTCCCTGATCGCTCAAAAATCTGTCTATCTCCGCCTTAAATATATTCAATGACTCAGCCTCCACAGCTCTCTGGAGCAGAGAATACCACAGATTTACAACACTCTGAGAGAAGAAATTCCTTCCTCATCTCAGTTTCAAATAGGCGACCCCTTATTCTGAGACTATGTCCCGTAGTTTTAGTATCCCCTGTGAGTGGAAATACCTTCTCTACATCCAACTTGTTGAGCCTCCTCATTATCTTATGTGTTTCGATAAGGTCACCTCGCATTCTTCTGAACTCCAATGTGTAAAGGCCCAACCTACTCAACCTATCTTCATAAGTCAACCCCCTCATCACTGGAATCAAGCGAGTGAACCTTCTCTGAACAGCCTCCAATGCAAGTATATCCTTCCTTAAATACGGAGACCAAAACTGAACGCAGTACTCTGGGTGTGGCCTCACCAATACCTTGTACAGTTGGAGCAGGACTTCTCTGCTTTTATACTCTATCTGCCCTGTAATAAAGGCCAACATTCCATTTGCCTTCCTGATTACTTGCTGTACCTGCATCATAACTGCAGGTCCCTCTGTGCTGCAACACTTTGCAATTTTTCTCCATTTAAATTATAATTTGCTTTTCTATTTTTTCTGCCAAAGCGGATAACCTCACATTTTCCTATATTATACTCAATCTAACAATGTTTTGCCCAGTCACTTAGCCTGTCTATATCCCTTTGCAGATTTTTTGTGTCCACCTCACAATTTACTTTCCCTTCCATCTTTGTATCATCAGCAAACTTGGCTACATTACACTCGGACCCTTCATCCAAGTCATTAATGTAGATTGTAAATAGTTGAGGACCCAGCACTGACCCCTGCGGCACTAATCACTGTTTGCCAAGCAGAAAATGACCCATTTATCCCAACTCTCTGTTTTCTGTTAGTTAGCCATTCCTCTATCCATGCTAATATATTATCCCCAGCCCCGCGAACTTTTATCTTGTGCAGTAACCTTTTATATGGTACCTTATCGAACGTCTTCTGGAAATCCAAAAACACCTCATCCACTGATTCCCCCTTATCCACCCTGCTCATTACATCCTCAAAGAACTCAAGCAAATTTGTTAAACATGATTTCCCTTTCATAAAACCATGCTGACTCTGCTTGATTGAATTATGCTTTTTCAAATGTCCCACTGTTACTTCCTTAATAATGGACTCCAGCATTTTTCCAACCACAGATGTAGGCTAACTGGTCTATAGTTTCCTGCTTTTTGTCTGCCTCCTTTTTTAAATAGGGATGTTACATTTGCGGTTTTCCAATCCACTGGGACCGCCCCAGAATCCAGGGAATTTTGGTAAATTACAGCCAATACATCCACTATCTCTGCAGCCACTTCTTTTAAGACCCTAGAATGTAAGCCATCAGGTCCAGGGGACTTGTCCACCTTTAGTCCCATTATTTTACCGAGTACTACTTCATTAGTGATAGTGATTGTATTAAGTTCCTCCCTCCCTATAGCCCCTTGATTATCCACTATTGGGATGTTTTTAGTGTCTTCTACCGTGAAGACCGATACAAAATATTTGTTCAACATCTCTGCCATTTCCCTGTTCCCCATTATTAATTCCCCAGTCTCATCCTCTAGGGGACAAACATTTACTTTAGCCACTCTTTTCCTTTTTATGTACCTGTAGAAACTCTTACTATCTGTTTTTATAATTCATGCTAGTTTACTTTCATAATTTATCTTTTTTCATTTTTTAGTCATTCTTTGCTGGCTTTTAAAAGTTTCCCAATTGTCTGGCCTCCCATGAGTCTTGGCCACATTGTATTCTCTTGTTTTCAATTTGATACCATCACTTATTTCCTTAGTTAGCCATGGATGGTTATCCCTTCTCTTACAGCCTTTCCTTCTCATTGGGATATATTTTTATTGCGAATTATGAAATATCTCCTTCAACGTCTGCCACTGCTCATCAACCGTCCCTTACTTTAATGTATTTTCCCAGTCCATTCTGCCTTCATACCTTTGTAGTCTCGTTTACTTAAGCTTAGGACACTGGTTTGAGAGCCAACTTTTTCACCCTCCAACTGAATTTGAAATTCTTCCATGTTATGGTCACTCATTCCTAGAGGATCCTTTACTAGGAGATCATTTATTAATCCTGTCTCATTACATCGTACCACATCTAAAATAGCCTGCTCCTTGGTTGGTTTCGCAAAGTACTGTTCAAGGAAACTATCCTGGATATGCTCTATGAACTCTTCCTCAAGGTTACCTTGACTACTTTGCTTTGTCTAATTAATGTGAAGGTTATTCATATTGACTATGATTATTGCCGTTCCTTTTTTACAAGCCTCCATTATTTCTTGATTTATACTCCGTCCAGCAGTGTAGCTACTGTTAGGGGCCTATGGACCACAATCACCAACAACCTTTTCCCCTTATTATTCCTTATCTCCACCCAAACTTATTCACCATCTTGATCCTCTGAGCCAATATCATTTCTCACTAATGTGCTGATCTCATCCTTTATTAACAGTGCTACCCCGCTTTCTTTTCCTTTCTTTCTGTCCTTCCAAATTGTCAAATACCCCAGAATGTTTAGTTCCCAGTCCTGATCACCTTGCAGCCACCTCCCTGTAATAGCTATCAGATCATACCTATTTGTATCTATCTGTGGCCGTCAACTCATCTATTTTGTTGTGAATGCTGCGTGCATTCAGATAAAGAATTTTACATTTGTTTTTTTACCATTTTTTGCTGCTTTGACCCCACTTTCTGATTCATCTTTAGGTTTATACATTCTGTCCCTTCCTGGTATACTCTTGTTTTCATTTCCCTCAGTGTTATCTTGATTTCTTGCCTTCTCCTTGTTCTTTGACTTTTTAACTTTTTGCTCACCTGAATCCTCCCCCCCACTAATTAGCTTAAAGCCCTCTCTACAGCCCAAGTTATTTGATTCGCCAGGATCCTAGTCCCAGCATGGTCTAAGTGGAGACCGTCACAACATAACAGCTCCCTCTTACCCCAGTATTGGTGCCAGTGTCCCACGAACCAAAATCCATTTCTCCCAAACCAGTCTTTGAGCCACGTGTTTTACTCTCTGATCGTATTTATCCTATGCAAATTTGCTCATGGCTCAGGTAGTAATCCAGAGATTACTACTTTTGTGGTTCTGCTTTTTAATTTGGATCCTTGCTGCTCATAATCCCTCAGCAGAAACTCTTTCTTTGTCCTACCTATGTCGTTGGTACCCACGTGGACAACGACAACTGGATCCTCCCCCTCCCACTCCAAGTTCCTCTCCAGCCCAGAGGAGATGTCCTTAACCCTGGCACTGGGTAGGCAACACAGCCTTTGGGACTCAAATTCTTGGCTGCAGAGAACCTTATCTATCCCCCTTGTTATATATGTGAACCAGTATTTACTCTGTACAGCCACCAGAGGGATCATTCCCTGGAGTCCTAAGGGAACCCACAATCCCTTGGGAGCACAGGTGTTTAAGGAGGCTTCACAGGTTGGAGAGGCACTCTGGAGCCCTGCAATAAAAGACTAAGGTCAGACTTTACTTTGAGCTCACAGAGTTCTGTCTGACTCTTTCTCCATACATAACAACTAGCAACAAGATACAGATAGCGAACCCAAAGATGCAGAGAACAGTGGGCATCCTGGAGAAATCCTCAGAGGGAGATGATTGGGAAACTTTTGTGGAGCGACTCGACCAATACTTTGTAGCCAACAAGCTAGATGGGGAAGAGAACGCTGCCAAATGAAGGGCGATCCTCCTCACCGTTTGTGGGGCACCAACGTATGGCCTCAGGAAGAATCTGCTCACTCCAGCGAAACCCACAGAGAAATCATACGACGATTTGTGCACACTGGTCCGAGAGCATTTGAACCTGAAGGAAAGCGTTCTGATGGCGAGGTACCGGTTCTACACCTACAAAAGGTCTGAAGGCCAGGAAGTGGCGAGTTATGTTGCCGAGCTAAGACGCCTTGCAGGACATTGCGAATTTGAAGAACATTTGGAGCACATGCTCAGAGACTTTTTTGTACTTGGCATTGGCCACGAAACAATACTTCACAAACTTTTGACTGTAGAGACCCAACCTTGAATAAGGCCATAGTGATAGCCCAGGCGTTCATTGCCACCAGTGACAATACGAAGCAAAACTCTCAACACACAAGTGCTGCTACAAGTACTATGAACAAAGTGATGTTGTTTTTGAATCATATCGTACAGGGCAGGTTACACATACCTGCAGCTGCATGTCCGCAGATGTCTCAGAGTCCACCATCAAGGGTGATGAATGCAAGGCCATTAACACCTTGTTGGCGCTGCGGGGGTGATCATCATTTCCATTCATGCCGCTTCAAAGAGTGCGTTTGCAAGGGCTGTGGAACAATGGGACACCTCCAAAAAGTGTGCAGGAGAGCTGCAAATCCTGTTAAAACTGCAAACTACCATGTTGCAGAGGAGGACAGATCCATGGAGGATCACGATGAACTAGAGCCTCAGACCGAGGAGACAGAGGTACATGGGGTGCACACATTCACCACGAATTGTCTCCCGATAATGCTGAATGTTGAACTAAATGGACTCCTGGTGTCAATGAAGCTGGACAGAGGCGCAAGCCAGTCCATCATTGGCAAAAAGATTTTCGAAAGATTGTGGTGCAACAAGGCCTCAAGGCCAGTCTTAACTCCAGTTCGCACAAAACTAAGAACTTCCATGAAAGAACTGATTCCTGTAATCTGCAGTGCTACCGTAAAGATCTCCTACGATGGAGCGGTGCACAAGCTACCACTCTGGGTGGTACCGGGCAATGGTCCCAAGCTGCTCGGCAGGAGCTGGCTGGGAAAGATACGCTGGAACTGGGACGACATCCGAGCGCTATCGCCCGCTGACGACACTTCATGTGCCCAGGTCTTAAATAAATTTCCTTCGCTGTTCGAACCAGGCATCGGAAAATTCCAAGGAGCAAAAGTGCAGATCCACCTAATTCCGGGGGCGCGACCCAGCCATCACAAAGCGAGAGCAGTACTGTAAATGATGAGAGAAAGGGGAGTGACCGAGCTAGACCGCCTGCAGAGAGAGGGCATAATTTGACCGATTGAGTTCAATGAGTGGGCCAGTCCAATCACTCCTGGCCTCAAGGGAGACAGCACCGTCAGAATCTGTGGCAATTACAAAGTAACTATCAATAGTTTCTCCCTGCAGGACCAATACCCACTACCAAAGGCTGACGACCTCTTTGGGAGGAAACACATTCACGAAGCTGGATCTAACTTCAGCCTACATGACGCAGGAACTTGAGGAATCATTCAAGGGCCTCACCTGCATCAACATGCACAAAGGTATTTTTGTTTATAACTGATGCCCGTTTCGAATCCGATCAGTGGCGGCGATATGCCAAAGAATAATGGAAAGCTTACTGAAGTCGGTCCTGCACACCGTGGTCTTCCAGGATGACATCTTGTTCTCAGGTCGGAACAGAGTCAGGCATCTGCAGCATCTGGAGGAGGTTCTTAGTCGACTCAACCACGTGGGGCTCAGGTTAAAACGCTCGAAGTGCGTTTTCCTGGTGCCTGAAGTGGAGTTCTTGGGAAGGAGGATTGCGGCGGACGGCATCAGGCCCATCAACGTGAAGGTGGAGGCAATCGAGAACGCACCGAGGCCACAGAACGTGACGGAGCTGCGGTCGCTTCTGGGACTCCTGAACTACTTTGGTCACTTCTTACCGGGTCTCAGCACACTGTTAGAACCACTGCATGTTTTACTATGAAAAGCGGACAAATGGGTTTGGGGAAAAGTCAAGAAAATGCCTTTGTAAAAGTGAGAAAATTGTTATGCTCAAACAAATTGCTTGTGTTGTATGATCCATGTAAGCGTTTGGTACTAGCATGTGATGCATCGTCATATGGCGTCGGGTGCGTATTGTAACAAGCTATTGATTTCGGGAAACTGCAACTGGTTGCATATGCATCCAGGAGACTATCTAAGGCTGAGAGAGCCTACAGCATGATTGAGAAAGAAGCGTTAGCGTGTGTCTATGGAGTAAAAAAAATGCATCAATACCTGTTTGGGCTAAAATTCGAATTGGAAACTGACCATAAGCCACTTGTATCCCTGTTTTACGAGAGTAAATGGATAAATACCAAAGTATCGGCCCACATCCAGAGATGGGAGTTCACGTTGTCCGCATACAACTACGCTATCCGTCACAGACCAGGCACAGAAAACTGCGCCGATGCTCTCAGTAGGCTGCCATTGCCCACCACGGAGGTGGAAATGGTGCAGCCCGCAGATCTAGCCATGGTTATGGAAGCATTTGAGAGTGAGCAATCACTCGTCACTGCCCGGCAGATTAAAACCTGGACAAGCCAGGACCCACTATTATCTCTAGTCAAAAGCTGTGTGCTTCACGGGAACTGGTCCAGTGTCCCAGTGGAAATGCAGGAAGAGGTTAAGCCGTTCCAGCCGTGAAAAGATGAAATGTCTATACAAGCAGACTGCCTTCTGTGGGGCAATCAAGTCGTGGTCCGCAAGAAGGGCAGAGATACCTTCATCAATGACCTCCACAGCACCCACCCAGGCATGGTAATGATGAAAGCGATTGCCAGATCCCACATGTGGTGGCCCAGTATCGATGCGGACTTAGAATCCTACATAAGAACACAAGAACATAAGAATTAGAAACAGGTGTAGGCCATCTAGCCCCTCGAGCCTGCTCCGCCATTCAACAAGATCATGGCTGATCTGGCTGTGGACTCAGCTCCACTTACCCGCCCACTCCCCGTAACCCTTAATTCACTTATTGGTTAAAAATCTATCTATCTGTGACTTGAATACATTCAATGAGCTAGCCTCAACAGCTTTCTTGGGCAGAGAATTCCACAGATTCACAACCCTCTGGGAGAAGAAATTCCTTCCCGACTCGGTTTTAAATTGGCTCCCCCGTATTTTGAGGCTGTGCCCCCTAGTTCTAGTCTCCCTGACCAGTGGAAACAACCTCTCTGCCTCTATCTTGTCTATCCCTTTCATTATTTTAAATGTTTCTATAAGATCACCCCTCATCCTTCTGAACTTCAACGAGTAAAGACCCAGTCTACTCAATCTATCATCATAAGGTAACCCCCTCATCTCCGGAATCAGCCTAGTGAATCATCTCTGTACCCCCTCAAAAGCTAGTATATCCTTCCTTAAGTAAGGTGACCAAAACTGCACGCAGTACTCCAGGTGCGGCCTCACCAATACCCTATACAGTTGCAGCAGGACCTCCCTGCTTTTATACTCCATCCCTCTCGCAATGAAGGCCAACATTCCATTCGCCTTCCTGATTACCTGCTGCACCTGTAAACTAACTTTTTGTGATTCATGCACAATGACCCCCAGGTCCCTCTGCACCTCAGCATGTTGTAATTTCTCCCCATTCAAATAATATTCCCTTTTACTGTTTTTTTCCCAAGGTGGATGACCTCACACTTTCCGACATTATATTCCATCTGCCAAATCTTAGCCCATTTGCTTAACCTATCTAAATCTCTTTGCAGCCTCTCTGTGTCCTCTACACAACCCGCTTTCCCACTAATCTTTGTGTCATCTTCAAATTTTGTTACACTATACTCTGTCCCTCTTCCAGGTCATCTATGTATATTGTAAACAGTTGTGGTCCCAGCACTGATCCCTGTGGCACACCACTAACCACCGATTTCCAACCCAAAAAGGACCCATTTATCCCGACTCTCTGCTTTCTGTTAGCCAGCCAATTCTCTATCCATGCTAATACATTTCCCCTGACTCCACATACCTTTATCTTCTGCAGTAACCTTTTGTGTGGCACCTTATCGAATGCCCTTTGGAAATCTAAATACACCACATCCATCGGTACACCTCTATCCACCATGCTCGTTATATCCTCAAAGAATTCCAGTAAATTAAATAAACATGATTTCCCCTTCATGAATCCATGTTGCGTCTGCTTGATTGCACTATTCCTATCTAGATGTCCCGCTCTTTCTTCCTTAATGATAGCTTCAAGCATTTTCCCCACTACAGATGTTAAACTGACATCCTGCGTTCACAGATGTAATACATGCTCGCAGTTAAGCAATGTACCCAGGGAGGCACCGCTAAGTTTTTGGTCTTGGTTCTCCAAACTGTGGTCGAGGGTACACGTTGACTATGCAGGCCCGTTCTTGGATAAAATGTTCCCTGTGGTTGTCGACGCGTATTCTAAGTGGATTGAATGTGAGCACGTCCGCTGCCACTACTGAAAGACTACGGGCATGTTTGCCACTCACGGCTTACCCGATGTCCTGGTGAGCGACAACGGGCCATGTTTTACCAGTACTGAGTTCAAAGAATTCATGACCCGTAACAGGATCAAACATGTCACATCTGCAAATCATCAAGCTAGGCTTGAAGAGGCTAACTGAAGGCTCGCTGCTGACTCGCCTATCCCGAGTCCTGCTTAGCTACCGCACGAGACCCCTCTCGCTCACTGGGATCCCACCTGCTGAACTGCTCATGAAAAGGGCATTTAATACAAGGCTCTTGTTCGTTCACCCTGATCTACATGAACAGGTAAAGAGCAGGCGGCTTCAACAAAGTACTGACCATGATAGCGCAAATATGTCACGCGAGATTGAAATCAATGATCCTGTATTTGTATTGAATTATGGAGAAGGTCTCAAGTGGCTTCCCGGCACTGTCGTGGCCAAAGAGGGGAGCAGGGTGTTTCGGGACAAACTTTCAAATTGACTCATTCACCGGAAACACTTGGACCAAATCAAACTCAGATTTACGGACTATCCTGAGCAACCCACCTTGGACCCTACCTTTTTTGATCCCCCAACATACACACCAGTGCCAACCGGCACCACGGTTGACCACAAAGCAGAACCCATCATCCACAGCAGCCCAGCAGGACCCAACACACCAGGCAGCCCAGCAAGGCCAGCTGCACAGCAGCCCAGCGAGGGCCCAACAAATGATTCACCAATACCAGCTTTCACACCGAGACGATCAACCAGGGCAAGAAGGGCCCCAGATCGACTCACATTGTAAATAGTTACACTATTGACTTTGCGGAGGAAATGCTGTTATATATTTGACCCTGTATTTACTCTGTATAGCCACCAGAGGGCACATCCCCTGTCATCCCAAGGGATTCCATAATCCGTTGGGAGCACAGGTATTTAAGGAGGTCTCACAGGTTGGAGAGGCACTCTGGAGACCTGCAATAAAAGACTAAGGTCACACTTTACTTTGAACTCACAGAGTTCAGTCTGACTCTTTCTCCATACATAAGACACCTAATTGTACTGTCCCCTACCACTACAATGTTTCTTTTTACTCCCCGCACTTGAATGGCCCTCTGTACCACGGTGCTGTGGTCAGTTTGTTCATCCTCCCTGCAGTCACTGCTCTCATCCATGCAGGGAGTAAGAGCCTCGAATCTGTTGGACAAGAGCAAGGGCTGAGGCTCCTCCCTCAATCCATCCTGAGTCCCCATACCTTCCTCACTCGTAGTCACATCCTCCTGTCCCTGACCACAGATCAAATTTGAATTAATTACTCTAATTGGTGTGACTAGCTCCTGGATCGCGGCGTCCAGGTAACTCACCCCCTCCCTGATGTGTCGTAGTGTCTGCAGCTCGGATTCCAGCTCATCAACGTGGAGCCGGAATTTCTCGAGCTGCAGACACCTGCTGCAGATATGGTCACAATGGACCTCAATGGGGTCCACCAGCTCTCACATGCAACAGCAGAAACATATCGCCTGTCCTGCCATCTCTAATGTATTTAATTAATTAGATTCAGTTTTTAGTTATTAATGCCGGCACCTAATCTATGGCCCTTAATTTAAAGTAAGAAGAGAGATAGAAAAACTCACCAACAATCACTTCCCTGCTTTCCTGTGACATCGAATATAGTCTCCCTGTTCTCCTTTGTCGGCCTCTCTTACCAGCTCGCGCTGCTCCCTGTGGTGGCTGGCTACTTGCTGATTTAGCTCCGCTCCTCTTCAGGTGTTCCCTCCTAGGTCGGGGTGTCGGTGCTCTGTGCAGGGGCTGGCTGCTTGCTGCTTTAAGCTCCACCCCTCTTCAGGTGTTCTCTCCTAGGTTGGGGTGTCATCACTGTGATGATTCAGACCATGATGCAGTTTGTTGAGGAGGTGCCATATATAAATCATGGGATAATATATTAGTATGGATTGAGGATTGGTTAACGGACAGAAAACAGAAAGTAGGAAACAATGGGTCATTTTCGGATTGGCAGACTGTAACTAGTGGGGTACCACAAGGATCAGTGCTTGGGCCTCAGCTATTCACAATCTATATCAAAGACTTAGATGAGGGGACCAAGTATAATGTATCCAAGTTTGGGGATGATACAAAGCTAGGTGGGAAAATAAGTTATGAGGAGGATGCAAAGAGGCTGCAAAGGGATATAGACAGGTTCAGTTTTATTTATTCATTCATGGGATATGCGTGTCGCTGGCAATGCAACATTTATTGCCCATCCCTAATTGAAATTGAGAAGGTGGTGGTGAGCTGCCTTCTTGCACCGCTGCAGTCTGTGTGGAGAAGGTACTCCCACAGTACTGTTATGGAGGGAGTTCCAGGATTTTGACCCAGCGACATTGAAAGTATGGCGATATAATTCCAAGTCAGGATGGTGTGGAACTTGGAGGGGAACTTGGAGGTGATGGTTTTCCCATGTGCCTGCTGCATTTGTCCTTCCAGTGCTGCCTCCGCAAGATCCTACAAATCCACTGGGAGGATAGTCGCACCAACGTCAGTATCCTCGCTCAGGCCAACATCCCCTGGATTGAAGCACTGACGACGCTCGACCAGATCCTTTGGGTGGGCCACATCGTCTGTGTGCCAGACACGAGACTCCGTAAGCAACTGCTCAACTCGGAACTCCTACACGGCAAGCGAGCCCGAGGTGGGCAGAGGAAACACTTCAAGGACACCCTCAAATCCTCCTTGATAAGGTGTAACATCCCCACCGGCACCTAGGAATCCCTGGCCCAAGACCGCCCAAAGTGGAGGAAAAGCGTCCGGGAGGGTTCTGAGCACCTCGCGTCTCATCGCCAAGAACATGCAGAATCCAAGCGCAGACAGTGGATGGAGCGTGCGGTAAATCAGGCTCCCCACACGCCCTTCACTTCAACCACTGTCTGCCCCACCTGCTACAGAGACTGTAATTACCGCATTGGACTGTACAGCCACCTGAGACCTCATTTTTAATGTGGAAGCAAGTCTTCCTCGATTTCGAGGGACTGCACATGATGATGATGATGATGGTAGAGGTCATGGGTTTGGGAGGTGCTGCCAAAGAAGCCTTGGTGAGTTGCTGCAATGCCTCTTGTAGATAGTACACACAACATCCATGGTGCGCCAGTGGTGGAGGGAGTGAATGTTTAAGGTGATAGATGGGGTGCCAATCCAACAGACTGTTTTGTCCTGGATGGTGTCAAGCTTCTTGAGTGTTATTGGAGCTGCCCTCATCCAGGCAAGTGACAATTATTCCATCACATTCCTGATTTGTGCCTTGTAGATGGTTGAAAGGCTTTGGGGAGTCAGGAGATGAGACACTCGCCACAGAATACCCAGCCTCTGACCTGCTTATGTTGGCACAGTGTTTATGTGGCTGGTTCAGTTAAGCTTCTGGTCAATGGTAACCCCTAGTATGTTGATGGTGGAGGGTTTGGCAATGGTACTGTTGTTGAATGTCAAGGGGAGATGGTTAGACTCTCGCTTGTTAGAGCTAGTCATTACCTGGCACTTGTGTGACGCGAATGTTATTTGCCACTTATCAGCCCAAGCCTGAATGTCGTCCAAATCTTGCTGCATGCAGGCATGGACTGCTTCATTATCTGAGGAGTTACGATTGGCACTGAACACTGAGCAGTCATCAACGAATATCTCCACTTCTGACCTTATAATGGAGGGAAGGTTATTGATGAAGTAACTGAAGATGGTTGGGCCTAGGACTCTGCCCTGAGGAACTCCTGCAGCGATGTCCTGGGGCTGTGATGACTGACCTCCAACAACAACCATCTTCCTTTGTGCTAGGCATGACACCAGCCAGTGGTGAGTTTACCCCCTGATTCCCGTTGACTTCAGTTTTAATCGGGCTCCTTGATGCCAAGTCAAATGCTGCCTTGATGCCCAGGGCAGTCACTCTCACCTCACCTCTGGAATTCAGCTCTTTTTGCCATGTTTGGACCAAGGCTGCAATAAGGTCTGGAGCTGAGTGGTCCTGGCAGAACCCAAACTGGGCATTGGTGAGAAAGTTATTGGTGAGTAAATGTCACTTGATATCATTATCGATGACATCTTTCATCACTTTGCTGAAGATTGAGAGTAGACTGATGGGGTGTTAATTGGCTGGATTGCATTTGTCCTGTTTTTCATGGACAGAACATACCTGGGCAGTTTTCCACACTATTGGACAGATGCCAGTCTTGTAACTGTATTGGAACAGCTTGGCTAGAGGCATGGCTAGTTCTGGAGCACAAGTCTTCAGCATGATAGCTGGGATGTTGTCGAGACCCACAGCCATTGCTGTTTCCAGTATGCTCAATTGCTGTATCCAGTGTGCTCAGCCGTTTCTTGATATCACGTGGAGTGAATTGAATTGGCTGAAGACTGGCTTCTGTGATGGTGGGGAACTAAGGAGGAGGCCGATATGGATCATCAACTTGGCACTTCTGGCTGAAGATGGTTGCAAATGCTTCAGCATTGTCTTTTGCGCTCATGTGCTGGGCTCTGCCATCATTGAGGATGGGGATATTCATGGAGTTCCGCCCCCCGTTAAATGTTTAATGGTCCACCAACATTCACAACTGGATGTGGCAGGACTGCAGAGCTTTGAATTGATCTGTTGATTGTGGGATCGTTAGCCCTGTCTATGGCATGCTGCTTCCACTTTTTACCATGCATGTACACCTGCGCTGCAGCTTCCCCAGGTTGGCACCTCATTTTTAGGTATGCCTGATGCTGCTCCTGGCATGCTCTTGTGCATTCCTTATTGAACCAGGGTTAGTCCCCTGGCCTGTAATGGTACAGTGAGGGATATGTCGGCCATGAGGTTACAGACTGTGGTGGAATACAATTCTGCTGCTGCTAATGGCCTAGAGCGCATCATGGATGCCCAATTTTGAGCTGCTAGATCTGTTCTGACTATCTCCCAATTAGCACAGTGGTAGTGCCACACAACTCGATGGAGGGTGTCCTCAGCGTGAAGATGGGACTTCACCTCCACAATGCCTGTGCGGTGGTCACTGCAATGAATGCTGTCATGCACAGATGCATCTGCAACAGGTAGATTGGTTCGGACAAGTTCAAGTAGGTTTTCCCTCGTGTTGGTTCTCTCACCACCTGCCGCAGGCCTAGTCTGGCAGCTACGTGCTTCAGAACTCGGCCAACTCAGTCAGTAGTGGTGCTACCGAGCCACTCTTGGTGATGGACATTAAAGACCCCCACCCAGCCTTGCTGCCCTCAGAACATAAGAACATAGAAACATAGAAACATCGAAAATAGGTTCAGGAGTAGGCCATTCGGCCCTTCGAGCCTGCACCACCATTCAATATGATCATTCAAATTCAGTACCCATTTCCAGCTTTCTCTCCATACCCCTTGATCCCTTTAGCCGAAAGGGTCACATCTAACTACCTTTTGAATATATCTAATGAACTGGCCTCAACAACTTTTTGTGGTAGAGAATTCCACAGGTTCACACTCTCTGAATAAAGAAGTTTCTCCTCATCTCGGTCTTAAATGGCTCACCCCTTATCCTTAAACTGTGACCCCTGGTTCTGGACTTCCCCAACATCGGGAACATTCTTCCTATATCTTACCTGTCCAATCCCGTCAGAATTTTATATGTTTCTATGAGATCCTCTCTGATTCTTCTAAATTCCAGTGAATTATAAGCCTAGTTGATCCAATCTTTCTTCATATGTCAGTCCTGACATCTCGGGTATCAGTCTGGTGAATCTTCGCTGCACTCCCTCAATAGCAAGAACCTGAGGACTGGGAGAATTTTATAATACAGCAGAGGAGGACAAAGGGTTTAATTAGGAGGGGGAAAACAGTATGAGAGGAAGCTTGCTGGGAACATAAAAATTGATTGCAAAAGCTTTGATAGATATGTGAAGAGAAGAAGATTAGTGAAGACAAACATAGGTCCCTTGCAGTCAGATTCAGGTGAATTTATAATGGGGAACAAAAAAATGGTGGGCCAGTAAAACAAATACTTTGGATCTGTCTTCACGAAGGAAGACACAAATAACCTTCCGAAAATACTAAGGGACTGAGGGTCTAGTGAGAAGGAGGAACTGAAGGAAATCCTTATTAGGCAGGAAATTGTGTTAGGGAAATTGATGCGATTGAAGGGCGATAAATCCCCAGGGTCTGATAGTCTTTATCCCAAAGTACTTAAGGAAGAAGCTCTAGAAATAGTGGATGCATTGGTGATTATTTTCCAACAGTCTATCGACTGGATCAATTCCTATGGACTGGAGGGTAGGTAATGTAACACCACTTTTTAAGATGGGAGGGAGAGAGAAAGTGGTTAATTATAAACCGGTTAGCCTGATATCAGTCGTGGGGAAAATATTGGAATCAATTATTAAGGATGAAATAGCAGCACATTTGGAAAGCAGTGACAGGATCGGTCCAAGTCAGCATGGATTTATTAAAGGGAAATCCTGCTTGACAAATCTTCTAGAATTTTTTGAGGATGTAACTGGTAGAGTGGACAAGGGATAACCAGTGGATGTCGTGTATTTGGACTTTCAAAAGGCTTTTGACAAGGTCCCACACAAGAGATTGGTGTGCAAAATTAAACCACACGGTATTGGGGGTAATGTACTGACGTGGATAGAGAACTGGTTGGCAGACAGGAAGCAGAGAGTCAGGATAAATGGGACCTCTTCAGAATGGCAGGCCGTGACTAGTGGGGTGCCGCAGGGCTCAGTGCTGGGACCCCAGCTATTTACAATATACACTAATGATTTGGATGAGGGAATTGAGTGTAATAACTCCAAGTTTGCAGATGACACTAAGCTGGGAGGCGGTGTGAGCTGTGAGGAGGAAGCTAAAAGGGTGCAGGGTGACTTGGACAGGTTAGGTGAGTGGGCAAACGAGTGGCAAATGCAGTATAATGTGGATAAATGTGAGGTTATCCACTTTGGTGGCAAAAACACGAAGGCAGAATATTATCTGAATGGCGGCAGATTAGGAAAAGGGGAGGTGCAACGAGACCTGGGTGTCATGGTACATCAGTCATTGAAAGTTGGCATGCAGGTACAGCAGGCAGTGAAGAAGGCAAATGGTATGTTGGCCTTCATAGCTAGGGGATTTGAGTATAGGAGTAGGGAGGTCTTAGTGCAGTTGTATAGGGCCTTAGTGAGGCCTCACCTGGAATATTGTGTTCAGTTTTTGTCTCCTAATCTGAGAAAGAACTTTCTTGCTGTTGAGGGAGTGCAGCGAAGGTTCACCACACTGATTCCCGGGATTGCAGGACTGACATATGAGGAGAGACTGGATTGACTGGGCCTGTATTCATTGGAGTTTAGAAGGATGAGAGGGGATCTCATAGAAACATATAAAATTCTGACGGGACTGGACAGGTTAGATGCAGGAAGAATGTTCCCGATGTTGGGGAAGTCCAGAACCAGGGGACATAGTCGAAGGATAAGGGGTAAGCCATTTAGGAATGATATGAGGAGAAACTTCTTCACTCAGAGAGTTGCTAACCTGTGGAATTCCCTACCACAGAGAGTTGTTGATGCCAGTTCATTGGATATATTCAAGAGGGAGTAAAATATGGCCCTTACGGCTAAAGGGATCAAGGGGTATGGAGAGAAAGCAGGAAAGGGGTACTGAGGTGAATGATCAGCCATGATCGTATTGAATGGTGGTGCAGGCTCGAAGAGCTGAATGGCCTACTCCTGCACCTCTTTTCTATGTTTCTATGTTTCTATGTCCTTCCTTAGATTAGGAGACCATAACTGTACACAATCTTCAAGGTGTGGCCTCACCAAGACCCTGTACAACTGCAGTAAGACCTCCCTGCTCCTACACTCAAATCCTCTCGCTATGAAGGCCAACATGCCATTTGCCTTCTTCACCGCCTGCTGCACCTGCATGCCAACTTTCAATGCCCGATGTACCATGACACCCAGGTCTCGTTGTAACTTCCCTTTTCCTAATCTGTCTTCATTCAGATAATATTCTGCCTCCCTGTTTTTGCCACCAAAGTGGATAACCTCACATTTATCTACATTATACTGCATCTGCCATGCATTTGCACACTCACCTAACCTGTCCAAGTCACCCTGCAGCCTCTTAGCATCCTCCTCACAGCTCACACTGCCACCCAGCTTAGTGTCATCTTCAAACTTGGAGATATTACATTCAACTCCTTCGTCTAAATCATTAATGTATATTGCAAATAGCTGGGGTCCCAGCACTGAACCCTGCAGCACCCCACTAGTCACTGCCTGCCATTCTAAAAAGTTCCCGTTTGTTCCCACTCTTTGCTTCCTGTCTGCCAACCAGTTCTGTATCCACATCAATACATTACCCCCAGTACCATGTGCTTTAATTTTGCACACTAATCTCTTGTGAAGGACCTTGTCAAAAGCCTTTTGAAAGTCCAAATAAATCACTTCCACTGGTTCTCCCTTGTCCACTCTACTAGTTACATCCTCAAAAAATTCTAGAAGATTTGTCAAGCATGATTTCCATTTCATAAATCCATGCTGACTTGGACCAATCCTGTCACTGCTTTCCAAATATGCTGCTATTACGTCTTTAATAATTGATTCCAACATTTTCCCCATCGATGTCAGGCTAACCAGTCTATAATATCCCTTGTTTTCTCTCTCCCCCCTTTTTTAAAAGTGGGGTTACATTTGCTACCCTCCAATCCATAGGACCTGATCCAGAGTTTAAAGAATGTTGGAAAGTGACCACCAATGTGTCCACTATTTCGAGGGCCACTTCCTTAAGTACTCTGGGATGCAGACTATCAGGCCCTGGGGATTTATCGGCCTTCAATCCCATTAATTTCCCTATCATCATTTCCTGACGAATAAGGGTTTCCCTCAGTTCCCCCTTCTCGCTAGACCCTCGGTCTCCGAGTATTTTCGGGAGGTTATTCGTGTCTTCCTTAGTGAAGACAGAACCAAAGTATTTGTTCAATTGGTCTGCCATTTCTTTGTTCCCCATTGTAAATTCACCTGATTCTGACTGCAAGGAATCTACATTTGTCTTCACTAATCGTTTTCTCTTCACATACCTATTGAAGCCTTTGCAATCAGTTTTTATGCTCCCTGCACGCTTACTCTCATACTCTTTTTTCCCCCTCCTAATTAAACCCTTTGTCCTCCTCTGCTGAATTCTAAATTTCTCCCAGTCCTCAGGTTTGCTGCTTTTTCTGGCCAATTTATATGCCTCTTCCTTGGATTTAACACTATCCCTAATTTCCCTTGTTAGCCACAGTTGAGCCACCTTCCCCATTTTATTTTTACGTCAGACAGGGATGTACAATTGTTGAAGTTCATCCATGTGATCTTTAAATGTCTGCCATTGCCTATCCATCGTCAACCCGTTAAGTATCATTCGTCAGTCTATCCTAGCCAATTCACGTCTCATACCATCGAAGTTACCTTTCTTTATGTTCAGGACCCTTGTCGCTGAATTAACTGTGTCACTTTCCATCTTAATGAAGAATTCTACCATATTATGGTCACTCTTCACCAACATAAGGATTAGGAGCAGGAGTAGGCCATTTGGCCTCTCAAGTCTTCTCCGCCATTTAATAAGATCATGGCTGATCTGATCATGCACTTCGTGCATCTTCCAAGTGGTATTCAACATGGAGGATTCATCAGCTAAAGGAGGGTGGTAGGTGGTAATCAGCGGGAGGTTTCCTTGCCCATGCTTGACCTAAAGCCATGAGACTTCATTGGTTCCGCAGTCAATGTTGAGGACTCCCAAGGCTACTTTCTCCCAACTGTATACCAATGTGCCGCCACCTCTGGTGGGTCTGTTGTGCCGGTGGGACAGGACATACCCAGGGATGGTGATGGAGGCATCTGGGACATTGGCTGATAGGTATGATTCTGTGAGCATGACTATATCAGGGTGTTGCTTGACTAGGCTGTGAGCTGGTCCCCAGATGTTGGACTTTGCAGGGTCGCCTCGGATGGGTGTGTGCACTAGGTGGTCTGTCAGGTTTTGTTCTTACTCTATGCTACTTTTATGCAGGCATTAACACATTTAAAATAAATGGGTTAACACCTATATGAAAATAACGTGCAGCAGAATGTAGTACAAGTGTACTTCTTTGATTTGAAATTCTATCCAATAGTTTACTGTGTGAAATAGAGGTCTGTGTAATTCAGCATATCATTAGCATGCCAATTGATATTTTTTAATTCACTTAATTAAGTTTTAATTAAACTAATTGAACACATTTTGTATTTTATGTTGCTCTACCATTTTAGCAAGAATCTGTTTGTCATGTATTCAACCGGCATTGTAACCCATGTATAAACTGACCTAAGTTGTACACCGTGAGAACACTGACCACTTGGTGGGAGACACTCCTAACCTGGACCTTCAGGTATAAAAGGGGAAGCTCCACCCACCTTCATCACTTGAGTGCTAAGGAATAAAGGACAGGTCACAGACTGACCTTCTCTCAAGCATGGGCCTCGTGTGCATTTATACTGTGTAGAAAGGACGTATCAATGGCGACAAGAAACTGGGATTTAAACCACGCGAGCATGGCCACTAGCAGAACAGATGAGAGGTACTGTGTTAAGGAATGATTGGGACAGAGATTCAACATTGTTAAAGCAGCACACAGTTCTCCAGGCAGACAAGTGCAGTCAGGCATGCCCCAACATGTAGTCGAACCCAGAGGGGGAGTTCGACAGAGACAATGGCAAGCTGAACAGCGATTCACGCCATTGCAAGGGCCAATGCGGCCAGTAATGGGGCCATCAACACCTGTTAATGGTGCACTCAAGGACAATAACAGGGGCAGTCAGGGACGATCGACTGGCAAGGGACCTTTTGTTTCAAACCGCAACTCATGCTGGAGGCGTGGAGACATACATTCAGTCGGAGTTTGCAGAGATGAGCAAAATACCTGCAGAAATTGCAGAAATGGACATTGGGGGAAATCGCTGGAAGCTGAAGTTCAGCGCGTTCATGTGGAGCACGTATACAGTTCATACACCAGGACGCTACCGATAATGATGAAAGTGCTCCTCAATGGCATCCCAGTATCAATGGAGTTAGACACGGGTGCCAGCCAGTCCCTGATGGGTATCAAACAGTTCAAAAAGTTGTGGGCATCCAAGGCCAGGAGGCCAAAATTATCGCCGATTGACGCACAGCTACGGACTTACACAAAGCAGATCATTCCGGTGCTAGGCAGCACCACGGTAGTCGTGACCCACAAAGATTCGGAGAACAGGTTGCTACTCTGGATTGTCCCAGGGGACGATCCCGCACTACTGGAGAGGAGTTGGCTTGCTGTCATGAACTGGAAATGGGGCGATGTCAATGCAATTTCCTCTGTGGAGCGAGTATCATGCTCACAGGTCCTGGACAAATTTGACTCATTATTTCAACCCGGCATTGGCACTTTCATGGGGGCCAAGGTAGTGATTCACATAAACCCGGACGCAAGACCAGTACACCACAAGGCCAGAGCGGTGCCGTACGTGATGCGGGAAAAGATAGAAGGCGAATTGGACTGCCTGCTGAGGGAAGGCATCATCTCACCAGTCGAATTCAGTGACTGGGCGAGCCCGATTGTGCCGGTGCTCAAGGCGGATGGGTCGGTCAGGATATGTGGCAATTACAAGGCCACCATCAATCGGGTGTCACTCCAAGACCAGTACCCGCTACCGAGAGCGGAGGTCCTCTTTGCGACGCTATCCGGTGGCAAACTTTTTTCAAAATTGGACCTGACCTCAGCTTACATGACCCAGGAGCTGGCGAGTGAGTCGAAGAAGCTGACTACCATCACGACACACAAGGGGTTGTTTGAGTACAACAGATGCCCATTCGGGATTCGCTCGGCCGCCGCGATCTTCCAACTAAATATGGAAAGCCTCCTCAAGTCGATTCCAGGGACGGTGGTTTTTCAGGACGACATCCTCATTACGGGTTACAATACTGAAGAACACCTCCACACCTGGAGGAGGTGCTACGCAGACTGGACCGGGTAGGGCTGCGACTGAAAAAGACGAAGTGCGTCTTCCTAGCTCCAGAGGTAGAATTCCTGGGGATGAGGGTAGCAGCAGACGGGATCAGCCTTACTGCATCCAAGACGGAAGCGATCCAGAGAGCACCCAGACCCCGTAACACGACAGAGCTGCGTTCGTTCCTGGGGCTCCTGAACTATTTTGATAACTTTCTTTCCAAATTGAGCACGCTGCTAGAGCCACTACACGTGCTCCTACGCAAAGGTCACGAATGGGTCTGGGGGGACAGCCAGGAAAGGGCTTTTAATAGAGCATGCAATTTGTTATGTTCCAACAATCTGTTAACGCTGTATGACCCATGTAAGAAACTTGTGTTAACGTGTGATGCGTCGTCCTATGGTTTAGGGTGTGTGTTGCAGCATGTCAATGTCAAGGGTCAGTTACAGCCGGTAGCTTATGCCTCCAGGAGTCTGTCCCAGGCAGAAAGGGGCTACGGGATGGTAGAAAAGGAGGCGCTCACATGTGTATATGCGGTAAAGAAAATGCACCAGTACCTGTTTGGCAGGAAATTTGAGCTGGAGACAGATCACAAACCCCTTACGTCCCTTTTGGCCGACAACTAGGCCATAAATGCAAACGCATCGGCCCGCATACAGAGGTGGGCACTCACGTTAGCTGCCTATGACTACACAATTCGGCACAGACCGGGCACCGAAAACTGCGCCGATGAACTCAGCAGGCTCCCACTAGCCACCACTGAGGGTGCTACCGAGCATGGTGCTGAGATGGTCATGGCTGTTGAAGCTTTCCGAAGCGAAGGCTCACCCGTGACAGCCCGTCAGGTTAAAGTCTGGACAAATAGAGACCCGCTATTGTCTCTAGTCAAGAAATGTGTCCTGAATGGGGACTGGGCAGCCACGTGCAGGGCATGCCCTGAGAAATTTAAACCATTTCACAGGCGCAAGGATGAACTCTCGATTCAGGCCGATTGCCTACTGTGGGGAAACCGCGTAGTCATGCCCCAGATGGGCAGAGAGGTGTTCATCAGAGAATTCCACAATGGGCACCCGGGCATTGTCACGATGAAGGCAATTGCCAGGTCACACGTTTGGTGGCCAGGGATAGACGCAGATCTGGAACTTTGTGTTCGCAGGTGCAACACATGTGCCCAGCTGGGCCATGCGCCCAAGGAAGCCCCCCTTAGCCCCTGGCCATGGCCCGCCAAGCCTTGGTCACGCATCCATGTGGACTACGCAGGTCCTTTCATGGGGAAAATGTTTTTGGTTGTAGTAGACGCCTACTCCAAATGGATCGAGTGTGACATTTTAAATTCAAGCACATCTTCTGCCACGGTAGAAAGTCTACGGGCAATGTTCGCCGTCCACGGTCTACTGGACATCTTGGTCAGCGACAATGGCCCGTGCTTCACAAGCACTGAATTCCAGGACTTCATGGCAGGCAATGGAATTAACCATGTTAGAACGGCACCGTTCAAGCCGGCCTCAAACGGCCAGGCAGAACGAGCAGTGCAGATAATCAAACAGGGGATGCTCAGATTCCAAGGGGGTTCCCTACAAACCCGCTTATCACGCCTCCTGTTGGCCTATAGATCCCGACCACACTCGCTCACAGGGGTTCCACCCGCAGAGCTACTAATGAAAAGGACGCTCAAAACCCGATTATCCCTTATACACCCCACCATGAAAGAAATTGTCGAGAGCAGGCGCCAGTCACAATATCACTACCATGACAGGAATGCGAGGGCGCGATGTATTGATGTAAATGATCCTGTTTTTGTCCTCAACTACGCTGCAGGGCTCAAATGGCTCGCAGGCACTGTGGTTACCAAAGAGGGAAATAGGATTCTGGTCGTTAAACTTACCAATGGACAAATCTGCCGCAAACATGTGGATCAAACAAAAAGGAGGTTCAGCAACCCCATAGAAGAAGCAGAGGAAGAACATGATATAGAGTTCACTCCACCACAGGTGACTGAACACCGGAACCAAAGGGAGGAGAGCCCAGTCACTGTGGGCAGTCTGGACAGGCCTGAGTCATTGCAAACAGCAGACACTCAGGCCAGCGCCCAACAACCGGAGCCCCAACTCAGGCGCTCTACAAGGAAGCGTAAACCACCAGAGAGACTCAACCTGTGATCCCAATAAGACTTTAGCGGGGGGAGGTGATGTCATGTATTCAACCAGCATTGTAACCCATGTATAAACTGACCTAAGTTGTACACCGTGAGGACACTGACCACTAGGTGGGAGACACTCCTAACCTGGACCTTCAGGTATAAAAGGGGAAGCTCCACCCACCTTCATCACTTGAGTGCTAAGGAATAAAGGACAGGTCACAGACTGACCTTCTCTCAAGCATGGGCCTCGTGTGCATTTATACTGTATAGTAAGGACGTATCACTGTTGATAGCTTACGTCATCCTTTCTGTCAGTGTTGCTGCCAAGATCAAAAAGGCTGATGTTTTATTTGTAAGTACGCATTCTTAACATTCATATGTCATTACCATATATACAACAACAGCAACTTGTATTTATTGATCACCTTTAATGTAGTAACATTTTTCAGCATCCCAAGGTGCCTCACAGGAGATTTAGCAAACATGATTTGACACCGAGTCACATAAGGAGATAATAAGGTAAATGACCAAAAGCTTTGTCAAAGAGGTAGGTTTTAAGGAGCATCTTAAAGGAGGAATGAGAGTTAGAGGTGGAGAGGTTCAGGGAGGGAATTCCAGAGCTTCGTGCCTTGACAGCTGAAGGCAGGCCACCAATGGTGGGGAGATTAAAATCGATGATGCTCAAGAGGTCAGACTTAGAGGCATGCAGATATCTCGGGAGGTTGTGGGGCTGGAGGGGATTACAGAGGTAGGAAGAGGCAAATGAACATCAATTCAAATGTAGTGTTCAGACATCTTGAACCCCTGATTTTTGCTGAAAAATGATTGAATGTATGTGTATCTGTGCAAGCATCCACATTTAAGAAATGCCTGAAATGCAGTATACCTTATTCTGGGTTATTCTTTGTAAAATACATGTGTATATAAATATTTTAGCATTCCTGAAATTTCTGCAGTGAGGTTAAGTATACAAGAAAAAAATTGGACAAGAAGAGGCCATTCATCCCTTCAAGCATTTGAGGCTGTTGGAGTTTGATGTATCTTCGCACCACAGTGATATCGTTGAGGTAAAACAAGGGAGGAGATTGACCTGGCTTTATATTACAATTTGCAGAACATAAGAACATAAGAAGTAGGAGCAGGAGTAGGCCATTTGACCCCTCAAGCCTGCTCCACCATTCAATAAGATCATGGCTGATCTGATCCTGGCCTCAACTCCACTTCCCCGTCTGCTGCCCATAACTCTTGACTCCCTTATCATTAAAAAATCTGTCTATCTCCACCTTAAAAATATTCAAAGACACAGCCTCCACAGCTCTCTGAGGTAGATAATTCCAAAAATTCACAACCCTCTGAGAAAAGAAATTCCTCCTCATTTCCATTTTAAATAACCGACCCCTTATTCTGAAACTATGCCCCCAAGTTCTAGATTCCCCCATGAGTGGAAACATCCTCTCTGCATCTACTCTGTCAAGCCCCCTCAGAATCTTATGTTTCAGTAAAATCACCTCTCATTGTTCAAAACTCCAACGCGTATAGACCCAACCTGCTCAACCTTTCTTCATATGACAACCCTTTCATCTCAGGAAATAACCTCGTGAACCTTCTCGGAACTGCCTCTAATGCAAGTATATCCTTCCTTAAATAAGGAGACCAAAACTGTACGCAGTACTCCAGGTGTGATCTCACCAATGCCTTGTACAGTAGTAGCAAAGCTTCCCTGCTTTTGTACTCCATCCCCCTTGCAATAAAGACCAACATTCCATTTGCCTTGCTGATTACTTGCTGTACCTACATGCTAACTTTTTGTGTTTCATGTACAAGAACCCCCAGGTCCCTCTGTACTGCAGCATTTTGTAATCTCTGCCCATTTAAATAATAATTTGTTTTTTTATTTTTCCTACCAAAGTGGATAAACTCACTTTTTCCCACATTATACTCCATCTGCCAAATTTTTGCCCACTCACTGAGTCTATCTATATCCCTTTGTAGATTATTTGCGTCCTCCTCACAACTTGCTTTCCCACCTATCTTTGTATCATCAGCAAATTTGACTATGTCACTCAGTCCCTTCATCCAATGAAGGTCACAATTTAAATTGCGCTTATTTCTCGACTATGTTTAAACAGTTAAATTTTAAAATATATGTAAAATATAAAGAAAACCTGCACACTGCAGCAGTTGTGTCTCATTCTGTGGGCAACAAGATGTCGGTATGTGACTTGGTGAAGCAGTGTGGGTAAACTACCACATTGAGTTCAATACTTCCAGTTCAAATTGAAATATAATGAATGCACATGGAGGCCTCTGTGGACTGCTGTACAGGAGCCTAGGTTTGAGTAGAGTGTGCTGATCTGGTTATCAATTTCACTCTTACCAGTGGTCAGTTGGATTTTTAGAGCTGTGAGAGCTCCGGCTAGACTTTTGGAAATTTCACACTACTGTTTTTTTCGACTTATACAGAACAGCTGTTTCTGCTATTGAGGTACTTACAACCTTACACTTGAGCAACATTGTCTGATAGCTTTTTTATTTCTTGAATAGTTTTTTTGGTGATCAGTGACATCATACATCCTGTATTTCCTTTGATCCCTCCCCTCCCCCCTTTTCTTATTTTATTAATATGCTTTTCATCTGTTAATTTTCAATTCTCAAGAAGGGATTTATTTAGCCAGAAATAATCAAGGGGAGAGGTGGGGAGAGAGGGAAATTACATAGAATTTACAGCACAGAAATAGGCCATTCGGCCCAACGAGCCACTTTAAAAAAAAAAATCTATTTCACAGGATGTGGGCATTGCTGGCAAGGCCAGCATTTATTGCCCATCCCTAATTGCCCTCGAAAAGGTGGTGGTAATCCGTCTTCTTGAACTGCTACAGTCCATATAGTGAAGGTACTCCACAGTGCTGTATGTAGGGAGTTCGAGCAGCCAGCTGGCGCAGGGGCAGAAGGCAAAAAAGAAGTAGAAAGAAATCAAAGGGTGACGTCACAGCCAAGGGGGTAAGTGATTGGCTGGTGATTGGTGAGTAGTTATTCATTCTCTTTTCTTTATCAGTAGGTAACCTTTATCATTGGTGTTGCCAAATTAAGTTAATCTAGGGGTTAAGTTATGGCAGGAGAGCTCGGACACATGTCATGCTTCTAGTGTCCCTGACGACTACATGTGCGGGAAGTATATCCTGCTGCAGCTCCTGACAGACCGCATTGCGGCACTTGAACTGCGGGTGGATTCACTCTGGAGCATCCGCGATGCTGAGGATGCCGTGAATAGCACATTTAGTGAGTTGGTCATACCGCAGGTAAAGGTTACACAGACAGATAGGGGATGGGTGACCAACAGGAAGAGCAGTGGAAGGAAGGTAGTGCAGGGGTCCCCTGCGGTCATCCCCCTCTGAAACAGATACATCATTTTGGGTGCTGTTGGGGGGTTGACTCATCAGGGAGGGGCAGCAGCAGCCAAGTTCATGGCACCATGGGTGGCTTGCTGCACAGGAGGGCAGGAAAAAGAGCGGGAGAGCTATAGTGGTAGAAGATTCTATTGTAAGGGGAATAGATAGATGTTTCTGTGGCCACAATCGAGACTCCAGGATGGTATGTTGCCTCCCTGGAGCAAGAGTCAAGGATGTCTCAGAGCGGCTGCAGGACATTTTGGAGGGGGAGGGTGAACAGCCCGTTATCGTGGTGCATATAGGTACCAATGATATCGGTTAAAAATGGGATGAGGTCCTACAAGCTGAATTTAGGGAGCTAGGAGTTAAATTAAAAAGTAGGACCTCAAAGGTAGTAATCTCAGGATTGCTACCAGTGCCTCATGCTAGTCAGAGCAGGAATCGCAGGATAGCTCAAATGAATACGCAGCTTGAAGAATGGTGCAGAAGGGAGGGATTCAAATTCCTGGGACATTGAAACCGGTTCTGGGGGAGGTGGGACCAGTACAAACCAGACGGTCTGCACCTGGGCAGGATTGGAACCAATGTCCGAGGGGGAATGTTTGCTAGTGCTGTTGGGGAGGGATTAAACTAATATGGCAGGGGGATGGGAACCTATGCAGGGAGACAGAAGGAAGTAGAATGTGGGCAGAGGCAAAAGCTAGAAAGAAGAAAAGTAAAAGTGGAGGGCAGAGAAACCCAAGGCAAAAATCAAAAAGGGCCATATTACAGCAAAATTCTAAAGGAACAAAGTGTGTTAAAAAGACAAGCATAAAGGCTCCATGCCTCAGTGCGAGGACTATTCGTAATAAGGTGGATGAATTAACTGCACAGGCAGCAATTAATGAATATGATATAATTGGCATTACGGAGACATGGCTCCAGGGTGACCAAGGCTGGGAACTCAACATCCAGGGGTATTCAACATTCAGGAAGGATAGACAGAAAGGAAAAGGAGGTGGTGTAGCGTTGCTGGTTAAAGAGGAAATTAACGCAATAGTAAGGAAGGACATTAGCTTGGATGATGTGGAATCGGTATGGGTGGAGCTGCGGAATGCCAAAGGGCAGAAAGCGCGAGTGGGAGTTGTGTACAGACCAGCAAACAGTGGAAGTGAGATTGGGGACAGCATCAAACAAGAAATTAGAGATGCGTGAAATAAAGATACAGCAGTTATCATAGACGACTTTAATCTACATATAAATTGGTCTAAACAAACTGGTAGCAATACGGTGGAGGAGGATTTCCTGGAGTGTATAAGGGATGGTTTTCAAGCCCAATATGTCAAGGAACCAACTAGAGGGCTGGCCATCATAGACTAATTAGCAATCTTGTTGTGCGAAGCCCCTTGGGGAAGAGTGACCATAATATGGTAGAATTCTTTATTAAGATGGAGAGTGACACAGTTAATTCAGAGACTAGGGTCCTGAACTTAAGGAAAGGTAACTTCGATGGTATTGAGACGTGAATTGGCTAGAATAGACTGGCGAATGATGCTTAAAGGGTTGACGCCGGATAGGCAATAACAAACATTTAAAGATCACATGGATGAACTTCAACAATTGTACATCCCTGTCCGGCGTTTAAAAAAAAATGGGGAAGGTGGCTCAACCGTGGCTAACAAGGGAAATTAAGGATAGTGTTAAATTCAAGGAAGAGGCATATAAACTGGTGTTTTGGATTGATAATAATAGACCCAGGTTCGGGATCTGGATGAATGTTAAATAAGAGACAAGACAAATGAAGTAAAGAATAAGATACCATTTACTGAGAGAAAAAAAACATTAATAATACAGTTTACGAAGAAAAGAGAAGTATGATAAGATGCAACAACGCTCACGGCCTTCAGCCCGTCGGGCACTCCACAGCGGCGGCTGGTCTGGAGCATTAGGGGTCCCGGCACCGCTGGTGAATCACGGTCCAAGGTGAAGTTCGAAGAACTACGGGACAGTGCTGTACCTTTATACTATCAAATAAACATACTATTGAACAAAACATGGGTGCATGTGGCTTATGGCCAACTCCTAATCTGTAAGGCCCCAGGTGCTCATCCACAAAGCATGAGATCTCGAGCCGCGGACCATCTAATAACAAGCTGGTATGTGTCCCAAGGTCGCTTTCTCTCTCTCTATAGAGCAACAAAAATCCACGAAGCATGGAGCAGAGACACACTGTGAATGACTAAATATCATAATTAACAGCATGTGATTAACACCATACAATACAATCCACCCTTGATATTTAGACATTCTAAGTAATATAATCAAGTTGAAGGCGTAATGCATCAGTTACACGTTGAGTATGCACCAATACATACAAGCAGTAATAACGCGACGAGTAA
This sequence comes from Pristiophorus japonicus, assembly GCF_044704955.1. Classification (NCBI taxonomy): domain Eukaryota; kingdom Metazoa; phylum Chordata; class Chondrichthyes; family Pristiophoridae; genus Pristiophorus; species Pristiophorus japonicus. The sequence goes on along the minus strand of NC_091978.1, from coordinate 93,403,096 downwards.
AACACCGATAGGATGTATTAACAGCTTCAAAGCGGCGGATGTTTTTTGGGGACCATCCATAAAAGATGTCCCACCAATACAATCCACCCTTGATTGTCTTGCGTACGATCAGTGTTAGCTAACCGCCACCCTATACGGCCATCCCATGCTGTGTTTGAGGATGGAAGTAGCACAGTCACAGATAATGAGACACAGAGACTTGACAGCACGAGTTGGTAAGTCGCCATTTTAGCAGAATTCCTGTGGGAGGAAGCATAAGTATATTAATTTCAGCCTCGTTTAGTCAATTTACCCTTGTCAACACAGAGAGGAATATCTTGACCAGTCAGGAGCACCCAATAAGTGTTTCCTTCTCCTTTCACTAAGATTTCCCCTGCTTGTAAGGGTTTCTGGGGGGACTGCACCCACACTTTTCCGCCTTCACAAACTGTGTCCTGAGTCTGATTTTTTTTTTCAATAGTAGGGACACTAACTTTGCCTAACATGTGGCTTATGGGAGTTCCCCCCTGCAATGGTCAGTGATTCAGATTGCGCACTGCTTGTGGTAAGACCTTTAACCACCCTTGCAATGTGTTAGTGGGAGTTAATATTTTAATCTGTTCCTTGTAGTCCATTCAAGCGTTCTATTAACCCTGCAGCTTGTGGGTAGTAAGGTATGTGAAACATCCAATAGATCCCGTTGTCTACCGCCCACTGTTGCACTGTTTGACCTGTGAAGTGCGAACCATTATCGGACTGTACTTCTGCTGGCTCACCGTAGTATGTGATTAAATTCTCCAGTCCTTTAATCATACTTTATTGATTCGCTTTAGCCACTGGATAAGCTATCAAAAGTCCAGAATAGGTATCAACAGCAGTGAGCAAATATTGGAACCGTTGTTGCAATGGTAAAGGTCCTACATAATCAACTTGCCATATTTGTGCTGGTTGAGTCCCTCTCTTAATATGGGCACTGGGTTGTCGTTGTAGGGGAAAATGCTTCACCTTTTGACAAATTTCACAGGTGTTTATGATCTGTTTAACACCGTCCGTAGTCAAATGTAACCCCCTATTTCATGCCCATTGTGTCGTACCCTGAATGCCCAAATGTCCAGATTTGTGGTGAGCCCACTTGCCTATGCCATATTCTTCCTCTTCCGCCTCTTTGACAGCCCGTACCCGGGCTATATTATCAATGGTGTTATTATATTCTGAGGTATTTGAAGTGTTTTTCATGTGAGCGTCCACATGATATACAGTTTTTTTCATCTTCTGGGCTTTGGACCATGTTTGCTCCCATAGGAGCTTTCCCTACAAGTCTTTCCCAGTTATTTGCCAGTTATGTTCATGCCAGTTTCGCATCCAGCTCGCCATGCCATTGGCTACTGCCCATGAGTCAGTATATATGTGTACTTGTTGCTGTTCCTCTTCTAACGCAAGGACTACAGCTGTTAGTTCTGCTAGCTGGCTGGAGCCTCCCACGCCCTCATCATGCACAATTGTCTGGGTTTTTGGATTGAAGGCAGCGGCCTCGCCATCGCCGAAGACTGTTTCGCCAGACCACTGAGCCATCTGTGAACCAGGCATAGCTACGTTCTTCAGGTGTTAACTGTTCAAAAGACACGCCCCAGGAGATCGGTGACTCCTGGGTTAAACTGCCAGATGACTGCGTAAGTTCATTCTCAGCTGTTTATGGGTATTCAGTCACATGCTCATGTAGTCAGGTGATTCCTTCTTTTCCTTTACTTGCTCTGTCTGCGATATACCATTTCCAGTGCACTATGGAGCTTTGCTGCGCTCGCCCGACCTTGTGTGTCTCATTTTTTGAGAGAATCCAGGATAATATGGGTAGGTCTGGTCTTAAACTGACTTTGTCGTCCCCTGTCTGTCCTTCTGTTTCTGTTAGGGCCCAATAGCATGCTAATAATTGTTTCTCAAAAGGAGTGTAATGAGTAGCAGCATCTGTCAATTTTCTAGACCAGAACCCTAATGGTATACGAGTGCCATGTTGAACCTGCCACAAACTCCATACTGCAGTATCATTGGTAACGGATACCTGTAGCTCAAAAGGCTGGCCAGGCACTCGCGGGGCTCGGGGTAAAGCTTGAGTTACGGCTTCTTTGGCTGCATCAAAAGCCACCTGCTGTTCCTTTCCCCATTCGCCTTTTTTCGTGTTACGGAATACAGCAGTTTTAATAGCATCGTGAGGTGAGATATGTGTCTCCTCCAGTAACCCAATAGTCCAACGAACCGTTGTGTCTCAGTTTTATTCGTGGGGGGTGGCCATTTCTTGAATTTTATTCTTCACAGGCTCGGGTATGATGCGCTCACCCCGAGACCATTGGATCCCCAGAAACTGGAGAGTCTGGCTAGGGCCCTGCACCTTCTTCAGATTTATCTCCCAGCCCCTGTCTCGCATGTGTTGGACTAAAGTAGCTAGGGCTTCTGACACCACTGCCTCAGTGGGACCGCTTATTAGTACATCATCGATGTAGTGTGCCAGTGAGACATTAGGAGCCAACGTGCACATGTCCAGGTCCTGGGCCACCAATCCGTGGCATAGGGTAGGGCTATGTAGGTAACCTTGAGGTTGGCGTTTAAACGTGTATTGCCTCCCTTCCCAAGTGAATACAAACTGGTCCTGGGATTCTTCCGCTATTGGAATGGAGAAAAAGGCATTGGCCAGGACGATTACCGCATACCACTCCGCACCTTCTTCAGACAGCCACTCTGTTATAGTTACTACATCTGGGACAGCGGTTGCCAGGGGAGGGGCAAATTTGTTCAGTTGTCAGTAGTCCACAGTCATCCTCCAACTTTTGCCGGGTTTCTGCACAGGTCAAACAGGGCTATTGTAGGGGGACACCGCATATTTAATGATACCCGCCTGCAAGAGCCATTGTATGGTTTCCCTATTTCTTTATGTTCCCCAGGTATTCGGTACTGTTTCATAGTCACTATACGCGATGGCTGTGGTATTACCACTGGTTCCCACTTTGCTTCCCCTGCAATCACTGTGATCGCCAGTATCCAAAATGAGAATCGCCCGAACGAGGTGTTGTGTGTGGCTCCCTTTAAAAGGTCCATCCCAATAATATGTTCCTTTACTGCCGATATTAAGACCGTTACCCAGCGCGGAGGCCCATTTCCCAACGCCATTCTGATAGTTGTTCGGACAGCGGCCGTTTCTGCCCCTCCGAACCCATTAATCATCATAAGGGCCCCTGTGTGTTTCCGAGAATTTCCATGGATAATAGTAACTTCTGCCCCTGTGTCTAGTAAAGCCACATCTCTTTGTATGTTCCCCCCCACCAATGTATCGTAATCAGAATGTGTGGCCTCAGATCTCCGGGAGCTTGGGTTGATGTGGTTCTAACAGTGGGTACTCCCAGGTCCCGGCCGCACCCCTAGTCAAGGGGATTGCTAGCCTTCCACAGCTCTTCTACGTTGCAGTATAGGCTAGCGGGAGGTGGTTTCTCCACATCCGCAGACTTATCGCTATCCGACTTAGTCTTCCTTACCTCCCTCCTTTCACCCTTCTCTATTCCTGGGACGCAGTGTTGCTTCCACATAGAATACATCGCTCCTGTTGGGATTCCATCAATTTTTTCCTTGAGGACCCCTGACTTCAGTAAAGCCGTGAACATGTCCCTCTGCGTAATTCTTTTTTTTGTCTTTCCTGACCCTGTACCTTTCCCAGAGGTCAAACATTGTCGCTGGTCCCGATCCCCCTCTACATTAGCCTCTCACACACTATCTTCTGCATCCTCTAACTGTCCCAACAATAGGCAGGCGTGCCCCACCCGCTGCCCTTGGGCTGGTCCCAATAATGCGAGTAGCGCACCCCTCATCATAGGAGAGCCACTCTTCATCAGCCTGCTCCACATTCCTGCCGTAAAGAGCTCCTCATCTGGCCTCCCATATGGTTGGTGATATATTCCTCCCTGTGTTGCCATGTTGCGCAACTGTATCGCACCCTCCGCCATAGTATTCCAAGGTTTTACCTCCCCTTCCCAATCAACAGCAGGGGGATATTTTTGCCGGACCCCTGTAGTAACCATGTCCCACAGCGAACTTGTACCCTGGACATTCCGTAGCACTGCTGTGATAAGGTGGTCCGTAGTCATAGTCCCCATTTTTGTTAACTCTTCGGGGTTAAGTATTACGCCTGATGCTCCCTGGTCCCAAATCCGGGCTAGCCATTCTGACAATGATTCCCCAGGTTTTTGATGAAATCGAGATCCTATTTCTTGTAACTCACTAGTGGTGAAGTCACGCACCCCTCTAGTAGTTACCGGCTGTTCCCCATCTTGCTGTTTCGTTTTATTTGTCATAAGGGGTCTAGCTTCCGTGCCCGGAGCATATGGGGGAAGGTTTTTAATTTCCTCCCGTTTCCCCCCCCTCTCCATCTGTCCACTCAGATTCTGAGTTGAGGAATACCAGATATTTTTGGTGCACCAGCCACAATTTATTCCAGCTTTTTACATTCCCTACATGATTTTTGCATTGGCTTTTAAATACTCACTGGGGTCTAATTGAGCAAGTACAAACCAGCAAATCAGTGCAATACAAAGGATATATTTCAAATCAATCTGTAATTTCCATTGTCTGGCTTTCTTTTTATTTTGTACTGTCGCCAGACGGCATATTAAAGTTTCTGATTGTTCATTGACCTTGTCCGCCCGTTCTTGTGCAGTGCGGACCGCTTCAGTCAGGGTCGAGTTTTGACTTTCCAAAACCCTAACAGCTGTTTTTAACTGTAGGTTTTCTGCCTCACTTTCCTTAAGTTGTTTACAAATCGTCCTTAAGGCTGTCAATAAAATCCATCCCATTTGTGGGGGACTGTTATTCTCCTGTGGGAAGCCGGTTTCCTCCAGGATAGACAGTACCACGTCGGGTACGGCTCTATCTTTGTTCTGTTCCAAAAACGGCGTATCCCCATGTTGTGGGGGTCCAAACCGGGCTAGAACATTGGCAAGAGAGCCAAAACCCTCATCCCTCGTGCCCCACTCTGGTATTCTATACTTCTCTCCCGCAGGAGGAGACTGCTTCTTGTCTTTTCTCTTAAACACTTTACCAGATCCTGTTCGTGACGCCAAAATGTGTTGGATTGATAGTAATAGACCCAGGTTCGGGATCTGGATGAATGTTAAATAAGAGACAAGACAAATGAAGTAAAGAATAAAATACCGTTTACTGAGAGAAAAGAAACATTAATAATACAGTTTACGAAGAAAAGAGAAGTATGATAAGATGCAACAACGCTCACGGCCTTCAGCCCGTCGGGCACTCCACAGCGGCGGCTGGTCTGGAGCATTAGGGGTCCCGGCACCGCTGGTGAATCACGGTCCAAGGTGAAGTTCGAAGAGCTACGGGACAGTGCTGTACCTTTATACTATCAAATAAACATACTATTGAACAAAACATGGGTGCATGTGGCTTATGGCCAACTCCTAATCTGTAAGGCCCCAGGTGCTCGTCCACAAAGCATGAGATCTCGAGCTGTGGACCGTCTCATAACAAGCTGGTGTGCGTCCCAAGGTCAGTTTCTCTCTCTCTATAGAGCAACAACAATCCACGAAGCATGGAGCAGAGACAAACTGTGAATGACTAAATATCATAATTAACAGTATGTGATTAACACCATACAATGCAAGTGGCCAGAAAAAGCAGCAAACCTGAGGACTGGGAGAAATTTAGAATTCAGCAGAGGAGGACAAAGGGTCTAATTAAGAGGGGGAAAATAGAGTATGAAAGCAAGCTTGCTGGGAACATAAAAACTGACTGATAAAGCTTTTATAGATATGTGAATAGAAAAAGACTAGGGAAGAAAACGTAGTCAGATTCAGATGAATTTATAATGGGGAACAAAGAAATGGCAGACCACTTGAACAAATACTTTGGTTCTGTCTTCACGAAGGAAGACACAAATAATCTTCCGGAAATACTAAGGGACAGTGGGTCTAATGAGAAGGAGGAACTGAAGGAAATCCTTATTAGGCGTGAAATTGTGTTATGGAAATTGATGGGATTGAAGGCCGATAAATCCCCGGGGCCTGATATTCTGTATCCAAGAGTACTTAAGAAAGTGGCCCTGGAAATAGTGGATGCATTGGTGATCATTTTCCAACAGTCTATCGACTCTGGATCAGTTCATATGGACTGGAGGGTAGCTAATGTAAAAAAGGAGGGAGAGAGAAAGTGGGTAATTATAGACTGGTTAGCCTGACATCAGTAATGGGGAAAATGTTGGAATCAATTATTAAAGATGAAATAGCAGCACATTTGGAAATCAGTGACAGGATCGGTCCAAGTCAGCATGGATTTATGAAAGGGAAATCATGCTTGACAAATCTTGTCGAATTTTTTGAGGAGGTAACTAGTCGCATGGACAATGGGGAACCAGTGGTTGTAGTGTATTTGGACTTTCAAAAGGCTTTTGACAAGGTCCCACACAAGAGATTGTTGTGCAAAATTAAAGCACATGGTATTGGGGGTAATATACTGACGTGGATAGAGAACTGCAGACAGGAAGCAGAGAGCTGGGATAAACGGGTTCTTTTCAGAATGGCAGGCAGTGACCAGAGGGGTGCCGCAGGGCTCAGTGCTGGGACCCCAGCTATTTACAATATACATCAATGATTTGGATGAAGGAATTGAATGTAATATCTCCAAGCTTGTGGATGACACGAAGCTGGGTGGCGGTATGAGCTGTGAGAAGGACTCTAAGAGGCTGCAGGATGATTTGGACAAGTCAGGTGAGTGGGCAAATGCATGTCAGATGCAGTATAATGTAGATAAATATGAGGTTATCCACTTTGGTGGCTAAAACACGAAGGTAGAATATTATCTGAATGGCGGAAGATTAGGAAAAGGGGAGATGCAACGAGATCTGGGTGTCATGGTACATCAGTCATTGAAAGTTGGCATGCAAGTACAGCAGGCGGTGAAGAAGGCAAATGGTATGTTGGCCTTCATAGCGAGGGGATTGGAGTATAGGAGCAGGGAGGTCTTACTGCAGTTGTACAGGGTCTTGGTGAGGCCTCACCTGGAATATTGTGTTCAGTTTTGGTCTCCTAATCTGAGGAAGGACATTCTTGCTATTGAGGGAGTGCAGCAAAGGTTCACCAGACTGATTCCCAGGATGGTGGGACTGACATATGAAGAGAAACTGGCTCGACTGGGCCTGTATTCACTGGAGTTTAGAAGGATGAGAGGGGATCTCATAGAAACATATAAAATTCTGATGGGACTGGACAGGTTTGATGCAGAAAGAATGTTCCCGATGTTGGGACGTCCATAACCAGGGTTACACTCTAAGGATAAGGGGTAAGCCATTTAGGACTTAGATGAGGAGAAACTTCTTCACTCAGAGAGTTGTTAACCTGTGGCATTCCCTACCGCAGAGAGTTGTTGATGCCAATTCATTGGATACATTCAAGAGGGCGTTAGATGTGGCCCTCACGGCTGAAAGGGGGTATGGTAGAGAAAGCAGAAAGGGGTACTGAGGTGAATGATCAGCCATGATCTTATTGAATTGTGGTGCCGGCTCGAAGGGCCGAATGGCCTACTCCTGCACCTATTTTCGAAGTTTCTATGTTTCTATGTTTCCAGGCTTTTGACCCAGCAAAAATGAAGGAACAGCAATATATGTCAGGATGGTGTGTGACTTGTTGGTGAACTTGTTGAAAAATCGGCTGTACGCTTCCAGCTTTCTCTGTTATTGTCTGGAAGGAGTGGGAGCTAAACACTTTTAGAAACATAGAAAAATAGAAACATAGAAATTTACAGCGCAGAAGGAGGCCATTTCGGCCCATCATGTCGATGCTGACCGACAAAGAGCCACACGGCCCTTGATCAGCAGCCCTAAAGGTTACATATAAACCTGTGAACAATGGCGGAAAGGCAAAGAGCACCCAGCCCTAGCAATCCGCCTCACCACAACTGTGACACCCCTTATACTAAAACATTCTACACTCCACCCGAACCGGAGCCATGTGATCTCCTAGGAGAGGCAAAAAACAGATAAAAACCCAGGCCAATTTAAGGAGAAAAAATCTGGAAAAATTCCACTTCGACTCATTCAGGCAGTCGAAACTAGTCCAGTCGAAACTAGATCACCCTGCCCATATTCTATTCCCTGCAGTACTTACCATTATACATGCTCCATCCACCAAAAAGTCATCCAGTCTAATCCCAATTACCAGCTCTAGGTCTGTAACCCTGCACTTTGAGTGCCCATCCAACCATTTCTTAAAAGTAGTGATGGTTTCTCCATCTACCACCCTTCCAGGCTCCAGATCCCCACAACCCTCTGCGTAAAGAAGCCCCCCCTCAAATCACCTCTAAACCTTCCACCAACTGCCTTAAAACTCTGCCCCCTCGTAATAGACCCCTCCACCAATGGAAATAGACCCTTGCTATCCACTATGTCCAGGCCCCGCAAAATGTTGTGCACTTCAATAAGGTCTCCTCTCAACCTCATCTGTTCCAATGAGAACAAACCCAGCCTATCCAATCTGTCCTCATAACTAAGATTCTCCATTCCAGGCAGCATCCAAGTAAATCTCCTCTGCACCCTCTCTAGTGCAATCACGTCATTCCTATAATACGGCGACCAGAACTGCATGCAATACTCCAGTTGTGGCCTAACCAAAGTATTATACAATTTAAGCATAACCTCCCTGCTCTTATATTCTATGCCTCGGCCAATAAAGGCAAGCATTCCGTATGCCTTCTTAACCACCTTATCCACCTGGCCTGCTACTTTCAGGGATCTGTGGACAGGCACTCCAAGGTCCCTTTGTTTATCTACACTATTAAGTGGCCTACCACTTAATGTGTATAACCTTTCCTTATTAGCCCTCCCAAAGTGCATCGCCTCACACTTTTCTGAATTAAATTCCATTTGCCACTGCTCTGCCCACCTGACCAGTGGGGAACAGGCCTTAGGGGCCGGCTTATATACAGTGCTCCCAAGGGATGTTGGGAGTGCATGCTTTACAGATACACAACATCACTCCCCATAAAAGTCAAAGTGAAAACTATTTACAAACTGAGGCGGTCGGGAGCCTTTCTTTCCCTGGTGGACCGCCTCGGTACATATGTCTGTTCTGGTGTGTTAGCTGTGCCCTCGCTGGGCTGGCGTGTTGTTGGCCCTGCAGGGCTGCTGGGTGAGCCTGGCCTTGCTGGGCTGTTGGGCATAATTGGTTCAATTTCCTGGTCCGGCGTGGTGTCATTGATCCTTTGGGTGTGTGTTGTGGGCTTGAAAAAAAAGGTGGTGTCTGCTGTGGGTTGTTCAGGGCAGTCTGTGAACCGCAGCCTCGTTTGGTCCAGGTACTTACTGCAAATTTGTCCATTGTCTAGTATGACTACAAACACCCTACTCCCTTCTTTAGCTACCACCGTGCCCACGATGCACTTGGGACCATGTCCAGAGTTTAGCACATACACAGGGTCATTCAGATCAATTTTCCGTGACACAGTGGCGCGACCATCGTTTACATTTTGTTGCTGCCGCCTGCTCTCTACCTGATCATGCATGTTGGGGTGAACCAGCGAGAGTCTGGTTTTAAGTGTCCTTTTCATGAGTAGCTCAGTCGGGGGCACCCCTGTGAGCGAGTAGGGTCTCGTGCGGTAGCTGAGCAGTACTTGGGACAGGCAAGTTTGGAGTGAGCCTTCTGTGACTCGTTTAAGGCTCTGTTTGAATGTTTGTTCTGCCTGCTCTGCCTGCCCATTGGAGGCTGTTTTAAATGGGGCCGAGGTGACATGTTTGATCCCATTGCGGGTCATGAATTCTTTAAATTCAGCACTGGTGAAACATGGCCTGTTGTCACTGACCAGCATGTCAGGTAGGCCCTGGGTAGCAAACATGGCTCTCAGGCTTTCATTGGTGTCGGTGGCGGTGCTTCCCGATATTATTTCACGTTCAATCCATTTCGAAAAAGCATCCACCACCACCAGGAACATTTTACTGAGAAACGGGCCCGCATAGTCGACATGGATCCTCGACCATGGTCTGGAGGGCCAGGACCACAAACTTAGTGGTGCCTCTCTGGGCGCGTTGCTCAACTGAGCACACACGCTGCATTGCCGTACACAGGACTCTAAGTCAGAGTTGATACCGGGCCACCACACATGGGATCTGGCTATCGCTTTCATCATTACTATACCCGGGTCTGTGCTGTGGAGATCCGAGATGAACGTCTCCCTGCCCTTTTTGGGTAGCACTACGGCTTACCCCACAACAGACCTGAATGGACAAATCGTCCTTTTGCCGCAGAAACGGCTTGATTAGCTCTTGCATTTCAACAGTGGTGCTGGCCCAGCTCTCATGCAGGAGACAGTTTTTTACTAGGGACAGCAGAGGATCTTGGCTGGTCCAAGTCCTAATCTGGCGGGCCGTGACAGGCGATTTATCATTTTCAAACGATTCCATGACCATCAACAAGTCTGCGAGCTGCGCCACCATCAACAAGTTTGCAGGCTGCGCCATTTCTACCCCCGTGGTGGGCAATGGTAGCCGACTGAGAGCATCCGCACAGTTCTCGGTGTCTGGCCTGTGGCAGATGGTATAGTTATACGCTGATAGCGTGAGTGCCCACCTTTGTATGCGGGCTGAGGCATTGGTATTTTTCCCCTTGTTTTCAGCGAACAGGGATGTGAGGGGCTTGTGATCGGTTTCCAGCTCAAATTTGAGGCCAAATAGGTACTGATGCATTTTCTTTACCCTGAACACACACGCTAATGCCTCTTTCTCAATCATGCTGTAGGCCGTCTCGGCCTTCGACAAGCTCCTGGAAGCATAGGCAACAGGTTGCAACTTCCCCGCAATGTTAGCTTGTTGTAATACACACCCGACCCTGTACGACGACGCATCACATGCTAGCACAAGTCTTTTACACCGGTTTTACAATATAAGCAGATTGTTGGAGCATAAAATGTTTCTGGCTTTCTCAAAAGCAATTACTTGTTTTTTTTCCCCATATCCAGTTCTCACCTTTACGCAATAACACATGTAGGTGCTCTAAAAGGGTGCTTAACCCCGGTAGGAAGTTACCAAAATAGTTGAGGAGTCCCAGTAACAACAGCAGCTCCGTGACGTTCTGTGGCCTGGGCGCGTTCCTGATAGCCTCTGTCTTGGCGTCTGTGGGCCGAATGCCGTCCGCCGCGATCTTTCTTCCCCCAAAAACTCCACTTCTGTTGCCATGAAGACGCATTTTGACCTCTTCAGCCGCAGTCCTATGCGATCCAGTTGCAGGAGGACCTTCTCCAGGTTTTGTAGGTGCACGACGGTGTCCCGACCCGTGACCAATATGTCGTCCTGGAAAACCACCGTGCGTGGTACCGACTTGAGTAGGCTCTCCATGTTTCTCTGGAAGATCGCTGCAGCCGACCGAATTCCAAACTGGCATCTGTTGTCGATGAACAGTCCCTTGTGCGTGTTGATGCAGGTGAGGCCCTTCGAAGACTCCTCCAGCTCCTGCGTCGTGTAAGTCGAAGCCAGGTCGAGCTTGGTGAACATCTTGCCTTCTGCCAGCGTCGCAAATAGGTCGTCTGCCTTCGGTAGCGGGTATTGGTCCTGTAACGAGAAACGAGTGATAGTTACTTTATAATCGCCACAAATCCTGACCGTGCCATCAATTTGAGTACTGGAACAATCGGGCTAGCCCACTCACTGAATCCCTCGCTTTGCAGCCTGTCCAACTCGATTTCCACTCTCTCCCCCATCATGTGAGGTACCGCTCGCTCCTTTTAGTGAATGGGTCATGCATCTGGGACCAAGTGGATCTGCACCTTCGCCCTGGAAAAGTTTCCAATGCCTGGCTCAAAAAGGGAAGGAAATTTGTTCAGAACCTGGGTACATGAGACCTCATCGACATGTGATAGCGCTTGGATGTCATCCCAGTTCCAGTGGATTTTGCCCAGCCAGCACCTTCCAAGCAGTGTGGGGCCATCGCCCGGGACAATCCAGAGTGGCAGTTCGTGCACTGTGCCCTTGTAGGTGACCTTGACCATGGCGCTGCCCAGGACAGTGATTAGCTCTTTGGTGTACGTTCTCAGTTTTGTGTGGATGGGGCTCAGAGCTGGTCTGAGTGCCTTGTTGTACCACAGTCTCTCAAACATCTTTTTACTCACGCCAGTGTCCAGTTCCATGGCTACAGGTAAGCCATTCAATTTTACGTTGAGCATTATAGGTGAACATTTCGTCGAAAATGTGTGCACTCCGTGTACTTCAGCATCTGCCTCCTCTCTCTGAGGCTTGAAATTGCTTTGATCCACCATAGACCAATCTTCCTCTGCCACGTGGTGGTTAGCAGGTTTTGCAGAGCTTGCAGCTTGTCTGCAAGCTCGTTTGAGGTGCCCCATTGTTCCACAGCTCTTGCAAACATACGCTTTGAAGCGGCATGAATAGGCTGAATGGAAGCCTCCACAACGCCAACAAGGTGTGAATTGCCTTGCATTCATCATTTGTTGTGGACTCTTGAGTCATCTGGGTCACCTGAGGCCTGCTGGCAGTTGCAGACTCGTGGTTTCTGCCCTGTACATTTCTGCTCGCGAACACAGTTCCAGTTAATTTATAAACATTGCTAGCACTTGTGTGGTGAGAGATTTGTTTGGTGTTCTCATTGGTGGACATAAATGCCTGTGCTATCGCAATGGCCTTACTGAGGGTCAGTGTCTCTACAGTCAAAAGTTTTCATCGGATGGTCTCGTGGCCAATGCGCAGTACAAAAAAGTCTCTGAGCATTTGCTCCAGGTAGCCATCAAACTCACATTGTCCTGCAAGTCGCCTTAGCTTGGCGACATAGCTCGCCACTTCCTGACCTTCAGATCGCTGGCACGTGTAGAACCGATACCTCGCCATCAGCATGCTCTCCCTCGGGTTAAAATGCTCCCGAACCAGTGTACACAGCTCCTCATATGACTTATCTGTGGGTTTCGCCAGAGCCAGAAGATTCTTCATGAGGCTGTAGGTCGGTACCCCGCAGACTGTGAGGGGCACCGCTCTCCTTTTTGCAGCACTTCCTTCTCCGTCCAGCTCGTTGTCTACAAAGTACTGGTCTAGTCGTTCAACATAGACTTCCCAGTCCTCACCTTCTCCAGGATGCTCACAGTTTGCTGCATCTTTATGTTGGATTCGTATTCTCATCGCCAGTTATTGTGTTCCTCACACAGATGAGGCTGCACACAGGGAGGTTAAAGTAACAGTGACCTCAGTCTTTAATAAGACACTCCAGAGTGAGGAACGGCCTTAGGAGCCGACTTATATACAGTGCTCCCAAGGGATGCTGGGATCCCTTGGGACTTCAAGGGATGAGCTCCCTGGTGGTGGAACATGGGAGTGCATGCTTTACAGATACACAACACTACCATGTGGGACCTTATCAAAAGCTTTGCTAAAGTCCATATATACTATATAGTGCGCACTACCCTCATCGACTCACTTGGTTACCTCCTCAAAAATTCATTCAGGTTAGTCAGACATGATCTTCCCTTAACAAATCCGTGCTGACTGTCCCTAATTAATCTTTGCCTTTCCAAATGCAGATTTCTCATGTCTTTCAAGATTTTTTCCAAAATTTTTCCCACCACTGAAGTTAGGCTGACAGGCCTGTAATTACTTGGCTTATACCTTTCTCCCTTCTTAAACAAGGGTACTACATTAGCAATCCTCCAATCCCCCGACACCATGCCCTGATCCAAAAAGGACTGGAAAATGATGGTCAAGGCCTCTGCTATTTCCTCTTTTACTTCGTTCAATAGCCTGGGATGCATTTCATCCAGGACTTATCTACTTTCAAAGCTGCTAAACCTCTTAATACTTCCTCTCTCACTATATTTATTTCATCCAGAATATCACACTCTTCCTCGATAGCAGTATCTGCATTGCCCCTTTCCTTTGTGAAAACAGATGCAAAGTATTCGTTAAGAACCCTCCCAACATCTTCCACCTCCACACAAAGATTACCCTCATGGTTTCTAATAGGCCCTACTCTTTTTTTAGTTACCCTCTTACTCTTAATATATTTGAAGAACATCTTAGGGTTTTCCTTAATTTTACTAGCCAAGAATTTCTCGTGCTCTCTCTTACATTCCTTTTATCCTTTTTAATTTTGCCTCTTAACTTTCTATATTCCTGTAAAGATTCTATAGTATTTAGCCGTTGATATACGACATAAGCGTCCCTTTTTTTCTTAATCCTCCCCTGTAAGTCCCTGGACATCCAAGGAGCTCTAGAATTATTTTTCCCAGCCTGTTTCTTTAAGGGCCCATGTTTGGCCTGAGCCTTCTGGATCTCCTCCTTGAATGCCTCCCACTGTTCCGACACTGATTTACCCACAAGTAGCTGTTTCCAGTCCACCATGGCCAAATCACTCCTTAACTGAGCAAAATTAGCTTTTCTCCAATTTGGAAATTTTATTCCAGGCCTATTCTTGTCCTTATTCATAACCAACTTGAATCTGACTGAATTATGGTCACTGATACCCAAGTGCTCCCCCACCAATACCCCTTGAACCTGCCCAGCTTCATTCCCCAAAACTAAATCCGAGACCACCCCCTCTCGTGTTGGGCTTGCTACATACGGACTAAAAAAGTTCTCTTGAATGCATTTCAAGAATTACACACCCTCTATACGCTTCACACTAAATTTGTCCCAATCAATATTTGGATAGTTAAAATCCCTTACTATTACTACCCTATGGTTTTTGGACTTCACAGCAATTTGCCTACATATTTGCTCCTCTATCTCCCTCCCACAGTTTGGGGGTCTATAATACACGCCCAACAGTGTGATCGCCCCTTTTTTATTTTTCAATTCTTCGACCCATATGGCCTCATTTGATGATCCCTCTGATATATCATTCCGCTTCACCGCTGTATTATTTTTTTTAATCGGTACCGCAAACCGCACCCCCCCCTCTTTTTACTCCCCTCTCTATCATGTCTAAAAATCCTGTGGCAAGGAATATTGATCTGCCAAACCTGCCCCTCTTTCAGCCATGTTTCTGTAATGGCCATAATGTCATACTCCCAAGTGAATACTTGTGCTTTTAGCTCAACCGCCTTATTCGCTATACTCCATGCATTAAAGTATATACCATTCAGCACAGCTTACTACATACTAAACCCTGCTTCCTCTGTCTTACAGATTCGCTTTCTAGATTCTTGCTATCCAATTTCAGCTTTACTTCCTTCCCTTTTGAATTCGTTCTCAGATTCCCATCCCCCTGCCAAGCTAGTTTAAACTCTCCCCAACAGCACTAGCAAAACTCCCCGTGAGGATATTGGTCCTGGCGTTGTTGAGGTGCAATCCGTCCGGTTTGTACAGGTCCCATCTCCCCCAGAAGCAGTTCCAATGCCTCAAGAATTTAAAGCCCTCCCTCCTATTCCAACTTTCCAACCACGTGTTCATCCTCTCTATCCTTCTATTCTTATTCTCATTAGCACGTGGCACCGGTCGTAACCCGGAGATTACTACCCTTTAATTTTCTTCCGAGCTCCCTGAATTATTCCTGTAGGACCTCATCCCTTATTTTCCTATGTCGTGGGTCCCAATATGGATCACAACCTCTAGCTGTTTAATCTGCCGCCCCAGGATGCCCTGCGTCCGCTTTATGACATCCTTGACCCTGGCACCAGGGAGGCACAAAACCATTCGGGAGTCACATCAGCGGCCGCAGAAACGCCTGTCTGTTCCCCTAACTATAGAATCCCCTATCACTCGAGCTCTTTTGTTCTTTGTCCCTCCCCCCTGTGCAGCTGTGCCATCCGTGGTGCCTTGGAATTGGCTCTGGCTGCACTCCCCAGAGGCACCATCGTCCTTACCGATACTCAGAAGTGAATATTGATTTGAAAGTGAGATGGTCTCACGGGGGGACTCCTGCGCTACCTGCCTAGCACACTTACTATGTCTGGTGATCATCTACTTCCCCTCTACTGGCACGTCTTTAAGCTGCAGGGTGACCACCTCCTGAAATGTGCTATCCACATAGTTCACAGCCTCACGGAAGCACCTTATTGACTCCATCCGCTGCTCCAGCTCCGAAACGCGGAGCTCGAGCAGTAGAAGCTGGAGACACCTCCTGCACACATGGTTGTCTAGGCTGCGCGAAGCGTCCAGGACTTCCCACATGCCGCAGGATGTGCACTCCATGGGACTGAGCTGCACTGCCATCCCTCTAGTTAGACTTGTCTAGTTTAAAATCTACTTAAAAAAAAATAGAGAAAAGAGATCTACTTACCAATTCAGCTCACCGACTTCTGTGGTCTTCCAAACTCACCGACCTCTGTGGCCTCCTGACCTCTCAGCCTCCGAACTCCCAACCTACTTAAAAAGAAATAGAGAAAAGAGAAAAGAGAGCCACTTACCAACTCACCTCACCGACCTCCGAGGCCTCCAAACTCACAGCCTCCGAACTCCCGACTCGCCAGCCTCACAGGGCCTACTGACCTCACAGGGCCTACAGACTCACTGACCTCAGGGCCTACCAACTCGCCGACCTCCCGACTCAGTCGCCGACCTCCGACTCTCCCGCTCTCGGGCTCTCCCGCTCTCGGACTCTCCCCGATGGAAGAAGTCACCCAAGGTTTTATTTTGAGGTCTTGCATAAGCTTTTATTAGCAATTTAATTTTCTTGCGGTAAATGTATCTTTCAAGGATTTGAATGTTTCTCCCACTCATATTTGTGTGCTAGGATGATCAAGGAAGGAATGTCCTTGTGGTTTGGAGTTATGTAAAAGGGAAGTCAGGACAAAGATTGATGAGTTTAAAATTTTATGTAAGCTGTCAATATGCCATGTTATGGGTAGGTCAGATTTGAACCTACTTTCTGAATTAATGGTCAGAAAATCATCGATAGCACACCCATGATTTTGTGATACTCTCTTGCAAACAGATGAGGTGTCCCTCTGTGTGTGCAATTTCCTAAAATCAGCCCATTCTCTTTGCCACCAGTGATATGGCCAGGGCACCCCTGATTTTCTGATATATACTGCTGAAAGGCAAGGCTCCTCGCTACCAGTGCTCCCTCGGAAAATTACCCACGTAGCAAAAAATGGGACAATCCCTACAATCAGTTTAGGTGGCTTGAGCAGAAGTAGTAGTGTACCATACAATGTGAAGAGCATTGGAATTCATTCCATGTTCCAAGCATGACCTGACAGCTTGTAATTATCATACTCAGCATAAAAGATATCTGGATGTGAAGGGGCGAGGAGAGGAAAATACTGATATCACCCTCCTCTAACCACCTGATGTTAAGCAATATTGATGGTGGTCACTGATACACAAGCTAAGACATCTACCCTTTGACGGCTTATTCATATGTCAGCCATGGGTCACATCTGAGTTAGAAGTTCGTGGGTTCAAATCCCATTCCAGAAACTTGAGCACAAAATCTAAGCTGATACACCAGAGCAGTGCTGAGGGAATGCTGCACTGTTGGCGGTGCTGACTTTCGGATGAGGCATTAAACTGAGGCCCCGTTTGTCTTTGGTGGATGTAAAAATGCCATGATGCTATGTGAATTGGAGCAAGGGAATTCTCGCAGTATTGCTCAACCAACAGATTATCTGATCATTATCACATTGCCGTTTGTGGGACCTTACTGTGTACAGATTAGTGTAATAGAGTTCCACCCAGTGGACAACTGATGTAATAACAACTACTGATGTAATAACAATAAAAGGTCATGTGGCAAGGTCATGTGACACAGTTCTGTTTGGAGCCATTTTATAAGTGTGTATGTTTGTGTAGTTGTGTCAAAGGTATCACAATTGGCTGCCGCGTTTCCTGCATTACAACAGTGACTATGCTTCAAATGTAGTTTTGAGATGTCCTGAGGTCATGAAAGGGGCTATATAAATGCAAGTCCTTTCCTTTACAGGGCTATACTTAGTGTGGGTGTTCAGGTTATCCAGAGAGCAAAGGGACTGCCTCTTTTAACAGCAGGGATTTAGTTACACAACGGTTGATGTAGGGAGGAAAAGTAGAATGTTTGTTATTCAATGCATCTTGGTCTGAATAGAAGAACCTAAAGCACATCATATGGTGCAGCTGGTTACTGTCAGGAAAAAAAAAAACGAGAGACCTGACAGAATCGATATTGAAGTACAGGTATAGCAAACTGGCAGTTGGTGAGTGAAGGGAACAGAAAACCAGTGAGCAGAATAATGGCAACATTTCAACTAAGTCCCCTGACAAAATTAATTCCCGTAGGGACACAGCTGAGGTTTGGATTACATTTATTCAAAGATTTCAGGGATGTAGAAATGTTTCTGGCTTATGTGGAAAAAATAAGACATTCGGGTCTGTTTATTGACAGTTGTGATGAAGGAAAGAAGGATAAGGTATTCTGTGCTTGTTTAAGTTGTCATCAGATTTGAGAGGGAATATCAACCCCCAAGAATAGATAGGTTGGGAATGGGTAGGGGTGAATTTTTTTCATTATTAGAGCGGGATTACAACCCGGCCCACTTCCAGGTTTAACGGAGGCGTGTTTGGATGCCGACAAGAAACCTACACGCCAAAGTTGTGGATATAATAATCGAGCGCTAGCAGGTGCTTACTGATGCAATTAATATCCTTAGACAATGTTAAAGAGTTCTTTTAATATTTTGTATAACTAAATTTAGCCTCAAATTTAACTTGAGCAGCATGTATTTCCCAGGGTTTGGGAAACTGACCAGGGAAACAGAGGCGAGTTTGACCAGCAGATCAGGTGGGTATTTATACTTGACATTGGGCTAGAGTTGGCACTTTTGTGCAGATCGCCTAAAAATGGGCGTTATTTCCAGCGTTGGTGGTTAATATGGGTTTTGAGAGTGCCGGATTATTGCCCATTTTCAAAACCCCAACTTTCCTCTTTATAAAATGGGCGTTACCGCGAGCAATGTGAGATGGGCATTAGCGGTAAAATGTTTGCTCTTCTGCCGTAAAATGTCAGTGTCCAAAGCAACGCCATGGCAATGGTCATTTCCCATGTTTCATGAGGTCAGGGGTCATCAATACATGTGCATTGAGAGAGAGAGAGAGAGAGAGGGAGCAGAGAGGAACTGAAAGCATGTGTGGGTGTGTTGAGTAGTTGTTTGGCTGTTGTGGGAGGTAGGAGGGAGATTTACCAGCAGCAAAAATAATTGAGTGCACAAATAACGTTGTTCGCACGGAGTTTTGGGGGAAAAAAGTATAGTTAAAATGGAAGGCTTAGAGGAGACAACACAGCACGCTGTGGAGGCTTAGGACACTGGAAAAAGCAAATAGGTGGGAGAGGAACTAGTGAGAGGATTAAAATGAGCTCGGAGATTCTCCGACAAGGCAAATGCCTCCCTCCTGCTGGAGGTGGAGTCACGCTGGGGTCCACCCCAAAGGTTTACCAGAAGATTTGGGCTGACATAGCCGAGGTGGTCTCGTCGGCGATGAACGAGGTGCGTGAGGGCAACCAGTGCCGCAAGCGCTGGAATGACCTTGTCGGATCCGCCAGAGTAAGTATTACATTTATGTACATGTACTTATATATTTATATAATTTGAATTGTAAGTGTAATGTGTGATTAAAATCAAATGTGATGTCTTGCACTTATATTGGGAATGTTTTACTCAGTGCCTGCATTGATAGTGTACGTCTTTAGGTAAAGAATGATAATTTTCATAATAATCATGATTACATCTCTCAGTAATGTGTTGTATCAGTCTCTGTGAGAGTACCTAGCAATGATCTCATGCAATGATCCCATGCCGTGTCGTGCTGGTGTTACCTTTTACAGAAGAAGCTTTCGAGCGGCGGGCCACCAGTCATCAGTGAGCTCACTGATATCGAAAAGCGGGTGCTGGCACTAGTGGGGAGCCACACCCCAGTCGGCCAGGCAAGCAGCAGCAGAACCTGATGTGATGCCAAGTAAGTAAAGTTTACACCATTGCGTGATGTTAAGTCAATAGGTGCCACACCCACTCATATCCGAACAATAATATACGATAGATTATTGATAAAAGTGTTATCTAAATAATGATGGCCTCATGACAATTATTGTAATGCAGAATTTGTTCATGATCATGAAATGTGATGTCGGTAATGATTTAGATAGCAGTGGTGCTTTTGTCGTGCATATGCTGTGTGTAGCGTTTGAATCACCTTGTGACCCTAGCACCCCCTTCTCCTCTAATAACCTCATTTATGTTTTGTAGCTCAGCCAGCAGCGCGGCCTCATGCAACACCACCGAGCCAAGAAGCTGCGGGGCTGGTGCCGGACTCGCTGGAGGATTGCCAATCTGGTGCTGAGGAGCCCCGAATATCGCCCGTGGAGCTGCAGGGTGCTTTCTCCACTGATGACAGTGCCGACTTCAAGGAGCCTGCATTGACAAACTCCATCATCTATTCGACACCAATGACATCTGGTGCTCCTGAGGCCATGCCCTCCTCCACTGTGGAGGTAGCGGGCCCAAGCACCTTGCTGCAGGGCACCCAAAGTGTCTCCATGACGGCGCCGGCCCCGTGGAGGTTGGTTCGACGCAGCAGGACTGCTCCACGAGCGGCAGATCTGAGCGGGGACATAGAAACAGAGGAGTAGGCCATTTGGCCCTTCGAACCTGCACTGCCATTCAATAAGATCATGGCTGATCATTCCCTCA
Organism: Pristiophorus japonicus; assembly: GCF_044704955.1. Lineage (NCBI taxonomy): Eukaryota > Metazoa > Chordata > Chondrichthyes > Pristiophoridae > Pristiophorus > Pristiophorus japonicus. The sequence continues at coordinate 93,382,489 of NC_091978.1, read as the reverse complement.
GCACCCCTTTCCTGCTTTCTCTCCATACCCGTTGATCCCTTTAGCCGGAAGGGCCATATCTAACTCCCTCTTGAATATATCCAAGGAACTGGCATCAACAACTCTCTGCGGCAGGGAATTCCACAGGTTAACAACTCTCTGAGTGAAGAAGTTTCTCCTCATCTCAGTCCTAAATGGCCTACCACTTGTCCTAAGATTATATCCTCTGGCTCTGGACTTCCCCAACATCGGGAACATTCTTCCTGCATCTAACCTGTCCAGTCCCGTCAGAAATTTATATGTTTCTATGAGATCCCCTCTCATCCATCTAAACTCCAGTGAATAAAGGTCCAGTTGATCCAGTCTCTCCTCATATGACAGTCCTGCCATCCCTGGAATCAGTCTGGTGAACCTTCGCTGCACTCCCTCAATAGCAAGAACGTCCGTCCTCAGATTAGGAGACATGAACTGAACACACTATTCTAGGTGAGGCCTCACTAAGGCCCTGTACAACTGCAGTAAGATCTCCATGCTCCTATACTCAAATCCCTTTGCTGTGAAGGCCAACATAACATTTGTCTTCTTCACTGCCTGCTGTAACTGCATGCCAACTTTCAATGATTGATGAACCATGACACCCAGGTCTCATTGCACCTCCCCTTTTCCTAATCTGCCGCCATTCAGATAATAATCTGCCTTCATGTTTTTGCCCCCCAAATTTATCCACATTATATTGCATCTGCCATGCATTTGCCCACTCACCTAACCTGTCCAAGTCACCCTGCAGCATCTTAGCAGCCTCCTCACAGCTCACACCGCCACCCAGTTTAGTGTCGTCTGCAAACTTGGAGACATTACACTCAATTCCTTCATCTAAATCGTTAATGTGTATTGTAAAGAGCTGGGGTCCCAGCACTGAGCCCTGCGGCAATCCACTAGTCACTGCTGCCATTCTGAAAAGGACCCATTTATCCCAACTTTCTGCTTCCTGTCTGCCAACCAGTTCTCTATCCACATCAGTACATTACCCCCAATACTTTGATTTTGCACACCAATCTCTTGTGCAGGACCTTGTCAAAGGCCTTTTGAAAGTCCAAATACACCACATCCACTGGGTCTCCCTTGTCCACTCTGCTAGTTACATAGAAACATAGAAACATAGAAACATAGAAAATAGGTGCAGGAGCAGGCCATTCAGCCCTTCTAGCCTGCACCGCCATTCAATGAGTTCATGGCTGAACATGAAACTTCAGTACCCCCTTCCTGCTTTCTCGCCATAACCCTTGATCCCCCGAGTAGTAAGGACTTCATCTAACTCCCTTTTGAATATATTTAGTGAATTGGCCACAACTACTTTCTGTGGTAGAGAATTCCACAGGTTCACCACTCTCTGGGTGAAGAAGTTTCTCCTCATCTCGGTCCTAAATGGCTTACCCCTTATCCTCAGACTGTGACCCCTGGTTCTGGACTTCCCCAACATTGGGAACATTCTTTCTGCATCTAACCTGTCTAAACCCGTCAGAATTTTAAACGTTTCTATGAGGTCCCCTCTCATTCTTCTGAACTCCAGTGAATACAAGCCCAGTTGATCCAATCTTTCTTGATAGGTCAGTCCCGCCATCCCGGGAATCAGTCTGGTGAACCTTCGCTGCACTCCCTCAATAGCAAGAATGTCCTTCCTCAAGTTAGGAGACCAAAACTGTACACAATACTCCAGGTGTGGCCTCACCAAGGCCCTGTACAACTGTAGCAACACCTCCCTGCCCCTGTATTCAAATCCCCTCGCTATGAAGGCCAACATGCCATTTGCTTTCTTAACCGCCTGCTGTACCTGCATGCTAACCTTCAATGACTGATGTACCATGACACCCAGGTCTCGTTGCACCTTCCCTTTTCCTAATCTGTCACCATTCAGATAATAGTCTGTCTCTCTGTTTTTACCACCAAAGTGGATAACCTCACATTTATCCACATTATACTTCATCTGCCATGCATTTGCCCACTCACCTAACCTATCCAAGTCACTCTGCAGCCTAATAGCATCCTCCTCGCAGCTCACACTGCCACCCAACTTAGTATCATCCGCAAATTTGGAGATACTGCATTTAATCCCCTCGTCTAAATCATTAATGTACAATGTAAACAGCTGGGGCCCCAGCACAGAACCTTGCGGCACTCCACTAGTCACTGCCTGCCATTCTGAAAAGTACCCGTTTACTCCTACTCTTTGCTTCCTGTCTGACAACCAGTTCTCAATCCACGTCAGCACACTACCCCCAATCCCATGTGCTTTAACTTTGCACATTAATCTCTTGTGTGGGACCTTGTCGAAAGCCTTCTGAAAGTCCAAATATACCACATCAACTGGTTCTCCTTTGTCCACTTTACTGGAAACATCCTCAAAAAATTCCAGAAGATTCGTCAAGCAAGATTTCCCTTTCATAAATCCATACTGACTTGGACCGATCCTGTCACTGCTTTCCAAATGCGCTGCTATTTCATCCTTAATGATTGATTCCAACATTTTCCTCACTACTGATGTCAGGCTAACCGGTCTATAATTACCCGTTTTCTCTCTCCCTCCTTTTTTAAAAAGTGCTGTTACATTAGCTACCCTCCAGTCCATAGGAACTGATCCAGAGTCAATAGACTGTTGGAAAATGATCACCAATGCATCCACTATTTCTAGGGTCAGTTCCTTAAGTACTCTGGGATGCAGACTATCAGGCCCCGGGGATTTATCGGCCTTCAATCCCATCAATTTCCCTAACACAATTTCCCACCTAATAAGGATATCCTTCTGTTCCTCCTTCTCACTAGACCCACTATTCCCTAGTACATTCGGAAGGTTATTTCTTTCTTCCTTCGTGAAGACAGAACCGAAGTATTTGTTCAATTGGTCTGCCATTTCTTTGTTCCCCATTACAAATTCACCTGATCCGACTGCAAGGTTTGTCTTCACTAATCTTTTTCTCTTCACATATTTATAGAAGCTTTTGCAGCCTTTTTATGTTCCCTGCAAGCTTCCTCTTGTACTCTATTTTCCCCCTCTTAATTAAACCCTTAGTCCTCCTCTGTTGAATTCTAAATTTCTCCCAGTCCTCAGGTTTGTTGCTTTTTCTAGCCAATTTATATGCCTCTTCCTTGGTTTTAACACTATCCTTAATTTCCCTTGTTAGGCACGGTTGTGCCACTTTCCCCGTTTTATTTTTACTCCAGACAGGGATGTACAATTGCTGAAGTTCATCCCTGTGATCTTTAAATGTTTGCCATTGCTTATCCACTGTTAACTCTTTAAATATCCTTTGCCAGTCTATTCTAGCCAATTCATCCTTCATACCGTCGAAGTTACCTTTCCTTAAGTTCAGGACCCTAGTTTCCGAATTAACTGTGTCACTCTCCATCTTAATAAAGAATTCTACCATATTATGGTACACTTGTCCAGGAGGAGTGTTGAGATAGGTCAGCAGATCCTCCAGACAATGGGGGGCATATCCCACCAGCTGGCTAGCATGTCCGCCACCATGACCGAGTACGTGCCGCGGATGGCGGAGGCCCTGGAGGTGTTAGCCAGGAACACTGATGGCAGAGGACTCCCAGTCGTCCCGGAGCACAGCATTGCACCCGAAAGGTGCTGCACTGCCATTGCCAATGACACATGTGAGCCAGGAGGAAGGTCTTGCTTCTGTCTTGGAGGACGTTCCCTCCTCGGGACCGTCCTCTCCCGTATCCATCCAATTAGCGGATCTGCCGTCATCCCCCCCAATGAAGCAACGCCTGAGTAGCTCCTTGGCAAGGCGGCTTGGAGTCGGGAGGGAAAGGGGAAGGGGTAGAGGTGGGGGGGGTTGAAGCGGGGTGGGGGAAGGGGGGGGAAAGGAAAATGAGGTGCATGGCCGCAGGAGTTGTATTGCTCACAGTATTTTTATATTGTTGTCGCTATTTTGATGGGAGGTTTGGGGGAAGAGGGGAGGGAGCTATCTTGTTTTTTTGCATTTGTGTTCTATGATTATTAAGTTTTGTTTGAAATGTGAACACTTTTATGAATGATATAAATGTCATCAATTTGTTGTGGGGTGGGGTGGGGGTGGAGTGGGGTGTTTTTTACAGTTATTATTATGATTTTATACAAATGTTCGCATTAAAAATTTTTAATTTCACATAATATTGTTGCGCATTGTCTCAGGTAAGACCGCTTCTCCCTTTAAGTGCGTGGTGTGTAAGTTCTCGTGCTCCTCAGCAGTCTGCCACCTCTTTGATTGGGCATATAATGCTCTTGAATATACCTTCTGCCATCTCTAGTCTGCAGCATGTGCGTGGTCATCAAAACAGGCTGAGAAATTACAGGCCCTATTACAATAACAGTCAATATTATATCTATTGTTCACAAACAATAAATTTACCTACTAAAAAACCTAAAATAAATTCAAATCGTCCATAGTATGATGCTTGTTCAGATGTTCAAATCACCTTAAAAGAACTCCACAATACATCAAAACTCCCCAGAATTTGAAGCAGTCTTTTATATGAACTGACCTCCGATTTACAACATGGCGTCCATACCACTGGGTTTAGTTCCGGTGAGAGCAACTTTTTCTCAGCGAGCGATATTTTCGGCGATATGTGGCCAAGGTGCTGAAAGTAACGCTCGGCGATATTATGGCCATTAGTTTCGCCCATTCTGATCTTGGGGCAAAAAAAAGTGGGCGGACGGTATTATTAATTCTCGGCGTTAACTAAATGCCGAAAGTAACGCTGGGCGATAAGTGAGCGATACATGGGCATTTTGTTGCTAAATGGGCAATATCTGGGCATTATATCTCATCTCAGCATTAAAATGGACGCTATCGATGCAAAAAAAGTGGAAAGTCCAGCCCATGGTCCCTTCTGAATAAAAGCTCAATTATTGCAGCTGCTGCCTCAATTCCCTCTGGAAAATGTTTGACAGAGAGTGCTTGTGTGGATACAGCATTTTTCAACCTTTGAGGATTTCAAATTGACAAGAAGGGATGGGAGGTGTCTTTGATGTGCTTGACAGTACATCTGAAGATTAAGACCATCACCATTCATGGCAGCGATGATGTGCTGCGGTGGGATCAGCACATGCACAGGAGAGAGGTCTATAGGAGGGAGGTGCACAGGAGAGAGGTGCACAGGATAGAGATATATAGGACAGAGGTGCACAGGAGCCAGGGCTGAGGTCACAGGAGGCACTACCCACGCTATAGGGTATGCAGACAGAGGCTCAGCTTCCTTGAACTCTCAGAAGAGCATTGCTTTGGCAGGCTGAGGTCATTTCAGGTGGTGGCAGACATCTTCTGCCTCCTAGAGGAAGACCTGTTCTCTGCTAGACCTGGTTGCCATGGACTACCAGTGGCTGTGAAAGTGACCACTGCCCTCCTTCCAAAGTGCCAGCAGAGACATATCAAGGATCTCCCAGTTGGCTGCACATCAATGCAAAAGGCAGGTCACTGATGGCTTATTTGCCAGGGCCGACAATTATTTAAATTTCCCCTCTGATGACAATAGCCACAATGAGCGGGCACTCGGCTTCACCTGTCTGGATGGATTCCCACAGGTACAGGATGCCACCAACTGCACGCGTATGGCAATCCAAGCACCGTCACATCAACCAGGAGATTTTACGAACTGTAAGGGATATTTGTCCATCAATGTGCAACTGATGTGTAACTACAAGAAAAGGTTCATGCAGGTGTGAACCAAATTCCCAGGGAGCTGTTCATTTGCCTTCATGCTGTAGCAGTCCAACATCCCTGACCTTTTTGTTCCAGGAGGCAGACTTAAAGGCTGGCTCATAGGAGACAAAGGATATCCCCTTCAAACTTGGCTCATTACAACTGTGAGGAACTCCACCAATGAGGGGCAGGAGCACTACAACAAGAGCCACATAACCCCCAGGTGTGTCATCGAGCAAGCCACTGGAATGTTGGAGATGTACTTCAGGTGCCGAGATAGATCTGGAGGTACTCTTCAGTACTCGCCAGTAAGGGTGTCCAGAATGATAGTGATGTGCTGTGCCCCGCACAACAGCAGCAGAAAGGGTTGCAGATGGAGGGGGATGAAGGGGCTCAACACTCAACTTTAGATGAAGAGATCTTAGAGGAGGAGGAGGAATATGAGACACCCATCGCCAGACCAGCTGCTTAAATTGCTGCCCGGGATGCTAGGTATAAGATTTGGATCACAGGTCACACACAGATTGCCAAAGCGTCTTACAAGTTATAAAACATTTTATTAAGGAACGGCAGTTATAAGCATAATCAGATCAATTAAGATAGATGTAGCAGACATACAACACACGACAGATGAGAAAGATCTACCGCTCCAGAATGGAACGGACGGACGTGAGGCAGAACGGTGGTCTCGGAGCGGATCCCGAGCTGGCGGAGGTGTTAGGCCAAAGCCGGCATGGGGTTCACCTCAAGGAAACTCTCTCCTCAGTCTGCCTGTTTCTCTCTCTCGGCTGCCTGTTTATATACCTTATTTTGATGGACCGGTGGATACCTCGCGTCAAACATTTTTACCCATTCAATACAGGGCGTTAAAAAAATGCACGCACAGGCGTCTTCCAGCCCTTCAATTGGAGTTCAGGACTGGAACATCGGGTCCTTCACTGAAACATCTATGAACTCATGTGGAAGCAAGTCATCCTCGTTCGAGGGACCGCCAATGATGATGATGATGACAGGGTTGAGGATACCTATGAGGTCAGTTTCTTCCTTATCTCTGTCTGAATGTCTTGTTGCCCTTTCATAGACAGTTGTTAATTCTACGGTTCCGTGCTACCTTCCTTATCAGTTTAGTTATGCCTGCTTGAAGGCCTGTTTTGTGTGTCCTGAATTCGTAATGACCTTAGCTCTCTGTGTCTGCCGAGTTAGTGTACTTACATATTTCATAAAATCATTGGGGGAGAAATTTTGGGGTTTTGTGGCTGCAGGTAACTGGTAGTGCCCCGCTCCGCTGCACCGGTGACGATGTTATCACTGTAAGCAGCGACCTGCTTTTGCCTTGGAGCGAAAATTTGGTAGCGCTCCCTGAAGCTTCAGAGAGTGCGTACCGGGCTATAGGCCACTCTCAGGGCAAAAGTTTACAGGGAGGTGGGGAATGTAAAAAAAAATGAACGATTTACTGGTCGCAGCCTTCTTCCTCCTCGATCGAGGGATCCGTGCTACTATCTTGCGCCCGGCACTCCGCTTGTGTGCTGGGCTGCTGCCATGGCACCCTGCTCCCTGGTGGTCCAGGGATGGCTCCGTTTCCCACCCACAGAGTCGGCAGCTATGCCCTCCCCTTTAATAAAGGGAAGGGCCCTGTTTATGCGGCAACGCTACACCTCCCAATGCGTCGCGTTGTGCACCCTTCACGGAGACCTTCTGCCCCACTCGCGTCCCGGTCACGCCTCACAGAACAAGTGGAGTGCGATATTCTGTGCTCTACTTGCTCTCAGGGGCGGTAAGCTGAATGTAGGTCGCAGGGCGGGACTTCAGAGCCTGGTGCAGGAAATCACACCTCGCGGCTGGTACTGCCCGCAAACGGAGTGGGATGCAATTTCAGCCCGATTATTTATTTTATAATTCACACTTTCTTTTGATTCATGATTTCTTACACAGGGATGCGCTAAAATTGTGACAGTTCACCTAATGTAAAGCATAATAAATGAAATCCTGCCGTCTGCTCCCACCACCAGCACCACCTCTCCATCCTCCATTTGGACTAAACATTCCTTCAACCACTCATCCACCCATTGCACATGCCCAATCGGTCCCATCATGTAATGGCATTCATCATGATTTAAGTGAAAGGGTGAGTTGACACTCAGGACGCACAAATGGGCAAGACATGGAAGTGGTGCTAATCAATAAATTTTATGTGGCATTATAAAAAATACCACATAAAACATAGCATTTTGTCAAACACCAATCTGCATACCCTTGGTGACTTACAATTTCTGCAACTTACGCTTCCTACCGCTTCTCCGTGATGCATCCTGTGTGGCTTCAGCAGCGGTAGAGGCAGGCTGCTTCGTTGACATCCCTGACTGTTGAGATGTGTTTTGCCTACACCTTCTGGGTTTTGGAGCCCCTGAGGGTCGTGTCAAAGACTGCTCCACCCGCACTGGTGCCGGGGCAGACTCGGCTATCGAGAGACGAGATAGCTGAGGGAGAGGCAATAGGTGAGAAGTGGGAGCACTTTGAGTGGAGTTCCCCCTTCAATGTCCCCATTTGCCATCATTCCTCTCCTGTGCCAGTGCCACACCACTTCTACCACTCTGCTGCAGACCAGCTTGGTGCAGGTCGGTGAAACATTGTAAGGCCACGGATAAGATATCTGTAATCCAAGTTGACACCCAAAGTCTACAATGCCGTGGTCATGGCCTGCATGGGCTCATTTGAGAGCCATGCTTGAAGCTCCATGGAGACGGTCACTCTCTCCATGGCAGACATTCTTGTAATTTCCTTTGCCACCTACCCACAAGTGATTGAGTTGGACTCCTCCATCTGCTCCATTATTGTGGAGAGTATGCGAGCCAAACACATCTGTCAGTACCTGGTTAAGTTTCTGATGCACCTCGAGCATTCTCCTTCTCACCGAGAGCCCCAGGGTTCATCGTCTATGTCCAGCTGAGCAGAACTTGGATAGGACGGTGCCACCCGACATGGACTCTCCACAGCTATCCCTGCCACCAGTGTCTGCTTGTGCTCACTTGTAGGATGTGAATCACCAGGTGAAAACCCAAAGAAGGTGGCAATTTTTTACTTATATTCATTCCTGGGATATGGGCGTTATTGCCCATCTCTAATTGCCCTTGAGAAGGTGGTGGTGAGCCGCCTTCTTGAACCGTTGTAGTTCATGTGGTGAAGGTACTCCCACAGTGCTATTAGGGAGGGAGTTCCAGGATTTTGACCCAGCGACGATGATAGAACGGCGATATATTTCCAAGTCAGGATGATATGTAATTTGGGTGGAACTTGCAGGTGATGGTGTTCCCTTGTGCCTGCTGCCCTTGTTCTTCTAAGTGGTAGAGGTCGCGAGTTTGGGAGGTGCTGTCGAAGATTTTAACCCTACTCATTCAGCAGAAACCTGGCAGTTAAAATCGCCCTGGATCCTATCTGTCTGAAAGCCACCATGATCACAACATTTGCAATTTTAACCTGCTCTCCCGAGCAAGCAGCAAGGACATGCAGCGCGAGCCAACAGGGTCCTTTTTACATATGCATGTTGCAGCCTGATAACATCATTGATACTCGAATGTAATTTTAACCCGAGCCTGAGCAGGGAATCCACCTGGTGTTAAAATCGGAGCCTAACTGTCTAAATGGGCCCACGAAAGTGCGACTATCTGCGCTGGTGCAAGGCTGTATGTCCTGTGACATTGCATCCTCAGAAGGAATGAGGTCATCTGAGAACTTGTCCTCGTGGATGTAGTGTGACATTTGCTCTATGTGTGGAAGTTCTGGAAGACAAAAGGAATGCATGTGGTTTAGTCATGGCAAAATTACAATCTTGGCAATCACTATACTCGGTCTTCTCATATTTAAGTCATTAATGAAATATAGTCAGCATGTGTGTCAGAGATATTTGTAATTCTGTCACCAGCTATCTGCGAGCTCCCTGACTCTCCATCTCCACTGAGAGGGATGCAGATGTATCTTATCTCCGCAGAGTCTTCCTCAGCATCAGTGAGCTGGGCTATTTGCAGCAAGCCACCTCTAATCGTGTCCCTCTCCCTTGCATTTGCACTGTCTACTCCAATAAGGGGTGAAAAAAAATACCTCTGAGTGAGGGAGCTCAAGTATTCACCTGATAATGCAGCATGTTCGGTGACTATGAGACACATGCATCACATTGCATAAGGATTAGGGTGCGTGTCAATGGTTGATCAATAAATGGGGAGGCGATGAAGAGCCAGGCTAATTGTGCAGCACCCCTGCTCCATGGTGGTCCAGGTAGGTTGCTTTATAATTTGCAGAGTTGGCAGCATGGGCCCTTCCCTTTAATTGAGGGAAGAGCCCCTCGGACGCGGCAGCACTGCGCCGCCCAGTGTCTAGCGCTGCTGAGGCATCCGCTCCATTAGCGCCCCAGGAAGGAAGTGGAGTGCTTGATTTATCGCTCCACTTCCTTCCGTGGGGCGGTAACCCGAATTTCTCGAGAAGTGCGGGACTTCCGCACCTGTTGCTAAGTCTCGTTCCTCCCGATTGTTACTGCCCCCAAACGGGGCGATACTGAATTTCTCCCCCTATGTCCCTCCTCCTCCTGACTGCACCCAGTAGTAATTCCAGTGATGCATCATTAAATGCTGCTTATGCTCTAAGTCCATCACCCATTCGGAACACCTCCAATTTCCATTTGTGCACAGCCCCTTTAAATAGAGCTGAGTTTGCGTCATGCAGGTGCACATCATGCCTACTGTGCAGCTTGGAGACACAAAACCTTAAATTTTACCCCCCCCCCCCCCCCCCCCCCCCACTGCCCTGATACAGAAGCTGCCTTCATATTAATAGCGGGGCCTATGATGCCGAAAGAATTGAAAGACATCGCAATGTGTAGAAATGTACTTTTCAAAATAACAAGATTGAAGCAATGAAAACAAGTGGAGTGTGCAGACAGTTTGGTCACAGTCTTATACTGCTTAACAGAAACTACAGGTATGGTATCCTGCATGATGAAATAGTTTGCGATTGCATCGTCATTAGCCTCTGAAATGAAAGACTGTTGGAAAGACTTCAAATCAACTTTGATCTTGAGAGGGCAATATGACAGGCTTGACAGAGTGAAGCTGCAGTAGGCAGAAACTAACGAGAGGGGAAAGTAACTGTAGATCAGTGGGAAACCTCAGAATCCCCTCAAAAACTGTTCCAGCCAAAATATCCTCTGCAGCAGGGTGATAAAGGGAGAGAGAGTTTAAATGGAAGGCTAAGACTGGTATGGGCACCACATCCAAGAGTTGCTGATCTAGTAAGAGAGGCAAAATGTGTAGTGTTCTGCAAGTCTTCTCCTGTTCATTCAACATCAATCCAAGAAGAGCTGCAGAAACTCTGGGAAAATGGAGTAAGTGCCATTTATACCGGTGATTTCTCAGCTCTTCCAAAGTTACAGTGGAGGAGTGGGAGATCCAAATGAACATTCTGCACTAAAGGAAATCTCACCATAGAAACCCATCAAGATTCTAATCAGGGCAAGGACATATGGTGAATAGCCTTATGGGAAGCTACACAGGTATGTGAGGGAGAAAGGAATAGAAGGATATCTTGATAGGACGATATGAAGTAAATAGGAGGCTTTTGTGGAGCATTAACACCTGGACAGATCTGTTAGGCCAAACGGCCTGTTTCTGTGCTGTAAAATTCGATGTAAATCCATGTAATAAATCCAGGGATATAGATGACAAGTTCCTAGGATACCTAATTAAACTGGTAGAACAATAAATCTACTGTGCGTGACCTCCAGCAAATGTCATTAGGCAGTGCGATGATTCAAGCCCTTGGGAAGCTCGAAGCCACAAGAGTTACACTGAACAATAAGTGTAAATTCCAATAGTGGATAATCAAGGGGCTATAGGGTGAAAGGAACTTAATACAATCATTATCACTAATGAAGTAGTACTCGGTAAAATAATGGGACTAAAGGCGGACAAGTCCCCTGGACCTGATGGCTTACATCCTAGAGTCTTGAGAGAGGTGGCTCCAGAGATAGTGGATACATTGGTTATAATCTACCAAAATTCCTTAGATTCTGGGGCGGTCCCAGCGGATTGGAAAATCGCAAATGTAATGCCCCTATTTAAAAAAGGAGGCAAACAAAAAGCAGAAAACTATAGACCAGTTAGCCTAACATCTATGTTGGAAAAATGCTGGAGTCCATTATTAAGGAAGCAGTAGCAGGACATTTGGTAAAGCATAATTCAATCAAGCAGAGTCAGCATAGTTTTATGAAAGGGAAATCATGTTTGAAAAATTTGCTGGAGTTTTTTGAGGATGTAACAAGCAGGGTGGATAAGGAGGATCCAGTGGATGTGGTATGATTGGATTTCCAGAAGGCATTCAATAAGATACCACATAAAAGGTTACTGCACAAGATAAAAGTTCATGGGGTTGGGGGTAATGTATTAACATGGATTAAGGATTGGCTAACTAACAGAAAACAGAGAGTCGGGATAAATGGGTAATTTTCCGGTTGGCAAACAGTAACTAGTGGGGTGCCGTAGGGATCGGTGCTGGGGCCTCAACTATTTACAATCTATATTAATGACTTGGATGAAGGGACTGAGTGTAATGTAGCCAAGTTTGCTGATGATACAAAAATGGGTGGGAAAGCAAATTGTGAGGAGGACACCACAAAATCTGCAAAGGGATATAGACAGGCTAAGGGAGTGGGCAAAAATTTGGCAGATGGAGTATAATGTGGGAAAATGTGAGGTTATCCACTTTGGCAGAAAAAATAGAAAAGAAAATTATAATTTAAAATGGAGAAAAATTGCAAAGTTTTGCAGCACACAGGGACCTGCGGGTCCTTGTGCATGAAACACAAAAAGTGAGTATGCAGGTACAGCAAGTAATCAGGAAAGCAAATGGAATGTTGACCTTTATTGCAAGGGGGATAGAGTACAAAGGCAGATAAGTCCTGCTACAACTGTACAGGATATTGGTGAGGCCACACATAGAGTACTGCTTAAAGATTTGGTCTCATTGGTACACATTTGGTACACATTGGAGTTCAGAAGAATGAGAGGTCATCTTATCGAAACATATAAGATAATGAGGGGGCTTGACAAGTTGGATGCAGAGAGGATATTTCCACTCAAAGGGGAAATTAAAACTAGGGGACATACTCAGAATAAGGGGCCGCCCATTTAAAACTGAGATGAGGATGAATTTCATCTCTCAGAGGGTTGGAAATCTATGGAATTCTCTGCCCCAGAGAGCGGTGGAGGCTGGGTCATTGAATATAAGGTGGAGATAGACAGACTTTTGAGCAATAAGGGAATCATAGGCAGTACCTCAAAATCGAAGAAGACTTGCTTCCATTCCAAAAGTGAATTCACAGGTGACTGAACAGTCCAATACGGGAATTACAGTCTCTGTCGCAGGTGGGACAGACAGTCATTGGAGGAAAGTGTGGGTGGGGAGTCTGGTTTGTCGCTTGCTCCTTCCGCTGTCTGCGCTTGTTTTCTGCATGCTCTCAGCGACGAGACTTGAGGTGCTCAGCGCCTCTCGGATGCCAGGAAAGTGGAACTGGGTCCATGTTCAGATCAGCCATGATCTTATTAAATGGTGGAGCAGGCTCGAGCGGCCAGGTGGCCTACTCCTGCTTCTATTTCTTATGTTTTTATGTTCTTATGTTCTTAATTCTCAAAGCGTGAAGGACTTAGGTCAGGATATATTTTGCAGACTTTAAGCCAGGCTCTGAGAAGATACAAGCACTAATAACAACTTCCATACTGCACAACATTATGGAGCGGTCAGTGTTCCGATTGGGATGAATTTGAGACAAGCTTGTTTGGCTGTATACACAGTGATATTTGTCCTTGAGAAATATCAGGTGAATAGAAACATAGAAACATAGAAAATAGGTGCAGGAGTAGGCCATTCAGCCCTTCGAGCCTGCACCATCATTCAATAAGATCATGGCTGATCATTCCCTCAGTATCCCTTTTCTGCTTTCTCTCCATACCCCTTGATCCCTTTAGCCGTAAGGGTCATATCTAACTCCCTCTTGAATATATCCAATGAACTGGCATCAACAACTCTCTGCGGTAGGGAATTCCACAGGTTAACAACTCTCTGAGGGAAGAAGTTTCTCCTCATCTCAGTCCTAAATGGCTTACCCCTTATCCTTAGACTGTGTCCCCTGGTTCTGGACTTCCCCATCATCGGGAACATTCTTCCTGCATGTAACCGGTCCGGTCCCGTCGGAATCTTGTAAGTTTCTATGAAATCCCCTCTCATCCTTCTAAACTCCAGTGTATAAAGGCCCAGTTGATCCTGTCTCTCCTCATATGTCAGTCCCGCCATCCCAGGAATCAGTCTAGTGAACCTTCGCTGCACTCCCTCAATAGCAATAATGTCCTTCCTCAGATTAGGAGACCAAACTGAACACAATATTCCAGGTGAGGCCTCACCAAGGCCCTCTACAACTGCAGTAAGACCACCCTGCTCCTATACTCAAATCCCCTAGCTATGAAGGCCAACATACCTTTTGCCTTCTTCACCGCCTGCTGTACCTGTATGCCAACTTTCAATGATTGATGAACCATGACACCAAGGTCTTGTTGCACCTCCCCTTTTACTAATCTTCCGCCATTCAGATAATATTCTGTCTTCGCGTTTTTGCTCCCAAAGTGGATAACCTCACATTTATCCACATTATACTGCATCTACCATGCATTTGCCCACTCACCTAACCTGTCCAATTCACTCTGCAGCCTCCTCGTGACCCCCTCACAGCTCCATGCTGACTTGGACCGATCCTGTCACTGCTTTCCAAATGTGCTGCTATTTCATCTTTAATAATTGATTCCAACATTTTCCCCACTACTGATGTCAGGCTAACCGATCTATAATTACCTGTTTTCTCTATCCCTCCTTTTTTAAACAGTGGTTTTACATTAGCTAGGGCATTGCAAGGGCATTGCAATTTCTTAAGAAAGCACAAGAAATTGAAACTACATATGATGAACCTTGCCCAGCTTTTACTAAACCTTCTCTTCCCAACTTGCATCCAACTTTGCCCTCTCCTACAGGCTCCCCTGTCTATTTGCTTATTATATCTAACACTTCATCTTCCTGAGGACTCCCGGTTATTGCTGATGGTGATCCTTTCCCAGTTGTCTTTCTGAGCTTTTGGTTGTGTACCGTTTTTCCTCTGGAGGGAGGAAGACAATGTTATAACTTCTGAATGTCATAGAGATTTTCCCCCTGTGAGATCATGCATCTCATGATAATGATATATAAAGGTTCTTTGTCACTTTAGAAGAAGACTTGCAGATGCCTTTGTGGATGTGGTTTTGAGTAAAGGTGCTTGTGTGTGGATATTTTGCCCTTAGCAGAAATGAGTCTCTCTGACACTCAGGTGCTGAGAGAGAAAGAATATGTTCGGTAGATAGGTTATTGAAGCTGTCTGAGTGATAGATGATTGGCATCAAAGCCTGAACTTACCATGTCAAAGCCATCCACGTGAGGTCATTGAACCCATTCCTGTACTGTGTGGCAGTTCTTAGGGTGGTGGACTTTGCAATGATTGCTTCTGCCATCTCCCTGCAGACAATCTGCACCACTCTCCAATGGGGCCTCCTGTGCTCATTGCCCATCCGATGGTCCCTTCTGTCCCTCACTTCTGCCAGCAACACACCCATGGATTCATCAGAAAATATGGGAGTCCTTTCAAGTGCTGACAGTCCCAAGGCTGCTGCTCTCTCTGCCATTTTGTTGAGAAATAATGTTGCCCTTTACTTGGCTGCAGCTTTGTTTCTTTCCCTCCCAGCAGTGGTTTTCTGGCCTTCAAACTGCCTTGCATGGCCAAAGAGGGTTCTGTGAGGATATTGTAGCGGCTCAGTGGCAGTGTCACAATGGAGGATGTTAGGACCACCCTGCTACAAGCCAGCCAATGGGAGACTCCAGACCAGTGATATTTCCACCAGAAATGTGGAGAACTCCATTAAATGTATAGCTGTTAAGAGGTTTCAATGTAAACATTTAATGTGTGCTGAAAAAAGCCGGTAACAGTGATTTTCCAAATATGATGAATAATATCTGTATCAAGATATGTAGAAATTCAAAATGTTACTTGATGGCTTGGAAGGCTACATATTTTACATAGCCTAGACATATTCCCACTGGAGTCAAATTGAAAATCACTAACAAAATCTGTTTCTTATTTCTCACATGTTTCTCATTTTATCACGGAGACAGACAAGCGCCACATATAAGCAATTTACAAGATCTCCGAATATATCAGATTTTCTCATGACTTATTGTGGTGAACAACTTTGCCATATTGTTCTGCATTTAACCTCATCTAGTCTCATCTGCTTTAGACGTTTGCATAATTGAGAGCGATTTAGATGAATGGCACTGCAAATACATCAAGAAAGAATCCCCATTATTTGTGATGGATAGAAGAACACTATAAACAATGTGGCAACCCACAAAGGAGCGTTTGTGATTTTTTAAAAAACTTGTAATAAATTATATCTTGAGACAGAAGGTCAGTTTGCCTAGGGCTTTTCCAGCTTCTGTGGATTCCCTTCAAAGTATCTCTCATGAAAATATTTTAAATTCTTTTGCTATGAATGGCACATATTTGTGGTGATCGTTCTTTTGTGTTGCTTTTGGACAAAGTTTCTGTATATTGCTTTTATTTCCCTCTCACTGACACTGGAAAAGAAAAGTTGATTTAAGCTTACTCCATTCCAGATGCCAGAAGATGTAAATTTAATACAGTTCATTCCAGGTAAAATTGTACAGTTTTGCAAGGATTTGTTTTTTGTCATTCCCAGCTTATGTCAATACCAATTTTTTGTATTTCTGCCAATGAGTATAGAAGTATGTTTTCCACTAACACAAGAACTGTAATCAGTAAAATATAAAACATTGCCAATAGTCAATATGACACAACTTCATAAATTCCTTATCTTACACATCATCCAGACATAAGATCAAGGATGAAAATGGTAGGACAGACTCGACAGCATAATCTAAAATATTCAGCACATATTTCAGATACTCGGACACAGTTTATTTAGAATTTATCAACTGCTTACGAAGTTATTTGAACCTGTTTATTGAATTACCAGTCTGTAATCATTTCCTTTAATTATTCAATATTCTTTAATTTATTTAAAACAAAGATTGCATTTTATTTATGAATAAAACAGAAATGTTATGCCACACATCCACAGAGCAAAACAATCATAGTGCTTTCATATTACCCAGTAATTCTATTTCTCCTTCTTACGCAGTTCCTCTTATCGAGGATGACTTGCTTCCACATCAAAAAGGGATGAATTCACAGGTGTTTCAATGAAGGACCTGACATTCCAGGTCCAGAATTACATATTGAAGGGTGGAAGATGCTTGTGCGTGGATTTTTTAACGTGTGGTGACTGTTGCACATTAGCCACCACATGGGCTTGATAGAGCTAGGATTTGTTCCAGTGGCAAGGATTAACCAAGACGACTGGAGACCAGTTCTGCTGCACGGACCTAGTACGCATATATATCGCAGTGTGGATAGACCCCTGCTTCCCCTGGACCCTCGACTCTTCTGGGCCCCGAACTCACGCCTCTCCTGGGCCCCGATCACGTCGCTCTACAATCTCTCGCCGCTCCTTCACCCTGACTACGCTGCTCCTCTGCTGTTTGCCACCCCTTCTGCTATACCTGCCCACGCTCCAATCAGTGACCTGGATTTTGGTGCTGGAAACCGGCATTTCCGATGCCTTGCCGGGTCCGTAGGAACTCTGCACGGACCTGGGGAGGCCGGAATTTCAGGGCCAATAAATTAGTTCAAACACAGTAGTCTGGAATCAGTTCACAGAGATTAAACAGTCAAAACTGTTAAATAAGACCACCCGCACATGAAGTATGCTGCTTTTTAATTCTCTTGAAAGTCTGCCTGTCAGTCACAGCTCATCTGCTAACCATATTCATAACTTGTAACCACAAAAGTCTGAGAAGTGCTTCGGGATATATTGGGGAAGTAAAAGGCATTCTATGGGCTGGATTTTCGAGTGGTTTGCGACCCAGGTTTCGCCGGGTTTTGACCGTCCGTGGTGAAAAATGGGGCAGTAAGGTCTTTTGCGTCGGGCACGATTCTCCGGTTGTGTTTTGTGGCAGCGCTGAGCAGCACCACCGGGGAGAGCTGTGCCAGGTGTGCAACGGCTCTCCTTGCAACACTGGTAGAAGTTTCTGTTATAAATGTAAACTTGTATATACTCTGTACAGCCACCAGAGGGCTCATCCCCTGGAGTCCCAAGGGATCCAATAATCCCTTGTGAGCATAGGTATTTAGAAACATAGAAACATAGAAAATAGGTGCAGGAATAGGCCATTCAGCCCTTCGAGCCTGCACCGCCCTTCAATGAGTTCATGCCTGAGCATGCAACTTCAGTACTCCATTCCTGCTTTCTTGCCATACCCCTTGATCCCCCCACTAGTACGGACTACATCTAACTCCTTTTTGAATATATTTAGTGAATTGGCCTCAACAACTTCTGTGGTAGAGAATTCCACAGGTTCACCATTCTTTGGGTGAAGAAGTTTCTCCTCATCTCGGTCTTAAATGGCTTACCCCTTATCCTTAGACTGTGTCCCCTGGTTCTGGACTTCCCCAACATTGGGAACATTCTTCCTGCATCTAACCTGTCTAAACCCGTCAGAATTTTAAACTTTTCTATGAGATCCCCTCTCATTCTTCTGAACTCCAGTGAATACAAGCCCAGTTGATCCAGTCTTTCTTGATATGTCAGTCCCGCCATCCCGGGAATCAGTCTGGTGAACCTTCGCTGCACTCCCTCAATTGCAAGAATGTCCTTCCTCAAGTTAGGAGACCAGATCTGTACACAATACTCCAGATGTGGACTCACCAAGGCCCTGTACAGCTGTAGTAACACATCCCTGCCCCTGTACTCAAATCCCCTCGCAATGAAGGCCAACATGCCATATGCTTTCTTAACCGCCTGCTGTACCTGCATACCAACCTTCAATGACTAATGTACCATGACACCCAGGTCTCGCTGCACCTCCCCTTTTCCTAATCTGTCACCATTCAGATAATAGTCCGACTCTCTGTTTTTACAACCAAAGTGCATAACCTCACAATTATCCACATTATACTTCATCTGCCATGCATTTGCCCACGCACCTAACCTATCCAAGTCACACTGCAGCATCATAGCATCCTCCTCGCAGCTCACACTGCCATCCAACTTAGTGTCATCCGCAAATTTGGAGATACTACATTTAATCCCCTTGTCTAAATCATTAATGTACAATGTAAACAGCTGGGGCCCCAGCACAGAACCTTGCGGTACCCCACTAGTCACTGCCTGCCATTCTGAAAAGTACCCATTTACTCCTACTCTTTGCTTCCTGTCTGCCAACCAGTTCTCAATCCACGTCAGCACACTACCCCCAATCCCATGTGCTTTAACTTTGCACATTAATCTCTTGTGTGGGACCTTGTCGAAAACCTTCTGAATGTCCAAATACACCACATCAACTGGTTCTCCCTTGTCCACTCTACTGGAAACATCCTCAAAAAATTCCAGAAGATTTGTCAAGCATGATTTCCCTTTCACCAATCCATGCTGACTTGGACCTATCATGTCACCTCTTTCCAAATGTGCTGCTGTGACATCCTTAATAATTGATTCCATTATTTTACCCACCACCGATGTCAGGTCTATAATTCCCTGTTTTCTCTCTCCCTCCTTTTTTAAAAAGTGGAGTTACATTGGCTACGCTCCACTCCATAGGAACTGATCCAGAGTCTATGGAATGTTGGAAAATGACTGTCAATGCATCCGCTATTTCCAAGGCCATCTCCTTGAGTATTCTGGGATGCAGACCATCAGGCCCTGGGGACTTATCAGCCTTCAATCCCATCAATTTCCTCAACACAATTTCCCGACTAATAAGGACTTCCCTCAGTTCCTCCTTCTTACTCGACCCTCTGACACCTTTTATATCAGGAAGGTAGTTTGTGTCCTCCTTAGTGAATACCGAACCAAAGTACTTGTTCAATTGTTCTGCCATTTCTTTGTTCCCAGTTATGACTTCCCCTGATTCTGACTGCAGGGGACCTACGTTTGTCTTTGCTAACCTTTTTCTCTTTATATATCTATAGAAGCTTTTGCAGTCCATTTTAATGTTCCCTGCAAGCTTCCTCTCGTACTCTATTTTCCCTGCCTTAATCAAACCCTTTATCCTCCTCTGCTGAGTTCTAAATTTCTCCCAGTCCCCGGGTTCGCTGCTATTTCTGGCCAATTTGTATGCCACTTCCTTGGCTTTGATACTATCCCTGGTTTCCCTCGATAGCCACGGTTGAGCCACCTTCCTTTTTTTATTTTTACGCCAGACAAGATTGTACAATTGTTGTAGTTCATCCATGCGGTCTCTAAATGTCTGCCATTGCCCATCCACTGTCAACCCCTTTAGTATCATTTGCCAATCTATCCTAGTCAATTCACACCTCATACCTTCAAAGTTACCCTTCTTTATGTTCTGGACCATGGTCTCTGAATTAACTGTTTTCTTCTCCATCCTAATGTAGAATTCCACCATATTATGGTCACTCTTCCCCAAGGGGCCTAGCGCAACGAGATTGCTAATTAATCCTCTCTCATTACACAACACCCAGTCTAAAATGGCCTCCCCCCTAGTTGGTTCCTCGACATATTGGTCTAGAAAACCATCCCTTATGCACTCCAGGAAATGCTCCTCCACCGTATTGTTTCCAGTTTGGTTAGCCCAATCTATATGCATATTAAAGACACCCATGATAACTGCTGCACCTTTATTGCATGCACCCCTAATTTTCTGTTTGATGCCCTCCCCAACATCACTAGTACTGTTTGGAGGTCTGTACACAACTCCCACTAGCATTTTCTGCCCTTTGGTATTCCGTAGCTCCACCCATACCAATTCCACATCATCCAAGCTAATGTCTTTCTTTACAATTGCATTAATTTCCTCTTTAACCAGCAACGCCACCCCGTCTCCGTTTCCTTTCTGTCTATCTTTCCTAAATGTTGAATACCCTTGGATGTTGAGTTCCCAGCCTTGCTCACCCTAGAGCCATGTCTCCGTGATGCCAACCACATCGTATCCGTTAACTGCTATCTGCAAAGTTAATTCATCCACCTTATTCCGAATACTCCTCGCATTGAGGCACAGTGCCTTCAGGCTTGCCTTTTTAAGACAATTTGACCCTTTAGAATTTTGCTGCACAGTGGCCCTTTTTGTTTTTTGCCTTGGGTTTCTCTGCCCTCCCCTTTTACTCATCTCCTTTCTGTCTTTTGCTTTTGTCTCCATTTTATTTCCTTCTGCCTCCCTGCAGAGGTTCCCATCCGCCTGCCATATTAGTTTAACTCCTCCCCAGCAGCACTAGCAAACACTCCCCCTTGGACATTGATTCCAGTCCTGCCTAGGTGCAGACCGTCCGGTTTGTACTGGTCCCACCTCTCCCAGAACCGTTTCCAATGCCCCATGAATTTGAATCCCTCCCTGCTGCACCACTGCTCAAGCCACGTATTCATCTGAGCTATCCTGCGATTCCTACTCCGACTATCATGTGGCACTGGTAGCAATCCCGAGATTACTACTTTTGAGGTTCTACTTTTTAATTTAGCTCCTAGCTCCTTAAATTCGTCTCTTAGGACCTCACAGGTTGGAGAGGCACTCTAGAGACCTGCAATAAAAGACTAAGGTCACACTTTACTTTGAGCTCCCAGTGTTCAGTCTGACTCTTTCTTCATACATAACAACTGGCGATGAGATACAGATAGCAAACCCAATGATGCAGAGAACAGTGGGCATCCTGGAGAAATTCTCGGAGGGAGATGATTGGAAAACTTTTGTGGAGCAACTCAACCAATACTTTGTAGTTAATGAGCTGGATGGAGAAATGAACGCTGCCAAACGAAGGGCGATTCTCTTCAGCGTCTGTGGGGCACCAACGTATGGCCTCATGAAAAATCTGCTTGCTCCAGCAAAACCCACGGCGAGATCAAATAATGATTTGTGCACACTGCTTTAGGAGCATTTGAACCCGAAGGAAAGCGTTCTGATGGTGAGGTACCGGTTCTTCACCTACAAAAGGTCTGAAGGCCAGGAAATAGCGAGTTATGTCACCGACGTAAGACGCCTTGCAGGACATTGCAAATTTGAAGGACATTTGGAGCACATGCTCAGAGACTTTTATGTTCTTGGCATTGGCCACGAAACAATACTTGGCAAACTTTTGACTGCAGAGACACCAACCTTGAGTAAGGCCATTGTGATAGCCCAGGCATTCATTGCCACCAGTGACAATACGAAGCAAATCTCTCAGCACACAAATGCTGCTGCAAGCACTGTGAACAATGTGATGTTGTTTTCAAATCGCAACGTACAGGGCAGGTCACACATATCTGCAGCTGCACGTCCGCAGATGTCTCAGAGTCTACCATCAAGGGTGATGAATGCAAGGCCATTAACACCTTGTTGGTGCTGCGGGGGGTGATCATCGTTTCCATTCATACCGCTTCAAAGGGTACATTTGCAAGGGCTGTGGAACAATGGGACACCTCCAACGAGTGTGCAGGAGAGTTGCAAATCCTGTTAAACCTCCAAACCACCATGTTGCAGAGGAGGACAGATCCACGGAGGATCACGACGAACTAGAGCCTCAGACCGAGGAGGCAGAGGTACATGGGGTGCACACATTTACCATGAATTGTCTCCCGATAATGCTGAATGTTGAACTAAATGGACTCCTGGCATCAATGAAGCTGGACACGAGCGCGAGCCAGTCCATCATGGGCAAAAAGATTTTCGAAAGATTGTGGTGCAACAAGGCCTCAAGGCCAGTCTTAACTCCAATTCGCACGAAACTAAGAATTTATACAAAGGAACTGATTCCCATAATCGGCAGTGCTACTGTTAAGGTCTCCCACAATGGAGCGGTGCACAAGCTATCACTTTGGGTGGTACCGGGCGATGGTCCCACGTTGCTCGGCAGGAACTGGCTGGGAAAGATACCCTGAAACTGGAACGACGTCCGAGCACTATTGCCCGCTGATAACACTTTGTGTGCCCAGGTCTTAACCAAGTTCCCTTCGCTGTTCGAACCAGGCATCGGGAAATTCCAAGGATTTCCTGGGGAGGAGGATCACGGTGGACGGCATCAGGCACATCGATTCGAAGACTGAGATAATCGAGAATGCAGCAAGGCCACAGAACGTGACGGAGTTGCGGTTATTTCTTGGACTCCTGAACTAATTTGGTAACTTCTTATCGGGTCTCAGCACACTGTTAGAACCACTGCACGCCTTACTGCATATGGGGCAAAAGCCAAGAAAATGTCTTTGCAAAAGCTAGAAAATTGTCATGCTCAAACAAATTGCTTGTGTTGTATGATCCATGTAAGTGTTTGGTACTAGCATATTATGCGTCGTCATATAGCGTCGGGTGTGTATTGCGACAAGCTAATGATTTGGAGAAATTGCAACCGGTTGCTTATGCATCCAGGAGTCTGTCTAAGGTGAGAGAGTCTACAGCATGATTGAAAAAGAAGCGTAAGCATGTGTCTATGGTGTTAAGAAAATGCATCAATATCTGTTTGGGCTAAAATTCAAATTGGAAACTGACCATAAGCCACTCATATCCCTGTTTTCCGAGAGTAAGGGGATAAATACCAATGCATCGGCCCGCATCCAGAGATGGGCGCTCACGTTGTCCGCATACAACTAAGCCATCTGCCACAGGCCAGGCACAGAAAACTGCGCTGATGCTCTCAGTAGGCTGCCATTGCCCACCACGGGGCTGGAAATGGCGCAGCCCGCAGATTTAGTTATGGTTCTGGAAGCATTTGAGAATGAGCAATCACCCATCACAGCCCGACAGATTAAAACCTGGATGAGCCAGGACCCCTTATTGTCCCTAGTTAAAAACTGTGTGCTTCACGGGAGCTGGTCCAGTGTCCCAGTAGAAATGGTGGAAGAGATAAAGCCGTTCCAGTGGCGCAAAGATGAAATATGAAATATCTAATCAGGCAGACTGCTTTCTGTGGGTAATCGGGTAGCAGTCCCCAATAAGGGCAGAGACCTTCATCATTACGATGCCTGGGTGCCACAGTACCCACCCAGGCATCGTAATGATGAAAGCGATAGCCAGATCCCATGTGTGGTGGCCCGGTATTGATGCAGACGTAGAGTCCTGCGTGCACAGATGTAACACATGCTCACAGTTAAGCAATGCACCCAGGGAGGCACCACTAAGTTTAGGGCCTTGACCCTCCAGACCGTGGTCTAGGATCCATGTTGACTATGCAGCCCCGTTCTTGGGTAAAATGTTCCTTGTTGTAGATGCGTACTCCAAATGGATTGAATGTGAGATAATGTCGGCAAGCACGTCCACTGCCACCACTGAAAGCTTGCGGGCCATGTTTGCCATGCACGGCCTGCCTGATGTCCTGGTGAGCGACAACAGACCATGTTTTACCAGTGCTGAGTTCAAGAATTCATGACCCGCAACAGGATCAAATATGTTATATCTGCCCCGTTTAAACCAGCATCCAATGGTCAGGCAGAGAGAGCAGTGCAAACCATCAAGCAGAGCTTGAAGAGGGTAATGGAAGGCTCACTGCAGACTCGCCTACTGAGTCCTGCTTAGCTACCCCACGAGAACCCATTCGTTTACTGGGATCCCACCTGCTGAACTGCTCATGAAAAGAGCACTTAAGACAAGGCTCTTGTTACTTCACCCCGATCTACACGAACAGGTAGAGAGCAGGCGGCTTCAACAAAGTCAATATAACGATTGCGCAAATGTGTCACGCGAGATTGAAATCAATGATTCTGAATTTGTATTGAATTATGGACAAGGTCCCAAGTGGCCTCCAGCACTGTTGTGGCCAAAGAAGGGAGCAGGGTGTTTAGGGTCAAACTTTCAAATGGACTCATTCACCTGAAACTTTTGGACCAAATCAAACTCAGATTCACGAACTATCCTGAGCAACCCACCTTGCACCCCATATTCTTTGACCCCCCAAACACACACCAGTGGCAACCGACACAGCGGTTGACCACGAAGCAGAACCCATCATCCACAGCAGCCTAGCAGGACTCACCACACCAGGAAGCCCATCAAGACCAGCAGCACAGCAGCCCAGTGAGGGACCAACACATGATTCATCAATACCAGCATTTGCCACGAGACGATCAACCAGGGCAAGAAGGGCCCCAGATCGACTCACCTTGTATATAGTTACAGCTTTGACTTTGGGGGGGGGGTAAGTGTTGTTATATATGTAAATTTGTATACTCTGTACAGCCACCAAAGGGCTCATCTCCTGGAGTTTCAAGGGATCCCATAATCCCTTGGGAGCACAGATATTTACGGAGGCCTTACAGTTTGGAGAGGCACTCTGGAGACCTGCAATAAAAGAATAAGGTCACACTTTACTTTGAGCTCACAATGTTCAGTCTGACTCTTTCTTCATACATAACAGTTTCGACTTGCACTCGACCCATATGTCCCGAAACATGCCCCGCGATGACGGCCAGGGAAAACAGAGTGGTCCAGCCCTGCCGGCGGAGGTGAGGTGGATAAACTGCAGAAAAGGTAAGTTCCAGTGTTTATTCTTTTATTTGTTTGTAACGATTTGTGTTGTAAGGGTGTTGGCAACGTTTTTTGAATGTGTTTGTGAATTTTTTGGGGTGATTTTTTTCCCCTCCCAAGGCCTCGCTTGGAGTGCTCACAGCCCCACACTTTAGTTGGCAAGGTTCCTGTTATTGCACTGCGAAAGTCGTACAATGCCTCCCTTTGTACTGCGCCAGGGCCCAGATGACAAAAATGTCTCCACACAGCATAAACGTTAATTGGGTGGTAAATTTCCCGCCCCGCCTCCGTTTTCGCCCCGAGTCAAATTTATATTCCTTATTTATTCTATAATTTACTCACATAACAACTGTGTAAGTAAGTAAGGAGGGACATTAGCCTGGATGATATGGAATCGTGAGAGTTCGTGAGGGGCGGGAGCAGCGTCGAGAGGCAGCGGCCTATAAAGGCTCAGCAGTCAGGCAGTCCGGGAAGTTCGAGAGAGGCGGGAGCAGTGTCGAGAGGCAGCGGCCTATAAAGGCTCAGCAATCGGACAGTCCGGGAAGTTCGAGAGAGGCAGGAGCAGTGTCGAGAGGCAGCGGCCTATAAAGGCTCAGCAATTGGGCAGTCCGGGGAGTTCGAGAGAGGCGGGAGCAGTGTCGAGAGGCAGTGGCCTATAAAGGCTCAGCAATTGGGCAGTCCGGGGAGTTCGAGAGAGGCGGGAGCAGTGTCGAGAGGCAGTGGCCTATAAAGGCTCAGCAATTGGGCAGTCCGGGGAGTTCGAGAGAGGCGGGAGCAGTGTCGAGAGACCAGCCGGTGCAGCTGCAGCAGGGAGAGAAGGCAAAAAAGAAGTAGAAAGAAATTGAAAGGTGATGTCACAGCCGAGAGGGTAAGCGATTGGCTGGTGATTGGTAAATACTTTTTCTTTTTCTTTTCTATATCAGTAAGTAACCTTTAGATTGTTGCCCAATTAAGTTAATCCAAGGGTTAAGTCATGGCAGGAGAGCTCGGACACGTGTTATGCTCCTCCTGAACTATGTGGGAAGTCAGGGACGCTTCCGGTGTCCCTGACGACGACATGTGCAGGAAGTGCATCCACCTGCAGATCTTGACAGACCGCACTGCGGCACTGGAGCTGTGGGTGGATGAACTCTGGAGCATCCACGATGCTGAGAATGACGTGAATAGCATGTTTAGCGAGTTGGTCACACCGCAGGTAAAGGATACACAGCCAGATAGAGAACGGGTGACCAACAGGAAGAGTAGTGCAAGGAAGGTAGCGCAGGGGTCCCTTGCGGTCATCCCCCTGCAAAACAGAGACACCGCTTTGGGTACTGTTGGGGGGGATGACTCATCAGGGGAAGGCAGCAGCAGCCAAGTTCATGGCACCGTGGGTGGCTCTGCTGCACAGGAGAGCAGGAAAAAGAGTGGGAGAGCGATAGTGATAGGGGATTCAATTGTAAGGGGAATAGATAGGCATTTCTGCGGCCATAACCGAGACTCCAGGATGATATGTTGCCTCCCTGGTGCAAGGGTCAAGGATGTCTCGGAGCGGGTGCAGGACATTCTGAAAAGGGAGGGTGAACAGCCAGTTGTCGTGTTGCATATAGGTCCCAACGATATAGGTAAAAAATGGGATGAATTCCTACGAGACGAATTTAGGGAGCTAGGAGTTAAATTAAAAAGTAGGACCTCAAAAGTAGCAATCTCAGGATTGCTACCAGTGCTACATGCTAGTCAGAGTAGGAAGCGCAGAATAGCTCAGATGAATACATGGCTTGAGGAGTGGTGCAGAAGGGAGGGATTCAAATTCCTGGGGCATTGGAACCGGTTCTGGGGGAGGTGGGACCAGTACAAACCAGACAGTCTTCACCTGGGCAGGACCGGAACCAATGTCCTTGGGGGAGTGTTTGCTAGTGCTGTCCGGGAGGAGTTAAACTAATATGGCAGGGGTATGGGAACCTCTGCAGGGAGGCAGAGGGAAATAAAATGGAGACAGAGGGAAATAAAAGGGAGACAGAGGCAAATGATAGAAAGCAGAATAGTAAAAGTGGAGGGCAGAGAAACCCAAGGCAAAAAACAAAAAGGGCCACATTACAGCAAAATTCTAAAGGGGCAAAGTGTGTTAAAAAAGACAAGCCTGAAGGCTCTGTGCCTCAATGCGAGGAGTATTCGGAATGACAAATTAGCTGCGCAGATAGCAGTTAATGGATATGATGTAATTGGCATCACAGAGACATGGCTCTAGGGTGACCAAGGCTGGGAACTCAACATCCAGGGATATTCAACATTTAGGAAGGATAGACAGAAAGGAAAAGGAGGAGGAGTGGTGTTGTTGGTTAAGGAGGAAATTAATGCTATAGTAAGGAAAGACATTGGCTTGGATGATGTGGAATCGGTATGGGTGGAGCTACGGAATACCAAAGGGCAGAAAATGCTGGTGGGAGTTGTGTACAGACCACCAAACAGTAGTAGTGAGGTTGGGGACAGCAACAAACAAGAAATAAGGGATATGTGCAATAAAGGTACAGCAGTTATCATGGCCGACTTTAATTTACATATAGATTGGGCAAACCAAACTGGTAGCAATGCGGTGGAGGAGGATTTCCTGGAGTGTATTATGGATGGTTTTCTTGAGCAATATGTCGAGGAACCAACGAGAGAGCTGGCCATCTTACACTGGGTGATGTGTAATGAGAAGGGACTAATTAGCAATCTTGTTGTGTAAGGCCTCTTTGGGGAAGAGTGACCATAATATGGTAGAATTCTTTATTAAGATGGAGAGTGACATAGTTAATTCAGAAACTAGGGTCCTGAACTTAAGGAAAGCCAACTTCGACAGCATGAGGCGGGAATTGGCTAGAATAGACTGGCAAATGATATTGAAAGGGTTGACAGTGGATAGGCAATGGCAAACATTTATAGATCACATGGATGAACTTCAACAATTGTACATCCCTGTCTGGAGTAAAAATAAAACAGGGAAGGTGGCTCAACCGTGGTTAACAAGGGAAATTAAGGATAGCGTTACATCCAAGGAAGAGTCATATAAATTGGGCAGAAAAAGCAGCAAACCTGAGGACTGGGAGAAATTTAGAATTCAGCAGAGGAGGACAAAGGGTTTAATTCGGAGGGGGAAATAGACTATGAGAGGAAGATTGCCGGGAATATAAAAACTGACTGCAAAAGCTTCTATCGATATGTGAAGAGAAAAAGATTAGTGGGGACAAACGTAGGTCCCTTGCAGTCAGACTCAGGTGAATTTGTAATAGGAACAAAGAAATGGCAGACCAATTGAACAAATAATTTGGTTCTGTCTTCACGAAGGAAGACACAAATAACCTTCCGGATGTACTAGGGAACCGAGGGTCTAGTGAGAAGGAGAAACTGAAGGATATCCTTATTAGGTGGGAAATTGTGTTGGGGAAATTGATGGGATTGAAGGCTGATAAATCCCCGGGGCCTTATTGTCTGCATCCCACAGTACTTAAGGAAGTGGCCCTAGAAATAGTGGATGCATTGGTGATCATTTTCCAACAGTCTATCGATTCTGAATCAGTTCCTATGGACTGGAGGGTAGCTAATGTAACACCACTTTTTAAAAAAGGAGGGAGAGAGAAAACGGGTAAATATAGACCGGTTAGCCTGACATCAGTCGTGGGGAAAATGTTGGAATCAATTATTAAGGATGAAATAGCAGCGCATTTGGAAAGCAGTGACAAGATCGGTCCAAGTCAGCATGGAATTATGAAAGGGAAATCATGCTTGACAAAACTTCTGGAATTTTTTGAGGATGTAACTAGTAGAATGGACAAGGGAGAACCAGTGGGTGTAGTGTATTTGGATTTTCAAAAGGCCTTTGACATGGTCCCACGATAGAGATTGGTGTGCAAAATCAAAGCACATGGTACTGGGGGTAATGTACTGGCGTGGATAGAGAATTGGTTGCAGACAGGAAGCAGAGGGCCGGGATATACAGGTCCTTTTTGGAATGGCAGGCAGTGACTAGTGGAGTGCCGCAGGGCTCAGTGCTGGGACCCCAGCTATTTACTATATATATTAATGATTTGGATGAAGGAATTGAGTGTAATATCTCCAAGTTTGCAGATGACACTAAACTGGGTGTTGGTGTGAGCTGTGAGGAGGATGCTAAGAGGCTGCAGGGTGATTTGGACAGATTAGGTGAGTGGGAAGTGCATGGCAGATGCAGTATAATGTAGATAAATGTGAGGTTATCCACTTTGGTGGCAAAAACACGAAGGCAGAATATTATCTGAATGGCAACAGATTAGGAAAAGGGGCGTTGCAACGAGACCTGGGTGTCATGGTTCATCAGTCATTGAAAGTTGGCATGCATGTACAGCAGGCGGTGAAGAAGGCAAATGGCATGTTGGCCTTCATAGCTGGGGGATTTGAGTATAGGAGCAGGGAGGTCTTACTGCAATTGTACAGGGCCTTGGTGAGGCCTCACCTGGAATATTGTGTTCAGTTTTGTCTCCTAATCTGAGGAAGGACGTTCTTGCTATTGAGGGAGTGCAGCGAAAGTTCACTAGACTGATTCCAGGGATGGCTGGACTGACATATGAGGAGAGATTGGATCAACTGGGCCTTTATACACTGGAGTTTAGAAGGATGAGAGGGGATCTCATAGAAACGTATAAGATTCTACATTGGATGGGACAGGTTAGATATGGGAAGAATGTTCCCGATGTTGGGGAAGTCCAGAACAAGGGGACACAGTCTTAGGATAAGGGGTAGGCCATTTAGGACTGAGATGAGGAGAAACTTCTTCATTCAGAGAGTTGTTAACCTGTGGAATTCCCTACCGCAGAGAGTTGTTGATGCTAGTTCATTGGATATATTCAAGAGTGAGTTTGATATGGCCCTTACGGCTAAAGGGATCAAGGGTTATGGGGAGAAAGCAGGAAAGGGGTACTGAGGTGAATGATCAGCCATGATCTTATTGAATGGAAGTGCAGGCTCGAAGGGCCAAATGGCCTACTCCTGCACCTATTTTCTATGTTTCTATGTTTCTATGATTGGACTACAAAATAATCCATTGGTTGTAATTAGCTTCGGAATCTCCTGAGGATATGATAGGTGCTTTAAAAAGGCAAGTTCTTTGTTTCAATTGGAGAAAAGATTGAGAGCATGATCCAAGTTTTAAAATAGTGAGAGGCATAGATAATAAAGTTAGACTTAATTATTTTCCCCTTTGCACCTGCCCATCTCACTGCACCTTGACTCAGTGAATCTTCCAAAGTCAATTTTATTTAATATTTGTGGTGGGCTCAAGGTGAGCAATCCTGATGCCATGAGGCACCTGCCCTGAGTGGGGTTGTGGGAAGGAAATTGTGGCAGCACTTGCATATCATAGCCAGCGGTGCATTTCTCTCATTCATCTATCATTTGTATATGCCTAACAAAATATGCAATTTCCATGAGCATCACTTTCTTGAAGAGGTTTGGGGAAGGAATTCCAGAGTTTTGGGCCTAGATGGCTGAAGGCATATCCAACAGTGGAGTGAAAGGAATGGGGGATGCACAAGAGGCCAGAATTGGATAAACACAGATATATCGGAGGGTTGTCGGGCTAGAGGAAGTTACAGTGATCGGGAGAGGTGATGGAATGGAGGGATTTGAACACAAGGATGATAATTCTAAAATTGAGGCATTGGTGAAGCAGGAGCCAATGTAGATTTGTGGGCTTAGGGGTGATGTGTAAGCAGGACTTGGCGTGGGTTAGGCGTTGCCGGAGAAGATGCAGGAACCAACTGATCAGGTGATCACACACGTGTCATCGATGATCATCAATGATATGTGAAGGCAATGACATTGGCAGCCGTGCCATGCTTCTGTTGCTATTCAATAAGAAAGGTGGTGAAAATGCTAGTCATGCTGCCCAATGTATCAATTACCTGTTTGATATATATATATACATATATATATATGGGTAGCACATTGGCTGATGCTTTAGTGATTCCTATGATAACTTGAAGGAAGGTGAAGCATGAACGTTATAGACGGTGTTGACCTTGCCTGCTACCAATAGCACTATTCATACTGACAGTGGGTTTCTCAGAGATTTTGCAAACAATACTCGGATGTTTTTGTTTCCACAAAC
This sequence comes from Pristiophorus japonicus, assembly GCF_044704955.1. NCBI lineage: Eukaryota > Metazoa > Chordata > Chondrichthyes > Pristiophoridae > Pristiophorus > Pristiophorus japonicus. The sequence continues at coordinate 93,351,073 of NC_091978.1, read as the reverse complement.
GCATAGTGACCCTACTCTGATGCCAAGAAAACTAGCAAAGCATAAAATAAGCCCAAGAAATCAGAAAAAGCACAGGAAAGACAAATAACAAGCAATTAAAAATGAAAAATATACATTTAAAAATGTCGCTACCCTTTTAAGAGCTCCTTTGCACATGGAACCTTTACACCCATTCAGGATAGCTAGGCCGAGCACGCAGCACTCATAAATGACAGGAATGTGGTTCACTCACATTATCAACTTATTTAAATTGAGCTCTCAAAAAAATGCACATGAGCAATCTACATGACCATTAAAGTCTGACTAGAAAACTGTGGGTAGTGGGATTCCAACACAAATAGGTAAGATTGTGCAATTAAAGGTTTTCTGCTCCCCATCTGCCTGAATCAGACGAGTGAGAATGATCCAGCTGGCTAGAAAATATGCCTTGGGACTGTCTCACCTAGGTCAACAGCTGCAACAACATTTATTTATATCGAACCTTTAAGGTAGTAAAACATCCTAAGGTGCTTCACAGAAGTGTCAGAAGACAAACTGGACGGTCTGCACCTGGGTAGGACCAGAACCAATATCCTAGGGGGAGTGTTTCCTCGTGCTGTTGAGGAGGGGTTAATCTAACATGGCAGGGGGATGGGAACCTATGCAGGGAGACAGAGGGAAATAAAATGGGGGCAGAAGCAAAAGATAGAAAGGAGAATAGTAAAAGTGGAGGGCAGAGAAACCAAGGCAAAAATCAAAAAGGCCCACATTACAGCAACATTCTTAAGGGACAAAGTGTGTTAACAAGACAAGCCTGAAGGCTCTGTGCCTCAATGCGAGGAATATTCGTAAAAAGGTGGATGAATTAACTGCGCAGGCAACTATTAACGATTATGATATAATTGGGATTACGGAGACATGGCTCCAGGATGACCAAGGCTGGAAACTCAACATCCAGGGGTATTCAACATTCAGGAAGGATAGACAGAAAGGAAAAGGAGGTGGGGTTGCGTTGCTGGTTAAAGAGGAAATTAATGCAATAGTAAGGAAGGACATTAGCTTGAATGATGTGGAATCTGTATGGGTAGAGCTGTGGAATACCAAAGGGCAGAAAACGTTGGTGGGAGTTGTGTACAAACCACCAAACAGTAGTAGTGAGGTTGGGGATGGCATCAAACAAGAAATTAGGGATGCGTGCAATAAAGGTACAGCAGTTATCATGGGCGAATTTAATCTACATATAGATTGGGTTAACCAAGTTGGTAGCAAGGTGGTGGAGGAGGATTTCCTGGAGTGTATTAGGGATGGCTTTCGAGACCAATATGTCGAGGAACCAACTCGACAGCTGGCCATCCTAGACTGGTTGTTGTGTAATGAGAGAGGACTAATAGCAATCTTGTTGTGCGAGGCCCCCTGGGGAAGAGTGACCATAATATGGTAGAATTCTTTATTAGGATGGAGAGTGACAGTGTTAATTCAGAGACTAGGGTCTTGAACTTAAGGAAAAGTAACTTCGATGGTATGAGACGTGAATTGGCTAGGATAGACTGGCAAATGATACTTAAAGGGTTGATAGTGGATAGGCAATGGCAGACATATATAGATTACATGGATGAACTTCAACAATTGTACATCCCTGTCTGGAGTAAAAATAAAAAGGGGAAGGTGGCTCAACCATGGCTAACAAGGGAAATTAGGGACAGTGTTAAATCCAAGGAAGAGGCATATAAATTGGCGAGAAAAAGCGGCAAACCTGAGGACTGGGAGAAATTTAGAATTTGACAGAGGAGGACAAAGGGTCTAATTAGGAGTGGGAAAATAAATTATGAGAGGAAGCTTGCAGGGAACATAAAAAATGACTGCAAAAGCTTCTATAGATAGATGAAGAGAAAAAAATTAGTGAAGACCAACGTAGGTCCTTTGCAGACAGAATCAGGTGAATTTATAATGGGGAACAAAGAAATGGCAGACCAATTGAACAAATACTTTGGATCTGTCTTCACTAAGGAAGACACAAATAACCTTCTGGAAATACTTGGGGTTCGAGGGTCTAGCGAAAAGAAGGAACTGAAGGAAATCCTTATTAGTCAGGAAATTGTATTAGGGAAATTGATAGGAGTGAAGACTGGATCAGTTCCTATGCACTGGAGGGTAGCTAATGTAACCCCACTTTAAAAAAAAATAGGGAGAGAAAATGGCGAAATATAGATCGGTTAGCCTGACATCGGTGGTGGGGAAAATGTTGGAATCAATTATTAAAGATGAAATAGCAGCGTATTTGGAAAGCGGTGACAGGATCGGTCCAAGTCAACAAGGATTTATGAAAGGGAAATCATGCTTGACAAATCTTCTAGAATTTTTTGAAGATGTAACTAATAGAGTGGACAAGGGGGAACCAGTGGATGTGGTGTATTTGGACTTTCAAAAGGCTTTTGACAAGGTCCCACACAAGAGATTGGTGTGCAAAAATAAAGCACATGGCATTGGGAGTAATGTATTAACGTGGATAGAGAACTGGTTGGCAGACAGGAAGCAGAGAGTCGGAATAAACGGGTCCTTTTCAGAATGGCAGGCAGTGACCAGTGGGGTGCCACAGGGTTCAGTGCTGGGACCCCAGCTATTTACAATATACATCAATGATTTAGATGAAGGAATTGAATGTAATATCTCCAAATTTGCAAATGACACTAAGCTGGATGGCGGTGTGAGCTGTGAGGGGGATGCTAAAAGACTGCAGGGTGACTTGGACAGGTTAGGTGAGTGGGCAAATGCATGGCAGATGCAGTATAATGTGGATAAATGTGAGGTTATCCACTTTGGTGGCATTAACAGGAAGACAGAATATTATCTGAATGGTGACAGATTAGGAAAAGGGTAGGTGCAACAAGACCTGGGTGTCATGGCACATCAGTCATTGAAGTTTGGCATGCAGGTACAGCAGGTGGTGAAGAAGGCAAATGGCATGTTGGCCTTCATAGCTAGAGGATTTGAGTATAGGAGCAGGGAGGTCTTACTGCAGTTGTACAAGGCCTTAGTGAGGCCACACCTGGAATATTGTGTTCAGTTTTGGTCCCCTAATCTGAGGAAGAACGTTCTTGCTATTGAGGGAGTACAGCGAAGGTTCACCAGATTGATTCCTGAGATGGCAGGACTGACATATGAAGAGAAACTGGATCAACTGGGCTTGTATCCACTGGAGTTTAGAAGAATAAGAGAGGATCTCATAGAAACATATAAAATTGTGACAGGATTGGACAGGTTAAAGGCAGGAAGAATGTTCCCATTGCTGGGGTGTTCCAGAACCAGGGGTCACAGTCTAAGAATAAGGGGTAAGCCATTTAGGACCAAGATGAGGAGAAACTTCTTCACTCAGAGAGTGGTTAACCTGTGGAATTCTGCGCAGAATGTTGTTGAGGCCAGTTCGTTGGATATCTTCAAAAGGGAGTTAGATATGGCCCTTACGGCCAAAGGGTACAAGAGATATGGAGAGAAAGCAGGAAAGGGGTACTGAGGTTGAATGATCAGCCAAGATCTTATTGAATGGCAGTGCAGACTCGAAGGGCCGAATGGCCTGCTTCCGCAGCTAATTTCTATGTTTCTATGTTTCTATTTGACACCGAGCCACAAAAGGAGAAATTATTGCAAATGACCAAAAGCTTGGTCAAATAGGTAGGTTTTAAGGAGCATCTTAAAGGTGGAAAGAGAGTAGAGAGGTAGAGAGGTTCAGGGTGGGAATCCCAGAGTTTAGGGTCTAAACAGCTGAAGGCACAGCCACCAATGTTTGAGCCACTATTATCAGGGATGCTCAAAAGGGCAGAATTAGAGGAGCGCAGATATTTTGAAGGGTTGTGGGGCTGAAGGTGATTACATAATTAGGGAGGGCGATGCCATGGAGGGATTTGAAATCAAAGATGAGAATTTTTAAATTGAAGCATGGCTTAACCGGGAGCCAATGTAGGTGAGCGAGCACAGGGGTGAGTTAGGACACGGGCTGCTAAGTTTTGGATAACCACAAGTTTACGTAGGGAGGCCAGCCAAGCGTGCGTTAGCATAGGCAAGTCTAGAAGTAAAGGCATTGATGAGGGTTTCATCAGCGAAAGCATCACTACAAACACCTTTTACTCGCCAAGCTGATAAAGAAGCAGCAGGGTTGAGTAGGTCAAGAATGAGAAAGTCACTAATAAGGGCAGGATGTTGGCAGCTTTATAACTGTTAGCCATTATTAACCTAATTTACATATTAAGTGGTATAATTATTTTAATTCATTAATCTTTATTTTTAAAATAGCTGATACAAAGTCAATATCGATAAGAAATATTGGGGCTGAAATTGCCCGTTTCAGAAAGGCCCACCTGTGCCTCCCTGAGGCGCTAACAGGACTAAAATGCCTTTTCTCCTTGAGGCAGGCGACAGAAGCGACCTGCCTGGAATTGCTCCCGGTATGGCAGCAGCAAAAATGGCTTTGCGCTGCGAACCGTAGTTTTCGGCCCGGGTGGCGGCGTATGCGCCGCAACCCTCTTATCATCCCGCACAGCCCCTTTTACACCCCGTGGGGGAAATTGCCCCGCGGAAGCAAGATTGGCGCGGTGCGATACCACCGACAGCTTTGTGGGTCGTAAAGCTGTGGTGGCTGGGGCACCCTATTTGCCCTTAAAGGGGAGGGCCTTGTGCCATGACCGGCATCTTTTTTTTTTGTTGGCCGACTTTGCAGTCGGCACGGCAATGACGGCCGCTGGCCTGGCTGAAACCTTCCCTGGTGGCCCAGTGGGCACCACGAATGCAGCTGCAGAGTTCGCTGAGTGACACCGCCGTGCCTCCGCCCCTCTCTCACCCCGCAGAGTGCCTCCGATACTGCCCAGATGTTTTTTCATGCACCAAGACCCCATTTCTGGGTCATTTATATTCTGCTTTCGTCGGGCGTGAAATTTTTATTTAATTTGAATTGTGCGGCCCAACTGGGTCATGGGGCAATTTCGCCCCCATTGAATGCACAAAAGTACCTATCATCTGCTGCTGCTTAGCTACCATGCCAGGCACCATTATGTATGATTACACCATTTCTCCTACTTCACTAATCTTCCCCACGGAATATAACTTTATTAGAATATAAGAAAAGCCAGATTGAGGAAAAGTCAATGGGCTAGAAACTCCATTTTTTTTTGCATGCTTAACGCCCACTTAATGCCCATTTTACCACTGAAATGACGTATAATGCCCATATATCGCTCATTTTGACACAAAATGGAAACTGACGGGCTTTTTTAGAAAACTTATTGCCGAGCGTCCCTTTCCCCATGTGCTTAATGCCGGGAAAAAATATCACTGCCCGCCCACGTTTTTAGGGCAGAATCATCAGAATGGGTGACATCAACGCCCATAATATCACCCAGTGTTACTTTCCGCATGGAATTAATGCCGCGATTCAATATTAACGCCAGCCCAATGTTTTTTGTCGTAAAGAGCATATTTATCCAAACTAGTGGCCATGGATTTCGGCCATCGTCAATTTCACTACTTCGCACACATATCGCCCACAATATCGCTCACTCAAAAAATTGCCCACAAATAGTGGAACTAACCGGAACAAATACCAGCGGTATGGCTGGCATTCGTTAAATCCCACTCTTACGTGAGGAGCTGATATCTGAAAGATTTGCCTGAAAGAGCGCTGATGTGAGTGACAACGCTGACACACTGCTATGTATGTGTGCAGCTCAGACATCAATGGTGCCCATCACCTTGGTGCCAGTTAAAGTTTACGTTGATTGATGTTAAGTTGTATTTAACCCTTTCATGATAAGGAATCACCAGTGTGTAACGGTCCAGCTATCTGAGACAATGCGCAACAAGGTTATGTTCAATAACAGAAGTTTAACACCAACGTTGGTCTGAAATCATTAGTATCACAGCCAATAACACCCAACCCCTGCCCACCCCCCACTTTTTCCACCATTGACATAAATCACATGTTCAACACGTCTGGCAACACAGAATACAAATGCAAAGCAGGAGAGTGGTCCCCAGCCCCCATACATTACAACAAATTGCATACACCCAGATGGAGATATAACACAGCCATCACCTGCGCACACGCACCTCACTTTCCTTCCCCGCTCTCCTTCTCCCCACCTCCACCCCTTCCCCTCCTCGCTCCACAGCGCCTGGCCGAGGAGCTCCTCAGGCGGTGCCTCAATGGGGGAGATGAAGGCAGATGTGGTCGTTGCATGGGTACGGGAGCGCAGGGAGCCGAGGGGGCAACATTTTCTGATGCAGAAGCAGGATCTTGGTCCTTGCTCTCATCTGTCGTTCGCAGTGGTGGTGCGGAACCTAGCGGTGGAGTGCCGCGCTCTGGGACCACTGGGTGGCCTGTGACAGCAGTGTTCCTGGCTATCGCATCCAGTGACTCCGCCATACATGGAATGTACTCGGTCATGATGAGCAGATGTCTGGATATGCCCCCCAAAGCTTCGATGAGCTGGTCACCAATGTCTACAGCCCTCCTGGACAACTGTACCATCTCTCCGCTGTCATGTCGTGCTCATGGAACAGACCTGACAAGTCCACGAGGCCTCCGCGTGGTCAGCACCATCCTGGGGACAAAAGGACTGCCCTGTGGAGAGGTGCTTGGGGCCGGTACCTCCAGAGTGAAGGCGGGAATGACCGGAAGACCACTAGATGGCCTTGGAGTGGAATGTCTTCTGGAGCGTGGTGATGCAGGTTCTTCAAAATCCGTGCCGCTCTCATCCGTGGAGAACAGACCCAGTGGATTGACGGGCGAGAATCGGAGCTCCTCAGCACCAGATTTAATTGGATACTCCCGCCGACTCCTGCCCCACCTTCTGGCCTCTGTGGTCTTGCCTGGGGCCGTGCTGTTGGCTGAATTGCAAAACACAAAGAGGTTATTAAAGAAGAAGGGTGTGCTAGGGTAACAAGGTGAGTCCAGCACTACACACAGCATATGCACGAGAAAAGCACCACCGCTCTCAAAATCATCGCAGACATCACATTTCATGAGCATCAACACATTGTGCATTGCAATGATTTTCATTAGGCCAGCATTATTTCTATGACACTTTTAGAAATCATCTATCATATATGATTTTTTGGATATGAGTGGGTGTGGCATCTATAAACTTTACATAACGCAACGGTGTAAGCTTTACTCACGTGGCATCACTTCAGGGTTTGCAGATGTGTCCGTGGCTGTCCGGGGGTGCTTCCTTACGAGTGCGAGCACTCGCTCCTTCATCGCTGTGATGTCGCTGGGGACTGGTGGCCCCCCACCCGTTCGCCTCTGCACAGACCTCATCGTCGATAGCTTCTTCTGTAAAAGGCGACAGGACGACATGGCATGAGATCATTGCGTGATATCATTGCTAAGTACTGTCACAGACACTGATACAACACATAACTGACAGATGTTATCATGATTATTATGATTATTATCATTCTTTACCTAAAGACGTACACTGTGACCGCAGACTTTGAGTAAAACATTCCCGGTAAAAGTGCAAGACCTCACATCTGCTGATACTCACTCATGATTGTTACAAATCAAATTCTATAAATACATAAGTACATGTAAATCAATGTAATATTTACTCTTGCGGATCCCACAAAGTCGTTCCATTGTTTGCGGCATTGGTTGCCCTCATGCACCTCTTTGGTCGCTGATGAGACCACCTCTGCTATCTCGGTCCATATCCTCTGGTAGGCCTTTGGGGTGGGCTTCCCATGCCCTCCCTGTGTCAAATCACCCCAGCGTAACTCGACCTCCTGCAGAAGGGAGGCATTTGCCTCGTCCGAGAACTTCCTGGCTCTTTTGCGGCTTCCAATATGCCCCTCTCCCACCTCACTGCTCTCTCCAGCGTCAGTCTCCTCAGTGTGCAGCGATGCCTCCTCCTCTCTCTCCATTATAGGCCAAATACAGTCAAATATGTGGCTGGTAACAGCTAATTTTTGTTTCCCTACTTGCTGTGAAGCTCTAAAGTCTATCTCCTTCCTCCCAAAGCAGCCACACCACACCCAGCCACACCTTTAAGTCCCTCTGAGCTCCTTCTCTCTCTGTCTCCTCTTCTGCGCATGTCATGGTGACCCTTGAACTCCAGAATTGTGGGAATCAAGCGTTGCCATGACGTTGCTAAGGATGGCCACACTTTATGGCAGAAGGTCAAAAAAATTTAACGCTACCGCCCATTTTATATCGCTCGCAGTAACGCCCATTTTCAAAAGTGGAGACAAGGTGGTTTGAGAATGGGCGAGAAGCCGGCGATCTGAAAAGCCTTTTTTACCATTCACACCGGAAATATTGCCCATTTTTGGGTAATAACCACAAAAGTAGAGGTGCTAACCAAATGAGCCATAAAATCCGCTCCATTCAGATATATTCTATAATGTTTCTTCTTCCCATAGCATCTGTTTATCCCCTCAGTTAGGGAACAATAATTTCCTTTCCAGACTTCCTCTGAAAAAAGGGATTGAGCATTTTAAATATCCCTCCTGCTTCTCAATAATTCCTCTCTAAAAGTATCACTTAACCCCTATCAACTACCATCTCTGGGAATTTGTTCCACATACCAACTTAACTGAACTGGGGAATTTTTTCCTGATCGTTAACTTTGTTGAAGGTGAGCTACATTTGTGCATGTGTCTCCGAATGCTGTGTTCACTATGTAAAGATAAATAACTTGTTTACTTCCACTTCATATATATCTTTCATTATTTGAAGATGAATACCATGTGCTCCACTTAACCATTACTTTATAACTTAGGACATTGTGGACAGTTTTCTTTGAGCCCTTTCTAATGCATCAATATCACGTGCAATAGAATTCCAAAAGCTGCACATCATACTCCAGAATTGTGCTCATCGCTGATCTGCACAATATCAGGATAACTTGTTTTGTCTTGTAGTGCAATGCCTTCCAGATTCACACCAGTAGCTGACTTGCCTTTTGAATAACTACATCACACTGACCAGATGCTGTCAGAGTATGATCAATGATCATTCACAAATCATTTTTCCTTTCAGCCGCTGCCAGTGGGGACCCTTTCATTTTATACACATGCTTACCATTATCTGTTCTTACATGCATTACTTTAAAATCCATCTTTCATATATCAGACAATCAGATAATAGCCCAAGTCTTTGTGCACAGCGTCAATCTCTTTTCTAATTACCTAATCACAGATTTTTGTTATCAATAAATGTAATAATACTACGACAGGCATCCTGCCCCATATTATTTACAAACATTGAAAATAGCAAGTGTCGTAGGAGTCCCAGAAAATATCCTTTTGGAAATCTACTGGTTATTTTTTTCCCAGGTAGAGCATTTTCCGTGATTTTAAATAGATATATTAGGTACACTCTTTAACTCTTCCAGTTGTGTTTGTTACAATGCACTCAGTGACATATACTTCCCCACACAATTTATTGTTTTTCAGGTGATTAACTCTGGAGGGCCACTTTCTGAAATGTTCCAAAGGAACTTTTCTCCCTGCTTTTTATAAAATACAACCAGATTTGTGACTCAAATCATGTATTGCACTTTGTTCTTGATAAGTGAAAGTGTTTTTGAATGTTCACATAAAGCAGTGTGTTTTTGAATGTTCACATAAGGTGGTGTGTTGGTATCTGTATGTTAAATAATTGCAGGTGTTTGTTTTCAGTCTTGGCTCATTGGTAGCACTCTCACCTCTGAATCAGAAGGTTGTGGGTTCAAGTTCCCCTCGGAAAATATCCCCTTGGGAATTCACTGGTTATTTTATGTTAGGTACACTCTCTAACTCTTCCAGTTGTGTTTGTTACATTACACTCAGTGACACGTACTCCTCCACACAATTTATTACTTTATGTACTTAACACTGCAGGGCAAAGAGTCAGGATAAATGGGTCATTTTCAGGTTGGCAAACTTGTGGGATGCCACAGGGATCAGTGCTGGGGCCTCGACTATTTCCAATCTATATTAATGACTTGGATGAAGGGACCAAGTGTAATATAGCCAACTTTGCTGATGAGGAGGATACAAAGAATCTGCAAAGGGATATAGATAGGCTAAGTGAGTGGGCAAAAATTTGGCAGATGGAGTTTAATGTGGGAAAATGTGAGCTTATCCACTTTGGTAGGAAAAATAAAAAAGCAAATTATTATTTAAATGCGGAGAGATTACAAAATGCTGAGGTACAGAGGTATCTGGGGGTTCTTCTACATGAAACACAAAAAGTTAGCATGCAGATACAGCAAGTAATTAGAAAGGCACATGGAATGGTGGTCTTTATTGCAAGGGGGATCAAGTATAAAAGTAGGGAAGTCCTGCTACAAATGTTGGTGAGACCAGACCTGGAGTACTGTGTACAGTTTTGGTCTCCTTATCTAAGGAAGGATATACATGCATTGGAGACAGTTCAGAGAAGGTTCATGAGGTTGATTCCTGAGATGAAACATAGAAACATAGAAAATAGCTGCAGGAGTAGGCCATTCGGCCCTTCGAGCCTGCACCACCATTCAATAAGATCATGGCTGATCATTCACCTCAGTACCCCTTTCCTGCTTTCTCTCCATACCCCTTGATCCCTTTAGCCATAAGGGCCATAGCTAACTCTCTCTTGAATATATCTAATGAATTGGCATCAACAACTCTCTGCGGTAGAGAATTCCACAGGTTCACAACTCTCTGAGTGAAGAAGTTTCTCCTCATCTCGGTCCTAAATGGCTTACCCCTTATCCTTAGTCTGTGACCCCTGGTTCTGGACTTCCCCAACATCGGGAACATTCTTCCTGCATTTAACCTGCCTAGTCCCGTCAGAACTTTATATGTTTCTATGATATCCCCTCTCATCCTTCTAAACTCCAATGAATACAGGCCAGTTGATCCAGTCTCTCTCATATGTCAGTCCTGCCATCCCGGGAATCAGTCTGGTGAACCTTCGCTGCACTCCCACAATAGCAAGAACGTCCTTCCTCAGATTAGGAGACCAAAACTGAACACAATATTCCAGGTGAGACCTCACCAAGGCCCTGTACAACTGCGGTAAGACCTCCCTGCTTCTATACTCAAATCCCCTAGCTATGAAGGCCAACTTGCATTTGCCTTCTTCACTGCCTGCTGTACCTGCATGCCAACTTTCAATGACTGATGTACCATGACACCCAGGTCTCGTTGCACCTCCCCTTTTCCTAATCTGCCGCCATTCAGATAATTTTCTGCCTTTACGTTTTTACCAAAAAGTGGATAACCTCACATTTATCCACATTATACTGCACCTGCCATGCATTTGCCCACTCAACTAACCTGTCCAAGTCACCCTGCAGCCTCTTAGCATTCTCCTCACAGCTCACACCGCCACCCAGCTTATTGTCATTTGCAAACTTGGAGATATTACACTCAATTCCTTCATTTAAATCATTGATGTATATCATAAATAGCTGGGGTCCCAGCACTGAGCCCTGTGACACCCCACTAGTCACTGCCTGCCATTCTGAAAAGGACCCGTTTATCCCGACTCTCTGCTTCCTATCTACCAACCAGTTCTCTATCCATGTCAATACATTACCCCCAATAACATGTGCTTTAATTTTGCACACTAATCTCTTGTGTGAAACCTTGTCAAAAGCCTTTTTAAAGTCCAAATACACTACATCCACTGGTTCTCCCTTGTCCACTCTACTAATTACATCCTCAAAAAATTCTAGAAGATTTGTCAAGCATGATTTCCCTTTCATAAATCCATGCTGACTTGGACCGATCCTGTCACTGCTTTCCAAATGTGCTGTTATTTCATCTTTAATAATTGATTCCAACATTTTCCCCACTACTGATGTTAGGCTAACCGGTCTATAATTCCGTTTGCTCCCTCCTTTTTTAAAAAGTGATGTTACATTTGCTACCCTCCAGTCCATAGGAACTGATCCAGAGTTGATAGGCTGTTGGAAAATGATCAACAATGCATTCACTATTTCAAGGGCCACTTCCTTAAATACTCTGGGATGCAAACTATCAGGTCCTGGGGATTTATCGACCTTCAATCCCATCAATTTCCCTAACACAATTTCCTGACTAATAAGGATTTCCTTCAGTTCCTCCTTCTCGCTAGATCCTCTGTCCCCTAGTATTTCCGGAGGGTTATTCGTGTCTTCCTTTCTGAAGATAGAACCAAAGTATTTGTTCAATTGGTCTGCCATTTCTGTGTTCCCCATTATAAATTCACCTGATTCTGACTGCAAGGGACCTATATTTGTCTTGACTAATCTCTTTATCTTCACATATCTACAGAAGCTTTTGCAGTCAGTTGTTATGTTCCCAGCAAGCTTCCTCTCATACTCTCTTTTCCCCCTCCTAATTAAATCCTTTGTCCTCCTCTGCTGAGTTCTAAATTTCTCCCAGTCCTCAGGTTTGCTGCTTTTTCTGGCCAATGTATATGCCTCTTCCTTGGATTTAACACTATCCTTAATTTCTCTTGTTAGCCACGGTTGAGCCACCTTTCCCTTTTTATTTTTACTCCAGACATGAATGTACAATTGTTGAAGTTCATCCATGTGATCTTTAAATGTCTGCCATTGCCTATCCACCATCAACCCTTTAAGTATCATTCGCCCGTCTACTGTAACCAATTCACGCCTCATACCATCAAAGTTACCTTTCCTTAAGTTCAGGATCCTGGTCTCTGAATTAACAGTGTCACTCTCCATTTTAATAAAGAAATCTACCATATTATGGTCACTCTTCCCCAAGGGGCCTCGCACAACAAGATTGCTAATTAGTCCTTTCTCATTACACATCACCCAGTCTAGGATGAGGGGTTATCTTATGAAGAAAGTTTGAGCAGATTGGGCCTATACTCATTGAAGTTTAGAAGAATGAGGGGTGATCTTATTGAAACGTATAAGATTCTGAGGGGGCTTGACAGGGTAGATGCAGAGAGGATGTTTCCCCTCATGGGGGAATCTAGAACTAAGGGGTCACCCATTTAAAACAGAAATGAGGAGGAATTTCTTCTCTCAGAGGGTCGTGCATCTTTGGAATTCTCTACCACAGAGCGCTGTGGAAGCTGGGTCATTAAATATATTTAAGGTGGAGATAGACAGATTTTTGAATGTTAAGGGAGTCAAGGGTTATGGGGAGCAGGCAGGGAAGCGGAGTTAAGGCCAAGAGCAGGTCAGCCATGATCTTATTGAATGGCGGAGCAGACTCTACTCCTGCTTCTATTTGTTATGTTCTTATTTTCCACTCCAGAAACTTGAGCACAAAAATCTAGGCTGACACTGTTGGTGGTGTCGTCTTTCAAATGAGATATTAACCATGGCCCCTCAGGTGGATGTAAAATCTCCATGACACTATTTGAAGAAGAGCAGGCGCGTTTGCCCCAGTTCCGAAGCAATATCTATCTCTCGACCAACACCACTTACACAAGTTATCAGGTTATTATCTCATTGCTGTTTGTATGCAAATTGGCTGCCCTATTTCCTACACTACAGCAGTGACTATACTTCAAATGTACTTCATTGGCAGTAAAGTGCTTTGTGACATCCTGAATTCGTGAAAGGCGCTATATAAATCCAAGTACTTTGTTTTTCTTTCTTAAATGTTCATTTCTTGCAGTATGTTGATTTTGAATATTTACATATTGCAGGGTGCTTGTATTTAAATGTTCACATATTGCAGGATTATTATATATGAACGTTCATAATTGCATTTTATGTTTCGCTCACAATGGAATGCTGACTGAGATTTTTTTTTGAAAATAGCACCCTGTTGTTAAAGAATATTGTTCATTTAGTATGTCAAAAGTTTTGTATTATTTTTAGGAAAATGTTCCTGTGAAATACATATTTCTCCCCGTGTATATATATAAAAGGTTATCCAAATTGCAGTGTTGAGGAAGTGTTTCATCTGGTCATTCTGACCTCTGGAATTGTAAGTAGGAAATACTACCAAACTTGCAGCAGACATATTAGGTGAAGAATTATGTCCGGTACAGCCAATTGGCTGTAGTGTTATAGTGTAAAACAAACTGCTGAGTTAACACTTGCTGTGGAAACAAAAATCTTTGGCTTCAAAATTACATTTTGTGCTAATAAAATGCAAACACCAAACACATTTGCATTCACTTCCTTTACTTACTACTTGCATGGAAACATTTCTTTTTTATTCGTTCATGGGATTGGTAAGTGCTGCTTGATATCACTATCGACGACACCTTCCATCACTTTGCTGATGATTATGAGTAGACTGTTGGGGTGGTAATTAGCTAGATTGGATTTGTCCTGCTTTTTGTGGACAGGACATACCTGGGCAGTTTTCCACATTGTCGGATAGATGCCAGTGTTGTAGCTGCACTGAACAGCTTGGTTAGAGGCACGGTTAGTTCTGGAGCTCAAGTCTTCAGCCAAAATGTTGTTGTGGGCCATAGCCTTTGCTGTATCCAGTGCGCTCAGCAGTTTCTTGATATCACATGGAGTGAATCGTATTGGTTGAAACTGGTTTCTGTGATGGCGGAGACCTTAGGAGGAGGCCGTTATGGATCATCCACTCAGCACTTCTGGCTGAAGATGGTTGCAAATGCTTGAGCCTTGTCTTTTGCACTCACACCATCATTGAGGATGAGAATATTCATGGAGCCTCCTCATCCCATTAGTGTTTTAATGTTCCACCACTATTCACGACTGGATGTAGCAGGACTGCAGAGCTTTAATCTGATCCGTTAATTATGGGATCACTTAGCTCTATCTATAGCATACTTGTAGTCTTGTGTTGCAGCTTCCCCAGGTTGGCACCTCATTTTTAGGTACATCTGGTGCTGCCCCTGGCATGCTCTTTTGCACTCCTCATTGAACCAGGGTTAGTCTCCTGGCTTGATGGTAATGGTAGAGTGAAGGATATGCCGGGCCATGAGATTCCAGATTGTGGTGGAATACAATTCTGTTGCTGCTGATGGCCCATAGTGCCTCGTGGATGCCTAGTTTTGAGTTGCTAGATCTGTTCCGAATCAATTCCATTTAGCAACAAAGTAGATGGTGTCCTCAGTGTGAAGACACCAATTTGTCTCCACAATGAATGTGCGGTGGTCACTGCTACCAATGGTGTCATCTGTGACAGGTAGATTGGTGAGGACGAGGTCAAGTAGGCTTGTCCCCCGTGTTGGTTCTCTCACCACCTGCCGCAGGCCCAGTCTGGCAGCTATGTCCTTCAGGACTGGGCCAGCTCGGTCAGTAGTGGTGCTACCGAGCCATTTGCTGATGGACATTGAAGATCCCCACTCATAGTACATTCTGTGCCCTTGCTACCTCAGATGTTAGGGAGCAAGACTTTGCAGGTCCAACTGGGCTGGGTGTGCCATTGTCCTGTCCATAGCTGGTGCCGAGGTCAATGTCGGGTGGTCTGTCCAGTTTTATTCTTCTTATTGTGTTTCATAGCAGTTGTGTACCACTGAGTGGCCTACAAGGCCATTTCAGAGGGCAGTTAAGAGTCAACCACATTGCTGTGGGTCTAGAATCACATATAGGCCAAGGTAAGAATGGCAGATTTCTTTTCCTAAAGGACATTTTTGGCAGCACTTAGAATGGAAGCTATCTATGCCACTTCTCCACCGCATAAACAATCCCCATTCCCTGATCCGCCTGCTGAGTCCTGACTGCTCTAATTTATATAATTATAAGTAACGCTGCAGCTCCAAGTTTCTGCTTTTACAATGGCAATATATTTGGGATAGTTAGACTGAGAATTAGAAGGCACAGCCATTGCCAAGATCAATTGAGAGAGGCAGAAGTAAGGAGTTTTTGAGTGTGCAAAATGTTATTAGCGATGTCAACAGCTCCGAATGATTTTTTTAGCAATTATTTTGCCGTTTTACCTACACAGGCCTTGACTTGCTTTTCACAGCTTCTGACAGTCTGAAACCACATGGGGGATATTCAACGCCTACTCACAGCAAGAGCTTCTCAGGAGCTGGTATGGCATTCTTTATGGACACACTCTTGCGTGCCATTATCATGGAGTAGGATGATGAACATCACAGGATGGAGCAAAAGTGATTCAAGCAGAATTTTATAAAAATGCACCCCTCCAGATATTACCCTCTCTCATGGGATATATAAGGCAACATAGGTCATATGAGGACCTTACTGAGAAGATGTGTACAAGAAGACTCCGCTTCACCAAAGAGGCAATTGTTGGGCAGCTCTACCATCTTCTGCATGACAACGTGCAGCTATGGGCATCTGCCTGCAGTGCTCTCTCTCTCTGTGGCTATGAAGGTGCCAACTGCACTCATCTTTTACAGCACAGGCTGGATGAGTGCAGCTCCAACAACACTCAAGAAGCTCGACGCCATCCAGGACAAAGCAGCCCAACTGATTGGCACCCCATCCACCATCTTAAACATTCACTCTCTCCACCACCGGCACACCGTGGCTGCAGTGTGTAACATCTACAAGATACACTGCAGCAACCCACCAAGATTTCTTCAGCAGCACTTCCCAAACCTTTGACCTCTACCATCTAGAAGGACAAGGGCAGCAGGAGCATGGTAACACCATCACCTGCAAATTCCCCTCAAGTTACACACCATCCTGGCTTGAAATTATATCGCTGTTCCTTCATCGTCACTGGGTCAAAATCCTGAAATTCCCTCCCTAACAGCACTGTGGGAATACCTTCACCACACGGACTGCTGCAGTTCAAGAAGGAGGCTTACCACCATCTTCTCAAGGGCAAATAGGGATGGGCAATAAATACCAGCCTTGCCAGCGACGCCCACATCCCATCAACGAATAAAAAAAAAGGTTCATTTTAGGTAGCCACAGGAGATCTCTGTAATATCAGCCAGGCTGCAGTATAGTCATGCATTCATCAAGTAACTGACATACTTTAGAGAAGAGCTGGGGAGTTCATCGCCATTGGCATCAAAGCGAGGCAGCAGCAAGATAGTGCGGACAGTTTTACGGAGTTACTGGTTTTCCCAATGGGTGACAGCCACATTACTTTCCAAACTCCAACAGAAAGCCACCTCAACTAATCCAATGGGAAGAGTTTTCACTCCATGGATGACATGCAAAACAATTCTGCACATCAACTTGGTATATGTTGGAAGTTATCATGATGCATAGTTTTCAAAATTCAAGAGTTGCAGAAATGCAAGTCTTTCTGTTTATTGCATGTCAGCAATTTACATTAAATGTGAGCACCTGTAATAATAGAAATACTGCAAGGGACTGGATTAGTTTATTGAATCAGGTGCATTCTTGTATATATTTATTATGTACAAAGGGCATCTCTACAGAAGACACATTCAATCTGAGGGAATAAAACTGACAACATTTTCAACCTAGTCGGTGACTTTGTAAAGCAATTAAGAATAGCTATGTGCACAATCTAGACAGAGGGGAAATACTTGGGGTGAAAATGACTTTTCGCCCAGGCGCATGCTGCTACCGATTCCGCGAAATTCCGCAGGAGTTTAGCGGCAGCAGTAACCGGTAGCGCCCCAATCCTACCAGTAGCGCCCCGTGCCGCTGTGCCGGCAATAGCAACATCATTACCATGCGCAGCGACCACTTTTTGCCCCGGAGTGAAAATTAATTAGACTTACCCAAAGCAACTAAAGTTACCAATTTGAAAGCTGGCACTAACTGCAGGCATTGCAATTTTAAATTCCAACAACTGTAACACAATGAATTGCAAGGTACAGTAGTGCAAGATCCGCCTTCACCGAAGCGTACAAAAGCATGGGCCTTATGCTAAACATCCGTAAGACAAAGGACTTCCACCAACTTAACCAGCATCATAGACAGTCCCTCGAAATCGAGGAAGACTTGCTTCCACCCTAAAATTGAGTTCTCAGGTGGCTGTACAGTCCAATGCAGGAATTACAGTCTCCGTAACAGGTGGGGCAGACAGTGGTTGTAGGAAAGGGTGGATGGGGAGTCTGGTTTGCCGCACGCTCTTTCTGCTGCCTGTACTTGGTTTCTGCATGCTCTAGGCGACGAGACTCGAGGTGCTCAGCGCCCTCCCAGATGCTCTTCCTCCACTTAGGGCAGACTTGGGCCAGGGATTCCCAGGTGCTGGTGGGGATGTTACACTTCATCAAGGAGGCTTTGAGGGTGTCCTTGAAACGTTTCCTCTGTCCACGTGGGGTTTCCTCTGCCCATCTGTGACAGAGGCTGTAATTCCCATATTGGACTGTACAGCCACCTGAGAACTCACTTTTAGAGTCTTCCTCGATTTTGAGGGACTGCCTATGATGATGATGATGATAGTCAATAAGATAGAAACAGCTAGCAACCTTGCTTAAAATATTTTAAATGAATCAAATATGTTGTCCAAAAATATTTTTCTGGACTCACAGCGAATAAAGAGATAAATGCACGTTTATGAGGTCAAATCAAAAGTCCTGTTTTTGGATCATTTTTCATACAAAGTAAAACCTTGAAACAACAGTTAAAGTATGTAATCAAATAGAGAGAGTGCTACGTTTCACCATCTATTTTCTGTGGAATCGCAAGTGTCAGAGTCACCGTCAGGCTCGTTTTGTTCAGAGCTACCAGGTTGGCCTGCAGAAATCGCTCCTTTGCACTGTGACAGGGTAGTGAAAAAGGCTTTCTGCCAGTTCTGCTTCTTCAAATAGGCTGGGATTATCTCAAACACCGTGGGAAGGAAAACAATCTCCAGTTAGGTATCAGATGCCAGGATGGATGGGGCATTTTACTTGTGCCTGGCTTTAAAGTTGTCAACACTTCATGGAGTAGTTTAGAAACATAGAAACATAGAAAATAGGTGCAGGAGTAGGCCATTCGGCCCTTCAAGCCTGCACCACCATTCAATAAGATCATGGCTGATCATTCCTTCAGTACCCCTTTCCTGCTTTCTCTCCATACCCCTTGATCCCTTTAGCCGTAAGGGCCATATCTAACTCCCTCTTGAATATATCCAATGAACTGGCATCAACAACTCTCTGCGGCAAGGAATTCCACAGGTTAACAACTCTCTGAGTGAAGAAGTTTCTCCTCATCTCAGTCCTAAATGGCCTGCCCCTTATCCTAAGACTGTCCCCTGGTTCTAGACTTCCCCAACATCGGGAATATTCTACCCGCATCTAACCTGTCTAGTCCCGTCAGAATCTCATATATTTCTATGCGATCCACTCTCATCCTTCTAAACTCTAGTGTGTATAGGCCCAGTTGATCCAGTCTCTCCTCATATGTCAGTCCAGCCATCCCTGGAATTAGTCCGGTGAACCTTCGCTGCACTCCCTCAATAGCAAGAACGTCCTTCCTCAGATTAGGAGACCAAAACTGAACACAATATTCCAGGTGGGGCCTCACCAAGGCCTTGTACAACTGAGAAACACCAAAAGTGATTTTTCTTCTTGTTTGAAAGTATATTTTGCATTAATTGTATCCCTTTGTTATTTCACTGAGCCATGTGTGTCCTAAGGGCCGGCAAGTGATTTGTTCCCACACCTATCCCTACATTGTTCGAGTCAACAGCATGGCCCACTGAGTAGTCTCCCTTTACTCTACCCCGCCTCGCTTATTTTCCATTCTTCTTTCCTTGTAGGCAGGCATGTGTGTACAATAAAAAGGATGCAACTGAGATCACAGACTCAGCAGATCAAACCCGTATCTCACAACTCCGTCACCTTACCTTGGTGCTACAATGCAATACCTGATTTTATTTATTCATAGAATTTTACAGCTTAGAAGGAGGCAATTTGGCCTATCGTGCCTGTGTCAGCTCTTGGAAAGAGCTGCCCAATTAGTCCCACGACCCCTGTCTCTTTACACATTATAATAGCAATTTTCTCCCCTTCAAGTATTTATCCAATTCCCTTTTGAAAGTTACTTCTGATTCTGATTCCACCACCCTTTCAGACAGCGCATTCCAGATAACAACAACTTACTACGGAATAGAATTCTCATCTCCCATCTGGTTCTTTTTTCAATTACTTTAAGTTTGTGTCCTTTGGATACCGCCTCTTCTGCAAGTTTCTCCTTATTTGCTCTATCAAAACCCTTCGTGATTTTGAATGCCTCTGTTAAATCGCCCAATCTCTGCCGCACAGATGTCCTTCCCCCGGGGATGCGGTTGGTCTTTCAAAAGAAATTTTGACAGATCGGAAAAGCCGATGTTCAGTGCCTGTGCATCGCGCCCCGAGAACTGGCTTTTGCGAGGCCTCGCCGGGTCTGTGCACACTTCACCCGGCGTGGCTGGAATTTTTGGCCCATTGTCACAGTCTCTTAAGCAATTTAAAAGTCAAAATGAGAGCAATGCGGAAAAGGGACCCTCTGATCTGAAAGTCAGCCACATTGAATACATTTTTATCAGCAGTTCATAAGAATCAGAAAGCTGAACCTGGACTGCTCCTTGGCAAAGACTGCGACTGGTATTTTAGGTCGGCAATGTCATGTTTAAGACAATGGTGCCATTTTCAGTTTTGTCTATTCTTGTTTTCCAGAGACGCAAATCAAAATGGATGTCAAGACTCAGCTTTGCAGGATATGCTGCTTTTCGATTTTCGGCATAATACCTCTAAATCTGTTTATGCAGCTTTTCAACATCCTAAATTTTAAAAAGCAATTTTAACCGTTACGTATACACCTTAGTTTTGTGCATTTAACACTGTGAAATATATCAAGGCCTCTGCAGTGAAATAGAAAAAAACACAATGCACTTTACACTTAAAAACTCCCATCACTTACCGTTAATTCTAACAATATTCTCACACAAAAAACATTTAATAATGGGAGAACAGGGGAAGAGAATGAGAGATGGCACAGCATGTTCAGAATGCAAGCTCAGTGCAGTCCTGTCAATTATCTGGTTGATTTTCATATTTTATACCCACACCAGGAGTACAACCTTAAAAGATCACTTCAAACTGCTGTGAGAAACTTGATTATTTGGAAAATGTAGTATCTTCAATGGTGTGGACGGGGCTATGGGCTGCAATTATAAACACTTCAGGAGGAGAAGGAAAGTCGGAGGCAACTTTTCATTCAGAAGTGGTCCTTTTCTGCAAGAAGACGTCAGCCTTTTTTTGGTGAGCATTTATTTTCTTTAACACAAAAAAGGCAAGTAATATAAACAAAAAATACTTTCACTAGACTTTCACTCAAATGTCCAGCTTTGCAGATTTCAGTCATAAAATGTGAAACTTTTCAATTTCCATTCTATGCATTTCCTCCTTCCTCCACCCTGTTAAGAACAATCCACCTAATGCACACACTAATCCTGGGCCACTGGGGCAAGCATGTGACCAGTTCCCAGGCTATCATTAGTACCATTCTGTAAACAGCCACCACCAAAATGCATGCGAGCATCCCAGATTCACCCGTCAGACTTTTCCTTTCTTTGTAAAAAGGAGAATGGAGGCAGTTTAGTACCAAAGCTCCAGTCAGTGTCTTCTCCCCTACCTCATGGAGTAAAATGTAAAAACTCACATGGAATCATGGGCATAAACTACATCTCAACGCAATACATCATTGTCTTACCATCTTTCTCCCGCAATACCCAAAAAATAAAATTTAAGACAACCTGTCAACAGAACCGTGAAGTATACAGTTCTGGTCTCCATGTTACAAAAAGGATAGAGGCACTGGATAAAGTGCAAAAAAGATTTACAAGGATGATACCAGAATAGACTGAACAGGCTGGGACTCCTTTCTCTAGAAAGGAGAAGGATAAGGGGCGAGCCAATAAAGGTCTTTAAAGTGATGAAGGGGTTTCATAGATTAGACGTAGAGAAGATGCTTCCACTTGTGGGCGAGACCAGAACTAGAGGACACAAATACAAGATAGTCACTAATAAATTCAATAGGGAATTCAGGAGAAACTTCTTTATCCAGAGAGTGGTGAGGATGTGGAACTCACGACCACAGGGAGTAGTTGAAGCGAATAGCATAGATGCCTTTATGGGGAAGCTAGATAAACACATGAGGGAGAAAGGAATAGAAGGATAAACAGATAGGCTGAATGAAGTAGGGTGGAAGGAGACTCATGTGGAGCATACACATCGACATAGACTTGATGGAACAAAAGGCTTATTTCTGTGCTGTAAATTCTATGTAATTCTATGTAACTACCATGTAACTTTCACTCTTTCTCACCTTCAACACCATTAAACTATCAAAGCTGCAGTCCAGCACTAAACGAATATTACTTGGAGTGACATCTCTCTAGAAGCGTTTCCTGGCAAACTCTTCATTCCCATCCTCACTGAGTTTGACATTCTAGTCTTCTTTTAAGCTTCCTCTCTTTACGTTTTTGCCAAATCCCAGAGGAAGAGAAAGATTAGTGGAAAGTGATTATTTTAGAATTTTAATTGTACAATTAATGAGTGAAAGAAAATGCTAGCATGGCTACTTCTGATCATTCATGTCCAAAATAAATGGTCCAATTTTAATTAAGCATCTAACACACAAGGCGAGTGTGATCTCATGTTCCTAACGTGACAGAACGTCCAGATAATTCAAACCCTTCTCCTTTCTCCTGACGATATATTACAGAAAACACTGCACCAAAATCTCAAAATTGTTTATTATATGAATATGCAATAATGAGAGGCTACTAAAAATGGAAACCAGAAAGATTGGGGGACAGGAAGGATAAATTGATCAATCAGAATGAATGGCCCAGATTTTGCAGTAGAAATAATGGTGAGGCTATCAACGCTCACCATTATTATGGAGTTCATCGGACAACAACTTCTGGCGACCGCACGGGCACAGTTAATTGTGGAAATCAGGAAGTTGCTGTCTGAGTTGCCCTGCTCCTCCACAAGCTTCACTACATCAGTACCTCACCCAGAGACTTGGCATTGAAACACATTTTAAAGTTGCGAGACTTGCGTGATCAATACCCACTAAAGACGGCAGAAAAATGTATGGCTTGTCCATTCAAGTATAAGTGAATTTTTAATAATGTGATCAGTCTTAATTACTGCTAAACAACCTCTCTGGCCCTGAAAATGAACTTTTACAAGTGTGGAGTCTCATTCCTTCAGCTTTTAATTATTGTTAGAGATTTTGTTTTAAATATATATCTTTTTAAAAAACTTTTTTTTGTCTCTTTTTTTCTGTCTCTCCATCTTAATCCTATCTTTCTTTCATAAGAACAGAAGAAATAGGAGCAGGAATAGGCCATTTGGCCCCTTGAGCCCGCTCCGCCATTTAATAAGATCAAGGTTGATCTGATCTTTGTCTCAGCTCCACTTCTCTGCCCGCTCCCCATGACCTTTCACTCCCTTATCATTCAAAAATCTGTCTATCTCCACTTTAAATATATTCAATGATCCAGCCTCCACAGCTCTCTGGGGCAGAGAATTCCACATATTTACGACCCTTTGAGAGAAGAAATTCCTCCTCATCTCAGTTTTAAATGGGTGACCCCTTATTCTTAAACTATGCCCCCTAGTTCTAGATTCCCCGATGAGTGGAAATATCCTCTCTGCATCTACCTTGTCTAGCCCCTTCAGTATCTTATACATTTCAATAAGATCACCTCTCATTCTTCTGAACTCCAATGAGTATAGGTCCAACCTGCTCAATCTTTCTTCAAAGGTCAACCCCTTCATCTCCGGAATCAACCTAGTGAACCTTCTCTGAACTGCCTCCAATGCAAGCATATTTCTCTTTAAATAAGGAGACCAAAGCTGTATGCAGTACTCTATGTGTGGTCTCACCAATACCCTGTACAGTTGTAGCAGGTCCATTTATATTCCATCCCCTTGCAATAAAGGCCAACATTCCATTTGCCTTCCTGATTATTTGCTGTACCTGCATACTAACTTTTTGTGTTTTATGCACAAGGACCACCAGGTCCCTCTGTACTGTAGCATTTTATAATCTCTTTCCATTTAAATAATAATTTGCTTATTTATTTTTCCTGCCAAAGTGAATAACCTCACACTTTCCCACATTATACTCCATCTGCCAAATTTTTGCCCACTCACTTAGCCTGTCAATATCCCTTTGCAGATTCTTTGGGCCCGAAATTCACCATCCTCGAAGGGATGGCTACTGCGGAGCTTGTCGGTTGATCGAAAAAATCAATTGGCCGCCGCGGTTGGGTACTTTTCCCTCCCCGAGCTATTTTCAGCTCGGGTAGGATTTCAACGGTGTTCACTTCTGTCAGAAACAGCGTGATGAAGCCGCTGTAAAGGAAGGTTTCCAGCGGTGAGCTCTGCAGCATGCGGCTGCTGGAAATGGACTAGCACAGCGAAATTCACCGAGGAAAAGGTAGGACTTTTTCTGACAGTGCCCCCACGAAGTTTTCGATGCAGTGCTTGAACACGACACCCCTGGGGCCTTTTGGTAGGTAAAAAGTTTTATTATTTATTATTGTTTTTATTTCATTTTCCAGCATGGCTCCACAGTATTTATCTTTTGATATAATTTTATTAATTATTATTGTTTTGATTTTATTTTCCAGCATACACAGTGTTTATCTTTTCATATAGTTTTATTAATTATTAGTGTTTTTATTTCATTTACAGCATGTGTAGTATTTATCTTTTCAGATAATTTTATTAATTATTTTGGTTCCACTAAACCTGCTGAGTGCTGCTCAGAGGTTTGCACATAACCCTTTACTTTTGTACAACTTTCAGGTCTGACTCTTTAGTGGAGTCCTGTGGGCTGCAGAGACCTGCTTGGCAGGGTTCACCCTGAGGATGGGAGGAGTATTGGGAGGGCGACACCAGGTACACCTGCTCCAAAGCAGGGCGGCACGCAGGAGAACGCGTCGCCATCAGCACTGTGCAGACAGGCAGCGGGCAAGGGAGGCAGCAGCCATAATTCATTCATTCTGCACCAGACCAGTGTGCCTGCCGTCTTCACCTGCCTAAATCAGGATTGCGGTTGGCTGCTTGGGACAAGGGATAGCCCCTGTCCAATTGGCTGCTCATTGTGCCACCAGGTGCATCATCGAGCAGTGCATAGGCATCCTTAAGCAGAGATTCCAGTGGCTAGACTGTTGTGTATCTGTAAAGCATGCATTCCCATGTTCCGCCACCACGGAACGCATCTCCTGAAGTCCCAAGGGATCCCAGCGTCCCTTGGGAGCACTGTATATAAGCCAGCCCCTAGGGCCTGTTCCTCACTCTGGAGTGTCTTAATAAAAATTGAGGTCATTGTTACTTTAACCTCCCTGTGTGCAGTCTCAACTGTGTTAGGAACACAATAAGGACCATTCTGTTGGCACCTTGCAGTACTCTCCTCAACGGGTCTCCATAATCGTTGTGGTCTGCTGCATGTTGTACAACCTGGCCATTATGAAGGGACAGACGCTGGAAGTCGAGCCTTCGAGGAGGAGGAAGAGAATGAGGAGGAGGCACAGGAGGAGGAGGAGGATCCCCATCACCCTAGAGTTAGGAGGCGTCAACCCATCACCACCCTGGAAGGGCTGGGTGCAGACTGGCCAGCACCCTCCTGGGAGGGTGCGTCCTCACATATATGGAGATGCCTGACACCTTCCCTGCAATCTCTCTCCATGCATTATGTACTGCTTGTCTGCCAGGTCTCCCCACGTCAGGAAACAGTATTCTTCTTCTGTCCTTCACCCTGTCCATCAGTGTTTCCAGCTCCATATCAGTGAACCTGTTGGCTCTCCTTGCACCTCTTACACCAGCCATTCTTCCAATCTCCTTCCCCCCTCAGGGCCTTGCTGCAAACCCTGGCCTTTAAAAATACCAGGGAGTAGCTGGCTCATTAGAAACCCTTACCTGCATGCTGAATTTCTCAGTGGTGGTAACACTCAAATTAAGACAGCCACACTGCTGAAAAATCCACTTTGGAAGGGTTCATTAGCACTGGAACCCATCTGTTCACTATTGGAGCTGAATATGGGGTGGCCCAGCCACAATTTTTTTGGCGCTAATGGCCACAAAAAGTGGTGGAGGGGTGGTGGGGGAGAGCATCAGCTTTCCAGCGGTACTGAATTTCGGGCCCTTTGTGTCCTCCTCACAACTTGCTTTCCCACCCATCATTGTATCATCAGCAAGCTTGGCTACATTACACTCGGTCCCTTCATCCAAGTAATTTATATAGATTGTAAATAGTTGAGGGCCCAGCACCATTCCCTATGGCACCCCACTAGTTACTGTTTGCCAACCAGAAAATGACCCATTTATCCTGACTCTCTGTTAAAATCCCAGAAGTATCACTGGATTACAACTTATTGATTCACCATAAATCAGTGGGCACTGGAGAAATGAAAGTGGGAAGATACATGTATAATAACTTGCTCCCAACACTTATCTGCGTTGCTTTCTTTGGTCCTGCCACTGTTTCCCCATCATTAACCTCTTCATCTGTCTTTTGGACATGGGCTCGGTTCTCCCGATATTCCAATCAGTCTCCTTCAGTTGATCTTTCTCATCCATGGATTTGGACTTGCTTATTCTATGCTGTTCCAATCTTTTCCCACTTGAATTCCCATATTTGGCAAAGGCTGCTGGAGGTTCTGCCCTTTCTCCGAACGCCTCAGATGAATGCTTTTGAAACAATACACTACGTCATGACATGAAAAGGAGGGGGGAAAAAATTAGATTCTGGATTAATTTATCTGTGGATTTTTTAAGATTTATTTAAAAAAAAACAAATTCACATTTACTGCAACGTTGCATTGGTAAACATTATTCACTGGTTTTGCCAGTAAATTTCTGCAAAATTCAAAAAATAATCATTCACTCTTTTAAACAGAGACGAGGGAAGAGTTTTATCAAAAAGCCTCTCCATAGTTATTGTTAATACAACCCCTAATCAAGAAGGCAGCAAACACATTGTAAAGGGACATTGTTAAATTAAGCAAGTGGGAGAAGAGGCAGAGTAAGGCGGAGGAAAGAAGGGGGAGAGAAGAGGAAAGGTTTGGTGAGGAAGGGGAGAGGGAAGGAGTGGGGGGAGGGAGAGCGGAGAGGAAGGAGAGGGGAGGGGGGGAGGTGGAGATGTGGGAAGAGGTGGGAGGGGAGTGAAGGGAAGGGGAGGGAAGGGAGGACAAGAGGGTGAAGGGAGGGAAGGGAAGGGAAGGGGAGAGAAGGGGAAGGGGAGGGAAGGCAGGGAGAGGAAGGGGAGAAACATAGAAACATAGAAAATAGGTGCAGGAGTAGGCCATTCGGCCCTTCACATCTGCACCGCCATTCAATGAGTTCATGGCTGAACATGCAACTTCAGTACCCCATTCCTGCTTTCTCGCCATACCCCTTGATCCCCCTAGTAGTAAGGACTATATCTAACTCCTCTTTGAATATATTCAGTGAATTGGCCTCAACAACTTTCTGTGGTAGAGAATTCCACCGGTTCACCACTATCTGGGTGAAGAAGTTTTTCCTCATCTCGGTCCTAAATGGCTTACCCCTTATCCTTAGACTGTGACCCCTGGCTCTGGACTTCCCCAACATTGGGAACATTCTTCCTGCATCTAACCTGTCTAAACCCGTCAGAATTTTAAACATTTCTATGAGATCCCCTCTCATTCTGCTGAACTCCAGTGAATACAAGCCCAGTTGATCCAGTCTTTCTTGATAGGTCAGTCCCGCCATCCCGGGAATCAGTCTGGTGAACCTTCGCTGCACTCCCTCAATAGCAAGAATGTCCTTCCTCAGGTTAGGAGACCAAAACTGTACACAATACTCCAGGTATGGCCTCACCAAGGCCCTGAACAACTGCAGCAACACCTCCCTGCCCCTGTACTCAAATCTCCTTGCTATGAAGGCCAACATGCCATTTGCTTTCTTAGCCGCCTGCTGTACCTGCATGCCAACCTTCAATGACTGATGCACCTGGACACCCAGGTCTCGTTGCCTTTTCCTAATCTGTCACCATTCAGATAATAGTCTGTCTCTCTGTTTTTACCACCAAAGTGGATAACCTCACATTTATCCACATTATACTTCATCTGCCATGCATTTGCCCACTCACCTAACGTATCCAAGTCATTCTGCAGCCTCATAGCATCCTCCTCGCAGCTCACATTGTCACCCAACAATATTCTAAAGCACACTTTTGCTCCCCCCCATGAAATAAAATGTACAAATATTCCACTATCTTCGACCAATTGTGCATTGAGATCACTTTGTTCCACATTTTGTGTCGTCCTTATTTCACCTGGCAATTGAAAATAAAACTTGTGTATGTTTCAGTTGCAAGTTTTTCAGATTTAAAAAGAAAATTGACAAAGACTAGTGATGCAGAAACTAACCTTCCTTTAAGAACTAAGTCTAAAGTCCGCAAATTTGGAGATACTACATTTAATCCCCTCGTCTAAATCATTAATGTACAATGTAAACAGCTGGGGCCCCAGCACAGAACTTTGCGGTACCCCACTAGTCACTGCCTGCCATTCTGAAAAGTACCCATTTACTCCTACTCTTTGCTTCCTGTCTGACAACCAGTTCTCAATCCATGTCAGCACACTACCCCCAATCCCATGTGCTTTAACTTTGCACATTAATCTCTTGTGTGGGACCTTGTCGAAAGCCTTCTGAAAATCCAAATATACCACATCAACTGGTTCTCCCTTGTCCACTCTACTGGAAACATCCTCAAAAAATTCCAGAAGATTTGTCAAGCATGATTTCCCTTTCACAATTCCATGCTGACTTGGACCTATCATGTCACCACTTTCCAAATGCGTTGCTATGACATCCTTAATAATTGATTCCATCATTTTACCCACTACTGATGTCAGGCTGACCGGTCTATAATTTCCTGTTTTCTCTCTCCCTCCTTTTTTAAAAAGTGGGGTTACATTGGCTACCCTCCACTCCATAGGAACTGTTCCAGAGTCTATGGAATGTTGGAAAATGACTGTCAATGCATCCGTTATTTCCAAGGCCACCTCCTTAAGTACTCTGGGATGCAGTCCATCAGGCCCTGGGGATGTATCGGCCTTCAATCCCATCAATTTCTCCAACACAATTTCCCGACTAATAAGGATTTCCCTCAGTTCCTCCTTCTTACTCGACCCTCTGACCCCTTTTATATCCGGAAGGTTGTTTGTGTACTCCTTAGTGAATACCGAACCAAAGTACGTGTTCAATTGGTCTGCCATTTCTTTGTTCCCCATTATGACTTCCCCTGATTCTGACTGCAGGGGATCTATGTTTGTCTTTACAAACCTTTTTCTCTTTACATATCTGTAGAAACTTTTGCAGTCTGTCTTAATGTTCCTGACAAGCTTCCTCTCGTACTCTATTTTCCCTGCCCTAATCAAACCCTTTGTCCTCCTCTGCTGAGTTCTAAATTTCTCCCAATCCCCAGGTTCACTGCTATTTCTGGCCAATTTCTATGCCACATCCTTGGCTTTAATACTATCCCTGATTTCCCTTGATAGCCACGGTTGAGCCACCTTCCCTTTTTTATTTTTACGCCAGACAGGGATGTACAATTGTTGTAGTTCATCCATGCGGTCTCTAAATGTCTGCCATTGCCCATCCACAGTCAACCCATTAAGTATCATTCGCCAATCTATCCTAGCCAATTCATGCCTCATACCTTCAAAGTTACCCTTCTTTAAGTTCTGGACCATGGTCTCTGAATGAACTGTTTCATTCTCCATCCTAATGTAGAATTCCACCATATTATGGTCACTCTTCCCCAAGGGGCCTCGCACAACGAGATTGCTAATTAATCCTCTCTCAGTACACAATACCCAGTCTAAGATGGCCTCCCCCCAAGTTGGTTCCTCGACATATTGGTCTAGAAAACCATCCCTTATGCACTCCAGGAAATCCTCCTCCACCGTATTGCTTCTAGTTTGGTTAGCCCAATCTATATGCATATTAAATTCACCCATGATAACTGTTTCACCTTTATTGCATGCACCCCTAATTTCCTGTTTGATGCCCTCCCCAACATCACTACTACTGTTTAGAGGTCTGTACACAACTCCCACTAACGTTCTTTGCCCTTTGGTGTTCTGCAGCTCTACCGATATAGATTCCACATCTATGTGGAGGAAGGGGAAGGAGGGAAGTGAGTGAGAGGTGATGGGGGAGAGGGCAAGAGGCGGAGAGAGTGAGAGGGGTTGGAGAGGTGGGGAGAAGGTTCTGTTTGTCCCATCTGTTTCCACAGCAACAGGCCGCAATGATGATGTGGACAATACCCGTGTTCCATTGCTCTGCCCCTTTGGAATGCTCGTTTTCAAACGGCGGTGTGACCATCAAACCATCATACCATCAATCCATCAGTGGTCAGGGGTCAGGGACCCCTGGGAGAGGTGTGGGGGGAGGGGGGAGCTGGAGCCTTAGGGGACAGGTGTGTGTGTGAGCAGCGGGTCCCGGTTATGATGTGTGAGGGGTGAGGGTCAGTGTGGGTGTGTGTGAGTGGGTGTGGGTGTGTGAGGGTGGGTGTGGGTATGTGAAGGTGGGTGTGGCTATATGAGGGAGTGGTGGGTCCCGTTGCACGTGTGTGAGAGTTCTGTGGGTATGTGATGGTCAGTGTGGGTGTGTGAGGAATGGTGTGGGTGTGTGAGGGTAAATCATGGAACTTCCTATAACTTATTAAAAATTACAAATCCAGGAAATTTATGAGTAAATTCATGTTATGTAAAATTATGAGGGCTTACTTCACTGATATCACTATTGGAGGAAATACAGTGCTTGTCTCCAAATAAGAGATGTCATTAGATCCGTACAGGTTCCTTTTAGACATGATGTGAAGTCTTGGCAGCAAGTTAATTTCAGTAACATTTTGCTTTTCTTGGCTGCATCAGCATTAGGGGAGAAGCCAGTATCAATAAAGTATAGGAGTGTTATGTATGTAATAACTCGATAGACTGAATACTGTAAACTCACTCAGGAGCAAACCTGGCTCAACTTTATTCATGCCCAAAGTGCCCACATTACATGGCAGCTTGCTTTAGATACCTGGCCCGCACACACGTGCGTACAGTCCAATGACCTCCGACAGTGGCGCCACTTGGTGGCTCGTAACCCCAAGCGTACATACATGACAACATCCCCCTTCAAGATCTTAGAATCATTTTTTTTACAAGTTAAGATGGTCTGGGGCTTTCAGCTCACGAATTGATCGTCTCAGTTCAACTCCAGTTCTGGGCAAGCGTTCTGAGTCAGTTAGGACTGGAGGCTGGGTAGCCGATCTGATGGGAGTGGCAATGACCATGTCAGAGATTGAAAGTCCAGATTCATTGATGACAACGAAGTCCTCCAATGAATGAATATAGGTTGGTTGGTCACTGATCGTATCTTCCTCAACTTGTTCCAGATCATCCTTGTGCCGCAGCTTTAGCTGATCAACATGTTTGCCCATTCTTGAGCATGAAAATAAACACTCTGTTACCCTCCTTGGACGTAACAGGACCGGCAACCCACTTGGGACCTTGACCATAATTTAGCACATAGAAACATAAAAACATAGAAAATAGGTGTAGGAGTGGGCCATTCGGCCCTTCAAGCCTGCACCACCATTCAATAAGATCATGGCTGATCATTCCCTCAGTACCCCTTTCCTGCTTTCTCTCCATATCCCTTGATCCCCTTAGCCATAAGTGCCATATCTAACTCCCTCTTGAAGCTATCCAATGAACTAGCATCAACAACTCTCTGCGGCAAGGAATTCCACAGGTTAACAACTCTCTGAGTGAAGAAGTTTCTCCTCATCTCAGTTCGAAATGGCCTACCTCTTATCCTAAGACTGTGTCCCCTGGTTCTGGATTTCCCCAACATCGGGAACATTCTACCTGCATCTAACTTGTCCCGTCCCGTCAGAATCTTATATGTTTCTATGCGATCCCCTCTCATCCTTCTAAACTCCAATGTATAAAGGCCCAATTGATCCAGTCTCTTCTCATATGTCAGTCCAGCCATCCCAGGAATCAGTCTGGTGAATCTTCGCTGCACTCCCTCAATAGCAAGAACGTCCTTCCTCAGATTACTGACCACAATATTCCAGGTGAGGCCTCACCAAGGCCCTGTACAACTGCAGTAAGACCTCCCTGCTCTGATACTCAAATCTCCTAGCTATGAAGGCCAACATACCATTTGCCTTCTTCACCACCTGCTGTACCTGCATGACAACTTTTAATGACTGATTGTTTTGGATCGATAATAATAGACCCAGGTTCGGGATCTGGATGAATGTTAAATAAGAGACAAGACAAATTATGTAAAGATGAAACAACGTTTACTGAGAGAAAAGAAACATAATACAGTTTACAAAGAAAAGAGAAGTATGATAAGATGCAACAAAGCTCACAGCCTTCGGCCCATCAAGAACTCTACAACGATGGCTGGTCGGGAGCCTTGGGGGTCTCGGCACCGCTCGCGAATCACGGTCCAAGGTGAAGTTCAAAGAGCTACTGGACAGTTCCGTTCCTTTATACTATTGAACAAACATGGGTGCATGTGGCTTATGGCCAACTAGTCTGTAAGGCCCCAGCTGTTTTTCCACAAAGCATGAGACTTCGAGGCACCGATAGTCTCATAAACAAGATGGTGTGCGCATCAAGGTCTCTCTCTCTCTCTCTCTGCATCAACAACATTCCACGAGGCATGAAGCAGAAACATACTGTAAATGTCGGAATATCATAATTAACCCTATGTGATTAACCCTATACAATACAATCCACCCTTGATATTTAGACATTCTAAGTAATATAATCGAGTTGAAGGCGTAATGCATCAGTTACACGTTGAGTATGCGCAAGCAACGACCGCAATCTATACCAAAGAATACATACAAGCAGTAATATCAGTAATACCGCGACGAGTAAAACAACGATAGGATGTATTAACAGCTTCAAAGCAGCAGATGTTTTTGGGGACCATCCGTAAAAGATGTCCCACCAATGGTGTATCGTAAGGTCAGTGACCTTTTGGTTATTTTGTTTTGTAAGGTCTCGATATCCACAGAGTTTAGTACTCCTATTCCTGTTCCTACGCCTCCTAATATTGTGGCTAATATATCACGCCTTTGTCTCACTGACGTTTTCAGATTTGCTTTAATTGTTGTTATATTACAAGTGTCAGACGGCTTGTCCGCATGCCGGACTTGTAGTGTGAGATTTAATATGGGTGGGGATGTAAGCACAGGTGTACATGTAGAGTGCAGTCGTTGCAAATGATCCATGGGGCTCTTAGAATGCTTAACTACACGCATTGACAAAATGTGGCCATAATCCCCCTACCAGTGATTACGGAGGCATTTGTACATCCACGCGATAGAGACGCATTTAACTTAATTTCATCTGACATAGTGTCATTGCTTGACGTAATGTTGCGGGCCCAACTCCTTGACCATGTGACGTTGTGCAATAACGACACATTGGAGTGCACATTGCATATCATTGTCATATCTTTTTGCCACTTGATGATAACGTGATATTGGCCCCCGTGCTTACTGTTAATAGCACCTGTCCTGGGCCTCCCCAGTACCCGCATACGTCACAAGTGACGCTTCAGTGTCCTATAGTGCAGGCTTGCCCGGAAGAACAGGTAAAATTGTCTTGCATACGATCAGTGTTAGCTAACCGCCACCCTATATGGCCATCTCATGCTGTGTTTGAGGATGGAAGTAACACAGTCACAGCTAACGAGACACAGAGACTTGCCAGCACGAGTTGGTAAGTCGCCATTTTGGGCAGAATTCCTGCGGGAGGAAGCATAAGTATATTAATTCAGCCCCGTTTAGTCAATTTACCCTTGTCAACACAGAGAGGAATATCTTGACCAGTCAGGAGCACCCAATAAGTGTTTCCTTCACCTTTCGCTAAGATTTCCCCTGCTTGTAAGGGTTTCTGGAGGTATTGCACCCACACTTTTCCTCCTTCACAAACTGAGTCTGATTTTCTTTTTCAATAGTAGGGACACTAACTTTGCCTAACATGTGACTTATGGGAGTTCCCCCCCGTAATGGTCGGTGATTCAGATTGCGCACTGCTTGTGGTAAGACCATTAACCACCCTTGCAATGTGTTAGTGGGAGTTAATATTTTACTCTGTTGCTTAAGTAGTCCATTCATGCATTCTATTAACCCTGCAGCTTGCGGATACTAAGGTATGTGAAACATCCAATAGAACTCGTTGCCTACCGCCCACTGTTGCACTGTTTGACCTGTGAAGTGCGATCCATTATCGGACTGTACTTCTGCTGGCTCACCGTAGTATGTGATTAACTTCTCCAGTCCTTTAATCGTACTTTGTTGATTCGCTTTAGTCACTGGATAAGCTATCAAAAGTCCAGAATAGGTATCAATAGCAGTGAGCAAATATTGGAACCGTTGTGCAATGGTAAAGATCCGAGATAATCAACTTGCCATATTTATGCTGGTTGAGTCCCTCTCTTAATTGTTGTTTTAGGGGAAAATGCTTCACCTTTTGACAAATTTCACAGGTGTTTATGATCTGTTTAACACCGTCCGTAGTCAAATGTAACCCCCTATTTTGTGCCCATTGTGTCATACCCTGAATGCCCAAACGTCCAGATTTGTGGTGGGCCCACTTGCCTATGCCATATTCTTCCTCTTCCGCCTCTTTGACAGCCCGTACCCGGGCTATATTATCAATGGTGTTATTATATTCAAAGATCTTTGAAGTGTTTTCATGTGTGCTTCCACATGATATACAGTTTTTTTCATCTTCTGGACTTTGGACCATTTTTGTTCCCATAGGAGCTTTCCCTACAAGTCTTTCCCAGTTATTTGCCAGTTATGTTCATGCCAGTTTCGCATCCAGCTCGTCATGCCATTGGCTACTGCCCATGAGTCAGTATATATGTGTACTTGTTGCTGTTCCTCTTCTAACGCAAGGACTACAGCTGCTAGTTCTGCTAGCTGGCTGGAGCCTCCCACGCCCTCATCATGCACAATTGTCTGGGTTTTTGGATTGAAGGCAGCGGCCTCGCCATCGCCGAAGGCCGTTTCGCCAGACCGCTGAGCCATCTGTGAACCAGGCATGGCTACGTTCTTCAGGTGTTAACTGTTCAAAAGACACAACCCAGGAGATCGGTGACTCTTTGGTTAAACTGACAGAGGACTGCGTATGTTCACTCTCAACTGTTAGTGGGTATTCAGTCACATGCTCATGTAGTCGGGTGATTCCTTCTTTTCCTTTACTTGCTCTGTCTGTGATATACCATTTCCAGCGCACTGCGCTTTGCTGCGCTCGCCCGACCTTGTGTGGCGGACCAATTGAACAAGTACTTTGGTTCGGTATTCACTAAGGAGGACACAAACAACCTTCCGGATATAAAAGGGGTCAGAGGGTCTAGTAAGGAGGAGGAACTGAGGGAAATCCTTATTAGTCGGGAAATTGTGTTGGGGAAATTGATGGGATTGAAGGCCGATAAATCCCCAGGGCCTGATGGACTGCATCCCAGAGTACTTAAGCAGTCTTGGGAAATAGCAGATGCATTGACAGTCATTTTCCAACATTCCATTGACTCTGGATCAGTTCCTATGGAGTGGAGGGTAGCCAATGTAACCCCACTTTTTAAAAAAGGAGGGAGAGAGAAAAAACAGGGAATTATAGACCGGTCAGCCTGACATCGGTAGTGAGTAAAATGATGGAATCAATTATTAAGGATGTCATAGCAGTGCATTTGGAAAGAGGTGACATGATAGGTCCAAGTCAGCATGGAGTTGTGAAAGGGAAATCATGCTTGACAAATCTTCTGGAATTTTTTGAGGATGTTTCCAGTAGAGTGGACAAGGGAGAACCAGTTGATGTGGTATATTTGGACTTCCAGAAGGCTTTCGACAAGGTCCCACACAAGAGATTAATGTGCAAAGTTAAAGCACATAGGATTGGGGGTAGTGTGCTGACATGGATTGAGAACTGGTTGTCAGACAGGAAGCAAAGAGTAGGAGTAAATGGGGACTTTTCAGAATGGCAGGCAGTGACTAGTGGGGTACCGCAAAGTTCTGTGCTAGGGCCCCAGCTGTTTACATTGTACATTAATGATTTAGTCGAGGGGATTAAATGTAGTATCTCCAAATTTGCGGATGACACTAAGTTGGGTGGCAGTGTGAGCTGCGAGGAGGATGCTATGAGGCTGCAGAGCGACTTGGATAGGTTAGGTGAGTGGGCAAATGCATGGCAGATGAAGTATAATGTGGATAAATGTGAGGTTATCCACTTTGGTGGTAAAAACAGAGAGACAGACTATTATCTGAATGGTGACAGATTAGGAAAAGGGGCGGTGCAAAGAGACCTGGGTGTCATGGTACATCAGTCATTGAAGGTTGGCATGCAGGTACAGCAGGCGATTAAGAAAGCAAATGGCATGTTGGCCTTCATAGCGAGGGGATTTGAGTACAGGGGCAGGGAGGTGTTGTTACAGTTGTACAGGGCCTTGGTGAGGCCACACCTGGAGTATTGTGTACAGTTTTGGTCTCCTAACCTGAGGAAGGACATTCTTGCTATTGAGGGAATGCAGCGAAGGTTCACCAGACTGATTCCCGGGATGGCGGGACTGACCTATCAAGAAAGACTGGATCAACTGGGCTTGTATTCACTGGAGTTCAGAAGAATGAGAGGGGACCTGATAGAAATGTTTAAAATTCTGACGGGGTTAGACAGGTTAGATGCAGGAAGAATGTTCCCAATGTTGGGGAAGTCCAGAACCAGGGGACACAGTCTAAGGATAAGGGGTAAGCCATTTAGGACCGAGATGAGAAGAAACTTCTTCACCCAGAGAGTGGTGAACCTGTGGAATTCTCTACCACAGAAAGTTGTTGAGGCCAATTCACTAAATATATTCAAAAAGGAGTTAGATGAAGTCCTTACTACTAAGGGGATCAAGGGGTATGGCGAGAAAGCAGGAATGGGGTACTGAAGTTGCATGTTCAGCCATGAACTCATTGAATGGCGGTGCAGGCTAGAAGGGCCGAATGGCCTACTCCTGCACCTATTTTCTATGTTTCTATGTTTCTATGTCTCATTTTCTGAGAGAACCCAGGATAATATAGGTAGGTCTGGTCTTAAACTGACTTTGTCGTCCCCTGTCTGTCCTTCTGTTTCTGTTAGGGCCCAATAACATGCAAATAATTGTTTTTCAAATGGAGTGTAATGAGTAGCAGCATCTGTCAATTTTCTAGACCAGAACCCTAACGGTATACGAGTGCCATGTTGAATTTGCCACAAACTCCATACTGCAGCATCATTGGTAACGGATACCTGTAGCTCAAAAGGCTGTCCAGGCACTCACGGGGCTCGGGGTAAAGCTTGAGCTACGGCTTCTTTGACTGCATCAAAAGCCACCTGCTGTTCCTTTCCCCACTCGAAGTGGGCCTTTTTTTCTGTTACGGCATACAGCGGTTTTAATAACATCGTGAGGTGAGGTATGTGTCTCCTCCAGTAACCCAGTAGTCCCACAAACCGTTGTGTCTCAGTTTTATTCGTGGGGGTGGCCATTTCTTGAATTTTATTCTTCACAGGCTCGGGTATGATGCGCTCACCCCGAGACCATTGGATCCCCAGAAACTGGACAGTCTGGCTAGGGCCCCACACCTTCTTCGGATTTATCTCCTAGTCTCTGTCTCGCATGTGTTGGACTAAAGTAGCTAGGGCTTCTGACACCACTGCCTCGGTGGGACCCCTTATTAGTACATCATCGATGTAGTGTGCCAGTGAGACATTAGGAGCCAACGTGCACATGTCCAGGTCCCGGGCCACCATGTAGGTAACCTTGAGGTAGCCATTTAAACGTGCATTGCTTCCCTTCCCAAGTGAATGCAAACTGGTCCTGGGATTCTTCCGCTATTGGAATGGAGAAAAAGGCATTGGCCAGGTCGATTACCGCATACCACTCCGCACCTTCTTCAGACAGCCACTCTGTTATAGTTACTACATCTGGGACAGCGGTTGCCAGGGGAGGGGCAAATTTGTTCAGTTGTCAGTAGTCCACAGTCATCCTCCAACTTTTGTCGGGTTTCTGCACAGGCCAAACAGGGCTATTGTAGGGGGACACCGCATGTCTAATGATACCTGCCTCCAAGAGCCCTTGTATGGTTTCCCTATTTCTTTGTGTCCCCCAGGTATTCGGTACTGTTTCATAGTCACTATACGCGATGGCCATGGTATTACCACTGGTTCCCACTTTGCTTCCCCTGCAATTACTGTGATCGCCCATATCCTGAATGAGAATTGCCCGAACGAGGTGTTGTGTGTGGTTCCCTTTAAAAGGTCCATCCAATAATATGTTCCTTTCCTGCCGAAATGAAGACCGTTACCCAGTGCGGAGGCCCATTTCCCAACACCATTCTGACAGTTGTTCGGACAGCGGGCGTTTCTGCCCCTCCGAACCCATTAATCATCATACGGGTTCCTGTGGACAATAGTAACTTCTGCCCCTGTGTCTAGTAAAGCAACATCTCTTTGTATGTTTCCCCCTCCACCCCCCGCCAATCTATCGTAATCAGAATGTGTGGCCTCAGGTTCCCAGGAGCTTGGGTTGATGTGGTTCTAACGAGGAGTACTCCCGGATCCCAGCCACACCCCTAGTCGAGGGGTTTACTAGCCTTCCATAGCTCTTCTACGTTGGGGTATAGGCTAGCGGGAGGTGGTTTCTCCACATCCGCAAACTTATCGCTATCCGACTTAGACTAGTTTACCTCCCTCCTTTCACACTTTCCTGTTCCCGGGATGCAGTGTTGCTTCCACATAGAATACATCGCTCCTGTTGGGATTCCATCAATTTTTTCCTTGGGGACCCCTGCCTTCAGTAAAGCCGCGAACATGTCCCTCCGCATAATTCTTTTTTTTGTCTTTCCTGACCCTGTACTTTTCCCAGAGGTCGAACCTTGTCGCTGGTTCCGATTCCCCTCTACATTAGCTGTTCTCGACTCTTGCACACTATCTTCTACATCCTCTAACTGTCCCAACAAGAGGCAAGCGTGCCCCACCCGCTGCCCTTGGGCTGGTCCCAATAATGCGAGTAGCGCACCCTTCATCACAGGAGGGCCACTCTTCATCAGCCTGCTCCACATTCCTGCCGTGAAGAGCTCCTGATCTGGCCCCCTATATGGTTGGTGATATAATCCTCCCTGTGTTGCCATGTTGCGCAACTGTATCGCACACTCCGCCATAGTATTCCAAGGTTTTACCTCCGCTTCCCAATCAACAGCAGGAGGATATTTTTGCCGGACCCCTATAGTAACCATGTCCCATAGTGAACCTGTGCCCTGGACATTCCATGGCACTGCTGTGAAATGGTGGTCCATAGTCATAGTCCCCACTTCTGTTAACTCTTCGGGGTTAAGTATTACGCCTGATGCTCCCTGGTCCCAAATTCGGGTTAGCCATTCTGACAATGATTCCCCGGGTTTTTGGCGAAATCGAGATCCTATTTCTTGTAACTCACTAGTGGTGAAGTCACGCACCCCTCTAGTAGTAACCAGCTGTTCCCCATCTTGCTGTTTCGTCTTATTTGTCATAAGGGGTCTAGCTTCCGTGCTCGGAGCGTATGTGGGAGGGTCTTTAGTTTCGTCCCGTTCCCTCCCCTCTCCATCTGTCCACTCATATTCTGAGTCAGAGGAGTACCAGATGTCTCCGTCCCAACGAACCGCTTCCCAAGTGGGTCCAGCTACCAATGCAAGTACCTTTGACGAACTATCTGTAATTTCCGTCGTCTGGCTTTCTTTTTATTTTGTACTGTCGCCAGACGGCATATTAAAGTTTCTGATTGTTCATTAACTTTATCCGCCCGTTCTTGTGCAGTGCGGACCACTTCAGTCAGAGTCGAGTTTTGACTTTCCAAAACCTTAACAGCTGTTTTTTACTGTAGGTTTTCTGCCTCACTTTCCTTAAGTTGTTTACACATCGCCCCTAATGCTGTCAACAAAATCCATCCCATTTGTGGGTGACTACTTTTCTCCTGTGAGAAGCCCGCTTCCTCCAGGAGAGACAGTACCGCGTGGGGTACAGTTCTATCTTTGCACTGTTCCAATAACTGCGTATCCCAATGTTGTGGTGGTCCAAACCGGGCTAGCACATTGGCAAGAGAGCCAAAACCCTCATCCCTCGTGCTCCACCCTGTTATTCTATACTTCTCTCCCACAGGAGGAGACTGCTTCTTGTCTTTTCTCTTAAACATTTTAACAGATCCCGCCGACTAGGTCAAAATATTTTGGATCGATAATAATAGACCCAGGTTCGGAATCTGGATGAATGTTAAATAAGAGACAAGACAAATGAAGTAAAGATAAAACACCGTTTAATGAGAGAAAAGAAACATAATACAGTTTACAAAGAAAAGAGAAGTATGATAAGATGCAACAAAGCTCACAGCCTTTGGCCCGTCGAGAACTCCGCAACGACGGCTGGTCAGGAGTCTTCGGGGTTCCGGCACCGCTCGCGAATCACGGTCCAAGGTGAAGTTCAAAGAGCTACTGGACAGTTCCGTTCCTTTATACTATTGAACAAACATGGGTGCATGTGGCTTATGGCCAATTCCTAATCTGTAAGGCCCCAGCTGTTCTTCCACAAAGCATGAGACCTTGAGGCGCCGATCATCCCATAAACAAGATGGTGTGCGCATCAAGGTCTCTCTCTCTCTCTCTCTGCATCAACAACATTCCACGAGGCATGAAGCAGAAAACACACTGTAAATGTCGGAATATCATAATTAACCCAATGTGATTAACCCTATACAATACACTGATGAACCATGATACTCAGGTCTCATTACACCTCCCCTTTTCCTAATCTGCCGCCATTCAGATAATATTCTGTCTTCGCGTTCTTGCCCTCAATGTGGATAACCTCACATTTATCCATATTATACTGCATCTACGATGCGTTTGCCCACTCACCTAACCTGTCCAAGTCACCCTGCAGCCTTTTAGCGTCCCCCTCACAGCTCACACCGCCATCCAGTTTAGTGTCGTCTGCAAACTTGGAGATATTACA
Source organism: Pristiophorus japonicus (assembly GCF_044704955.1). NCBI lineage: Eukaryota > Metazoa > Chordata > Chondrichthyes > Pristiophoridae > Pristiophorus > Pristiophorus japonicus. Next base: position 93,310,234 of record NC_091978.1, on the reverse strand, counting down.
CTCAATTCCTTCATCTAAATCATTGATATATATTGTAAAGAGCTGGGGTCCCAGCACTGAGCCCTGCGGCACTCCACTAGTCACTGTCTGCCATTCTGAAAAGAACCCGTTTATCCCGACTCTGCTTCCTGTCTCCCAACCAGTTCTCTATCCATGTCAGTATATTACCTCCAATACCATGTGCTTTGATTTTGCACACCAATCTCTTGTGCGGGACCCATCAAAAGCCTTTTGAAAGTCCAAATACACCACATCCACTGGCTCCCCCTTGTCCACTCAACTAGTTACATCCTCAAACAGTTCCAGAAGATTTGTCAAGCATGATTTTCCCTTCATAACTCCATGCTGACTTGGACCGATCCTGTCACTGCTTTCCAAATGCCCTGGTATTTCATCCTTAATAATTGATTCCAACATTTTCCCCACTACTGATGTCAGGTTAACCGGTCTATAATTACCCGCTTTCTCTCCCTCCCTTTTTAAAAAGTGGTGTTACATTAGCTACCCTCCAATCCATAGGAACTGATCCAGAGCTGATAGACTGTTGGAAAATGATCACCAATCCATTCACTTTTTCTCGGGCCACTTCCTTAAGTACTCTGGGATGCAGACCATCAGGCCCCGGGGATTTATCGGCCTTCAATCCCATCAATTTCCCTAACACAATTTCCCGCCTGATAAGGATATCCTTCAGTTCCTCCTTCTCACCAGACCCTCGGTCCCCTAGTACTACCAGAAGGTTATTTGTGTCTTCCTTCGTGAAGACAGAACCAAAATATTTTTCAATTGGTCAGCCATTTCTTTGCTCCCCATTATAAATTCACCTGAATCCGACTGCAAGGGACCTACGTTTGGCTTCACTAATCTTTTTCTCTTCACACATTTATAGACACACAGTTTTTATGTTCCTGGCAAGCTTCCTCTTGTACTCTATTTTCCCCCTCTTAATTAAACCCTTTGTCCTCCTCTGCTGAATTCTAAATTTCTCCCAGTCCTCAGGTTTGCTGCTTTTTCTGGCCAATTTATATGCCTCTTCCTTGGATTTAACACTATCCTTAATTTCCTTTGTTTGCCACGGTTGAGCCACCTTCCCAGTTTTATTTTTACTCCAGAAAGGGATGTACAATTGCTGAAGTTCATCCATGTGATCTTTAAATGTTTGCCATTGTCTATCCACCGTCATCCCTTTAAGTATCTCTGCCAGTCTATTCTAGCCAATTCACGTCTCATACCATCGAAGTTACCTTTCCCCAAGTTCAGGACCCTAGTCACTGAATTAACTGTGTCACTCTCCATCTTAATAAAGAATTCTACCATGTTATGGTCACTCTTCCCCAAGGGGTCTCGCACAACAAGGTTGCTAATTAGTCCTTTCTCATTACACATCACCCACTCTAGGATGGCCAGCTCTCGAGTTGGTTCCTCGACATATTGGTCGAGAAAACCATCCCTAATACACTCCAGGAAATCCTCCTCCATTGCTATCAGTTTGGTTAGCCCAATCAATATGTAAATCAAAGTCACCCATGATAACTGCTTCTTTATTGCATGCATCCCTAATTTCTTGTTTGATGCTGTCCCCAACATCACTACTACTGTTTGGTGGTCTGTACACAACTCCCACTCACGTTTTCTGTCCTTTGGTATTCCGTAGCTCCACCCATACCGACTCCACATCATTCAAGCTCATGTCTTTTCTTACGATTGCATTAATTTTCTCTTTATCCAGCAATGCCACCCCGCCTCCTTTTCCTTTCTGTCTATCCTTCTTAAATGTTGAATACCCCTGGATGTTGAGTTCCCAGCCTTGGTCACCCTGGAACCATGTCTCCGTGATGCCAATTACATCATACCCACTAACTGCTATCTGCGCAGTTAATTCGTCCACCTTGTTCCGAATACTCCTCGCATTGAGGCACAGAGCCTTCAGGCTTGTCTTTCCAACCCACTTTGCCCCTTTAGAATTTTGCTGTAATGTGGCCCTTTTTGCTTTTTGCCTTAGGCTTCTCTGCCCTCCACATTTACTTTTCTTTTTTCTATCTTGCACATGCACAGGATCGTTAACAGAGATGTCACGTGACACGGCCACACGATCATGATACCACTGCTGATTTTGACATCTGTTTTTAACACGATTGTTCAAGTCAGGATGGATGAGAGAGAGCTTGGTCTTGAGACCTCCCTTCATCAATAGTTCAGCAGGGTAAACGTGTGGGGTCTTGTCCTGTAACTGAGCAATATGCATGACAAGCGAGTCTGCAGTGAACCCTGAGTTACACATTTCATACTCTGCTTGATTGTTTGGACAACACGCTCTGCTTGACCATTAGAAGCAGGTCTAAATGGTGCTGACCTCACATGTTTAAAACTATTGAGTTTCATGAACTCTTGAAACTCCAGACTTGTTAAGCAACATCCGTTGTCGCTCACAACAATGTCAGGCAGACCATGAGTAGCAAACATGACACGAAGGCTCTCAATGGTAGCTGTGGATGTACTGGATGATATGATTGTACAATCTATCCATTTGGAATATGCAGCCACCACAACAAGAAACATCTTACTCAGGAAAGGACGCGCAAAGTCGATGTGGATTCTCGACTATGATTTGAATGGCCACGACCACAGACTCAGCGGAGATGTCTTCCAATGTATTGTGCAAATTTTTTATATGAATAAATTATATTTTGAAATTTAAAAAAAAGGAGACTCCACTGGTAATTTGCTTAGCTGCATGCAAGTGTTGCACTGATGCACACATGATTCCAGATCAGATTCAATTCCAGGCTACCATACACGAGACCTGGCGATGGCTTTCATCATGACAATACCGGGATGAGTGCTGTGTAGATCACGTACAAATTTCTCTTAGCATTTCTTAGGCATAACAACATGATTACTCCACAGTAAACAATCTGACTGAATGGATAGTTTGTCTTTGTGACGGTTGTGAGGTTTGGTCTCATCACATATTTCCATAGGTATAGCAGACCAATCACCACTAAGGCACAATGTTTTCCAACTGATAAAATCGGGCCCTGTCTAGTCCAGGTCCTAACTTGTTGAGCAGTGACAGGGGTTCCTTCACTCTCAAAAGCATCCATAACTAACAGTAGATCTGCAGGTTGTGGCATCTCCACCTCCGGTGTGGACAAAAGCAGACGGCTCAGTGTATCGGCACAATTCTCAGTGCCAGGTCTATGGCGAATGACAGAATCATAGGCAGATAATGTCAGCGTCCACCTCTGGATGCGGGACTATGCATTGGTACTGATACCTTTGTTTTCCGAAAGCAATGAAATGAGTGGCTTGTGATCCGTTTCGAGTTCAAAGCGAAGACCAACCAGGTAATGATGCATCTTTTTAACCCCACACATGCAGGCTAAAGCTTCTTTTTCTACCATGCTATAGGCTCTTTCCGTCTTTGGCAAACTTTTCGAAGCATACGCAACACGTTGTAGTTTACCCGAATCATTAGCTTGTTGGAGCACGCAGCCAACCCCATATGATGAAGCATCACAGGCCAATATTAGACACTTACACGGATCATAAGGTACCAGCAACTTGTTAGAGCAAAGCAGATTTGTAGCTTTCTCGAAAGCTCTATCATGAGACACACCCCAAACCCAGTTGTCGCCTTTTCTGAGTAACATGTGCAGTGGCTCTAATAAAGTGCTCAATCTAGGTAAGAAATTACCAAAGTAGTTGAGTAGACCAAGGAACGAACACAGCTCGGTCACATTCTGAGGCCTGGGTGAACTTTTGATGGCCTAAGTTTTCGAGTCGGTCGGCCTGATGCCATCAGCAGCAATTTTCCTCCCCAGAAATTCGACTTCCGGTGCCATGAAGACATATTTCAGCCTGAGTCCCACTTTGTCCAGATGATGTAGAACCTCTTCAAGGTTGCTCAGGTGTTCAGCAGTGTCACGACCTGTGACCAAAATGTCATCTTGAAACACGACGGTTCTAGGGACGGACTTCAGTAGACTCTCCATGTTCCTCTGAAATATGGCTACAGCCGAGCGAATTCCAAAAGGACACCTGTTGTAGATAAACAGTCCTTTTTGAGCATTAATGCATGTAAGTTTCTTAAACGTGTCAACGAGCTCCTGTGTCCTATAGGCCGATGTCATATCCAGTTTAGTGAACGACTTCCCACCGGCGAGCGTTGCAAACAGGTCATCAGCTTTTGGTAACGGGTACTGATCCTGTTTCGAGAATCAGTTGATCGTAACCTTGTAGTCTCCACAAATACTGACAGTGCCATCACTCTTTAACACAGGAACAATGGGACTGGCCCATTCATTAAATTCTACTGGTGATATGAGCCCTTCACGTTGGAGTCTGTCCAGGTCAATTTCGACCTTCCCCCTCATCATGTATGGAACAGTCCAAGATTTGTGATGGACGAGTCTTGCACCCAAGTCCAGATAAATCTCCACCTTGGCTCCTGTGAAATTGCAGTTTCCCGGTTCAAACAGCGAGGGAAACTTGCTCAGCACTTGAGCACACGAAGTGTCATCCACCGATGACAACGCCTTGATATTGTTCCAATTCTATTTGATTTTTTTTGAGCCAATTCCTGCCGAACAGCATTGGACCATTTCCTGGAATGATCCATAATGGGAGATCATGAACCACACCATCATACAGCACCTTGACCACTGCACTGCCAATCACCTGTATGCGTTCTTTGGCGTAAGTATGCAACTTTGCATTGACTGGACTCAGCTTAGGCTTCACAGCCTTAGTGTCCCACAGCTTGTCAAATGTCCTTTGGCTCATTATCGACTGACTCGCACCCGTGTCCAATTCCATCGATACCGGCACGCCATTTAGTTTCACATTAACCATTATCGGTTGGCTCTTTGTCAGGAACGAATACAGTCTATACACTTCCTCCTCGGGTATCTCGGGTTGCATATACAGGTCCGTGCTGGACTGGTCGTCATCATCCACGTGGTGAGTCGCAGCACGCTTGCTCAGTTGTGGACATATTCGCTGAAGACGCACCACTTTCGAACAGGCTTTACAGATGTACTGTTTAAAACAACACTGATGATGCCGATGATTGCCCCCGCAATGCCAAAAGGGTGAAATCGGATTCGTACCCATTGGTGGACTTTGAGTAGCTACAGGTTTTGCATACGCAGTCGAGTAGGCCCTGCCATTAGCAGCTCTGCCATACGACGACACAATCTTGTTTACAGTACTTGCCGTGGAGCTCCGACTCTTCGATTATATCTGCCTTAAATTATCATCTGGCGTCATGCATGCTTGGGCAATCGCGATGGCCTTACTCAAACCCAGTGTTTCTGCACCCAATAACTTCCAGAGATCACCTCATGGTTGATTCCTATTACGAAGAAATCTTGCAGCATGTCTCCCAACACGTATTCAAACTTACATAACCCAGCAAGACATTTTATGCCGCCGATGAATTCCAACACTTCCTGGCCCTCAGAACAAACAAACATAAGAACATAAGAACATAAGAATTAGGAACAGGAGTAGGCCATCTAGCCCCTCGAGCCTGCTCCGCCATTCAATAAGATCATGGCTGATATGGCCGTGGACTCAGCTCCACTTACCCGCCCTCTCCCCGTAACCCTTAATTCCCTTATTGGTTAAAAATCTATCTGTGACTTGAATACATTCAATGAGCTAGCCTCAACTGCTTCCTTGGGCAGAGAATTCCACAGATTCACAACCCTCTGGGAGAAGAAATTCCTTCTCAACTCGGTTTTAAATTGGCTCCTCCATATTTTGAGGCTGTGCCCCCTAGTTCTAGTCTCCCCTACCAGTGGAAACAACCTCTCTGCCTCTATCTTGTCTATCCCTTTCATTATTTTAAATGTTTCTATAAGATCACCCCACATCCTTCTGAACTCCAATGAGTAAAGACCCAGTCTACTCAATCTATCATCATAAGGTAACCCTCTCATCTCCGGAATCAGCCTAGTGAATCGTCTCTGTACCCCCTCCAAAGCCAGTATATCCTTCCTTAAGTAAGGTGACCAAAACTGCACGCAGTACTCCAGGTGCGGCCTCACCAATACCCTATACAGTTGCAGCAGGACCTCCCTGCTTTTGTATTCCATTCCTCTCGCAATGAAGGCCAACATTCCATTCGCCTTCCTGATTATCTGCTGTACCTGCAAACTAACTTTTTAGGATTCATGCACAAAGACCCCCAGGTCCCTCTGCACCTCAGCATGTTGTCATTTCTCCCCATTCAAATAATATTCCCTTTTATTGTTTTTTTTTCCCAAGGTGGATGACCTCACACTTTCCGACATTGTATTCCATCTGCCAAACCTTAGCCCATTCGCTTAACCTATCCAAATCTCTTTGCAGCCTCTCTGTGTCCTCTGCACAACCCGCTTTCCCACTAATCTTAGTGTCATCTGCAAATTTTGTTACACTACACTCTGTCCCCTCTTCCAGGTCATCTATGTATATTGTAAACAGTTGTGGTCCCAGCACCGATCCCTGTGGCACACCACTAACCACCGATTTCCAACCCGAAAAGGACCCATTTATCCCGACTCTCTGCTTTCTGTTAGCCAGCCAATTCTCTATCCATGCTAATACATTTCCACTGACTCCGCGTACCTCTATCTTCTGCAGTAACCTTTTGTGTGGCACCTTATCGAATGCCTTTTGGAAATCTAAACACACCACATCCATCGGTACACCTCTATCCACCATGCTCGTTATATCCTCAAAGAATTCCAGTAAATTAGTTAAACATGATTTCCCCTTCATGAATCCATGCTGCATTGCTTGATTGCACTATTCCTATCTAGATGTCCCGCTATTTCTTCCTTAATGATAGTTTCAAGCATTTTCCCAACTACAGATGTTAAACTAACCGGCCTATAATTACCTGCCTTTTGTCTGCCCCCTTTTTTAAACAGAGGCGTTACATTAGCTGCTTTCCAATCCACTGGTACTTCCCCAGAGTCCAAGAATTTTGGTAGATTATAACGAATGCATCTGCTATAACTTCCGTCATCTCTTTTAATACCCTGGGATGCATTTCATCAGGACCAGGGGACTTGTCTACCTTGAGTCCCATTAGCCTGTCCAGCACTTCCCCCCTAGTGATAGTGATTGTCTTAAGGTCCTCCCTTCCCACATTCCTGTGACCAGCAATTTTTGGCATGGTTTTTGTGTCTTCCACTGTGAAGACCGAAGCAAAATAATTGTTTAAGGTCTCAGCCATTTCCACATTTCCCATTATTAAATCCCCCTTCTCATCTTCTAAGGGACCAGCATTTACTTTAGTCACTTTTTTCCGTTTTATATATCTGTAAAAGCTTTTACTATCTGTTTTTATGTTTTGCGCAAGTTTACCTTCATAATCTATCTTTCCTTTCTTTATTGCTTTTTTAGTCATTCTTTGCTGTTGTTTAAAATTTTCCCAATCCTCTAGTTTCTCACTCACCTTGGCCACCTTATACACATTGGTCTTTGATTTGATACTCTCCTTTATTTCCTTGGTTATCCACAACTGGTTATCCCTTCTCTTACCGCCCTTCTTTTTCACTGGAATATATATTTTTTTGCGCACAATGAAAGAGCTCCTTAAAAGTCCTCCACTGTTCCTCAATTGTGCCACCGTTTAGTCTTTGTTTCCAGTCTACTTTAGCCAACTCTGCTCTCATCCCACTGTAGTCCCTTTTGTTTAAGCATAGTATGCTTGTTTCTGACACAACTTCCTCACCCTCAATCTGTATTACAAATTCAACCATACTGTGATCACTCATTCCGAGAGGATCTTTTATTAGGAGATCGTTTATTTTTCCTGTCTCATTACACAGGACCAGATCTAAGATAGCTTGCTCCCTTGTAGGTTCTGTAACATACTGTTCTAAGAAATAATCCCGTGTGCATTCTATGAATTCCTCCTCCAGGCTACCCCATGCGATTTGAGTTGACCAATCGATATGTAGGTTAAAATCCCCCATGACTACTGCCGTTCCTTTTTCACATGTCTCCATTATTCCCTTGATTATTGCCCGCCCCACCATGAAGTTATTATTTGGGGGCCTATAAACTACGCCCACCAGTGACTTTTTCCCCTTACTATCTCTAATCTCCACCCACAATAATTCAACATTTTGTTCATTAGAGCCAATATCGTCTCTCACAATTGCCCTGATATCATCCTTTATTAACAGAGCTACCCCACCTCCTTTCGCTTCTTGTCTATCTTTCCGAATCGTCAGATACCCCTGTATGTTTAATTCCCAGTCTTGGCCACCCTGCAACCATGTTTCTGTAATGGCCACCAAATCATATCCATTTGTAATGATTTGTGCCATCAACTCATTTATTTTATTTCGAATGCTGCGTGCATTTAGGTAGAGTGTTTTAATCCTAGTTTTTAAACCATGATTTTTAGTTTTGACCCCTCCTGCAGCCCCTTTATATTCAGTGGCCCTTTTTGTTTTTTGCCTTGAGTTTCTCTGCCCTCCACTTTTACTCATCTCCTTTCTGTCTTTTGCTTTTGTCTCCTTTTTGTTTCCCTCTGTCTCCCTGCATTGGTTCCCATCCCCCTGCCATATTAGTTTAACTCCTCCCCAACAGCACTAGCAAACACTCCCTCTAGGACATTGGTTCCGGTCCTGCCCAGGTGCAGACCGTCCGGTTTGTACTGGTCCCACCTCCCCCAGAACCTGTTCCAATGCCCCAGGAATTTGAATCCCTCCCTGCTGCACCACTGCTCAAGCCATGTATTCATCTGCGCTATCCTGCAATTCCTACTCTGACTAGCACGTGGCATTGGTAGCAATCCCGAGATTACTACTTTTGAGGTCCTACTTTTTAATTTAGCTCCTAGCTCCTTAAATTCACCTCATCCCTTTTTTTACCTATGTCGTTAGTACCAATGTGCACCACAACAACTGGCTGTTCTCCCTCCCTTTTTAGAATGTCCTGCACCCGCTCTGAGACATCCTTGGCCCTTGCACCAGGGAGGTAACATACCATCCTGGAGTCTCGGTTGCGGCCGCAGAAACGTCTATCTATTCCCCTTACAATTGAATCCTCTATCACTATCACTCTCCCACTCTTTTTCCTGCCCTCCTGTGCAACAGAGCCAGCCACGGTGCCATGAACTTGGCTGCTGCTGCCCTCCCCTGATGAGTCATCCCCCTCAACAGTACTCAAAGCAGTGTATCTGTTTTGCAGGGGGATGACCGCAGGGGATCCCTGCACTACCTTCCTTGCATTGCTCTTCCTGCTGGTCTTCCATTCCCTAGCTGGCTGTGGACCCTTCACCTGCGGTAAGACTAACTCGCTACATGTGCTACTCACATCATTCTCAGCGTCGTGGATGCTCCAGAGTGAATCCACCCTCAGCTCCAAATCCGCAACGTGGTCCGTCAGGAGCTGGAGGTGGATACACTTCTCGCAGATGTTGTCGTCAGGGACACCGGAAGTGTCCGAGTTCCCACATGGTACAGGAGGAGCATATCATGTGACCGAGCTCTCCTGCCATGACTTAACCCTCAGATACACTTAAATTGGCAACAACAATGTTAAACGGTTACTTACTGATATAAAAAAGAAAAAGAAAAGCTACTCACCAATCACCAGCCAATCACTTACCCCCTTGGCTGTGACGTCACCTTTTGATTTCTTTCTACTTCTTTTTTGCCTTCTCTCCCCGCCTCTCGCTGCCGCTGGGCCTTTATAGGCCTCACCAACGCCACGAACTCCCGCCTCTTGGCCTGCCGCCGCCTCTCGCTGCCGCTGGGCCTTTATAGGCCTCACCAACGTCACGAACTCCCGTCTCTCGGACTGCCGCCGCCTCTCGCTGCCGCTGGGTCTTTATAGGCCTCACCAACGCCACGAACTCCCGCCTCTCGGACTCGAACTCCCGCCTCTCATACATGTAGAATCGATAGCCTGTGATGATGATGCCAGAGCACACAATTCCTCATAGCCCTTGTCCGTTGGACATGCAGGTGAGAGGAGATTCTTTATGAGACCATAGATTTTCGTACCGCAGTGAAGAAAACTGCCCTGCGCCTCACTGCGTCAGTAGCTTCCTCCATTTTGTTGGCCACGAAATACTGGTCCAGGTGATCGATAAAATCTGACCTGTCCTCTCCCTCCACGAATCTCTCCAGAATTCCAATGGTGCTCATTTTGCGTGCGAAGGTTCTTGAGTTACCTCATCGCCAAATGTTATGTGTGTAATAACTCGATTGACTGAATACTGTAAGCTCACTCAGGTGAAAACCTGGCTCAACTTTATTCGAGCCCAAAGTGCCCACATTACATGGTGGCTTGCTTTATATACCTGGCCTGCTCACACGTGCGTACAGCCTAATGACTCCGACAGTGATGCCCCCTGGTGGCTAGTATCGCCAAGCATACATACATGACAAGGAGGAAAAGTCCTTCACAGCTCATGAATGCAGAGGCCACTGAACACACCCTCCCTACCCTACCACTGGCAAAGAATGTACTCCCCAGGGTCAATCATCTGACAAGAGCCATGCAAAAAGGTTCAGGCTAAGCAGAGATGTCAGTGATATATGCCATCCAGGGAGAGTGTCAGTGACATAAGCCATCTCTTAGAGCAAGACCTGCAGATATACTCAAAGCTTGGGACTCCCATCTTATTGGCAACCACAGTAATTAGAGCTCTAATTTTCTGGATGCAAGGGACATTCCAATGCCCTTCAATGGATATCTCTCGCCTCAATCATTGTTTGCTTTATTGTATCATCAAGAACGACACAGCTGCTCATATTCACATGCTGTTTCTTACATTCATTTTTGATGCTTTGACCACTCTGGAGGTGTGAGATTTTTGCAATTGTTCCCAGAAACAGCTGACTAAATTATTGGAGCCGATTTTCATCCCTGTATTCAGGGTGGCATCAAATAAAAATTGGTGGGCAGAACTTAACTGACCTGTTGCCACTGCCAATCCAGCAGCCACCATTTCGATCGGAGCCTGGACGTAGGCAGCCAGAACTCCCACCTCAAATGGGCAGGAGCATCATATGAATCAACATGACTCTAATGTCATTTTCATTCACTTTAACATGGTGAGCGCTTAGTGTTGGACCCATTAAGTGCTGCTTGATGTTACAGATCAGAAATAAACATCTCCAATGTTATTTTAAGGAACACTCACCTGCAAATAGTCTGATCATTGGTATCTATCTGGAGAGTTGAAGGAGCTTTACTGAGAATATTTTCTGTTATTTGAATTTTCTGTTAACACTGAGGGCCCAAGTTTCAGGCCGCGCCTGGAACGGCGCAGCCCCAACCTGGATGCCCGTTTTTCGCGCCACAAAGTGCGCCTAAAAAAAACTTACAGATTCTCCGGCTCCCTGCTGGTCCTCTGGGCCTCGGCGCGGCACAACACGAGCTGTAGGGGGCGGAGTTAGGTCCCTGCGCTGAAAACAGTGCCGGGACCTCAGCACATGCGCGCTACAGTGGGCGCGCATGTGCAGTAGCTCCAGGCGCCCAAAATTGTGTGGGAGGGGCCCGAAGCACGCAACCCTAACCTTGGCCGAATGGCCTCACTGGGGCTGCGTGCATAAGGCTCCTCCCACGCCCAGCTCCTGCTTCCTCCCGACCCGACTCGACTCTCGCTTCCCCGCCCCCCCCCTCCTGCCCCCGGACCCGACCCCCCGGACTGGACCCGACCCGCGCTCCCCCCCCCCCATTCGACCTGACCTCCCTCTCCCTCCCCCCCGACCCGAACCGAACCGACCTCCCTCCCACCACCCCCCCGACCCGAACCGCGCTCCCGACCCCCCCACCCCGGACCGGACCCGACCCAACCTGACCTCCCTCCCACCCGCCCCCGACACGTACTGACCCGCGCTCCCTCCCTCCCGAACCAACCTGACCTCCATCCTCCCCCCCTCCCCGACCCGACCCATGCTCCCGACCTCCTCCCCTCCGGACCGGACCCGACCTGACCCGTCCCGCGCTCCCGACCCCAACCCGCGCTCCCCCCGACCCGACCCGCGCACCCGACCCGACCCAACGCCACCTACCTATAAATCTGGTGCTGGGGACGGGCCCGGCCCATTCAGCCTCCCCCCCCCTTCTTCTCCTTCCCCCCTCTCCTTCCCCCCTTCTCCTTTTCCCCCCTTCTCCTTCCCCCCTCCTTCCCCCTCCTTCCCCTTCCCCCTCCTTTCCCCTCCTTCCCCTTCTCCTTTCCCCCCTCCCCTTTCTCCTCTCCCCCCTTCTCCTTTCCCCCCTCCCCTTTCTCCTCTCCCCCCTTCTCCTTCTCCTCCCCCTCCTTCCCCTTCTCCTTTCCCCCCTCCCCTTTCTCCTCTCCCCCCTTCTCCTTTCCCCCTTCCCCTTCTCCTCTCCCCCCCTTTCCCCTTCCCCTCTCCCCCCCTTCCCCTCTCTCCCCCTTCTCTTCCCCCCCTTCTCCCCCATCCCTCCCCCTTCCCTCCCTCCCCCTCTGCCTCCCTCCCTACCCTCCCCCGCCCCCCCTTTCTCCCTCTACCCCTCCTCACAACCCTCGCTGTCAGAAACACAGACACTGACAGACAGAGAGTGAAAGAGACACACACACACAGACAGACAGAGAGATAGAGACATTGACAGAGACACACTGCGGGGGGGGGGGGGGGGGGGGGGCATCCCAGCATGCTGTTGGAGGGCTCCCGGTGCTGCAGTCGGCAAGTAGAAAATGTTTTGTTTTATTGATTTAAAAAAAAAAAATTTCTTATTAATGTTTTTTGATTTATTTATTGGTTGATTTATTGATGTTTTTATCATTTATTATTGATGATGGCTCTTTATTTGTAAAACTGAAGTGTTTAATGTTTGTAAACTTCCCTTTAAACCCCCCTCCCCCACCATTCCCTACGCCTGATTTGTAACCTACGCCTGATTTTCCAAATTGTAGACAAGGTTTTTTCGAGCGTACAAAAATCTTCACTTACTCCATTCTAAGTTAGTTTGGAGTAAGTTTTCACTGCCGAAACTTTGAAAACAGGTGTAAGTGGCCGGACACGCCCCCTTTTGAAAAGAAAATTCTGTTCCAAAGTGAAACTGTTCTAACTGACTAGAACTGGAGCAAACTAAATGCCGAGAATTTGAATTTCTAAGATACTCCGTTCTACACCAGTTGCTCCAAAAAATCAGGAGCAACTGAGGCCGAAACTTGGGCCCAGAGAGATTCACTGAAGGATGAGAGAGGCATTGGCCATCAATTACTGGCTGCAGGAACAAGGGCAGCAGCAGAAACAGGTAGGAGAACTTTAGGTAGGATCACATGGTCTTGGACACATACCTGCAGGGAGCCTTACCCTGCTCATGGTGTCTGCAGACCTAGACTGTGCACCCTAAATCTCAGTGAGGTGTAGATTGTGCTCCCCATGAGAGGCCGTGTCAGAACTCTGCAGAATATTGCAGTCGGAGTTGGAGCCCACAACCACAGCTGACACTACATTGCCTCTGGCATTTAAGGTTGACCATAGCCCTGACTTTCCATCCATCAAAGTAATTTCAGACTGGAGCTGGAGACACATGCATTCTTGCAGATAGACCACAATGCACTCCTGTATATATATCACAGATGTGCTGTTGGCCAGGGCCAATGAATTCAGAGAATTACATAGGGCTATAAATTCATTTTGAAAAGTTGTAAAAGTGATGCCAGGTGCTAATCATTCTCTCCTCCAGTGATACTCAGCTTTAGCGCTCCAAGAGAGAAGTGGAGCACCAAATGAAACGCTAACCATTTCTCTTAGGGCGCTAAAGTCCGAGAGCACGGCGGTAGCGGCAGAGCGCTAAACAATTTTCAGTGCATTGATAATGGCAAGAGAGGCTGCTTCTCTCACTTAAAGGGAGGGCCAATAATGCTGCACAAGCACTTGAACCACAACCTTCTGACTCAAAGGCAAGTGAGCCACAGCTGACACAGTAATGTGGCAGTGAGTTCCACATTCCCACCACTTTCTATGTAAAGAAATTCCTCCTATATTATTTATTTGATCTGTTAGTGGCTATCTTATATTTATGCCCTCTTGTTCTGGACACATCCACAAGTGAAAATAGTTTCTCCATGACCATCCTATTGAGCCACTTCATCATTTTAAAGATCTCCTCGAATTCGGGACAGATTTTCGGCTTTCGGGGTTTTTCGGCAAAAACGGGAGCGATACGTGAAACTTACCATTTTCGCTGCGCTCCCGTTTCTAGGCCAAACTTTCAGCCTTTACCTCTGCACCAGGGGCGCATCGGTAAGGGAGGCGTGACACAAGCATTCGCAGCGCAAAATGCGAGTTTCGGCAACTTTAGTCCGGGGCCCTGCAAGAGAGGCCTTGGGAGGGGGAAAAAAAAATTCCAAAAACATTCCAAAAAGATTCACAAGACCCTTAACTATCTAATCGCTGCAAACAAAAATTAAAAATAAAAACTTTAACTTACCTTTTTTGTAGGTTTTCGTACCTACCGCTGCTGGCAGGGCTGCACCGACAGGTTTGACCTGTCGCTATTCTGGGCGCGGTGTATGGGTCAGGAGACTGCCGAAACTCGAACACAAATGCAATCCGAATCATTGCATGTCACACACTTCTCTCCGGCGGTACTTGAAAGCGCCGCCGCAAACAGGTACCCAGGGATCCCGCCCGGGCTTTGCGACCGGGTTTTTGCTGCGGAGGGTGAAATTGTGGTGAAAACCTGGTCACAAACCTCTCGAAAATCCGGCCCTTAGTTTTCTCCCATCCAGCCTGCTCCATCTTTCCTGATAGTTGCATCCTTTCAATTCAGGTATTATCCTTGGCAATCTTTTCTGGGTTTCTCCAGTGCTTCAATATACTTATTAGTAATATGGAGAGCAGACCTATGCACAATACTCCAAGTGTGGCCTAACCAATGTTCTATCTTGTTTCCCATGGACCTTAGGAGCCAGCAAGAAAGGGCTGTGCATGATTCCCACAAGTGCAAGGTGCGATCGACTGCACACATGCGGCCTTCAGCGCTTCTGCCAAGTAGCCTGGCAGCTTCATGATCGCCAAAGAGTTTCACTGCTTTTCATGACTAGCTGGTCTGTGACCACTGGAAATGCTTCATTGTAGGTCTGTGTCCAATTTCCTGTGGTAACTCCCATGATGCCTATATCCTGCGGCAGTCCAGTATTACCCTTCTCTATGACAAGGTGCAACATGTTACAGGCAGGCTGCAAGGAGGCAAGGGAAACCCTCTCCAGACTTGGCTGATGACCACACTCCAAAGCCCATGGATGCCTGTGGAAATCAGATGCAACAGCAGTCATGGCTCAACTAGAGCAGTCCATCGAGCAGTCCATAGGAGACATTAAGTAATGAGTTCACTTCCTGGACAGGTCTGGGTGTTTCCTGAGAGAGCGTTAAATGGTCTACTGCCTCCTGCATGATTTTCCATCCAAGAGACAGAGCTACTGTTGGCAGATCAAGAAGACCATATGTTACACAAAGAGGAGAAAGCTGATGAGCAGCAGCAGTGGCAGGTCTCCAACTTCAGTCTGCAGCCAAAGCTGTGCACCAGCATCTCATTGAAATCCCTTCTCCTAAACAGCTCCTACCCCCACCACAACCTCCATTTCCCACTCAGAACATCAGCAGAACGAGCCCATCTACCTTCCAATAAAGAATTTCCATCCCATTAACCATCATTCATGTCACCTGGCTTTGCCAAGTTTACAACTACTGCAGAAACACTCTGCAGGCAACATCATAAAAAAAGTGTTTCACACTTCAATCATGTTCAGAAATGCCAAAAGAAATAATAATCACTCAGACGTCAGCCCATAATGGCTTTTGTAATGTATTTGCTTCATGGGTTCTTTGCTTAAGAATTCATAGCAACACATAGCTATTAAGGACTAGTTGGTTTATTAGCGAAAGGTTCAACAATCACACTACACATTACCAGTTCATCCACCGGGCTCACAATCACATGCCTCATCGTGAATCCCCTGAACCCAACTGGCTGGGGTTTTATTGAGTCCTGTGAACATCACAGCACTGGATAAGCTACTCGCAACTCAACAGCTCTACAACTATTTTGTTGTAAGACAATAAACAAGTGCCCCCTGATTAAAAGTGGGGGGGGGGGCACACTCCAAAAACTTTTCAGGTACCCCCTTGTTTTTTTTGTGTTTTTGTGGGATTTTTTTGAGGGCACCAACACACAAATTATACAAGTGTCCCCTGGCTAAAAGGGAGGGAGGGGAGCATTAACACCGGCACAATAAACAAATTAAACTTCAGACAAAAAGCATCAAATTAAAATTTGGTTGCCGGGGGTGATGATGCACTCCAGTCCCTCCGGCGCCCACCTCTCATGGAAGGCCACGAGCGTATCAGTGGACACCGTGTGCTTCATTTCCAGGGAGACCCTGGCTCGGATGTAACCGCGGAAGAGAGGCAGGCAGTCGGGCTGAACAACCCACTCGACCGCCTGCTGCCTGGACCGGCTGATGGCCCCCTTGGCCATGCCCAGGAGCAGTCCTACGAGGAGGCCTTCCGACCTGTCCACTCCCCTTTGCACAGGCTGCTCAAAGATCAGGAATGTGGAACTGAAGTGCAACCAGACTTTGAGGAGCAGCCCCTTCAAATATTGGAACAGAGGCTGCAATCTCGTACATTCAATAAAAACATGGAACACGGATTCTTCCAAGCCGCAGAAATTTCAGGCGGCCTGGGAGCCCATGAACCGACTTAAAAGCTTATTGCATGGGACTGCTCCATGCAACACCCTCCAGGCCAAGTCCCCAATAAATAGAAGGAGAACTCCCACGTAGAGTGCACTCCATTGGGGACCCCGCCTCCTCCGGATAGCAAGATGGTGCGCCATGGCGTGTCCGGACAGCAGACGAGGATGGCAAGGTGGAGAATGTGCAAGAGCAGCCTGTACAGGAATCCCCTCCGCGCAGAACTGAAAGGCATGGAGGGGATTTCCCCGAGGAGGCTCAAGTTGTGAGGTGCCGGCTCCCAAAGGAGGTTTTCAACAGCTCTACAACTATTTTGTCGTGAACAATTAAATCATTAAAACAACTGCTCCCTGATTAAAAGGGGGGTGGAGGGTGGGGGAACACTCCAAACATTTTCAAACAAGTGCCTCCTTGTTTTTTTTTGAGGGCACTAAAAACACAAATTATACAAGTGCCCCTGGCTAAAAGGGGTGGGGGGGCACTAAAACGGGCACAATAAACAAATTAAACTTCAGACAAAAAACCTCAAATTAAAATTTGGTTGCCGGGGTTGATGATGCACTCCAGTCCCTCCGGCACTCACCTCTCACGGAAGGCCGCGAGCGTACCGGTGGACACCACATGCTCCATCTCCAGGGATACCCTGGCTCGGATGTAATTGCGGAAGAGAGGCAGGCAGTCTGGCTGAACGACCCCGTTGACCGCCCACTGCTTGGACCGGCTGATGGCTCCCTTGGCCGTGCCCAGGAGCAGTCCTACGAGGAGACCTTCCGACCTGCCCACTCCCCTCCGCACAGGGTGCCCAAAGATCAGGAGTGTGGGACTGAAGTGCAACCAGAATTTGAGGAGCAGTCCTTCAAATAATGGAACAGAGGCTGCAACCTCGTACATTCAATAAAAACATGGAACATGGACTCTTCCAGACCGCAGAACTTGCAGGCGACCTGGGAGACTGTGAACCAACTTAAAAACTTATTGCACAAGACTGCTCCATGCAACACCCTCCAGGCCAAGTCCCCAATAAATAGAGGGAGGACTCCCGCATAGAGTGCACTCCATTGGGGACCCCCGTCTCCTCTGGATGGCAAGATGGTGCGCCATGGGGTGTCCAGGCGGCAGTCGAGGATATCAACGTGGAGAGTGTGCAAGAGCAGCCCGTACAGGAATCCTCTTCGCGCAGAACTGAAAGGCACGGAGGGGATTTCCCCGAGGAGGCTCAAGTTGTGAGGCGCCGACTCCCAAGGGAGGTTTTCAACAGCTCTACAACTATTTTGTTGTGAAACAAATTAAACAGTTAGTTCAAGTGCCCCCTGATTAAAGGAAGAGGACACTCCAAACACTTTTCCAGTGCCCTTTTTTATTTTTTGGGGGGGTTTTTTGTGTTATTTTTGTGGGGTTTTTTGGGGCACTAAAACCACAAATTATACAAGTGCCCCCTGGCTAAAAGGGAGGGGGACACTAAAACCCGGCAATAAAACAAATTAAACTTTAAAATGTATAAAATCAAATTAAAATTTGGTTGCCAGGGGTGATGATGCACTCCATTCCCTCCGGCGCCCATCTCTCTCGGAAGGCCGCGAGCATACCAGGACACCATGGCTCGGATGTAACCGCGGAAGAGAGGCAGGCAGTCGATCTGAATGACCCCCTCGACTGCCCGCTTCCTGGACCAGATGATGGCCCCCTTGGCCGTGCCCAGGAGCAGTCCTACGAGGAGGCCCTTGGACCTACCCGCTCCCCTCCGCACAGGGTGCCCAAAGATCAGGAGTGTGGGACTGAAGTGCAACCAGAATTTGAGGAGCAGCCCATTTAAATAATGGAATAGGGGCTGCAACCTCGCACATTCCATAAAAACATGGAACACGGACTCTTCCAGACCGCAGAAATTGCAGGCGGCCTGGCAGCCCATGAACCGACTTAAAAATTTATTGCACGGGACTGCTCCATGCACCACCCTCCAGGCCAATAAATAGTGGGAGGACTCCCACACAGAGTACACTCCATCGGGGACCCCCGCCTCCTCCGGATGGCAAGGTGGTGCGCCATGGTGTGTCCGGACGGCAGATGAGGATGGCAAGGTGGAGAGTGTACAGGAGCAGCATGTACAGGAAACACCTCCGCGCAGAGCTGAAAGGCATGGAGGGGATTTCCCCGAGGAGGCTCAAGTTGCAAGGCGCCGGTTCCCGAGGGAGGTTTTCAACAGCTCTACAACTCTTTCTGTTGAGAACAAAAAATAAACATTAACTCAAGTGCCCCCTGATTAAAGGAAAGGGACACTCCAAACACTTTTCAAGTGCCCTTCTTTGGGGTTTTTTTGTTGTTTTTTTGTGCTTTTTTTGTGCTTTTTTTGTGGGGTTTTTTAGGGCACCAAGAGGCAAATTATACAAGTGCCCCCTGACTCGGGGGACACTAAAACCGGCAATAAAAACAAATTAAACTTTAAAACATGTAAAATCAAATTAAAATTTATTTGCCGGGGGTGATGATGCACTCCAGTCCCTCCGGTGCCCACCTCTCACGGAAGGCTGTGAGCATACTGTGGACACCGCGTGCTCCATCTCCAGGAACACCCTGGCTTGGATGTAAGCGCGGAAGAGAGGCAGGCAGTCGGGCTGAACGACCCCTTCGACCGCCCGCTGCCTGGACCGGCTGATGGCCCCCTTGGCCATGCCCAGGAGCAGTCCTACGAAGAGGCCTTCGGACCTATCCGCTCCCCTCCGCATAGGGTGCCCAAAGATCAGGAGTGTAGGACTGAAGTGCAACCAGAAATTGAGGAGCAGCCCCGTTAAATAATGGAACAGGGGCTGCCACCTCGCACATTCAGTAAAAACATGGAACACGGGCTCCCAGGCCACCTGCAATTTCTGTGGTCTGGGAGCCTATGAACCGACTTAAAAATTTATTGCAGGGGACTGCTCCATGCAACACCCTCCAGGCCAAGTCCCCAATAAATAGTGGGAGGACTCCAGCATAGAGTGCACTCCATCGGGGACACCCGCCTCCTCCGGACGGCAAGATGGTGCGCCATGGCGTGTACGGACGGCAGACAAGGATGGCAAAGTGGAGAGTGTGCAGAAGCAGCCTGTACAGGAAACCTCTCCGCGCAGAACTGAAAGGCACGGAGGGGATTTCCCCGAGGAGACTCAAGTTGTGAGACGCCGGCTCCTGAGGAATGTTTTCAACAGTTCTACAAACGTGAGCATTCTCACAGGTGCATACATTACACTGCTTTTTTTAGAAGCAAGGTATTTATACAATATTTCAAAACATTCCTTATCATAATTACAACTTTACAAATTGCCATGTCTTTGCAGTTGGTTGGCTATGCCCATTTTCTATATTCTTATTTGACGCTGGAGACTGTCTTGGGGAATTTCTGTTTTCAGGGCATATAGCCTTGGTGAGACCACATCCTGAGTATTGTGCGCAGTTTTGATCTCCTAATCTGAGGAAGGACGTGCTTGCTATTGAGGGAGTGCAGCGAAGGTTCACCAGACTGATTCTCGGGATGGCAGGACTGACATATGAAGAAAGACTGGAATTTAGAAGAATGAGAAGGGATCTCATAGAAACGTATAAAATTGTGATGGGACTGGACAGGTGAGATGCAGGAAGAATGTTCCCGATGTTGGGGAAGTCCAGAACCAGGGGACACAGTCTAAGGATAAGGGGTAAGCCATATAGGACCGAGATGAGGAGATATTTTTTCATCCAGAGAGTTTGAACCTGTGGAATTCTCTGCCACAGAAAGTTGTTGAGTCCAGTTCGTTGGACATATTCAAAAGAGAATTAGATGTGGCCCTTACTGCTAAAGGGATCAGGTGGTATGGATAGAAGGCTGGGATGGGGTATTGCGGTTGAATGTTCAGCCATGACCATATTGAATGGCGGTGCAGGCTCGAAGGGCTGAATGGCCTGCTCCTGCACCTATTTTTTATGTTTCTATGTTTCTAAGACCTTGAGAATCCCAGCTATCAATATCCTGTCCAGTTGGTTTGTGTTTCCTCATTGATCTTCTCAACAGAACACCAACTCCACCTCCCCCACCACCTCCCACTGGAAGATACAGAGCCTCTGCGAGATTGTCCCATACGTGCAGAACCACCTTCAGTCAGTTGCATCTGAGTTGGTGGGGATATGGACGTTGTGACCGTTGAGTCCGTTGAAGTACTTGGACCTGCCAACTCACTCTGATCATCATCGAAGATTCATAATTATCTACTTGTGGTGTCGAAGGTGTATCACTTGTTAGAAACATTTGATCCAGATGAACCTTCCTGATGTATTCACTAATTTTGACAAAATACTGCTTGGTGTCACATTCCCGAATAATTGTATCAATGTCCCATTTGCGTGGACTTGCCCTTTTCGATGGACTGAGAACTCTGACCTGATCACCCTTCTGAAAGCAACGCTCTTTAGTACTGGAATGATAATGACGTTTCTGCACCGATTGTGCCTTCTCTATCTTATCAGACAAGTTTAGTTGCAATAAACTGAGACGCGTCCTCAGCCTACGCTTCATCAATAATTCAGCAGGTGTGTACCCTGTTGTAGAATGAGGTGTAGTCCTATATTTGAAAAGAAATTCGCTAACCTGTGCTTCATGCTCACTAATGATTCAGTCTGTAGAACTTGTTTCCGCAAAGCCTCCTTGACAATCCTGACTGCCAATCCTTTCAGCTGCATCATTCGAAGCAGGATGACATGGTACTACGTGTGTTTGATACCTTTGTATCTGGCAAAATTCGCAAATTGCATGGACCGAAATTGTGGCCCAATATCATCTGACACCATTTCTTCTGGCAGGTCATGGCATGCAAAAATGTCCCACAATTCATACAATGTATGCTCTGTAGTCATAGATGACCCCATATACTGTACCTCCAGCCATTTCGAATGGCTATCGATTAGATCCAGAAAATTATCACACCTCTCTGAAAATCAATATGTATTCTTTGGAATGGTCTCATTGGCCAAGTTCATGTTTGCAGTGCCTTTTTAGCTGGCATGGTCCTGCAGTCTTGACATAGTACTCTTACTTACTAATACTTCTAAAGCTTTATCCAAACCAGGCCCAATGAACAAAACTTTAGGCCACCGCTTTCATCTTCTAGTTCACTGCCTGATTACTTATTTGTGAATTTGACACATCTGCTAGGACTTCATTGACATCATTAACTCTAAAAAAAAACATTTTCAGTCTTTCACTGTAAGATCTAAACAATTCCTTATTCCTGTCAAAGGCTCCCAAATTACTGACATAACTCGTTGTCACATCCATATTGCCTTCTTAGCTTAATAGCTGTTAATCACTCTCAATAATCTTGAATTGCTTTTCAATGACTCTAAATGATTTTCCACAAGCTCTTTTTGTCAATTCAACACTGTCAAGTGCTCACAAAAAAAAATGGATCTACCAGGCTCTCATTGGGGAATCACGCTGCTGGTATAACTCCTTGCTGTGCTCCACTTGCACTTCCTTCTCGTAAAAGGAAATGCCACCAAAAATGTCTTCATAAAGAAACTGCCATGCTCGTCATCATTTTGTAATGTATTTCTTTCATGAGTGTAAGATTTGGCGAAAACATCGACAGCAAAAACTTAAAGTTTTGGACATTGCTTGGACACGTTTTCTGTTATTGCAGAGAGCAGACAGCACTGACTTGGGGCAGGTCCAAACATGCCCCACAGGAATACAGGTGGACAAGGAATCAATTGCAGGAATGCTTGATGGACAGGCCTTTTGTCTTGCAATCAATAAGATATTAAGTAAAGTGGCCAAAGATTCAGGCCATTGAAAGCCAAAGAAAAGCTATTCGACCACAGACTCATCGGAGCCACACATCAAGGTACAGCCCTCCAACCAGCCATCCTGCTCCAATACAAAAGCAAAATACCGTGGATTTTTTTAACCTTTTCTGACGAAGGGTCATCAACCCGAAACGTTCTCTGCTTCTCTCCACAGATGCTGCCTGACCCGCTGAGATTCCCAGCATTTTCTGTTTTTATTATAGCCATCCTGCTCTGTCGGATCCACTATCTCCAGCTCCTGTTCACCAGTATTGAATGATGCACCCTGCACATGCATGAGCAGAAATGTTCTCCAATTGAATATTGGGAAGACCGAAGCCATTGTTTTCGGACCCCGCCACAAACTCCGTTCCCTAGAAACTAACTCCATCCCTCTCCCCAACTCCTGTCAGAGGCTGAACAAGACTGTTCGCAACCTTGGTGTCATATTTGACCCTGAACTGAGCTTTTGACCACATAACTAAGATTGCCTATTACCACCTTCATAACATCGCCTGTCTCTGCCCTTCCCTCAGCTCATCCGCTGCTGTTATCTCTAGACTTGATTATTCCAACGCACTCCTGGCTGGCCTCCCACATTCTAACCAACGTAAACTAGAGTTGATCCAAAACTTGACTGCCTGTGTCCTAACTCGCACCAATTCCTGTTCACCCATCACCCCTATGCTAGCTGACCTACATTGGCTTCCGGTTAAGCAACAACTCCATTTCAAAATTCTCATCCTTATTTTCAAGTCCCTCCATGGCCTCGCCCCTCCCTATCTCTATAATCTCTTCCAGCCCCACAACCCCCTGAGATGTCTACGCTCCTCTAATTCTGCCGTCCTGAGCATCCTTGATTGTAATCGCTCAACCATTAGTGGCCGTGCCTACTGTTGCCTAGGCCCCTAGCTCTGGAACTCCCTGCCTAAACCTCTTCATCTCTCTTTCCTCCTTCAAGATGTTCCTTTAAACATACCTCTTTGACCAAGCTTTTGATCACCTGCGCTAATTTATACTTAGGTTGGCAAACTGAAACTAGTGGGGTGCCACAGGGATCAGTGTTGGGGCCTCAACTATTTACAATTTATATTAATGACTTGGATGAAGGGACCGAGTGTAATGTAGCCAAGTTTGCTGATGATACAAAGATAAGTGGGAAAACAAGTTGTGAGGAGGATGCAAAGAATTGACAAGAGATATAGATAGGCTAAGTGAGTGGGCAAAAATTTAGCAGATGGAGTATAATGTGGGAAAATGTGAGCTTATCCACTTTGGTAGGAAAAATAAAAAAACAAATTATTATTTAAATGGGGAGAGATTACAAAATGCGGTGGTACAGAGGGATCTGGGGTCCTTATACATGAAACACAAAAATTTATCATACAGGTACAACAATTATTTAGGAAGGCAAATGGAATGCTGGCCTTTATTGCAAGGGGGTATAAAAGAAGGGAAGTCCTGCTACAACTGTACAAGGCGTACTAGAGTACTGCATACAGTTTTGGTTTCCTTATTTAAGGAAGGATATACTTGCACTGGAGGCAGTTCAAAGAAGGTTCACGAGGTTGATTCGTGCAATGAAGGGGTTGTCATATGAAGAAAGGTTGAGCAGGTTGGGCCTATACTCATTGGAGTTTAGAAGAATGAAAGGTGATCTTATTGAAATGTATAAGATTCTGAGGGGGCCTGACAGGATAGATGCAGAGAGGATGTTTCCCCTCATGGTGGAATGTAGAACTCGGGGGCATAGTTTCAGAATAAAGGGTCGCCCATTTAAAATGGAAATGAGGAGGAATTTCTTCTCTCAGAGGGTCATGAATCTTTGGAATTCTCTACCTCAGAGAGCTGTGGAGGCTGGGTCATTGTATGTATTTAAGGTGGATATAGACAGATTTTTTGAAAGATAAGGGAGTCAATGGTTATGGGGAGCGGGTGGGGAAGTGGAGTTGAGGCCAGGATCAGATCAGCCATGATATTGAATGGTGGAGCAGGCTCGAGGGGCCAAATGGCCTACTCCTGCTCCTATTTCTTACATTCTTATGTTCTTATGCGGCTCGGTATCAAATTTTCATCACATAATACTCCTGTGAAGCACCTTTGAACGTTTCACTTTGTTAAAAGCACTATATAAATACCAGTTATTGTTGTTATAGGTGAGCTACCCACATACTTACATCTTTAATTGACAGCTCGCTGCCTTGGAGGGTAGGATTTCCGGTGGCCCTGACACATAGAAATATAGAAACATAGAAAATAGGTGCAGGAGTAGGCCATTTGACCCTTCGAGCCTGCACCGCCATTCAATAAGATCATGGCTGATCATTCACCTCAGTACCCCTTTTCTGCTTTCTCTCCATACCCCTTGATCCCTTTAGCCGTAAGGGCCATATCTAACTCCCTCTTGAATATATCCAATGAACTGGCATCAACAACTCTCTGCGGTAGGAATTCCACAGGTTAACAACTCTCTGAGTGAAGAAGTTTCTCCTCATCTCAGTCCTAAATGGCTTACCCCTTATCCTTAGACTGTATTCCCTGGTTCTGGACATCCCAATCATCGGGAACATTCTTCCTGCATCTAACCTGTCCAGTCCCGTCAGAATTTTATATGTTTCTATGAGATCCTCTCTCATCTTTCTAAAATCCAGTGAATACAGGCCCAGTCGATCCAGTCTATCCTTATATGTCAGTCTGGTGAATGACGGTGGCTTGCTAGAACTGGCATTGCAAAGTCACAAGGATGCTGATCCCTTCTTACTGTAGAACAGCTGGCTAGAGACCGACTGAAAAACATCAGCTGTGCCGGTCTCTGTATGATGTCTCTCTCCCCTGGCTGGAAACCGTAGGTATGAGAGGCTTTTACTTGGCACATCTCCATGACATTGCTTTACAACAACCACAAATTAAAATATTTCCTCTCAGAAAAAGGACTTCAAAAAAAGCTCCTCCTTTTGGCAGAGTGAGAAAAGTACAGTACTCACGCTCCTCTTTGACACCACAAGTAATCCTCCCTCACTCAAACATTCTACCTGGTTCACACAGGCCCGGATTATTTTCTGTATGGGTTCTTTAAAGTGAATTTGAGAGATGGGTCAATACTGGCAACAGAATACTTTTTTATTTTGGGATCCCAATGCAACATCAAGCATTCCAAATCAGGGATGGGCGAGTCAGATGCACAGCAAAGCTCCCTCTGAAGTGTAAACAGATTTTAAAACCATGGGACCATGTGCTGTTAAGGCCTGATAATGAATGGAAAAGTGTGATCTTATACTGAGTTCACTGTTCCATTACGAAGAACATTCCATCAGCACACTATTTTCTTTGAAATTTATATGTAGCTCAACAGATCAGAGATTCTGCTTCTTGAAGATAGTTCAGGACAAGATTGAAGAAAACTGAAGTGAATTTAGAAGATTCAAACTCCAAGGGGTTGCTCCACATGCAAAATAAATTTAATAAGCAGAGTACTACAGAAGTAACAACTTGTATTTATATAGCACCTTCAATGTAGTGAAACATCCCAAGGCGCTTCACAGGAGTATCACGAGACAAAACATTTGACATCGAGTCACATAAGGAGAAATTCGGACACCGATCTAAAGTGATCATGCACCTCTTAAAGTAAGGTGTCCTTTAATTTGAAATTCAGTATTAATGCGATTTCTCAACTTTATGCCAGAGCTGTCTCCTGCAAGGGCTCCCAGATTTAGTGATGGAGCAGTAGTGGGCTTAGTGGAATAGGTGAGGGGCTACACAGGAATGAACCAGAGGCAAAGAAATTGAGGACGGTGGCGACTTTCTCAGCCACTGATAATGCGTGGCCACCAAGTCCAGCAGGTAACAGGTCTTCCTCTAGGAGGCTGCAGATGACAATATCGGCCTTCGGAAGCACTGCTGTTCCGGGAGTTTAAGGAAGCTCAGCCTCTGTCTGTAGAGCTCGTTACATAGATAGTGCCTCCTGAAAACTTGACCCTTCTGTTGCTCTGATGATGATTGTCTTCCTCATCTGAAGTCCAACCAAAAGCAGCCATAGCCTCACCCATCTTGATGTTCTCTGTGTGAACATCTTCAAACTGCACAAATATATCACTCATAAAAAGTACTCTCACCACATTGAGTCCCAGAGGGAACTGAGAAAGCATCTGTGAGCATTCAACCTTGATTCATATCAGTCCTCATGAACCATCCTCATGAAGTGTCATTCAATCTCGTCCTGGTTTCATGCCGAGTTTCCCAAAGCCTGGAAAACCCGTGTAGCAGCTCTTCATTCCAAATCAGGCTCAAAATCACAAGTGGGTTGCTTGGACACCCGATGGAAATGAGCATGTGCATGGCACATTAGAGTTAACTCATATCACTACCTGGGGACCTGACAAACATCAGCTTCACCTGGGCACATTCCTGTGAGCTCACGCTGAGAAGGATGGTCATTTTTGCATGTTTTCACTGACAACAAATTCTAAAAGTAAATTAAGCTTGTGGGAAACACGATTTCCAAACAGCTATTCTTAATACAAAAGCAAAATACTGCGGATGCTGGGAATCTGAAATAAAAACAGAAATTGTAGGAAATACTCAGCAGGTCAGGCAGCATCTGTGGAGAGAGAAACAGAGTTAACGTTTCAGGTCGATGACCTTTCATCAGAACAGGAAAATGTAAGAGATGTAACAGATTTTAAGCAAGTGTAGGGGCAGGGAAAACGGTGACGGAAGGAAAGAACAAAAGGGAATGTCTGAGATAGGGTGGAAGGCAGGAGTGATTAAATGACAAAAGGACTGGTAGTATAAATCAAATCGAGATGGTGGTGGGACAAGTGAAGAAACAAAAGATGAGTCTAGAAAAGGTGTAAATGGGAATGTCAGAATCATCAACAGCTGCCATGTGAAAAAATAGGGGCAGAGTGTATGGAGTGAAATTGTTGAACTCAATGTTGAATCCAGAAGCCTGCAAAGTGCCTAATCGAAAGATGAGGTGCTGTTCCTCGAGCTTATGCTCGGCTTTGTTGGAACAGTGTAAGAGAACGAGGACCGAGAGGTCAGAGTAGGAGTGAAGCAGTGAATTAAAGTGACAGGCAACCAGAAGCTCGGCGGCACACTTTCGGACTGAATGGAGGTGTTTCGCAAAGCGGTCACCCAATCTGCATTTGGTCACCCGTAATGATTTAGAACTCCTCGGCAAGCAATGTATGAGCTTCCTTTGGCCCACAGGTAAGAATCAGAACCATGATGTGAGGTGGATTTGTGACATAATAGGGAAGTACTGCAGGGACAGAGGGTTCTGGCCCACAATAATCTGTCACTGAAAACCCTGGAGATCGAGTCAGACTGATGGCTGACATGCCTCTTTGCAAAAGTTCCTCATAAGCAGACCTGCATGAAACAGTTGGTGATGAGTCTGATGCCTGATGCATAGCACGGACTTGGACGCCTAGAACATCTGGGTGGTTAACAAGACAAAAACTGTCTTATGTAGGTTCTTTCACCATGCTGAAAGCAGGTGTCCATCATAGAAACTTTTGAGATTTGCAACAACACCTGCAAGGTGTGACTTTGAGGCTGGGTATGTATTTTCACAACTAAGAAGTAACTCTGCCATTTGAAAGCACTGCCTGCATCTACACAATACTTGTGATGACATTTCCTACATTACAACAATGATTACACTTCAAATTAAAAGTGTAATTGGCTATCGGCACGCAGCATTTGAAACAAATTAGATGAGCTGTCAGTACAAATAGTTATAAATGGGTGTGATCTGATAGCCATTACAGAGACGTGGTTGCAAGGTGACCAGGACTGGGAATAAAATATTCAGGGGTACTTGACAATTCGGAAGGACAGACAGAAAGGAAAAGGAGGTGGGGTAGCTCTGTTGATAAAGGATGGAATCACTGCAACAGCGAGAAATTATACTGGCTCAAATGATCAGAATGTTGAAACAGTTTGGGTGGAGATAAGGAATAATAAGGGGAAAAAGTTACTGCTGGGCGTAGTCTATAGGCCCCCTAACAGTAGCAACTTTGTTGGTCAGAACATAAACCAAGAAATAGTGGGAGGTGGAAAAAGGGAACAGCAATAATCATGAGTGATTTTAACCTCCATATTGATTGGACAAATCAAATTATTCAGGATAGCATTGAGGAAGAGTTCATAGAGTGCATAAGGGATGGGTTCTTTGAGCAGTATGTAACGGAACCAACCAGGGGGCAGGCTATCTTAGATCTGGTCCTGTGTAATGAGACAGGATTAATAAACAATCTCCTAGTAAAGGATCCCCTTGGAATGAGTGATCATAGCATAGTTGAATTTCAAATTCAGATGGAGGGCGAGAAAGTTGGATCTCAAACCAGCGTACTAAGCTTAAATAAAGGAGAGTACAAAGGTATGAGGGCAGAGTTGGCCAAAGTGGACTGGGAAAATAGATTAATGTGTAGGACAGTTGATGAACAGTGGCATACATTTAAGGAGATATTTCATAACTCTCAAGAAAAATATATTCCAGTGAGGAGGAAAGGGTGTAAAAGAAAAGATAGCCATCCATGGCTAACTAAACAAATAAAGGATAGTATCCAATTAAAAACAAGGGCATACAAAGTGGCCAAAACTAGTGGGAGGATGGAAGATTGGGAAGCTTTTAAAAGCCAGCAAAGAATGACTAAAATAATAATTAAGAAAGGGAAGATAGACTATGAAAGTAAACTAGCACAAAATATAAAAAGAGATAGCAAGAGTTTCTACAGGTATATAAAAAGGACAAGAGTGGCTAAAGTAAATGTTGGTCCCTTAGAGGATGAGACCGGGGAATTAGTGATGGGGAACATGAAGATGGCAGAAACGCTGAACAAATATTTTGTATCAGTCTTTACGGTAGAGAACACTAAAAATATCCCAACAGTGGATAGTCAAGGGACTATAGGGGGGGAGGAACGTAACACAATCACAATCACAATCACTAAGGAGGTGGTACTCAGTAAGATAATGGGACTAAAGGCGGATAAATCCCCTGGACCTGATGGCTTGCATCATGGGTCTTAAGAGAAGTAACGGCAAGGATAATGGATACATTGGTTGTAATTTACCAAAATTCCCTGGATTCTGGGGAGGACCCAGCATATTGGAAAACTGCACATATAACGCCCCTATTTAAAAAAGGAGGCAGACAAAAAGCAGGAAACTATAGATCAGTTAGCCTAACATCTGTGGTTGGGAAAGTGTTGGAGTCGTTTATTAAAGCAGTAGCAGGACATTTGGAAAAACATAATTCAGTCAAGCAGAGTCAGCATGGATTTATGAAGGGGAAGTCATGTTTGATAAATTTGCTGGAATTCTTTGAGGATGTAATGAACAGGGTGGATAAAGGGGAACCAGTGGATGTGGTGTATTGAACTTCTAGAAGGCATTTGACAAGGTGCCACATGAAGGGTTACAAGATAAAAGTTCACGGGGTTGGTGGTAATATATTAGCATGGATAGACGATTGGCTAATTAACAGAAAACAGAGAGTCAGGATAAATGGTTCATTCTTGGGTTGGAAATCAGTAACTAGTGGGGTGCTGCAGGGATCAGTGCTGGAACCTCAACTATTTATAATCTATATTAACGACTTGGATGAAGGGACCGAGTGTAACACAGCCAAGTTTGCTGATGATACAAAGATGGGAGTAAAAGCAATGTGTGAGGAAGACAAAAAATACCTGCAAAAGGACATAGACAGGCTAAGCAAGTGGGCAAAAAATTGGCAGATGGAGTATAATGTTGGAAAGTGTGAGGTTGTATACTTTGGCAGAAAAAAAATCAAAGAGCAAGTTATTATTTAAATGGAGAAAAATTACAAATGCTGCAGTACACGGGACCTGGGAGTCCTGGTGCATGAAACACAAAAGGTTAGTATGCAGGTACAGCAAGTGATCAGGAAGGTCAAAGGAATCTTAGCCTTTATTGTAAAGGGAATGGAGTATAAAAGCAGGGAAGTCTTGCTACAGTTATACCGGGTATTGGTGAGGCCACACCTGGAATATTGCATCCAGTTTTGGTTTCTATATTTAAGAAAGGATATACTTGCTTTGGAGGCAGTTCAGAGAAGGTTCACTAGGTTGATTCTGGGGATGAGGGGGTTGACCTATGAGGACAGGTTGAGTAGGTTGGGCTTCTATTCATTGGAATTCAGAAGAATGAGAGGTGATTTTATCGAAACATATAAAATTTTGAGGAGGCTTGACAAGGTGGATGCAGAGAGGATGTTTCCACTGATAAAGGAGACTAGAACTATGGGGCATAATCTTAGAATAAGGGGCCGCCCATTTAAAACTGAGATGAGGAGGAATTTCTTCTCTCAGAGGGTTGTAAATCTGTGGAATTCGCTGTCTCAGAGAGCTGTGGAAGCTGGGTCATTGAATACAGTTAAGACAGAAATAGACAGTTTCTTAACCAATAAGGGAATAAGGGGTTATGGAGAGCGGGCAGGGAAGTGGACCTGAGTCCATGATCGGATCAGCCATGATGGTATTAAATGGCGGAGCAGGCTCGAGGGGCCAAGTGGCCTACTCTGCTCCTATTTCTTATGTTCTTATAAAGCACTTTGGAAAATTATGAGGTCATGAAAGGCACTATTTAAATCTAGTCTGTGTTTATCTGCACCCTATTCTTACATAGTTTCCTGTTCTGGTATTTCTTCTGCATTGTTCTTCATTTAGCAAATCCACGATGACTCTAACAGCTGATATATGTTCCTTTCCATCGATGTTAATGTATTACTGAGTGCAATTTTTAAGTCCAACTTTTTCTGCCCCTCCACTCAGGTATGGCAGGACTTCACTAAAGCATTAACACTGTTATTGATCAATGTTTAAGCTTCCCATATTTGCTATGACAATATCTTCTGGTCAGAAAAGAAGAGAACTTGCATTTATCCAGCACATTATCATCTCCTCAGGACTTCTCAAAGCACTTCACAACTCAGGGATTAATTTTGAAGTGCAGTCCAGTTGTGATGTAGGTAAAAATAGTAGTCGTGAAATTGGACGCATTTGCGCCAGCCATTAGGCCGGTTTGGACGAAATTATGATGGCTATCCCATTTCCGCCCATTTCCATTTTGTGAAGATCAGCAGCCTGTGCTTGCTTCAGATATTTAGATGAGCCAGATCGTGATGTCAATCGGCATGCAACGCTGAATTGATGCACGATCTGGAATTTTGGACGTGGCCTTTCCTATTAAAAAGAAAGGCTTGCATTTATATAGCGCCTTTCATTACCATCGGATGTCTCAAAGTGCTTTACAGCCAATGAAATACCTTTGTAATGTAGTCACTGTTGTAATGTGGCAAACGTGGCAGGCAATGTGCGCTCAGCAAGCTCCCACAAACAGCAATGTGATAATGACAAGATAATCTGTTTTTGTTATGTTGATTGAGGGATAAATATTGGCTAGAACAATTATTGCACTCTCTAAAGCATCCATGGTAGAACATGTGTGCAACAGTATGGTGGACCCACTATCAGCGCTTCTTAAAGGGAGACACACAATTTTCAGGCAAGTTTAGATTTTTGCTTTTGGACTGGTTTCTTTGTATTATATTGGAGTAATGGCTTGGTGTGATACATTTTAAAGGTTTATAAAGAGTGACGGGTGTGCAGGGAGTGCTGCTGGATGTTTGCAAGGCATTGGCTCTTAAAGTAGGTCTTCTGAGAACACCACTTGCTTACAGTCCTGGGGGTTCTAGTTGCAGTCCCTCTTGCGCTCCAGCAGCCATGGAGATGAAGCAGAGGCAGCAAAGGGACAGAGGGAGGAGGAACAGGAAGAGGAAAAAGCAGAAGAGGAGCAAGCTGAAGGAAGGAAGCAACCCAGACAACCCCTTTCAGGCCGGGATATCTAGGATTGAATTAACTTGCCTGTGGTACTAGTGACCACAACCCCTTTCAATATTTGTCCCACATCTTACCTTCCCTCTGTTACTGACTGTCACAGCATCCTTTTGGCCACAATACTGAAATAAAAGCCACCACAAAGCAAGCTTTCCAATCCAACTTTATCCATAGAGGCATCCAATATTACATCAATAAAATAAGTTAATCACTCTTATGCTTTCCCTTGATGAGTGTCTTGGGTGATCCTTTGTCTATCCTAGTGCAAAATTCTTACAGGGTAGATGCAGGGAGGATGTTTCCTCTGGCTGAGGAGTCTGGAACCAGGGGTCACAGTCTCAGAATAAGGGGTCGGCCATTTAGAACTGAGATGAGGAGAAATTTCTTCACTCAGAGAGTTGTGAATCTTTGGAATTCTCTACCCAAGAGAGCTGTGGAGGCTCAGTCATTGAATATATTCATGACAGAGATCGACAGATTTTTGGATATTAAGGGAATCAAGGAATATAGGAATAGTGCAGGCAAGTGGAGTTGAGATAGAAGATCAGCCATGAACTCATTGAATGGTGAAGCAGGCTCGAGGGGCCAAATGGCCTACTTCTGCTCCTATTTCTTATATTCTATGTTCTCTTACGCAGTGCAACCCCAGTGATTACCGCATGTCTGATGGAAAGAAAGAAAGAAAGAAGGAAAGAAGGAAAGAAGGAAAGAAAGAAAGAAAGAAAGAAAGAAAGAAAGAAAGAAAGAAAGAAAGAAAGAAGGAAAGAACAGACTTGCATTTATATAGCACCATTCACAACCACCGGATGTATCAAAGCACTTTACAGCCAATGAAGTGCTTTTGGAGTGTAGTCACTGTTGTAATGTGGGAGGCAGGCTGCAGATGGCCTCACAGGTTGACCGCAAGGAACTGGTGGCTGGGAGTGTGAAATTGAGTGATGGTGTTTCTTCTTCTTCATTCTCCTCTCCCTCTTCTTGGTCAACCATCGGTTGAACAGGCTGAAATTCTTGAGTGTTTGAAATGAGGAAGGCACATGGGTAGGGTTGTGGTGAGGCGGGGGGGAGGGTAAAGCAAGAGATGCATGCTTATACCATGTGCGGTTTGTAAATCAGGAGAGATTATGGGTTGAGGGGGAAGTGGGCTGTGAGAGGAGGATACGTATGAGCATACAAGCATTTTGTATTCTTTCAGCCCCACTGCTGGTCAAGGGTTCAGCTATGCCTCTGCCAAGAATGACCAGCATTTCTCCTCCAAGGGGGTGAGGAGAAGCAAGGAATGACAAAGTGTGCCTCGTGTTTGGTAGAGATTGTTGGTAAGTGAACAATGGGGGTGTTATGCGTTGAGTAGTGAGTGAGGCTAGTGGTATAGTTGGTGGGAGACGGCTTTTGAAGATGCATTCACTGACCTGACCACTCGTCTTTTGGGCACTGGAGCCAGGTCCTGGGGGCAAAACTGCTGTCAGTGACTGCCTTAGCAATCTGGTCCTCCATCCTCCTTTTTAGAGGAGCACCTGATCCCCTGTGGGTAGAGAACATGTCCCTCAGTGTTGACCCCTTCAACATAGCTCGAATGCTGTGTCCAAGACCCTGGTTGGCCTTTCCCTGGCATGTTAAACTATTTGTGTTAGTGATGAAGCACTTTTACCATTTTTGATCAGCAAAATGCTGCTCACCTTTAAGAGGCTGCCTAGTTCTGAAGCATTTTTAAATGTTTTTGTTATGTATTTAACCCTTTGTAACCTGCATGACACCTGACCACCAGAGGGCCCACCTGTTGGAGTCCCAAGGGATCCCAGCATCATTACACACTTGCTCATTACACACAGTACTCAGCCTCATCTTTTATTATGAGTGTAACAATTGGCGATGAAGTAACGAACAACCGTGTGAAAATGCAAAGAACAGTCGGCATCCTGGAGAAGTTCTCAGAAGGGTACGATTGGGAGGCCTTCGTGGAGAGACTCAACCAATACTTTGTGGCCAATGAGCTGGAAGGGGATGAGAACGATACCAAACGAAGGGCGATCCTCCTAACTGTCTGTGGTGCAACAACCTATGGCCTCATGAAGAATCTCCTGGCTCCGGCAAAACCAACAGACAAATCCTATGAAGAATTGTGTACGCTGGTCCGGGAGCACCTAAATCCTAAGGAAAGTGTTTTGATGGCGAGATATCGGTTCTACACGTGTCAACAATTGGAGGGCCAGGAAGTGGCGAGCTACATCGCTGAACTAAGGCGACTCACAGGACACTGTTTGAGTTTGAGGGATTCCTAGAACAAATGCTCAGAGACTTTTTTATATTTGGCATTGGCCATGAGACAATCCTTCGCAAACTGTTGACTGTAGAAACTCCGAATCTAAGTAAAGCCATAACGATAGCCCAGGCATTAATGTCCACCAGCGAAAACACCAAGCAGATTTCGCAGAACAAAGAATTTTCGGCCAGTACTGTGCATAAAGTAACGTCGGTTTTGAGTCAAAATGTATATGGCAGAACATATGTATGTAGCCATGGACACACATGGATCACACCCAGAACCTACTCAACCCCCACTGCAATCTCAAACCGTCCACTGCTGACCATTCCCCAATGTTGTGGCAATAAGGACTTGGGTGTCTACAGGGAGAGAGCCATTCCCAAGCACAGACAAAGTGCAAGGGCTTTTGGCACTCAAGTCGAGGGCCAGAGCACACAGTGCAAAGGTCAGTGGCACAAGACTTAGGGGGGAGTGATGTTGTGCACACTGCAGGTAACCAAGTATAAAAGGGAGCTCACCTTACTGTACCCTCATTCAGGAGCTGCAATAAATGGACTACGGTCACAATAGTTCAAGTGCAATACCTTACCTCGTGGAGTCATTACTAGAGTGCTTACAGACAGAATACTGCTCTTGTAAATATCTGTCCTGGATGACCATATATGATGAGTAATAAACCTTGCTATGACTTTGTTTTTGCCAGTTTTGTTGTCACCTTGTCTCATTACGCTGGATCCTTGACCCTGCATTCACCTTATCTCCTATCTTCGGCCATGATTGACATATGCTTTTGAGTTTGTGTAGTTACCTTCCGACCTAATCCACCTTTCGGATTATTACTTCATCACCTATTAACTGATGGGCATTGTTCTAGTACCAGTTTTTAAATGCTTTCTTCCATCAATTATCACACAAATACATACACTGTACAGTTATTTATGCAGTAATCACAATTTATACTGCTTAAATATAACATTTTAAAAAGTTTAAAACACAAGTTGCATATATTAAAATGAAATTCAAATTCAAATATTCTGTTGGGTTATATAACTAACCACTTCTCCAGTGCTATAGAATTTGACTGGAGCCTTCGGTCATAATGATCGTTTTAAGGTTTTACCGCTTAGTATATACATTCTCTCCTTATCCTTCCTCTCAAGCCCACATTTCGCCACATCAACCAATCTACTCATTTGTTTAACTTTTCATGAAGTGATTTACTCTTCTCTTCATAGTTAATCATGCAATCAATTTTCATGTCACCTGTAACAACAACAACTTGCATTTATATAGCATCTTTAACATAGTAAAACATTCCAAGGCACTTCACAGGAGTGTTATCAAACTAAATTTGACACCAAGTCACATAAGGGGATAGGTTAAGGAGTGTCTTAGAGAAGAAAAGAAAGGTAGAGAGGCAGAGAGGTTTAGGGAGGGAATCCCAGAGCTTAGGGCCTCGGCAACTGAAGGCACGGCCGCCAAAGGTGGAGCGATTAAAGTGGGGCTGCGCAAAAGCCCAGAACTGGAGGAGGGCAGATATCTCGGAGGGTTGTAGAGTTAGAGGAGGTTACAGAGATAGACAGGGGCGAGCCCATGAAAACAAGGATGAGAATTTTCAAATTGAGGCATTGCTTAACTGGGAGCCATGTCGGTCAGCAAGCACAGGGTGATGGATGAACGAGGCTGGAGGACATGTCCTGCAGGTTTCTTGGCCATCTTACACTCCATCCTTTCTCACTGGATTCTCACCCTCAAACATTATTGCATGACAGAATGTTGCTGCTTTCACTCATCTGTCGCTGTTTATCCTTGACACTAATACTCAATCTCTTTCAGATCAACAAAATATAGAGCACCCAGAGGCTGAGCAGCGGCCAGAAAGAAGCACCCATGGTGACACAGCATTATCCGACCTTACTTTAGCAAGCCCCAGTTCAGAGATTATCACTATGCATACTTTACAGGATAGGCTAGGGGAGTCGACACCGGGATACTCACTGAGCATGGGAAGAGGGATGGGATGGCCTGGGAAGCAGTTTGCCGGAGAGAGAGCTTGCACTTCAGGCCTTCTGCAGAGGGCAGAGATGAAGATTTCAAGGACATAGCCTACATTCAAAGATTTCTGTCTATACACCAGGACCTTTTCAGTGCATTGGTCAACTTACCAAAGAACTTGCACACAATGGCAGAGAGCATGGAAGAGTCCAGCTCTTAGCTTTTATGGCATCATCAGCAAGTGGTTTCAGCTGCAGCTCAGTTGGTAGCCTCTGAGTCAGAAGGTTGTGAGTTCAAGTCCAACACCAGAGACTTGAGCACAAAAATCGAGGCTGACACTCCAGTGCTGTGCTGAGGGAGTGCTGCACTGTCGGAGGTGCACCTTTTGGATGAGACATTAAACCGTGGCCCCGTCTGCTCTCTCAGGTGGACGTAAAAGATCTCATGGCACTATTTTGAAGAATAGCCAATATTTATCCCTCAAACAACATCACTAAAAAACAGATAATCTTGTCATTATCACATTGCTGTTTGTGGGAGCTTGCTGGGCGCAAATTGGCTGCCATGTTTCCTACATTACAACTGTGATTGCACTTCAAAAAGTACTTCATTGGGTGTAAAGCATTTGGGATGTCCTGTGATCATGAAAGATACTAGAGAAATGCAAGTCTTTCTTTCTAAGGCATTGAGACCATTCAGTCACCATGGAGTGAGTGATCAGACTCACTAGAAACTCAGACTGCTGCCATCATGGCACTGAGGTCCAGTAACTCATCAGGACAAAGGGTGTTAAAAAAACAAGCCTGAAGGCTTTGTGTCTTAATGCAAGGAGTATCCGCAATAAGGTGGATGAATTAATTGTGCAAATAGATGTTAATAAATATGATGTGATTGGGATTACGGAAACGTGGCTCCAGGATGATCAGGGCTGGGAACTCAACATTCAGGGGTATTCAACATTCAGGAAGGATAGAATAAAAGGAAAAGGAGGTGGGGTAGCATTGTTGGTTAAAGAGGAGATTAATGCAATAGATGGAAAGACATTAGCTTGGATGATGTGGAATCTATATGGGTAGAGCTGCAGAACACCAAAGGGCAAAAAACGTTAGTAGGAGTTGTGTACAGACCTCCAAACAGTAATAGGGATGTTGGGGAGGGCATCAAACAGGAAATTAGGGGTGCATGCAATAAAGGTGTAGCAGTTATAATGGGTGACTTTAATATGCACATAGATTGGGCTAGCCAAACTGGAAGCAATACGGTGGAGGAGGATTTCCTGGAGTGCATAAGGGATGGTTTTCTAGACCAATATGTTGAGGAACCAACTAGGGGGGAGGCCATCTTAGACTGGGTGTTGTGTAATGAGAGAGGATTAATTAGCAATCTCATTGTGTGAGGCCCCTTGGGGAAGAGTGACCATAATATGGTGGAATTCTGCATTAGGATGGAGAATGAAACAGTAAATTCAGAGACCATGGTCCAGAACTTAAAGAAGGGTAACTTTGAAGGTATGAGGCATGAATTGGCTAGGATAGATTGGCGAATGATACTTAGGGGGTTGACTGTGGATGGGCAATGGCAGACATTTAGAGACCGCATGGATGAATTACAACAATTGTACATTCCTGTCTGGCGTAAAAATAAAAAAGGGAAGGTGGCTCAACCGTGGCTATCTAGGGAAATCAGGGATAGTATTAAAGCCAAGGAAGTGGCATACAAATTGGCCAGAAATAGCAGCGAACCTGGGGACTGGGAGAAATTTAGAACTCAGCAGAGGAGGACAAAGGGTTTGATTAGGGCAGGGAAAATGGAGTACGAGAAGAAGCTTGCAGGGAACATTAAGGCGGATTGCAAAAGTTTCTATAGGTATGTAAAGAGAAAAAGGTTAGTAAAGACAAACGTAGGTCCCCTGCAGTCAGAATCAGGGGAAGTCATAACGGGGAACAAAGAAATGGCAGACCAATTGAACAAGTACTTTGGTTCAGTATTCACTAAGGAGGATACAAACAACCTTCCGGATATAAAAGGGGTCAGAGGGTCTAGTAAGGAGGGGGAACTGAGGGAAATCTTTATTAGTCGGGAAATTGTGTTGGGGAAATTGATGGGATTGAAGGCCGATAAATCCCCAGGGCCTGATGGACTGCATCCCAGAGTACTTAAGGAGGTGGCCTTGGAAATAGCGGATGCATTGACAGTCATTTTCCAACATTCCATTGACTCTGGATCAGTTCCTATGGAGTGGAGGGTAGCCAATGTAACCCCACTTTTTAAAAAAGGAGGGAGAGAGAAAACAGGGAATTATAGACCGGTCAGCCTGACCTCAGTAGTGGGTAAAATGATGGAATCAATTATTAAGGATGTCATAGCAGTGCATCTGGAAAATGGTGACATGATAGGTCCAAGTCAGCATGGATTTGTGAAAGGGAAATCATGCTTGACAAATCTTCTGGAATTTTTTGAGGATGTTTCCAGTAAAGTGGACAAAGGAGAACCAGTTGATGTAGTATATTTGGACTTTCAGAAGGCTTTCGACAAGGTCCCACACAAGAGATTAATGTGCAAAGTTAAAGCACATGGGATTGGGGGTAGTGTGCTGACGTGGATTGAGAACTGGTTGTCAGACAGGAAGCAAAGAGTAGGAGTAAACGGGTACTTTTCAGAATGGCAGGCAGTGACTAGTGGGGTGCCGCAAGGTTCTGTGCTGGGGCCCCAGCTGTTTACATTGTACATTAATGATTTAGACGAGGGGATTAAATGCAGTATCTCCAAGTTTGCGGATGACACTAAGTTGGGTGGCAGTGTGAGCTGCGAGGAGGATGCTATTAGGCTGCAGAGTGACTTGGATAGGTTAGGTGAGTGGGCAAATGCATGGCAGATGAAGCATAATGTGGATAAATGTGAGGTTATCCACTTTGGTGGTAAAAACAGAGAGACAGACTATTATCTGAATGGTGACAGATTAGGAAAAGGGAAGGTGCAACGAGACCTGGGTGTCATGGTACATCAGTCATTGAAGGTTAGCATGCAGGTACAGCAGGCGGTTAAGAAAGCAAATGGCATGTTGGCCTTCATAGCGAGGGGATTTGAATACATAGAAACATAGAATAGAAACATAGAAAATAGGTGCAGGAGTAGGCCATTCGGCCCTTCTAGCCTGCACCGCCATTCAATGAGTTCATGGCTGAACATTCAACTTCAGTACCCCATTCCTGCTTTCTCGCCATACCCCTTGATCCCCCTAGCAGTAAGGACCTCATCTAACTCCTTTTTGAATATATTTAGTGAATTGGCCTCAACAACTTTCTGTGGTAGAGAATTCCACAGGTTCACCACTCTCTGGGTGAAGAAGTTCCTCCGCATCTCGGTCCTAAATGGCTTACCCCTTATCCTTAGACTGTGACCCCTGGTTCTGGACTTCCCCAACATTGGGAACATTCTTCCTGCCTCTAACCTGTCTAACCCCGTCAAAATTTTATATGTTTCTATGAGGTCCCCTCTCATTCTTCTGAACTCCAGTGAATACAAGCCCAGTTGATCCAGTCTTTCTTGATAGGTCAGTCCCGCCATCCCGGGAATCAGTCTGGTGAACCTTCGCTGCACTCCCTCAATAGCAAGAATGTCCTTCCTCAGGTTAGGAGACCAAAACTGTACACAATACTCCAGGTGTGGCCTCACCAATGCCCTGTACAACTGTAGCAACACCTCCCTGCCCCTGTACTCAAATCCCCTTGCTATGAAGGCCAACATGCCATTTGCTTTCTTAACCGCCTGCTGCACCTGCATGCCAACCTTCAATGACTGATGTACCATGACACCCAGGTCTCTTTGCACCTCCCCTTTTCCTAATCTGTCACCATTCAGATAATAGTCTGTCTCTCTGTTTTTACCACCAAAGTGGATAACCTCACATTTATCCACATTATACTTCATCTGCCATGCATTTGCCCACTCACCTAACCTATCCAAGTCGCTCTGCAGCCTCACAGCATCCTCCTCGCAGCTCACACTGCCACCCAACTTAGTGTCATCCGCAAACTTGGAGATACTACACTCAATCCCCTCATCTAAATCATTAATGTACAGTGTAAACAGCTGGGGCCCCAGCACAGAACCCTGCGGTACCCAGGGGCAGGGAGGTGTTGCTACAGTTGTACAGGGCCTTGGTGAGGCCACACCTGGAGTATTGTGTACAGTTTTGGTCTCCTAACTTGAGGAAGGACATTCTTGCTATTGAGGGAGTGCAGCAAAGATTCACCAGACTGATTCCCGGGATGGCGGGACTGACCTATCAAGAAAGATTGGATCAACTGGGCTTGTATTCACTGGAGTTCAGAAGAATGAGAGGGGACCTCATAGAAACGTTTAAAATTCTGACGGGTTTAGACAGGTTAGATACAGGAAGAATGTTCCCAATGTTGGGGAAGTCCAGAACCAGGGGTCACAGTCTGAGGATAAGGGGTAAGCCATTTAGGACCGAGATGAGGAGAAACTTCTTCACCCAGAGAGTGGTGAACCTGTGGAATTCTCTACCACAGAAAGTAGTTGAGGCCAATTCACTAAATATATTCAAAAGGGAGTTAGATGAAGTCCTTACTACTCGGGGGATCAAGGGTTATGGCGAGAAAGCAGGAAGGGGGTACTGAAGTTTCATGTTCAGCCATGAACTCATTGAATGGCGGTGCAGGCTAGAAGGGCTGAATGGCCTGCTCCTGCACCTATTTTCTATGTTTCTATGTTTCTATGTTTCTATGTTACCAATTAATGAGCATCAGTACACCTTACTGTTCTCACACAGAGCAGAAGCAGCATTGAGGTACGTCCCCATGACAGTTCTGGGAAAACCCACATGATGTAAGATCACCTTGGAGTGTCAGCCCTCAATGGTAATCCAGGTAACACACCCATTCTTTCTGGTCTTCCTGCAGCCAATGAAGTCAAACAATGCAGCTGCAGCCAAAAGTCAGCTCACCATCACCTCAGCTGTGTTAAAAATTGCCAAATCTCAGCCAAAAAACTGTCTCCAAAAATCCCCAGCAGCCAAAAGCAAACATCCAGAGACTTACCTGAATGGAGGTGGGCATTCCCTGAATATCATTGCTTCAAATATCATTTGCGGTCAGCAGTAAAGCAAAGCAACATTGATCGCCGCTGACCACGAAGAAAGCTGCCCACAAAGATCTCGCAATCTCTCTAGAGAAAACTTTAAGCTTATGGACATTAAATTGATTGTAGCGCTCTCTAAAGGGTATCCACAGCGAGATGCAGCAGTGACGTCATCAAGCTATCTAAGCAGCCAATCCAGTCGTGAATGGTGTTGGACAATTAAACAAATAATGGGAAGAGAAGGCTTCCTGAACATTCCCATCTTCGATCATGGTGGAATCCAGCAGATGAGTCAAAAAGACAAGGCTGAAGCGTTTGTAACCATCTTCAACTAGAAGAGCTGAGCGGATGATCTATATCGGCCTCCTCCTGAGGTCCCCACCCTCACAGAAGCCAGTCTTCAGCCAATTCGATATGCGTTATCAAAAAATGGCTGAGCGCACTGGATACAGCAAAGGCTATAGGCCCCGACAACATCCCGGCTGCTGTGCTGAAGACTTGGACTCCAGAACTAGCCACAGGGAATAAATGTGGAGGAGCACTAAAATAGTTAAACTAGTTAGACTTTTGCTCCAGAACTAGTTGCTCCTCTAGCCAAGCTGTTCCACTACAGCTACAACACTGACAATGTGGAGAACTGCCCAGGTATGTCCTGTCCACAAAAAGCAGGACAAATCCAATCCGGCCAATTACGACCCCATCAGCAAAGTGATGGAAGGTGACTTCGACAGTGGCACTATCAAGTGGCAT
This sequence comes from Pristiophorus japonicus, assembly GCF_044704955.1. NCBI lineage: Eukaryota > Metazoa > Chordata > Chondrichthyes > Pristiophoridae > Pristiophorus > Pristiophorus japonicus. The sequence goes on along the minus strand of NC_091978.1, from coordinate 93,267,771 downwards.
TACTCACCAACAGCCTTCTCACCAATGCTCAGTTAGGGATCCGTCAGGATCACTTGGCTCCAGACCTCATTACAGCCTTGGTCCAAACATGGACAAAAGAGCTGAATTCCAGAGGTGAGGTGAGAGTGATTGCCCTTGACATCAAGGCAGCATTTGATCGAGTGAGGCATCAAGGAGCTCTCATAAAACTGAAGTCAATGGGAATCAGGGGGAAAACTCTCCATTGCTGGAGTCATACCTAACACAAAGGAACATGGTTGTAATTTTTGGAGGTCAATCATCTCAGCCTCAGGACATTGCTGTAGCTGTTCCTCAGGGAAGTGTCCTAGGCCCAACCATCTTCAGCTGCTTCATCAATGACCTTCCCTCCATCATAAGGTCAGAAGTAGGGATGTTCTCTGACGATTGCACAGTGTTCAGTTCCACTCGCAACTCCTCAGAAAATGAAGCAGTCCATGCCTGCATGCGGACCTGGATGACTGAAAGGAGAGCACAAATGAGGCAGAGAAATTAAACTACAAGAAACCATAGGCCTGCTTTAGTTTGGGAAATAGCTTGTGTGAACAGAAATCATTAAAGCTTGACAACAGCTTATGTGGCAAAACGGAACAAGGCTACAACAAGTAAAACAAAATGTGCTATTGTTAGATACGCTGATCTTAACTGCCAATATCGTATAATAGCTTAAGGCAACCCATGTGGGCCAAAGGTTAGGCCAACTGTGCTGACCACAACTGTCTGAAAAGTGACCGATTAATTGCTATCTGATGCTAACCGCAACTGCCTACTGTCTCTTATCTAAAATAAGGTGGACACCTGATTGTAATAGAAATGACAATTAATATTGTAAGACTAAATGGGATGTTCTAGAAGGTGGGAGGAGATATTATACAATGTGCCATATATGTGTACAAATATCTGTAAACTGTTGTATCAATTTGGAGCAGCTTGGCTACAGACAGAGAACAGGCTATCTCCCCATGCATGCAAATAAAAACTCTTTGAACTCTCAATGTCAGACTTGTGTTGAGTATTAAAAAATATTCTACAAAAACGACATTCAGGCTTGGTCTGATAAGTAGCAAGTAACATTCACGCCACACAAATGCCAGGCAATTTCTATCTTCAACAAGGCAGAGTCTAACCACCACCCCTTGACATTCAACGGCATTACCATTGCCAAATCCCCCACCATCAACAACCTGGGGGTCACCATTGATCAGAAACATAAATGGACCAGCCACATAAATACTGTGGCAACAAGAGCAGGTCAGAGGCTGGCTCTTCTGTTTTATCTCCTGTCTTCCCAAACCCTTTCCACCATCGACAAGGCACAAGTCAGGAGTGTGATGGAATAATCTTCACTTGCTTGGATGAATGCAGCTCCAAGAACACTTAAGACGCTCAACACCATCCAGGAGAAAGCAGCCCACTTGATTGGCACCTCAACCATTCACTACCTCCACCACTGGCGCACTGTTGCTGCAGTGTGTACCATCTACAAAAGGCACTGCAGCAACTCACCAAGGCTTCCTCGACAGCACCTCCCAAACCTGCCACCTCTACCACCTAGAAGGATAAGGGAAGTAGATGCTTGGGAACACCATCACGTGCAAGTTCCCCTCCAAGTTACACACCATCCTGTATTGGAAATATATCATCGGCATTGGGTCATAATCCCGGAACTCCCTCGCGAGCAGCACTATGGGAGTAACTTTACCACACAGACTGCAGCGGTTCAAGAAAGTGGCTCACCACCACTCAAGGGCAATTAGGAATAGATAATAAATGCTGGCCTTGCCAGTGAGGTCACATCCTATGAACGAATAAAAAAAAAATAATTCTCACCAGGAAATTAAAAGCACTGATTCAATTCACTTTTAAAAATTTTTACAGAGAGTGAAATGAAGATTGGGACATACACATGGGGCTAAGGTAGAAGCTGAAATATCATAAGTAAACTTTAAAAATCAAATAATTTTCTATCATAATGGAGAACTTTGACATTCCACAAATATAAAATTTGTTTTTGAGGACTAAAACGATTGTTTAGCAGTCAATATACCATTAAAACCCCACTTATACCGATTCCAACAAGGTTTAGTTTTTAATGGGGTATTTAACAGCACAATTAGATCGGAAAGGTTACGTTTTCATCAGTTCAATTGATTTCATGGATTGCCAGCTGTGGAGAGTTCCACAGCGCAGCCTGTGGTGGAGCAGGGAATGACTGACCGCAACTTCAGGACTCCCGTGTTTATCTGCGCACGCGCTAAATCATGAAGTTATGATCATTTTCAGAGGGGTAATGGTGACAAACAATGACAGTCATTACCACTGTAAAATCTGGGCCATTGCTGCTTCAGTCTGCGTTCTGAATGTTCACACCATGTTTTTCTGGACGGACAGAAGAATGAGCAAATCACATGTTCTCATGGATCAAATTCCCCAAGAGGTCTTAATAAAAGCACGGAACCCCAATTTGCATATTTTAATGAGGCCAGCGATCAGGTTAGGCGGCCACAAGGGAGACTCATTGAGCGCCTTAAATTAAAACATGGCAAAACGCAAATGAATTTCGACCCCATTTCTATCCCAATCCACACTCAACGCTATGTGCCGTCATGTGCACACTCTCGACCTCTCTCTTCAGCAGCACCGACTCACTCTATCTCTAAGCTGTCCTGATCCGCAGTTCCATTTAATCTTTGGCTTCATCCGGATCTTTAACCAAAGACTTTTTTCCTTCCTTTCAGGTGTCAAGGATCGTAAACTTCAACAACTCTTGGACACCAATGCCGCTCCGGAAACTCCTTCCCCCACACTTCCCTTTGATCCCATGCCTTCTCCCAATCTCACCCCTGCCGTGTTTTCACTATTCCCTCTGACCTTCCTCTCTCTGACCCCACACGGTCAGTCCTCAGCAAAGGCCTGAGCTTCATCCACTTACGCCCCCACCTCAATGAATTTCAAGCTCGCACGATGCTGAGTTCTTTTTCCGCCACCTTCGCCTCCGTGCCCACTTCTTTGGCCAGGAGTCTTCCCCCTGCACAGCTGACCCTTTCTCCCGTTTTCAGAATTCTCGCTCTACCTGGACCCCTCCCTCTGGCTTCTTACCCTATCTAGACCTCTTCATTGCAAACTGCCGACAGGACATCAGCCATCTCAATTTCTCTGCTCCCCTCACTCACTCCAACCTACCTCCCTCTGAACTTGCAGCACTCCACTCATTCAGATCCAACACCAACCTTGTCATCAAATCTGCTGACAAGGGTGGTGCTATTATTGTTTGGCGAACCGACCTCTACCTTGCAGAGGCTGATCGCCAACTCTGACACTCCTCCTACCTCTCCTCGGACCATGACCCCACTACTGAACATCAAGCCATAATTTCCCAGACCATCACTGACCTCAGCTCCTCTCCAGATCTTCCCTCCACAGCCACCCCGCACAGCCCGCTTCTACGTCCTTCCCAAGATCCACAAACAGGGCTGCCCCGGTGGACCCATTGTTTCAGCCTGTTCTTGCCCACAGAACTTATTTCTTCTGATTTTGACTATTTTTTCTCCCCTTGTCCACTCTCTTCCCACCTACATTCGCGACTCCTCCGACGTCCTCCGTCACTTTAACAGTTTCCAGTTTCCAGGCCCCAACCGTCTCCTTTTCACCATGGATGTCCAATTCCTCTACATTTCTATCCCCCAACAAGATGTCCTGAGGGGGCTCCGCTTCTTCCTCAAGCAGAGGCCCAATCAGTCCCCATCCACCACCATCCTCCTCCACCGGGCTGAACTTGTTCTCTCATTGAACAACTTCTCCTTTAACTCCACTCACTTCCTCCAAATTAAAGGTGTTGCTATGGGAACCCACATGGGTCCTAGCTATGCCTGCCTTTTTGTGGGATATGTGGAACATTCTTTGTTCCAGTCCTACTCGGGTCCCCTCCCTCACCTCTTCTTCCGGTACATTGATGACTGTATCAGTGCCGTTTCCTGCTCTCGCCCTGAACTTGAAAATTTCATTCATTTGCATCCAATTTCCACCCTTCTCTCACCTTCACATGGTCCACCACCGACTTTTCCCTTCCCTTCCCCGACTTCTCCGTCTCCATCTCTGGGAATAGGTTTTCAACCAGTATCCACTATAAGCCCACTGACTCCCACAGCTACCTGGACTACACTTCCTCCCACCCTGCATCCTCTAAGGACTCCATTCCATTCTTCCAGTTTCTCCATCTCCATCGCATCTGCTCTGACGATGCCACCTTTCACACTAGTGCCTCTGATATGTCTTCCTATTTCCTCAACAGAGGATTCTCCTGCGCCGTGGTTAACATGGCCCTCGACCAGGTCCGTTCTATTTCTCGCATCTCTGCTCTCACCCCTTCCCCTCCCTCTCAGAACCATGACAGGGTTCCCCTTGTCCTCACCTATCGCCCCACCAGCCTCCACGTTCAATGGATCATCCTCCGCCATTTCCGCCAACTCCAGCGTGATCCCACCATCAATCACATCTTCCCCTCCCCTCCCCTCTCAGCATTCCGAAGGGACCGCTCCCTCCGCGATACCCTGGTCCATTCCGCAGTCACCCCCAGCACCCCCTCCCCCTCCCACAACACCTTTTTGTTCAAGCACAGGAGATGCAACACCTGCACTTTTACCTCCTCCCTTCCCACTATCCAGGGCCCCAAATACTCCTTTCAGGTGAAACTTGTACTTCATTCAATTTATTATACTGTATTCGCTGCTCATGATGTGGTCTCCTCTACATTGGGGAGACCAAGCGTAGATTGGGTGAGCGCTTTGCGGAGCACCTCCATTCAGTTCGCAAGTGTGACCTTGAGCTTCCAGTCACCTGTCACTTTAATTCACTCCATTCCCACTCTGATCTCTCTCTCCTCGGTCTCCTACATTATTCCAACGAAGCTCAACGCAAGCTTGAGGAACAGCACCTCATCTTTCATTTAGGCACTTTACAACCTTCTGGACTCAACATCGGGTTCAACAATTTCAGAGTGTAGCCGCTGCCAATCTTTGGCTCCCTTCCGCGCCCCCACCCACCACATACCCCAGAGCTATTTCTTTCTTTCTATTTTTCTCATTGACTCTAATGACAGTTGATCATTATCCCATCATTCACACTCTATCTTGACAAATGTTTTTCTAACTCCTGGCATTACCATTTGAATTTGGGCCATCATCCCTTTTGTCTCTCTAATTTCTCTTGTCTTCCAACCTATCACAGACCTTCCCTTTTGTTCTTTCTTCCCCTCCCCCTTTCAGTGCTTGTTAAGAATCTGTTCTTTTTGAACACTCTCCAGTTCTGATGAAGGGTCATCGACCCGAAACGTTAACTCTGCTTCCACTCCACAGATGGTGCCTGACCTGCTGAGATTTCCAGCATTTTCTGTTTTTATTCCAGATTCCAGCATCTGCAGTATTTTGCTTTTGTACTATCTCATTGTGCCCAGTTTTGGGTGCCCTACTTTAAGGATGGATGGCAAGGGCATTGATTGTATACAGAAGGAATTCTCTATGATGACCTGGTATGATCTCGAATGCACTGCCTGAAAGGGTGATGGAAGCAGATTTAATAGTAACTTTCCAAAGGGAAATATATAAGTACTAGAAAGGGAACAATTTGCAAAGCTATGGGGAAAGAGCAGGGGAGTGTGACTAATTAGATAGCGCTTTCAAAGAACTGGCATTGGCCTGATGGGCCGAATGGCCATGCACATTTGATCCAGCAATTAAATTGAAAAGGTCCCAGAAGGTAAGTACAGAATTGTTTTTGGGGCGAGCAGGAGCAAGAACCAAATCACATCTTCTCAAAATGAGGCTCCTGAAATGCAGCAATGTAATAGTTGTTCAGGGTCAATGAGAAATATAAACAATATTAATTCTAATGTAGGTACATATAGCCAATCTTTGTTGTAACTGGAAATTGCAATTTGAGTAGAAAAGTAGCAGAGCCAAAAAAGACTGCTTTAAGCTTTCTTATCACTTCTGTTTATTTAGTTCATTAGCTGTAGTTCTCTTTCAAAATTGCAGAAAGACTTGAAAGAAAGAAAGACACGCAATTATTATGCCTCAAAGCACTTTAAGTATAATTAATTTTGAATGGAAGTGACTATTGTTATTTAGGCTAATATGACAACTATTTTTTGCTGCTTGTATACCCAAATTTCTAACTCAGGCAAGAGTTTATCAACTGAGCCAACTAGAGCTCCTGTTCTGTAATACTCTCCAAAGACGCTCATCTCTCCCACAATTATGACAAATTCCTTCTATCATAGTCGGTCCATTGCAACCTATGCCTTTTCTTTCCTAGCATATTTCCTCAGGAATATCTCCATCTGTAGTCACTATCTGGTACTGCATACAACAAAACAAAAGGGGGGCTAAATTGGATTAGGCCCGAAAACAGGTGTGGGGATCGCGTCCATTTAAAATAATGCAGACAGCACGCAAAATTCGTACTGCCTGCTCATTAACATGATTGAAGCACTAAGCCCAGCGCTAAACATGCTACTGGTTGGCTCAGTGCTCATAAGGCAGTCCAATATTGTGGGAAGTCTGCTCTGTATTTAAAGGTTGGCTGCAGAGTGAAATGCTGTCTGCACTTCTTAATAGGGATGTGCTTTGTGAGAGAAGTACTTCATTCTGACTGGAGTTGGAAGTTAGTAATGTCACAACAGAGCAGAGAAAGGGCACCTCGGTTCTCCGATGCAGCACTTGAGGCCTTGGTGCAGGGGGCCTGTAGGATGATACAGGTCCTCTTACCGCAGGGGGCCAGGAGATCTTCCAGACAGACTGTGAAGGCAGTGGGAGGTGATAGCTGAAACCGTCAGTGCCACCAGTCTTTCCACCAGGACATGGATCTCGTGCCGAAAGAAGTTTAATGATCTCACACGAGTGGTCAAGGTGAGTGAATGCATCTTCAAATGCCATATCCCACCGACTGCACCACAAGCCTCACACACTGCTCAATGCACCACACCCCCATCACTCACCTACCAACAATCTCTAGCAAACAGGACTCATACCTGACAATAATAGCTTCCCCTCACCTTCACACACATACCACTATTGCAAGCCTCACACCCACATCTCAAACCTCAAACACAATGTCAGCTATTCAACCATGACAGACACATCACCCAAGCACATTACACCACACTCACTGACACACTTCCCTTTCTCTTGCAAGCCTAGGTGGCTCAGAACTGGCATGAACAGGGGCAAACAGGTGAGGGCAAGCACGGCTACAGAATCTGACCCAGCTGGAGGAGAGAGTTCTGGAGATAATCGGAGGGGACGTCACTGAGGCTGTGGTGATCATCAAGGCTGAATGCATTGATGAGGGAATGCCCATACCTAATCCTTCTTCTCACATCCCATTTGCCCCTCATCCCACAATCTCTTCTCACTTACAAGCTGCTGATGGTGTAAGCATGAACAACTTGCTTCCCCTCCTTCAACTCACCACAACCCGACCCTTGTGCCTTTCTCCTTTCAGATGCCCAAGAAATGCCACCAGCCCAGCCTGTGCAGGAAGAAGTAGAGGAGGAGAATGATAGAGAGGAGACACCATCATTCGATCTGACACTCCCAGGCACCAGCTCAGAAAATGGCACTGTATGAATTTTAGAGGGTAGTACAGAGGCGGGATCTGCTCATGGCGAGTCATCGGGCACGAGTGGGCTGCAGCTAGTTCAGGGGGAAAGGGTAGCTCGGGTACTAGCTCCCCGGAGGGTGAGGTCACACACATGTTCTGTTGCAGAGCACTCAGATGAGGACTTCGATGGGGTGGTCTTCAGAAGAAGTGTGATGGGCATGCACACAGAAATGCTTAGTGCACTAGCAGGTGCTAGAGAGCCTGTTGTCACTGTCAAGGAGCATGAAGGAGTCTGGCTCCAACCTTGCACAGGGCTTTGTGCAAAGCCCGGCTCTGCACTGTGCCACCTCAGCATAGGCGGCAGCAGTCTGGGCTGATTTCCAGGATGGAAGTGATTGGCAACTCGATTAGAGCACTTGTGGACCCATCCATGATGCTGGGTGTGATGGGCGATGTCCCAGCTTCCATTGCAGCACACGCAGAAGTGAACCAATGTCTGAGTGCTGCAGTGGAAGCTCAGACTTCAGTCATGCAGACTCAGCTTGCTGCCACGCAAGATCAGACTACTGCCATGTGGAAAGGGGCTTGCAGGGTGTCACAGCAGTCCAGCAATCTATCCTCCAACGGATGGCTAGGAATACAGAGGAGCGGCAGTGGCTTCATGAAGCAAGACCCTGCTGTTCTCTCTCAGGATGACAGGATTCATACTTCCACCACTGCCGTCACCAGTACCATTGCAGTTACCTGTCAGTTAGCTAACCCAGACTGCTGCTGCCCATGCCGCGGTGATACTGTGTACAGCCGGGCTCTCTATGTGCAGAGCTGCTTGAGGTCATCCTGCGAGGCCATCTGCAGTGTCTCCCACGGAAAGTCAGCAGCCTCCCACCAGACATGCTGTAGCCACTGGGGTAGCACTGCATTGGAGCACGAAAATAGGCAAAGGCACACGAAAGGCAGATATTAAGGGAATGCACAAGGGCGATTACATTACAAAGTTGACTTTGTAATGTAATATTGGATTGAATCATTTATAAATTAGGGTTAGAATGTTGGTTTTGTGGTGGCTTTCATTTTAGCTTTGTGGCCAAGCAGACACTGTGATGTTCCGTGAGAAAGGGCGGTAAGGTGGAGAAGTGTTGAGCAACGGGGATCTGAGGTTTCATTCCGGAGGCTGATGATGCGCTCATGGGCAGCCCGTCTGGAACAGGGATTTGAAGGCTGCCTCCTCCCTTTCTCCTCCTCCTCTGCATCCTCCTCTTCTTCCTCCTACTTCTCCTCTTGAGGTGATCACGTAAACCATGGTGGCAAGGGCCGCGCCCTCATGGTGGCCAAGTTGTGGAGGATGCAGCATGGCCACCATGAATTGGGAGACCTGCTCCAGTGAGTACTCGACGGCTTCTACCGAGCTGTCAAGGCAGCAGAACCATTGCTTGAGCACCCCGATGGTCTGCTCGATGAGATTCCTTGTGGCAGCATGGATGTCATTATATGATTGCTGGCCACGAGTAGTGGGGTTGCAGAGAGGAGTCGTTCAGCCAGGTGTAAAGATGATAGTCCTTGTCTCTGAGCAGCCATCCTTGAGTTCGACATGGTGGCTGCTTGGATTGCTGGAACAGCGGACTGACGCAGGATAAAGGCATCATGAATAATATTCCCTTATCTTTTTTGGTGTGTGCGGCCCCTTTAAGGGGCTGCATGGCCCATTCAAAATAGCGTACATGTGTGCTTTTTCGCGTTGAAAAGCTGCAGAACTGGGAGGTCAAGAGAGCAGGGAACATTGATCATGACTCCTGCCAGGATATCGGGCATTCACCATCGTGATGTGCTGGGCGTGCTCGCACACCCACTGCACATTAAGTGAATGGTACCATTTGCGGTTACAGTACATCTCAGCATTGATGCCCCCAAAGTCACATGTGTGTAGTCAATGGTGGCCTGCACCATGGGGAAGCTCGATATCCTGGCAAAGCTTAGCGAGAAGACAATGAAGTCTCTTTTCCTAAGAGTGCAGAGCCCCTGTGACTTCCTGGATGCAGCGATGGATGGCGAACTGTGAGATTTTTGCTATGTTGCCTGCTCCAGGCTGGAAGGATCAGCTGGCAAAGACATTGAGGGCCACGGTCACCTTGAGGGCGACTGGCAGAGCCGTCGTCACCTTGCTTTGAGTCTGCAGGTCTGCTTCCAAGAGGTGGTAGAGTTCTAGCAAGAGACCTTCCAGTAGCAGCCAACCTCTTCCCAAAGTCCAGCAGCACTCTCTGTACACGTTAACATCTTTATAAATGTCCTCCAGCAAGCCACTATTGATATATACTCTGCAGAGACAGTACAAGAGAAATAATCATCTTAAATAGTGCTGATGGGTGGGGGGACCCATTGTGCAGCTGAACGCACATCCAGCTGTGCGTGTTTAGGAGAGGGCTGTGGTATATTCTCGACGACATCGCAAACACACAGCCTACAAGATGGCTCTTAACACAGGAGCTTGTCACCTGATGCCTTTATTGTATTTACAACAATGGCTGCAATACCACAGTAGTCCACTACATGGCGCTATATAATACACACATAGAAACATAGAAACTTAGAAATTTACAGCGCAGAAGAAGGCCATTTTGGTCCATCGTGTCCACACCGGCCGACAAAGACTCGCACAGCCCTTGGTCAGCAGTCCTAAAGGTTACATAGAAACCTATGAACAATGATGGAAAGGCAAAGAGCACCCAGCCCAACCAGTCTGCCTCACACAACTGCGACACCCCTTATACTGAATACATTTACACTCCACCCCAACCATAGCAATGTGATCTCCTGGGAGAGGCAAAAACCAGATAAAAGCCCAGGCCAATTTAGAGAGAACAAATCTGGGAAAATTACTCTCCGACGTATCCAGGTGATCGAAACTAGTCCAGGAGATCACCCTGGCCGTATTCTATTCCCTGCAGTACTTACCATTACAGCTGCGCCATCCAACAAAAGGTCATCCAGTCTAATCCCAATTACCAGCTCTAGGTCCGTAACCCTGCAGGGTTATTGCACTTTAAATGTCCATCCAACCATCTCTTAAAAGTGGTGAGGGTTTCTGCATTCACCACTCTTCCAGGCAGCATGTTCCAGATCCCCACAATGCTCTGCGTAAAGAAGCCCCCCTATAAATTCCTTCTAAACCTTCCACCAACCACCTTAAAACTATGCCCCCTCTTAATAGACTCCTCCACCAATAGACCCTGTCCAGGCCCCTCAATATTTTGTATACCTCAATGAGGTCTCCTCTCAATCTCCTCTGTTATAATGAGAACAAACCCAGCCTATCCAATCTGTCCTCATAACTAAGATTCCCCATTCCAGGCAGCATCCTAGTAAACCTCCTCTGCACCCTCTCGAGTGCAATCACGTCCTTCCTATAATACGCGACCAGAACTGCACGCAGTCCTCCAGCTGTGGCCGAGCCAAAGTATTATACAATTTAAGCATAACCTCCCTGCTCCTTTATTTTATGCCTCAGCCAATAAAGGCAGGCATTCTGTATGGCTTCTTAACCACTTTATTCACCTGCCTGCTACTTTCAGGGATCTGTGGACAAGCACTCCAAGGTCGCTTTGTTTATCTATACTATTAAGGTGGCCTACCGCTTAATGTGTGTGCCCTTTCCTTATTAGCCCTCCCAAACTGCATCACCTCACAATTCTCTGAATTAAATTCCATTTGCCACTGCTCTGCCCACCTGACCAGTAGATTGATATCCTCCTGCAGCTCATGACTTTCCTTTTCATTATCAACCACACAACCAATTTTAATTTCGTCTGCAAACTTCTTAATCACACTCCCTACATTCAAATCTAAATCGTTGATATATACCACAAAAATCAAGGGACTCAATACTGTGCCCTGTGGAACCCCACTGGAAACATCTTTCCAGTCACAAAAACATCCATCAATCATTACCCTTTGCTTCCTACCTCCAAGCCAATTGTGGATCCAACTTGACACTTTGCCACGTATCCCATGGGTTTTAACCTTCATGACCAGTCTACCATGTGGGACCTTATCAAAAGTCTTGCTAAAGTCCATATATATTACATCATATGCACTACCCTCATCAACCCGCTTGGTTACCTCCTCAAAAAATTCAATCAGATTAGTCAAACACGATCTTCCCTTAACATATCCCTGCTGACTGTCCCTAATTAATCCTTGCCTTTCCAAATGCAAATTTATCCTATCTTTCAGGATTTTTCCAATAAATTTCCCACCACTGAGGTTAGGCTGACAAGCCTGTAATTACTTGGCCTATCCCTTTCTTGTTTTGAAGAGGATACCTCTGCTCTCAAACAGAACTTTCCAAACATGCCGTCAAACTTAGACTCATTCTGGGCTGATCCCAAGGAAGGTTTTCCTCCAAGGGATACCCTTGATCTACTTTTGAACTCTCTACAACTTCAGACTGTTTGTAGTTGTATGCGGACAATGTGAGCGCCCATCTCTGGATGCGGGCCGATGCATTCGTATTTATCCCCTTGCTTTCAGAAAAGAGGGATATAAGCAGCTAAAGGTCAGTTTCCAATTCAAATTTGAGCCCGAACAGATATTGATGCATTTTCTTTACCCCGTAAACATACACTAACGCTTCTTTTTCGGTCACACTGTAGGCCCTCTCGGCCTTGGACAGACGTCTGGATGCATAAGCAAACAGTTTACTAGTTCATTCTTTTAACCCCATATACACAGGCTAAAGCTTCTTTTTCTACCATTCCGTAAGCTCTTTCCACTTTCGACATGCTTCTCGACACGTACGCAACGGGTTGTAGTTTGCCCGACTCATTGGATTGTTGGAGCATGCAACCAACCCCATGTGATGAAGCGTCACAGGCCAATATTAAACGCTTGCATGGGTCATAATGTAGCAGCAAGTTGTTGGAACAAGGCAGATTTCTAGCCTTCTCGAAGGCCCTGTCTTGATATATACCCCAAACCCAGTTGCGAGGAGTATTCGGAATAAGGTGGACGAACTAACTGTGCAGATAGCAGTTAACGGCTATGATGTGGTTGGCATCACGGAGACATGGCTCCAGGGTGACCAGGCTGGGAACTCAACATCCAAGGGTACTCAACATTTAGGAAGGACAGGCAGAGAGGAAAAGGAGGCGGGGTGGCATTGCTGGTTAAAGAGGAAATTAAGGCAATTGTAAGGAAAGACATTAGCTTGGATGATGTAGAATCGGTATGGGTGGAGCTACGGATTACCAAGGGGCAGAAAACGCTAGTGGGAGTTGTGTACAGATCTCCAAACAGTAGTAGTGATGTTGGGGAGGGCATCAAACAGGAAATTAGGGGTGCATGCAATAAAGGTGCAGCAGTTATCATGGGTGACTTTAATATGCATATAGATTGGGCTAACCAAACTGGAAACAATACGGTGGAGGAGGATTTCCTGGAGTGCATAAGGGATGGTTTTTTAGACCAATGTGTCGAGGAACCAACTCGGGGGAGGCCATCTTAGACTGGGTGTTGTGTAATGAGAGAGGATTAATTAGCAATCTCGTTGTGCGAGGCCTCCTGGGGAAGAGTGACCATAATATGGTGGAATTCTACATTAGGATGGAGAATGAAGCAGTTAATTCAGAGACCATGGTCCAGAACTTAAAGAAGGGTAACTTTGAAGCTATGAGGCGTGAATTGGCTAGGATAGATTGGCGAATGATGCTTAAGGGGTTGACAGTGGATGGGCAATGGCAGACATTTAGAGACCGCATGGATAAACTACAACAATTGTACATCCCTGTCTGGCGTAAAAATAAAAAAGGGAAGGTGGCTCAACTGTGGCTATCAAGGGAAATCAGGGATAGTATTAAAGCCAAGGAAGTGGCATACAAATTGGCCAGAAATAGCAGCGAACCCGGAGACTGGGAGAAATTTAGAACTCAGCAGAGGAGGACAAAGGGTTTGATTAGGGCAGGGAAAATCGAGTACGAGAGGAAGCTTGCAGGGAACGTTAAAATGGACTGCAAAAGCTTCTATAGATATGTAAAGAGAAAAAGGTTAGTAAAGACAAACGTAGGTCCCCTGCAGTCAGAATCAGGGGAAGTCATAACTGGGAACAAAGAAATGGCAGACCAACTGAACAAGTACTTTGGTTCGGTATTCACTAAGGAGGACACAAACAACCTTCCGGATATAAAGGGGTCAGAGGGTCTAGTAAGGAGGAGGAACTGAGGGAATGCAAATTCCAAAAGGACACCTGTTGTAAATGAACAGCCCTTTATGCGTATTGATGCCACATAAGTTTCTTCGACGATTCGAGAAGCTCCGAGAAGTATCATATAGGCCATGTCAGATCCAATTTGGTGAACGACTTTCCCCCGGCTAGCGTTACAAACAGGTGCTCAGCCTTTGGTAACGGGTACTGATCCTGTTTTTAAACTCGGTTGATCATAACCTTGTAGTCTCCACAAATCCTAACAGTGCCATCACTCTTCAGCATAGGAATAATGGGACTAGCCCATTCGTTAACTTTGACCGGTGAAATGTCCCCTTCACGTTGGAGTCTGTCCAGTTCGATTTCGACCTTCTCCCTCATCATGTACGAGATCGCACGAGCTTTGTGATGGACGGGTCTTGCAGCCGAGTCCAGGTGGATTTGTACCTTGGCTCCCGTGAAGTTGTCGATGCCCGGTTCAAACAGTGAGGGAAATTTGCTCAGCACTCGAGCACATGAAGTGTCATCCACCGATGACAAAGCTTTAATATCATTCCAGTTCCACTTTATTTTTTCGAGCCAACTCCTGCTGAACAGCATTGGACCATTGCCTGGAACGATCCACAGCGATAGATCATGAACTGCCCTATTGTACGACACCTTGATCGCTGCACTGCCAATCACTGGTATGAGCTCTTTAGTATAGGTACGCAATTTTGCATTTACTGGACTCAGCTTGGGTTTCACGGCCTTGGTGTCCCACAGCTTTTCGAAAATCCTCTGGCTCATAACTGACTGACTCACACCCGTGTCTAATTCCATAGATACCGGCACGCCGTTCAATTTTACTTCAATCTTTATCGGTTGGCTCTTTGTCAGGAATGAATGTACACTATACACATCCTCCTCGGGTATCTCGGGGTTGCATTGCCAGATCCACTCCGGATCGGTCATCATCATCCACGTGGTGTGTCGCAGCACGCTTGATGAGCTGCGGACATATCCGCTGAAGGTGCCCCATTTTCGCACAGACTCTACAAATATACTGTCTGAAACGGCACTGATGAGGCTGATGATTGCCCCCACAACACCAACAGGATTTGTGCCCAATGGTGGACTTCGAGCAGCTACAGGTTTCGCAAACACAGTCGGGTAGGCCCTGCCAGGTGCAGCTCTGCCAATCGACTGCGAGGAAATCTGCTTTGTACTATCGACCGTGGTCAGGCAAGCCTGGACGATGGTGATGGCCCTGCTCAGATCCAGCGTCTCCGCAGCCAGCAGCTTCCGCAGGATCACCTCGTGGTTTATGTTTATTACAAAGACGTCGCGCAGCATGTCTTCCAACGTGTTTCCAAACTTACACGGCCCAGTGAGACGTCTCAGGTCGGCAACAAATTCCTCCACGCCCTGGTCCTCAAAACGAACATGCTTGTAAAAGCGATATCTCAAGATAATGATACCTTCTTTACGTTTGAGATGGTCCCGAATCAGAGCACACAATTCCTCATAGGTCTTTTCCATTGGGCGTGCAGGTGAAAGCAGATTCTTTATGAGGTGATAGATTTTTGGACCACAAACCGTGAGGAAAACCGCCCTGCGCCTAACTGCATCATCATCTTCATCCATCTTATTGGCCACGAAGTACTGGTCGAGGCGATCTGTAAAATTCTCCCAGTCTTCTCCCTCCACGAATCGCTCCAGGATTCCAATGGTGTTCATTTGTTTTTGTGTGTGAAAGTTCGTATTGTGCCTCGTCGCCAAATGTTGTGTATGCAATAACTCAGTAGGCTTAGTACCGTGAACTCAATCAGGTGCGACCTGACTCTATTTTATTAGGTCTCAAAGTGAGGATTAAACATGGAGGCTTTCTTTATATACCAGCTGCACGTGTGTGTCTGTGGACCAATGACCTCTGACGGTCGCTCCCCCTGGTGGCAGGTAAACCCAGGCATACATACATTACACCTGAGTCCCGCCAACTGAGTCACGAGGAAGAAGAGGGGGACAGAGATGAGGACGGGGAGGAGGAGCCAAGCATTGTGTCACTGCTTCTCTCACCCGCAGGCACCAACTCAGATACTGACACTTAGAGGTTAGGTCTGCACTGGGTGATGCACCTGGGCCTAATGAGCTGCAACACAGTCAAGGGGAAAGGGAACCTCAGGAGCCATCTTTCTGGACTGCGAGTTTGCATGCAAGTTCTGCTGCACAGAACTCAGATGAGGACTTCAATCGGGAGGCGTTCACACAAAGGGTGATGGCCATGCACTCTGACATGATAGGTGTGATGGCAAGGGTGCCCGAGAGCCTGTTGGCAGTCGTAAGGAGCGTGAAGAAGTCTGCCTCCTGCATTGTACAGAGCGCTGTGCACACCATGGTGCCCATCATTGTCAGTGTGCAGACGATGGGCTCACAGGCAGACCATGCGGATCCAGACCTCATGACATGTGTCATGAACGATGTGGCGGCTTCCATTGCGGCACAGGCGGAAGCAACTCAACTTCTTTGTGCTGTAACAGAGTAAATGGTTACTTGCATGGAAGCTTAGACTGCTCTCATGCAGTCTCAGTTGCATGGCACACAATGTCTTGGTGCTGTCAAGCAGTCTCAGCTGTATACCATGTAAGCTCTGACTGCTGCCATCACCGTTGGTTCCACTACAGTTGACTGGAGATCTCACAGTGTCGCAGCAGCCCAGCAATCTGTCCTGCAGCAGATTGATGGGGATGTTGAGGTGCTGCAGGGGAGTGGCATGGGTCAGTGGAGCAGGAATCTGCTGTCCGTTCTCAGGATGACAGCATTCCTGAGCCCACCACTGCCACTCTGCCATTGCACTTGTCACTGAGTCATGCAGCCAGCCTCGACTGCCGCTGTCTAGCCTGAGGTGGTACAGTCTACAGCTGAGCCTTCCAGGCCCAGAGCATGTCGAGGGTGTCCTGCAAGGCCATATGTAGTGTCTGGCCCTGACTCACAGCAGCCTTCCACCAGCCACGCTGCAGCCATAGGGGACACACTGTGGAAGAGTATTAGAATAGATCAATGAAAGACGGGATATAAGGAAATGCACAAGAGTGATGAATAAATACACATTTATACATTTTATTATTGTTTAATAAATGCTTATTGGAATGTTTAATGGTTGCTGTTGTCTCTCATTTTATTTTTTGGGTTTTGGTATGGATGGGGAAATTGATGTGATGATGCAAACATCCAGAGGAACTGGGAAGTAGGATGGAAATCAGTGGAAACGAGTTCTGATGAGACAGTCGCAGACCTCCCTTGCAGGATCGGGTTTGGAGTCACTGCCTCCTCCATCGCAGGTGTTGCTGCTCCTGCTCCTCCTCGTCCTCCTGCTGTTGCTCCTCCTCCTGGTCCTCCTCCTGGTCCTCCTGCTGGTGCACCTCCTGGTCCTCCTCCTGGTCCTCCTGCTGGTCCTCCTGCTGTTGCACCACCTGGTCCTTCTCCTGGTCCTCCTCCTGGTCCTCCTGCTGTTGCTCCTCCTCCTCGCCTCCTGCTGTTGCACCTCCTGATCCTTCTCCTGGTCCTCCTCCTGGTCCTCCTCCTGGTCCTCCTGCTGTTGTACCTCCTCCTCGCCTCCTGCTGTTGCACCTCCTGGTCCTCCTCCTGGTCCTCCTCCTGGTCCTCCTCCTGGTTCTCCTGCTGGTCCTCCTGCTGTTGTACCTCCTCCTCGCCTCCTGCTGTTGCACCTCCTGGTCCTCCTCCTGGTCCTCCTCCTGGTCCTCCTCCTGGTCCTCCTGCTGGTCCTCCTGCTGTTGCACCACCTGGTCCTTCTCCTGGTCCTCCTCCTGGTCCTCCTGCTGTTGCTCCTCCTCCTTGCCTCCTGCTGTTGCACCACCTGGTCCTTCTCCTGGTCCTCCTCCTGGTCCTCCTCTTGGTCCTCCTGCTGTTGTACCTCCTGGTCCTTCTCCTGGTCCTCCTGCTGTTGCTCCTCCTCTTGGTCCTCCTGCTGTTGCACCTCCTGATCCTCCTCCTGGTCCTCCTCCTGGTCCTCCTCCTCGTCCTCCTGCTGTTGCACCTCCTGGTCCTCCTCCTGCTCCTCCTCCTGGTCCTCCTCCTGGTCCTGCTCCTGAGGTGGTGCGGCTGCCTGGTGGCAATGGCTGTGCCCTCATGATGGCCAGGTTATGCAGCATGCAGCAGATGATGATGAATAGGAACACCCGCTCTGGCGAGTACTGGAGGACTCCTCCCGAGTGGTCACGACAGCGGAACCGTTGCTTGAGCATTCCGATGGTCTGCTCAATGATGCTCCTGGTGGCAGCATGGCTCTCATTGTATGAGAGCTGGGCAGGAGTGGTGGAGTTTTGGAGGGGAGTCATGAGCCAGGTGGAGAGCCGATAGCCCTTGCCTCAGAGCAGCCAGCTGCAGGCTTGATGTGGTGGCTGGAAGAGATCTGGCATTGGATGAAGCCATCGTGGCTGCTTCCAGGAAAGCGGGCATTGATGGTGAGGATGTGGCATGTGTGATCATACACCAATCTCACATTCAGTGAGTGGTAGCCTTTGCAGTTACGGAAGATCTCAGGATTTTGATGCAGTGCCCTCAAAGCGACATGGGTACAGTCAATAGCACCCTGCACCATGGGGAAGCTCACTTTCCTGATGAATCCACATGCATGTTTGTGCTGCTTCTCTCTGCTCATGGGGAAGAAAATGTAGTCCCTTATCGTTCTGTACAGCGCATTTGTGACCTCGCAGATGGAGCAATGAATGACAAACTGTGAGATGTTGGAGATGTCTCCTGTTGCACACTGGAAGGATCCATTGGCGTAGAAATTGGGCACGATGGTGACCTTGACTGTCACTGAGTGATCCATCCTCATCCTGGTCTGAAGCTCGAGGTCTGGTTGCAGGAGACAGCAGAGTTCTGTGACCACATCCTTGCTGAATCGCAGTCATCGAACACACTGCTTCTCGGTGAAATTGATGTCGGAGAACTGTTGCTGGAATACTCTGTACGCTGGGAGAGTAAGATCTCCTGGTGCCAGCCCTGTTGCGCCTTCACCCTCTGACCACATCTTGCTCTCCTTGTATCTATCTTTGTCCCTCTCTCTCTCTTTCCCTTTCCTAGTCTTTCTCCCTCTCTCTCTCTCTGCCTTTCTCCCTCTCTCTCTCTCTGCCTTTCTCCCTCTCTCTCTGCCTTTCTCCCTCTCTCTCTCTCTGCCTTTCTCCCTCTCTCTCTCTGCCTTTCTCCCTCTCTCTCTCTGCCTTTCTCCCTCTCTCTCTCTGCCTCTCTCTCTCTCTCTCTCTCTGCCTTTCTCCCCCCTCTCGCTCTCTGCCTTTCTCTCTCTCTCTCTCTCTCTCTCTCTCTGCCTTTCTCTCTCTCTGCCTTTCTCACTCTGCCTTTCTCCCTCTCTTTCTCTCTCTCTCTGACTTTTTCTCTCTCTCTCTCTCTGCCTTTATCCCTCTCTCTCTCTGCCTTTATCCCTCTCTCGCTCTGCCTTTCTCCCTCTCTCTCTGTCATGTATCTTACATTATTATATATAACTGTATCCTAAAATGCTATACATGACTGTAATAAGATATGACCTGTAACCACCAGCATACCTTACCACCAGGGGTGCACTTGCAAGAGACAGATATATAAGCACAGGTCTCAGGCAAGTGCAGCATTCCAGAGCTGTGAAATAAAGGTGCAGGTCCAGAGTGACCTTGACTTCACTACAAGCCTCGTGTGAATCTGTACTGAGGGGACAGGACTTTACAGTGGTGACGAGTTACGGGATTACAGAATCCACAGAATGGCGAACAACGGATCAGATGAAAAGTACAATGCGGGAGACAATTGGGAGGACTTTATAGAAAGGCTCCAGCAAAGCTTTGTAACCAAAGACTGGTTAGGCGATGATAAGGCAGACAAGAGAAGAGCCCATCTCTTGATCAGCTGTGGCTTGAAAACATACGCTTTAATGAAGGATCTGTTCGCACCCGAGAAACCAGCAAGCAAGTCGTTTGAAGAATTGAGCACACTGGTAAGAGACCACCTGAAGCCAGCGAGCAGCCTACACATGGCCAGACACAGGTTCTACAACTACAGACGCTGTGTGGGCCAGAGCATACCCGACTTCGTGGCGGAACTTCGGAGGTTGGCTAGTTTATGTGAGTTCTCCGATGAACTGAGGAGAGAAATGCTGAGAGACTTTTTCATTGAAGGAATAGGCCACGCAGGCATATTCCAAAAGCTCATCGAGACCAAGAACCTGACCTTAGAGGCAGCAGCACTGGTTGCACAGACATTCTTGGTAGGGGAAGAAGAAACGAGGTTGATTTACAATGCAGGTACAACAACTAACGAAATATCGGAACAAGAAGTTCACAGCACTAAACAAGCTGCTACCCCCACACATAGACAAAACCGGGAGAACAGGCTCTTGACAGCAGGCAGAAGCCATCAAGGGCCACAGGAACGGCCGTTCACACCTCATCAACCCACAATGCGAGCAATCAACTACAAACTGAGAGAAGCTCAAGAGAGATCAGCCAGATGCAGCTCATTCTTTGGAAACACTTTGAACAATGGAACAGGTCTGTGCTGGAGGTGTGGGGGTGGGCACTCAGCAAGGGGATGTCAATTTCAGCAGGATTTTCGCAGAAATTGTGAATGTACAGGGCATTTGGCCCGCATGTGCAAAGAAAAGGCAGCTCGGCTGGTATACGAATCGGATGGGTCGGAAAGCGGACCAGAAGATGGTGGGGGCAGTACCCAGGACACCGATGTACAGCGGGTCGATATGATCAATGGTCGCTGCTCCTACAACAGGATGCCTCCTATAATGATGAGGGACCTACTCAACAGGATATCTGTCAACATGGAGCTTGATACGGGAGCAAGTCAATCTCTCATGGGCGCTCAACAATTTGAACAACTGTGGCCGCATAAAAGAGACAGACCAAAGCTCACAAGGGTCGACACCAAACTAAGGACCTATACCAAAGAAATCGTACCAGTCCTCGGCAGCGCCATGCTCTCTGTCACACACAAAGGGACAGTGAACCGACTTCCCCTGTGGATTGTCCCTGGAGACCCTCCAGCACTGCTGGGGAGAAGCTGGCTGGCAAAACTAAACTGAAAATGGGATGATGTCCATGCCATGTAATTAGAGGAACGGACCTCCTGCTCAACAGTTATAAAGCAATTTCAACATCTCTTTCAGCCAGGTGTGGGCACTTTCAAAGGGGCCAAAGTCAAAATCTACATCACACAGGATGCTAGACCGGTCCATCACAAGGCCAGAGCTGTACCCTATGTGATGAGGGAAAAGATTGAACACGAACTAGACAGGCTTCTGCGGGAAGGCATTATATCATCTGTGGAATTTAGCGACTGGGCAAGTCCCATCGTCCCAGTCATGAAGCCTGATGGATCCGTACGAATCTGTGGGGACTACAAATCTACCATAAACAGAGTCTCCCGAAAGGACCAGTACCCGCTGCCCAGAGCGGAGGACTTATTTGTCACATTGGCTGGAGGTAAACTTTTCTCAAAACTAGATCTCACATCTGCGTATATGACGCAAGAATTGACCGAGGAATCCAAGCTACTCACCACCATCAACACACATCAAAGCCTTTTCATGTACAATCGATGCCCATTCGGCATCAGGTCGGCAGATGCCATATTCCAGTGCAACATGGAGAGGGGAGGGTTGTATTTCAAGACGACATACTTATCACGGGCAGGGACACCAACTCCCATCTCCGTAATTTGGAGGAAGTACTAAAGTAGTTGGTATGGGTAGGCCTACGAGTCAAGAAATCCAAGTGCCTGTTTCTCGCACCCGAGGTTGAATTTTTGGGCAGAAGGATTGCCGCTGATGGAATCCGCCCAACAGAGTCCAAAACAGAAGCAATTCGCCTGGCACCCAGGCCCCGGAATGTCTCAGAACTGCGCGCCTTTCTCGGGCTACTCAATTACTTTGGGAACTTTATGCAGAACTTAAGCACGCTGCTGGAGCCTCTCCACGTGCTACTCAGGAAGGGGTGCGATTGGTTTTGGGGGGACGCCCAGGAATGCGCCTTCAATAAGGCATGCAACCTTCTTTGTTTCAACAGTGTTTTGACTTTCTTTGACCCAGGTAAAAAGCTAGTTCTCACATGCGATGCATCAGCATATGGGGTCGGGTGCGTTTTGCAACATGTCAATAGTGCGGGCAAATTACAACCCATAGCTTATGCCTCCAGGTCACTTTCGCGGGCGGAGCGCGGGTACAGAATGGTGGAGAAGGAGGCGCTCACGTGCGTGTACAGTGTCAAAAAGATGCACCAATACCTTTTCGGGGCCAAGTTCGAGTTAGAAACCGACCACAAGCCCCTCACGTCCCTCCTATCTGAGAGTAAGGCAATAAACGCCAATGCCTCGGCGCGAATTCAACGGTGGGCACTCATGCTGGCGTCCTACGACTATACCATAAGGCACAGACCAGGCACAGACAACTGTGCCGATGCGCTCAGCAGGCTACCCCTGGTGACCACGGAAGGGTCTGACGAACAGGACTGTGAGATAGTCATGGCAATCAATGCCTTTGAGTCCACAGGTTCGTCCATGACGGCTCGCCAAATCAGAGCCTGGACGGCCAGCGACCCCACGTTATCCTTAGTAAAAAGATGTGTCCTAACCGGTGACTGGGCAGAGGTTCGCGATGCCTGCCCCGAGGAATTAAAACCCTTTCACTGCTATCACTGCATCAGACTGCCTGATGTGGGGCAGCCGAGTAGTCATGCCTCTGCGAGGCAGAGAGGCATTTGTCCGGGAGCTCCACCGCAAGCACCCGGGGATCGTTCTCATGAAGGCCATAGCCAGATCCCACATCTGGTGGCCTGGTATTGACGTGGACTTGGAGCTCTGCGTCCGAAGGTGCACCTTTTGTGCCCAACTCAGCAATGCCCTCAGGGAGGCTCCGCTGAGCCCCTGGCCCTGGCCTACCAAACCGTGGTCACGGGTGCACGTAGACTATGCGGGCCCATTCATGGGCAAAATGTTCCTCGTAGTTGTAGATGTATTTTCAAAGTGGATCGAATGCACCATTTTAAACTCGAGCGCAACCTCCACCACTGTGGAGAGCCTCGCAACCATGTTTGCAACGCACGGAATCCCTGACATATTGGTCAGTGACAATGGTCCGTGCTTCACCAGTGCAGAATTCCAAGACTTTATAATTGACCACGGCATAAATCACATCAAGACGGCACCGTTCAAGCCAGCCTCCAATGGCCAGGCGGAGAGAGCAGTGCAAATCATTAAACAAGGCATGCTTAAAATCCAAGGTTCCATGCTGCAGGGTCGCCTGTCGCGACTGCTGCTGGCATACAGATCTCGTCCGCACTTACTGACTGGGATCCCCCCCGCGCAACTGTTGATGAAAAGGACTTTAAAAACAAGGCTCTCATTAATCCTCCCAGTCATGCACGAAATCGTTGAGGCAAAGCGCTGTAAGCTGACTGAGTACCATGACAGAAATTCGAGGGGGAGATGGAATGAGATAGGGGACAAAGTGTTTGTACTAAACTATGGCAGGGGTCCCAAATGGCTTGCAGGGACAGTAACGGGCAAGGAAGGAAACAGGCTACTGGTAGTACAAATGGACAATGGCAAAACCTGCCGGAGGCATGTAGACCAAGTCAAAAGCAGATTTACCAACAACACTGCAGAACCAGAGGCAGACTACAATGTGGAACTCGCACCACACCTGGTGGACAGACAGAGGGAACAACCTGAGGGAAGGGCAATCCCAACAGACAGCCCAGGTGAGTCAACAACAATCACACCAATCGAAACAGACAGCCCAGGCGAGATACCAGCAACCACACCCAAAGAAAAACAGACACCAAGGCAAACAACTGAACCACAACTCAGACGCTCCACGCGAGAGCGTAGACCACCTGAGAGACTGAACCTATAAAGACAATAAGACCTTAGGGGAGGGTGATGTCATGTATCTTACATTATTATATATAACTGTATCCTATACATGACTGTAATAAGATATGACCTGTAACCACCAGCATACCTTACCACCAGGGGTGCACTTGCAAGAGACAGGTATATAAGGACAGGTCTCAGGCACGTGCAGCATTCCAGAGCTGTGAAATAAAGGTGCAGGTCCAGAGTGACCTTGACTTCACTACATGCCTCGTGCGAATCTGTACTGAGGGGACAGGACTTTACACTCTCTCTCTGCCTTTCTCCCTCTCTCTCCCTGCCTTTCTCCCTCTCTCTCTCTCTCTGCCTTTCTCTCTCTCTCTCTCTCTGCCTTTCGCTCTCTCTCTCTCTCTGCCTTTCTCTCTCCCTCTCTCGCTCTCTGCCTTTCTCTATCTCTCTCTCTCTCTGCCTTTCTCCCACCCCCCCCCCGCCCCCTTTCTCTCTGTGCTTTTTATTGTGTTCCTAACACAGATGAGACTGCACACAGGGAGGTTAAAGTAACAGTGACCTCAGTCTTTATTAAGACACTCCAGAGTGAGGAACAGGCCTTAGGGGCCGGCTTATATACAGTGCTCCCAAGGGATGCTGGGATCCCTTGGGATTTCAAGGGATGAGCTCCCTCGTGGCGGAGTGCATGCTTTACAGATACACAACACTTTTCTCCCTCTCTCTCTTTGCCTTTCCTTTTTCTCTCTGTGTGCCTCTCTCCTTATCTCTCTTTCTCTTTCTACCTCTCACTCTGTGCCTTTTCCCTTCCTCTCTCTCTTTGCCGTTCTCCCTCTCTTACTGTGTCTTTCTCTTTGTCTCTCTATTTGCCTTTCGCCTTGTATTGCAGCATTTCCTTCTTCCTGTCTTTCTCTTTGTATTGCTGCCTCTCTTTCTCTCTGCCTTTGTCTCTGTCTAAGTAATCTCCGATGCTGATGTCACAGCAGGAGGTCAAGTGCCAACACAGCCCCCATGAAACGAGTTAAATGTTGCAGAGTCAAAGCTGCCCTGAATTAAACAAACCAATGCTTCAGAGCCAGAATAGTCCTTCAGGTGCAAACCGCGACAATCCTTGCAACAGCAAACTGGAAATAATAATGACCGAGAGAAAAGTTTTTGACAAGCTGGCGCCTTTAAATAGCACGACTACTGCAGCCTCCCTCTTGCAACTCAACAGCTGAAGCTGAAGTTGTCAGCGCCAGACGATATCCGAGAGGGAGCGGCCGAATTTATGGAGTGGTGGGGGGGCGGCGTTAATGAGGAGCTGCGCACAGCAATGATGTCATCATCACCGGGCACACCTGAGCAGGGTGGTATCTGGGTAGCACCTCCAAAAAAATCAGAGGCCAAATTTGCTGGGAGCAATCGCCTGGGTGAAAACTGATTTGTGCACCCCGAAGCCACTAAAGGGAGGTGCAGATGAGGCCAATTTCGGCCCCATAGTTCCTCTTTGACTTCCTAATTGTTTTATTGACTACTCTCTGATCTCTTCGTATTCTCCCTTATCATGCACTCGACTACTATCTATGTTCTTAATGTATGCCTCTTTCCTTACCCTCAATTGTTCCTTTATGGCTTTATTCATCCATGGAGTCTCATTAGTGTTTAATTTGTTCTTTCCTTTCAGCAGAATATATATTTCCTGCACTTCAGGTTCTAATTCTCTCACAGGTTTCTATTATTCTAGATTATTTTTAAATGCATTATTAAATAGTTTGCGTATATTTAATAAAAATTGGTATTTAATCCTATAAATTATGAATGCTAGTGCTGTTGGGGAGAGTTTTAAACTAGCTTGGCAGGGGGATGGGAACCTGAGAACAAATTCAACAGGGAAGGAAGTAAAGCAGAAAGTGGATAGCAAGAATTTAGAAAGCGAATCTGTAAGACAGAGGAAACAAGGGTTAGTAAGTAGTAAGCAAGGAGGTCTTCCTGTGCTGAATGGTATATACTTTAATGCAAGGAGTATAGCGAATAAGGCGGATGAGCTAAGAGCACAGGTAGATACTTGGGAGTATGACATTATAGCCATTCGAGAAACATGGCTGAAAGAGGGGCAGGTTTGGCAGATCAATATTCCTGGTTACAGAATTTTTAGACAAGACTGAGAGGGGGTAAAAAGGGGGGGCGGTGTCGCGTGATTAAAGAAACTATTACAGTAGTGAGGAGGAATAATATCTCAGAGAGATCATCAAATGAAGCCATAATAAAAAATTAAAAAGGAGCGATCAGACTGCTGGGCATGTATTATAGACCCCCAAATAGTGGGAGGGAGATAGAGGAGCAAATATGTAGACAAATTGCTGTGAAGTCCAAAAACCATAGGGTAGTAATCGTAGGAGATTTTAACTATCCAAATATTGATTGGGACAAATATAGTGCGAAGGGTATAGAGGGTGCGGAATTTTGAAATGCGAGAACTTTTTTAGTCAGTATGTAGCAAGCCCAATACGAGAGGGAGCAGTCTTGGATTTAGTTTTGGGGAATGAAGCTGGGCAGGTTGAAGGGGTATTAGTGGGGGAGCACTTGAGTGCCAGTGACCATAATTCAGTCAGATTCAAGTTAGTTATGGATAAGGACAAGGATAGGCTTGGATTAAAAGTCCCAAATTGGGAAAAGCTAATTTTGCTAAGTTAAGGAATGATTTGGCCACAGTGGACTGGAAACAATTACTTGTGGGTAAATCAGTGTTGGAACAGTGGGAGGCATTCAAGGAGGAGATCCGGAAGGCAAAGGCCAAACATATGCCCTTAAAGAAAAAGGGTGGGAATAATAATTCTAGAGTCCCCTGGATGTCTAGGGACTTACAGGGGAGGATAAAGAAAAAAAGGTACACTTATGTCCTATACCAAAGGCTAAATACTATAGAATCATTAGAGGAATATAGAAAGTTAAGAGGCAAAATTTAAAAGGATATTAGGAATGCTAAGAGAGAGCACGAAAAATTCTTGGCCAGTAAAATTAAGGAAAACCCTAAGTTGTTCTACAAATAAATTAAGAGTAAGAGGGTAACTATTAGAGACCATGAGGGTAATTTTGTGTGGAGGCGGAAGATTTTGGTAAGGTTCTTAACGAATACTTTGCATCTGTTTTCACAAAGGAAAGGGACAATGCAGATGTTGCTATGGAGGAGGAGTGTGATATTCTGGATGAAATAAATATAGTGAGAGAGGAAGTATTAAGGGGTTTAGCAGCTTTGAAAGTAGATAAGTCCCCAGACCCGGATGAAATGCATCCCAGGCTGTAGATCGAAGTAAAAGAGGCCTTGACCATCATTTTCCAGTCCTCTTTGGATTTGGGCATGGTGCGAGAGGATTGGAGGACTGCTCATGTAGTACCCTTGCTTAAAAAGGAAGAAAGGGATAGGCTGAGTAATTACAAGCTTTTAGCCTAACCTCAGTGGTGGGAAAATTATTGGAAAACATAGAAACATAGAAACATAGAAAATAGGTGCAGGAGTAGGCCATTCGGCCCTTCGAGCCTGCACTGCCATTCAATGAGTTCATGGCTGAACATGCAACTTCAGGACCCCTTTCCTGCTTTCTCGCCATACCCCTTGATACCCCGAGTAGTAAGGACGACATCTAACTCCTTTTTGAATATATTTATTGAATTGGCCTCAACAACTTTCTGTGGTAGAGAATTCAACAGGTTCACCACTCTCTGGGTGAAGAAGTTTCTCCTCATCTCGGTCCTAAATGGCTTACCCCATATCCTTAGACTGTGCCCCTGGTTCTGGATTTCCCCAACATTGGGAACATTCTTCCTGCATCTAACCTGTCTAAACCCGTCAGAATTTTAAATGTTTCTATGAGATCCCCTCTCATTCTTCTGAACTCCAGGGAATACAAACCCAGTTGATCCAGTCTTTCTTGATATGTCAGTCCCGCCATCCCGGGAATCAGTCTAGTGAACCTTCGCTGCACTCCCTCAATAGCAAGAATGTACTTCCTCAAGTTAGGAGACCAAAACTGTACACAATACTCCAGGTGTGGCCTCACCAAGGCCCTGTACAACTGTAGTAACACCTCCCTGCCTCTGTACTCAAATCCCCTCACTATGAAGGCCAACATGCCATTTGCCTTCTTAACCGCCTACTATACCTGCATGCCAACCTTCAATGACTGATGTACCATGATACCCAGATCTCGTTGCACCTCCCCTTTTCCTAATCTGTCACCATTCAGATAATAATCTGTCTCTCTGTTTTTACAACCAAAGTGGATAACCTCACATTTATCCATATCATATTTCATCTGCCATGCATTTGCCCACTTACCTAACCTATCCAAGTCACTCTGCAGCCTCATAGCATCCTCTTCGCAGTGTCATCCGCAAATTTGGAGATACTACATTTAATCCCCTCGTCTAAATCATTAATGTACAATGTAAACAGCTGGGGCCCCAGCACAGGACCTTGTGGTACCCCACTAGTCACTACCTGCCATTCTGAAAAGTATCCATTTGCTCCTACTCTTTGCTTCCTGTCTGCCAAGCAGTTCTCAATCCATGTCAGCACACTACCCCCAATCCCATGTGCTTTAACTTTGCACATTAATCTCTTGTGTGGGACCTTGTCGAAAGCCTTCTGAAATCCAGATACACCACAACAACTGGTTCTCCCTTGTCCACTCTACTGGAAACATCCTCAAAAAATTCCAGAAGATTTGGCAAGCATGATTTCCCTTTCACAAAATCATGCTGACTTGGACCTATCATGTCACCTCTTTCCAAATGCGCTGCTATGACATTCTTAATGATTGATTCCATCATTTTACCCACTACCGATGTCAGGCTGACCGGTCTATAATTCCCTGTTTTCTCTCTCCCTTCTTTTTTAAAAAGTGGAGTTGCATTGGCTACCCTCCACTCCATAGGAACTGATCCAGAGTCTATGGAATGTTGGAAAATGACTGTCAATGCATCTGCTATTTCCAAGGCCACCTCCTTAAGTACTCTGGGATGCAGACCATCAGGCTCTGGGGATTTATCAGCCTTCAATCCCATCAATTTCCCCAACACAATTTCCCGACTAATAAGGATTTCCCTCAGTTCCTCCTTCTTACTCGACCCTCTGACCCCTTTTATATCCGGAAGGTTGTTTGTGTCCTCCTTAGTGAATACCGAACCAAAGTACTTATTCAATTGGTCTGCCATTTCTTTGTTCCCAGTTAAGACTTCCCCTGATTCTGACTGCAGGGGACCTACGTTTGTCTTTACTAACCTTTTTCTTTTTACATATCTATAGAAGCTTTTGCAGTCCATTTTAATGTTCCCTGCAAGCTTCCTCTCGTACTCTTTTTTTCCCTGCCCTAATCAAACCCTTTGTCCTCCTCTGCTGAGTTCTAAATTTCTCCCAGTCCCCGGGTTCGCTGCTATTTCTGGCCAATTTGTATGCCACTTCCTTGGCTTTAATACTATCCCTGATTTCCCTTGATAGCCACGGTTGAGCCACCTTCCCTTTTTTATTTTTACGCCAGACAGGGATGTACAATTTTTGTAGTTCATCCATGCGGTCTCTAAATATCTGCCATTGCCCATCCACTGTTAACCCCTTAAGTATCATTCGCCAATCTATCCTAGCCGATTCACGCCTCATACCGTCAAAGTTACCCTTTAAGTTCTGGACCATGGTCTCTGAATTAACTGTTTCCTTCTCCATCCTAATGTAGAATTCCACCATATTATGGTCACTCTTCCCCAAGGGGCCTCGCACAACGAGATTGCTAATTAATCCTCTCTCATTACACAACACCCAGTCTAAGATGGCCTCCCCCCTCGTTGGTTCCTCGACATATTGGTCTAGAAAATCATCCCTTATGCACTCCAGCAAATCCTCCTCCACTGTATTGTTTCCAGTTTGGTTAGCCCAATCTATATGCATATTAAAGTCACCGAGAAAGACAGGATAAATCTACATTTGGAAAGGCAAGAATTAATTAGGGACAGTCAGCAGGGGTTTATTAAGAGAAGATCGTGTTTGACTAACCTGATTGAATTTTTTGAGGAGGTAACCAAGAGGGTCGATGAGGGTAGTGCATACGATGTAGTATATATGACTTCAGCAAAGCTTTTGATAAGGTTCCACATTGTAGACTGGTCATGAAGGTTAAAGCCCATGGGATCCAGGGCAAAGTGGCAAGTTGGATCTAAACTTGGCTTGGAGGTAGGAAGCAAAGGGTAATGGTTGATGGATGTTTTTGTGACTGGAAGGATATTTCCAGTGGGGTTCCGCAGGGTTCAGCACTGGGTTCCTTGCTTTTTGTGATATATATCATCGATTTAGATTTGAATATGTGGAGTATGATTAAGAAGTTTGCAGACGATACTAAAATTGGCTGTGTGGTTGATAATGAAGAGGAAAGTCATGGGCTGCAGGAGGATATCAATCTACTGGTTAGGTGGGCAGAGCAGTGGCAAATGAAATTTAATTCAGAGAAGTGTGAGATAATGCACTTTGGGAGGGCTATAAGGATAGGGTATACACATTAAGTGGTAGGCTACTTAATAGTGTAGATGAACAAAGGGACCTTGGAATGCTTGTCCTCAGATCCCTGAAAGTAGCAGGCCAGGTGGATAAGGTGGTTAAGAAGGCATATGGTATGCTTGCCTTTATTTGCTGAGGCATAGATATAAGAGCAGGGAGGTTATACTTAAATTGTATAATACTTTGGTTAGAACCACAGCAGCAGTACTGCGTGCAGTTCTGGTCGCCGTATTATAGGAAGGACGTGATTGCACTAGTGAGAGTGCAGAGGAGATTTATTAGGATTCTGCCTGGAATAGAGAATTTTAGTTATGAGGACAGATTGGATGCAGCTTGGCTGGGTTTGTTATCATTGGAACAGATGAGGTTGAGAGGAGGCCTCACTGAGGTGTACAAAATATTGAGGGGCCTGGACATAGTTGATAGTAAGGGCTTATTTCCTTTGGTGGAGGTGTCTATTACGAGGGAGCATAGTTTTAAGATGGTTGGTGGAAGGTTTAGAGGGAATTTGAGGGGGGCGGCAAGAGCTTCTTTACGCAGAGGATTGTGGCGATCTGGAACTCGCTGCCTGGAAGAGTGGTGGATGCAGAAACCCTTACCACTTTTAAGATGGGCACTTAAAGTGTCATAACCTGCAGAGTTACGGACCTGAAGCTGTTAATTTGGATTCGACTGGATAACCTCTTGTTGGCCGGTGCAGATATGATGGTAAGCACTGCAAGGAATCGAATACGGCCAGGGTGATCTCCTGGACTAGTTTTGATCACCTGGATGGGTCGGAGAGGAATTTTCCCAGATTTTTTTCCCCCTAAATTGGCCTGGTTTTTATCTGTTTTTTGCCTCTCCCAGCAGCTCACATGGCTCTGGTTGGGGTGGAGTGTAGAATGTTTTTGTGTGAGGCGTGTCGCAGTTGTGTGGGGCGGTCTGGTTGGGCTGGGTGCTCTTTAACTTTCCGCCATTATTCATAGGTTTATACGTAACCTTCAAGGCTGTTGACCGAGGGCCGTGCGGTTCTTTGTCGGCCGGCGCGGACACGATGGGCCAAAATGGCCTCCTTTTGTGCTGTAAATTTCTATGTTTCTACAATAGGAGTGCTAGTGATACTGGTGATAATTGCTTCTTTGCCTTTTTAAAGTTGGTCTTGTTATGGTGTAAGCCTTGGTGCAATCATAGAACTCTCACCTCTAACTAAGGTGATTATGGGTTCAGTGCAGTATTGCTCTACCTTACCACTACTTGTCTCAACAACCTCCACTATCTCTGATCTGTCACTCTAATTGTCTGACATCCTGTACTGGATAAGTAGAAATTTCTTCCAACTAAATATTGGGAAGACCAAAGTCATTATTTTTGGTCCCCGCCACAAACGCTGTTCCCTAGCCACTGACTCCATCCCTCAGCCTGTCCACTGTCAGGCTGAACCAGACCGTTCACAACCTATTTGACCCCGAGCCGAGCTACCGACCATATATCCACTCCATTACCAAAACCGCCTACTTTCAACTCCGTAACATCACCTGTCTCCAACCCTGCCTCTGCTCACCTGATGCTGAAACCCATATCCATGTCTTTGTTTCCTCCAGACTTGACTATTCCTTGCCGGCCTCCCATTTTCCACCCGCCATAAACTTGAACACATCCACAACTCTGCTGCCTGCATTCTAACAGTCCAGTTCACCCATCACCCCTGTGCTCACTTACCTACATTGGCTCCTGGTCCAGCATTGCCTTGATTTTAGCTCCTCAGCCTCTTGCGCATCTCCAATTTTAATCATCCCACCATTACTGGCTGTCCCTTCAGCTGTCAAGGCCGAAGCTCTGGAATTTCCTCTCTAAATCTCTCCAGCTCTTCTCCTTTAAGACTCTCCTTATAACCTACCACTTTAACCAAGTATCCTAATGCATCCTTAAGTATCTTGGTGTCAAATTTTTTTGATAAAACTCCTGAGAGGCAACTTGGGATGCTTTACTACATTAAAGATGCTATATAAATGCAAGTGGTTGTTGCTGTTATAGTGAGGGAGTGCTGTATGGTCAGAGGAGCTAAGACTGATTTTAACATAGTGCACTTGGCAAAACGGAGTGGTCGAGGCCCTAAAATCAGAGTAGTGCTCAGATCCCATTCACCACCATTTCGCCCAAGATTGTAAGGGTAGCCCAGGCATCTGCCTAAATCAGGAGGAAGCCTCATTAAATTATGCAAATCGAGTTCTACGATGTACACAGTTCTCAATTGCAATTTCAAGGTACAAACTGTCATAACGTAAACCTTGCATGCTCTTCCCATTCATACTTGGCTATGAGTAGTCAAAAGGGACCGCTGGAGGCCATTCACAACACATCTCAGGAAATATCTCATCTTTTTTAGGTGGGGTCAGGGAGGAGCAGGAATGCTCCTCCCGGGCCCCACAACATTTTTCGGGCTCTAAATGGTTCAGGCCTCCCAGCGCTGAAAATGGGCGGGCCTGCTGGTACTTACAATCGGCCTTCGGTCTTTTAGGTGAGATGTTAAACCAAGGCTCCGCTTGCCGTCTCAGGTGGATGTTAAGATTTCTATTGCATCATTCAAAGAGCAGGGACATTCTCCTGGTATCCTGGCTAACATTTATCGCTCAAACTACATCAGATTATTTGGCCATTTACCTTATTGCTGTTCATGGGAAAATGCTGGGCACAAATGGACTGCTGCGTTTTGCTACATTACTACACTTCAAAAGTATTCCTCCAGCTGTGAAATGTTTTAGGATGTTGTGAAAGGCACTCTATAAATGCAATTCTTTCTCTTCATTCTTTATATGTGAAAATAGACTTGAGTCATAGAATTACAGAATTGAAAATACAGGAGAATCTTTGGCCCATTGTGCATATGATTCAAAGGGAGCTGTCTATTTTAAACACATCTCCTTGTTCTTTCTTGTTATCCTTTTATAGTCTTCCTTTTCAAATACTAATTCAATTTTCCTTCACAATGATAGAAATCAGATAGTGACCAAAAAGGGGTGTGCGGGGGGTGGGGCAAAGTGACGACTACCCGCGCAAGTATCTACTAATGATTTGTGCGTGCCGTTGATGCTACCCATGCTATTCTTGGCTGCACACCTATTGTGGTGGATTGATATGGGGAATCCAGGATGCTACTTGAAGGCAGCCAGAGCCTTTTAAGAGGGAGGTGCAGTCTGACTGCAAAAACTGTGCAACAATTTCTGGAAGAAATCGCTGAAGTTGGATGTGTGTGGGTACCAAGGTTCTCAGATGCTGCACTGGGTGCAGCCAGTGAAGAGTGGGAGGGATGTTCTTTTCACCCCAGGGGACAGGAACATAAGAACATAAGAACATAAGAATTAGGAACAGGAGTAGGCCATCTAGCCCCTCGAGCCTGCTCCGCCATTCAACAAGACCATGGCTGATCTGGCCGTGGACTCAGCTCCACTTACCCGCCCGCTCCCCGTAACCCTTAATTTCCTTATTGGTTAAAAATCTATCTATCTGTGACTTGAATACATTCAATGAGCTAGCCTCAACTGCTTCCTTGGGCAGAGAATTCCACAGATTCACAACCCTCTGGGAGAAGAAATTCCTTCTCAACTCGGTTTTAAATTGGCTCCCCCGTATTTTGAGGCTATGCCCCCTAGTTCTAGTCTCCCCGACCAGTGGAAACAACCTCTCTATCTATCTTGTCTATCCCTTTCATTATTTTAAATGTTTCTATAAGATCTCCCCTCATCCTTCTGAACTCCAACGAGTAAAGACCCAGTCTACTCAATCTTCCCAGGCAACTACTCAGAAGGCAGTGGGAGGAGATTGCTGAGGAACATTGCCCCAAGAACATGGTTGCAATGCAAAAAAAAAAAAGAACATAAGAAATAGGAGCAGGAGTAGAACATTTGGTCCCTGGAGCCTGCTGCGTCATTCAATAAGACCATGGCTGATCTGATCTTGGCCTCAACTCTACTTTCCAGCCCACTCCCCAGAACCTTTGACTCCCCTGTAGTTCAAAAATCTGTCTATCCACCTTAAATATATTCAATGACCCAGCCTCCATAGTACTCTGGGTTGAGAATTTCAAAGATTTATAACCCTCTGAGAGAATAAAGTCCTCCTCATTTTCATTTTAAATGGGCGACCCCTTATTCTGAAACTATGTCCTCTAGTTCTAGACTCCCACGAGGGGAAACATCCTCTTTGCATCTATCCTGTCAAGCCCCCTCAGAATCTTACATGTTTTAATAAGATCACCTCACATTCTTCTAAACTCCAATGAGTATAGGCCCAACCTGCTCAAGCTTTCTTCATAAGACAACCGCTTCACCTCAGGAATCAACCTAGTGAACCTTCTCTGAACTACCTCTAATGCAAATATATCACTCCTTAAATATGGAGAACAATAGTGCTCCAGGTGTGGTCTCACCAATGCCCTGTACAGTTGTAGCAAGACTTCCCTACTTTTATACTCCATCCCCTTTGCAATAAAGGTCAACATTCCATTTTCCTTCCTAATTATTGCCGTACCTGCGTACTAACTTTTTGTGTTTCATGTACGAGGACCCTCAGATCCCTCTGTACCACAGCATTTTGTAGACTCTCTACATTTAAATAATAATTTGCATTTTTATTCTTCCAAAGTGGATAACCTTGCATTTTCCCACATTATACACCAGCTGCAAAATTTGTGCCCGCTCACTTAACCTATCTATATCCCTTTGCAGATTCTTTGTGTCCTCCTCATCAACTTGCTTTCCCACCTATCTTTGTAACATCAACAAATTTGGCTACTGTAATGTATGTGCTTTTGAGTATGCTCACAAGTTTATAAAGCTATTGAGTTGGGAGTGGCTAGTGATATTCACAAGACTAATAAAACCCGAGCCAGTTGGCTTCAGGAGATCCACGATGAGGCAGGTGTTTTTCAGCCTGCTGGATGAATTGGTAATGTGTAGTTTGATTGTTAAACCTTTTGCTAATAAAACAAATAGTTCTTAGAAACATAGAAACATAGAAAATAGGTGCAGGAGCAGGCCATTCAGCCCTTCTAGCCTGCACCGCCATTCAATGAGTTCATGGCTGAACATGAAACTTCAGTACCCCCTTCCTGCTTTCTCGCCATACCCCTTGATCCCCCGAGTAGTAAGGACTTCATCTAACTCCCTTTTGAATATATTTAGTGAATTGGCCTCAACTACTTTCTGTGGTAGAGAATTCCACAGGTTCACCACTCTCTGGGTGAAGATTTTTCTCCTCATCTCGGTCCTAAATGGCTTACCCCTTATCCTTAGACTGTGACCCCTGGTTCTGGACTTCCCCAACATTGGGAACATTCTTCCTGCATCTAACCTGTCTAAACCCGTCAGAATTTTAAACGTTTCTATGAGGTCCCCTCTCATTCTTCTGAACTCCAGTGAATAAAGGTCTATGTTGATCCAGTCTCTCCTCATATGTCAGTCCAGCAATCCCGGGAATCAGTCTGGTGAACCTTCGTTGCACTCCCTCAATAGCAAGCATGTCCTTCCTCAGATTAGGAGACCAAAACTGAACACAATATTCCAGGTGAAGCCTCACCAAGGCCTTGTACAACTGCAGTAAGACCTCCCTGCTCCTATACTCAAATCCCCTAGCTATGAAGGCCAACATACCATTTGCCTTCTTCACCGCCTGCTGTCTTAAGTGCTTTTTTCATGAGCAGTTCATCAGGTGGGATCCCAGCCAGCGACTCGTGTGGTAGCTAAGCAGGACTCGGGATAGGCGAGTCTGCAGTCAGCCTTCAGTTACCCTCTTCAAGCCTTGCTTGATGGTTTGCACTGCTCTCTGTACCTAACTCAGCACTGGCAAAACATGGCCCGTTGTCGCTCACCAGGACATCGGGTAGGCCGTGTGTGGCAAACATGGCCCGCAGGTTTTCAGTAGTGGACGTGCTAGCCGACATTATCTCACATTCAATCCACTTGGAGTACTCGTCTACAACCACAAGGAACATTTTACCCAAGAACGGGCCTGCATAGTCGACGTGTACCCTCGACCACGGTTTGGAGGGCCAAGACCATAAACTTAGCGGCGCCTCCCTGGGTGTATTGCTTGACTGCGAGCATGTATTACATCTGTGAACTCAGGACTCTAAGTCCGCATAGATACCAGGCCACCACAAGTGGAATCTGGCTATCGCTTTCATCATTACGATGCCTGGGTGGGTACTGTGGAGGTCATTGAAAAAGATGTTTCTGCCCTTCTTGGGGACCACTACTTGATTGCCCCACAGAAGGCAGTCTGCCTGTATAGACATTTCATCTTTGCGCCGCTGACGGCTTTATCTCTTCCTGCATTTCCACTGGGACACTGGAGCAGCTCCCGTGAAGCACACAGCTTTTGACTAGAGATAATAAAGGGTCCTGGCTTGTCCAGGTTTTGATCTGATGGGCAGTGACGTGTGATTGCTCACTCTCAAATGCTTCCATAACCATGGCTAGATCTGCGGGCTGCGCCATTTCCACCACCGTGGTGGGCAATGGCAGTCTACTGAGAGCAACAGCAAAGTTTTCTGTGCCTGGCCTGTGGCGGATGGCGTAGTTGTATGCGGACGTGAGCACCCATCTCTGGATGCGGGCCGATGCGTTGGTAGTTATCCCTTTACTCTCAGAGAACAGGGACTTATGGTCAGTTTCCAATTCGAATTTTAGCCCAAACAAGTATTTTTGCATTTTCTTTACCCCATCGACACATGCTAACGCTTCCTTCTCAATCATGCTGTAGGCTCTCTCAGCCTTAGACAGACTCCTGGATGCATAAGCAACCGGTTGCAGTTTCCCAAAATCATTAGCTTGTTGCAATACACACCCGACACCATATGACGACGCATCACATTCTAGTACCAAACGCTTACATGGATCATACAACACAAGCAATTTGTTTGAGCATAACAATTTTCTCGCTTTTACAAAGGCATTTTCTTGGCTTTTGCCCCAAACCCATTCGTCCACTTTTCGTAGTAAGACATGCAGTGGTTCTAACAGTGTGCTGAGACCCGGTAAGAAGTTACCAAAGTAGTTCAGGAGTCCCAGAAACGATTGCAGCTCCGTCACGTTCTGTGGCATCGGTGCATTCTCGATTGCCTCTGTCCTCGCGTTGGTGGGCCTGATGACGTCCGCCGCGATCCTCCTTCCCAGGAACTCCACTTCAGGCGCCAGGAAAACACACTTCGAGCATTTTAATCTGAACCCCACGCGATTGAGTCGACTAAGAACCTCCTCCAGGTTCTGCAGATGCTCGACTGTGTTCCAACCTGTGACCAAGATGTCGTCCTAGAAGATCATGGTGTGCAGGACCGACTTCAGTAAGCTTTCCATGTTTCTCTGGAATATCGCCGCCACCGATCGGATTCCAAACAGGCATCTGTTATAAACAAAAAGTCCTTTGTGCGTGTTGATGCAGGTGAGGGCCTTCGATGATTTCTCCAGTTCCTGCGTCATGTAGGCTGAAGTCAGATCTAGCTTCATGAACGTCTTTCCACCTTTGCTAGTGGATATTGGTCCTGTATGAGAAACAATTGATAGTTACTTTGTAATCGCCACAGATTCATACGGTGCCATCTCCCTTGAGGACTGGGACGATAGGACTGGCCCACTCATTGAACTCGATCGGAGAAATGATGCCCTCTCTTTGCAGCCTGTCTAGCTTGATCTCTACCCTTTCTCTCATCATGTACGGTACTGCTCTCGCCTTGTGATGGATGGGTGGCACCCGCAATTAGATGGATCTGCACGGTTGCTCCTTGGAATTTCTTGATGCCTGGTTCGAACAGTGAAGGAAATTTGTTGAAGACCTGGGCACACGAAGTGTCGTCAGCAGGCGATAGCGTTCGGACATCGTCCCAGTTCCAGCGTATCTTTCCCAGCCAGCTCCTGCCG
This sequence comes from Pristiophorus japonicus, assembly GCF_044704955.1. Classification (NCBI taxonomy): domain Eukaryota; kingdom Metazoa; phylum Chordata; class Chondrichthyes; family Pristiophoridae; genus Pristiophorus; species Pristiophorus japonicus. The sequence goes on along the minus strand of NC_091978.1, from coordinate 93,229,658 downwards.
AGCAGCATTGCCCGGTACCACCCAGAGTGATAGCTTGTGCACTGCTCCATCGTAGGAGACCTTTACGGTAGCACTGCCGATTACAGGAATCAGTTATTTCGTGTAAGTTCTTAGTTTTGTGCGAACTGGAGTTAAGACTGGCCTTATGGCCTTGTTGCACTACAAACTTTCAAAAGTCTTTTTGCCCATGATGGACTGGCTCGCGCCCGTGTCCAACTCCATTGACACCGGGAGTCCATTTAGTTCAACATTCAGCATTATCGGGGGACAATTCGTGGTGAATGTGTGCACCCCATGTGCCTCTGCCTCCTCGATCTGAGGCTCTGGTTCATCGTGATCCTCCGTGGATCTGTCCTCCTCTGCAAAATGGTGGTTTGTAGGTTTAACAGGTTTTGCAGCTCGCCTGCACACTCATTAGAGGTGTCCCATTGTTCCACAGCCCTTGCAAACGTACTCTTTGAATTGGCATGAATGCAAATGATGATCACCCCCGCAGCGCCAACAAGGTGTTAATGGCCTTGCATTCATCACCCTTGATGGTGGACTCTGAGACATCTGCGGACGTGTAGCTGAAGATATGCGTGACCTGCCCTGTACGTTACGATTCAAAAACATCATCACTTTGTTCACAGTACTTGTAGCAGCACTTGTCTGCTGAGAGATTTGCTTCGTATTGTCACTGGTGGCAATGAACGCCTGGGCTATCACTATGGCCTTACTCAAGGTTGGGTTCTCTACAGTCAAAAGTTTGCGAAGTATGGTTTCGTGGCCAATGCCAAGTACGAAAAAGTCTCTGAGCATGTGCTCCAAATGTCCTTCAAATTTGCAATGTCCTGCAAGGCGTCTTAGCTCAGAGACATAACTCACCACATCCTGGCCTTCAGACCTTTTGTAGGTGTAGAACCGGTACCTCGCCATCAGAACGCTTTCCTTTGGGTTCAAATGCTCTCGGACCTGTGTGCACAAATCGTCGTATGATTTCTCCGTGGGTTTCGCTGGAGTGAGCAGATTCTTCATGAGGCCATACATTGGTGCCCCACAGACAGTGAGGAGAATCGCCCTTCGTTTGGCAGCGCTCTATTCCCCATCTAGCTCGTTGGCCACGAAGTATTGGTTGAATCGCTCCACAAGAGTTTCCCAATCTTCTCCCTCTGAGAATTTCTCCAGGATACCCATTGTTCTCTGCATCTTTGGGTTCGCTATCTGTATCTTGTTGCCAGTTGTAGTGTATGGAGAAAGAGTCAGACTGAACACTGTGAGCTCAAAGTAAAGTGTGACCTTAGTCTTTTATTGCAGGTTTCCAGAGCGCCTCTCCAACCTGTGAAGCCTCCTTAAATACCTGTGCTCCCAAACGATTATGGGATCCCTTGGGACTCCAGGGGATGAGCCCTCTGGTGGCTGTACAGAGTAAATACAAGCTTACATATATAACCGATTACATATGTTTTTTTAGCGCTAATGATGTCAATGAAATCCCAGCAGGCGTGGAAAATTCACAAATAAGGAATCAAGCAGTGCACGAGAAGATGAAAGAAGATCCACAGCTCTTAGAAATAGTGGAGAGCTATATATTCGCAATGAGAAACCAAAGACCTGATGAAACTATCAGTGAATATATTGTTGCCATCAGAAAATTATCTCTACACTGCAATTTTGGAGGATTCCGAGATAGGGCTCTTTGAGATACATTTGTATGTGGATTAACAGATGAATGCATCCAATCAAAATTGTAAGGTATGGATGATCTCTCTTTTGAGAAAGCTTGCAAGATCATCACCTGCATGGAGATGGCAAAGAAAAATATTCAGGAATTTTACCCATTACCGGCAGGAGTAGAAGCAATCTGTAGAAACACAGAAGAGGGTGAGCCCTAATCGGAAGGAGAGTTATGAAACTAAAGAGAATAGATGTCGTAGGTGTAATGGTAACTATACCGCATAACAGTGTTGCTTCAAGTGGGCAAGATGCTACTGGCGCCAAGTAAAGGAACACATTGCAACCGCATGCAAATCCAAGGAAAGGCCCAACAATAATCACTGGGTGGAAACTGATCAGAACAGTGTAAGTTTTGGTGTATATGCAATGAAGGGAAAGGCAGGGTACATTCCTTATTTCAGTATCTCAGAACATTGGTGCTGATCAATAATCGATGGATTAATATGACAATAGATACAGTGGCTAATTGCTCAATAATTAGACAGGATGTATATTACAAGAATTTCAGGGGCATACCACTAAAGATGAGCTGAAAACATATTCAGGGAAAAAACTGCAGATGCTTGACAAATGGGATGTATAGTACAACACCAGGGGCAACAAGCAAGATTACCTATTATTATAGTGAAATATGTAAATCGGCCGAGACTTATGAGCAAAGATTGGCTAAGAGTGCTTTGTTTGGATTGGTACAGCATCTGTAGTACAGAAATGGTTAAGTCTCGGCTAGATATTCTTCTAGAGAAATATGCTAATATGTTCGAGGACTCATACGAGGACATCAAGGGATAGAATGCACATATTTGGATTAGATCAGATGTCAAACCTATTTTTTGTAGATCAAGGCAGATACCATACCATCTTTAAAAAAGGGGACAAGTCCGACTGCAGCAACTACAGAGAAATCTCACTGCTATCAGCCACTGGGAAAGTCGTCGCTAGAGTCCTTCTCCCTGTGGCTGAGGAACTCCTCCCGGAGACGCAGTGCAGATTTCGTCCCCTACGGGTACAACGGACATGATTTTTGCAGCACGACAGCTGCAGGAAAAATGTAGGGAACAGCGCCAGCCCTTATACATGGCCTTCTTTGAACTTACAAAGGCCTTTGACACTATCAACCGCGAGGGTCTATGGAGCGTCCACCTCCATTTCAGATGCCCCCAAAGGTACGTCTGATACGTCCTTACTATACAGTATAAATGCACACGAGGCCCATGCTTGAGAGAAGGTCAGTCTGTGACCTGTCCTTTATTCCTTAGCACTCAAGTGCAGGAAGTGGGTGGAGCTTCCCCTTTTATATCTGAAGGTCTCGGTTAGGAGTGTCTCCCACAAGTTCACCACCTAGTGGTCAGTGTTCTCACAGTGTACAACTTAGGTCAGATTATACATGGGTTACAATGCTGGTTGAATACATGACAACGTCACCATCCTCTGCCTGCTCCATGACGATGTGCAGGTCGTGATCCTTACCAATGGATCCATCACAGACCCAATCCACGTCCAGACTAGGGTTAAGCAGGGCTGCATCATCGCGCCAACCCTCTTCTCAATCTTCCTCGCTGCCAGGCTCCACCTCACAGTCGACAAGCTCACCACTGGAGTGGAACTAAACTACAGAACCAGTGGGAACCTGTTCAACCTTCGCTGTCACCAGGCCAGGTCCAAGACCACCCCAACCTCTGTCGTCGAGCTACAGTAAGCGGACGATGCCTGCGTCTGCCCACATGCAGAGGCTGAACTCCAGGACATAGTCAACTGTTTTACTGAGATGTACGAAGGCATGGGCCTTACGCTAAACATCAGTAAGACAAAGGTCCCCCACCAGTCTGTCCTCGCCGCACAGCACTGCACCCCAGTCATCGTGGACCACTTCCCTTATAAGAACATAAGAACATAAGAAATAGGAACTGGAGTAGGACATACGGTCCCTCGAGCCTGCTCCGCCATTCAATAAGATCATGGCTGATCTGATCATGGATTCAGCTCCACTTCCCTGCCCACTCCCCATAATCCCTATCCCCTTATCAATTAAGAAACTGTCTATTTCTGTCTTAAATTTATTCAATGATCCAGCTTCCATAGCTTCCACAGCTCCTCATCCCCATCTTAAATGGGCGACCACTTATTCTAAGATCATGCCCTCTAGTTCTGGTCTCCCCCATCAGTGGAAGCATCCTCTCTGCATCCACCTTGTCAAGCCCCCTCTTTGGGCCCAAAATTGCCCAGGAGTTGCTCCGTTTTCTTTGGAGCAACTTGATTTTTCTGGAGTATCTTAAAAATCCCCATTTTGCACATTCAATTTGCGCCAGTGTAAGTGAGTTAGTTAGGATTTTTTTAGTTTAGTTTTGTTTTGTTCAAAAGGGGGCATTATCAGCCACCTACACCCGTATTGGCCATTTAAGCCAGTTTGGAAAGCTAATAGTTGCTCCAAACTAACTTAGACCAGCGTATGTGGCCACTTGTAGCCACACAGAAAACACTTGCGGAGAGTTAAGAAATCAGCGCAGGTAGGTACTTAATGAATTGATTAAAGAATGTGAATAGGATCAAACAGCTATACAGGACATCATATGACAAACTTCGCAAGTTAATTTATTATACAACAGAAGCATTCATGGAAGCTTAAACTACAAAAATAAAAGAAGTAAAGAGACAAAAGATATTTACATAATTTTTTCAAAATATTCAAATAAAAAATAGAAGTACCTCGTGCTCGTAATTATTATGTTCTTATGTAGGAAAGTATTTTCATCAACAGGGTTAAGGAAAGACTTGAGTAAGCTCACTAAAATTATTGGCTACACAGTTATCACACACCCACACCCCGCCGGATCAAAACACCCGCCGGGATCAAAACTCCCCCTGCCCCTGCCGCAAATCAAAACTCGCCCTGGATCAAAACTTCCCCCCCGGTGCAAAAACTCCCCCCCCCCCCCCCACCCCCCCATCAAAATTCTTCCCCACCCCCATCAAACTTTTGAGATGGATTTCAAAATAGACAATTCTACTTGAACCTTTGCATGGCAATGTCCTCAAGTCTTCAAGTTGTGTGTAGAATATAATGCAGGCAGCCAACAAAAGAACCAAATGTTTTAGAAGAAGGCAGGCTACTATTGTTATTGTGCGGCAGGCCACTCGGCCCGGGATAGGGGAGGGACGCATTCGGTCCCAAGCTGCATCACGCATCATCATCATCATCATCGGCAGGAGCTACTGTGCATGTGCGAAAGCTCTAATGCGCATGCAGACAGCTGCCGGCACTCTTTCACGCGCAGGGCTCTAGTTCCACCCCCCAATGGAATCGCCATGCTGCGCCAAGTCCCGGGAGCGTCAAGAGAGCGGCCAAAATCTGGGGACATCTTTTTGGTGCTGTTTTGAGCCAAGGAAGTCGGCGCATCTCATGTGAGTGCGCCAAAAAAATGGATGGGCCAAATTGGGACCCATAATTTGGTGATTAGTTCCTCCCCACCTATAGCCCCTTGACTATCCACTGTTGGATTATTGTTAGTGCCCTCTACCATAAAGACTGATACAAAATATTTGTTCAGAGTTTCTGCCATCTCCATGTTCCCCATTACTAATTTCCCGGTCTCGTCCTCTAAGGGACTAACATTTACTTTAGCCACTCTTTTCCTTTTATATACCTATAGAAACTCTTGCTATCTCTTTTTATATTTTATGCTAGTTCACTTTCAAAGTCTATCTTCCCTTTTTTAATCATTTTTTTAGTCATTCTTTGTTGGCTTTTAAAAGCTTCCCAGTCTTCTGTCCTACCACTAGTTTTGGTACTTTGTATGCCCATTCAATAAGATCATGGCTGATCTGATCATGGACTCAGCTCCACTTCCCCGCACACTCCCCATAACCCCTTATCGCCTATCGTTTAAGAAACTGTCTATTTCTGTCTTAAATTTATTCACTGTCCCAGCTTCCACAGCTCTCTGAGGCAACAAATTCCACAGATTTACAACCCTCCGAGAGAAGAAATTTCTCCTCATCTCTGTTTTAAATGGGTGGCCCCTTATTCTAAGATCATGCCCTCTAGTTCTAGTCCCCTGCATCAGTGGAACCATCCTCTCTGCATCCACCTTGTCAAGCCCCCTCATAATCTTATATGTTTCGATAAGATCACCTCTCATTCTTCTGAATTCCAATGAGTAGAGGCCCAACGTACTCAACCTTTCCTCATGTCAACCCCCTCATCCCCAGAATCAACCTAGTGAACCTTCTATGAACTGCCTCCAACGCAAGTATATCCTTTTGTAAATATGGAAACCAAAACTGTACACAGTATTCCAGGTGTGGCCTCACCAATACCTTATGTAGCTGTAGCAAGACTTCCCTGTTTTTATACTCCACCCCTTTGCAATAAAGGCCAAGATACCATTGGCCTTCCTGATTACTTGCTGTACCTGCATACTATCGTTTTGCGTTTCATGCAGCGGGAGTCCAGGGAGTCGGCAGCCTATAAAAGGTTCAACAGTCGAGGAGGCAGGAGATCGAGCAGCGGGAGTACGGGGAGTTGGAGGCCTATAAAAGGCCCAACAGTTGAGGAGGCAGGAGTTCGAGTAGCGCAAGTCCAGGGAGTCGAAGGCGTATAAAAGGCCCAACAGTTGAGGAGGCTAGCTGGTGCAGCTGCAGCAGGGGCAGAAGGTAAACAAAAAAGTAGAAAGAAATCAAAAGATGACGTCACAGCCAAGGGGATGAGTGGCTGGCTGGTGATTGGTGCGTAGTTTTTTTTTTTTTCCTTTATCAGTATGTAACCTTTATCATTGTTGTTGCCAAATTAAGTTAATCTAGGGGTTAAGTCATGGCAGGAGAGCTCGGACACGTGCCATGCTCCTCCTGTGCTATGTGGGATGTCAGGGATGCTTCCAGTGTCCCTGACGACTACATGTGCGGGAAATGTATCCTGCTGCAGTTTCAGACAGACTGCATTGCAGCACTGGAGCTGCGGGTGGATTCACTCTGAAGCATCCGTGATGCTGAGGATGTTGTGAATAGCATGTTTAGTGAGTTGGTCATGCCGCAGGTAAAGGTTACACAGATAGATAGGGGATGGGTGACCAACAGGAAGAGCAGTAGAAGCAAGGTAGTGCAGAGGTCCCCTGCGGTCATCCCCCTCCAAAACAGATACACCGTTTTGGGTACTGCTGGGGGATGACTCATCAGGGGAGGGCAGCAGCAGCCAAGTTCAAGGCACCATGGCTGGCTCTGCTGCACAGGAGGGCAGGAAAAAGAGTGGGAGAGCTATCGTGGCAGGGGATTCTTTTGTAAGGGGAATAGATAGATGTTTCTGCGGCCGCAATCGAGACCCCAGGATGGTATGTTGCCTCCCTGGTGCAAGGGGCAAGGATGTCTCGGAGCGGCTGGAGGACATTTTGGAGGGGGAGGGTGAACAGCTAGTTGTTGTGGTGCATATAGGTACCAATGATAAAGTTAAAAAATGAGAGAGATCCTACAGCCTGAATTTAGGGAGCTACGAGTTAAATTAAAAAGTAGGACCTCAAAGGTAGGATTGCTACCAGTGCCACGTGCCAGTCAGAGTAGGAATCGCAGGATAGCTCAGATGAATACATGGCTTGAGGAGTGGTGCAGAAGGGATGGATTCCTGGGATATTGGAACTGGTTCTAGGGAAAGTGGGACCAGTAAAAACTGGATGCACCTGGGCAGGACCGGAACCAATGTACTAGGGGGAGAGTTTTCTAGTGCTGTTGGGGAGGGGTTAAACTAAAATGGCAGGGGAATGGGAACCTATGCAGGGAGACAGAGGGAAGTAGAATGGGGGCAGAAGCAAAAGATAGAAAGGAGAAAAGTAAAAGTGGAGGGCAGAGAAACCCAAGGAAAAAAGCAAAAAGGGCCACATTACAGCAAAATTCTAAAGGGGAAAAGTGTGTTTAAAAAGACAAGCCTGAAGACTCTGTGCCTCAATGCGAGGAGTATTCATAATAAGGTAGATGAATTAACTGCACACACAGCAATTAATGAATATGATATAATTGGCATCACAGAGTCATGGCTCCAGGGTGACCAAGACTGGTAATTCAACATCCAGGGTTATTCAACATTCAGGAAGGATAGACAGAAAGGAAAAGGAGGTGGTGTAGTGTTGCTGGTTAAAGAGGAAATTAACGCAATAGTAAGGAAGGACATTAGCTTGGTGATGTGGAATGGGTGGAGCTGCGGAATAGCAAAGGGCAGAAAACGCTAGTGGGAGTTGTGTACAGACCACCAAACAGTAGTAGTGAGGTTGGGGACAGCATCAAACGAGAAGTTAGGGATGCGTGCAATAAAGATACAGCAGTTATCATGGGTGACTTTAATCTACATATAGATTGGGCTAACCAAACTTGTAGCAATGCGGTGGAGGAGGATTTCCTGGAGTGTGTAAGGTATGGTTTTCTAGACCAATATGTCGAGGACCAACTAGAGGGCTGGCCATCCTAGACTGGGTGAAGTGTAATGAGAAAGGACTAATTAGCAATCTTCTTGTGCTAGGCCCCTTGGGGAAGAGTGACCATAATATGGTAGAATTCTTTATTAAGATGGAGAGTGACATAGTTAATTCAGAGCCAAGGGTCCTGAACTTAAGGAAAGGTAACTTCAATGGTATGAGACGTGAATTGGCAAGAATAGACTGGAAAATGATACTTAAAGGATTGACAGTGGATAGGCAATGGCAAACATTTAAAGATAACATGGATTATCTTCAATAATTTTACATCCCTGTCTGGAGTAAAAATAAAATGGGGAAGCTGACTCAACCGTGGCTAACAAGTAAAATTAAGCATAATGTTAAATCCTAGGAAGAGGAATATAAATTGGCCAGAAAAAGCAGCAAACCTGAGGACTGGGAGAAATTTAAAATTCAGCTGAGGAGGACAAAGGGTTTAATTCGGAGGGGGAAAATAGAGTATGAGAGGAAGCTTGCCGGGAACATAAAAACTGACTGCGAAAGCTTCTATAGATATGTGAATAGAAAAAGATTAGTGAAGACAAACGTAGATCCCTTGCAGTCAGATTCAGGTGAATTTAAAATGGGGAACAAAGAAATGGCAGACTGGTTGAACAAGTACTTTGGTTCTGTCTTCACGAAGGAAGACACAAATAACCTTCCGGAAATACTAGGGGACTGAGGGTCTAGTGAGAAGGAGGAACTGAAGGAAATCTTCATTAGGTGGGAAATTGTGTTGGGGAAATTGATAGGATTGAAGGCCAATAAGTCCCCGGGGTCTGAGAGTCTGCATCCAAGAGTACTTAAGGAAGTGGCCCTGGAAATGGTGGATGCATTGGTGATCATTTTCCAACAGTCTTGCGAATCTGGATCAGTTCCTATGGACTGGAGGGTAGCTAATATAACACCACTTTTTTAAAAAGGAGGGAGAGAGAAAACGGGTAATTATAGACCACTTAACCTGACATTCGTGGTGGGGAAAGTGTTGGAATCAATTATTAAAGATGAAATAGCAGCGCATTTGGAAAGCAGTGACAGGATCAGTCCAAGTCAGCATGGATTTATGAAAGGAAAATCATGCTTGACAAATCTTCTGGAATTTTTTGAGGATGTACCGAGTAGAGTGGACAAGGGAGAACCAGTGGATGTGTTGTATTTGGACTTACAAAAGGCTTTTGACAAGGTCCCACACAAGAGATTGGTGTGCAAAGTTAAAGCACATGGTATTGGGGGTAATCTACTGATATGGATAGAGAACTGGTTGGCAGACAGAAAGCAGAGAGTCGGGATAAACGGGCCCTTTTCTGAATGGCAGGCAGTGACTAGTGGGATGCCGCAGGCTCAGTGCTGGGACCCCAGCTATTTACAATATACATTAATGATTTTGAGGAAGGAATTGAGTGTAATATCTCCAAGTTTTCAGATGACACTAAGCTAGGTGACGGTGTGAGCTGTGAGGAGGTCATTAAGAGGCTGCAGGGTGACTTGGACAGGTTAGGTGAGTGGGCAAATGCATGGCAGATGCAGTATAATGTGGATAAATGTGAGGTTATCTACTTTGGGGGCAAAAACACGAAGGCAGAATATTATCTAAATGGCAGTAGATTAGGAAAAGGGGAGGTGCAATGAGACCTGGGTGTCAAGGTACATCAGTCATTGAAAGTTGGCATTCAGGTACAGCAGGCCGCGAAGAAGGCAAATGATATGTTAGCCTTCATAGCTAGGCGATTTAAGTATAGGCGCAGGGAGGTCTTACTGCAGTTGTACAGAGCCTTAGTGAGGCCTCACCTGGAATATTGTGTTCAGTTTTGGGTCTCCTAATCTGAGGAAGGATGTTTTTGCTACTGAGGGAGCGCAGCGAAGGTTCACCAGACTGATTCCCGGAATGGCAGGACTGACATGTGAGGAGATACTGGATGGACTGGGCCTGTATTCACTGGAGTTTAGAAGGATGAGAGGGGCTTTCAGAGAAACATATAAAATTCTGATGGGACCGGACAGGTTAGATGCAGGAAGAATGTTCCTGATGTTGGGGAAGTCCAGAACCAGGGGACATAGTCTAAGGATAAGGTGTAAGCCATTTAGGACTGAGATGAGGTGAAATCTCTTCACTCAGAGAGTTGTTAACCTGTGGAATTCCCTATCGCAGAGAGTTGTTGATGCCAGTTCATTGGATATATTCAAGAGGGAGTTAGATATGGCCCTTATGGCTAAAGGGATCAAGGGGTATGGCGAGAAAGCAGGAAAGGGGTACTGAGGTGAATGATGAGTCATGATCTTATTGAATGGTGGTGCTAGTTTGAAGGGCCGAATGGCCTACTCCTGCACCTGTTTTCTATGTTTCTATGTTTCTATGCACAAGTATCCCCAGGTCCCGCTGTACTGCGGCACTTTGCAATCTTTCTCCATTTAAATAATAACTTGCTTTTTGATTTTTTTCTGCCAAAGTGCATGACCTCACACTTTCCAACATTATACTCTATCTGCCAAAGTTTTGACCACTCACTTCACCTGTCTATGTCCTTTTGCAGATATTTGTGTCCTCCTCATTCATTGCTTTTCCTCCCATCTTTGTATCGTCAGCAAACTTGGCTACGTTACACTCAGTCCCTTCCTCCAAGTCGTTAATATAGATTGTAAATAGTTGGGAACCCAGATCTGATCCCTGCTGCACCCCACTAGTTACTGGTTGCCAACCAGAGAATGAACCATTTATCCCGACTTTCTGTTTTTTGTTAGTCAGCAAATCTTCTATCCATGCTAATATATTACCACCACCCCCGTGAACTTTTATCTTGTGCAGTAACCTTTTATGTGGCACCTTGTCAAATGCCTTCTGGAAGTCCAAATACACCACATCCACTGGTTCCCCTTTATCCACCCTGTTTGTTACATCCTCGAAGAACTCCAGCAAATTTGTCAAACATGACTTCCCCTTCATAAATCCATGCTGACTGCCTGACCGAATTTTGCTTTTCCAAATGTCCTGCTACTGCTTCTTTAATAATGGACTCCAACATTTTACCAACCACAGTGGTTAGGCTAACTGGTCTGTAGTTTCCTGCTTTTTGTCTGCCTCCTTTTTTAAATAGGGGAGTTACATTTGCAGTTTTCCAATCTGCTGGGACCTCCCCAGAATCCAGGGAATTTTGGTAAATTACAACCAATGCATTCACAATCCCTGCCGCTACTTCTCTTGAGGATGCAAGCCACCAGGTCCAGGGGATTTATCTGCCTTTAGTCCAATTATCTTACTGAGTACCACATCCTTAGTGATTGTGATTGTGTTAAGTTCCTCCACCCAATGGCCCCTTGGCTATCCACTGTTGGAATATTGTCAGTGTCCTCTAATAGAAACATAGAAAATAGGTGCAGGAGTAAGCCATTCGGCCCTTCGAGCCTGCACCGCCATTCAATAAGATCATGGCTGATCATTCACCTCAGTACCCCTTTCCTGTTTTCTCTCCATACCCCTTGATCCCTTTAGCCATAAGGGCCATATCTAACTCCCTCTTGAATATATCCAATGAACTGGCATCAACAACTCTCTGCAGTCGGGAATTCCACAGGTTAACAACTCTCTGAATGAAGAGATTTCACCTCATCTCAGTCCTAAATGGCTTAACCCTTATCCTTAGACTATGTCCCCTGGTTCTGGACTTCCCCAACATCAGGAACATTCTTCCTGCATCTAACCTGTCCAGTCCTGCCAGAATTTTATATGTTTCTTTGAGATCCCCCCCTCATCCTTCTAAACTCCAGTGAATACAGGCCCAGTCGATCCAGTCTCTCCTCATATACCATCCCGGGAATCAGTCTGGTGAACCTTCGCTGCACTCCCTCAATAGCAAAAACGTCTGTCCTCAGATTAGGAGACCAAAACTGAACACAATATTCCAGTTGGGGCCTCACTAAGGCCCCGTACAACTGCAGTAAGACCTCCCTGCTCCTATACTCAAATCCTCTCGCTATGAAGGCCAACATGCCATTTGCCTTCTTCACCGCCTGCTGTACCTGCATGCCAACTTTCAATGGCTGATGCACCATGACACCCAGGTCTCATTGCACCACCCTTTTTCCTCATCTTCCGCCATTCACATAATATTCTGCCATCGTGTCTTTGCCTCCAAAGTGGATAACCTCATATTTATCCACATTATACTACATCTGCCATGCATTTGCCCACTCACCTATCTTGTCCAAGTCACCCTGCAGCCTCTTAGTGTCCTCCTCACAGCTCTCACCGCCACCCAGCTTAGTGTCATCTGCAAACTTGGAGATATTACACTCAATTCCTTCAGCCAAATCATTAATGTATCTTATAAATAGCTGGGGTCCCAGCACTGAGCCTTGCTGGGGTCCCAGTCACTGCCTGCCATTCTGAAAAGGACCCATTTATCCCGACTCTCTGCTTCCTGTCTGCCAACCAGTTCTCTATCCACATCAGTACATTACCCCCAATACCATGTACTTTAATTTTGCACACCAATCTCTTGTGTGGGACCTTGTCAAAAGCCTTTTGAAAGTCCAAATACACCACATCCACTGGTTCTCCCTTGTCCACTTTACCAGTTACATCCTCAAAACATTCTAGAAGATTTGTCAAGCATGATTTCCCTTTCATAAATCCATGTTGATTTGGACCGATATGGTCACTGCTTTCCAAATGCGTTGTTATTTCATCTTTAATAATTGATACCAACATTTTCCCCACTAACCGGTCGATAATTCCCCATTTTCTCTCTCCCTCCTTTTGTAAAAAGTGGTGTTACGTTAGCTACCCTCCAGTCCATAGGAACTGATCCAGAGTCGATAGACTGTTGGAAAATGATCATCAATGCATCCACTATTTCTTGGACCGTAAAGACTGATACAAAATATTTGTTCAGAGTTTCTGCCATCTCCATGTTCCCCATTACTAATTCCTCGGTCTCGTCCTCAAAGGGACCAACATTTACTTTAGCCACTCTTTTCCTTTTTATATACCTATAGAAACTCTTGCTTTCTGTTTTTATATTTTGTGCTAGTTTACTTTCATAATCTATCTTCCCTTTCTTAATCATGTTTTTAGCCATTCTTTGCTGGTTTTTAAAAGCTTCCTTTATTTAAGCTTAGTACGCTGGTTAGAGATCCAACTTTCTCACCCTCCATCTGAAGTTGAAATTCAACCATGCTATGATCACTCATTCCAAGGGGATCCTTTACTTGGAGATTGTTTATTAATCCTGTCTCATTAAACAGGACCAGATCTAAGATAGCCTGCCCCCTGGTTGGTTCCATTACATACTGCTCAATGAACCCGTTCCGTATGCACTCTATGAACGCCTTCTCAAGGCTACCCTGACCAATTTGATTTGTCCAATCAATATGGAGGTTAAAATTACTCAAGGTTATTGCTGTTCCCTTTTTACAAGCCCCCATCCTTGGGAGCCTCTCGGGATCCTCCTATCAACAAACCTGCCCGAACACCTCCTCGGCGGGACCCACCCGAACACCTCCTCGGCGGGGTCCAACCCACCCGAACACCTCCTCAGCGGGACCCACCCGAACACATCCTCAGCGGCACCCACCCGAACACATCCTCAGCGGGACCCACCCGAACACATCCTCAGCGGGACCCACCCGAACAAATCCTCAGCGGGACCCACCCAAACACATCCTCGGCGGGGTCCCGCCCACCCGAACACATCCTCAGCGGGACCCACCCGAACACCTCCTCAGCGGGACCCACCCGAACACATCCTCGGCGGGGTCCCGCCCACCCGAACACCTCCTCAGCGGGACCCACCCGAACACATCCTCGGCGGGGTCCTGCCCACCCAAACACATCCTCAGCGGGACCCACCCAAACACATCCTCAGCGGGACCCACCCGAACACCTCCTCAGCGGGACCCACCCGAACACCTCCTCGATGGGGTCCCACCCACCCGAACACCTCCTCAGCGGGACCCACCCGAACACATCCTCGGCGGGGTCCTGCCCACCCGAACACATCCTCAGCGGGACCCACCCGAACACATCCTCGGTGGGGTCCCGCCCACCCGAACACATCCTCAGCGGGACCCACCCAAACACATCCTCGGCGGGGTCCTGCCCACCCGAACACATCCTCAGCGGGACCCACCCGAACACCTCCTCGGCGGGGTCCTGCCCACCCGAACACCTCCTCGGCGGGGTCCTGCCCACCCGAACACATCCTCAGCAGGACCCACCCGAACACATCCTCAGCGGGACCCACCCGAACACATCCTCGGTGAGGTCCCGCCCACCCGAACACATCCTCAGCGGGACCCACCCGAACACATCCTCGGCGGGGTCCTGCCCACCCGAACACATCCTCAGCGGGACCCACCCGAACACATCCTCGGTGGGGTCCCGCCCACCCGAACACATCCTCAGCGGGACCCACCCAAACACATCCTCGGCGGGGTCCTGCCCACCCGAACACATCCTCAGCAGGACCCACCTGAACACATCCTCAGCAGGACCCACCTGAACACATCCTCAGCAGGACCCACCCGAACACATCCTCAGCAGGACCCACCCGAACACATCCTCAGCAGGACCCACCCGAACACATCCTCAGCAGGACCCACCCGAACACATCCTCAGCAGGACCCACCCGAACACATCCTCGGCAGGACCCACCCGAACACATCCTCAGCAGGACCCACCCGAACACATCCTCAGCAGGAACCACCCGAACACATCCTCGGCGGGACCCACCCGAACACATCCTCAGCAGGAACCACCCGAACACATCCTCAGCGGGACCCACCCGAACACATCCTCGACGGGGCCCGCCCGAACACCTCCTCGGCGGAGCCGGCCCAACGACGACCTCCTCGGTTGGGCCGGACCGCCCAATGAATCCTATCGGCTGATCCCCATCCACCCGGACACCTCCTCGGCGAGGCTCGCACGAACACCTCCTCGGCGGGACCGGCCCGACAACGACATTCTACTCAGCAGAGCAGCGCCCGACTTGAACAGCTCCTCGACAGGTAAACCCCCTGACCTTCCAAAATGGGGAAATACCCGAACCTGGGCTCAGGTGTTTCTGGATTCGTGACGTCAGAAAGCAATTCGAAAGTCCAGAAAAGCCCGGATTGCAGAAGGACCTCGGTCCCAAGGGTTCCGGATTTTAGGCGCTGCATCTGTACTTGTTGTTCAAGGTGAGGGTATAGGGGGCAGGGGAGAGGGGCTTAATCAGGTGGTTGGTAGTGGAGAAAAGAAGCCAGGGATTATTTTTGCATTCCAGAATAATCCTGGAGTGATGAGCAGATTTGGCAGAGGAGAGCAGGTCTCTTAGTGCTTCATGTGGTCCAGATCTGGTGATGAATGGCAAAACCGGTAGTGCACCACATATTTTCAAGTCTATGCCCCTTAGGCTTAGGGAGAAAAGATGGAGGCTGTATCAGGTGGAACAACCAAGGTGGGAAAGAGTAATGGTTTTCCTGGGGATAAGGCCATCAAAGGTGGAGGTGAGGGAGTGTTTGAGCAGATCAACAGTTGCAGATGTACTGTGGCAAAGGGAGGGCCCTAGGCTAGACAGTTGGGAGTTTGAAAGTGACGTTGTGACTTGGGGGAGAGTTTTTTCCAGGGTGGATGCAAAGGAAGGGCTCAGGTGCATAGCAGCAGCTAAAATGAGCACAAAAATGGAATCCAGGTTGCATAGGCACAACGTAGATTAGAAAGAAAAACTTGCATTTACCTTTCATGACTTCAAGATGACCTGAAGCACTTTACAGCCAATGAATTACTTTTTGCAGTGAATTCACTGCTGTAATGTAGGCAATGTGGCAGCCAAATTGAGCACAAAAAGCAATATGATCATTTGTTTTAGTGATGTTGGTTGATGGAGAAATATTGACCCGGACACTGGGTAGGAATCCCCTGCTTTTCTTTAAAATAGTGCCATGGGTCTTTTACATCCACCTGAGCGGGCAAACAAGGCGTTGGTTTAACATCTGATCTAGAAGTACAGCACTCCCTCCTACATTGGATATCAGCCGAGGTGGTTCTGTGCTCAAGTCTCTGGGGGGGGGAACTTGAACCCACAACCTTCTGACTCGACAGCAAGAGGACTACCACTAAGCCACAGCTGACACCTAATATATCCTGGTTATAGACAAAGACTAAGGAAGAGACAATAAGAATATTTTATCTTTAATAACACATTTTTAATCACAAAGGAAAATCTATCCATTCTCCTTCATGAAATTCATGCTGGATAAGACAATAGTAACATGATCACTGCTTGTCTTCTCTAAATGTACTATATCAATTTCCAGAGAATTTTGGCTATTAAATTAAACAAATGAATATTACCAATTTTTTTTTGTGATTTCTCACAGTAAAGGTGTCCCTTTGGAGTATTGAACTCCTTTCCATTTTGCATCAAACAAACCCAGGTCAAGCAAAGCACAAGCGAAATGCAAAGCAAATATTCTTCCATTTTGTCACAACAATCAGCCTTATGCCAAATTTCAGAAAAGTAATTTAACATTTCAATTTCCTGCTTGAGCCGACCTTGGAACCTCTCCAAATGAAACTCTCAATTGTGCTAAATTATGGCCAGTTTTGCAGTATGGACACACATCCACTGAGCACTATGTTGACATAGCTCACATTCATTTCACATTGGCTCTATACAGCTGGCCCATAATTCAGAGCTGTAAACTAACTCTGATACATGAGGTAAAGCAATTAGTTTCTAATTGCTCAATTCTTTCTTTTGTTAAATAAGAAAACATATTCCAACAACTGATAAATAAAATTAGAAAATCTAATTTAACATAATTACATTTAATATGATTAATATTAAGATTATTTTTTTACTATTATATTTGTAAACAATTCCATTCCAAATGGGAGCCACAAATAATAGTGTAACATACAATTCTTGGGTCAATATTATATTTAGTTCAGGAATGTTATGAAATGGCAGTTTTAGGAATTGGAATTTCCTGTGTGAGAATGTAATATAAATACGTACACATATATCTGTGTAGGGGGTTTTTGCTCTGCCCAATTACGGGGGTCTTTGGTGGCTGTTGGTGTATTGGGCCTTTCTGTCCCTTCTATGGGATGGCTCAGCAGCTTATGGCTCGCTGACCACTAAACTGGCGGTTCCGAAGCGCCCTAGCACCCCTATCTGGTTCTAACCTCAGAATTTTGGTGGATTATGAGCTTCCACAAGGGAAATCAAAAATCTCAGAGACAAGTGGTACTTGGAACAAAAAAAACGGGTAAGTCCAATTTATTAACCACGGTAAGTTTCCAACAAGGTCAAACTTCATCAAAACACATATCTGACACACACTTATAAACTATGAAAATCTATGGGAAGAAACGGACACAACGAAAACCTTACACAATTTTGTCTTTACAAGACATTTCCAACACCACCCCCACCCCCCTTTTTATCTGACTGACCTAGGCTGACAGTTGGGAAAAGAAACCCCAGGATAATACTTACGATCCCTTTTGACAGTTATTTTTTTAGCCTTAGGATGGTTGGTTTACGGGATAGCTGGAGTGAATGTTGCCTCTCCCAGTTACTTCGGTCTCCGGTTCTTCAGCTGGTTGGCCTCGGAGCGTTGTTCGGTGTGCGGCTCGGCTTCTTGAGATGATGTTGGGCCTCTCGGTAGTTGGGTTGTATATTCTGCACACAAGTCGAGTCCAGGGCCCGTTCGATAGTAGGTTTCCCAGCTGGTAACAGTCCGTCTCCATTCTCTCTCGGTTTCTGTCTGTCTGTGACTGCTACTGCTCCTCGACGCCTTCTCCTACTGCTCCAGCTGCTTCTGCCCTGGTGGTTCTGTAGGTCCTATATTTGTATCCAATTTAGTTCTGGCCTTTTCGCGCCCAAACTCAGTTGGTGGTCCATTGTGTAAGTTTGGGCGGGGAGATAGCTTTGAATATTTAATCAGAAGATGTCACAGGTACAGGTAGGTGTGAGGACAGGGGTATTGTTTCAGTGTACATTGTTGGCTAAAAGTCTGCTGGTCCATTGTAACAGTCCTGGGAGTCAATCGGTTTGGGCCTCCTCTTTGATGGGCCATCACCGCAGTGATCTCAGGACTATTGTCCACTGTCCATATTAATTAGGTAGATGATGGTCCACATTCATGATTTGATTAGGGGTGAGTCATATTTTCGAACTGGGCCGGGTAGTCCCCATTGGTTGAGGATTTCCCCGCTTCAGACCCGACTCGACCCCTGATTGGCCTGCCAGAATGCACTTTTCCCCCAATGGCCAATGCCTCTGTCTCGCTTGTGAGCTAGACTCCACAATGTCTGTATCCACCCACACGTTTCCCAGCCTGCCTGATCTGAGGATTTTACTTGGCCAAAAATGTTCATTTAAAATGTATAGGACGATCCCATCTTCATTTTCTTGTCGTTTGGGTGTTCCAATAAAATGCGGCCGTGGATTTTCGAACCTTACATCTGCATATGTACAACTAGTGTGTCTCACACAGCAATGCTCCAAAGCCGAGACTTGGGGGTTCAAGAGTAAGTACAGGGCTGAGGGAGAACATGGAGTGAGAAGCAGAACAATTTTACAGAAGTAACAGAAGTAAGTGGAGCAAACAGTAGGCAAGGACTAAGGCCGGTCAAATAGTAAATAGCCCGGGAAATGTAAGTGCTCGTGAGAATGCCGATGAAGAGTAGCAGGTTAGAAAGGTTCTGTGGGAAAGAGCTTCATTCTTTTTCTAGTCTTGCTGGGCTGTAAGCAGGAAATTGTTATGGAGAGCTAAATGTTTGTCCTAGAATCTATCTGGTTCACTGTTTCCAACTCAAAAAACAGCCAACCAGAAAGAGAAGCTGTTTGTTTTCTTTGGTACCTGATTGGTTGAACTAATCAGAAATCAGGAACTGAGTCCACAGTGAACCATTGAGAAAATTGAAACAAAAAGTGTATTATAGATAGATGGATTGACAGATAGATAGAAAGACAGACAAACAGACAGACAGATATACAGATAGATAGATGTAGACAGATCTGCTTTTGCATATGTCTTTCTATCCAATCCGGCTCTGTGTCTAATGTAAATATCGAACAATCTTTTTGTAAACCATATAAAATATGCAAACATGCAGATCTATCATGCTTACACTCCTTATGGGGCAACTGAGCTGCAAGAAATCATAATCTGGAAACACTTTCCTCTTTGCTCTCTTTTAAATTCCCTTATAGATGCATCTATTGGATTTTCACAGTTCTTCTACCTTGAAAATCCTTTCACTTGGGGCCCAAACAGATGCGCAAACAAAGCAAAAAGTCATTTATTATATTAGATATATTTTTTCCACAAAGTTTCTTTTGATGAATTTTGTGCACAATAAGGTGAGTGATTTCAGCACTTGAAAATACGGTTTAAAACAAATTATTCTTAACTGGAGCTAGCATTAAATAACAAATTAGGCACCATATTGATTTCACTCTAGTGATCCAGTTATAAGCTGTATCCTCACTCCCCCACATCAGTGTGACATTTCTATTTCTCATATATCACAGTCGCATCAAATCATTAAAACTGTTCTCATTCCACTTAGAACTTCAGCAACCGGCAAAAACAAATATAAATCATCCAGTTGTCCAGACTGGCTTCAAGCCCTAACTCTGATGTTAAAAGGACAATCTTCTCACTATATTCACCTATATTCTATTCTTTTGCTTTGACTTTTGTTTCCATATAATACCAATATGGATCAGTATCAATCTTGCCTTTGAATCTGAACGTTGAGGGTTCAAATTCCATTCCAGGGACTTGAGCACAAAATCTAAGCATGGCAGTTCAGTGACTGAGGAAGTGCTGCATAACCAGAGGTGCTGGCTTTTGGGTAAAGCATCAAACTAAGGATACACCTGCATGTTCATATGGATGTAAAAGATCCCATGGAACTATTTGAAGAAGCACACAGGTGTTCTCCCAGTATCCTGGCTAACACTTATGTCTCAACCAACACCAGAAAAACAAACTGTCCATTTGTCTCAGTTCTGTTTATGGGTCCTTGCTCTGTGCATATTGACTGCTGTATTGGTCTACATAACAACAGTGACTACATTTCAAAAGTTAATAATTTGGCTGTGAAGTGCTTTGGAACATTCTGAAGATACCAAAGGCACTCTATAAATGTAAGTTATTTCTCTTATCCGAAGCTATTCTCCATTTTTTTCCCAATTCTGGGATGCTTTTTATTTTGTCGCAATTTTTTCATTTATTACCCAACTACACACTACTCGCCAAGCAACGGTTCAAGAAGGCGGCTCACCACCACCTTCTCAAGGACAATTAGGGATGGGCAATAAATGCTGATCTTGCCAGCAACACCCACATCCCATGAATCAATAAGAAAAGCAGACATACAAGCAACCTGTTCATAGCCTTTGGTTAGTGTCGTTCTGTAGCTGGCTTATACTCTGTGCAACAATTGCCGAAAGCAACCCACCTTCCAAATCCCCTAAAGCACCTGACTTCCAAAGAAGGGGTTAATACCTGTTAAAATAAGGGACAGAGAAATATCATACCAACACATTACCTGTGAATGTTAATATTGGAAACAGGAGTTTTCAGGCTAATATTATCACATGTTCTGACAACTATCCTTAGGGCTCGAGATTTGCCAATTAGCGCTAGCACCATTTTTTTTGCCGCTAATCGTGGTTGCCGTCTTTTATTTATCGCCAAAATCACACTACAAAATTAGCTCGCAAAATTCACCAAATGGTAAATGATGATGATGATAGCAGTAAAAAACGGCATTGCACAACAACATTTGTGCGCCCAAATCGAAACCACTGAAGTTAAAAAAACGGACCTTCTGTGCATGCGCAAATATTTATTTGTTTTCGCCCGATTTTTTTCGGACAATTTTTTCCTGCGATTCTGGTCACATGTCAGGGCGCACCCACACATGCACAGTACACCCAGGGCTGAATCAGCCATTTTTGAGAGTTGATTTAAACCGCAGGATCGAAGACAGCAGAGTTCAGCACAGTTCAGCAGAAATTAAAAATGCAGGTTGATTTTGATAGGAAGAGGGCCAGGAAATTCACTTCTGATGCAAATGAAGCCCTCATTACTGCTGCAGAAAGCAGATGGGGGGAGATTTCGAAGAAGGATCATGCAAAACTCCTCCCAGCTGGTGTAAAACATCTGTGGAAAAGTGTGGCTGAGGAGGTTTTGCTCAGTTGACTGTGAGGAGGGAGCATGTACAGTGTCAGAAAAGGTGGAATGGCTATTGCAGGGTTATCAGAGTAAGTAATATTTTTATTGATGCATTCCAATTACTTAAATTGTAAATGTGACACATGTTGGTATCGGTAGGCTTAGTGTTGCAGCTTATTTGCCATGAATGATCGTTACACATTAGTAAGACTGCTTTTTGACATTTTAAAAGATGTTTCTGCACTTCGATGTGTTCCTCACGTGCAACCACCAGGGCCATTAAACATGACTGTATTAAGTGCACACAGTATAGTATAGGTGCTTTGATGACTATCTTTGTGCACCACAAAAGCAGAAGGGCATTCTGGTAACCATTTGTATTGTCATCTTTGCAGGGAAAGTTGTGAGGTGTGAGAGTGAGAGAGGGCGGGGGAACAGGGTGGAGTCAGTGTCTTTACACACCATCTCGCAGTCCCTGCAGTATGTGTGTGTGTGAGAGAGAGAGAGAGAGAGAGGGATCAGTGCCTTTATACACCATCCCACAGTCCCTGCGGTGTGTGTGATGGGGGTTGGGTCAGTGCCTTTACACACCATCCCACAGTCCCTGCAGTGTGTGTGTGTGAGAGAGAAAGGGGTCAGTGTCTTTACACACCATCCCACAGTCCCTGCAGTGTGTGTGTGTGTGAGAGAGAGAGAGAGGGGTCAGTATCTTTACACACCATCTCGCAGTCCCTGCAGTGTGTGTGTGTGAGAGAGAGAGAGAGAGAGAGGGATCAGTGCCTTTACACACCATCCCACAGTCCCTGCGGTGTGTGTGTGTGTGAGAGAGAGAGGGGTCAGTGTCTTTACACACCATCTCGCAGTCCCTGCAGTGTGTGTGTGTGTGAGAGAGAGAGAGAGAGGGAGAGGGATCAGTGCCTTTACACACCATCCCACAGTCCCTGCGGTGTGTGTGATTGGGGGGGGGGGGGGAGGGTCAGTGCCTTTACACACCACCTTACAGTCCCTGCGGTATGTGTGAGAGTGAGAGAGAGAGAGAGAGAAAGGGGGGGTCAGTGCCTTTACACACCATCTCATAGTCCCATCTCACCATCTCATGTCGATTTGTATTGTCATCTTTGCAGGGAAAGTTGTCTCACAACCGCTGAGAGCAGCGGCGTACAGATGGCAGTCCGGCCAAATTATTCACACTCACCCAGCTTGAGAGTCACGTGGCAGGTCTGATGGGTGCCTCACAGAGATCAACTACCCGTGGGAGTGTTAAGCTCTCATTTGAGGGTGAGGGTAAATCCTGCAAAATCCACGGTCTGGGTTGGGTCAATGTTATATCTGTGGTTTAGGGTTCATGTAATGCGATGTACTGTCTGTTGTCGACATGTAATGCAGTAGTGGTGGTCCTTCAAATGAGCCTGCGCTATGTGACCCTACTCATGTCACCCTTCCCCCTCCCCTGGTGCAAATCAGTCGTCTGCTGTTTTCTATTTTACAGATGTGGATTTCGAGGCCTCAGATCCAGGAGTGGAAGCTCCCACCTCTCCGGATGCTATGGTGGAGGACACAGACATCAGCCACGCTGAGGAACCTCCATGGGAGGAAGAGCAGGAGGAGAACCAAAGCGTTAATGTTATGGGGAGGTGGGTGGTGGGGGTCGATGTGGGGAGCCCACAGAGGCACTAAGTTCGTCAGATAAGGACACCGCATTCCATGGTTATCCAGCATCTGAGGCCCCGGGTCCCAGTGGGTTACAGCAAAGCACACCCAGGGCAGAAGCCCGTATGCTGTCTGTGCAGAGGCTGAGTTGCCAAAACCGCTCTGGTGAAAGGCAGGCAGACGTGCACCTGGATTTTGTGCGACTGTCTGAGGAGAGCATCCAGCTCAGCCAACAGCTCCTCGAGGTCATGGGTGGGATCTCCGCAAACATTACATCACTATCTGTGGACATAAGGGAGGGCTTTCCGCAGCTTGTAGTTGCAACAAGGCAGAACACTGAGGCTGTCAATGTCCAGCAGCAAGTGACCTGTCTCGACTCATGACATTCCAGTCCCCAGTGTCAGGCCACCCAGACTGATAGTACCGGTGAGTGGTGAGCAACAGACTCAACACTCACTTCCACAGCCACAGCTTCTCCAGGGGGTCCAATGGCGGCTCCTACTTCTCTCCCCAACAACACCAGCGCCCTGGGCACGTTGCTAAAAAACATCTTGTGCGCAATGTTGGTAGGGGTAGGGGCAAGGGCCACAATCGATAGGGCCGGGGGGGTTCAAATTAGGGGGGGGTAAAGGTGGCTGCAGCTGAAGGATGTTTGATGCAGGGGTTGTTGTTTTGTTGTTGTTTTGTTGTTATTTAAATAAAGTTTACAAAAGTTTTACCATTAAAAAATGTTATTCAAGTTTCTAAATTAAAGTTTACAAAGTTTCATTAATGTAAAAATGTTTAATAAATGTCAATTGTTTTTTTCACCTTAACCAATATTGTGCAATGTCTCATTTGCAGAATAACAGGGGGAAATAGTCAATATGGTGAGATAGAGTGGGCAGTCAACGATCAAACATGCCGTTCAGCCTTCATGCAAAGCGTTGAATTATCAGCTGCTGACGTAAGGCTTTTGTAGTGGCGAAAGCTAAACGAGGCCTCCCCTGTCGTGGTGGTGGCATGTGTTCATCGACAGGCTCCTCGTCCTCCTCCTCCTCCTCCTCCCTCCCTCTCTCCTGAGGTGGTTCTGCAGTCCCCAGTGACAAATCCTGTCCTCTCAAAATGGTTAGGTTGTGTAGCATGCAGCACACCACAATGAACTCAGAGACCTGCTGAGGGCGGTATTGCAGGCAGCCTCCAGAGTGGTCCAGGCATCGGAAACGCTGCTTCAGGACGCCAATTGTCTTTTCGATGATATTACATGTGGCTATATGTCTGTTATTGGAGCAATGCTCGGCTTCTGTCTGAGGGTTCCGGAGGGGAGGTCATGAGCCAGGTGGCGAGGTCATAAACTTTGTCCCCCAGCATCCAGCTCTGGCCTTGTGGTTGATACTCAAACAGCTGTGAGACAATGCTCTCATGCAAGATGAAAGCATCATGGATGCTCACTGGAAATTGTGCATTTACTGCCATGATGCGCTGAGTATGGTCGCAGACCATCTGTACGTTCAGCGTGTGGATTCACTTTCGGTTTTGGTAAACCTCTGGATCCTCTAAAGGTGCTCGCAGAGCAATGTGCGTACAGCCAAAATCAGCCTGTACCTTGGGGAAGTCAGCAATTCATGCAAAACATATAGCCGTCTCATTCTGTGCCTTCCTGGTCATTGGGAACTTTATGAAGTCCAAAAGTTTTTTGAGGATGCAACTAGTAGAGTGGACAAGGGAGAACCAGTGGATGTGGTGTATTTGGACTTTCAAAAGGCTTTTGACAAGGTCCCACACAAGAGATTGGTGTGCAAAATCAAAGCATATGGTATTGGAGGTAATGGACTGACGTGGATAGGGAACTGGTTGGCAGACAGGAAGCAGAGAGTCGGGATAAACGGATTATTTTCAGAAAGGCAGGCAGTGACTAGTGGGGTGCCGCAGGGCTCAGTGCTGGGACCCCAGCTCTTTACAATATACATTAATGATTTAGATAAGGAATTGAGTGTAATAACTCCAGGTTTACAGATGACACTAAGCTGGGTTACGGTGTGAGCTGTGAGGAGGACGCTAAAAGGCTGCAGGGTGACTTGGACATGTTAGGTGAGTGGGCAAATGCATAGCAGATGCAGTATAATGTGGATAAATGTGAGGTTATCCACTTTGGGGGCAAAAACATGAAGGCAGAATATTATCTGAATGGTGGCAGATTAGGAAAGGGGGAGGTGCAACGAGACCTGGGTGTCATGGTTCATCAGTCATTGAAAGTTGGCATGCAGGTACAGCAGGCGGTGAAGAAGGCAAATGGTATGTTGGCCTTTGAGTATAGGAGCAGGGAGGTCTTACTACAGTTGCACAGGGCCTTGGTGAGGCCTCACCTGGAATATTGTGTTCAGTTTTGGTCTTCTAATCTGAGGAAGGATGTTCTTGCTATTGAGGGAGTGCAACGAAGGTTCACCAGACTGATTCCTGGGATGGTGCAACTGACATATGAGGAGAGACTGGATCAACTGGATCTTTATACACTGAAGTTTAGAAGGATGAGAGGGGATCTCTTAGAAACTTACAAGATTCTGACGGGACTGGACAGGTTAGATGCGGGAAGAATGTTCCCGATGATGGGGAAGTCCAGAACCAGGGGACACAGTCTTAGGGTAAGGGGTAGGCCATTTAGGACTGAGATGAGGAGAACATTTTTCACTAAGAGAGTTGTTAACCTGTGGAATTCCCTACCGCAGAGAGTTATTGATGCCAGTTCATTGGCTATATTCAAGAGGGAGTTAGATATGGCCCTTGCGGCTAAAGGGATCAAGGGATATGGAGAGAAAGCAGGAAAGGGGTACTGAGGGAATGATCAACCATGATCTTATTGAATGGTGGTGCAGGCTCGAAGGGCCAAATGGCTTACTCCTGCACCTATTTTCTATGTTTCTATGTTTCTATCCTGCATGCATACAGTGCAGTCACCTGGTGAATGCAGTGATGTGTAATATGCTGCGAGATGCAGCATATGTCCCCTGCTGATGCCTGAAAGGAGCCGGAGACATAGAAGGCAGGTGCCACAGTCACCTTCACCTTGATGGGCAGTGCAGTCCTGTTCCCGCTGGTAGGCTGTAGGTCTGCCTTTATCAGCTGGCATATCTCTGTGACCTCTTTTCGAAAGTGCAGCCTTCTAATGCACTGTGCCTCAGACAGCTGCAGGTATGAGCACTGTTCCCTGTAAACTCATTGGGGGTAAGGCCTCCTCCCCATACGTCTGTGAGCTCTTTGATTACACTCATAATGCTGTTGAATAAGCCTTCTTCCAGCTCTATGCTGCATAGAAAAAGCAGTCAGCAATAATGACAGAGATAGCATAGGCCCTAGTCTTTTAAATGTCCTTAAATATCCTTAAAAATGAAGTATAAACTCACAAAAGCTCAATCTGTAAAACGTAGTCTTCCCTCCAAATCCTTTTATGCACTGAACTCTTGCTCTGTTTTTCAAGATGGCACCGTTAGTGGCAGGTGTGTCGTGAGTCCGACCTGGTAAGACTTGATTTTTTTGGGTGGGTTTTTTCGCCAGAGTAAAAATCGTGATATCGGCGAATTTTGCAAAAACGGCGCTAGCAGAGCGTTGCACGACGATTGACATCATAAAAATGGCAAAAAAAACGCGGATCTTAATTTTTATGGCCGGCAATAAACCACTGGCGAAATCTGCAAAATGGTGATAACATTTTTAGCGCCAAAAATCACATTTTTTTCACTCAAAAATGGCACTAAAACGGGCACAAACTTGGTGAATTTCTAGCCCTTGGTATGTTTCAAAATACCCCAGTTTAGCGATTATATCAAATCATATTATTGACTGATTCGGCTGAAACACTATAAACTTAAAAATTGTAACAGTTCTGATTCAAATGTCTTGGCCAATTATTTCTGCAAGAATTACTCTCTCTATATGATTTACTCTCTCTATAGAGTATATATATATGAATCACTCGATATACAATATACATAGTGCGTCAATTTACAGATGTAATATTTTGCTAGTGACTCATTATTGCAGCAACACCCGGGTAACCTATTCATCAGAATAATGGGACTAAATTTGAAACATTTTTAAGATGTGGACATTTCGGTTGACTTGTAATTCACATTAACCGTAAGGGGGCACTAATGATCAGTAAAATGTGGTTTGGACAACTGAGGATAATTTACAAAGATATTTTAATTCGATAAGTACGTCAGTAGTTCATTGAGTGAGAAAAATGGAGACAATATGAAAAACATTTTCACTTCCGATATTACCGAGATCCGAATAAATAATTACAAGCACTACACTTGTTTTCTGCTTTACACGAACTGAAGTAAATAACTTGGCCGCTACGTTAACCTTAGGGAAACAAAATTGTTGCTGGCCAGCAGATGGCAGACTAGGCCTGAAAAAGTGAAAAAACAATCCGAAAGGAAATAGGAAAGGCTGCAATTATTTTCAAATATCCTGCGTTAGAGGCTGTGGTGACCAGTCGCTAAATGGACACTGTGAATAAATCACGATATTCTAAAAATAAACAGCAACCCGACTTGCAATAGTTTAGAGGTAAAATCCTGTTCATAAAAGTTTGTCATTTCATTCACTGTGGTTGCATTCAGGGACAAGAATCCTCAGGTTGTTGCTGGTTGTGACTGTGATGCTAGATTTGATTCTCTTGTCATAAATCACTCGGTATGACCTTTCAAATGTTATATTAACTTTGTACTACCTGGCATTATTTACAGTGCGTGCCATGTCTGTTTTTCTAATATTTACAACACCGTTGACATTATCACAAAAAAAACTGACAGGAAGCAGAATTCCTCACGCATGTAACTCTATTGCTTTATGTCGATAAAAACAGTATTTAAAAAATATTAAAATTAGCGACCAATGTGTAGACGATGAAAAAATAACTAAACATGAGCTGTATTGTGAACAGCGCAAGTAGAATTTTTGTGAATGCCGAAGTCTCTCTGTTAGAAGATCCAAGTTAATAAACATGATGATTTACATCTGGGCAGAAAACTCCTTCAGTACTTACAGAGACATAGTTATGAAGGATTCACAGCCGATAATCTGGCGAACACAACATAATACTACACTGTTCAAATCGCTGCACTTTTAAACTAGCAACTTCCCGAATCCTACTTCAGACTGCTTTTTGCGAGGTGCGCATTTTGCCATAATTGTTGAAGCAATGAAATCTGCAAACCGTTTTGCGTAAATACAATTGAGTTCGAGCAAAACTAATTGATCTGCTTTTTTGTACTTCCAGTGGGTGGTTCTCTCTCTCCCTCCACTTGTTCATTATATCAATATGTGTGCGTGTACACTGAACATCAACAATGTTTGAATGTTATATGTATTGGATCCATTCAAATGGCAAGAGATAAAACATTTCCATCATTCTGAGCTGCAACCTAATTCTGATTTATGAGGTATACAGGAACAGGCGTGGGCCATTCAACCCCTCAAGCCTGTCCCGCCATCAATTAGATCATAACTGATCTGCAACTCAACTTCATTTACCTGCCTTTGCTCTATAGCTCTTAAAACCCTTTACCTCAGTCTTGAAGTTTGAATTAACCCAACATCCACAGCCTTGTGCGGGAGAGAATTCCAAACTTCCACTGGGCTTTGTGTTGAAAAGTGCTTCCTGATTTCACTCCTGAATGGCTTAGCTGTAATTGTAAGATTGTGCCCCCTTATTCTGGTATGGCCCCACCAGAGGAAGTATGTTCTCGGTATCTACCCCATTGAGCCCTTTAACACGTTAAACACCTCAATTAGATCATCCCTCAACCTTTTAGACTCAAGGGAATACAAGCCAAATTTACACATCCTGACCTCACAATTTAGCCTTCTATGTCTAGGTATGGTTCTGATGAATCTGCGCTGCACCCACTCCAAGGCCAATATAATCTTCCTGAGGTGTGGTACCCAAAACTAAATTAGATGGGCTTTGACCACCGCTCTGTTCAACTCAAGCATAACTTTCTCCCATTTGTATTCCAGCTCCTTTGAGGTAAAGGACAACAGTTCATTAGTCTTTTTGATTAATTGTTCTACCTGTGCACTCGCTTTCAGTGATTTGTGCATGAATATATCCCAATCTCTCTGCTCCTCCATAGTCCCTAATCTCTCAGCATTAGGACAATATTCGAATTTATCTTGATCAGATCCAAAATGGATGATCTCACACTTCATTACATTGACCCCAATCTGCCACAGTTTTGCCCACTCACTTAATCTGTCGATGTCTCATTGTAACTTCCCAAACATCTACACAATTTACTGTGCTCAAAACATTTGTTTCATCTGTAAATTCGGATATACAACTCTCTATTCTTTCACTCAAGTTATTGATCTCTGGGGAACACTATCTACCACATCGGCCAATCGGAGTACACTCCCGTTCTGTCTCCTACACCCCAACCAATTACCAACCCAAGGAAAAGCAACTAGATTATAACCCCTTGCATTATTGATTCCATTCCTTTGTTAAATAAAGAAAACATATTCCACCAATTGATAAATAAAATGAGAAAATCTAATTTAACAAAATTCAATATAATTAATATTGAGAGATGATCTTTACTATGATATTCGTAAATTGATCAGTTCCAACTGGGAGGCACTAATAATTGGGTAACAGTCAGATTCTGCCAGTATTCCCAATGCTATTCATTCTTTATTGACTTCATTGTGAGGGCTGAGCGTCAATCCATGTCACACCTAACGTCCATCTTCAAAGTGACCTTTGTACAGCAGCGATAGTCTATTCGCATGTTTCTGGCCGCTTTGTGCAAATGAAAAGCAATCCCTTTTACAGAATCGGTGTTGTTTATTGTCGTGGGTTTGAGAGAAGAGAGCAGATATGCATCATCTCGAGGGGTTGGAGGCAGTTTCTTTATTTTCACAACGAAATGAAAACAGCTGCTGGAAAGGGAAGCTGACTAAAGCTACAATGTATACAGAAACCTAGCAAAACAAATCCGTTCGGTCCAATTGGTCTTATTGTGGACACTAAATGTTGAGATAGGTTTGAGAGAAAACTAAACGCGCACTTTCGCCAACAACTTCTGCAGCGTGTCGAAAACCGAATGAAGCCAGATTTCGGCCAAATAGTAGAATAAGCATTGAAACTTTCGAGATTGTTCACGGTGGGCGCAGCCTATAAGTTAAACCGTCGTTTCTTGTACTTTAAGGTGAAGCTTCTCACTATTATTCCTTTCTCCTACTCTCGCTATCTGGATTTCCCGGTATGAGTCTTACATCCCGTGTTCATTGCGTAAATGACCCAAACAAAATGTCAAGTCTGTCCTTAAAAATGCGGCAGGTGTCATACTGAATATCGCGTTCCCGTTAATGACTAAATCTAATTTTAAATCGATATATCGGTTTGGTTAGTGTAGGATGCAAACTACAGAAGTTCATTCTGCTCAGCTTCTGCCGACTCCAAATTGTCCGCACAGCATTTGCTTCTGCTAATCATTGATTGCAGTGAACCTTTTAAAACACAAGCAGATCTGATGTATCCAGTATCACCACTATATATTTCTCCTTCCTTTTATTCCCTGGGCTTGAACTATTTCAAGACCAGCTTGAGATGGAAAAAAAATCCCGATTCTAGTAAAGGTTAGACTGAGTATTCATCCTAGTCTTGGTGAGTCTGAAAAAAGGGGCAGGTATCCTTAAAACAAACAACGCCGAATGCTTACCGTCTTAGAATTACAAATACGTTGTAAGTAAGAAGTTCATTTAAAAAAGTTTAGCCACTAGTTACATTTTGCATCAGCTGAGCTCGGTACCTTGTTTTATTGATATGGCAGCTGTTTGGTGCTGGGCCCTACCAAAGCACTGGGCCACCTAACCGGCAGCAACAGTCCTACAAAGCCGAATGGTGTTAAATTCCCTTCCTTAAATACCATAAGGAATGGTGTCAATCGTTACAATCCAGCTTCAAGTTCCAGAAAGTGTGCGTTCCTCCGAACCTCTCTATAGAAATGAATATTTTGAAATCCTCGGGAGGCTCTAAATAAAACGGGGAGAAATACGGAACAATTGCCAAACCGGCAATACACACGTTTACCTCTGACAGCGATCTCGTTATTAATTCGTTATTGTGCTGTCATTTTATAAGGTCGGCGCGCTACTATCTGATTCCGGTGCTGTGAGTGGGGAGAATGCGGCGAGCCGGTGTCGGTGGCGCTTTGCTCTGGCAGATGGCGCTTTAGTCCTGGTTGTGTGAAACGTGTTGCCTCTCGCTGACGTGCTGAGAAAGGGCTGATCACACCAAGTGGAGGCCCGCTATGGTAATGACTGAGGCTGGGAGGTTTTTTTTTTCTTAAACGATCGATGTGGTTCGAGAGACGAGCAAAAAAAAATATGAATGGAGCAGGTCTGGTCAAATGTCACCCAGACGGGACAGCGCGGAGCAGGGGAATGAAGACCAGGACAAACCTGGTGAGCGCGGTCTGAACCGGGAGAAGTAATTATAGCTGCTGACGACTAAGTGAGGAAAACAAGAAGGAAAGAAAAAGAGAAAGCACATGCTTTTACTGCTCCTCATCAATTTCACTACTCTGGTCAATTTCAGCAACCTTCCTCAGTTACAGTTTAGCACTTTTCCCCCCTCCCTTCCAGATGCCTGCGTCGAAAAGATTTTAAAGGGAACTCGTTAGGTTTCATTCCAACATATTGCTCATTTCCATGAACCATGAAGGTGGCATGTTTGTTTCTTTTTCTCTACTTTGCCTCCGGCACGGGGCGATCGCAAAGTCCCCCTGAAACCATCAACATCGCCATCGTTCTGCCTCTCAACAGCAAGTACGCCTGGGCTTGGCCCAGGGTCGGACCCGCCATCCAGATGGCCATCGAAAGGATTAACAAGGACGGGGAGCTGCTAAAGGATTCCGCCCTGACCTACAGGTTCAAGAGTAGCGAGGAGAACGGCGGCTGCGTCGACTCCCTGGCCCCCTACCACGCCGTGGACCTAAAGCTGGAGAGCGACCCCGACGTGTTCGTGGGTCCCGGGTGTATCTACGCCACCGCCCCGGTGGCCAGGTTCGCCACTTACTGGCGGCTGCCCCTGGTCACAGCCGGGGCATCGGCTTTCGGATTCTCCAACAAGACGAGAGAGTACAACACCACCATCCGGACCGGACCGGCCTATAGCAAGCTTGGCGAATTTGTCAACCACATCCAAGACACCTTCAACTGGACCTCGAGGGTGGCCCTGATTTACCTGGACATCAAGACGGACGACCGTCCTTTCTACTTCGTCACCGAAGGGATTTTCACCTCCATGGAACTCGAGTTCGCCAACCTGTCGGTGCATGCCCACAATGTCGTGAAGGAAGAACTTGACCAGAGTGCTATTATAGAAATTATACAATTTATTAAACAGAATGCACGGAGTAAGTGGATTTACAGACCCCACCCCTCATATGAATGTGGTATTAGTAAAGTGGTTTGGTATTGTTTAGGAGATAACGTCGCACTATCGTGTATACGAAAACGCTTACCCAGTTCTGGCTTATTCCCCAGACTCCAGAGGGGCGAAGTCAGCAAATGAAGTAACATTCTCCATCCCAATAGTTGAGGTTGCATTTTCTCCCTTCACCGAGCTGTCTCCCGCGTCTTTAAAATTATTTTACAAAAGCAACCTATTGCGTTATTTGATTTCAACCCTCTTTCCA
This sequence comes from Pristiophorus japonicus, assembly GCF_044704955.1. Classification (NCBI taxonomy): domain Eukaryota; kingdom Metazoa; phylum Chordata; class Chondrichthyes; family Pristiophoridae; genus Pristiophorus; species Pristiophorus japonicus. The sequence continues at coordinate 93,196,969 of NC_091978.1, read as the reverse complement.
TTTTTTTTCGTTGCGGTCGATTTGAATCTGATTCAACAATATTTTTTTTGACTGCGGTCACAACTTCTTTCTCCCGCCGGTGAGAGAGAAAGCGGAATTAACGGGGGTTCGGATTGGAAGAAATGGCCCTGCATTTAACGGGATAGATTGTTGCAAAGGGTTTAGTACAACACTGACACTCTCACTGCTAAAAGAACGTCTGTCTGGCTCTTGGTATGCCACACCAAATAACGGTTATGATGGCATACTAGGACACAATGTAGGATGTAACAAAACACATCTGTAACACAGCTGCCCAGCCAGAACTGTCGGCACCGCACTGTCAGTGAGAACAGTAAAGAAGTTCGCCTTTCGGGGTAAATTGCAACACTATTGGATAGCTTTTGAAGTGGAAACTGACGATTCATAATAATGTGCGAAATCGACCCCAAAGCATTGATGTGTACGCTTCTTCGACTCTGGGGAGCGTGCCTACATACTGTGACAGGTGTGAATATCGCACTGGACATGAAGAAAGGACAACATTATCTATGAGTTTAGGATCATGAATGTAGATACACACAAGTGCCGTCGCCTGTTTTTACAGATCGTCATAATTCATTTACAACATGAAATAGTGAAAGACACAACACCCACATGAATAGAAAGCAGCGCATTGCCCGCAGGAGCGTGTGAGAGACCGACTAAAAGGCAGCAGGTCTTCGCCCATTAAATAGCGCTTGTGCACAAGCCGCCGCGATATCAACCTCTGCGTACCTTTTTGATACTAAAACATTAACTTTTTTTTAAAGCTGATCTAAAATATATGTATGAAAAATATTTTTGCTTAATATTAGTTGTGTTAGTTTGTTAGTGAAGGGCGAAAAGATCAATATTGATCCATTAAGGGGTTTTGCTGTGCAAAAATGACTCTTTGATTTACACAGTGTCTCTTCCCTTCTCTTCCAGTTGTGTATTTCTTTTTTCCTTTCGAAGATTTCCGTCAGATAATGTTCTACGCGCAAAAAGAGGGACTGACGGGGGGAGACTATGCTTTTTTCTATGTGGATGTGTTCGGAGAATGTCTGAAAGTGAAGTCGCCCACAGAGGCTTACAAACCCTGGCAAATGAACCACAGCAGCGAGTCCGTCCTCAAGGAGGCTTTCGAAGTACACTCATTTCTTTCAACCCATTTCAAAACATCTCGGAGATAGTTTGTCTGTGCACTTAAAAACGTATCTAGAATTAGCTTTACTATTAGGGGGCTTTGTGCCGGCAGGTAGGACCGTCTTGTAGTTTGTAAAACTGCGATTTGTAAAAGGTTGTGTCATATTTATTTGAAGTGGTGCTGCCGTCTGCTTTTACCTGTCAGTAAACGACTAATAATAATAATTGTAATAGTAGCCTTTAAAAGTCAACATAGGAACATGAGTAGGCCATTCAGCCCATCGAGACTGTACCGTCATAGCTGTTCTGTACCTCAACTCCATGTATCCGCCTTTGATCTATATTCCTTGATACACGTACCTAACACAAATCTGTCACTCTCAAGCAAGAGAAAAAAGTGAGAATGAAATATGAAAGTGTATTGAATAAAATGTCCACTTTCGCTTTGCTGTGGGCTTTCTTACGGTACTGTTAAATCACGGGCAAATGAGCCACTTTAATGGCCTCACACCCACACAAGAAAGCTAGTTGCAATTCAGAAAACTCCAGCCATCATATTTTGTTAGAAAACCTCCCCAAAAGAGTCAGTTACATTAAACGTTGCACACAGTGTTGACATTCCTAGTTTTTATGGCTGTTGTTTCTGTGCTCTGTGTTCTTTGTGGAATGGCGTTTTAAAGGTTGGTTGTGAAACGCGTTTAGTCTCCACAACGCACAGCGGCATAATCTTTGCACTCAGTTCTTCATCCCACATAAACTGCATGAGACCTGCTCGAGAATGTATAATGAACCAAGACTAATTGGGCTGTCGCTACTCTATCTTTTTCAGTCGGTGATGATCATTACCTACAGACACCCAGAAGAACCGGAATATTTTAAGTTTCAGGAAGATTTACGGAGAAGAGCCAAAAATGTGTCGAGTGCTGACCTGGACAACGATCTGGTAAGCCTCCGCTGGAATACAGGACTGGAAACTCTGTGACTGGGCACAGACCCGATTAATTAATTAGATAGACACACAGATAGATCGATAGACGATAGATGGTTCATTTACATAGAGAGACCCTCCACTCATTTCTCTTGCACTGAAGGGAGTACCTAAAGGAGTAAATAGGTTAGATGCTGTCAGTTATCTGACACAGGGCATCTCCGAGTAACAGTCACACTGCAATGCAAACATTGGACGAGCTTCATGTTTCATTTAAGCACAGATGTTTATCACATTTGAGATACTGTAGTTTACTTTTCTTTGATCCAATGACCTGGGTAGCAGATTTCTTGAAAGGACGGTGTAATACTGCTGTATTGCTTTTAGGAAATAAAAAATATATAGTTGGTTCAAAAAGAAGTCGATCTCGGAGACCCGTTGTAACCACCTCACTGTCAGTCATTTACCGAGATGTTTACTTCTCTTGCAGAAGTGATGATTCCTATAGGAAGTTGCAGACACAGAGCAAAATCTGCAGACTTAAAGACAATTCAAGTAACAACTCAAGGCCTTATCCATGGGTAGCATTCATATAATTTTTGGCCCCAAACCAAATTACATTTTCTAATTATTATTGTTACATTTCTACAATATTCAGATTAGTATTTTTTGGTACTTCTATATTACGCATAAAGTAAAAAATGAACATGACTGCACCCAATCCCAACTGTAAATGCTGATCTTACTTTTCCGTTCAGATTGTTGTGGGGAATTGATTTGTGTTGACTTCAGCAAATTGACTACTTTTGTAAATGTGTGAGTGTTCTAACTTTGATTTTCATAGAGAGCTTCAAATTCATTTTATTTCTCTGACTGTGTTCATTTCATGCAATGATTTACAACACAACATTTAATTACACATTATGCGAGCATGTAACCCAATGCACACCAAAGAATACGAACATTTACTTTAGTTAATTTGGATCATGACGTCATCTGACCTAATTAAGGGATTGAATATTGTTTTGTCTCAGTAAACTGAGTTCACATATTTTGCTACCAAATGTTTGCTTTCTGTGAACGGCAAAAATTGAAAGCAGTCACATGACCTTATATGCCTTTGGGTCCAATGTCACCCATTTCTTTATTACCATTTATCTGATTATGAATATGAAGCTTTGGCAGTTTATATCATTAGCAACAGTAAATCAGCTTGAAATAGAAAATTTCTATTCTTTGTTTCTAATGATATAAACTGCTACAGCTTCATATTCACGAATTAAACTGCATTCAGAACCCCTCAATCTAATTACTGCTTTGTATTTCAATATTAGCCAATTGTCAGCCAATCACATATAATGCTCAAGTAGCCAGTTAATACTAAACTATAACACCTGTGATGTGACATCTGGTTCTTCAGCCTAAATGTCACATTCAGTCAATTGTTATGTCCAATATAATAAACTTTAATAACAAATATAACCTAATATGCAAAATGTTTTGTATTATGTTAAATGGCAAACACAAGGGAGTAAGTGAGTTGAAAACTATAATCCAATTTCACTGTCAAATACTTTAAAGAAATCATTTAGATTTTCTTCTTTCAAATTACGATGTCATCTAGACCATCCAAATGTATTACAACATGTTATTATTCTGCATTCCCAGTCAATGTCTAATGGAATCTTAAGCCACCTCTAACATGTAATCCCACATTTGCCACCGCAACTACGACAGTAACCAGTGAGCTCATATTATTAGTCATTCCCATTAACTGTGGCTCCCTGGTGTTTAGCAGGTAAATCATGTGCTGCTAGTGTGATGCGCTATTTGTTTATCAAACAGACATTCCAGCTGACCTCTGCAGTTTATTGTGCCTAGTGGCAGAGTTTTTCACGTAGACACAAAGAAGCAATATTCTACTTCAAATGTATTGGGTCAGATGATGTTTCCACACCTTTAACCCGGAAGTAGACTGTATATGTAATGAAGCTAATGTCATGTGCTTTATTTACCAATTGGTTGCATTTATTGGTAACGTTGTTGCAAAACTTGAAGCAATATAAAGTTGAGTATTTGGAATACCTGATCTTGTGTTTCCTGAAATGTTGTTGTTGCTTCCTCTGGAATATCCTTGTTTCCAATCATGTTTTCAGTCAGTTAAATCTATGGTGTGTCGTGTTATGCTACAGTCATAATTACATTTTATAAATTTAAATTAAAAAACAACAAACATGGGATAACTGATGTGTGAAGGACTGTTTAGAGTATTAGTGCTAAAAGATTCAGCACCAAGATTAGGTATGTAAATTCTATACATCTGGATAAAAATTAAGTATTTTTTTCATTTAACAGATACCATTTTCAAAAGTAACAAAATCGGGGTATACATTCAGCTTCTACAAAAATATCAAGACATTTTTTCAAAAGTTATAAGCCCATAAATTACTGTTAGAAATAGTAGTGTATAAACACAAAACAAGTCAACACCATTACAATAAATAGGTTAATACTACTGTTAAAACAATGGATCTTATGAATATATTACGTACATGAACATTGTAAACAGTATTTTTAGAATAAACATAGGTGAATTTAACAGTTGATTTATTTGGATTTAAAACGTCATTCTAAGCTCATCCCTAATAGATACCTGGATATAATCATTGCTGCAAAAGAGGTGAAAGAATTAGAATCACTATCATAGGTTTAAAGAAAGTGGAATCAAAGCTTACAAAAGTAAAATTATGCTCAGCTGCTTTGAGTCACATTCTCCAGAGAACAGCTGACTTATCTTTCTGCACGTGTGCAATTGGCAACTTTTGAAGGATTAAGTACAGGCTATTGTGGTAGAAATTGCCGTCCACCCGAAACGGGGTACACTTACCATTTTTTAAAAAGATTTTCTCTGCTGCAGTCCATGGGGCGGAAATACCGGAGAAATTCAGCACTTCGTTTTTTTTTCTCCTTGGTGCATAAGTGACCTCGCAGTGAGTCTGCTGCCCTGATCAGTCATCAATGCCATGCTGCGTTAACGCACTCTCCCCTTCAGTTAAAGGGGAGAGCCACTGCAAAACCTGCAGATGTTTTAGTTAGGTCCACTGGGCCACCAGGGAGGGTTTCGTCTGGGCCAGCAGCCTGGCACCCAAGAGGGGGTGCCAGGTTGCCTGTTGATGGCCTAGCCAAACCTGGGGGCATAATTGTTGGGCCGACCTGGCCGTCGCCCGACAAAAAAAAATAACATGGCGGTCGCAGCAGTGAACCCTCCCCTTTAAGGCCGGCCGTGCTGCCATTTCATACAGAGTGCACCGACAGCTTTTGCTGTCAGCGGCACAGGCCAGCGGCAGGGTCTCTCTCATGGGGCAATTTTGAGTAAGAAGCAATTTCGTGAGGGCATTATGCGAGTGGGTCCCCACCAGTCGGAATGGGGTCGGCGCGTGCACGCTGCGGCGGGAAAACGGGCGGAGTGGTTCCAGACACCACTCTGCTCCTGAGGTAGGGCAAATTTTATAATGACGACCCCTCCATGGCGAGTTAGCGACCATTCAGCGCTGCCCCATGGCCGTTGCTTTCCAGCATCCAGAGACCATATCAAGAGGGGCAATTTTGGGCCCTTTGACTATTTAGTACAAGTAAACAATAAATCAATTGGAAGATAAATAATCTGCATTTGAACAAACACATTTTTCTCCAGTGGTGGTTACCTATTGTTTGTCCTGTTACCACTCATATTGGATTTTGCTGGATTGAGCAGTCCAATCACCTTCAGTGACATTTAGCTGGATTCTGGGGCACTCCCAGTAGATTGGAAAACTGCAAATGTAATGCCCCTATTTAAAAAAAGAGGCAGACAAAAAGCCAAACAGATGGCCTAACATCTGTCGTTGAGAAAATGCTGGAGTCCATTATTAAGGAAGCAGTAGCGGGACATTTGGAAAAGCATAATTCAATCAATCAAACAGAGTCAGCATGGTTTTATGAAAGGGAAATCATGTTTGACAAATCTGCTGGAGTTCTTTGAGGATGTAACGAACAGGGTGGATAGGGGGAACCAGTGGATGTGGTGTATTTGGATTTCCAGAAGGCAATCGATAAGGTGCCATATAAAAGGTTAGTGCACAAGACAAAAGTTCTAAGGATAAGGGGTAAGCCATTTAGGACCGAGATGAGGAGAAACTTCTTCACCCAGAGAACCTGTGGAATTCTCTATCATAGAAAGTTGTTGAGGCCAATTCACTAAATATATTCAAAAAGGAGTTAGATGTAGTCCTTACTACTAGGGGGATCAAGGGGTATGGCGATAAAGCAGGAATGGGGTACTGAAGTTGCATGTTCAGCCATGAACTCATTGAATGGCGGTGCAGGCTCGAAGGGCCGAATGGCCTACTCCTGCACTTATTTTCTATGTTTCTATGTTTCTATGAGGTTGGGGGTAATATATTAGCATGGAAAGAGGATTGGCTACCTAACAGAAAACAGGGAGTCGAGATAAATGGGTCATTTTCCGTTTGGCAAACAGTGACTAGTGGGGTGCCGCAGGGATCGGTGCTGGGTCCTCAACTATTTATTTCCAGTCTGTATTAATGACTTGGATGAAGGGATCGAGTGTTATGTAGTCAAGTTTCTGATGATACAAAGATGGGTGGGAAAGCAAATTATGAGGAGGACACAACAAATCTGCAAAGGGATATAGACAGGCTAAGCAAGTGGGCAAACTTTTGGCAGATGGAGTATAATGTGGGAAAATGTGAGGTTATCCACTTTGGCAGAAAAAATAGGAAAGCAAATAATAATTTAAATGGAGAAAAATTGCAAAGTACTGTAGTACAGAGGGACCTGAGGGTCCTTGTGCAGGAAACACAAAAAGTTAGCCTGCAGGTACAAGGGAATAAGGGGTTATGGGGGGCGGGCGAGGAGATGGCCTATTCCTGTTCCTATTCTTATGATCTTACAGCAAGTAATCAAGAAGGCAAATGGAATGTTGACCTTTATTGCAAGGGGGATAGAGTATAAAAGCAGAGAAGTTCTGCTACAACTATACAGGGTATTCATGAGGCCACACCTAGAGCACTGCGTACAGTTTTGGTCTCTATATTTAAGGAAGGATATGCTTGCATTGGTGACAGTTCAGAGAAGGTTCACTAGGTTGATTCCGGAGATAAGGGGGTTGATTGACTTATGAAGATAGGTTGAGTAAGTTGGGCCTATACACATTGGAGTTCAATGAGAGATAATCTTATCGAAACATATAAGATAATGAGGAGCCTCGACAAGGTGGATGCAGTGAGGATATTTCTACTCATAGGGGAAACTAAAACTAAGGGACATAATCTTAGAATAAGGGGCCACCCATTTAAAACTGAGATGAGGAGAAATTTCTTCTCTCAGAGGATTGTAAATCTGTGGAATTCTCTGCCTCAGAGAACTGTGGAGGCTGGGTCATTGAAAATATTTAAGGTGAAGATAGACAGATTTTTTAAAGGGTTATGGGGAGCGGGCAGGGAAGTGGAGCTGAGTCCATGATCAGATCATCCATGATCTTATTAAATGGTGGAGCAGGCTCGAGGGGCCAGGTGGTCTACTCCTGCTTCTATTTCTTATGTTCTTATGACATAATTCTGTGCAGACAAATAACAGATGATTTGTTGTTGGGGGCCCTGACATGTGACAATTAGCTAATAGAAAAGCAAAATAGTATTTTTGTAACTTTAGATGCCATGACTGTTCACTTAGTAAAATAAACTCAACCATGCAACTTTTGTCTTTTTAGAATTACATTCTTTAGTTTACTTTAAAAAGACCACTATTGGAAATCATTAATTGTGTTGAACAATTTGTCAGGCTACTAACCTCCCACTTCTAGTTATTGTGCTCACGCTAACTGTATTCCACATGAAAAAGGTTTTCAGATATTTTCCTATAGTTTCTGAAAACCACTTTTTTTTCTAAGTGAAATGTGGTTTAGGATTGAAAGTTAAAGCTTCACTGCTTGTTCCATTTATTTCCCAAATAGTCACTAGTTTTTAAATGTCACCTTGACTCAGTTGGTAATGCTCTCACCTGGAGAAACTATGGAAACATCACTTTCCCTTAAAAGTCACACATCATCCAGACTTGGAAAATATATCACTGTTCCTTCATTGTTGCTGGGTCAAAATCCTGGAACTCCCTACCTAACAGAACTGTGAGAGTACCTTCACCATAAGGACTGCAGCGGTTCAAGAAGGCAGCTCAGCACCACCTTCTCAAGGGCAATTAGGGATGGGCAATAAATGTTGGCCTTGTCAGCGATGCCCACATCCCGTGAATTAATAAATAAACCTCTGAAATCAGAAGGTTGTGGGTTTGAGCCCCCCATTTGATTTGAGCACATAATCCAGGCTGATACTTCAGTGCAATACTTTGATAGTGCTGCATTGTCAGAAGTTTCCTCTTTTGCCCATGTTCTGAAAACCTTCAAAACATATTGGCCAGTGTGCAGAGCTGCACACACATCTGTAAGCACGCATCAGCAAATGTTTCTTCTGGTGCGCAGATGTGATGCATAACCCACAGCACAACCCAAATGTTGACAGCTGGGAATTGCACTCTAAAGCTTTATTGGTCTTTGGCCACAGGTGCAGCACAGTCTGCTTCTGTTAATTAAAAGTTAATTAATTCAAATTATTGTTTAATTAAGTGTTTGTTAGTGTATAAACAAGTTAGGCATTAACAGGGGTAGAGTGTATAACAACAGTATTAGTTCATAGTTCAGATAAACACGAAGTTTACATTGGTTTTCTCGGCTCATTTCGCCTGAAATCGGCACAATCAGAGCAAAAGATTCAGCACTAATTGCGTTCAGCGCAAATCGAATTTCTGTGATCTTTCGCACTTTATTAAAAAACATTGGGCAAGAAGCCGGCCCCACCCACAAAACTGGCCATGCCCCCATCAAATGAATCATCATTGCGTGTTTCCGTTAATTGCACTCATTTGCTGGCCTTCAAGGAGGCTCTAAAAATGAAGCATCTTCATACAGCCTCAGGATCCCTCGATATGCTTCACAACTAATGAAATGCAATCACTGTTGTTATGTAGACAAAAATAAAAATCTCCATTAACAGCTCTATTATTGTTGTCTCATGTGACTACCAAAGTGTTAGAAGGCAAACTAGATGTCTTTGTTCATTTAGCAATTCCTATGTTCCTATGAGACATGGCAGCCAGTATTGTAGACAGCAAGGTCCCATGTACAGCAAATTAATGAAAATCTAGAATTTTTTTGGGTGTTGGTTGAGGGAGAAATGTTAGCCTGCTCTTCTTTGAATAGTGTCATGGGATCTTTTATGTTCAACTGAGCAGGTAGACATGCCTCTGTTTAATATCTCAACTGACTGACAGAAAAAAGGTATGGACCTAGATTATGTGCTCAAGTCCTGGAGTGTGGCTTGAACCCACAACTTACTTATACAGAAGTTTAGAGTGATACTAACTGAACCCAGCCAACATTTAGAAAATTACAATGGATGCCTATTCTCAGTCATGGATGAATTAAAACTCCCTGCAGCTTAACATTGGGAAAATAGAAACCATTCTGTTTGGTTCTTGCTGACAACTGCATGCCTCTGTTGCCAACTTTTTCATGCTTCCTGACTGCTCACTTGGGCTGAACTGGTGGTGTGCAACTTCAGTGTGCTGCTTGACTCTGAACTATGCTCACTGTACCATATTCAGTCTGTTGCCAGGATCACCTTCTTCCACCAAGATTACTCATTTATGTTCCTGTTTCACCTCTTTCACTGCTCAAACCTTCAACTTCATTTTCATTACCTCGAGGATTAATTTGACATATGCCTCCTTACCTCCATCTTTTACAAATTCAACTTTTAGTAACACAGAACTCTGCAACTTGAATACTCTTCCCCATCAATTCCCTCATACCCATCACCTCCATATCCGCCCGGTGCCCTGATGTCGAGAAAATCAACAATGTTCTTACTCTCATTTTATAATATCCCTCCATGGTCTTGCTCCACCCTATTTTGGAAATCATTTCCAGCTATACGTCTCAGCTATAATTTCTATTCATCTGATTCAAGATTACTACTTACCCTTTCATTGCACCATCAGAAACCAATACAAGCTTTGTCATTATAATCTTCTTGTCTGAAAAGCCGAGAAAATCGGGTCACTTGTACTTTCTGTTAGCGCCTGCGATTTTTCATCCGGGCATGGCGCTGCTAACGCCTCCCGCTAAATTTCGCTGGAGTTTAGCAGCAGTGGTGGTAACCCATAACGCCCACGATGTAATCACCATGCACAGTGCCCCATTTTCGCCCCAGAACAAAAATTAGGGAGTGCCTCCTGAAGCTGTGCTGGGCGATGCCACTTCAGGGGACGTGAAGTGGGCTGCAGGCCACTCGTGGGAAGCTAGTTAAAGGGGAGGTGGCGGCCATGTTAAAAAATATTTTGCAGTTTTTCTTCAGCCCCCCACATTGGCGCCGCGATCACGGGGTCTGTGCCGTGATCATTCAGCCTGACACTCTAATGCGTCATCATCATCATAGGTGCTCCCTCGAACAAAGATGACTTGCTTCCACATGGGTTCATAGATGTTTCATTGAAGGACCTGATATTTCAGTCCTGAACTCCAATTGAAGGAGTGGAAGATGGCTGTGTGTGGATTTTTTTAACATAAGGTGACCATTGTACATCAGCCACCACATGGGCTTGACAGAGCTAGGCCTTTATCCAGTGGCAAGGGTTAACCAGGATGACTGGAGGCCTGATCTGCTGCACGGCCTAGTGCATACACATATCGCAGTGTGGGAATACCACTTAATACAAACTTCCTAGTACCTATACAGAAAATGGGTCTTAAAGCCTGCTGGATGGACAGGACTCTAGCTTTGTAGAATAGAAACTTAGAAATATAGAAAATAGGTGCAGGAGTAGGCCAATCGGCCCTTCAAGCCTACACCACCATTCAATATGATCATGGTTGATCATGCAACTTTAGTACCCCATTCCTGCTTTCTCTCCATATACCTTAATGCCTTTAGCTGTAAGGGCTACATCTAACTCCCTTTTGAATATATCTAACAAACTGGCCTCAACAACTTCCTGTGGTAGAGAATTCCACAGGTTCACAATTCTCTGAGTGAAGAGGTTTCTCCTCATCTCGGTCCTAAATGGCTTACCCCTTATCCTTAGACTGTGACCTCTGGTTCTGGACTTCCCCAACATTGGGAACATTCTTCCTGCATCTAACCTATCCAATCGCGTCAAAATTTTATATGTTTCTATGAGATGCCCGATCATTCTTCTCAATTCCAGTGAAGATAAGCCTAGTCGATCCAGTCTTTCTTCATATGTCATTCTTGCCATCCCGGGAATCAGTCTGGTGAACCTTCGTTGCACTCCCTCAATAGCAAAAATGTCCTTCCTGAGATTAGGAGACCAAAACTGTACACAATATTCAAGGTGTGGCCTCACCAAGGCCCTGTACAACTGCAGCAAGACCTCCCTGCTCCTATACTCAAATCCTCTCGCGATGAAGGCCAACATGCCATTTGCCTTCTTCACCGCCTGCTGTACCTACATGCCAACTTTCAACGACTGATGTACCATGACACCCAGGTCTCGTTGCACCTCCCCTTTTCCTAATTTGTCACCATCCAGATAATATTCTGCCTTCCGGTTTTTGCCACCAAAGTGGATAATTTCACATTTATCTACATTATATTGCATCTGCCATGCATTTGCCCACTCACCTAGCATGTCCAATTCACCTTGCAGCCTCTTAGCATCCTCCTCACAGCTCACACCGCCACCCAGCTTAGTGTCATCTGCAAACTTGGAGATATTACATGCAATTCCTTCGTCTAAATCATTAATGTATATTATAAATAGCTGAGGTCCCAGCACTGAACCTTGCGGTACTCCACTAGTCACTGCCTGCCATTCTGAAAAGGACCCGTTTATTCCTACTCTTTGCATCCTGTCTGCCAACCAGTTCTCTCGTCACGTCAATACATTACCCCCAATACCATGTGCTTTAATTTTGCACACTAATCTTTTGTGTGGGACCTTGTCAAATGCCTTTTGAAAGTCCAAATACACTGAATCCACTGGTTCTCCCTTGTCCACTCTACTAGTTACATTCTCAAAAAATTCTCGAAGATTTGTCAAGCATAATTTCCCTTTCATGAATCCATGCTGACTTGGACCGATCCTGTCACTGCTTTCCAAATGCGCTGCTATAATTGATTCCAACATTTTCCCCATCACCAATGTCAGGCTAACCGGTCTATAATTCCCTGTGTTCTCTCTCTCCTTTTTTAAAAAGTGGGGTTACATTAGCTACCCTCTAATCCATAGGAACTGATCCAGGGTCTATAGAATGTTGGAAAATGATCACCAATGCATCCACTATTTCTAGGGCCACTTCCTTAAGTACTCTGGGATGCAGACTATTAGACTCTGGGGATTTATTGGCCATCAGTTCCTTCAATTTCTCTAACACCATTTCCTGACTAATAAGGATTTCCCTCAGTTCCCCCTTCTTGCTAGACCCTCGATCCCCTAGTATTTTTGGGAGGTTATTTGTGTCTTCCTTCGTGAAGACAGAAACAAAGTAGTTGTTCAATTGGTCTGCCATTTCTTTGTTCCCCATTATAAATTCACCTGATTCTGACTGCAAGGGACCTACTTTTGTCTTCACTAATCTTTTTCTCTTCACATATCTATAGAAGCTTTTGCTGTTAGTTTTATGTTCCCTGCAAGCTTCCTCTCAAGCCACATATTCATCTTAACTATCCTACTATTTCTACTCTGACTAGCATGTGGCACTGGTAGCAATCCTGAGATTACTTCCTTTGAGGTCCTACTTTTTAATTTAACTCCTAGCTCCCGAAATGCAGCTTGTAGGACCTCATCCCTTCATGCATATAAGTACCAACGATATAGTTTTTTTACCTATATCATTGGTACCTAAATGCACCACGACAACTGGCTGTTCACCCAACCCCTCCAGAATGCCCTGCAGCCGCTCCGAGACATCCTTGACCCTTGCACCAGGGAGGCAACATACCATCCTGGAGTCTTGATTACAGCTGCAGAATCTCCTATCTATCACCCTTAAAATAGAATGTCCTACCACTATAGCTCTCCCACTCTTTTTCCTGCCCTCCTGTGCCATGAACTTGGCTGCTGCTGCCTTCCCCTGATGGGCCATCTCCCCCAATAGTACCCAAAACGATATATCTGTTTTGGAGGGAGATGACCGCAGGAGATCCCTGCACTACCTTCCTTCCACTGCTCTTCCTGCTGGTCACCCATTCCCTATCTGCCTGTGTAACCTTTACCTGTGGTGTGACCAACTCACTAAACATGCTATTCATGACATCCTCAGCATCGCGGATGCTCCAGAGTGAATCCAAGCGCAACTCCAGTGCCGCAATGCGGTCTGTCAGGAGCTGCAGCTGGATACACTTCCTGCACACATAGTAGTCAGGGACAGGAGGAGCATGACACGGGTCTGGGCTCTCCTGCCATGATTTAACCCTTAAATTAACTTAATTTGGCAACAATGCCACAGGTTACCTACTGATAAGATAAGAAAAAGAAAAAGATAAAATACTCACCGATCCACCAGTCAATCACTTACCTACTTAGTTGTGACGTCAAACTTCAATTTCTTTTTACTTCTTTGTTTACTTTCTGCCTCTGATGCAGCTGACCTCCCGATCTGCTGCCCATGTAAACACGTACAGCAATTCCCTTCTGTTGCATGATTTCCAAAAATAAACCATTCTTATGCAATATCCTTAGAGACTGGTTGTGTAACCCGAGGGCAAGAGTTCAGCACCAGTAATTTCCCTCAGGGCAGAGTCTAAAGCAAACAGTGCCCCTTTAAAACTGGGCACAAGCAAGTTGCAGTATCCTTTCATGTGGCTGGTGGCTATCCTTCCCCCCAATGCTTCCCCCTAGGGAAGGTCCACACTGGCCAACAAGCACAAAAAAAATCCTACTTCACTGGCGTGGCTCAACTTTGGTTGCCTCAGTTGACACGAACACTTGCGGTTTATATTGCATCCAAGGAAACTGCAACCTTTATTTTCAAACTCCCTGCGCCAGGGGAACCGCAAGTTTCCAGGTGCAGCAAAGAGGCTAAAGGGATGGAAACCCTTTGGCCATAATTTGGACATTTGGACCCACCCGTGGTGGTGGTAGAGTGCAGAATTCCCCACACGCTGTGCAATTTTCATGCGTGTGATGTCACGGACATGTTCCCCACCCAGTAGTCAGCCTGAATGACAGGCTAGTTTCTCGTCGGACAGGGAAGGCTGGAGAAGAGGCCGCAGCCACAGGTACATGCGAGGCCCGACCCCGGTGGGGGAAGGGAGGGGCGGGGTTTGACCCCCGATCGGGGTATCCGATCCCCAACCAAGCAGGTTAAATCCCAAAGCTTCCAGCCTCATTATAACATTTACAGTGCCAACCAGCCTCCTGAGAACAGGTTGTGAGCCCATCCCCATCCCTCCTCCATTACCACCGGAAGTGAGCGGGTCGGGGTTGTGATTCATGTTTGTAACACGTTTAGTCTCCCACTGGACCCCAACCCACCTGTTTTGGGGGGTCAAAATCCCCCCCATTATGTCAAATCTCTGCCCTCACTAAAATGACCCAGAATTTCCTGGTTGTACCCAAAATTTATGACAGTGGAAAATAACCTCAGATCCCTGTCTGCTTACACTTTGGGCATCCCAGAGGAAGGAAAACCAAATAAATCTGGTTTGCACGAGAACCCATGAACTAGATGGTTTGCAGGGATCCTGGGAGCACCCTGAAATTCGAGCCGGCAAGTCTAATTTTCCTATTTCCACCCACAGCTCTCTTCACCCCCTCCTGCCGATGATCTTAAAGTCTCATGGTCTTCTGGCTGTTACTTACTCTCCATCATAGATTTAAAGGACCCAATTTCGGCATCCAAGTACACAGCCACAGCTCTCGGCAGCCTGCAGCCACATTCTTGTTTCCTCCTCCAACCCTAATCCCACCCAAGGGCTTGCCAGGGAGCAAAACCTGAGCCAGGAGTACCCATGGGGCATCCAAATGGCCCATCTGTCGGCTACCCAAAGAGGAACATTTTGTTTTGATATTGTGCATGACCTATAGCACCAACAACACTACCTTTATTTACTCTGCTGGTTTGCAAATCAGAAATGTAAATTAAGCACAAGTATCATAGAGGATTTGTTTTTGCAATGACTATTAATGAGGCACATCCACCGGAAGGATTTCATTGGATCAGTTATTGTTCTGACATGAGGCAAAGCATCCTGTGAGTGCCGAGCTGTTGGCACGTCACCTCCACTCCCATGGAGGCCTGATTCTTACCTGCAGAGTTTGCAGCTTGGGCCCTCCCTTTTAATGAAGGGGAGAGCTCCTCCTACGTGGCAGCGCGATGCGGCCCAGTATGTCACATTGTGTCCCGCTCCCGACCGCCGCACTACTGCCCCAGAAAGGAGGTGGAGCACGTTATTTTGCGAGCGGTGCGCGGAATGTCCCGCCTCCCGGCTGTTACCACCCCCAAACTGGGCGCAATGCAATTTCTACTCAACTTCCTGCCTCTCTCCTTGGCTTCAAAAGCCTGCTAAAATCCTAGCTCGTCGGCTATGCCTTTAGTTTGTCACTTGACACTTACGTCATGTCTGGCATCAAGTTTTTCCCCAGGAAAGTGCTCGGAGATGTTTAAATGCATTATATATGCAAACTGTTGTTATTGATCCATCACTGTTATTGAAGTTAATGATGTGCATGTTACTCACTCTTATTCAAATTATTAATCACTGCTTACTGTGCACACCAGTTTCTGATCATTTAATCATCCTGGCAATAAATGCTTTACAACTCGCACCAGTGCATGTAGGGCTTCCTTAACTTCTGTGGAGACAAATAGAAGGCACTTTACAACACATCTCAAATGGACAATAAAGCCCCATTACCTTATTACAATACAACCCAGACAGACCACTAACCTGACTGGCACTGCTGTGAACCTTCTCAGTCAAATCATGAATCTTAACTTAAAATAGTACTCAGCTGATTATGAATCTTCACTAAATTTCAAAAGCAAAGCCCAGAAAAACCACTAACTTCCAGTTTGTTGCTGCTGTGTAGCCCAGGCACAACAATGCATCCATTGCACTGCTAAGCCAGACATATTAACATCACTATATTGCTGCAAAGTAGGATGCTAAGAACAACGGCACAGCATGTGATGACTGTCTATGGTGAGGGTGACAGGAGGTGAGAAGGACTGTAATAGTGCAGTTCATATAACACCACAATGATCATTTAAAGAGCATGGCAGCATTGCAAAGGCAAGCAGTTAATAAAGGTGCTGGGATGTCAAGGGAGATTTTATAATTGAACCAATACTTCGATTCTGTCTTCACGAAGGAAGGCACAAATAACCTTCCGAATGTACTTGGGGACAGTGGGTCTAGTGAGAAGGAGGAACTGAAGGACATCCTTATTAGGTGGGAAATTGTGTTAGGGAAATTGATGGGATTGAAGGCTGACAAATCCCAGGGGCCTGATAGTCTGCATCCCAGAGTATTTAAGGAAGTGGCCCGAGAAATAGTGGATGCATTTTCCAACAGTCTATCGACACTAGATCAGTTCCTATGGACTGGAGGGTAGCTAATGTAACACCACTCTTTAAAAAAGGAGGGAGAGAGAAAATGGGTAATTATAGACCAGTTAGCCTGACATCAGTAGTGGGGAAAATGTTGGAATCAATCATTAAGGATGAAATAGCAGCGCATTTGGAAAGCAGTGACAGGATCGGACCAAGTCAGCATGGATTTATGAAAGGGAAATCATGCTTGACGAATCTTCTAGAATTTTTTGAGGATGTAACTAGCAGAGTGGAAAAGGGAGAACGAGTGGATGTTGTGTATTTGGACTTTCAAAAGGCTTTTGACAAGGTCCCGCACAAGAGATTGGTGTGCAAAATCAAAGCGCATGGTATTGGGGGTAATGTACTGATGTGGATAGAGAACTGATTGGCAGACAGGAAGCAGACAGTCGGGATAAACGGGTCCTTTTCAGAATGGCAGGCAGTGACTAGTGGAGTGCCGCAGGGCTCAATGCTGGGACTTCAGCTTTTTACAATATACATTAACGATTTTGATGAAGGAATTGAGTATAATATCTCCAAGTTTGCGGATGACACTAAACTGGGTGGTGGTGTGAGCTGTGAGGAGGATGCTGAGAGGCTGCAGGGTGACTTGGACAGGTTAGGTGAGTGGGCAAATGCATGGCAGATTCAGTATAATGTGGATAAATGTGAGGTTATCCATTTTGGGGGCAAAAGCACGAAGGCAGAATATTATCTGAATGGTGGCAGATTAGGAAAGGAGGAGGTGCAACGAGACCTGAGTGTCATGGTTCATCAGTCACTGAAAGTGGGCATGCAGGTACAGCAGGCGGTGAAGAAGGCAAATGGTATGTTGGTCTTCATAGCTAGGGGATTTGAGTAGAGGAGCAGGGATGTCCTACTGCAGTTGTATAGGGCCTTAGTGAGGCCTCACCTGAAATATTGTGTTCAGTTAGGGTTTCCTAATCTGAGGAAGGACGTTCTAGCTATTGAGGGAGTGCAGCGAAGGTTCACCAGACTGATTCCAGGGATGGCTGGACTGTCATATTAGGAGAGACTGGGTCTTTATTCACTGGAGTTTAGAAGGATGAGAGGGGATCTCAAAGAAACGTATAAGATTGTGACGGGACTGGACAAGTTAGATGCGGGAAGAATGTTCCCGATGTTGGGGCAGTCCAGAACCAGGGGACATTGTCTTAGAATAAAGGGTAGATCATTTAGGGCTGAGATGAGGAGAAACTTCTTCACTCAGAGAGTTGTTAACCTATGGAATTCCCTGCCGCAGAGAGTTGTTGATGCCAATTCATTGGATATATTCAAGAGGGTGTTAGATATTGTCCTTGCGGCTAAGGAGATTAAGGGGTATGGAGAGAAAACAGGAAAGGGGTACTGAGGGAATGATCAGCCATGATCTTATTGAATAGTGGTGCAGGCTCGAAGGGCCGAATAGCCTACTCCTGCACCTATTTTCTATGTTTCTATAATGAGGTATCAAAGTAACAATGGTGATGTGATAATGATGAACAGCATATAATCAGATTGATGTGATAGTGAGTACTGTGATGCTGTACTATGAGAGTAAGGAGATTTTTTTGATCAAAATGGATATGGATAGAAACCCATCATGATGCTGAAGAAGCCCGACTGAGAAATTCACATAAAGTTTCTGTTTGCCTGATATGCAGTGCACTTTAAGAACATAACAACATAAGAAATAGGAGCAGGAGTAGGCCATTTGGCCCCTCGAGCCTGCTCCGCCATTCAATATGATCATGGCTGATCTGATCATGGACTCAGCTCCACTTCCCTGCCCATTCCCCATAACCCTTTACTCCCTTATCGCTCAAACATCTGTCTATCTCCACCTTAAATATATTCAATGACACAGCCTCCACTGCTCTCTGGGCAGAGAATTCCACATATTTACAACCCTCTCGGAGAAGAAATTTCTCCTCATCTCAGTTTTAAATGGGCGGCCCCTTATTCCAAGACTACATCCCCTAGTTTTAGTTTCTCCTATGAGTAGAAATATCCTCTCTACATCCACCTTGTCGAGCCCCCTCATAATCTTATAAGTTTCAATAAGATCACCTCTCATTCTTCTGAACTCCAAAGTGTATAGGCCCAACCTACTCAACCTTTCCTCATAAATCAACCCCCTGATCTCCGGAATCAGCTTTATCACCCTCCCTCTGCCCTCGTACAATAACCATAACATCAGAGCCAGGCCATTCAGGAGAGAAGTTAGGAAACAATTTTTCATGCCAAGAGTTGTACAAGTGTGGGATTCTTACCCACAAAAATCAATCAATGCTAGCTCAATTAATAATATTAAATCTGAGATCGATAGATTTTTGCTAGCTAAGGGTATTGAGGGATATGGAGTCCAACTTTTTTATAAACAGAATTCAAATTCTTAAGATGCCATAGTGGGATGTGAACTCAGATTCTCCAATATCCAAAATTTCCCATTTTACATCAACACCAAAAGTTAAAATGACCATTTCTGCATTTGCCAAACACCTTTTCCAGATCCAGCCTGGCTGTCCATGATTCACACATGTGTTTCTAAATACTCACTAATTTTATCTTGAATTATGAATTAAGAGTTTGCTCACAACTGGCATTAAACTAACTGATCTATAGTTCCCCAAATTCTCTTTCCGAGGAAAATAAAGGACATTTCTGTTACCTTTCCGCAGAACTGAAATTTTTATTACCTGAAATTTTGACACTTTATTTCCATTATCTTATTTATAAAATGATCAAGCTATTAGATTGCACTGGTGTCAAAGATACTGCAATTTGAAGGCAAACAGTTTTTCAGTGGGAAGGTAACATCTTCTTCCAAGCAGCCGATGGTTATAAAGTTTATTTATTCTGAATTAAACCTGAGTTTCAGGCAAAAAAGAAAGCTGTAAACATTGCAGTCTGGCCAGAATCGAGTGTTACAACAACATGTTGTTAAAATCTTAAACTATATATTACAACGTGTTGATAATATATATATACTCATTATGTATGCTGCTGCTTGTGGCAGATTGAGGAAATACTGGGGCCAGGGGTAATTTTCAACTTTGCTTACTGGACACTAACACAGTGGAGTGGATTTTGCCTGCCTGTTGTAGAACCCACCCGATTTGCTTCCTCCTCCAAACAGGCAGTGGAATTTTGAAGCAATGCCAATCTAGTCCAACAGCAGAGAGAATGTCCTGAAGAAATGTCTTTTTTTTCATCTGAAAGTGGGCCTCTTTGAGAAGGTAATTGATCCCCTGAGGAATCAAATAACTTTCCCTAAAAAAGGTTGAAGCCCTTTTGTCAGCCTCAGAAGAACTCACGGCAGCTCTCAGCTAGCTTGAGGTCATCAGAGTCCTACGTATAAAGAGCTGAATTTCTGGGGTTGCCCAGGAACTCTCATATACATGCCTCCTCAACTTAAGAGCAGACAGAACCTATGGCCCCCACGGAAAATGGAAAATATGTGTAGAATCCTGGTGAAACTGGGTTCCACCCCATTTTCTGGTGCCAATCCAGAAATTTTACAGGATTGTTCCTTTGCACCATTTGGATTTGGAAAGAGCAAATGGGGTTTGGTTGCACTGCTGGGGGTATGGTAGCATAATGGTTATGTTACTGGGCTAGAAATATGAAGATGTGAGTTCAAATCCCACCATTGCAGTTTGTGAATTTGAATTCAATTTATTATATAAATCTGGCATAAAAAACCTAGTATCAGCAATGGTGACCCTGAAGCTCATGGATTGCTGTAAAAACTTATCTAGTTCATTCATGTCCTTTAGGGAAGGAAACTTGCCATCATTACCCCGGCTGGTATATATATGACTCCAGGCCCACTTTTAACTGCCCTCTGAAATGGCCCAGCAAGCCACTCAGTTGTATCAAACCGCTGATCACACATACTGCAGTGGGTCGAGGCCAACTAGGGATCTGCAGCTCCGCCCATATCCTGTAAATGAATGGAAAAAAACTCGAGAACAATGTGCGCTTTGGTAGCAATGGAGGTGGTCCAGGGCTCTGGTAGCACTGGGGGATGGATCATCCTGATTTTTTTTGTAGCACTAGGAAATGCCAAACCTCAGGTCTTGACAAATCCCAGTTCTCTGTCCAAAGTGATGCTGGATGCTGCCATACAGCCTCACCATAGCGCTACCAAACTATAGGACCCTCTGCTGCATATCAGGCAAAGCCAAGGGTCATTTCCCAGTGTTGCTAAAACCGAGGACCATTCCCCATCAGTTTGTTTGATTGGCTCATTATTGTTGTACCTGAAGGCTTAACGGTAAATGCAATTTCTATTTTTTTTGCAGGTGAATTTTATTGCTGGTTGTTTTTATGATGGGATCACGCTGTATGCTATGGCTCTGAATGAGACACTCGCAGCAGGGGGATCCAAGAAAGATGGACTGGTAGTCACAAGGAAAATGCAAGATCGACAATTCCAAGGTATGTTTTGAAATCTATGCCTTTAATTGAGACCTTTTATTAAACCTTTGTTGTCTCCTGTCACATGTGTAAGTTGTCAAAAGTTAGCTTGATTCAAAAAGTATATTTATATATATATATTTAAATGTATTAAAGATTTTAATTTGCAGCCACTTAAGATACAGGTCAACATTCCATTAGCCTTTTTGATTATTTTTCGTACCTGTGCACTAGTTTTTAGTGATTTATGTGGCTGGACACCCAAAACCCTTTGCTCCTCCACAGTTTCTAGTCTCTTGCCATTTAGAAAATATTTGTCTTTCTTGGATCCAAAGTGGATTACCTTATACTCTCCCACCTGAACTCCATCTGCCATAGTTTTGTCCACTCACTTAATGGGATAATTTTGATGTGTGCGATAGTGTAAAACAGGTAATAATGAATCGGCAGTTCATTTTACTTCTCCCCCTGTTTTTATTTCCATTGACTTCAATGACCCAGAAATTAGGTTGGAGGCTTAAGACCAACATTTTTTTTATGAAAGTACTTGGTGATCCCGGAGGAACGTAGACTTGCACTCCGAGGCCTAAATTGGCCTACAACTGTCAAAAGACAGTTTGCAAGTTTTCAGCGCATGCGCATTGCACGCCGAGAACCGGCACTTGCGGGGCCTCTTCGGGTGTGTGCACGCATTGTACGCGCCTGTAGAGATCACGATTTTTGGCCCTGTGTCTATTGATTATATGACTTAATAACTTCCTACTCCCATCTATGTAACTTACTGTTACTCCTAACTTAGTATCATCTGCAAAGATGGATATACAATGTTCCATTCCTTCATCCAAGTCATTAATATATATGGTGAAAAGTTGACGCTCCACCAGCTGGGGATCACCACTTGTCCCATTCCGCCAATCAGAATACATTCCCTTTATCCCTACTCTCTATTTCCTACTTCCCAACCAAGTATCAACTGATATCGCAAGGTTATCTCCCATTCCATGTGCTCTTACCTTTGCTAATCTTTTGTGCGGAACTTTATCGCATGCCTTCTAGAAATTCATACAGACAACATTCAGAAACACTTTCCTGTCCATCTTGTTATTGTTGTGTTCCGAACACAGATGAGACTGCACATAGGGAGGTTAAAGTAACAGTGACCTCAGTCTTTATTATGACACTCCAGAGTGAGGAACAGGCCTTAGGGGCCGGCTTATATACAGTGCTCCCAAGGGATGCTGGGATCCCTTGGGACTTCAGGGGATGCGCTCCCTGGTGGCAGAACATGGGAGTGCATGCTTTACAGATACACATCATCCCCCGCAAAGTCAAAGTGAAAACTATTTACAAGGTGAGGCGGTCGGAACCTTTCTTTCCCTGGTGGACCGCCTCGGTGCAAATGTCTGTTCTGGTGTGTTGGCTGTGCCCTCGCTGGGCTGGCGTGTTATTGGCCCTGCAGGGCTGCTGGGTGAGCCTGGCCTTGCTGGGCTGTTGGGCGTGATGGGTTCGATTCCCTGGTCTGGTGTGGTGTCGTTGATCCTTTGGGTGTGTGTTGTGGGCTCGTAAAAGGTGGTGTCTGCTGTGGGTTGTTCAGGGCAGTCTGTGAACTGCAGCCTCGTTTGGTCCAGGTGCTTTCTGAAAATTTGTCCATTGTTTAGTTTGACTAAAACACCCTATTCCTTTCTTTAACTATCATCGTGCCCGTGATCCACTTGGGATCATGTCCATAGTTTAGCACATACACAGGGTCATTTAGATCAATTTCCCGTGACACAGTGGCGCGACCATCGTTTACACTTTGTTGCTGCCGCCTGCTCTCTATCTGATCATGCAGGTTGGGATGAACCAGTGAGAGTCTGGTTTTAAGTGTCCTTTTCATGAGTAGCTCAGTCGGGGGCACCCCTGTGAGTGAGTGGGGTCTCGAGCGGTAGCTGAGTAGTACTCGGGACAGGCGGGTTTGGAGTGAGCCTTCTGTGACTCGTTTGAGGCTCTTGATTGTTTGTACTGCCTGCTCTACCTGCCCATTGGAGGCTGGTTTAAACGGGGCCGAGGTGACATGTTTGATCCCATTACGGGTTATGAATACTTCAAATTCGGCACTGGTGAAACATGGCCCGTTGTCACTGACCAGTATGTCAGGCAGGCCGTGGGTGGCAAACATGGCCCTCGGGCTTTCAATGGTGGCGGTGGCTGCGCTTCCCAACATTATTTCACATTCAATCCATTTTGAAAAAGCATCCACCACCACCAGGAACATTTTACTGAGAAACGGGCCCGCATAGTCGACATGGATCCTCGACCATGGTCTGGAGGGCAAGGACCACAAACTTAGTGGTGCCTCTCTGGGCGCCTTGCTCAACTGAGCACACACGCTGCATTGCCATACACAGGACTCTAAGTCAGAGTCGATACCGGGCCACCACACATGGGATCTGGCTATCACTTTCATCATTACTATACCCGGCTATGTGCTGTGGAGATCCGAGATGAACGTCTCCCTGCCCTTTTTGGGTAGCTCTACGCAGTTACCCCACAACAGGTAGTCTGCCTGAATAGACAGCTCGTCCTTTCGCTGCTGGAACGGCTTGATTAGCTCTTGCATTTCAACGGTGATGCTGGCCCAGCTCCCATGCAGTACACAGTTTTTGACTAGGGACAGCAGAGGATCTTGGCTGGTCCAAGTCCTAATCTGGCGGGCCGTGACAAGTGATTTATTATTTTCAAACGCTTCCATGACCATCAACAAGTCTGCGGGCTGCGCCACCATCAACAAGTTTGCAGGCTGCACCATTTCCACCCCCGTGGTGGGCAATGGTAGCCGACTGAGAGCATCCGCACAGTTCTCAGTGCCTGGCTTGTGGCGGATGGTATAGCTATATGCTGATAGCGTGAGTGCCCACCTCTATATGCGGGCTGAGGCATTAGTATTTATCCCCTTGTTTTCAACGAACAGGGATATGAGGGGTTTGTGATCGGTTTCCAGCTCAAATTTGAGGCCAAGCATGTACTGATGCATTTTCTTTACCCCGAACACACACGCTAATGCCTCTTTCTCAATTATGCTAAAGGCCCTCTCGGCCTTCGACAAGCTCCTGGAGGCATAGGCGATAGGTTGCAACTTCCCCGCAACGTTAGCTTGTTGTAATACACACCCGACTCCGTACGACGACGCATCACATGCTAGCACAAGTCTTTTACACGGTTATACAATACAAGCAGCTTGTTGGAGCACAAAATGTTTCTGGCTTTCTCAAAAGCAATTACTTGGTTTTTTGCCCCATACCCAGTTCTCACCTTTACGCAATAACACATGTAGGGGCTCTAAGAGGGTGCTTAACCCTGGTAGGAAGTTACCAAAATAGTTGAGGAGTCCCAGGAATGACCGCAGCTCCGTAACGTTCTGTGGCCTGGGTGCGTTCCTGATAGCCTCTGTCTTGGTGTCTGTGCGCTGAATGTCATCCGCCGCGATCTTTCTCCCCAAAAATTCCACTTCTGTTACCATGAAGATGCATTTTGACCTCTTCAGCCACAGTCCTACGCGATCCAGTCGCTGGAGGACCTCCTCCAGGTTTTATAGGTGCTCGACGGTGTCCCGACCCGTGACCAATATGTCGTCCTGAAAAACCACGGTGCGTGATACCGACTTCAGTCGGCTCTCCATGTTTCTCTGGAAGATCGCTGCAGCCGACCGAATTCCAAACGGGCATCTGTTGTAGATGAACAGTCCCTTGTGCGTGATGATGCAGGTGAGGCCGCTCAAAGACTCCTCCAGCTCATGTGTCATGCAGGCCGAAGTCAGGTCGAGCTTGCCTCCTGCCAGCATCACAAATAGATCGTCTGCCTCAGGTAGCGGGTATTGGTCCTGTAGCGAGAAAGGATTAATAATAACTTTATAATTGCCGCAAATCTTCACCGTGCCATCACTTTTGAATACTGGAACAATCGGACTGGCCCACTCGCTGTATTCCACTGTGGAGATGATGCCCTCGCGTTGCAGCCTGTCAAGCTCGATTTCCACTCTCTCCCTCATCATGTGAGGTACCGCTCGCGCCTTGTGGTGAATGGGTCATGCATGTGGAACCAAGTGCATCTGCACCTTCGCCCTGGAAAAGTTTCCAATGCCTGGCTCAAAAAAGGAAGGAAATTTGTTGAGAACCTGGGGTTCAGCTAAAGGGAGAAGGCAAAAAAGAAGTAGAAAGAAACAGAAAGGTGACATCACAGCTAAGGGGGTAAGTGATTGGCTGGTGACTGGTGAGTAGTTTTTCTTTTTTCTCTTCTATAACAGTGAGTAAACTTTAGCATTGTTGTTGCCAATTTAAGTGTATCTAAGCGATAAGTCATGGCAGGAGAGCTCGGTCACATGATATGCTCCTCCTGCACCACGTGGGAACTCAGGGACACTGGAAGTGTCCCTGACGACTACGTGTGTGGGAAGTGTATCCGTCGCCAGCTCCTGACGGTCTGCGTTGCGGAATTGGAGCTGAGGGTGGATTTACTCTGGAGCATCCACGATGCTGAGAATGATGTGAGTAGCATGTGTAACGAGTTGGTCTTACCATAAGTAACATAAGTAACATAAGAATTAGGAACAGGAGTAGGCCATCTAGCCCCTCAAGCATGCTCCGCCATTCAACAAGATCATGGTTGATCTGGACGTGGACTCAGCTCCACTTACCCGCCCGCTCCCCGTAACCCTTAATTCCCTTATTGGTTAAAAATCTATCTATCTGTGACTTGAATACATTCAGTGAGCTAGCCTCAACTGCTTCCTTGGGCAGAGAATTCCACAGATTCACAACCCTCTGGGAGAAGAAGTTCCTTCTCAACTCGTTTTAAATTGGCTCCCCCGTATTTTGATGCTGTGCCCCCTAGTTCTAGTCTCCCTGACCAGTGGAAACAACCTCTCCGCCTCTATCTTTTCTATCCCTTTCATTATTTTAAATGTTTCTATAAGATCACCCCTCATCCTTCTGAACTCCCAGTCTAAAGAGCCAGTCTACTCAATCTATCATCATAAAGTAACCCCCTCATCTCCGGAATCAGCCTAGTGAATCGTCTCTGTACCCCTTTCAAAGCCAGTATATCCTTCCTTAAGTAAGGTGACCAAAACTGCACGCAGTACTCCAGGTGCGGCCTTACCAATACCCTATACAGTTGCAGCAGGAACTCCCTGCTTTTGTACTCCATCCCTCTCGCAATGAAGGCCAACAATCCATTTGCCTTCCTGATTACCTGCTGTACTGCAAACTAACTTTTTGGGATTCATGCACAAGGACCCCCAGGTCCCTCTGCACCTCAGCATGTTGTAATTTCTCCCCATTCAAATAATATTCCCTTTTACTGTTTTTTTTTCCCAAGGTGGATGACCTCACACTTTCCGACATTGTATTCCATCTGCCAAACCTTAGCCCATTCGCTTAACCTATCTAAATCTCTTTGCAGCCTCTCTGTGTCCTCCACACAACCCGCTTTCCCACTAATCTTTGTGTCATCTGCAAATTTTGTTACACTACACTCTGTCCCCTCTTCCAGGTCATCTATGTATATTGTAAACAGTTGTGGTCCCAGCACCGATCCCTGTGGCACACCACTAACCACCGATTTCCAACCCGAAAATGACCCATTTATCCCAACTCTCTGCTTTCTGTTAGCCAGCCAATTTTCTATCCATGCTAATACATTTCCTCTGACTCCGCGTACCTCTATCTTCTGCAGTAACCTTTTGTGTGGCACCTTATCGAATGCCTTTTGGAAATCTAAATACACCACATCCATCGGTACACCTCTATCCACCATGCTCGTTATATCCTCAAAGAATTCCAGTAAATTAGTTAAACATGATTTCCCCTTCATGAATCCATGCTGCGTCTGCTTGATTGCACTATTCCTATCTAGATGTCCCGCTATTTCTTCCTTAATGATAGTTTCAAGCATTTTCCCCACTACAGATGTTAAACTAACCGGCCTATAGTTACCTGCCTTTTGTCTGCCCCCTTTTTTAAACAGAGCGTTACATTAGCTGCTTTCCAATCCACTGGTACCTCCCCAGAGTCCAGAGAATTTTGGAAGATTATAACGAATGCATCTGCTATAACTTCCGCCATCTCTTTTAATACCCTGGGATGCATTTCATCCGGACCAGGGGACTTGTCGACCTTGAGTCCCATTCACCTATCCAGCACTACCCCCCTAGTGATAGTGATTGTGTCAAGGTCCTCCCTTCCCACATTCCTGTGTCCAGCAATTTTTGGCATGGTCTTTGTGTTTACTACTGTGAAGACCGAAGCAAAATAATTGTTTAAAGTCTCAGCCATTTCCACATTTCCAATTATTAAATCCCCCTTCTCATCTTCTAAGGGACCAACATTTACTTTAGTCACTCTTTTCCGTTTTATATATGGGTAAAAGCTTTTACTATCTGTTTTTATGCTTTGCGCAACTTTACTTTCGTAATCTAGCTTTCCTTTCTTTATTGCTTTTTTAATCATTCTTTGCTGTTGTTTAACATTTTCCCAATCTTCTGGATTCCCACTAACCTTGGCCACCTTATATGCATTGATTTTTAATTTGATACTCTCCTTTATTTCCTTGGTTATCCACGGCTGGTTATCCCTTCTCTTACCACCCTTTTTCACTGGAATATATTGTTGTTGCGCACTATGAAAGAGCTCCTTAAAAGTCCTCCACTGTTCCTCAATTGTGCCACCGTTTAGTCTGTGTTTCTAGTCTACTTTAGCCAACTCTGCCTTCATCCCACTGTAGTCCCCTTTGTTTACGCATAGTATGCTCGTTTCTGACACAGCTTCCTCACCCTCAATCTGTATTACAAATTCAACCATACTGTGATCACTCATTCCGAGAGGATCTTTTACTAGGAGATTGTTTATTTTTCCTGTCTCATTACACAGGACCAGCTCCAAGATAGCTTGCTCCCTTGTAGGTTCTGTAACATACTGTTCTAAGAAACAATCCCGTATGCATTCTATGAATTCCTCCTCCAGGCTACCCCGTGCGATTTGCGTTGACCAATCGATATGTAGGTTAAAATCCCCCATGACTACTGCCGTTCCTTTTTCACATGCCTCCATTATTCCCTTCATTATTGCCCGCCCCACCGTGAAGTTATTATTTGGGGGCCTATAAACTACGCCCACCAGTGACTTTTTCCCCTTACTATCTCTAATCTCCACCCACAATGATTCAACATTTTGTTCATTAGAGCCAATATCATCTCTCACAACTGCCCTGATATCATCCTTTATTAACAGAGCTACCTCACCTCCTTTCCCTTCTTGTCTATCTTTCCGAATAGTCAGGTACCCCTGTATGTTTAATTCCCAGTCTTGGCCACCCTGCAACCATGTTTCTGTAATGGCCACCAAATCATACCCATTTGTAATGATTTGTGCCGTCAACTCATTTACTTTATTTTGAATGCTGCGTGCGTTTTGGTAGAGTGTTTTAATCCTAGTTTTTAAACCATGATTTTTAGTTTTGACCCCTCCTGCAGCCCCTTTATATTCGGTGGCCCTTTTTGTTTTTTGCCTTGGGTTTCTCTGCCCTCCACTTTTACTCATCTCCTTTCTGTCTTTTGCTTTTGTCTCCTTTTTGTCCTTACCGCAGTGAAGGGTCCACAACCAGCTAGGGAATGGAAGACCAGCAGGAACAGCAGCGCAAGGAAGGTAGTGCAGGGGTCCTCTGCGGTCATCCCTCTACAAAACAGATACACCGCTTTGAATACTGTTGAGGGGGATGACTTATCAGGGGAGGGCAGCAGCAGCCAAGTTCATGGCAACATGGCTGGCTCTGCTGCACAGGAGGGCAGGAAAAAGAGTGGGAGAGCGATAGTGATAGGGGATTCAATGGTAAGGGGAATAGATAGGCGTTTCTGCGGCCGCAACCGAGACTCCAGGATGGTATGTTGCCTCCCTGGTGCAAGGGTCAAGGATGACTCGAAGCGGGTGCAGGACATTCTGAAAAGGTAGGGTGAACAGCCAGTTGTCGTGATGCACATTGGTACCAACGATATAGGTAAAAAAAGGGATGAGGCCCTACGAGACGAATTTAAGGAGTTCGGAGCTAAATTAAAACGTAGGACCTCAAAAGTAGTAATCTCGGGATTGCTACCAGTGCTACGAGCTAGTCAGAGTAGGAATCGCAGGATAGCACAGATGAATACGTGGCTTGAGCAGTGGTGCAGCAGGGAGGGATTCAAATTCCTGGGGCATTGGAACCGGTTCTGGGGGAGGTGGGACCAGTACAAATCGGACGGTCTGCACCTGGGCAGGACCGGAACCAATGTCCTAGGGGGAGTGTTTGCTAGTGCTGTTCGGGATGAGTTAAACTAATATGGCAGGGGGATGGGAACCAATGCAGGGAGACAGAGTGAAACAAAATGGAGACAAAAGCAAAAGACAGAAAGGAGATGAGTAAAAGTGGAGGGCAGAGCAACCCAAGGCAAAAAACAAAAAGGGCCACTGTACAGCAAAATTCTAAAGGGTCAAGGTGCAATAAAAAGGCAAGCCTGAAAGCTCGGTGCCTCAATGCAAGGAGTATTCGGAACCCAGGAGAGGGCTCTGAGCTTGTGAGAGTGGGTGAGAGCTCAGATGAACAGGACCCCAAGAAAGAATGCAAAAGGCAGGAGGCAACAGAGCAGAGTAGCACTGGGGTAAGTGTAAACCACAAGGTGATAGGAAGGGACAGTATGTATGAATATAAAGGGGCTGCAGGAGGGGTCAAAACTAAAAATCATGGTTTAAAAACTAGTATTAAAACACTTTACCTAAATACACGCAGTATTTGAAATAAATTAAATGAGTTGACGGCACAAATCATTACAAATGGGTATGATTTGGTGGCCATTACAGAAACGTGGTTGCATGGGGGGCCAAGACTGGGAATTAAACATACAGGGGTATCTGACAATTCGGAAAGATAGACAAGAAGGGAAAGGAGGTGGGTTGCTCTGTTAATAAAGGATGATATCAGGGCAGTTGTGAGAGACGATATTGGCTCTATTGAACAAAATGTTGAATCATTGTGGGTGGAGATTAGAAATAGTAAGGGGAAAAAGTCACTGGTAGGCATCGTTTATAGGCCCCCAAATAATAACTTCACGGTGGGGCGGACAATAATGAAGGGAATAATGGAGGCATGTGAAAAAGGAATGGCAGTAATCATGGGGGATTTTAACCTACATATCGATTGGTCAAATCAAATCGCACGGGGTAGCCTTGAGGAGGAATTCATAGAATGCATACGGGATTGTTTCTTTGAACAGTATGTTACAGAACCTAGAAGGGAGCAAGCTATCTTAGATCTTGTCCTGTATAATGAGACAGGAATAATAAACGATCACCTAGTAAAGGATCCTCTCGGAATGAGTGATCACAGTATGGTTGAATTTGTAATACAGATTGAGGGTGAGGAAGTAGTGTCTCAAACGAGCATACTATGCTTAAACAAAGAGGACGACATTGGGATGAGGGCAGAGTTGACTAAAGTAGACTGGAAACACAGACTAAACAGTGGCACAATTGAGAAACAATGGAGGACTTTGAAGGAGCTCTTTCATTGTGCTCAACAAAAATATATTCCAGTGAAAAACAAGGGCGGTAAGAGAAGGGATAACCAGCCGTGGATAACCAAGGAAATAAAGGAGAGTATCAAATTAAAAACCAATGCGTATAAGGTGGCCAAGGTTAGTGGAAAACTAGCAGATTGGGAAAATTTTAAACAACAGCAAAGAATGACGAAGAAAGCAATAAAGAAAGGAGAGATAGATTACGAAAGTAAACTTGCGCAAAGCATAAAAACAGATAGTAAAAGCTTTTACCGATATATAAAATGGAAAAGAATGACTAAAGTAAATGTTGGTCCCTTTGAAGATGAGAAGGGGGATTTAATAATGGGAAAGGTGGAAATGGCTGAGACCTTAAACAATTATTTTGCTTCGGATTTCACAGAGGAAGACACAAAGACCATGCCAAAAATTGCTGGTCACGGGACTGTGGGAAGGGAGGAACTTGAGACAATCACTATCACTAGGGAGGTAGTACTGGACAGGCTAACGGGACTCAAGGTAGACAAGTCCCCTGGTCCTGATGAAATGCATCCCAGGGTATTAAAAGAGATGGCGGAAGTTATAGCAGATGCATTCGTTATAATCTACCAAAATTCTCTGGACTCTGGGGAGGTACCAGCGGATTGGAAAGCAGCTAATGTAACGCCTCTGTTTAAAAAAGGGGGCAGACAAAAGGCAGGTAACTATAGGCTGGTTAGTTTAACACCTGTAGTGGGGAAATGCTTGAAGCTATGATTAAGGAAGAAATAGCGGGACATCTAGATAGGAATAGTGCAATCAAGCAGACGCAACATGGATTCATGAAGGGAAAATCATGTTTAACCAATTTACTGGAATTCTTTGAGGATATAACGAGCATGGTGGATAGAGGTGTACCGATGGATGTGGTGTATTTAGATTTCCAAAAGGCATTCGATAAGGTGCCACACAAAAGGTTACTGCAGAAGATAAAGGTACGCGGAGTCAGAGGAAATGTATTAGCATGGATAGAGAATTGGCTGGCTAACAGAAAGCAGAGAGTCGGGATAAATGGTTCCTTTTCGGGTTGGAAATCGGTGGTTAGTGGTGTGCCACAGGGATCGGTGCTGGGACCACAACTGTTTAGAATATACATAGATGACCTGGAAGAGGGGACAGAGTGTAGTGTAACAAAATTTGCAGATGACACAAAGATTAGTGGGAAAGCGAGTTGTGTAGAGGACACAGAGAGGCTGCAAAGAGATTTAGATAGGTTAAGCGAATGGGCTAAGGTTTGGCAGATGGAATACAATGTCAGAAAATGTGAGGTCATACAGCTTGGAAAAAAAAACAGTAAAAGGGAATATTATTTGAATGGGGAGAAATTACAACATGCTGCGGTGCAGAGGGACCTGGGAGTCCTTGTGCATGAAACTCTTTTAGAGTCTACCTATAAAACATAAGACATTAAACCGTGCCACCCGACCTGGGTGACACACCAGACATTTACAAGGCCCTTTTTTTTTTTCTCCTTTTTTTGGTTTTTTTTTGGGCGCTAAAATCAAATTTTTTTCCAGTGCCCCCTATAAAAGTGGAGGGGGACACTAAAAGCACCGGCAATTAAAACAAATTAAACTTTAAAACGTAAAATCAAATTAAAATTTGGTTGCCGGGCGTGATGATGCACTCCAGTCCCTCCGGTGCCCACCTCTCGCGGAAGGCCGCGAGCGTACCGGTGGACACCGCGTGCTCCATCTCCAAGGACACCCTGGACCGGATGTAAGAGCGGAAGAGAGGCAGGCAGTCAGGTTGAACGACCCCCTCGACCGCCCGCTGCCTGGACCGGCTGATGGCACCCTTGGCCGTGCCCAGGAGCAGTCCTACGAGGAGGCCTTCGGACCTACCCGCTCCCCTCCGCACAGGGTGCCCAAAGATCAGGAGAGTGGGACTGAAGTGCAGCCAGAATTTCAGGAGCAGCCCCTTCAAATAATAAAACAGGGGCTGCAACCTCGTGCATTCCATAAAAACATGGAACACGGACTCTTCCAGACCGCAGAAATTGCAGGCGGCCTGGGAGTCCGTGAACCGGCTTAAAAATTTGTTGCACGGCACTGCTCCGTGCACCACCCTCCAGGCCAAGTCCCCGATGAATAGTGGGAGGACCCCTGCGTAGAGTGCCCTCCATCGGGGACCCCCGCCTCCTCCGGACGGCAAGATGGTACGCCAAGGCGTGTCCGGACGGCTGGCGAGGATGGCAAAGTTGAGAGTGTGCAGGAGCAGCCCGTACAGGAAACCCCTCCGCGCGGAACTGAAAGGCACGGAGGGGATTTCCCCGAGGCGGCTCAAGTTGTGAGACGCCGGCCCCCGAGGGAGGTTCCGGGGTTTGGCGCCGATGAGGAATTCCATCCGGACGGGGGTCAGTTCGGACGGGATCTCCCCACGTGCTTGAGCCTCCTCGATGCACCTAACGGAGTCAGGGCCCAGAGCTGTTTTTAGCGACTCGATGGCATCGGCCGCGTGGCGGACGTTGGCAGAATTTAGGCGCCGCGCCAGCGTGTCTGGCGCCATCCAGCCCGCTCCTCCGCCATCGAGCAGGTCCCTGACCCTGGTCACCTCACCAGCCACAGCCCTCTCTTCCGACCGCCACATAAAACCTCGGTCGTGGAGGTACGGATTCCCGAGCAGCGGCTCCTGCAGGACGGCCGCCACTCCAGCCGGCGGAGAGCTGCGCTTGGTGGAGACTTTGTTCCAGACCCTGATGAGTTCCTTGTAAAAGACAGGCAGCTCCCGGCTGATGGCTCCTTGTGCATGAATCCGAAAAAGTTAGTTTGCAGGTGCAGCAGGTAATCAGGAAGGCGAATGGAATGTTGGCCTTCATTGCGAGAGGGATGGAGTACAAAAGCCGGGAGGTCCTGCTGCAACTGTACAGGGTATTGGTGAGGCTACACCTGGAGTACTGCGTGCAGTTTTGGTCACCTTACTTAAGGAAGGATATACTAGCTTTGGAGGGGTTACAGAGACGATTTACTTGGCTGATTCCGGAGATGAGAGGGTTACCTTATGATGATAGATTGAGTAGACTGGGTCTTTACTCATTGGAGTTTAGAAGGATGAGGGGTGATCTTATAGAAACATTTAAAAAAATGAAAGGGATAGACAAGATAGAGGCGGAAAAGTTGTTTCCACTGGTCGGGGAGACTAGAACTAGGGGGCGCAGCCTCAAAATACGGGGGAGCCAATTTAAAACCGAATTGAGAAGGAACTTCTTCTCTCAGAGGGTTGTGAATCTGTGGACTTCTCTGCTCAAGGAAGCAGTTGAGGCTAGCTCATTGAATGTATTCAAATCACAGATCGCTAGATTTTTAACCAATAAGGGAAGTAAGGGTTATGGGGAGCGGGCGGGTAAGTGGAGCTGAGTCCACGGCCAGATCAGCCATGATCTTGTTGAATGGCGGAGCAAGCTCGAGGGGCTAGATGGCCTACTCCTGTTCCTAATTCATATGTTCTTATGTTCTTATACATGAGGCCTCATTGACATGTGATAGCGCTCCGATGTCATCCCAGTTCCAGCGGATTTTTCCCAGCCAGCTCCTTCCAAGCAATGTGGGGCCATCGGCCGGGACAATCCAGAGTGGCAGTTCGTGCACCATGCCCTCATAGGTGACCTTGACCATTGCACTGCCCAGGACAGTGATAAGCTCTTTGGAGTACGTTCTCAGTTTCATGTGGATGGGGCTCAGGGCTGGTCTGAGTGCCTTGTTGCACCACAGTCTCACTAACATCTTTTTACTCATGATCGATTGGTTAGCGCCAGTGTCCAGTTCCATGCCTATGGGGAGAGGGCGGGTAAGTGGAGCTGAGTCCACGACCAGATCAGCCATGATCTTATTGAATGGCGGAGCAGGCTCGAGGGGCTAGATGGCCTACTCCTGTTCCTAATTCCTATGTTCCTATGTAAGCCATTCAATTTTACATTTAGCATTATAGGTGGACATTTCGTCGAAAATGTGTGCACCCCGTGTATTTCAGTATCTTCCTCCTCTCTCTGAGGCTCGAAATTGCTTTGATCCACCATGGACCGATCTTTCTCTGTCACATGGTGGTTAGGGCAAGCTCGTTGGAGGTGCCCCATTGTTCCACAGCTCCTGCAAACATACCCTTTGAAGCGGCATAAATAGGTTGAATGAAAGCCTCCACAACACCAACAAGGTGTAAAATGCCTTACATTCTTCCTTTGTTGCTGACTCTAAGTCATCTGGGTCACCTGAGGCCTGCTGGCAATTGCAGACTCATGGTTTCTGCCCTGTACATTTCTGCTCGCAAACACATTTCCAGTTAATTTAGGAACATTGCTAGCACTTGTGTGCTGAGAGATTTGTTCGGTGTTATCACTGGTGGACATAAACGCCTGTGCTATCGCAATGGCCTTACTGAGGGTCGGTGTCTCTACAGTCAAAAGTTTTCGTAGGATGGTCTCGTGGCCAATGCCCAGTACAAAAAAGTCTCTGAACATTTGCTCCAGGTAGCCATCAAACCCACATTGTCCTGCAAGTCGCCTTAGCTCGGCGACGTAGCTCGCCACTTCCTAACCTTCAGATCGCTGGCACGTGTAGAACCAATAACTCGCCATCAGCACGCTCTCCCTCGGATGAAGATGCTCCCGAACCAGTGTACACAGTTCCTCATACGACTTATCTGTGGATTTCACCGGAACCAGAAGATTCTTCATGAGGCTGTAGGTCGGTGCCCCGCAGACCATGAGGAGGACCGCTCTCCTTTTTGCAGCGCTTCCTTCTCTGTCCAGCTCGTTGGCGACAAAGTACTGGTCTAGCCATTCGACATAGGCTTCCCAGTCCTCACCCTCTGAGGACTTCTAAAGGATGCCCACAGTTTGCTGCATCTTTGTGTTGGATTCGTATACTTGTCGCCAGTTGTTGTGTTCCTAACACAGATGAGACTGCACACAGGGAGGTTAAAGTAACAGTGACCTCAGTCTTTATTGAGACACTCCAGAGTGAGGAACAGGCCTTAGGGGCTGGCTTATATACAGTGCTCCCAAGGGATGCTGGGATCCCTTGCGACTTCAGGGGATGCGCTCCCTGGTGGCGGAACATGGAAGTGTATGCTTTACAGATACACAACAGTTATGACCTCCTTAAAAAATTCAACTAATTTAGTCAGACAGCACCTGCCCTTCACAAATCCATCCTGATTCTCTTTGATCAGCTCATCCTTTTTCAAATATTCAGTTAAGGGTCAAGGATGTCTCGGTGCGGCTGCAGAGCATTCTGGAGAGGGAGGGTGAACAGCCAGTTGTCAGGGTAAATGGAAGTACCAATGATATAGGTAAGAAGCGGAAGAGGTCCTACAAGCTGAATTTAGCGAGCTAGGAGTTAATTTTAAAAGTAGGACCTCAAAGATAGTAATCTCTGGATTGCTACCAGTGCCACGTGCTAATCAGAATAGTGGGAGCAGGATAGTTAGAATAAATACTTGGCTTGAGCAGTGGTACAAGAGGGAGGGATTCAAATTCCTGGGACATTGGAACCAGTTCTGGGGGAAGTGGGACCTGTACAAAAGGGACGGTCTGCACTTGGGCAGGACTGGAACTTATGTCCTGGGGATAACATTTGCTAATGCAGTTCGGGAGTATTAAACTAATATGGCAGGGGGATGGGAAACTATGCAGTGAGACAGGGCGAAGTAATATGGAGTCAGAAACAGATGGTAGAAAGGTAAAAAGCAATAGTGGAAGGCCAAGTAAATAAAGGCAAGAAACAAAAAGGGCCACACTACATCATAATTCTAAAAGGACAAAGGATGTTAAAAAAAGAAGCCTGAAGACTTTGTGTCTTAATGCAAGGTGTATCCGTGCAAATAGATGTGAATTAACTGTGCAAATAGAGGTTAACAAATATGATGTGATTGGGATTATAGAGACGTGGCTCCAGGATGATCAGGGCTGGGAACTCAACATCCAAGGGTATTCAACATTCAGGAAGGATAGAATAAAAGGAAAAGGAGGTGGGGTAGCATTGCTGGTTAAAGAGGAGATTAATGCAATAGTTAGGAAGGACATTAGCTTGGATGATGTGGAATCTATATGGGTAGAGCTGCAGAACATCAAAGGGCAAAAAACATTAGTGGGAGTTGTGTACAGACTTCCAAACAGTAGTAGTGATGTTGGGGAGGTCATCAAACAGGAAATTAGGGGTGCATGCAATAAAGGTGCAACAGTTATAATGGGTGATTTTAATATGCACATAGATTGGGCTAACCAAACTGGAAGCAATACAGTGGAGGAGGATTTCCTGGAGTGCATAAGGGATGGTTTTCCAGACCAATATGTCGAGGAACCAACTAGTGGGGAGGCCATCTTAGACTGGGTGTTGTGTAATGAGAGAGGATTAATTAGCAATCTCGTTGTGCGGGGCCCTTTGGGGAAGAGTGACCATAATATGGTGGAATTCTACATTAGGATGGAGAAGGAAACAGTTAATTCAGAGACCATGGTCCAGAACTTAAAGAAGGGTAACTTTGAAGATATAAGGCGGGAATTGTCTCGGATAGATTGGCGAATGATACTTAAGGGATTGACAGTGGATGGGCAATGGCAGACATTTAAAGACTGCATCGATGAACTACAACAATTGTACATCACTGTCTGATGTAAAAATAAAAAAGGGAAGATGGCTCAACCGTGGCTATCAAGGGAAATCAGGGATAGTATTAAAGCCAAGGAAGTGGCATCCAAATAGGCCAGAAATAGCAACAAACCTGGGGACTGGGAGAAATTTAGAACTCAGCAGAGGAGGACAAAGGGTTTGATTAGGGCAGGGAAAATAGAGTCCGAGAGGAAGCTTGCAGGGAACATTAAAATGGACTGCAAAAGCTTCTATAGATATGTAAAGAGAAAAAGGTTAGTAAAGACAAACGTAGGTCCCCTGCAGTCAGAATCAGGGGAAGTCATAACAGGGAAGAAAGAAATGGTGGACCAATTGAACAAGTACTTTGGTTCGGTATTCACTGAGGAGAACACAAACAACCTTCCGGATATAAAAAGGGTCAGAGGGTCTAGTAAGAAGGAGGAACTGAGGGAAATCCTTATTAGTCGGGAATTTGTGTTGGGGAAATTGATGGGATTGAAGGCCGATAAATCCCCAGGGCCTGATGGTCTGCATCCCCGAGTACTTAAGGAGGTGACCTTGGAAATAGCAGATGCATTGACAGTCATTTTCCAACATTTCATAGACTCTGGATCAGTTGCTATGGAGTGGAGGGAAGCCAATGTAACCCCACTTTTTAAAAAAGGAGGGAGAGAGAAAACAGGGAATTATGGACCAGTCAGCCTGACATCGGTAGTGGGTAAAATGATGGAATCAATTATTAAGCTTGTCATAGCAGCGCATTTGGAAAGAGGTGAAATGATAGGTCCAAGTCAGCATGGATTTGTGAAAGGGAAATCATGCTTGACAAATCTTCTGGAATTTTTTGAGGATGTTTCCAGTCGAGTGGACGAGGGAGAACCAGATGATGTGGTGTATCTGGACTTTCAGAAGGCTTTCGACAAGGTCCCACACAAGAGATTAATGTGCAAAGTTAAAGCACATGGGATTGGGGGTAGTGTGCTGACGTGGATTGAGAACTGCTTTGCAGACAGGAAGCAAAGAGTAGGAGTAAATGGATACTTTTCAGAATGGCAGGCAGTGACAAGTGGGGTACCGCAAGGTTCTGCGCTGGGGCCCCAGCAGTTTACATTGTACATTAATGATTTAGACGAGGGGATTAAATGTAGTATCTCCAAATTTGCAGATGACACTAAGTTGGGTGGCAGTGTGAGCTGCGAGGAGCATGCTATGAGGCTGCAGAGTGACTTGGATAGGTTAGGTGAGTGGGCAAATGCATGGCAGATGAAGTATAAAATGTGAGGTTATCCACTTTGGTGGTAAAAACAGAGAGACAGATTATTATCTGAATGGTAACAGATTAGGAAAAGGGGAGGTGCAACGAGACCTGGGTGTCATGGTACATCAGTCATTGAAGGTTGGCATGCAGGTACAGCAGGCGGTTAAGAAAGCAAATGGCATGTTGGCCTTCATAGCGAGGGGATTTGAGTACAGGGGCAGGGAGGTGTTACTACAGTTGTACAGGGCCTTGGTGAGGCCACACCTGGAGTATTGTGTACAGTTTTGGTCTCCTAACTTGAGGAAGGACATTCTTGCTATTGAGGGAGTGCAGTGAAGGTTCACCAGACTGATTATCGGGATGGCGGGACTGACCTATCAAGAAAGACTGGATCAACTGAGCTTTTATTCACTGGAGTTCAGAAGAATGAGAGGAGATCTCATAGAAACGTTTAAAATTCTGACGGGTTTAGACAGGTTAGATGCAGGAAGAATGTTCCCAATGTTGGGGAAGTCCAGAACCAGGGTAAGGATAAGGGGTAAGCCATTTAGGACCGAGATGAGGAGAAACATCTTCACCCAGAGAGTGGTGAACCTGTGGAATTCTCTACCACAGAAAGTTGTTGAGGCCAATTCACTAAATATATTCAAAAAGAGTTAGATGTAGTCCTTACTACTTGAGGGAATCAAGGGGTTTGGCGAGAAAGCAGGAATGGGGTACTGAAGTTGCATGTTCAGCCATGAACTCATTGAATGGCGGTGCAGGTTCGAAGGGCCGTATGGCCTACTCCTGCACCTATTTTCTATGTTTACTCTGTCCCTGATCTTAGATTCCAGTAAGTTCCCTCCAACTGATGTTAAACTGAAGTCTGCTGGTTTCCCCCTTCCTCCTGTTTTAACAACTGGAGTAACATTTGCAATTTTCCAATTCAATGATGCAATTCCTGAATCTAAAGAGCTTTAGAAAATTCTGACAACTGCATCTACAATTAC
This sequence comes from Pristiophorus japonicus, assembly GCF_044704955.1. Lineage (NCBI taxonomy): Eukaryota > Metazoa > Chordata > Chondrichthyes > Pristiophoridae > Pristiophorus > Pristiophorus japonicus. The sequence continues at coordinate 93,157,364 of NC_091978.1, read as the reverse complement.
CCCACCTGCATCTTTTGATACCCTAGGTTGGAAATTCTCAGGTTCTGGTGATTTGTCTACCTTAAGTCCCAATATTTTCTCCATTCATAGTTTTTTTTAAACATATTAAATCCACTTTGTCCCTCCCTTGACTTATTTTTAGGTTTCCCTCTGTTGCTGGTATTTTGTCCTTTTCCTCTACTGTGAAAACCAAGTGTTAATTTAACAATTCTGCCATTTCCTTATTATCCATTATCATCTCACCTGCATCTGTCTTTAATGAGCCCTCATTTCATAATTGCCAAGTCTCTTCTTGGATCTCCCCTAATTCATCTGACTTATTCTCCTTTGATTACATCACCTTATGCCTCTTATTCAAATCATCATTTATTGCCTTCCCAAATTCAGTGTCATCTTCTTTCCTGAGATGTCCTCTTTTCTCTCTTCTCAACCTCAGTGATTTCAACCTTAATTCCCCCAGCCCCTGTCCTTTGACCTCACCACTGTCCTGCACTCCATTAACCACAAAGTTTATAGAAACGTTTCTACACATGTTTTCCAGATTATAACACTGACTGCACTTCAAAATATATATTTCATTTGCTGTAAAGCACTTTGTGACATCCTGATGTTGTGCAAGGCACTATGTATATATGCACAAGTTCTTTCTTTGTTATTTCTATATCCTTGGCCATCCCTTTACCTCATCATATTTCATTACCTGTCTGCATCTAAAATCTCAATCAATAATAAGGCTATCTCTGACCACTTTCTTATCTCTCTCTCTGTTCACATTTCCCTACTCCCTTTCACTCCTATTATTTATAAATCTCTGTCCAGCTCCCTCAGAAACTCACTCTGTAATTCCCAACTTACCTACCTTTGGCCTACCACAAGTCTTGACTTATCTGCCACTGTCGACTTGCTTAACTCTTCTCTCACTTCTGTTTTCATTGTCCTTACTCCCATCAAATTGATCACTAATTCTCACCCCATTACTCTTCTGCTGTGGCCCCACTTCGTCTCCTTCAAGACCAAGAGGCATAAAGTTAAATATTTATGTGATGCAACTGGCCTTGTTATCAATTGCCAGATATGACGCAATCACATTACTGCATGTCGCTATCCTTAGCTAAAATCATTTACTATTTCAGGATCATTCTGGAAGGTAAAGACAATCTAGGCTTCTTTTTTCATGAGCTAGTCACTTCCTTAAATCCCTCTTCCATGCCCATTCTACCCTCACCTCAAATGTCAAGTATGAGGAGCTCATAGATTTCTTCCTGTTAAAAGCTGAGAGCATCCACCAATTCCTTATTCCTATCTTGCACCCTACCCTAACCTTTCCCTCGTCTCCTATTTGTTCTAATCGTGTATTGTTGCCTTTTATGCAGTTTTGCAGCAAACCCTACCCCCTTCCCCTACGCTCTCCATGAGATGCATCATGTGCTCTCCTGATTCTCTTCCACACAACTCCTGGTAACTCAACTTGCTTTCCTAGCCTCTATGCTAGCCATCATCTCAAATGGTTCCAATTCCTCAGGCAGCAACCTTCATCAAAACCAACATTATCACTCCCCTCCTTAAAAATCCCACTCTTTTTACCCATTTGTTCTCTCTAATGATCTCCTCATTGCTAGCCTCTTTTTAATCCATAAGGTCTTTGAACTGGTCATCACTTCACAGCCCCGTGTCCCTCTCCCGTGAAACTCTATTTTGAACCCTTCCAGTTTGGCCTCTGCCCCTCTCAGAGCACTGCAAACGTTCTTGCCGATGTCATGAATGGCATTCTCGTTATTATGATTGTGGTGCTTTAACCATCCTTAGTCTCCTAGATCTATCTGGCATTTGACAAGGTTGGTCATACCATCCTCCAATGGCTCTCCTGCATCATCCAGCTCCATAGGACTTCCATGAACTTGCATGATTCCATTCCTACCTGTCTAAAAGCAGGCAATTCATTTCCAGCAATGGTTCCTCTTCCATCTCCTACATTGGCACCTCTGGAGTTCCCTGAGAATCTATTCTCAGTCCTCCTCCTGTTTTTGATCTATATGTTACTCTTTCTCTCTTGCCTCAGCCCATTTTTTGTGATAGAACCTTCATTGGTATTGGTTTTGCTCTCTAAAACTCTTACCTTTGACCTTTGCACCTTCCCCTCTCTCTTATCACTTTAAGTACCTTCTTAAAACCCATCTCTTCAGTCAAGCTTTCCACCTCATCTCCAAATCTCTCTCTTCATGACTCAGCATCAATTCCCAAAACCCATTAGTGAAGCACATTGGGACATATTTTTTATGTTGAAATCACTATAAAAATGTAACTTATTGCTAACATTCAGTGCTCCATATAACACAAAGTAGGAAGGCAGCAGGAAGCATAATATTACATTCAAGTGCTGTTGATTCAAGGCAGTTGTCTCTGTTGTTTTCTTCCTGGCAAAGTTGCTGCATTATATAAAACGGTCGTAATTTATTTTAAAGGAAAACAGGGGAGGTCGGTCTGATGAGCACTAAACATTACTTAACTCATTTAACTGGTCAATAATTAGCTTGGAAAAGGATACTGTTGCAGCCTATAAATGCTAATGTTGTGCAATCAGCAGTGTTTATCTTGCTGTGTTTCTTAATGGGATGAAGTAATGCATCTTAAAACTAAACACCATAAATATTTAAAATTGTGAGGCACCCAGACCAGGAATCTACAGCAGAACGTAATGTACTTTATATCTGTGTTTAACCCTCAAAACGCTCATTGCATTTCTGACAGCTGTAGTCATTTCCTGTTTATGTAGCAGAGAAATAGTTTACCTTGCTGCAGTCATTATTAACTCTGTAAGCACGAAGAGACCTTTTGAGCTTTCAATTTCAAGTTACAGAGAGTGTTGTTACATGAGATATGGGAGTTAGCAGACCCAAGTTATACTGATACCTGCTGTGTCACTGTTTCCCCAGGGACAATAGAAGCTCAACTCACAAGCATCTGAGCACTATGAAACAATAATGTTAGGAAAATGCTGAAATTTGTTAACATTCAACATTAAGTTTAAAAAGTCCCAGGAGGACCACTGGTCTGAGAATATTTAAACCTTGGCTTCACACAGAGCTGCAGTTATACTGCTGCAGGTATGAGGCCAAGCTCAGTGAGAATATCTCCCGGAGGTGGCCTCATACCTGATCTTCAGGTTACATTGCACCAAAATTAGACTACACAGTTTGCATTGATGCAAAGCCAAAACTATTTAATCCCAATACAAAGGCGCCAAAATTACCTTTCACCCAATTGGGGGCGGTAACATTATGAAGCCGGGTCTTCCTGCAGGAAGTCCCGCCCCCAATGCGCTATTGGGCCGTGCGCCCCTCAAGGGAAGTGGAGCATTGTCTCTGACACTCGCTTCCTTTCAGGGGCGCTCCCGGGACGGCAGCGTGGCGCTGAATCCAGCAGTACGTTGAGCAGGCCAGCGAATGCTCCGCGTAGCGCTGATGCGCTACAACACCCCTCTCCTTCATTCAAAGGGGAGGGCCACTGCGCACTCTACAGGCCCTTTTGTGGCCGCCACTGGGTCACCAGGGAGGCGATCGACTGGGTCAGCAGCCTGGCACCAATAGCGGAGTGCCAGGCTGCATGATGGTGGCCCAGTCAACGCGAGGGCCGCCATTATCAAGCCGAAGCAAGCGTTGACATCCACCATGCCAACCTCTCAGTCCACAGGGCAATTTCCACCACGGGACGCAAAGGGGTTGGCGTGGGGTGGTGAGAGGTCAGCACGGAACGGTGATGGCTCGGCGTGCACGGCGATTACATCATCACCATAAGAACATAAGAACATAAGAATTAGGAACAGGAATAGGCCATCGAGCCCCTCGAGCCTGATCCGCCATTCAACAAGATCATGGCTGATCTGGCCGTGGACTCAGCTCCACTTACCCGCCCGCTCCCCATAACCCTTAATTCCCTTATTGGTTAAAAATCTACCTATCGGTGATTTGAATACATTCAATGAGCTAGCCTCAACTGTTTCCTTGGGCAGAGAATTCCACAGATTCACAACCCTCTGGGAGAAGAAATTCCTTCTCAACTCAGTTTTAAATTGGCTCCCCCGTATTTTGAGGCTGTGCCCCCTAGTTCTAGTCTCCCCGACCAGTGGAAACAACCTCTCTGCCTCTATCTTGTCTATCCCTTTCATTATTTTAGATGTTTCTATAAGATCACCCCTCATCCTTCTGAACTCCAACGAGTAAAGACCCAATCTACTCAATCTATCATCATAAGGTAACCCCCTCATCTCCGGAATCAGCCTAGTGAATCGTCTCTGTACCCCCTGCAAAGCTAGTATATCCTTCCTTAAGTAAGGTGACCAAAACTGCACGCAGTACTCCAGGTGCGGCCTCACCAATACCCTGTACAGTTGCAGCAGGACCTCCCTGCTTTTGTACTCCATCCCTCTCGCAATGAAGGCCAACATTCCATTCGCCTTCCTGACTACCTGCTGCACCTGCAAACTAACTTTTGGGGATTCATACACAAGAGTTTCATACACAAGGACCCCCAGGTCCCTCTGCACCGCAGCATGTTGTAAATTTTCCCCATTCAAATAGTATTCCCTTTTACTGTTTCTTTTTCCAAGGTGGATGACCTCACATTTTACGACATTGTATTCCATCTGCCAAACCTTAGCCCATTCGCTTAACCTATCTAAATCTCTTTGCAGCCTCTCTGTGTCCTCTACACAACCCGCTTTCCCACTAATCTTTGTGTCATCTGCAAATTTTGTTACACTACACTCTGTCCCCTCTTCCAGGTCATCTATGTATATTATAAACAGTTGTGGTCCCAGCACCGATCCCTGTGGCACACCACTAACCACCGATTTCCAACCTGAAAAGGACCCATTTATCCCGACTCTCTGCTTTCTGTTCGCCAGCCAATTCTCTATCCATGCTAATACATTTCCTCTGACTCCGCGTACCTTTTATCTTCTGCAGCAACCTTTTGTGTGGCACCTTATCGAATGCCTTTTGGAAATCTAAATACACCGCATCCATCGGTACACCTCTATCCACCATGCTCGTTATATCCTCAAAGAATTCCAGTAAATTAGTTAAACATAATTTCTCCTTCATGAATCCATGCTGCGTCTGCTTGATTGCACTATTCCTATCTAGATGTCCCGCTATTTCTTCCTTTATGATAGCTTCAAGCATTTTCCCCACTACAGATGTTAAACTAACCGGCCTATATTTGCATGCCTTTTGTCTGCCCTCTTTTTTAAACAGAGGCGTTACATTAGCTGCTTTCCAATCCATTGGTACCTCCCCAGAGTCCAGAGCATTTTTGTCGATTATAACGAATGCACCTGCTATAACTTCCGCCATCTCTTTTAATACCCTGGGATGCATTTCATCAGGACCAGGGGACTTGTCTACCAGTTGCGTGCCGGCCCAGGGCACTAATCGAGGGGCATGGTGCTGCCGGGACAGCATCCCCCCCACACCTCCAGGGCAATTTCCCCAGATTAGCACCGTCCTCCCCCAGGCGAAAACACCATTGTGCCTCATTAGTGCCCCCCAGCGGCGCTAACTGGGCTATAAAAATGGGCAATTTGGCCCCAAGCTGTTTAGTAGAATTGGTCTGTGCAGGAATTAGGTGCCGCTGTCGAAAGGCAATTTACAAGATATCATTTTGGAAAAGGGCAGAACCAAATAACTTTTTGTGAGGGTAACATTTCTTTTTTCAACTCATTTTCATGGATTTCCCCAGTTCGTCCTCCTTGTACCATTCATAACTGAGAGGCTGAACAAATAACCTGCCCTTAAGTATCTCTGAAACTGACCAGTAGGGTGGTATATGTGCGTGGCTTTGGCATCTGATTTCCCCTCTCTCGGAGAAGGTCCTGACTTTCACGCAATGATTATTCACACTTAGCTGCCTAAGGTTAGTACAAGTGATGGGAGCCACCCTCACCACTCTGTCACACTGCATTTTAGTAATGTACAGCATCATGCAATCTGTCAGAGAAGATTTATTGTTCTGTAGTATTTTGTCAGTCAAAAAGTAAAAGCCCTTGGAATGCAAGGGAAAGTGGCAAGTCGGATGCAAAATTGGCTCCGTGGCAGAGAGCAAAGGGTAATGGTCAATGGACGTTTTTGTGACTGGAAGGCTGTTTCCAGTGAGGTTCCGCAGGGCTCAGTACTAGGGGTTAAAAAATGTTTGGCTTAGCGACGGCCGACGCCAAGAGGGGCACTTACTGGTCACGAAGAACTTGCCTTGAACTTCACTGGTGGTTTAGCGGCGGCGCCATCATTTAGCACTGCACGCTCTAGTGCCACCCACTTGGTGACATCGAGCGTGTGCAACGCCCAATTTGTGACGCATTTCCAAACTTGATTGCTTTCGCATGCCATAGCTATTGTGTTCCTAACACAGATGAGACTGCATACAGGGAGGTTAAAGTAACAGTGATCTCAGTCTTTAATAAGACACTCCAGAGTGAGGAACAGGCCTTAGGGGCCAGCTTATGTACAGTGCTCCCAAAGGATACTGGGATCCCTTGGGACTTCAGAGGATGAGTTCCCTGGTGGCGGACCATGGGAGTGCAGGCTTTACAGATACAAAACATCACTCCACCTCCCAAAGTCAAAGTGAAAACTATTTACAAGGTGAGGCGGTTGGGAAACATTCTTTCCCTGGTGGACGGCCTCAGTACAAATGTCTGTTCTGGTGTGTTGGCTATGCCCTCGCTGGGCTGACGTGTTGATGGCCCTGCAAGGCTGCTAGGTGAGCCTGGCCTTGCTGGGCTGCTGGGCGTGATGGGTTTGATTTCCTGGTCCGGCGTGGTGTCGTTGATCCTTTGGGTGTGTGTTGTGGGCTCAAAAAAGGTGGTGTCTGCTGTGGGTTGTTCAGGGTAGTCTGTGATCCACAGCCTGTTTGGTCTAGGTGCTTTCTGCAAATTTGTCCATTGTCTAGTTTGACTCCAAACACCCTATTCCCTTCTTTAGCTATCACCGTGCCCGCGATCCACTTGGGACCATGTCCATAGTTCAGCACATACACAGGGTCATTCAGATCAATTTCCCGTGACACAATGGCGCGACCATCGTTTACATTTTGTTGCTGCCGTCTGCTCTCTACCTGATCATGCAGGTTGGAGTGAACCAGCGAGAGTCTGGTTTTATGTGTCCTATTCATGAGTAGCTCAGCCGGAGGCACCCCTGTGAGCGAGTGGGGTCTCGTGCGATAGCTGAGCAGTACTCGGGACAGGCGGGTTTGGAGTAAGCCTTCTGTGACTCGTTTAAGGCTCTGTTTGATGGTTTGTACTGCCCGCTCTGCCTGCCCATTGGAGGCTGGTTTAAACGGGGCCGAGGTGACATGTTTGATCCCATTACGGGTCATGAATTCTTTAAATTCGGTACTGGTGAAACATGGCCCGTTGTCACTGACCAGTATGCCAGGCAGGCCGTGGGTGGCAAACATGGCCCTCAGGCTTTCAATGGTGGCGGTGGCGATGCTGCCCGACATTATTTCACATTCAATCCATTTTGAAAAAGCATCCACCACCACCAGGAACATTTTACTGAGAAACGGGCCTGCATAGTCGACATGGATCGTCGACCATGATCTGGAGGGCCAGGACCACAAACTTAGTGGTGCCTCTTTGGGCGCGTTGCTCAACTGAGCACACACGCTGCATTGCCGCACACAGGATTCTAAGTCAGAGTCGATACCGGGTCACCATATGTGGGATCTGGCTATCGCTTTCATCATGACTCTACCCAGGTGTGTGGAGATCCGAGATGAACGTCTCTCTGCCCTTTTTTGGTGCACTACGCGGTTACCCCACAACAGGCAGTCTGCCTGAATGGACAGCTCATCCTTTCGCCGCTGGAACGACTTGATTGGCTCTTGCATTTCAGTGGGGATGCTGGCCCAGCTCCCATGCAGTACACAGTTTTTTAAAAGGGACAGCAGAGGATCTTGGCTGGTCCAAATCCTAATCTGGCCGAACGTGACAGGTGATTTATCATTTTCAAACGCTTCCATGACCATCAACAAGTCTGCGGGCTGTGCCACCATCATTCAAGTTTGCAGGCTGCGTCATTTCCACCCCCGTGGTAGGCAATGGTAGCCGACTGAGAGCAGCTGCACACTTCTCGGTGCCTGGCCTATGGCGGATGATATAGTTATATGCTGATAGCAAAAGTGACCACCTTTGTCTGCAGGCTGAGGCATTAGTATTTATCCCCTTGTTTTCGGCGAACAGGGATATGAGGGGCTTGTGATTGGTTTCCAGCTCAAATTTGAGGCCAAACAGGTACTGATGCATTTTCTTTACCCTGAACACACACACTAATGCCTCTTTCTCAATTATGCTGTAGGCCCTCTCGGCCTTAGACAAGCTCCTGGAAGCATAGGCGACAGGTTGCAACGTCCCCGCAATGTTAGTTTGTTGTAATACACAAACGACTCCGTACGACGATGCATCACATGCTAGCACAAGTTTTTTACATGGGTTATACAATCCAAGCAGCTTGTTGGAGCATAAAATGTTTTTGGCTTTCTTAAAAGCAATTACTTGTTTTTTTCCCCATACCCAGTTCTCACCTTTGTGCAATAACACATGTCGGGGCTCTAAAAGGGTGCTTAACCAAAATAGTTGAGGAGTCCCAGGAATGACCGCAGCTCTGTGACGTTCTGTGGCCTGGGCGCGTTCCTGATAGCCTCTACCTTGGCGTCTGTGGGCCGAATGCCATCCGCTGCGATCTTTCTCTCCAAAAAATCCACTTCTGTTGCCATGAAGATGTATTTTGACCTCTTCAGCCGCAGCCCTACGCGATCCAATCGCTGGAGGACCTTCTCCAGGTTTTGTAAGTGCTCGGCAGTGTCCCGACCTGTGACCAATATGTCGTCCTGAAAGACCACCATGTGTGGTACCGACTTGAGTAGGCTTTCCATGTTTCTCTGGAAGATCGCTGCAGCCGACCGAATTCCAAACGGCATCTGTTACAGATGAACAGTCCTTTGTGCGTGTTGATGCAGGTGAAGCCCTTCGAAGACTCCTCCAGCTCCTGCGTCATCTTGGCCGAAATCAGGTCAAGCTTGGTGAACATCTTGCCTCCTACCAGCGTCGCAAATAGGTCGTCTGCCTTAGGTAGCGGGTATTGGTCCTGTCGCGAGAAACGATTAATAGTTACTTTATAATCACCGCAAATCCTGACCGTGCCATCATTTTTGAGTACTGGAACAATCGGGCTGGCCCACCTGTTGAATTCCACTGGGGAGATGATGCCTTCGCGTTGCAGCCTGTCCAGCTCGATTTCCACTCTCTCCCTCATCATGTGAGGTACCACTCGCGCCTTGTGGTGAATGGGTCGTGCCTCTGGGACCAAGTGGATCCGCACCTTTGCCCCGGAAAAGTTTCCAATGTCTGGCTCAAAAAGGGAAGGAAATTTGTTCAGAACCTAGGTACATGAGGCCTCATCGACATGTGATAGCGCTCGGATGTCATCCCAGTTCCAGCGGATTTTGCCCAGCCAGTTCCCACCAAGTAGTGTGGGGCCATCGCCTGGAACAATCCAGAGTGGCTGTTCGTGCACCGTGCCTTCGTAGGTGACCTTGACCATGGCACTGCCCAGGACAGTGATAAGCTCTTTGGTGTACGTTCTCAGTTTCGTGTGGATGGGGCTGGTCTGAATGCCTTGTTGCACCACAGTCTCTCAAACATGTTTTTACTCATGATGGATTGGCTAGCGCCAGTGTCCAGTTCCATGGCTATGGGTAAGCCATTCAATTTTACGTTTAGCATTATAGGTGGACATTTCATCGAAAATGTATGCACCCCATGTACTTCAGCATCTGCCTCCTCTCTCTGAGGCTTGAAATTGCTTTGATCCACCATGGACCGATCTTCCTCTGCCACGTGGTGGTTAGCAGGTTTTGCAGAGCTTGCAGCTCGTTTGCAAGCTCGTTGGAGGTGCCCCATTGTTCCACACCTCTTGCAAACATACCCTTTGAAGTGGCATAAATAGGCTGAATGGAAGCCTCCACAACGCCAACAAGGTGTGAATTGCTTTGCATTGATCCTTTGTTGCGGACTCTGAGTCATCTGGGTCACCTGAGGCCTGCTGGCAGTTGTAGACTCGTGGGTTCTGCCCTGTATATTTCTGCTCGTAAACACAGTTCCAGTTAATTTATGAACATTGCTAGCACTTGTGTGCTGAGAGATTTGTTTGGTGTTATCGTTGGTGGACATAAACGCCTGTGCTGTCGCAATGGCCTTACTGAGGGTCGGTGTCTCTACAGTCAAAAGTTTTCGTAGGATGGTCTCGTGGCCAATGCCCAGTACAAAAAAGTCTCTGAGCATTTGCTCCAGGTAGCCATCAAACTCACATTGTCCTGCAAGTCGCCTTAGCTCGGCAGTGTAGCTTGCCACTTCCTGACCTTCAGATTGCTGGCACGTATAGAACCGATACCTCGCCATCAGCATGCTCTCCCTCGGCTTAAGATGCTCCCGAACCAGTGTACACAGCTCCTCATACGACTTATCTGTGGGTTTCACCGGAGCCGGAATGTTTTTCATGAGGCTGTAGGTTGGTGCCCCGCAGACCATGAGGAGGACCGCTCTCCTTTTTGCAGCGTTTCCTTCTCCATCCAGCTCGTTGGCTACAAAGTACTGGTCTAGCCATTCGACATAGGCTTCCCAGTCCTCACCCTCTGAGAACTTCTCCAGGATGCCCACAGTTTGCTACATCTTTGCGTTAGATTCGTATTCTCGTCGCCAGTTATTGTGTTCCTAACACAGATGAGGCTGCACACAAGGAGGCTAAAGTAACAGTGACCTCAGTCTTTAATAAGACACTCCAGAGTGAGGAACAGGCCTTAAGGGCCAGCTTATATACAGTGCTCCCAAGGGATGCTGGGATCCCTTGGGACTTCAAGGGATGAGCTCCCTGGTGGCGGAACATGGGAGTGCATGCTTTACAGATACACAACAGTAGCTACTCCCAAAGGGGAAGCAGATGGTGCACAGAGGATCCCGGGCTGATATAGCAGGGAATGAAGAGGTAAACCTTGAGAGTCAAATTTTTAACTATTTACTTACCTCTCTTACATGTGGAAGGCTGTTGGTAGTCTTCATTCCATTTTTATGCAGGTTTCACATGGTCGACCTCACCTCCTCTTTAGGCATTAGGATGTCGGTATCCTAGCGCCTCAACTTGAGGAATGCTGCTGCCCCACGATGAGCCTTTAGTGCCCTAAGAGGATTGTGGAATGGTTCCTTCACTGCTCCATTCCACTCTTGTGGTGCTAAAAAGGAATATCCTGGTTGGAGGCGGTAAACATTAAACATAAAAGCTAAGGTTAATGCCCAGTCAGTGTCACTGACTCAAACCAGGCTGTAACAAATTTGTAGCCTGAGGTCCCTTGCTTTTTGTGGTATACATCAATGATTTAGACTTCAATGTAGGGGGCATGGTTAAGAAGTTTGCAATGATCCAAAAATTGGTTGTGTGGTTGATAGTGAGGAAGAAAGGTGCAGACTACAGAAAGATATCAATGGACTAGTCAGGTGGGCAGAAAAGTGGCAAATGGAATTCAGTCCAGAGAAGTGTGAGGTAATGCATTTGGGGAGGACTAACAAGGCAAGGGAATACAAAGAAAGGAAAGAAAGACTTACATTCATATGGCGCCTTTCACGACCACCAGACTTCGCAAAGCACTTTACATCCAATTAAGTACTTTTAGAGTGTAGTAACTGTTGTAATCTGGGAAACGTGGCAGCCAATTTGCGCACAGCAAGCTCCCACAAACAGCAATGTGATAATGACTAGATAATCTGTTTTTGTTGTGTTGATTGAAGGATAGATATTGGCCAGGACATCGTGGATAACTCCCCTGCACTTCTTCGAAATACGTCCACATGAGAGAGCAGACGGGGGTTCGGTTTAACATCTCATCTGAAAGACGGCACCTCCAACAATGCAGCACTCCCTCAGCCTTAGATTTTTGTGCTCAAGTCCCTGGAGTAGGACTTGAATCCACAATCTTCTGACTCAGAGGCGAGTGTGCTACCCACTTTACCAATATATATTTCTTGAAAATTAAAAACATTTACAACATCGTGATCATTCCATTGTATCATACAAATCCATTCCGCCACTCTGCACAGCCGTTCCTCCAACACATATTAACATCAAAACCTGAAGTTTAATCTGTCTCCCATAACATATATTAATCTATTGTACTTTAAAAAATAATCATAAAATACTATCTATAAATTCCTTTCTTAATAAAACATCCACAGAGCCTTATAATGATCTTTTAGCTTATATTTAAAATACTCTTTTAGGTTTAGTCTCCTCGCCTTAAAAAACAAAGCATTCCTACTTTGCACAATTATAAATCTAGCCAAACTGAACATTAAATGAATTGCTGCTCTGCTCGACTTGGGCAGACTCTCTGCAATCCCCATCTCAAAATTGAGTCCCACGGGATTCCCATTCTCACTCTTCGGTCCCACCCAGCAAGAAAACCTCACACAACTGTCGAACATAGAACTTAAAATCCTTTAACTGAGTACATAACACCAGTAAATGGGACAGAGTCTCATCCTGTGTCCCACACACTGGGCAAGTTGCCATCTCCACTCGCCCAATCTTACATAACATCATGGTAAAAATCCAGTTATGAGTCAATTTGAAATCCAGTTCAATCCACTCTGGAAATGTAATATTCACCCACACTCCCTTCCAAATCCTGTTGAAGTCCAGCTGTGGGCATATACTCTGCGAAAACTCCTGACCAGCAGGTGCCTTGAATCTCCATTCTCTAAATACCCCATTCTCTAAATCGAGTACTACAGCAGTCAAATTGGACCAAATCTTCCCTTTTCTCCAACACAAGGCTTGAAAAGCAGAATGCATTTTACCTCCTCTGGAGATTTGCGCTTTTATTTCTTCCATTCAATCCTGTGGCACGGTCCTCACAATCTTCTCATAAATCATCATAATTGTTCTTTCCTCTACTGCCTGATCCTCCTCCCAAACTATGTCCCTCACTACCGCTTCCGGCAACCAACCTGGAATTACCTCATACAATACACTTTTCACATATATAATCCCAGTTTTTATAAAAGCTTGATTAAATAATACCTCTCTTTCAACATTGACAATTATGTTCAAATATAAGTGCTGTTCTAAAAATTCCTCAGCATCTTTGGGTATAAACTACAAACTTTTAAAAAATTGGGCCCAAGTCGATAATCCCCTTATAAAACCTATTATTGTATTCCATATAAAATATCCCTTGTTCTCCCATTCCACTTCATTTATAAAAATGATGAAAACTCTTCTAAAAACTTGTGTTTGACTTCTGAAGAAATCCGTTCACCCATTTGATTCTAAAGGATTTTGTGTTCAAATCAGTATCTAGGAAATTGAGTCCTCACTGATTTCTCTGTCCAATTATGGTAGTGTAAGCAACTAAGGCTCATTTCCCTTCTCATAAAACCTCTCATAAGCCTCTCGGATGAACTTTTCTGTCCACAGGAATATCCTCCACCGCCAATAATTACCATACTTTAAATAGCAAGAGAGCTGACATCACTGTCGCTCTTCCTTGCACTTTCAACCACCTTCTTTCCCATCATCCCAAAATCTTTTTAATTTTCATAACCTTCGCTTCCCAATTTAATTGATCCATTTCATTCCTATCCTTCTTACACCCCATATGCACCCCACTGAAATTCCAAAACCTCCAACACTTTAAAAGGGCTTTCCTCCAACCACTCCCCCCTGCCTGTTCTTGCAACCAGGTATTGGGACTTACTATAATTCACTCTGGCCCCTGAAGCTCTACAATAGTCCTCCACTACTCACATAGCTTTCCTCACTGACTCCCCATCTCTCAACATTAAGGTTGTGTCATCTGTGTATTGGTGTATCACCAACACTCGCCTGGAACTGGGAATTGCAATCCTGACTACGTCTTGTTCCTTTCGCATCATGTAATCTAATGGTTCTGCTATCAATGTGTACAACAATGGGGACAAACCTGTCTCACTGACCTCTGTATCAGAAAATACTTGGATAAAAAAAACCATTGCATTTAAAACAGCTAAATAGGTTTGAATAAAAAAATCTTTATCCACTCAATGAATTTTTTCCGAAACCAAATGCTTCCAAAACCATCAATAAAAACTCATGAGAGACTCTATCAAAGGCTTTCTCTTGATCTATCGTTACATAAGAACATAAGAACATAAGAAATAGGAACAGGAGCCTGCTCCACCATTCAAAAAGATCATGGCTGATCTGATCATGGATTCAGCTCCACTACCCCGCCCGTTCCCCATAACCCCTTATTCCCTTATCGTTTAAGAAGCTGTCTAATTCTGTCTTAAATTTATTCAATGTCCCAGCTTCCACAGTTCTCTGAGGCAGCGAATTCCACAGATTTACAACTCTCTGAGGGAAGAAATTTCTCCTCATCTCTGTTTTAAATGGGCGGCCCCTTACTGTAAGATGATGCCCTCTAGTTCTAGTCTCCCCCATCAGTGGAAACAGCCTCTCTGCATCCACCTGGTCAAGCCCCCTCATAATCTTATACGTTTCGATAAGATCACCTCTCATTTTTCTGAATTCCAATGAGTAGAGGCACAAACTACTCAACCTGTCCTCATAAGTCAACCCCCTCATCCTCAGAATCAACCTAATGAACCTTCTCTGAACTGCCTCCAAAGCAAGTATATCCTTTCGTAAATGTGGAAACCAAAACTGCACGCAGTATTCCAGGTGTGGCCTCAGCAATACCTTATATAACTTCCCTGCTTTTATACTCCATCCCCTTTGCAATAAAGGCCAAAATACCATTGGCCTTCCTGATTACTTGCTGTACCTGCATACTATCCTTTTGTGCTTCATGCACAAGTATCCCCAGGTCCTGCTGTACTGCGGCACTTTGCAATCTTTCTCCATTTAAATAATAACTTGCTCTTTGATTTTTTTCTGCCAAAGTGATGACCTCACACTTTCCAACATTATACTCCATCTGCCAAATTTGTGCCCATTCATTTAGCCTGTCTATGACCTTTTGCAGATTTTTTGTGTCCTCCTCACACAGTGCTTTTCCTCCCATCTATGTATCATCAGCAAACTTGGCTACATTACACTCAGTTCCTTCTTCCAAGTCATTAATATAGATTGTAAATAGTTGGGGTCCCACCACTGATCCCTGCGGCATCCCACGAGTTACTGGTTGCCAACCAGAGAATGAACCATTTACCTGACTCTCTGTTCTCTGTTAGTTAGCCAATCCTCTATCCATGCTAATATATTACCCCCAACCCCATGAACATTTATCTTGTGCAGTAACCTTTTATGTGGCACCTTGTCAAATGCCTTATGGAAGTCCAAATACACCACGTCCACTGGATCCCCTTTATCCATCTGTTCATTACATCCTCAAAGAACTCCAGCAAATTTGTCAAACATAACTTCCCCTTCATAAATCCATGCTAACTCTGCCTGACCGAATTTTGCTTTTCCAAATGTCCTGCTACTGCTTCTTTAATAATGAACTCCAACATTTTCCCAACCACAGATATTAGGCTAACTGGTCTATAGTTCCCTGCTTTTTGTCTGCCTCTTTTAAATAGGAGCATTACATTTGCAGTTTTCCAATCTGCTGGAACCTCCCCAGAATCCAGGGAATTTTAGTAAATTACAACCAATGCATCCACAATCCCTGCCTCTACTTCTCTTAAGACCGTAGGATGCAAGCCATCAGATCCAGGGGATTTATCTGCCTTTAGTCCCATTATCTTACTGAGTACCACCTCCTTAGTGATTGTGATTGTGTTAAGTACTTTCCCCCCTATAGCCCCTAGACTATCCACTGTTGGAATATTGTTAGTGTCCTCTACCGTAAAGACTGATACAAAATATTTGTTCCAAGTTTTTGCCATCTCCATGTTCCCCATTACTAATTCCCCGGTCTCGTCCTCCAAGGGACCAACATTTACTCTAGCCACTCTTTTCCTTTTTATATACCTACAGAAACTTGTGCTATCTGTTTTTATCTTTTGTGCTAGTTTACTTTCATAGTCTATCTTCCCTTTTTTAATCATTTTTTTAGTCATTCTTTGCTGGCTTTTAAAAGCATCCCAGTCTTCTGTCCTCCCACTAGTTTTGGCCACTTTGTATGCCCTTGTTATTAATTGGATACCGTCGTTATTTCTTTAGTTAGCCACGGATGGCTATCTTTTCTCTTACACCCTTTCCTCCTCACTGGAATATATTTTTCTTGAGAGTTGTGAAATATCTCCTTAAATGAACACCACTGTTCATCAACTGTCCTACACTTTAATCTATTTTCCCAGTCCACTTTTACCAACTCTGCCCTCATACCTTCATAGTCTCCTTTATTATGCTGGTTAGAGATCCAACAGTCCCACCCTCCATCTGAATTTGAAATTCAATCATGTTATGATCACTCATTCCGAGGGGATCCTTTACTAGGAGATTGTTTATTAATCCTGTCTCATTACACAGGACCAGATCTAAGATAGTCTGCCCCCGGGTTGGTTCCGTTACATACTGCTCAAGGAACCCGTCCCTTACGCATTCTATGAACACTTCCTCAAGGCTGCCCTGACCAATTTAATTTGTCCAATCAATATGGAGGTTAAAATCACCCATGATTATTGCTGTTCCCTTTTTATAAGCCCCCACTATTTCCTGGTTTATGCTTCAACCAACAGAATTGCTACTGTTAGGGGGCCTATGGACTACACCCACCAGTGACTTTTTCCCCTTATTGTTCCTTATCTCCACCAAAATTGTTTCAACACCTTTAGCTTTTGAGCCAATATCATTTCTTACTATTGTAGTGATTCCATCCTTTATCAATAGAGCTACCCCACCTCCTTTTCCTTTCTGTCTGTCCTTCCGGATTGTCAAATACCTCTGAATATTTAATTCCCAGTCCTGGTCACCTTGCAACCACGTCTCTGTAATGGCTATCAGATCATACCCATTTGTATCTATTTGTGCCATCATCTCATGTATTTTGTTACAAATGCTACGTGCATTTAGACAAAGTGCCTTTAAGTTTGTTTTTTTACCCTTTTTTTCTGCTTGTTTTCTCTCTTCTTTAAACTCACTTTCTTTATTTTTGCTTTCTAATTCCAGCTTTACTCCCCTCCCTACTGAATCTATTTTCAGGTTCCCATCCCCCTGCCAAGCTAGTTTAAACCCTCCCCAACAGCACTAGCCAACTCTCCTGTGAGGATATTGGTCCCGGCTCTGTTGAGATGCAACCCGTCCGGCTTGTACAGGTCCCACCTCCCCCAGAGGCGGTCCCAATGCCTCAGGAAACTAAAGCCCTCCTGTCTGCACCATTTCTCCAGCCACGTATTCATCTGCTCGATCCTCCTATTTCTGTACTCACTAGCTCGTGGCACTAGGAGTAATCTGGAGATTACTTCCTTTGAGGTCCTGCTTTTTAATCTCTCTCTTAGCTCCCTAAACTCTACCTGCAGGATCTCATCCCTCTTCCTACCTATATCATTGGTACCGATGTGGACCACGACCTCTGGCTGTTCATCCTCTCCCCCCAGAATGCCCTGCAGCCGCTCAGTGACATCCTTGACCCTGGCACCAGGGAGGCAATGTACCATCCTGGAGTCACGTCTGCAGCCGCAGAAACGCCTGTCTGCTCCCCTGACTATTGAATCCTCTACCACTATAGCTCTTCCATTCTTCTTCCTCCCCGCCCTGTGCAGCTGAGCCACCCGTGGTGCCGTGGACTTGGCTCTGGCTGCTCTCCCCAGAGCCACCATCGCCCCCACCAGCACTCAGAACTGGTTGGAGAGTGAGGTGGACTCAGGGGACTGCTGTACTACCTGCCTAGTCCTCCTCTTCTGTCTGGAGATCACCCACTCCCTCTCTGCCTGCATACTCTTAAGTTGTGGGGTGACCGCCTCTAGAAACGTGCTATCCACGTAGCTCTCAGTCTCGCGGATGCACCGCAGTGACCCCAGCTGCCGCTCAAGCTCCAAAACACGGAGCTCGAGTTGGTGCAGCTGGAGACACCTCCCGCACACGTGGTCGCCCCGGCTGTGCGAAGCACCCGGGACTTCCCACATGCCACAGGATGTGCAGTCCACGGGACTGAGTTGCCCTGCCATCCCTCTAGTTACACTCGCAACTATTGAGTAGAACTCAATTCTAAACCTTAGCAAAACACACCCAGCCGCTACTCAGCAAACAGCCGATTTCATTAACTGGCTCTCCTTAGATAATAAAGATCACATATATTTACTGGCAGATCCTACTTACAACAATGCCAATGGTTTCCTACTGAAAAGAAAAAGAAAAAGAAAAATACTCACCAATCCACCAGCCAATCACTTACCCGCGTGGCTGTGACGTCACACTTCAATTTTGATTTCTTTTTACTTTTTGTCCCTGCACCAGCTGGCTCCTCATGAACTGCTGCCCCCCTTTTTATGGGCCTAGACCTACCTCTCCTGCTCCTGTGGCTCCTCACGAACTGCTGCCCCCCTTTTTATGGGCCTCGACCTCCCGGTCCCACACATCAGTCTCCCTCCCACTCTCTTCCATGAGCTCTATTGCATCTCGGATTGAGACCACAGAGTCTGCGATGTCCCGTCAAAAGACTCCATAGGACTGAGAGGGCGAAACTATCTGCGGCATCACCTCCTTCATAAGATTTGCCATAACCCTCGCCAAGATCTTACAATCCACATTTAATAATGTGATGGGCTTCCAATTCTTAAGATCCCTTCTATCCCCTTTATTTTCATAAGTTAAGTTTATGATACCTCTCCTCATAGATGGGACCAGTGGTTTAATCTCTTTAAAACCTCGAACAGCAATGGACTTAAAATCATTAAAAATTCTTTAGAAAATTCTGCACTTAGTCCATCAGACCCTCGGCTTATCCCCACTTCATTCCACTTATTGCTACTTTTATTTCCACTAATCCTATTTATTTGTCACACATGCTTCTCCCATCCTCCTTTAAACCCTCTTCAATAAAAGAACTAACCTTCTCCATCACCCATTTGGAAATGTCTTCTTTTGTATATAACTCTTGATAAAAGCTACTAGCCACCTCCAATGTCTCCCCACTTTCATTAATGATCCTCTCCCCAACCTTCAACTCTCCAATTAATGATAACCTTTGTCGCAACTTCTCTTGCTCTAGAAAATATCTAGTGCATCTTTCTCTCTCTAATGCATGGAGAATGGCTCCCTTGCATTTTTCATCTTGCAATAATTCCCACTCTTCTTTCAAAACTACCCACTTCGTCTCTGCTCCCTTATCCTCTCCGTCAACTGCTTTACAGGTATCAACAAACCTTCTGTTTATATTCTCTTTTTGACGGCGGTTACCTGTTGTTCTTTCTTTCCCATAATTTACCGAAAAAACCTTTACCTCATATTTGAAATTGTCCCACCGAACTCTTCTTTCTTTCAAGAATAAAAGTTCCTTTCGAGCATTCTTTATTATATTTAAAATCACTTCTTCATAAGCAATTTATTTCAGGTATTGAATGTTTAAGATCCACACCCTTGGACCAATCTTAACTCTGCTGTTCCTAATTCTAAGAACCAAAGCCGAGTAGTTACGAAAAAATACTTTTTTATAATAAATCTCCATCACCTCAGAACTTAACCTTTCCCACATAAACACAAAATCTATTCAGCTCTGTTTTAAAACATCACCCACCCAACCTCTTCTGGAGAACTCACTTTTTATGGGGTTCTGATCCCTCCATAATTCTCTCAAATTTAAATTTGCCATCATTTTTACAATCATGCCTCTGGAGTTATCAACCTTAAAGGCCATCTGGGCAGAAATGTCAATTTGAGATAAAAATACATTAAAATCCCTCACTGTACAAGGGTTTTCCATCTGCCACTTCTGTGAATAACCACCGAAAAAACTCATGAGGTTTGCAGTGGTTGTTTGGTGCATAGATATTAAAGAGATCACAATTAAATTCTTCCATTTTTACCTTTAAAAATCTCCCCTCAGTGTCCTTGTCCACCAAGGTAATGTTTTCTTTTATGGACAAACTCACCAAAGCAGCCACCCCTCTACGGTTATTGTTTGTGCAACCTGCAAACACCTCTCCCTTCCAAACCTTCCGAACTACGAGAAATTATTTCGAGGATATCTGTTATGTATGGAGAAAGAGTCAGACTGAACACTGTGAGCTCAAAGTAAAGTGTGACCTTAATCTTTTATTGTAGGTCTCCAGAGTGCCTCTCCAACTTGCGAGGCCTCCTGAAATACCTGTGCTCCCAAGAGATTATGGAATCTCTTGGGACTCCAGAGGATGAGCCCTCTGGTGGCTGTACAGAGTAAATAAAAGTTTACATATATAACATCACTCTTCCCCCGCCCCCCCCGCCCCCCCCAAGATCAATAGTGTAACTATTTACAATGTGAGTCGATCTGGGGCCCTTCTTGCCCTGGTTGATCGTCTTTGTGTGAAGACTGGCATTGTTGAATCATTTGTTGGACCCTCGCTGGGCTGCTGTGCAGCTGGCCTTGCTGAGCTGCCTGGTGTGTTGGGCCCTACTGGGATGCTGTGGATGATGGGTTCTGCTTCATGTTCAACCATGTTGCCGGTTGCCATTAGTGTGTATGTTGGGGGATCAAAAAAGGTAGGGTTGCTCAGGATAGTCCGTAAATCTGAGTTTGATTTGGTCCAAGTGTTTCCTGTGAATGAGTCCATTTGAAAGTTTGACCCGAAACACCCTGCTCCCTTCTTTGGCTACGGCAGTGCCGGGAAGCCACTTGGGACCTTGTCCATAATTCAATGCAAATACAGGATCTTTGATTTCAATCTCGCATGACACATTTGCGCTATCATGGTATGTACTTTGTTGAAGCCGCCTGCTCTCTACCTGTTCATGTAGATCAGGGTGAACTAACGAGAGCCTTGTCTTAAGTGCTCTTTTCATGAGCAGTTCAGCAGGTGGGATCCCACTGAGTGAGTGGGGTCTCATGCAGTAGCTAAGCAGGACTCGGGATAGGCGAGTCTGCAGGGAGCCTTCAGTTACCCTCTTCAAACCTTGCTTGATGGTTTGCACTGTTCTCTCTGCCTGACCATTGGACGCTGGTTTAAACGGGGCAGATGTGACATGTTTGATCCCGTTACGGGTCATGAATTCTTTGAACTCAGCACTGGTAAAAAATGGCCTGTTGTCGCTCACCAGGACTTCGGGTAAGCGGTGAGTGGCAAACATGTCCCGCAGGCTTTCAATAGTGGCAGCAGACATGCTAGCCAACATTATCTCACATTCAATCCACGGGGAATACCTTTCTACAACCACAAGAAACATTTTACCCAAGAACAGGCCTGCATAGTCGACGTATACCCTGGACCAAGATTTGGAGGGCCAAGACCATAACCATAGCGGCACCTCCCTGGGTACATTGCTTAACTGCGAGCATGTATTACATCTGTGAACGCAGGACTCTAAGTTCTCATCGATACTGGGCCACCACACGTGGGATCTGGCTATCGCTTTCATCATTACAGTGCCTGGGTGGGTACTGTGGAGGTCACTGATGAAGGTGTCTCTGTCCTTCTTGGGGACCACTACTCGATTGCCCCACGGAAGGCAGTCTGCTTGTATAGACATTTCACCCTTGCGCCACTGGAACGGCTTTATCTCTTCCTGTATTTCCACTGGGACACTGGAGCAGCTCCCATGAAGCACACAGCTTTTGACTAGAGATAATAAGGGGTCCTGGCTCATCTAGGTTTTGATCTGCTGGGCAGCGATGGGTGATTGCTCACTCTCAAATGCTTCTATAACCATGGCTAGATCTGCGGGCTGTGCCATTTCCACCCCTATGATGGGCAATGGCAGTCGACTGAGAGCATCGGCGCAGTTTTCTGTGCCTGGCCTGTGGCGGATGGCGTAGTTGTATGCGGACAACGTGAGCGTCCATCTCTGGATGCGGGCCGATGCGTTGGTATTTACCCCTTTACTCTCGGAAAGCAGGGATATAAGTGGCTTATGGTCAGTTTCCAATTCGAATTTTAGCCCAAACAGGTATTGATGCATTTTCTTTACCCCATAGACACACACTAATGTTTCCTTCTCAATCATGCTGTAGGCTCTCTCAGCCTTAGACAGAATCCTGGATGCATAAGCAACCGGTTGCAGTTTCCTGAGAACATTAGCTTATTGCAATACACAATCGACGCCATATAATGACACATCACATGCTGGTAACAAACGCTTACATGTATCATACAACACAAGCAATTTGTTTGAGCATAACAATTTTCTCGCTTTTACAAAGGCATTTTCTTGGCTTTTGCCCCAAACCCATTCGTCCCCTTTTCATAGTAAGACATATAGTGGTTCTAGCAGTGTGCTGAGACCTGGTAAGAAGTTACCAAAGTAGTTCAAGAGTCCCAGAAACGACCGCAGCTCCGTCACATTCTGTGGCCTCGGTGCATTCTCGATTGCCTCCGTCTTCGTGTTGGTGCTCCTGATGCTGTCCGCCGTAATCCTCCTTCCCAAGAACTCCACTTTAGGCACCAGGAAAATGCACTTCGAGTGTTTCAACCTGAGCCCCACGCGATTGAGTCGAATAAGAACCTCCTCCAAGTTCTGCAGATGCTCGACTGTGTTCCAACCTGTGAACAAGATGTCATCCTGGAAGACCACGGTGTGGGGAACTGACTTTAGTAAACTTTCCATGTTTCTCTGGAATATCGCCACCGCTGATCGGATTCCACACGGGCATCTGTTATAAACAAAAAGACCTTTGTGCATGTTGATGCAGGTGAGGGCCTTCGATGATTCCTCCAGTTTCTGCGTTACGTAGACTGAAGTCAGATCTAGCTTCGTGAATGTCTTTCCTCCCGCCAGAGTTGCAAAGAGGTCATCGGCTTTTGATAGTGTGTATTGGTCCTGCAGGGAGAAACGATTGATAGTTACTTTGTAATCGCTACAGATTCTGATGGTGCCGTCTCCCTTGAGGACTGGGATGATAGGACTGGCCCACTCGTTGAACTCAATCGGTGAAATGATGTCCTCTCTTTGCAGTCGGTCTAGCTCAATCTCTACCCTTTCTCTCATCATGTACGGTACTGCTCTCACCTTGTGATGGATGGGTCGCGCCCCCGGAATTAGGTGGATCTGCACTTTTGCTCCTTGGCATTTCCCAATGCCTGGTTCGAACAGCGAAGGAAATTTGTTTAAGACCTGGGCACACGAAATGTCGTCAGCGGGCAATAGCACTCAGACGACGTCCCAGTTTCAGCTTATCTTTCCCAGCCAGCTTCTGCCAAGCATCATGGGACCATCGCCCGGTACCACCGAGAGTGGTAGCTTGTGCACCACTTCATCATAATAGGTCTTTACGGTAACACTGCCGATTACAGGAATCAGTTCTTGTGTGTAAGTTCTTAGTTTCGTGCAAACTGGAGTTAAGACTGGCCTTGAGGCCTTGTTGCACCACAACCTTTCGAAAGTCATTTTGCCCATGATGAACTGGCTCGCGCCCGTGTCCAGTTCCATTGACACCGGGAGTCCATTTAGTTCAACATTCAGCATTATCGGGAGACAATTCGTGATGAATGTGTGCACCCCATGTACCTCTGCCTCCTCGATCTGAGGCTCTGGTTCATCGTGATCCTCCGTGGATCTGTCTTCCTCTGCAACATGGTGGTTTGCAGGTTTAACAGGATTTGCAGCACGCCTGCACACTCGTTGGAAGTGTCCCATTGGATCAATGGAAACGATGATCACCCCCGCTGTACCAACAAGGTGTTAATGGCCTTGCATTCATCACCCTTGATGGTGGACTCTTGAGACATCTGCGGAAGTGCAGCTGCAAGTATGTGTAACCTGCCCTGTACGTTATGATTCGAAAACAACATCACTTTGTTCACAGTACTTGCAGCAGCACTTGTGTGCTGAGAGATTTGCTTCATATTGTCACTGGTGGCAATGAACGCCTGGGCTATTGCTATGGCCTTACTCAAGGTTGGGGTCTCTACAGTCAAAGGTTTGCTAAGTATGGTTTCGTGGCCAATGCCAAGTATGAAAAAGTCTCTGAACATGTGCTCCAAAGGCCCTTCAAATTCGCAATGTCCTGCAAGGCGTCTTAGCTCGGCGACATAATTCGCCACTTCCTGGCCTTCAGACCTTTTGTAGGTGAAGAACCGATATCTCGCCATCAGAACACTTTCGTTCGGGTTCAAATGCTCTCAGACCAATGTGCACAAATCGTCGGACGATTTTTCCATGGGTTTCACTGGAGTGAGCAGATTCTTCATGAAGCCATACGTTGGTGCCACAGACGGTGCGAAGGATCTCCCTTCGTTTGGCAGTGCTCTTTTCCCCATCTCACTCGTTGGCCACGAAGTATTGGTCGAGCCGCTCCACAAAAGTTTCCCAATCATCTCTCCAGGATGCCCACTGTTCTCTGCATCTTTTGGTTCGCTATCTGTATCTCATTGCCAGTTGTTATGTATGGAGAAAGAGTCAGACTGAACACTGTGTGATCAAAGTAAAGTGTGACCTTAGTCTTTTATTGCCGATCTCCAGAGTACCTCTCCAACCTGTGAGGCCTCCTTAAATACCTGTGCTCCCAAGGGATTATGGGATCCCTTGGGACTTCAAGGGATGAGCCCTCTGGTGGCTGTACAGAGCAAATACAAATTTATGTATATAACAATATCTCATGCCAAAAGGTTTCTTGCAGACAGGTCACTGCCTTTAAAACACTGCAACAACTGCTGCAATTTCTTCTCATCCCTCAGTCCATTCACATTAATCAAGACCAATGTAATCATGGCTCCTAATAAAAGAAGTGTGCCTGATAATTCCTGCATCATTTAATCTCTGGCCCTTCCCTCCTCTCATGCTCCTTCTCAACTTTTCAGACAGCTGTTGCTTTCTCCTGCAGCCTCCGGCTCTTTTTCACCTCCTGTTTGAACCTTCGGCCTCATCTCCACCACTGACCCTTGTTCTCTGTTTCTTCTCTCTCTGGGATTATGGCGCATCTTCATCGATCTTGCTCCTTTTTGCCGTCTTTGTCTCCCCGCTCCCGTCGTGCTGCCCCTTTAAGGCTCCTGCCTCTTGCACCCTCTCCTTGTCATGCCCCCTCCTGCTCCGTGAGATGTCCGACTCCCCATCTTTCTTTGGAGTAATTACACTTACCCCACACCCCGCTCCCGCCTCTGCTTCCCCCACAGATACCCAATTCTTTATGGAGAACTGAGCCGTATTATGGCTCGACTCTACCCTTGACTCCGCTGTTTTTGTCCTTTTCCACCATCTGGTGTGTTTTCCAACATCTCCATCCTGTTCTCTGCTCTGCAATTTTCTGCCTCGTCTTGTGCTCTTTTCTCATGCCGCTCGCCGGCTGTATCCTCCGCCTGCTCCACCTCTCCGACCACTCCACGCGCACCTCCTGCTCCTTCTCCCATTTCCTCGTCACTCAAGGAGCTTCCTTCTGCCTCAGACTCACAGTGGGTGGAGCATTTGTGACAAACCACACAGCTCTTTGCCTTGCAGCTCTGAGCGATGTGTCCAGACTCGTCGCAGTTATAACAGTACAGGTCTGGACAGCTTCTTACAGATGGTCGTGACCAAGATAATAATAGCAATCCTTCACATGGTTATCATGCAGTCCCCGGAAGTACTGCACTACTTCCACTGTCTCAAATTTCATGGTGTAGTGCAATGACTTCACCCCCTCTGGGAACCTGACCTATACAGATCGTTTCCATCTGCTACCCATGTTCCTGGATAGTATCTCCTCTTTATTGCCGAGAAAATTTTAATGTCCCACGATTCCAACCTTCAAACTCAGTAAAAGTCCTTCCACCTCCTCTCGGCCTCTGACCGTTATCTCAAACCAAATATTCGGCTTTGGTCGACAGGCAAAGCAGCTTCCCTCGCCGCAGTCGTTATGTGCCGCCTGGATAATATCTGAAGCTCGTATCTCCTTATCCTCGCACTGAACCACCACCGTGTTTTCTTTTTCAAACCTCCTGGGGTCCCAGCCCAAATCTTTGGGTCATTTATTCTCTCTTCCCCCAACATTTTTTCTCCTGATTAAATTCATCCTGGAAACATTGTCCCCTCCCCATGGCTGCTGTTTATGGGCCAAAAGACCCTAAAACCTAAAAATAAACAATCCAAAAACCCACCAACTTTTTACAAACTCACGCCAACTCCATGCAGTAATCAAGCGCCCACCAGCACTTGCTCACTTCTAGCCCCGCCCATCTAGAGAGTGCTACCCACTGAGCCATAGCTGACATTTACATGGTAGGAGAGGAACAGAGTGACCCAGGTGTGCATATCCTCAGATCCCTGAAGGTAGCAGGACAGGTAGATAAGGTGGTTAAGAAGGTATAAGGGATACTTGCCTTTATTAGCCAAGGCATAGAATATAAGAACAGAGAGGTTATGCTAGAACTATATAAAACACTGTTTAAGTTACAGCTAGAGTACTGCGTACCGTTCTGGGCACCACATTACAGGAAAGATGTGATTGCACTAGAGAGGGTACAGAGGATATTCACACGGATGTTGCCAGCACTGGAGAATTTTAGCTATGAGGAAAGATTGAAAAGGCTGGGGTTTTCTTTGGAACAGAGGTGGCTGAGGGTAGACCTTATTGAGGTGTATAAAATTAAGAGGAGCCTAGATAGAGTGGCTAGGAAGCACCTATTTCCTTTAGCAGAGAGGTCAATAACCAGGGGGCATAAATTTAAAGTAATTGTTCGGAGAATTAGAGGGGCATTGAGGTTTTTGTGTGCAAACTGGGCTTCTGCTGTAGTGATGTTATGGTGGCAGAGGAGCAAGTGCAGCTCCATGAAAGGGTCTGGCTATAATATTTGGTGATCTAATTTGTCAGTACTCATTTTTTTTTATTCGTTAGCGTAATGTGGGCATCCCTAGCAAGACCAGTGTTATGTATATAAACTTTACCAATGTGTAAGACCTGTGATCCAAGGGTCACCTGCACACCCTGGGCAAGCAGGTATAAAAGGCAGTCTACCATGCTGCTTCCTCACTCTAGAGTTACATTAAAGAGACCAAGGTCACAACAGCTTGAGCTTACAGTTTGAGTCTTGTGGAGTTATTCTGAACATAACAATTGGCGACGAGTAACAGATCACAAACTTTCACGTGGTTATGGCTGCTGTTGGTATTCTTGAGAGATTTGTTGAGGGTGATGATTGCGAAGGCTTTGTTGAGCATCTTGACCAGTACTTCGTGGCCAACGAGCTGGATACGGAAGAGACCGTGGCCAAGAGCAGGGCGATTCTCCTCACCGTTTGTGGGTCCACGATATATGACCTCATCAAAAATCTGCTAGCACCGACGAAACCAACGGAGAAAACATATGAAGAGTTGTGCATGCTGGTTCGGGAACACCTCAAGTCGAAGGAGAGCATCTTAATGGCCAGGTATTGCTTTTATACGCACCATTGCTCTGAGGGCCAGGACGTGGTGAGATATGTCACCGACCTAAGACGCCTTGTGGGATCGTGCATATTTGCTGGATTTTTGGGGGAAATGTTGCGGGACTTTTTCGTGCTTGCAATCGGCTATGAGGTCATTCTTTGCAAAGCCATCATGATAGCCCAGGCTTTCATATCCACAAATGATAACACTAAACAGATATCTTTGCAGCATCGAAGTTCACCATACTGTGCATAAAATAATGCCTTCAGCAGGCAGAACTGTACATGGCAGGGGCCTACATGCCTGCAGAGGCCAGACCTAGGATGACTCAGAGTCCGCCGTGGGGCGTGAATGCGAATCCATTAACACCATATTGGCGCTGCAGGGGTAATCATCGAGCCCATCAATGTCAATTCAAGCACTACGTGTGCAAAGGCTGTGGAACAATGGGGCACCTCCAGCGAATGTGCAGATGTGCTGCGACTCACCACGTGGCAGAGTCGGCAGAAGATGACCGATCCGTCGTGGATCACGCTGAATGAGTAAGGGAGGCAACTCAACCCGAGGCTGAAGAGGAAGTGTATGGGCTACACACCTTCACCACCAAAAGCCCTCCAATAATGTTAAAAGTCAAATTAAACGCCATTCCAGTTTCCATGGAATTGGACACGGGGGCGAGTCAGTCAATGATGAGCCAGAAGGCTTTTGAGAAACTGTGGGGCAACAAGGCACAAAGGCCAAAACTAAGCCCGATCCACACCACTTACACCAAAGAGCTCATACCAGTCATTGGCAGTGCGGCAGTGAAAATATCGTACGATGGAGCTGTGCATGATTTACCACTATGGATTATACCAGGCGATAGCCCAACGTTGTTCGGCAGAAACTGGCTAAGAAAGATCCGATGGAACTGGGACAACATCAAAGTACTGTCTTCAGTGGATGATGCCTCATGCGCCCAAGTGCTCAACAAATTCCTGTCGTTATTCGAGCCAGGCATCGGCAACTTCACAGGCACCAAAGTGCAGATCCACCTAGTCCCTGATGCACGACCCTTTCATCACGAAGCCCGAGCGGTTCCATACACGATGTGAGAGAAAGTCGAGGTCGAGCTGGACAGACTTCAACGAGAGGGGATCATATCACCAGTCGAGTTCAACGAGTGGGTTAGTCCAATTGTTCCGGTGTTGAAAAGCGATGGGACGGTCAGAATCTGCAGGGACTACAAGATAACGATCAACTGAGTCTCATTACAGGACCAGTACCCACTACCCAAATCCGATGACTTGTTCGCAACGCTATCAGGGGGTAAGTTGTTCACCAAGCTGGATCTAACCTCTGCTTACATGACACAGGAGCTGGCTGAACCGTCAAAAAAATTGACGTGGGATTCGCTCAGCTGTGGCCATCTCTCAGAGGAACATGGAGAGTCTGCTGAAATCGGTTCCGCGCACCGTGGTGTTTCAAGACGACATCCTGATCACTGGTCGCAACACCACTGAACACTTGCACAACCTGGAAGAGGTTCTAAAACGACTGGACAGAGTGGGACTCAGGTTGAAATGCTCCAAATGTGTTTTCCTGGCGCCAGAGGTCGAATTTCTGAGGAGAAAGATTGCGGCGGACGGCATCAGACCCATGGACTCCAAGACAGAGGCCATCAAGAATACATCCAGACCACAGAATGGTACAGAGCTGCATTCGTTCCTGGGACTCCTCAACTATTTTGGGAACTTTCTACCGGGGTTGAGCACTTTGCTGGAAGCTTTGCATTTATTGCTACACAAGGGTGACGATTGGGTTTGGGGTAAATCTCAAGAGACAGCCTTTAATAAGGCCAAAAAGCTTCAATGTGCTAACAAGTTACTGGTATTGTGTGACCCATGTAAACGTTTAGCACTAGCTTGTGATCTGAGGAAGGACGTTCTCCTAATCTGAGGAAGGGTGTTCTTGCTATTGAGGAAGTGCAGTGAAGGTTCACCAGACTGATTCCCGGGATGGCTGGACTGACATATGAGGAGAGACTGGATCGACTGGGCCTGTATTCACTGGAGTTTAGAAGGATGAGAGTGGATCTCATAGAATCATATAAAATTCTGATGGGACTGGACAGATTAGATGCTGGAAGAATGTTCCCGATGTTGGGAAAGTCCAGAACCAGGGGACACAGTCTAACGATAAGGGGTAAGCCATTTAGGACTGAGATGAGGAGAAACTTCTTCACTCAGAGAGTTGTTAACCTGTGGAATTCCCTACCGCAGAGAGTTGTTGATGCCAGTTCATTGGATATATTCAAGAGGGAGTTAGATATGGCCCTTAATGCTAAAGGGATCAAGGGGTATGGAGAGAAAGCAGGAAACGGGTACTGAGGTGAATGATCAGCCATGATCTTATTGAATGGTGGTGCAGGCTCGAAGGGCCGAATGGCCTACTCCTGCACCTATTTTCTATGTTTCTATGTTTCTAGCTTTGTACGTGGTCGGTTGTGTGTTACAACACGCCAATGTGTCAGGCATACTGCAACCGGTTGCATATGCATCCAGAAGTTTATCTAAGGCTGGAAGAGCCTACAGTATGGTTGAGAAAGAAGCATTAGCATGCGTATACGGGGTTAAGAAAATGCACCAATACCTACTTGGACACCGGTTCGAGCTCGAGACCGACCATAAGCTGCTCATTTCGCTGTACTCAGAAAGCAAGGTATTAACACCAATGCTTCGTCCCGCATTCAAAAATGGGTACTAACGTTATCTGCGTATGACTATGTAATCCGCCACAGACCAGGCACTGAGCACTGTGCGGATGCCCTCAGCTTGCTACCATTGCCCACCGCCGGGGTGGAAATGGCACAACCCGCAGACTTGCTTCTTGTAATGGATGCTTTTGAGAGTGAGGGGTCACCCGTCACTGCTCGCCAGATCAGGACCTGGACTAGCAAGGACCCTGTGCTATCACTAGTAAAAAGCTGCGTCGGCGGTTCCCGAGGAAATGCAAGACGAAATTAAGCCGTTCCACCGACGCAAGGATGAAATGTCCATCCATTCGGATTGTCTCCTATGGGAGAATTGTGTACTTGTGCCAAAAAAAGGCAGAGAAATGTTTATACGTGACCTTCACAGTACCCACCCAGGCATAGTCATGATGAAGGCTATCGCCAGGTCGCACGTTTGGTGGCCCGGCATTGACTCGGAATTGGAGTCATACGTACACCAATGTAACACGTGCTCACAGTTGAGCACATCACCAAGGGAAATCCCACTGAGTCTGTGGCCATGGCCCTCCAAACTGCGGTCCAGGGTCCACGTAGATTTTGCTGGCCCCTTTCTAGGAAAGGTGTTCCTAGTAGCAGTGAAAGATTACTCTAAATGGATTGATTGTATAATAATGTCATCATGTACGTCCACTGCCACCATTGAAAGCCTCCGGGCTATGTTTGTTACTTATGGTTTGCCTAATGTCCTTGTTAGTGACAATGGACCATGTTTCACCAGCTCGGAATTCAACGAGTTCATGACCCGCAATGGCATCAAGCATGTCAGGTCTGCCCCGTTTAAGCCTGCATCCAATGATCAAGCAGAACGGGCAATCCAAACTATCAAGCAGAGTTTGCAACGCGTGACCGATCCTGCAGACCCGGTTATCTCGGATTCTGCTCAGCTACTGTACGCGACCCCACTTCCCCCTGCAGAATTGTTAGTGAAGAGAGCACTCAAAACCAGGCTCTCCTTAGTCCACCCAGATCTCAATGATCATGTAGAAACCCGGCGTCATTGACGTAACGTGTACCATGATCTGTATCGCGTGACATTGAGGTTAATGACCCTGTATTTGTTCCTAATTACGGTCATGGTCCCAAATGGGTTGCTGCCACTGTTTTAGCCAAGGAGGGGAATAGAGTGTTTGTTGTCAAACCTTTGAATGGACAAACGTGCAGAAAGCACTTGGATCAGACCAAACTGCGATTCACTGACAACCAAGAACAGTTTGAAGAGGACATTACCATCATTGATCCACCTACACACACCCAACCAGCAATTGAACTCGCGATCAACCACGAGGATCAACCCACCATGCCCGGCAGTCCGATCAGACCAGTCGCGCCACATTGCAGCAATGATCCGACCGACTCACCCGTGCCAGGACTTCAACTCAGGCAATCAGCCTGGGAACGTAGAGCCTCGGATCACCTCAACTTGTAAATAACTTGTATCTAAGACTTTGTGGGGGGGAGTGATGTTATGTACATAAACTTTACCAATGTGTAAGACTTGCCACCAGAGGGCGCACCTGCAGGAGACCCAAGGGCCACCTGCACACCCTGGGCAAGCAGGTATAAAAGGCAGTCTACCATGTTGCTTCCTCGCTCTGGAGTTACATTAAAGAGACCAAGGTCACAACAGTTTGAGCTTACAGCATACAGTCTTGTGGAGTTAATCTGAACATAACAACCAGCATTTATTGTCCATCCCTAATTGCCCTTGAGAAAGTGATGGTGAGCTGCCTTCTTGAACTGAGTCCATAAGGTGAAGGTATTCCCCTAGCGCTATAAGGGAAGGAGTTCCAGGATTTTGACCCAGCGACGATGAAGAAACAGCAATATATTTCCAAGTCTTGACGGTACATGACTTAGAGAGGAACTTGCATGTTCTTGGTGCACCTGTCCTTCCAGATGGTAGAGGTCATGGATTTGGGAGATGCTGTCGAAGAAGCTTTGGTGAGTTGCTGCAGTGCATCTTGTAAATGGTGCTGCTCCAGCCATGGTGCACTGGTAGTGCAGGGAATGAATGTTTAAGATGGTGGATGGGCTGCCATTCAAGTGGGCTGCTTTGTCCTGGATAGTGCTAAGCTTCTTGAGTGTTGCTGGAGCTGCACTCATCCAGGCAAGTGGAGAATATTCCATCACACTCCTGACTTGAGCCTTGTGGATGGAGGAAAGGCTTTTGGGAGTTAGGAGATGAAACACTACCACAGAATACCCAGCCTCTGACCTGCTCTTGTAGCCACAATATTTATGTGACCGGTCCAGTTAAGTTTCTGATCAATGGTAACCCCCCAGGTGTTGATGGTGGGGGATTCGGATATGGTAATGCGTTTAAATGTCATGGAGCAGTGGTTAGACTCTCTCTTGTTGGAGATGATCATTGCCTGGCACTTGTGTGGCACGAATGTTATTTGCAACGTATCTTTCCATGCCTGAATGTCATCCAGTTCTTGCTGCAAGCAGGAATGGACTGCTTCAATTTCTGTGGAGTTGCGAATAGAACTGAATACTGGGCAATTATCAGCAAAATCTCCACTTCTGACCTTATGATGGAGGGAATGTCATTAATGAAGCAGCTAAAGGTGGTTGGGTCGAGGACACTACCCTGAGGAACTCCTGCAGCAATGTCCTCTAACAACTACAACCATCTTCCTTTGTGCAAGGTATGACTCCAGCCAGTGGAGAGTTTTCCCACTGATTGCCATTGACTTCAATTTTACTAGGGCTCCTTGATGCCACACTTGGTCAAATGTTACTTTGATGTTAAAGGATGTCACTCTCGCCTCACCTCCTAAATTCAGTCCATGTTTGGACCAAGGCTATAATGAGGTGTAGAGCAGAGTGGTCCTGGCAGAACCCAAACTGAGCATCCGTGAGCAAGTTATTGCTGAGGAAGTGATGCTTGATAGCACTGTCGACGACATCTTCCATCACTTTGCTGATAATTGAAAGTAAACTGCTGGGGTGGTAATTGGCCGGATTAGGTTTGTCCTGCTTTTTGTGGACATGGCATACCTGAGCAATTTTCCACATTGTTGGGTAGATGCCAGTGTTGTAGCTGTACTGGAACAGCTTGGCTAGAGATGCAGCTACTTCTGGAGCACAAGTTTTAAGCACTACAGCCGGGATGTTGTTGGGGCCTTTGCCAATGACCAGTGAGCTGTCATTTCTTGAAATCACGTGGAATGAATCGAATTGGCTAAAGACTGGCTTTTGTGATGATGGGGACCTCAGGATGAGGCTGAGATAGATCATCCACTTGGCACCTCTGGCTGAAGATGGTTGCAAAAGCTTCATCCTAATCTTTTGCTCCCATGGGCTGGGCATCACCATCATTGAGGATGGGGACATCCAGGGAGCCTCCTCCTCCCATTACTTGTTAATTGTCCATCACCATTCACGACTGGATGTGGCAAGACTACAGAGCTTTGATCTGATCTGTTGGTTGTGGAATGGCTTAGCTGTGTCTATGACATACTGTTTCTGCTGTTTAGCATGTATGTAGTCCTGTGTTGTAGCTTCACCAGGTTGGCACTTCATTTTTAGATACACATGGTGCTGCTTCTGGCATGCTTTCTACACTCCACATTGAACCAGGCTTGGTTCCTTGGCTTGATGCTAATGGTAGAGTGAGGCATATAAAAACATAAGAACATAAGAAATAGGAACAGGAGTAGGCCATACGGCACCTTGAGCCTGCTCCGCAATTCAATAAGATCATGGCTGATCTGATCATGGACTCAGCTCCACTTCCCCGCCCGATTCCCATAACCCCTTATCCCCTTATCGTTTAAGAAACTGTCTATTTCTGTCTTAAATTTATTCAATGTCCCAGCTTCCACAGATCTCTGAGGCAGTGAATTCCACAGATTTACAACCCTCTGAGAGAAGAAATTTCTCCTCCTCTGTTTTAAATGGGCGGCCCCTTATTCTAAGATCATGCCCTCCAGTTCTAGTCTCCCCCATCAGTGGAAACATCCTCTGTGCATCTACCTTGTCAAGCCCCCTCATAAACTTATATGTTTCAATAAGATCACCTCTCATTCTTCTGAATTCCAATGAGTAGAGTCCCAACCTACTCAACTTTTCCTCATAAGTCAACCCCCTCATCCCTGGAATCAACCGAGTGAACCTTCGCTGAACTGCTTCTAAAGCAAATATATCCTTTCGTAAATATGGAAACCAAAACTGCACGCAGTATTCCAAGTGTGGCCTCACCAATACCTTATATAGCTGTAGCAAGACTTCCCTGCTTTTATAATCCATCCCCTTTGCAATAAAGGCCAAGATACCATTGGCCTTCCTGATCACTTGCTGTACCTGCATACTATCCTTTTGTGTTTCATGCACAAGTACCCCCAGGTCATGCTCTACTGTGGCATTTTGCAATCTTTCACCATTTAAATAATAACTTTATCTTTGATTTCTTTCTGCCAAAGTGCATGACCTCACACTTTACGACATAACACTCCATCTGCCAAATTTTTGGCCACTTATAGTCTGTCTATGTCTTTTTGAAGATTTTTTGTGTCAAAGAAACAGAAACATAGAAAATAAGTGCAGGAGTAGGCTATTCCGCCCTTCAAGCCTGCACCACCATTCAATAAGATCATGGCTGATCATTCATCTCAGTACCCCTTTCCTGCTTTCTCTCCATACCTTTTGATACTTTTAGCCGTAAGGGTCATATCTAACTCCCTCTTGAATATATCTAATGAACTGGCATCAACCTGTGGTAGAGAATTCCACAGGTTTGCAACTCTCTGAATGAAGAAGTTCCTCCTCATCTCGGTCCTAAATGGCTTACCCCTTATCCTTAGACTGTGACCCCTGGTTCTGGACTTCCCCAACATTGGGAACATTTTTCCTGCATCTAACCTGTCTAAACCCGTCAGAATTTTATATGTTTCTATGAGATCCCCTCTCATTCTTCTAAACTCCAGTGAATACAGGCCCAGTCGATCCAGCCTCTCCTCATATGTCAGTCCTGCCATCCCGGGAATCAGTCTGGTGAACCTTTGCTGCACTCCCTCAGTAGCCAGAACATCCTTCATCAGATTAGGAGACCAAAACTGAACACAATATTCCAGGTGAGGCCTCACCAAGGCACTGTAAAACTGCAGTAAGACCTCCCTGCTCCTATACTCAAATCCCCTAGCTATGAAGGCTAACATGCCATTTGTCTTCTTCACCACCTGCTATACCTGCATGTCATCTTTCAATGACTGATGTACCATGACAGCCAGGTCTCGTTGCACCTCCCCTTTTCCTAATCTGCGGCCATTCAAATAATATTCTGCCTTCAAGTTTTTGCCACCAAAGTGGATAACCTTACATTGATCCACATTATACTGTATCTGCCATGCATTTGACAACTGACCTAACCTGTCCAAGTCACCCTGCAGCCTCTTTGCATCCTCCTCACAGCTCACACCTCTACCCAGTTTAGTGTCATCTGCAAACTTGGAGATATTACACTCAATTCCTTCATCTAATTCATTGATGTATATTGTAAAGAGCTGGGGTCCCAGCACTGAGCCCTGCGGCACCCCACTAGTCACTGCCTGCCATTCTGAAAAGGACCCGTTTACCCCGACTCTCTGCTTCCTGTCTGCCAACCAGTTCGCTAACACATCAATACATTTCCCCCAATACCATGTGCTTTAATTTTGCAAAACAATCTCTTGTGTGGGACCTTGTTAAAAGCTTTTTGAAAGTCCAAATACACCACATCCACTGGTTCTCCCATGTCCACTCTACTAATTACATCCTCAAAAAATTCTAGAAGATTTGTCAAGCGTGATTTCCCTTTCATAAATCCATGCTGATTTGGACCGATCCTCTCACTGCTTTCCAAATGCGCTGCTATTTCATCTTTAATAATTGATTCCAACATTTTCCCCACTACCGATGTCAGGCTAACTGGTCTATAATTCCCTGTTTTCTTTCTCTTTCCTTTTTTAAAAAGTGGTGTTACATTAGCTACCCTCCAGTCCATAGGAACTGATCTAGAGTCGATAGACTGTTGGAAAATGATCACCAATGCATCTACTATTTCTAGGGCCATTTCCTTAAGTAATCTGGGATGCAGACTATCAGGCGCTGGGGATTTATCGGCCTTCAATCCCATCAATTTCCCTAACACAATTTCCTGAATAATAAGGATTTCCTTCAGTTCCTCCTTCTTGCTAGATCCTCTGTCCCCTAGTATTTCTGGGAGATTATTCGTGTCTTCCTTCATGAAGACAGAACCAAAGTATTTGTTTAATTGGTCTGCCATTTCTCTGTTCCCCATTATAAATTCACCTGATTCTGAATGCAAGTGACCTATGTTTGTCTTCACTAATCTCTTTCTCATCACATATCTATAGAGGCTTTTGCAGTCAGTTTTTATGTTCCCAGCAAGCTTCTTCTCATACTCTATTTTCCCGCTCCTAATGAAACACTTTGTCCTCTTCTGCTGGATTCTAAATCTCTCCCAGTCCTCAAGTTTGCTGCTTTTTTCTGACCAATTTATATGCCTCTTCCTTGGATTTAACACTATTCCTAATTTCCCTTGTTAGCCATGGTTGAGCCACCTTCCCCGTTTTATTTTTACTCCAGACAGGGATGTACAATTGTTGAAGTTCATCCATGTGATATTTAAATGTCTGCCATTGCCTATCCACCATCAACCCTTTAAGTATCAGTCGCCCGTCTATTCTAGCCAATTCATGTTGCATACCATCGAAGTTACCTTTCCTTAAACTCAGGACCCTAGTCTCTGAATTAACTGTGTCTCTCCATCTTAATAAAGAATTCTACCATATTATGGTCACTCTTCCCCAAGGGGCCTCGCAAAACAAGACTACTAATTAGTCCTTTCTCATTACACATCATCCAGTCTAGGATGGCCAGCCCTCTAGTTGGTTCCTCGACATATTAGTCTAGAAAGCCATCCCTAATATACTCCAGGAAATCCTCCTCCACCGTATTGCTACGTTTGGTTAGCCCAATTTATATGTAGATTAAAGTCGCCCATGATAACTGCTGTACCTTTATTGCATGCATCCGTAATTTCTTGTTTGATGCTGTCCCCAACCTCACTACTACTGTTTGGTGGTCTGTGCACAATTCCCACTAGTGTTTTCTGCCTTTTGGTATTCTGCAGCTCTACCCACACAGATTCCACATCATCCATGCCTAGTCCTTCCTTACTATTGCGTTAATTTCCTCTTTAACCAGCAACGCTACCCCACCTCCTTTTCCTTTCTGTCTATCCTTCCTGAATGTTGAATACCCCTGGATGTTGAGTTCCCAGCCTTGGTCACCCTGGAGCCATGTCTCCGTAATCCCAATTGTATCATATTTGCTAATAGCTGCCTGTGCAGTTAATTCATCCACCTTATTACGAATACTCCTCGCATTGAGGCACAGAGCCTTCAGGCTTGTCTTTCTAACACACTTTGTCCCTTTAGAATTTTGCTGTAATGTGGCCCTTTTTGATTTTTGCCTTGGGTTTCTCTGCCTTCCACTTTTACTTTCCTTCTTTCTATCTTTTGCTTCTGTCCCCATTTTACTTCTATCTGTCTCTCTGCATAGGTTCCCATCCCCCTGCCATATTAGTTTAACCCGTCCCCAAAAGCACTAGCAAACACTTCCCCTCGGATATTGTTTTTGGTCCTGCCCAGGTGCAGACCGTCCGGTTTGTACTCGTCCTACCTCCCCCAGAACCGGTTCCAATGTCCCAGGAATTTGAATCCTCCCTCCTGTACCACTCCTCAAGCCACGCATTCATCTTAGCTATCCTGCTATTACTATTCTGACTATCATGTGGGACTTGTAGCAATCCTGAGATTACTACCTTTGAGGTCCTGCTTTTTAATTTCACTCCTAGCTCCCAAAATTCAGCTTTTAGGACCTCATCCCGTTTTTTTACCTATATCGTTGGTACCTATGACAACTGGCTGTTCACCCTCCCCCTCCAAAATGTCCTGCAGCTGCTCCGAGACATCCTTGACCCCTGCACCAGGGAGGCAACATATCATCCTGGAGTCTCAGTTGCGACCGCAAAAACGCCTATCTATTCTCCTTACAATAGAATCACCTACTCTCCCAATAGCTCTCCCAATCTTCTTCCTGCCCTCCTGTGCAGCAGAGCCACCCACGGTGCTGCTGCCCTCCCCTGATGAGTCATCCTCCCAACAGTACCCAAAATGATGTGTCTGTTTTGCAGGGGGATGACCACAGGGGACCCCTGCACTACCTTCTTTCCACTGCTCCCCCATTCCCTCTCTGCCTTTGCAACCTTTGCCTGCGGTGTGATCAACTCACTAATCATGCTATTCACGATATCCTCAGCAGCGCGGATGCTCCTCAGGCATTGCTTTTCCTCCCATCTTTGTATCGTCAGCAAACTTGGCTACGTTACACTCAATCCCTTCTTCCAAGTCATTATTATAGATTGTAAATAGATGGGGTCCCAGCTCTGATCCCTGTAGCACCCCACTAGATACTGATTGCCAACCAGAGAATGAACCATTGATCCCAACTCTCTGTTCTCTGTTAGTTAGCCAATCCTCAATCCATCCTCTATCCATGCTAATATATTACCCCCAACCCCGTGAACTTTTATCTTCTGCACCTTTTATGTGGCACCTTGTCAAATGCCTTCTGGAAGTCCAAATGCACCAGATCTACTGGTTCCCCTTTATCTACCCTCATTACATCCTCAAAGAATTCAAGAAAATTTGTCAAACATGACTTCCCCTTCATAAATCCATGCTGACTCTGCCTGACCGAATTTTGCTTTTCCAAATGTCCTGCTACTGCTTCTTTAATAATGGACTCCATGTAAGGCCATGAGGTTACAGATTGTGGTGTAATACAAATCTACTACTGCTGATGGTCCACAACACCTCATGGATGCCCAGTTTTGAGCTGCTGTATATGTTCTGAATCCATCTCATTTAGCATAGTGGTAGTGCCACACAACACAATGGAATGTTTTCTAAGTGTGAAGATGGGACTTCGTCTCCACAAGGACTGTGCGCCGATCATTCCTATCAATAATGTCATGGACAGATACATCTCCTACAGGTAGATTGGTGAGAAGAAAGTGAAGTAGGCTTTTCCTTCATGCTAGTTCTCTCACCATCTCCCGCAGGCTTAGTTTGGCCCGCAATATCATGAGTGGTGCTACTGAGCCACTCTTGGTGATGGACATTGAAGTCCCCCACCCAGAGTACCTTCTGTGCCCTTGCTACTCTCAGTGCTTCTTCCAAGTGGTGTTCAACATGGAGGAGTACTGATTCATCAGCTGAGGGAGGGTGGTAGGAGATAATCAGCAGGAGGGTTCCTTACCCCTGATGCCATGAGACTTCATGTGGTCTGGAGTCAAAGCTGAGGATTCCCAGAGCCACTCCCTCCCGATTGTATACCACTGTGCTACCAGCTCTGTTGGGACTCTCCTGCCAATGGGACAGGACACACCCAGGGATGGTGATGGAGGTGTCTGGAACGTTGGCTGAAAGGTATGATTTTGTGGATATGATTATGTCAAGCACAAGTCCCCAGATGTTACTGAGGACATTGCAGGATTTACTGGGCTGGGTGTACCTTTATCATATCCGGTGCCCAAGTTGGTGCAGTTTTATTCTTAGTTTCTTTGTAGAGGTTTGGTACAACTGAGTGGCTTGCTAGGCCATTTCAGAGGGCAGTTAACAGTCAACCACATTGCTGTGGGTCTGGAGTCACATGTAGGTCAGACTAGGTAAGGATGGCAGATTTCCTTCCCTAAGGACATTAGTGAACTAGATGGGTTTTTACGACAATTTGGTTGTATTATGGTCACCATTAGCTTTTTCATTCCAGATTTATTCAATTAACTAAATTATAAATTCCCCAGCTGCCGTGATTACGTCTCCGGATTATTAATCCCGGTCTCTGGATTATTAGTTAAGTAACTAACCAGTATGTTACTGTACCTGATGCAGGTAAAGGGGATCACTATTTTGAAATGGAACATTTCTTACTTTTAGTACAAAAGCAAAATACTGCAAATGCTGGAAATCTGAAATAAAAATAGAAAATGCTAGAAACACTCAGCAAGTCAAGCTTATCTGTGGAGAGAGCAAGAGTTAACATTTCAGTTCAATCCTTCATCAGAACTGGAAGAGTTTAGGTATCCATGGTTAGATGCATGAGTTAGATGCAAGATAACAATTTCTCTGCATTACTTGAACAATCTGTCTTGATTTCCAACATCACAAGAATGATCCCTCCCACTACACTATTATGGTATTTCCAGTCCCCAAATAGGTATCCATGGTGCTTCTCTAAGCAAAGCTATCTAATTAGTGATGAATTGTGGCAGTGTTTTGCAATGGACATGAGTCCACTAGTGTAAGGGGGTGGTCTCTATGAGGGGATCAGGTTCCCTTCTGACCAACTTGAGCGGTTCGAATCGCTCCCACTCCCTTGGGTTCTAGACTCTGGATTTATTTGGGGGATGTGACAAAGTGCAAAGGACACTGGTTTGATGCAAAAGAACTTTGATTTTATTGCAGTCAAGAAATTACAAACTTATAATTACTCTAATAAGAAAGTACAATGTCAAAACTTATTCAAACTTATTAACGAACAACACCTTACACACTCAGAGAGGTTACAATAGCTTATAATGACTCTTAATAGAGAACAACACATTACATTCAAAGGGGGTTACAGTAGGATTACACTTCCCATTTCCCAATCCCTAATTCTAGCTAGGTTGGACTCCAGGGCAGGCAGGGACTATACTTACCAATCCTTTTTGACAGTTAGCGGTAGATCGCGGTTTCGGGGCTCGCTGGATGCGGTAGGGTCTGCTTGCCGTACCCCGAACGTCGGAGAAGACTTCTTGTTGCGCAATTTTCAGTTGGGTTGAGCCCGCTGATGCGGTAAAGCGCGTTTTGGATCTGTGGGGTAAGTACCTATTTTCTTTGGCTAGAAATAGGTTTCTACAGTCTTTTAGGTAATGTTTTACCCATTGGCAGATCAGGATTAGATTGTAGAGTGGAAACTTTTCGATTCTTCGTTTTTTTTCCCGTTGGAGTTTTGTTTCGAGTTTGGTCGATCGCGGCGGTTTTCCGTTGGTACCACGTTGGTTGTGGTCGGTTGCTGCCAGGATGGTGATGTTCTTCCTTCCTTCAGGACTTCGAGGCTGGAGAAGTTAGTTTACAACTGTCGCGTTGGTTTCTCTCCTTGTCTTGATGACATCAGCTTGGTTTCGGTTGTATGGCAAAGTGTGTCACTCCCTCTGTTGAAACAGAGGGCCAGTTATACGGTTTGAGTTGTTCTAATCTTGGCGCCAAATCAGTTCAGAATTCTTTGTTTAAATTTGGCGGGCTTGACTCTTTGTAATATTTTGGTGGGCTCGTTAAAAGTTAATTTGTTTTGGGTGGGTTGATGTTCGAAAACTGTTTCCTGATGGAAATATTAGTTTGGTAATTGCAATGTCCTTTTGTGCTTAGTTTTTTGCATACAGACTGGATTGGCCCTCTTTGTGATGTATATACTGAAATGGTTTTCCAGTTTCAAGTTGATGGTTAGCTATCTTAATGTAATGTTAATGTCTCTTGTGGAGAAGGATTCTCGAATACCCATTTCTCCAGACAGATTACTTTAGTCCTCACACCCAGATAGTCTCACTAATCAGGTTGTTTCCTGTCAGTCCTTTTAGGCCCGCCCACAGCCTTGAATTTGTCTTGTAAAAGTTCAAAATTCTATTAAAGTTTGTAGTTTCTTCCATAAGCACGTTAGAGTTCCAAACTTTTCGGTCGATAGTTCCTAATTAAATTTCCTTTCGAATGAGCTCAAACACAGGGGAGGGGGGCTGGGGGGGCTCTTGTGAATTTTGCACCCCTTTCACTAGGAGCTTGAGTGCTTGAGGCTGCCCAAATTAATTTAACATAGGATTTTTAACAGAGAAAGGAGATATTCTTTCCATCAGTTTGAACTGGATTTGACCCAGCTCCTAGACATGAAAACATAACATTCCGAATCACTGCACCACCCAGTCCTTGATGATAGTGCTAGATTTGATTTGACTGCATCTTTATCTGTATCCTTTATATACAAAATTTAATTCATTTGATATTGATCTGATCAGTGGCCCAGCATACATGATAGCATGATACATCCAAGTCACCACTAGGCGGCCATAATATCAACTCCTTCTTGGTCAGTACCAAATCCCAATTAAAATGTAACATTAAGATGGCCCCGAATAGTTCCAATGCACTATGTACCTCGGGATTTTTTCAGACTCTTAGCAAAGCATTCCATAGGACATCTCTAGGTTGAAATTGCAATGAATGATATTAGTAACACATGCATTAAAGTGTTCATATGAAATTCTTTCATGTGCTATTTTAACAAAATGTAGGCTTTTTATTTTAAATGGGTTAACCCCCTTTTTAAAATTAGCAGGCAGAAAAATGTTCACACAAACAATGAACAAATTAATTAGTAATATTGCTCAGCATGATTTCAACCTAATTTATGTAACTCCTCTATTTCTAATAATAGGACATTGTTTAATCTCCTTACTTCTAACAATCATTTCCACTTATATAGCACCTATAATGTATCAAGATTCCCCACAGTTGAGCACCACAATTGAGCAAGAATAGAAAGCAAGATTAAGGAAGTTTCACTTCATTACAACAGTGACTACACTTCAAAAATACTCATTTGGCTGTAAAGTGCTTTGGAACGTCTTGAGGTCGTGAAAGGTGTTATATAGATGCAAGTCCTTTCTTTTCCAGAAGTGGTATAACAAGCAGTTAGAGGCTGGTAATAATTAACATTTTGAAGATGCGAAGGCACATACAAAGATGAAAGGACGGCAAGAGTTGGAACATAGGACTGGATGAATATACAAAGATAGAAAGGAGCAAAGTCATGGAGAAATTTGAAGTCACTGATGAAGATTTGAAATTGATGCATGATGATGGATTGCTAGTAGAGGTTGGTACAAACTGAGCTGATAGGTGAGTGGTGTTTTTACAGAGCAGGCAGGGGCAGCAGAGTTCTAGATGGGTTAGAAGCGGAGCAAAGAAGGCATTGAAAAAGTTGAATCTGGAGGTGAAAAGAAAACATGGATATGGGCTCAACAGCACTGGAAGTGTGATAGGGTTGGAAATAGGCAATGGTTTTGAAGTAAAAGTAGGCAGTCTTGGGGATATGGATTTATAATTATATAATATGACATCATGGATATCCATGTATCTGTCCAACTGTTTATCTAAATGCATCACAACCTATGAGGAGATAAATTACACAATTTGTAAACTATGATGTACACACTCTGTGATTCTGGATACATGAACCAGAATAAAGATACCAGTCATAGGATTAGCATAATGATTGGTTCAGTTAGTAAATCTTTTGCCTCTGAGTCAT
Organism: Pristiophorus japonicus; assembly: GCF_044704955.1. Classification (NCBI taxonomy): domain Eukaryota; kingdom Metazoa; phylum Chordata; class Chondrichthyes; family Pristiophoridae; genus Pristiophorus; species Pristiophorus japonicus. The sequence continues at coordinate 93,113,714 of NC_091978.1, read as the reverse complement.
AAAGCGGTAGGATCAAGCCATACTATATAGGGCCCAAATTTCCCCAAGAGTTGCCCCGTTTTTTTTTGAGTAAGTAGCTTTTTTTTGGAGTAACTTAAAAATCACACATTTCCCCATTTAACTTGCTCCAATGTAAATCACTTGGTGAGGTTTTTTTTCTAGTTTAGTTTGTTCGCTCCAAAAGGGGGCGTGACAAGCCACTTATGCCTCTTCTGGCCATAGAAGCAAATTTGGCCAGCTGAAAGTTACTCGAAACTAACTTAGGCCAGTATATGTGGCCACTTTTGTAGGCACAGAAAAACCTTACCTATATTTAAGAAATCAGCGCAGGTAGCCAGAGGTGGGGTAAGGGGGCGGTGTGGAAGTGAGTTAGAGGATTCTAAAGCACTAAAGATGGTCACAACATCAGCACAACATTACAACATCTTCAATGCAACGGCTGCACAACATCATCAAAAATAAATGAAAGATAAATCAGCTACTGAAAATAGAGCAGTCCTACCTTGCCGACTGCAGAACACACTGGCTAGCCCTCCCACCAGGGCTAGGGGCGGCAGGCATGCATGACTGTAGGGGTGAGGGATTTTTACTTTTTACTGTTGGCCCTAAATGTTGCATGGTCCTAATGGACCATGATTCAGTTTTGATGCAACATATCTTTTATTGGAAATTTTACAGTGCTTTTCAATGACAACAACAACAACAATAGCAACAACAGCAAAGAAAGGCTGCACCCATTCCTCACCCACATCTCAGGGAAAGTGCACTTCCTCATAGGGTCAGTGATAGATATGGGGGGGTGGGGATGGGGGGGCTGGCTTGGGTCTGACCGGTGGCTGGTGTGTGGATTGAAGTGCAAGTGGCATTTGAGTCTCCGGCCTTTGTGCCCTTATTGCAGAAGCCAGCTCCCTCATGGCATCTGCCATCGTCTGCACACCCTCTGAAATGCCCGCCCTCACTTCCCATCTTAGTGCAGAGATTTCACCCGACAGTGTCACTACCTCATCACGCACCCGACTGATGGCCGCCACCAGTGATCTTGTGAGGGCATTGGTCTCCTCATCCAATGAAACAACCTGATTAACCTCTGCTGAAGGCCGCATCTCAGGAGAGACTGGTTGGCTTCTCCTTCCCCTCGCTGTGGGTCTGCCTAGTGGTACCCCTCCAGGGCGAAGCGCAGGCTGGGACGGTGGGAGATTGGGTGTCCCAAGATGCATTTCCCAACCACCACTGGGACCCACGACCTCGGAAGGTGTGAACCCATGGAATGTTGCCGAGGAGCTCATGGAGGTTTCTGGCAGTGTGATGCCCTGTGCTATGTCCTGATCCATATCGCGGTCAGCATTCTCCCATGCACACATTTCCATGGACCCTTCCTCCCCCCACCCACCTTGGTCTCGAGTGCATGCGTCTGGATCTTCTGGTGGATCTTCAGGATCTTGAAGAGTGTCTTCTTCTTCTGCAAAATACAACAGAACAATTAAATGGTCAGCAGCACAGGAGGGGGCAGAATGGGTGGCATGAGTAGTCTGATGCGTAGCAGGCCAGTCAGCAGGTTGATTTGAAAGGCGACTATGCATTTTAATGACTCACCCTCACCCTCGCGTGTGGGTCCAGCTTGTGCAGAGCTGATTCTTTTTCTGATGGTGCGACTCAGCAAGGCAGCAGCCCTCTGTTCCAGGGATGACAGTCGGTGCAGATTTGGTGGACCTCCTCCATTCTAGTTCTCTAACCCTTTTGTTGTGGGCCAATTTCTTCTGCAAAGATGAAAATATAAATTTTCTGACATGGTGCGCTTCTGATGGGTGGGACACATACAGCTGGTCACATTTTCCATTGCAATTCAATTTAAAGATGAAGATATTACTTACACTCACTACTTGACCAACGTCCTGCCATTTCTTCTTGCACTGGCTTCGCTTCCAGATCTTGCGGTGTTGACCCCAGTGGAGTATTCTTCTGCAACGAGGTTCCATCTTTTTCTCATTTCCTTGGGTGAAACTTTTAACGAACCACTCCTGCTGATATCCAGCTCCAGCCACTTCTCCTCAATTACAGTCACTAATTTCTCTACTTCCTCATGAAGGAAATTCTTGGTTCATCTTGCACGCTCCTGCGCCATTCGTCTATTGGACTCACAATCAGGTAATGTTCAAAAATCACACTTATACCTTTCTTCCACCTATCCAGCACTCCTTTCAACTCCCTCAACTACACAAAAATCAATATTCAAAGCTCACCTTTATATATGTTCTGTTACCAATGATTCTGAGGACACTCTCCCTTTAATTAGCCGATTGCCAAGCGTCCTGTTGCACTGCGCATGCGCGCAAGCTGGACCGCCCATTGCGCATGCACACACGCTCAAACGGTCATGCGTCCCCCTGCTGGCACTCCACAAAATGCTGGGCCCATGCCCCGCCGCCCCCCCCCCCTGCCGGCCGCGCTGAGCAATCGCGGCCGAAACTCCACCCCCCCGCCACCCCCCAGGCTCTACAGCGCCACGCCGATGGATCCGGACAGCAAGGGAGTGACCAAATTGAGAGGTAGATTTTCGGTGCTTTTTTCCCCCCATGAAGTCGACACACCACATCTAACTACGCCACTCTAAGCGGCTGGGGAAATTTGGGGCCTATATACTGAAGTACAAATTTAGGCTGACATTTGGATGCAGTACTGAGAGTCTGTACCTTGTCAGAGATGCTAACTGCTGTTGTGATGTTAAACTCAATTTATTTGTTTAGGTGGATGTAAAATATCTCATGGATGTAAAAGATCTCATCGCATTATTTAAAGAACACAGAGTTCTGGTATCCTGACATAGGAACAGGAGTAAGCTATTAAGCCCCTCAAGCCTGTTCTGTCATTCAATCAGATCACAACTGATCCTCAATTCCTTTGTGCCTTTGATTTAATTCCTTTGAGACCCTTACCAAATAAAAAAATTGCCAATCCCACTCTTGAAATTTTTAATTATCCCAGTATCCATAGCCTTTTGGTGAGAGAATTCTACATTTCCACTACACTTTGTGTGGAAAAAGTGCTTCCTGATTTCCTCCTAATTTTAAAATTATGCCCTCTCTTTCTGGACTCCCTTACCAGAGGAAATAGTTTCTATGGGCCCAAATTTGGCCAGGAGTTGTTCCATTTTTTTTGGAGCTACTTGATTTTTCTGGAGTATCTTAAAAATCCCCATTCTGCACATTTCCTTTGTGCCCGTGTAAGTGAGTTAGTTAGGATTTTTTTTAGTTTCATTTTTTTTCAAAAGGGGGCGTTACCAGCCACCGACACCTGTTTTGGCCATTTAAGCCAGTTTGGACAGCTAATAGTTGCTCCAAACTAATTTAGGCCAACGTATGTGGCCACTTGTGACCGCACAGAAAACCCTTGCAGAGAGTTAAGAAATCAGCGCAGGTAGCCAGAGATGGCAGGGGACAGGGGAGGCGGGTTGGGGGGGCAGGGATAGAAGCTCAGAGGACCTTGCAAAGCACTAAACACCTTCACAACAACAAATAATAAATAAAAAATAAAACTTAAGTCCTACCTTCCTAACTCTGCCCCCCCGATGGACTTGACTTCTCTGAGGGACTTGACTTCTCCTCGAGGGACTGGACTTCTCTCTGAGGGACTGGACTTCTCTCCGAGGGACTGGACTTCTCCGAGGGACTGGACTTCTCTCCAGGGAAAACTTAATCAGTGTTGGGTCATAACGATTTGACATGTGCCCACACAAAATGCAACGTTCTCTCCACACTGCTGCCTGCTAGCCCATGTTTTATCGGGAGGTGCTGTTGAAGATTATCGGGTCGACCCTTCGGCCAGGGATACGAGCGGTGAGCCTCAGGTCTGGCTCACAGCCTGCAGGATGCGCTGGGAGGGCGAGGAGCTACTATGCATTCGTGCAGACTATACTGCGCATGCGCGCAGCTGTCGGTACTTTTTCCGGCGCAGGGCTCTAGCTACGCCCAGCAGAGTGGCCAGAATTGTTAGCAAGTTTTTTGCGCCATTTTGAGCGCACAAAGTCGCCGCATCTCAGGAGAGTGCGCCGGAAAAAGGGGTTGGTGAAATTTGGACCCAGAGTATCTACCCTAACAAATCGCTTTATCACTTTAAACACTTTGATTAAATCACCCCTCAATCTTCTTAAGTTCATGGGAACAGAAGCCAAGTTTATGCAACCATTGCCACAATTCAACCATTTACGGCCTGGTAATCTCCTGGTCACAGCCACAATGTTGGGAATTGGTGTTATAGAAACATAGGTCCCGAAATTGATGAAAGCTAAGTTCTGCCCAAGTGCCACCCAAAGGACTGTTGAGATCCTGACGGTACTTTGGGCGGAAGTTTCATGAAAAAACCCTGGAAAGACCACTCGGAGGCAAAAAAGGGATGTGCCCTGAATTTGGGCGGCAGCGAGCAAGAGCTGCCATTCTCAGCAGCAAATGCAATCCTCGGCAAAGTACCACCGAAGATTGATTTGGGCCCAGGGAGGGGGGAACAGAAAAAATTAAAAATTTCCAAAAAAAACCCCACTAAAAAACCTTCAGGGGACCCCATCCATCTGAATCGCTGCAAAAAAAAAGAAAAGAAGTCTACTAACCTTTTTTTGCAGGTCTTCATACTTATTGTTGAGGTATGACTTGCCTCCATGCGGCAGTCCTTCCCCCTGCTGCAGCGGACTCCTGCCCTGACCAAACTAGCAGCTCGGCGGCCGGGAGGTCACTTATGCGCGTTGCATGCCAGCAGACGTCAGCAGGTGGCCCCAGTGGTCTTCCCTCCCCGCCGGCGGGAGGCCTCCACCAAACTCACCCGAAGGGGAGACCGCCCAGAAAACTCGGTTGCAGCGGACAGTAAGTCCACCAATTTCAGCCCCATAGAGTCATAGAATCATAGAAAAACTACAACATAGAAGGAGGCCATTCAGCCCATCATGTCCATGCTGGTTGATAAAGAGCTACCTAAACTAATCCCACCATCCAGCACTAGGTCCGTAGCCCTGTAGATTACAGCTCTTTAAGTGCATATCCAAGTACTTTTTAAATGTGATGAGGGTTTCTGCCTCTATCACCCTTTCAGGCAGTGAGTTCCAGACCCCCACCACTCTTATTTTTCCCTCATCTCCCCTCTAGTCCTTCTACCAACTACTTTAAATCTATGCCTACTGGTATTGACCCCGCTGCTAAGGGAAATAGGTCCTTCCTATGCACTCTATCTAGGCCTCTCATAATTTTCTGCACCTTAATTAAGTCTCCTCTTGGCCTCCTCTGATCCAAAGAAAACAACTCTAGCCGATCCAATCTTTCCTCATAGCTAAAATTTTCCATCCCTGGCAACATCCTCGTAAATCTCCTCTGTACCCTCTCTAGTGTTGAAGCTAGGTGGATTTTAGGCCACGAATTTCCCATCAAGCATCAAATGGGAATGAGACTGCTAATCAACCTAAGGAAGTCTTGGCATTCAACTGAACACAGGGACCTGGAGCAGGTACTGTACCTTAGGAATACTGTGCTGTGGTAACTACATCAACATAGGAAGATGTCAGTACATTTATTGATACTGGGTGTAATGACTACTGAAGATGCCCTTCTGCAAGGCCAAGGTTGTGGGCATTCTCAGTATCTCAGTACGGGAGGTACCCAGTCCCACCATGTCACTGACTTAGTAAGGGATGGGAAGAAGCTCCATCTTTTACAAGACCGAGTGGGAACTTGCGTCAATGGTTAAAACCGGCCGTTTATGCCATTTCTCCAGGGATTCTGTTGATCTTCTTCCAACCTTACGCCAGGTGATCAGGAAAATCCCCATAGAAATTCTCTCCCCAATACCGCTGAAAATCCACAGCCATTCCAGCTAGGATCTGACCATCAGCCACAGTTTCCGGGATTGCCTGATGGCTGCAGAGCCTCTGCCCACCCCTACAAGACAATTGACATAAGAGGGATATGGTGACTCCCTAAGTCAGGAGTTCCTGATCCTTGGCTCTCAGCCAGGACATGGTGTAATATCGGTGCAGGTGGAGGTGGGTCCTATCTGAGGTTAGGGCTACAGAGATCAGGTGCATTTTGTTTAAAGGGGCCTCATGATGGATATGCCTTTTTTGCGGCCTGGGTGGGCAGTCAACTTCCGTTGGCAGTTCAGTCATTTTTGAGAGATGCCTCAGCTGCATCCTAATATGCTGAAGGCTTGGTCTTAGAATTCCCTTTCCCTGATCCTGCCAACTTTGGTGGGGTTGACGGAAGAGTTCCACACCGGGCGTGATCCTGATGTACCCCTGCGGATTTTCCAGGCCAATTTTTTTAATCCGCTCAGAGAAACCATAACTGTATTGTGACTCTGGAGGCTCTTACATTCTATTTTATAATAAATAAGCATTAGAAATATGCAGGCAATAATTTTTGCAGATGTTCTTTGGCAGCATGTAATATATCTTTTTGAAAGATGTAAAGGACATCCAGTGCTCAGAGATTAAGGATTTGCTTTTTTTAAATGATAGAACTCAAAATAACTTTCAAACTATGCATAAAGTTCCAATAAAAGCTTGAAATATTGCAACAATTTTTGGGGAGAGGGAACATCACTACACTTGAAAAAATGTTGCTTGATTACTTTGGTGCTGAGTTTTTATAGATGTTGGCATGATTATAATGAACACGTGCAATGGTCAAATGGTTTAATAGAATGTCAGAGCCCAATTTCATGAAAAACTTAAATTATAGCTCTGAAATTGCTGGATCTGGGGAGGGCAAAAGCTTGATTAAAATTTGTGCTATAGTTATTGCAACATTGGCAGAATTTAGTCTGCAGTGCATTAGTGGTAAATAATGATGCTAAATATATATGTTACATATACTGGCAGATCTTCCATGACATTGCTCGCATTAGGTTTCAAAGACAATTGTGATTTTTAGCCAGCAAGTTGATTTGATCTTTTATGGTCACTGCACAAGAAGTCCTTGTACGGAAGTGATCAAAATAAGCAAATCCAGATCATTTTAGTCATATGTAAACTTTTGAGGTCAATCAGAGAGCAGTTGTAACTACTTGTAAATTTATGGGTTCAGGTTAGAAAAACACATCATGAAATGACTGGCTTTCTTTTTTTTATTTAAGATAATTTTACATAAGAACATAAGAAATAGGAACAGGAGTAGGCCATTTGGTCCCTTGAGCCTGCTCCGCCATTTAATAAGATCATGGCTGATCTACCTCAACTCCACTTTTCTGCACTATCCCCATATCCCCTTGATCCCCTTAATATCAAAAATCTATTGATCTCTGTCTTGAATATACTCAACGCCTGAACTTCACAGCCTTCTGGGGTAGAGAATTCCAAAGATTCATCACCTTCTGAGTGAAGAAATTTCTCCTCATCTCAGTCCTAAATGGCCGACCCCCTTATTCTGAGACTGTGACCCCTGTTACCCCAGCCAGGAAAAACATCCTTCCTGCAACGACCCTGTCAAGCCCTGTATGAATTTTGTATATTTCAGTGAGATCACCTCTCAATCTTCTAAACTCTGGAAAATATAGGCCTAGTCTACTCAATCTCTCCTCATGGGACAATTTCCTCATTCCAGGAATCAGTTTGGTGAACATTCATTGCACTCTCTCTCTATGCTTTTGCATCAATAATATGTAGGAATTTGAAGTGTGATATCTGGTTTTGACAGATGCATGTTAGACAACAGATTTTTCTATAGAATGTTAAAACTTGCACATCCTGTCCACAAATCTTACTCCCTTTTGTCACAATTTTTAGTAACGCTTTGATGTCAATATTTATAATTGAAACTGCCCATAGAATTATTTATAGTGTTCATTTTCTTATGTAAATAGTAGTCTGTCACAATGCAGTTGCAGCCTGCCCCCACTTTGCTGTAGGTTGTATATCTCCCTGTGTGCCATCATTTTGTTTCTTTTCCCAATTTTCTGGTATTCGCCATTCAGCAGGTGGTTTTATCCAATAAACAGGACATCAGGACACTGTTCCCATTTGCAGGCCTTCCCCTACCATTTCAAGCTGCCTGATCTGCCTAATTTTGATCTGCACCATACTCAAATATCACCTGCTCTGTTTATTGGTGAGATTATCACTCCAACCAAAATCAGGATTGGCCTACCCATTTTGTTTTTATGATATAGTGGCAGGCCTCAGCTCACTACATCAGGCATCATGCCCCTTCACATTATGACCCAGTATGATCTGTCAGGCCTCACACCCTACATTGTGACCCCTTTCTTCATTAATTTACTGATTTGTTGATGTGCCTGCTGTGCTATGAATTTATTAATTCACTGGTGCTTGCCACTGCATTTTTTTTGCAGTGCCCATTACTCCATTAATATATTGGTTTGTTGGTACGTCTGGTGCTTTCTGAAGTTATTCATTTTCTGATGCCTACTACTGTACTAATTTTTTGGTATGCTGGTGTGCTTCTTATTGATTTGTTGGTTCTTCTGCTAGTGTATGAATGTATTAATTTGCCGGTGCTTGTGGCTCCATTAATTCATTGATTGCTGATGTTTCGGCTGGTCTACTAATTTATTAATTCACTGCTGCCCATTTCTACATTTAATTTGCTGGTGCGCACTGCTGTAATTTTTTTAAATTCGCTACTTCCAGCTGCTCCATGACTTTATTGATTGACTGGATCCTACTGCTCCGTTAAATTATTAATTCACTGGTACAAACCATCTAATAGTGGAAGGGCAGTGGAGGAAGAAATATGCAAAGACATCAGGGAAGTGAGTAATAAACATAGAATAATAATCATGGGGGATTTCAACAACCCCAAAATTAATTGGCCAGAAGAGGTAGGTAAAGGGGATAAGGAAATGGTGTCCGTACAACATGTACAGGACCCCTTTCTAACCGAGTATGTAAGAAGCCCAACAAAGGAGGAAACACTACTGGATCTGGTAATGGGGAATGAATCAGAGCAGAAAAGAGAAGAAAATGTAGGAGAACATCTAGGCACTAATGACCATAATATATTACAGTTTAGGATAATAATTGAGAAGGACCTAAGCATGGCAAAGACCAGGGTGATAGATAGGAGAAAAGCTGATTTTGAGGGGCTGAGAACTTAGAAAATAAAATGTTCAACAATATTGGCAAATTCTGACGGGATTGGACAGGTTATATGCAGGAAGAATGTTCCCGATGTTGGGGAAGTCCAGAACCAGGGGTCGCCGTTTAAGGATAAGGGGTAAGCCATTTAGGACAGAGATGAGGAGAAACGTCTTCACTCAGAGAATTGTGAACCTGTGGAATTCTCTACCACAGAAAGTTGTTGAGGCCAGTTTGTTAGATATATTCAAAAGGGAGTTAGATGTGGCCCTTATGGCTAAAGGGATCAAGAGGTATGAAGATAAAGGAGGAATAGAGTACTGAAGTTGCATGATCAGCCATGATAATATTGAATAGTGGTGCAGGCTCGAAGGGCCGAAAGGCCTACTCCTGCACCTATTTTCTATGCTTCTATGTTTGACTAATCTCATTGAATTATTTGAAGAGGTAACAAAGAGAGAAGACAAAGATAATGCAGTTGATGTAATATATCTAGATTTCCAAAAGGTACCACATAACAGACTAATGAATAAGGTCAGAGCAGGCAGAGTCAACAACAAGTCACAGAATGGATAGATGGCTAGCTGAAAGACAGAAAGCAGAGAGTATGGGTAAAAGATAGCTAGCTATTCAGTGTGGCAGAAGTGGGGTCCCACAAGGATCAGTGCAATAACCACTGTTGTTCACAATTTATATTAAAGATTTAAACTTTTGAATCAAAAAAACAGGCCCAAATTTTCACATTGCAGAGCGTGCGAGTTTGGGAGTGGTTTAACGGTTAAACACATTGAAATTGACAGTGCGTTGGGAACCCGCTGTCATCCTGTCAACTTCCACATTTAACTGGGACATGTTTCAAAGCGCGTCATGGACCTGCTCGGGAGAGGCGACGACCCCATTGAGGTAGTTAACTGCTCATTGAGAGACTCTTAACAGCCTTTTAATGTGAGGATTCAACTTTAACTGGTTGTGAATGGGATTCACGGACCTGGGAATGCTTGCCTGTGAAGGGGAGGCGAGAGCTCAGTGGCCATTGTGCTAGCTCATTAAGTGACAGCTGGAAAAAGTACATAAATACTTGTACCTTACACCAGCTTCCTTGCCTAAGGGAAAAGCTCTTGCTGACACCATTTTGTCTAGAGATTTTGCTTTCAGGAGTTTGCAGGTGATTTCTGCAACCCCAGAAGCCACTCTCACTACATTGGAGGATTGTGCCTCTGATCTCCCCTTTACCTGGTATCTATCAGATCAGCATGGATGCCGCTTATGCTGTTTCACCTTGGACCTCAGATTCGGAACAAGATGAGCCCCAACATCAAAAACACCAGCCACACCAGCAGCAGCAACAACATCAGCAGCTTTCTCCTCATAGACCTGAAGCTCCACAGGAGTGAGGGCACCAACACAGGGGTGTGCTACACCAGGGGCAATACCCCCAACACGGGGTGTACAGGCAGAGGATGAGCTTCATGGACATGCTTGAACAGCAGTGCCTCAGGAGGCTCAGGCTATCGCGCCAGGTCATGGCAGACATTTGTAGCTTGCTGGAACAAGACCTGCTACCAAGGTGACTTGGTGGACACTTCTTCCCAGTGGCTGTCAAAATCATAAATGGCGTCAAATTCTTCACCTCAGGTTCCTTCCAGGAATCTGCGGCAGACATTTGCAGGTTCTCACAGTTGGCCGCCCATAAATGCATCACCCAGGTGACCAATGCCATGTTTCACAAGTCAGCCACTTCTGTAAACTTTGCCACTAAACAACCCAATGCAACTGAGCGGGCGCTCGGTTTTACGACTCTGCCTGGCTTCCTGCAGATGCAGGGCATCATCAACTGCTCACATGTGGCCATCAAGGCTCTCCTAGATCACCCAGGAGTGTTTTGTGAACCGGAAAGGCTTCCAGTCTCTCAATATGCAGCTCATCTGCAACCATAAAAAGATCATCATGCATGCGTGTGCCAGATTCCCAGGGAATGATCATGATTCTTTCGTTCTGTGCCAGTCTACCCTCCCTCAGGTCTTCGCACCTCCAAACTAACTTACCGGCTGGCTGCTTGGAGAGAAGGGCTATCCACTAGAGGCACTTCCCTGCTATGACTGCTTCAACACTTGGCACAAGTCCTCTGGATTTTAGGGCCTGTAAGGCCCCCGCCAAAGACTGCTCCTCCTGCAACTGTGCAGCGGCAGACTCGGCCGTCGGGATCTGAGGCAGCATGTGGGGCTCTGACTGAGTGGGAGGCAGCAGGAGAGAAGTGTGAGCACTTTGAGCAGAGCCCCCACTTCCATGTCCCTTCTCACCATCATCCCACTCATGGACCACCTGCACTTCCCTGCTTGCAAGATGCTGGCGAGCACCTTGCTGCATACTATCAGTGGGGCAATGAACACCCAAGTTTACATTGCTATCCCTTCGAGACATGAGTTCAATATGAGTGCAATCTGTTGTTCACAGCAAGAATGTTCTCGTTTGACTGGCGCATTAGCTGCTCCGTGCAGGTGGCCATCCTTTTCATGGACGAGCACATCATTGCCATCACCTGTGATATGGTGCTGCTCATGTTGGAGATGGACTCCTCCATAAGATGCATTCCAGCAACTCACCACAACTTCATCGGCAGCACCTTCCAAACCCACGACCTCTACCATCTAGAAAGACAAGGACAGCAGACATATGGGAACACCATCACCTGCAAGTTCCCCTCCAAGTTACACATCATCCTGACTTGGAAATATATCGGCCGTTTCTTCATTGTCGTTGGGTCAAAATCCTGGAACTCCCTCTCTAACAGCACTGTGGGAGTACCTTCATCACAAGAACTGTCGCGATTCAAGAAGGCGGCTCACCACCATCTTCTCAAGGGCAATTAGGGATGGGCAATAAATGCTGGCCTTGCCAGCGATGCCCACAACCTGGAACAAATGTAAAAAAATGAAACAAACAAAATAAAATTCCCTGTACAATCACACACATCATGGCTGGGAAAGCTGTCAGAGCCTCGGGTATTTCTTGCTGCTCCTCCAAGATCAACCTCTTTGTTGATGGTTCCCCCGAGAATCAGCATCTTCAAGCAGCTGAGCAGAGCTCGGAGCATACTGAGCCCTCCAACAAGGAATCCCCACTGCTGTCCCTTTCTCCACCATCTGCTCTTGCTCACTTGTGATGTGTGACAACACTACTTTATGTCTTACAGGACTCACCAATGTGCACGTATAGGTCTGCTGACGGTGCACCCTCTGAGAATGAAGCTTCCTCTGAGGAGTCATCTTCCTCCTCCAGCTGGACAGTGGTAGGGTGGGGGATGGCGCATGGGAGGGTAAAGGCATGAATTAGAACCCTAATGATAAGAATGTGTAAAATTACCATTATGCACATGATGATATTTCACTGGCTGCTGACATCACTTCATCATGAATGACTGTTGTATGCATGTGAGATATAAAGTTCTGTCACTAGGTTGCTGGGAGGTACCCCTCTCTCCCATCGCCAGCAGCTCTGTCACTCCACTTACTTTGAGCGCATCCTCCTCTGCTGGCATCAAATTAGTGTAGATTGGAGGGCCACCTTCGGTTCTTTCCCTTTCTTTTCTGTTTTGGGCTCTCTTCTCCTGCAAGGAGAGAAAGAAGAGAACTTTGAGTGAGAGTGATGGAACGAGTGTAAAGGATGGATGGGCTACATCTGTAGAGGGTGACGATGAGAGAGTGGCATGACATTGCAATATGGCCTCCTTCTGTGGCTTTACTTTCTAAGATTGCATTGCGATGAGGGAGTGAACGATAATGGAGTGAAGGGTTATGGGGAGCAGGCGGAGAAGTGGAACTGAGCCCAAGATCAGATCAGCCATGATCTTATTAAATGGCGGAGTAGGCTCGAGGAGCTAAATGGCCTACTCCTGCTCCTATTTCTTATATTCTTATGTTCATTAGGCTGAGGGTATGTCGGTGGTGGTTAGTCAGATGGAAATGTGAGTAGGTACATAGACAGTGAGGGAAGGGTCCACCTGCAAGATAGGTTGGTGTGGGAAGTGACGTGCAGGAATAGGCTTGGAAAGGCAAAGTGATGGGGTTGGGGTGACACGCATATCAGGATGTAGTTGAGTGTCACATTGTACTATCTTGCGGCACTGTATCCAGGAGCGGCTGACAACAACTCAGCTGCTCACATCTTGTGCAATCTCCAGCCCTCGCCAAAATTGCCCCTTACCCGAAATTGCCCAACAGGAGCAGCCCCGCCACTGGCCGGTGCCGCCGACAGCTTTTGCTGTCGGTGCACTCTTTGTGAAATGGCAGCACGGCCGCCCTAAAAGGGAAGCACAATAATTACACATTTTTTAGAACTGAAGATTTTCAAGGAGCGAGGAGAGTTTAAGAACCCAAGGCCAAATTTGAGGTGGTCTTCTCAGGGAGCGGCAGGGCCTTTTGTGCGTCTGTAGTCTGTTCAAATTGTGGGAGATTTGTGCATTGTCAGAGACGAGCAATGAGACTGGAACAAGAGTCCACAGTTCTGCTGGCAGCTTGGCAAGGAGAGCATCGGGTGTTGAGTGGGACTTCACAGTTGTAATTGGCAGGGAGTGTGTAGGCAAGAGAGACGAGTCTGTCTGGGAGTCTCCAATCATTGCAACAGAGCAAAAAGCAGGTGAGGAGAGCCTGAATCACAGTGGGGGGTGCGGGGGCATTTTTTCAGTGGAGACAGTACCAGAGTGGGAATTTTAATTATTTTTAGTAAAAATTAGTCAGAAATGAGTTTGACCTTTAGAGTTTGTGAGAGATGTCTCCCGTACCATTGTGCGCAGGTGGTGAGAGGATATGCTCTTTATAAGGAAGTGGACCTACTGTGGCATTGGTTGCGATAGGTGTGATGATGTGGCTTGTGGGAGCAGGTTCTTTAGTTTGTAAGGATTTGAGAGTTGCCCGAGTAATTCTTTGAGTTGGGAAAGTGAGTAGTTTTGGGCATAGTGAGTATTGGAAGGAGTATTGGGGATTGTTGTTCAGGGATTAGTGTCTAAAGTATTTGAGCGGGGGGTTTCTTTATGCTGAGGGTTGTGGGGATCTGGAACTCGCTGCCTGGAAGAGTGGTGGATGCAGAAACCCTCACCACTTTTAAGAGATGATTAGATGGGCACTTAAAGTGCCGTAACCTGCAGGGTTATGGACCTAGAGCTGGTAGATCTTTTGTTGGCCAGTGCAGATATAATGGTAAGTATTGCAGGGAATCAAATATAGCCAGGGTGATCTCCTGGACTCATTTTGATCGCCTGGATGGGTCAGAGAGGAATTTTACCAGATTTTTTTTCTCCCTAAATTAGCCGGGGTTTTTATCTGGTTTTTGCCTCTCCCAGGAGATCACATGGCTTCGGTTAGGGTGGTGTGTTGAAGGTTTCAGTATAAGGGGTGTCGCAGTTGTGTGAGGTGGACTGGTTAGGCTGGGTGCTTTTTGCCTTTCCACCATTGTTCATTGTTCGTAGGTTTATATGTAAACTTCTGGGCTGCTGACCAAGGGCTGTGCGGCTCGTTGTCGGCCGGGTGTGTACACGATGGGCCAAAATGGCCTCCTTCTGCACTGCAAATTTCTATGTTTCCAGGTTAGTACTAGTGAATAGAATGAAGAGGTAGTGAGTAATTGAGGGGTGGGGAAGTAATTAAGTAGTTTAGGGAATTGAAGTAATGAGAGTTGGGGGTGCAGAGTGGGATACCAAGAAGTTGGTTTGGAAAAAAAAGACAGTGGCAAACACGGGTTGAAGAAAAAAATAAAAATGACAGAGAGAATATTAACTGAGGAGAAATAAAAGAATAAAACAAAAGCCTAGAAATTGGAGGCTGTAACAATCGCGAGGTGCGAGACATAGAAACATAGAAACATTGAAAATAGGTGCAGGAGTAGGCCATTTGGCCATTCAAGCCTGCACCACCATTCAATAAGATCATGGCTGATCATTCACCTCAGTACCCCATTCCTGCTTTCTCTCCATACCCCTTGATCCATTTAGCCATAAGGGCCATATCTAACTCCGTCTTGAATATATCTAACAAACTGGCATCAACAACTCTCTGTGGTAGAGAATTCCACAGGTTCACAACTCTCTGAGTGAAGAAGTTTCTCCTCATCTCCGTCCTAAATGGCTTACCCCTTATCCTTAGATTGTGGCCCCTGGTTCTGGACTTCCCCAACATCGGAAACATTCTTCCTGCATCTAACCTGTCCAGTCCCGTCAGAATTTTATATGTTTCTATGAGATCCCCTCTTACTCTTCTAAAGTCGGATTCAGGTGAATCTATAATGGGGAACAAAGAAATGGCAGACCAATTGAACAAATACTTTAGTTCTGTCTTCACGAAGGAAGACACAAATAACCTTCTGAATGTACTAGGGGACAGTAGGTCGAGTGAGAAGGCGGGAAATTGTGTGAGGGAAATTGATGGGATTGAAGGCCGATAAATCCCCGGGGCCTGATAATCTGCATTTCAGAGTACTTAAGGAAGTGACCCAAGAAATAGTGGTGATCATTTTCCAACAGTCTATTGACTCAGGATCAGTCCCTATGGACTGGAGGGTAGCTAATGTAACACCACTTTTTAAAAAAGGAGGGAGAGAGAAAATGGGTAATTATAGACCGGTTAGCCTGACATCAGTCATGGGGAAAATGTTGGAATCAATCATTAAGGATGAAATAACAGTGCATTTGGAAAACAGTGACAGGATTGGAACAAGTCAGCATGGATTTATGAAAGGGAAATCATGCTTGACGAATCTTCTGGAATTTTTTGAGGATGTAACTAGTAGAGTGGACAAGGGAGAACCAGTGGATGTGATGTATTTGGACTTTCAAAAGGCTTTTGACAAGGTCCCGCACAAGAGATTTGTAAAGTCCTGTCCCCTCAGTACAGATTCACACGAGGCATGTAGTGAAGTCAAGATCATTCTGGACCTGCACCTTTATTTCACAGCTCTGGAATGCTGCTCTTGCCTGAGACCTGTCCTTATATACCTGTCTCTTGCAAGTGCACCTCTGGTGGTAAGGTATGCTGGTGGTTACAGGTCATATCTTATTACAGTCATGTATAGCATGTTAGGATACAGTTATATATAATAATGTAAAATACATGACATCACCCACCCCCAAGGTCTTATTGTCTTTATAGGTCCAGTCTCTCAGGTGGTCTACGCTCTCGTGTAGAGATTCTGAGTTGTGGTTCAGTTGTTTGCCTTGGTGTCTGTTTTTCTTTGGGTGTGGTTGCTGGTATCTCGCCTGGGCTGTCTGTTTCGATTGGTGTGATTGTTGTTGACTCGCCTGGGCTGTCTGTTGGGATTGTCCCTTTCCTCAGGTTATTCCCTCTGTCTGTCCACCAGGTGTGGTGCGAGTTCCACATTGTAGTCTGCCTCTGGTTCCGCAGTGTTGTTGGTAAACCTGCTTTTGACGTGGTCTACATGCCTCCGGCAGGTTTTGCCATTGTCCATTTGTACGACCAGTAGCCTGTTTCCTTCCTTGCCCGTTTCTGTCCCTGCAAGCCATTTGGGATCCCTGCCATAGTTTAGTACAAACACTTTGTTCCCTATCTCATTCCATCTCCCCCTCGAATTTCTGCCATGGTACTCAGTCAGCTTACGGCGCTTTGCCTCAACGATTTCGTGCATGTCTGGGAGGATTAATGAGAGCCTTGTTTTTAAAAGTCCTTTTCATTAAAAGTTGCGCGGGGGGGATCCCAGTCAATGAATGCGGACGAGATCTGTATGCCAGCAGCAGTCGTGACAGGCGACCCTGCAGCGTGGGACCTTGGATTTTAAGCATGCCTTGTTTAATGATTTGCACTGCTCTCTCCGCTGGCCGTTGGAGGCCGGTTTGAATGGTGCCGTCTTGACGTGATTTATGCCGTGGTCAATTATAAAGTCTTGAAATTCTGCGCTGGTGAAGCACGGACCATTGTCACTGACCAATATGTCAGGGATTCCGTGCAAGGCTCTCCACAGTGGTGGAGGTGGTGCTCGAGTTTAAAATGGTGCATTCGATCCACTTTGAAAATGCATCTACAACTACGAGGAACATTTTGCCCATGAATGGGCCCACATAGTCTACATGCATCCGCGACCACGGTTTGGTAGGCCAGGGCCAGGGGCTCAGTGGAGCCTCCCTGGGGGCATTGCTGAGTTGGGCACAAATGGTGCACCTTCAGACGCAGAGCTCCAAGTCCGCATCAATACCAGGCCACCAGACGTGGGATCTGGCTATGGCCTTCATGAGAACAATCCCCGGGTGCTCGTGGTGGAGCTCCCGGACAAATGCCTCTCTGCCTCGTAGAGGCATGACTACTCGGTTACCCCACATCAGGCAGTCTGCTTGAAGTGATAGCTCATGTATGCGCCTGTGAAAGGGTTTTAATTCTCGGTGCAGGCATCGCGAGCTTCTGCCCAGTCACCGGTTAGGACACATCTTTTTACTAAGGATAACGTGGGGTCGCTGGCCGTCCAGGCTCTGATTTGGCGAGCCGTCATGGACGAACCTGTGGACTCAAAGGCATTGATTGCCATGACTATCTCACAGTCCTGTTCGTCAGACCCTTCCGTGGTCGCCAGGGCTAGCCTGCTGAGCGCGTCGGCGCAGTTGTCTGTGCCTGGCCTGTGCCTTATAGTATAGTCGTATGACGCCAGCATGAGTGCCCACCGTTGCATTCGCGCTGAGGCGTTGGCGTTTATTGCCTTGCTCTCGGATAGGAGGGATGTGAGGGACTTGTGGTCGGTTTCTAACGCGAACTTGGCCCCGAAAAGGTATTGGTGCATCTTTTTGACACCATACACGCACGCGAGTGCCTCCTTCTCTACCATTCCGTACCCGCGCTCCGCCCACAAAAGTGACCTGGAGGCATAAGCTATGGGTTGTAATTTGCCCGCACTATTGACATGTTGCAAAACGCACCCGACCCCATACGCTGATGCATCGCATGTGAGAACTAGCTTTTTACCTGGGTCAGAGAAAGTCAAAACACTGTTGGAACACAAAAGGTTGCGTGCCTTATTGAAGGCGCGTACCTGGGTGTCCCCCCCAAAACCAATCGCACCCTTTCCTGAGTAACACGTGGAGAGGCTCCAGCAGCGTGCTGAAGATCTGCATAAAGTTCCCAAAGTAATTGAGTAGCCCGAGAATGGCGCGCAGTTCTGAGACATTCCGGGGCCTGGGTGCCAGGCGAATTGCTTCTGTTTTGGACTCTGTTGGGCGGATTCCATCAGCGGCAATCCTTCTGCCCAAAAATTCAACCTCGGGTGCGAGAAACAGGCACTTGGATTTCTTGACTCGTAGGGCTACCCGATCCAACCGCTTTAGTACTTCCTCCAAATTACGGAGATGGGAGTCGGTGTCCCTGCCCGTGATAAGCATGTCGTCTTGAAATACAACCGTCCCCGGGATGGACTTGAGCAGGCTCTCCATGTTGCACTGGAATATGGCAGCTGCCGATCTGATGCCGAATGGGCATCGATTGTACATGAAAAGGCCTCGATGTGTGTTGATGGTGGTGAGTAGTTTAGATTCCTCGGTCAATTCTTGCGTCATATATGCAGATGTGAGGTCAAATTTTGAGAAAAGTTTACCTCCAGCCAATGTGGCAAATACGTCCTCCGCTCTGGGCAGTGGGTACTGGTCCTGTAGGGAGACTCTGTTTATGGTAGATTTGTAGTCCCCACAGATTCGTACAGGTCCATCAGACTTCATGACTGGGACGATGGGACTTGCCCAGTCTCTAAATTCCACAGGTGATATAATGCCTTCCCGCAGAAGCCTGTCTAGTTCGTGTTCAATCTTTTCCCTCATCACATAGGGTACAGCTCTGGCCTTGTGATGGACCGGTCTAGCATCCTGTGTGATGTAGATTTTGACTTTGGCCCCTTTGAAAGTGCCCACACCTGGCTGAAAGAGATGTTCAAATCGCTTTATAACTGTTGAGCAGGAGGTCCGTTCCTCTAATGACATGGCATGGACATCATCCCATTTCCAGTTTAGTTTTACCAACCAGCTTCTCCTCAGCAGTGCTGGGGTGTCTCCGGGGACAATCCACAGGGGAAGTCGGTTCACTGTCCCTTTGTGTGTGACAGAGAGCATGGCGCTGCCGAGGACTGGTATGATTTCTTTGGTATATGTCCTTCGTTTGGTGTTGACCCTTGAGAGTTTTGGTCTGTCTCTTTTATGCGGCCACAGTTGTTCAAATTGTTGAGCGCCCATGAGAGATTGACTCGCTCCCATATCCAGCTCCATGTTGACAGGTATCCCGTTGAGTAGGACCCTCATCATTATAGGAGGCATCCTGTTGTAGGAGCAGCGGCCATTGATCGTATTGACCCGCTGTACATCGGTGTCCCGGGTACTGTCGCCACCGTCTTCTGGTCCGCTTTCCGACCCATCCGATTCGTATACCAGCCGAGCTGTCGTTTTTTTGCACATGCGGGCCAAATGCCCTGTATATTCACAATTTCTACAAACAGCCTGCTGAAATCGACATCCCCTTGACGAGTGCCCACCCCCACACCTCCAGCACAGACTGCTTGCAAAGAATGAGCTGCGTCTGGCTGATCTCTCTTGAGCTTCTCTCAGTTTGTAGTTGATTGCTCGCATTGTGGGTTGATGAGGTGTGAACGGCCGTTCCTGTGGCCCTTGATGGCTTCTGGCGCCACTTCCTGCTGTTGAGAGCCTGTTCTCCCGGTTTTGTCTGTGTGTGGGGGTAGCAGCTTGTTTAATGCTGTGAACTTCTTCCGATATTTCGTTAGTTGTCGTACCTGCATTGTAAATCAACCACGTTTCTTCTTCCCCTACCAAGAATATCTGTGCAACCAATGCTGCTGCCTCTAAGGTCAGGAGCTTGGTCTCTATGAGCTTTCAGAATATGCCTGCATGGCCTATTCCTTCAATGAAAAAGTCTCTCAGCATCTCTCTCCTCAGTTCATCGGAGAACTCACATAAACTAGCCAACCTCAATGTCTTAATGCAAGGAGTATCCGCAATAAGGTGGATGAATTAACTGTGCAAATAGATGTTAACAAATATGATGTGATTGGGATTACGGAGACGTGGCTCCAGGATGAGCAGGGCTGGGAACTCAACATCCAGGGGTATTCAACATTCAGGAAGGATAGAATAAAAGGAAAAGGAGGTGGGGTAGCATTGCTGGTTAAGGAGGAGATTAAGGCAATAGTTAGGAAGGACATTAGCTTGGATGATGTGGAATCTATATGGGTAGAGCTGCAGAACACCAAAGGGCAAAAAACGTTAGTGGGAGTTGTGTACAGACCTCCAAACAGTAGTAGTGATGTTGGGGAGGGCATCAAACAGGAAATTAGGGGTGCGTGCAATAAAGGTGCAGCAGTTATAATGGGTGACTTTAATATGCACATAGATTGGGCTAACCAAACTGGAAGCAATACGGTGGAGGAGGATTTTCTGGAGTGCATAAGGGATGGTTTTTTAGACCAATATGTCGAGGAACCAACTAGGGGGGAGGCCATCTTAGACTGGGTGTTATGTAATGAGAAAGGATTAATTAGCAATCTCGTTGTGCGAGGCCCCTTGGGGAAGAGTGACCATAATATGGTGGAATTCTGCATTAGGATGGAGAATGAAACAGTTAATTCAGAGACCATGGTCCAGAACTTAAAGAAGGCTAACTTTGAAGGTATGAGGCGTGAATTGGCTGAGATGGATTGGCGAATGATACTTAAGGGGTTGACAGTGGATGGGCAATGGCAGACATTTAGAGACCGTATGGATGAATTACAACAATTGTACATTCCTGTCTGGCATAGAAATAAAAAAGGGAAGGTGGCTCAACCGTGGCTATCAAGGGAAATCAGGGATAGTATTAAAGCCAAGGAAGTGGCATACAAATTGGCCAGAAATAGCAGCGAACCTGGGGACTGGGAGAAATTTAGAACTCAGCAGAGGAGGACAAAGGGTTTGATTAGGGCAGGGAAAATGGAGTATGAGAAGAAGCTTGCAGGGAACATTAAGACGGATTGCAAAAGTTTCTATAGATATGTAAAGAGAAAAAGGTTAGTAAAGACAAATGTAGGTCCCCTGCAGTCAGAATCAGGGGAAGTCATAACTGGGAACAAAGAAATGGCGGACCAATTGAACAAGTACTTTGGTTCGGTATTCACGAAGGAGGACACGAACAACCTTCCGGTTATAAAAGGGGTCGGGGGGTCTAGTAAGGAGGAGGAACTGAGGGAAATCCTTATTAGCCGGGAAATTGTGTTGGGGAAATTGATGGGATTGAAGGCCGATAAATCCCCAGGGCCTGATGGACTGCATCCCAGAGTACTTAAGGAGGTGGCCTTGGAAATAGTGGATGCGTTGACAGTCATTTTCCAACATTCCATTGACTCTGGATCAGTTCCTATGGAGTGGAGGGTAGCCAATGTAACCCCACTTTTTAAAAAAGGAGGGAGAGAGAAAACAGGGAATTATAGACCGGTCAGCCTGACATCGGTAGTGGGTAAAATGGTGGAATCAATTATTAAGGATATCATAGCAGTGCATTTGGAAAGAGGTGACATGATAGGTCCAAGTCAGCATGGATTTGTGAAAGGGAAATCATGCTTGACAAATCTTCTGGAATTTTTTGAGGATGTTTCCAGTAGAGTGGATAAGGGAGAACCAGTTGATGTGGTATATTTGGACTTTCAGAAGGCGTTCGACAAGGTCCCACACAAGAGATTGATGTGCAAAGTTAGAGCACATGGGATTGGGGGTAGTGTACTGACATGGATTGAGAACTGGTTGTCAGACAGGAAGCAAAGAGTAGGAGTAAATGGGTACTTTTCAGAATGGCAGGCAGTGACTAGTGGGGTACCGCAAGGTTCTGTGCTGGGGCCCCAGCTGTTTACACTGTACATTAATGATTTAGATGAGGGGATTAAATGTAGTATCTCCAAATTTGCGGATGACACTAAGTTGGGTGGCAGTGTGAGCTGCGAGGAGGATGCTGTGAGGCTGCAGAGCGACTTGGATAGGTTAGGTGAGTGGGCAAATGCATGGCAGATGAAGTATAATGTGGATAAATGTGAGGTTATCCACTTTGGTGGTAAAAACAGAGAGACAGACTATTATCTGAATGGTGACAGATTAGGAAAAGGGGAGGTGCAAAGAGACCTGGGTGTCATGGTACATCAGTCATTGAAGGTTGGCATGCAGGTGCAGCAGGCGGTTAAGAAAGCAAATGGCATGTTGGCCTTCATAGCAAGGGGATTTGAGTACAGGGGCAGGGAGGTGTTACTACAATTGTACAGGGCCTTGGTGAGGCCACACCTGGAGTATTGTGCACAGTTTTGGTCTCCTAACCTGAGGAAGGACATTCTTGCTATTGAGGGAGTGCAACGAAGGTTCACCAGACTGATTCCCGGGATGGCGGGACTGACCTATCAAGAAAGACTGGATCAACTGGGCTTGTATTCACCGGAGTTCAGAAGAATGAGAGGGGACCTCATAGAAACATATAAAATTCTGACGGGGTTAGACAGGTTAGATGCAGGAAGAATGTTCCCAATGTTGGGGAAGTCCAGAACCAGGGGTCACAGTCTAAGGATAAGGGGTAAGCCATTTAGGACCGAGATGCGGAGGAACTTCTTCACCCAGAGAGTGGTGAACCTGTGGAATTCTCTACCACAGAAAGTTGTTGAGGCCAATTCACTAAATATATTCAAAAAGGAGTTAGATGAGGTCCTTACTGCTAGGGGGATCAAGGGGTATGGCGAGAAAGCAGGAATGGGGTACTGAAGTTGAATGTTCAGCCATGAACTCATTGAATGGCGGTGCAGGCTAGAAGGGCCGAATGGCCTACTCCTGCACCTATTTTCTATGTTTCTATGTTTCTAACCTCCGAAGTTCCACCACGAAGTCGGGTATGCTCTAGCCCACACAGCGTCTGTAGTTGTAGAACCTGTGTCTGGCCATGTGTACGCTGCTCGCTGGCTTCAGGTGGTCTCTTACCAGTGTGCTCAATTTTTCAAACGACTTGCTTGCTTGTTTCTCGGGTGCCAGCAGATCCTTCATTAAAGTGTATGTTTTCGAGCCACAGCTGGTCAAGAAATGGGCTCTTATCTTGTCTGCCTTATCATCGCCTAACCAGTCTTTGGTTACAAAGCTTTGCTGGAGCCTTTCTATAAAGTCTTCCCAATTGTCTCCAGCATTGTACTTTTCATCTGATCTGTTGTTCGCCATTCTGTGGGTTCTGTAATCCCGTAACTCGTCGCCACTGTAAAGTCCTGTCCCCTCAGAACAGATTCACACGAGGCATGTAGTGAAGTCAAGGTCATTCTGGACCTGCACCTTTATTTCACAGCTCTGGAATGCTGCACTTGCCTGAGACCTGTCCTTTTATACCTGTCTCTTGCAAGTGCACCCCTGGTGGTAAGGTGTGCTGGTGGTTACAGGTCATATCTTATTACAGTCATGTATAGCATGTTAGGATACAGTTATATATAATAATGTAAGATACATGTCAAGATTGGTGTGCAAAATCAAAGCACATGGTATTGGGGGTAACGTACTGACGTGGATAGAGAACTGGTTGGCAGATAGGAAGCTGTCAGGATAAGCGGGTTCTTTTCAGAATGGCAGGCAGTGACTAATGGAGTACCGCAGGGCTCAGTGCTGGGACCTCAGCTCTTTACACAAAGAAAAAAAATGTTTTAGAAACGTATAAGATTCTGAGGGGACTGGAGAGGTTAGATGCGGGAAGAATGTTCCCGATGTTGGGGAAGTCCAGAACCTGGGGACATAGTCTTAGGATAAGGTGTAGGCCATTTACGACTAAGATGAGGAGAAACTTCTTCACTCAGGGAGTTGTTAACCTGTGGAATTCCCTGCCGCAGAGAGTTGTTGATGCCAGTTCATTAGATATATTCAGTAGGGAGTTAGATATGGCCCTTACGGCTAAGGGGGTCAAGGGGTATGGAGAGAAAGCAGGAAAGGGGTACTGAGGGAATGATCAGCCAGGATCTTATTGAATGGCGGTGCAGGCTCGAAGGGCCGGATGGCCTACTCCTGCACCTATTTTCTATGTTTCTATATTTCTAAACTCTAGTGAATACAGGCCCAGTTGATCCAGTCTCTCCTCATATGTCACTCCTGCCATCCCGGGAATCAGTCTGGTGAACCTTCACTGCACTCCCTCAATAGCAAGAACGTCCTTCCTCAGATTAGGAGACCAAAACTGAACACAATATTCCAGGTGAGGCCCTGTACAATTGCAGTAAGACCTCCCTGCTCCTATACTCAAATCCCTTAGCTATGAAGGCCAGCATGTCATTTGCCTTCTTTACTGCCTGCTGTACCTGCATGCCAACTTTCAATGACTGATGTACCATGACAGCCAGGTCTTGTTGCACCTCCCCTTTTCCTAATCTGCCGCCATTCAGATAATATTCTGCCTTCACGTTTTTGCCACCAAAGTGGATAACCTCACATTTATCCAAATTATACTGCATCTGCCATGCATTTGCCCATTCACCTAACCTGCCCAAGTCACCCTGCAGCCCCTTAGCATCCTCCTCACAGCTCACACCACCACCCAGCTTAGTGTCATCTGAAAACTTGGAGATATTACATTCAATTCCTTCATCCAAATCATTGATCTATATTGTAAATGGCTGGGGTCCCAGCACTGAGCCCTGCGGCACCCCACTAGTCACTGCCTTGCATTCTGAAAAGGATCCGTTTATCCCAACTCTCTGCTTCCTGTCTGCCAACTAGTTCTCTATCCATGTCAATACCATGTGCTTTAATTTTGCACACCAATCTCTTGTGTGGGACCTTGTCAAAAGCTTTTTGAAAGTCCAAATACACATCCACTGGTTCTCCCTTGTCCACTCTACTAGTTACATCCTCAAAAAATTCTAGATTTGTCAAGCATAATCTCCCTTTCATAAATCCATGCTGACTTGGACCAATCCTGTCACTGCTTTCCAAATGCGCTGCTATTTCATCTTTAATCATTGATTCCAACATTTTCTCCACCGATGTCAGGCTAACCGGTCTACAGTTCCCCTGTTTTCTCTCTCCTTTTTTAAAAAGTGGTGTTACATTAGTTACCCCTCAGTCCATAGGAACTGATCCAGAGTCGATAGACTATTGGAAAATGATCACCAATGCATCCACTATTTCTAGGGCCATTTCCTTAAGTACTCTGGGATTCAGACTATCAGGCCCTGGGGATTTATCCGCCTTCAATCCCATCAATTTCCCTAACACATTTTCCTGACTAATAAGGATTTCCTTCAGTTCTTCCTTCTCACTAGATCCTCTGTTCCATAGTATTTCCCGAAGATTATTCATGTCTTCCTTCGTGAAGACAGAACCCAAGTATTTGTTCAGTTGGTCTGCCAGTTCTCTGTTCCCCATTATAAATTCACCTGATTTTGACTGCAAGGGACCTATGTTTGTCTTCACTAATCTCTTTCTCTTCACATATCTATCGAAGCTTTTGCAGTTAGTTTTTATGTTCCCAGCAAGCTTCCTCTGTTTCCCCCTCCTAATTAAATCCTTTTTCCTCCTCTGTTGAATTCTAAATTTCTCCCAGTCCTCAAGTTTGCCGCTTTTTCTGGTCAATTTATATGCCTCTTCCTTGGATTTAATACTATCCCTAATTTCCCTTGTTAGCCGTGTTTGAACCACCTTCCCCGTTTTATTTTTACTTCAGACAGGGATGTACAATTGTTGAAGTTCATCCATGTGATCTTTAAATGTCTGCCATTGCCTATCCACCGTCAACCCTTTAAATTTCATTTGCCAGTCGATTCTCGCTAATTCACCAGCGAAGTTACCTTTCCTTAAGTTAAGGACTTTGTGCCAGATGCCGAAGACTCCACCCTCGTGATAAATTGGGGTTACCGCCCCTGAAAGGAAGTGGAGCGCTAAATCAAGCATTCCGCTTCTTTCCTGGGGTAGGAGCGGGACACATGGCTCAGCAGCGCTTCGCACTGGGCCGCGTGGCGTTGCCGCGTACGAGGGGCCCTTTCCTCAATTAAAGGGAAGGGCCTAAGCTGCATACTCTGCATAATAGGAACCCAGCTACCTGGACCACCGGGAAGCGAGGGTGGCAAGTGGCGGGCTGAGTCATCATAGCACCGACACTACAACCAAAGCAGCACAGGAGCGGGTCGTGAAACAAAAGTTTTTTTTTTCTAACAGCAGCTAGCTACCCCCCATTAATTTTGCCCCGATAGCTGCCGGCCGCTTGGTACGCATCCCCTGAAGCTGCTGCTGTTATCGGCCAGCATGGCTTCAGGGGGCGAAACACAGTTTAGGTGCTGGGGCACTAATAGGGTGATGCGCACACAATGATGTCACGATCGGCGAGTGCAGGAGATCGGACGCAACGCTGTGGCGCCGCTGCTAAACTGCGGCCGAATTTGACGGGAGTCGTTAATGGCGCAGCGCCCGGTCGCAAAATCATTTGCAACGGGAGGCGCAAACTCTCCCTAAAAAATTTTAAAGTGAAAGAAAAAAATAGGCCTTTTAATAAAAACCTGCAGGAAACAAGGCATTTAAAAAAAGACCAAAGGGAAAAGGCATTTAAAAAGCAAATGAGGAATAGGCATGTTAAAAAAAGATATGGGTAACAGACCTTTAAAAAAACCCACAGGAAACAAGCTCTTAAAAAAAGACAGCGGGAACAGGCATTTTAGCTAAAAGTGCAGGAAGCAGGCCTTTAAGAATAGGCAAAGAAAAACAGCATACATTGGAGGTTGAAAAAACCAAGTAGAAAAAGAAAAACAACCTGCAATGGGTCTTGAAAATTCAGTTAGCGAAAGTAAAAGAGCACACAACGGGCTTGAAAATACGGATGAGGAATGAAAAGAGCACAACTCAACTTTTTTGATTATCCATGCCTTTTCAACAATGTCATTTTTATCTTTCGCTACCTAAGCCTGTTTCTTCCTCTTCCCCTGCTGATAATACTTTCTCACCATTTATTTCAGCTAAGCCTTCTGCTTCTATTCCAACAGCTTTATTCATCCTGTTCTCCCTCTCTAATCTTAAACCTGCACTGTTACCCACCCTCCGTCATATTAGTTTAAATCCTTCCCCGCTCCAAAGTTCCACAACTTGTTCCGATGCCCCAAGAATGTGAATCTTTCCCTCCTGCATGAGCCCTGCAGCCACGCATTAATGTTCCTAATCATCCTCTGCTTAATCTCTCGATTGCCTTGCACAGGGACCAATCCAAGATCATCTTTCTTGAGGTCTTCTTTTCCAATCTACTGCCTAACTCCATAAACTCCCTCTGAAAAACCTCAAACATAGCTCCAGTTATTGTTTCAACATGGACTACCACTTTTGGCTGCTCTCCCTCCAGAAGTTTTTCCACCATTTCCATGATATCTTTCACCCTGGCACCAGGGAGACAACATAACATTTGGGATTCCTGGCTAGCAACATTTTGGGGGAGAATTTTTGTGGAGCCAGGAGAAGAAACTGGAGTTTTGGCCCCTGGGTTTGGCAAGCTGCTCACTAACCAAAAGAATACACCTGGCATTCAGGTAAATCACAGGAAGGGGTTTTCGGGGCGGTCTCGCGATCGGAGAGCCTTGGTAAGGGAAGACCTAAGCTTTCCTTGTGAGGCACGGGGGAGAACTCCAGCACTTCTTGACTCTACAAGGACATTTTTTTTAAAGTTTAAAAACTTACCTCTTTGGACCTCTTCTGACGCCGACTCCTCTTTCTTCTTGGTTGGCCGAGTGGGAATGCCACAGCTGCTTCCCCATTCAGGTCAATGGTTAAATTAGTAGCCAGGCTCCAATGATGTCATTGGAGCCCGATCTGCATATTTAAAGATGGACCCCGCCGGTTTCTAGCAGATGTTCTTCTTGCCTGCTCTGAAGAGCTGGTTAGAATAGAAGCCCGCGGGAAAAGGGCATTGGTGGGTGAGTCCTATGAGCAATTTTAACTCTCTGATTTCTGCCGAGTATATCCTCTAATGGGTAAGTGTGGACATCTTATCATAGGAAATGTTTACATACCAGTTTTCAAATGAGCGCATAACACCCATAAGAAAACTGCAGTAACCACCCCCATGATCTAACACAAGGCCTCTTTGGTTAAAATCTAAATGGGGTGAGCTTTTCATTGCATTGAAATAAATGAACATCTTACTTCAGTGTTTGGAATCAGTTTCAGGTGTACAAATGGTATTTTGAATTTGTAATTTATTTTAGGTGTTTTATTTAATTTTCAGTAATTTGTATGCCTTTTTATTTATTGTAGGTGTTACTGGATTAGTGAACATTGATAAAAATGGTGACAGAGACATCGACTTTAGTCTCTGGGATATGGTCAACACAGAAACTGGGAAATACGACGTTAGTATTTTTAGCATTTTTATGCAAGATATGAAACCCTCTAAACCACTAACAAACTGATATATTAAAAATCCATAGGGTAAAATCAGCAATCCCACATTCTCAGTTGGCAGTTACATTTGAAGGGAGAACAGTTTGGAAAATGAAACTACAGTGTTGTGCTCCAATTTCTGGCCCACGCTCCCCAATGGAAACATGGGATTACTGAATTTAACTTCATATATGTTCAAATTTAAAAATCACTTTTGTTACCATGGTGATAGCAAAATTGTTCGCCATTTGCAAGAAAGTATTATGATGGAAGAAAAATTAACCACAGTAGTCCACTAGTACAGGGTGCAAGTTTCAAGCATAAATATGAGGTATTGACAGAAACTAGCCGTGTCAAACAGCTTGGGTAAAATTTGAATATTGTAGACTACATTTTCCGGCAGGTGCAATCCCTGCCAGAAATGATGCCTACCCAATATCATGAGCACTGATCTCACTGTAATTCTCAGGATCAGTTTGTCCGGTGAGCTACTGGCAAAGAAAATACCTCAGATTGGGAACTCACTTGTTGAGAAGGGGGAAATAACACACTACTGCAGGATTTAAAGGCCTAGAGCAGCTTAAAGAGACAGGCATCATTTTGGCTGTGAGAAGTCAATTATTGTTGTCCAAATATCAGAGATGTCTGCTGCAGGACACAAAGCTGCCTGCTTTGCAGATTCAGCTCTTAGGAGGCCTGCCGCAGGAGTCTGGGCGAGGAGGGAGACTCTCTTTGGAACAGACAGACAGAGGGCCCCAAAGAGATCTGCTGAGAGCTGCGGACGAAGATAACCTGTGCAATGAGTGCCATTGCAAACAGCTTTTACATGGCCCCTCAGTACTGGAATAAAATCAGTTGACCTTATGGGAACTCTTTTGTCATTATGCGGTTGATCTAGGAGAAAATATAATAGGGTAGATTTTACGAATTTGGGCTTGCTTGCCCACAACACAGAATTCAGGCACAGAAGTTTAGCAGGCCCTCTAAGATTTAATATCCATCACTTCTAATAGATGGAAAATCCTGCTGGATCTACCAATTGCCTCAAATTCCCAACATGCACTCCTGGTAGGCAAAGCTCTGCGTTGAAAGCAAAAATTTGTAAAATCTTATCGCCTCTGTGTTCTGTTTTTATGGTCACCAGTATAACTAATCACTAATGATTTTTGGAACTATTTTTAAGAGTGTGCTGTAAGCAAATTCACATTTGTACCTTATTTCTTTTTTGAGGTTTAAAAATGTATAATTAGAATTTTTAATTCTTGAATATGTCAGATTAATTAAAGTCAAGTGGTGCTGATATAATTGATTTTCTTTATATTGTACAGGTTGTCGCTCACTATCTGGGAATCAAAAAGCAGATCTACTGGATTCCCAATGTAGAGATTCATTGGCCATCAGGCTCCATTCCCACAGACAACCCCCCGTGTGTGTTTGAAACTGATATGGCATCCTGCAAGCAGGGTAGTACATTGATTTCTGTCATGTGATGTTCTGAAGGCCTCCAATTTCTTTAGCTAGACCTGTATTACATTGTAATAAAATACGAAACAATGTAGAATCATAAAGTATGAACGAGCAGTACTATACCAAGGGGCCAAAATTGCCCTCTGCCCGAAACAGGGCGCGCCTACCGATTTTTAAGTGTTCTATCCACCCAAATGCATGCGGCGGACAATCCAGCGATTTCAGCACTTTGTTTCTTGGATCCGGTCGGAGCGGTGTTGCTGTCGGGAGAGGAACGGAAGTGCAGGCAGATCGGAACGGCCGTCGCTCCAAGTCATCAGCGCGTCACTGACGTGTCACAATGTTTTTTCCTTTCAGTTAAAGGGGAGGGCCACTGCGAACTCTGCAGCCATGTTAGTGGCAAACACTGGGCTAGCAGGGAAGGTTTCGGCCGGGCCAGTGGCCTGGCACCCAAGAAGAGGTGCCAGGCTGCCTGTTGGCGGCCTGGTCGAACCTGTGGGCATAATTGTCGGCCCGACCTGGTAGTCGGCTGACAATAAAAAATAAAATGGAGTCGCCGGCAGCGTGGCCACCTCTTTAAAAGCGGACGCCCTGCCCAGCCACGCACAGCTCCCTGCTGGGGAAAGCTGTCAGTGGCACTGACCGGCGGCGTTGCCGCTCCCATGGGCTAATTCTGCGTGGGAATCGGAAAGGGGTTCACCACCAGTCGGTAAGGGGTCAGTGTATGCCCAATGTGACGGGAACACAGGCGGAGCAGAAACCCATTCTCATCGTTCCCGGCCCGGAGACAATTTAGGACAGGTCGGCCCTTGGATCTTCCCCTGGTTGGCAAGGCCTCTCCACTCCATTCCCGCAATCTTATGGAGGGGAGCAATTTTGGCCCCCAAATGTCGAGAGATTTAAAATGGACTTGTTTTATATTTTATATTTAGTTGTCTTGACCAGTCATTTAATTTTAAAACAGCTTCTTTGATGGACCAGTCCCTAGATTCCTAAGAATTATGTCCCTAAGCATAAATTACACAGCATATTGGTTTCAGAAAATATCTTCTGTAAAATATCAGATTAGCAATTATTAATCTAAAGATGTTGTGCATTTATTGTACAGAATTTAGCATGATAGGTTTTACATCGAACACCGTTAAAAGCTATGCATTGTTTCAATTTGAATGTCTGAAAATTGATTTATCTGCTTTTTATCTGAAGGCCTGAGTTTTAAAAAGTTGGTCATTCCAATTGCCAACAATCCTACTACTTGTTCATCTTAATCACAGACTAAGTTACTTGTTAAATCTATAACTTGGAGCTGGTTAACCTGTTAGCATTCAAAAAGAGTAATGTTGTTTAAAGGGGTTTGGTTGCACAATGTCACCATATTAGGAAGTTTGCATGCTGTAACAGTCAAGAACATGATTCTACCTTTATTCCATAATGGATAAATACATTAAATGATGATAATAGCTGGGGGGGGGTTTCCTCATGTTAACATCACACTACAGCTTTGGTGGAATACAAGTGTTTGTCTTAAATTAGGGAAAATCTGCTCCTGATTTTCCAACCATTAATTATAATGGGTGGAAAATTATGAGCAGCTTGTGTCAAATTTGAGATGAGCTCTTCCACCCTGCCACGCTCTTACATCTGGGCGCTGAAGAGAAAAACCTGTAATGGGCAGAATCAAGCCTGGATAATAATAAAGACGTCCATCCTCAATTAATGTATTCGACCTAAATGGGCAGCGCAAAATATCTTTTACCCCAATCGTGGCTGGGGAAACCCTGTGCAAAATTTGGCAACAATATTCCTGCCCAGTGAAACTTTGAAGCCTGCACTGGATTTGTGCCTGATAAATGGTTTATTATTTGGAAGTCTTGAGTACATCATCTAAAAATGAAGAAGAGCAAATCACATCATTTTAATGTCACTATATCTTTGCAAGAAGAATGAGTAGTTCTTTGCCTTCAAGGGTGTCTGAAGTGTTTGCCAAGCAAAATACCAGATAAACAGGGGAGTTGTGCTTCTGACCATGCTTCTGAGTCCTCTTTTTGTTTCCTTAGCTACCTTCTCTCTACTTGGAATAGTTGCACTGGGAACAGGCCTCACACTGGCAATTTTTGGAATCTCCAGTTTTCTTGTTTACCGGTATAGTATTTAGAAATTTGTCCATTTGAACCGGGAAGCAGTTTGACTATTTTTGACTTTGGTAAAAATAACGTTTACATTTAGCAATTAAAGCTTCTCTTACATGAGAGTCAGATTTAAAATTGTTGTTGATTAAAATGGTACAGTATTTTCAACAATAAATAATGGTGCATATTCCTACCTTACTTCTCTAAACACTGCTACCTTCACAGCTGCTGTTTTTACAACAGGTGGAGATAATGTATGATTCAGTGAAGGATGTTAATGCCATTGTTTAAAATGATACTTAAATAGGAAACTAAAGCTGGAGAAGGATCTGGCCAGTATGATGTGGCGACTCCGCTGGGAAGAACTGCAAATGGGAAACAGTGATAAATACCGGAAGAGTGCTGGTAGCAGGCTTACCTTATCACTAGTAAGTGCTCACATGGCTTTTCTTGTGAAACGTATTAATCCTGTAGTGTCTCAGTATAATCATCTTAACAAGACCAGTAACAAATAAAGCTCTGTATGTATCATGTCAGTGCTGTTCATGGAGAGGCTGGTGCTATATACTGTTCATGGAGAGACCGGTGCTATATACTGTTCATGGAGAGACCGGTGCTATATACTGTTCATGGAGAGACCGGTGCTATATACTGTTCATGGAGAGACCGGTGCTATATATTGTTCATGGAGAGACCGGTGCTATATACTGTTCATGGAGAGACCGGTGCTATATACTGTTCATGGAGAGACCGGTGCTATATACTGTTCATGGAGAGACCGGTGCGATATATTGTTCATGGAGAGACCGGTGCTATATACTCTTCATGGAGAGACACCGGTGCTACATACTGTTCATGGAGAGACTGGTGCTCTATACTGTTCATGGAGAGGTTGGTGCTGAAACCTGTGCTCACAGGAGGTGGTGTTGTAGTTTATTTCTGAAGTGTATTGTTTCTATTTGTAACAAAGTATCAGTTAATGTTCCAAGATTAAGGGCCACCTCTTTGTGATGGAAATGAATTCAAGATAAACACATGAGAGAGAAAGGTATAAAAGTATATGTTGATGGGGTTAGACGAAGAAGGATGGGAGGAGACTCATGTGGAGCATAAACACCGGCATGGACCTGTTGGACCGAATGGCCTGTTTCTGTGCTGTAAATAGTTTGTAATACTTGGAAATAGTTTGAAATGTCAGAGGTACACGGGGGAGTAATTGGTCCCCATCGCGCCTGCATTTTTAAGCGATGAGAGGACCAATTTCGGGGAGAGATCTCTCATGCCTGATCTTTCCTGAATATGCGCCAGCTACTAAATTGGATATTTTAGGGATCCACTCTATCTTCGTTATAAACTGTACGGAGCATGTGCCAAGCCTGCTCCGCTCAGTGTTTTCGGGTCTGCAGTAGCTGAACGAGAGGTCCTTAAAACATAGAAACATAGAAATTCCCAGGGCAGAAGGAGGCCATTTTGGCCCATCATGTCCGCGCCGGCTGAAAAATAGCCGCACAGTTCTCGGTCAGCAGCCCTGAAGATTTCATATCAACCTATGAACAATGAACAATGGTGGAAAGGTAAAGAGCATCCAGCCCAACCAGTCTGCTCCACACAACTGCGACACTCATTACACTGAAATATTCTATACTTCACCCCAACCGGAGCCATGTGATCTCCTGGGAGAGGCAAAAACCAGATAAAAATCCGGGCCAATTTGGGGAAAAAATTCTGGGAAAATTCTTTTCCGATCCATCCAGGCGATCAAAACTAGTCCAGGAGATCAACCTGGCCGTATTTGATTCACTGCAGTACTTACCATCATATCTGCGCAGGCCAACAAGAGGTTATCCAGTCTAATCCCAATTACCAGCTCTAGGTCCGTAACCCTGCAGGTTACGGCACTTTAAGTGCCCATCCAAACATCTTTTAAATGTGGTGAGGGTTTCTGCATCCACCACTCTTCCAGGCAATGAGTTCCAGATCCCCACAACCCTCTGCATAAAGAAGCCCCCCCCGCTCAAATCCCCTCTAAACGTTCCACCAACTACCTTAAAACTATGCCCCCTTGTAATAGACCCTTCCACCTATGGAAATAGGCCCTTGCTATCCACTATATCCAGGCCCTGCACAATTTTGTATACCTTTCAACCTCCTCTGTTCCAATGAGAACAAACCCAGCCTATCCAATCTGTCCTCATAAGTAAGACTCTCCATTGCAGGCAGTATCCTAGTAAATCTCCTCTGCACCCTCCCTAGTGCAATCACGTCTTTCCTATAATACGGTGACCAGAACTGCACGCAGTACTCTAGCTGTGGCCTGAACAAAGTATTATACAATTTAAGCATAACCTCCCTGCTCTTATATTCTATGCCTCGGCCAATAAAGGCAAGCATTCCGTAAGCCTTCTTAACCACCTTATCCACCTGGCCTGCTACTTTCAGGGATCAGTGGACAAGCACTCCAAGGTCCCTTTGTTCATCTACATTATTAAGTGGCCTACCGCTTAGAGTGTATACCCTTTCCTTATTAGCCCTCCCCAAGTGCATTATCTCACACTTCTCTGCATTAAATTTTATTTGCCACTTCTCTGCCCACCTGACCAGTAGATTGATACCTTTCTGCAGCCCATGACTTTCCTCTTCATTATCAACCACGCAGCCAATTTTAGTGTTGTCTGCAAACTTCTTAATCATACTCCCTATATTCAAATCTAAATCGTTGATATAGACAACAAAAAGCAAGGGACCCAGTACTGAGCGCTGCAGAACCCCACTGGATACATCGATCAACCATTACCCTTTGCTTCCTACCTCAAAGCCACATTTGGATCCAACTTGCCACTTTGCCCTGGATCCCATGGGCTTTAACCTTCGTGACAAGTCTACCATGTGAGACCTTATCAAAAGCTTTGCTAAAGTCCACATACACTACATCGTATGCACTACCCTCATCGACACTCTTGGTTACCTCCTCAAAAAATTAAAGGGATCTTTGAAGGCCGCCAATGAAAAGTTCACTAATTTATACTTATGTATATTTGGAGCCAGGGGGAGCATTCCTTCTGCTTCCAGTACAGTACCACAGGCCGCTGTCATCCCGGGCTCGCCACCCTCCCTCCCCCAGGAAATATGTGCAGGCCAGCTTAGCATCGGAGCTGCTTACAGTGAGTTGCATTGGGATATCCGATTGGCATCTGCAACTCACTGGTTTTATGTGGGTGAGGCTTGAGGCCTAATTCTCAGTAAGCCTTAGACCAATGTCTTCAAGCGTGCATTGCACTCGCATTGCCCATTTCAAGCTGGCTTACGGTGCTACACATATTTCGAGATCATAATCTTTAATATTCACAATGAAATTATAATATTTTGCTTCCTGTCCTGAGTCTGCTGGCTCATGCTAGGCTCTAGTCTTACAGCTGCTGATCCAACCATCTTTATATGTGAACTGAAGAGAATGAGTGTCGAAGGATTATTGAACCATAGAAGGCTCATCACATCTGAGCCCGATCCTGCCTTTGGACAATGATCATGAACAGAAACTCTGGCTGCTTTGTCCCTCTTCTACCTGAATGGCTACGGCCTGGATTTAGGAAAGTCTGGTGACAACAGACTTTTGCAACAATGTCCCTCCCTCCACTGATAAAGCATCCGATTCTTCATAGCCTGGCACAAAGTCTCACAATAGTTATCTTTAACAGAAGTCTCAGAATAGAAAATTGGATCATGCAGCTTACATAAGAACATAAGAAATAGGAACAGGATTAGGCCATACAGCGCCTCGTGCCTGCTCCGCCATTCAATAAGATCATGGCTGATCTGATCATGGACTCAGCTCCACTTCCCCGTCCACTCCCCATAACCCCTTAGCCCCTTATCGTTTAAGAAACTGTCTATTTCTGTTTTAACTTTATTCAATGTCCCAGCTTCCACAGCTCTCTGAGGCAGCGAATTCCACAGATTTACAACCCTCTGAGAGAAGAAATTTCTCCTTATCTCTGTTTTAAATGGGCGGCCCCTTATTCTAAGATCATGCCCTCTAGTTCTAGTCTCCCCCATCAGTGGAAACATTCCCTCTGCATCCACCTTGTCAAGCCCCCTCATAATCTTATACGTTTCGATAAGATCACCTCTCATTCTTCTGAATTCCAATAAGTAGAGGCCCAACCTACTCAACCTTTCCTCATAAGTCAACCCCCTCATCCCCGGAATCAACCTAGTGAACCTTCTCTGAACTGCCTCCAAAGCAAGTATGTCCTTTCGTAAATATGGAAACCAAAACTGCATGCAGTATTCCAGGTGTTCACCAATACCTTATATAGCTGTAGTAAGACTTCCCTGCTTTTATATTCCATCCCCTTTGCAATAAAGGTCAAGATACCATTAGCCTTCCTGATCACTTGCTGTACCTGCATTCTATCCTTTTTGTGTTTCATGCACAAGTATCCCCAGGTCCCGCTGTACTGCGGCACTTTGCAATCTTTCTCCATTTAAATAATAACTTGCTCTTTGATTTTTTTCCTGCCAAAGCGCATGACCTCGCACTTTCCAAAATTATACTCCATCTGCCAAATTTTTGCCCACTCCCTTAGCCTGTCTATGTACTTCTTTCCTTCCTTAATCTACTGTAAACACATTGAATTTGTTGGCATTCTGCTCAGTCTCAAAGGACCTCTTTGATTGCAATCACATAGGCTGAGGACTGGAAATTGGCCTCGTCAGCGCCTCCCATTATCGCCTCCATTTACCAACCGGGCGTGGTAAGATGAATGACTCCCGCTAACTTCGGCGGGAAGTTTGCGGTGGCGGTATGGCATTGCGTCCCATCTCCTTTGCCTAGAGATCGTGACATCATTGCCGTGCGCATCGCCCCAGTAGCGCCCCGAACCCAAACTTCAGTTCTGTCCCCTGCAGCATCGCCAGGCGAAAACACCAGCAGCTGCAGGTGGTGTTGATCAGGAGGCCGGGCGCTTCGCGGCAACAGTTAAAGGGAAGGTGGCCGAAGTAAGTGCAAAATTAAATTTTTTGGAGTCCTCTTTGGCCACGACCAATCAGCCCGACACTCTGCTGGTCCCAGTGCAGAACCTGCAGCGATGGCCCTTCTCTTTAAGAGAGGGAAGGAGCCTTGGAGAACCACAGCACTGCACAGCCCATTGTGCAGCGCTGCATAACTACTGCTCTGCCTGCCTCCTATTGCGCTCCAGGAAGGACGTGAAGCGCTTGATTTAGTGCTCCTGGTGCGCAAACACCAAATTATTTAAAAGTTAAAAATCATTAACGCCTGCCGCTAATTTTGAAAACTTTTTAAAGTTAGCGCCCCACATAGGGCGCTCCCGAATTTCTCTCCCTTAATATTATTTCTTTTTTGGTTACATGTATAAAACTCCAACGTGAGCTGAGATTTAAAAAAATAAGCTGAAGGAGCAGCCTGGCTGTGCTAAGAGTGGCATTCATCACCACTGCCTGTATGTGGCATCTTTCTTTCAAATGTGACAGATGCCAAAGAAAATACTTTTATTTTACAATAGATTGATGTTTCCCATAGAAGAGAGCACTATACAGTTATAACAAAGACAGCTAGCTGTACAAGCTTTCTGAGAGTCACTGCAATAAGGCTTTTACATGTGCTTCATTTAATTCCAGAATTCTGACAGTAATAACAATGTTCTTGTTGCTCTGGTGATGCTGTGCTACATAATAATAGAATGTGGGTTCATGTCTGCAATTCACCGAGCAGTGAATTCTTAATCTTCATCACAGCATTGGGAAAGGCGCAGGGTAGATGAGGGTGAGAAACCAATTTTAGAGTGACAATGCCTTGACTTGTCCCCCTTCATTGAAAATGGTTACAGAGTAGCATTAGCAGAGGCCTGGGAGTTGGTTTGAATGCCTGACCTCTCAGACTGGGCATTGGCACATGGTGTCGGATAAATCGAAACAAGAGAAAGAAGCAAAAAAAAAGATTAAAATTGGGATAAAGGAACCTAGAAAAATAATAAATTGAGTGGTTTAAAATGTCAGTGGCATATGGTGCCAACGCCTGAGA
Organism: Pristiophorus japonicus; assembly: GCF_044704955.1. Lineage (NCBI taxonomy): Eukaryota > Metazoa > Chordata > Chondrichthyes > Pristiophoridae > Pristiophorus > Pristiophorus japonicus. Next base: position 93,075,639 of record NC_091978.1, on the reverse strand, counting down.
ACACAGTGGGTGTGAATAAAACAGTTACTGTGACATTTCAAGATGTTTCTTTTGCATGAATTTGACAATCATGGAGTTCAACCTTAGTACAACTCAGCTGCTCATATCTTGTCCATCAGTAAGGCCCACTTATGCATTTGCCCATCTTTATTGACGTACATTGGCTCCCTGGCCCCAACATGATAACCTTAAAATCCTTAACATTGTCTTCAATTTCCTGGCCTATATTAAAGGTACTATATACATTTTTTTCATAATTGGAGTAGTAATAGAAGTAGTAATAGTAATAATAGCTAACAAGCATGTTTTTATGCTTTCTGAATATGAAGGATTCATTTAACTGCTATTGCAACCTATAGGGATGTTATCAAAATGGAAATGATCAACTAGCAGAACATATACAGGTGGGTTAGGCATTGGATTAAGAGGATAGGTTGAGTAGGTTGGGCCTATACACATTGGAGTGCAGAAGAATGAGAGGTGATATTATTGAAATTTATAAGACAATGAGGGGGCTCGACAAGGTGGATGCAGAGAGGATATTTCCACTCATAGGGGAAACTACAACTCGGGGACAAGGTCTTAAAATAAGGGGCTGCCCATTTAAAGCTGAGATGAGGAGAAATTTCTTCTGTCAGTGGGTGGTAAATCTATGGAATTCTCTGCCCCAGAGAGCTGTGGAGGTTGGGTCATTGAATATATTTAAGGTGGAGAGCGACAGATTTTTGAGCGATAAGGGAGTAAACGGTTATGGGGAGCGGGCAGGGAAGTGGAGCTGAGTCCATGATCAGATCAGCCATGATATTGAATGGCGGAACAGGCTTGAGGGGCCAAATAGCCTACTCCTGCTCCTATTTCTTATGTTCTTATGTTCTTATTGTAGGGGGCATTTAGGCTTTCCTAATGGTTTAGATTAAATTGTATTGAACCAAACCAAACAGACCAAGTGGTCCCAGATTTAATCCCGAATGTGTGGGTCTTTTAACCAATGTTCATGTAAAGTTTCTGTTAATGTGTTGCCAAACATTGAAATCTTTATTTTCAACATTTTGCCTTCTTGGACAGATTTGTGTGCACCTTTGGAAGTGGCTCAATGAGTTGTAGTGAATGGTGAGGCATAACGGTACCCCTAGCAATGGTGATGAGTGTGAAAGGAATGACTTAGGCATTGCAGGATACTTTATGGTGTTGGTGTGGGGTGGTGCCAACCTGATGCACAATGTGGCAGTCAGGTTTTACAGCATCAAGTGAAGTAAATCTGCCATGGTAAGGCCATCCCTGGCCTCCCGGGCAGCAATGTGGTCATGTGCTGATGCCCTGTGTCCTGTGCAGCATCAGGTGATTGCGGAGAAGGTTGGTGCTGTTGTTGGTGATGCTGGTGTGCCTGGTGATGCTGGTGTTGAGGCTGATCGTGGTGAGTTTCTGCGGACCGAGGTGAAATTTTTTCAAGGGCACTGCTGCTGCTGGAACAGATGACAGCTGAAGTTGAGATGACAGAAGCGATCTGTCAATGGTGAAAGAGGTTTCTCCAAGGAGGTGTCAGTGGATAGAGAGTTTACTCCAAACACTTGCAACCTTCCTAAAGCTCAAAAGTGTATGCCAAATCCTGAAGGCTCCAGCTTCTAACATTGGAAAGAGAACAGCTATAAAATGGTAGCTTTTATACTATTTTTGCAACTGTCACCTATTTAGAGCAATGGAGATTCATTGAAAACCCAACCTACTTATCTGACGTGATCCCCGAATGCCATGAAACTTGTCAAAAAGCTGGGAAAATGAAAATTAGATGATAAAATGCTGTTTAAGTATCTTTTAATAACCTCTTAACAATTTCAATTGGCTAACCTATCGCTTAGTGTCGGGTCTGGAAAGTGCAGGCAGACCCGGAAACTGACACGGAGGCGGGTTCACAGTGGGATCCCGATATGCTGTCAATCTTTTAGATTTTGGCGGTAGGCCCGCCTCCGAACCCACCCTTGATCACTATTCCATGATTTTTGCAGATAAGTATGATTCATGGAAATGCCCATTGAAGACTGGAAATAGACCAGCTATAATGCCATCCCACCCAGCCTTAATGATATAGTTCATTGACACTTACGATCTAAAGAATAGCCATTTGAGCAAGATACAAGAGTGCGACCGCCCGGCATGAATTACTGTTTCAAAAAAGAAGGGAAGAAAATTGGACAGAAATGAGAAAATCACATAAGAACAGTCATTTTGATGTGCTGATAATATGAGGCACACTGAAACAGTAATTCATGCCGGGCGGTCGCACTCTTGTATCTTGCTCATGTATAGGTTTAACTTATACAACACAGAAGGAGGCCATTTGGCCCATCATGCCTGTGCCGGGTCCTTCCCTTTCCCCTGCTCTTTCCCCATAGCCCTGCAATTTTCTTCCCAATTTATCCAATTCTCTTTTAAAAGTGAAATCATTGAATCTGCTTCCATCACCCTTTCAGGCAGTGCATTTCAGATCATAACAACTTTCTGCGTAATTTTTTTTTCTCGCACATCGCCTCTGGTTCTTTTGGCAATTACCTCAAATCTGTGTCCTCTGGTTACTGACCCTTCTGCCACTGGAAACAGTTCTCCTTATTTACTCGATCAAAACCCTTCATGATTTTTGAACACCACTATCAAATCTCCCTTTAATCTTCTCTGCTCTAAGAAGAACAATCCCAGTTTCTCTAGTCTCTCCAATAGCTCAAGTCCCACATCCGTGGTACCATTCTAATAAATCTCCTCTGCGTCCTCTTCAAGGCTTCGATATCCTTCATAAAGTGCAGCGCCAATAATGGATCAATACTCAAGCTGGGGCCTAACCAATGTTTTATAAAGGTTTAGCATAATATCCTTGCTTTTGTACTCTATGCCTCTATTTATGAAGCCAAGGATCCTACATGCTTTTTTTTACCAGCCTTCTGAACTTGTCCTGTCACCTTCAAAGACTTGTGGAAGTACACCCCCAGGTCTCTCTGTTCCTGCAACCCCTTTAAAATTGTACCATTTAGTTTATATTGCCACTCCTCATTCTTCCTACCAAAATGAATCACTGTACACTTCTCTGCGTGAAATTTCATCTACCATGTGTCTACCCATTTCACCAGCCTGTCTATGTCCTCCTGAAGTCTGTTACTATCCTCCTCACTGCTGCATTTTCAAGATTTGTGTCATCTGCACATTTTGAAATCATGCCCTGTATACCCAAGATCAGCTCATTAATATATATCAAAAAGAGCAGTGGTCTCAATGCACACATCCCTCCGTACTGAGAAACAACTATTCACCACTACTCTCTGCTTTCTGTCCTTTAACCAATTTCGTATCTATGCAGCCTTTAATCGCATGGGGCCCGAATTTGATGGATTCACTGCCCACTGCCGCCGACTTTACTCTTCGGGTTCCGCCCAGTGACACTTTTGATTTGGGCTGGAGCGGGCGGGAGGGGAGAGCCGCCGGGAATCGCCCGCTGACGTCAGCGGACAGCTGAGTGGCATAAGTAGACTCCCGCCTGCTGAGATGCTGTATTCATGCAGGCGGGAGTTGGTGTCAGAATGGGGGTGGACCGCTGTGAGGAGACTGGTCTGTCCCCGACAGTAGGTATGAAGAGCTGAAAAAAGAGGTGAGTAAACATTTTTTAACTTTTTTCTTTACAGGGACTTACCTGTATGGGATCCCCTGAAGGTGTTGCGATGTTTTTTTTAATGGTTTTTCGTTGCAGATCTTCGACCCTCCGTGGGCCCGACTCCATCCTCGGCGGCACTTGGGCGACAAACGCCTTTGCCGCCGAGAATGAGCTCCTGTCGGCTGCCACCCAGATTGGTGTCGTAAGTCCCTCATTTGCCGCCCACCAACCTTCGTGGGACTTTGTTGATGAAAACTCCGCCCAAAGTACCGTCCAGGTACCTCGGCGGCCATCAGCAGTCCTTTGGGCGGCACTTGGGCAGATGGGGGCCTTCATCAAATTCGAGCCCATGGGCTTCAATTTTCCTAAAAGTCTATTATGTGGTATTTTATCAAATGCTCTACCCTCATCAACCCGCTCGGTTATTTCATCAAAAAACTCAATCAAGTTAGTCCAACATGAATTGCCTTTAACAAATTTGTGTCGGCTTTCATTTATTAACCCATATTTTTCTAGTGCCAATTAATTTTGTCCTGGATTAGTGGGCCCAAGTTTCCACATGATTCGCGCCTGATTTTTAGGAGCAACTGATGGAGAACGGACTATTTTAGAAATCGCAATTCTCCACATTTTTTTTTCTGCAGTTCTAGTCAGGTAGAACAGTTCTAGTTTAGAACAGAATTTTTTCTTCAAAAGGGGGCGTGTCCGGCCACTGACGCCTGATTTGAAAGTTTCCATAGTGAAAATGTACTCCAAACTAAAGTAGAATGGAGCCAGTGAAGATTTTTGTAGAACTGAAAAAACCTGTTCTACACATTAAAAAATCAGGCGCAGGTTACAAATTAGGCGTCCAGAACGAGGTGGGGGGGGGGGGGAAGGGAACTCATTAAATTCTACAATAAATCCTTATTTATACTTCTACAAATATTATACAAATAAATCCAACCTGAATAAACATTTATAAGCCAAGAAAAGATTAAATAAACCATCTTCCTACCTGTGTGAAAGTGCTTCAGCCAGGGAGAATTCTGCAGCCGTTCGTATCGCTGAGCGGGAGAGGGAGAGAGAGAGAGAGAGAGGGGGGGAGAGAGAGAGAGAGAGGGAGGGAGAGAGAGAGGGGGGAAAAGGAGGGAGGGAGAGAGGGCGGGGGGAGGGAGAGAGAGGGGGGGGAGGGAGTGAGAGGGGGGAGGGAGGGAGAGAGAGAGAGGGGAGGGATGGAGAGAGAGAGGGGAGGGATGGAGAGAGAGGGGGGGAGGGAGGGGGAGAGAGAGAGGGGGAGGGAGGGAGAGAGAGAGAGAGGGGAGGGAGGGAGAGAGAGAGGGCGGGGGGGGAGGGAGAGAGGGGGGGGGGAGGGAGGGAGAGGGGGGAGGGAGGGAGAGAGAGAGAGGGGAGGGATGGAGAGAGAGAGGGGAGGGATGGAGAGAGAGAGAGAGGGAGGGAGAGAGAGAGAGGGAGGGAGGGAGAGAGAGAGGGAGGGAGGGAGAGAGAGAGAGAGAGAGAGGGGGAGGGAGGGAGAGAGAAAGAGGGGGAGGGAGGGAGAGCGAGAGAGAGGGGAGGGAGGGAGAGAGAGAGAGGGAGGGAGGGAGAGAGAGAGAGGGAGGGAGGAAGAGAGAGAGGGAGGGAGAGAGAGAGGGGGGGAGCGGGTGTCGGGTCGGGTCTGGTCGGCGGGGGGGGGGAGCGGGTGTCTGGTCGGCGGGGAGGGGGGAGCGGGTGTCGGGTCAGGTCTGGTCGGCGGGGTTGGGGGGGCGGGGGAGCGAGTGTCGGGTCTTGTCGGGGGCGGGGAGCAGGAGCTGGCTGTGGGAGGAGCCTTATTCACGCAGCCCCAGTGAGGCCATTCAGCCAGGGCTAGGGGCTGCGTGCTTCGGGCCCCTCCCACACAGTTCGGCGCCTGGAGCTACTGCACTTGCGTGCCGACTGTAGCGCGCATGTGCAGAGGTCCCGGCACTGTTTTCAGCGCCGGGACCTGGCTCCGCCCCCCCCACAGCTCGTGCTGGCTGCGCCGAGGGCCAGAGGACCTGTAAGTAGGTGGAGAATACCGAGGATTTTTTTAGGCGCCGCTTTAGGCGCGAAAAACGGGCGCCCAGCTCAGAGGGGCACCCGTTTTTTTTCTCGTGGAAACTTGGGCCCATTGTCTCTAAAAATGTTCCCACCACGACATTAGGCGGACTGGCCTGTAGTTGCCAGTTTCAACCCTCTCTGCCTTTTTGAACAGGGGTGTAACATTTGCAACTATCCAGTCCTTTGACACCATTCCCATATCCAAGAAGGATTGGAAGATTGTGGCCAAAGCTTCCACAATTTACACCCTTATTTCCCTCAGCAATCTAGGATGCATCCCATCCGGACCAGCTGACCTTTCTACTTTGAACCGTGCCAACCTTTTAAGTACTTCCTCTTTATCTATTTTTATGCTGTGCCATTTCCCTACTACCGCCTTCTTTACTGTGACATTGGTAGCACTGATTTCTTTAGTGAAAACAGAGGTATAATTTTGTCACTAAAACAAGGTGCAGTTTTAGGGCACTTAGCAGTATTGCTTCTACACTTAAATCAGATGCTCTATACACTGATTGAAAACAAAGCAGTTCTTCCTACACCACTATCGTAATATTATAGCAAAAACATAATTGCATATAATCTACTCCCCACAGCTGGAGAAATACTACATATAGCTTTTTGGACACTGAGCTGATGGCTTTTGAAGGATGACCTAACTACCGAATAAATCATCATCTAAAAGTAGATTAAAACAAAATACAAATATGAGGTTCTTCTGTGCTGTTAATTTATTGGCACCAGTTGACTGAATACGTAAACAGTTTTAAGATGCTTTCAAAACACTCATGTGGGAGCATAAAAATGAGACATAAGATGTTAATTTCCTTTACAGCAGAATCATGGAGCATCACTTTTCTTTTTTGAGATCAAATTGTTTTTAAAACTTTGAAAGGATAACATTTTTCTCAAAAATAGTGTTATTTTATCCTAAAAATAAATGCTTTAAGAAATGTGTGCAGATTACAGCTGTTTGCACAAGAGTTGCACAAATCTACTTTAAAAAGGAAGCCAGAGTTCAGATTTATCTGCTCATCTTGAACAGACAAAAACATAAGAAATAGGAGCAGGAGAAAGCCATTCGATCCCTCGAGCCTGCTCCGCCATTCAATAAGATCCCTCAACTCCACTTTCCTGCACTATCCCCATATCCCTTGATTCCCTTAATAGCCAAAAATCTATCGATCTCTCTTGAATATACTCAACGACTGAGCCTCCACAGAATTGCAAAAATTCACCACCTGTTGAGTGAAGAAATTTCTCCTCATCTCAGTCCTAAATGGCCCATAGTTCTCGACTCCCAAGCAAGTGGAAACAGCCTCCCTGCATCTATCCTGTCAAGCCCTGTAAGAATTTTCTATGTTTCAATGAGATCACCTCTCATTCTTCTCAACTCTAGAGAATAAGGGCTGGATTTCCGGGTCGTTCGTGACCGGGTTTTCGCCGCGTTTTGATCCTCCGTGGCGAAAAATGGGGCGGTCAGCAGTTTTTCGTCCGGGCGCGATCCTCGGGTCGGTTTTTGTGGCGGCACTTAGAAGCACCACTAGGGAGAGCTGTGCCGGTTGGGCAATGGCTCGCATTGCAACACCGAAAGAAGTTTCATCAATCACCCGACCCGTACGTCGCGAAACGTGACCCCCGATGACTGCCAGCGTAAACACAGCAGTGCAGCCCTGCCGGTGGCAGTGACTTGGATAAACTGTAAAAAAGGTAAGTTAAAGTTTTTATTCTTTTATATTTTTATAGCGATTTGTGTGGTAAGGGTGTTGGGAATGTTTTTTTTTCCCCTCCCACGGCCTCTCTTGGAGTGCTCCAGGCCCCGCACTAAGGTTGGTGAGGATCCCGTTTTTACGTCACAAACTAGTACAACACCACCCTTTGCACTGGGCCCAAATAATGAAAGTTGCTCCACAAAGCGCAAACGTTAATCGGGCGGTAAATTTCCCGTAAAAACGGCAAAGCCGAAAATCCAGCCCTACAGAACTACCTAGTCTACTCAATCTCTCCTCAGAGGATAATCCACCCATCCCAGGTATCAGTCTGCTGAACCTTTGTTGCACTCCTGCTATGGCAAATATATCCTTCCTTAGATAAGGAGACCAAATCTGTATACAATACTCCAGGTGTAGTCTCACCAGGGCCCTATACAATTTCAGTAAGACATCTTTACCCTTATACTCAAATCCTCTTGAAAGAAAGACTTGCATTTATATAGCGCCTTTCATAGCCATCGATGTATCAAAGCGCTTTACAGCCAATGAAGTACTTATGGAGTGTAGTCACTGTTGTAATGTAGGAAACGCGGCAGTCAACTTGCGCACAGCAAGCTCCCGCAAACAGCAATGTGATATTGATCAGATAATTTTGTTTTGGTCTATTGATTGAGGGATAAATATTGGCCAGGAAACCGAGGATTACTCCCCTGCTCTTCTTCAAAATAGTGCCATGGGATCTTTTGCATCCACCTGAGAGGGCAGATGGGGCCTCAGTTTAATGTCTCATCCAAAAGATGGCACCTCCAACAGTGCAGCACTCCCTCAGCACTGCACTGGAGTGTTAGCTAGATTTATGTGCTCAAGTTCCTGTAGTGGTACTTAAATCCACAACCTTCTGACTCATAGGCGAGTGTGCAACCCACTGAGTCCAACTGACACTAAAGAACATAGGAATATAAGAAATAGGAACAGGAGTTGGTCATTTAGCCCCTCGAGCTTGCTCCGGCACTCACTGAGATCATGATATTCTACCTCAACTTCACTTGCCTGCACTATCCCCATATTTCTTGATTACCTTAATATCCAAATATCTATCGATCTCTGTCTTGAATATACTCAATGACTGAGCTTCCACAGCCCTCTGGGTAGAGAATTCCAGATTCACAACCCTCTGAGTGAAAAAATCTCTCCTCATCTCAGCCCTAAATGGCTGATCCCTTATTCTGTGACTCCTGGTTTAAACTTCCCAGCCACGGAAACATCCTCCCTGCATCTACCCTATCAAGCCCTGTAAGAATGTTGTATGTTTCAATGAGATCACTTCTCACACTTCTAAACTCTGGAGAATATAGGCCTAATCTACTCAATCTCTCCTCATAGGACAATCCCCCCCATCCCAGGAATCAGTCTGGTGAACCATTGTTGCACTCCCTCTACGACAAGTATATTCTTCCTTAGGTAAGGAGACCAAAACTGTACACAATACTCCAGGTGTGGTCTCATCAGGGCCGTATATAATTGCAGTAAGAAGGCTTGTAATATGTCGTACTCAAATCCTCTTGTAATAAAGGCCAACACACCATTTGCTTTCTTAATTGCTTGCTGAACCTGCAGTGATTCATGTACAAGGGCACCCAGGACCCTCTGGACACCAACATTTCCCAATCTCTCACCACTTAAAAAATACTCTGCTTTTCTATTTTTCCTACCAAAGTGGATAACTTCACCTTTCTCCACTTTATGTTCTATTTGCCATGTTCTTGCCCACTCACTTAGCCTGTCTATATCCCCTTGAAGCCTTTTTGCATCCACCTCACAACTTACATTTCCACCTGGCTTTACATCATCAGCAAACTTGGATATATTACACTTGGTCCCCTCATCCAAATCATGGATATATATTGTGAATAGCTGAGCCCCAAGCACTGATCCTTGCGGTACCCCACTAGTTACTAATTACCTGCCAACCCAGAAATTACCTGTTTATTACTACTTTCTGTTTTTTGTCTGTTAACCAATCCTCAATCCATGCTAGTATATTACCCCCAATCCCATGAGCCCTAATCGTGTTTAATAACCTTTTGTGTGGCACCTTATCAAATGCATTATGAAAGTCCAAATACACCACATCCACTGGTCCTCCCCTTATCAACCTCAAAAAACTCTGACAGATTTGTCAAACATGATTTCCCTTTCATAAATCCGTGTTGACTCTGCCCTATCTTATTTTTTTCTAAGTACCCTGTTACCACATCCTTAGCAATAGATTCCAGCACGTTCCCTACTACTGATGTCAGGCTAACTGGTCTGTGGTTCCCTGTTTTTCTCTCTCTCCTTTCATAAATAGTGGGGTAACATTTTCTACATTCCAATCTGCGGGAACTGTTCTAGAATCTATGGAATTTTGGAAGATCAAAACCAATGAATCCACTGTTTCTATTGGCACCTCTTTCAAAACCTTAGGATATAGGCCATCAGGTCCAGGGGATTTATCGGTTTTCAGTCTCATTAATTTTTCCGGTGCCATTTTTTTACTAATACTAATTTCTTTCAGTTCCTCATTCTATCTAGACCACTGGTTCACCACTATTTGCGGCAAGTTTTTTGCATCCTCTTCCGTGAAGACAGACACAAACGGGCTGATATTGGCCCTTCCCTTAAGACCCGATACCGCTGTAAATCGGCGGCCATGCTGCAGAGTGCAATGGCCGCCGATTTTTCGTGTAATGGCCGTCATTTTGAAAATTCCGCTCCTGCGATATCCCAGCGGTGATCCGCTCCCCACCCCCTCCCCCCCACTGCTCCGCTGCTGCTGATCTATTCTAAGTGCGTCATCAGAGTGCGCACCGCCGATGTACACCCCTGATGGCGAAATTCCATCGAAAAAATCTTGCTCCCGCTGCGCGGTGCCAAAAGCTGCTTTATTCTGCTGGTGCACTAAGGTTGTAGTCCTTCTAAAATGGCAATGCAGCTCCCCTCAAAGGGGAAGACGTACTGCTGCTGCCGCCATGTTTGTTTTTGTCGGCCGGCTGCTGTGTCGGGCCGACAATTATGCACCTGGGTTCGGCTGGGCCACCAACAGGCAGCCTGGCATCCCTCTTGGGTGCCAAGCTGCTGGCCCAGCCGAAACCCTCCCTTTTGGCCAGGTGGACCAAACATAAAGAATCGCTCAGGCTCTCCTCTTTAAGTGAAGGGGAGAGCCATGGTGACACGGCACCATGATGACATCATCAGCGCTATGCTGATGAATGACACTCCGCCCGTCCCCAACGTCCGCCCCTCTAGACTGTGAACTTCTGCTTACCACTGCACAACCGTCCCCATTATGAACAACTTCTGGTCCCAAAAATAAAAAAGTCAAAGAGCCGGTAAAATCAACAGAAACATGATAGGTGCACCCCGTTTCCAGCGGTCGGCAATTTCACCCCCAAAGTATTTGTTTAATTTCTTTGTCATTTCCTTATTCCCCATTATAATTTCTCCTGTCTCAGCCTGTAAGGGACCCACATTTAATTTTTCTAATCTTTGCCTTTTTACATATCTATGGAAACTTTTACAGTCTGTTTTTATGTCTCTCACTAGTTCCCTCATATTTTCTATTTTCCTTTCTTTATCAATTTCTGACACTCCAAGGTGAGGCCACACCTTGAATATTGTGTACAATTTTGTCTCCTAAAATAAGGAAGGACATTTTTGCTATTGAAGGAGTACAGCGGAGGTTCACCAGACTGATTCCCGGGATGGCAGGACTGACATATGAAGAAAGACTGGATCGACTAGGCTTATATTCAAAGGAATTTAGAAGAATGAGAGGAGATCTCATAGAAACATTTAAAATTCTGACGGGATTGGACAGGTTAGATGCAGAAAGAATGTTCCCGATGTTGGGGAAGTCCAGAACCAGGGGTCACAGTCTAAGGATAAGGGGTAAGCCAAGAGGGTAAGTGATTGGCTGGTGATTGGTGAGTAGTTTTTCTTTTTTCTCTTCTATATCAGTGAGTAACTTTTAACATTGTTGTTGCCAATTTAAGTGTATCTAAGGGTTAAGTCATGGCAGGAGAGCTCGGTCGGGTGTTATGCTCCTCCTGTACCATGTGGGAACTCAGGGACGACACCAGTGTCCCTGACGACTATATTTGCAGGAAGTGTGTCCACCTCAAGCTCCTGACGGTCCGCGTTGCGGAGTTGGAGCTGAGGGTGGATTCACTCTGGAGCATCCACGATGCTGAGAATGACGTGAGTATCACGTGTAGCGAGTTGGTCGTACCGCAGGGAAGGGTCCACAGCCAGCTAGGGAATGGAAGACCAACAGGAAGAGCAGTGCAAGGAAGGTAGTGCAGGAGTCCCCTGTGGTCATCCCCCTGCAAAACAGATACACTGCTTTGGGTACTGTTGAGGGGGATGACTCATCAGGGGAGGGCAGCAGCAGCCAAGTTCATGGCACCATGGCTGGCTCTGCTGCACAGGAGGGCAGGAAAAAGAGTGGGAGAGCAATAGTGATTGGGGATTCAATGGTGAGGGGAATAGATAGGCGTTTCTGCGGCCGCAACCGAGACTCCAGGATGGTATGTTGCCTCCCTGGTGCAAGGGTCAAGGATGTCTCGGAGCGGGTGCAGGACATTCTAAAAATGGAGGGAGAACAGCCAGTTGTCGTGGTGCACATTGGTACCAACGACATAGGTAAAAAAAGGGATGAGGTCCTACGAAACGAATTTAAGGAGCTAGGAGCTAAATTAAAAAGTAAGACCTCAAAAGTAGTAATCTCGGGATTGCTACCAGTGCCACGTGATAGTCAGAGTAGGAATCACAGGATAGCGCAGATGAATACGTGGCTTGAGCAGTGGTGCAACAGGGAGGGATTCAAATTCCTGGGGCATTGGAACCGGTTCTGGGGGAGGTGGGACCAGTACAAACCGGACGGTCTGCACCTGGGCAGGACCGGAACCAATGTCCTAGGGGGAGTGTTTGCTAGTGCTGTTGGGGAGGATTTAAACTGATATGGCAGGGAGATGGGAACCAATGCAGGGAGACAGAGGGAAACAAAAAGGAGGCAAAAGCAAAAGACAGAAAGGAGATGAGGAAAAGTGGAGGGCAGAGAAACCCAAGGCAAAGAACAAAAAGGGCCACTGTACAGCAAAATTCTAAAAGGACAAAGGGTGTTAAAAGAACAAGCCTGAAGGCTTTGTGTCTTAATGCAAGGAGTATCCGCAATAAAGTGGATGAATTAACTGTGCAAATAGATGTTAACAAATATGATGTGATTGGGATTACGGAGACGTGGCTCCAGGATGATCAGGGCTGGGAACTCAACATCCAGGGGTATTCAACATTCAGGAAAGATAGAATAAAAGGAAAAGGAGGTGGGGTAGCATTGCTGGTTAAGGGGCAAATTAAGGCAATAGTTCGGAAGGACATTAGCTTGGATGATGTGGAATCTATATGGGTAGAGCTGCAGAATACCAAAGGACAAAAAACGTTAGTGGGAGTTGTGCACAGACCTCCAAACAGTAGTAGTGATGTTGGGGAGGGCATCAAACATGAAATTAGGGATGCGTGCAATAAAGGTGCAGCAGTTATAATGGGTGACTTTAATATGCACATAGATTGGGTTAACCAAACTGGAAGCAATATGGTAGAGGAGGATTTCCTGGAGTGCATAAGGGATGGTTTTTTAGACCAATATGTCGAGGAACCAACTAGGGGGGAGGCCATCTTAGACTGGGTGTTGTGTAATGAGAGAGGATTAATTAGCAATCTCGTTGTGCGAGGCCCCTTGGGGAAGAGTGACCATAATATGGTGGAATTCTGCATTAGGATGGAGAATGAAACAGTTAATTCAGAGACCATGGTCCAGAACTTAAAGAAGGGTAACTTTGAAGGTATGAGGCGTGAATTGGCTAGGATAGATTGGCGAATGATACTGAAGGGGTTGACTGTGGATGGGCAATGGCAGACATTTAGAGACCGCATGGATAAACTACAACAATTGTACATTCCTGTCTGTCGTAAAAATAAAAAAGGGAAGGTGGCTCAACCGTGGCTATCAAGGGAAATCAGGGATAGCATTAAAGCCAAGGAAGTGGCATACAAATTGGCCAGAAATAGCAGCGAACCCGGGAACTGGGAGAAATTTAGAACTCAGCAGAGGAGGACAAAGGGTTTGATTAGGGCAGGGAAAATGGAGTACGAGAAGAAGCTTGCAGGGAACATTAAGACGTATTGCAAAAGTTTCTATAGATATGTAAAGAGAAAAAGGTTAGTAAAGACAAACGCAGGTCCCCTGCAGTCAGAATCAGGGGAAGTCATAACGGGGAACAAAGAAATGGCGGACCAATTGAACAAGTACTTTGGTTCGGTATTCACTGAGGAGGACACAAACAACTTTCCGGATATAAAAGGGGTCGGAGGCTCTCGTAAGGAGGAGGAACTGAGGGAAATCCTTATTATTCGGGAAATTGTGTTGGGGAAATTGATGGGATTGAAGGCCGATAAATCCCCAGGGCCTGATGGACTGCATCCCAGAGTACTTAAGGAGGTGGCCTTGGAAATAGTGGATGCATTGACAGTCATTTTCCAACATTCCATTGACTCTGGATCAGTTCCTATGGAGTGGAGGGTAGCCAATGTAACCCCACTTTTTAAAAAAGGAGGGAGAGAGAAAACAGGGAATTACAGACCGGTCAGCCTGACATCGGTAGTGGGTAAAATGATGGAATCAATTATTAAGGATGTCATAGCAGTGCATTTGGAAAGAGGTAATATGATAGGTCCAAGTCAGCATGGATTTGTGAAAGGGAAATCATGCTTGACAAATCTTCTGGAATTTTTTGAGGATGTTTCCAGTAGAGTGGACAAGGGAGAACCAGTTGATGTGGTATATTTGGACTTTCAGAAGGCTTTCGACAAGGTCCCACACAAGAGATTAATGTGCAAAGTTAAAGCACATGGGATTGGGGGTAGTGTGCTGACATGGATTGAGAACTGGTTGTCAGACAGGAAGCAAAGAGTAGGAGTAAATGGGTACTTTTCAGAATGGCAGGCAGTGACTAGTGGGGTACCGCAAGGTTCTGTGCTGGGGCCCCAGCTGTTTACACTGTACATTAATGATTTAGGCGAGGGGATTAAATGTAGTATCTCCAAATTTGCGGATGACACTAAGTTGGGTGGCAGTGTGAGCTGCAAGGAGGATTCTATGAGGCTGCAGAGCGACTTGGATAGGTTAGGTGAGTGGGCAAATGCATGGCAGATGAAGTATAATGTGGATAAATGTGAGGTTATCCACTTTGGTGGTAAAAACAGAGAGACAGACTATTATCTGAATGGTGACACATTAGGAAAAGGGGAGGTGCAAAGAGACCTGGGTGTCATGGTACATCAGTCATTGAAGGTTGGCATGCAGGTACAGCAGGCGGTTAAGAAAGCAAATGGCATGTTGGCCTTCATAGCGAGGGGATTTGAGTACAAGGGCAGGGAGGTGTTGCTACAATTGTGCAGGGCCTTGGTGAGGCCACACCTGGAGTATTGTGTACAGTTTTGGTCTCCTAACCTGAGGAAGGACATTCTTGCTATTGAGGGAGTGCAGCGAAGGTTCACCAGACTGATTCCCGGGATGGCGGGACTGACCTATCAAGAAAGACTGGATCAACTGGGCTTGTATTCACTGGAGTTCAGAAGAATGAGAGGGGACCTCATAGAAACGTTTAAAATTCTGACGGGGTTAGACAGGTTAGATGCAGGAAGAATGTTCCCAATGTTGGGGAAGTCCAGAACCAGGGGACACAGTCTAAGGATAAGGGGGAAGCCATTTAGGACCGAGATGAGGAGGAATTTCTTCACCCAGGGAGTGGTGAACCTGTGGAATTCTCTACCACAGAAAGTTGTTGAGGCCAATTCACTAAATATATTCAAAAAGGAGTTAGATGAAGTCCTTACTACTAGGGGAATCAAGGGGTATGGTGAGAAAGCAGGAATGGGGTACTGAAGTTGCATATTCAGCCATGAACTCATTGAATGGCGGTGCAGGCTAGAAGGGCCGAATGGCCTACTCCTGCACCTATTTTCTATGTTTCTATGTTTCTATGTTTCTATTTAGGACCAAGATGAGGAGAAACTTCTTCACTCAGAGAGTTGTGAGCATGTGGAATTCTCTACCACAGAAAGTTGTTGAGGCCAGTTCATTAGATATATTCAAAAGGGAGTTAGATGTGGCCCTTACGGCTGAAGGGATCAAGGGGTATGGAGAGAAAGCAGGAATGGGGTACTGAAGTGCATGATCAGCCATGATCATATTGAATGGTGGTGTGGGCTCGAAAGGCTGAATGGCCTACTCCTGCATCTATTTTCTATGTTTCTATGTTTCTATGTCCCTTTGTTCCTCTACACTTTTCAGTGTTGTACCATTTAATGTGTACTCCCTTGCCTTGATAGACCATCCCAAATCCATTACCTCACACTTATCCAGTTTAAATTCCATTTGCCACTGTTCTTCCCACCTGACCAGTATGTTGATATCTTCCTGCAGTCCGCAGCTTTCTTCTTCATTATCAACCACACAGCCTATTTTAGTGTCATCTGCAAACTTCTTAATCATACCCCAACATTCAAGTCCAATACCACAAAAAGCAAGGGACCCAGCACTGAGCCCTGTGGAATCCCACTGGATAGAACCTTCCAGTCACAAAAACACCCATCAATGATTACCCTTTGCTTCCTGCCTCTGAGCCAATTTTGGATCCAACTTGCCACTTTGCCCTGGATCCCATGGGCTTTTACTTTCATGACTAGTCTGCCATGTGGGACCTTATCAAAAGCTTTTCTAAAATCCATATACATTACATCATATGCACTGCCCTCATTGACCCTTCTGGTTGCCTCCTCAAAAAATTCAATCAATTTAGTCAGACACGACCTTCCCTTAACAAATCCAAGCTGACTGTCCTTGATTAATCCATGTCTTTCCAAATGAAAATTCTTCCTGTACCTCAGGATTTTTTCCAATAATTTTTCTACCACTGAGGTTAGGCTGACTGGCCTGTAATTATTTGGTCTATCCCTTTCTCCCTTTTTAAACAAAGGTACAACATTAGCAGTGCTCCAGTCCTCTGGTACCACGCCTGTAGCCAGAGAGGATCAGAAAATGATGGTTAGAGCCTCTGCTATTTCTTCTTTTGCTTTTCTTAACAGCCTGGGATACATTTTATCCAGGCCTGGGAATTTCTCCATTTTTAAAGCTGCTAAGCCCCTTAATACTTCCTCGCTCTCTATGTTTATCTCATCTAATATTTCACACTCCTTCTCCCTCATTGCAAAGTCTGCATCGCCCTCTCTTTTGTAAAAACAGATGCAAAGTATTCATTAAGAATCATACCCATAATGATAATATAGATTAAAGTCCCCCATGATTACTGTATTACCCTTATTACATGCATTTCTAATTTCCTGATTTATACTCTGTCCTACTGTTTGGGGGCCTATAACAACTCCCACCAATGTTTTCTGCCCATTGTCCTTTCTTTGCTCCACCCAAACTGATTCTAATTCTTGACTTTCGGAGCTAAGATCCTTTCTCTCTACTGTCTTTATCCTATCCTTTATTACCAGGGCTGCCCCTCCTCCTTTTACATTTTGCCTATCTCTTCTAAAAGTTAAGTATCCTGGAATATTTAGTTCTTAACCTTGGTCACTTTGCAACCAAGTCTCCATAATAGCTATTCGATCAATCCTATTCATTTCAATCTGCGCTAGTAATTTATCTATTCAGTTGCGAATGCTTCATGCATTCAGATATAGTGCCTTTAATTATTTTTCCCTAATGTCACCTTAGTCACTGATGTCTAATTACTTTTGTTACTCACTCTGTCCCTTTCTGACCTACACTGCATATTTTCACCCCAAAATCTACTCTGCTCTGGAGACCTGACTTTTCTCTTGTTGCTTTTAAATTTAGTTTTTCCTGAATCCTCCCGCCCGCTTCATTAGTTTAAAGCCTTGTCTACTGCCCCAGTTATTTGATTCTCAAGGACACTCGTTCCAGCCTGGTAAATGCGGAGCCTGTCTTAACGGAACAGCTCCTTCTTTCCCCAGCACTGGTGCCAGTGCCACATACCACTCTTTGAGCCACGCAGTTAACCTTCTAATCTGCTTATCATTATGTGAATTGTTATGTGGCTCAAGTAACAATTCAAAGATTATAACCTTTGAGATTCTGCTTTTTAATTTGGGCTCCCAACTCCTCAAATGCTCTCAGCAGAACCTCATTCCTAGTTCTAACTATGTCATTGGTTCCTACATAGACCACGACAACTATATCCTTTCCTTCCAATGCCAAGTTCTTCCCCAGCCATGAGGAGATGTCTTTAACCCTGGCATTGGGCAGGCAACACAATCTTTGGAACTCCCGGTAGCAGCTGCAAAGAGTATCTATCCCTCTGACTGTACTGTCCCCTACCACAACTACCTTTCACTTGCCCCACTTGAATGGCCTCCTGTACCATGGTGCCATGGTCAGCCTGCTCATCCATCCTGCAGGCTTTTCCCTCATCCACACAGGCAGCAAGAACCTCATGTCTGTTGGATAAGGACAAATGCCTAGGCTCCTCCAGCACTACACCTGGGGTCCCCTTACATGCCTGAGTTGCAGTCACACCCTCCTGTCCCAGACCACTAACCAGACCTTTACCACTACCTAACCTAAGGGTTGTGACTGCCTCCTGGATCAAAGTGTCCAGGTAACTCTCTCCCTCCCTGATGCCCACAATGTCTGTACCTCAGACTCCAGCTCAAAAACCTTGATCTGAAGTTCCTCAAGGTGCAGGCACTTATTGTAAATGTGGTTGTCCGGGATCACAATGCTCTCCACAAACTCCCACATGCTGCAGTTGTGGCACACCACCTGCACTGCCATCCCTATATGGCCTTGTTCTATTTAATTAAAATGAACTACATTTATATTTAAGTACCTTCGTTTGCAATTTAGTTTCTTGACAACTTAATTGATCTAGATTAAGATATGGGTAAATGTAATTAAATATCTGCCTGTAACACAAAGCACTGCAAGTAGTGCAGGCAAAAAGCAGCAACTCCTTCTCCTCTGTATTCCCACTCTTTCCAAATTCCGAAAAAAACACTCTATTTAAGTGCACTCCATTTAATGCCACTCTGTGCAGATCGCAGACAGTAATATAAAAAGCATAGTGCAGGAATTATACTGTGCGATATTATCATTTAACATTTATACAAAAGCAAAATACTGCAGATGCTGGAATTCTGAAATAAAAACAGAAAATGCTGGAAATACTCAGCAGTTCAGGCAGCATCTGTGATAAGTGAAACTGGGTTAACACTACAGCTCAATGATCAGCATTTCTGATGAAAGGACATCGCCCTGAAACGCTGACTGTTTCTCTCTTCACAAATGTGCCTGACCAGCTGAGTATTCCCAACATTTTTTGTTTTTATTATTGAACATTTAATACGTTTTTATCAAATTCCACATCAACAGAACTGTCAACTCATTTCAAATAAATTTGTTAGCCCCTTTGTTAAAATAGCAAAGACAGGAATTTGATACAAATGCTCATATGATATCACACAGTGCAGGCTCCAGGCTCATATTTCTGTTTGGTCTCACAGTGGCACAATGTCCTTGTCCAATAAAATACATCGATTTGTGAACCACAAAAAATTAAAACAAGCATTAAAAATTAAATTTAAATTGTGGAAACTAGTACTTGGCAATGGCCAGCAAACCACAGTGATGGTTGATTTCACGTTGATTTCACCGTGCTGAAAATGCAGATATTTTTACTTAATTTGAGTTTTCATTCTAAGTAGCTCCAAGTGGTTCCGATGTCATCAATAAGTGCAATGGTGCCATTGATGAGATATGGTATTTTTTTTACTCAATATGGACATCCTGGCATGCAGGTCTCTGACAATAAACCACCTTTTCAGTCACACGATTTTTCTCAGTTGATGAATAAGAATGGTGTTTCTCATTTTACGTCTCCACTCGGATACCTGCAGTCAAATGGGGAAATTGAGAGGGTTGAATTCAAACTTCTCGAACAAAGATCCCGACACCATGCATCAGAAATTAGAGGTATCTCTCTTGAGTTATCACACATCGCCTCATACAATTATGACACTTTTTGAGTTATTCGCCGGAAGAAAGTTACATACTTGTTTTGATATTTTGAAACCTGATTTGGAAACATCAGAGTCTGAAGGAAACTTTGTAATGCTGGACCGCCGAACTCGGAGCAATATGATGTGGGAGAAAGAGTATTATGCCTCAATTTCTGTAGGAATGTGAGACAATGGTGGATTGATGTTATCCAACAGAAGATTGGAGCTGTTACATTTTTAGTCTTGGTGAATGATTTATGTGGCTGTATCATAAGTATTAATTACAAGACCTACATCGATCTACAGCCTTCGACGTGGTATTTACAGGAATGGTACCTGGGTGAGGAACATCAATTACGTGGCGAGACTAGAGAAGCTGGAATTGTTCTCCTTAGAGGGGAGAAGGTTACAAGGAGATTTAATCGAGATGTTCAAAATCATGAAGGGTTTTGATAGAGTAAATAAGGAGAAACTGTTTCCATTGGTTGAAAGGTTGATAACCAGAGGACACAGATTTAAGGTAATTAGCAAAGGAGCCGGAGGTGAGATGTGGAGAAATATTTTTCCACAGATTTGTTATGATCTGGAATGCACTACTGAAAGAATAATGGAAGCAGATTCAATAGTGACTTTTAAAAGGGAATTGGATAAATATTTGAAGGGTAGAAAATTGCAGGGCTATGGGGAAATTCAGGGGCATGGACTAATTAGCTAGCTCTACCAAAGAGCCAGCACAGGCAAAATGGGCCGATTGGCCTCCTTCTGTGCTGTAGGATTCTATGATTAGCAAATGACACCATTGCGTGTGACCTATCAGTAATGGCCATTCAACCTAAGGCAGTAGCTGTTACCTCACTTTCAAAGATTTCACATGTTTTGCCATTCTCCAAATAAACCAAACACAACTGAACAATGACAGGAACAAAGGCACCCTGTTGAGTTCCACCAAAACTATTGCGCACTTAGTTGGCCATCCTGTTCAGTTCCATCAAAAACCCCATGTTCGAGTCGACGATCCCATCTACTGGATGCCACCCACACTCAACACAACCTTAGTGTTCTACTTGACCCGAAGTCTTTGCGCCATCTACAAGGCACAAATCAGAAGCATGATGGAATACATTCCACTGGCCTGGATAAGTGCAGCTCAACAACACTCAAGAAGCTCGACACCATCCAGGACAAAGCAGCCCATTTGATTGGCACCCCATTTATCACCTTAAACACTCACTCCCTCCACCACTGGTATACCATGGCTGCAGTGTGCACCATTTACAAGATGCACTGCAACAAATCACCAAGGTTTCTTCAACAGCACTTCACAAACCAGCGACTGCTACCACCTAGAAGGACAAAGGCAGCAGGTGCATGGGAACACCATCACCTCCAAGTTCCCCTCCAAGTCACACACCATCCTGACTTAGAAATATATCGTCGCCCCTTCATCGTTGCTGGGTCAAAATCCTGGAACTCCCTAACAGCACTATGGATTACCTGCAGCGGTTCAAGAAGGTGTCTCACCACCACTTTCTCAAGGGCATTTAGGGATGGGCAATAAATGCTGGCCTTGCCAGTGACGCCCACATCTCATGAACAAATTTTAAAAAAAACACCAGACCTTGGGTAATTCTCTGCCTTTGCAATGCTAGCCGGAAGCCTCGGCTGTTGGTACCACATATCGAAAATTCACGTAAAGCTGTGACTGATTTTCTAACCATTTAAATTAAATGGTGCAAGCCCACATTTCTGATCTGGTGGCAGAGTGAAGATGAAACATTACCCCTTTAGTATAATTTTTAAAGCTGTACATTGAGTGGAAAAAAGTAGGTATGTTGTTTTGTTTTGGAAATCATTTAAAATGTTACTGGATTGTAATGCTTTGTCGGTTAAAGTGGATGAGATAATATGCTGTTTAACTGTACTGTTGTTTCATTTTCTTATTTGTTTTCTCTATAGCGGGGTTCCAGTTATTGCTCGTTAATGACAACGCAAGGGAAATACCAGCTTTTTGCAAAGACTGGCTATTTTAAGGTACTAATCTCAATTCTATCTCCAGTGTATCTGTTTGCTTTGTGGCCATGATGTCAGACTTTCAAATGAACAACTGTGAAGGAAAATGAAGCAGGATTTGCAATAATGCACCAGCCAGACGCCAGAAATCCATAGCTGCCAGAAACAACAAATCTATTCCCATTTTCAACTCTGAGTGAAATCTGTACCTTGGATTGCTTTAGTGCTGTAAACTCCCTGGGGTGGCCCCTGGTTAAGACATACATCTGCAAGGCATGTCACTGCAGAATGCTAAACAAGACCATCGACAGAAAAGCTGAATATCAACTGTCCCTCTCCCACATGTGAATATGCCCCAGAAAGGAAATAGTTTCATTGCATAATTAATTTAAAAGTACTAAACCACATATTTAGCACTGGATTTTGTCGACGCTTATTGTGCGGGTTTGGAGGTGGGTCCGTTGTCAAAATTTTAAAGATTGACAGCGGGGTGATATCCCACTCTGAACCCGCCTCCGTCAAAGTTTCCCAAGTGCCGGGTCTGCCTGCGCTCACGTCAGGTAAGTACATCGGCTTTTCAGTGACTCTCCATTGCTTGGAATAGGTGACAGCTGCAAAAGTGGTAAAAAATTCATAATTGTTCACTTTCCAATGTTAGAAGCTGGAGCCTTCGGGATTTGGAATACATTTTTGAGCTTTATGCAGTTTGTAAGTGTTTGGAGTAAACTCTCTATCCACTGTCACCTCCTATCTCACCATTGACAGATCACTTCTGTTATCTCAGCTTCAGCTGCCGTCTACTCCAGCAGCATTGGTGCCCTTGAAAAAAATCTCACATTGCTCCTTAGAATCCCACCATGATCAACCCCAACACCAACATTACCAGGCACACCAGCAACACCAACAACAAAACCAATCTTCTCCGCAATCACCTGAGAGGCCACAGGGCATCAGCCCGTACCACATTGCTACCCAGGAGGCCAGGGATAGCCTTACCATGGCCATATTGACTTCACTTGACACTGTACATCTTGGCTGCCACATGATGCGCCAGGTTGGCACCACCCCACACTAACACCATAAAGCATCCCCACAATGCCCAAGCCATTCCTTTCACACTCATCACTATTGCAGGGGACAGCGTTATGTCTGCAACTCACTAAGACACTTCCAAATCTGTCCAAGCAAGCAAAGTGTTGAAAATAAAGATTTCAATGTTTGACAACACACTAAAAGACCCAAGTGCCTATCCTTGTGTGTTGTTAGTTTGTATAATTGCGCAAGGATAAGGGTGAGTGTGAGGTGTGGCTAGTGAGATGGGGATGTGATAATGTAGAGAGAGAGGAATGGGTAGAGGTGCAAGGTAAGTCGGTGTGAGTAAGGATGTGCAGGGGTAGAGTGGGGAAGACAGAGTGATGGGCATGTGATGAGTGGCACATCAGGATGAAGTTGAGTGTGGCTTTGCAGTAACATTTCGTGATCTACTGAGATCATTGAAAGGTTTGCGTTAGTCCAGCCAGGTCCTTTTGATGACAACTCTGCTTGTGCCCTCCTGTACAATATGCAAGCGGGCATGCTGTGACTCCCTTCATAAGCATATGGAGGGAGTCATGGGAGAACCTGGGTGCAGCCGTGCACCTTTATGCAGTACAAGGTCAGTGTTTGCAGCATCTCAATGCTGCAGAACACTGATAGCGCAATGGTCAAAATGAACATGGACATGGTCCCTTTAAGGAAACCAGCTGATGACACATCATCAAATAATGTCATCAGACCCACTTCCTTTTAATTGGCCGGGAACCTCGTAGGGTGGGCTTTACAAGCCCAATCAGGGGAAAGTCGTGGGGGAAACTGTCATGGAGACAGCAGCGGGACCGGAATCCACACTGGATGTTGTGCGCCTCTCTCCCAACCAATAAGAAAAATCGAGTCATTACTGTCAGTTTTTTTTTCCCCTTGGCCAAGTACCAGCTGGAGAAGTAATGGAGTGGGATTTTTCTCTTGCTACTCAGCTGTAATTGTCTTGGTGACATCACTAAGAAACCTTTCCCCCACCTATTACAGGCATAAATAGAAGGTTTGCGATGTTATAACGTTATAATAATTATTTCCTACCAACATAAGTCCAACAGAGATTGCATTTTACCTATATAAAGGGGTTGCACTAGTTACTAGTAACAGAAAGGGGCAAGCACTGAATCTTCTAATGCTCCCTTTGTGCAACAAACGAAATAAAAGGATTAAGGGGACAATTTTTTCTTGGTGTAAAACTGAAGACTAAAATACTGATACATTTATCATTCAGAACGATCTCCAGCCCCATAATTCCTGTACTGAAGCTGCAGTTTATTAACCACTGCTATATCATTACAGTGTTTTTATAGGTAACAAAATCCCTGTAGATCTTGCCAGGCTAAGCACTTTCTGTAAGTGACAGGGTGAGCAGACAGCCTACTTTCTGGTATCTGGCCAGTGCTGTTTTTAGCCAGCAAAAGGCTAATGACAGTGTTTCAGCTATGATCCTCCCTTCAATCATCAGAAGCGCCAGAGCAGAGGCCTCAGGTACCAGACATCCCCATAACAACATGACTGATATTAGGAACGCAGCAAAATGGGGCAGGAATTGACCATATCTGGGCTTTGTATTGTCACATATTTGTGCTCCAACCAACTTTTGCCCTACACAACCCTACAGAATATATGTAAAAGTAGCACATTTGAAACGGATGGATTGTTGCAAGATGGAGCAAAACTCTAAATAAATACACTTTGTGTCACATTTGTGCAAAAAAGTCAAATCAGTGCCTGAAAAAGTGAGCTTTGTCATTTCAGTGCTTCTTTCATTAAAGCTTTTCAAGCACAGCAGAAGATCAGATACCAGTCACAATCATTGAAACTGATGGATAATTTAAAGCCCTCAAATTTTCATCTTACTCTCATGATATAAAAGCACACCAGTTAATAGAATGAAGGCAAATATCAAAATAAACATGATTTAATTTTATTCATGAAGGAAAGGAGATGGCATATGAATGACAAAAGGAAGTGTATGACTAGGTGACGTCTTTTGCATAGCTTTGCCTTGCATAGATTCTAGTGGAGAATGTCCATGGAAAATAACAGGAATGTGGATATTTGAGGTTCCATGGTTATGTAATTTCAAAAGCTATTTCCAGATGTTTAGAAGTGGATTTTTTTAAGTTGTACTCAGAATAATATATAGCCTGACATTTTAAGCAATTACATCTTATATGGCACTTGTAAATATGTTTTGCAGTTTCTATCCTCTATTGCAGCCCTCTAATTTCCCTTAATTTTTTTCAATTGGATATAGTTTTATTTTAGAAGTTAGTGAAGTGTTCTTGACATTTTCCTTCTTTTAAATCTAACGTAAAATTAAGCTGCATTTAAAATTTAAATTCAAGATTTAATGTTAATGTCCTGACTTTATTTTCTGAAGAAACTATCGTTGAACACAAACAGATTATACATTTCTCTTGATTTACTTGTCACCTACTTAGCTTCATGCAATGAGGGGAAAGTAATTAGGGAGAGTGGGGCTAAATATAGACTTAATACCATCACACTCAAAATCCTCAAGTATTGTGGAAACATGTTTCATCCATTTGTGATACCCAGCAAACTGGCTGTGATGTTGATAAGTGGCTCTTGTTATATTTTCCAAAAGCCTCTTTATAAGTTGCAACTGCCAAAACTGTAAAATAACTAGTTGGAAAAATGCCAGTGCAAACGGGTGCCTGTTTCCACAGCTTCTATTTACTCTAATTCTGCCTTAATCTTTCTCCCTTGCTCTATACTCTCTTGCAAACTCAGTTGTAAAATTCAAAAAAGCTAGCCATGCATTATGTTGTTATGCATTCGATATGTAGTGTCTTTCTTCAAGCGCTAACACTGAGTTGGTTTAATTGTTTGCATGCGTGAAGTAGAAGAGAATAGAGGGATATGTGGGCAGGATGGGAAAAGGCAATTAGAGTGGGAGGACCCTGTGTGGTGTATAAACACTGACATAGACCACTTGGACCAAATAGCTTGTTTCTGTGCTGTAATTTCAATGTAATTCAATGTAACGCTCCACAATTTCACAAAAATAGCCTGCTTGTATATCTAATTCTCACAGATACCTTTCTCTTGCTTATTAAATATAATCTATAGAATTTTTTATGGTGCGGTAGTTAAAGAAAGTCTCATGAAGCAGGAGCAGTGAGATTAATTCCTGCTTGTGAGTAGCACTCACATTCAGAATTCATGTAGTGGGTAAATGTCATTGTCCTGAGCAGGTTATCTTTTAGGGGTGCTGTACATGTGATTTATGTGCTACTCAGAAGCATCCTGGGCAAATGAGCAGTGTTGATTCAGTTCATGGGTTCAACCATCCCACCCTCTTGGCTAATGCTAACTTGCTAAGCTAATAATAACAAACTAAAATAGAATATTTTTAAAAATCAAACTTACTAATGACACAGAATGGATGTAAATAGTTGCAACAGATTATAAGTGCAATATTTAATCCAAAACCAGAAAATAATTTTTCTTAAAATATATTTTCATGTTTTATCTCTTAATTAAGTAAACTTATTTTTGATTATTTAAATTTGATTTGATTTGATTATTTTAGAACTGTTTTTGAAAGACACTGAAGATTGTTTTTTCTCGCCATCACTGCATCCTTTATTTTTACTTGTTAAATTAAAACATGTATCTTTCTTTTCAGGGTAACTTAATTGCAATAAAACATGTAAATAAGAAAAGGATTGAGCCCACCAGACAAGTGCTGTTTGAACTAAAACATGTAAGTGTGTCATTTCCTGTCTCTTTCATCTACATCATAGGTTACCTTATAGTATCTTATCAGTTTTGTGCAAATGCCTGATCACAAGTGTACCCAGTTTTTGTCTCTGTTGCAGATGCGGGATGTGCAGTTTAATCATTTGACAAGGTTCATTGGAGCCTGTATTGATCCACCAAATATCTGTATTGTAACAGAATATTGCCCGAGAGGAAGTCTTCAGGTAAGATGTGGTATACTTATGAGAAATGAAAACTGAGCCCACAGCAATTTCGGGTTAGAAATATTTTTGCTGGAAGTACAATCACTCTATGTTTGGGCACCGATTTAGCTGGTTACAAGAAATTAGATTCTTAACTTCAGTTTCTAACAGTGAGATTCCAGTTATTTTACTAAAATATGACTGCTATTCATATATATTCCATTGTTGTGCTTGTGAAGTGAAAATTGATTACTGATGTCCTTTTGAAGGCTATCCAAAACCGCACAAACTTGCAAACGCAGTATGTTTATCTGCATTGCTTTATATATATTTGACCTACATGCAATTTATACATCAACTTCAGCAACACAGAAGAGCAGTTTCCACTTTGCTGTGTTGCTAAAGTTGGTAGATAAGCAAGAATTTTCCAAAGCAGTGCCGCTATGTTTCACATTGGAGTAGAAGTGAGAACTCCAACTGCTGGAGATTCACACCTGAGCTTCAGATGCCAGTCCAAACACAGTCTTACGCAGTTCAGGTCAGAAGTAAAAGGTGGCGTTAACATGGTGTAATGTTTTTACTATCTCTCTGTCAAATCATATAACAATTTTGAATAATGTTAAATTAACATTTCTTAAACAATACAGGCGCTTGGCTGCAATTTTGCGGGTTAATTTTGACTTTGTGAGATAGTGTAAAACAGGTGATAGCGAATCTGCAATCTGTTGAAGTCGGTGGAAATAAAAATTGTGATAGATGTAAAATGAAAAATACAGATCACCCGTTTTACACTATTGCACAAATTCAACATTACCCTCTAGCAGTGGGTTAGAAGGAGCATGATGTCAGAATGTAGAAACAATTAAAACCATTTTTACACCAGGAAGTAAAGATCAGGTGAGGAAGAGCCACTGTAAATCAGTTCTACCAATTTGAGTCAAATCCATGAACACACGGTTAGTTTGTTTTGTTGAGTTTGAATGCTCTCTCGACTGCCCTTAAAAAGCATCTGAATACGTGATTCTCTGAAGGAAAACTTGGGGGGGTGGCATTGTTCCCGATATTTTCTGTGCAGTTCTCCTTTCTATTTTATTCATCCTAATCCCAGTTGAGACTCGCTCGAGGCTGGAAGAATTTTTAAAAACATTTACATTGTTTCATTTAATCTGATCAGGCCCACCCTCTACTGCTTCTGTACTGTTATGTTTGAAGAATGTGAGACTCGTGTTGAGATTTTCAGGAGGGGTCACTGGGTGCGATCGGTGGTGGGTCAGGTGGGAAAGTGTTTCTTTTCCCCAGCGGGTCGGGACCCTGCTGTGAACCTGTCACCACGTGCCTTTACCAAATGCTGGGTCTGCCAGCACTGAGCAGACAATTTGAAGGATCAATGGCTTGTTTACAGCAACTTAACATTGATTGTAAACTAACCTTTTGCATTTAACAGCTCGCCCATGGGTTTCATGCTGTTGCTAGACCACGTCTGTGACGCTGAGGTGGGAGGTCAGTGGCCATTGAATCAGTTGTTGAGTTGACAGCTTCAAGTACAAATTTCCACCTTAAGAGATATCTTCTCTCAGCCACAAGCTCTCCTCACTGCATTTCCACAACAGATTCACCATGCTGCAAGTCTTTACACAGTCTCCATCCAGTCTGACATCATTACCTCTCTCACCATTGACAGATCACTTCTGTCATCTCTACTTCACCATCTGTTCCATCAGCATGGGTTCCCTTTATGCTCTCTCAGAATCTCACCATCATCAGCCCCAACACCAGCAGCACGAAACTCACCAGCGGCACCAACAACAACGCCAACCTTCTCCGCAATCAACTGATGCTGCCTGAGCAGAGGGCAGGCAGCATCTATGGAGAGAGAAACAGAGATAACATTTCAAGTTGTTCACCTTTTGTCAGAACAATGACCTGCAACGTTAACTCTGATTCTCACTCCCAAGATGCTGCCTGACTTGCTGAGTATTTCCAGCATTTTCTGTTTTTATTTCAGATTTCCGACATATACAATATTTTGCTTTTGTCTCAGGAGATATTGCGATAAGTGATCAAAAGCTTGTTCAAAGGGATAGGTTGTAAGGATTGTCTTAAAGGAGGGGAGAGAGGCAGACAGATTTAGGGAGGGAATTTCAGAGCTTAGGGCCTACACAACTGAAGGCATGGCCACCAATGGTGGTGCAAAGGAAATCGGAAATGCACAAGAGGCCAAAATTGAAGGAACACGGTGTTTTCCAAGTGTTGTGGGGCTGGAGAAGATTACAGGGATAGGGAGGGGAGGGGTCACGGAGGTATTTGAACACAAGGATGAGAATTTTAAATTTGAGACATTACTGGACCGGGAGCCACTGTGAGTCAGCGAGCACAGGGGTGATGTGTGAACAGGACGGTGCAAATTAGGATATGAGTTTTAGATGAGCTGAAGTTTATGGAGGGTGGAAGATGGGAGGCTGGCCAGGAAAGCATTGGAATACTCGAGTCTGGAGTTGACAAAGGCCATGGATGAGGGTTTCAGCAGCAGATGGGCTGAGGCAGAGATGGAGACAGGCGATATTACAGAAGTAGAAGTATGCAGTCCTATAAGAGAGGTGAATTTCTATTTTACCCATACGACAAAAAGAGCTGCTAGCAACATAACAATAACATAGGGATCTCCATTCACCATTATTATAGAATCATAGAATGGTTACAGCACAGAAAGAGGCCATTCAGCCCATCGGGCAAGTGTCAGCTCTCTGCAAGAGCACTTCAGCTAGTCCCACTCCCTGGGCCTTTCCCCGTAGCCCTGCAAATTTTTCTCCTTCAGGTACTTATCCAATTCCCCTTTGAAAGCCACAATTGAATCTGCCTCTACCACTCTCTCAGGCAACGCATTCCAGTTTTTAACCACTCACTGCGTAAAGAAGTTTTTTTCTCATGTCACGGTTGGTTCTTCTGCCAATCACTTTAAATTTGTGTCCTCTGGTTCTCGATCCTTCCATCAGTGGGAACAGTTTCTCTCTATCTACTCTATCTAGACCCCTCATGATTTTGAACACCTCTATCAAATCTCTCAACCTTCTCTGATCGAAGGAGAACAACCCCAGCTTCTCCAGTCTGTCCATGTAACTGAAGTCCCTCCTGCCCGGAACTATTCTTGTAAATCTTTTCTGCATCCTTTCTAAGGCCTTCACATCTTTCCCAAAGTGCGGTGTCCAGAATTCAATACAATACTGCAGTTGAGGGCAAACCAGTGTTTGATAAATGTTCATCATAACTTCCTTGCTTTTCTACTCTATGAAGTCAAAATTTGGTACTGCTGTTTTTGAGGTGGTGTCACCGTCTGAATGCTGATTTTAGTGCCGGGCATTAGGCATAGCCTCAAAGTCCTAAATTCAGTTTTTACGCCCAAAGATGAGAGAGCAGCACTAAAAAGTGGCATTGCACACTCCTCCTCGGGCAGGAGTTCAGGAAGCTTCCTGAATTTTCCGACGGGAGGCTGCCTCCATGCTCGGAAAAAAACAGGAAGAAAAAAAGAGAACTAAATCTTCTCTGATCCACACACATACTTCTCCACTCTTAAAACTAATGAAAACATGCAGAAATAAATAAAGAGAAAAATTTACCTTCCTTTCTAGGCTATTCCACCCGAGATCCTTTTCTCAACCTGCCCTGCCACCAACGATTTGTGCACATACACCCCCAGGTTTCTCTGTTCATGCACCCCTTTAGAAGTGTACCCTTTCATTTATCTTGCCTCTCCTTGTTCTTCATATCAAAATGTATCACTTCGCACTTTTATGGCTTAAATTTCATCTGTCACATGTCCGCCCATTCCAACAGCCTGTCTATGTCCTCTTGAAGTCTATTAAAAATAATGGCATTTCCGTCATTTCATTCATTTACCACCAAGCTGCAAACTATGCATTGGGGCAATCTAAGCCATCCAATAATCAATGGTAATCATAGATTAAGTATGTTGATGAAGGTTAAAATGATTTCAACAAATCGTTGAAGGTGGCAGGGCAGGTTGAGAAAATGGTTAAAAAAGCTTACAGGATCCTGGGCTTTGTAAATAGAGGCATAGGAGTCGAAATTGGGTTTTGGGCACCGCCCATTACTGCCGACGGTAGCGGCAAGCGGGCGGAAAAGGCCTACCGTCGTCGGTATGCGGCGTCGATGCCTCAACCTAAATTGAGTCGGCTCTTTGGCAGAGGCGCCAACAGGCAATGCTGCACTGGCTAATGCCACACGCGTGGTGACATTATCCAACGTACAATGGCTCTTTGACGCCTCTGTCACGATATTTGCTTTGTACAGCAGGCAGCCATACAGCCAGGAAAAAGTGCTGCTCATGATGAATCGGAGATTTTATAAGGTCAGAAGTGTCGTGCCAAGTTACCAGAGACAATGACATATCAGCACTGTGGACAGCCACGTGATTGGGAGCATTAGAAAGATGTCCTTGGGTGTGGCTATACTAGAATAAGTTTTAGATATATATTGATATTGGTCCCAGGGGCTGGTAGCTGATCTCCAGGGTACCAGGTCCTGCCAATGAGAAGACCTGTTCCTGGGGGTGCCCCAAGCCATGCTAATGACTGAGGACAGGAAAATCCTAATGCTCCAGAGCCCGGAGAGCACACTCTGGATGCATGGCTCCTAACCAGTGCCAGGGCAGACAGGGGCAGGACAATCTTCCCTTTTGAAAGTAAAGTAACATGTCCTTGCTTTAACATCAATCTAAATAACATCAAATTTTTATATGTAATAGAGAAAGAAAGAACTTACAATTATATAGCACTTTTCAACTTCTCAGGACATCTCAAAGTGCTTCACAGCCAATTAATTACATTTGAAGTGTTGTTACTTTCATTATGTAAGTGACATGGTAGCCAAGTGCCACCACTGAGCCAAGCTAACACTAATATAAGATTTTAGAGGATATTTTACTGAATAGAATGATATACAACTAAATCCGTTGTTTGTAATAGGTCTTGGAAATTTAATATGTTTTCAAATGGATGTCAGCAGCTTTGACCAAATTAATTCATAACGTCAGATCCTTAGAATCACATCTAACCATCGAATAACCTCAGATTAAAATTGTTGCTAGTTATGTAGTTATGTTTTTATATGGCCTCTCCTTCCAGGCTCCAGTACATATATGGCCAGTCAAAAGTACAGTCAGAGACCAGCACGCACAGATTTGATCGGAATTGTGTCTGCTGGCTGGTGAGGGTAGTAAATTAACTGTTTTGAGGCAGTCTTAATCCAATTTGATAATAGATTAGCCTAAAACAAACATTGGCTACAATCCAGCACCTTTGGCAAGAGTACAGCAATCTCACTCAGAAAGGAGGTGGTCATTTAAGGAAATACAGAACTCAAACTGGTGATGCTTTCTACTACCGGTCCCACCCAAATTACTGCAGTCTTGGTGTGGCCTTTATTACCAATTCACACCTTGATCTTATCCCCTACTCCTCTGGCATCATCTCCTCCTTTGAGGACCTCCCCTTGTTCCACCCTTCTCACCTCCTTTAAAATCCTCATGGTTTACTGCCCCCCGCTCCGCAAACCCCACCCTAAGTTTATCAACGGGACATCCTCCTTCATTTATTCCCTCAGCCTCTGAACTGAGCGACTCCTCATCCTCAATGATTTCAATCTCCATCTCAGCTTCACTTGTCTTCTTTCCTCTAGGTTCACTGCGCTCCCTAAACTTCTGCCTCCATATAAACTCTTCGACCTATATTCATTGCCATCCCTTCAACCTTGCCATCTCACATGACCTCTCTGCTTCCATGCTCTTGATCACAGACAAGGCCATTTATGACAACATCCTTGTATCTTTAACCACCCATATCCTGCTACCCCTTCCAACTCTACTTCTTCCTGATTTGTCCTTGGTAGGTTGAAGGGGTATTAGTGGGAGAGCACTTGGATGCCAATGACCATAATTCAGTCAGATTCAAGTTGGTCATGGATAAGGACAAGAATCGGCCTGGAATAAAAGTTCCGAATTGGGGAAAAACTAATTTTTCTACGTTAAGAAGTGATTTGGCCATAGTGGACTGGAAACAGCTACTTGTGGGTAAATCAGTGTTGGAACAGTGGGAGGCATTCAAGGAGGAGATCTGGAAGGCTCAGGTCAAACATGTGCCCTTTAAAGAAAAAGGCTGGGAATAATAATTCTAAAGCCCCCTGGATGTCTAGGGACTTACAGGGGAGGATTAAGAAAAAAAAGGGATGCTTATGTCATATACCAAAGGCAAAATACTTTAGAATCTTTAGAGGAATATAGAAAGTTAAGAGGCAAAATTAAAAAGGATATTAGGAATGCTAAGAGAGAGCATGAGAAATTCTTGGCCAGTAAAATTAAGGAAAACCCTAAGATGTTCTACAAATATTTTAAGAGTAAGAGGGTAACTAAAGAAAGAGTAGGGCCTATTAGAGACCAAGAGGGTAATCTTTGTGTGGAGGCGGAAGATGTTGGTAACATTTTTAACGAATACTTTGCATCTGTTTTCACAAAGGAAAGGTGTAATGCAGATATTGCTATCAAGGAGGAGTGTGATATTCTGGATGCAATAAATATAGTGAGGGAGGAAGTATTAAGGGGTTTAGCAGCTTTGAAAGTAGATAGTCTCCAGGCCCAGATGAAATATATCCCAGGCTGTTGAGCGAAGTAAAAGAGGAAATAGAAGAGGCTTTGATCATCATTTTCCATGCCTCTTTGGATCTGGGCATGGTGCTGGAAGATTGGAGCACTGCTAATAGAAACATAGAAAATAGGTGCAGTAGTAGGCCATTTGGCCCTTTGAGCCTGCACCACCATTCAATAAGATCATGGCTGATCATTCCTTCAGTACCCCTTTCCTGCTTTCTCTCTATACCTCTTGATCCCTTTAGCCGGAAGGGCTGTATCTAACTCCCTCTTCAATATATCCAATGAACTGGCATCAACAACACTCTGCGGCAGGGAATTCCACAGGTTAACAACTCTCTGAGTGAAGAAGTTTCTCCTCATCTCAGTCCTAAATGGCCTGCCCCTTATCCTAAGACTGTCTCCCCTGGTTCTGGACTTCCCCATCGGGAACATTCTTCCAGCATCTAACCTGTCCAGTCCCGTCAGAATCTTATATGTTTCTATGAGATCCCCTCTCATCCTTCTAAACTCCAGTGTATAAAGGCCCAGTCGTTCCAGTCTCTCCTCATATGTCAGTCCAGCCATCCCTGGAATCAGTCTGTTGAACCTTCGCTGCACTCCCTCAATAGCAAGAACGTCCTTCCTCAGATTAGGAGACCAAAACTGAACACAATATTCCAGTTGGGACCTCACCAAGGCCCTGTAAAACTACAGTAAGCCTTCCCTGCTCCTATACTCAAATCCCCTTGCTATGAAGGCCAACATACCATTTGCCTTATTCACTGCTTGCTGTACATGCATGCCAACTTTCAAGGACTGATGAACCACGAAACCCAGATCTTGCTGCACCTCCCCTTTTTCTAATCTGCCGCCATTCAGATAATATTCTGCCTTCGTGTTTTTGCCCCAAAGTGGATAACCTCACATTTATCCACATTATACTGCATCTGCCATGTATTTGCCCATTCGCCTAACCTGTCCAAGTCACCCTGCAGTCTCTTAGCATCCTCCTCACAGCTCACACCGCCACCCAGTTTAGTGTCATCTGCAAACTTGGAGATATTACACTCAATTCCATCATCTAAATCATTAATATATATTGTAAAGAGCTGGGGTCCCAGCACCGAGCCCTGCGGCACTCCACTGGTCACTGCCTGCCATTCTGAAAAGGACCCATTTATCCCGACTCTCTGCTTCCTGTCTGCCAGCCAATACTCTATCCAAATCAGTACATTACCCCCAATACCATGTGCTTTGATTTTGCATACCAATCTCTTGTGTGGGACCTTGTCAAAAACCTTTTGAAAGTTCAAATATACCTCATCCACTGGTTCTCCCTTGTCCACTCTATTAGTTGCATCCTCAAAAAATTCCAGAAGTTTTGTCAAGCATGATTTCCCTTTCATAAATCCATGCTGACTTGGACCAATCCTATCACTGTTTTCCAAATGCGCTGCTATTTCATCCTTAATGATTGACTCCAACATTTTCCCTACTACTGATGTCAGGCTAACCGGTCTATAATTACCCATTTTCTCTCTCCCTCCTTTTTAAAAAAGTGGTTTTACATTAGCAACCCTCCAGTCCATAGGGATTGATCCAGAGTCGATAGACTGCTGGAAAATTATCACCATTGCATCCACTATTTCTATGGCCACTTCCTTAAGTACTCTGGGATGTAGACTATCAGGCCCTGGGGATTTATCGGCCTTCAATCCCGCCAATTTCCCGAACACAATTTCCCGCCTAATAAGGATATCCTTCAGTTCCTCCTTCTCACTAAACCCTCGGTCCCCTAGTACATCCGGAAGGTTATTTGTGTCTTCCTTTGTGAAGACAGGACCAAAGTACTTGTTCAATTGGTCTGAAATTTCTTTGTTCCCCATTATAAATTCACCCGAATCCGACTGCAAGGGACCTACGTTTGTCTTCACTAATCTTTTTCTCTTCACATATCTAGAGAAGCTTTTACAGTCAGTTTTTATGTTTCTGGCAAGCTTCCTCTCGTACTCTATTTTCCCCTTCTTAATTAAACCCTTTGTCCTCCTCAGCGGCATTCTAAATTTCTCCCAGTCCTCAGGTTTACTGCTTTTTCTGGCTAATTTGTATGCCTCTTCCTTGGATTTAACACTATCCTTAATTTACCTTGTTAGCCACGGTTGAGCCACCTTCCCCGTTTTATTTTTACTCGAGACAGGGATGTATAATTGTTAAAGTTTGTCCATATGATCTTTAAAGTTTTGCCATTCCCTATCCACTGTCAACCCTTTAAGTATCATTTGCCAGTCTAATCTAGCCAATTCGCACCTCATACTGTCAAAGTTACCTTTCCTTAAGTTCAGGACCCTAGTTTCTGAATTAACATTGTCACTCTCCATCTTAATAAAGAATTCTACCATATTATGGTCACTCTTCCCCAGGGGGCCCCGCACAACAAGATTGTTAATTAGTCCCTTCTCATTACACATCACCCAGTCTAGGATGGCCAGCTCTCTGGTTGGTTCCTCGACATATTAGTCTAGAAAACCGTCCCGAATACATTCCAGGAAATCCTCCTCCACCGCATTGCTACCAGTTAGGTTAGCCTAATCAATATGTAGATTAAAATCGCCCATGATTACTGCTGTACCTCTATTGCACACATCCCTAATTTCTTGTTTGGTGCTGTCCCCAACCTCACTACTACTATTTGGTGGCCTGTACACAACTCCCACTAGTGTTTTCTGCCCTTTGGTATTCCGTAGCTCCACCCATACCGATTCCACATCATCCAAGCTAATGTTCTTCCTTACAATTGCATTAATTTCCTCTTTAATCAACAACGCCACCCCACCTCCTTTTCCTTTCTGCCTATCCTTCCTAAATGCTGAATACCCTTGGATGTTGAGTTCCCAGCCTTGATCAGCCTGAAGCCATGTCTCCGTGATGCCAATCACATCGTATCCGTTAACTGCTATCTGCGCAGTTAATTCGTCCACCTTAGTCCGAATACTCCTTGCAAGTACCCTTGTTTAATAAGGGAGAAAGGGATAGGCCGAGTAATTACAGGCCTGTCAGCCTAATCTTAGTCGTGGGAAAATTATAGGAAAAAATCCTGAAAAACAGGATAAATCTTCATTTGGAAAGGCAAGGATTAATTAGGGACAGTCAGCATGGATTTGTGAAGGGAAAATAGTGCTGACTAACTTGATTGACTTTATTGAGGAGGTAACCAAGAGGGTTGATGAGGGGCGTGCGTATGATGTAGTATATATGGACTTTAGCTTTCCCACATGGTCGACTGGTCATGAACGTTAAAGCCCATGGGATATAGGGCAAACTGGCAAGTTGGATCCAAAATTGGCTTGGAGCAAGGATAATGATTGATGGATGTTTTTGTGACTGGAAGGATGTTTCCAGTGGGGTTCCGCAGGGCTCAGTACTGGGTCCCTTGCTTTCTGTGGTATATATCAACGATTTAGATTTGATTACAGCGAGTATGATTAAGAAGTTTGCAGACGACACTAAAATTGGCTGTGTGGTTGATAATGAAGAGGAAAGCCATGGGCTGCAGGAGGATATCAATCTACTGGTCAGATGGGCAGAGCAGTGGCAAATGGAATTTAATTCAGAGAGTGTGAGGTGATGCACTTTGGGAGGGCTAATAAGGAATGGGTATACACATTAAGCGGTAGGCCACTTAATAGTGTAGATGAACAAAGGGACCTTGAAATGCTTGTCCACAGATCCCTGAAAGTAGCACGCCAGGTGGATAAGATGGTTAAGAAGGCATACGAATGCTTGACTTTATTGGCCAAGGCATAGAATATAAGAGCAGGGAGGTTATACTTAAATTGTATAATACTTTGGTTCGGCCACAGCTGGAGTACTGCATGCAGTTCTGGTCACCGTATTATAGGAAGGACATGATTGCACTAGAGAGGGTGCAGAGGAGATTCACAAGGATGCTGCCTGGAATGAAGAATCTTAGTTATGAGGACAGATTGGATAGGCTGGGTTTGTTCTTATTGGAACAGAGGAGGTTGAGAGGAGACCGCATTGAAATGTACAAAGTGTTGAGGGGCCTGGACATAGTGGATAGTAAGGGTTTATTTCTATTGTTAGAGGGGTCTATTCTGAGAGTTTTAAGGGGGTTGGTGGAAGGTTTAGAGGGGATTTGTGGGGGGGCTTCTTTACACAGAGGGTTGTGGTGATCTGGAACTCGCTGTCTCGAAGAGTGGTGGATGCAGAAACCCTCACCACTTTTAAGAGATGGTTGGATGGGCACTTAATGTGCCATAACCTGCAGGGTTACGAACCTAGAGCTGGTAATTGAGATTAGACTGGATGACCTTTTGTTGGACAACACAGATATAATGGTAAATACTGCAGGGAATAGAATACGGCCAGGGTGATCTCCTGGACTAGTTTTGATTGCCTGGATGGGCCGGAGAGGAATTTTCCCAGATTATTTCTCCCTAAATTGGCCTGGGTTTTTATCTAGTTTTTGCCTGTCCCAGGAGATCACATGGCTCCGGTTGGGGTGAAGTGTAGAATGTTTCAGTATAAGGGGTGTCGCAGTTGTGTGAGGCGGACTGGTTGGGCTGGGTGCTCTTTGCCTTTCCGTCATTTTTCATAGGTTTAGATGTAACCTTTAGGGCTGCTGACCAAGGGCCATGCGCCTCTTTGTCGGCCGGCGCGGACATGATGGGCCGAAATGGCCTCCTTCTGCACTGTAAATTTCTATATTTCTATGTAATAGCTTTCCCTTGTCATTTACATCTGCACTTTCAAAGTCCCAATTACTAAGCCTTTAGTTTACCATTCACCACAATACTGTTTAAGGAGCTTCTTGAAGGATGAAAGAGAGGTAGAGAGGTGGAGAGATTTAGGCAGGGAGTTCCAGAGCTTGGGGCCGAGGTAACAGAAGGCACGGCGATCAATGATTGAGTGATTACAATCAGGGAAGCTCAGGAGGGCAAAATTAGAGGAGCGCAGACATCTCGGGGGAGTTGTGGGAATGGAGGAGATTACAGAGATAGGAAGGGATGAGGCCATGAAGGGATTTGAAAGTAAGGATGTGAATTTTGAATGGAGGTGTTGCTTAACCAGAAGCCAATGTAGGTCAGCGAGCATGGGGTGATGGTAAGTGGGACTTGGTGAGAATTAGGACATGGGCAGCGGAGTTTTGAATCACTTCTAGGTTACGTAGGGTTGAATGTGGGAGGCCAGCGAGACGTGTGTTGGAATAGTCAAATCTAGAGGTAACAAAGGCATGGATGAGGTCTTCAGCAGCAGATGAGCTGAGGCAAGGGCGGAGACAGGTGATGTTATGGAAGTGGAAATAGGTTGTCTTAGTTATGCTGTGGATATGTGGTCGAAAGCTCATTTCAGGGTATAATATGATGCCACGGTTGTGAATAGTCTGGTTTTAACTCAGACAGGAGTTGGGGAGAGAGTTGGAGGTAGTATCAAGGGAACGGAGTTTGTTACGGGCACCAAAAATATTCAATTGGAGAAAATTTCTGCTCGTCTCGAACTGGATATTGGACAACCAGTCTGACAATTTAGAGACTATGGTGGGGTCGAGAGAAGTGGTAGTGAGGTAAAGCCAAAGGGCAACAGGTAGATGAAAAATAGGAGGGGGCCAAGGATAGATCCTTGGGGGACACAAGAGGTAACAATACGGGGGGCAGGAAGAGAAGACATTGCAGGTGATTCTCTGGCATCAATTAGATAAATAAGAATGGAATCAGGCGAGTGCTGTCCCGCCCAGCTGGACGACAGTGGAGAGACGTTGGAGAAGGACAGAGTGGTCAACTATATCAAAGGCTGCAGACAAGTCCAAGAAGGACAAGAAGGGATAGTTTGCCTTTGTCACAGTCACAAAGGATGTCATTTGTGACTTTGATGAGAGCCATTTCAGTAATGTGGCAGGCACGGAAACTGGATTGGAGGGATTCAAAAATGGAATTGCGGGAAAGATGGGCATGGATTTTGGAGGAGACAACACGTTCAAAGACTTTAGAGAGGAAAAGGAGGTTGGGCATTGTCTCAGGCTGAACCCCACTGTTCACAACCTTGGTGTCCTATTCGACATGAGCTTAATTTTTAACTGTACATCCTCCTAATTCCACCTGCTTCCTCACCTCAGCTCATCTGCTGTTGAAACCCTCATCTATGCCGTTGTCAACTCCGGGCTAGACAATTCCAATTCACTCCTGGCGACCCTTTGTAATCCACCCTCTATAAACTTCAGCTGATCCAAAACTCTGCTGACTATACCCTATCCCAGACCAAGTCCTGTTCATCCAGCATTCCTGTCTTTGCTGACCTATATTGGCTCCCAGTGCTCAATATCTCATATTTTTGTTTAAATCCTTTCATAGTCTCATCCACCACAACCTCACGACCCTTTTTCAGTTCGACAAGCCCTCCATTCTCTCTGTTCCTTTAACGCTGGCCTCTTGTGCAACCCCACTCCCTTTTCTCCACTATTGGCCATGCATGCCTTCAGCAGCCTAGGCTCCATGCTTTGGAATTCCTTCACTAAGACCCAGTGCTTTGCTCCGTTTTTTTGGCGCAGGCTGCTTTTTTTGGCCTAGGTTCAAAAATACAAGTTTCCCCAATCAATTTGCACCAGCATAGTTCAGTTTGTTACAATTTTTTTAGGTTTGTTTTTTTCTCAGTCAAAAGGGGTGTAAACAGCCATCTGCGCCAATTCTGCCCATTTAGGAAAGTTTGGCCAGCTCAGAGTTACTCAATTCTTCTTAAACCGGCGTATGTGGGCTCTGTAGAAAAAACTCCTGGTGAGTTAACGAAATCAGCTCAGGTAAGTAAATCAACGCAGCAGATGCACGGACAGCAGCAGCAGGAGAGGTAAGAGAGAGTGGAAGAGTGGTGGGGAAGCCTTTCGGGTATAGTTAGGTGCGGGGACCGGGAGGCAAGTGGTCATTCATCCAGGTATAGGTGCGGGGACCGGGAGGGAGGTGGCAATTCGGCCTGGGATAGCTGCGGGGATTGGGACCGGAAGGCCATTCAGCCTGGGATAGGTGCGGGATCTGGCATCGGGAGGACATTCGGCCAGGGATAGCTGGGGGGACCAGGAGGCCATTTGGCCAGGGATAGGTGCAGGGATCGGGATCGGGAGGAGGCCATTTGGCCAGGGATAGGTGTTGGGATCGGGATCGGGCTAGAGGCCATTTGGCCTACGATAGGTGCAGGGATCGGGACCAGGAGGACGCCATTTGGCCAGGGATAGGTGTGGGGATCAGGACTGGGCTGGAGGCCATTCGGCCAGGGATTGGTGCGGGGATCGGGACCGGCACCGGGAGGCCCTTTGGCCTGGGATAGGAGCGGGGACTAGCACCAGCATTGGGAGGTGGGAGTGGACTTAAATAATTTAATGGAGGTAAGTTGCTGTAATGTGCTTGTGCTTGGTAAGTTGCTGCAATGTGTAATGTGCTTGTGCAGGTTGGTGTGAGCTGGCTGTAAGTTTCACTTTCCAGTCTCAGCCTGCATTGTGTCCCATGTTACCATGGCAACCCGAGCTTTTTGGCACAGATCTTGGGCTCCACCCCCCAAAATTAAACGACAGGCTAGGTGGTGCTAAAATGAAGAATTCAAATGGGGAAACTTGAATGATTTGTTTTGGCGTATTTGTGCCCCAAATAATTGTACATCCCTGTCTGGCGTAAAAATAAAAAAGGGAAGGTGGCTCAACCGTGGCTATCAAGGGAAATCAGGGATAGTACTAAAGCCAAGGAAGTGGCATACAAATTGGCCAGAAATAGCAGTGAACATGGGGACTGGGAGAAATTTAGAACTCAGCAGAGGAGGACAAAGGGTTTGATTAGGGCAGGGAAAATAGAGTACGAGAGGAAGCTTGCAGGGTACATTAAGATGGACTGCAAACGCTTCGATAGATATGTAAAGAGAAAAAGGTGAGTAAAGACAAACGTAGGTCCCCTGCAGTCAGAATCAGGGGAAGTCATAACGGGGAACAAAGAAATGGCAGACCAATTGAACAAGTACTTCGATTCGGTATTCACTAAGGAGGACACAAACAGTCTTCCGGATATAAAAGGGGTCAGAGGGTCGAGTAAGAAGGAGGAACTGAGGGAAATCCTTATTAGTCGGGAAATTGTGTTGGGGAAATTGATGGGATTGAAGGCAGATAAATCCCCAGGGCCTGATGGTCTGCATCCCAGAGTACTTAAGGAGGTGGCCTTGGAAATAGCGGATGCATTGACAGTCATTTTCCTACATTCCATTGACTCTGGATCAGTTCCGATGGAGTGGAGGTTAGCCAATGTAACTCCACTTTTTAAAAAAGGGAGAGAGAAAACAGGGAATTATAGACCGGTCAGCCTGACATCGGTAGTGGGTAAAATGATGGAATCAATTATTAAGGATGTCATAGCAGCGCATTTGGAAAGAGGTGACATGATAGGTCCAAGTCAGCATGGATTTGTGAAAGGGAAATCATGCTTGACAAATCTTCTGGAATTTTTTGAGGATGTTTCCAGTAGAGTGGACAAGGGAGAACCAGTTGATGTGGTGTATTTGGACTTTCAGAAGGCTTTCGACAAGGTCCCACACAAGAGATTAATGTGCAAAGTTAAAGCACATGGGATTGGGGGTAGTGTGCTGACGTGGATTGAGAACTGGTTGTCAGACAGGAAGCAAAGAGTAGGAGTAAATGGGTAATTTTCAGAATGGCAGGCAGTGACTAGTGGGGTACCGCAAGGTTCTGTGCTGGGGCCCCAGCTGTTTACATTGTACATTAATGATTTAGACGAGGGGATTAAATGTAGTATCTCCAAATTTGCGGATGACACTAAGTTGGGTGGCAGTGTGAGCTGCGAGGAGGATGCTATGAGGCTGCAGAGTGACTTGGATAGGTTAGGTGAGTGGGCAAATGCATGGCAGATGAAGTATAATGTGGATAAATGTGAGGTTATCCACTTTGGTGGTAAAAACAGAGAGACAGACTATTATCTGAATGGTGACAGATTAGGAAAAGGGGAGGTGCAACGAGACCTGGGTGTCATGGTACATCAGTCATTGAAGGTTGGCATGCAGGTACAGCAGGCGGTTAAGAAAGCAAATGGCATGTTGGCCTTCATAGCGAGGGAATTTGAATACAGGGGCAGGGAGGTGTTACTACAGTTGTACAGGGCCTTGGTGAGACACACCTGGAGTATTGTGTACAGTTCTGGTCTCCTAACTTGAGGAAGGACATTCTTGCTATTGAGGAAGTGCAGCGAAGGTTCACCAGACTGATTCCCGGGATGGCTGGACTGACATATCAAGAAAGACTGGATCAACAGGGCTTGTATTCACTGCAGTTCAGAAGAATGAGTAAAAGTGGAGGGCAGAAAAACCCAAGGCAAAAAACAAAAAGGGCCACTGTACAGCAAAATTCTAAAGGGTCAAAGTGTAATAAAAAGGCAAGCATGAAAGCTTGGTGCCTCAATGCAAGGAGTATTTGGAACCCAGGAGAGGGCTCTGAGCTAGTTAGAGTGGGTGAGAACTCAGATGAACAGGACCCCAAGAAAGAATGCAAAAGGCAGGAGGCAACAGAGCAGAGTAGCACTGGGGTAAGTGTAAACCACAAAGTGATAGGAAGGGACAATAGGTATGAATACAAAGGGGCTGCAGGAGGGGTCAAAACTAAAAATCATGGTTTAAAAACTAGTATTAAAACATTCTACCTAAATGCACGCAGCATTCAAAATAAAGTAAATGAGTTGACTGCACAAATCATTATAAATGGGTATGATTTGGTGGCTATTACAGAAACGTGGTTGTGGGGTGGCCAAGACGGGGAATTAAACATACAGGGGTATCTGACAATTCGGAAAGATAGACAAGAAGGGAAAGGAGGTAGGGTAGCTCTGGTAATAAAGGATGATATCAGGGCAGTTGTGAGAGACGATATTGGCTCTAATGAACAAAATGTTGAATCATTGTGGGTGGAGATTAGAGATAGGGGAAAAAGTCACTGGTGGGCATAGTTTATAGGCCCCCAAATAATAACTTCATGGTGGGGCGGGCAATAATCAAGGGAATAATGGAGGCATGTGAAAAAGGAACGGCAATAGTCATGGGGGATTTTAACCTACATATCGATTGGTCAAATCAAATCACACGGGGTAGCCTTGAGGAGGAATTC
The DNA here is from genome assembly GCF_044704955.1 of Pristiophorus japonicus. Taxonomy (NCBI): domain Eukaryota; kingdom Metazoa; phylum Chordata; class Chondrichthyes; family Pristiophoridae; genus Pristiophorus; species Pristiophorus japonicus. Next base: position 93,032,294 of record NC_091978.1, on the reverse strand, counting down.
ATAGAATGCATACAGGATTGTTTCTTAGAACAGTATGTTACAGAACCTACAAGGGAGCAAGCTGTCTTAGATCTGGTCCTGTGTAATGAGACAGGAATAATAAACGATCTCCTCGTAAAAGATCCTCTCGGAATGAGTGATCATAGTATGGTTGAATTTGTAATACAGATTGAGGGTGAGGAAGTAGTGTCTCAAACGAGCGTACTATGCTTAAACAAAGGGGACCACAGTGGGATGAGGGCAGAGTTGGCTAAAGTAGACTGGAAACACAGACTAAACGGTGGCACAATTGAGGAACAGTGGAGGACTTATAAGGAGCTCTTTCATAGTGCGCAACAAAAATATATTCCAGTGAAAAAGAAGGGCGGTAAGAGAAGGGATGACCAGCCGTGGATAACCAAGGAAATAAAGGAGAGTATTATATTAAAAACCAATGCGTATAAGGTGGCCAAGGTTAGTGGGAAACTAGCAGATTGGGAAAATTTTAAACGACAGCAAAGAATGACGAAGAAAGCAATAAAGAAAGGAAAGATAGATTACGAAAGTAAACTTGCGCAAAACATAAAAACAGATAGTAAAAGCTTTTACCGATATATAAAACGGAAAAGAGTGACTAAAGTAAATGTTGGTCCCTTAGAAGATGAGAAGGGGGATTTAATAATGGGAAATGTGGAAATGGCTGAGACCTTAAACAAATATTTTGCTTCGGTCTTCACAGTGGAAGACACAAAAACCATGCCAAAAATTGCTGGTCACGGGAATGTGGGAAGGGAGGACCTTGAGATAATCACTATCACTAGGGGGGTAGTGCTGGACAGGCTAATGGGACTCAAGGTAGACAAGTCCCCTGGTCCTGATGAAATGCATCCTAGGGTATTAAAAGAGATGGCGGAAGTTATAGCAGATGCATTCGTTATAATCTACCAAAATGCTCTGGACTCTGGGGAGGTACCAGCGGATTGGAAAGCAGCTAATGTAACGCCTCTGTTTAAAAAAGGGAGCAGACAAAAGGCAAGTAACTATAGGCCAGTTAGTTTAACATCTGTAGTGGGGAAAATGCTTGAAACTATCATTAAGGAAGAAATAACGGGACATCAAGATAGGAATAGTGCAATCAAGCAGAAGCAACATGGATTCATGAAGGGGAAATCATGTTTAACTAATTTACTGGAATTCTTTGAGGATATAATGAGCATGGTGGATAGAGGTGTACCGATGGATGTGGTGTATTCAGATTTCCAAAAGGCATTCGATAAGGTGCCACACAAAAGGTTACTGCAGAAGATAAAGGTACGTGGAGTCAGAGGAAATGTATTAGCATGGATAGAGAATTGGCAAGCTAACAGAAAGCAGAGAGTCGGGATAAATGGGTCCTTTTCGGGTTGGAAATTGGTGGTTAGTGGTGTGCCACAGGGATCAGTGCTGGGACCACAACTGTTTACAATATACATAGATGACCTGGAAGAGGGGACAGAGTGTAGTGTAACAAAATTTGCAGATGACACAAAGATTAGTGGGAAAGCGGGTTGTGTAGCGGACACAGAGAGGCTGCAAAGAGATTTAGATAGGTTAAGCGAATGAGCTAAGGCTTGGCAGATGGAATACAATGTCGGAAAATGTGAGGTCATCCACCTTGGAAAAAAACAATGAAAGGGAATATTATTTGAATGGGGAGAAATTACAACATGCTGCGGTGCAGAGGGACCTGGGGGTCCTTGTGCATGAAACTCTTTTAGAGTCTACCTGCAAAACATAAACATTAAACCGTGCCACCCGACCTGGGTGACACACCAGACATTTACAAGGCCCTTTTTTTCCTTTTTTTGTTTTTTTTTGTGTTTTTCTTTTTTTTTTGTTTTTTTTTGGGGCACTAAAATCACAATTTTTCCAGTGCCCCCTATGAAAGGGGAGGGGGACACTAAAAGCACCGGCAATTAAAACAAATTAAACTTAAAAACGTAAAATCAAATTAAAATTTGGTTGCCGGGCATGATGATGCACTCCAGTCCCTCCGGTGCCCACCTCTCGCGGAAGGCCGCGAGCGTACCGGTGGACACCGCGTGCTCCATCTCCAAGGACACCCTGGACCGGATGTAAGAGCGGAAGAGAGGCAGGCAGTCAGGTTGAACGACCCCCTCGACCGCCCGCTGCCTGGACCGGCTGATGGCACCCTTGGCCGTGCCCAGGAGCAGTCCTACGAGGAGGCCCTCGGACCTACCCGCTCCCCTCCGCACAGGGTGCCCAAAGATCAGGAGAGTGGGACTGAAGTGCAGCCAGAATTTCAGGAGCAGCCCCTTCAAATAATAAAACTCCTTGTGCATGAAACTCTTTTGAGTTTACCTGCGAAAACATAAAACATTAAACGGTGCCACCCGACCTGGGTGACACTCCAGACATTTACAAGGCCCTTTTTTTTTTTTCCCCCCCTTTTTTTGTTTTTTTCTTTGTGTTTTTCTTTTTTTTTTGGTTTTTTTTTTGGGCACTAAAATCACAATTTTCCCCAGTGCCCCCTATAAAAGGGAAGGGGGACACTAAAAGCACCGGCAATTAAAACAAATTAAACTTAAAAACGTAAAATCAAATTAAAATTTGGTTGCCGGGCGTGATGATGCACTCCAGTCCCTCCGGTGCCCACCTCTCGCGGAAGGCCGCGAGCGTACCGGTGGACACCGCGTGCTCCATCTCCAAGGACACCCTGGACCGGATGTAAGAGCGGAAGAGAGGCAGGCAGTCAGGTTGAACGACCCCCTCGACCGCCCGCTGCCTGGACCGGCTGATGGCACCCTTGGCCGTGCCCAGGAGCAGTCCTACGAGGAGGCCTTCGGACCTACCCGCTCCCCTCCGCACAGGGTGCCCAAAGATCAGGAGAGTGGGACTGAAGTGCAGCCAGAATTTCAGGAGCAGCCCCTTCAAATAATAAAACTCCTTGTGCATGAAACTCTTTTTGGAGTTCACCTGCAAAAACATAAAACATTAAACCATGCCACCCGACCTGGGTGACACACCAGACATTTACAAGGCCCTTTTTTCCTTTTTTTTTTGTGTTTTTCATTTTTTTTTTGGTTTTTTTTTGGGCGCTAAAATCACATTTTTCCAGTGCCCCCTATAAAAGGGAAGGGGGACACTAAAAGCACCGGCAATTGAAACAAATTAAACTTTAAAACGTAAAATCAAATTAAAATTTGGTTGCCGGGCATGATGATGCACTCCAGTCCCTCCGGTGCCCACCTCTCGCGGAAGGCCGCGAGCGTACCGGTGGACACCGCGTGCTCCATCTCCAAGGACACCCTGGACCGGATGTAAGAGCGGAAGAGAGGCAGGCAGTCAGGTTGAACGATCCCCTCGACCGCCCGCTGCCTGGACCGGCTGATGGCACCCTTGGCCGTGCCCAGGAGCAGTCCTACGAGGAGGCCCTCGGACCTACCCGCTCCCCTCCGCACAGGGTGCCCAAAGATCAGGAGAGTGGGACTGAAGTGCAGCCAGAATTTCAGGAGCAGCCCCTTCAAATAATAAAACTCCTTGTGCATGAAACTCTTTTAGAGTCTACCTGCAAAACATAAAAACATGTATCCGTGCCACCCGACCTGGATGACACACACAAGACATTTACAGGGCCCTTTTTTGTTTTTTTTTTGGTTTTTTTTTTTGGTTTTTTTTTTTGTGGTTTTTTTTTTGGGCACTAAAATCAAATTTTTCCTTTTTCCAGTGCCCCCTATAAAAGTAGAGGGGGACACTAAAAGCACCGGCAATTAAAACAAATTAAACTTTAAAACGTAAAATCAAATTAAAATTTGGTTGCCGGGCGTGATGATGCACTCCAGTCCCTCCGGTGCCCACCTCTCGCGGAAGGCCGCGAGCGTACCGGTGGACACCGCGTGCTCCATCTCCAAGGACACCCTGGACCGGATGTAAGAGCGGAAGAGAGGCAGGCAGTCAGGTTGAACGACCCCCTCGACCGCCCGCTGCCTGGACCGGCTGATGGCACCCTTGGCCGTGCCCAGGAGCAGTCCTACGAGGAGGCCCTCGGACCTACCCGCTCCCCTCCGCACAGGGTGCCCAAAGATCAGGAGAGTGGGACTGAAGTGCAGCCAGAATTTCAGGAGCAGCCCCTTCAAATAATAAAACTCCTTGTGCATGAAACTCTTTTGAGTTTACCTGCGAAAACATAAAACATTAAACGGTGCCACCCGACCTGGGTGACACTCCAGACATTTACAAGGCCCTTTTTTTTTTTTCCCCCCCTTTTTTTGTTTTTTTCTTTGTGTTTTTCTTTTTTTTTTGGTTTTTTTTTTGGGCACTAAAATCACAATTTTCCCCAGTGCCCCCTATAAAAGGGAAGGGGGACACTAAAAGCACCGGCAATTAAAACAAATTAAACTTAAAAACGTAAAATCAAATTAAAATTTGGTTGCCGGGCGTGATGATGCACTCCAGTCCCTCCGGTGCCCACCTCTCGCGGAAGGCCGCGAGCGTACCGGTGGACACCGCGTGCTCCATCTCCAAGGACACCCTGGACCGGATGTAAGAGCGGAAGAGAGGCAGGCAGTCAGGTTGAACGACCCCCTCGACCGCCCGCTGCCTGGACCGGCTGATGGCACCCTTGGCCGTGCCCAGGAGCAGTCCTACGAGGAGGCCTTCGGACCTACCCGCTCCCCTCCGCACAGGGTGCCCAAAGATCAGGAGAGTGGGACTGAAGTGCAGCCAGAATTTCAGGAGCAGCCCCTTCAAATAATAAAACTCCTTGTGCATGAAACTCTTTTTGGAGTTCACCTGCAAAAACATAAAACATTAAACCATGCCACCCGACCTGGGTGACACACCAGACATTTACAAGGCCCTTTTTTCCTTTTTTTTTTGTGTTTTTCATTTTTTTTTTGGTTTTTTTTTGGGCGCTAAAATCACATTTTTCCAGTGCCCCCTATAAAAGGGAAGGGGGACACTAAAAGCACCGGCAATTGAAACAAATTAAACTTTAAAACGTAAAATCAAATTAAAATTTGGTTGCCGGGCATGATGATGCACTCCAGTCCCTCCGGTGCCCACCTCTCGCGGAAGGCCGCGAGCGTACCGGTGGACACCGCGTGCTCCATCTCCAAGGACACCCTGGACCGGATGTAAGAGCGGAAGAGAGGCAGGCAGTCAGGTTGAACGATCCCCTCGACCGCCCGCTGCCTGGACCGGCTGATGGCACCCTTGGCCGTGCCCAGGAGCAGTCCTACGAGGAGGCCCTCGGACCTACCCGCTCCCCTCCGCACAGGGTGCCCAAAGATCAGGAGAGTGGGACTGAAGTGCAGCCAGAATTTCAGGAGCAGCCCCTTCAAATAATAAAACTCCTTGTGCATGAAACTCTTTTAGAGTCTACCTGCAAAACATAAAAACATGTATCCGTGCCACCCGACCTGGATGACACACACAAGACATTTACAGGGCCCTTTTTTGTTTTTTTTTTGGTTTTTTTTTTTGGTTTTTTTTTTTGTGGTTTTTTTTTTGGGCACTAAAATCAAATTTTTCCTTTTTCCAGTGCCCCCTATAAAAGTAGAGGGGGACACTAAAAGCACCGGCAATTAAAACAAATTAAACTTTAAAACGTAAAATCAAATTAAAATTTGGTTGCCGGGCGTGATGATGCACTCCAGTCCCTCCGGTGCCCACCTCTCGCGGAAGGCCGCGAGCGTACCGGTGGACACCGCGTGCTCCATCTCCAAGGACACCCTGGACCGGATGTAAGAGCGGAAGAGAGGCAGGCAGTCAGGTTGAACGACCCCCTCGACCGCCCGCTGCCTGGACCGGCTGATGGCACCCTTGGCCGTGCCCAGGAGCAGTCCTACGAGGAGGCCTTCGGACCTACCCGCTCCCCTCCGCACAGGGTGCCCAAAGATCAGGAGAGTGGGACTGAAGTGCAGCCAGAATTTCAGGAGCAGCCCCTTCAAATAATAAAACTCCTTGTGCATGAAACTCTATTTGGAGTTCACCTGCAAAAACATAAAACATTAAACCATGCCACCCGACCTGGGTGACACACCAGACATTTACAAGGCCCTTTTTTCCTTTTTTTTTTGTGTTTTTCATTTTTTTTTTGTTTTTTTTTTGGGCGCTTAAATCACATTTTTCCAGTGCCCCCTATAAAAGGGAAGGGGGACACTAAAAGCACCGGCAATTGAAACAAATTAAACTTTAAAACGTAAAATCAAATTAAAATTTGGTTGCCGGGCATGATGATGCACTCCAGTCCCTCCGGTGCCCACCTCTCGCGGAAGGCCGCGAGCGTACCGGTGGACACCGCGTGCTCCATCTCCAAGGACACCCTGGACCGGATGTAAGAGCGGAAGAGAGGCAGGCAGTCAGGTTGAACGATCCCCTCGACCGCCCGCTGCCTGGACCGGTTGATGGCACCCTTGGCCGTGCCCAGGAGCAGTCCTACGAGGAGGCCCTCGGACCTACCCGCTCCCCTCCGCACAGGGTGCCCAAAGATCAGGAGAGTGGGACTGAAGTGCAGCCAGAATTTCAGGAGCAGCCCCTTCAAATAATAAAACTCTTTGTGCATGAAACTCTTTTGAGTTTACCTGCGAAAACATAAAACATTAAACGGTGCCACCCGACCTGGGTGACACTCCAGACATTTACAAGGCCCTTTTTTTTTTTTCCCCCCTTTTTTTGTTTTTTTCTTTGTGTTTTTCTTTTTTTTTTGGTTTTTTTTTTGGGCACTAAAATCACAATTTTCCCCAGTGCCCCCTATAAAAGGGAAGGGGGACACTAAAAGCACCGGCAATTAAAACAAATTAAACTTTAAAACGTAAAATCAAATTAAAATTTGGTTGCCGGGCGTGATGATGCACTCCAGTCCCTCCGGTGCCCACCTTTCGCGGAAGGCCGCGAGCGTACCGGTGGACACCGCGTGCTCCATCTCCAAGGACACCCTGGACCGGATGTAAGAGCGGAAGAGAGGCAGGCAGTCAGGTTGAACGATCCCCTCGACCGCCCGCTGCCTGGACCGGCTGATGGCACCCTTGGCCGTGCCCAGGAGCAGTCCTACGAGGAGGCCCTCGGACCTACCCGCTCCCCTCCGCACAGGGTGCCCAAAGATCAGGAGAGTGGGACTGAAGTGCAGCCAGAATTTCAGGAGCAGCCCCTTCAAATAATAAAACTCCTTGTGCATGAATCCTAAAAAGTTAGTTTGCAGGTGCAGCAGGTAATCAGGAAGGTGAATGGAATGTTGGCCTTCATTGCGAGAGGGATGGAGTACAAAAGCAGGGAGGTCCTGCTGCAACTGAAAGGGTATTGGTGAGGCCGCACCTGGAGTACTGCGTGCAGTTTTGGTCACCTTACTTAAAGAAGGATATACTAGCTTTGGAGGGAGTACTGAGACGATTCACTAGGCTGATTCCGGAGATGAGGGGGTTACCTTATGATGATAGATTGAGTCTTTACTCGGTGGAGTTCAGAAGGATGAGGGGTGATTTTATAGAAACATTTAAAATAATGAAAGGGATAGACAAGATCGTGGGAGAGAGGTTGTTTCCACTGGTCGGGGAGACTAGAACTTGGGGGCACAGCCTCAAAATACGGGGGAGCCAATTTAAAACCAAGTTGAGAAGGAATTTCTTCTCCCAGAGGGTTGTTAATATGTGGAATTCTCTGCCCAAGGAAACAGTTGAGGCTAGCTCATTGAATGTATTCAAATCACAGATTGGTAGATTTTTAACCAATAAGGGAATTAAGGGTTACGGGAAGAGGGCGGGTAAGTGGAGCTGAGTCCACGGCCAGATCAGCCATGATCTTGTTGAATGGCGGAGCAGGCTCGAGGGGCTAGATGGCCTACTCCTGTTCCTATTTCTTATGTTCTTATGTTTTTATGATCTCATAGAAACGTTTAAAATTCTGACGGGTTTAGACAGGTTAGATGCAGGAAGAATGTTCCCAATGTCTAAGGATAAGGGGTAAGCCATTTTGGGACCGAGATGAGGAGAACCTTCTTCACCCAGAGAGTGGTGAATCTGTGGAATTCTCTATCACAGAAAGTTGTTGAGGCCAATTCACTAAATATATTCAAAAAGGAGTTAGATGTCGTCCTTACTACTAGGGGGATCAAGGGGAATGGCGAGAAAGCAGGAATGGGGTACTGAAGTTGCAAGTTCAGCCATGAACACATTGAATGGCGGTGCAGGCTCGAAGGGCTGAATGGCCTCCTCCTGCACCTATTTTCTATGTTTCTATGTTTCTAAATGAGCATAACCCTTCAAGTGCACCAAAAAACAGCTTTGGGGAAAATTGAGCCCGAAGTTGTTTCATCTCTCCACTTCCCTTTCTTCCTTTAACAACTTCTGTAAAACTCACCTCATCAGCCAAACTTTTGATCACACCTTCTAATATCTTCTTCTTTAGCTTGGCATCCATTTTGTTCCTTATTCTTCTGCAAAGTGTCTTGGGACATTTTTTTCTAGGTTAAAGGCAAGTTGCTGTTGTAATGGTATAAAGTTGATCTTTGAAGGTTTGAGTTGAGGAATTTTAACAGTATAATATGGGTATCAATACAAAGCATCAGATCGTGCTGTGCTAATTCGAGTTCATCACTGGATGAAGGAACTTTGGCCTCAAGCTTCCAGGGTTGCAACTTCACAAGTGGAAATGCAGTGGATTGGGACTTCTATTCACTTTCAAGCAAAAATGTGGTCCTATTCTAAATTGTGAGGATTGGATCATTTCCATTTCCTGTGTGGACACAACAGAATCATCAGCCACAACAACCATCTGAAAAATTGGAGGTATACCATACTGCTCTGATGGGTGATGAACATAAGAACAAAAGAAATAGGAGCAGGAGTAGGCCATTTGGTCCCTTGAGTTTGCTCCGCCATTTAACAAGATCATGACTGATCTAATCTTGGGCTCAGCTCCACTTCCCTGCTCACTCCCCATAACCCTTGACTCCCTTATCATTCAAAAAGCTGTCAATCTCCACCTTAAATATATTCAGTGACCCAGTCTCTATAGCTCTCTGGGGCAGAGAATTCCACAGATATACAATCCTCTGAGAAGAAATTCCTCCTCATCTCTGTTTTAAATGGGCTACCCCTTATTCTGAAATGATGTCCCCTAACTAGATTCCCCCATGAGGGGAAACATCCTCTCAGCATCTACCCTGTCAAGCCCCTTCATAAACTTATATGTTTCAATAAGATCACCTCTCATTCTTCCAAAATCCAATGACTATAGGCCCAACCTACTCAACCTTTCTTAATAAGACAACCCATTCATCTCAGGAATCAACCTCGTGAAACTTCTCTGAACTGCCTCCAATGCAAGTATATCTTTCCTCAAATAAGGAGGCCAAAATTGTATGCAATACTCCAGGTGTGGTCTTATAGTTGTCGCAGGACTTCCCTACTTTTATATTCCATCCCTCTTGCAATAAAGACCAACATTCCTTTTGCCTTCCCAATTACTTGCTGTACCTGCATGCTAACTTTTGTGATTCATATACAACGACCCCCAAGATCCCTCTGTACCGCAGCATTTTGTAATCTCTTCCATTTGAATAATAATTTGCTTTTTAAATTTTTCCTATCAATGTGGATCACCTCACCTTTTCTCACATTATACTCCATCTGCCAAATCTTTGCCCACTCACTTAGTCTGTCTACATCCCTTTGCAGATTCTTTGTGTCCTCCTCACAACTTGCTTTCTCACCTATCTTTGTATCAACAACAAATTTGGCTACATTACACTCGGTCCCTTCATTCAAGTCATTAATATAGATTGTAAATAGTTGAGGCCCCAGCACTGATCCCTGTGGCACCCCACTAGTTACAGTTTGCCAACCGGAAAATAACCCATTTATCCCGACTCTCTGTTTTCTGTTAGTTAGTCAATTCTCTATCCATACAAATATATTACCCCAACTCCATGTTCTTATCTTGTGCAATAACCTTTTATGTGGCACCTAATCGAATGTCTTCTGGAAATCCAAATACACGACATCTACTGGTTCCCCTGTATTCACCCTGCTTGGTACATCCTCAAAGAACTCTAGCAAATTTGTCAAACCATGATTTCCCTTTCATAAAACCATACTGACACTGCTGACTGCATTATGATATTCTAAACATCCTGCCACTACTTCCTTAATAATGGACTCCAGCATTTTTTGAATGACAGATGTTATCTGGTCTCTAGTTTCCTCTTTTCTGTCTCCCTCCTTTCTTAAATAGGATCATTACATTTGTGGTTTTGCAATCTGCTGGGACCTCTCCAGAATCCAGGGAATTTTGGTAGATTACAACCAATGCATTCACTATCCCTACAGCCCTAATCAGGCCCTTATCAGGCTTACCAAGTAAATCTAAGGTTTTTTTTCTCTCCAATGGAACAACAGTTTAGGCCTCAAAAGATCATCAATTGCCTCTGGAATAGATTACTTCCTCAACCGTCTTCTCCCTGTGGCTGAGGAGCTCTTCCTGGAGTCACAGTGTGGATTTCATCCCCTACAGGGCACAACGAACATGATTTTTGCAGCGCAACAGCTGCAGGAAAAATGCAGGGAACAGCACCAGCACTTATACATGGCCTTCTCCGACCTTACAAAGGCCTTTGACACTGTCAACCACGAGGGTCTATGGAGCGTCCTCCTCCATTTCGGATGCCCCCAAAAGTTCGTCACCATCCTCTGCCTGCTCCAGGACAACATGCAGGCCGTGATCCTTACCAACGGATCCACTGCAGACCCAATCCACGTCCGGACTGGGGTCAAACAAGTTTGCGTCATCGCCCCAATCCTCTTCTCCATCTTCGTCCCTGTCATGCTCCACCACACACTCCCCGCTGGAGTGGAACTAAACTACACAACCAGTGGGAACCTGTTCAACTTTCGCCGTCTCCAGACCAGATTCAACACCACCCCAATCTCTGTTGTTGAGCTATAGTACGCGGACGACGCCTGCATTTGCGCATTTACAGAGGCTGAACCCTAGGACATAGTCGACATATTTACTGACGCGTACGAAAGCATGGGCCCTACGCTAAACATTCATAAGACAAAAGTCCTCCACCAGCCTGTCCTCGCCGCACAGCACTGTCCCCAGTCATCAAGATCCCCTGGACAACGTAGACCATTTCCCATACCTCGGGAGCCTCTTATCAACCAGAGCAGACATTGACGACGAGATTTAACACAGCCTGAGGAAAAGAGTGTTTGAAGACCAGGCCCTCAAATCTGCCACCAAGCTCATGGTCTACAGGGCTGTAGTAATAGCCGACCTCCTGTATGGCTCAGAGACATGGATCATGTACAGTAGACACCTCAAGTTGCTGGAGAAATATCACCAACAATGCCTCCGCAAGATCTTACAAATCCCCTGGGAGGACAGATGCACCAACATTAGCATCCCCGACCAGGCCAACATCCCCAGCATTGAAGCACTTGACTACACTTGATCAGCTCCGCTGGGCAGGCCACATTGTTCGCATGCCAGGTGCGAGACTCCCAAAGCAAGCGCTCTACTCGGAACTCCTTCACAGCAAACGAGCCCAAGGTGGGCAGAGGAAACGTTACAGAAACACCCTCAAAGCCTCCCTGAAAAAGTGCAACATCCCCACTGACACCTGGGAGTCTCTGGCCAAAGACCGTCTTAAGTGGAGGAAGTGCATCCGGGAGGGCGCTGAGCACCTCGAGTCTCATCGCCGAGAGCGTGCAGAAATCAAGCGCAGGCAGCGGAAATAGCGTACGGCAAACCTGTCCCACCCACCCTTTCCCTCAACGACTGTCTGTCCCACCTGTGACCTGTGGCTCTCATATTGGACTGTTCAGCCACCTAAGGACTCATTTTAAGTGGAAGCAAGTCTTCCTCGATTCCGAGGGACTGCCTATGATGATGATGAAATTACCTTTGCTGAGAAGCACTCTGGGCCCTTTGAAAGGCTCAGCATAAAACTCATGCCAGCTCTCAGACATAGTGGCTTCCACTGGGCTGACATAATAGACAGAACTTCTGAGATAACCCAAGAACACCACCAGACATACCCCCAAAGCTGAGGAGACTGGAAGAACATTCACCCCTCCCCTGCAACCAGAATTTGGGCTGTTTTTAACAGAAGGCAATAACCCAGCAGATCCAGTACTGCCCCAAATTATATGGCCCCACCGTGGAAACAGCTTCAAAAAAGCTGACACTGCTCTCAAATACTGACAACTCAAGAACATCTTGACTTTCAGGCTATGACACACGGAAGTAGTTACATGGGCTTTGTAACTCAAACTGTAGATATATCGAATAGTTAATTATATTGGAGGCATAAAAAGTGCATAAAAGTCTCAAGGAGGCAGAAAATTGTGAAATTTTACATTAAAAATTAATGCATTCTGGTTAATTTTAAGCACTTTTATACTTCATAATGTACAGAGTGTCAATCTAAAAAGAGAAAAATTAACAATGGCAGAGCAACCCATCCAAGCTGCTCTCGCTCCGCTGCCGTAACTCCATCTAAATTACGACGGAAGCCCCGTTTTCATGTGTTAATGGGGTTTCCCCAACACTTCTGCCGTAGTTATGATGGGAACAGCTCCAAGGAAATTATGGGCCAAAGTGATTTTGGATTTTCAACATACCAACCAGAGAGGAATTTATGAGCATATGTAAATGGGTTCATTAACAAAGTGAAAAGAGGGAATTAAACCCATAAAGGGGCGTTAAAGCAGAAATAAAGAATCACACCAAGTAACTGAGGAAACAAAAACTTTGCAGTAAAATAGTAGTGATGATAGAATGGATAATGGACAATCCTTCACCTTTCTTCAGATGGCTGAATAATTGACAGGTTATTGTGGGAAATTTGACGACCTGACAGAAATACTAATTAGGACGGAATAATTTGTGGATTGCCAGATATCTCTCTGAGAGAAAGGCTGCTGAGGAAACCAAACTGATCGCAAATAAGGTAGCACAGAAAAGCCGAGCAGCAGAAGCAGTGGAAAGACAAGCCAAAGGTGAACTGCAGAACATGGAATGATTCAGGCGATAATTAGGAAGGAGTTAAGAAGCAATCAAAGAAGTGTTAAATATCAAAGCTGAAGGAGAGAGAGAAAAAGGAACAAGTTATGCAGACATTATGGAATGTGGCACAGACCCAAAATTTGCCCAGCGTTTGGAAAAGTGTCATGTACGTACTTTTGGGATCACTAGCCACTAGATGGTGTCACTGTTGGAGGCCATTGGGCTGCAAGTATAAAAGGCCAGCCATTTTGTATATTAGTCACTTTGGGGCCTTAATAAAGCAGAGCCAAGGTCATACCTCTTGGAGTTAAACAGTACTCAGTCTAACAGTTATTGCATACACAACATTTGGCGACGAGGCAACAAAAACCTTTGCATGCAAAAATGAGCACAATTGGATTGTTGGAGCGATTTGTGGAAGGAGAAGATTGAACATAAGAACATAAGAACATAAGAATTAGGAACAGGAGTAGGCCATCTAGCCCCTCGAGCCTGCTCCGCCATTCAATAAGATCATGGCTGATCTGGCCGTGGACTCAGCTCCACTTACCCGCCCTCTCCCCGTAACCCTTAATTCCCTTATTGGTTAAAAATCTATCTATCTGTGACTTGAATACATTCAATGAGCTAGCCTCAACTGCTTCCTTGGGCAGAGAATTCCACAGATTCACAACCCTCTGGGAGAAGAAATTCCTTCTCAACTCGGTTTTAAATTGGCTCCCCCGTATTTTGATGCTGTGCTCCCTAGTTCTAGTCTCCCCGACCAGTGGAAACAACCTCTCTGCTTCTATCTTGTCTATCCCTTTCATTATTTTAAATGTTTCTATAAGATCACCCCTCATCCTTCTGAACTCCAATGGGCAGACTTTGTGAGCCATTTGAGCCAGTTCTTCGTGGCCAACAAAATGGAGGAGGTCGGTGACGCAGATCGGCGCAGGCGGTGTTCCTCACAGTTTGCGGTCCAAAGATTTGTGGTCTGATAAAAAATCTACTCCTGCCTGTGAGTCCAACAGAGCAGACGTATGAAGAATTATGTACACTATTACAGGACCACCTTAAGCCAGACGAAGGCATCATCATCTCGAGATACAGATTTTACACGCACATTCGCTCAGAGAGCCAGAATGCAGTGGAATTCGTTGCCGACCTGGGACGTCTAGCGGGACCGTGTAAGTTCGGGGCTGTGTTGGTAGACATGCTGCAGGACTTCTTTGTAATCAGCATCAACCACAAGGTGATCCTGCGTAAACTACTGGAGACGTTGGACTTGAACAGGGCCATCACGATCGCTTAGTCATGCATGACGACCGATAGAAGTCTAAAGCAGATATCAGTGAAAAATCGAAACTCGGCAAGTACTGTCAATATGATTGATTCAGCGTTCGGCAGAGCGGCACATGGCAGAGCCTACCCGACTGCGTACGCAAAACCTATGGCTGCGCAAAGTCCGCCAGCGAGAATGCATCGGATTTCTCCGTGTTGGCGTTGTGGGGGAAATGACCGGCGCCATCAGTGCCGATTTAAGCAATATAGTTGCAAAGGCTGTCTGAGAGTGGGGCAAGTGTCCGCAGATGAGCAAGCATGCTGCGACACACCACGTGGAGGATGATGATCAGACGAGCACAGATCCGGATACGCAATCCGAGATACCAGAGGAGGAAGTGTATGGACTGTACTCGTTCCTAACTAAGAGCAAACCGATAATGATCAACATGAAATTTAATGGGGTGCCGGTATGGATGGAACTGGACACAAGTCGAGTCAATCGATAATGAGCCAGAGGGCATTCGATAAGCTGTGGGATACTAAGGCTGTGAGGCCCAGGCTAAGTCCAGTCAATGCCAAGTTGCGCACGTACACCAAAGAACTCATGACGGTGATTGGCAGTGCCACAATTAAAGTGTTGTATGACGGTATGGTTCACGAGTTACCACCAAGGATTGTCTCAGGCACTGGCCCAACGCTGTTCGGCAAGAACTGGCTTGAAAAAATCAGATGCGATTGGAACGACATCAAGGTGTTGTCGTCGGAAAAAGATACATGTGCTCAAGTACTGAGCAAGTTCCCCTTGCTGTTCGAACCAGGCATCAGCAACTTCACGGGAGCCAAGGGGCAGATCCACGTGGACTCGGATGCAAGACCCGTCCATCATAAAGCTCGAGCAGTTCCGTATATGATGAGGAAGAAGGTCAAAATCGAACTGGACAGACTCCAGTGTAAAGGGATTATATCACCGTTTGAATTTAATGAATGGGCCAGCCCCATTGTTCCTGTGCTGAAAAGTGATGGCACAGTCAGAATCTGTGGAGACTACAAGGCTACAATCAACGGGGTTTCGAAACAGGATCAGTACCCATTACCGAAGGCTGATGACTCATTTGCAACGCTAGCCGGGGGGAAGTCCTTCACCAAACTGGAATTGACGTCAGCCTACATGAAACAGGAGCTGGTCAAGATGTTGAAGAGACTTACGTGCATTAACACGCATAAAGGACTGTTTATTTATCACAGGTGTCCTTTTGGAATTCGCTCGGCTGTAGCAATATTTCAGAGGAACATGGAACGTCTACTGAAGTCCATTCCCAGAACCGTTGTGTTCCAAGATGACATCCCGATTACAGGACGTGACTCCGAGGAACATCTCAACAACCTGGATCTCAACAAAGTGGGACTCAGATTGAAATGCTTGAAGTGCGTCTTCATGGCACCAGAGGTCGAATTCCTGGGGAGGAAAATTGCTGCTGACGGCATCAGGCCCACGGACACGAAAACCAAGGCCATCAGAAATGCACCCAAGCCGCAGAATGTGACGGAACTGCATTAGTTCCTGGGTCTACTCAACTACTTTGGTAACTTGCTACCTAAATTGAGCACCTTATTAGAACCACTGCACATGCTGCTAAGAAAAGGCGATAACTGGGTATGGGGTGCGTCGCAAGACAGAGCTTTTGAGAAAGCCACTAATCTGCTTTTCTCTAACAAGCTGCCGGTATATTATGACCCATGTAAAGGTTTAATATTGGCCTGTGATGCTTCGTCATATGAAATTGGTTGCGTACACCAACAAGCTAATGATTCGGGTAAACTTCAAACAGTTGCGTATGCTTCAAAAAGTTTATCTAAAGCGGAAAGAGCCTACAGCATGGTAAAGAAAGAAGCACTAGCGTGTGTGTATGGGGTTAAAAAGATGCATTAGTACAAGTTGGTCTTCGGTTTGAACTGGAGACAGATCACAAGCCACTCATTTCACTGTTCTCTGAAAACAAAGGTATCAATACCAATGCTTCATCCTGCATCCAGAGGTGGGCGCTGACATTATCCGCTTATGATTATGTCATTCGCCATAGACCTGGCACCGAGAATTGTGCCAATGCTTTAATCTCTCTGCCGTTGCCCACACCAGAGGTGGAAACACCACAACCGGCGGACCTAATGTTAGTTATGGATGCTTTTGAGGGTGAAGGAACCCCTGTCACGGCTCAACAAGTTAAGACCTGGACCAGCCAGGACCCGATTTTATCGGTGGTGAAGAGTTGCATCCTCAAAGGTGGTTGGTCTGCCATAACGAAGCAAATGTGCGAGGAGACCAAACCTTACATTCGTCGCAAAGACGAACTGTCTATTCAGTCGGATTGTATACTGTGGGGCAATCGTGTTGTTATGCCCAAGAAAGGGAGAGAGAAATTTGTACGTAAGCTACATAGCACACATTCCGGCATTGTAATGATAAAAGCCATCGCCAGGTCTCATTATGGTGGCTGGGAATTGATTATAAGCTCGAATCATGTGTGCATCAGTGCAACTCTTGCATGCAGCTCAGCAAAGCACCAGCGAAATCATCGCTGAGTCTGTGGTCGTGGCTGTCCAAACCATGGTCGAGGATCCACATCGACTTTGCAGGTCCCTTCCTGGGGAAGATGTTTTTAGTTGTGGTGAATGCATATTCCAAGTGGATAGAGTGTATAATCATGTCATCCAGCACATCCACAGCTACCATTGAGAATCTCAGTGTCATGTTTGCAACACATGGTCTGCCTGACATCGTTGTTAGCGACAATGGATTGTGCTTCACCAGTCAGGAGTTTCAAGAATTCATGAAACTCCATGGTATCAAACATGTAAGGTCAGCACCTTTCAAACCTGCATACAATGGGCAAGCAGAACGTGCTGTACAAATCATAAAGCAGAGTACGAAGCGAGTAACCCAAGGATCAATAGAGACCCATATGTTATGCATACTGCTTAGTTACAGGACAAGACCACACACGCTTACCGGGGTCTCGCCTGCTAAACTAATGATAAAGAGAGGTCTTAAGACCAAGCTATTTCTTGTACACCCTGACTTGAATAATCATGTTGAATATAGAAGACAAAGTCAGCAAGGGTATCACGATTGCGCAGCTGTGTCACACGATTTTTCTGTAAATGATACTGTATATGTTCTGAATTAGGGTCAGGGACCCAGGTGCATCGCTGGTACTGTCATGACCAAGGAGGGCAACAGAGTATTTATTGTTATGCTCAAAAATGGGCAAACCTGCAGGAAACATATGGATCAGACAAAGCTACGACACACAGACGAACCGGAACAGTTGGAGGAAGAGACAATCAACAACCAACCAACCTACCCCCAGTCATCAGAGAACTCAGTGGTCATCAGTGAATCGGAACTTTCAATCACTGACATGTTCAATGAAAATGGACTTTCAATCCCTGACATGGCCATTGCCATGCCCACCAGTTCAACCACCCAGCCACCAGTCACAACAGACTCCAAACACTCACCCAAGGCTGGAATTGAACTGAGACGGTCAACCCGGGAGTGTAAAACATCGGACCGTCTCAATTTGTAAAATATTGTGTTAATCTCTCTGAGGTGCATATTGTCATGTATGTACTTTTGGGATCACTAGCCACTCGATGGCGGCACTGTTGGAGGCCATTGGGCTGCACGCACGTGTGTGCAGCCCAAGTATAAAAGACCAGCCATTATGTATATTAGTCACTTTGAGCCTTAATAAAGCAGCGTCAAGGTCATACCTCTTGGAGTTAAACAGTAGTCAGTCTAACAGTGCAATCACAACAGAAAGCATACATACATTGTGGCAAAGTTAACTAAGCTAGATGTTGCAATTCACACAACAAGCAAAATCAAAATCACATTCATGCTATGGAGGAAAAGTCAATTTATCGCTATAGCATGATGTAATTCAAACAACTGAGAGAGATTGAGAACTGTTATTACAGAGAATGATGCATTAAATTGGAGTGACTGTCATGTTCAAATTGCAAGATGCTAAAAAAGTGATGGAGTACTTGGAAGCAGATATCCAGTGGAAGGAAGGTGCGTTTTCAGCTTCATTGATTACAGCACTGAATACAAGGTCACTTGTGATGGTGCCAAAAGAGTCCTGCCAATTTTGGGCCTGAGTATTTTAGAAAAATTCACTTTATTTTTTTTTTAAATATATTTAACGCACCAGCTTGATGAGATACAGAGCACTTACACATGAATACAATGATCTATTTCAAGGACTAGATTATTTAGCAGAGTTGTGGAGAAAAATATAATTTTAGTAGGAAAATGATCAAATGAAACTTGACAGAATGGAGGAATTATAGGTCATAAAATAGAAAATACAATGGATGAACTTATGGGTATCGCTAACAATGATAAATTGCACATTTGGTTGGAAACCAGAAGCCTGAACCCGGCTATTAGAAGAAAACATTACAAACTTCCTACTTATGGAAATTACATCGCAGTTTACTGATGCAAAATGCTTGAGTAAGTTAGATGCATCCTGATGCTCTGGCAGCTAAAACTCTGAAGCAAATTTCACACCATATATGTTCAATACAAAGAAGAATTATTATTACACAATGCACACAGTGCTGTCATTTAATATATTTAAGATGGAGATAGACAGATTTTTGAACGATAAGGGAGTCAAGAGTTATAGGGAGCGGGCAGGGAAGTGGACCTGAGTCCATGATCAGATCAGCCATGATCTTATTGAATGGTGGAGCAGGCTCGAGGGGCCAAATGGCCTACTCCTGCTCCTATTTCTTATGTTCTTATGTTCTTATTTGTCATGCATTCCTGTATGACCTCCTAGCCATTGACATTCATAAGCAATTGTACCTTTCGTGCCACCACTGTCGCAGTTTACAATGGCACTCACCCACTTATGGCCGTCTTCCTCTGCAAAGAAAAGCAAAATGTATTACTTAAAATGTAATTTTAACAGAGATCAGAGATAGGTTGCTAACTAAAGATGAAACAAAGAATTTACTCTTTTCTGTAGTTGGTTTTATCTGCATAAGAATAGTTTGTGAATAATCTTTGTCAGCTGCCTGTAAGCATATTTATCATTTCTAAAATAGTTTTTAAATGTCGTCAGTATGTCGCTTTTATGTTTAACTTACAGCAAAGTATTGGCTAAATTTGGGTGATCAAAGCTCTTATGAAAATCGATTCACGCAAATATTGTTGACAACTGAAATCCTCTTGAAAAGACATTCTCTACCAATGTCACTCATACCCATATGTTACAATATAAAATAATTGGCAGTCATATCCATGTACAGCATAACAATATAACTGACAGTGATTCTACTTGCTGAAATTAGCACTTGATCAAATCTGACACCTTCTTTCATACATCCTCCAAACATAGCAGGTTGTGGAGATTATACTGACCCCTATGTAATTGCCTCATATGCCTGCTGGGCACTTTTGTTTAGTGGTGGGTTGTCCTTCTAACCTGCAGAGGACACTTCTGCATTCGCTTAGAGCATCCAGAATAATTTGAAGGACTCATCAGTAAATAAGGTCTTTCTACACCTTGCTCCCTTCAATTTGCACACTCCACTGCATCCACAATGCGTATTATCCATAGTGCTTACAAAGCAGCTAAGGGCTTGATAAGTGATTCTATTATTGCTTCTTTTTTTGATTGGCTGTTCCATTGTACTTTAGCTGTAAATCTTCCAGGTTCCAAGAATGCATTATTTGTGTTCCTTTGAGTGGGCTAAAAACAGAGAGGAAAAAATCTTATTGAATACAAAACCAGTGTGCTTAGAGCAAATTAAAGCATCAAGTATATGATTATTAAACATTGCATTTATGTATGATTATTATACATTGCAGTTATGGCTTATAGATATGGTTAACACTTTTTATTACAATTTGACAAATTCCAGTAAAATTGTTTCCCCACCCCCTGCCTCCTAGTTGGCGTTTATTTCATCAATGTTGCTGCTGATTCCAATCTGGGCCATATATGGCTTTGCTATTCCTGGTGAAACTTGACCTTCAGGAGAGTTGAAATCATCATCATCATCATAGGCAGTCCCTCGGAATCGAGGAAGACTTGCTTCCACTCCCAAAGTGAGTCCTTTGGTGGCCGAACAGTCCAATGCGAGAGCCACAGATCCTGTCACAGGTGGGACAGACATTCATCGGGGGAAGGGGGAGTGGGACTGATTTGCCGCATGCTCCTTCCGCTGCCTGCGCCTGACTTCCTCACGCTCGCAGCGTCGAGATTCGAAGAGCTCAACGCCCTCCCAGATGCACTCTCTCCACCAAGGGCAGTCTTCGGCCAGGGACTCCCACGTGTCAGTGATGATGTCGCACTATACCAGGGAGGCTTTGAGGGTGTCCTTGTAACGTTTCCGCTGCCCACCTTTGGCTCGTTTGCCGTGAAGGAGCTCCACATAGAGCAATTGCTTAGGGAGCCTCGTGTCTGGCATGCGAACTATGTAACCTGCCCAGCGAAGCTGATCAAGTGTGGTTGGTGCTTCAATGCTGGGGATGCCAGCAAAAATAGATTTAAGTTTGAGCCTAAGGGTTTATACCATCTAACAGAGCAGCCAAGCTTGCTTTTGTTTTAAAGAAGGCATTTTATTTTCAAAGGAAATTTCCCAAAACTAAGGGGTAGAAATTCCCTTGTTGTGTGCCCCGCTAATAGGGCACAAGCCTGTTTTTGCCCTTGCGGGGAGGGGCGCTACCGTTCCTGCAAAATTGCAGAGGCACTAACACGGTAGCGCTGCGCACCACTACTAGCGCCCAGTGACACTGCGCAACCAATGATGATGTAATCGGCTTGCACGGCGACCCCATAGCGCCCGGTGGTGACCTATTTCCACCCTGCAGCAGAAATTGGCCAGCGCCCCTCGAGACTGCTGCAAGCAGCGTCAATGCTAGCCTCACGGGTCGCGAACATGGTCGACCTCTGCTCCCGGGGCGAAAGTTAAAGGGGAGGCGTGCTGTGCGCCGCCATTTTGCCGTTTTTGCCGACTCACCGGTTGGCCTGTTTTGATGGTAAGTGGCATAATCTGGGCCGCCATCGTGCAGCCCGGCACTCCATTTGGGTGCTGGGGTGCAGCCACAGCACCACGCCAACCTGGTGGCTCAGTGGAGGCCATCAAAGTCCCTGCAAAATGTGCAGTGGGCCTCCCCTTTAACGGATGGGGAGAGGTGTTGAAACGTGTCAGCACTACACAGGGAAGCCACATAGTGCTGCCGATCCGACCTGAGTAGCATTCCAGATACTGCCCCAATAGGAAGTGGAGAGTCTGACATTGCACTCACTTCCTGTGAGAGGCGGTAACCCCAATTTTGCCACCAAGGCGGGACTTCCATGCCAAGCGCAGGAAGCCCCTCCCCGACTGGGTTACTGCCCCTAAACAGGGTGCTGGGTAATTTCTCCCTCTAATTGTCTAACATTTCTGTCACTGTCGTTATGGAAACAACGATTTAAGAAATTGTTAACCTGAAAACAATAGAATCATTGCAGATTTATTGCGTATTTGAAGGGAAGTGTAAGTTTATTTTAAATGGCTTCTGTTTTTGTCTTTTCAGGATATACTTGAAAATGAAAGTATTAACCTTGACTGGGTGTTCCGCTATTCACTGATTAATGACATTGTAAAGGTAAGGGGCGGGAGAGCAAAAGAGATATGGAACTATGAAATGCTTTCTTGAAATGTTATTGGTAAAACTGCAATCAAGCTTGACCTTGTATTCCTACTTGTATTGAAACATCATTGGCTGCCCCAATCTGTGTGAGAATACCTCCGCAGGTCGGGGATATAAATAGAGCTGGAGAGCCAGGCCCTGGAACATTGTGGGCGAAGGTGCGGCGAATGAAGGTACGGGGTCCAGAAGAGCCAAGGGCCCAGGGGCAGCACGGGCCTGCCCACACTGTGATATGTGTGCGCACTAGGTCCGTGCAGCAGAGCAGGTCTCCAGGCGTCCTGGTTCAACCCTTGTCGAGCCCGTGTGGTGGCTGATGTGCAACGGTCACCACACGTTAAAAAAATCCACGCATAGGCATCTTCCACCCCCTCAACTGGAGTTCAGGACTGGAACATTGGGTCCTTCATTGAAACATCTTTGAACTTGTGAAAGCAAGTCATTCTCATTCGAGGGACCACCTATGGATGGTATTCCTACTGCAATCACGCTGGACTAAGTAAAGAAAAGCTGATAAAAAGGTTAGGAAAGACAACCAATAAAACAGGGGCCATTGGTTCCTGGATGGATGGGTATTTTAGTAAAAGCAACCGAGATACAAGTGCCTTCCGATATCAAAAGTCTTCAGTTACAGGATCTACAGATAACATAGAATGGGACAACACAGTTGTGATAAAAGCAGTGAAAAGAGATTTACTTACACTTTTGCGAACAAAGAATAGTAAAACAGTTTTGGTTTATGAAAACTTTGGTCTTTTTAAGAAATACATATTAGAGGCAGTATTGAATATATTTATATGAGATTCTACTTTGGATGGTCTAAAGTTCCGATCTTTCAAATTCAGCCCACGTGCTCTTGTTGCCTTCAAACATGGCTATTCCAATATGTTATCCTGGTTGGCCTCCCATCTGCAACCTCCAGAAACTTACGATCCCAGTCCTGTTGACCCATCACCCATGTGCTCGCTTACAGTGGCTGACCTACAACGCCTCGATTTAAATATTTTCATCCTCGCATTCAAATCGTCCATGGCCCGCCCCTTACTATCTCTGTAACGTCCGTCACCCTTACAATTCTCCATGAGTTTTGCGTTCTTCCAACTCTGGCCTCTTGTACATTCTCCACATCCTTCGCCCCACCATTAGTGGGCGTGCCTTCAGCTGTCTGGGCCCTAAACTCTGAAATCCCCTCGTAAAATTCTCATAAGAACATAAATACATAAGAAATAGGGGCAGGAGTTTGGCCATTTGGCCATTTGGCCCCTTGAGCCTGCTCTGCCATTCAATAAGATCATGGCTGACCTGATCTTGGCCTCAACTCCACTTCACTGCCCACTCCCTATGACCCTTGAATCCCTTATCATTCAAAAATCTGTCTATCTCCACCTTAAATATATTCAATGACCCAGCCTTCACAGCTCTCTGGAATAGAGGATTGCAAAGATTCACGACCTTCTGGCAGAAGAAATTCCTCCACATTTCTGTTTTAAATGGGTGACCCCTTATTCTGAAACTATGCCCCCTAGTTCTAGATTCCCCCACGAGGAGAAATATCCTCTCTGCATCTACCCTCTCAAGGCCCCGCAGAATCTTATATATTTCAATAAGATTACCTTTCATTCTTCTGAACTCCAATGAGCATAGACCCAAGTTGCTCAATCTTTCTTCATAAGACAACCCCTTCATCTCAGGTATCGACCTCGTGAACCTTCTCTGAATTGCCTCCAATGTAAGTATATCCCTCCTTCGATCAGGAGTCCAAAACTGTACACAGTACTCCAGGTGTGGTCTCACCAACACCCTGTAGAGTTCTGGCAGGACTTCCCTATTTTTATACTCCATCCCCCTTGCAATAAAAGCCAACTTTCCATTTGCTTTCCTAATTACTTGCTGTATCTGCATGTAAACGTTTTGTGTTTACATAAGAACATAAGAACAAAAGAAATAGGAACAGGAGTAGACCATACGGCCCCTCGAGCCTGCTCCGCCATTCAATAAGATCATGGCTGATCTGATCATGGACTCAGCTCCACTTCCCCGCCCGCTCCCCATAACCCCTTATCCCCTTATCGTTTAAGAAACTGTCTATTTCTGTCTTAAATTTATTCAATGTCCCAGCTTCCACAGCTCTTTGACGCAGCGAATTCCACAGGTTTACAACAGTCTGAAAGAAGACATTTCTCCTCATCTCTGTTTTAAATGGGCGGCCCCTTATTCGAAGATTGTGCCCTCTTGTTCTAGTCTCCCCCATCAGTGGAAACATCCTCTCTGCATCCACCCTGTCAAGCCCCCTCATAATCTTATATGTTTTGATAAGATCACCTCTCATTCTTCTGAATTCCAATGAGGAGAAGCCCAACATACTCAACCTTTCCTCATCCCCGGAATCAACCTAGTGAATCTTCTCTGAACTGCCACAAAGCAAGTATATCCTTTCATAAATATGGAAACCAAAACTGCATGCAGTGTTCCAGGTGTGGCCTCACCAATATCTTATATAGCTGTAGTAAGACTTCCCGGCTTTTATACTCCATCCCCTTTGCAATAAAGGCCAAGGTACCATTGGCCTTCCTGATCACTTACTGTACCTGAATACTATTCTTTTGCATTTCATGCACAAGTACCCCCAGGTCCCGCTGTACTGCGCCACTTTGCAATCTTTCTCCATTTAAATAATAACTTGCTCTTTGATTTTTTTTCTGCCAAAGTGCATGACCTCACACTTTCCAACATTATACTCCATCTGCCAAATCTTTGCCCACTCACTTAGCCTGTCTATGTCCTTTTGCAGATTTTTTGTGTCCTCCTCACACATTGCTTTTTCTCCCGTCTTTGTATCATCAGTAAACTTGGCTACGTTACACTCAGTCCCACCTATCTTTGTATCAGCAGCTAAAGTGGCTGTATTACATTTGTTCCCTTCATCAAAGTCATTAATATAAATTTTAAATATTTGAGGCCCCAGCACTGATCCCTGCAGCACCCCACGTTACAGTTTGACAACCTGAAAATGAACCATTTATCCCGAATCTCTGTTTTCTGTTATTTAGCCAATCTTCTATCCATGCTAATATATTACCCCCAACCCCGTGAGCTCTTATCTTGTGCAGTAACTTTTTATGTGAAGACAAACGTAGGTGCCTTGCAGTTGGATACAGGTGAATTTATAATGGGGAACAAAGAAATGGCAGACCAATTGAACAAATACTTTGGTTCTGTTTTCACAAAGGAAGACACAAATAACTTTCCGGAAGTATTAGGGGACCAAAGGTCTAGTGAGAAGGAGGAACTGAAGGATATCCTTATTAGGCGAGAAATTGTGTTAGGGAAATTGATGGGATTGAAGGCTGATAAATCCCCGGGGCCTGATAGTCTGCATCCCAGAGTACTTAAGGAAGTGGCCCTAGAAATACTGGATGCATTGGTGATCATTTTCCAACTCGACTCTGGATCAGTTCCTATGGACTGGAGGGTAGCTAATGTAACACTACTTTTTAAAAAGGGAGGGAGAGAGAAAGCGGGTAATTATAGACCGATTAGCCTGACATCAATAGTGGGGAAAATGTTGGAATCAATTATTAAGGATGAAATAGCAGCACATTTGCAAAGCAGTGACAGGATCGATCCAAGTCAGCATGGATTTATGAAGGGGAAATCATGCTTGACAAATCTTCTGGATTTTTTTCAGGATTTAACTAGTAGAGTGGACAAGGGAGAACCAGTAGATGTGGTGTATTTGGACTTTCAAAAGGCTTTTGACAAGGTCCCACACAAGAGATTGGTGTGCAAAATCAAAGCACATGGTATTGGGGGTAATATACTGACGTGCATAGAGAACTGGTTGGCAGACAGGAAGCAGAGAGGGGATAAATGGGTCCTTTTCAGAATGGCAGGCAGTGACTAGTGGAGTGTCGCAGGGTTCAGTGCTGTGACCCCAGCTCTTTACAATATACATTAATGATTTGGATGAAGGAATTGAGTGTAATATCTCCAAGTTTGCAGATGACACTAAACTGGGTGGCGGTGTGAACTGTGAGGGGGACGCTAGGAGGCTGCAGGATGACTTGGACAGGTTAGGTGACTGGGCAAATGCATGGTAGATGCAGTATAATGTGGATAAATGTGAGCTTACCCACTTTGGGGGCAAAAACGCGAAGACAGAATATTATCTGAATGGCGGCAGATTAGGAAAAGGGGAGGTGCAGCGAGACCTGGGTGTTATGGTTCATCAGTCATTGAAAGTTGGCATATAGGTATAGCAGGTGGTGAAGAAGGCCAATAGTATGTTGGCCTCCATAGCTAGGGGATTTGAATATAGGAGCAGGAAAGTCTTAATGCAGTTGTACAGGGCCTTGGTGAGGCCTCACCTGGAATACTGTGTTCAGTTTTGGTCTCCTAATCTGAGGAAGGACGTTCTTGCTATTGAGGGATTGCAGCGAAGGTTCACCAGACTGATTACCGGGATGGCTGGACTGACATATGAGGAGAGACTGGATCAACTGGCCTTTATACATTGGAGTTTAGAAGGATGAGAGGGGATCTCATAGAAACATATAAGATTCTGACGGGACGGGACAGGTTAGATGTGGGTAGAATGTTCCCGATGTTGGGGAACTCGAGAACCAGTGGAGACAGTCTTAGGATAAGCGTTAGGCCATTTAGGACTGAGATGAGGAGAAACTTCTTCACTCAGAGAGTTGTTAACCTGTGGAATTCCCTGCCGCAGAGAGTTGTTGATGCCAGTTCATTGGATATATTCAAGAGGGAGTTAGATATGGCCCTTACGGCTAAGGGGATCAAGGGGTATGGAGCGAAAGCAGGAAAGGGGTACTGAGGGAATGATCAGCCATGATCTTATTGAATGGCGGTGCAGGCTCCAAGGGCCGAATGGCCTACTCCTGCACCTATTTTCTATGTTTCTATGTTTCTATGTGACCTCTTATTGAATGCCTTCTGGAAATCCAAATGCACGACATCTACTGGTTCCCCTTTATCCACCCTGCTTGTTACATTCTCAAAGAACTCCAGCAAATTTGTCAAACATGATTTCCCTCTCATAAAACCATGCTGATTCTGCTTGACTGAATTATAATTTACCAAATGTCCTTCTACTACTTCCTTAATAATAAACTCCAGCATTTTCCCAATGACAGATGTTAGGCTAACTGATCTCTAGTTTCCTACTTTCTGCCTGCCTCCTTTCTAAACTCGGGCGTTACATTTGCGGTTTTCCAACCCGCTGGCATCTCTCCAGAATCCAAGGAATTTTGGTAGATATCAACCAATGCATCCACTGTCTCCGCAGTCACTTCTTTTAAGGCCCTAGAATGCAAAATTCCCTGGATACTGTGGCTACATGAGCAGGTCAGAGGCTGTGTATTCTGTGGCTCGTGTCTCACCTCCTGACTCCCCAAAGCCTTTCCACCATCTACAAGGCACAAGTCAGGAGTGTGATGGAATACTCTCCACTTGCCTGGATGAGTGCAGCTGCAACAACACTCAAGAAGCTCAACAGCATCCAGGACAAAGCAGCCCACGTGGTTGGCACCCCATCCACCACTTTAAACATTAACACACTGTGCTACTGCTGCCTGAGGCAGCACTTGAGTGGGGCTATGTGGAATTGGATTGTAAATTTGGCCGCTTTTCAGTGTCCATGCCAAATTTAGACAGCTGTAAATTTGGTATAAAGATCCTAGTTTAAAGGCATTGTTTTACTGATGCTGGGGCTCCTGGAAAGCAAGATTGAACTGGAGACATTTGACCACTTAGTGCTACTCTCATCTTTTTAAATTAACTGGTGTGCCATCAGACCCTATCAGGCTTATTGAAGTGCCAATAGGAAGTGCCATTTTTGGGACTATGAAGTTTGTGGGTGAGAAATTCCCCAGCTCCACAACTGGGGGCGGTAAGCGACTCAGGGTGGGACTTCGTGTGCCCGGTGTGGAAGTGCTGCACCGGCCACGAAATTGCGGTTGCCGCCCCTCACAGGAAGTGGAGCACAATCTCGCGCGCTCCACTTCCTGTAAGGGCGAATTCCTGGGCACTACTGGGGCGAGTTGGTCAGCGCTATCTGGCTGCTCCATGTAGAGCTGACATGGTTTAACGCACCTCCCCTTCGGTTAAAGGGGAGGGCCACTGCGCACTCTGCCGGGACTCTGAAGATGCAGCCCGGCATCCAAATCGGAATGCCAGGCAGCACGAGCGTGGCCCGGACCACGCAAGAGAGACAGTAGACCAGTGAGTCGGCCAAACCACCAAGATGGCAGCGCGGGTTGCTCCCTGCTTCCCCTCTAACTTCCGCTCCGCGAGCAGACAGCCTTGTGGGGTGCAGGGCAATGTCCGCTGTGGGGCGTCAGGGGTTTGGCACGTGCCGCTAAGGGATCTTTGCGCACAGCGATGACACCATTGCCGACTGCGCGGTGGCCCAGCGCGCTACTGGTGGAGCATGCCACTGCCATGGCAGCGCATCCGCTAACTACAGCACAATTTGGCAGGAGCCGGTAGCGCCCGCCCTCCCGGACGAAAACTGTTTTGCCCCCGTTAGCAACACCTGGAGGTGCTGCCAGGCATTGCAAAACAGGGCAATTAAGTTACGTGGTTGGCATTGGTTGGCCACCTGCTGCCAATGGTGCACGATCACTGTAAAAAAAAAGATGTGACAAAAATATAAATTCTGTGGTGCTAACATGTTTGTATGAAATTCTTCTGCTTGTTATTTTTACAAAGACACCTTCCTTAATATAAAGGACAAAGTGGTATCAGATGAGCACGTAACTGTGTTCACTACTGATATTGCAGTTTCTGCAATATACTGACTGACGTACCAAAATAATTACTGGAGTCAGATGCCACTGATAGAAAATAAGTCTGTACCAATATCTCTAATCTGTCAGATTTAAAGAAAGAAGCTCCTTCCATGCTGTTGTTTATCCTTTTCTAGGGGCAGTCAAGTCAAACTAGACAAGGAAAAGTTCATATGATATTGAAATGATTTACTAATCTGATCTATTTTACTTTGCAGGGAATGGCATTTTTACATAACAGCCTAATTGGGTCACATGGAAATCTGAAATCATCCAATTGTGTTGTTGACAGTCGTTTTGTGCTAAAAATCACAGATTATGGTTTGGCGAGTTTTCGTTCATCGAGTGATAATGAAGATTCATACGCACTCTATGCAAGTAAGTTTAAGTCTGTGTCAGGTGATCTGTGTAGGTTTTGTGTTGGGATTACCATTTGAAAAATTTGGATTTACATCCACCTGAAATTTGGATAGCCAATGTCTGAAAATAACAGACAGCTGGTGAAAATAAGAGGATTCTGCAAACCAGCAGGGAACTCAGTTACAACCTCCTTCACTATACATACACAAACACACACTGCTACACACACATACACAAACACACATACACCCTGTCAAGCACACACACATGCGCATATATACACACATTCCCACATACATACACTACACACCTGCACACACCCATGCTTATGCACACATGCAAGCTCACACAAAGAAAGTCATCAGATGAGTCACCTGTAGATTGTCACCCATAGATCCTAAAGAGTAAAGAATTGGTAGCGCTTGGGAGTATCATGTCACAGTCATGGAGTCATTATGGCACAGAAGGAGGCCATTCAACCCATCGAGTCCATGTCGGCTCTCTGTAGAGCAATCCAGTCAATCCCATTCCCCCACTCTATCCCCGTAGCCTTGCAAGTTTATTTCCATCAAGTGCCTATCCAATTTCCTTTTGCAATCATTGATCGTCTCTGCTTCCACCACCCTCATAGGCAGCAAGTTCCAGGTCATTACCACTCACTGCATAAAAACGTTCTTCCTCAAATCCCTCCTGTATCTCTTGCCCAAAACCTTAAATCTGTGTCCCTTAGTCCTTGTACCATCATCGAATGGGAACAACTTTTCTTTGTCTACCTTATCGAAACCCATCATAATCTTTTACATCTCCCCTCAACCTCCTTTGCTCCAAGGAGAACAACTCCAGCTTCTCCAACCTAACCTTGTAGCGAAAATCCCTCATCCCTGGAGCCATTCTGGTAAATCTCATAATGTATCACCTGGTGTAACTAGCCAGCCATAAAATATGGTGCATAATTTGGTGAGACTTAGTGGGGAGTCACAGAAAAAATGAGGGCATTTGATTTGTCAATTAAGAAAGTGTAGGACAATGGTTTCATCCCGGATTAATATGTAGCGGACAAGAACAATTAGTTAACACTACCGTCAACATCTCAGAGTTCGACTTTGGAAAATAAGGACAAGACACCAATAAGTATAATTCCCAATGTATGTGGCAGTCTTTACTGAGTACTGATCAACCTGTCATCAACATTACACCTATCAGTCTGTCCCTTGAGCTGCTAAGCTACATTATAGTTTCCAGTTCATCTGTTCCCTGCGTGCTCACACTCCTCCCAGTGGTCCGCTGACGTGTCGTGATGCACGTCTTCTGATGACTGACCAGGTCACCTTCCTTGACGGCAGTCGTGTTCCCACTTGTCTTTGCTGAGTCTCGACCTCAGTTTCCCTGTGCACTCACGGTCGACCGGTGGTCTGACGGGTTCGTGGAGCTCAACTTCTGATGACCGACCGGGTCACCTCTGACGAACTGCAGCCTGCTGTCCTCCATCGTCTGTGTGTTTTTATCCCTGCCTTTTCTCAGGTGTTGTTTCCATGGCTACCTGTCACTCATTGAAATTCTTCCTTTGATCCATCGATGACCTCTCTTCTTTGTGAGCATGCATTTAGCACTTCAGAACCAGGTCGATGAGCCTAGCTCTCCTTTGAACCTCACTGTGTTCAATATCAATCTTTACATTTCTACAAATATTTGGTCAGTATCAGTGTTTACATGTCCACAAAAGCATTAAGAACATAAGAAATAGGAAATAGGAGTAGGAATGGGTCATTTGACCCCTGGAGCCTGCTCCGCCATGGCTGATCTGATCTTGGCCTCAACTTCACTTCCCCGCCTGCTCCCCATAACTCTTGACTCCCTTACCATTCAAAAATCTGTTTATCGCTACCTCAAGTATATTCAAAGACTCAGGACCCAAACTTAGAGGCCTTACCGCCGGCTACTGACGAGTTTTTTGGGCGGTCTCCCCACGGAGACAGATTCCTCTTGGTCTCCCGCCGGCGGGAGGGGAGTACTGTTGGGAACTGCCCACTGACTGCCGCTGGTGAGCAAGTCATGTAAGTGACCTCCCATCCGCCGAGCTGCCATATTGGTGCGGGCGGGAGTCGGTGGCAGCAGGGGGAAGGACCGCTGCATAAAGGCAGGTCTAACCCCAACAGTAAGTAAGAAGACCTGCAAAAAAAGGTTAGTGAACTTCTTTTAAATTTTTTTGTCAGCGATTTATGAGTATGGGGTCCCCTGAAGCTTTCCAGTGTTTTTTTGTGAAAATTTTTATTTTTAAGTGTTCCCCCCCTCCCTGGGCCCGACTCAATTCTCAGCAGCACTTTGGCGAGGATCGCATTTGCCGCCAAAATTGGGAGCTCCCGCCCGCTGCCACCTAGATTGACAGTGTAAGTTGTTATCTTGCCGCCAGACGGGACTGCCATCCCTTTTAGAGGACTCTTCCTGGCATAGTACTGCCCGGTCTCTCAGCACTCCTTTGGGCGGCACTTGATCAGGCGTTGGCTTTCACCAAGTTCGGGCCCCCAGCCTCCACAGCTCTCTGGGGCAGAGAATTCCAAAGATTCATGACCCTTTGAGAGAAGAAATTCCTCCTTATTTCTATGGGTGTCTCTTATTCTGAAGCTATGCCCCCTAGTTCTAGATTCCCCCATGAGGTGAAACATTCTCTTTGCATCTACCCTGTCAAGCCCCCTCAGAATGTTATATTTTTCAGTACGAGCACATCCCATTCTTCTAAACTCCAATGAGTATAGGCCCAACCTGCTCAACCTTTCTTCATAGGACAACCCCGTCATATCAGGAATTAACCTCGTGAACCTTCTCTGAACTGCCTCCAATGCGAGTATATCCTTCCTTAAATAAGGAGATCAAAACGGTACGGAGTACTCCAGGTGTGGTTTTACCAACACCCGGTACAGTTGGCACAGGACTTCCCTACTTTTATACTCCATCCCCCTTGTAATAAAGGCCAACATTCCATTTACCTTCCTGATTACTTGCTGTATCTGCATGCTAACCTTTTTCATGTACAAGAACCCCCAGATCCCTCTGTACTGCAGCCTTTTGTAAATCGCTCCCGATTTAAATAATAATTTGCTTTTTTATTTTTCTACCAAAGTGGATAACCTCACATTTTCTCACATTATATTCCATCTGCCAAATTTTTGCCCACTCACTGAGCCTATCTATATCCCTTTATAGATTTCTTGGGTCTTCCTCACAACTTGCTTTCCCACCTATCTTTGTATCATCAGCAAATTTGCCTACGTTACACTTTGTCCCTTCATCCAAGTCATTAATATAAATTGTAAATAGTTGAGGCCCCAGCACTGATCCCTGTGACACCCCACTAATTACAGTTTGCCAACCTGAAAATGACCCATTTATCCCGACTCTCTGTTTTCTGTTAGTGAGCCAATCCTCTGTCCATGCTAATATATTACCCCCAACCCCGTGAGCTCTTATCTTGTGCAGTAACCTTTTATGTGGCACCTTATCGAATATTTTCTGGAATCCAAATACATAACATCCACTGGTTCCCCCTTATCCACCCTGCAAAAACTCTAGCAAATTTGTCAAACATGATTTCCCTTTCACAAAAGCATGCTGACTCTGCTTGACTGCATTATGATTTTCTAAATGTCCTGCCGTTACTTCCTTAATGAGGGATTCCAGCAATTTCCTAATGACAGATGTTAGGCTAACTGGTCTATAGTTTCATGCTTTCTGTCTGCATCCTTTCTTAAATAGGGGTGTTACATTTGCAGTTTTCCAGTCTGCTGGGACTGCTCCAGAATTTAGGGAATTTTGGTAGATTACAATCAATGCATCCATTATCTCAGCAGCCACTTCTTTTAAGACCCTAGGATGTAGGTCATCAGGTCCAGGGGACTTCTCCATCTTTAGTCCCATTAGTTTGCCTCGTATTTTATCTCTAGTAATAGTGATTGTTTTCAGTTCCCCCCCCCCGCCCGCCAATAGCTTCTTGATTATCAATTAATGTCTTCTACCGTGAAGACCGATACAAAATATTTGTTCAATGTGTCTCTGCCATTTCCCTGTTTCCCATTATTAATTCCCCAGTCTCATCTTCTAAGGGACCAACGTTTACTTTAGCTACTCTCTTCCTTTTTATATACCTGCAGAAGCTCTTACTGTCTATTTTTATATTTCTTGCTAGTTTACTCTCATAAGCTATCTTCTCTTTCTTTATCATTTTTTTAGTTGTCCTTTGCTGTTTAGTTTTGTTTCCATTGTATTGGGGTTTCTCTAGATTAACAATACGCATTTTAAATAGGAGTCTCCAAGATTCTTACACCTTACAGGAAGTCAGTATTTACAGCTTTTGTGTTTTAAGCATTTGATACAGAATGTTTAAAAAGGTTAATCGCAGAGTTTGTTTTCCTGAGCCTTACACTGGGTTTTCAAGCCCTATAAAAGGTAAAGGAATTTTAAAACTTTACTGGTTGAGAAAGAGGTTGTGATTGTAATTAAAATGAAAGTTTGTTTTGTCACAGTAATTATGTGAATGAAGTCAGTTTATTAAATAGGTTTGAGAACAAGAATAAGAAATATATCATACTTTATAATCATGATGAAATAAAACATGTTAAATGACAGCCACAGGGTCGTGTGGTTGAGCTATCTTAGAACTCTGCAGTTCATGGCGAGTGAGATAGAGATTGTTTGTACAATATATTTGGCAGGTACATTTTGGTTTTTGCAAGTTTTTAACATTTTTCTACATGCTCTTCTTTAGTATTACTCACAGTATGCACCATTCCCTGGCCAAAAGGTTAAGCAAGTTAAATGAAGACATATTTTCCTGTGGTTACTAATACAAACTAAAAAGTCTGTGCACATATTAAACAGGTTTCTCTAAACTTAGATCACCTTTTTGACTCACATTGCCAACTGGAGGAAAACGTGCCTGGAAGTATTTGGCACTTTAAACAGCTGGCAGTCAGTGGCTTGGATCAACCTGATGCTATTCAGTTATTACAGGATTGGGACCTCACCATCACCAATACAAACCTGCACCCTACCAGTCTATATCACAGGATGTGGACCTACAGGGTGCCCCGCCATAACTCTTTAGGGATAATTTTGTGAAATCATGCACCAGGTGTGGAATTTTGTGTACCAGGACTGCACATCAGGAAGTAATGGAAAACCATGCATGTCATGTGCCCAATTCTAAAGCTTCACACCAGGAGCACAAATAAATAAAACCGCCGCTATTCTGTTCACTCTGAAATCTTAAATACACAGGATTACAACATTGTGATGCTAGATCGTTTTCATATTGATGTTGGTGACATCGTGGGTTAGCCATGGCTCTATGTGCTCAATGATAGCTGTTAAATTGTACAATATATTTATAACTATAAAGTCCTTCAACCTCCCCCCTCCCCCCTCTCCCCTCTGTCCTCACAACCACCCTTGCCCCCCTCCCCACCAAACATGCAGGATACAGAATAAGCTTCTAGTCACGAGAGATACAGAAAGTTTCTTACATGATCCTGTCTTCCATAAGATGCTCCTGAATTTTTTACATGCAGACTATGTGGTAAGGATCATTCATGAAAGCCTGAGGTACAAGTCAGTCTGTATAACAGAAAACATGAATGTGGGTATCATGCAGGAATTGAATTTATATGAGAAAAGTGCTCCATTCATACAGCTGAGATAGCCACCTGAGCTCACTGGACAAATGAAGATTGGCTTCTTGATCACCAGCATGACTTGTCCTGCTCTCCGATATCTGCTCCTCTGTTATCTTGGGCATGCAGTTTGCCCACTTTAAGCATGCACAACCCACATGAGACACAACTGAGCCGTAGAGCTTCAAACATGAGAGAAGTGCTTGCTTTTATTAGGTGTGTATGTATGCTATACATTTTTACCTATAACTGTGGAGGGAGTGAAAAATTATTAAGTGTATGCTTTATCTTTGCAACAGAAAAACTTTGGACGGCTCCAGAATTAATAAGATGGGGACGAGCACCTCCTCAAGGTACCCAGAAAGGAGACGTATACAGTTTTAGCATTATTCTTCAAGAGATTGCCTTAAGAAATGGTCCATTTTACATAGAAGGAATGGATCTCAGTCCAAAAGGTAATTTTTCATCTTTTAGAATGCACCTCCTCTCTTGTTATATCCAGCAAAGCAGTTACAACATATCTGGTAGCTCTCCTGAAGACTTTATGGATAAATACATTACATGATGTGGTACTGAAGCACAAAGAGCAAAGGTCCCAACTTCGTACACTAGCCTGTGCTGAATTAGTTGTACTCGGCAAGTCATCATACGCGGTCCCTCGTATCGAGGATGACTTGCTTCCACGCCAAAAAGGGATGAGTTCACAGGTGTTTCAGTGAAGGACCTAATATTACAGGTCCCAAATTACATCCTGAAGGGTGGAAGATGCCTGTGCGTGGATTTTTTTAACGTGTGGTGGCCGTTGCACACCAGCCACTACGCGGGCTTGACAGAGCTAGGTCTTGGTCCAGTGACAAGGATTAACCAAGACAACTGGATACCAGCTCTGCTGCACAGACCTAGTGTGTGCACAATCACAGTGTAGGCTGGCCTGTGCTGCCCCTGGGCCTATGCCTCTTCTGGCTCTAAACTCACGCCTCTCCTGGGCCTCGGTCACGTCGCTCCACAATCACTCGCCGCTCCTGCACCCCAACCTCGCCGAGGTGAGTAAAAGTTTTTTCAGAGATCTTTGTGGGGCCAGGAGGAGCATGAATGTTCCTCCGGGCTCTACAGAAATCTTCCCAACTGCTGGCTGTGAGTACTGGGCTATGTTTGTAGCTCACCATTCACCATTCATATTCAAATGAGGAAAACCTATGAAACCAAGCTGCTAAAGGTAAGTGGGACATGTAAACTTATATAAATATAGTTAACTTATGTTTCACAAATAGAAAAAGTTACAAAAAAGCACTTCAAAAGTAGAGAAAACCCCAGTCTAAAATATTAGCAATCCACCCTAGGTTATTGAATGAAAATGTTTTTTTTTAATGTATTGCTTCCATGGATAAGAGACAAACCAACTTAGATGGAATAAATCCATTTAATTTGATCTGCTATTATCTAACAATAAATAAAATACCGAAATGACTTCTGTGCTATCATGTTGTTTTAATTGTTCTCTTTTCAAGCTAATTGTGAACCTTCCATATGTCATTGGTTGTAAACAGTACTGAGACTGATCGCTGCCCCTTCACTACAGTTTAATATTATTCTGCACTTTATTACATTACAAAAATGTTTTAACAGTTTTCACTGCAAACCTTAACCTTTTCAGAAATTGTTCAGAAGGTCAGAAATGGTCAGAAGCCTTACTTCAGGCCCACAACAGACATCAACTGTCACAGTGAAGAGCTGGGAAACTTCATGGAGAGATGCTGGGCTGAAGATATTGCTGAAAGACCTGATTTTAATCAAATTAAGATTCTGATTAGAAGATTCAATAAGTAAGTCAAAAGTACACAGCTTCATTTCAATAATGCTTATATCTCCATCGACAGCCAAAACTGACTTTTGTGACTCAGCAAAGGCAGCATTTCTTCCAGCACTCAAATAGCTCCAGCTTTAGAGCACACAACCGTATTCTGGTTTAATGTGATAATTACTAGCATCATGTACACAATCCTCATGGTCTAACTCAGAGGAAATATGATCGCACGTAGCCTTCAAAACCTGAAAAAGTGTCTGGAAACCTATAGTAAACATTAGACAGTTTTGGAAACTTACAGCATCACAATGGTTTCGGCACATAGGCATCTTCAGCTAGCCTGTAAAGTGAGGTCACCACCAGGCTGTCCAGTTTTTGAGTGCAATGTCTGGAATTGTATAAAATGGAAATGTGCTACCATCTGACATTTAGAAGAGAATTATTTTTTTCTTGCTTGCTTTATGTGGACATATTAATTGTCAAAGTTATCAAGGTTTTAAGGTTCCTTTGATGCCTCAGCAAATGTATTCAGTGAGCAACTGAGCGCCACAAATGGTGGAAGGGACATTACAATTGGACTCTGTTGGTTTAGGGAGAAGAAAACAAGACAGGAATTCTGCTCCTGATGTCTAGCTAGCTATTTTTGCTGGAAATCTGCATCTGTGGATGTCAGGTGAGCATAGCATCAGGCTCGACTGTGATTCCAACCACCTCCTCCCCACACGGGTGAATAGTCTATCAGTACTTACTGACAAGGATCACAAATGGACAATACTGAGTTGGGAGAGCTGGTGCCTGCGGTACTGTTCCCCAGCAAAGGATCAATGGCCTTGAAAATTCCTGAGGCCCACCCCGCTCCATTGAAAGCTGTCCTCAAAAGGAGCCTGGGGCATAACTACAACACTGTCACAAATAAGCTCTGATCTGTGCTCCCTTTGAGGGCAGTTCTGCATTGGGAGCACTGGATCTCTGGACTTACCCTTTCGTTGCATCAAATGTTTAGTATTAGAATGACAGAGACGCTTTTAAAGGGAGCCTACCTAAGCAAGGAAGAAGTGAAATACCAATGCCAATGAAGAGTTATCTCTATTTATGGGCCTTAACCCTAAGAGCACCACTTCTGAGTTCTTTCATTAAGGTGCATTTTGTGTGGAGGCAAAGACAGCAAATTTTAAATTGCACATACTGTATCCAAATGCTGTCCCCTCCCTACCCGCACATGAGTGCCCAAATACTTCAGGGTTTGCAGCATATTACCTTCCCCTGCCAAATAAAACATCAAAAGGACACATACTGATTCATTTTTACACAGGTTAAGGTTTTAGTCTAAAGAAAATGACATTTTGAGCCACCTTATGTGAGGTTGGAAGTTCGTTGAATCAAATATTCAGCGTTGGGGACTTTTGTTCAAAAGTCTAAATGGGTCGAAAATAACAGTGTCAGTGTAAATAATATGAAACTAAGGATTGTATTAATTGCAAATTTGCTTGAATTGGCATGAGTGCACTAATGCCGGAGCTTGTGCTTAAATTTATCAAGCCATGCTTACACATTACTCAAATTTATTCTTTACTTTATCACTAGTCTGTAAAGAAATAAGATTTTCCACTGACATTTCATCTCAAGGCTTTCAAATAGAAGAATAATACCCAACATACTTAAAAAGAAATTATGCAATAAATCACATTACTTAGTCAATTTAGTAAGAACAAAAGAACATAAGAACATAAGAATTAGGAACAGGAGTAGGCCATCTAGCCCCTCGAGCCTACTCCGCCATTCAACAAGATCATGGCTGATCTGGCCGTGGACTCAGCTTCACTTACCCGCCCGCTCCCCATAACCCTTAATTCCCTTATTGATTAAAAATCTATCTATCTGTGACTTGAATACATTCAATGAGCTAGCCTCAACTGCTTCCAACAGATTCACAACCCTCTGGGAGAAGAAATTCCTTCTCAACTCGGTTTTAAATTGGCTCCCCCGTATTTTGAGGCTGTGCCCCCTAGTTCTAGTCTCCCCGACCAGTGGAAACAACCTCTCTGCCTCTATCTTGTCTATCCCTTTCATTATTTTAAATGTTTCGATAAGATCACCCCTCATCCTTCTGAACTCCAACAAGTAAAGACCCAGTCTACTCAATCTATCATCATAAGGTAACCCCCTCATCTCCGGAATCAGCCTAGTGAATCGTCTCTGTACCCCCTTCAAAGCTAGTATATCCTTCCTTAAGGTGACCAAAACTGCACGCAGTACTCCAGGTGCGGCCTCACCAATACCCTAGCTGTAAAATCCATACAGAGCATGAATCAAGTGTTCAGACCAGCACGGCCCCTAATCTGGCTTCTATATATCTTTTAATTCCCATAAATATGCACAGATTGCCACGTTAAATTTAGGAGTGAAATCAGAAAGCATTTTTTTAACACAACCGGTAGTGGTTATCTGGAATTCTGAGATAGATAAATTTTGCTAGATAAGGGCATCAAGGGATAGCAAGCAACGTTGGGTAAATGGAGTTAAGATACAGCTCAGCCATGATCTACCTGAATGTCGGAACAGGCTTGAAGGACTGAATGGCGTACTCTTGTCCCTATGTTTATAGACAGAAATGGTTTATCAGGTATTTTTTGTGAAAGCAGTGCTTCCTTATAGAATAAACTCAAAGTAAGGTAAGAGTTAATGGCCCTGAAATCCCGGTTTCTTTTTCCCGCGGGCGTTTGACTAAAAATCGGAGAAAAGATGCGCACCTACCTTTTGGTCGAACGCTCACCAGAGATCCTGGGCCTGAGGCCACCTTTTCTTGCGCAACAGAGCACGTTCATGTTGGGACGTCCATAGGAGTCACGTGGGCCTGGACACCCAATCACAGTAAAGTATTTTCTCAATTCATAACAATAGGAGTTTCGTAAGTCCGAAACTACTATTACTAGGAATGAGAAACACCTCCAAACACCCAAACACTACATAAAACATTGAAAAAACACCTCACATAAATACATTATAGAAATTAAAGTTGATAGAAATGTTTTTGAGAAAAAAAATACTTGTCGATTTTTTTTTTAAGTTTTAATTATGGTTTAAAATAAAATTACCTGAGTGGGCAGGGTTTTTAACATGTATTTTAAAATTTTATTTTTATATGTTTTTCATATGTTTTTAAACTCTTATGCTGGTAAAAGTAGGCTATACGCCTGCTTTACCAGGCACAAGAATTTTAAGGACATTCGCTGGGCAAGAGATGGGCAAATAGCCCAATCTCTGACGTGGGATTGTCCTTCTCCCCGAGATGCATGCAATCTGTTAAACCAGAAATTTGACAGATCAGAAAAGATGGTTTTGCAGTGACTTTTGCGATGCCTTCCCGGGTCCGTATGCATTCCATACAGACCCGGGGAGGCCGGGATTTCAGGGCCAATGTACCAAAAATATTTATGGTTTATGGTGTGAGTTAGCTGGCAACTCTAGACTGACTCCAGAGGGTTGTTACGCTGATCTGAATGATTCCAGTACGGAGCCTACATTTGAAGAAATATATTTATTTCACAGTCCAGCATTCACTGGTTGCAGAGAGCCTGACACTCATTGGGGTAGAATTTGGCCAGTACAGAATTCTGGCGTACTCACCAGCGGTGCGCCGATTTTGTCCGCCTCGAAGTGCTCCAAAAATCTTTGGGCCGAGTTTGGCCGCTCCCCAGCCTCTCCTCGATGGTGGCATAGCGTGGCCACTGAATTCAGGGATGGAGCCAGGCTGAAAACAGTGCCGGGACCTCTGCACATGTGCGCTAGTGTGTGTGCGCATGCGCAGTAGCTCCTCGCTCCAGAATCTGTGAGAGTGTGCTGCAGGCTGTGTGGGAGGGACCGAAGCACGCTGCCCCTATCCCTGGCTGAATGGTCTCCCTCCTCGGTGGCCTGCTGCAGTAAATGCAGCAGTAAACACAATGTTGCTTGTGTTTATGTCTTCTAGTATGTGGGGATATTGTTTGAAATTATATAAATAACTGAACTTAGGTTTATATCTAATCACATTGCTAAAAAGGTCAAACTGACTTTTACCTGAACACTGGTGTGACATTGATCTTTCTTTGTATTTGCCCTTTTTAGGGAGGGCAGCAGTAGTATCTTGGACAACTTGCTGTCAAGAATGGAACAGTATGCCAATAACTTGGAGAAGCTTGTAGAAGAAAGAACGCAAGCCTATCTTGAAGAAAAGAGAAAAGCAGAAAATCTACTCTATCAAATTTTACCTCAGTAAGTCTAAATGTCATGCTTATCATCATTGAGACACCAAAAGCTCCTAAACTATCGAAGGGATTAATAAATGTTTCTAAAGTAACATTGTGCTATTATAATTGAGGAGAAATTAAAAGGTATAAGTGAACCTTCTAACGGAGAGAGTACTGAAATCATACTCACCAAATCACAAATCTGCATGTAAATATTGCTGCTTTTAAATTCTAACAAATACCTTACACAAGTTAGAAGGCTTGAGAAATAATAAAAGCAGGATGTAAGTGACACTTACAGTTAATTATATAGCAAATGTACGGTGGTGTTTATAAAAATTTATGTGATGCTAAACTAGAGTGCATGAGTATTACATCAAACTCTTATAGCTTGTGGGTTGCTCTAGGCTATTTTTGGTCGATTAAATATGAAATCCCATACTACATAAGTTGCTGCTGAAGTGGAATTATGCAACCATAATTCTGTGGTCTATATTTTCTGCGGCTGGCCTCCTGCAAAATGGGTATCTGGGAGCAGAAACTGGGTGTCTATTCTGCCCCATCAGAACTCCACTAATCTGTGACCCAACACGGTACCAATAGTGGTGAAATGACCCACCTTAAACAGGTGGCCACTTCATTTCAGTATTCATTTGGAAGCACGTTCATCCTGCACACCATTTCCCACTATTTTGGTGTACAGGACATCAAATGTAAATTACATCCATGTAAAATGGGCATGTAGAGTTGTTAGATGGTAAAAGGTATACTTGAGGCCACCAATAGGACACAGTGATATAAAGGTAAGTGTATCTCAGCCATTTCTTCAAAAGTTTCTTCAATTTTTTTCATCCAATACTATACTGCACAGGCTTGGTACCTCCAGTGACAGTAGCGGTCAGTTATGGGCAGTAACGGACAGAGTCTCAAAGTATCTCTGTCAGTTTCCGCAAAAAGTGTCTGAAGAGACATGATCATCGTGTATAATATGCAGATGCATGTATTCCATACAGCACTTTGCAAGCAATGTTAAACAGCAAGATGTCATATACATCATATATACATAGAGTGGGATGGAGAGCATAAAAGCTGCCTTTTTTAATTTTCTCTGTCTTTTGCTGTTTCTTTCTTATTTTCTGTTTGGTAGTTTGTTAACTAAATATTGGGAAGACCGAAGCCATTGTCTTTGGTCCCTGCCTCAAACTAGGTTCCCAGGCCACTGACTCCATCCTGGCAACTGTCTGAGGCTGAAGCAGACTGTTCACAACCTCGGTGTCATAATTGACCCCGAGATGAGCTTCTGGCCACATCATTAAGACTGCCTATTTCCACCTCCGTAACATCGCCCAACTCTGCCCCTGCCTCAGCTCATCTGCTGCTGAAACCCTCATCAATGCCTTTGTTACCGATACACTTGACTAATCCAATGCACTCCTGGCAGGCCTCCCACATTCTACCCTCCGTAAACTTTGAGCTCATCTAAAACTCAGCCGCCCATGTCCTTACTCGCACCAAGTCCCATTCACTCATCACCCTTGTGCACAGTGACCTCCATTGGCTCCCAGTTAAGCAACGTCTCGATTTTAAAATGCACATCCTTGTTTTCAAATCTCTAATGGCCTCGCCCCTCCCTAGCTCTGTAATCTCCTCCAGTCCCACAAATCTCCGAGATATCTGCGCTCTTCCAATTCTGGCCTCTTAGGCACCCCGATTTTAATCGCTCCTTCAGCTGCCAAGGCCCTAAGCACTGGAATTCCCTCCCTAAACTTCTCTGCATCCCGACCTCTCTTTCCTCCTTTAAGACATTCCTTAAAACTTATCTCTTTGACCAAGCTTTTGGACATCTGCCCTAATATCTCCTTACGTGATTCAGTGTCAAATTGTGTTTCATAACACTCCTGTGAACCACCTTGGGGTGCTTTACTATGTTGAAGGTGCTATATAAATACAAGTTGTTGTTGTGTGAAGTGGTAAAACTGGGCTATCATTGGAGTTCTTTGAAATATTCGTGCCTTATAGGGCTGACGTTTTATATATCGGACTGGATGGCAGTTTGGCCAGTCCCTTCTGCTTGCTATCTCCCGTGGGTTTTCTACTTTTGTGGTCTTGATACCGGCATGGACACGATGGGCCGAATGGTCTCGTTCTATGTCATAATTTTTCTATGATTCTATAATTCTATGAAATGCAAGTTGTTTCATTATTTTACTCACAGTATCCAAACACTATTTAATTTTTAATGCTACCAGTGAGCTAAAAGGACAGCTTGGGTTGATAACACTAAAAAGGTGAAAAATTAAT
This sequence comes from Pristiophorus japonicus, assembly GCF_044704955.1. NCBI lineage: Eukaryota > Metazoa > Chordata > Chondrichthyes > Pristiophoridae > Pristiophorus > Pristiophorus japonicus. The sequence continues at coordinate 92,989,167 of NC_091978.1, read as the reverse complement.
CTTGGGAGCCAAAATTGCCCCTTTATTGCGCCCAGCTAGGCATTTTCCCTTTCGGCCGGGGTAGGGTGGATGTAGAGCCTTAGGCGAAATTGTCCCTGAGATTTTTGGGTGATTTGCCAGTAGCGTCACACCCCACGGTTAGAATCCCGGGCTGGCGCACAACAGGCGATGACATCATGGCCATGCACGCTGACCCTTTTGCAGCCTGTGGGCCGGTGTCAGCGCCAGCTTCGTGAGATGCTGACATCCACCCGGAGAGCCCCATAAAGGGATGGCTGTGTGTGGCCCGGGCTGCGATTTTATTTTGTTGGCCAACCCTTTGGATGGCCTGACAATGGCGGCCTTCACCTTGACCGGGCCGCCATCCTGCAGCCCGGCACTCCTTTTTGGGTGCTGGGCCGCTGGCTCAGCCAAGTGTGTCCCTGGTGGCTCAATGGCGACCACCAAAGGACCTGCAGAGTGCACAGCAGGTCTCCCCTTTAATTGAAGGAGAGGAGCATTGTAGCGCGTCACCATTATGCAGAACTTCCGTGTAGTGCTGAACTCAGCACTGCGCTGATGCCCCGGGAGCGCCCTCCAATGAGGCGGAGCACCTGAAACAGCACTCTGCCTTGTTTGAGAGGCACAAAGTCCAATTGCATGCCAGGGGCGGGACATCTGACCTGGGTGGTAAAAGTCTTGGGCCCAGAATGTAACTGCCCCAAACAGGGTGCGGGACAATTTTGACCCCCAAGAGTTCCCAGGCAGTCAGTCAGGCTGCCTGAGAACTTTTTCAAATCGGCTTTGAACTGATTGCAGCTTGTGAAAGCCTAATTGGTGTGAGGCATACCTCAAAGTGAGTTTGGGCAAAATTTATTATACCACACATCTTATATCGCTGTGAAGCTAAAACTGCTGAACATGTACACAATTGTAGGGTTATAACTAGTGCATGGGATATGTTTGAATATCTTCTACATCGAGGATCTGGATCAATTCAAGACAGGCAAAAGCACTCTTCACTTACAGCAACTAAATCACAAGTAAAATGGATTTGGGCAGGAACATGAGTCCACGGCACAAAATAAGTCCTGACTCAGCAATAATGGGTTTTATTTCTCCAATCCTACTCAAATAAGGCCTTAAGGGCTGAGGATAGGAATGCAAATTTTGATTTGATGCAGGGGGAAGGGCTGCTCTCTGGATTTTCACTTGAGACATGTTGTCAGAGCAAAGCAAGTAGAGTTGTACCCGACATCTGCACTGTGCTTTTCCTGACTTCAGGAGAAGAAACATTTTCCAGCTCGGTCCTCCTTTGTTTTGAAGACCTCATTCATTTGAAAAGTAGATGAAAGAAAGACAACCTAAGTATGATGTTTGAATTTTAATTTATTTGCAGTTTAGTCATAATTAAGTTTATATAGAATTACATAGGATTACATAGGATATACAGCACAGAAACAGGCCATTCGGCTCAACCAGTCCATGCGGGCGTTTATGCTCCACTTGAGCCTCCTCCCGTCCTTCCTTATCTAAATCTATCAGCGTAATCCTCTATTCCCTTCTCTCTCATATGCTTGTCCAGCCTCCCCTTAAATGCATCTATACTATTTGCTTCAACTGCTCCCTGTAGTAGCGAGTTCCACATTTTCATCATTCTTTGGGTACAGAAGTTTCTTCTGAATTCCCTATTGGATTTCTTGGTGACTATCATATATTGATACCTCTATTTATGCTCTTCCCCACAAGCAGAAACATTCTCTTTATATCCACTCTATCAAAATCTTTCATAATTTTAAAGACCTCTTTTCGGTCACCCCTCAGCCTTCTTTTTCAAGTGAAAAGAGACCCAGCCTGTTCATCCTTTCCTGATATGTATGCCTTTACATTTCTGGTATCATCCTTGTAAATCTTCTCTGCACCCTCTCCAGTGGCCCTTTATCCTTTTTTATAATAAGTTAACCTAACTCATGGTTTCCTACATAACAACAGTGACTACACTTCAAAAGTACTTAATTGGCTGTAAAGCTCTTTGAGACATCCGTTGGTCATGAAAGGTGCTATATAAATCCAAGTCTTTCTTTAATATGCCAACCAGAACTCCATGCAGTGCTCTAAGTGTGGTCTAACCAAGGTTCAGTACAGGTTTAGCATAACTTCCTAACTTTTTAATTCTATCCCTCCAGAAATAAACCGTAGTGATTTTATTTTATGGCCTTGCTAACCTGTGGTGCACCTTTTAGTGATTGGTGTATTTGTACTCCGAGATCCCTTTGTTCCTCTACCCCACCTAGACTCGTAAGTAATAAGTGACCTCCCTATTCTTTCTACTACAATGTACTACCTCATATTTATCTGTGTTGAACTTCATTTGCCAATTATTTGCCCATTCTGCAAGTTTATTAATGTCCTCCTGTAATTTGTTGCAGTCCTCCTCAGTATTGACTGTCCCCCTCCCCAAGTTGGTATCATCTGCAAATTTAGAAAGTTAACCTAACTCATGGTCCACGTAAGAAAATAACTGCTGGTAGAAAAAAATCACATCTACTTATCCTATTAAATAGTATAACAGCAGAATATTTGATGATACAAGCAGTTATAACAAATCTGTGGAAAAATAAATCTATCCAGCCTTCCCAACAAGTTACAGATAGCTGCGCATATTACATTTTGTTAACATAAGGTAACATTTCACAGTTCATAACATTAAATGGATAATTGGTCATTGTATTTAAATGCAAGCTTGAGCTGCATAAAATTATATGAAATGTTGTATAGGACCATTTAGATCAAGATTAATCTAATTTACCAAATTGAAGCCAATCAGAAAAGTAAATGAGTAAATTTACAAATTAACTATCGTCTAAAAAATCCACATTAAGAAAGTGTAATTGATCTTTTCAGGTATTGCACACTGAGAAAAATTAAAAACAACACCGGTGGGATTCCTTTGCTGTTCCCCACAGTGATTGGAGGTTTTAGAAGAATGGGGGTGTTGTGCTATGTAGAATTACCAGGGACACTGATTGATCTGAGTTGGGATTGGTCCTGGGCCTCGAGAGCACTACAAACATGGGCAAGCGCCTGGCAGTATTAGATGGGCTCTCAGGATCTAACAGAATTTACACTAGAGTGGGCTCCTCTGATTCTCGGAGCAGTACCACAGATCATAGGCATGTTGGAATAGGCTATTCAGCCCCTCTAGTCTGTTCTACCATTCAGTTAGGTCCTGGTATCTGGGATCACTGGAAGTCGAATCCTCAGATCTGGAGATCTTGAGGAGAGCGGTCTCGGGGTCTGGATATTTTGGGGCATTTCTGGGACAGAAAGCATTTTGAAGGGATCTGAGAGTTGAGGGAAGTCCGTAGAGAGGACTGTGGATGGGGGGGGGGGGGTTGGAAGCATTATTGGGGTCAGAGTGTGATAGTATTGGTGTTTTCTGAGCTCTGGCAGTTGAAAGCAGGGTCCAACAGCCTCAAGAGTAGGGGAGCCCAGATGAATGGACCCCTAAATGCCATTGGCTCTTTTCAAACCATTAGGCCCCAACTACCCACTGAGGTCCTACCTGTCACTCTCATCCCCTCACCTTCCATAGCCTCTTTTGTGCCATCAGGTATGCCCCACTGCATTCCCTATCATTGGTCTTTAGGTTGCTCCTGCCTAAAAACATTTAAGCAGAAATTGTGTGCTTCTTAAAATGATTAGAAAAAAATTATGGGCTGAGGTTGTCTGATGTGTGCTCCCAGTGTGCTTAATGAGCTTGCTGACATATTCAGACTTTAATGGACAGAAGTTTTCAGAAACAAGTAAAGATTGCCTCATTAAATGCTCAAAAGTTCATTGAGCAATTTCCAAATTGTCATATCTATTAAAAAATTCTATAAACCTCAAAAATAGGTCAGAAAGTTTCAACTGCAGTAACCAGCAATCCATTCTCTCTGAGAAGGTTTTGTTTTCTTTACTAAACTTCAACAAAGATATCACAATCATAGGTGCTTGTGTTTTCATATGCTGTTCACATGTGTTCTTTGTCTGTGGGGAGTTCATCACAAAAAGCCGCTATTATGAATAGTTGTAAATAAATGCAAATCACCTGCCTAAATTAAAAGCTTTGATATATCAATCTCCAGTCTTTTGGAAAAAGTAAAGAAGCTCTCAAATCATCACGGGATGAGGTGACACATAGATTGCATGCTGGGAAATACAGCAAACTGCTCTTGTTCAGAATGTATAGATTACTTACTATAAAGTTCTAAAAACATATTCAGCACACATAAATGTGATTGACAGTTCTCTCTAATTGTTGTGAAGTAAAAATATCCCATTGAAACCCAGGCTTTTGAGAAAGGCTAAGGCCTTGGTGTAAAAATGAAGACATGGAAAGGCAATTTAATTTATAATTCATACGTTTTATCAACATATTGTGAAATATGTAATTACTTGATTTTTTATGTTGTTTAAAACCTTATTTAGGACATTATGAGTGCTTTTTTGGGGACAGTACCTAGTGGTCAGTGTCTGTAACTATATTGTGTCTGGTGCTCGATGACGTAGCAGAACTGAATGGGAAATGTGGTCCGAGGAATTTGTAATGGGAAAAGTTGACACAAAGGTGTGACCATAATCATGACAATAGTTAAGCTAAGAGTTAATTTGAGTACTTAGGTTAAAGGAGTGCATGACAATATTCAAAAGGATGGAATTCCAAAATGTAGTCCCCGAAACATCAATAAAAATCCCAGAATGCCATGCACGTAAATTAGCAGGCCTGATAATAGTACATTGTGTATTACATTGTGTGTGTCAGCCTTGGCTCAGTGGTAGTACTCTCGCCTCGGTGAGCTGAGGTCAGAGGTTTAAGCGCCACTCTGGAGACTTAACCATATAATCTAGGCTGACACCAACACAGTACTGAAGAAATGCTGCACTGTCGGAGGCACTGACTTTAGGATGTGACATTAAACAAAGCCCTGTCCGCTCTCTCAGGTGGTAAATGATCCCACAGACCTATTTGAAGAAGAAGAGGGAAGCTCTCCTGCTGTCCTAGCCATCATTTATCCCTCAACCAACACCTAAAAACATTGCTGAGTGCAAAACTGGCTGCTGTGTTTCCTACATTATAACAGTGACTATACTACATTGATTGTAAAGCACTTTAGGACAGCCTGAGGTTGTAAAAAGAATTATATAAATGCAAGTTTTTTTTTCTTACATTGCATAACACCTTTATTGCTGCAAAACAGTTATCTTTCAATTCTCCCTGAGAATGACCATGTGAGAACTGCTAGCTCATATAAAATTATGCGGCAGATGTGAGATGCTGAGAAAAAATCTGTGTAACTGAGTACATCAGTTGGGATCTGACAATGACTGGACATGTATTGGCTCATGTTTTAATGACTAAGCTACTATCCAATGCAATATCATCGACGCTTGGAGAAAATCTATTGTTACTCATGGCAGTCTGAATATTTTATTATAGGAATAAAATCACAATTGAGATCCTAGCAAGATCATAAAATAGTACTGTAAATCTACAATAAATCAAAACTGTAGATGTGTTCACTTAATTTATTTAGGTTTGAACATTTTGAATGGAGTAGTCAAAATTGTGACTACTTTTGCAACTCAGGCAAATGTGTGCAATTTTAAAGTGGACTGTTTCAAGAAAGAATGTTTGGTCAAAATTTTATGCGTGTAGAGGACAAAGGGAAATAAGAGCCATTAATTGTTGCCATGGTAATGTGTCACACAGGTGACATATATTTTGATGTGATTTATGTAATTACACAAGGAGTTTGAAGCTAAGTTTGTTAAACATATTTTCATGATTATACCTGCATGGATTTTCCATTTCAGCAGTGTTGGCACATGCTGAGGCAGAAAATTATGGACCCCAGCCTGTAATTTTCTGACGATAGAATGCCTCCACAGGTGGAAGGATATAATTATAGTATGGCATGTTTACAAAGCCAGTTTACATTATAGATGTTGGACCGTACGGCTCAGCAGCATTGCGCACTGGACTGCATAGCGCTGCCACGTACGAGGGGCCACTCCCCAATAAATTTCACTCTGGTAGCGTCCAGCAGCTCTGTATGTGTCCCCTGAAGCAGTCGCTGTAATCACCCGGCACAGCTTCAGGGGCCAAAATCCAATTTAGGGGCCAGGCGCTAACAGGGCGATGAACACTCAATGATGTCACGATCTCCGGGTGCAACCCCCAGGGGCGCTAACGGGATTCGCAATTTCTCCCCCATCATCTTTAAACCTTACAATTTTTAAAGCTGACAATACACAGCAAGATGGTGTGCAAGATGCACCAATTGGATATTCGTATTTAACAGTGCTGGAGTGAGGAAATGGGGGTTAGCTGCATTTGGGGATAATTTTGTACTTTGGTGGCAATGGGGGCAGTCCTGGGCTCTGGTTGTATTGGAGAATGGTCTTGCAGATTGGCACAATTGGTCTGGGTGTCTTGGAGTTTGACACTCCTTTAGTGAAACTACTGGAATGATAATTAGAAGGGTCCAATAAAGGATGGGCGATCTCATCCAGCAGATTATCACCCATGGGGATGAAGGTGAAAATCTACCCTTCTGTATGTCCCTCTGTGCCTGATGGCTGTTAGTCTGAAAATGTAAACATTCTAACATCAACAAAATCCAAGCAGATGATATTTCAGGCTTTTCTAATTGTGCAGATTATACAGGTAATAATCAGGGAGAATTAAAGGCTGTTTACAAACTTGTGTGATTTTTTTGAAAAATTGAAACACCATGCAAAGTCCAGCAACAAACATATAAGTTAGGTCCTGAGTGTATTAACTGAGTCATAAAAAGGTCAGGCACTAAAATAAATAGCTGTTTCAAAAAGTTATTAATGTAGATGATGATTTAAAGACATGTGATACTTGTGTTATAGATTGATGAAAGTCAACCTCAAACATCTAATTATTTATGCCATGTGTCTAACTGAAAATGCCCTATGATGTGAGATGTTCATGACTTGTGCTTATTTAAATACTCACTATTCTTTGTTGAAGCTCTGTGGCAGAACAGCTGAAGTGGGGAGAGACAGTCCAAGCCGAGGCATTTGACAGCGTCACAATTTATTTCAGTGACATTGTTGGATTCACTTCAATGTCTGCAGAAAGCACACCACTGCAGGTAATATATCGTTAATTGGGATCTATTTATCTTGCAGCCTTCTGTATTAGTACTAACATAACATTTCATTACAATTTCCATAAATGGTGTTACATAATTGTGTGATCATAAAGATCGATGTGAATCAGTCTGATTGGCACGAGAACAGCCCTGCACTACCTTAAGGGGCTAACATCAGACCTCTGACAGATACCACCATATTGTGCTGTTTACCATTTTAAAATGTACTCTCTTTCATTATTGATAAAATTAGACACACTTGCACAAACAGAAAAGGACTCTCCACTGTTTTCTGACAAATCATTCAAAGCTTATACTAAACTGTTGTTATTGTATCCATATTCATTAATTGGGCCTAGAACTGGATCAAGGAAGGAAAGGATATAATATGCACACTGCCACAAATTCAAACCATTTCAACACAGTCAAGAACTTAACAAATCAGTAACTTCTGTAGCCTGTTAGTAGCATTTCTGTTACTTAAAATATTTTGAGTAATCAACAAATTAACATAAATTGTACACTCTTTGAATTCATGTTGAGATAGATTTTCAACTTGCTGCCCAGGCGATAACTGGTGTTGCAGATCATCCGCCCATTATAGAAATCGCCTGATTTTCATTTCGATTGGAATTAGTGGAAATCAAAAATCAGGTGATTTCTATAATGCGTGGCCCTTTGCAACATCAGTTTTATGCCTAGGCAGCAAGTTCAAAATTTAACCTGTTGTTTCATAGAAGCGAAGTCTGGAATTTATTCCGTAGGGATGAGGTAATGTGATGCAGGAATATCTTCTGCCTATCAAAGCATGAGTGATTGACAGAAATTGACTTGGTTTCATGTTTTACAGCACTGATATAACCTGATGAGTGCGATTTAAGTGCCGACAGCAACTTCTTTTGATAAACCATGACTTGGAAAGATATTTAAATTTGTGATCATCTCAAGTCATGCAACAACAAATTTGTGCTAGCTCCATGACTCATTAGTGAAGGTAGTATTTGCGACAAAGATAAATCTCTTTGTGATTTTAATCCTTAGTTTAAATCCACATCTGGTAGTGCAGTTCAAGATGACATCTGGAGAGAAATGAGAGGCAGTGCATATTATATAATGGCTTATTAATTCATTCACCAGTCTAACAGTCTTCATAAGATAAAGATACATGCAACTTGAATTAATTTATAATGAAATTAGTTAATAAGTGGCTGCCATTCTATGTGAAAACAACAATGCTGTCTTCATAAATAACTAGGAACATTTTCTGAAAATTAATGACTGGCTGCAGCTGAACAATAAGGTACAAAAGAGACTTGTGAGATGGGTCCTAGACAAGATGGATCATAGGGTAGAAGTTAGTCCGCTGGTCGGTAGGGGCACAGTGTTCAGGAAAGACAAACATGCTCTAAAGACAGACCAGGTAGACACTGGCAGGGCATGTAAGGAGGTAAACCTACAAGAAGTATATATTTGATGGCTAGAAGCATTAGAAATAAGATGCCAGAACTCGAGACTCTTGTGACAAAAATAACTTGCATTTATATAGCGCCTTATATGTAATAAAACATCCTAAGGTGCTTTACAGGAGTGTTATCAAACAAAATTTGACAGTTGGTTACTGCGATATAGTGGGATTATTTGACCCATCGCTATATCTAGAGGATGTAAATTAATATCATGCATTCAGAAAAGAGTGGACAGAAAAGGATATGGTGTAACCATATATTTCAGCAACAGTTGGGAGGTATATGAAGTTGATCCTGTAGGTAGTGGAAACTACAAAACAAATTACTCTGGTTAGGTATCTAAAATATGAAAAAAAAACAAGCTAACTCTAGAAGTATGTTACAGACCACTAAGTTATAAGAAAAAGGACAATTTTCTTTCTGAAACAATGCAAACGGTATGTAAGAACACTAAAGTTATTTTAATGAGAGACATCAATTCAAATATAAAGCAGAAAAAACCAAGCAGTTTAGAGTCAGCATTGGTTAATGTAATGCATGACTGCCTCAGGACTCAGTGTGCAAGGTAATATGAGAGACAGTGCTCACCTTGACCTAGTATATGTTAGTATAATGGTTTAAAAAATTTAAACGTGCAACTAACAAGTCCTGCTCCAGAAAAATCTGGGCCACAAAGTTTTTATCCAGAAGCAGAGCAGATGATCCAACCTAAAGGAGAGTTTAAACTGATTGTGATCTAATATTTTCTTAGTTTCCATTGATGCAGCAAAAATGGGGCAATTGTTTCCAGATAAACCAAGTTTTGAGTGTTACCTAGGCTTAGTGGTAGCACTCCATAGATTCTAGAACGTTTCTAAAATTCCATAGATGATAGAATGGTTCCCGCAGATTGGAAGATAGCTAATGTAACCCCGTTATTTAAGAAAGAAGGGGGAGAGAAAACGGGGAACGACAGACCAGTTAGCCTGACATCAATAGTAGCGAATCAGTAGTGCGGGATCGTGGCTGAGTTTCTTTGGGTGATCGTGGTGGAGGTTCGGCGAATGTTTGGTGCGGAGGTGCGGTGGGAGATCATGGCGGAGGTGCGGCGAGTGTTTTGTGGCGGAGGAGTGGTTTAGAGATCATGGCGGAGGTGCGGCAAATATTTGTGGCAGAGGAGCGGCGTGAGATCGTGGCAGTGGTGTGGCAAATGAGGGTACGGGGCCGAGAAGAGCCAAGGGCCCAGGGGCAGCACGGGCCAGCCCACACTGCGATATGTGTGCGCACTAGTTCCGTGCAGCAGAGCAGGTCTCCAGTCGTCCTGGTTAACCCTTGCCACTGGATAAAGGCCTAGCTCTGTCAAGCCTGTGTGGTGGTTGATGTGCAACGGTCACCACACGTTTAAAAAATCCATGCACAGGCATCTTCCACCCTTTTAACTGGAGTTCAGGACTGGAATATCTGGTCCTTCATTGAAACATATGTGAACTCATGTGGAAGCAGGTCATCCTCGTTCGAGGGACTGCCTATGATATGTTAGTTATCCTGGCAATGTATAGAAAATGGAGGTTGTAGCACATCTGGCAGACAGCAACAACAGAATGGCCAAATTTAACATTGATCTGGGATTAAGGTGAAACAAGAACCAAAAGCAGGTATATAACTTTAAAAGGACTAAATTTGATGGAATGAGGGAACAACTGAAGCAAATTAATTGGAGGATTTCTAATAACATTATAATGAAAAAAAGGTGAAATGCGCTTGAAGGACTAAAGGTGGGAATGTAGGATAAATACATTACTAGAGTCAGAAAGCTTAGATTAAACAAGTGTCCCCTACAAAATCTGCAGGGAGAAAGTGAAAGGGATTCACTGGAATGACTGTAAGAACATGTGGAAATGTGTTAAAAATGTGATCAAATGGGAAGAGGAAGACTAGAAACAGCATAGCTGCAGAGGCAACATATAATAGTAAACCATTCTTTCAATAATGCAATAGAGAGAGGGCAGTCAGAGAAAAAGTGAACACAATGAAAGATGCAAATGAGCTCAAAACTAGATTGAGCACAGAACAGTAAATATTCAGAATGATTACTTCTTCCAAGTATTCATTAAGGAAGAGATAAGAAATACGCCTTTCTCAACCAGAAATAACCAAAGAAAAATTAGTGACTTGATATAAACAAGGCAGAAGTCATACAGGCTAAAAAGGGTTCAAAACAGTTAAATACCCACATAGATGCCATTTATCCCAGCCTTCTGAAAGAGCCAAGGGATGAGATTTGCAAATTATTGACAATATTCATGAGCCACTGGCCTAGAAAAATTACTTTTTAAGCTGCCAATATGGCGGTAGGAAATGCACACTCATTACGAGGTGGAACTGAGCCGCCCGCCATATTGGTAAAGGCCAATAATTCCGCATAGAGTGCCCACAGCGGAAACAGGCATTAGGGCATTTGCATATGCGTGCTAATGGTGAAAAGTAATTAGCGATGGAGGTGAAAACCCTGGAATCATTTAACAAACAAATGGGGCACTGGGAGGAATGTAAAGTTTTTCTGGATGGAAGATTAATATGGCTGTATGGTCTTTCTTATCTCTAATTATCTTGGAATCCCTATAGATACCACATGAGCAGATTTCACACCAGGGGACAGTGGAAACTCCACTTTATTGCACTTGTGAAAAATTTAGGCAGGGCTTCCTCTTTCCTCAAATAAACAGAGTTTTCTACTGTTGCTGATTTTATATCTTCTGTTACTTCTCAATTTGTAGTATACACCTGTACAACACTTCATAGCAAATTAAGTCTTCAAAATAATTATCTTCATTGATAAGCACCTGGAATTTCCATGGGAAAAAAAATGGCCATTTACGCCATTTCCCCAAAGTTATGGCATGCCTTCTCCCCTAAGTTATTAGTGAAGACCATTTAAGCAGACAGTGTAAATGAATTCAAAACAAAATTAAATACATTTTTAGAATGAGGTGGCCTGAGTAAATAACTTTCCGTAATATATTTTTCCTTGTAAAATTTGCTTTACTTAGATAATATCAAAATTTATTGTATTTAACAATTCTTATCAATTCCTTAGTTTGTTGATTAATTGTTTCAAAATTCAGCTATTAAGGAGGGTTTATCTTCTTGCAGGTTGTGACCTTACTGAATGACCTTTATACCTGTTTTGATGCTATAATTGACAACTTTGATGTTTACAAGGTATGCAGATTATATTTTAGCCCTACCATCTTTAAGTTTAATGATATTGTTCCAGATTTTGCAGTTGTAATGACGGCACAACTGTCAACGTTCGCCATCATTACTCTTTGAAACTGACAGCAACTTCTGACATCTGCACATGCGTAGTTAAACGCAGAAATCCAGAAGTTGCTGTCAGTGATTCTCTGCTGCTCCACAGTAAACGTCTTGCACTGTGTTTGTTTGCATAACTATGGCCCAGATTTTGCGATCAGCAGTGAAGTCCCCGCAGACGGAAAATTTTGAGGAATCACTGAACTGACATGAACTTCCCTTTTTATGCTGCAATATCGCTGTTAAAACCCCCCACCCCCCAAAAAAAAGTTAGGCCTTGTTCAATGAGATGTAACTCGACTTTTAACAGCATACTAAGTCATAATTACTGCTGAACCACTTCTTTGGCCCTGAAAAGCTAATTTTATATTTGTGCAATGTCAAAGTTTTCCATCATGATAAAAAAATCCCAAATTTATTCATATAATAAAAATTAATTTTTGAAAAAGTTTGTTTATGATATTAAAATTTTCACCTTAATCCCATATGTATGTACCAAAAAATGTTTTCTGTAAGCTTTATAAAAAGTGAAGGATAATCAGTGCACTTTACTTCCTGGTTTGCTGTCTGCGAGAATTCTTCAATGTGATTGGCTGCTTAGCCTGCTTAATGACATCACTGTTTCTGGGCAGTGGAGACCCCCTAGTCTTAGTGCCAGAATTAAATTAATGTCGGGAAAGGTAAAATCAATGCCACAGAGGTTGCTAGATCTTTGTGGGCAGCTTTCTTCGAGGACAATGGCGCGCGGTCACTTCACTGTTGAAAGCAAAATCTGGGCCATAGTTATGCAAACAAACAAACACTATGGGAGAAGTTTGCTGTATATGTGTGTTTACATTATGAGCAGCAGTCTACTTAACACTGGTTAATGTTTGTAGATTAGTTTTTGCTCATGTGATAGTTTTTCTTTACACTGTTTAATTGTGTTGAGAAATGCCAGCTGTTAATAAAATATTCCATTCCGTGAATACATTCCATATGAATCATATCTTAGTCGTACAGTTTTTCAAACTGAAAAAAAAATCAGACATATTTATTAAATGCCAAAAAGAGTGGAGCATGTAAAAAAAGAGTCTACAAAGAGAATTGAGAAAAAGTGATCACCACAACATATGTGGTGACATTTAGGCAAACAGGAATCTGCTCGCTATACATTTACTTCTACAAGTATGCGTGTTAAATTAGCTGAGCTAGCATCATGGTCATCTGGCTAAATAGAATCATACAGCACAGAAGGAGGCCATTCAGCCCATTGTGCCTGCCTGTGCAAGCGCTTTGAAAAAGCTTTCCAAATAGTCCCACTCCCTTGATCTTTCCCCATAGCCCTGTATTTTTTTTTCCTTTTTAAGTATATATCTAATTCTCTTTTTAAAATTACTATTAAATCTGCTTCCATCATCCTTTCAGATAGTGCATTCCAGATCATAATAACTCACTTCCTAAAAAATAAATATCTCATCTCCCTGGTTTTTGTCTTAAATCTGTATCCTCTGGTTACCGACCCTCCTGCCAATGGAAACCATTTGTCAAGTACGAAGGACAGAAGAAATAGGAGCAGGAATAGGCCATTTGGCCCTTTGAATCTTCTCCATCATTCAATTAGATCATGGCTGATCTTCTACCTCAATTCTACCTCCCCACACCATCCCCTTATCCCCTCATATGATATTTCTTAATATGCTGAAAACGATATGATTTATTATAGTAATGCAATGTCCTTTGTGACAGTCACTCCTGAAGTGGCTTCCAGATGATTTCTAATGTTTTGATTATACATGGCAAATAATATAAGATTAGTTTTCAAGGTGACGGTTTTGGGTCAGATCCAACAGTCACAGCTGAAGCTACTCTAATACAATTTGCCACAAGTATAGATGGTAAACAATTAAACCTGCCCTATTTACACTCCAGGCACTGATACAATTCTCTGGTCTGGTGAGCTTTATTTATGCACAGTGAAGCGCAAAGACCTGATTTCTGTCAAAATGAACACATGGATCATGATATATATAAATCAGTTTGGTCTGGAACTAATAATAAAGATATGGGAGATGAATTACAACACAGCAAAACCAATGTAGTGTGCATTTGCTGATGGCTCAGTCTGGATGTGGACTGACCAGGCTCTCTGGCTCATTCACTGTGCTGATCGCCAGGGCAGCAGAGGGGAACTATAGTTGGCCTAAGTAACCAGAAACTAAGGAAAGAAAGAAAATTTCAGCAATAGTTTCAGCTCCTGATTACTATTCAGTAACCCTTGCTGGATGGTATCGATTTTGGTGAAGATAGAATTAAGTTTAATGCAATTTCTCTGCATCGTTTAACATCTTGCTGGAAATCACTGTCTAAGCACACCATAAGGAATGGCCACTTGAGCAAGGTATTGGAGGGCTATCGCAGTGACAGAACTATACCCTAGCTTGATTCAGTATCTTCACTGGTGGAAGGGAGAAAATTGGAAACATTCAATTAACATTATTTTGCCAGATTTTGTCAACAGAAAAGCAAAAAAAGACTTTGTTTATATACTACCTTATTTCATGTCTCAGAAATACCTCCAATTCCTTCTTTGAAATGCATCAACTGTTGTTATGTGATGTGATTACACAATCACAATATCAATTATATCTGCTACTTAGCATTTAGTAACATTATTAAAGGAAGTTAAAAAACCCACAGGAAACCACATTGCAGTGGTCCTATAAGAGGCTTTTTATAGAATATATATGCTGAAAATCTTTGCACGATCTTTGACCCATCCTTTGTTGCCCATTTCCCAGGCGATTGTGTTCTGGTATGTGAAGGGTGGAGTGGGAGGATGGCACAGATGGGGATTAATGGTGTGTAGAAGTTACACCATGATAGAATGGGCAGGCTTGATTGAACCATCTATTTCTGTCCTTCATTTTATGTATGATTTTAAAGATTATAAAATTATGAAAAGTTTTAATACAATGAATAGGGAAATATTATTCTAATTGGAGAGAGTGTAGCGAGGGATCATCAATTTATAATTGTCACTTAGCGAGAGAGGTTAAGGAAAATTATTTGCAGAGAGGGTTACTGGAGCACAAAATGCTTTGTCACGGAATGGTTGAGGCTGAAACCATTGCACCTTTTAAAGGGAGATTGGATAAATATTGAAGCATGAGAGGGCTTTGGGAGAGCATAAGGCAGTCTGAATCATTTTGTATTGCTTTAGCAGAGGGCACAATGATTTGATGAATGGACTCCTTCTGTACTGTAAACCTCTACAATTCTATAACCCTGAATTGGTAGAAGCCCAGGAGAAACAGTGTAAATTGCTACACTTGCACTGATGTGTCTGGGAGTTCTGCTGATCTCCCGTCAAAATTACAGCTGGAGATCAAGATAACCCCAGTGGACTTTCACAGCCAAAGGTTCTACATTAACTGTAATGTTCCACTTTACTGCGCTAATAGAAAATAGGAAACCTCCCACTTTAAGTGGTTTAATTAACATGGTGTTTGTTCTCTCACTATCAGGTGGAAACAATCGGAGATGCCTATATGGTTGTGTCTGGGCTCCCAGTACGGAATGGTAAACTCCACACACGAGAGACTGCCAGAATGTCTTTAGCATTACTGGAAGCAGTGAGATCATTTAAAATACGACACAGGCCCAATGACCAGCTGAAGCTAAGAATAGGAATACATACTGGTAAATTATATTAATCCAAGTCACAGATCTCTGTGGGAATATTCATTTTTCCTTGATAGATTTCAGTATCCAGTTGCACTGATTGGAAATAAATTTCACCCAAACTCCACACATGTTTTAGGATTCTTCAGAGATTTCACTTTTGCTGTCTGCTCATAATGAATATTCACCTGGTGGGGTACTGAGCCATAATGACCATTGGGGAAAAATTCAGCATCGCCCCGTTTAGGGCGCGACCTTTTGAAAGCTGGGAAACTTAGCGGCAGATGCTAATGATTCCCAGCTTTTTCTAAATTTGGTGTTTGCTCTCCAGGAAGGAAGAGAAATGCTAAATCGTGTTCTCCACTTCCTTCCTGGAGCGCTAAAGGACACAGGCGGGGTGGTCGTGGTGCAGATCTGCACAATGGCCCGTGATCCGAGGCTCCTTCCCTTCCTTAAAAAGAAAGGCCATCACTGCAGGCTCTGCATTGGGACCAGTGAGCTGGTCCCCGACAGCAGCCGCGATCCGGCCCAATCAGCCCTAAGCATTGAAGCAGAGTGCCGGGTTGTTTGCAAATAACCATTTCAACAATTTTCCTACTTACCTTAGCAACCTCCCCTTTAACTTCCACCCCTGAGGCTCCCAGCCTCCTGACAACATCTCCTGCAGCTGTTGGTGATGTCGCCCAGCAATGATGCAGAGGACGGAACTGAAGTTTGGGTCCGGGGTACTATCGGGCGATGTGCACGGCGATTACGTCACGATCTCCGGGCGCAGGAGATCAGGTGCAACATTTTACTGCCACCGCAAATCTCTCGCCTAAGTTAGCGGGAGTTGTTCATTTTGCCACGCCCAGTCAGTAAGTCGTTAGCGCCACATTATTGCCCCCCTGAGGCGATAATGGGAGGCGCTAAGGAGGCCAATTTCTAGGCCTATGAAAGTCCTAGATTAAGTTCCTGTACTGTGCTGTATTAACTGATCTCAGCAGCGGTACGTTAAGGTAGTAGAATATGCCTAGAAAGGAGAAAGATTAGCCAGGGTCCCTAGTATGCCAAGACTCACATCTAAATTCAGAGAGGTTCCACAAGACTGCCAGCACCTATAAAACTCTACTCCAACATGAATCAATGTCTTTAGGAAAGAAACAAAGAAAATTAGAAATTAAAACAGAATTCTTGCTGGCATTTATGTTACTGACGTGAGCAAAACTTCTTCATTGCAACCAATGGTAGACATCTAACCTTAAGGGCTCTTAGTCATGAAGAAAGTTTCCTGGAGTTAAGGCTGTTCACTTACTGAAACAAAGGTTGAGAGTGGATATGATGGAGGCTTTTAAAACATTGAAGGGATTGGACAGTCTGATTGGGAAGATTATTTGACATCAATAGGGATGACAGGAATAAAAGGAAGATGTAAGCAAAGAGTTAGATTCAATGCCAGGAACTAGTTAATTACCCTCTGGAATAGACTGATGAAACATGTGCTGGATAAGGATTTCCTGCAGTCTTTTAAAGAGAACGTGATGAGAATATAAATAGAAGGGAGCAGTTGTAAATGCTAAATTTTTAATTAGCTGGGAGTACGAGGAGTTACTAATCTGGAGGTTTGTTTGATTGGCTTGGGGAATTGGAGAGGAATTTCCCAGCGTTTATCCTGCATTGGTTATAGGTGTTTCCTCTGTTTTTTGACTCTCCCAGGACATACTATGAATTATGGGCTTGGTCAGTGATATACGTGTTTGAGTAGGGTGCGCTTAATGGGCTTGACAGTCTTTTCCTGCACTTCTTTACATATGATCATGTGAAATAATGTTCATGAGGCATTTGATTTCATAATCTATAATGCAACCATTAGCACTGACATCAGTGAGCACAATGGTTTTCCATTGTCAGCTTATGCCCTTCCCAAAGTTTTTTTCTGCTGGTTTGTAACGGAGTGATTATTTGCACGAACATGGAAGCAGAGCCTAAACACTGTCCTATCCCCACTGGAGCCGCTCATGTGCACCCAATGTTGGTGCTACGCCTTGTCCGATTGGAGAGAAAGCAGTAGGCCTCGGGGTGAGAGTCTGGCTGTGAGGACCAGACTCGGGCTCTGCAGCCGCAAGTCTGGAGCGTCAATACCACTTAATGTCTGTGTGGGTATTTTTCGAGTGATTGTTAACCCTGCCACCCCTGGGTGCAGATGCCAGGCCGAAGTTTTGGACTGTTTGTACTGCACGTGTTTGGGGAGAAGATCAGGAGATCGGAGACAGGAGGAAATCGGAAGGGGGAGAAGAGATGGGATTGGAGGGGGAGGGGAGAAGGTATCAGATGGGGGGAGAGGTGGGGAGGGTAGAGGGGAGGGGATCAGAGAGGGAGAGGGGAGGGGATCGGGGGAAGAGGAGAAGGTATCAGATGGGGGGAAAGGTGGGGGGAGAGAGGGGAGGGGGTCAGAGGGGGAGAGGGGAGGGGATCTGGGGGAGAGGGGAGGGTATCAGAACGGGGAGAGGGGAGGATATCAGAGCGGGGAGAGGAGAGGAGCTTGGAGGGGGGAGATGAGCAAGAGCTTGGGGCGGGGCGGGGGGAGTGCGGGGAGAGAAGGTCAGGAACCCGGGAGAGGGAAGGTCAGGAACTCAGGAACGGTTAAATATCAGGAACTTGGAGAGAGGGACAGTCAGGAACACAGGGAGAGAGAAGATCAGGAACTCAGGGTAGGAAGAGCATGGAGGGCATAGTGTGGATGGGGGAAGAACATGATCTAGGTCTAAAGTGGAGGGGATGAGAGCGCAAACGTGATCCAGTAGGAAAGACAGATCACGTTCTCCCCACTCTGTTAAACATGGATCATGTTCTTCCAAACCGAACCCCACCCCCTTTACACCTGCACCACATTCTCCCTCTCCTCTTCACCAGACCTGATTGATTTCTCAGAAAGTCCGGCTCGTATGCGGCAAGTGACATCATCGGACTCGATGAAATCCGGAAGTCATGACACTGTCATTATTCACTTCGTACCCAATAAATCTGTTTACAATCTGTGATCCACACAAAATGTACCAACATATGCAGGGGGGTGGAGGGGGGGGGGGGCGGAGTGGAGGAGTAGGTCAGGAATCTGCTGGGTGGGGTGAAGGTCTGGAACTATTGAGGGGGGGAAGATCAGGAATTTGTTAGATGGAGGGGAAGGTCAGGAATTTGTTGGCGGGAAGGAGGTCAGGAATTTGTTGGTGAAAGCGAAGATCAAGAATTTGTTGATGGGAGCGAAGGTCCTAACCCGAGAGGGTGAGCCCTGTCTGTTCTCTGAAAGCAGTAGTGGCTGCCTCAGCCTGGCTTTCACAATGGATGAATCAAATTACACATTAAAACAATCTTGATTACTCTAGTAGGCAGGATGTAATTACACATTCCAGGCAAACTGTTGGGTGTGTCTTGTCCTCCAAGGGGACCAGTCATCTGGTGTTGCAAATAGTTACAGCTGGTCTGCTATCTGTACCTGCCAATTATTCTTTCAGTCCTTTGTCAGCTCTGCTTTATGCCTTTGGTAATCTTCCCATACCCCATTCTATCACTACAAATGCTTCTGTGCTGCAGAACTTGCTTAATTGATACTTTAGTGCAGCCTCAACAACACTGGAACAATTCTGTATGCCAGCGGGAGCTAACGGTGTTAAAACTGCATGAGTGGTCCAGATCGGCAGACAGAGTGAGCAGAATAAAATGGTGGACCCAACACCAAGTGCAATTTACTGTTGCCCCAGAAGCAGAGAGTCTCAATGTCTCCAGAGGCACACATGCCATTTTATTTATAGTGTTTCACTGCATCCAAAGTCAGGTCTATATTTAAAGGCAGCATTACAGTATAAATGGGATTTGAAACTTCAGTTTCACCTGGGGATTGAATTGCGATGTGGAATTAGGCAAACTGTGAACAAGAAAACATGCATATGGAGGTATTTGAGAGGAAGAAAGACTTTTTAAATGATTCATTGTTTGTCACTGTTCCAAAAGGATCCACAGTAAAACCCTGGTGTTCAGTACTTCTGAAAAAATTGCTTAAATGGTATGTACAGTTAAGAAATAATTAGGAAAACTTTTTTTTTCTTCCTATCAGGTCCAGTGTGTGCAGGGGTTGTTGGGTTAAAAATGCCACGTTATTGTCTATTTGGAGACACAGTTAATACAGCATCCCGTATGGAATCTACTGGAGAGGGTAAGTGGTTGCTTTTCAGAAAGAATAGATAAAAGTTCTGCATTGATACCTATTTATATATATATATATATAATATATATATAGAAAACGCAAAATCTTTTATATTTAGCAAATTAAATATTATTTGTGACATCTAAATATTATTATAAGAAGGGTTTCACTATCAAAAGCCAATTTTGTCAGTCTGACTGTATTAGGACATTGAAATCTTTCCATTATGAAAGGAGTTTGATTCTAAAAGAGATTAAATGCAATTGATTCTAAACTGAGTTGATTTACTCCTGCAAGAAGAAAAGTATAAGGGGTAATTAATCGAAGTTTGCAAGATATTAAGGGGAACTGATAGGGTAGATAGAGAGAAACTATTTCTGCTGGTTTGAGAGTCTAGGACTAGGGGACATAACCTAAAAATTAGAGCCAGGTCTTTCCAGAGTTACATTAGGAAACACTTCGACAAGCAAAAGTTGGTAGAAGTTTGAAATGCTCTTGCGTAAATGCCAATTGATGTTAGATCAATTGTTAATTTTGAATCTGAGATTGATAACTTTTTGTTAATCAAAGATGTTAAGGGATATGGGGCAAAGGCGAGTATATTGAGATAGGTCACAGATCAGCCATGATCTCATTGAATGGCGAAAAAGGTTTCAGGGGTTAAATGGCCTACTCCTGTTCCTATGTTCCTTGTCCACCTCGACCAATCCTTCCATGGTCCCAATCACCCGGCCATTGTAAACTTCTCCAGCCCCACTTCCATGCACATACCCCTCACTTTTTCAACTCTTGCCTACTGTGCATTCCCTGCTGCTTTGTCTGTACTGCTGTTGGCAGAATGCTAGCCATCTTTCCCCCACACTCTGTGGCTCTCTCCCTTAAACCCATCTTGCCACATCCCTTCCATCCCCAAAAGCCTCCTCACCTTTCGACTGTGTAATTTTTCACGATTTCTTGACCATTTTTCCACTGCAAGGATTTCAAAGTGAATTACATTTAAATGCAGAAAATGCAGGTCCGGCAGCGGAGCGAGAAACAGAGTTTTTACATTTAAGTAAAACTCTGTTTTCAATTAAAGCGGTTCACACAGGGATAGAATTCTCCGTACTGCCATATACTGCAGCCGCTGAGACAAGAAGGAGTTTCTGACCGTGGATTTCCTCAGAGCTGCTTGAGCCCCATCACCATATGAGAGTTTCCGCTGCACTTCCAGTGAAGTCATAGCGGTGGAACAGAAGCAGCTCCGACCAACCTATGTGGGCATTGAAGATGTATTTATACAACATTCAAGGGCAACAGTTGACTTGTTATCTCAGCTCAGCCTCCTATTAACACTGAACCCAAGAGAAATTTGCTACTTTCAGCGACGTCTCTTAATTCCATTCCCGGCACCTTCTACAACCCCTCGCCCTCGCCCCCCACCGCGTTCCCCCTAACTGTGAAGAGCTTTGGGATATTTTGCTATGTTATGCAAGTTGTCATTCATTATTGCTTGCGCCTGCCTCCATTTATACGGCGGCGAATTGCACGGCATGCCTGTGTCCCATCTTGGAAGTGGGACACTTCAGTGTGATATTTAAATCATACTCACACAGTGCAGTTGCCAGCAAGGCTCCCCAGGGTTCGGAAAACCCGGCAACAAAATGAAGATGAGAGGTGCCGGCTGCAGAAGGTCAATGCTTTTTAAATCACTCCTTGTGAGCCAGGAGCAGCAGGAGTGCTCCCCCGGCCCCTCAAACAAACCTTCATCCGATCGCGACCTCTCCTTACTGCCGTGATCGGCTGACTGCCCCCTTCAATCCGTGATCCTGAGCTCCCTGTCGACCATCCCCACCCCCTTCAACCTGCAATCTTTCCCTCCCTCCCAATTGCCGGTCCGACCCCTGCCTCCAATCTGTGATCTTTCCCGATTGCCTGACACTGTCCCAAATGCTCCCTGGCTGCGGTCTTCTGTCGCTGGTTTTCCCGCCTAGCAGCCGGCTAGGCCTTTCAATCTGGCTGGCTGCCGGGAGGGAAACAGAATTACAAAATGATATTCGGCAGGACCTCCACATCCACGGAATTTCTGCCCCCTCCCCACCTCCACTACTGCACTCCACCGCTCCCTCCCTGCCTCCCTGTATATATCGGGGCCTTTCTGTCTGGGGAGCATTGCTGCAGGAGTACAGCTGAAAGGATCCCTCCCTTGTGAATTGACATCCTGTTGATTAGCCCCAAAGAGCACTGTTACTGTTACATACCCCTTGCAGCAAGTAGCTGAAAAAGAAACCACAGATCACAGATTTCCAGCATTTTCTGTTTTTATTACCACAGATTTAGCTTCAGCAACTTACGCCGTGTGCAAATTTATGAACAATTTTTTGCAATAACAAGAGTCAAAAGTGAAAGTTCTAAAAGAAAACAAACATTATTTTTTATTTTTAAATGTGTTAGCAGTTATATCTGTGGCATTCATTGGACTAATTTACAAGCTACAAACAAATATTAGGACAGCCAGTCCCAGAAATTGACTTTGAG
This sequence comes from Pristiophorus japonicus, assembly GCF_044704955.1. Classification (NCBI taxonomy): domain Eukaryota; kingdom Metazoa; phylum Chordata; class Chondrichthyes; family Pristiophoridae; genus Pristiophorus; species Pristiophorus japonicus. Next base: position 92,966,899 of record NC_091978.1, on the reverse strand, counting down.
TACTGTACCCTTGAAATTCAATCTTTAACTTTATGTGGCTGCACGAACCCTCTGAGGCCAAATAATAGTCCAAGCTAAGTTAAACCCTTAAGCTAAACAGTTCCTGAAATTAGAAACATATAAAGAATTTGGCAGTAAAACTTAATACCCAACAGTCAATTTAAAGAAAATTCAGTCTAAATATATTTTTGTCTTCATCCCGCCGTTAACACTTTACCTCTTTATTTGTTAGCATTGAAAATCCATGTATCTTCAACGACCAAGAATGTTTTGGATGAATTTGGAAGTTTTGAACTGGAGCTCCGTGGAGATGTTGAAATGAAGGTAAATTTCTATTCAGCACAACTTTCACAATCATGATCATGATCCTATCATTGCTTTTATTCTAGAATATGTTAAATATTTAAAGATTTAAGCAAAGAAATTCTGTCGGGGCTGGGGGTAGAGTGCTCACAAAAAATGTAGCAGAGGAGCTGGAATGTGGGATGGAATACTCGATTATTCCCTTGTTACACCATTACACGCTCAGGTACCTGCCCTAATTGTTTAAATGACCCCATGCCTGGGATATTGGATTGGGTAATGGTCAAGTCAATGTGATGGACAAAGTCTTTGTCCTGCTACAGTTCCAGCATTGCAACAGCGCGCAGACTATGTACCCTTTAACTTCAAAACACACGTTTCTATCCTGTAAATAAGAAACATTTATCTTGGGAACTATATAGCTGTGCATTATTCTACGAAAGACTTAAAAGTAACAAAAAATATCTCGCCCCATTGCTCCAGCAGTCGCTGGGGGTAATTTTCATCTTTACCAGTATTGGCCGTCCACTATAGAACCCACCTTTTTTCATCTCCAATGAAATAAAAATCGTATGGTTTCTATAACAGGTGGGTGATTCGACCCTCAAGTTTACCACCCAAGCAGTGAAGATGAAAATCACTCCACTGAGTAAAACCAGGAAGGACCCCAAGGTTTCCAGACCTCTAGTTTATGATGAATTGGCCAAGTTCAAACCTGGGGAAAATACAGGCATTGCAAGCGTTCTCAACTTTGCAAAGCAAATGAGAGGAAAATTAGGCAGGCTGCTGATTGTTTTCCATTGATCCCAGCTGGCAATGAACGGGTATTGGTGAATAGTGCACCAATTCTCACTCTGCAGGTTTGACCATGAAGAATGGCCACTACTGGAGTCCCACCACCACACATAGAACTGTATTCCAACATAAGTTGCCACCATCAGGAGAAAAAGGTGCGGGGGTAGATAAAATTCCACAAATTAAGGGGCGGTAGATCAGTGTTCCCTGTAAGCTATGCTTTGGTCTGCATGGCCTGCGTGGTCCCTTTAAATTTCGGCACATGTGCAGTATTTACAATGGAGAAGTCAGTGAGCGGCCTGTGCGGGTCCTTTCCCATTACTGCGTGACCGCGCAAATTAGAGAGAACATTGGGGTAGATTCTCATCCTCACTTTTTGACAGGAAACGGGAGGTAGCGATTCAACAATTGCAGGACACTACTTACCATTTTCTTCACGCCACGTCTGGCTCACCATGATTTTGGAATATGCTGGGAAAAAGGCAAGCAGCACTCACGGCCGAAACAAATTAGGATCCTACACCATGAAATACCAACCGGCAGAGCATGCGTTTGCGTACACTGAGCCCAGTGGCACTGGACATAGAGCGGCCGAACTAGTTGTTCTAAAAGGGCACTCCAGAAATGCGACAATAAATCATGCAACTGATTTTTGTAGAGCCAGAGAGGCATGAATGCTTCTCCTGGCCCCATCAAACAAAACCTTCCCACACGCTGTCTTACTTCAAGCTCGGCTCTGCAGAGGAACTGACGGATTTCCCGCTTCCCCACCAATCGGCGAGTTGCCAATCGGCACTTGTTGTATCATAATGAGGTTCGACCATGAAAATAGCTTCAGCCTCTTGCTGGTGGTGATCAGGTGGGCAGTGCAATCGCTTTGTCCACGGTCCACTCGATGTACAGCTAAACCGAAAGTCACTCCCAAGATCTCTCCAGTGGCATTCATGACAATAGCTGCACAACTCTTTATCACTCATTATTTAGTCAAATACAACAAGGTAAATCTTGTGAAGTGAGGCCTCCAGCACAGAGCCTTGCAAAATTTACTCCAATGAATATTCATGACAAGTGGCCTCCTTTTTATGGAAATGCAAATTAAGAGAGTTCCAAGTGCATTACTCAACACGTTTTCTACTCATAAATCACCTAATCCAGAGAGGATGAATGACATTCAAATGTCACATAGCTGGATTACTATTAAACACCAGAATTCAACAGAAATATTTAACGATAAGATTATATAAAAACTACTTTAAGATGTGTCAGTCATTTCTCTAAGAGTTTATAGAATAATAGTGGTTCTGTCCAGTGTTTTGACATGGAGGATTCAGCATGGCTTTATGACCCAAGGCATTAAGACTTGCTTATGGTCCCAAACACTGCAGTAATATATTAGTAGCTTCTTATTCTATTTTTAAGTGGATTAAGATATTTGTAAGACATTGACTTTTTGGGCCATAACATGCCAGAATATTCTATGAAGACTAAGCCATTCATAGACAGTGGGGGAATCACAGCCAGGCCCAATCCTGTCCTCACATGAAATCCACACATGTACCTTTGTCACAGGTCACTGGATAACAATCAGAAACAGAAACCATGGCCAATTCTCCCCTCCTTGATCATGCAGCACTGAGACCAATTATCATGCTTTTTGAGATCAGCTATCAGATCGGCTTGGGACCTTCTTGATCTGTGTGGTTCAGTTAATCATGTCTTAAACAGCTGAATCATTGGGGAAACCACTTCCAGTTTTTTTTAAGGAGTATTAACTGGTTTAGCAAGGACTCTGCTCTCCATATGCTGTACTATATTCTTCCATTTACTGGTCTAGCTTCAAGATAGTATTTTTCTTTAATTGTCCTCCACTTCTGTGTGCATACTCTAATTACATTGGTTACTTGCATCTCTGCCATCCATGTCTCTCATATTTTAATCTCCTGGGATCATGTCTCTTCACAATTTTATTTTCAGCAATTGAAATGAAATTCAGTTCTTCTGTAGGACAGATTTGCTTCTGCCCTGACCTGCAGATAAATCCACTCCCTCACAGTTGTCTGTTTAAGAACTGACAGAGCTGATGCAGTGAAGGAAAACAAATTGAATGTGAATCATGATTTCATTCCGTGCCAGTTGGTACCTTCTGGTGCAATAACTAAGGAGTAGCATTAACAATTGACTGTTGAGATTGCAGTGGGCTGGATAGTGTCTTCTCAATTATAGATACAGGAGAAAGGAAAATAATAGCAGCTGAGAATCTGAAGGAGAAATGAGGAAAAATGCAACAAGGAAAAATGTGTTCCTTCCCTCTATTTGTAATAATGGCAATTTATAATAATATTACTGTCAATACAATTTTGAATGACTGCACGCAGACCAATATTAGAGAAACACTCCAATTGCTTCATGTGTCATTGCTGACAGATGCGTTTATGCTGGTTGAATGAACAATATGGATCAGTTGGTTCCAGAGAAAACTGAGGTAAATGTATCAAATGTAAACAAGTAATATGCACAATCAGATCATAGGGGAATCTCACCAATTTTAAAAAATCACATAAATTGACAGTGTTGAAGAAGTAATTAACCCCGAGCCGCAGATGTGGCGCAGACCATTCAGCAGTTCTGAAGGGCCATATATGCATATTAATGATCTGAACTGCTAAGATCCTAATAGACTCCTTCAGCTCACTGCTGAAATAAAGTGTTGGCTCAGTTCCCAGTTTCCATTTTGGCATTACAGATAAACAGCCGACTCAAAATCGATGCAGTCAATCAGAGTTCACCCGATTTATACTTTCTGAAACACATTATACCAATGTGGAAGAATTCAGGTTCAGGCATTTCCGGCTCCATTACATTCAGATGCTTTCAATCAAGGCATCAAAGACAAACTGCCAAACACTTAAGAATAGTAACTCAAAATAAGGATTACTGTAAGGAAGCAGAATAAAAAAAATCTGACCAGTGTTCTCATGAACCATTTGAATTACCAGCTACAGCTACAGTTCATTGGGCTCAATTTTCCCGGGTCATTTGCGCCATTTTCTTGGCGCGCGCTTTTTTTTGGCGGAAGTATTTAATTCAAAGTTTCCCCCTGGAATCTGCGCCGATGTAACTGCTTTAGTTACGATTTTTCTAGGTTAGGTTTTTTTGACGTCATGTCTGCGCCAGTTTTCATCATTTTTCGCAGTTTGCCCAAAATGTTTTAATCCTAGGTCAGTGTACCTGGCCACTCCCGAAAAACCTTTTGGTGTGTTAAAAGAAAGCAGCGCACATTGAGAAATCGGCGCAGAAAGACACCATTTTCATCAAGTTTTTGGAGGGAGTCAAGAACACTTGAATTATCCACAATAAAGTTCAATTTTTTTTTACCTTTCAATGGAGTACATGGAAGTTTCTTGGATTTCTGAAATTTTCAGTCTTTTTTTACTCACACGCCACCACCGAGCGTCTTCAAGCAGCGCTGGAGAGCCGTAGCTTCGACCATCAGAATCAGCCCCGCACCTGGACACAGAGGCTCAGGGCTCAGCTGGAAAACACCCGGGAGGGGGGTGGGCGGGGGGGGGAAGGTGGCGATTGAAAGGCTGCTGCAGAGCTCGGGGAGGGAGGTGCTGATCAAAAGGCTGCTGCACTAGGCACAAGACTGCAATGAGTTTGGGTTTGGGGGAATGGGGGAGAAGGGGAGCAGTCACACGGCTGCAATGAGTTTGGGAGAGATGGGGAGAAAGGGAGAAGTCACAAAGCTGCAATGAGTTGGTGGGGGGGTGTGGGGTGGTGGGAAGAGAAGTCCCAAGACCTGGGTGTGGTCCATCCATACAGACCTTGGGAAGAGAGAACAAAGAACCTGTCCTGCCTGCCTTCCTGCCATTTTGAGCTCCTTCCAAAGGTTAAATTTAACTGGGGGCAATACTGACAATGCCATACCTTGTGCAAGCCTTCTGCATCATGGTGCTACATAGGAGACAATTGATTCAACGTCATCACATGAGGAACATCAGAGCCCGTAGGGTGCTGGGCGGGAGGTCTTATCCACCTCGAGACAGGCGTTTGTACCTGCACCTAAGTGATGCAGACTGTGTCAGAAGGCTGGGTTTCCGCAAAGAAGTTGTAACTGAGATCTGTGAGTTGATGAAAGCAGACCTGCAACCTAAAAGCGTCAGGAGGACTGCTTTGTCAGTTGAAGTGAAGGTTACAGCTACACTTTCATTCTATGCCTCAGGAACGTTTCAAACTACAACTGGGGATGTGTGTGCCATTTCTCAACATGCAACACATGTCTGCATTCGGCAGGTGACAGCTGCACTATATGCCTGGAGGAATGACTACATAAAGTTCCGCATGACCACCCAGGCAATGCGTGACAGGGCTGTGGGCTTCTCCAGGATTGCTGGCTTCCCAAAGGCACAGGGCGAGTGCCTTTGGAGGATTCCGAGATGTACAGGAACAGAAAAGGCTTCCACTCCATTAATGTACAGCTCGTGTTGTGACGACATGCATCGCATCATGTCAGTTGATGCAAGATACCCATGATGCATTCATCCTACGCGAGAGCATTATATCTGCCATGTTTCAGCAGCAGCCAGAAGGGCAGAGCTGGCTGCTGGAAGACAAAGGGTAAAGGGTACAGCCTCGCCAACTGGCTCATGATGCCCCTACGGGTAACCCGGACGGAAGCTGACCGGGAATACAACATGTCGCGACATGCAGCATCATAGAACCATTGGCATCTTGAAACAGTGTTTTCGATGCCTGGACCATTCCAGAGGCTATTTGCCTCTGAGATTGTCGGTCAGTTCACTGTTATGTGCTGCATGCTGCATAACTTAGCCATCATGAGACAGCAGCAGCTGGTAGTAGAAGACCCACCTATGGTGAGAGTGGCTGATGATAATGATGAGGAAGATGCAGATGATGAGCAGGAGAATGAGGAAGCCATGCAAGTACCTGAACACAAAGCACGACGGCGGGCCATCGTGCCCCTTTAACGATTACTTGAGCCTTGCACCAGCAGCTCATCTGTGAATGCTTTGCTGCCTGAAGGCTCAGCGACAACTATTCCACATGGACCATGTTTACTGTTTGGACCTGTTCCATAATGTTGTGTTGTGTTAATGGAACAAATAATGTAAATGATTCAGTTTTAATGAAAAATATATTTTATTCAAAAGTTTAACAAACAGTTCATTGTACTTAACTTTAATAAAATTATTCTTGTATCAAACTTTAAAGTTTATAGTTACGATCTCTTATAAACTTTAAGATCACTTACAAACTCTAACATCACTTAAAAACTTTAGGATCACTTACTAACTTTTAAACTTATAAATTTACATCACTTACAAAAATCTTTTAAGTTGAGAACAACAGTTACAACAGTAACAATAATAATAACATCAACAACAACAGTAACAAAGAAAGGCTGCACCCATTTCTCCTCCACCTTATTCTGAGACCGCCCGCTGCGCTTGTTCTTGGTGACTTCACCACCCCTTCCCTCAGGCGGTGGCACAATGTTTCTGGGGTTGGTACCAAGCTTATTCTTTCTATGATCTCGGGTCGTGCGCACCTGTTGGGGTGGGGTGGGGGGGGGGGGGGCGGCGGGGGCAGCAGGCAGCAATATGAAGGGCCCAGGCGGCAATGTGGAGGGCCCGGCTTGGGGCTCCTCAGAGGCTGGTCTGGGGACTGGAGTGGGAGTGGCAGTTGATTCTGTCAATGGGCGCGGGGTCTGGGTGTGTTCCCTTATTGCAGCAGCAAATTCCAACATGCTGTCCCTCATGTGCCCTGATAATGTCTCAATGACCTGCAACATTGCCTCCTTCATGTTGAGCAAAACTGTCTCAACTACCTGCAACATTCGCTCCCTCATGTTCAATGATAGTGTTTGCACCATCTCTGACATTCTTTCCCTGATGTTCACTAACAGCGCATCAGCTAACTGTGACATTCCCTCCCTCATGGTCACTGACATGGTTTCAGCTGACTGAGATATTCCCTCACTCATGGTCCCGGACATGGTTCTCATTTCTCACGACAGTCCCGCTGCCTCATCACCCCCGCTATTGATGGTATCCTGGTGTGATCACGTAAGGTCAGTGCTCTCCCCATTCATTGCCATCATCTGAACCACATCTGTTAGATCCTGCACCTCAGGAGAGCGCAGTCGAGCTCTCCTTCCCCTCCTCACCCTGGGTGTGGCTCACACCCCACCACTGGGACCTGCAGCCTCGGAAGGTGGGGCGCTGGGTGTGCCTTGCTCAACCACACCACTGGAACCCATAACCTCGGAAAGTGGGGCCCTAGGTGTGCCTTGCTGCACCCCACTGGAATCCTCGGCCTCGGACGGTGGGAAACCATGGAATGCCCCACCAACACTCAAACCACTAGTCAGGGAAGGGGCTAACAACTCAATGGGCGGCATCTGCAACTCCTCCAAAGTGAGTACAAGATATTTCACCCCGCTCCACATTCCCCTCCTCCTCACCCCCATGCTCTTGGTCTGGAAGGTGGGATTGGAAGATGGTCACCTCTTCATGCTCGTCCTCGTCTGAATATTCTTCTCCATCGTCAGGGTTGTCCTCAAGTTCTGCAAAATATAACAGAACACAGACAAATGGTTAGCAGCAGAGGAGGGGGCAGGGTAGGTGATATGAGTTGGATCACACAGCGCAGACAGCAGGCTGATTTGAAGAACCACGATGAATGATAGCACATTGCATCAACCGAAACTTTGCTGAAGGAGACATCCCCATGAACCGAAGCATGGCTAGCCCATGCAGTATTTAACATTTAGCAAAGCCAGACTGTGCAATTTGTAGGACTTACCCTCTCCCTCGAGTGTGGGCCCAGCTTCTGCAGTGGTAGTTGCTTTTCTCCAGGCAGGACCCATCAAAGCAGCGACTCTCTCTTCCAAGGGTATCAAGTGGCTACAGATTTGCCGGGCCTCCTCCTATTTGAGTTCTTTCCCTTTTATTATGTGCCATCTTCCTCTGCAAAGATGAAAATGCAATTTTGTAGAGAGGGTGTCTTTCTGTTGGGTGGGACATAAACAGCTGGTCACATTTACAATTACAATTCCATTGAATAAATGAAAATATTACTTAAACTAACTACTTGACCTGCCACTTCTTTTTACACTGGCCTCCAAATCTCATGGTGGTCACCATTGCGCAGTAATCTTCTGCAAGTTGGTTCCAGCCTTTCTTCATTTCTTTGGGTGGAAATTTTATGTGACCTCTGCTGGTGTCCAGCTCCTGCCATCTGGTCTCAATCACAGTAACTAGTGTCTCATCTTCTTCCTGTAAGAAATTCTTGGTCCTTGCACTGCATTGCATCTTATATTGCTGCAGCTCCAATTTTTCCAATGCTCACACACAGCACTCAACGTTGTCACACACACAACTGGCTCTTTAAAAATGGCTGATTGCCAACCTGGAGCTATACTGCGCATGCGTGTCCATTGAAATAACATCAAAAACATCACTTTTTTCCCCGCGCATGCGCAGAAGAAGCAGCATCGTTTTTTCGGCGCAGACAGCAGGCTCCACCCCCCGAGGTGACTGGACACGCTGCGTGGTGCCAAATTTGAATTATACATCGGGGAAATTTTGGCAAAATATTTCTGGTACATTTCTGGCCTAGTAAAATGGGTGTGACTTTGGCTATATGCCAGAAAACGGACTTGGGCAAAATTGAGCCTATTAATTTAAGGATGCGCTTATTTGTACTGCAAAAATGGCCAACATGCTCCACCCTTTGTTTCTGATTGGGCCCCTTGGAGGATAAGCCACACCCTGAAGGTCTCACTGACTTTGCAAATTGTAACTCGATCCACTTTGACTTCCTGAAGCGACAGAGCTCAGAGCTCCCCAGAAGCCAGCAAGCTCCAGCCGAAATGCCTTACCCCAGTCCAAGTGCATCCCTCCCCGAGCCGAGGTGCCTTACCCCAGTCCAAGTGCATCCCTCCTCCAGCCAAAGTGCCTTAACCCAGCACAAGTGCATCCCCCCCCACCACCACCATAGATGGGGTAGGTCAGCAGTTGGAGCTGAGGAGAGCGCCCTCTGTTGCACCTCTGCTCACTGCAGTTGTTAGATATCTTCCTCTGCAAACATGAAAAGAGCATGGCATGAGCTAATTGATTGGTAATATCATGGAAACATAACAGCTTCCAACGTTATATGCTAATAGGGTTTGTATCCACAATTGATGCATGGTTATAACAAAAATCGTGTTTAGGATCTAATACTTGACAAAACTTCTCTCTCGACTACAATCTCCATTGAAGAGCCTCCGGGGGTGGTGGGAATAAGTGTTGTGTATCTGTAAGGCTTGCACTCCCATGTTCCGCCACCAGGGAGTGCATACCCTGAAGTCCCAAGGGATCCCAGCATCCCTTGGGAGTACTCTATATAAGCCAGCCCCTAAGACCTGTTCCTCACTCTGGAGTGTCTTAATAAAGACTGAGGTCACTGTTACTTTAACCTCCCTCTGTGCAGTCTCATCTGTGTTAGGAACATAATAACTGGCGACGAGTATACCAATCCAACACAAAGCTGCAGCAAACTGAGGGTATCCTGCAGAAGTTCTCGGAGGGAGAGGACTGGGAAGCCTATGTGGAATGGCTAGACCAGTACTTTGTAGTCAACGAGCTGGACGGAGAAGGAAGCGCTGCAAAAAGGAGCGTGGTCCTCCTCACGGTCTGTGGGGCACCGACCTACAGGCCCATGAGGAATCTTCTGGCTCTGATGAAATCCACAGATAAGTCGTATGAGGAGCTGTGTACACTGGTTTGGGAGCATCTTAACCCGAGGGAGAGCGTGCTGATGGCGAGGTATCGGTTCTACACGTGCCAGCGATCTGAAGGTCAGGAAGTGGCGAGCTATGTCGCAGAGCTAAGGCGATTTGCTGGACAATGTGAGTTTGATGACTACCTGGAGCAAATGCTCAGAGACTTTTTTGTACTTGGCATTGGCCACGAGAACATCCTACGAAAACTTTTGACTGTAGAGACACCAACCCTCAGTAAGGCCATTGCGATAGCACAGGCGTTTATGTCCACCAGTGATAACACCAAACAAATCTCTCAGCACACAAGTGCTAGCAATGTTCAGAAATTAACTGGAACTGTGTTTGCGAGCAGAAATATACAGGGCAGAAACCACGAGTCTACAACTGCCAGCAGGCCTCAGGTGACCCAGGTGACTCAGAGTCTGCAACAAAGGATGAATGCAAGGCAATTCACACCTTGTTGGCATTGTGGAGGCTTCCATTCGGCCTATTCATGCCGCTACAAAGGGTATGTTTGCAACCGCTGTGGAGCAATGGGGCACCTCCAACGAGCTTGCAGCTCGCAAAACCTGCTCATCACCACGTGGCAGAAGAAGATCGCCCTGCATGGTAGATCAAAGCAATTTCGAGCCTCAGAGAGAGGAGGCAGATGCTGAAGTACACGGGGTGCACACATTTTCGACGAAATGTCCACCTATAATGCTAAATGTAAAATTCAATGGCTTACCAGTAGCCATGGAACTGGACACTGGCGCTAGCCAATCCATCATGAGTAAAAAGATGTTTGAGAGACTGTGGTGCAACAAGGCACTCAGACCAGCCCTGAGCCCCATCCACACGAAGCTGAGAACGTACACCAAAGAGCTTATCACTGTCCTGGACAGCGCCATGGTCAAGGACACCTACGAGGGCACGGTGCACGAACTGCCACTCTGGATTGTCCCGGGCGATGGCCCCACACTGCGTGGAAGGAGCTGGCTGGGCAAAATCCTCTGGAACTGGGATGACATCCGAGCGCAATCACATGTCGATGAGGCCTCATGTACCCAGGTTCTTAACAAATTTCCTTTTCTTTTTGAGCCAGGCATTGGAAACTTTTCCGGGGCGAAGGTGCGGATCCACTTGGTCCCAGAGGCACAACCCTTTCACCACAAGGCACGAGTGGTACCTCACATGATGAGGGAGAGAGTGGAAATTGAGCTGGACAGGCTGCAACGCGAGGGCATCATCTCCCCAGTGGAATTCAGCGAGTGGGCCAGCCCGATTGTTCCAGTACTCAAAAGTGATGGCACAGTCAAGATTTGCGGTGATTATCAAGTAGCTATTAATCGTTTCTCGCTACAGGACCAATACCCGCTACCTAAGGCAGGCGACCTATTTGCGACGCTGGCAGGAGACAAGACGTTCACCAAGCTCGACCTGACTTCGGCCTACATGACGCAGGAGCTGGAGGAGTCTTCGAAGGGCCTCACCTGCATCAACATGCACAAGGGACTGTTCATCTACAACAGATGCCCGTTTGGAATTCGGTCGGCTGCAGCGATCTTCCAGAAAAACATGGAGAGCCTACTCAAGTCAGTACCACGCACGGTGGCTTTTCAGGACAACATATTGGTCACGGGTCGGGACACCGTCGAGCAGCTACAAAACCTAGAGGAGGTCCTCCAGCGACTGGATCGTGTAGGACTGAAGAGGTCAAAATTCGTCTTCATGGCAACAGAAGTGGAGTTTTTGGGGAGAATGTCCACGGCAGATGCCAATACAGAGGTTATCAGGAACGCGCCCAGGCCATAGAACGTCACGGAGCTGCGGTCATTCCTGGGACTCCTCAACTATTTTGGTAACTTCCTACCGGGGTTAAGCACCCTACATGTGTTATTGTGTAAAGGTGAGAACTGGGTATGGGGAAAAAAACAAGTAATTGCTTTTGAGAAAGCCAGAAAAATGTTATGCTCCAACAAGCTGCTTGTATTGTATAACCCGTGTAAAAGACTTGTGCTAGCATGTGATGCGTCGTCGTACGGAGTCGGATGTGAATTACAACAAGCTAACGTTGCAGGGAAGTTGCAACCTGTCGCCTATGCCTCCAGGAGCTTGTTTAAGGCTGAGAGGGCCCACAGCATGATTGAGAAAGAGGCATTAGCGTGTGTGTTCGGTGTCAAGAAAATGCATCAGTACCTGTTTGGCCTCAAATTTGAGCTGGAAACCGATCACAAGCCCCTCATATCCCTGTTCGCTGAAAACAAGGGGATAAATACGAATGCCTCAGCCCACATACAAAGGTGGGCACTCGCGCTATCAGCATATAACTATACCATCCGCCACAGGCCAGGCACCGAGAACTGTGCGGATGCTCTCAGTCGGCCACCATTGCCCACCACGGGGGTGGAAATGGCGCAGCCTGCTAACTTGTTGATGGTGGTGCAGCCCGCAGACTTGTTGATGGTCATGGAAGCGTTTGAAAATGATAAATCACCTGTCACGGCCCGCCAGATTAGGACTTGGACCAGCCAAGATCGTCTGCTGTCCCTAGTAAAAAACTGTGTACTGCATGGGAGCTGGGCCAGCATCCCCATTGAAATGCAAGAGCTAATCAAGCCGTTTCAGCGACGAAAGGACGAGCTGTCCATTCAGGCAGACTATCTGTTGTGGGGTAACCGCGTAGTGCTACCAAAAAAGGGCAGGGAGACGTTCATCTCGGATCTCCACAGCACACACCCGGATATAGTAATGATGAAAGTAATAGCCAGATCCCACGTGTGGTGGCCCGGTATAGACTCTGACTTAGAGTCCTGTGTATGGCAATGCAGCGTGTGTGCTCAGCTGAGCAATGCACCCAGAGAGGCACCACTAAGTTTGTGGTCCTAGCCCTCCAGACCATGGTCAAGGATCCATGTCGACTATGCGGGCCCGTTTCTCGGTAAAATGTTCCTGGTGGTGGTGGATGCTTTTTCAAAATGGATTGTGATACGTCCTTACTATACAGTAGAAATGCACACGAGACCCATACTTGAGAGGTCACTCTGTGACCAGTTACCTTTATTACCAAGACCTCAAGTGATGAAGGTGGGTGGAGCTTCACCTTTTATACCTGAAAATCCAGGTTAGGAGTGTCTCCCACAAGCTCACCCACTTGTGGTCAATGTTCTCAAGGTGTACAACTTAGGTCAGCTTATACATGGGTTACAATGATAATTGAATACATGATATCACCTCCCACCCAAAGTCTAATTGGGATCACAGGCTAAGTCTCTCTGGTGGTTTACGCTCCCTTGCAGAGCGCCTGAGTTGGGGCTCCGGTTGTTGGGCGCTGGCCTGAGTGTCTGCTGTTTGCAGTGCCTCAGGCCTGTCCGGACTGCCCACAGTGACTGGGCTCTCCTCCACTTGGTTCCGGTGTTCGGTCACCTGTGGTGGAGTAAACTCTACATCGTGTTCTTCCTCTGCTTCTTCTATGGGGCTGTTGAACCTCCTTTTAGTTTGATCCACGTGTTTGCGGCAGATTTATCCATTGGTAAGTTTAACTACCAAAACCCTATTCCTGTCTTTGGCAATCACAGTGCCTTGCAAGCCATTTGGGCCCTGCAGCATAATTAAGGACAAAAACAGGGTCATTGACATCAATAAATCGCGCCCTCGCATTCCTGTCATGGTAGTCACATTGTAACTGACACCTGCTCTCAACAATTTCTTTCATAGTTGGGTGTATAAGGGATAACCTGGTTTTGAGCGTCCTTTTCATTAGCAGCTCTGCGGGTGGAACCCCTGTGAGCGAGTATGGTTGGGAACTATTGGCCAACAGGAGGCGTGATAAGCGGCTTTGTAGGGAACCCCCTTGGATTCTGAGCATCCCCTGTTTGATTATCTGCACTGCTCGTTCCGCCTGGCCGTTTGAGGCCGGCTTGAACGGTGCCGTTCTGACATGGTTGATTCCATTGCCTGCCATGATGTCCTAGAATTCAGTGCTTGTGAAGCACGTGCCATTATCGCTGACCAAGACATCCAGTAGACCATGGGCAGCAAACATTGCCCGTAGACTTTCGACCGTGGCAAAGGATGTGCTTGAATTTAAAATGGCACACTCAATCCATTTGGAGTAGGCATCTAATACAACCAAAAACATTTTTCCCATGAAAGGACCTGCGTAGTCCACAATAATGCGTGACCATGGCTTGGCGGGCCAGGACCAGGGGCTAAGGGGGGCTTCCCTGGGTGCATTGCCCAGCTGAGCACATGTGTTGTACTTGCGAACACAAAGTTCCAGGTCTGCATCGATCTCTGGCAATTGCCTTCATCATGACAATGCCCGGGTGCTCATTGTGAAGTTCTCTGATAAACACCTCTCTGCCCATCTGGGGCATGACGACTCGTTTTCCCCACAGTAGGCAATCGGCCTGAATCGAGAGTTCATCCTTGCGCATATGAAACAGTTTAAATTCCTCAGGGCATGCCCTATACGTGGCTGCCCAGTCCCCATTCAGGACACATTTCTTAACTAAAGACAGTAGCGGGTCTTTATTTGTGCAGACTTTAATCTGACGGGCTGTCACAGGTGAGCCTTTGCTTTTGAAAGCTTCAACAGCCATGACCATCTCAGCATCATGCTCCATTCCTCCCCCAGTGGTGGCTAGTGGAAGCCTGCTGAGTGCATCAGCACAGTTTTCAGTGCCCGGTCTGTGCCGAATTGTGTAGCAATCGGCGGCTAACGTAAGTGCCCATCTCTGTATGCGAGCTGATGCATTCGCATTTATGGCCTTGTTGTCGGCCAAAAGGGACGTTAGGGGTTTGTGATCTGTCTCCAGCTCAAATTTCCTGCCAAACAGATACTGGTGCATTTTTTTTACTGCATATACACATGCTAGCACTTCCTTTTCGACCATCCCGTAGCCCCTTTCTGCCTGGGACAGACTTCTGGAGGCATCAGCTACCGGCTGTAACTGCATATTGGCATTAACATGCTGCAACACACACCCGACCCCATAGGATGATGCATCGCACATTAGAACAAGTTTTTACACGAGTCATATAACGTTAACAATTTGTTGAAGCATAACAAGTTGCGTGCTCTATCAAAAGCCCTTTCCTGACTGTCCCTCCAGACCCAACCTTTGCGTAGGAGCATGTGTAGCGGCTCTAACAGCGTGCTCAATTTGGGAAGAAAGTTACCAAAATAGTTCAGGAGCCCCAGGAACGAACGCAGCTCCATCGTGTTACGGGGTCTGGGTGCTCTCTGGATTGCTTCCCTTTTGGACGCAGTGGGTCTGATCCCATCTGCTGCTACCCTCCTCCCCAGGAATTCTACCTCTGTAGCTAAGAAGACACACTTCGCCTTTTTCAGTCGCAGCCCTACCCGGTCCAGTCTGCATAGCACTTCCTCCAGGTTGTGGAGGTGTTCTTCAGTATCGCGACCCGTGATGAGGATGTCGTCTTGAAAAGCCACCGTCCTTGGAATCGACTTGAGGAGGCTTTCCATATTTTGCTAAAAGATCGTGGCGGCTGAACGAATCCCGAACGGACATCTGTTATACTCAAACTACCCCTTGTGTGTTGTGATGGTGGTCAGCTTCTTCGACTCACTCGCCAGCTCCTGGGTCATGTAAGCTGAGGTCAGGTCCAATTTTGAAAAAAGTTTGCCACCGGATAGCGTCGCAAAAGGTCCTCCGCTCTCGGTAGCAGGTATTGGTCTTGGAGTGACACCCGATTGATGGTGGCCTTGTAATTGCCACATATCCTGACCGACCCATCCGTCTTGAGCACCGGCACAATAGGGCTCGCCCAGTCACTGAATTCGACTGGTGAGATGATGCCTTCCCTCAGCAGGCGGTCCAATTCGCATTCTATCTTTTCCCGCATCACGTACGGCACCGCTCTGGCCTTGTGGTGTACTGGCCTGGCGTCCAGGTTTATGTGAATCACTACCTTGGCCCCCATGAAATTGCCGATGCCAGGTGGAAATAATGAGTCAAATTTGTCCAGGACCTGTGAGCATGATACTCACTCCACAGAAGAAATTGCATTGACATCGCCCCATTTCCAGTTCATGACAGCAAGCCAACTCCTCCCCAGTCGTGCGGAACCGTCCCCCGGGACAATCCAGAGTGGCAACCTGTTCTCCGAATCTTTGTGGGTCACGACTACCGTGGCGCTGCCTGGCACCGGAGTGATCTCCTTTGTATATGTCCGTCGCTGTGCGCCAATCGGCAATAGTTTTGGCCTCCTGGCCTTGGACACCCACAACCTTTCAAACTGTTTGATACTCATCAGAGACTGGCTGGCCACCGTGTCTAGCTCCATTAATACTGGATGCCATTGAGGAGCACTTTCATCATTATTGGTGGCGTCCTGGTATATGAACTGTATATGTGCTCCACATGAACTCGCTGAACTTCAGCTTCCAGCGATTTCCCCCAGTATTCATTTGGCCTCGTAAGGCTTACATTGGGCCCGTCCTCCTCGTACATCAACCTGGTTGCAGGCTTCCTGCAAATACGCGCCAAGTGACCGCTGATGTTGCAGTTCCTGCAGGTATATTGCTGATACCTGCAAGCTCTGGCTGGGTGTCTGCCTCCACACCTCCAGAATGAGCTGGAAGACCCGTTGTTGGAAACAAAAGGTCCATTACCAGTCGATCGTCTCTGAATGTCTCTGTAACTGTCCTTAAGCGCAGGTGTTGATGGCCCCATTACTGGCCGCATTGTCCATTGTGATGGCATGAATCGCCGTTCAGCTAGCCATTGTCTCTGTTGAATTCCCCCTTTGGATTCGACTACATGCTGGGGCATGTCCGATTTCCCTTGTCTGCTTAGAGAACTGTGTGCCGCGTTAACAATGTTGCCTCCCTGGTCGTTTGCCGCATTTGAGCCAACATTTTTGTTATACATCATTCTGGTCTCTTTCTCCCCTGAGATATCTGGGCTATCAGACAAGGTCAAGTCTTTGGTCTCAATCGGTTTCCTGAAAACCCCAGCGTGCCCTATGCCCTCAATAAAAAAGTCTTGCAGCACCTCCGCTCTGCATGCATATGTGAACTTACATAGGCTCGCCAGTCGCCGGAGATCTGCCACAAAGTCACGAACGCTTTGCCCTTCTCGCCGCCGGTGCATGTAAAACCAGTGTCTCGCCATATGCATGCTGCTCGCCAGTTTAAGGTGTTCCCCGATCAATTTACTGATCTCTTCGAACGTCTTGTCCGCCTGCTTCTCTGGCGCTAGAAGGTTGTTCATCAGGGAGTACGTTCTGGATCCACAAAGCGTCAGGAGATGAGCCCTGTGTTTGTCGGCCGAATCCTGTCCCAACCATTGCTTAGTGACAAAACTTTGCTGTAGTCTCTCAATAAAGTCGTCTCAATCATCACCAACACAGTACCTCTTTCCTGTGCTGCTAGTGGCCATGCTCGCGTAGTTTAAATCCCAGTTTCTCGTCGCCAGTGATACGTCCTTACTATACACACAAGGCCCATACTTGAGAGAAGGTCACTCTGTGACCAGTTACCTATATTACCAAGACCTCAAGTCTTGAAGGTGGGTGGAGCTTCTCCTTTTACACCTGAAAGTCCAGGTTAGAAGTGTCTCCCACAAGTTCACCCCCTTGTGGTCCGTGTTCTCAAGGTGTACAACTTAGGTCAGCTTATACATGGGTTACAATAAAAGTTGAATACATGACAGATTGAATGTGAAATAATGTCGGGAAGCATCGTCACCGCCATCAATGAAAGTCTGAGGGCCATGTTTGCCACCCATGGCTTGCCTGACATACTGGTGAATGACAACGGGCCATGTTTCACCAGTGCCGAATTTAAAGAATTCATGACCCGCAATGGGATCAAACATGTCACCTCGACCCCGTTTAAACCAGCCTCCAATGGGCAGGCAGAGCGGGCAGTACAAACAATCAAACAGAGCCTTAAACGAGTCACAGAAGGCTCAGGCTCACTCCAAACCCGCCTGTCCCGAGTACTGTTCAGCTACTGCACGAGACCCCACTCGCTCACAGGGGTGCGCCCGGCTGAGCTACTCATGAAAAGGACACTTAAAACCAGGTTCTCACTGGTTCACCCCAACCTGCATGATCAGGTAGAGAGCAGGCGGCAGCAACAAAATGTAAACAATGGTCACGCCACTGTGTCACGGGAAATTGATCTGAATGACCTTGTGTATGTGCTAAACTATGGACATGGTCCCAAGTGGATCGCGGGCACAGTGATAGCTAAAGAAGGGAGTCGGGTGTTTGCAGTCAAACTAGACAATGGACAAATTTGCAGAAAGCACCTGGACCAAACGAGGCTGCGGTTCACAGACTGCCCTGAACAACCCACAGCAGACACCACCTTTTTTGAGCCCACAACACACACCCAAAAATCAACGACACCACCCCGGACCAGGAAATCGAACCCATCACGCCCAACAGCCCAGCAAGGCCAGGCTCACCCAGCAGCCCTGCAGGGCCAACAACACGCCAGCCCAGCGAGGGCACAGCCAACACACCAGATCAGACATTTGTACCGAGGCGGTCCACCAGGGAAAGAAAGGCTCCCGACCGTCTCACCTTGTAAATAGTTTTCACTTTGACTTTGGCGGGGAGTGATGTTGTGTATCTGTAAAGCATGCACTGCCATGTTCTGCCACCAGGGAGTGCATCCCTGAAGTCCCAAGGGATCCCAGCATCCCTTGGGAGCACTGTATATAAGCCGGCCCCTAAGGCCTGTTCCTCATTCTGGAGTGTTTTAATAAAGACTGAAGTCACTGTTACTTTAACCTCCCTGTGTGCAGTCTCATCTGTGTTAGGAACACAATAATAAGGATAGCTGGTGAACTCGGCAATGACAGTAGCTAATGTCCCAAAGTGTCCCGGGCAGAGACTGACCAAGGGCCGCTCTCCCCCAGTCCAAGCTGGGTTACTGTGTAAGTGACAGCAGCTGGAGAGACTGACACAGTAAGACTTAAAAAGGGCACAGGTTCTGAGTCCTGTCCACATCTTAGCAGTGAATATATGCAAGAACAATAAGCTTAATTTCAATCCAGGAGATTTATAATTACAATTTGCATCATTACAATTTAAAATCTGTACTTACTTTTGCCGAAGCAACCAGGCTGTTCCAGTGCTTCCGGCACTGGTCGGATCCCCTTGCCTCGTGGGACGCTGACGACACCATGTCCACGATTTCGCCCGAGATTTTACGGTACGCCTGGGGTGGAGGTTTCCCACGCCCACCCTGGGTTAATTGGGCCCACCGCAAATGCACCTCCCCGACGAGGGCCTCGTTGGCTTCACCGGAGAAGGGTTTGGCCCTTCTCTTCCACCCCCCTTGGAATCAGACTTTTTTGTGCCAGAAATATTCTCTTTCTCTCTCTGCCAGTAATATCCTCTTTCTCTCTCTTTTCTCTTCTCTGACTCTGCTCCCCTCTCCTCTCTCGCTTCTCTCTCTCCCCCACCCTTTGCCTTCTGCACATGCGTGGATGTCCCCTGACCTCCCGAATTGCGGGAAAATCTGAAAAACGCATGCATGGAAGGCTGTTGCTAGGAAAGCCTTGCCTTTCACATTGCTGAGGCCCATTTTGCATCACTGAGCTATCGCTGCGCTATCGCCCCCCCCATAAAATGCCCAAAGTAGCGATCCCAAAAATGGCCGTTGTTACAGTAATCCTGAAGGCTGAAAAATCGCTCAGGCTGGAACATCGCCCATTTTTTGGGCCCTAGTGATCTAAGTGGAAAGTCCAGCCCATTGTGTATACAATATTAACAGGTTTATTGGGTATGAAGTGAATAGTGACAGTGTCATGAGGTTGGAAGAACATGATCCGTCTTCCCCCCACCCGTGACTCTCTTCCCCTCCCCCCTATGTCTCTCTCCCCCCCATCCTCTCCCTCTCTCCCCCCCCAATCGCTACTCCCCCTAGACCCACTCGCTCTCCCCCCCGCCTCTCTCCCCCCCAGCCTCTCTCTCTCTCTGCCCCCATCCTCTCTCTTCCCCCCAGCCTCTACTCCCCCCAGCCTCCCTCAGTCTCTCCCACCCAGCCTCTCTCTCTCTCCCCCCAGCCTCTCTCTCTCTCTCTCTCCCCCCCCCAGCCTCCCTCAGTCTCTCCCACCCAGTTTCTCTCTCTCTCCCGACCCCCCCCAGCCTCTCTCTCCCCCCCAGCCTCTCTCTCTCTCCCCCCCAGCCTCTCTCTCTCTCCCCCCCAGCCTCTCTCTCTCTCTCCCCCAGCCTCTCTCTCTCCCCCCCAGCCTCTCTCTCCCCCCCAGCCTCTCTCTCTCCCCCCCAGCCTCTCTCTCTTTCTCCCCCAGCCTCTCTCTGGCCCCCCCAGCCTCTCTCTCTCTTCCCCCCCATGTCTCTTTCTATCGGGCCCACACTGGTCACACTCACCCCCACCATTGGATCCAGGATTGCCGCCATCGGGCCCAGGCCCGCCACCATTGGTCCACCCGCGCCCCCCCGCCCCCTGCCGCCCATCAGGCCCCCCCTTCCCCACCACCATCGGGCCCAGGACCACCATTATCGGGCCCACACCGGCCGGAGAGAGTTGGAGTCTCAGTCCTGCTTCTCGGCACCACGTGCAAGGAATGATTCGGCCAGATGGGGGGCTGAGCTTGAAAGGGGGGCGGGGATTGTCGCCTGTCGGTTCAAAAAAGTGCAGGGTGGGTGGGGCTGGACAGATGCCTGTCTGTCAAAAAAAGTGCAGTACAAATAGTTACATCGTTAATTTAATGGAACAAACCATTCTGCTATTTTGTTTACCCACAACAGCAGTTCACATAAATTCATCAGTGTGTGTATTCAACAGTGTCTGGTATACCCTTCACTTCAAATTACATTTAGGCATTTTATGCAAAATTCTAAAAATAATGGAGTAGTTGAAATCTATGCTCTGCTCCAAAAAATAAATTGGGCCAAATTTTATTAGCCAGTGTGCTGCCACAAATTATATGTCCCAGAACTTGTTGGGCAATAATTTATCAAGCACACATAAATTATTTTGATTGCTATCATTGGTACTTATGCAAGATTTTTGTTCTGTACCACAAGCAAGGGAGCTGGAAGCACAAATATGGTGCTGAAGATACCAGCTCTATAAATTTGCTAATTTTTATGAAGGTGCACCAGGTTTCTTGGAGGCAGCAAAGGCACTATTCCTGATAACATCTGTGTTGGAGGGAATTGGGTAGTGCAGTGAATTAGACACTGCCCTTTTCCACCTGGAACCTGGGTTGGAATCCAGCTTGGATTGATGTGATAAACATCTTGCCTGTCTGCTGGCTGTAAGGGTCCGATGTGGAATGAGTTTGGACAGTTTCAATCCAGTTCCTTGTGCACATCAGCCTACAGTTCAAAATGGTTCATAATTTGGCAGTCTCTCTCAGAGAGGCAACAGAATGGCTGGTGTAAGAAATGGTAAAAATATCACACTGGTGCAGCAAGAAATGCTCTTTTGAGTTACGCGCTAAGGCATGTTGTTGGGCTCGAGTTGAGGGAGTTTCATTCTGCACTGGGTGTCCTGTGCCTGACGTGGAAGTGGTTAATGCTGACACTAGATGCCTGAAATGGGAAATGCCTGAAAAAGTTCCGTTCCTGAACACGGACGTCCCTCATCTTGATGAATGCAAAAAGCATAAAAAAAACCAAAATGATATTCGACAGCACCAGCTCATTTTTGTGGAACATAGGAACAGGAGTAGACCATTCAACCATTTGTATTTATTCCAGAATTCAATGAGATTACAGATGATCTGCATCTTAACTTCCTCCACCTGCCACGGTTCCATATCCTTTTATTCCCCCTGCCTAACAAAAATCTTCGATCTCAGATTTAATGGTATTAATTGAGCTAACATCTACTACTTTTTGTAGGCGAGAGTTCCACACTTCTACCACCCTTTGTGTGAAGAAGTGTTTCCTAACTTCTCTCCTGAATGGCCTGGCTCTGTTAAGGTTCCGTTCCCTTGTCCTAGACTGTCCCACCAGTGGAAAAAGTTTCTCTCTGTCAATTCCTTTCAAAATCCTAAAATCTTCACTCAAATCTCCCCTTGACCTTCTATATACCAGGGAATACAAGCTGAGTTTATGTTTACAAGTGACAGGTATAGGAGCATAGTGGTTATGCTAGTATTCCAGAGGCCTGGAGTAATGATCCAGAGAACTGAGTTCAAATCCCACCACAGTGCCGAGGGAACTTAAATTCAAAATAATTAAATACATCTGGAATTAAAAGAAAAAGCTATTCTTAGTAATGGTGACCATGAAACTACTGGATTGTCATAAAAACCCATCTGGTTTACCTTACCGAGTCTGGTCTATATGTGACTCCAGACCCACAGCAATGTGATTGACTCTTAACTGCCCTCTGAAATGGCCTAACAAGCCAATCAGTTGATTTCAAGGCAGCAGCTCATCCAATTAGGGATGGGCAATAAATGTTGGCTGTGAATGAATTAAAAAAAACTCTCTTCATAATCTAACTTTGATAACAAGCTGTAGCTAAACTTGTTGCCCTTTATATTCTAGTCCTTTAGCTATTATGATTAGTCATTATGATTATTAGCCTTTATGATTATTTTTTGTACCGGACTACATTTTAGTGATCTGTGCATATGGACCTTTAAAACACTTTGGGGGCAAAATGTCCCTTTTTTATAGTCCTGTTAGCACCTCTGGGGGGGCGCTACCGCCTCCCGGGAAATTGCCTGGGAGGGTGCAGAGGTGCTGCCATAGCAGCGGCATGTCCCACGGTTAGCGCCCCTGGCTGCTGCACAACTGCCGATGATGTCATTGTCGTGCACGGTGACCCCTCACCGCCCCGCGCCAACCTCTTAACGTCCCATGGGGTAAATTGCCCATCCGGCCAGGAGGCTGGCGTGGGCGGATGTCAATGATGCTGGTGGACATCTGCTCTCGGAGCGGTGATTAAAGGAGAGGGCGCCAGCACCCCGAGCTGCCATCTTTTTTTTATCGCCCGACTCTCGGGTCAGTTCGACGATGGGGCCCTAGCATGTTCCAGACCGCCATCTTGCATCCTGGCACTCCTTCTTGGGTGCTGGGCTGCTGGCCCGCTCGCACGCTGTCCTGGTGGCCCAGTGAAGGCCATCAGAGTGCCACCCGCCATATTGGTACAGGCAAAAAAATAGGTATCCAGGGCCCATGCCAGAAAGGGGAATTAGAGTCTTTGCATATGCAAATAAGGGATTGCACTCAGGAAAATTAGGTCTACATAAGGCCTAACCAGCATTTATTAAATGGACCACTGCAGGCCACCATCAAAAAGGTAAGTTTTGAAAAAACACTTATTTGAATGTGGAGCTTGGAGGTGCAGGAGTGCTGCTGCTGCCTCCACTGCACTCCCGTAGATCATTACCAATTGTTCTCACTTGTATTTCCTCCCCCTTTAAACATTTATCGGAGGCGGGTGCCAGCGACGCAGCTGGCCCCTAAATTCCAAACCTTTTCAGTGGCAAGCTGCCAAGGAATGCCCACACTGAGCACATAGGAACAGGTGTAACCCATCCAGCCCCTCGAGCCTGTTTTGAGCATAGTTTCAAAGCTGCCAAAGCTCCTCTGGTACCTCGTCTAAATAGCCAAATTTCAGATGCGAGCCAAAGCAGTTAGTGCCAGCAGGCTAATTACTTGTGGATGCCATCAAAGCTAAGTCCAATTGTGTTATCCGCATGTACACTTTCAATTGGAGTTATTGATCATCAGTTAGGAGTAGGAACCTTGGTTTATTTCTCCCCTGCCTTCTTAATTTAGCAGTGCTGAGATCAATTCCAGAATCAGTAAATGCTGCCTTAGTTGAGATAAACTAACTGTGCACATCCAGCGGATTAAATCTGAAAGCTTTCTTGTCTATTTGGTTCAGTGCATTCATCCATCAAGCCATTGTCCATACCTTTTTCAAAGAGTTGCAAGTATTTAAGGGTTTATGACAGTGCCAGCATCTGAATAACATTGCTTTGTTTTCTTTAAAAGGGTAAAGGCAAATTGAGGACCTACTGGCTGCTTGGCGAGCAAAAGGATGTTCCCGACATCTAACGTGACGTCTGGTGTGACTTGCTTGTACACTATTATACTGCAGAGCAGTGATTGTTCAAGCTGTAGTTTATTTGTTACAGAAACAAACTTTGGCTATGTTAATTTCTGGAGAACAGATCTTATAGAAAATATCTGTAGCCTAGATGTATCCCAGGTATATTTTATACCTGAACAAAGCTGCATTTTTATTAAGATCTTTTTTCTTCTTAGGTGAATACTTTTCAACAATAAACCATTATTTTTTGTGCTTTCTATATTAAGATTTATATAATGTGTTTGAGAAGATATATAAATATAATATTTTCCCCATCTACAAGCTGTATATACTGTGTATCTAAGATATTGCTAAATATTTTGTTCAAATAAACCAGATAAAACCTGCTTGATTGTCATTTCAGTAAATGCTCAGAATATTGAGAGATGACCCATACTGTGTGCAAAATATTCTGAATTAGAATTTAAGATTATTTTCATGATTTGGGGAAATGGAAAAAGGCCAATTGGTCTGACCAGCCTGTCCTCTTTTGACTGATCTCAACCCCAACTTCTCACCTTCTGAGTCACTCATCTCTCCAAGAACATATTGTTAAGTATGCAATAAAGGTTCAAACTGAGTACTGTTTAACTAAGCAAGGTACAACTTTGGCTCTGCTTTATTTAGGCCCAAAGTGCCTGACTCTCAAAATGCTTGGGTGCTGCTCAGTGGCCTCCAACAATGACACCATCTGGTGGCTACAAACAGAATGTACATACATGACAATACCCCCTCTGAGATCTTATCACAGTCTTTCACAGGTTGAGACGGTCCGGTGCTTTGTGCTCCCGGGTTGACTGTCTCAGTTCGATTCCAGCCTTGGGTGAGTGTGCAGGGTCTGTTGTGGTTGATGGCTGGATGACTGACTTGTTGGTGGTGGGAGTAGCCATGTCAGGAATTGCAAGCCCATTTTTATTGAACAGGTCCGTGATAAAATTTCCGGGTTCAATGATGATCCTTGAGTCCTCTGAAGGCTGTTGGTAGGTTGGTTGGTCGTCGATGGTTTCTTCGTCCGACTGCTCTGGCTCGTCTATGTGTATCAGCTTTGTCTGATCCATGTGTTTCCTGCAAGTTTGCCCATTCTTGAGCTTAATAACGAATACTCTGTTGCCCTCCTTGGCCTGACCGTACCAGCGATCCATTTGGGACCCTGACCATAGTTCAACACATATACAGGATCATTAACAGAAATCTCACGTGACACAGTTACGCGATCGTGGTACCCTTGTTGACTTTGTCTTCTGTATTCAATATGATTACTTAAATCCGGGTGTACCAGAGATAGCTTAGTCTTAAGGCCTCTTTTCATCATGAGTTCAGCAGGCGAGACCCCTGTGAGTGTGTGGGGTCTTGTCCTGTAACTCAGCACTATGCAAGACAAGCGGGTCTGCAATGACCCTTGGGTTACTCTCCTCATGCTTTGCTTGATAATTTGTACTGCACGTTTAGCTTACCCGTTGGATGCAGGCTTGAACGGTGCTGACCTTACATGTTTTATGCCATTAAGTTTCACAAACTCCTGAAACTCCTGACTGGTGAAGCACGACCCATTATCGCTCACCACTATGCCAGGCATGTGTCGCGAACATGACATTGAGATTCTCTATGGTTGCCATGGATGTGCTGGATGACATGTTTATGCATTCTATCCACTTTGAATAAGCGTCCACCACCACTAAAAACATCTTGCCCAGGAAGGGACCTGCAAAATCTACATGAATCCTGGACCAAGGTTTGGATGGGCATGACCACAGACTCAGCGGCGATTCTGCTGGTGCTTTGCTGAGCTGCATACAAGTGTTGCACTGATGCATGCATGCTTCCAGCTCAGAAGTAATTCCTGGCCACCATACATGGGACCTGGCGATGGCCTTCATCATCACTATACCAGGATGTGTGCTGTGTAACTCACGCACGAACTTATCTCTCCCTTTCTTGGGCATTACAATGCGATTGCCCCACAATATGCAATCTGCTTGATTAGACAGTTTGTCCTTGTGACGAACATATGGTTTGGCCTCCTCTCACATTTGCTTAGGTATGGCAGACCAATCCCCTTTGAGGATGCAACCCTTTACCACCGATCAAATTGGGTCCTGGCCGGTCCAGGTCTTAACTTGTTGAGCAGTGACAGGGGTTCCTTCACTCTCAAAAGCATCCATGATTAATCTTAGATCCACCGGTTGTGGCGTTTCCACCTCCAGTGTGGGCAACGGCAACCGGCTCAAAGCATCAGCATAATTCTCTGTGCCAGGTCTGTGGCGAATGAAATAATCATAGGCAGATAATGTCAGCGCCTACCTTTGGATGCGAGATGAAGCATTGGTATTGATACCTTTGCTGTCGGAAAACAATGAAATGAGCAGCTTGTGATCAGTCCCTAATTCGAACCTCAGACTGAACAATTATTGATGCATTTTTTTAACACCGTACACACACGCGAAAGCTTATTTTTCTACCATGCTGTAGGCTCTTTCTGCTTTAGACAAACTTTTGGATGCATACGTGACAGGTTGAAGTTTCCCCAACTCATTGGCTTATTCGAGTCACAGGCCAAAACTAAATGTTTACATGGGTCATAATGTACCAGCAGCTTGTTCGAGCAAAGCAGATTGGTGGCTTTCTCGAAAGCTCTGTCTTGCGATGCTCCCCACACCCAGTTGTCGGCTTTTCTCAATAACATGTGCAGCGGTTCTAGTAAGGTGCTCAATTTAGATAGGAAGTTACCAAAGTAGTTGAGTAGACCCAGGAATGAATGCAGCTCCATCACATTCTGCAGCTTGGGTGCATTCTTGATGGCCTTGGTTTTCACGTCGGTAGGTTTGATGCCATCAGCGGCGATTTTCCTCCCAAGGAATTCGACCTCTGGTGCTATGAAGATGCACTTCAAGTGTTTCAGTCTGAGTCCCACTCTATCCAGACGCAGTAGAACCTCTTCCAGGTTGTTCAGATGTTCCTTGGAGTCACGATCGGTGATCAGGATGTCATCTTGGAACATGACGGTTCTGGGAAATGGACTTCATGGCACCGGGGGTGGCTCTGCTGCACAGGAGGCCAGAAAAAAGAGTGGGAGAGCTATAGTGATAGGGGATTCTATTGTAAGGGGAATAGATTTCTGCAGTTGGAAACGAGACTCCAGGATGGTATGTTGCCTCCCTGGTGCAAGGGTCAAGGATGTCTCGGATTGGCCGCAGCATTCTGGAGGGGGGGGGGGATGGGGGTGTGAACAGCCAGCTGTCATGTATATAGGTACCAACGATATAGGTAAAAAAAATGGGATGAGGTCCTATAAGCTGAGTTTAAGGAGCTAGCAGTTAAATTCAAAGGTAGTAATCTCAGGATTGCTACCAGTGTCACGAGAGTAGGAATGTCAGGACAGCTAAGATGAATACGTGGCTTGAGGAGTGGTGCACAAGGGAGGGATTCAAATTCCTGGGACATTGAAACCGGTTCTGGGGGAGGTAGGACCAGTACAAACTGGACGGTCTGCACCTGGGCAGGACCGGAAACAATGTCCTAGAGGGAGTGGTTGCTAGTGCTATTGGGGAGGGGTTAAACTAATATGGCAGGGGGATGGGAACCTATGCAGGGAAACAGAGGGAAGTAAAATGGGGGCAGAAGCAAAAGATAGAAAGAAGAAAAGTAAAAGTGGAGGCCAGAGAAACCTAAGGCAAAAAGCAAAAAGGGCAACATTACAGCAAAATTCTAAAGGGAAAACGTGTGTTAAAAGACAAACCTGAAGGTTCTGTTTCTCAATGCGATGAGTATTTATAATAAAGTGAACAAATTAACTGCGCAGGCAGCTATTAACGGATATGATATAATTGGGATTACATCAACATTGGGATGGTGTCAACATCCAGGGGTATTCAACATTTAGGAAGGATAGACAGAAAGGAAAAGGAGGTGGGTAGCGATGCTGGTTAAGGAGGAAATTAACGCATTAGTAAGGAAGGACGTTAGCTTGGATGATGTGCAATCTGTATGGGTAGAGCTGCAAAATACCAAAGGGCAGAAAACGCTAGTGGGAGTTGTGTACAGACCACCAAACAGTAGTAGTGAGGTTGGGGGCAGCATCAAACAAGAAATTAGGGATGGGTGCAATAAAGGTACAGCAGTTATCATGGGTTACTTTAATCTACATATAAATTGGGCTTACCAAACTGATAGCAATACAGTGGAGGAGGATTTCATGGCGTATATTAGAGGTCGTTTTCTAGACCAATATGTTGAGGAATCAACTAAAGGGCTGGCCATCCTAGACTGGGTGATGTGTAATGAGAAAGGACTAATTAGCAAGCTTGCTGTGCGAGGCCCCTTTGGGAAGAGTGACCATAATGGTAGAACTCTTTATTAAGATGGAGAGTGACACAGTTAATTCAGAGGCTCGGATCCTGAACTTAAGGAAAGGTAACTTTGATGGTATGAGACGTGAATTGACTAGAATAGACTGGCAAATGATACTTAAAGGGGTGACGGTGGATAGGCAATGGCAAACATTTAAAGATCACATGGATGAACTTCAACAATTGTACATCCCTGTCTGGAGTAAAAACAAAATGGCGAAGGTGGTTCAAGTGTGGCTAACAAGGGAAATTTGGAATAGTGTTAAATCCAAGGCAGAGGCACATAAATTGGCCAGAAAAAGCAGCAAACCTGAGGATTGGGAGAAATTTAGAATTCAGCAGAGGAGGACAAAGGGTTTAATTAGGACAAGGAAAATAGAGTATGAGAGGAAGCTTGCTGTGAACATAAAAACAGACTGCAAAAGCTTCTATAGATATGTGAAGATAAAAAGATTAGTGAAGACAAACGTAGGTCCCTTGCAGTCAGAATCAGATGAATTTATAATGGGGAACAAAGAAATGGCAGACCAATTGAACAAATACTTTGGTTCTGTCTTCACGAAGGAAGACATATATAACCTTCCGGAAATAGTAGGGGACCGAGGGTCTAGCGAGAAGGAGGAACTGAAGGAAATCCATATTAGCCAGGAAATTGTGTTCGGGAAATTAATGGGATTGAACGCCGATAAATCCCAATGGCCTGATAGTCTGCATCCCGGAGTACTTAAGGAAGTGGTCCTCGAAATAGTGGATGCATTGGTGATCATTTTCCAACAGCCGATCGACTCTGGATCAGTTCCTATAGACTGGAGGGTAGCTAATGTAACACCATTTTTTTAAAAAGGAGGGAGAGAGAAAACGGGGAATTATAGACTGGATGGCTTAACATCGGTAGTGGGGAATATGTTGGAATCAATCATTAAAGATGAAATAGCAGCGCATTTGGAAAGCAGTGATAGTATCAGTCCAAGTCTGCATGGATTGATGAAAGGGGAAATCATGCTTGAGAAATCTTCTAGAAACTTTTGAGGATATAACTAGCAGAGTGGACAAGGGAGAACCAGTGGATGTGGTGTATTTGGACTTTCAAAAGGCTTTTGACAAGGTCCCACACGAGATTAGTGTGCAAAATTAAAGCACACTGTATTGGGTGTAATGTATTGACGTGGATAGAGAACTGGTAGGCAGACAGGAAGTAGAGAGTAGGGATAAACAGGTCCTTCTCAGAATGGCAGCCAGTGACTAGTGGGGTGCCGCAGGGCTCAGTGCTGGGACCCCAGCTATTTACAATATACATCAATGATTTAGATTAAGGAATTGAACATAATATCTCCAAGTTTGCAGACAACTCTAAGCTGGGTGGTGGTATGAGCTGTGAGGGGGATGCTAAGATGCTGCAGAGTGATTTGGACAGGTTAGGTGAGTAGGCAAATGCATGGCAGATGCAGTATAATGTAGGTAAATGTGAGGTTATCCACTTTGGTGGCAAAAACATGAAGGCAGAATATTATCTGAATGGCGGCAGATTAGGAAAAGGGGAGGTGCAACGACATGGTCCATCAGTCATTGAAAGTTGGCTAGCAGGTACAGCAGGCGGTGAAGAAGGCAAATGGCATGTTGGCATTCATAGCTAGGGGATTTGAGTATTGGAGCAGGGAGGTCTTACTGCAGTTGTACAGGGCCTTGGTGAGGCCTCACCTGGAATATTGTGTTCAGTTTTGGTCTCCTAATCTGAGGAAGGACATTCTTGCTATTGAGGGAGTGCAGCGAAGGTTCACCAGACTGATTCCCGGGATGGCCGGACTGACATATGAGGAGAGACTGGACCGACTGGGCCTGTATTCACTGGAGTTTAGAAAAATGAGAGGGGATCTCATAAAAATATATAAAATTCTGACGGGACTGGACAGGTTCGATGCAGGAAGAATGTTCCCAATGTTGGGGAAGCCCAGAACCAGGGGTCATAGTCTAAGGATAAGGGGTAAGCCATTTAGGGCCGAGATGAGGAGAAACTTCTTTACTCAGAGAATAGTTAACCTCTGGATTTCTCTACCGCAGAGTTGTTGATGCCAGTTCGTTAGAGATATTCAAGAGGGAGTTAGATATGGCCCTAATGGCTAAAGGGTTCAAGGGATATGGAGAGAAAGCTGGAAAGGGGTACTGAGGTAAATGATCAGCCATGATCTTATTGAATGGTGGTGCAGGCTCGAAGGGCCTAATGGCCTACTCCTGCACCTAATTTCTATGTTTTTATGTTTCAGTAGACTTTCCATATTCCTCTGGAATATTGCTGCAGCCGAGCGAATTCCGAAAGGGCATCTGTGGTAAATAAACAGTCCTTTGTGCGTGTTAATGCTCGTAAGTCTCTTCGACGTCTCTACCAGCTCCTGTGTCATATAGGCCGAGTCAAGTCCAGTTTTGTGAACGACTTCCCTCCGGCTAGCGTCACAAACAAGTAATCAGCTTTCGGTAATGGGTACTGATCTTTTTTCTAAACCCTGTTGATCGTTGCCTTGTAGTCTCTACAGATTCTGACTGTGCTATCACTCTTCAGCACAGGAACAATGGGGCTGACCCATTCATTAAATTCGACCAGTGATATGATCCCTTCACGCTGGAGTCTGTCCAGTTCAATTTCGACCTTCTCCCTCATCATATACGGCACTGCCTGAGCTTTATGATGGACGGGTCTTGCATCTGAGTCCACGTGGATCTGCACTTTGGCTCCCGTGGAGTTGCCGATACCCGGTTTGAGCAGCGAGGGGAACTTGCTCAATACTTGGGTACATGTATCTTCCTCCGATGACAACGCCTTTATGTTGTTCCAGTCGCATCTGATTTTCTCCAACCAGCTCCTGCCGAGCAGCATTGGGCCATTGCCTGGAACAATCCACAGCGGTAACTCGTGAACCACACCGTTATATGACACATTAATTTGTGCACTGCCAATCACCTTTATCAGTTCTTGGCATTAACAAGGCTCAGCCTCGGCCTCGCAGTCTTAGTATCCCACAGCTTATTAAATACCCTCTCATTCATGATCGATTGACTCGCCCCCCGTGTCCAGTTCCATCGATACCAGTATCCCGTTAAACTTCACATTAATCAAAATTCTTTACTCTTGGTTATGAAGTAGTACAGTCCATACACTTCCTCCTCTGGCATCGCAGATTGCGTATCCGGATCCGCACTGGTCTGACTCTCATCCTCCACGTGGTGTGTTGCAACTCGCTTGCTCATCTGCGGACACTTGCTCTGGAGATGCTCCACTCTCAACTATATTGCCTTTGCAAATATATTGCTTAAATCAGCACTGCTGGTGTCGATGATTTCCCCCGCAACGCCAAAACAGAGAAGTTGGATACATTCCCATGGGCAGACTTTGGGCAGCCACAAGTTTCGCCAATGCAGCTAGATAGGCCCTGCCATGTGCCGCTCTGCTGAACGCCGAATCAATCGCATTTACATTACTTGCCGAGGTTCGGTTCTTCACCGCTATTTGCTTTAGACTCCTGTCCGCCATCATACATGATTGAGCGATCTGGATGGCCCTTTTTAAATCCAACTCCTCTACCACCAGAAGTTTGCGCAGGATCACCTCGTGGGTGATACCGATAACAAAGAAGTCCCGCAGCATGTCTGCCAACACCGTCCCGAACTTGCACGGTCCCGCTAGACGTCTCAGGTCACCATTGAATTCTGCCGCGCTCTGGCCCTCCGATCGAACGTGTGTATAAAACCTGTATCTCGCGATGATGATGCCATCATCTGGCTTGAAGTGCTCCCGTACCAATGTACACAACTCCTCGTACGTTTTCTCTGTTGGATCACTAGGTATGAGTAGATTCAGGCCATAGATCTTTGAACCACACACAGTGAGGAACATGGCCCGGCACCGATCTGCATCGTCGACCCCCTTCCTTTTGTTGGCCACGAAGTACTGGTTCAAACATCTCACAAAGTCTGCCCGATCTTCTCCCTCCACGAATCGCTCTAAAAATCCAATCGTGCTCATTTTGCAAATAAAGGTTCTTGTATTCTCGTCGCCAAATGTTAAGTACGCAATAAAGGTTCAAACTGAGTACTGTTTAACTAAGCAAGCTACAACCTTGGCTCTGCTTTATTTAGGTCCAAATTACCTGACTCTCAAAATGGCTGGCCGTTTATACCTGAGCCGCACCATTTGCGTGCTGCTCAGTGGCCTCCAACAATGACGCCATCTGCTGGCTACAAACAGCATGTACATACATGACACATATCTTGCTGACTTTTAAATTGTTTGTGTCAGTGGCATTCCCTGATCTATTGTTCTAACAACGCTGCTAATACTGGACCACGACTGGTTAAGTATTGTACGTACTAGTGAAGTCGAATCCAATATAGCGATTGGTATGACAAGTACCACAAATAATCACTGTAACTGGCTGACCTCTATAGACCACTACCCTGTGGCCCACCCGACCTGCGAGAGAACAGCTCCGCAGGTCGGGCTATAAAATAGCTGGAGCGGCATACCACTTCAACCTCCAGCGCGAGCTGCTTCAAGTGTGCAACAATTTTGAGATGGGCGACTGGGTGACGTCATCAAAACCCTGGTTGCCGTTTTGGAGTGTGGGCGGAAACATCGGCAGGACCCAGGTACAGAGGAGTGGGAAGGACGAGCGGTGAGTGCTTGTGGCGAGATGCGGTGAATGTTTGTGGTGGAGGAGCGGATAGAGATCACGGCGGACGTGCGACAGATGAGGGTATGGGGCCCAGAAGAGCCAAGGACCCACGAGTAGCATAGGCCAGCCCACACTGCAATATGTGTGTGCACTAGGTCCGTGCAGCAGAGCAGGTCTCCAGTCGTCTTGGTTAATCCTTACCACTGGACTAAGACCTAGCCCTGCCAAGCCTGTGTGGTGGCTGGTATGCAACGTAAAAAAAATTCACGCACAGGCATCTTCCACCCCCTCAATTGGAGTTCAGGACTGGAACATCGGGTCCTTCATCGAAACACCTGTGAATTCGTGGAAGCAAGTCATCCTCGTTCGAGGGACCGTCTATGATGATGATGACTACCCTGTGACCAGCCAATCTCCCACAATTTTTACTGTGTTGTACTAGAAATACCATTTAATTCATAAAAAGTTTTGCTTGATATTTTTCTTAATTAAGTGCTGTTCAATTTCAAGTTAAAAAGTTGAAGCAATATTGAAGTTTAAAGAAAATAGTTTGAATCCAATATTGAGCTTCAACCATATATCCACGGCATAACTAAGATCGCCTATTTCCACCTCCATAACATTGTCCGTCTCCACCCTTGCCTCAGCTCATCCGCTGCTAAAACCTTATCCATGCCTTTATAACCTCCAGACTTGACTATGCCAATGTATTCCTGGCTAGCCTTCCACATTCTACCCTATGTAAACCTGAGGTCATCTAAAAATTCGCTGCCCGTGTCCTCTAACTCGCACCAAGTCCCATTCAACAACCACCCCTGTGCTCGTTGACCTACGTTGGCTCCCGGTTAATCAACACCTCGATTTCAAAATTCTCATCCTTATTTTCAAATTGTTCAATGGCCTCGCCCCTCCTTATCTCTGTAATCTCCTTCAGCCCCACAACGCCCCCCCCCGCCCCGCCCCGCAACCCCTCAGCCCCCGAGATAGCTGAGCTCCTCTAATTCTGCCCTCTTGAGCATCCCTGATTATAATTACTCAACCATTGTTGGCCGTGCCTTCTGTTGCCTCAGCCCTAAACTCTGGAATTCCCTCCATAAACCTTTCCACCTCTCTACCTCTCTTTCCTCCTTTAAGATACTCCTCAAAATCTACCTCTTTGACAAAGCCTTTAGTCATCTGTCTCAATTTTTTCTTATGTGGCTCGGTGTGAATGTTTTGTCTTATAATACTCCTGTGAAGTGCCTTCAGATGTTTTACTATGTTAAAAGTGCTATATAAATGCAAGCTATTGTTGTTGAATCAGAGTCAGATTTGCATTTTGGGATTGAATAGGACACTAAGGCAGCGACTATTTTGCTCTTCTTAATCTTTAATGGAAGAAATTGAAGCTCATCCAAAACAAGCAGTCTGGCAATCATGAGGCAGTGGAGTGGTCCAGCGAGATGGTGGCGAGCTAGAGCTGGGTATCATCAGTGTACATGTGGAAGGTGACCCATGTCTTAGATTATTCTCACAAGGATCTGTAACACATGGAAGATAAGGTGTGGGACAATGTTGAAAGGGGAATTGGGGCTGTGGTCACTGGGACCACAGGCGAATGATTCTATCTTGAATATCCTGGCCAGAAAGGGGTAGTCTGTCCTCTTCTGCTTCCTCC
The DNA here is from genome assembly GCF_044704955.1 of Pristiophorus japonicus. NCBI lineage: Eukaryota > Metazoa > Chordata > Chondrichthyes > Pristiophoridae > Pristiophorus > Pristiophorus japonicus. The sequence goes on along the minus strand of NC_091978.1, from coordinate 92,932,299 downwards.
TCTCCTCCTACTCCTCCTCTCTCTGCGAGCAGCTTCTTCCTTCTGCTGCCTCAGCTCCATTCCATGTGATGCTGCGGCCCAAGGGGGACTGCAACTAGAGCCCCCAGGACTGGGAGCAGATGGTATTCTCAGAGGCTTTTCTTTAAGAGTCAAAGCCTTGCAAACATCCAGCAGCACTCCCTGCACACTTTAACAACTTTTTAAATGTCGAGCACCAAGCCACTACTCCAATAAAATGTAAAGAAACCAGTCCAAAAGCAAAAATCTAAACTTACCTGAAAGGTTTGTGTGTCCCTTTAAGAATTGATGGCAGCGGCTCCGTTGTACTGCTGCATGCACATTCTTCCGTGGGTAGTTTGGAGAGGGCGTTATTAAGAGCAGCGATGTCCAAAATCCCAGATCGTTCGTCAATTCAACTCGTCGATTGACATCACAATCTGAATCATTTAAATATGAGAAGCGACGCAGGCAACAGCAGTACTGCTACCCTGCCTAAAATGGCAGCAGCTGTATTCTGCACCAGAAGCAGGGGGAAGCGAGGCAGCCACCATTTTTCTTCCAAACCAGCCTCAACGGCCGGTGCTAACGGTTCCAACCTCCCGGCCTCTATGTTTTATTTTTCAAAAGATAATCTAAATTAGGCATTCCTGAGCAAATTAATATTCAAAGTAACTGCTTGGATTCTGTTGTGTTTTATTTTATTTTATGCTTTTCCTCATATTGTAATGGGGCACAACTCTCTGGATTGCAGCAACACTGAGACATGTTTTATTTCCATATCATGTCTGTAACAGGCTCCGGGACTACTTGAAAATGTTGCTTTCTAATTATTCTAAACATAACATTTTCACCAGGGTGCTACCAATAACACTAAGAAATAATGTCAAACGCAGAAGACTTGGAGCATTGGCAAATATGAGAACTATTTGAGCAATGCGGTTGCTAAGCATTAAGCACTTGTGTGAAGCTGAATTCCAAACTATAATAATAGTGGGAGAGATCACAGAGCCCCACGAACCCCAGAGTTAATGTGAAAAAAAGTCAAAGGCTGAGCCAACAACTACAACACAGAGAGACTATATAAAACTCTAGCTCAGCCCCAGCTGGAGTTTTGTTTCCAATTCTGGGCAGCACATTTTAGGAAGGATCTGAAGGCTTTGGAGAGGGTACAGAAGAAATTTACCAGAATGGTTCCAGAAATGAGGGATTACAGTTATGTGGATGGCCATGAGAAGCTGGAATTGTTCTCCTTACAGCAGAGATGGCGAAGAGGAGATTTGATAGCGGTGTTTAAAATCATGACGGGTTTAAATAGAGTAAATGAAGCGAAACTGTTTGCAATGGCTGAAGGGCCAATAACGAGAGGGCATAGATTTAAGGTGATTGTGTAAGAATAAAAATGTTTAGTAATGATAACATTGATTCTGTATATATATATATATATATATATATAAATGTTAAAATTGTAGATTATACGAAAAGGCAAGTTTGAAGAGATAAAATGAATACCTTCCCCAAGTTCATTTCTCTTGGCTGGGCAGAAGCAATTGCAGGACATTTGGAAAAACATAATTTGGTCAGGCTGAGTCAGCATGGATTTATGAAGGGGAAGTCATGTTTGACAAATTTGCTGGAATTCTTTGAGGACGTAATGAAGAGGGTGGATAAAGGAGAACCAGTGGATGTGGTATATTTGACATCCAGAAGGCATTTGACAAGATGCCACATAAAAGGTTACTGCACAAGATAAAAATTTATGGGGTCGGGGGTAATATATTACCATAGATAGAGGATTGGCTAAAAAACAGAAAACAGAGAGTCGGGATAAATGGTTCATTCTTGTGTTGGCAATCAGTAATATTGTGTCTGTAAGCGCTTTAGTAATGACTCCACGAGGTAAGGTATTGCACTTGAACTGTTGTGACCTTAGTCCATTTATTGCAGTTCCTGAATGAGATTAAAGTAAAGTGAGCTCCCTTTTATACTTGGTTACCTGCGGTGTGCAGGGGACCTCTAGGTCTCCACCAGTTGCACCCGCTGGTGGTACAGGCATATTGTATACAGTGTGAAGATACATTCAATGGTCTTATGTAACTGTACATTGCATGTACAGAGTATATACATACACAACATCACTCCCCCCTAAGTTTTGTGCCACTGGCCTTTGTACTGTATGCTCTGGCTTTTGACTTGAGTGTGTAGGGGTTGGTGTGTGGGGTCAGCCTCACCTCTGAACTTCTGAGCGGTTCAAATCGTTCCCACTCCCTGAGTTCTAGACTCTGGATTTATTTGGGGATGTGATAAAGTGCAGGAGACAACTGGTTTGGTGCAAAAGAACTTTGATTTTATTAAAGGCAAGAAAATACAATGTCAAACTGATAATCACTCAAGTAAAGTATAGTACATCACACATTCAAAGGGGTTACAGTGAATAATACACCTACCACCTCCCAATACCTAACACTGACTAGATTAGAGTCCAGGGAAAACGGGACTATGCTTACCAATCCTTTATTGGTAGTTAGCACCGGTTCGCAATTTCGGGGTTCATTGGATTCTGTAGGTTCTGCTTGCCGTACCCCGAACATCGTAGAAGACTTCGTACTGCACATTCTTCAGTTGGGTGGTGTCAGCTGATGCGGTAGGGTGCGTTTTGGATCTATGGGGTAAGTACTCACTTTCTTTCATTAGAAATAGGTTCAAAGTCTCTTTAGATAATGTTTTCACCTGTTGATAGTCAGGCCTAGGTTGTAGAGTGGAAACTTGCGATTTTTCGGTTTCTTCCTTGTGGAGTTTTGTTTCGAAGTTGGTCGATCGCGGTGCTTTTGGTGGTACCACATTGGCTGTGGTCGGTTGCTGCCGCGATGGTGATGTTCTTCCTTCCTTGCCGATTACAGGACGTCGAGGCTGGAGAAGCTGGTTAAAACTGCTGCGGTGGTCTCTCTCCCATCTTGATGCTCTATGATGCTATGCTGCTCTGTGCATATCTTCTGCTAAGCGTCCCTAGCAGTGTCTTCTGAAGTAAAAGCATACCCTTTGTTAAAGCAGTGCCCAGTTATACCTTTGGAACTGTTCTAATCTTCGCGCCAAATCAGCCGCTGATTCTTTGTTTAATTTTGGCGGGCTTGATATTTCTTTGTCATATTTTGGCGGGCTCATTAAATGTTAACCTGTCTCAGATGTGTCGATCTTCTAAATCTGTTTCTTGATGGAGATATTAGGTTTAGTATTTGCAGTGTCTGTCTGTGCTTAGGGTTTTCATGCAGGCTGGATGTGCCATTGTTATTATGTATGGGCTGGAATGGTTTTCCAGATCAGGATGATGGTTAGCTATCTCTGGGTTAATTGTTGCTATGTTAATATCTCCTGGGGAGAAGGGTTTTCGAGTATCCACAATTCTCCAGACAATTTGCTTTAGTTTCAATACCCAGACAGTTTCAATACTCAAAACTGGCTTCTTTGAAGGATAGTTCCTTTAGTCCTTAGCCCTGCCCACACAGACCCAGTCTGCCTTGTAAAATCCCAAATTCGATTAAAGTCCATTGTTTCTTCCATGTGCACTTTAGGATCTCAAACTTTCTGGTAGATAGTTCCAAATTAAATTTCCTTTCCAATGAGTCCAAACACTGGGAAACGGGGGGGGTTTGCCCACAAATTTTGCACCCTCCAGTCCCCCCTGTGACACTCTACACACTTGAGTGTCATGCTAGGTAAGCAACATTCCTGATCTCCTGAGAGTCAACCTTCCTTGTATTTACCTCGCTAAAACTTTAACGTGCATCCCCCTTTGAAATGCAATGTAGTTTTTAGGCAAATACAGACATTTCAATTCGGTTACAGTGTAGAGGGTGTCCGACACCCCTCCATTACTCCGTTTTTACAGTGAAGATAAAGGTACATTGTCAAACACATTTTTAAGTACAGTAAAATAAAGGTACATAATCAAACACATTTTTAAGTAACATCCCTACAACACTCGATGTCTGCGTTTATACAGAGGTAAAATTAAAATGAATCAAACATGGTAGTATGGTGTCACCCCTCCCTGTGCAATCCCCAAGTTTGGCCAGGGAGCGTGCAGCACCCTTTGGTGCCTGACCTGATGGCCTCTGCCTTTCACTCTGCAAGTGAGACACCATACATAAAGAATAATCGCGAGTTGGCAGATAACTAAAATGTGGGAAGCTATTCTGATCCCGGCAGGAACTTCTATATTTCTGAAAATGTCCCACCAAAGCAGAATTGTGATCTCTAGAATTTTTCTCCCTATCTCAATTGTTTTCCTTTCTAGAGTATGGAAATGTTTTTGTGAGATTACTACAGCTTCTAGCGGAGCGGTAACATGTTCGGGCACAGGGGGTATTGCATAGCCAAAATGTACAACATAATCCTGCAGGTTTGTGATATTTTCTCTCACAGTGAGGTGAACAGTGGAGGGTTCAGGGATGGGGACAATCCGTTCCTGGACCACTCGAACTGATGCCTCAGGTTTAAAGAAAAAACTGCTGTCACTCACCGGACACCAGAAGTGTCCATGTTGGTGGTGGGGCGCACTGGTGGTGACACAATATGTCCCACCCCCTATGTATGTTACCTGTGGAGGGACATGGTCTTGTGCCATTACCTCCATGGTACAGTTAATAGGCTGTGCCCCAGCAGCTTTAAACCCACACTGTGGTTTAGAATAGGTGTTCAAGTGCTGGGGACACAGTATTATGTGTGCACCCCGGCTCCTGCACCCGGAGAGGTCAGTACCCTTTACAGCGTGCTCCCACTTTATGACATAGGGTGGGACCGCTGTGAAACGAACGTGTGCACCTCCCTGAATAACTCCAATGTTCTCCACCTGGTGTACCGGTGCGGGCCGGGCTGTCCCACCCATGACCGGCATCCTTAGTACTATCCCCATGATGGTGTGATTAGAATGTCTGCAATTTACTGGGACAGGGTAGGCTTCAGAAGCTAGACGGAGCTGGCACGGGCTTAGTGAATTATTGTACGGGTGGAGGGCTGCGAGGTGCTTGTTACTGATCCAGGAGGGGACTAAACCTCGTTTTAAATCCTCCAGGTTGTTGTGGCCCTCGCCCAATAACCATGCTCCGTACAGTACGCACACCTCATTCTGTGCAGCCTGGTCAGAAGCATTTCTATCCTCCCGTATGAATGCATTCACTGTCTGTGCATGTTTTTCCAGCTCAGCCACAATTTCTTTTCAATGGACTGTCATAGCCTGGTCCTCGTGTAGCTTTGAGCCTACTACTGTGTTTTCCTCTTTTAGGATCTTTCTCAGTTGGTACTTTTGATCATTTATCTGGGTTTGCAGTTCTATATCGTCTAGGCTATTTATCACAGTGAACCCTGCATTATATGCAGTAAAAATGTCGTTCAAGGTTCCCCTTCTAGGTCTCCCCGTGCCCGTGGTGTCCCTAGCATGTAGGGTGTATAAATCTGCTTTGTCTACATTCCCAAAGTCTAACTCGTAAAATTTCTTGAACATTTCTCAAAGTAGGGCCTGGTATAGCTGCTCTGTTTCCTTCGCACACCATGCAGGTAAGTGCACCTCGGTAAGGTTTAAAATAATTGAAGCTATTGCATAGTGTACCCCCTGGTATAACACCTTTTCGGTCGGTACCAATTCTAATCCGTTCCCTGGTCCCTTGGTGGTGGTAGGACACCTTTCTATTATTGTTCGTATTGGCGGGGTCATGGGCAGGGGTTTCTTAATGTGTGCTCGAAGTTCGGTGGCGTTAATTGGGAGTGGGGAGTGTGGGACCGCACACGCGTGTAGGCTGGAATTCCACCCCATCCCTTCCGCCTCATCTTGTCATTGCCTGGCGAAGGCGATCGATATGCCTGCGGGACAGATCTTCTCTGACCCCCACATGCAAACGTAAATTTTCACCACCACTTGTTCCAACACATCTTCACTCCTCCCCGTGTCCCCGTGATGGTATGGTACGTGTCATTACCGAGTCTTTCCCAGTAGGATTCCTGGTCCCCCGCATCCTTGCTCAGCTTCCTGAGCCACCACCATCTACCCAGGGGAATCTGCCCTTTACAAGTCAAACACACACATTTTCCCTCCGTAACACTGACCCGCGCAGCAACGACCCGTATCCTGGGACATGGAACGGACGCCTCCCCATAGGTAAACCCTTCCTGGCTGGAGTAGCGAGTGGAATTAGACCCCAGCCACCCTGGCCACCCCCTGCAGTCACGATCGGTGCTCTCTCTCCCGAGCACCCATAAATGAGGGATTCTTCCACGTCTCCTCGGCCGCTGCTGCTCATCTTTATCAGAGCGAGCAGGAACAGGACCCTTCTCATGTTGTTCTCCTGCCTGTAGGGGCACATAAAACAGATAGCCCAGTCCTGAGAAAAGCTCTCTGGCTTGACAAAAGGTGATCGAGTTCCAATTTGGGCTCATTTCTTCTCAGACACATTTAACTCTTTAATCGACTGGCTGTCTTATCCAGTTCCCGTGGGAACGGATGTCTGTTTTTAACTTTTGGCTCATCTTACTCTTATCGTTCTTGTAGTGCCTCTTTTACTGCCGACAAGATGGGGTCTTTTCCTTTCCCCAATAACTAGTACATATGTCACTATCATTACACAGATAATCCTACACTATGCTAGATTCTTACTAAACACACTTTCACTCACATTGTGCTATTTCTGTACATCTGCCACCCGTCTCCGGGTGGCCAGGTTCATTCCTGTCCTTCTCCTTTCTTCTCTGGCCTCTGGGTTTCCAGCGGGGCCGGTAATAAGTTGGCCTGTACCTCAGGACCTGGAGTGTCCTTACCGGAGGTGGGTCTGAGTCCCCTCCGATGTTTCAGCACATCGTTCCTTTGGGGGGTGGCTGCCCGGTTCATTTCGCCACCTGGGGTTTCTGCCTGGTCGAGGGCTGCGGGCTGGGGATTCCCCATTGGTGACTGGTCCACCACTATCTCTTCTGGGGGTCCCTCATTGCCCAAGGCTAGCGGCTGGTCCCTCTCCCGGGGCTGAACCACTTAAATTGGGGTGCTGGTGACCATGGTGTCTTAGACCGTGGCGTGCGGAGAGTCCTTCTCAAGGCTCTGACTATTGGGGGCGCGTCCGAGTCCCAAATGATTGGGGGGGAATAGCCCTTCCAGTAACACAGTCCACCGCCCCTCTAGGTGCAGTCTGTGGGTCTGCCACATCCCTGTGGGATTTCCACAGTCGGGGGCTGCTGGCTGAGGATCCCTGTTTTTAGCATGGTTCCCTGTTCCTGGCTTTCCTTTGCGCTTAGCTGCCGCCCCTGGGTTGAAAAGTTTGCACTGGTTTATGTGGAACCACTTTGTACGGCAGGTCATTTTCACGGCATAGACCATGCAGCTTACCTTGTCGACAAGGTGGTATGGTCCCATGTACAGTGCCTCAAAAACCCATACTTGAGCGTAGTTCCTTACCATAACCTGGTCCCCTACCTCCCATTCGTGGTGTTTGCAGGGTTCTAGCAGCATTCGGTTGCTCCGATGCTGTTTTCCCATGTTGTTAGCAGCCTGCCAGTGAATCTGTTTAAGGTGTTCAAACAGATTCCTGACAAAGCTGTCCCGGCTCGCTTCCCTGAGCTGACCTTCCGTGATTACCAGAGCTAATACATGGGTGGGGGTTCACATGGCTCTGCCGGTCATGAGCTCGTACGGGGAGTACTCCGTGCTGTTTGACTGGCTGGCCCGGATCCCCATGAGGACCAGTAGTAGGACCTCTACCCACCTCTTGGTGAGTCCCCCATCTCTTTACGCAACCTTTCTTTTATAGTGCGGTTTAAATCCTCCACACACCCGGGTGACTCCGAGCACCTTAAGGGTCTCCTGCATCACCTGCCCTGTGATGTGGCTCCCTTGGTCGGACTCCATGTACTGGGGTAGGCCCATCAGGAGAACACCTCCCTGACCAGGATCCTAGCTGTTCCCAGGGCCGTGGCTGTTCAGCATGGGAAGGCTTCTACCCATTTGGTGAATACATCCACCAACACTAGGCAGTACTTGTAGCCTCCCTGGGCAGTGGTTAGGGGCCCGATGTAATCGACCTGGATTGACTGCCAGGGTCCCTCCACCCTCCTGATATGTCCCATAGATACCTTCCTTTTCTGGGGTCAGGGTTATTGGCAGCACACACCAGACAGCTAGTGCAGAACTCGCGGACATCTTCCCTGAGTCCCGGCCACCACCCTGCCTGTTCCACCCGTTGCCAGGTGGTTTCAGGTCCGGGGTGTCCTGCTCCGGGACCCTCGTAGGCCAGCCGAAGGAATTCTCTCCGGTGTTGTTGCGGGACTACCCATTGCTCCCCCCTGAACAGCATGCCTTCTTTAATGGCAATCGCTGCGGTGCCGTACGGGCCGTCTACCTTTTCCCCTTTAGCAAGCATATTTAGGATAGTTTTGAGGATGCGGTCTTGGGTCTGAACCGTTTTCAGGTCCAGGGGCAATGCTACCCCTGAGCTCCCTGTCGTCCTAATCCTGTCCCTGACTGCTGCGATGGGGCCTGGGTTGTATGAATCCCAGAGATTGCCCGTGCAGGCACCCTGCTTGGCCAACATGTCAGCCTGCTGGTTTCCCTCGCTATGGGGTTCAATGGTGGAATGTGCCTTCACTTTATGTATATAGATGTTCGCTTCCTCCCACGCGGCTGTCATGATGTTTTCCAGTGAAGGCTTAATTGCCAGGGGTCTCCTGTCTGCAGATGTGTATCCGCGATGGGACCAGATAGCCAGGTACTCCGTACACGAATTGCATGTGAACATACTGTCGGAGCAAATCGTGTATGGCATACGGAATTCTTCGGGGTGTGTGACCACGTACACCACCGCTGACAGTTCAACTTACTGGATGTTCATAGTACTGGGGAGTTTAATTGCCAGGGCAATGTCTGCCTCTGGGTCATACACTCCGCAGCCTGTGAGAAGTTCGCTCACAGATACCGTGCTTGACCCGTCCACATAGATCTCTCGGCCTGTGGGGTGTCCCGGCCAAAAGCCTATGTTAACTTCCCATACCCCTTCTATGGAACAGGGCTGCCCCTGGATAAATCATGTTGGCTGCGAGTCTTGGCTCGCAGAGACCCTTTACCCTGAGATCCATCTGAGAGAGGAGTAAGGTCCAGCGAGCAATGCGGGCACTGCTCACCGTCCCGTCCTTGATTCTCCCGTCCAGGAGCATTTGGGTGGGCATATGGTGGGTAAGAAGTGTGATAGGGGACCCCCCTGTGAAGATCAGTGATCTTTTCACAGCCCAGTGAGTGGCTAGGAGGTGCCCCTCACAGTTGGAGTATCCCTTCACCGTGTCTGTGAGTATCCTGAGGAATAGACCACTGGCCTCAGCCAGCCGTGCCGCTCTTGGAGCAGTACTGCACTGAGGCTGCCCCACTGGCTGCTACCTCCAGGAAAAACTCTTTACCCCCATCTATGGCCCCTAAAGCTGGTGCGGTCTGCAGGTCTTTCTTGAGTTGGATAAATGCTGCCTCGCAACCTTTGTCCCATTCCTACTCCACTCCCTTGTGTAGGAGTCGGAGCAGAGGGGCTGCGTTGGCTGCATAATCCTCAATGAAATCTCTGCAGTACCCAGTTAGCCCTAGAAAATATCTTACTCCTGTTACTGTGTTGGGGGCTGGTAACTTCTGCACTGCTTCCCTTCTCGCTTTGTCAATGGCCTTTTCCCCAGCACACACAGCCAGTCGCAGGAATTTTACTTCCTTCTGGCTTATCTGTGCTTTCTTGGGATTCACTTTAAACCCTTCTTCTTTCAGCAGCTCCAACAGCTCAGCCAGCAGTGGGCCATGCTCCTCCCACTCATCGGTGAATAGGAGCAGGTCATCCACATACTGTACTAGCTGCTGGGGTCTGCTGAATTTCTTTAAACAGTTGGCCATACACTGATGGAAAATGCTAGGGCTGTTGTGGAAGCCCTGAGGGAGACAGTTCCAAGTGTATTGCTGTCCTTTAAAGGTAAAAGCAAACTTGTGCTTGTAATGTCTGTAAGCTTGTAATGCTTTTGGCTCCACACTGTGGATGTGGACGTATTGTGTACTGCAGCTGCACAGTTAATCATTAAGCAACAGGCAGCTTTCTGGAGAGTTCCGAGGGAGCAGCCTGCATGTTAGGAAGCTGTGTGTGCTGTGCCCTGTGAAGGTATCACAGTTGGTGACCGAGGATGAGATTTTTCGGATGTTTAAAGCTTAAATTTTGTTGGTGAAGGATTCAGCCAGCCGACAAAAGAATTTGGAAGTTTCTGTCTTTGAAAAAAAGCTACAAAAATCCAAGGTAAAATACGGCACACGGTGTGAACAGCTAGAGTTTAAAATGGCAGGTGCATTTGGATATTTGGGAGAATATAGACACGACCGGGAACATTTTAAAGCATATGTGGATCAGCTAGAAATGCATTTCACTGCAAATAACATAATCGAAGTTCAAGACAATGCAGTCCAGAACTAGGCTGTGTTGGAACGTAAGAAAGCGATTTTCTTATCAGTGGCAGGTCCAGCATTATACGAATCCCTTGTAAATCTGCTTGTGCCTGACGAGCCAAAGGACACAATGCTTAAAGAGATTTTAATGAAGCTGGAGCAGCACGATAACCCCAAACCGTTAGAAATTGCTGAAAGCTATCGTTTCGGGATTCGGCAGACAGCGAGGTCGATGAGCATGGCCGAACAATATTCCCGACAATTAAATAATGATTACGGTCGTCAGTCAACCAAGGTAAATCACCTGCAGGTTCAAAGTAAAAGACAGCCATGGCCGAAAGTCTCAGAAACAGCAAATTCTACCAGAGTGTCAAAGTTGTGCTATAGGTGCCTGGGACAACACATTGTTCAAAGTTGTCCATACGTGAAGGCAAAGTGTTTCTTCTGCAGAAAGATTGGGCATCTTGTGAAGGCATGCCGACTGAAGGGTAAACCAGTTTTTAAAGCTATGAGTCCAGCGTTCAAAGCTATGAGTAGAAATCCAAAGAAACTTCATAGCATGGAAGAACAACAACAGGACGAGGAGATGTTAGAATTACACGTCATCAGGAGCACGAGGTTAACGGACAACAATTCGGAAAACATCAAAATCCACATAGATGTTGCGGGATTCAAGTTACCAATGGAAATTGACACGGGTGCCTCCGTGAGTGTAGTACCGGAGTCACTGTACCGTGAAAAATTGTGTGATTTCCAACTGGAGAAATCCAAGATAGAGCTGCGAGGCTACTCGGGAGAGAACATTCCTGTAGTAGGTCGTATCACCGTACCAGTGAAATATAAAGATCAATTTCAGAACTTGCCTCTAATAGTAGCGAAAGGAGACAAGACTGCTTTACTAGGAAGAAATTGGTTGAGCTCACTGAAGCTGGATTGGAGTAAGATTTTCTGTGTGGAAGCGAAATTTTCATCAACGGATGAGGTTATCAAGCAGTATCCGAAGGTGTTCTGCGAAACGGGCAGTCTGATCCAAGGCTTCAAGGCGAGTGTCAGGGTACAGAAGGACGCTAGATCGGTTTACTACAAGCCACATATGCACTCAAGGAGAAAGTTGAGCAAGAACTCAAAAGACTAGAGACTGAGAACATTATTTGTAAGATAGATTGATGTAATTGGGCTACACCCATTGTTGTTGTACCTAAGTCTGATGGTAAGATAAGATTGTGTGGTGATTATAAGGTAAACCAGGTTCTAGAGGGTAATGTCCCCAATACATTGCCGAATACAGAAGATTTGTTCATAACACTGACAGGTGGTCAGATCTTCTCAAAACTGGATCTTATGAATGCCTACTTACAGCTTGAACTAGATGAGGAGTCCAAGTCATGTTTGACTATAAATACTCAACTAGGCCTATATCAGTTTAATAGGCTACCGTTTGGAGTGTCTTCTGGCCCTGCCATATTCCAAGGGGTGATGAACCTGATTTTGCAAGGTATTGAAGGGGTAGTATGTTATTTGGATGACATACTAATTTCAGCACCAAATAGGCAAATTCATAATAAAATATTGAATGAAGTCTTCAAACGGCTAGAGAAGCACAGAGTACGAGTGTCTGCTCATAAGTGTGAGTTATTTAAAAACTCAGTGGAGTACTTAGGGTACAGAGTAGACAAAGATGGTTTACATCCAACCATGGAAAAATCGGGTGCACAGGAATGTCACTGAACTTCGTTCATTCTTGGGTCTTTTGAACTATTATGGGAAGTTCCTACCAAATTTGGCTACAGTATTACATCCATTGAATGAACTTTTGAAAAAACAGGTCCAGTGGAAGTGGTCAAAAGAATGCGAAACAGCATTCAAGGAGTGTAAAAACAAATTGGTAGAGAGCACCATGTTAGTTCACTACGACATATCTAAGGAGATTAAGCTAGAATGTGATGCCTCTCCGTATGGAGTTGGGGCAGTGATCTCTCATGTATCACGTAGTGGGGAGGAGAGACCAATTGCTTTTGCTTCACGCACTCTCAGTACCAGTGAGAGAAATTATGCTCAAATTGAAAGGGAAGCTTTGACATTAATTTTTGGGGTCAAGAAGTTTCACAAATACTTGTATGGTCGTAAGTTTACCATTGTTACGGACCATAAGCCCCTAACAGCAATCCTCCATCCAAAGTCCCCAGTTCCAACATTAGCTGCAGCCCAAATGCAGAGATGGGCTTTGATTTTGTCAGCATATACATATGATATTGCATACAGACGATCAGCTGATCACAGTAATGCTGATGCAATGTCTAGATTGACTTCCCCAGCACAGGTTTCACCCGATAGGGAAGAAGTGTTTTATTTTTCATACATTGATGAACTGCCAGTCACAGCTGAAGAGATTGGTAGAGCAACCAAACGTGACCCAGTGATGTCAAAAGTGTATGAGTATATTGCAAATGGATGGCCAAACCAGGTAACAGACAAAGATACACATCCATCCTTCATCCGTAGGAATGAATTAACAGTCGATAAAGATTGTATCATGTGGGGTGCAAGAGTGGTTATACCAAATAAATTCAGGTCCAAATTATTTGGAGACCTCCATGACCAGCACCTGGGAATGTGCTTGACCAAGAGTTTTGCACGCAGTTATTTATGGTGGTCAGGTCTTGATAAAGATATAGAGTACATCGTGAGTCAGTGTATGACATGTCAATCTGTAAGCAAGCAACCACCACCAGTACCATTACAGCCATGGAAATGGTCTCCCAGGGTGTGGCAAAGGCTACATATTGATTTTGCTGAGTTAGATGGACAACAATTGTTCATTGTAATTGATAGCCATTCAAAGTGAGTTGAGGTGTTTCCAATGTGGAAAATAACAACAAGTAAAACATTGGACATTTTACGAAAATTATTTTCTGCATTTGGCCTCCCTGAAGAAATTGTTTTTTGGATAATGGACCACAATATCGTTCAGAAGAATTTGCACAATTCACGAGCAAAAATGGTGTGAAACATACCAAGGTTCCACCATACCACCCTGCTTCGAATGGTGCAGCAGAGGGCACTGTACAAATTGTAAAACGTGCCCTCATAAAACAAATGTTAGATCCAAATCCAAGAAAACGACAGTTTTCATTGGATCACAAATTGGCTAATTTTTTTGATTCCATATCGAAATACTCCTCATACAACTACTGGTAGAACACCAGCAGATTTGTTTCTCAAACGACAGCCACAAACCAGATTCTCATTGTTAAAGCCAAATTTGGCACAGTCTGTAGAAGAGACACAATTGAGACAAAAAGAGAATCACAATAAAGGCAGAGTAAAAGAGAGAAGAGTGAAATTAAACCAGAAGGTGAGAGTGAAGAACCATCACCATAAATGGTTAAAGTGGTTACCTGGAAGAGTGGTGAAGATATGTGGTCCTCGCACATAGTTGGTAAAGATGTTTGATAATGGACAGGTTAGGTTTGTCCATATTGATCATATTTTATCTACAGACATGGAAGGAGTTGAAGGTGGGAATGATTCAATTATTTCTGACTTTTCAGATAGTTTTGATATACCAGTAGCAAATCCTAAATCCAATGTACTGAAAACAAATCCAGGAGAGAATCAGAATGAAAGTCTGAGTCCGAGTCAGGGAAACAAAGAGCCTGAAGTTAGAGTGAGTTCAAATGAAAATCAAGGAAATTCCGTGGAGGAAAATGTTCCTCAGGATGAGCCTCGAATGAGTTTAGATTCGAGACCATGTTTGGAAGATTCTGTTCGAGAGCAAAGGTATCCTCTTCAAAACAGAAAACAAGTGGTGAAGTTAAATTTGTAAATATGTATAAAAATGAAAGTTATTTATGATGTTTGTTATGATGGCTTTTTCATTAAGGAGGGAGAAGTGTAATGTCTGTAAGCTTGTAATGCTTGTAGCTCCACACTGTAGATGTGGACGTATTGTGTACTGCAGCTGCATAGTTAATCATTAAACAACAGGCAGCTTTCCGGAGAGTTCCGAGGGAGCAGCCTGCCTGTTAGGAAGCTGTGTGTGCTGTGTTCTGTGAAGATATCACAGTACTGATCTTCTCTTCTTAAAGGTATCGACCAAAACCCGTTGGAAATATCCAGCACCGTGAAGGTGGTCGCGGAGGCTGGGATACTTCCAATGAGGTCGGCGACGGCAGCAACCGTGGGTGGACAGGCGGGGATTTTACGGTTGAGTACTCGATAGTCCACCGTGGCTCTCCAGGAGTTGTCCGGTTTCTTAACCAGCAACAATGGAGAGCTCACATGAATAGCTATTGGTCTCAATACCCCCTGCTTAACCAAAGAACCCAAGGCTGTTTCCATGTCTGCCTCCGCCTCCCTGGGGAAGTTATACTGTTTCTGTGGTCGGGTCATGGGGTCACCATCTACGCTAACCTCGACCCCGCTTATCCTTCCACAGTCGTGTTTGTGAGTGGCAGAAGCTGCAAGGTTTGCCCTCACATACTTTTGGCACTCCATTGGAGTGTTACTGACCAGTGATTCAAGGTCGTAACCTTCCTTTGCCTTCGTGGTGCACACCGTCCCTTTTCCCCGTTTTTCTGGGATAACCACCACCTCACTCTCCTGTCCCGTACATATTGACCCCTCAAAGAGAGTGATTTCTTAAATCCACTAGGATCCCGTGGCCTAGGATGAAGTCAGTCCCCAGGATCACTCTCCCTTCCTGTTCCCACTTCATCAGGACACAAGTCCACTTGGTGTGGATTGTTCCTAAACGAATAGAGAGTGGAATGGAGAATGAGCCAGTCTGCTCCATGCCTGTGAAACCCACCAAGCTGTAGGGGACCTCGCAAGACAGAGGTGAGGCAGCAGGGTTAGCTGCATAGACGAGGGTGCTTGATGCTCCGGTATCCAGCAGATATGTCCCTTTCACCTTTTCCACTTTCATCTGAACGGTCAGTCTCCCCCACGCATCTTACTCGAGGGAACAAAGGTGAACAGGCTGCGTCTGTCCTAGTCACTGTTTTGGCTGGGATGGGGCAGATGGGATTTCGGTACTGGTGGCGGCGGCTACCCTCCCATGGCCATCTAACATTGTTCGGAGCGCAGTCATGAGTGTATCAAACGTGTGGGGAGGGACTGGTTTCTCAGTCCCGGTCATTTGGGCAGGGGCAGGAGAATTCCTCCCTGCGCTACTTTTCCATGGATTTCTACAATCCTTTCTCCAGTGCCAACTTTTTCCGCACCCGAAGCAGGTACGCTTCATATCGGAGGGGTTGCCCCCCTCGTGGCGCCATTCCCTCTTATCCTGACTAGGTCGGATTTTGTGGACCCTCCCCTTGGGTGGGTGCTCATCCGTCTCTCTGCCGTTCCGGTCGGCTAGGGTCAGTTGCCTGACCACTCCTTCCTCTCGGGTCAAACCATGCCTCAGCCTTTGTTCTTATTCGTGGTAAACTGTTTGCCACCAGGCTTCGGAGACAGTGGGCTCTCTCGTCCCTGTGGGGTTTCCCCTGTGAGCTGCACTGTTTTCTCTACTCTGGAGAAGGGACTCCCGTTATTACAGCCCATGGCTTCTAGAATGTCTTCCTGAATGACGGCACATGTCCTCTGCCTCCTTTTGCTCTTGGCAGAGAGGGACTGGTACAGCTTGCCGTCCTGTGAGAGGAGGAGCATCTTTGCTATCTCGGCATCATCACAACCGTTAATATCCCCTGCTTGTTCTACTTCCATAAAGTGAACCGAGGGGTCTCCCTTTGGAGTAAGCTTTCCCAGGTGGCTTATCATAGTCCTAAGCCGTTGGGGAGTGTGGGGGACCACAAGCTGACTTTCCAGGGACCCCTGACCCCCAGCACCAGTGGGCAGGCCGAACTTCTGTTGCCAGACCGAGCACCTCTGGCTCTTCCTGCTCTGGCTCGTCTACCCCTCCATGTTGCCAAGCCGAGGAGTTGGACCTGTCACTGTAGACAGACAAAACAAATTGCCTTTTCTACCGATTATTTATGGTCCTTGCTTGCTGTCCACTGGGCTGCAGCGTCTCCTGGACGCTCAGCGCGCAATAGACCAAGCACCCATTCTTCAGCGACATTCACTTTCTTGTACACATAGGAGGAAATCCTCTCTTCCATCTTGGTTCTTTCATCCAAAACAGCACTCTCTGCATCACATCCCTTATACCAGAGTCCTGCCACGGTCGCCATTTCATTAGGGGGTGGTGTGTGGGGTCAGGTTCACCTCTGACCTTCTGAGCGGTTCGAATCGCTACCAACCCCCTGGGTTCTAGACTCTGAATTTATTTGGGGGATGTGATAAAGTGCAAGAGACAACTGGTTTGGTGCAAAAGAACCTCGATTTTATTAAAGGCAAGAAAATACAATGTCAAACTGATAATCACTCAAGTAAAGAATAGTACATCACACATTCAAAGGGGTTACAGTGAATAATACACCTCCCACCTCCCAATATCTAACACTGACTAGATTAGACTCCAGGGCAAACAGGGTCTATGCTTACCAATCCTTTACTGGTAGTTAGCGGTGGTTCACAATTTCGGGGTTCACTGGATTCTGTAGATTCTGCTTGCCGTACTCTGAACATTGTAGAAGACTTTTTACTGCACAATCTTCAGTTGGGTGGTGTCCGCTGATGCGGTAGGGCGCGTTTGCGATCTATGGGGTAAGTACCCACTTTCTTTCATTAGAAATAGGTTCAAAGTCTTTTTAGATAATGTTTTCACCTGTTGGTAGTCAGGCCTAGGTTGTAGAGTGGAAACTTGTGATTTTTCGGTTTCTTCCTTGTGGAGTTTTGTTTCGAAGTTGGTCGATCGCGGTGCTTTTGGTGGTACCATGTTGGCTGTGGTCGGTTGCTGCCGCAATGGTGATGTTCTTCCTTCCTTTTCCGATTTCAGGACGTCGAGGCTGGAGAAGCTGGTTAAAACTGCTGCGGTGGTCTCTCTCCCTTCTTGATGCTCTATGATGCTATGCTGCTCTGTGCATACCTTCTGCTAAGCGTCCCTAGCAGTGTCTTCTGAAGTAAAAGCATACCCTTTGTTAAAGCAGGGCCCAGTTATACCTTTGGAGCTGTTCTAATCTTCGCGCCAAATCAACACCGATACTTTGTTTAATTTTGGCGGGCTTGATATTTCTTTGTCATCTTTTGGCGGGCTCATTAAATGTTAACCTGTCTCGGATGTGTCGATCTTCTAAATCTGTTTCTTGATGGAAATATTCGGTTTGGTATTTGCAGTGTCTGTCTGTGCTTGGGGTTTTCATGCAGGCTGGATGTGCCATTGTTATTATGTATGGGCTGAAATGGTTTTCCAGATCATGATGATGGTTAGCTATCTTTGGGTTAATTGTTGCTATTTTAATGTCTCCTGGGGAGAAGGGTTTTCGAGTATAGAAACATAGAAACATAGAAAATAGGGGCAGGATCAGGCCATTCAGCCCTTCTAGCCTGCACCGCCATTCAATGAGTTCATGGCTGAACATGAAACTTCAGTACCCGCTTCCTGCTTTCTCGCCACAACCCTTGATCCCCCGAGTAGTAAGGACTTCATCTAACTCCCTTTTGAATATATTTAGTGAATTGGCCTCAACTACTTTCTGTGGTAGAGAATTCCACAGGTTCACCACTCTCTGGGTGAAGAAGTTTCTCCTCATCTCGGTCCTAAATGGCTTACCCCTTATCCTCAGACTGTGACCCCTGGTTCTGGACTTCCCCAACATTGGGAACATTCTTCCTGCATCTAACCTGTCTAAACCCGTCAGAATTTTAAACGTTTCCATGAGGTCCCCTCTCATTCTTCTGAACTCCAGTGAATACAATCCCAGTTGATCCAGTCTTTCTTGATAGGTCAGTCCCGCCATCCCGGGAATCAGTCTGGTGAATCTTCGCTGCACTCCCTCAATAGCAAGAATATCCTTCCTCAAGTTAGGAGACCAAAACTGTACACAATACTCCAGGTGTGGCCTCACCAAGGCCCTGTACAACTGTAGCAACACCTCCCTGCCCCTGTATTCAAATCCCCTCGCTATGAAGGCCAACATGCCATTTGCTTTCTTAACCCACTGCTGTACCTGCATGCTAACCTTCATTGACTGATGTACCATGACACCCAGGTCTCGTTGCACCTTCCCTTTTCCGAATCTGTCACCATTCAGATAATAGTCTGTCTCTCTGTTTTTACCACCAAAGTGGATAACCTCACATTTATCCACATTATACTTCATC
Organism: Pristiophorus japonicus; assembly: GCF_044704955.1. Classification (NCBI taxonomy): domain Eukaryota; kingdom Metazoa; phylum Chordata; class Chondrichthyes; family Pristiophoridae; genus Pristiophorus; species Pristiophorus japonicus. The sequence continues at coordinate 92,913,662 of NC_091978.1, read as the reverse complement.
TGCCATGCATTTGCCCACTCACCGAACCTATCCAAGTCACTCTGCAGCCTAATAGCATCCTCCTCGCAGCTCACACTGCCACCCAACTTAGTGTCATCCGCAAATTTGGAGATACTGCATTTAATCCCCTCGTCTAAATCATTAATGTACAATGTAAACAGCTGGGGCCCCAGCACAGAACCTTGCAGCACCCCACTAGTCACTGCCTGCCATTCTGAAAAGTACCCGTTTACTCCTTCTCTTTGCTTCCTGTCTGACAACCAGTTATCAATCCACGTCAGCACACTACCCCCAATCTCATGTGCTTTAACTTTGCACATTAATCTCTTGTGTGGGACCTTGTCGAAAGCCTTCAGAAAGTCCAAATATACCACATCAACTGGTTCTCCTTTGTCCACTTTACTGGAAACATCCTCAAAAAATTCCAGAAGATTTGTCAAGCATGATTTCCCTTTCACAAATCCATGCTGACTTGGACCTATCATGTCACCATTTTCCAGATGCACTGCTATGACATCCTTAATAATTGATTCCATCATTTTACCCACTACTGAGGTCAGGCTGACCGGTCTATAATTCCCTGTTTTCTCTCTCCCGCCTTTTTTAAAAAGTGGGGTTACATTGGCTACCCTCCACTCCATAGGAACTGATCCAGAGTCAATGGAATGTTGGAAAATGACTGTCAATGCATCCGCTATTTCCAAGGCCACCTCCTTAAGTACTCTGGGATGCAGTCCATCAGGCCCTTGGGATTTATCGGCCTTCAATCCCATCAATTTCCCCAACACAATTTCCCGACTAATAAAGATTTCCCTCAGTTCCCCCTCCTTACTAGACCCTCTGACCCCTTTTATATCCGGAAGGTTGTTTGTATCCTCCTTAGTGATTACCGAACCAAAGTACTTGTTCAATTGGTCTGCCATTTCTTTGTTCCCCGTTATGACTTCCCCTGATTCTGACTGCAGGGGACCTACGTTTGTCTTCACTAACCTTTTTCTCTTTACATACCTATAGAAACTTTTGCAATCCGCCTTAATGTTCCCTGCAAGCTTCTACTCGTACTCCATTTTCCCTGCCCTAATCAAACCCTTTGTCCTCCTCTGCTGAGTTCTAAATTTCTCCCAGTCCCCAGGTTCGCTGCTATTTCTGGCCAATTTGTATGCCACTTCCTTGGCTTTAATACTATCCCTGATTTCCCTAGATAGCCACGGTTGAGCCACCTTCCCCTTTTTATTTTTACGCCAGACAGGAATGTACAATTGTTGTAATTCATCCATGCGGTCTCTAAATGTCTGCCATTGCTCATCCACAGTCAACCCCCTAAGTATCATTCGCCAATCTATCCTAGCCAATTCACGCCTCATACCTTTAAAGTTACCCTTCTTTAAGTTCTGGACCATGGTCTCTGAATTAACTGTTTCATTCTCCATCCTAATGCAGAATTCCACCATATTATGGTCACTCTTCCCCCAAGAGGCCTCGCACAATGAGATTGCTAATTAATCCTCTCTCATTAAACAACACCCAGTCTAAGATGGCCTCCCCCCTAATTGGTTCCTCAACATATTGGTCTAGAAAACCATCCCTTATGCACTCCAGGAAATCCTCCTCCACCGTATTGCTTCCAGTTTGGCTAGCCCAATCTATGTGCATATTAAAGTCACCCATTATAACTGCTACACCTTTATTGCATGCACCCCTAATTTCCTGTTTGATGCCCTCCCCAACATCCCTATTACTGTTTGGAGGTCTGTACACAACTCCTACTAACGTTTTTTGCCCTTTGGTGTTCTGCAGCTCTACCCATATAGATTCCACATCATCCAAGCTAATGTCTTTCCTAACTATTGCATTAATCTCCTCTTTAACCAGCAATGCTACCCCACCTCCTTTTCCTTTTATTCTATCCTTCCTGAATGTTGAATACCCCTGAATGTTGAGTTCCCAGCCCTGATCATCCTGGAGCCACGTCTCCGTAATCCCAATCACATCATATTTGTTAACATCTATTTCCACAATTAATTCATCCACCTTATTGCGGATACTCCTTGCATTAAGACACAAAGCCTTCAGGCTTGTTTTTTTAACACCCTTTGTCCTTTTAGAATTTTGCTGTACAGTGGCCCTTTTTGTTCTTTGCCTTGGGTTTCTCTGCCCTCCACTTTTCCTCATCTCCTTTCTGTCTTTTGCTTTTGCCTCCTTTTTGTTTCCCTCTGTCTCCCTGCATTGGTTCCCATCCCCCTACCATATTAGTTTAAATCCTCCCCAACAGCACTAGCAAACACTCCCCCTAGGACATTGGTTCCGGTCCTGCCCAGGTGCAGACCGTTTGGTTTGTACTGGTCCCACCTCCCCCAGAACCGGTTCCAATGACCCAGGAATTTGAATCCCTCCCTGCTGCACCACTGCTCAAGCCACGTATTCATCTGCGCTATCCTGCGATTCCTACTCTGACTATCACGTGGCACTGGTAGCAATCCCGAGATTACTACTTTTGAGGTCCTACTTTTTAATTTAGCTCCTAGCTCCTTAAATTCATTTCGTAGGACTTCATCCCTTTTTTTACCTATGTCGTTGGTACCAATGTGCACCACGACAACTGGCTGTTCTCCCTCCCATTTCAGAATGTCCTGCACCCGCTCCGAGACATCCTTGACCCTTGCACCAGGGAGACAACATACCATCCTGGAGTCTCGGTCGCAGCCGCAGAAACGCCTATCCCTCACCATTGAATCCCCTATCACTATTGCTCTCCCACTCTTTTTCTTGCCCTCCTGTGCAGCAGAGCCAGCCATGGTGCCATGAACTTGGCTGCTGCTGCCCTCCCCTGATGAGTCATTCCCCTCAACAGTACTCAAAACGGTGTATCTGTTTTGCAGGGGGATGACCACAGGGGACCCTTGCACTACCTTCCTTGCACTACTCTTCCTGCTGGTCTTCCATTCCCTATCTGGCTGTGGACCCTTTCCCTGCGGTAAGACCAACTCACTACACGTGATACTCACGTCATTCTCAGCATCGTGGATGCTCCAGAGTGAATCCACCCTCAGCTCCAATTCCGTAACGCGGACCGTCAGGAACTTGAGGTGGATACACTTCCCGCACACGTAGTCATCAGGGACACCGGAAGCGTCCTTGAGTTCCCACATGGTACAGGAGGAGCATAACACCCAACCGAGCTCTCCTGCCATGACTGAACCCTTAGATACACTTAAATTGGCAACAACAATGTTAAAAGTTACTGACTAATATAAGAAGAAAAAGGAAAACTACTCACCAATCACCAGCCAATCACTTACCCCCTAGGCTGTGATGTCACCTTTGTTTCTTTCTTTGCCTTCTCCCTGTAGCTGCACCGGCACGCCTCTCGCCGACCCCGGACTCGCGCTGCTCCGAGCTCCCGCCTCCTCGACTGACTGCTCAAACTGCTCGACTCCCGCTGGCCTTTATAGGCCTCTCGCCGACCCCGGACTCGCGCTGCTCCGAGCTCCCGCCTCCTCGACTGACTCCTCGAGTATCCACAATTCTCCAGACAATTTGCTTTAGCTTCAATACCCCAGACAGTTTCAATACTCAAAACTGGCTTCTTTGAAGGATAGTTCCTTTAGTCCTTAGCCCTGCCCACACAGACCCATTCTGCCTTGGAAAATCCCAAATTCGATTAAAGTCCATAGTTTCTTCCATGTGCACTTTAGGATCTCAAACTTTCTGGTAGATAGTTCCAAATTAAATTTCCTTTCCAATGAGTCCAAACACTTGGAGGGTTTTCCCATGAATTTAGCAACTCTTCAAGTGCCCAAAGCCTTTGCACTTTGTCTGTGCTTGGGAATGGCTCTCTCTCTGTGGACCCCCAAGTCCTTATTGCCACAACATTTGGAAATGGTCAGCAGTGGACGGTTGGAGGTTGCCGTGGGGGTTTGAGTGGGTTCTGGGTGTGATCCATGTGTGTCCATGGCTACATACATCTATTTCTCCCCCCCCCCCATACATAGACCATGTGTGTGGCTCAATATTTGTATTTACATACATGTACAGAGAATGGGAAAAAAATAGGATTGGTTATATCACTGTTTGGGTTTTGCAGAAGTGGAACAAGTACATATGACAGGTAAGGTACATACATGGTATTACAGTCTTGCCCCTGGGGTGTAGGAGCAGGTGGGTGAGGATGCTAGTTCCAGAGTGACCGGACTGTGTCCAGGTTGTCTGATGGCGGCACTGCGCCCCCTGCCAGCTGGGTGGGCTCGGATCACTCCCGTGGCTGAGTCTCAGGTTCTTTGCCGTTGCCGAGTGATGGGCAGAGCCACAGGAATGTGTGACTTCTCTGTCCTCATTTGAGGGCTGCAGGGTCTGCCTGCTGCCCTTCGGCGGTAGTGGGAGCCTGGTCATCCCAAGTCCCGTCGGGAGGACTGGAGGGCGCTGGCCTCTTGCTCCCGGTACTGGCCCTGGTGGCCAGAGAGGTAGGGCCGATCTGGGGCATGGTGCCAGTAGTGGTGCCTGTGTCGTCCACTCATCGCTGGCCCTGCAATGGGTATGCTCCCACTGTGTGTGGCCACACTCCCTGGGGCCTCACATTGATCCCGGAGGCGCAGGCTACATGATCGGGTAGCTCGCTGGACCTGGGTGCTTCAAACGGGAGGTTGCCCTTGGTTTTGTCGGTGTGCATATTGAACCCGGCATCACACATTATTCCACCGTTTACATTCATGATACATTGGCTCCGATCACACTCAGGTTCTAATTCACATTTGTCAATTGCATCTTTTCCCTCAATTACATATTTTCCCTGTATATTGGCATTGCTGTACAATATTACATTTAGATACTTGTATTCATCAATTACATCTTTTCCATGTATCCTACCGGCATCGCTGTTCAAAGGTACATTTAGATACTTGCATTTGTTCATTACATCTCTCACATTAGTATCACTGCCATCACTGTACAAAAAGTGGAACTGGCCCTTTAATTGTTCTAGGCTGCCGGTCCCCTTTAAGAGGGCCTTGCAATCTTTACCCCAATCCGGTTCGCTGCTCGGCATCACGTGTTGCTCCCTCAAAGCTGCCCCTCGTGGTCTGGTCGCGGCCATCTTGATTTCAGACGCTTCACCTCGTGGTGCGGGTGCCATCTTCCTTCTCTCCACGAGGTAGGCTGCGTTAATCCTTTTCTCCCCAGGATCTGCTACTGAAGCCGGGAATTTGCCTTCTGCGTCAATCTTCTTCCTTCGGAGTCCTACCACGGCCCAGAAGGTGAGGGCTGGTCGTTCGGGTTGGATCATCTCGCCATTGTGTAGTGCAGTCTGTGTCGCCGCCGCGCAGTCGAGTTGGACGGTAGGATCTTCAGGTGCTGCGCTAGATCCAAATTCGGGGCCGCATAGGACATCAATTGCCGGGATCTGGTGGCTTTCCCAGCTCCAACAGATTTGGATTTGTTTCATCCATCTTCTTCCTAGCAGCTTTGGACCATCACCAGCAACGATCCACAAAGGTAGCTTACGCATCACGCCGCCGAAGGTCACCTGGACATCCACACTGCCAACAACTGGGATGGTGTCGTTTGTGTAAGTGAGCAGTTTCACCTGGGTTGGTAGCAATTTGGGTTGTTCGATAAGGTTGTCCCAGAGTTTCTCAAAGGCCGCCTGGTTCATCAGCGATTGGCTCGCCCCTGTGTCGACCTCCATCGAGACTGCAACACCGTTGATTTTGACTTCTATTTTCAACGGGGAACTCTCGGTGGAGCAGGTAAACACTCCGTACACCTCTTCCTAGGGCTGAGCTGCCTTCTGGACTCTCTCTTCGTCTTCATCAGTGCTGGAGCCCGGGTGATCAACCAACTCTTCAGCGACTCGGTGAGTAAAATTTATTTTACACATTCGCTGGAGATGGCCTTTAGTGTTACAGCCTTTGCCAGTATGATCTTGGTATCGGCACTGGTGGGTTCTGTGATTTCCTTCACAGTACCAGCATGGGGCTGGCCGGTTGGCCCCATGCGGCGGACTCAGGGTTGCGGGGCTCAGTGTCGCAGTCTTGCCTCTGAAAGGCGTCATTTGGTTCAATGTACTTGCCGTGTTAGAGTCCTGGGGTTGTGTCATCCTTCTGGAATCGCAGGCGGAGGCCATGAATGCTTGGCTGTTAATTGCCTTCTGCAGGGTGACCGTGGTGTTCGCAGAGAGCAGCCTGTGGAGGAGGCCTTCGTGGCCAATTCCAATTACAAAGATGTCCCTCAGTGCTTCGGTGAGGTGGTCGCCAAAATCACCATGAACGGTGGGCCCACAACTGCTGAGCAGCATAGCTCAGCGCTTATCAGCCAGCGAGGTCAGTGTGTTCCCAGCCAGGTCGTTCGTGATGAAGTAGTGTTCTAGCCTTTCCCCAAAGGTATCCCAATCTTCCCCATCAGCAAATTGTTCAAAGTTGCCAAGGTTAGCCATTTTTTGCGTGGAAATTCATTTTCTCATAGGCAATTATTGTGTCTGTAAGCACTCTAGTAATGACTCCACGAGGTAAGCTATTGCACTTGAACTGTTGTGACCTTAGTCCATTTATTGCAGCTCCTGAATGAGGTTAGAGTAAGGTGAGTTCCCTTTTATACTTGGTTACCTGCGGTGTGCAGATAACCTCTAGGTCTCCATCAGTTGCACCCTCTGTTGGTACAGGCATATTGTATACAGTGTGAAGATACATTCAATGGTTTTATGTAACTGTACATTGAATGTACAGGATATATACATACACAAGAAGTAACTAGTGGGATGCTGCAGGGATCAGTGCTGGAACCCCAACTATTTACAATCTATATTAACGACTTGGAAGAAGGGACCGAGTGTAACATAGCCAAGTTTGCTGATGACACAAAGATGGGAGGAAAAGCAATGTGTGAGGAGGACACACAAAATCTGCAAAAGGACATAGATAGGCTAAGTGAATGGACAAAAATTTGGCAGATGGGGTATAATGTTGGAAAGTGTGAGGTCATGCACTTTGGCAGAAAAAAATCAAAGAGCAAGTTATTATTTAAATGGAGAGAGATTACAAAGTGCTGCAGTACAGCGGGACCTGGGGGTACTTGTGCATAAAACATTAAAGGTTAGTATGCAGGTACAGCAAATGATCAGGAAGGCCAATGGAATCTTCGCCTTTATTGCAAAGGGGATGGAGTATAAAAACAGGGAAGACTTGCTACAGCTATACAGGGTATTGGTGAGGCCACACCTGGAATACTGTATGCAGTTTTGGTTTCCATATTTACGAAAGGATATACTTGCTTTGGAGGCAGTTCAGAAAAGGTTCACTAGCTTGATTCCGGAGATGAGGGGGTTGACCTATGAGGAAAGGTTGAGTAGGTTGGGCCTCTACTCATTGGAATTCAGAAAATTGAGAGGTGATCTTATCGAAACGTATAAAATTATGAGGGGGCTTGACAAGGTGGATGCAGAGAAAATGCTTCCACTGATAGGGGAGATTAGAACTGGGGGGCATAATCTTAGAATAAGAGGCCGCCCATTTAAAACTGAGATGAGGAGAAATTTATTTTTTCAGAGGGTTGTGGATCTGTGGAATTCACTGCCTCAGAGAGCTGTGGAAACTGGGACATTGAATAAATTTAAGACAGAGAAAGACAATTTCTAAACCAATAAGAGGTTATGGGAAGTGGGCAGGAAAGTGGACCTGAGTTCATGATTGGATCAGCCAAGATCATATTAAATGGCGGAGCAGGTTCGAGAGGCCGTATGGCCTACTCCTGCTCCTATTTCTTATGTTCTTATGTTCTTATGGCTTTGAAATTCACCAAACTAGAAACTATGTTAATTGGAAAGCCATTAAACGAATCAAGGAATGGCACTGGCCCTCCAGACAGACACATGTATGAGGAGAAGCCAATCAGAAACGGCCCTGGAACCAAGACCCAACCAGAAGGCTTTCTGAGAAACAAAGGCCTTAAGAGGTATAAAAACTCAAGCCAAAGATTGCTCTGTCTCCTTTCCTTAGCACATGGCAAAAGCAGGATCTCCCTCTACAGACAAAAAAGCAGGCCATGTGCTTTGCCAGAGGGAAGTGATGTATACCTTTTTATAACTTTTTTATTGTAACATCATTATATCTGTTGTAACTGAGTAGATCCAAAGGCTAGCTGAGGACTGCTGTTTCTCTGATAGATGTGCATGTGTGTGTGTGTTTAATAAACAATGCCAAATTGTTTTAAAAGAATTGGTCTTGCTGTCAATTTAATGCCAGAGATTTAGAAATCTTACAAAATTGGGCATTTGTCCGGGATCTGGCGAGACAGCTTATGATCATTCTTTTGAACAATTGGAAATCTCAGAGTTGTGATTCTAACCTGTGTTGCGAAGTGTAAACTATAAACTTTTAAATGGAACAGTTGTCTCGATAGTTGGAACTCTTTAAGTGGGGACCCACCAGTAGTTAAATTCAAAAAACACAGGATGAAGGGATTGGTCATGTTCAAAAAAACCAACAAAAGATATACAGATAGTCTATAAGATGAAAGTATACAAAAAGGTACCCTTAAAGGGCATACAAGAGTTACAGGCACAGGCAGCATATTTCTGTAAGGGCCTTTGGGGAGCTTGTGGCATTTATCCAGGAGAAAGTAAATTAAGGAGAGCTAAGGCCAAAATGGGTAAACAGTCTCTTGGCATACAACGCACATTACTGTGCTCAGAGAGATGAGAAATTAATGAGGCAGAATGCAAAAGAGATTATCAAAATTTAAGGAAAGAGATACAAGATTTAAAAGACCAAAGGGCAAAAGAGATACAAGATTTAAAAGAATAGCAAGTCAAAGAAGTTCAACTAAATGAAAAAGGGATTCAAAATATAAAAGAGCAAAAGGAAGAAAGCCTTCAACTTATTCGGCAGTTAAAGGAGGGAGAAATACCGCATTGGAAACAAGAAATTGATCGATTAAACCACAGTATTCGGCAATTAGAAAGAGGGGCCGAACAGGCAGCTTCGTTGCTACAGCAACAAAGCCTCTCAAATTTAAATGCCATAGCAGCCGTGTTGAAGCGAATGAAAACAAATTAGAGTCAAAAAATATAAAAGGGAAAACATGGGGCTCTGGCAAGAGGTAGAAGATGCTAGGGATGCATTAAGGGAAGTAATTAAGAAGCCATACAGGGAGGCAGACCGCCAACTAGAAATAGCGAGGCTAAAAAGTAAGTTAGGGGAGCAGCAGGCCCTGGTATCCACAGTAACATGAGGAGCAATAACAGAGACAACAGAAGGAGACAAGTGGGAGACAGATTGGAAAGCGAAAGGCAGTCAGTATAATCTCCAGGAGGGTGGTGAAGGATGGGATACCTTGGAGACACGAGGGCCAACCATAGCAGTAGTAACCACTTTTTTACGATGTAATGCGCATGGTCACATCACCAGTAACCATACCGACTCACAGCCCATATCTGGTGCTGACGCCACGGTGGGTAGCCACGAGTTGGGGCCCATTAATGATGGGGACGACCCACTGGGAGTTTACAGGAGGTGGGCAAACTTCAGGAGCTCACCCCGAGTTAGAAGAGAGAAACTTAACTCGAGTTCTTCCCTTGGCCTGTTCCACTTCCCGAAAAGATAATCTGCCAGATGCCAGGCGAAGGCCTATAAAGGCACAGCAGTCGTCGGAGGTGGGAGTGCGAGCAGCGGGGAGCCCGGGGATCGGTGGAGGCCTATAAAGGCACAGCAGTTGTCGGAGATGGGAGTGCGAGCAGCGGGGAGTCCGGGGATCGGTGGAGGCCTATAAAGGCACAGCAGTTGTCGGAGATGGGAGTGCGAGCAGCGGGGAGTCCGGGGATCAGCGGAGGCCTATAAAGGCACAGCAGTTGTCGGAGGCGGGAGTGCGAGCAGCGGGGAGTCCGGGGATCGGTGGAGGCCTATAAAGGCACAGCAGTTGTCGGAGATGGGAGTGCGAGCAGCGGGGAGTCCGGGGATCAGCGGAGGCCTATAAAGGCACAGCAGTTGTCGGAGGCGGGAGTGCGAGCAGCGGGGAGTCCGGGGATCGGTGGAGGCCTATAAAGGCACAGCAGTTGTCGGAGATGGGAGTGCGAGCAGCGGGGAGTCCGGGGATCAGCGGAGGCCTATAAAGGCACAGCAGTTGTCGGAGATGGGAGTGCGAGCAGCGGGGAGTCCGGGGATCAGCGGAGGCCTATAAAGGTACAGCAGTTGTCGGAGGCGGGAGTGCGAGCAGCGGGGAGCCCGGGGATCGGTGGAGGCCTATAAAGGCACAGCAGTTTTCGGAGATGGGAGTGCGAGCAGCGGGGAGTCCGGGGATCGGTGGAGGCTTATAAAGGCACAGCAGTTGTCGGAGATGGGAGTGCGAGCAGCGGGGAGTCCGGGGATCGGCGGAGGCCTATAAAGGCACAGCAGTTGTCGGAGGCGGGAGTGCGAGCAGCGGGGAGTCCGGCGATCGGTGGAGGCCTATAAAGGCCAGCTGGTGCAGGTGATTGAAGGGGGTAAGTGATTGGCTGATGATTGGTGAGAAGTTTTCTTTTTCTTTTCTTTATCAGTAGGTAACCTTTTAGCATTGTTGTTGCCAAATTAAGTTAATCTAAGAGTTAAGTCATGGCAGGATAGCTCGGACATGTGTTATGCTCCTCCTGTACTATGTGGGAAGTCAGGGTCGCTTCCAGTGTCCCTGACGACTATATGTGCGGGAAGTGCATGCATCTGCAGCACCTGACAGACCGCATTGTGGCACTGGAGCTGCGGGTGGATTTACTCTGGAGCATCCACGATGCTGAGGATGATGTGAATAGCACATTTAGCGAGTTGGTCTTACCGCAGGTAAAGTGTACACAGCCAGATAGGGAATGGGTGACCAACAGGAAGAGCAGGTAGTGCAGGGGTCCCCTGCGGTCATCCTCCTGCAAAACAGATACACTGCTTTGGGTACTGTTGAGGGGGATGACTCATCAGGGAAGAGCAGCAGCAGCCAAGTTCAAGGCATCGTGGGTGGCTCTGCTGCACAGAAGGGCAGGAAAAAGAGTGGGAGAGCTTTCGTGATAGGGGATTCGATTGTAAGGCGAATAGATAGGCATTTCTGCGGTCGCAACCAAGACTCCAGGATGGTATGTTGCCTCCCTGGTGCAAGGGTCAAGGATGGCTCGGAGCAGGTGCAGGACATTCTGAATAGGGAGGGTGAACAGCCAGTTGTCGTGGTGCATTTAGGCACCAAAGATATAGGTAGAAAACGGGATAAGGTCCTACGAGACGAATTTAGGGAGCTAGGAGCTAATTTAAAAAGTAGGCTGTCATGTATTCAACTATCATTGTAACCCATGTATAAGCTGACCTACCTTGAGAACATTGACCACAAGGGGGTGAATTTGTGGGAGACACTCCTAGCCTGGACTTTCAGGTATAAAAGGGGAAGCTCCACCCACCTTCATCACTTGAGGTCTTGGTAATAAAGGTAACTGGTCACAGAATGACCTTCTCTCAAGAATGGGCCTTGTGTGCATTTATACTGTATAGTAAGGACACATTATTGGCGACAAGAAACTGGGATTTAAACCACGCGAGCATGGCCACTACAGCACAGAAGAGAGGTACTGCGTTGGTGATGATTGGGACGAATTTATTGAGAGACGACAGCAAAGTTTTGTCACTAAGCAATGGTTGGGACAGGATTCAGCCGACAAACGCAGGGATCATCTCCTGATGGTTTGTGGATCCAGAACATACTCCCTGATGAAGGACCTTCTAGCACCAGAGAAGCCAGCGGACAAGACGTTCAAAGAGCTCAGTAAGTTGATCTGGGAACACCTTAAACCAGCGAGCAACATGCACATGGCGAGACACTGGTTTTACACGCACTGGCGGCGAGAAGGGCAAAATGTTCCTGACTTCGTGGCAGATCTCCAGCGACTGGCGAGCCTATGTAAGTTCACAGATGCATGCAGAGCGGAGATGCTGCGAGACTTTTTTATTAGGGGCATTGGGCATGCTGGGGTTTTCAGGAAACTGATTGAGACCAAAGACTTGACCTTGGAAGCGGCGGCTCTGATCGCCCAGATATTTATCTCAGGGGAGGAAGAGACCAGAATGATGTACGACAAAAATCTTGGCTCAAATGCGGCAAACGACCATGGAGTCAACATTGTTAATACAGCACACAGTTCTCTAGGCAGAGAAGGGCAATCGGACATGCCCCAGCATGAAGTCGAACCCAAAGGGGGCAATTCAACAGAGACAATGGCTAGCTGAACAGCGATTCATGCCATCACAATGGACAATACGACCAGTAATGGGTCCATCAACACCTGTTAATGGTGTGCTTAAGGACAGTTACAGAAACAGTCAGAGATGATCGACTGGTAATGGGCCTTTTGTTTCCAACAATGGGGCCTCCAGCTCATGCTAGAGGTGTGGAGGCAAACACCCAGCCAGAGCTTTCAGGTATCAGCAATATACCTGCAGAAACTGCAACGTCAGCAGTCACTTGGCGCGCATGTGCAGGAAGCATGCAGCCAGGTTGATGTACGAGGAGGACCTGTCCGATGTAAGCCCCACGAGGCCAAATGAATACTGGGGGAAATCGCTGGAAGCAGAAGTTCAGCGAGTTCATGTGGAGCACATATACAGTTCATATACCAGGATGCTGGGGCATGTCCAATTGCCCTTGTCTGCCTAGAGAACTGTGTGCTGCATTAACAATGTTGACTCCATGGTTGTTTGCCGCATTTGAGCCAAGATTTTTGTCGTACATCATTCTGGTCTCTTCCTCCCCTGAGATAAATGTCTGGGCTATCAAAGCCGCCACTTCCAAGGTCAAGTCTTTGGTCTCAATCAGTTTCCTGAAAACCCCAGCGTGCCCAATGCCCTCAATAAAAAAGTCTCGCAGCATCTCCGCTCTGCATGCATCTGTGAACTTACATAGGCTTGCCAGTTGCTGGAGATCTGCCACGAAGTCAGCACCGAAAGTGCTCCTCAATGGCATCCCAGTATTAATGGAGCTAGACACGGGGGCCAGTCAGTCTCTGATGAGTATCAAACAGTTCAAAAGATTGTGGGTATCCAAGGCCAGGAGGTCAAAATGATTGCCGATTGACACACAGCTACGGACATATACAAAGGAGATCATTCCGGTGCTCGGCAGCCCCACGGTAGTCGTGACCCACAAAGATTCGGAGAACAGGTTGCCACTCTGGATTGTCCCGGGGGACGGTCCCGCACTACTGGGGAGGAGTTGACTTGCTGTCATGAACTGGAAATGGGGCGATGTCAATACAATTTCTTCTGTGGAGTGGACAAATTTGACTCATGATTTCAATCCGGCATCGGCACTTTCATGGGGGCCAAGGTAGTGATTCACATAACTCCGGACGCCAAGCCTGTACACCACAAGGCCAGAGCGGTGCCATATGTGATGCGGGAAAAGATAGAATTCGAATTGGACCTCCTGCTGAGGGAAGGCATCATCTCGCCAGTCGAATTCAGTGACTGGGCAAGCCCGATTGTGCCGGTGCTCAAGATGGATGGGTCGGTCAGGATATGTGGCGATTACAAGGCCACCATCAATTGGGTGTCACTTCAAGACTAATACCCGCTGCCGAGAGCGGAGGACCTCTTTGCGACGCTATCCGGTGGCAAACTTTTTTCAAAATTGGACCTGACCTCAGATTACATGACCCAGGAGCTGGTGAGTGAGTCGAAGAAGCTGACCACCATCACGACACACAAGGGGTTGTTTGAGTATAACAGATGTCAGTTCGGGATTTGTTCGGCCGCCGCGATCTTTCAGCGAAATATGGAAAGCCTCCTCGTCGATTCCAAGGATGGTGGTTTTTCAAGACGACATCCTCATCACGGATTGCGATACTGAAGAACACCTCCACAACCTGCAGGAGGTGCTACGCAGACTGGACCGGCTAGGGCTGCGACTGAAAAAGGCGAAGTGCGATTTCTTAGCTCCAGAGGTCGAATTCCTGGGAATGAGGGTAGCAGCAGACGGGATCAGACCAATTGTGTCCAAAACGGAAACGATCCAGAGAGCACCCAGACCCCGTAACACAACGGAGCTGTGTTCATTCCTGGGGCTCCTGAACTATTTTGGTAACTTTCTTACCAAATTGAGCACGCTGTTAGAGCCGCTACACGTGCTCCTACGCAAAGGTCACGATTGGGTCTGGGGGGACAGCCAGGAAAGGGCTTTTGATAGAGCACGCAATTGTTATGCTCCAACAAACTGTTAACGTTATAGGACCCGTGTAAGAAACTTGTTCTGATATGTGATGCGTCATCCTATGGGGTCGGGTGTGTGTTGCAGCATGTGAATGCCAATGGTCAGTTACAGCCCGTAGCTTATGCCTCCAGAAGTCTGTTCCAGGCAGAAAGGGGCTACAAGATGGTAGAAAAGGAAGCGCTAGCATGTGTATATGCAGTAAAAAAAATGCACCAGTACCTTTTTGGCAGGAAATTTGAGCTGGAGACAGATCACTAAACCCTAATGTTCCTTTTGGCCGACAACAAGGCCATAAATGCGAATACATCGGCCCGCATACAGAGATGGGCACTCAAGTTAGCCGCCTATGACTACACGATTCAGCACAGACCGTGCACTAAAAACTGCGCCGATGCACTCAGCAGGCTCCCACTAGCCACCACTGAGGGGGCAACTGAGCATGATGCTGAGATGGTCATGGCTGTTGAAGCTTTCGAAAGCGAAGGCTCACCTGTGACAGCCCGTCAGATTAAAGTCTGGACAAATAAAGACCCGCTACTGTCTTTCGTTAAGAAATGTGTCCTGAATAGGGACTGGGCAGCCACGTACGGGGCATGCCCTGAGGAATTTAAACCGTTTCATAGGTGCAAGGATGAACTCTCGATTCAGGCTGATTGCCTACTGTGGGGAAACCGAGTAGTCATGCCCCAGAGGGACAGAGAGGTGTTTATCAGAGAACTTCACAATGAGCACCCGGGCATTGTCATGATGAAGGCAATTGCCAGGTTACACGTTTGATGGCCAGGGATAGATGCAGATCTGAAACTTTGTGTTCGCAGGTGCAACACGCGTGCTCAGCTGGACAACGCATCCAGGGAGCCCCCCTTAGCCCCTGTTCCTGGCCCACCAAGTCATGGTCACGCATCCATATGGACTACGCAGATCCTTTCATGGGAAAAATGTTTTTGGTTGTCGTAGACGTCTACTCCAAAAGGATTGAGTGTGCCATTTTAAATTCAAGCACATCCTCTGCCACGGTAGAAAGTCTATGGGCAATGTTCACCGCCCATGGTCTACCGGATGTCTTGGTCATTGACAATGGCCTGTGCTTCACAAGCACTGAATTCCAGGACATCATGGCAGGCAATGGAATCAACCATGTCAGAACGGCACCGTTCAAGCGGCCTCTAACAGCCAGGTGGAACGAGCAGTGCAGATAATCAAACAGGGGATGCTCAGAATCCAAGGGGGTTCCCTACAAAGCCGCTTATCATACCTCCTGTTGGCCAATAGATCCCGACCACACTCACTCACAGGGGTTCCACCTGCAGAGCTGCAAATGAAAAGGATGCTCAAAACCAAGTTATCCCTTATACACCCTACTGTGAAAGAAATTGTTGAGAGCAGGTGTCGGTCACAATGTGACTACCATGACAGGAATTCGAGGGCGCGATGTATTGATGTCAATGACCCTGTTTTTGTCCTTAATTATGCTGCAGGGCCCAAATGGCTTGCAGGCACTGAGATTGCCAAAGAGGCGAATAGGGTTTTGGTAGTTAAACTTACCAATGGACAAATCTGCCGCAAACACGTGGATCAAATTAAAAGGAGGTTCAGCAACCCCATAGAAGAAACAGAGGAAGAACACGACATAGAGTTTACTCCACCACAGGTGACCGAACACCGGAACCAAGTGGAGGAGAGCCCAGTCACTGTGGACAGTCCGGACAGGCCTGAGGCACCGCAAACAGCAGACACTCAGGCCAGCGCCCAACAACCGGAGCCCCAACTCAGGCGCTCGACAAGGGAGCGTAAACCACCAGAGAGACTTAACCTGTGATTCCAATAAGCCTTTGGGGGGGAGGTGATGTCATGTATTCAACTATCATTGTAACCCATGTATAAGCTGACCTAAGTTCTTTACCTTGAGAACATTGACCACAAGGGCGTGAACTTTTGGGAGACACTCCTAACCTGGACTTTCAGGTATAAAAGGGGAAGCTCCACCCACCTTCATCACTTGAGGTCTTGGTAATAAAGGTAACTGGTCACAGAGTGACCTTCTCTCAAGTATGGGCCTCGTGTGCATTTATACTGTATAGTAACGACATATCATATGAACTCAAAAGTAGTAATCTCAGCATTGCTACCAGTGCCACGTGCTAGTCAGAGTAGGAATTGCAGGATAGTTCAGATGAATACGTGGCTTGAGGAGTGGTGCACAAGGGAGGGATTCAAAATCCTGGGACATTGGAACCGGTTCTGGGGGAGGTGGGGCTAGTACAAACTGGACGGTCTGTACCTGGGTAGGACTGGAACCAATGTCCTAGGGGGAGTGTTTGCTAGTGCTATTGGGGAGGGGTTAAACTAACATGGCAGGGGGATGGGAACCTATGCAGGAAGATAGAAGGAAATAAAATGGAGGCAGAAACAAAAGATAGAAAGGAGAATAGTAAAAGCGGAGGGCAGAGAAACCCAAGGCAAAAACCAAAAAGTGCCATATTACAGCAAAATTCTAAAGGGACAAAATGTGTTAAAAAGACAAACCTGAAGGCTCTGTGCTTCACTGCGAGGAGTATTCGAAATAAGGTGGACGACTTAACTGCGCAGATAACAGTTAATGGATATGATGTAATTGGCATCACAGAGACATGGCTCCAGGGTGACCAAGGCTGGGAACTCAACATCCAGGGGTATTCAATATTTAGGAAAGATAGACAAAAAGGAAAAGGAGACGGGGTGGCATTGCTGGTTAAAAAGGAAATTAATGCAAAAGTAAGGAGGGACATTAGCTTGGATGATGTGGAATCAGTACGGGTGGAGCTGCGGAATACCAAAGGGCAGAAAACGCTAGTGGGAGTTGTGTACAGACCACCAAACAGTAGTAGTGATGTTGGGGACTGCATCAAGCAAGAAATAGGGGATGTGTGCAGTAAAGGTACAGCAGTTATCGTTAAACAACATATTGATTGAGCTAACCAAACTGGTAGCAATGCGGTGGAGGAGGATTTCCTGGAGTGTATTAGCGATGGCTTTCTAGACCAATATGTCGAGGAACCAACTAGAGAGCTGGCCATCCTGGACTGGGTGATGTGTAATGAGAAGGGACTAATTAGCAATCTTGTTGTGCGCGGCCACTTGGGGAAGAGTGACCATAATATGGTAGAATTCTTTATTAAGATGGAGAGTGACACAGTTAATTCAGAGACTAGGGTCCTGAACTTAAGGAAAGGTAACTTCGACGGTATGAGGTGTGAACTGGCTAGAATAGACTGGCAAATGATACTTAAAGGGTTGATGGTGGATAGGCAATGGCAAACCTTTAAAGATCACATGGATGAACTTCAACGATTGTACATCCCTATCTGGAGTAAAAGTAAAACGGGGAAGGTGGCTCAACTGTGGCGAACAAGGGAAATTAACGATAGTGTTAAATCCAAGGAAGAGGCATATAAAATGGCCAGAAAAAGCAGCAAACCTGAGGACTGGGAGAAATTTAGAATTCAACAGAGGAGGACTAAGGGTTTAATTAAGAGGGGGAAAATAGAGTACGAGAGGAAGCTTGTCGGGAACATAAAAATTGACTGCAAAAGCTTCTATAGATATGTGAAGAGAAAAAGATTAGTGAAGACAAATGTAGGTCCCTTGCAGTCAGATTCAGGTAAATTTATAATGGGGGACAAAGAAATGGCAAACCAATCAAACAAATACTTTGGTTCTGTCTTCACGAAGGAAGACACAAATAACCTTCCGGATGTACGAGGGGACCAAGGGTCTAGTGAGAAGAGGAACTGAAGGATATCCTTATTAGCCAGGAAATTGTGTTAGGGAAATTGATGGGATTGAATGCCGATAAATCCCCGGGGCCTGATAGTCTGCATCCCAGAGTACTTAAGGACGTGGCCCGAGAAATAGTGGATGCATTGCTGATCATTTTCCAACAGTCTATCGACTCTGGATCAGTTCCTATGGACTGGAGGATAGTTAATGGAACACCACTTTTTTTAAAAAGGAGGGAGAGAGGAAACAGGGAATTATAGACCGGTTAGCCTGACATCAGTAGTGGGGAAAATGTTGGAATCAATCATTAAGGATGAAAAAGCAGCGCATTTTGAAAGCAGTGACAGGATTGGTCCAAGTCAGCATGGATTTATGAAAGAGAAATCATGCTTGACGAATCTTCTGGAATATTTTGAGGATGTACCTAGCAGGGTGGACAAGGGAGAACCAATGGATGTGATGTATTTGGACTTTCAAAAGACTTTTGACAAGGCCCCGCACAAGAGATTGGTGTGCAAAATCAAAGCACATGGTATTGGGGGCAATGTACTGACGTGGATAGAGAACTGGTTGGCAGACAGGAAGCAGAGAGTCGGGATAAACGGGTCCTTTTCAGAATGGCAGGCAGTGACTAATGGGATGCCGCAGAGCTCAGTGCTGGGACCCCAGCTATTTACAATATACATTAATGATTTAGATGAAGGAATTGAGTGTAATATCGCAAACTGGGTGACGGTGTGAGCTGTGAGGAAGACGCTCAGAGGCTGCAGGGTGACTTGGACAGGTTAGGTGAGTGGGCAAATGCATGGCAGATGCAGTATAATGTGGATAAATGTGAGGTTATCAACTTTGGGGGCAAAAACACGAAGGCAGTATATTATCTGAATGGAGGCAGATTAGGAAAAGGGGAGGTGCAATGAGACCTGGGTGTCATGGTTCATCAGTCATTGAAAGTTGGCATGCAGGTACAGCAGGTGGTGAAGAAGGCAAATGGTATGTTGACCTTCATAGCTAGAGGATTTGAGTATAGGAGCAGGGAGGTCTTACTGCAGTTGTACAGGGCCTTGGTGAGACCTCACCTTGAATATTGTGTTCAGTTTTGGTCTCCTAATCTGAGGAAGGACGTTCTTGCTATTGAGGGAGTGCAGTGAAGGTTCACCAGACTGATTCCAGGGATGGCTGGACTGACATATTAGGAGAGACTGGATCATCTGAATCTTTATACACTGGAGTTTAGAAGCATGAGAGGGGATCTCATCGAAACGTATCAGATTCTGATGGGACTGGACAGGTTAAATGCAAGAAGAATGTTCCCGATGTTGGGGAAGTCCAGAACCAGGGGACGTCCAGAACCAGGGGACACAGTCTCAGGATAAGGGGTAGGCCATTTAGGACTGAGATGAGGTGAAACTTCTTCACTCAGAGAGTTGTTAACCTGTGGAATTCCCTACCACAGAGAGTTGTTGATGCCAAATCATTGGATATGTTCAAGAGGGAGTTAGATATGGCCCTTACGGCTAAAGAGATCAAGAGGTATGGAGAGAAAGCGGGAAAGGGGTACTGAGGGAATGATCAACCATGATCTTATTGAATGGTGGTGCAGGCCCGAAGGACTGAATGGCCTTCTCCTGCACCTATTTTCTATGTTTTTATGTCCAGCCTGGCACAGCGGCCGATGCAGTCATGACCGAGATCCTAAACCATTTTAGGAATCCAAAACTTGAACTTAGTGACTCTGCTTAATTCGACCAAGCAGCGCCCAGAAGAAACCCCTAGAGCTTTCAGTAATCGCCTGTACGATATCTATGAACCTACCCAGAACCAGGCACCTGCAAATGCTGCAGTCGGAAAGAATCAGGAACAATTTAAATCGATGTTCCTGACCCAACTCCACTCTTTAGTTAAAACCACCCTGGGTATAGACATGAGGCCCACCAATCAGTGGACAGATACAGAGACCAGCGCTCAAATAGCCTGGGAGATGGTAAAAGACCAGTTAAAGGTGACGTCACCACCCACTGCAAATAAACCAGTGTCAACTGAGAGATCTAGGTGTTACCCCTTTAAGGGACAGTGCTTTAATCATAAGAAGGTAGGCCACATAGCAAAAGACTGCAGCAGGCCCTGACAGGAACCAGATCATGGTGCAATGCATAGATACATCCCGAGGAACAAATCCAATTTCTCTGGGACAGATCAACGATTGGCCCAGTTGATAACTCTCATACAAACCCAAATTGCCACGGGGGTGGATGCATAATCATTTACCGTTGCATACAATCGCCAATGCACAGTCATACTCCAGTAACAGGGATACTCCAGAATCCATTGGCGATGTCGAGGGTCGAGAGGTACCTGGAACCAGCAGGAATTTGAGATAATATGGTGGGAGTTTCTCTTACTACCGGTGAGCAGGCTGGTGTTACAGAATTTAACTTTCTGTAATCAATAGTCAGTTGCCAGCTGCTATCAGGATTTTTAACCAGCCATGTGGGTGAATTGGTCTTGAAAGTGCCTGTCCAAACAACAGCCTGCTCGACTAGGGATTTTATGGTGTCTCGGATGTAAGCATCCACGGGGTTCGGCCCCAAAAGATTGATTGGAAGTAGGGTTCTGACATAATGGTAGCGGGAGACCAGTAGTCCTTATTGTCTTGCAAGGGGGCTGGCAGCAGATTTGCTTATCAATATTGGCTCAGCCATTACCATCATCCATACCCCATACCCTGAATGCCATGCAGCAGTGGGCAAGGGTTGTATGACCCTTAAAGTGTTTAATGGTGATACAACCATTGCATATACAGGGAAGGCCACTGTACATCAGTTGCGTGGCCTCACCTGTAAGGTCCCAGCACCGATGCTGATGACCACTCCCGACGGAAGGGGAATTGCAGGGATTGATGTGTTGGATCAGTATAGTGTAGTAAAAGATTACAATCAGGACTGTGTTTGAATGGGATTGAGAGATAAGGCAGGAGTGATAGAAATTTCAGATGCTCACTCGGTTTTTGCTATTAAAAAGCCATCTGAGTATAACCCTCCGAGGAGCAAAAATGAAACTGTAGCAAAACTAATTCAGGAACACCTAGTGGTGTTCGCCACATGCAAGCATGACTGTGGAAAAATGACAGGCGAAGAGTTTATTGAGCGACCCCCCCACTCATTCACCAAACACTACCCCATCCCAAGGGAGAGTCACCTTACATCCGAGACACCATAAAATCCCTAGTCGAGCAGGGTGTTCTTAGGACAGGCACTTTCAAGACCAATTCACCCGCATGGCCGGTTAAAAAGCCTGATAGCAGCTGGCAACTGACTATTGATTACAGAAAGTTAAATTCTGTAACACCAGCCTGCTCACCGGTAGTAAGAGAAACTCCCACATATTGAGCCGAAGTTTCCACATGATTTGCGCCTGATTTTTAGGAGCAACTGGTGGAGAACGGACTATCTTAGAAATCGCAATTCTCCACATTTTTTTTTCTGCAGTTCGAGTCAGGTAGAACAGTTCCACTTTGGAACAGAATTTTTTCTTCAAAAGGGGGCGTGTCCGGCCACTGACGCCTGATTTGAAAGTTTCCACAGTGAAAACGTACTCCAAACTAACTTAGAATGGAGCAAGTGACGATTTTTGTAGAACTGAAAAAACCTGTTCTACACATTAAAAAATCAGGTGCAGGTTACAAATTAGGCGTCCAGAACGAGGGTGGGGGGGGGGGGGGGAAGGGAAGTCATTAAATTCTACCATAAATCCTTATTTATACTTCTACAAATATTATACAAATAAATCCAACCTGAATAAACATTTATAAGCAAAGAAAAAATTAAATAAACCATCTTCCTACCTGTGTGAAAGTGCTTCAGCCAGGGAGAATGCTGCAGCAAGCCTCACAAAACGAGGCAGCCGTTCCCGAACACGGGGGGGGGAGGTGGGGGAAGGAAGCTGTTCCAGACGGCCGGCGGGAGGGAACCGACCTACCGACCGAACGCAGGGGGGGCGGAGGGGGGGGAAGGAAGCTGTTCCAGACGGCGGGCGGGAGGGAACCAACCGACCGAACGCAGGGGGGGGGGAAGCCATTCCAGATGGCGGGCGAGCGACCGAACGCAGGGGGGGGGGGGGGAGTGCGGGCCCGACCGACCGACCGAACACAGCCGGTGGGGGGGGGGGGGAGAAAGCCGTTCCAGACGGCGGGAGGGAGGGAGGGAGGGAAGGAGACGGAGACAGAAGGCTGCAGGAAGCCTCAGAAATTGAGAAGCCATTTCCCGACGGCAAAAGGGGGAGGTCGTCGGGAAACGGCTGCCTCAACTTTCTGAGGCTTCCTGCAGCCTTCTCAGTGCTGATGGCAATGTGCTTTTATTAAAAAATGTTCAAAAACTAAACAGCTACAAAGAACTACAAAAATGGCCGAATGCCAATGTTTCCTTCACACTGCGCGTACGCGAACGCTTCAACGCGCACGCGCAGCGTTGCCGGCAGGAAAAAAACTAATTTAAATAGTACCCGCCCCCTCCCACTTACAAAATCGGCGTGAGTGTAGGCTCCGCCCCCCTGGGCGCCGCGCCAAACAGACAAGGAGCTGCAGAACACTCCAGAATCGCGAGTTTTTTTTCCGGCGCCCGTTTTTTATCGTGTGGAAACTTGGGCCCATTATCTCAAATTCCTGCTGATTCCAGATACCTCTCGACCCTCGGCATCGCCAATGGATTCTGGAGTATCCCTGTTGCAAGGGAAGACCAGTACAAATTTGCGTTCACATTTGAAGATTAGAGCTACACCTGGACATGCCTGCCTCAGGGGTTCCACAATGTCCCCACGATATTCCACAAAAGAATGGCTGCAATTTTAAAAGACTTTTCCCACCCTACCTGCTTGCTGCAGTATGTAGATGACCTACTGCTGGCAATGGACAGCATGGAGGAGCATCTGTCCCTTTTGCACGAGCTTTTGACATTGTTGGCTCAGGCGGGACTAAAGGTGAATCCCCGTAAGGCTCAATTAATAAAAGAATGGGTCACCTTTCTAGGGGTGTCCATTTCTCCATAGGGATCGTCCCCTGACTCTCACAAGGTGGAGATAATACAGCAACTGCCATTACCACTTCCAAAACTGCCCTACGATCATTCTTGGGTCTGGTAGGGTACCAAAGGAACTTTATCCCAGGCTTTGCAGAGTGCACAAAGCCCCTCTATGATTTGATAACACTGCAAGGTGATGACATATGCCCGGCATGGACTGATGCTCACACCTAGTCCATGACTAAATTAAAAACTGCAGTGATACGGGCCGCATGTCTGATCCCTCCGGATCCCATGCATCCCTTTCATTTAGAGGTTGGGGCCATAGAACAAAGCCTCACTTCAGTTCTGTGCCAAACACGAGCTGATCAACTACAACCAATTGCATATGCGTCTCAAATCCTGCAGGGGGCAGTAAAAACATACACTGCATATGAGCGCCACCTACTAGCCTTCATCTGGGCGGTACATCACTTTACCTTTATTACTGGGTTACAGGCTACAATCCTGCACAGCGGACACACACCTCTGAAACAACTGATGAAACCTGGAGATTCACTAGTTTCCTCGCAGCGCCTCAGCAAATGGACATTGGAATTTACGGAAAGAGACATTGATACCATTTCCAAACCCACCACCTTGCTGCCACAATTTCTGATCTATGAGGGGGACCCGCATGAATGTCCATTACCCCTGATTAACTTTGAGACCCATCCTGTGCAGAAAGAGCCCATACAGGGTGCCCCAGATGTCTATATCGATGGGTCCTTATATCACATTGAGGGATCCTCCTTCCCACCGGGTATGCTGTGGTATTGCCAGAAAGAACTATCCAGCGAAGATGCAACAGACCGTCTTCACAATTTGCAGAAATCGCCACACTTCTAACTGCTGTAAAGGAAACCTCAGATAGACCTGTGAATATTTGGTCAGATAGTGCCTATGCTATAAACACCATGCTCTCCTTGTCCCTATACCACAAAAATGACTATCGTACGATAGACAGTAAGGCCCTGGTCCATGGGCCCTGGTTACGCCTGCTCTGGTCATACCTTAAACAGCCATCCCAGCCCTGCTTCATAGGAAAGGTACCAGCTCATAGAAAAGAGGGTCCACATAGTGAGGGAAATTCCAGAGCAGACAGAGCAGCCAAGGACGCTGCAATTGATGAGGAGATAGAGGATATAGTTGTTGAGCCCTGCAATGCTGTTAGCAAGGCCTCCCCAACAGAACACATAGATTTAAAATCCCTGCAGCAGCAATACTGGTCATATGCTGTTGTAAGTGCCTGCCTTCCTCAATGGACAGCCTGGGCTCCCAATACCATACTAGCCACTGCCCCTGACTCAGATGAGCAATTGCTGATGTTCAAAAGAAAGCCAAACACCTGCCCGATGGTGTGTGTTCCACCAGGGGTGGGTCAGGAACTGCTCTCCCTCTTTCACTCCCACCCCACAGCAGGGCACTATTCTATCCTGATAACCTTCTTTAAGGTAGCATCCAAAGCTTGGTGGCCTTCCATGAGGGAAATAATCAACCAATAAATGGCATGATGCCTACCGTGCCTGCAACACAATCCTCCCGCATGCACTAACTGAGCCTTGCTTCAAAGCACACCCCCACCTCAACGGCCATGGACTCACCTCCAGATAGACTTCATTGTGCCACTTCCACAGGCGCAAGGCAATTTTCAGCATGCCCTAGTGGTGGTGGATCAATTCATCGCAATCAGGGCAACCAAAACACTATTGAATCATGTGTTTTGTAGGTGGGGAGTACCAGTACAAGTGTACAGCGATCAAGGTTCACACGTTACTGGTAAAATTTTTACCCACCTGCAGGAAATGTTGGGGATAAAACACAAATTACATATTGCTCAACACCCCCAGTCGTCCGGAGGGATCAAAGGGGAACAGGACCCTCAAGTTAATGTTAAAAAAATTGTGCGTGGACCACCCCACTCAAGGGGCTAACATGCTGCCAATGTGCTTAATGGCAATGAGGTCCACACCTCATAAAACAACAGGGGTCTCCCCACATCAGGCCATGATAGGGAGGCTCATGAGAACGCCAGGCCAGCTAACACTAACAGGGATGAGTCATAAGAACTTAAGAACATAAGAATTAGGAACAGGAGTAGGCCATCTAGCCCCTCGAGCCTGCTCTGCCATTCAGCAAGATCATGGCTGATCTGGCCGTGGACTCAGCTCCACTTACCCGCCCGCTCCCCGTAACTCTTAATTTCCTTATTGGTTAAAAAGCTATCCTCTGTGATTTGAATATATTCAATGAGCTAGCCTCAACTGCTTCCTTGGGCAGAGAATTCCACAGATTCACAACCCTCTGGGAGAAGAAATTCCTTCTCAACTCGGTTTTAAATTGACTCCCCCGTGGGCTGTGCCCCCTAGTTCTAGTCTCCCCGACCAGTGGAAACAACCTCTCTGCCTCTATCTTGTCTATCCCTTTCATTATTTTAAATGTATCTATAAGATCACCCCTCACCCTTCTGAACTCCAACGAGAAAAGACCCAGTCTACTCAATCTATTTTCATAAGGTAACCCCCTCATCTCCGTAATCAGCCAAGTAAATCGTCTCTGTACCCCCTCCAAAGCTAGTATATCCTTCCTTAAGTAAGGTGACCAAAACTGCACGCAGTACTCCAGGTGTGGCCTCACCAATACCCTGTACAGTTGCACCAGGACCTCCCTGCTTTTGTACTCCATCCCTCTCGCAATGAAGGGCAACATTCCATTCGCCTTCCTGATTACCTGCTGCACCTGCAAGCTAACTTTTTGGGATTCATGCACAAGGGCCCCCAGGTCCCTCTGCACCGCAGCATTTTGTAATTTCTCCCCATTCAAATAATATTCCCTTTTACTGTTTTTTTTCCAAGGCAGATGACCTCACATTTTCCGACATTGTATTCCATCTGTCAAACCTTAGCCATTCGTTTAACCTATCTACATCTCTTTGCAGCCTCTCTGTGTCCTCTACACAACCCGCTTTCCCACTAATCTTTGTGTCATCTGCAAATTTTGTTACACTACACTCTGTCCCCTCTTCCAGGTCATCTATGTATATTGTAAACAGTTGTGGCCCCAGCACCAATCCCTGTGGCACACCACTAACCACCGATTTCCAACCTGAAAAGGACCCATTTATCCCGACTCTCTGCTTTCTGTTAGCCAGCCAATTCTCTATTCATGCTAATACATTTCCTCTGACTCCGCGTACCTTTATCTTCTGCAGTCCCCTGACAATGAAACCATGTAGTTCCAAGTGGCCGATTAAATGAATCGATTTGTGGCCACCAAATTGGGTAAGTCAAAAAGACAAATTAAAAGGTACTTTGACAAAGTACGACCCTTTGAATATCAGGTGGGAGACTCAATAATGATTCCAAATTATGAGAAAAAGAAACATGTCTTTGAGCCCAGATGGTGGAGACCGTATACGATTATAGACCGATTGAACCCTGCAGTTTATTTGATTCAGTCACCGGGGGAAAAGGATGTTATGTACAAGAAATTTTTCACAATCAGTTAAAGACTGCCAAAGAGTAAATCCTACACAGATCTTGTTTCCCACAGACCATGATATGGATCCCTATGATTTTCGGGACGATACTGGCCACAACCGAAGCCGAGGGAAGATGGCGAAGCAGGAGCTGCAGCATGACTTACGAACATCATCAATGTGCTTTGAGTAATGATGGTGCACTGAAGATATGGGAAGGGGAGGGTCTCCGCTGGAGATGTTATTGTGTTATAGTAAGTCTCCTACGTGTGGCATACACCTTACGAGGTGGGGACCGAGTCAGGCCATGCACTTTTCTCTCAGCAAAAAATGGGTGGACTTCCATCCAATCTCCCTGCCTAAAAGATTTCCTGCACTGTTTATACTGCTCTAATGCACTGAAATGGGTGAGGAATTTCTCCCCCTTTGACTATAGCTAGATTTATTTAAAATTTCTGGGGTGTCTCTTCTGCTCTCACGAGTGTAGCAGATTTATTTTCTTTCCCATTTCGGAAAACAATCAATTTATGTCAAGTTTGTAAAATCTTGCTTAATAAAACAGAGGGTTATTATTAAGGAAAAAGTTTCGCCATCACAGGCTATTAGGAACAGTTGAGTAATCGGGCATTTTAACTTTGGTACATCTGGTACAAGTTAGCTAGGGGGTGGGGGTATAAATGCACCCTGTTAAAAGATTGTTTGGAATCTTTGTTGTTTAAGTTTCAACTATTTAACTGCCTTTTTAGGATTGGCTTCAGTGCCATTGCACAGCCAGAAATGAACTGATGTTACGTTTTTAACTGTTTAATTTTAAAGGTACTTTATCTCTGTTGACTTGGCGGGAAGGGGATGAAGTTGCACTGGGCCCAAGTTTCCGCCCTCTGTAAGAATGAAAAGGGCGCCGAAAACTTAACTTCTGATTCTGCGAGCTCCTCAGGACGTCTTCGTGCTTGGCGTGGCGCAGGACAAGGGGTCGGGGGTGGAGCCAGGTCCCTGCGCTGAGAACAGTGCTGGGACCTCTGCCAATGCGCGCAAGAGTGTGCAGTAGCTCCGCGCCCTCGAGGCTGCGTGGGAGGGGCCCGAAGCACACCTGCCCTAGCCCTGGCTGAATGGGCTCCCCGGGCGAAGATCAGACTCGGGCCTCCCTACCTCCCTCCCATCCAGCTCCCGCTCCGCCCCCCCACCCTCGTTCTGCTCCCGCTCCCCCCCTCCTCTTCCTCCCCCTCCTCCCCTCTCCGCCCCGCCCCTTGCTTTCAGAAACACAGAGAGACACTGACAGAAACAGAG
Organism: Pristiophorus japonicus; assembly: GCF_044704955.1. Lineage (NCBI taxonomy): Eukaryota > Metazoa > Chordata > Chondrichthyes > Pristiophoridae > Pristiophorus > Pristiophorus japonicus. The sequence continues at coordinate 92,885,888 of NC_091978.1, read as the reverse complement.
AGAGACACTGACAGAGGCAGAGAGAGAGAGAGACACTGGCGGGGGGGGAACCTTACCAGCCGCTGTTGGAGGGCTCCCAGTGCTGCAGTCGGTGAGTCGAAACTTAATTTTTTATTTATTGATTGATTTTTTATTATTTTTTAATTTTTTAATTTTTTTTGATTGATTTATTGGTTGATTTATTGATTTATTTATCATTTATTATTGATGATGGCTCTTTATTTGTAAAAGTGAAGTGTTTAATGTTTGTAAAACCCCATTCCCCCCCCCGCCCCCTCCACCGCCGCCCATCTCTCGTTCCCTACACCTGATTTATAAGTGTAGGCAAGGTTTTTCTGAACATACAAAATCTACACTTACTCCATTCTAAGTTAGTTTGGAGTAAGTTTTCGCTGTCTAAACTTGCAAAACAGGTGTAAGTGGCTGGACATGCCCCCTTTTGAAAAAAAAATCTGTTCTAAAATGAAACTATTCTAACTCATTAGAACGGGAACAAACTAAATGCCGAGAATTGCAATTTCAAGATGCTCCATTCTAAACTAGTTGCTCCAAAAAAATAGGAGCAACTCAGGCCGAAACTTAAGCCTACTATGAGGTAGTTGGGAAGCTTTGGAACATGACCCCACACCCAAGGCAGAATACATGAACTGGCAGCTCCAGAAGGGGCAATTAAATCAGTGACTGAAGTTAAAGGGAAGTGACAAATAAAGAAAGACTTGTATTTATATGAAGCCTTCCACAACCACCGGATATTCCAAAGCGCTTTACAGCCAATGAAGTACTTTTGAAGTGTAGTCACTGTTATAATGTAGAGTATGAGAGTAAGCTTACAGGGGATATAAAAACTGACTGCAAAAGCTTCTATAGATACGTGAAGAGAAAAAGATTAGTGAAGACAAATGTAGGTCCCTTGCAGTCAGAATCAGGTGAAGTTATAATGGGGAACAAAGAAATAGCAGAACATTTGAACAAATGCTTTGGATTTGTCTTCACTAAGGAATCCACAAATAATCTTCCGGAAATACGAGGAGTGCGAGGGGCTAACGAAAAGGAGGAACTGAAGGAAATCCTTGTTCGTCAGGAAATTGTTAGGGAAATTAATGGGATTGAAGGCCGATAAATCTCCAGGGCCTAGGCTGCATCCCAGAGAACTTAAGGAAGAGGCCCCAGAAATAGTGGAGGCATTGGTCATAATTTCCCAACATGCTATTGACTCTGGATCAGTTCCTATGGAGGGTAGCTAATGTAACACCACTTTTTAAAAAAGGAGGGAGAGAGAAAACAGGTAATTATAGACCGGTTAGCCTGACATTCGTGGTGGGGACAATGTTGGAATCAATTATTAAAGATGAAATAGCAGCGCATTTGGAAAGCAGTGACAGGATCAGTCCAAGTCAGCATGGATTTATGAAAGGGAAATCATGCTTGACAAATCTTCTAGAATTTTTTGAGGATGTAACTCATAGAGTGGACAAGGGAGAACCAGTGGATGTGGTGTATTTGGACTTTCAAAAGGCTTTTGACAAGGTCCCACACAAGAGATTAGCATGCAAAATTAAAGCACATGGTATTGGAGGTAATGTATTGATGTGGATAGAGAACTGGTTGGCAGACAGGAAGCAAAAAGTAAGAATAAACGGGTCCTTTTCAGAATGGCAGGCAGTGACTAGTGGGGTACCAAGGTTCAGTGTTGGGCCCCCAGCTATTTACAATATACATTAATGATTTGGACGAAGGAATTGAATGCAATACCTCCAAGTTTGCAGATGACAGTGTGAGCTGTGAGAAGGATGCTAAGAGGCTGCAGGGTGACTTGGACAGGTTAGGTGAGTGGGCAAATACATGGCAGATGCAGTATAATGTGGATAAATGTGAGGTTATCCACTTTGGTGGCAAAAACAGGAGGGCAGAATATTATCTGAATGGTGACAGATTAGGAAAAGGGAAGGTGCAACAAGACCTGGGTGTCATGGTACATCAGTCATTGAAGTTTGTCATGCAGGTACAGCAGGTGGTGAAGAAGGCAAATGGTATGTTGGCCTTCATAGCTAGAGGATTTGAGTATAGGAGCAGGGAGGTCTTACTGCAGTTGTACAGAGCCTTGGTGAGGCCACACCTAGAATATTGTGTTCAGTTTTGGTCTCCTAATCTGAGGAAGGACATTCTTGCTATTGAGGGAGTACAGCGAAGGTTCACCAGATTGATTCCCGGGATGGCAGGACTGACATATGAGGAGAGACTGGATCAACTGGGCTTGTATCCACTGGAGTTTAGAAGAATGAAAAGGGATCTCATAGAAACATAAAATTCTGAAGGGATTGGCCATGTTAGATGTAGGAAGAATGTTCCCGTTGCTGGAGAGTTCGAGAACCAGGGGTCACAGTCTGAGAATGAGGGGTAAGCCATTTAAAACTGAGATGAGGAGAAACTTCTTCACTCAGAGAGTGGTTAACCTGTGGAATTCTCTACCGCAGAAAGTTGTTGAGGCCAGTTCGTTAGATATATTCAAAAGGGAGTTAGATATGCTCCTTACAGCCAAAGGGATCAAGGGGTATGGAGAGAAAACAGGAAAGGGGTACTGAGGTTGAATGATCAGCCATGATCTTATTGCAGGCTTGAAGGGCCGAATGCTCTACTCCTGCACTTATTTTCTAGGTTTCTAGGTTTCTATGCGGGTGAGTCTGAGGGATGGCTAGTAAGATAAGGAAGTGACAATGTAGATAGAGAGAGGGATGGGTAGAAGTGCAAGGTAAGTTGGTGTGATGAGTGGCACAGCAAGATGAGGTTGAGTGTGGCTTTGCAGTAACATTTTGGGATCTACTGAGATCATTTAAAGGTTTGCACCACTACAGCTAGGTCCTACTGACCACATCCTTGCTTGTGTCCTCCTGTGCAATGTGCAACCAGGCTACGTTGGTTTCCTGGGGAGGTCTCTTCTGCCCATTCAAAGGGAAGAGAACCTCCCTGCATGCTGTGACTCTCTTTATAAACATATGAAGGGAGTCATGGGAGAGCCTGGTTGCAGCTGTACACCTTTGTGCAGTGCTTGTCAGTGTTTGCAGCATCTCCATGCTGTAGAACACTGACAGCTCAAATGTCCAAATCAATTTGGCCATGATCCCTTTAAGGAACATGGTCTGCATCCCAGAGTACTTAAGGAGGTGGCCTTGGAAATAGCGGATGCATTGACAGTAATTTTCCAACATTCCATAGACTCTGGCTTAGTTCCTATGGAGTGGAGGGTAGCCAATGTAACCCACTTTTTAAAAAAGGATGAAGAGAGAAAACAGGGAATTATAGACCGGTCAGCCTGACCTCAGTAGTGGGTAAAATGATGGAATCAATTATTAAGGATGTCATAGCAGCGCATTTGGAAAGAGGTAATATGATAGGTCCAAGTCAGCATGGATTTGTGAAAGGGAAATCATGCTTGACAAATCTTCTGGAATTTTTTGAGGATGTTTCCAGTAGAGTGGACAAGGGAGAACCAGTTGATGTGGTGCATTTGGACATTCAGAAGGCTTTCGACAAGGTCCCACACAAGAGATTAATGTGCAAAGTTAAAGCACATGGGATTGGTGGTAGTATGCTGACGTGGATTGAGAACTGGTTGGCAGACAGGAAGCAAAGAGTAGGGGTAAATGGGTACTTTTCAGAATGGCAGGCAGTGACTAGTGGGGTACCGCAAGGTTCTGTGCTGGGACCCCAGCTGTTTACATTGTACATTAATGATTTAGACAAGGGGATTAAATGTAGTATCTTCAAATTTGCAGATGACACTAAGTTGGGTGGCAGTGTGAGCTGCGACGAGGATGCTATGAGGCTGCAGAGTGACGTGGATACGTTAGGTTTGAGGGCAAAAGCATGACAGATGAAGTATAATGTGGATAAATGTGAGGTTATCCACTTTGGTGGTAAAAACAGAGAGACAGACTATTATCTGAATGGTGACAGATGAGCAAAAAGGGAGGTGCAACGAGACCTGGGTGTCATGGTACATCAGTCATTGAAGGTTGGCATGCAGGTACAGCAGGCGGTGAAGAAAGCAAATGGCATGTTGGCCTTCATAGCGAGGGGATTTGAGTGCAGGGGCAGGGAGGTGTTACTACAGTTGTACAGGGCCTTGGTGAGGCCACACCTGGAGTACTGTGTACAGTTTTGGTCTCCTAACTTAAGGAAGGACATTCTTGCTATTGAGGGAGTGCAGCAAAGGTTCACCAGACTGATTCCCGGGATGGCGGGACTGACATATCAAGAAAGACTGGATCAACTGCGCTTGTATTCACTGGAGTTCAGAAGAATGAGAGGGGATCTCAGAGAAACGTTTAGAATTCTGACGGGTTTAGACAGGTTAGATGCAGGAAGAATATTCTCAATGTTGGGGAAGTCCAGAACCAGGGGTCACAGTCTAAGGATAAGGGGTAAGCCATTTTGGACCGAGATGAGGAGAAACTTCTTCACCCAGAGAGTTGTGAACCTGTGGAATTCTCTACCACAGAAAGTTGTTGAGGCCAATTCACTAAATATATTCAAAAAGGAGTTAGATGTAGTCCTTACTACTAGGGGAATCAAGGGGTATGACGAGAAAGCAGGGATGGGGTACTGAAGTTGCATGTTCAGCCATGAACTCATTGAATGGCGATGCCATCCCGGGAATCAGTCTGGTGAACCTTCGCTGCACTCCCTCAATAGCAAGAATGTCCTTCCTCAGGTTAGGAGACCAAAACTGTACACAATACTCCAGGTTTGGCCTCACCAAGGCCTTGTACAACTGTAGCAACACCTCCCTGCCCCTGTACTCAAATCCCCTCGCTATGAAGGCCAACATGCCATTTGCTTTCTTAACCGCCTGCTGTACCTGCATGCCAACTTTCAATGACTGATGTACCATGACACCCAGGTCTCGTTGCACCTCCCCTTTTCCTAATCTGTCACCATTCAGATAATAGTCTGTCTCTCTGTTTTTACCACCAAAGTGGATAACCTCACATTTATCCACATTATACTTCATCTGCCATGCATTTGCCCACTCACCGAACCTATCCAAGTCGCTCTGCAGCCTCATAGCATCCTCCGCGCAGATCACACTGCCACCCAACTTAATGTCATCCGCAAATTTGGAGATAGAACATTTAATCCCCTCGTCTAAATCATTAATGTACAGTGTAAACAGCTGGGGCCCCAGCACAAAACCTTGCGGTATCCCACTTGTCACTGCCTGCCATTCTGAAAAGTCCCCATTTACTCCTACTCTTTGCTTCCTGTCTGACAACCAGTTCTCAATCCACGTCAGCACACTACCCCCAATCCCATGTGCTTTAACTTTGCACATTAATCTCTTGTGTGGGACCTTGTCGAAAGCCTTCTGAAAGTCCAAATATATCACATCAACTGGTTCTCCCTTGTCCACTCTACTGGAAACATCCTCAAAAAATTCCAGAAGATTTGTCAAGCATGATTTCCCTTTCACAAATCCATGCTGACTTCGAACTATCATGTCACCTCTTTACAAATGTGCTGCTATGACATCCTTAATAATTGATTCCATCATTTTACCCACGACCGATGTCAGGCTACCGGTCTATAATTCCCTGTTTTCTCTCTCCCTCCTTTTTTAAAAAGTGGGGTTACATTGGCTACCCTCCACTTGATAGGGACTGATCCAGAGTCAATGGAATGTTGGAAAATGACTGTCAATGCATCCGCTATTTCCAAGGCCACCTCCTTAAGTACTCTGGGATGCAGTCCATCAGGCCCTGGGGATTTATCGGCCTTCAATCCAATCAATTTCCCCAACACAATTTCTCGACTAATAAGGATTTCCCTCAGTTCCTCCTCCTTACTAGACCCTCTGACCCCTTTTGTATCCGGAAGGTTGTTAGTGTCCTCCTTAGTGAATACCGAACCAAAGTACTTGTTCAATTGGTCCGCCATTTCTTTGTTCCCCGTTATGACTTCCCCTGATTCTGACTGCAGGGGACCTACGTTTGTCTTTCCTAACCTTTTTCTCTTTACATACCGACAGAAACTTTTGCAATCCGTCTTAATGTTCCCTGCAAGCTTCTTCTCGTACTCCATTTTCCCTGCCCTAATCAAACCCTTTGTCCTCCTCTGCTGAGTTCTAAATTTCTCCCAGTCCCTGGGTTCGCTGCTATTTCTGGCAAATTTGTATGCCACTTCCTTGGCTTTAATACTATCCCTGATTTCCCTTGATAGCCACGGTTGAGCCACCTTCCCTTTTTTATTTTTATGCCAGACAGGAATGCACAATTGTTGTAGTTCATCCATGCAGTCTCTGAATGTCTGCCATTGCCTATCCATAGTCAACCCCTTAAGTATCATTCGCCAATCTATCCTAGCCAATTCACGCCTCATACCTTCAAAGTTAGCCTTCTTTAAGTTCTGGGCCATGGTCTCTGAATTAACTGTTTCATTCTCCATCCTAATGCAGAATTCCACCATATTATGATCACTCTTCCCCAAGGGGCCTCGCACAGCGAGATTGCTAATTAATCCTCTCTCATTAAACAACACCCAGTCTAAGATGACCTCCCCCCTAGTTCGTTCCTCGACATATTGGTCTAGAAAACCATCCCTTATGCACTCCAGGAAATCCTCCTCCACCGTATTGCTTCCAGTTCGGTTAGCCCAATCTATGTGCATATTAAAGTCACCCATTATAACTGCTGGATTGCATGCACCCCTAATTTCCTGTTTGATGCCCTCCCCAACATCACTACTACTGTTTGGAGGTCTGTGCACAACTCCCACTAACGTTTTTTGCCCTTTGGTGTTCTGCAGCTCTACCCATATAGATTCCACATCATCCAAGCTAATGTCCTTCCTAACTATTGCATTAACTACTTCAGTACCCCATTCATCCTTTCTCTCCATATCCGTTGATCACTTAAGCCGTTAGGGCCACATCTAACTCCCTTTTGAATATATCTCACAGACTGGCCTCAGCAACATTCCACAGGTTCACAATTCTCTGAGTGAAGAAGTTTCTCCTCATCTTGGTCCTAAATGGCTTACCTCTTATCCTTAGACTATGACCCCTGGTTCTGGACTTCCCCAACATCGGGAACATTCTTCCTGCATCTAACCTGTCCAATCCCATCAGAATGTTATATGTTTCTATGAGATCCCCTCTCATTCTTCTAAATTCCAGTGAAGATAAGCCTAGTCGATCCAGTCTTTCTCCATATGTCAGTCCTGCCATCCCGGGAATCAGTCTGGTGAATCTTCGCTGCACTCCCTCAATAGCAAGAATGTCCTTCCTCAGATTAGGAGACAAAAACTGTGCACAATATTCAAGGTGTGGTTTCACCAAGGTCCTGTACAACTGCAGTAAGACTTTGCTGCTCCGATACTCAAATCCTCTCGCTATGAAGGCCAACATGCCATTTGCCTTCTTCACAGCCTGCTATACCTGCATGCCAACTTTCAATGACTGATGCACCATTACACCCAAATCTCATTGCACCTCCCCTTTTCCTCATCTGTCACCATTCAGATAATATTCTGCCTTCCTGTTTTTGCCACCAAAGTGAATAACCTCACATTTATCTATATTATACTGCATCTGCCATGCATTTGCCCACTCACCTAATCTGTCCAAGTACTCTGCAGCCTCTTAGCATCTTCCTCACAGCTCACACTGCCACGCAGCTTAGTGTCATCTGCAAACTTCGAGATATTACATTCAAATCCTTCATCTAAATCATGAATGTATATTGTAAATAGCTGGGGTCACAGCACTGAACCTTGTGGTACCCCACTAGTCACTGCCTGCCATTCTGAAAAGGACCCGTTTATTCCTACTTTTTGCTTCCTGTCTGCCAACCAGTTCTCTATCCACATCAATACATTACCTCCAATACCATGTGCTTTAATTTTGCACATTAATCTCTTGTGTGGGACTTTGTCAAAAGCCTTTTCAATACACCACATTCACTGGTTCTCCCTTGTCCACTCTACTAGTTACATCCTTAAAAGATTCTGGAAGATTTGTCAAGCATGATTTCTCTTTCATAAATCCATGCTGACTTGGACCGATCCTGTCCCTGCTTTCCAAATGTGCTGCTATTACCGCTTTAATAATTGATTCCAACATTTTCCCCACTACCGATGTCAGGCTAACCGGGCTATAATTTCCCCATTTTCTCTCTCCCTCCTTTTTTAAAAAGTTGTGTTACATTAGCTACCATCCAATCCATAGGAACTGATCCAGAGTCTATCGAATGTAGTAAAATGATGATCAATGCATCCACTATTTCTCAGGCCACTTCCTTAAGTACGCTGGGATGCAGCCTATCGAGCCCTAGGCATTTATCGGCCTGCAATCCCATCAATTTCCCTAATACAATTTCCTGACTAATAAGGATTTCCTTCAGTTCCTCCTTCTCGCTCGACTCTCGGTCCCCTAATATTTCAGGAAGGTTATTGGTGTCTCCCTTAGTGAAGACAGAACCAAAGAACCTACAAGGGAGCAAGCTATCTTAGATCTGGTCCTGTGTAATGAGACAGGAAAAATAAACGATCTCCTAGTAAAAGATCCTCTCGGAATGAGTGATCACAGTATGGTTGAATTTGTAACACAGATTGAGGGTGAGGAAGTTGTGTCAGAAACGAGCGTACTATGCTTAAACAAAGGGGACTACAGTGGGATGAGGACAGAGTTGGCTAAAGTAGACTGGAAACACAGACTAAATGGTGGCACAATTGAGGAACAGTGGAGGACTTTTAAGGAGCTCTTTCATAGTGCGCAACAAAAATATATTCCAGTGAAAAAGAAGGGCAATAAGAGAAGGGATAACTAGCCGTGGATAACCAAGGAAATAAATGAGAGTATCAAATCAAAGACCAATGCATATAAGGTGGCCAAGGTTAGTGGGAAACTAGAGGATTGGGAAAATTTTAAACAACAGCAAAGAATGACTAAAAAAGCAATAAAGAAAGGAAAGATAGATTACGAAGGTAAACTTGCGCAAAACATAAAAACAGATAGTAAAAGCTTTTACAGATATATAAAACGGAAAAGAGTGACTAAAGTAAATGTTGGTCCCTTAGAAGATGAGAAGGGGGATTTAATAATGGGAAATGTGGAAATGGCTGAGACCTTAAATAATTATTTTGCTTCGGTCTTCACAGTGGAAGACACAAAAACCATGCCAAAATTTGCTGGTCACAGGAATGTGGGAAGGGAGGACCTTGAGACAATCACTATCACTAGGGAGGTATTGCTGGACAGGCTAATGGGACTCAAGGTAGACAAGTCCCCTGGTCCTGATGAAATGCATCCCAGGGTATTAATAAAGATGGCGGAAGTTATAGCAGATGCATTCGTTATAATCAACCAAAAATCTCTGGACTCTGGGGAGGTACCAGCGGATTGGAAAGCAGCTAATGTAATGCCTCTGTTTAAAAAAGGGGGCAGACAAAAGGCAGGTAACAATAGGCTGGTTAGTTTAACATCTGTAGTGGGGAAAATGTTTGAAACTATCATTAAGGAAGAAATAGCGGGATATCTAGATAGGAATAGTGCAATCAAGCAGACGCAGCATGGATTCATGAAAGGGAAATCATGTTTAACTAATTTACTGGAATTCTTTGAGGATATAAAGAGCATGGTGGATAGAGATATACCGATGGATGTGGTGTATTTAGATTTCCAAAAGGCATTCGATAAGGTGCCACACAAAAGGTTACTGCAGAAGATAGAGGTACGCGGAGTCAGAGGAAATGTATTAGCATGGATAGAGAATTGGCTGGTGAATAGAAAGCAGAGAGTCGGGATAAATGGGTCCTTTTCGTCTGCAGAAGAAAGAACCCTTTGGATTCTGAATTAGAAGGCTCAGAGCTGGTTTATGAACTATGGTAAATATAATGGGACTGCATCAGTCCAGTAAATGATAGTCTAGGGCTTAAATGCTCCAGATTGTCTTGTAGGTTGGAAATCGGTGGTTAGTGGTGTGCTACAGGGATCGGTGCTGGGACCACAACTGTTTACAATAAACATAGATGACCTGGAAGAGGGGACAGAGTGTAGTGTAACAAAATTTGCAGATGACACTAAGATTAGTGGGAAAGCGGGTTGTGTAGAGGACACAGAGAGGCTGCAAAGAGATTTAGATAGGTTAAGCTAATGGGCTAAGGTTTGGCAGATGGAATACAATGTCGGAGGTCATCCACCTTGGGAAAAAAAACAGTAAAAGGGAATATTATTTGAATGGGGAGAAATTACAACATGCTGAGGTGCAGATGGACCTGGGGGTCTTGTGCATGAAACTCTTTTCGAGTTTATCTGTAAAACAAAACATTAAACCGTGCCACCCGACCTGGATGACACACCAGACATTTACAAGGCCCCTTTTTATCCTTTTTTTTTTTTTGTATTTTTTCTTTTTTTTTGGTTTTTTTTTTGGGCACTAAAATCACATTTTTCCCCAGTGCCCCCTATAAAAGGGAAGGGGGACACTAAAAGCACCGGCAATTAAAACAAATTAAACTTTAAAACGTAAAATCAAATTAAAATTTGGTTGCCGGGCGTGATGATGCACTCCAGTCCCTCCGGTGCCCACCTCTCGCGGAAGGCCGCGAGCGTACCGGTGGACACCGCGTGCTCCATCTCCAAGGACACCCTGGACCGGGTCTTGTGCATGAAACTCTTTTTGAGTTTATCTGTAAAACAAATAACATTAAACCGTGCCACCCGCCCTGGATGACACAGCAGACATTTACAAGGCCCTTTTTTGTTTCCTTTTTTGTGTTTTTTTTTGTGTTTTTCTTTTTTTTTTGGTTTTTTTTTGGGCACTAGAATCACATTTTTCCAAATGCCCCCTATAAAAGGGGAGGGGGACACTAAAAGCACCGGCAATTAAAACAAATTAAACTTTAAAACATAAAATCAAATTAAAATTTGGTTGCCGGGCGTGATGATGCACTCCAGTCCCTCCGGTGCCCACCTCTCGCGGAAGGCCGCGAGCGTACCGGTGGACACCGCGTGCTCTATCTCCAAGGACACCCTGGACCGGGTCTTGTGCATGAATCCCAAAAAGTTGGTTTGCAGGTAATCAGGAAGGCGAATGGAATGTTGGCCTTCATTGCGAGAGGGATGAAGTACAAAAGCAGGGAGGTCCTGCTGCAACTATATAGGGTATTGGTAAGGCTGCACCTGGAGTACTGCGTGCAGTTCTGGTCACCTTACTTAAGGAAGGATATACTGGCTTTGGAGGGTGTACAGAGACGATTCACTAGGCTGATTCCTGAGATGAGGGGATTACCTTATGATGATAGATTGAGTAGACTGGGTCTTTACTCGTTGGAGTTCAGAAGGTGATCTTATAGAAACATTTAAAATCATGAAAGAGATAGACAAGATAGAGGCAGAGAGGTTGTTTCCACTGGTAGGGGAGACTAGAACTAGGGGGCACAGCCTCAAAATACGGGGGAGCCAATTTAAAACCGAGTTGAGAAGGAATTTCTTCTCCCAGAGCGTTGTGAATCTGTGGAATTCTCTGCCCAAGGAAGCAGTTGAGGCTAGCTCATTGAATGTATTCAAGTCACAGATAGATAGATTTTTAACCATTAAAGGAATTAAGGGTTACGGGGAGAGGGAGGGTAAGTGGAGCTGAGTCCACGGCCAGATCAGCCATGATCTTGCTGAATGGCAGAGCAGGCTCGAGGGGCTAGATGGCCTACTCCTGTTCCTAATTCTTATGTTATGTTCTTATGTTATGTTCTTATGTTACTTATTCAATTGGTCTGCCATTTCTTTGTTCCTCATTATAAATTCACCTGATTCTGAATGCAAGGGACCTACATTTGTCTTCACTAATCTTTTTCTTTTTACATATCTATAGAAGCTTTTGCAGTCAGTTTTTATGTTCCCCATAAGCTTACTCTCGTACTCTATTTTCCCCCTCCTAATTAAACCCTTTGTCCTCCTCTGCTGAATTCTAAATATCTCCCAGTCCTCAGGTTTGCTGCATTTTCTGGCCAATTTCTTTGCCTCTTGCTTGGATTAACACTATCCCTAATATCCCACGGTTGAACCACCTTCCGTGCTTTATTTTTATGCCAGACAGGGATGTACAATTGTTGAAGTTCACCCATGTGATCTTTAAATGTCTGCCATTGTCTATCTACTGTCAACCCTTTAAGTCTCATTCGCCAGTCTATCCTAGCCAATTCACGTCTCATGCCATCGAAGTTACCTTTCTTTAAGTTCAGGACCCTAGTCTCTGAATTAACTGTGTTACTCTCCATCTTAATGAAGAATTCTACCATATTATGGTCACTCTTCCCCAAGGGGCATCACACGACAAGATTGCTAATTAATCCTCTCTCAAAACACAACACCCAGTCTAGGATGGCCAGCTCTCTAGTCGGTTCCTCGACATATTGGTCTAGAAAACAATCCATTATACATTCCAGGAAATCCTCCTCCAGCGTATTGCTACCAGTTAGATTAGCCCAATCTATATGTAGATTAAAGTCACCCATGATAACTGCTGTACCTTCATTGCACACATCCCTAATTTCCTGTATGATGCCATCCCTAACCTCACTACTACTGTTTGGTGGTCTGCACACAACTCCCACTAGTGTTTTCTGCCCTTTGGTGTTCAGCAGCTCTACCCATACAGATTGCACATCATCCAAGCTAATGCCCTTCCTTACTATTGCGTTAATCTCCTCTTTAACCAGCAACGCTACCCCACCTCCTTTTCCTTTCTGTCTATCCTTCCTGAATATTGAATACCCCTGGATGTTGAGTTCCCAGCCTTGGTCACCCTGGAGCCATGTCTCCATAATCCCAATTACTTCATCTCCATTAACAGCTGTCTGCGCATTTAATTCATCCACCTTATTACGAATGCTCCTCGCATTGTGACACAGAGCCTTCAGGCATGTTTTTTTTAACATTCTTTGTCCTTTTAGAATTATGTTGTAATCTGGTCCTTTTTGATTTTTGCCTTTCATTTCTCTGCCCTCCACTTTTACTTATCTCCTTTCTACCTTTTGCTTCTGTCTCCCTGCATAGATTCCCAACCCCCTGCCATATTAGTTTAAATCCTCCCCAACAGCACTAGCAAACACTCCCCCTTGGATATCTGTTTTGGTCCTGCCCAGGTGCAGACCGTCTGGTTTGTACTGATCCCACCTCCCCCAGAACCGGTTCCAATGTCCCAGGAATTTGAACCCCTCCCTCTTGCACCATTCCTCAAGCTACGTATTCATCTTAACTATCCTGCTATTTCTACTCTGACTAGCACGTGGCACTGGTAGAAATCCTGAGATTACAATCTTTGAGGTCCTACTTTTTAATTTAACTCCTAGCTCCCTAAATTTAGCCTGTAGGACCTTGTCCCGTTTTTTACCGATATCGTTGGGACCTATATGCACAATGACAAGTGGCTGTTCACCCTCCCTCTCCAGAATGCCCTGCAACCGCTCTGAGACATCCTTGACCCTTGCACCAGGGAGGCAACATACCATCCCGGAGTCTCGATTGCGGCCGCAGAAATGCCTATGGGTCGAATTGAAAAATAAAAAAGGGGTGATCACATGCTGGGCATGTATTATAGACCCCAAAACAGTGTGAGGGAGATAGAGGAGCAAATATGTAGGCAAATTGCTGCGAAGTGTAAAAACCATAGGGTAGTAATAGTAGGGGATGTTACCGTATATACTCGCATATCCTGCGATCTCGCGTATCATGCGACCCCTAAATTTTCGTCCCCAAAACATGATTTTACCATATATCTCATGTATCATGTGAGTCACTTTTTTTAGATCGAATACAGACCTTAACATGAAACATCGAGTGGATTCTGCTGTGAAAGCTGTTCGCGAATCGAACACCGATATAGCAATCATTCCAGCTGGCTTGACTAGCGTCGTTCAGCCACAGCCTCTACTGTGTTTGCGGGTAAAAGAAGCATGGGCTGAGATAGATGGAGCCTCTAATAATGCAGCAAACTTCAGAGGGAGTTGTGGGTGGCGGAGGTCGGGTCGCCGGGGGGGTGGGGGGTTTGAAGAGGAGGTCGGGTTGGGTCACCGGGGGGAAGCGGTGGTCGGGTTGCCGGGTAGGGGGGGAGTTGGGGGAGCGGAGGTCGGGTCGCCGGGGTAGGGAGAGTGGGGGTCAGGTCGGATCCGGTCCGGTCTCTTTCCTCCCACCCCCCCCCGACCTCCGCGACTCTCTCTCCCCCCCCGACCTCCGCGACTCTCTCTCATCCCCCCCGATACAGTACAAGCGACAATAGAGGCTGCAATCCAGCCCAGGAGATACCTGCCGAGATTCAGCCTGGATACGGTCTGCTTAACAGCCTAACAGCCTAATCTTGGCCAGCACTTCACACCCGCAAATTTTGTATCTCGCGTATCATGCTACCCCCCAAATTTAGGTTACAATTTAGGTCTTCAAAAGTCGCATGATACGCGAGTATATACGGTAACTATCTAAATATTGATTGGGACAAATTTAGTGTGAAGGGAAAAGAGGGTGCGGAATTCTTGAAATGCATTCAAGAGAATATTTTTAGTCAGTATGTAGCAAGCCCAACACGCGAGGCGGCAGTCTTGTATTTAGTTTTGGGGAATGAAGCTGGGCAGGTTGAAGGGGTATTAGTGGGGAGCACTTGGGTGCCAGTGACCATAATTCAGTCAGATTCAAGTTGGTTATGGAAAGGACAAGAATAGGCCTGGAATGAAAGTTCCGAATAGGGGAATAGCTAATTTTGCTAAGTTAAAGAGTCATTTGGCCATAGTGGACTGGAAACAGCGGTTTGTGGGTAAATCAGTATCGGAACAGTGGGGGGCATTCAAGGAGGAGATCCGGAAGGCTCAGGCCAAACATGTGCCCTTGAAGAAAAAGGCTACGAAAAATAATTCTAGAGCCCCCGGATGTCTAGGGACTTACAGGGGAGGATTAAGAAAAAAAGCGACGCTTATGTCACATACCAACGACTAAATACTTTAGAATCTTTAGAGGAATATAGAAAGTTAAGAGGCAAAATTAAAAAGAACATTAGGAATGCTAAGAGAGAGCACGAGAAATTCTTAGCCAGTAAAATTAAGGGAAACCCTAAGATGTTCTATAAATATATTAAGAATAAGAGGGTAACTAAATAAAGGGTAGGGCCTATTAGAGACCATGAGGGTAATCTTTGTGCGGAGGCGGAAGATGTTGGTAGGGTTTGTTGTGTATCTTCAAAGCATGCACTCCCATGTTCCGCCACCAGGGAGCGCATCCCCTGAAGTCCCAAGGGATTCCAGCATCCCTTGGGAGCACTGTATATAAGTCGGCCCCTAAGGTCTGTTCCTCACTCTGGAGTGTCTTAATAAAGACTGAGGTCACTGTTACTTTAACCTCCCTGTGTGCAGTCTCATCTGTGTTCGGAACATAATAGGGTTCTTAACGAATACTTGGCATCTGTTTTCACAAAGGAAAGGGGTGATGCAGATACTGCTATCGAGGAGGAGTCTGATATTCTGGATGAAATAAATATAGTGAGAGAGGAAGTATTAATGCGTTTAGCAGCTTTGAAAGTAGATAAGTCCCCAGGCCAAGATGAAATGCATCCCAGGCTGTTGAGCGAAGTAAAGGAGGAAATAGCTGTTCTATATGTATACTTGTATTTACTCTGTACAGCCACCAGAGGCTCATCCCCTGGAGTCCCAATGGATCCCATAATCCCTTGGAAGCCCAGGTATTTAAGGAGGCTTCACAGGTTGGAGAGGCAGTCTGGAGACCTGCAATGAAAGACTAAGGTCACACTTTACTTTGAGTTCACAGTGTTCAGTCTGACTCATTCTCCATACACAACAACTGGCGACGAGATACAGATAGCGAACCCAAAGATACAGAGAACAACGGGCATCCTGGAGAAATTCTCAGAGGGAGATGATTGGGAAACTTTTGTGGAGCGACTCGACCAATATTTCGTGGCCAACGACCTAGATGGGGACGAGAGCGCTGCCAAATGAAGGATGATCCTCCTCACCATCTGTGGGGCACCAAAGTATGGCCTCATGAAGAATCTGCTCACTCCAGCGAAACCCACGGAGAAATCATACAATGATTTGTGCACACTGGTCCGAGAGCATTTAAACCCGAAGGAAAGCATTCTGATGGCAAGATACCGGTTCGACACCTACATAAGGTCAGAAGGCCAGGAAGTGGAGAGTTGTATCACCGAGTTAAGACGCCTTGCAGGACATTGCGATTTTGAAGGACATTTGGAGCACATGCTCAGAGACTTTTTCGTACTTGCAACCATATTTCGCAAACTTTTGACTGTAAAGAACCCAACCTTGAGTAAGGCCATAGTGATAGCCCCGGCATTCACTGCCACCAGTGACAATATGAAGCAAATCTCTCAGCACACAAGTGCTGCTACAAGTACTGTGAACAAAGTGATGTTGTGTTCGAATCGTAACTTACAGGGCGGGCCACACATACCTGCAGCTACACGTCCGCAGGTGACTCAGAGTCCACCATCAAGGGTGATGAATGCAAGGCCATTAACACCTTGTTGGTGCTGCGGGGGTGATCATCGTTTCCATTCATTCCGATTCAAACAGTATGTTTGCAAGGACTGTGGAACAATGGGACAACTCCAACAAGTGTGCAGGCAAGCTTCAAAGCGTGTTAAACCTGCAAATCACCATGTTGCAGAGGAGGGCAGATCCACGGAGGATCATGATGAACCAGAGCCTCAGATCGAGGAGGCAGAGGTACATGGGGTGCACACATTCACCACGAATTGTCCCCCGATAATGCTGAATGTTGAACTAAATGGACTCCCGCTGTCAATAGAGCTGGACACGGGCGCGAGCCAGTCCACCATGGGCAAAAAGACTTTCAAAAGGTTGTGGTGCAACAAGGCCTCTAGGCCAGTCTTAACTCCAGTTCGCACGAAACTAAGAACTTACATGAAAGAACTGAATCCTGTAATCGGCAGTGCTACCATAAAGGTCTTCTACGATGAAGTGGTGCACAAGCTACCACTCTGGGTGGTACTGGGCGATAGTCCCATGCTGCTCGGCAGGAGCTGACTGGAAAAGATACGCTGGAACTGGGACGGCGTCCGAGTACTATCGCCGGCTGACGACACTTCGTGTGCCCAGGTCTTAAACAAATTTCCTTCGCTGTTCGAAGCAGGCATCGGGAAATTCCAAGGAGCAAAAGGGCAGATCCACCTAATTCCGGGAGCGCGACCCATCCATCACAAGGTGAGAGCAGTATCGTACATGATGAGAGAAAGGGTAGAGATCAAGCTAGACCGGCTGCAAAGAGAGGGCATCATTTCCCCGATCGAGTTCAACGAGTGGGCCAGTCCTATCGTCCCTGTACCCAAGGGAGACGGTACCATCAGAATCTGTGGCGATTACAAAGTAACTATCAATCGTTTCTCCCTGCAGGACCAATACCCACTACCAAAAGCCGACGACCTCTTTGCAATGCTGGCGGGAGGAAAGATGTTCACAAAGCTGGATCTGACTTCAGCCTACATGACGCAGCAACTGGAGGAATCATCGTCGGCTCTCACCTGCATCAGCATGCACAAAGGTCTATTTGTTCCTAACAGATGCCCATTTGGAATCCAATCAGTGGCGGCGATATTCCATAGAAACATGAAAAGCTTACTGACGTCGGTCCCACAGGACCGTGGTCTTCCAGGACGACATCTTGGCCACAGGTCGGAACACGGTTGAGCACCTGCAGAACATGGAGGAGATTCTTAGTCGACTCAACCACGTGGGGCTCAGGTTAAAACACTCGGTGCATTTTCCTGGCGACTGAAGTGGAGTTCTTGGGAAGGAAGATTGCGGCGGATGGCATCAGGCCCACCAACGCGAAGACTTTAAAAAGGTTGTGGTGCAACAAGGCCTCCAGGCCAATTGAGAATACAGCGAGGCCACAGAACGTGACGGAGCTGCAGTCGTTTCTGGGACTCCTGAACTACTTTGGTAACTTCTTACCGGGTCTCAGCACACTGTTCAAATCACTGCATGTCTTACTACAGAAAGGGAACGAATGGGTTTGGGGCAAAAGCCAAGAAAATGCCTTTGTAAAAGTGAGAAAATGGTTACGTTCAAACAAATTGCTTGTGTTGTATGATCCATGTAAGCGTTTGGTACTAGCATGTGATGCGTCGTCATATGGTGTCGGGTGTGTATTGCAACAAGCTAATGATTTCGGGAAACTGCAACCGGTTGCTTATGCATCCAGGAGTCTGTCTAAGGCTGAGAGAGCCTATAGCATGATTGAGAAAGAAGCGTTAGCGTGTGTCTATGGGGTTAAGAAAATGCATCAATACCTGTTTGGGCTAAAATTCAAATTGGAAACTGACCGTAAGCCACTTATATCCCTGTTCTCCAAGAGTAAAGGTATAAATACCAACGCATCAGCCTGCATCCAGAGATGGGCACTCACATTGTCCACATACAACTACGCCATCTGCCTCAGGCCAGGCACAGAAAACTGCGCCGATGCTCTCAGTAGGCTGCCATTGCCCACCACGGGGGTGGAAATGGCGCAGCCTGCAGATCTAGCCATGGTTATGGAAGCATTTGAGAGTGAGCAATCACCCGTCACTGCCCGGCAGATCAAAACCTGGACAAGCCAGGACCACTTATTATCTCTAGTCAAAAGCTGTGTACTTCACGGGAGCTGGTGCAGTGTCCCAGTGGAAATGCAGGAAGAGATAAAGCCGTAACAGCAGCGCAAAGATGAAATGTCTATACAGGCAGACTGCCTTCTGTGGGGCAATCGAGTAGTGGTCGTCAAGAAGGGCAGAGACATCTTCATCAATGACCTCCACAGTAGCCACCCAGGCATCGTAATGATGAAAGCGATAGCCAGATCCCACGTGTGGTGGCCTGGTATCGATGCGGACTGAGAGTCCTGCGTTCACAGATGTAATACATGCTCGCAATTAAGCAATGTACCCAGGGAGGCGCCGCTAAGTTTATGGTCTTGGCCCTCCAAACCGTGGTCTAGGGTACACGTCGACTATGCAGGCCTGTTCTTGGGTAAAATGTTCCTTGTCGTTGTAGACGTGTACTCAAAGTAGATTGAATGTGAGATAATGTCGGCTAGCATGTCCACTGACACTACTGAAAGCCTGCGGGCCATGTTTGCCACACTCGGACTACCCGATGTCCTGGTGAGCGACAACGGGCCATGTTTTACCAGTGTTGAGTTCAAAAAATTCATGACCCGTAATGGGATCAAACATGTCACATCTGCCCCGTTTAAACCAGTGTCCAATGGTCAGGCAGAGAGAGCAGTGCAAACCATCAAGCAAGGCTTGAAGAGGGTAACTGAAGGCTCACTGCAAACTCGCCTATCCCGAGTCCTACTTCGCTACCGCATGAGACCCCACTCACGCACTGGGATCCCAACTGCTGAACTGCTCATGAAAAGAGCACTTAAGACATAGCTCTCGTTAGTTCACCCTGATATTCATGAACTGGCAGAGAGCAGGTGGCTTCAACAAAGTGCATACCATGATAGCGCAAATGTGTCACGCGAGATTGAAATCAATGATCCTGTATTTGTATTAAATTATGGACAATGTCCCAAGTGGCTTCCCGGCACTGTCGTGGCCAAAGAGGGGAGCAGGGTGTTTCGGATCAAACTTTCAAATGGACTCATTCCCCGGAAACACTTGGACCAAATCAAACTCAGATTCACGGACTGTCCTGAGCAACCCACCTTGGACCCTATCTTTTTTGATCCCCCAACATACACACCAGTGGCAACCGGCACCACGGTTGACCACGAAGCAGAACCCATCATCCACAGCAGCCCAGTAGGGCCCAACATACCAGGCAGCCCAGCAAGATCAGCTGCACAGCAGCCCAGCGAGGGACCAACAAACGATTCAACAACACCAGCTTTCACACCGAGACGATCAACCAGGGCAAGAAGGGCCCCAGATCGACTCACATTATAATAGTTACACTGGGGGGGGGGGGTTGGAGGGGGGGAGTGTTGTTATATATGTATACTTGTATTTACTCTATACAGCCACCAGAGGGCTCAGCCCCTGGAGTCCCAAGAGATCCCATAATCCCTTGGGAGCACAGGTGTTTAAGGAGGCTTCACAGGTTGGAGAGGCACTCTGGAGACCTACAATAAAAGACTAAGGTCACACTTTACTTTGAGCTCACAGTGTTCAGTCTGATTCTTTCTCCATACACAACAATAGCAGAGGACTTGATCATCATTTTCCAGTCCTCTTTGGATCTGGGCATGGTCCCGGAGGATTGGGGGACTGCTAATGTAGTACCCTTGTTTAAGAAGGGAAAAAGGGATAGGCCGAGTAATTACAGACCTGTCAGCCTAACCTCAATGGCGGGAAAATTATTGGAAAAAATCCAGAAAGACAGGACAAAGCTGCATTTGGAAAGGCAAGGTTTAATTAGGGACAGTCAGCACGGATTTGTTAAGGGAAGATCGTGTTTGACTAACCTGATTGAATTTTTTGAGGAGGTAACTAAGAAGATCCATGAGGGTAGTGTATACAATGTATTATATATGGACTTTAGTAAGGCTTTTGATAAGGTCCCACATGGTAGACTGGTCATGAAGGTTAAAGCCCATGGGATACAAAACAAAGTAGCAAGTTGGATCTAAAATTAGCTTGGAGGTAGGAAGCAAAGGGTAATGATTGATGGATGTTTTTTTGACTGGAAGGATGTTTCCAGTGGTGTACTGCAGGGCTCAGTGCTGGGTCCCTTGCTTTTTCTGATATAGATCAACGATTTAGATTTGAATATAGGGAGTATGATTAAGAAGTTTGCAGACGACACTAAAATTGGCTGCGTGGTTGATAATGAAGAGGAAAGTCATGGGCTACAGGAGGATATCAATCTACCGGTCAGGTGGGCAGAGCAGTGGCAAATGGAATTTAATTCAGGGAAGTGTGAGGTGATGCACTTTGGGAAGGCTAATAAGGAATGTATACACATTAAGCGATAGGCCACTTAATAGTGTAGATGAACAAAGAGACCTTGGAGTGCTTGACCACAGGTCCCTGAAAGTAGCAAGTCAGGTGAATAAGGTGGTTAAGAAGGCATACGGAATGCTTGTCTTTATTGGTCGAGGCATAGAATATAAGAGCAGGGAGGTTATGCTTAAATTTTATAATACTTTGGTTAGGCCACAGCTGGAGTACTGCGTGCAGTTCTGGTCGCCGTATTATAGGAAGGACGTGATTGCACTCGAGAGAGTGCAGAGAAGATTTACTAGGATGCTGCCTGGAATGGAGAATCTGAGTTATGAGGACAGATTGTATAGGCTGGGTTTGTTCTCATTGGAATAGAGGAGGTTGAGAGGAGACCTCATCGAGGTGTACAGAATATTGAGGGACCTGGACATAGTGGATAGTAAGGGTCTATTTCAATTGTTGGAGGGGTCTATTATGAGGGGGCATAGTTTAAAGGTGGTTGGTGTAAGGTTTAGAGGGCATTTGACAGCGGGGGGCTTCTTTATGCAGAGGGTTGTGGGGATCTGGAACTTGCTGCCTGGAAGAGTGGTGGATGCAGAAACCCTCACCACTTTTAAGAGATGGTTGGATGGGCATTTAAAGTGCAGTAACCTGCAGGGTTACGGACCTAGAGCTGGTAATTGGGATTAGACTGGATAACCTTTTGTTGGACGGCGTAGATATAATGGTAAGTACTGCAGGGAATCGAATTCGGCCAGGGTGATTTCCTGGACTAGCGTTGATTGCCTGGATGGGTCGGAGAGGAATTTTCCCAGATTTTTTTCTCCCTAAATTGGCCTGGGTTTTTATCTGTTTTTTTGCCTCTCCCAGGAGATCACATGGCTCCAGTTGGGTGAAGTGTAGAATGTTTCAGTATAATTGATGTTGCAGTTGTGTGAGGCGGACTGGTTGAGCTGGGTGCTCTTTGCCTTTCCATCATTGTTGATAGATTTATATGTAAACTTTAGGGCTGCTGACCAAGGGCCATTCGGCTCTTTGTCGGCCGGCGCGGATACAATGGGCCGTAATGGCCTCCTTCTGCGCTGTAAATTGCTATTTTCCTATGTTTCTATGTTTTTTGTGATTGTGCGATTCTCCCTGCCCGACATTTCTCATTCTGCCCAGGTGAGGCTTTATGCAAAAGTGCTTAAACGGAACATCTGGCCATTGTCTATTTTTGTTATATACCCGACTGTGTCTACAGTCCTAGTACAAAGCATGCTTATAAGTAAAATCCATTCATAATCAATTCATTCAGAAAATCTAGTCATAGATGCTCAATCATCTATTTCAATAATTTAAACAAAAGGTATTTTGGGGCAGGAAACGAGAGCTAAAAAGACCAATTTCAAGACGCAGCAACCCACATCCAATCTGTGTTGTAGACAGATGTGTTGCAGGCATCCCGAGTGGCCTCCTTACACATGTAATAAGGGGCTTAATGCATAATTCACGCTTTTCTTACCTCTAGACTTGATTTATTCCTTCGCACTTCTGGTCGACCTCCCATCTTCCACTCTTCATAAATTTAAGATAATCCAAAACTCTGCTGCCCGTATCCTAATTCGCACCAAGTCCCATTCACCCAACACCCCTGTGCTCACTGACCTACTTTGGCTCCCGGTTAAGCATCACCTCAATTAAAAAATTCTCATCCTTGTTTTCATACCCCTCGCTATCTCTCTAATCTCCTCAAGTCCTACAACCCTTCGAGGTAGCTGCGGTCCTCCAATTTTGGCATCTTGCGCATGCCCGATTTTAATCGCTGCACCATTGGCAGTCATGCCTTCAGTTGCCAAGGCTGTAAGCCCAGAATTTTCCTCCCTAAACCTCTCTGCCTCTCTACTTCTCTTTCCTCCTTTAAGACTTTAAGCCGCTCCTTAAAACCAAGGTATTGGTCACCTGCCCTAATATCTCTTTATGTGGCTCACTGTCAAACTTTGTTTGATAATGCACCTGTGAAGCGCCTTGGGATGTTTTACTACGTTAAAGGCACTATATAAATACAAGTTGTTGTTGTTGATTCAGGTGCCCTGAATGAAATTGGTTCATTGCTCGGCTTAGAAATTTTAGTGGCCGTCAACGAAATGTACGTTTTATTTTTTTAAATGCATCAGAAATTGTTGCCTTGGAGCTGGGAGGAGCAGCAGGGCTTTCACAACATCACAACACTCTTGTTCGCCACCCCCCACCCATTGCTGCTCCAACCCGACATTCATCTTTGGAAATGCATTGAGTTGCATGGGAGGCACGACAGGCAGCAGCAGTTCACCCAAATTAAGCAAATGAGGCCCCAGGACTAATTTCAGGACAGCCTTAGGCCTCCTGGTTGGGGCATGCATATTTAATATGCAGCCGGTTATGGACCTGAAAATGGACCATATCCAATTTCCACCCCTTTTGCTGAGACCTATTCTACACATTCACTGTTCTATGAAAATGTTTTAAATGCTTAAAGCTTGTTAATTTTATATATCCTCTAGTTTTGCGTACACATTTGAAGTAAAATATTTCACTTGTATCTACACGATCAACACCTCACAGTATTAAAGGAAACCTGGATCATGTCCCCTCAACACTTCTTTCTCCAATTAAAGCATGTAGTTGTGTGAATCGCAATGCATAATGTGAGCTCAATATCATGGAATCATCCATGTCAATCTTCTCAGAAGCTTTACCAATCCATCAATGTCCTTTTGGGGGCGAAATTCATTATCGGCCCATTTGGGGGCAGTAATAGTGGGGAGGCATGAAACGTAACGACAGGTGTTAAAGTTTTTCACCTCTCAAAAATTTGGGGTTACCATCTGAAACAACGCTAAATTAAGCACTCCACTTCCTTCTTGGAATGCTAACGGAGTGAACGCCTCAGTAGCAATGCATACTGGGTCGTGCAGTGCTGCTGCGTCCAAGGGGCCCCTCCCTCCTTTAAAGGGAACGGCCCACACTGCAGACTCTGGCAATTAAAAAGGGACCTACCTGGACCACCATGGAATGGGGGAGCCACGCTATCCGCCCAGCACTGAAGTAGAGTGCCGGGCTGAGTGATCACAGCCAGGACTCCACAAAGAAATCAGTGAAAAGCAAGGTATGTGTTTTTTTATTTTCCATCAGCTACCTAGCATTTAATTTTCACCCTGATAGCGGCCGGCCGCCCGATCCACTGCTGTAGGGGACGAAAGTGAATTTTGGAGCTGGGGCGCCAACGGGACGATGGCATCATGATCTCTGGGCGCACGAGATCGGGACGCAAAGATATAGCGCCACCGGTAAACTCCCGCACAATGTGGCGCGAGTTATTGCCAGCGCCGTGCCCGGGCAGTAAGGCATTTGCACCCTGTTAGCGCCAGGAGACGCAAATGCATTGAATTCCCAGCCCAAAGGGTTCAAATTCCACAAGGGTTAAGCTGTCTCCCAGTGGAGTTACAGCCAATGGAACCTCCATGGACCTTCAACTCCCGGTTGTCTAAAATTTGGCAAAGATGGCCTGGCCAACGTATTATAAAATATTGTCAAAAATGATTTTGACTTTTGATTGAATTACTTTGAGATGTACCCTAATAATCAATTAACTTTGTTGATAACAGCTTCACATGGACAATCACACTCACGTGACCTTTCTTTCTGTCTTTAATAAAAGGTACCCTGTACATCACCACAAATTTCCTCAGTTCTTTGACTGATAAGGCACTGTCTCAAAATTGTTTCATATAATACATTACCTTTAAAGTTCACTGACAGTTATGTAGGCAAGCAAAGCAGCCATTTGGAAACAGCTACATCCCACAAACAGATGAGAAATTGGCCAGTCAATGTGGTTTTTGTGTTACTGATTGAGGGAGTTATGTTAGCCAAGACACTGGGAGAACTCTCAGAATACATAATCTCACAGTGCTTGTGGTTCCTACGAAGTATAGTACAACTCCAATCCAGTTCGAAGCCACAGTTTAAAAGTGTCCAAGTGGTCCATTGAATTCTTGGAGACTTTATAGAATTAATTTTTAATCTTTTTAACTTGAAGAGCTGCTTTCATACCACTAAATATTAACCACCTGGCACGCCTCCAAACAGGTCACTGCAGAGTCCCTGAGTCTCTAACAAATCATGAGCAATATTTGGCAGCATAACTTAGATCTGTCAACTGAGCATCAGTTTCTGCCGATTATAGAATCATAGAATCACACAGCACAGGAGGAGGCCATTCGGCCCATCATGCCGTTGCTGGCTCTTTGAAAGAGCTATCCAATTAGTCTTGCTCCCATGCTCTTTACCCATAACCCTGCAAAAGTTTCCTTTTCAAGTACATATTCAATTTCCTTTTGAAACTTACTATTGAATCTGCTTCCACTACCCGTTAGGCAGTGCATTTCAGAGCATAGAATCGTACAATTATAGAATGTAAGAACATAACAATTAGGAGTAGGATTAGGCCATGCGGCCCCTCGAGCCTGCTCCGCCATTCAATAAAATCATAGCTGATCTTCTACCTCAACTCCACTTTCCTGCACTGTGCCCATATACCTTGATTCCCTTAATATCTAAAAATCTATCGATCTCTGTCTTGAATATACAGGTGCAGCGTCCTGAATCCGGAACCCTCGTGACCGAGGCAATTCCGGATTTTGTGTTTTGCCGGATTTTGGAACATCTTTCTGACATCACGAATCCAGAAACACTCGAGCCCAGGTTCGGGTATTTCTGGATTTTGGAAAATCAGAAAGGGGTTGCGAGGGGGGGGGGGGGTTGCTCGTCGATGAGCTGTTCGGGTCGCTGGGTGGAGCCCCGCTACCGTGGGTGTGTTCGGGCAGGGCCTCGCCGTCGTAGAAGTGTTCGCGCGGGACCTCACAGCTGTGGAGATGTTCGTGCAGGGCCCAGCCGCCAAGATGTTCACGCGGGCCCCGCTGAAGAGGAGATGTTCGTGCAGGGCCCAGCCGAGGAGATGTTCGCGAGGGGCCCTGCCGCCGAGGACCTGATCGGGTAGGGCCCCGCCGCCGAGGAGGAGTTCCTTGTCTGGCCCGAGGTAGGTGGGGTCGGGCAGCTGAGGTAAAGGGGAGGGAGGGGGGCCAGGGTGAAGTCGAGCCGGGGCGAGGTCAGGCCACGCGAGGTCGGGGCGGGCAAAGTCGGTTCGCTGAGGCGGGGAGAGTCCGGATATCGAAACATGTTCCGGTTTCCAGACGACCCCGCCACGGATCGGCCTGGTTTCCGGATTCCGGAACATTCTGGATTCCGGAACTCCGGATTTTGGAGGTCGAACCTGTACTCAAAGACTGAGCCTCCACAGCCTTCAGCGGTAGAGAATTCCAAAGATTCACCACCCTCTGAGTGAAGAAGTTTCTCCTCATCTCAGTCTTAAATGACTGACCCCTTAATCTGAGACTGTGACCCTTGGTTCTAGACACTCCAGCCAGAGGAAACATCCTCCCTACATCTACCCTGTCAAGCCCTGTAAGAATTTTGTAGTTTCAATGAGATAGAATGGTTGCAGCATGGAAGAAAGCCATTCCCTCTGCTATTCCCACTCCCCTGCCCTTTCCCCATAGCCCTGCAATTTTTTTTCCTCCAGACACTTATTCAACTCCCTTTTGAAAGATAATATTGTGTCTGCCTCCACCACCCTTTCCGGATGATAACAATTCGCTGATAATAATTTTCCTTATCTCCCCCGTGTTTCTTATCTGCAGTATAACTGTACACTTCCTATTCAGCTATATGTAAAATACAAAAAGTTTATTTCATTGGAAATCAAAGGGCTGCTGTTGCTGTGGGTAAGTGGTTTCAAAGACAGTGCTAAGCAACAACATTGAGGAACAAAGATTAAGAAATGTCAAGGTGTGAGGAAAAATCACCCTGGCATAAAATATTGGTCCAACAATTGTTCATTCTGGTCATTCTATTAAAAAGGAAATGTATTGTCAATTCACCAGCATGTAAATAACATTTATTCATAGTAATTGTTTTTGACTATGATTGTGATACAAAATAAAGTAGTGTTATTGGAAATAATATGAACAAAGATATTTCTAGAGTGTGAGAAGAATGCAAATAGACAAATCTACAAGGTCTATGTGATGTTTGGAACTGCAACAATTTGCACTTTATCAAGTGCATTACACACCAAAACATTAAGAAGTAATGGAATGCAAAAGGAATTCAAGACTCCCAAAAATAGCTGTGAGCCAGGGGTTACCCTTAGGTCAGCTCACTGAATTAGGTAGTTTTGTGTAGGTGCAGATAACATAAATACAACCAGCTGTTGCAAACATAACATCCCATCTGAATAATATAATTAAGAGTGGGAAGGTTTACCTTAATTAGGTTTTGTTTTTCTAAACAAATCTTGGATGACACTTTTAATTCATGATGATGTGCTGCTGTTTTTTGATTGGCAGAAACTTCCGGAGTCCACACATGCACAGTTAAAAGCAGGAATCTGGAAGTAGCTGTCCAATTTACAATGCTCCTCCACAGGCTGCGGTATAACAGTACCTTGCCAAGAGACTCGGCATTGAAATTAATGTAAGGTCGTGAAGTTGGGGTTCATACCTACTAGTTATCCACTACACATGCCAGGAAAAGTTAGGGCTGGTGCATTCAGGTGTAAGTGAATTTTTAATATTGTGTAGTCATAATTACTGCAACACAACCTCTCTGGCCCTGAAAATTTAATTTTACAACTGTGGAGTATCATTCCTTCAGAATTTAATTATCATTGGAGATTTTTAAAAAATTAAATACATTGACCCGGATTTTATGGGGCCATTGACGGCGTACACAGAGCATCCTATCGTTAGTCCTCAGAATGGCCCTGCAAGGTCTGGGTTTCCGTATGCACTCTGCATGCATGAAAACCCAAAACTTGCGATCTGTTTCTATTTTACCAGCATAAGGGTTACAATTAATGTTAAAATAAAACATTCGAAATGATTACAATATACACACACATTTAATTAGTTTAGGTTAATTTTGGCCAGTTTTAAAATGTTTAAATTTATTTTTCAAAAAATTTAATTTTTATTTCAAATGCTTAATTAAAGGGTCTTTTAATTAATTTATTCACAGATGCCACAGATCCCCTGGAGAGGGTGTCACACTTGAAATGATCTCTAAATATTGCAAGTTGCCGCTTAAAAACCAATGGAAACATTTATTCTTATTTAAGTGGTGT
The DNA here is from genome assembly GCF_044704955.1 of Pristiophorus japonicus. Taxonomy (NCBI): domain Eukaryota; kingdom Metazoa; phylum Chordata; class Chondrichthyes; family Pristiophoridae; genus Pristiophorus; species Pristiophorus japonicus. Next base: position 92,857,718 of record NC_091978.1, on the reverse strand, counting down.
GAATTCTTATTTATTTGGGGATCTCTAATATGGTTATGGAGATTCTGTACATAAATGGAATCTTCATAAGCATCATAGGCCATTTTACATTGGTTGACTGGGCCCACATGATTCCAGGGACGCTTGCAAAGTGTGGCCCCTGAGGATCCGTGGGCCTTTACGCAGATGTATGCTTGTAAGCCCAGGACCTGAAGAGTCCAAAGCTGCGGGGGCACCAGGTACATTCGGATTTTGGCGGTGGGGTGGGGGGAGGGGGCTTTCGGTTCGGAGGCGTATACTTCTGGTATGGCTCCGACCGCAAATTCACGGCCATGTTTTTACGTTTTCTTGCTGTCTCTTCTATTTCTCTCTCTTAATCCCAACCTCTTTCCCTCTCTTTATTTTGCTTTCTGTACTTGATTTTACTATGAAATAAATCTAATTTATACTTCTTCTCAGTGAGGATTCTGCAACCTGATTAGCTGAAGAATATCGCTGTTTCTTATCCTATTCACAGATGCCACAGATCCCCTGGAGAGGGTGTCACACTTGAAATGATCTCTAAATACCGCAACTTGCCGCTTAAAAACCAGCAAGAAGTTTGCGGGCAGCTGTCGGCGTGATGACCGTAAAATCTGGGCCAATAAGATCTGCAGCACTGTTGCAAGCTAAAACTGCAAAACAGTCTTCATCATTCAATTAAAAAAAAATGTTCTTTGCTTTTAATTGCAATGTTTTATCTTGATGAATAAAGTGAAAATGGTGTAACTTGTTTTAATAATCTAACTGCATAACTAACAACAATCCAGTTATTCTAAAATAAAAGATTGTTGGTCATGCACAGCATATCATTCAGCATCTGAAATAGAAAAGATTAGTTAGCATTACAGTTAGGTCTTTTCATCTGAAGAGTTCTTCCATTCTTGCTTTATCATTTCTAGTGTACCCAGAATTCCATGCTCATCCAAAATTCCATGTTCATCCTCTTCTCTTCATTACTTACATTCAACCCCTTGGCAACATCATCCAGATGCATACAATCATATATGCCAACAACACTCAGTTGTGCTTTTGTATCTCATACTCTCTCTCCATCCAATCCAGCATTAAGATCTGGATGAGACAAAACTTCCTCCAACTTAACTTCAACAAAACCAGAGCCTGCTCCCACAAATAACGGCTTGCCTCTGGCCTTCACTCCAGTTACATCGTCAAGTGCTTTCTCAGATTAAGCCCAAAGGTGCAGAACCCTAACACAACCCTGAGCTCAACTTCCTTCATCGTATCCAATCTGTTAGCAAGACCACTTTGTTCACCACTGAAACATCCCATGCTTATGCCCTACTGCCGTGCTCTGTCAGTAAAACCCTAATCCACACATGAATCACCTTGCATTGGAAACTGGAAGTGCAAGCCAACGTGGGAGGGTATAATTAAACGAGTGGGTAATGATGGTGTGCCATCATACATCATATTTTCCATCATTACAAACCCAGTAACATTGAACCTTACTTATGTCTGTGGTCAGCAGACATTCATCGATATTGAGTCTTGGGCCTCACTTGAGTAAAACAGCCTCAATCAGGATGGAGCATAGTTCGTGTGTGGAAAAAAAAGTGCTGCAATGTTTGCCGGTATCTACAGCTAGAAATGTTCCAGCTCGACCTTCTACCAACATTAACAACATCATAGATGCCAATGTCCAGCCAATTCGGTTCACTATATGTGACATGAAGAAATAGCTGAGTGCATTGGTCACAGCAAAAGCTATGGATCCTGACAACACGCAGGATGGAGTGCCGAAGACCTTGGCAATGGAACTAGCCATCTCCCTTGCCAAGTAGTTCCATTAGCATGTATCTAACAATGTGGAAAACTGCCCAGCTATGTTCAATCCATAACAAAAGAACAGAATAAATCTAATGCAGCCAATTATCAAGCAGTATGCCGATAAGGTTGCAGATTTTCAGCCCAGTGCCTTTTGTGCTCAGTTAACAAGTCTAGCGCTACGTCTAAGTACTGGCCCAAGTGAGGAATCAAACATGAGGATGCTAGCTGATTATCTGTGTCAGGCTTATGTACCAGAGTTGGTTGTCTATGAGCTCAGATACTAGCATCAGATCAATTTTAACAATTTATTCAGCATAGTACTATGGATTGGGTCATCGCGCCAACGCTCTTCTCGATCTTCCTCACTGCAGTGCTCCAGCTCACTCTCAACAAGCTCCCTGCTGGAGTGGAACTAAACTATAGAACCAATGGGAACTTGTTCAACCTTCGTCACATCCAGGCTAGATCCAGGGTCGTCCCATCCTCTGTCATTGAACTACAGTACTCGGACGATGCTTGTGTCTGCGCACATTCCGAGGCTTAACTCCAAGTCATCATCAACATCTTCACCGAGGCATACAAAAGCATGGGTCTTACATTAAACATCCGTAAGACAAAGATCTCTACTAACCTGATCCTGTCACACAGCACTGCCCCCGGTCATTAAAATCCACGGCGCGGCCTTGGACAAGTGGACCATTTTCCATACCTCGGGAGCAAGGGCAAACATCGACGATGAGGTCCAACACCGCCTCCAGTGTGTCAGCGCAGCTTTTGGTCACCTGAGGAAGAGAGTGTTTGAGGACCGGGACCTCAAATCTGGCACCAAGCTTATGGTCCACAGGGCAGTTGTGATACCTACCCTTCTATAGGGCTCAGAGACATGAACCATATAGAGTAGACACCTCAAATCGCTGGAGAAATACCACCAGCACTGCTTCTGCAAGATCCTGCAAATCCACTGGGAGGATATACGCATCAATGTCAGTGTTCTCGATCAGGCCAACATCCCCAGCATCGAAGCACTGACCACACTCAACCAGCTTCGTTGGGCGGGCCACAGCATCTACATTCCTGACACGTGACTCCCAAAGCAAGCACTCTACTCGGATGTCCTACACGGCAAGTGAGCCCCAGGTGGGCAGAGGAAACATTTCAAGGACACCCTCAAAGCCTCCTTGATAAAGTGCAACATCCCCACCAGCACCTGGGAATCCCTGGCCCAAGACCGCCCTAAGTGGAGGAAGAGCATCGGAAAGGACGCTGAGCACCTCGAGTCTCGTCGTCAAGAGCATGCAGAAACTAAACACAGACAGCGGAAGGAGCGTGCGGAAAACCAGACTCCCCACCCATCCTTTCCTTCAACCTGTCCCACCTGTGACAGAGACTGTAATTCCCATATTGGACTGTATAGTCACCTGAGAACTCACTTTTAGAATGGAAGCATATCTTCCTCGATTTCGAGGGACTGCCTATGATGATGATGACAGTACTATGATTCAACTGTAACCCTTATAGAAAACCATTAGCGGTGACTGCAACATTATAGCAATGGCTCTTCCATTACGTATGCTCCAGTTCCCTCACTTTATAAGGAAACAGTAGTACTCAATATGTGCACTTTTACTGGCTGATTTAAACCCATGCACAGAAAGCATTAGTCGTATTTATTGCTGAAACTCCTTATGTGAAATTCATAAATGGGTTTATTTGTTTTGGAAGCAGTGCAAATGAAAATGTAACTATTTGAAACCTGAAAATAAAGGCGGTAACATCATGATAGAAAATGAAAGCAATGTGCATTAATAACTACAAAAAATACAAATAAACTGATGGCGCTCAGTAATTGCATTTATTTATTTCTTTGTGAAAATAATTTGGAAGCTCTAAAGTAGTCTTAAAGGTAGAATAAAAGGCAAAGTTTAGCTACTGACACCTTAGAAAGTAGCAATCTGATCTGTACAGTACACACAGTATGAATCAGCTTCTACCCTGCCAGAAAACCATTAGTGGTGACTATAAAATAATGATGATAACATTTCTCGCTGTGTCACTTTATATAGAGGCTAAAGTGCCTACAGAGCTATTATTGTCATAATATACATAATTCACTGCAGCTATTTGCCTGATGTCAGGCTAGGTTATTCCGTTTTGCAACTATAAGCATACCGAGCCAAAGGCACAAATATCTGATAAGCACATTTATGATGATGTCTTCATTTTGACAAGGTGCCACATAAAAGGTTACTGCACAAGATAAAAGTTCACGGGGTTGGGGTAATCTATTAGCATGAACAGAGGATTGGCTAATGAACAGAGAGTAGGGATAAATGATTCATTCTCGGGTTGGCAATCAGTAACCTGTGGGGTGCCGCAGGGATCAATGCTGGGACCCCAACTATTTACAATCTATATTAACGACTTGGAGGAAGGGACCGAGTGTAATGTAGCCAAGTTTGCTGACAATACAAAGATGGGAGGAAAAGCAAGGTGTGAGGAGGACATAAAAAATCTGCAAAAGGACATAGACAGGCTAAGTGAGTGGGCAAAAATTTGGCAGATGGAGTATAATGTTGGAAAGTGTAAGGTCATGCCCTTTGGCAGAAAAAAATCAAAGAACAAGTTGTTATTTAAATGGAGAAAGATTGCAAAGTGCTGCAGTACAGTGGGACCTGGGGGTACTTGTGCATGAAACACAAAAGGTTAGTATGCAGGTACAGCAAGTGATCAAGAAGGCCAATGGAATCTTGGCCTTTATTACAAAGGGGATGGAGTATAAAAGCAGAGAAGTCTTGCTACAATTGTACAGGATATTGGTGAGGCCACACCTGGAATACTGCGTGCAGTATTGGTTTCCATATTTACGAAAGGATATACTTGCTTTGGAGGCAGTTCAGAGAAGGTTCACTAGGTTGATTCCGGAGATGAGGGGGTTGACTTATGAGAAAAGGTTGAGTAGGTTGGGCCTTTATTCATTGGAATTCAGAAGAATGAGAGGTGATCTTAGCGAAACATAAGATTATGAGGGGGCTTGATGGGTTGGTTCAGGGAGGATGTTTCCACTGATAGGGGAGACTAGAACTAGAGGGCATAATCTTAGAATAAGGGGCCATCCATTTAAAACTGAGGAGAAATTTCTTCTCTCAGAAGGTTGTGGATCTGCGGAATTCGCTGCCTCAGAGAGCTGTGGAAGCTGGGACATTGAATAAATTTAAGACAGAAATTGACAGTTTCTTAAACAATAAGGGAATAAGGGGTTATGGAGAGCAGGCAGGGAAGTGGACCTGAGTCCATGATCGGATCAGCCATGATTGTATTAAATGGCAGAGCAGGCTCGAGGGGCCATATGGCCTCTCCTGCTCCTATTTCATATGTTCTTACGTTGTTATGTTTTGTAAACTGTTGACAAGTCTAAATGTTAATCCTCGTATTGGATTACGCTCATTACCCTTTTAGATGTAAGTAGGTTACAGGGAAAATGTTCTGCTTAACCTGATTCAACTTGCTTTGTGCAGGCAATGTGTTCAATAAAAACTAGATGTGTTGTGCTTGTTTTCACTTGCGAATCTATGCTGCGCACTTTCTAAAAATTCAGGGGGTCAAAATTGGGCTCTATTGTGTCCATTTTTGGCTGTACACCCATTAGCCTTCTTCTGTAGTCTGGCACATCCAAGTCCGCATCTGACTCTTTCTGCAGCAGAAGTAGTGTGCAACCTCACCCTCCGGTGAGCTGGCACCTGCATTATCCTTTTCCCCAGTCCTGGCTCCAGTGCACTTGTGCTCGGTGTCTCACAACATGCAGATCCCGCCTCTATGCTATCCCCTAAATTACTTGCAGTGTCAATAACAGAGCTGGTGGCTGTAAGTGTGAAATCAAGTGACAGTGTCACTTCATCTTCACTTTCTTCTTGCTCCTCGTCCACTGCCTGGGCAGCTTCCAGTGAAATAAAAAAGAGACATGGTTGTGGTGAGGGGAGGGGAGAAAGGAAGAAGTGCGATTTATACCATATGCAGCTTGTAAGTCAGAAGAGATTGAGGGGTGAGGGAGATGTGGGATGAGAGAAGTAGAATTAGGTATGCAGATACTCTCATCTTCAATCAGTTCAGCCCCTCCAGTGGCCTCAGCAAAATGCCTCAGCAATGGCCCTTCTCATAATGGCCTCCTCACTGTCTCCTCCATTGTGGTTAAAACCTACAGGTGTACCTCTCCCCCTTCTGTTAATTCCTGCTGCCTCCGGTAGTGCGCCACCTTGTCCTACAAGAGAGAGGGAAGTGTGTCAGTGAATGTCGTGCAATATGTTTGGAGGATGTGGCTGTTATAATTGAATAGTTCCCAATTGTGTGCAAGCTATGAGATGTGACTGTGAGGCTTGCAGCAATACTATGTTTTTGAGGGTGAGGTAAAGCATATGAATGTTAGGTATGAGCCCTGATTGATAGAAATTGTTGGTAGGTGAATGATGGGGGTGTAGTGAATTGAGCAAGTGTTGAGGCTAGTAGTGCAGTTGGTAGACTATGACATTTGAAGTTGTACTCACTGATTTTGACAACTCGTGCATGGTCATTAAACATCTTCCTGCATAGAGCGTTCAGAATATTTCTCCTTCTTTCCTCCTCTTCCACCAAGACCTCCAGTGCAACATCCAAAAACCTTGGTGTACGCTCTCGCCCATGATCAACCATTGTTGATTCTTCCACAGTACAATATTCAGAATTATCTCAGCACCAGCAGCAGCCACAATGCACCTCCCCTTTAAGTAGTGCTAGGCACTAATGATATTGGACCCCCTACTGATGAGTACAACCAAGGAACAACACGGGGACCGCTGGCTGCAGGCAGCAATATTGGTAATGCACAACCACCACGATGTCAGCATCCAGCCTACATTTCAATCAATGGGCGCGGTGAAATCACGCTTCGCAACCCCTAAGCCCGGTTTCGGGGGTTATCCAATTTAAAGTCCCCAGGTGCTTTCGGACACACTAAAATTAATACCAAAATAACAGCATGAGCAACATTGCTGCTCACTAGTTATGCAACAATTTTCATTGATATAAAATGAACACAGTGGAGTGTACAAATCTGGGTAAAATGTAGGACAAGCGTAGCAGGTCAAAGCCCGAATGTCAAATGAGGATCTACAGCTAATAGTTTACAAATGGTGGGGGAGAAATTTGGGTCATTTGCACCTCCCATTAGAAACCCCGAGGGCGCTAAGGGGACGCAAATGACTGCTCGTCCGGGGCGCGGGGTTGCTACCGACACCAGCGGAAGTTCGTGGAGATGCAAACTGGTAGCGCCCTGCTCCTGCTGGTAGCGCCCTGGCCACTGCACTGGCGATGATGGTGTCTTCTCTCCGTTTTCACTCCAGAGCAAAGAGTTAGCAGCGCCCCATGAGGCTGCCGTGGGCCACATCCACACCAGCCTCACGGGTTGCGAACCAGGCTTCAGTCCACTCGTGGGGAAAAAATTAAAGGGGAGGTGCCAAGCTGATACTTCTAGAAATCGCGGGGTCCGTGCTGCGATGTTGTAGTCCAGCACTCCGCTTTTGTGCTGGGCTGCTGCCACAGCACCTTGCTTCCCAGTAGTGTAGTGGTGGCCCCTTCACCCTGATGCAGAGTCCGCAGCGGTCCTCCCCATTAACGGAAGGGGTGGGCCCTGTGCTCGTCGCGTAGCACTGGAAAATTCCCGTGGTTAGCGCCCAATTCCCACCCTCGAGAGGAAATGGAGCCATCATAGGCAATCCCTTGAACGAGGATGACTTGCTTCCACATGAGTTCACAAATGTTTCAATGAAGGACCCGATGTTCCAGTCCTGAACTTCAACTGAGGGCGTGGAAGATGCCTGTGCGTGGATTTTTTTTAACGTGAGGTGACCGGTGCACATCAGCCACCACACTGGCTCGACAGAGCGAGGCCTTTATCCAGTGGCAAGGATTAAACCAGGACGACTGGAGACCTGTTCTGCTGCATGGACCTCCCATCATCATCATAGGCAGTCCCTCGAAATCGAGGAAGACTTGCTTCCACTCCGGATGTGAGTTCGTTGGTGGCTGGACAGTCCAATATGAGAGCCACAAACTCTGTCACAGGTAGGACAGATAGTCTTTGAGGGAAGGGGTGGGTGGGATTGGATTGCCGCACGCTCTTTCCGCTGTCTGCGCTTGATTTCTGCACAGTCTCGGCGTTGAGACTCGAGTCCTCAGCGCCCTCTCGGATGCACTTCCTCCACTGAGGTTGGTCTTGGGCCAGGGACTCCCAGGTGTCAGTGGGGATGTCGCACTTCATCAGAGAGGCTTTGAGGGTGTCCTTGTAGCATTTCCGCTGCCCACCTTTGGCTCGTTTGCCATGAAGCAGCTCCGAGTAGAGTACTTGCTTTGGGAGTCTCGTATCTGGCATGCAAACTATATGGCCTGCCCAGTGGAGCTGATCGAGTACCCTGTACATTACGATTCAAAAACAACATGACTTTGTTCACAGTACTTGTAGCAGCACTTGTGTGCTTAGAGTTTTGCTTCGTATTGTCACTGGTGGCAATGAATGCCTGGGTTATCGCTGTGGCCTTACTCAAGGTTGGGGTGTCGACAGTCAAAGATCGGCGAAGTATGGTTTCATGGCCAATGCCAAGTATGAAAAAGTCTCTGACCATGTGTTCCAAATGTCCTTCAAATTCACAATGTCCTGCAAGGCGTCTTAGCTCGGCGACATAACTCGCCACTTCCTGGCCTTCAGATCTTTTGTCGGTGTAGAACCGGTACCTCGCTATCAGAATGCTTTCCTTCGGGTTCAAATGCTCTCGGATGAGTGTGCTCAAATCGTCGCATGATTTCTCCGTGGGTTTCACTGGAGTGAGCATATTCTTCATGAGGCCATACGTTGGTGCCCCACAGATGGTGAGGAGGATCGCCCTTCATTTGGCAGCATTCTCTTCCCCATCTGGCTCGTTGGCCACGAAGTATTGGTCGAGTTGCTCCACAAAAGTTTCCCAATCATCTCCCTCCGAAAATTTCTCCAGGATGTCCACTGTTCTCTGCATCTTTGGGTTTGCTATCTCGTTGCCAGTTGTAGTGTATTGAGAAAAGTCAGATTGAACACTGTGAGCTCAAAGTAAAGTGTGACCTTAGTCTTTTATTGCAGGTCTCCAGAGTCTTTCCAACCTGTGAAGCCACCTTAAATACCTGTGCTCCCAAAGGATTATAGGATCACTTGGGACTCCAGGGGATGAGCCCTCTGGTGGCTGTACAGAGTAAATACAAGTCCACATTTTTAACAGAGGCAGTGTTGGAGCTCGTCGTCGATGCTTGCTCTTGTTGATAGGAGGCTCCCGAGATATGGGAAGTTTCCCACGGTGTCCAGGGTCGCGCCGTGGATCTTGATGACTGAGGGGCAGTACTGTGCAGTGAAGACAGGCTGGAGGAGGACCTTTGTCTTACGGATGTTTAGCATTAAGCCCATGCTTTCGTACGCCTCAATAAATACGTCGACTATGTCCTGGAGTTCAGCCTCTGTATGTACGCAGACACAAGTTTCCTCCGCGTACTATAGCTTGAGGATAGAGGTTGGGGTGGTCCGACCTAGCTCGCACACAAATCACAGTGTGGGCTGGCTCATCCTACCCCTGGGCCTTGGGCTCTTCTGGGCCCCATACCCTCATTCGCCGCAAATCTGCCATGATCTCTCACCGCTCCTTTGCCACAAGCATTCACCACACCTCCGCCACAATCCCTCACCGCTCCTCCGCCACAAAAACACTCGCCACACCTCCGCCACGATCATCCGCCGCACCTCCGCACATGACATTGCGCTCCACTTCCTCTTTGGAATGGTACCGAATTTCGCCCCAATGTTTTGGAAAAGGTGTTTGGCATCATAATAACTGCCAATTAATAATAAGAATGAACACAATTAAATGAAGGCTACCATATATGTCGTCAAAATTTCAGGGAAAGGTCACTGAGCTGAAATGTTAACTCGGTTTCTCTTCATACATGCTGCCTGACCTACTGAGTGTTTCCAGCATTGTCTGTTTATATTTCAGATTTCCAGCAACCGCAATATTTTGTCTTTGCATGTCGGAAGCTGTTTGTGCCAACAAAAGTAGGTTACAGATGTCAGACATGTTTGCTTAAGTAGTTTTTTTATACTGTAAAGAGTCCGAGAGGCGGGAGTGTGTGGTGTCGGAGCGGCCTATAAAGCCCAGGTGCATGGAGAGGCGGCGGCAGTCCGAGAGGCGGGAATGCATGGTGTCGGAGCGGCCTATAAAGGCCCAGGTACATGGAGAGGCGGCGGCAGTCCGAGAGGCGGGAGTGCGTGGTGTCGGAGCGGCCTATAAAGGCCCAGGTGTGTGAAGAGGCGACGGCAGTCCGAGAGGCGGGAGTGCGTGGTGTCGGAGCGGCCTATAAAGGGCCAGGTGTGTGAAGAGGCGACGGCAGTCCGAGAGGCGGGAGTGCGTGGTGTCGGAGCGGCCTATAAAGGCCCAGGTGCGTGGAGAGGCGGAGGCAGTCCGAGAGGTGGGAATGCGTGGTGTCGGAGCGGCCTATAAAGGCCCAGGTGCGTGGAGAGGCGGAGGCAGTCCGAGAGGCGGGAGTGCGTGGTGTCGGAGCGGCCTATAAAGGCCCAGGTGCGTGGAGAGGCGGAGGCAGTCCGAGAGGCGGGAGTGCGTGGTGTCGGAGTGGCCTATAAAGGCCCAGGTGCGTGGAGAGGCGGAGGCAGTCCGAGAGGCGGGAATGCGTGGTGTCGGAGTGGCCTATAAAGGCCCAGGTGCGTGGAGAGGCGGAGGCAGTCCGAGAGGCGGGAGTGCGTGGTGTCGGAGTGGCCTATAAAGGCCCAGGTGCGTGGAGAGGCGGAGGCAGTCCGAGAGGCGGGAGTGCGTGGTGTCGGAGCGGCCTATAAAGGCTCAGGTGCGTGGAGAGGCGGAGGCAGTCCGAGAGGCGGGAATGCGTGGTGTCGGAGTGGCCTATAAAGGCCCAGGTGCGTGGAGAGGCGGAGGCAGTCCGAGAGGCGGGAGTGCGTGGTGTCGGAGTGGCCTATAAAGGCCCAGGTGCGTGGAGAGGCGGAGGCAGTCCGAGAGGCGGGAATGCGTGGTGTCGGAGTGGCCTATAAAGGCCCAGGTGCGTGGAGAGGCGGAGGCAGTCCGAGAGGCGGGAATGCGTGGTGTCGGAGTGGCCTATAAAGGCCCAGGTGCGTGGAGAGGCGGAGGCAGTCCGAGAGGCGGGAATGCGTGGTGTCGGAGCGGCCTATAAAGGCCCAGGTGCGTGGAGAGGCGGAGGCAGTCCGAGAGGCGGGAGTGCGTGGTGTCGGAGTGGCCTATAAAGGCCCAGGTGCGTGGAGAGGCGGAGGCAGTCCGAGAGGCGGGAGTGCGTGGTGTCGGAGTGGCCTATAAAGGCCCAGGTGCGTGGAGAGGCGGAGGCAGTCCGAGAGGCGGGAATGCGTGGTGTCGGAGTGGCCTATAAAGGCCCAGGTGCTTGGAGAGGCGGAGGCAGTCCGAGAGGCGGGAATGCGTGGTGTCGGAGTGGCCTATAAAGGCCCAGGTGCGTGGAGAGGCGGAGGCAGTCCGAGAGGCGGGAATGCGTGGTGTCGGAGTGGCCTATAAAGGCCCAGGTGCGTGGAGAGGCGGAGGCAGTCCGAGAGGCGGGAATGCGTGGTGTCGGAGTGGCCTATAAAGGCCCAGGTGCGTGGAGAGGCGGAGGCAGTCCGAGAGGCGGGAATGCGTGGTGTCGGAGTGGCCTATAAAGGCCCAGGTGCGTGGAGAGGCGGAGGCAGTCCGAGAGGCGGGAATGCGTGGTGTCGGAGTGGCCTATAAAGGCCCAGGTGCGTGGAGAGGCGGAGGCAGTCCGAGAGGCGGGAGTGCGTGGTGTCGGAGCGGCCTATAAAGGCCCAGGTGCGTGGAGAGGCGGAGGCAGTCCGAGAGGCGGGAATGCGTGGTGTCGGAGCGGCCTATAAAGGCCCAGGTGCGTGGAGAGGCGGAGGCAGTCCGAGAGGCGGGAATGCGTGGTGTCGGAGTGGCCTATAAAGGCCCAGGTGCGTGGAGAGGCGGAGGCAGTCCGAGAGGCGGGAATGCGTGGTGTCGGAGTGGCCTATAAAGGCCCAGGTGCGTGGAGAGGCGGAGGCAGTCCGAGAGGCGGGAGTGCGTGGTGTCGGAGCGGCCTATAAAGGCCCAGGGGCGTGGAGAGGCGGAGGCAGTCCGAGAGGCGGGAGTGCGTGGTGTCGGAGTGGCCTATAAAGGCCCAGGTGCGTGGAGAGGTGGAGGCAGTCCGAGAGGCGGGAATGCGTGGTGTCGGAGTGGCCTATAAAGGCCCAGGTGCGTGGAGAGGCGAGCTGGTGCAGCTGCAGCGGGGAGAGAAGGCAAAAAAGAAGTAGAAAGAAATTGAAAGGTGACATCACAGACAAAGGGGTAAGTGATTGGCTGGGGATTGGTGAGTAGTTTTTCTTTTTCTTTTTTATATTAGTAATTAACCTGTTAACATTGTTGTCGCCAAATTAAGTGTATCGAAAGGTTAAGTCATGGCAGGAGAGCTCGGACACGTGATATGCTCCTCCTGTACCATGTGAGAACTCAGGGACACTTCTGGTGTCCCTGACAACTACGTGTGCAGGAAGTGTATCCGCCTCCAGCTTCTGACGGACCGCGTTGCGGAATTGGAGCTGAGGGTGGATTCACTTTGGAGCATCCACGATGCTGAGAATGACGTGAGTAGCACGTGTAGCGAGTTGGTCTTACCGCAGGTGAAGGGTCCACAGCCAGGTAGGGAATGGAAGACCAACAGGAAGAGCAGTGCAAGGAAGATAGTGCAGGGGTCCCCTGCGGTCATCCCCCTGCAAAACAGATACACCGCTTTGGGTACAGTTGGGGGGGGTGACTTACCAGGGGAGGGTAGCAGCGGCCAAGTTCAAGGTACCGTGGCTGGCTCTGCATCACAGGAGGGCAGGAAAAAGAGTGGAAGAGCGATAGTGATAGGGGATTCAATTGTAAGGGGAATAGATAGGCGTTTCTGTGGCCGCAACCGAGACTCCAGGATGTTATGTCGCCTCCCTGGTGCAGGGGTCAAGGATGTCTCGGAGCGGGTGCAGGACATTCTGAAAAGGGAGGGTGAACAGCCAGTTGTCGTGGTGCACATTGGTACTAACGATATAGGTAAAAAACGGGATGAGGTCCTACGAGACAAATTTAAGGAGCTAGGAGTTAAGTTAAAAATTAGGACCTCAAAAGTAGTAATTTCGGGATTGCTACCAGTGCCACGTGCTAGTCAGAGTAGGAATCACAGGATAGCTCAGATGAATACATGGCTTGAGCGGTGGTGCAGCAGGGAGGGATTCAAATTCCTGGGGCATTGGAACCGGTTCTGGGGGAGGTGGGACCAGTACAAACCGGACGGTCTGCACCTGGGCAGGACCGGAACCAATGTCCGAGGGGCAGTGCTTGCCAGTGCTGTTGGGGAGGAGTTAAACTAATATGGCAGAGGGATGGAATCAATGCAGGGAGACAGAGGGAAACAAAATGGAGACAGAAGCAAAAGACAGAAAGGAGATGAGTAAAAGTGGAGGGGAGAGAAACCCAAGGCAAAAAACAAAAAGGGCCACTGTACAGCAAAATTCTAAAGGGTCAAAGTGTAATAAAAAGGCAAGTCTGAAAGCTCGGTGCCTCAATGCAAGGAGTATTCGGAACCCAGGAGAGGGCTCTCAGCTAGTTAGAGTGGATGAGAGCTCAGATGAACAGAACTCCAAGAAAGAATGCAAAAGGCAGGAGACAACAGAGCAGAGCAGCACTGGGGTAAGTGTAAACCACAAGGTGATAGGAAGGGACAATATGTATGAATATAAAAGGGCTGTAGGAGGGGTCAAAACTAAAAATCATGATTTAAAAACTAGTATTAAAACACTACCTAAACGCACGCAGCATTCGAAATAAAGTAAATGAGTTGACGGCACAAATCATTACAAATGGGTATGATTTAGTGGCCATTACAGAAACGTGGTTGCAGGGTGGCCAAGACTGGGAATTAAACATACAGGGGTATCTGACAATTCGGAAGGATAGACAAGAAGGGAAAGGAGGTGGGGTAGCTCTGTTAATAAAGGATGATATCAGGGCAGTTGTGAGAGACGATATTGGCTCTAATAAACAAAATGTTGAATCATTGTGGGTGGAGATTAGAGATAGTAAGGGGAAAAAGTCACTGGTGGGCGTAGTTTATAGGCCCCCAAATAATAACTTCACGGTGGGGCGGACAATAATCAAGGGAATAATGGAGGCATGTGAAAAAGGAACGGCAGTAATCATGGGGGATTTTAACCTAAATATCGATTGGTCAAATCAAATCGCACGGGGTAGCCTTGAGGAGGAATTCATAGAATGCATACGGGATTGTTTCTTAGAACAGTATGTTACAGAATCTACAAGGGAGCAATCTATCTTAGATCTGGTCCTGTGTAATGAGACAGGAATAATAAACGATCTAGTAAAAGATCCTCTCGGAATGAGTGATCACAGTATGGTTGAATTTGTAAATCAGATTGAGGGTGAGGAAGTAGTGTCTCAAGCGAGTGTACTATGCTTAAACAAAGGGGACTATAGTGGGAGGAGGGCAGAGTTGGCTAAAGTAGACTGGGAACACAGACTAAACGGTGGCACAATTGAGGAACAGTGGAGGACTTTTAAGGAGCTGTTTCATAGTGCTCAACAAAAATATATTCCAGTGAAAAAGAAGAGCGGAAAGAGAAGGGATAACCAGCCGTGGATAATCAAGGAAATAAAGGAGAGTATCAAATTAAAAACCAATGAATATAAGGTGGCCAAGTTTAGTGGGAAACTAGAAGATTGGGAACATTTTAAACGACAGCAAAGAATGACTATGAAAGCAATAAAGAAAGGAAAGCTAGATTACGAAAGTAAACTTGCGCAAAACATAAAAACAGATAGTAAAAGCTTTTACCGATATATAAAATGGAAAAGAGTGACGTTGCGGAATTGGAGCTGAGGGTTGATTCACTCTGGAGCATCCACGTTGCTGAGAATGACATGAGTAGCACGTGTAGCGAGTTGGTCTTACCGCAGGTGAAGGGTCCACAGCCAGCTAGGGAATGGAAGACCAGCAGGAAGAGCAGTGCAAGGAAGGTCGTGTAGGGGTCCCCTGCGGTCATCCCCCTGCAAAACAGATACACCGTTTTGAGTACTGTTGAGGGGGATGACTCATCAGGGGAGAGCAGCAGCCAAGTTCATGGCACCGTGGCTGGCTCTGCTGCACAGGAGGGCAGGAAAAAGAGTGGGAGAGCGATAGTGATAGGGGATTCGATTGTACGGGGAATAGATAGGCGTTTCTGCGGCTGCAACCGAGACTCCAGGATGGTATGTTGCCTCCCTGGTGCAAGGGTCAAGGATGTCTCAGAGCGGGTGCAGGACATTCTGAAAAGGGAGGGTGAACAGCCAGTTGGCCTGGTGTACATTGGTACCAACGATATAGGTAAAAAAAGGGATGAGGTCCTACGAGACGAATTTAAGGAGCTAGGAGCTAAATTAAAACTTCGGACCTCAAAAGTAGTAATCTCGGGATTGCTACCAGTGCCACGTGCTGGTCAGAGTAGGAATCGCAGGATAGCTCAGATGAATACGTGGCTTGAGCAGTGGTGCAACAGGGAGGGATTCAAATTCCTGGGGCATTGGAACCGGTTCTGGGGGAGGTGGGACCAGTACAAACCGGATGGTCTGCAACTGGGCAGGACCGGAACCAATGTCTGAGGAGGAGTGTTTGCTGGTGCTGTTGGGGAGGAGTTAAACTAATATGGCAGAGGGATGGGAACCAATGCAGGGAGACAGAGGGAAAGAAAATGGAGACAAAAGCAAAAGACAGAAAGGAGATGAGTAAAAGTGGAGGGCAGAGAAACCCAAGACAAAAAACAAAAAGGGCTACTGAATATAAAGGAGCTGCAGGAGGGGTCAAAACTAAAAATCATGGTTTAAAAACTAGTATTAAAACACGCTATCTAAACGCACGCAGCATTCGAAATAAAGTAAATGAGTTGACGGCACAAATCATTACAAATGGGTATGATTTGGTAGCCATTACAGAAACGTGGTTGCAGGGTGGCCAAGACTGGGAATTAAACATACAGGGGTACCTGATGATTCGGAAAGATAGACAAGAAGAGAAAGGAGGTGGGGTAGCTCTTTTAATAAAGGATGATATCAGGGCAGTTGTGAGAGACGATATTGGCTGTAATGAACAACATGTTGAATCATTGTGGGTGGAGATTAGAGATAGTAAGGGGAAAAAGTCACTGGTGGGTGTAGTTTATAGGCCCCCAAATATTAACTTCACGGTGGGGCGGGAAACAATCAAGGGAATAATGGAGGCATGTGAAAAAGGAACGGCAATAATCATGGGGGATTTTAACCTACATATCGATTGGTCAAATCAAATCTCACGGGGTAGCCTGGAGGAGGAATTCATAGAATGCATACGGGATTGTTTCTTAGAACAGTATGTTACAGAACCTACAAGGGAGCAAGCTATCTTAGATCTGGTCCTGTGTAATGAGACAGGAATAATAAACGATCGCCTAGTAAAAGATCCTCTCGGAATGAGTGATCACAGTATGGTTGAATTTGTAATACAGATTGAGGGTGAGGAAGTAGTGTCTCAAACGAGCGTACTATGCTTAAACAAAGGGG
Source organism: Pristiophorus japonicus (assembly GCF_044704955.1). Lineage (NCBI taxonomy): Eukaryota > Metazoa > Chordata > Chondrichthyes > Pristiophoridae > Pristiophorus > Pristiophorus japonicus. The sequence continues at coordinate 92,841,240 of NC_091978.1, read as the reverse complement.
ACTATAGTGGGATGAGGACAGAGTTGGCTAAAGTAGACTGGAAACACAGACTAAACGGTGGCACAATTGAGGAACAGTGGAGGACTTTTAAGGAGCTCTTTCATAGTGCTCAACAAAAATATATTCCAGTGAAAAAGAAGGGCGGTAAGAGAAGGGAGAACCAGCCGTGGATAACCAAGGAAATAAAGGAGAGTATCAAATTAAAAACCAATGCGTATAAGATGGCCAACGTTAGTGGGAAAATAGAAGATTGGGAACATTTTAAGCAACAGCAAAGAATGACTAAGAAAGCAATAAAGAAAGGAAAGATAGATTACGAAGGTAAACTTGCGCAAACCATAAAATCGGATAGTAAAAGCTTTTACAGATATATAAAACAGAAAAGAGTGACTAAAGTAAATGTTGGTCCCTTAGAAGATGAGAAGGGGGATTTAATAATGGGAAATGTGGAAATGGCAGAGACCTTAAATAATTATTTTGCTTCAGTCTTCACAGTGGAAGACACAAAAACCATGCCAAAAATTGCTGGTCACGGGAAGGTGGGAAGGGAGGACCTTGAGATAATCACTATCACTAGGGGGCTAGTGCTGGACAGGCTAATGGAACTCAAGGTAGACAAGTCCCCTGGTCCTGATGAAATGCATCCCAGGGCATTAATAGAGATGGCGGAAGTTATAGCAGATGCATTCGTTATAATCTTCCAAAATTCTCTGGACTCTGGGGAGGTACCAGCGGATTGGAAAGCAGCTAATGTAACGCCTCTGTTTAAAAAGGGGGGCAGACAAAAGGCAGGTAACTATAGGCCGGTTAGTTTAACATCTGTAGTGGGGAAAATGCTTGAAGCTATCATTAAGGAAGAAATAGCGGGACATCTCGATAGGAATAGTGCAATCAAGCAGACGCAATATGGATTCATGAAGGGGAAATCATGTTTAACTAATTTACTGGAATTCTTTGAGGATATAACGAGCATGGTGGATAGAGGTGTACCGATGGATGTGGTGTATTTAGATTTTCAAAAGGCATTCAATAAGGTGCCACACAAAAGGTTACTGCAGAAGATAAAGGTACGCGGAGTCAGATGAAATGTATTAACATGGATAGAGAATTTGCTGGCTAACAGAAAGCAGAGAGTCGGGATAAATGGGTCCTTTTCGGGTTGGAAATCGGTGGTTAGTGGTGTGCCACAGGGATCGATGCTGGGACCACAACTGTTTACAATATACATAGATAACCTGGAAGAGGGGACAGAGTGTAGTGTAACAACATTTGCAGATGACACAAAAATTAGTGGGAAAGCGGGTTGTGTAGAGGACACAGAGAGGCTGCAAAGAGATTTAGATAGGTTAGGCGAGATTTAGATGGGCTTAGGTTTGGCAGATGGAATACAATGTCGGAAAGTGTGAGGTCATCCACCTTGGGAGAAAAAACACAGTAAAAGGGAATATTATTTGAATGGGGAGAAATTACAACATGCTGCGGTGCAGAGTGACCTAGGGGTCCTTGTGCATCAATCCCAAAAAGTTAGTTTGCAGGTGCAGCAGGTAATCAGGAAGACGAATGGAATGTTGGCCTTCATTGCGAGAGGGATGGAGTACAAAAGCAGGGAGGTCCTGCTGCATCTGTACAGGGTATTGGTAAGGCCGCACCTGGAGTAGTGCTTGCAGTTTTGGTCACCTTATTTAAGGAAGGATATACTAGCTTTGGAGGGGGTACAGAGACGATTCACTAGGCTGATCCGGAGATGAGAGGGTTACCTTATTATGATAGATTGAGTAGACTAGGTCTTTACTTGTTGGAGTTCAGAAGGATGAGGGGTGATCTTATAGAAACATTTAAAATAATGAAAGGGATAGACAAGATCGAGGCAGAGAGGTTGGTTCCACTGGTCGGGGAGACTAGAACTAGGGGGCACAGCCTCAAAATACGGGGGAGCCAATTTAAAACCAAGTTGAGAAGGAATTTATTCCCATGAATTTTGCCCCCCTTCAGTGCCCCCTTCAATACTTAACCTGAATTGACCCAGTGATATGCTGCAATTGTCAGGCAAAGGGGTTTGATACTTGGGGAGCAGATTGCATCATACAAGAGGCAGATAACAATTAATTAATAAAAGTCATGGTCAGTGTGGTCTCCTGGATTCGTTTTCGAGATTTTCTTCCCTTAAGCAGCGTTGGGATTTCATAGGCTTTTGAACCTCTCCCAGGAGACTACATGGCACCTGAAGAAGGTAGTTTCTTGACCTGTGGCATAAGGCATCACAACTGTATGGGACAGGCTAGGTCGCTTTCTGGGCAATGTTTTTCTGTTTGTATGTTTGTAATGACGGTTGCTGAGAACTGTTAGAGCAGGCCATAAATTGATAATCTGGAAAGGTACAGGTGAAAAACAGTGGCGTCTGACTGGCTCCCAAATTCCACAGACTGAAATTCTGACAGTTTCGCCGATCAATGACTGACCTTCACTGGAGTTTCAAAGATCAGTGAAAGGGCACCTCACTTGCACGTGCCCAACAATCAGAAGCATTGACTGTTCGCCTGTGGAGGGTTGGTGCCCAGCACTCCTCCCCAAACTCCAACCCTGGCACCATTCTAATCATTCTTCAAGCAAGGGGCTGATCAAGTAATATATTTTTCATTTCCCTCTTTTGGAATTCCACTGGTGCGGACTACTGCATCCTTAGCAAGGCCAGTATGCTTCATTTCACATGGTATACTGACCTCCACTGATGCACCAGATCCCCATCCAAGGCAAGGAGGGGGAATATCTGCATTAGGGCGTCTCCTGTGCTGGACAGTCATTTTTCTTGTAAGGAAAAGAAGGAAGATTCATCCTTTATCAGGCAACCCGGAAACTCACAGAAATGGCAGGGCCCTAATGTAACTCTGTCTCTGTAAAAATAATGTTTTTTGGGGGTTCCACTGCTCTTCCCCCCAATTGGAACTTTTGCGACTCAAATAGAATGAACAGCGATACTCAGTCAGCTGTCAGGCAATATGGAGGGCTAGTTGGTGGTGAGTGAAACCACGCAGCCCCTTTGTGTAGGCCATAATCGAGGTCATAGTTCAGGAAGCCCTACACAGAGATACACAATGCAGTTTGATTTGAGCAGTTTTAAGGACACGGCAGCATAGTGGTTATGTTACTGGACTAGAAATCGAGAGACCTGGACAAATGATCCAGAGACATGAGTTCAAATCACTTCATGGCAGATGAGAATTTAAATTCAGTTAATTAATTAAATCTGGAAATAAAAAGCTAGTATGAGTAATGGGTGACCATGAAACTACTGCACTGTATTAAAAACCCATCTAGTTCACTAATGTCCTACACTAATGTAATCTGCTGCCCTTATGCCCTGTTCTGGCCTCCATATGAATCCAGACACACAGCAATTTAGTTGACTCTTAACTGCTCTCTGAAATGGCCTAGCAAGCCACTCAGTTATACCAAACTGCTGCAAAGGGGTTTGCACAGACTGCAGCGGTCCAAGAAGGCAGTTCACCACCATCTTCTCAAGGGCAATTTGGGATGGGCAATAAATGCTGGCATTTGCTTGAATGAATAACCAAAAGACATTTAATTGCATACCTTATCTTTGAACAGATGCAAAACAGTGACTAATGAGCACCAAGAAATGCTCTGAGTATTACATGTGCAGTCGAGATAGTTCAATATGTCATTCTTGTTCTCACATTTTAACATAAATTGGATTGTCTTATAATATGACAAAATTCAACACTTGAGGGAGAAAGGGATAGACCGAGTAATTACAGGCCAGTCAGCCTAATCTCAGTGGTGGGAAAATTATTGGAAAAAATCCGGAAGGACAGGATAAATCTACATTTAGAAAGACACGAATTAATCAGGGACAGTCAGTACGTATTTGTTAAGAGAAGGTCATGTCTGACTAACTTGACTGAATTTTTTGAGGAGGTAACCAGGAAGGTCAATGAGGGCAGTGCATATGATGTAGTGTATATGGATTTTAGCAAACTGATCACGAAAGTAAAAGCCTATGGGATCCAGGGCAAAGTGGCAAGTTGAATCCAAAATTGGCTCAGCGGCAGGAAGCAAGGGGTAATGGTTGATGGATGTTTTTGTGACTGGAAGGATGTTTCCAGTGGGGTTCCACATGGCTCAGTACTGGGTCCCTTGCTTTTTGCGGTATATATCAATGACTTGAACTTGAATGTTGGGGGTATGATTAAGAAGTTTGCAGATGTTACTAAAATTGGCTGTGTGGTTGATAATGAAGAAGAAAGCTACGGATTGCAGGAAGATATCAATCAACTGGTCAGGTGGGCAGAACAGTGGCAAATGGAATTTAATCCAGAGAAGTGTGAGGTAATGCATTTGGGGAGGGCTAACAAGAAAAGGGAATACACATTCAATGGTACGACATTGAATATTGTAGAGGAACAAAGGGACCTGGGAGTGCATATCCACAGATCCCTAAAGGCAGCAGGCCAGGTGGATAAGGTGGTTAAGAAGACATACGGAATGCTTGCCTTTATTAGCCGAGGCATAGATTACAAGAGCAGGTGGGTTATGCTTGAACTGTATGATGTGATTGGGATTACAGAGACGTGGCTCCAGGATGATCAGGGCTGGGAACTCAACATCCAGGGGTATCCAACATTCAGGAAGGATAGAATAAAAGGAAAAGGAGGTGGGGTAGCATTGCTGGTTAAAGAGGAGATTAATGCAATAGTTAGGAAGGACATTAGCTTGGATGATGTGGAATCTATACGGGTAGAGCTGCAGAACACCAAAGGGCAAAACACGTTAGTGGGAGTTGTGCACAGACCTCCAAACAGTAGTAGTGATGTTGAGGAGGGCATCAAACAGGAAATTAGGGGTGCATGCCATAGAGGTGCAGCAGTTATAATGGGTGACTTTAATATGCACATAGATTGGGCTAACCAAACTGGAAGCAATACGGTGGAGGAGGATTTCCTGGAGTGCATAAGGGATGGTTTTCTAGACCAACACGTCGAGGAACCAACTAGGGGGGAGGCCATCTTAGACTGGGTGTTGTTTAATGAGAGAGGATTAATTAGCAATCTCGTTGTGCGAGGCCCCTTGGGGAAGAGTGACCATAATATGGTGGAATTCTGCAATAGGATGGCGAATGAAACAGTTAATTCAGAGACCATGGTCCAGAACTTAAAGAAGGGTAACTTTGAAGGTATGAGGCGAGAATTGGCTAGGATAGATTGGCGAATGATACTTGAGGGGTTGACTGTGGATGGGCAATGGCAGACATTTAGAGACCGTATGGATAAACTACAACAATTGTACATTCCTGTCTGGCGTAAAAATAAAAAAGGGAAGGTGGCTCAACCGTGGCTATCAAGGGAAATCAGGGATAGTATTAAAGCCAAGGAAGTGGCATACAAATTGGCCAGAAATAGCAGCGAACACGGGGACTGGGAGAAATTTAGAACTCAGCAGAGGAGGACAAAGGGTTTGATTAGGGCAGGGAAAATGGAGTACGAGAAGAAGCTTGCAGGGAACATTAAGACGGATTGCAAAAGTTTCTATAGATATGTAAAGAGAAAAAGGTGAGTAAAGACAAACGTAGGTCCCCTGCAGTCAGAATCAGGGGAAGTCATAACGGGGAACAAAGAAATGGCAGACCAATTGAACAAGTACTTTGGTTCGGTATTCACTAAGGAGGACACAAACAACCCAAACAGAGGGGTCAACAACCAGGGGGCATAAATATAAAGTAATTGGTGGAAGGTTTAGAGGGAATTTGAGTGGAAATGTCTTCATGCAGAGGGTTGTGGGGGTCTGGAACTCACTGCCTGAAAGGGTGGTAGAGGCAGAAATCCTCATCACATTTTAAAAGTACTTGGATGTGCACTTGAAGTGCCGTAATCTGCAGGGTTACAGACCTTGAGCTGGAAGTGAGATTAGGCTGGATAGCCTCTTGTTGGCCGGCATGGACATGATGGACCGAAATGGCCTCTTTCCATGCTGTAAACTTCTATGATTCTATGCACGCAACACACCTTTAAAGTTCGCTCGCGGTCTTGAGCTGGCACAGTGCACCAACACAAATAACTGTCACGGACACCGACAGGTGGTGGGTTGACTTTGAAAACTGAATTAACTTCCGTGGTGGAGAGGCTTCATCTGTAGAAGCGGGCGTAAGTGGGGGAAGCGGGGCGGGTCTCTACACCGCTGCAAAAACCCACGAGGAGAATTTTGCAAGTAGTGGGTATTCAACCACAAATTGGCGGCCATACGTCACCGTCGCATGGCTGCTGCTTTCTGGTGGTAACAGGCTTTATCGTGAGACTGAATTTTGGCCCCCTTTTAAAATTACTTTATATTGAATGTAATTAAGTGTTTTCAAAAAAAATAATAAAACACATTAAAAAATATCTCGAGTTAAAATAAACTTTCCTTAATAGATAAGATTTTTACTATAAAAATGAGTGATTAAATTTAATTTTTCTATACTTTATACGGGTGCCACCATGTGCCGAGAACCGGCATTTGTGAGGCCTTGCCGCGCACTTTGTATGCACCTAGCGAGGCCGCAATCTTCGGTCCAATAAGTTAGAAATCTGATAAAATCTAATCTGCATAAAGTAAAGGGGGCTCATTTCTGTAGCTTCCCAGTTTATGGTGGGAGATCAGTAGAAGTCCCAGGTGATGATTTATGCATGCGTTCATGTGAAGATTATTTTCATTTAATGGACACTAAACTGAATGGAGCAAGCAGCTGGAGTGCTAAGATGTGATCCCACTGTGCAAAGCTCCATGGAATTCATAAAATTATTCCCATAAAAATAAGTAGGCTAAAAAGAATAATTGTTCAATTGCAGGCATATTTACATAGTAAACTATGGGGATGAAGCAACAAAAATAGAAGAAAATTCAAGAAAAGGTCTGCATCCCTCCAACTTCATTCTCTCAGCACTAAATCCTAGGTTATGAAACTAAGAAAGTGTGATATCTTCACAGAACACAACACACACAGCTTCCTTACATAAATGTGATATCTTCACATAGCACAGCACACACAGCTTCCTAACATGCAGGCTGCTCTCTCGGAGCTCACCGCAAAGCCGTCTGTTGTTTAATGATTAACTATGCAGCTGCAGTACACAATACGTCCACATCCACAGTGTGGCGCTACAAGCATTACAAGCTTACAGACATTACAGAAAGCTTTACCCACATGGTAGAAGTTTCACTTCTCCAGTTCAGGTTGTCAGGACACCAAAGGAAGATCTCATTTTCCAGCTAACTATATCATATCAATCACTTGAACAAAGTCAAATATGTTTCATTAGTTCAACAAATAGCAAGTGGACGAAAGAGAATAATATTGATGCTCTAATGCATTTTCAAAAAGCACCAATAAAAAAGTGGAACATAGTGGATTCAATTGATTGTCGATTGTTTTAGTATTCCATTCTAAAACATCTGGGAATGTTACTTTTTTATTGTAACTAAACCACTTTTATAATGCTAGAAAAGTAACAAATTCCCCTTCCCCAAGCCAGATACCATTCTGAATTACCAATCCTTCATTGTCAATGGGTCAATATCCTGGAATTCCATACCTAACATCACTGTACCATCACAAGGACAGCAGTGATTCAAGGAGAAGGCTCACCACCATATCACAAGAACAAATTGAGTTGGGAGAGTGAGATATATAAAAACATATTGGGGTAGATTTTCTGCTTCACCACCTGGATGGTAATAAGGAGGATTAGATCGCCATCCATTATACAACCCGTCCAATTTTCATGCCCATGACAATACAATCACTGAATTATCTTTCTTTGACAGCAGTAAAAGCCAAAATTAACACGTAAGATTACCTACAAATGACATATTCGGACTATAAGAATCATTACCTGAGACAGCTTCATGTAGATATTTTACATGCATAGAAATGAATAGCTGGATTCTGATAATTGTGAGAATGTCCTTATTTGCAAATTAAAATTGACAACTTTTTCAATGCCTTTCTCCAAGGTATACCACCTGATAAGCTTCATACCATGAAAGTGTTAGCAAACAGATATGCAAAATCTATGAATTAATTAGCATAATATTGCAAATTTATTAAGTTGTAATAATTCTAATCTTATTATTGTTACTGTGATCATCTAAAAACCCACACTGGGATATAAAATTCAGATTTTGACATGTCAGATTGACAAAACAAATACAAGTTGCTCAATTAAATGTATGACAAAGTTACCAGATGCGCAATTACTCTAATGCATGTTTTATAAACTAAATTCATGGAAACACTAAATTAATAACTTTAGTTGTATTTTCAGTCATTACATTTTCCAGTACTGAAATTATGTTCAAAAATGATATTGCCTCAAAGGATAGATTTATAGGCGATCCCTCGAACGAGGATGTCTTGCTTCTACGAGTTCACAGGTGTTTCGATAAAGGACCCAATGTTCCAGTACTGAACTCCAATTGAGGGGGTAGAAGATGCCTGTACGTGGATTTTTTTATATATTACAACTAATGCCGCAGAGTTAGTATGGATAACTGATGTGTTCCAAAAACAAGGTTTACGCGTAATGCCTTTTCTTCACTCAGGAAATAATCGAATAATACAATAATGGAGTCATTGATCCGACTATTTGGAGTAATGAAATATCGTAGCTGGTCAGCTACCATTAAAATGCAGCTGTCACATATAATATGGCAAAATATTTTGTAGCATTATTTCTCTGGTAAACAAAAAAACACATTAAAAATCAAAAAAATGATTTTGGTAAACTATTTGCAAAATTTAATATATAATCAAACAAAATATATATTCAATTCTAAAGTAAGTTAGAATCAATAAAAGTTGATTAAAAGAAATGTTTGAAAAAAAATGGAAAGCTACATTTTTATGTAACTGAGCAACCTTGGCCCAATATGGATTGATAAATTACAAATGGTGGAAAGAAAAATGCATTATTTCTATAGGTGCTTGGTAGTTTAATTATTTGTGTGACACACAGAACCAAAATTGATTTTTCCAATCATATTTGTTTCAATGCAAGTCTTGAGTAGATATTTCAGTTCTACTGCTATGAACGTCTAGACTTCTTCTGCTGATAGCTGCACATCTATCTGGTGAAAGTTTTACTGGAAATGAAAATCAACTACAAATAGCACCAGTTTGGACCAATGGGTAACAATACAGGTTAAAGAGCTGATTAGCAAAGGGTACTGAAGCCTAGTGACAATGGCACTGGACTAAGACCTCAGATGTCAGGAGTTCAAATAATTGCAAGCTGAGAAACAAAATTCAGTAAATGTGGCAATTTGTCAACTGACACCAGGGAAAAACTGACTATGAAAGTTACATGATTGTTGTAATAAACCCAACTGGCTCAAATTCCTTAAGGTTATGATTTCATAATGTAGAGAAAATGTTTCCATCTGTGGGGAGTCCAAAACTAGGGGCCATAAATATGAGATAGGCTCACCACCATCTTCTCAAGGGCATTTAGGGATGGGCAATAAATGCTGGCCTTGCCAGCGATGCCCACATCCCATGAACGAATAAAATAAAAAGATAGTTATCAATATATCCAATGCGGAATTCAAGAAGAACTTCTTTACTCAAGAGAGAAGAGAGAATGTGGCACTTGTTACCACAAGGAGTAGTTGAGGTGAATAGTATAGATGCATTTAAGGGAAAGCTAGGTAAATACATGATGGCGAAGGAATAGAAAGTTATGCTGATAGGGTTAGATGAAATGGGGTGGGAGTGGGCTCGTGTGGAGCACAAACATCGGCGTGGACCAGTTGGACCAAATGGCCTGTTTCTGTGTTGTAAACTCCATGTAATTCTACGTAATGTCATTCAGGGAAGGGAACCTGGCACGCTTCCATAGTCTGACCTACATGTGACTCCAGTCCCATACTAATGTCCTCAGGGTAACTAATGATCAGCAATGAATGCTGCCTTGCCAGGACCAGCTAATAGCAAATAGAAAGATTGAAAAATTGCTGTCTCCCACTAAAGTAAAGCAGTATAAAATAGTTCTATTGTGCAAGCTTGTACTATCATTAGATACATTTAAACCACATCAAACTTGTCTAACTATATTGCACATTTGTTGATTCGGAATCCAAAATCAACCTGCAAATGTTCTTGTTCATATTTGATAAAGCCGAGCCTGTTTTTACTTCTTGGAATACCACATAACATCAATTGTTTTTGGCAAGGCTTGTATGGCACCACCTTTTGGCTTCAAATTCTACACTTACGGGCAGATTCAAGCTACATTTGCAGTGGGTGAGGACTGAAGAGATCGCAAAGTTGCTGTTTAAAGAATGGACTCAGTCGAGAATATTTCATGGACTTTATGGGTTTTTCTGAGGGTGTTTTCCCTGTGATGGGATCACCCTGTGCAGGTAAGTGAAAAAGCTGTTTTGTTAAAACTCCAGAGGCCGCATGGCAGTTTGCTGTGACAAAAGAACTGTCAGTCATCCAGAACGGGTTTGCCCACCAGTCACAGCTAAAGGAAGGGAGCCACGAATATTGACAAAAAAGCTGTCGGCCAGGAAGGGGGGGGGGCATTGACAAAGCCATTCTAATATGCAATAGCACTTCTCACCTCCATCTCAGAAGGAAAAACAGAAACAATGAACCCATTAGCCTGACCAGCCATATAATAGCCGGGTCTTTCCCAACACAAAGACTCAGAGATGCCCAGAATTAAGGGCCATCAGCCCAATACATATGGGTTGGATGGCCCATCACTGACTAAGTACCGTGCTTAGAAACAAAGGGGTTTTAAAGATTGGCAGGACAGATAGGGATCGCAAAACTCCCATAAAGACAGGGTCTTTTCCACTTTATTTTTAGCTTGAAGTTTGTAGCTTGAAGGTGGGAGTGAAGCTTGGAGCTTGCAGCTTGTATCTAGAGAGAGCCCTCTCTCCCTCTCGCTCTCACTCCACCAAGATCGATATATTAGGAGGAAGCCACAGTACTGCAGAAGAAGCTACTGAGACTGAAGACCAGGCAATAACTTCCCACAGCTGAGCTAAAGAAAGGAAACCAGCTGGTGTGGTGCTGAGCATGATCGAGAGTGTTCCAAGCCAGTAACCAGATATCCCAGGCAAGCTGGGTAAGGGCTCAGGGTTTTCTCAGAAGTGGAGCTTTTCAGGACTATTCTGGGGAGGGTGATTCGTTGGTAGGGGTAGGGTTAGAATCCACTAGGGAATTACTGCATGTTACTAGGTCTCATTTCTGTACTGTATGTATGTTGTTTGTAACCTGGATTTTATTCTCCACAGAGACAATGATTTATGCATGTTTTAGCCAGTGTATGTTAGACCAAATAAATAAGTACGATTTTTTACCGAAGCATTCCTGTCCATGACTCATTTCATTTACACTCTGAATAATTCTTGGGTCTAGAACTTTCGTAAGGCAGGGGCGACACGAGCCGTCTGTCTAGCAATTGGGCTAGTATTAAAATCGCTTACAGAACTTTTGGTGGCAGAAATTGGGATGGCACCTTGAAACTTATGCCAGGTGAGTTCTTTTGACGGTGGAGGCGGTTTGTTTATTGTATCAGCCCCCTTGCGGCCTGACGTAATAAATGGAGTTGTGTCGAGTGGGGTGGTGTCACCGAGCAGTGTTCCCGCTAGTCTGGCCTCCTCTGCCCATTAATTTTAATGGATAAAAATTGTAGACTGGGAGTGTACAATTTTACAATTGGGCATGCAGCAGGTATAGTTGGATTTTTACCCCATATTGTCTGCCATCTAACTAGGTGGGACTCAGTTTTTGACACATTTTGTTCATTTCATCAGCATACCATCAGACACTTTGAAACATACAAAAAGTTTTGTATCTAATCTTAGTAGACTTTTATTTATTTCAGAATTGTTGATAAACGAATGATCCAGATTCTGCTTAAAAGCAGTTAGAAGAAGGCAATAAGGAGCAACATGTACAATATATACACATTCGATCTAATTTCTGTAAACAATTTATTTCTGGGAACCAGGTTATTTTCCAGGGTGCAAGTTGTTAGCCATCCAATGTTTCCATTATTGGTTTAGTAAATGAGGTATTTTTCCTAAATGGAGTATCACCAGTCGTTATTGCAGTGACGCCCTGTTTTGAAAGAGAGAGAGAAAACAATTAATCTTGGTTAGTTTTAAAACAAATATTTTTAACAACAGTAGTTTATATTAGGATTTGGTGTCAGTGAAAACCCAGGTGTGGACACCATCATTAGCAATGGCTGATCATCAATACTTAAAGAAGCTTTATGGACCTGCTATAAATTTAACTTGTTAATTGTCTTAAGCTAAGTAATGATTGGAATGCTTGCCTGAGAATTATTTGGTAGGAGATTCCTATTTTCAAATCCATTTGATAACTTTTGACATCTTGTTAAACACAGACATTAATGCATCATTATAACTGAATTTTGGGATACTAAATTATGTTACGCTCTATTTTTTCCATTTCCCCCTCTCCCCATGCACTATAGGGATGATTATGTCCCATAATGCAAGGTCAGCTCACTATATGATATAAATTTTGTTCCAGTGCATTGCTGATGATGTGCTCAGAGAGTGCCATGCATAGAAATGGGGATTTCCACCGTTAGCTGAAGAAAGAACTTTGGGGGGACGGTGGGGAGAAACATACTGCCAGAGGAAGAAAGATCTTTTGGAGCATTAGGTGGAACAGGAGGTAAGCTGGATAGCCCTAGTGGGAGATAAAAAATGTTAAAGACTTTCTGCACATCTTCCTTCACAGCACTCATTTGTAGTGGGTGCTGAGCGACTGGTCTGCTGCTCAGGCACTCCAACTGTAAGTTGGAGAGTAGGTATAATGAAACAAAAAACAGAACCGTAACAGGCCTTGTGTACAAATTGTATGCAGGCTCGCAACATATTGTGCACAAGCCAGCAATATTGGGGAGCAATAGGCACATTGATCATGCAGTAGGCCACACGCCTTTGAGCTCAATTCTTAATGATATGGGGAGTCAGTAACTAATGTGCACAATGGGTATTGTTGCTACATTATCAAATCTTACAGTATTGTGCGCAGTTTAGGTCTCCTTATCTAAGAAAGGATATACTTGCCATAGAGGGAGTGCAGTGAAGGTTCACCAGATTGATTCCTGGGATGGCAGGACTGTCGTATGAGGAGATTGGGTCGACTAGACCAGTATTCACTAGAGTTTAGAAGAATGACAAAGGATCTCACTGAAACGTATAAAATTCTAACTGGGTTGAATAGACTGGATGAGGGAGGATGTTTCCCCTGGCTGAGAAGTCTAGAACAAGGGGTCACAGTCTCAGGATACAGGGTAGGAAATTTAGGACTGAGATGAGGAGAAATGTTTTCAATCAGAGGGTGGTGAACCTGTGGAATTCTATACCACAGAAGGCTATGGGGGCCAAGTCATTGAATGTATTTAAGAGGGAGATAGATAGATTTCTAGAAACAAAAGGCATCAAGGGGTATGGGGAAAAAGCAGGAATATGGGGCCCAAGTTTCCACATGATTTGCGCCTGATTTTTAGGAGCAACTGGTGGAGAACGGACTATCTTAGAAATCGCAATTCTCCACATTTTTTTTTCTGCAGTTCGAGTCAGGTAGAACAGTTCTACTTTGGAACAGAATTTTTTCTTCAAAAGGGGGCGTGTCCGGCCACTGACGCCTGATTTCAAAGTTTCCACAGTGAAAATGTACTCCAAACTAAAGTAGAATGGAGCAAGTGAAGATTTTTGTAGAACTGAAAAAACCTGTTCTACACATTAAAAAATCAGGCGCAGGTTACAAATTAGGCGTCCAGAACGAGGTGGCGGGGGGGGGGGGGAAGGGAACTCATTAAATTCTACAATCAATCCTTATTTATACTTCTACAAATATTATACAAATAAATCCAACCAGAATAAACATTTATAAGCAAAGAAAAGATTAAATAAACCATCTTCCTACCTGTGTGAAAGTGCTTCAGCCAGGGAGAATTCTGCAGTCAGCCTGAGGCGCCCGTTCTGCCCGCCGGGGGGGGGGGGGGGGGGGAAGGGAGGGAGGGGAGAGGAGGCGCCCGTTCTTTCCCGCCGGGGGGGGAGGGGAGGCGCCCGTTCTGCCCGCGGGGGGGGGGGGGGAAAGAGGAAGAAAACAGCGGTTTGTGGCCGTGGAGGGTGGGGAGGGGAAGGAGACAGTGAGAAGGCTGCAAGTGCTGATGTGCTGATGGCAATGTGCTTTTATTAAAAAAATGTTCAAAAATTAAACAGCTACAAAGAACTTCAAAAATGGCCGAGTGCCAATGTTTTTTTCACACTGAGCATGCGCGAACGCTCCAACGCGCACGCGCAGCGTTGCCGGCAGGAAAAAAACTAATTTAAATAGTACCCGCCTCCTCCCACTTACAAAATCAGCGCGAGTGTAGGCTCCGCCCCCCCTGGGCACCGCGCCAAACAGAAAAGGAGCTGCAAAGCACTCGAGAATAGCGCGTTTTTTTTCTGGTGCCATTTTAGGCGCGAAAAACGGGCGCCCAGCTCGGGGGGGCGCCCGTTTTTTATCCTGTGGAAACTTGGGCCCATGGTGTTGAGATAGAGGATCAGCCATGATCACATTGATTGGTGGTGCAGACTCGAAGGGCCGAATGGCCTACTCCTGCTCCTATTTTTCATGTTTCTACGTTTCTATGTCTTTGTTTCTATTACAAGTTACATTGGCATGATAGTGACAGCAACAGTCCAAAAGGGGTTCTTAACCTTGCACACTAAGAACATTGAGCAACCTAAAAGATATATATAGTGGCAAAAAACATTGCCCAAAGTAATTGTGGAAAACAACTTTAGCTGCAGTTTGTGATCGAGACTATGGTGGTAGAGAGGCTGCGGGTGATGGCAACGTCAAGCAGACAGTCATGAATAAGGAGGGTTTATGCTGTGGGAGAGGATTAAGGAAGACAGGAAGGCAGTGAATTCAGAGGAGAAAAGGAAAAGGAGCTAAGATGGAGAATGGAATCACTGAAGATAAGGAAAGAAGAAATTAAAGATGGTATTGCTGGGGAACAGAAAGGGGAAGAGACAGGATAGGCGGGCCCAATAGGCCAATAGGCATCAACAGAAAAAAAAAGCGAAATATAAGTAATAGGTCTGGAGCAGCAGTCAAAATGTGCACATGAATGGACACAGAAAATTTGGGTTAAATAGGCATGGCAGAGAATAGAAAAGACGTGTCCTTTTCGTAAACAGAGGACTTTCCGTCTTACTCCAGGTGCCTTGTATCGGATGGATTAAAAATTGTTACACTCAGTACCTTAATGTTACAATAAAATATTACAGAATTTAATGAACCAACTGTCAGTCCACAGGCACAACAACTGTACTGAACACTAAAGCACTCCACAATTAAGGCTCACAAATGCAACAGATGTTATCCTTGCTTTTTAAGTGAATCTTCCTCTGCAGGTTCAGTCGGTAAAGGCACCAATCCTTGGTCTATCCTGATACCATGAAGGTTTACTAGGTATAATATTTGCACCAGCATAATTTCTAGTCCATTGAAATTCATTGAAATATTCTTGTCAATCTTCTCTGATCTTTCTCCAAAGCATCAATATCTTTATTAAGGTAGATGCCAATTTGTCATAAATTCCAAGGGCTTTAATAACTTTAAAAGTTTCTAATGTAAATTTATTCATTGCTTTCTGAAAATCCAAGTAAATTGTAGAGTAACTTCACTGATCTTGTGCTTATAGTGGAGAGCCATATGGGAGGGAGTACAGGGCACAGATGGGATTACAACACTACAGCGGCATTTCTCCGACCCACGCTCCCTTTGTGCGTGGCTTCCTTCTAGCAGCGAAGGATCGGTCAATTTATATTGATATCTTTTAGATAGTCAATATGTGCTAATTTAATTATCGCCTCAAAAATTATGACCCATTGCATCAAACATTATGCTGACTATTCCTTCCACTCTCTTTGATCTTTAGATGATCACTGACAGTAACCTTTAAAATGCTTTGAGTATTTTCTCCAGTCCTAATAAAAGCCTTTCTATTGCTGTCTTATCTCTTATAGTTATCCTCGAACAGATGATACGACTTCCAATCTTGGTTTTTTTGTATCAACAAAATTCAGCTGAGCGTTTACTTTGGTTTTGACCTCCTCATTCAGTCTTGGTCTTGCCAATGTTCTTCTTCTCCATGGGATATATATCTTTCCCACATTCCTTACAGTAGTCTTAATATTTTCTTAATTTTCTTCTGGCTTGTTTTCCAATTCCACTTGCAATATAGTGTTCTTTAGAACTCCCTTTATAGCTTAAAAGTGTGCTCTTTTAAAGTATTGCACTTACATGTTGATATTTTAGGCTATATTCTTCGTGGGGGAATATTTCCTTTGTATGCTCTGTGTAATGAAATTGTAAGCATATTCTATATAAACTCATTTATAATTTTTTTTTACATATAGTGGATGGTGGAAATGTTCCCCCAAATATGATATGCAACGCATCTATGAAAATAGTACGAGGACCTACCACCATTAACTGTTGCTAGTCAGCTCTGGTGGATAGATAAATGCTAAAGTAACACACTATCCTTCCCATGCTGTGAATGTTCTGTATGGAGTTACTTGAACTTTCACTCCATCAGTTTAGTTATAGTAGGTCTATCCACTTTACGTTTGGGATATTAGAAATCCAGCATGATCATCATATTACTGTTGCCACTTTATTGCCTAAACAGCTTGTTTATTTGAGTCAATGATCAATTGCATTTATCAATTGCTACTTTGCTGCCTTTAATACAACAACTGTAATTTCTACTGCTCCTGCTTTCTACCCTTCTTAAGGTATAACCTTTCAATCGCTATCATAGCATGCCTTAGCAATAAGAGAATTCCTCTGCCTACCTTAATAGATTCATCTTTGTAAAACATTATGTACCCTCTTAGTCTTATGTCTCACAGTCATGTTTTCATGATTTTAACCTTGCAAATGATCTCAATGTTGTTAGCTGTACATACCTCTGAATCTAGTAGTTTGTTCTTATGTTTCTTGCATAAGTAAAAAAGCATGTCAACTAATTTTCAAACCAATTTATCCATCTTTAAAGCCTATTATTCATGGTTCTTTCCTTAATTGAGCAAAATTGCTTCTTAGTCCTGAATAGTCATTTGCGCTATAGATTACAATAGATAACCTGTATCTGCACTCCTCAAATTCTGCCCTCTCGAGCATCCCTGATTATAATCGCCACGGGTGGCTGTGCCTTCAGCTGCCTAGGCCCTAAGCTCTGGAACTCCCTCTCCACCTCTGTACTTCTTATTCCTTCTTTGAGATGCTCTTTAAAACCTACCTCTTTGACCAAGCTTTTAGTTATCTGCTGTAATTTATTCTTATGTAGCTCGGTGTCAAATTTTTTGTCTTATAACACTCCTGTGAAGCGACTATTTTAAAGGCGCTATAAAAATACAATGTTGTTGTTGCTTTCTGATGTTCAATATGTGCCTCTAAAACAACAGAAGGACTGTAGTATTGCAATATGTCACTCATCCATAAATCTTCAATATAGCTGGATTGAGCCAGTTAAACCCAAGATATGATTGTTGAAGTAACCTTCTGAGCCTAGCCATTTTTTTCCATTACTGTTCTAACAAGTGTCAAGCAGCTGTCAGTGTTGGCCTCCTCCTCCATACCCCCTGCCTCGTAAATCTACAGCTGTCAGTAAGGTTTCTAATTATACACAGCTCCTTTTCAGATGGGAACACATACGCTCAACCACACAGGGATTCAGGTTGAAACAGAGCGCCCAGTGTGGGCAGAAATTCCGAATTAACTGGTCTCGATACATGAGGCATTCAACCTAGCCTTGCATATTCCAATTAAAAGACTAGTTTTCTCAAGATTTCTTATGGATAGAAATTCGTTTTTAAGCTTATGCAAGAGGATCTGCAAATGTGTTCATAGGTGATAAAATGTGAGTTACTATCAAGGATACAATTTCAGTTTATTCTTCTTTTTCTTTACCATATTAAACGTATTTTCAACATCAAATCTTGCAACTCTGCAGTTCCCTTAATTAGCAAATGAAAATTTTCAACTAAACACTATTAGAACTTATGTTTTCAGTTAAATTTAGATCCAAAATATTTCCTTCTGTAATTTCCTATTGTAAATCTTTATGTTTAATTTCCTCTGTGTAATATTTTATGCACACCTCTGAATGAAATTGTACAGATTCCTCTCTGTACTATCGTAACACAGCAACTCCCAAATAAATGGACTTACATGTACTCGTTTGGCATGGTCAGACCAGATTGTAATAGGTTGTTCAATTTTGTAGTTATGCTCCTATAAGTAAAAGTTTGCACATAAATACAGAATAAAGCAGGTCAAGACAATACATGGTAACATAAGCTGATAATTAAAGGATATGATAAATGTATAGTTTAAAATAATGAAAGAAAATTGAATCAACTTTTGTTCATTTGGCTGTAAGCGAACCTTACATAATTTTAACAAAATATAGAGCCACATCAAACAGTAAGTTATTATTGCACAAAATACTAATAATGAAAAATAAAGCAGAAAATGCTGAAAAAATGCAGCAGTCCTCATTATGGTGTAGAGCTGTACCAAAAATGTTAAGTTATTTTTTTTCTTTCAGAAGCTGGTCAAATGCTGTGACTTCCAGTATTTTATGATCAGATTCCAATATTTGTAATTTTTGATTTGTTTTCTCTTAACATGTAGCCAGCTTGTGTATAACAGAATTGAATATATCAGTATTGTGCCAGCTAAGGTCCTCATCTACAAAGCAGTCCCTGAGATGCTAAGATGCAGTTTTCTGCATTTTGTCGATATGTTACTTTGCAAACATTCTTGTTTGATTTACAATCCAGCCATTTGCAGGAAACTACATTTCAGCAGATCAATAAAAACTTTGTGAATAGGGGCTGGAGTCAGGAGCAGATTGGGAACTTGGTAACCATTTGCTTCTGTCCAGTTTTCACATAAATTAATTCAGCAGTAATTTACAGAAAGGCTAGGTCAAAGTCAGCAACATAGAACAAGATAATGTTTAATTGAAGTTATATATAATAGTTAACAACAGTGCTGCACTCATACAGTGATAAATAGTAAGTTTTCCAGTTTTGTATATAAAGTTACAACTTCTTTTATAGCTATCCCCATTTAGCCAAATGTCTGGGGATGGTCAGGACATGTTTTATATATAATAAATGAAATACATAAGTAAACCTTCATATATTTTTCCACTGTTTGTTCAATCAGGTATAATACAGATAAAGTATAAATGGACTTCAAAAATTAAGCCAAATTTCTATAAATATTTTTGTCCCCATGCATTTTCCATTCTAAACAAATTGTACAGCATTTGCTGCAAGATTTTTCTTATTGTTTATAATCTGTTAACATTTTATTTAACTTTTTCCCTCCTGACTACTCTTTGAAAAATGTTACTTGATATCTGGCTTCAACAATCCTCCCCTACATTACACACATGTATTTTTAAAAGTGCTGTGCCAAATGGCTAGACCGTTCTGCCTTTTCCATGTTTGGATGACTGGACTTTCTTCAGTTTATTTGTACCAGGTATTGAGGCATGAAGCTAAATAATCAGTGTCTTATGCTCAGATGCTTACCATAGTAGGAGGAGGTGGAACAGATTTAAAGCCTTCTATTCTGAAGTCACGCCCTGTTACGGACAGTGATTCTATCGGTGCCATTGCAAAGGCAACATTGTGTTCATCAAATACTTCCTTGCTAAAACATGAACAAAACGGTACAAGAAAAGGGTGTGAGTAAAGGGTTTGCTTAGCATTGTATCAACCATTAAGTTTGCTGCATGTCTACCACTATCATTGCATGGAAAAGCACAATGAATTGAAGCAGGGAAGCAAGAGGCCTCCAAAATTCTCACATGACATGTATGGTTACACATGGCAACAGAAGCCAGATGAAGCAAAACAGCTGGATTGAGGTCTGTCTGTAAAAGTCAAGTTCCATAATAAGCTGAGGAAATGTCATTCAATTAAGCCATCTAAAGTGTGGCACACTAGTTATTTGTGTCAGAGGAAGCAATACATCAAAAGGGGTTTAACAAAAGCAGATGTGCATTATGGCTAATGTTTCCAAGCTAACTTTTTGAAAGTAATTTTACTCACCTACAGAATATGGTATTTCAGTAATAAAGACCAAACTAAACTTTCACTGTTATTTCAACCAACACAAAGAAGTCTTTCAAGTTTCACTCTTCCGGCTAATTTCAGAAATTTGTAATGAGTAGCCAGTCAACGTGGTTGAATTTAGAAATGAGGCCAACAGTGAATAAGTTACAACAATAAAATGTGAACAACATTTTGAATGAAACCCAATCAGGATAAAACAAATCGCTGGAATTCAGGAGGAGGGTATTGTATTTCATTTTAATAGTTTTCAATAATGACCTCAAAATTATTTCCAGAAAATGAATGCTGATACTTTAACATTAAAGAAAAAAGAACAAAAAAGACTTATTTCATACTTCATTGTTCAAAACAGCAGTGTGTCAGCCAGTCAGTGGATCAGTCGACTTGGCCTGAATCACAGATTCAGACTTACGTTAAAAAAGCTGGATTTATTCACAATCTGATAAATTCCTATTTTCTAAAATGTTCCAAGTGGTAAAGAAAAAAGAGCAGGAAACAAAAAGTAGCATGACACATTTCTACTGACGTGTTTTGAGTTTCTATATTAAGATGTTAAAAACAAGTGAATCAAGCTTGAGCTGATTTAGTCAGCAACTGGTGTATTGTGATTGAATCTGAATATTTAAAAGGGAAAAAGCAGCAAAGCTGTGTTTTTGATGTCTGTGTTACAGACTGATGCTATGAAAATGGATTATTTTCTGGTAGGCGGGTGGACCGAACAGCCCATCTATCATACATTAAATGTTAAAAAGAATGTTCAAATGTTTTTTATTAAATGTTTGGAAGGCAATATTACAAATAATAGTTTCTGGGCTAAGGTTATTAATGAATGCCTAAAAATTACATCCTTGATTTAAAGGAAGAATTCATTCACAGTGTAAAATAGTCTCGTATATAACTAATTAATAAAAAACCCTTTCACAGACTAAAATAAAAGTTAAATATTTCATTGTCTTGGCCATATTTCAAACAGAGTATTGGGCCATGATTTCGCCTACCTCGAGGGAGTCGGTGCGGCCGGGGTCGGTGGTGGGTCCCGACCTCGGTGCTGGCTCCAGCCACTGTGAAGAATGATTTTACGTTGATTGGGCTTGTTAAACCGACCCAGCATGTTTGCTGGCCAACTGAAGGAAGAGTGTCTGATGATGTCATTTGATGATGTATCATCAGCCAGTTTCCTTAAAGGGACCATGTGCAAACTTATTGAGGTGCTGCAAACACTGCCCAACACCCAAGCTCTCCCATAATTCCCTCCATACGCTTATGGAGGGAGTCACAGCACGCAGGGAGTTTTCTTTACTTCCAATGGGCAGAAGAGACCTCCCCAGGAGACCAACGCTGCCTGGTTGCACACTGCATAGGAGGACACAAGCAGTGATGTCGTCAGGAGGACCAGGCTACACTGGTGCAAACATTTCAATTATCTCAGTAGATCTTGAAACGTTACTGCAAAGCCACACTCAACTTCATCCTGCTGTGCCACTCATCACATCCCCATTACCCTACTCCTGCACATCCTTACTCACACCAACTTACCTTGCACCTCCACCCATCTCTCTCGATCTACATTATCACTTCCCCATCTCACTAGCCACCCCTCACACTCGGCCTCAATGTGAGCGTCGCTGGCAAGGCCAGTATTTATTGTCCATCCCCAATTGTCCTCGATAAGTTGGTGGTGAGCCGCCTTCTGGAACAGCTGCAGTCCTTGTGGTGAATGTTCTCCCACAGTGCTGTTAGGAAGAAGTTCCAGGGTTTTGACCCAGCGACGATGAAGGAACGCCTATATAATTCCAAGTCAGGATGGTGTGTGACTTGGAGGGGAACATGGAGATGGCGGTGTTGCCATGCATGTGCTGCCCTTGTCCTTCTAGGTGGTAGAGGTCGCGGGTTTGGGAGGTACTGCCGAAGGAGCCTTGGTGAGTTACTGCTGTGCATTTTGTAGATGGTACACATTGCAGCCATGGTACGTCAGTGATGCAGGGGGTGAACGTTTAAGGTGGTGGATGGAGTGCCAATCAAGTGGATTGCTTTTTTCTAGATGGTGTCGAGCTTAGAGTGTTGTTGGAGCTGCATTCATCCAGGCAAGTGGAGAGTATTCCGTCACATAGAAACATAGAAATTAGGTGCAGGAACAGGCCATTCGACCCTTCGAGCATGCACCGCCATTCAATAAGATCATGGCGGAACATTCAACCTCAGTACCCCTTTCCTGCTTTCTCTCCATACCCCTTAATCTCTTTGGCCGTAAGGCCATATCGAACTCCCTTTTGAATATATCTAATGAACTGGCATCAACAACTCTCTGCGGCAGGGAATTCCACAGGTTAACAACTCTCTGAGTGAAGAAGTTTCTCCGCATCTCAGTCCTAAATGGCCTACCCCTTATCCTAAGACTATGTCCCCTGGTTCTGGACTTCCCCAACATCGGGAACATTCTTCCCGCATCTAACCTGTCCAGTCCCATCAGAATCTTATACGTTTCTATGAGATCCCCTCCAATAAAGAAAGGAAAATCCTGAGATTACTACCTTTGAGGTCCTACTTTTTAATTTAACTCCTAGCTCACTTAATGCAGCTTGTAACCTCATTCCGCTTTTTACCTATATCGTTGGTACCTATATGCACCACGGCAACTGGCTGTTCACCCTCCTGCTCCAGAATGCCCTGCAGCCGCTCCGTGACATCCTTGACCCTTCCACCAGGGAGGCAACATACCATCCTGGAGTCTCGGTTGCGACTGCAGAATCGCCTATCTATTTCCCTTACAATGGAATCCCCCACCACTATAGCACTCCCACTCTTTTTCCTGCCCACCTGTGCAGCAGAGCCACCCACAGTGCCATGAACTTGGCTGCTGCTGCCTTCCCCTGGTGAGCTATCTCCCCCAACAATATCCACATTCCTGACTTGTGCCTTGTAGATGGTGGGAAGGCTTTAAGGAATCAGAAGGTGAGACAACCGCCGCAGAATACCTAGCCTCTGACCTGCTCTTGTTGCCACAGTATTTATGTGGCTGGTCCAGTTAGGTTTCTGGTCAATGGTGACCCCCAGGATGTTGATGGGGATTCATCGATGGTAATGCTATTGAACGTCAAGAGGCGGCGGTTAGAGTCTCGCATGTTGGAGATAGTCATTGCTTGGCACTTGCGTGGTGCGAATGTTACTTGCCACTTATCAGCCCAAGCCTGAATGTAGTCCAGGTCTTGCTTCATGCAGGCATGGACTGCTCCATTATCTGAGGAGTTGCAAATGGCACTGAACACTGTGTAATCAACAGCAAACATCCCCACTTCTGACCTTATGATGAAGAGAAGGTCATTGATGAAGCAGCTGAAGATGGTTGGCCTAGGACACTGCCTTGAGGAACTCCTGCCGTGATGTCCTGGGGCTGTGATGATTGACCTCCAACCACCACAACCACCTTCCATTGTGCTAAGTGAAATTAACAGTTAAATATTTAGGATTCTTTAGGCTGAAGTAGAGACAAACTAGCTAGCTAGCTCTCCAGCAATTTGCTAAATAGTTAATTAAACAGTTAGTTAAAACCAGTTCTTTGAACAGCTGACCAGTGGTGACTCATCTGAGCCACAAGCAGTTTAAAAACCAAGGGCTGGGTGCTGATAGCTTGGAGTGCATCAGCTCAGAGTGAGAAAACAAGAGTTTGGTAAGTGGGAGAATTTGGTGAAGTGGGGGGTGGGAGGTGTTGCTTTGCCTTGTTTTTCCTAACTTTTCCCGCAGAGCGGCAGCGTACCTGAGCGGGAGCAGACCAAGGCCTGGAGTGGGGATAAAAGCCACAGCAGACCACAGCATACAGCCAGTGTGATCACCGAGACTAGTTTTGATCGCCTGGTTGCGTCGGAGAGGCATTTTCCCAGATTTTTTCCCCAATCGGCCTGGGTTTTTATCTGTTTTGTTGCCTCTCCCAGGAAATCGCACGGCTCCGGTGAGGAGAACTCTGCTGTGTGACATCACAGGTAAGGCAGGTAAGTGATTGGTAGTGATTGTGGGCTAAGTTTTGCTTTTTTTCTTTTAAATTACCATATAGCATATAACTAAATACTAAAAACTAACCTTTATTTGTTTAACTAATTTAATAAACTATATAAGAACCTAAGAAATAGGAGCAGGAGTAGGCCATACGGCCCCTCGAGCCTGCTCGGCCATTTTATACGATCTTGGCTGATCCGATCATGGACTCAAGTTCACTTCCCTGCCCGTTCCCCATAACCCCTTATTCCCTTATCGATTAAGAAACTGTCGACCTCTGTCTTAAATTTATTCAATGTCCCAGCTTCCACAGTTCTCTGAGGCAGCGAATTCCACAGATTTACAACCCTCTGAAAAAATACATTTCTCCTCGTCTCAGTTTTAAATGGACGGCCTCTTATTCTAAGATTATGCCCCCAAGTTCTAGTCTCCCCCATCAGTGGAAACATTTTCTCTGCATCCTCCTTGTCAAGCCCCCTCATAATCTTAAACATTTCGATAAGATCACCTCTCAATCTTCTGAATTCCAATGAGTAGAAGCGCAACCTACTCAACCTTTCCTCATAGGTCAACCCCCTCATTTCTGGAATCAACTTAGTGAACCTTCTCTGAACTGCCTCAAAAACAAGTATATCCTTTCGTAAATATGGAAACCAAAACTGCCGCAGTATTCCAGGTGTGGCCTCACCAATACCCTGTATAACTGTAGCAAAACTTCCCTGCTTTTATACTCCATCCCCTTTGCAATAAAGGCCAAGATTCCATTGGCCTTCCTGATCACTTGCTGTACCTGCATACTAACCTTTTGTTTCATGCACAAGTACCCCCAGGTCCTGCTGTACTGCAGCACTTTGCAATCTTTCTCCATTTAAATAATAACTTGCTCTTTGATTTTTTTTCTGCCAAAGTGCATGACCTCACAGTTTCCAACATTATATTCCATGTACCAAATTTTTGCCCACTCACTTAGCCTGTCTATGTCCTTTTTCAGATTTGCTGTGTCCTCCTTACACATTGCTTTTCCTCCTATCTTTGTCTCGTCAGCAAACTTGGCTACGTTACACTCGGTCCTTCTTCCAAGTCATTAATATAGATTGTAAATAGTTGGGGTCCCAGCACTGATCCCTGCGGCACCCCACTAGTTACTAATTGCCAACCCGAGAATGAACCATTTATCTCGACTCTCTGTTTTCTGTTCTTTAGCCAATCCTCTATCCATGCTAATATATTACCCCCAACCCCTTGAACTTTTATCTTGTGCAGTAACCTTTTAAGTGGCATCTTGTCAAATGCTTTCTGGAAGCAAAATACACCACATCCACTGGTTCCCCTTTATCCACCCTGTTCGTGACATCCTCAAAGAATTCCAGCAAATTTGACAAACATGACTTCCCCTTCATAAATCCATGTTGACTCTGCCTGACTGAATTATGCTTTTCCAAATGTCCGGCTACTACTTCTTTAATAATGGACTCCAACATTTTCCCAACCACAGATGTTAGGCTAATTGGTCTATAGTTTCCTGCTTTTTGTCGGCCTCCTTTTTTAAATAGAAGCATTACATTTGCAGTTTTCCAATCTGCTGGGACCTCCCCAGAATCCAGGGAATGTTTGTAAATTACAACCAGTGCATCCACTATCCGCGTCGCTACTTCTCTTGAGACTCTCGGATGCAAGCCATCGGGTCCAGGGGATTTATCTGCCTTTAATCCCATTACCTTACTGAGTATCACCTCCTTAGTGATTGTGATTGTGTTAAGTTCTTCCCCCCCCTTTAGCCCCTTGACTATCCACTGTTGGGATATTGTTTGTGTCCTCTACTGTAAAGAACGATACAAAATATTTGCTCAGGGTTTCTGCCATCTCCATCTTCCCCATTACTAATTCCCCGGTCTCATATAGGGTAAATACTTGATTAACACTAATTTAATTAATTAAATTAAATAATGTGAAAACAGGAGATGTGTTGCTGCTGCAATATATGGGAGCTTCTGAACGTTTTGGTCCAGGGCGACTATATTTGTGGTAAGTGTCTGCAGCTCGACGAACCTCGGCTCCGAGTTGAGGAGCTGGAGTCCGAGCTGCAGATATTGCGAGACATCAGGGACGGAGAAAGTTACCTGGACCTTTTGCTCCAGGAGGCAGCCACACTCTCTAAATTAAATACTTTAGAATTGACACGTGGTCAGGGACAAGAGGGTGTGACTGCGAGTGAAGCAGACAAGGGGATCCAGGAGGTAGCATTGCAGGAGCCTCAGTCCCTGCACTTCTCCAATAGATTTGAGGTTCTTGCAACCTTGTGGACAAGTGTGCAGACTGCGGGGTGGATGAGCAGACTGACCAAGGCACCGTGGTGCAGAAAGCCATTCAAGTGGGGGGAGTAAAGAGGCAGAAGGTTGTAGTAGGGGACAGTATAGTTGGGGGGATAGATAGGGCTCTCTGTAGTCAAGAGTGTGCGTCCCAAAGGCTGTGATGCCTACCCAATGCCAGGGTAAAGGACATCTCCTCCGGGCTGGAGAAGAACTTGGAGTGGGAGGGGGAGGATCCAGTTGTCATGGTACAATGACATAGGTAGGACTAAGAAAGAGGTTCTGATGAGAGAGTTTGAACAGCTAGGGACTAAATTGGAAAGCAGAACCACAAAGGTAATAATCTCTGCATTATTACCTGAGCCACAAGCAAATTGGTATAGGGTCAATAGAATCGGGGAGATGAATGCGTGGCTCAGAGGGTGGTGTGGGAGAAGTGGGTTTCGATTTGTGGGGCACTGGCACCAATACTCGGAAAAGAGAGAGCTGTTCTGTGGGGACGGACTACATCTGAACTATGCTGGGACCAGAGTTCTAGCGAACAGAATAACTAAGGAGGTAGACAGGGCTTTAAACTAAATAAGGGTGTGGTGGAGGGGGGGGGGGGGCGGGGGGCGGGAAGATGGTTGCAGTGGAGAGAAATCTAGAATGCTAAAGAGAAGAGAAAACGAAGCAATGCAGCAAAGTGATTGTGATAAGGATAACTGGATTATGTTAGGAAGGGACAGAGCAAACAAACAAGAGTGCACTAACAATAGGGTCCAGGTAAGAAAAAATAGCGATAAGACAAATAGGGCTATAGTACAAAATAATATTAAGGTGTCTAATAATGTTAAAAAGACAAATTTAAAAGCATTGTATGTGAATGCACGAAGCATCTGTAATAAGGTAGACGAATTAATAGCGCAAATAGACGTAAGCGGATATGATATAGTTGCAATTACGGAGACATGGTTGCAGGGTGACCAGGGTTGGGAACTGAATATCCAAGGATATTCAATATTTAGGAAGGACAGGCAAAAAGGAAGAGGGGGTGGTGTGGCGTTGTTAGTAAAGGATGAAATCAGAGCAATAGTGAGACAGGATATTGGCTCAGAAAATCAAGATGTAGAATCAGTCTGGGTGGAGCTAAGGAGCACCAAGGGGCAAAAAACATTGGTGGGAGTTGTCTATAGGCCTCCAAACAGTAGTGGTAGTGTAGGGGATGGCATCAAACAGGAAATTAGAGATGCATGTCGCAAGGGTACTACAGTAATCGTAGATGACTTTAATCTACATGTAGACTGGCTAAACCAAATTAATAATAATACTGTGGCAGATGAATTCCTGGCGTGTGTACGAGATGGTTTTTTTAGAGCAGTATGTTGAGGAGCCTACTAGGGAACAGGCTATCCTACATTGGGTATTGTACATTGAGAAGGGGTTAATTAACAGTCTTGTTGTGTGGGGTCCTTCAGGGAAGAGTGACCCTAACATGATTGAATTTTTTATTAAGATGGAAAGTGAAGAAGTCCAATCTGAAACTAGGGTCCTAACTCTAAACAAAGGAAACTACAAAGGTATGAGGAATGAATTGGCTATGATAGATTCGGAAGATTCATTAAAAGGCATGACGGTGGGTAGGCAATGGCTAATATTTAAGGAATGAATGCATGAATTGCAATAGTTATACATTCCTTTCTGGTGTAAAAACACAAAAGGAAAAGTGGCCCAACTGTGGCTAACAAAATAAATTAAGGATAGTATTAGATCCAAAGAGGAGTTATACAAAGTTGCCAGAAAAAAGTAGCAAGCCTGAGGATTGGAGCAGTTTAGAATTCAGCAAAAAAGAACCAAGAGATTGATTAAGAGGGGGAAAAATAGAGTACGAGAGTAAACTTGCAAGGAACATAAAAACCGATTGCAAAAGTTTTTACAAGTGCGTAAAAAGAAAAAGATTAGTGAAAACAAATGTAGCTCCTTTACAGACAGAAACAGGAGAATTTGTAATGGGGAACAAGGAAATGGCAGAACAATTAAATAAATACTTCGGTTCTGTCTTCACGGAAGAGAACACAAATAACGTCCCAGAAATGCTAGGGAACCAAGGATCTAGTGAGCAAGAGGAATTAAAGAAAATGATTTAGTAAGAAAATAGTGCTGGAGAAACTAATAGGACGAAAGGCCAATAAATCCCTAGGGCTTGATGATCTGCAACCCAGAGTACTAAAAGAGGTAGCCATGGAAATTGTAGATGCATTCTATAGATTATGAAACAGTTCTTGCAGATTGGAGGGTGGCAAATGTAACCCCACTATTTAAAAAAGGAGGAAGAGAGAAAACAGGGAACTACAGACTGGTTAGCCTAACATCAGTAGTAGGGAAAATGTTAGAGTCTATTATAAAGGATGTGATAATGGCACACTTAGATAATATCAACGGGAGTAAACAAAGTCAACATGGATTTATAAAAGGAAAATCATGTTTGACAAACCTACTGGAGTTTTTTGAGGATGTAACTGAGGATGTAAGGGAGAACCAGTGGATGTAGTGTATTTGGATTTTCATAAGGCCTTTGATTACCCCCAATCCTATGGGACATTATGTATTGGCATGGATTGAAAATTGGTTAACTGACAGGAAACAGAGAGTAGGAATAAACAGGTCTTTTTTGGGGTGGCAGGCAGTGACTAGTGGGGTACCACAGGGATCAGTGCTTGCGCTCGAGCTATTCACAATATATATAAAATCCCTGTCCCGCGTCCCTGTGGACGATAAACTGATTTTGCTCAGTGACTTCAACGCCAGGGTCGGCAAGGATACAGCCCTCTGGGGAGGCGTGATTGGCAGAAAGCGGGTAGGGAAAGCCAACTCCAGCGGTACCTTACTCCTGACAAAATGTCTAGAACATGACCTTGTCATCACCAACACCTTGTTCCGCCAGATGGACAAATACAAGGCATCGTGGCAACCCCGCCGCTCCAAACACTGGCATCTGCTCAACTATGTCCTCGTCCGAGCCAGGGATCGCAAGGATGTGCGCATCACCCGTGCCATGACAGGAGCTGATGACTGCTGGACAGCCCACTGCCTAATCCGATCCATCATTGACATCAACATAGCCCCAAAGCGGCGAGGGCAGCAGAAGCAGTGCCGCAAAAAAGTCAATGCCGGGGCACTCAAAGACCCAGCTAAGAGAGCCCTATACAGTTAGCGCCTCACAGCTAACCTGGCGTGCTTTGATGACCCCGAGACGCAGAATGCCCACAGTGCTTGATCTGCCCTCCTATCCTCCATAACCAGTGCCTGCAAAGAGACGCTCGGTCACTCAACCAGGAAACACCAGAACTGGTTTGATGAGAATGACCAGGAGATCCAAGAGCTAACACATCACAAGCACAGGGCATTTCTGAGCCTTAAACAACAACCCAACTCGGGAGCAGTAAGGCAGCATTACAGACTGCTTAAGGCCAAGGTCCAACAAAAAACTCGGAACCTAAAGAACAGGTGATGAATGGAGAAAGCACAGGAGATACAGCAGCTGGCTGACAGCCATGATGTGCGAGGATTCTTCATTGCAGTCAAGGCCACGACGGTCCAAACACTCAAGGCCCTACCCCATTGCTGGCCAAGAATGGGGAAACACTCATCTAGGACACTGAGGCAATCAGGGCCCGCTGGAAGGAGCACTTCGCATATCTCCTCAATCGAGACTCTGCCTTTGACTTGAGTGTTCTCGACTCCATCCCACAGCATGCTACCTGCCACCATCTCATTAAAACCCCAGCACTGCACGAGGTAGAGAAAGCCATAAGGCAGCTTAAGAACAACAAGGCTACGGGAGCGGATGGAATCCCCGATCGGGCACTGAAGTAGGGCGGAGAGGCACAGTTGGCGCGAATACATAACCTCATCTCTCTCATGCCGGGAGATCTCAGAGATGCAGAGATCTTTAAAAATGGGGACAAGTACAACTGTGGTAACTACAGAGGAATCTCCCTATTGTCAGTCACTGGGAAAGTCGTTGCTAGATTCCTCCTCAATCGTCTTCTCCCTGTGGCTGAGGAGCTCCTCCCAGAGTCACAATGCGGTTTTGGCCCCCATGGGGCACAACGGACATGATTTTTACAGCGCGACAGCTGCGGAAAAATGCAGGCAACAGCACCAGCCCTTATACATGGCCTTCTTCAACCTTACAAAGGCCTTTGACACTGTCAACCACGAGGGTCGATGGAGCGTCCTCCTCAGTTTCGGATGCCGCCAAAAGTTTGTCACCATCCTCCGCCTGCTCCACGACAACATGCAGGCTGCGATCCACGACAGACCCAATCCACGTCCGGACCGGGGTGAAACAAGGCTGCGTCATCGCCCCAACCTTCTTCTCAATCTTCCGAGCTGCCATGCTCCACCTCACAGTCAACAAGCTCCCCGCTGGAGTGGAACTAAACTACAGAACTGGGAAGCTGTTCAACCTACACCGTCTCCAGGTCAGGTCCAAGACCACCCCAACCTCTGTCGTCGAGCTACAGTACGCGGACGACGCCTGCGTCTGCGCACATACAGAGGCTGAACTCCAAGTCATAGTCAATGTATTTACTGAGGCGTACGAAAGCATGGGCCTTACACTAAACATCCGTAAGATAAAGGTGCTCCACCAACCTGTCCCCGCCGCACAGCACTGCTCCCCAGTCATCAAGATCCACGGCGTGGCCCTGGACAACTTAAGAGGCCATTTTCCATACCTCGGGAGCCTCTTATCAAGAAGAGCAGGCATTGACGACGAGATTCAACACCGCCTCCAGTGCGCCAGCGCAACCTTCGGCCGCATGAGGAAAAGAGTGTTTGAAGACCAGGCCCTCAAATCTGCCACCAAGCTCATGGTCTAGAGGGCTGTAGTAATACCCGCCCTTCACATATGGCTCAGAGACGTGGACCATGTAAAGTAGACACCTCAAGTCGCTGGAGAAATACCACCAACGATGTCTCCGCAAGATCCTACAAATCCCCTGGGAGGACAGACGCACCAACGTTAACATCCTCGACCAGGCCAACATCCCAAGCATTGAAGCACTGACCACACTTCATCAGCTCCGCTGGGCAGGCCACATTGTTCGCATGCCAGACACGAGACTCCCAAAGCAAGCGCTCTACTCGGAACGCCATCATGGCAAACGAGCCAAAGCTGGGCAGAGGAAACGTTGCAAGGACACCCTCAAAGCCTCCCTGATAAGCGCAACATCCCCACTGACACCTGGGAGTCCTTGGTCAAAGACCGCCCTAAGTGAAGCAAGTGCATCCGGGAGGGCATTGAGCACCTCGCGTCTCATCGCTGAGAGCATGCAGAAATCAAGCGCAGGCAGCGGAAAGAGTGTGTAGCAAACCAATCCCACCCACCCTCAAAGGCCATCTGTCCCACCTGTGACAGGGGCTGTGGTTCTCATATTGGACTGTTCAGCCACCTAAGGACTCATTTTTAGAGTGGAAGCAAGTCTTCCTCGATTCTGAGGAACTGCCTATGATGATGATGATGATGATGAAATGATTTGGATGAGGGAACCAAATGTAATATTTCCAAGTTTGCTGATGACATAAAACTAGGTGAGATTGTGAATTGTGAGGAGGTTGCAAAGACACTGCAAGGCGAATTTAGATAGGCTGTGTGAGTGGGCAAACACATGGCAGATGCAGTATAACGTTGATAAATGTGAAGTTTTCCATTTTGGTAGGAAAAACATAAGGACAAAGTATTTAAATGGTGATGGCTTGGGAAGTGTCGATGTACAGAGTGATCTGGGTGTCCTTGTACACCAGTCATTGAAAGCAAACATGCAGGTGCACCAAACAGTTAGGAAGGCAAATGGTATGTTGGCCTTCACTGCAAGAGAATTTGAGTACAGGAGCAAGGATGTCTTACTAGACTTATACAGGGCCTTGGTGAGACCGCACCTGGAGTATTGTGTGCAGATTTGGTCTCCTTACCTAAGGAAGGATATACTTGCCAGAAAGGGAGTGCAGCGACGGTTCACCAGACTGATTCCTGGGATTGCAGGACTGTCGTATGAGGAGAGATTGGGTCGACTAGGCCTGTATTCACTAGAGTTTAGAAGAATGAGAGGGGATCTCGTTGAAATTAGAACATAAGAACATAAGAATTAGGAACAGGAGTAGGCCATCTAGCCCCTTGAGCCTGCTCCGCCATTCAACAAGATCATGGCTGATCTGGCCGTGGACTCAACGCTACTGACCCGCCCGCTCCCCGTAACTCTCAATTCCTTTATTGGTTAAAAATCTATCTGTGACTTGAATACATTCAGTGAGCTAGCCTCAACTACTTCCTTGGGCAGAGAATTCCACAGATTCACAACCCTCTGGGAGAAGAAATTCCTTCTTAACTCGGTTTTAAATTGGCTCCCCGGTATTTTGAGGCTGTGCCCCCTAGTTCTAGTCTCCCCGACCAGTGAAACAACCTCTCTGCCTTATTCTTGTCTATCCCTTTCATTATTTTAAAATGTTTCTATAAGATCACCCCTCATCCTTCTGAACTCCAATGAGTAAAGACCCAAGTCTACTCAATCGATCATCATAAGGTAACCCTCTCATCTCCGGAATCAGCCTCGTGAATTGTCTCTGTACCCCCTCCAAAGCTAGTATATCCTTCCTTAAGTAAGGTGACCAAAACTGCATGCAGTACTCCAGGTGCGGCCTCACCAATACGCTGTACGGTTGCAGCAGGACCTCCCTGCTTTTGTACTCCATCCCTCTCGCAAAGAAGGCCAACATTGCATTCGCCTTCCTGATTGCCTGCTTCACCTGCAAATGATCCTTCTGTCATTCATGCACAAGGAAGGCACCGGAGGGACTGGAGTGCATCATCACGCCCGGCAACCAAATTTTAATTTGATTTTACGTTTTAAAGTTAATTTGTTTTAATTGCCGGTGCTTTTAGTGTCCCCTTCCCTTTTATAGGGGGCACTGGGGAAAAATTGTGATTTTAGTGCCCAAAAAAAAACAAAAAAAAGAAAAACACAAAAAAAAAACAAAAAAAAGGGGGGAAAAAAAGGGCCTTGTAAATGTCTGGAGTGTCACCCAGGTCGGGTGGCACTCTTTAATGTTTTATGTTTTCGCAGGTAAACTCAAAAGAGTTTCATGCACAAGGAACCAATCGTAGAGCAGTGGAGGCGTGTCCTGCTCAGTTGGAGCTGTGAGCAGTGAGTGGAGCAGCTAGCAACTTGAGCTCCTGCCTGGAGAGCCCTGAGACCAGCCCAGGAAGAGAAGGAAGGAAGGGGTTTCAACACCAACTTTTATCCAGAGGGAGAGGAGGAGAACAGAAAACTTTAACAACTTTTACCATTCTGCAAAGAGTTGGAGAGAGGGGGAAAAGACCAAAACAACATCCAGTGTGGAAGGAGGGAGACTCTACTATCTCTACAGGTGGGTGTGGGTGCATTTCCCCAAACAGACTTTGTTGTATCGGTGGGGGGAGGAAAGAAGACCACTGAGGGCCGGAACATCGCGGGGGGTGTGTGTGTGTGTGGTAGTGTGTGTGGGGGCCGTGCTTACAACTAGGCCCCCCCCACAATTGGAACCCCCCCACCCCCCCCACATTTGCCTAGCCTGGGATAGCTGGAGCTACCAGGCTGAAGATTTTCATTAATCACCCTATTAAAGATCGTTTAGGAGTGTGTGCCTGGTGGCTCTAGCTACCCCAGGTGAAGACGTCTTCTCCCCCCACCTGAAGACCACCCCAAAGACTTTTTGTTTTGCCATCTGGGGAGTGCACCCACCCACAGCTGCGAGGGGAGACCTGCCCTCGCAGCCCCCCCCCCTTCCCACCCCCCTCTCTCTTTCTCCGTTACACTCTGTTTCTCCCCTCTCTCTCTGAGAGCCCTTTTCTTCCGAAATTTAAAAAAAAAAAAACAATTAAGACAACTGAGCAGAGGGAGCAAGGCCTCTCCCCAATTGTCAACGAGGGGAGAGGTGCCTCGTTAAGGGCTCCTCTGCTCAGTTAACATACGAGGCCATTAAAGACCATTAAGGCCTGTGACTCTGGGGTGGGTGTAGCCCTTAAAGGGACCCCGTGATGGCGACCCCATCCACGCCGGTGGCAGGGCCAGCAAGGACGTATGCGCAGGCGGTGTCCACATCCACGGCACCTCCTGCGCCACCCGCTGCCCTGCCACCGTTCAGACTTATAACCAGGAAACACGGGGTCAAGAGCTACACTCACCCCACAATGAGCATTGAGGAGTGCGTGCGGGCGATGGCTGGGGTAGTCGGCCCCTCGGCCATTGTCGCAGCCTCCAAGATGTCTGGGAAGGCCGTGTTCTTCCTGGGGTCGGAGCGGGCGGTGTCCCTGGCCCTTGAAAAGGGGCTCACGGTGGGCGGGACGTTCCTGCCGGTGGACCCTCTCGAGGCCACCGCGCAGAGGGTCATCATTTCAAACGTCCCGCCCTTTGTTTCCGCTGAGCTCCTCCTCCCTCACCTACAACAACTGGGGGAGGTAAGGTCAGGGATCAACCCCATACCGCTCGGCCTCAGGGAGAACAGCCTGCGCCACGTGTTCTCCTTCCGCCGCCAGCTCTTTGTCCGGCTGGCGCGGGAGGAGACGACGGAGGGATCTTTTAATGTGGTGCACGAGGGGATTGCCTACCGCGTCTTCTGGACGTCGGACGGCGTGCGGTGCCATGCCTGCAGGGAGGTGGGGCACGTTCGCAAGAACTGCCCCGCCTCCAAGGCCGCCAAACCACCGAAGGCGGCCAAGGCTGGCGCCGCCGCCACCCCTCCCCCTAGTTGCGTCCGCGTGCCGGGAGCCATGGGTGCGCGGGCATCGTCGGAGGCCTTTGTTTTCAGGGCCTCCGGCGGGGGGGAGGGAGAGCGTCTGACCGGTAAGAAGGCGCGGAAGAAGACAAAACATCAAGAGGCGGGTCCCCTCAGTGCGCCGGATAATTTGACCACCGCGCTCAGCCCAACCCCGTCACCGGCGAGCGCGGGGTGCCCCGAGCCCGTGCCCGAGCCCTTGAACAACACCACAGAGGGGCCCGGGCGCGGGCAAGAAAAGGAAAAGGGGGGGGCGGAGCGGGAGGCCTCGGCAGACATGGAGGTCTCCCTGACTCCGCGCGCCCCCAGGAACAAAAAGAGGCACCGCCCCAATGACGCGGAGGGGGAACAACATCCCTCCGCGGAGGAGTCGGTGCCCGCCGCGTGTCCCGCGTCCCCCACCAGCGCCCCCAAATTGCGCTGCAGGCGCGAGGAGTCTTTCCCCGGGGAGGGTGAGACAGTTGAGGCTGCCCAGCCTCTGCCTCCCGGGGATGGAGTGGAAGATCTGCCTGTCGTGGGGGGCGTGGGGACCGCGGAGGAATGCGTAGCCGCCGGGCCGGGCGTCCCGGGGACTGAGGCGGACGAGGCCGAAAAGGCCGAACCTGAGCCCGCCCAGCTATTACCCAACTTCCCCCGGGAGTTGCTCGACCCGGCAGAAACACAATTTATTGATTTTAATGAAACTGTAGATGCTGGGCCGGGGGGTGGCAGCGGGGAGGGGGAGGAACACCCACCCTCGCCCCTTACTTTGGAGCTGGTGCACTTGGAGGGCCTGGGGATTTCCTATGGCCGGGTCTCTCCTTGTTCCCCGGTTCCTGGGGCGGAGGGGGAACCCCTTCCGCTGTCATTTCCCGACCCAGCACCAATTTTAAAAGAGCCCAGTGGGGACTCCTCTGCCGACGATCCTGGGGGTGGGATCGGGGCAGAGCCAGGGCCGGTTGGAGCGGCCGGTTCATTTGCCGTACCTTGTGCGGTCGATGGGCCGGCTGCTGGCGGCCACCTCCCGGAGGAGGACGGGGACTCGGTGGGGGACGCGGGAGAAGAACTAGAGACCACCGCCAGGGAGGCGGTGGATCTGCTCGCGGCCGCCGCTGAGGCCCTCCTCATTCCTGCAAAGGAACTCCGGGACTTTTTGGCCCAGAGCCGGGGTCGCCGCGACCAAGCCCGACTGGCCCTGGAAAAATGGTCCGAGCCGGAGCTGATCAAGGGGTCCGTCCGCGCCGCCGTTAAAACCTTGGCCGCGGGCGGGCCCTTGACAAAGGAGCAGCACCTTGAGCTGCGCGAGCTCGAGGGACTCCTCGCTGGGCTGCGGAGGGAGCGGAGTTCAACAAAAGACTCCGCTCCCTCCCCCACAATAGGTTAAGGTAGAGGTTGCGCTATGCTTTTGCCATGAAGATAACCATAGCCAGCCTCAACATCAACGGCGGCAGAGGGGCACGCCGTAGATTTGACAATTTTTCGCTCCTGCGGGAGGGGAAATATGCGGTGTGCTTCCTGCAAGAAACCCACACCGTTCCGGGAGACGAAGCCACGTGGCTCCTGGAATGGCAAGGAGAGGTCCGCATGAGCCACCTCACCGCCATTTCTAGTGGGGTGGCCATCTTGCTGGGCCCGCATTTTCAGCCGGAGATCTTGGGGGTCGAGGAGCCCGTGCCAGGCCGCTTGCTGCACGTAACGGTTCGCCTGGGGGACGTGCCGCTCCATCTCGTGAACGTGTACGCCCCTCATCCCGGCCCGCAGCAAACGCGCTTCTTTGAAGAGGTGTCCGCTCTTCTTGGCTCCGTCGACGTCGGCGACTGCATTGTCCTCGGGGGGGATTTTAACTGCACCCTCGAGGCGAGGGACCGCTCCGGTGCCCCGCAGTGCATGACGGCGATGGAGAAGTTGAGGGACCTGGTCGGGTCCTTCGACTTGGTGGACGTCTGGCGAAATCTCCACCCCGACTCCAGCGCCTTTACTTGGGTGAGGCCTGGAGTTGGATGGTCTAGAGTCGACCGCCTTTACGTGTCTCGGGCGTACGTTTCCTGTGTCCCGGCGGCCTCCATGCGGCCGGTGCCGTGTTCGGACCACCACCTGGTGTGGGCGGAGCTCGCTTCGCTCCGCGCGAGGACGGGGTCCGCGTACTGGCACTTTAACAACCGGCTGCTGGAGGACGTGCGGTTCCAGGACTCGTTCCGTCGATTCTGGTCCGACTGGAGAAGGAAGCAGGGGGGCTTCCCCTCCTTGAGGCTATGGTGGGACGTGGGCAAGGCTCACGTCCGCGTCTTCTGTCAAGAGTACGCGAGGGGGTCGACCAAGAGGCGGGCGGCCAGAGTCGGGCGCCTAGAAAAAGAGGTGCTCGACCTGGAAGCCCGTCTCGGTCAAGTCGTCCAGGACCCAGCCCTGCGGACGGTGTACGAAGCGAAGAAGGCCGCGCTGAAGGACCTGCAGCTCGTCGGGTCCCGAGGCGCGTACGTGAGGTCGCGGATCCGGTTCCTGCGGGATCTGGACCGCGGCTCCCCCTTCTTCTACTCGCTGGAAAAAAGGCAGAGTGTCCGTAAGCAGCTCTTGACGCTGCTGGCCGACGACGGCTCTCTCGTCTCGGATCCGGAGGGCGTCAACAACAGGGTCCGTGAATATTACGGGGCTCTGTTCTCTCCGGATCCGTCCAGCGAGGAAGCGCGTAGAGTTTTGTGGGAGGACCTGCCGAAGGTCGGCCCGGAGGGCGCCGAAAATCTGGAAGCTCCGCTAAGCTTGGCGGAGCTGACCGGTGCCCTCGCCCGGCTCTCGAGGGGAAAATCCCCGGGGCTGGACGGGCTGACCGTGGAGTTCCACAGGGCGTTCTGGGACGTCCTGGGGAGCGACTACGCGCGGGTCCTGGGGGAAAGTCTGGCGACCGGGGAGATGCCCCTCTCTTGGCGCAGGGCAGTCATCGTCCTGCTGCCTAAGAAGGGCGATCTCCGCCTCCTTAAGAACTGGCGCCCGGTCTCCCTCCTCAGCACGGACTACAAAATCTTCGCCAGGGCGATGTCTGCTCGCCTTGGTGCCGTGCTGGACCACATGATCCACCCCGACCAGTCATACACGGTCCCGGGCCGGACGATCCACGACAACATCCATCTGGTCCGGGACCTCATCCATTGCTCCCAGGAGGCTGGTCTGTCGGTCGCCTTCCTATCCCTCGACCAAGAGAAGGCGTTCGACAGGGTGGATCACGACTATCTGCTCGGAACTCTGCGCGCTTTCGGGTTCGGGACGCATTTCGTCGCCCGGATCCGACTTTTGTACGCCGCCGCGGAGTGTCTGATTAAGGTTAACGGGTCCTTGACGGCGCCCCTTCGCTTTAGGAGAGGGGTGCGCCAGGGATGCCCCATGTCCGGCCAGTTATACGCCGTTTGCGTGGAGCCTTTCCTGCGCCTCTTGCGGACGAGGTTGACGGGACTGGCTCTGCAAGGGCCGGGCGTGGAGGTCGTCCTCTCGGCTTACGCCGATGACGTGCTCCTCGCGATAGAGGATCCCGCTGACCTGCGGAGGATGCGTGAGTGCCAGGAGATTTACTCGGCCGCGTCCTCCGCCAGGATCAACTGGGAGAAATGTTCCGGACTCCTGGTGGGTCAGTGGCGGGTGAACTCCCTGCCGGAGGAGCTCAGGCCTTTTGCCTGGAGCACGACCCATCTCCTCTATCTGGGAGTCTACCTTAGCCCCGACGAGGGAGCCTGGCCGGCGAACTGGCAGGAGCTGGAGGCCAAGGTCACCGCTCGCCTAGGGCGCTGGACAGGACTGCTCCGAGTGCTGTCCTACAGGGGTCGAGCGCTAGTCATAAACCAGCTGGTGGCCGCAATGCTGTGGTACCGGCTGGTCACTTTGACCCCTCCCCCTGCGTTTGTCGCCAAGATACAGAAGAAGCTGGTGGACTTCTTCTGGAACAACAGGAAGCACTGGGTCTCTGCTGCGGTCTTGAGTCTCCCGCTTGAGGAGGGCGGTCAGTCGTTGGTGTGCGTCAGCGCCCAGCTCGCGACTTTCCGTCTTCAGACCCTGCAGAGATACCTTTACGTCGAGCCCCCTCCTAGGTGGTGTGCTCTGGCGAGGTATTTCTTCCGCCAGCAGCTCGACCTCAATTATGACACGCAGCTCCTGTTTGTGAACTTGGGGGGTGCCAGGACCGCCCTCCGGGAGCTGCCTGTCTTTTACAGGGAACTCATCAGGGTCTGGAACAAAGTCTCCACCAAGCGCAGCTCTCCACCGGCTGGAGTGGCGGCCGTCCTGCAGGAGCCGCTGCTCGGGAATCCGTACCTCCACGGCCGAGGTTTTATGTGGCGGTCGGAAGAGAGGGCTGTGGCTGGTGAGGTGACCAGGGTCAGGGACCTGCTCGATGGCGGAGGAGCGGGCTGGATGGCGCCAGTCACGCTGGCGCGGCGCCTAAATTCTGCCAACGTCCGCCGCGCGGCCGATGCCATCGAGTCGCTAAAAACAGCTCTGGGCCCTGACTCCGTTAGGTGTATCGAGGAGGCTCAAGCACGTGGGGAGATCCCGTCCGAACTGACCCCCATCCGGACGGAATTCCTCATCGGCGCCAAACCCCGGAACCCCCCTCGGGGGCCGGCGCCTCACAACTTGAGCCGCCTCGGGGAAATCCCCTCCGTGCCTTTCAGTTCCGCGCGGAGGGGTTTCCTGTACGGGCTGCTCCTGCACACCCTCAACTTTGCCATCCTCGCCGGCCGTCCGGACACGCCATGGCGTACCATCTTGCCGTCCGGAGGAGGCGGGGGTCCCCGATGGAGGGCACTCTACGCAGGGGTCCTCCCACTATTCATCGGGGACTTGGCCTGGAGGGTGGTGCACGGAGCAGTGCCGTGCAATAAATTTTTAAGCCGGTTCACGGACTCCCAGGCCGCCTGCAATTTCTGCGGTCTGGAGGAGTCCGTGTTCCATGTTTTTATTGAATGCACGAGGTTGCAGCCCCTGTTCCACTATTTGAAGGGGCTGCTCCTGAAATTCTGGCTGCACTTCAGTCCCACTCTCCTGATCTTTGGGCACCCTGTGCGGAGGGGAGCGGGTAGGTCCGAAGGCCTCCTCGTAGGACTGCTCCTGGGCACGGCCAAGGGTGCCATCAGCCGGTCCAGGCAGCGGGCGGTCGAGGGGGTCGTTCAACCTGACTGCCTGCCTCTCTTCCGCTCTTACATCCGGTCCAGGGTGTCCTTGGAGATGGAGCACGCGGTGTCCACCGGTACGCTCGCGGCCTTCCGCGAGAGGTGGGCACCGGAGGGACTGGAGTGCATCATCACGCCCGGCAACCAAATTTTAATTTGATTTTACGTTTTAAAGTTTAATTTGTTTTAATTGCCGGTGCTTTTAGTGTCCCCCTTCCCTTTTATAGGGGGCACTGGGGAAAATTGTGATTTTAGTGCCCAAAAAAAAAAAAAAAAAAAAAAAAGAAAAACACAAAAAAAAAACCAAAAAAAAAAAAGGGGGGAAAAAAAGGGCCTTGAAAATGTCTGGAGTGTCACCCAGGTCGGGTGGCACCGTTTATTGTTTTTATGTTTTCACAGGTGAACTCAAAAGAGTTTCATGCACAAGGAAGGCACCGGAGGGACTGGAGTGCATCATCACGCCCGGCAACCAAATTTTAATTTGATTTTACGTTTTAAAGTTAATTTGTTTTAATTGCCGGTGCTTTTAGTGTCCCCTTCCCTTTTATAGGGGGCACTGGGGAAAAATTGTGATTTTAGTGCCCAAAAAAAAACCAAAAAAAGAAAAACACAAAAAAAAAACAAAAAAAAGGGGGGAAAAAAAGGGCCTTGTAAATGTCTGGAGTGTCACCCAGGTCGGGTGGCACTCTTTAATGTTTTATGTTTTCGCAGGTAAACTCAAAAGAGTTTCATGCACAAGGAACCAATCGTAGAGCAGTGGAGGCGTGTCCTGCTCAGTTGGAGCTGTGAGCAGTGAGTGGAGCAGCTAGCAACTTGAGCTCCTGCCTGGAGAGCCCTGAGACCAGCCCAGGAAGAGAAGGAAGGAAGGGGCTTCAACACCAACTTCTATCCAGAGGGAGAGGAGGAGAAAAGAAATCATTACAACATCTTTATTACCATTCTGCAAGGAGTTGGAGAGAGGGGGAAAAGACCAACAACATCCAGTGTGGAAGGAGGGAGACCCAACATTCTACAGGTGGGTGTGGGTGCATTTCCCCAAACAGACTTTGTTGTATCGGTGGGGGGAGGAAAGAAGACCACTGAGGGCCGGAACATCGCGGGGGGTGTGTGTGTGTGTGGAAGTGTGCGTGGGGGCCGTGCTTACAACTAGGCCCCCCCCACAATTGGAACCCCCCCCACCCCCCCCCACATTTGCCTAGCCTGGGATAGCTGGAGCTACCAGGCTGAAGATTTTCATTATCACCCTATTAAAGATCGTTTAGGATTGTGTGCCTGGTGGCTCTAGCTACCCCAGGTGAAGACGTCTTCTCCCCCCACCTGAAGACCAACCTAAAGACTGTGTTTTGTGTGTGTGTTTTGCCATCTGGGGAGTGCACCCACCCACAGCTGCGAGGGGAGACCTGCCCTCGCAGCCCCCCCCCCTTCCCACCCCCCTCTCTCTTTCTCCGTTACCCTCTGTTTCTCCCCTCTCTCTCTGAGAACCCTTTCCTTCCAAATTAATAAAAAAAAACAATTAAGACAACTGAGCAGAGGGAGCAAGGCCTCTCCCCAATTACCAACGAGGGGAGAGGTGCCTCGTTAAGGGCTCCTCTGCTCAGTTAAATATACGAGGCCATTAAAGACCATTAAGGCCTGTGACTTTGGGGTGGGTGTAGCCCTTAAAGGGACCCCGTGATGGCGACCCCATCCACGCCGGTGGCAGGGCCAGCGAAGACATATGCGCAGGTGGCAACCGCTTCCACAGCACCTCCTGCGCCACCCGCTGCCCTGCCACCATTCAGACTCATTACGAAGAAACACGGGGTCAAGAGCTACACTCACCCCACAATGAGCATCGAAGAGTGCGTGCGGGCGATGGCTGGGGTAGTCGGCCCCTCGGCCATTGTCGCAGCCTCCAAGATGTCTGGGAAGGCCGTGTTCTTCCTGGGGTCGGAGCGGGCGGTGTCCCTGGCCCTTGAAAAGGGGCTCACGGTGGGCGGGACGTTCCTGCCGGTGGACCCTCTCGAGGCCAC
This sequence comes from Pristiophorus japonicus, assembly GCF_044704955.1. NCBI lineage: Eukaryota > Metazoa > Chordata > Chondrichthyes > Pristiophoridae > Pristiophorus > Pristiophorus japonicus. The sequence goes on along the minus strand of NC_091978.1, from coordinate 92,798,796 downwards.
CGCGCAGAGGGTCATCATTTCAAACGTCCCGCCCTTTGTTCCCGCTGAGCTCCTCCTCCCTCACCTACAACAACTGGGGGAGGTAAGGTCGGGGATCAACCCCATACCGCTCGGCCTCAGGGAGAACAGCCTGCGCCACGTGTTCTCCTTCCGCCGCCAGCTCTTTGTCCGGCTGGCGTGGGAGGACACGACGGAGGGGAATTTTAATGTGGTGCACGAGGGGACTGCCTACCGCGTCTTCTGGACGTCGGACGGCGTGCGGTGCCATGCCTGCAGGGAGGTGGGGCATGTTCGTAAGAACTGCCCCGCCTCCAAGGCCGCCAAACCACCGAAGGCGGCCAAGGCTGGCGCCGCCGCCACCCCTCCCCCTAGTTGCGTCCGCGTGCCGGGAGCCGTAGGTGCGCGGGCATCGTCGGTGGCCTTTGTTTTCAGGGCCTCCGGCGGGGGGGAGGGAGAGCGTACGACCGGAAAGAAGGCGCGGAAGAAGGCAAAACATCTAGAGGCGGGTCCCCTCGGTGCGCCAGATAATTTGACCACCGCGCTCAGCCCAACCCAGTCACCGGCGAGCGCGTGGTGCCCCGAGCCCGTGCCCGAGCCCTTGAATAACACCACAGAGGGGCCCGGGCGCGGGAAAGGAAAGGAAAAGGGGGGGGCGGAGCGGGAGGCCTCGGCAGACATGGGGGTCTCCCTGCCTCCGCGCACCCCCAGGAACAAAAGGAGGCGCGGCTCCGATGAGGCGGAGGGGGAACAACATCCCTCCGCGGAGGAGTCGGTGCCCGCCGCGTGTCCCGCGTCCCCCACCAGCGCTCCCAAATTGCGCTGCAGGCGCGAAGAGTCTGTCCCCGAGGAGGGTGAGGCAGTCGAGGCTGCCCAGCCGCTGCCTCCTGGGGATGGAGTGGAAGATCTGCCTGTCGTGGGGGGCGTGGGGCCAGCGGAAGAATGCATTGCCGCCGGGCCGGGCGTCCCGGGGACTGAGGCGGGCGGGGCCGAAAAGGCCGAACCTGAGCCCGCCCAGCCAATACCCAACTTCCCCCGGGAGTCGCTCGACCCGGCAGAAACACAAACTGATTTTAATGAAACTGTAGATGCTGGGCCGGGGGGTGGCAGCGGGGAGGGGGAGGAACACCCACCCTCGCCTCTTACTTTGGAGCTGGAGCACTTGGGGAGCCTGGGGATCTCCTATGGCCGGGTCTCTCCTTGTTCTCCGGTTCCTGGGGCGGAGGGGGAACCCCTTCCGCTGTCATTTCCCGACCCAGCACCATTTTTAAAAGAGCCCAGTGGGGACTCCTCTGCCGACGATCCTGGGGGTGGGATCGGGGCAGTGCCAGGGCCGGTTGGAGCGGCCGGTTCATTTGCCGTACCTTGTGCGGTCGATGGGCTGGCTGCTGGCGGCCACCTCCCGGAGGAGGACGGGGACTCGGTGGGGGACGCGGGTGAAGACCTAGAGACCACCGCCAGTGAGGCGGTGGATCTGCTCGCGGCCGCCGCTGAGGCCCTCCTCATTCCTGCAAAGGAACTCCGGGACTTTTTGGCCCAGAGCCGGGGTCGCCGCGACCAAGCCCGACTGGCCCTGGAAAAATGGTCCGAGCCGGAGCTGATCAAGGGGTCTGTCCGCGCCGCCGTTAAAACCTTGGCCGCGGGCGGGCCCTTGACAAAGGAGCAGCACCTTGAGCTGCGCGAGCTCGAGGGACTCCTCGCTGGGCTGCGGAGGGAGCGGAGTTCAACAAAAGACTCCGCTCCCTCCCCCACAATAGGTTAAGGTAGAGGTTGCACTATGCTTTTGCCATGAAGATAACCATAGCCAGCCTCAACGTCAACGGCGGCAGAGGGGCACGCCGTAGATTTGACAATTTTTCGCTCCTGCGGGAGGGGAAATATGCGGTGTGCTTCCTGCAAGAAACCCACACCGTTCCGGGAGACGAAGCCACGTGGCTCCTGGAATGGCAAGGAGAGGTCCGCATGAGCCACCTCACCGCCATTTCTAGTGGGGTGGCCATCTTGCTGGGCCCGCATTTTCAGCCGGAGATCTTGGGGGTCGAGGAGCCCGTGCCAGGCCGCTTGCTGCACGTAACGGTTCGCCTGGGGGACGTGCCGCTCCATCTCGTGAACGTGTACGCCCCTCACCCCGGCCCGCAGCAGACGCGCTTCTTTGAAGAGGTGTCCGCTCTTCTTGGCTCCGTCGACGTCGGCGACTGCATTGTCCTCGGGGGGGATTTTAACTGCACCCTCGAGGCGAGGGACCGCTCCGGTGCCCCGCAGTGCATGACGGCGATGGAGAAGTTGAGGGACCTGGTCGGGTCCTTCGACTTGGTGGACGTCTGGCGAAATCTCCACCCCGACTCCAGCGCCTTTACTTGGGTGAGGCCTGGAGTTGGATGGTCTAGAGTCGACCGCCTTTACGTGTCTCGGGCGTACGTTTCCTGCGTCCCGGCGGCCTCCATGCGGCCGGTGCCGTGTTCGGACCACCACCTGGTGTGGGCGGAGCTCGCTTCGCTCCGCGCGGGGACGGGGTCCGCGTACTGGCACTTTAACAACCGGCTGCTGGAGGACGTGCGTTTCCAGGACTCGTTCCGTCGATTCTGGTCCGACTGGAGAAGGAAGCAGGGGGGCTTCCCCTCCTTGAGGCTATGGTGGGACGTGGGCAAGGCTCACGTCCGCGTCTTCTGTCAAGAGTACGCGAGGGGGTCGACCAAGAGACGGGCGGCCAGAGTCGGGCGCCTAGAAAAAGAGGTGCTCGACCTGGAAGCCCGTCTCGGTCAAGTCGTCCGGGACCCGGCCCTGCGGACGGTGTACGAAGCGAAGAAGGCCGCGCTGAAGGACCTGCAGCTCGTCGGGTCCCGAGGCGCGTTCGTGAGGTCGCGGATCCGGTTCCTGCGGGATCTGGACCGCGGCTCCCCCTTCTTCTACTCGCTGGAAAAAAGGCAGAGTGTCCGTAAGCAGCTCTTGACGCTGCTGGCCGACGACGGCTCTCTCGTCTCGGATCCGGAGGGCGTCAACAACAGGGTCCGTGAATATTACGGGGCTCTGTTCTCTCCGGATCCGTCCAGCGAGGAAGCGCGTAGAGTTTTGTGGGAGGACCTGCCGAAGGTCGGCCCGGAGGGCGCCGAAAATCTGGAAGCTCCGCTAAGCCTGGCGGAGCTGACCGGTGCCCTCGCCCGGCTCTCGAGGGGAAAATCCCCGGGGCTGGACGGGCTGACCGTGGAGTTCCACAGGGCGTTCTGGGACGTCCTGGGGGGCGACTACGCGCGGGTCCTGGGGGAAAGTCTGGCGACCGGGGAGATGCCCCTCTCTTGGCGCAGGGCAGTCATCGTCCTGCTGCCTAAGAAGGGCGATCTCCGCCTCCTTAAGAACTGGCGCCCGGTCTCCCTCCTCAGCACGGACTACAAAATCTTCGCCAGGGCGATGTCTGCTCGCCTTGGTGCCGTGCTGGACCACATGATCCACCCCGACCAGTCATACACGGTCCCGGGCCGGACAATCCACGACAACATCCATCTGGTCCGGGACCTCATCCATTGCTCCCAGGAGACTGGTCTGTCGGTCGCCTTCCTATCCCTCGACCAAGAGAAGGCGTTCGACAGGGTGGATCACGACTATCTGCTCGGAACTCTGCGCGCTTTCGGGTTCGGGACGCATTTCGTCGCCCGGATCCGACTTTTGTACGCCGCCGCGGAGTGTCTGATTAAGGTTAACGGGTCCTTGACGGCGCCCCTTCGCTTTAGGAGAGGGGTGCGCCAGGGATGCCCCATGTCCGGCCAGTTATACGCCGTTTGCGTGGAGCCTTTCCTGCGCCTCTTGCGGACGAGGTTGACGGGACTGGCTCTGCAAGGGCCGGGCGTGGAGGTCGTCCTCTCGGCTTACGCCGATGACGTGCTCCTCGCGATAGAGGATCCCGCTGACCTGCGGAGGATGCGTGAGTGCCAGGAGATTTACTCGGCCGCGTCCTCCGCCAGGATCAACTGGGAGAAATGTTCCGGACTCCTGGTGGGTCAGTGGCGGGTGGACTCCCTGCCGGAGGAGCTCAGGCCTTTTGCCTGGAGCACGACCCATCTCCTCTATCTGGGAGTCTACCTTAGCCCCGACGAGGGAGCCTGGCCGGCGAACTGGCAGGAGCTGGAGGCCAAGGTCGCCGCTCGCCTAGGGCGCTGGACAGGACTGCTCCGAGTGCTGTCCTACAGGGGTCGAGCGTTAGTCATAAACCAGCTGGTGGCCGCAATGCTGTGGTACCGGCTGGTCACTTTGACCCCTCCCCCTGCGTTTGTCGCCAAGATACAGAAGAAGCTGGTGGACTTCTTCTGGAACAACAGGAAGCACTGGGTCTCTGCCGCGGTCTTGAGTCTCCCGCTTGAGGAGGGCGGTCAGTCGTTGGTGTGCGTCAGCGCCCAGCTCGCGACTTTCTGTCTTCAGACCCTGCAGAGATACCTTTACGTCGAGCCCCCTCCTAGGTGGTGTGCTCTGGCGAGGTATTTCTTCCGCCAGCAGCTCGACCTCAATTATGACACGCAGCTCCTGTTTGTGAACTTGGGGGGTGCCAGGACCGCCCTCCGGGAGCTGCCTGTCTTTTACAGGGAACTCATCAGGGTCTGGAACAAAGTCTCCACCAAGCGCAGCTCTCCGCCGGCTGGAGTGGCGGCCGTCCTGCAGGAACCGCTGCTCGGGAATCCGTACCTCCACGGCCGAGGCTTTATGTGGCGGTCGGAAGAGAGGGCTGTGGCTGGTGAGGTGACCAGGATCAGGGACCTGCTCGATGGCGGAGGAGCGGGCTGGATGGCGCCAGACACGCTGGCGCGGCGCCTAAACTCTGCCAACGTCCGCCACGCGGCCGATGCCATCGAGTCGCTAAAAACAGCTCTGGGCCCTGACTCCGTTAGGTGCATCGAGGAGGCTCAAGCACGGGGGGAGATCCCGTCCGAACTGACCCCCGTCCGGACGGAATTCCTCATCGGCGCCAAACCCCGGAACCTCCCTCGGGGACCGGCGCCTCACAACTTGAGCCGCCTCGGGGAAATCCCCTCCGTGCCTTTCAGTTCCGCGCGGAGGGGTTTCCTGTACGGGCTGCTCCTGCACACCCTCAACTTTGCCATCCTCGCCGGCCGTCCGGACACGCCATGGCGTACCATCTTGCCGTCCGGAGGAGGCGGGGGTCCCCGATGGAGGGCACTCTACGCAGGGGTCCTCCCACTATTCATCGGGGACTTGGCCTGGAGGGTGGTGCACGGAGCAGTGCCGTGCAACAAATTTTTAAGCCGGTTCACGGACTCCCAGGCCGCCTGCAATTTCTGCGGTCTGGAGGAGTCCGTGTTCCATGTTTTTATGGAGTGCACAAGGTTGCAGCCCCTGTTCCATTATTTGAAGGGGCTGCTCCTGAAATTCTGGCTGCACTTCAGTCCCACTCTCCTGATCTTTGGGCACCCTGTGCGGAGGGGAGCGGGTAGGTCCGAAGGCCTCCTCGTAGGACTGCTCCTGGGCACGGCCAAGGGTGCCATCAGCCGGTCCAGGCAGCGGGCGGTCGAGGGGGTCGTTCAACCTGACTGCCTGCCTCTCTTCCGCTCTTACATCCGGTCCAGGGTGTCCTTGGAGATGGAGCACGCGGTGTCCACCGGTACGCTCGCGGCCTTCCGCGAGAGGTGGGCACCGGAGGGACTGGAGTGCATCATCACGCCCGGCAACCAAATTTTAATTTGATTTTACATTCTTTAAGTTTAATTTGTTTTAATTGCCGGTGCTTTTAGTGTCCCCCTTCCCTTTTATAGGGGGCACTGGGGAAAATTGTGATTTTAGTGCCCAAAAAAAAACCAAAAAAGAAAAACACAAAAAAAAAAACAACAAAAAAAGGGGGGGAAAAAAAAGGGCCTTGTAAATGTCTGGAGTGTCACCCAGGTCGGGTGGCACCGTTTAATGTTTTTATGTTTTGCAGGTTAACTCAAAAGAGTTTCATGCACAAGGAAGGCACCGGAGGGACTGGAGTGCATCATCACGCCCGGCAACCAAATTTTAATTTGATTTTACGTTTTAAAGTTAATTTGTTTTAATTGCCGGTGCTTTTAGTGTCCCCTTCCCTTTTATAGGGGGCGCTGGGGAAAAATTGTGATTTTAGTGCCCAAAAAAAAACCAAAAAAAGAAAAACACAAAAAAAAAACAAAAAAAAGGGGGGAAAAAAAGGGCCTTGTAAATGTCTGGAGTGTCACCCAGGTCGGGTGGCACTCTTTAATGTTTTATGTTTTCGCAGGTAAACTCAAAAGAGTTTCATGCACAAGGAACCAATCGTAGAGCAGTGGAGGCGTGTCCTGCTCAGTTGGAGCTGTGAGCAGTGAGTGGAGCAGCTAGCAACTTGAGCTCCTGCCTGGAGAGCCCTGAGACCAGCCCAGGAAGAGAAGGAAGGAAGGGGCTTCAACACCAACTTCTATCCAGAGGGAGAGGAGGAGAAAAGAAATCATTACAACATCTTTATTACCATTCTGCAAGGAGTTGGAGAGAGGGGGAAAAGACCAACAACATCCAGTGTGGAAGGAGGTAGACCCAACATTCTACAGGTGGGTGTGGGCGCATTTCCCCAAACAGACTTTGTTGTATCGGTGGGGGGAGGAAAGAAGACCACTGAGGGCCGGAACATCGCGGGGGGTGTGTGTGTGTGTGGAAGTGTGCGTGGGGGCCGTGCTTACAACTAGGCCCCCCCCACAATTGGAACCCCCCCCACCCCCCCCCACATTTGCCTAGCCTGGGATAGCTGGAGCTACCAGGCTGAAGATTTTCATTATCACCCTATTAAAGATCGTTTAGGATTGTGTGCCTGGTGGCTCTAGCTACCCCAGGTGAAGACGTCTTCTCCCCCCACCTGAAGACCAACCTAAAGACTGTGTTTTGTGTGTGTGTTTTGCCATCTGGGGAGTGCACCCACCCACAGCTGCGAGGGGAGACCTGCCCTCGCAGCCCCCCCCCCTTCCCACCCCCCTCTCTCTTTCTCCGTTACCCTCTGTTTCTCCCCTCTCTCTCTGAGGCCCCTTTTCTTCCTAATTTTAAAAAACAAAACCCAATTAAGACAACTGAGCAGAGGGAGCAAGGCCTCTCCCCAATTGTCAACGAGGGGAGAGGTGCCTCGTTAAGGGCTCCTCTGCTCAGTTAATATACGAGGCCATTAAAGACCATTAAGGCCTGTGACTTTGGGGTGGGTGTAGCCCTTAAAGGGACCCCGTGATGGCGACCCCATCCACGCCGGTGGCAGGGCCAGCAAGGACGTATGCGCAGGTGGCAACCGCTTCCACGGCCCCTCCTGCGCCACCCGCTGCCCTGCCACCTTTCAGACTCATTACTAAAAAACACGGGGTCAAGAGCTACACTCACCCCACAATGACCATCGAGGAGTGCGTGCGGGCGATGGCTGGGGTAGTCGGCCCCTCGGCCATTGTCGCAGCCTCCAAGATGTCTGGGAAGGCCGTGTTCTTCCTGGGGTCGGAGCGGGCGGTGTCCCTGGCCCTTGAAAAGGGGCTCACGGTGGGCGGGACGTTCCTGCCGGTGGACCCTCTCGAGGCCACCGCGCAGAGGGTCATCATTTCAAACGTCCCGCCCTTTGTTCCCGCTGAGCTCCTCCTCCCTCACCTACACCAACTGGGGGAGGTAAGGTCGGGGATCAACCCCATACCGCTCGGCCTCAGGGAGAACAGCCTGCGCCACGTGTTCTCCTTCCGCCGCCAGCTCTTTGTCCGGCTGGCGCGGGAGGAGACAACGGAGGGGAACTTTAATGTGGTGCACGAGGGGACTGCCTACCGCGTCTTCTGGACGTCGGACGGCGTGCGGTGCCATGCCTGCAGGGAGGTGGGGCATGTTCGTAAGAACTGCCCCGCCTCCAAGGCCGCCAAACCACCGAAGGCGGCCAAGGCTGGCGCCGCCGCCACCCCTCCCCCTAGTTGCGTCCGCGTGCCGGGAGCCGTAGGTGCGCGGGCATCGTCGGAGGCCTTTGTTTTCAGGGCCTCCGGCGGGGGGGAGGGAGAGCGTCCGACCGGAAAGAAGGCGCGGAAGAAGGCAAAACATCAAGAGGCGGGTCCCCTCGGTGCGCCAGATAATTTGACCACCGCGCTCAGCCCAACCCCGTCACCGGCGAGCGCGTGGTGCCCCGAGCCCGTGCCCGAGCCCTTGAATAACACCACAGAGGGGCCCGGGCGCGGGAAAGGAAAGGAAAAGGGGGGGGCGGAGCGGGAGGCCTCGGCAGACATGGGGGTCTCCCTGCCTCCGCGCACCCCCAGGAACAAAAGGAGGCGCGGCTCCGATGAGGCGGAGGGGGAACAACATCCCTCCGCGGAGGAGTCGGTGCCCGCCGCGTGTCCCGCGTCCCCCACCAACGCTCCCAAATTGCGCTGCAGGCGCAAAGAGTCTGTCCCCGGGGAGGGTGAGGCAGTCGAGGCTGCCCAGCCGCTGCCTCCTGGGGATGGCATGGAAGATCTGTCTGTCGTGGGGGGCGTGGGGACCGCGGAGGAATGCGTAGCCGCCGGGCCGGGCGTCCCGGGGACTGAGGCGGGCGAGGCCGAAAAGGCCGAACCTGAGCCCGCCCAGCCAATACCCAACTTCCTCCGGGAGTCGCTCGACCCGGCGGAAAAACAATTTATGGGTTTTAATGACACTGTAGATGCTGGGCCGGGGGGTGGCAGCGGGGAGGGGGAGGAACACCCACCCTCGCCTCTTACTTTGGAGCTGGAGCACTTGGGGAGCCTGGGGATCTCCTATGGCCGGGTCTCTCCTTGTTCTCCGGTTCCTGGGGCGGAGGGGGAACCCCTTCCGCTGTCATTTCCCGACCCAGCACCATTTTTAAAAGAGCCCAGTGGGGACTCCTCTGCCGACGATCCTGGGGGTGGGATCGGGGCAGTGCCAGGGCCGGTTGGAGCGGCCGGTTCATTTGCCGTACCTTGTGCGGTCGATGGGCTGGCTGCTGGCGGCCACCTCCCGGAGGAGGACGGGGACTCGGTGGGGGACGCGGGTGAAGACCTAGAGACCACCGCCAGTGAGGCGGTGGATCTGCTCGCGGCCGCCGCTGAGGCCCTCCTCATTCCTGCAAAGGAACTCCGGGACTTTTTGGCCCAGAGCCGGGGTCGCCGCGACCAAGCCCGACTGGCCCTGGAAAAATGGTCCGAGCCGGAGCTGATCAAGGGGTCCGTCCGCGCCGCCGTTAAAACCTTGGCCGCGGGCGGGCCCTTGACAAAGGAGCAGCACCTTGAGCTGCGCGAGCTCGAGGGACTCCTCGCTGGGCTGCGGAGGGAGCGGAGTTCAACAAAAGACTCCGCTCCCTCCCCCACAATAGGTTAAGGTAGAGGTTGCACTATGCTTTTGCCATGAAGATAACCATAGCCAGCCTCAACATCAACGGCGGCAGAGGGGCACGCCGTAGATTTGACAATTTTTCGCTCCTGCGGGAGGGGAAATATGCGGTGTGCTTCCTGCAAGAAACCCACACCGTTCCGGGAGACGAAGCCACGTGGCTCCTGGAATGGCAAGGAGAGGTCCGCATGAGCCACCTCACCGCCATTTCTAGTGGGGTGGCCATCTTGCTGGGCCCGCATTTTCAGCCGGAGATCTTGGGGGTCGAGGAGCCCGTGCCAGGCCGCTTGCTGCACGTAACGGTTCGCCTGGGGGACGTGCCGCTCCATCTCGTGAACGTGTACGCCCCTCATCCCGGCCCGCAGCAGACGCGCTTCTTTGAAGAGGTGTCCGCTCTTCTTGGCTCCGTCGACGTCGGCGACTGCATTGTCCTCGGGGGGGATTTTAACTGCACCCTCGAGGCGAGGGACCGCTCCGGTGCCCCGCAGTGCATGACGGCGATGGAGAAGTTGAGGGACCTGGTCGGGTCCTTCGACTTGGTGGACGTCTGGCGAAATCTCCACCCCGACTCCAGCGCCTTTACTTGGGTGAGGCCTGGAGTTGGATGGTCTAGAGTCGACCGCCTTTACATGTCTCGGGCGTACGTTTCCTGCATCCCGGCGGCCTCCATGCGGCCGGTGCCGTGTTCGGACCACCACCTGGTGTGGGCGGAGCTCGCTTCGCTCCGCGCAAGGACGGGGTCCGCGTACTGGCACTTTAACAACCGGCTGCTGGAGGACGTGCGGTTCCAGGACTCGTTCCGTCGATTCTGGTCCGACTGGAGAAGGAAGCAGGGGGGCTTCCCCTCCTTGAGGCTATGGTGGGACGTGGGCAAGGCTCACGTCCGCGTCTTCTGTCAAGAGTACGCGAGGGGGTCGACCAAGAGGCGGGCGGCCAGAGTCGGGCGCCTAGAAAAAGAGGTGCTCGACCTGGAAGCCCGTCTCGGTCAAGTCGTCCGGGACCCGGCCCTGCGGACGGTGTACGAAGCGAAGAAGGCCGCGCTGAAGGACCTGCAGCTCGTCGGGTCCCGAGGCGCGTTCGTGAGGTCGCGGATCCGGTTCCTGCGGGATCTGGACCGCGGCTCCCCCTTCTTCTACTCGCTGGAAAAAAGGCAGAGTGTCCGTAAGCAGCTCTTGACGCTGCTGGCCGACGACGGCTCTCTCGTCTCGGATCCGGAGGGCGTCAACAACAGGGTCCGTGAATATTACGGGGCTCTGTTCTCTCCGGATCCGTCCAGCGAGGAAGCGCGTAGAGTTTTGTGGGAGGACCTGCCGAAGGTCGGCCCGGAGGGCGCCGAAAATCTGGAAGCTCCGCTAAGCCTGGCGGAGCTGACCGGTGCCCTCGCCCGGCTCTCGAGGGGAAAATCCCCGGGGCTGGACGGGCTGACCGTGGAGTTCCACAGGGCGTTCTGGGACGTCCTGGGGAGCGACTACGCGCGGGTCCTGGGGGAAAGTCTGGCGACCGGGGAGATGCCCCTCTCTTGGCGCAGGGCAGTCATCGTCCTGCTGCCTAAGAAGGGCGATCTCCGCCTCCTTAAGAACTGGCGCCCGGTCTCCCTCCTCAGCACGGACTACAAAATCTTTGCCAGGGCGATGTCTGCTCGCCTTGGTGCCGTGCTGGACCACATGATCCACCCCGACCAGTCATACACGGTCCCGGGCCGGACAATCCACGATAACATCCATCTGGTCCGGGACCTCATCCATTGTTCCCAGGAGGCTGGTCTGTCGGTCGCCTTCCTATCCCTCGACCAAGAGAAGGCGTTCGACAGGGTGGATCACGACTATCTGCTCGGAACTCTGCGCGCTTTCGGGTTCGGGACGCATTTCGTCGCCCGGATCCGACTTTTGTACGCCGCCGCGGAGTGTCTGATTAAGGTTAACGGGTCCTTGACGGCGCCCCTTCGCTTTAGGAGAGGGGTGCGCCAGGGATGCCCCATGTCCGGCCAGTTATACGCCGTTTGCGTGGAGCCTTTCCTGCGCCTCTTGCGGACGAGGTTGACGGGACTGGCTCTGCAAGGGCCGGGCGTGGAGGTCGTCCTCTCGGCTTACGCCGATGACGTGCTCCTCGCGGTAGAGGATCCCGCTGACCTGCGGAGGATGCGTGAGTGCCAGGAGATTTACTCGGCCGCGTCCTCCGCCAGGATCAACTGGGAGAAATGTTCCGGACTCCTGGTGGGTCAGTGGCGGGTGGACTCCCTGCCGGAGGAGCTCAGGCCTTTTGCCTGGAGCACGACCCATCTCCTCTATCTGGGAGTCTACCTTAGCCCCGACGAGGGAGCCTGGCCGGCGAACTGGCAGGAGCTGGAGGCCAAGGTCGCCGCTCGCCTAGGGCGCTGGACAGGACTGCTCCGAGTGCTGTCCTACAGGGGTCGAGCGCTAGTCATAAACCAGCTGGTGGCCGCAATGCTGTGGTACCGGCTGGTCACTTTGACCCCTCCCCCTGCGTTTGTCGCCAAGATACAGAAGAAGCTGGTGGACTTCTTCTGGAACAACAGGAAGCACTGGGTCTCTGCCGCGGTCTTGAGTCTCCCGCTTGAGGAGGGCGGTCAGTCGTTGGTGTGCGTCAGCGCCCAGCTCGCGACTTTCCGTCTTCAGACCCTGCAGAGATACCTTTACGTCGAGCCCCCTCCTAGGTGGTGCGCTCTGGCGAGGTATTTCTTCCGCCAGCAGCTCGACCTCAATTATGACACGCAGCTCCTGTTTGTGAACTTGGGGGGTGCCAGGACCGCCCTCCGGGAGCTGCCTGTCTTTTACAGGGAACTCATCAGGGTCTGGAACAAAGTCTCCACCAAGCGCAGCTCTCCGCCGGCTGGAGTGGCGGCCGTCCTGCAGGAACCGCTGCTCGGGAATCCGTACCTCCACGGCCGAGGCTTCATGTGGCGGTCGGAAGAGAGGGCTGTGGCTGGTGAGGTGACCAGGGTCAGGGACCTGCTCGATGGTGGAGGAGCGGGCTGGATGGCGCCAGACACGCTGGCGCGGCGCCTAAATTCTGCCAACGTCCGCCATGCGGCCGATGCCATCGAGTCGCTAAAAACAGCTCTGGGCCCTGACTCCGTTAGGTGCATCGAGGAGGCTCAAGCACGTGGGGAGATCCCGTCCGAACTGACCCCCGTCCGGACGGAATTCCTCATCGGCGCCAAACCCCGGAACCTCCCTCGGGGGCCGGCGCCTCACAACTTGAGCCGCCTCGGGGAAATCCCCTCCGTGCCTTTCAGTTCCGCGCGGAGGGGTTTCCTGTACGGGCTGCTCCTGCACACCCTCAACTTTGCCATCCTCGCCGGCCGTCCGGACACGCCATGGCGTACCATCTTGCCGTCCGGAGGAGGCGGGGGTCCCCGATGGAGGGCACTCTACGCAGGGGTCCTCCCACTATTCATCGGGGACTTGGCTTGGAGGGTGGTGCACGGAGCAGTGCCGTGCAATAAATTTTTAAGCCGGTTCACGGACTCCCAGGCCGCCTGCAATTTCTGCGGTCTGGAGGAGTCCGTGTTCCATGTTTTTATGGAGTGCACAAGGTTGCAGCCCCTGTTCCACTATTTGAAGGGGCTGCTCCTGAAATTCTGGCTGCACTTCAGTCCCACTCTCCTGATCTTTGGGCACCCTGTGCGGAGGGGAGCGGGTAGGTCCGAAGGCCTCCTCGTAGGACTGCTCCTGGGCACGGCCAAGGGTGCCATCAGCCGGTCCAGGCAGCGGGCGGTCGAGGGGGTCGTTCAACCTGACTGCCTGCCTCTCTTCCGCTCTTACATCCGGTCCAGGGTGTCCTTGGAGATGGAGCACGCGGTGTCCACCGGTACGCTCGCGGCCTTCCGTGAGAGGTGGGCACCGGAGGGACTGGAGTGCATCATCACGCCCGGCAACCAAATTTTAATTTGATTTTACGTTTTAAAGTTTAATTTGTTTTAATTGCCGGTGCTTTTAGTGTCCCCTTCCCTTTTATAGGGGGCACCGGAGAAATTGTGATTTTAGTGCCCAAAAAAAAGCAAAAAAAAAAACAAAAAACACAAACAAAAAACCAAAAAAAGGAAAAAAGGGCCTTGTAAATGTCTGGTGTGTCACCCAGGTCGGGTGGCACAGTTTAATGTTTATGTTTTGCAGGTAGACTCTAAAAGAGTTTCATGCACAAGGACCAATCGTGGAGGAGTGGAGGCGTGTCCTGCTCAGTTGGAGCTGTGAGCAGTGAGAGAAGCAGCTAGCAACTTGAGCTCCTGCCTGGAGAGCCCTGAGACCAGCCCAGGAAAAGAAGGAAGGAAGGGGCTTCAACACCAACTTCTATCCAGAGGGAGAGGAGGAGAACAGAAAACTTTGAACATCTTTACCATTTCTGCAAGGAGTTGGAGAGAGGGGGAAAAGACAAACAACATCCACTGTGGAAGGAGGGAGACTCTACATTCTACAGGTGGGTGTGGGTGCATTTCCCAAAAAGACTTTGTTGTTTCGGTGGGGGGAGGAAAGAAGACCACTGAGGGCCGGAACATCGCGGGGGGTGTGTGTGTGTGTGGAAGTGTGTGTGGGGGCCTTGCTTACAACTAGGCCCCCCCCACAATTGGAACCCCCCCCACCCCCCCCCACATTTGCCTAGCCTGAGATAGCTGGAGCTACCAGGCTGAAGATTTTCATTAATCATCCTATTAAAGATCGTTTAGGATTGTGTGCTGGTGGCTCTAGCTACCCCAGGTGAAGACGTCTTCTCCCCCCACCTGAAGACCAACCCAAAGACTGTGTTTTTTGTGTGTTTTGCCATCTGGGGAGTGCACCCACCCACAGCTGCGAGGGGAGACCTGCCCTCGCAGCCCCCCCCCCTTTCCCACCCCCCTCTCTCTTTCTCCGTTACCCTCTGTTTCTCCCCTCTCTCTCTGAGGCCCCTTTTCTTCCTAATTTTAAAAAACAAAACCCAATTAAGACAACTGAGCAGAGGGAGCAAGGCCTCTCCCCAATTGTCAACGAGGGGAGAGGTGCCTCGTTAAGGGCTCCTCTGCTCAGTTAATATACGAGGCCACTAAAGACCATTAAGGCCTGTGACTTTGGGGTGGGTGTAGCCCTTAAAGGGACCCCGTAATGGCGACCCCATCCACGCCGGTGGCAGGGCCAGCAAGGACGTATGCGCAGGTGGCAACCGCTTCCACGGCCCCTCCTGCGCCACCCGCTGCCCTGCCACCTTTCAGACTCATTACTAAAAAACACGGGGTCAAGAGCTACACTCACCCCACAATGACCATCGAGGAGTGCGTGCGGGCGATGGCTGGGGTAGTCGGCCCCTCGGCCATTGTCGCAGCCTCCAAGATGTCTGGGAAGGCCGTGTTCTTCCTGGGGTCAGAGCGGGCGGTGTCCCTGGCCCTTGAAAAGGGGCTCACGGTGGGCGGGACGTTCCTGCCGGTGGACCCTCTCGAGGCCACCGCGCAGAGGGTCATCATTTCAAACGTCCCGCCCTTTGTTCCCGCTGAGCTCCTCCTCCCTCACCTACACCAACTGGGGGAGGTAAGGTCAGGGATCAACCCCATACCGCTCGGCCTCAGGGAGAACAGCCTGCGCCACGTGTTCTCCTTCCGCCGCCAGCTCTTTGTCCGGCTGGCGCGGGAGGACACGACGGAGGGGAATTTTAATGTGGTGCACGAGGGGACTGCCTACCGCGTCTTCTGGACGTCGGACGGCGTGCGGTGCCATGCCTGCAGGGAGGTGGGGCATGTTCGTAAGAACTGCCCCGCCTCCAAGGCCGCCAAACCACCGAAGGCGGCCAAGGCTGGCGCCGCCGCCACCCCTCCCCCTAGTTGCGTCCGCGTGCCGGGAGCCATGGGTGCGCGGGCATCGTCGGAGGCCTTTGTTTTCAGGGCCTCCGGCGGGGGGGAGGGAGAGCGTCCGACCGGAAAGAAGGCGCGGAAGAAGGCAAAACATCGAGAGGCGGGTCCCCTCGGTGCGCCAGATAATTTGACCACCGCGCTCAGCCCAACCCAGTCACCGGCGAGCGCGTGGTGCCCCGAGCCCGTGCCCGAGCCCTTGAACAACACCACAGAGGGGCCCGGGCGCGGGCAAGAAAAGAAAAAGGGGGGGGCGGAGCGGGAGGCCTCGGCAGACATGGAGGTCTCCCTGACTCCGCGCGCCCCCAGGAACAAAAGGAGGCACGGCTCCGATGAGACGGAGGGGGAACAACATCCCTCCGTGGAGGAGTTGGTGCCCGCCGCGTGTCCCGCGTCCCCAACCAGCGCCCCCAAGCAGCGCCGTAGGCGGGAGGAGTCTGTCCCCGGGGAGGGTGAAACAGTTGAGGCTGCCCAGCCTCTGCCTCCCGGGGATGGAGTGGAAGATCTGCCTGTCGTGGGGGGCGTGGGGACCGCGGAGGAATGCGTAGCCGCCGGGCCGGGCGTCCCGGGGACTGAGGCGGGCGAGGCCGAAAAGGCCGAACCTGAGCCCGCCCAGCCAATACCCAACTTCCCCCGGGAGACGCTCGACCCGGCAGAAACACAATTTACTGTTTTTAATGAAACTGTAGATGCTGGGCCGGGGGGTGGCAGCGGGGAGGGGGAGGAACACCCACCCTCGCCCCTTACTTTGGAGCTGGAGCACTTGGGGAGCCTGGAGATCTCCTATGGCCGGGTCTCTCCTTGTTCTCCGGTTCCTGGGGCGGAGGGGGAACCCCTTCCGCTGTCATTTCCCGACCCAGCACCATTTTTAAAAGAGCCCAGTGGGGACTCCTCTGCCGACGATCCTGGGGGTGGGATCGGGGCAGTGCCAGGGCCGGTTGGAGCGGCCGGTTCATTTGCCGTACCTTGTGCGGTCGATGGGCTGGCTGCTGGCGGCCACCTCCCGGAGGAGGACGGGGACTCGGTGGGGGACGCGGGTGAAGACCTAGAGACCACCGCCAGTGAGGCGGTGGATCTGCTCGCGGACGCCGCTGAGGCCCTCCTCATTCCTGCAAAGGAACTCCGGGACTTTTTGGCCCAGAGCCGGGGTCGCCGCGACCAAGCCCGACTGGCCCTGGAAAAATGGTCCGAGCCAGAGCTGATCAAGGGGTCTGTCCGCGCCGCCGTTAAAACCTTGGCCGCGGGCGGGCCCTTGACAAAGACGCAACACCTTGAGCTGCGCGAGCTCGAGGGACTCCTCGCTGGGCTGCGGAGGGAGCGGAGTTCAACAAAAGACTCCGCTCCCTCCCCCACAATAGGTTAAGGTAGAGGTTGCACTATGCTTTTGCCATGAAGATAACCATAGCCAGCCTCAACATCAACGGCGGCAGAGGGGCACGCCGTAGATTTGACAATTTTTCGCTCCTGCGGGAGGGGAAATATGCGGTGTGCTTCCTGCAAGAAACCCACACCGTTCCGGGAGACGAAGCCATGTGGCTCCTGGAATGGCAAGGAGAGGTCCGCATGAGCCACCTCACCGCCATTTCTAGTGGGGTGGCCATCTTGCTGGGCCCGCATTTTCAGCCGGAGATCTTGGGGGTCGAGGAGCCCGTGCCAGGCCGCTTGCTGCACGTAACGGTTCGCCTGGGGGACGTGCCGCTCCATCTCGTGAACGTGTACGCCCCTCATCCCGGCCCGCAGCAGACGCGCTTCTTTGAAGAGGTGTCCGCTCTTCTTGGCTCCGTCGACGTCGGCGACTGCATTGTCCTCGGGGGGGATTTTAACTGCACCCTCGAGGCGAGGGACCGCTCCGGTGCCCCGCAGTGCATGACGGCGATGGAGAAGTTGAGGGACCTGGTCGGGTCCTTCGACTTGGTGGACGTCTGGCGAAATCTCCACCCCGACTCCAGCGCCTTTACTTGGGTGAGGCCTGGAGTTGGATGGTCTAGAGTCGACCGCCTTTACGTGTCTCGGGCGTACGTTTCCTGCGTCCCGGCGGCCTCCATGCGGCCGGTGCCGTGTTCGGACCACCACCTGGTGTGGGCGGAGCTCGCTTCGCTCCGCGCAAGGACGGGGTCCGCGTACTGGCACTTTAACAACCGGCTGCTGGAGGACGTGCGGTTCCAGGACTCGTTCCGTCGATTCTGGTCCGACTGGAGAAGGAAGCAGGGGGGCTTCCCCTCCTTGAGGCTATGGTGGGACGTGGGCAAGGCTCACGTCCGCGTCTTCTGTCAAGAGTACGCGAGGGGGTCGACCAAGAGGCGGGCGGCCAGAGTCGGGCGCCTAGAAAAAGAGGTGCTCGACCTGGAAGCCCGTCTCGGTCAAGTCGTCCGGGACCCGGCCCTGCGGACGGTGTACGAAGCGAAGAAGGCCGCGCTGAAGGACCTGCAGCTCGTCGGGTCCCGAGGCGCGTTCGTGAGGTCGCGGATCCGGTTCCTGCGGGATCTGGACCGCGGCTCCCCCTTCTTCTACTCGCTGGAAAAAAGGCAGAGTGTCCGTAAGCAGCTCTTGACGCTGCTGGCCGACGACGGCTCTCTCGTCTCGGATCCGGAGGGCGTCAACAACAGGGTCCGTGAATATTACGGGGCTCTGTTCTCTCCGGATCCGTCCAGCGAGGAAGCGCGTAGAGTTTTGTGGGAGGACCTGCCGAAGGTCGGCCCGGAGGGCGCCGAAAATCTGGAAGCTCCGCTAAGCCTGGCGGAGCTGACCGGTGCCCTCGCCCGGCTCTCGAGGGGAAAATCCCCGGGGCTGGACGGGCTGACCGTGGAGTTCCACAGGGCGTTCTGGGACGTCCTGGGGAGCGACTACGCGCGGGTCCTGGGGGAAAGTCTGGCGACCGGGGAGATGCCCCTCTCTTGGCGCAGGGCAGTCATCGTCCTGCTGCCTAAGAAGGGCGATCTCCGCCTCCTTAAGAACTGGCGCCCGGTCTCCCTCCTCAGCACGGACTACAAAATCTTTGCCAGGGCGATGTCTGCTCGCCTTGGTGCCGTGCTGGACCACATGATCCACCCCGACCAGTCATACACGGTCCCGGGCCGGACAATCCACGATAACATCCATCTGGTCCGGGACCTCATCCATTGTTCCCAGGAGGCTGGTCTGTCGGTCGCCTTCCTATCCCTCGACCAAGAGAAGGCGTTCGACAGGGTGGATCACGACTATCTGCTCGGAACTCTGCGCGCTTTCGGGTTCGGGACGCATTTCGTCGCCCGGATCCGACTTTTGTACGCCGCCGCGGAGTGTCTGATTAAGGTTAACGGGTCCTTGACGGCGCCCCTTCGCTTTAGGAGAGGGGTGCGCCAGGGATGCCCCATGTCCGGCCAGTTATACGCCGTTTGCGTGGAGCCTTTCCTGCGCCTCTTGCGGACGAGGTTGACGGGACTGGCTCTGCAAGGGCCGGGCGTGGAGGTCGTCCTCTCGGCTTACGCCGATGACGTGCTCCTCGCGATAGAGGATCCCGCTGACCTGCGGAGGATGCGTGAGTGCCAGGAGATTTACTCGGCCGCGTCCTCCGCCAGGATCAACTGGGAGAAATGTTCCGGACTCCTGGTGGGTCAGTGGCGGGTGGACTCCCTGCCGGAGGAGCTCAGGCCTTTTGCCTGGAGCACGACCCATCTCCTCTATCTGGGAGTCTACCTTAGCCCCGACGAGGGAGCCTGGCCGGCGAACTGGCAGGAGCTGGAGGCCAAGGTCGCCGCTCGCCTAGGGCGCTGGACAGGACTGCTCCGAGTGCTGTCCTACAGGGGTCGAGCGCTAGTCATAAACCAGCTGGTGGCCGCAATGCTGTGGTACCGGCTGGTCACTTTGACCCCTCCCCCTGCGTTTGTCGCCAAGATACAAAAGAAGCTGGTGGACTTCTTCTGGAACAACAGGAAGCACTGGGTCTCTGCCGCGGTCTTGAGTCTCCCGCTTGAGGAGGGCGGTCAGTCGTTGGTGTGCGTCAGCGCCCAGCTCGCGACTTTCCGTCTTCAGACCCTGCAGAGATACCTTTACATCGAGCCCCCTCCTAGGTGGTGCGCTCTGGCGAGGTATTTCTTCCGCCAGCAGCTCGACCTCAATTATGACACGCAGCTCCTGTTTGTGAACTTGGGGGGTGCCAGGACCGCCCTCCGGGAGCTGCCTGTCTTTTACAGGGAACTCATCAGGGTCTGGAACAAAGTCTCCACCAAGCGCAGCTCTCCGCCGGCTGGAGTGGCGGCCGTCCTGCAGGAGCCGCTGCTCGGGAATCCGTACCTCCACGGCCGAGGCTTCATGTGGCGGTCGGAAGAGAGGGCTGTGGCTGGTGAGGTGACCAGGGTCAGGGACCTGCTCGATGGCGGAGGAGCGGGCTGGATGGCGCCAGACACGCTGGCGCGGCGCCTAAACTCTGCCAACGTCCGCCACGCGGCCGATGCCATCGAGTCGCTAAAAACAGCTCTGGGCCCTGACTCCGTTAGGTGCATCGAGGAGGCTCAAGCACGGGGGGAGATCCCGTCCGAACTGACCCCCGTCCGGACGGAATTCCTCATCGGCGCCAAACCCCGGAACCTCCCTCGGGGGCCGGCGCCTCACAACTTGAGCCGCCTCGGGGAAATCCCCTCCGTGCCTTTCAGTTCCGCGCGGAGGGGTTTCCTGTACGGGCTGCTCCTGCACACCCTCAACTTTGCCATCCTCGCCGGCCGTCCGGACACGCCATGGCGTACCATCTTGCCGTCCGGAGGAGGCGGGGGTCCCCGATGGAGGGCACTCTACGCAGGGGTCCTCCCACTATTCATCGGGGACTTGGCCTGGAGGGTGGTGCACGGAGCAGTGCCGTGCAACAAATTTTTAAGCCGGTTCACGGACTCCCAGGCCGCCTGCAATTTCTGCGGTCTGGAGGAGTCCGTGTTCCATGTTTTTATGGAGTGCACAAGGTTGCAGCCCCTGTTCCATTATTTGAAGGGGCTGCTCCTGAAATTCTGGCTGCACTTCAGTCCCACTCTCCTGATCTTTGGGCACCCTGTGCGGAGGGGAGCGGGTAGGTCCGAAGGCCTCCTCGTAGGACTGCTCCTGGGCACGGCCAAGGGTGCCATCAGCCGGTCCAGGCAGCGGGCGGTCGAGGGGGTCGTTCAACCTGACTGCCTGCCTCTCTTCCGCTCTTGCATCCGGTCCAGGGTGTCCTTGGAGATGGAGCACGCGGTGTCCACCGGTACGCTCGCGGCCTTCCGCGAGAGGTGGGCACCGGAGGGACTGGAGTGCATCATCACGCCCGGCAACCAAATTTTAATTTGATTTTACGTTTTAAAGTTTAATTTGTTTTAATTGCCGGTGCTTTTAGTGTCCCCCTCTCCTTTTATAGGGGGCACTGGAAAAAGGAAAAATTTGATTTTAGTGCCCAAAAAAAAAAAACCCACAAAAAACACCCCAAAAAAAACAAAAAAAAAGGGCCTTGTAAATGTCTTGTGTGTGTCATCCAGGTCGGGTGGCACGGATACATGTCTTATGTTTTGCAGGTTAACTCAAAAGAGTTTCATGCACAAGGAAACCAAATTTTAATTTGATTTTACGTTTTTAAGTTTAATTTGTTTTAATTGCCGATGCTTTTAGTGTCCCCCTTCCCTTTTATAGGGGGCACTGGGGAAAATTGTGATTTTAGTGCCCAAAAAAAAAAACCAAAAAAAGAAAAACACAAAAAAACAAAAAAAAAAGGGGGGAAAAAAAAAGGGTCTTGTAAATGTCTGGAGTGTCACCCAGGTCGGGTGGCACCGTTTAATGTTTTATGTTTTTGCAGGTGAACTCCAAAAAGAGTTTCATGCACAAGGAGTTTTATTATTTGAAGGGGCTGCTGCTGAAATTCTGGCTGCACTTCAGTCCCACTCTCCTGATCTTTGGGCACCCTGTGCGGAGGGGAGCGGGTAGGTCCGAAGGCCTCCTCGTAGGACTGCTCCTGGGCACGGCCAAGGGTGCCATCAGCCGGTCCAGGCAGCGGGCGGTCGAGGGGGTCGTTCAACCTGACTGCCTGCCTCTCTTCCGCTCTTACATCCGGTCCAGGGTGTCCTTGGAGATGGAGCACGCGGTGTCCACCGGTACGCTCGCGGCCTTCCGCGAGAGGTGGGCACCGGAGGGACTGGAGTGCATCATCACGCCCGGCAACCAAATTTTAATTTGATTTTACGTTTTAAAGTTTAATTTGTTTTAATTGCCGGTGCTTTTAGTGTCCCCCTCCCCTTTTATAGGGGGCACTGGGGAAAAATTGTGATTTTAGTGCCCAAAAAAAACCCCCCAAAAAAACACAAAAAAAAGGAAAAAAAGGGCCTTGTAAATGTCTGGTGTGTCACCCAGTTCGGGTGGCACGGTTTAATGTTTTGTTTTACAGATAAACTCTAAAAGAGTTTCATGCACAAGGACTTCCGTCAGCAGCGCGACCTCAACTATGACACGCAGCTCCTGTTTGTGAACTTGGGGGGTGTCAGGACCGCCCTCCGGGAGCTGCCTGTCTTTTACAGGGACCTCATCAGGGTCTGGAACAAAGTCTCCACCAAGTGCAGCTCTCCGCCGGCTGGAGTGGCGGCTGCCCTGCAGGAGCCGCTGCTCGGGAATCCGTACCTCCACGACCGAGGTTTGATGTGGCGGTCGGAAGAGAGGGCTGTGGCTGGTGAGGTGACCAGGGTCAGGGACCTGCTCGATGGCGGAGGAGCGGGCTGGATGGCGCCAGGCACGCTGGCGCGGCGCCTGAATTCAGCCGATGTCCGCCGCGCGGCCGAAGCCATCGAGTCGCTAAAAACAGCTTTGGGCCCTGACTCTGTTAGGTGCATCGAGGAGGCTCAAGCACGTGGGGAGATCCCGTCCGAACTGACCCCCGTCCGGACGGAATTCCTCATTGGCGCCAAACCCCGGAACCTCCCTCGGGGGCCGGCGCCTCACAACTTGAGCCGCCTCGGGGAAATCCCCTCCGTGCCCTTCAGTTCCGCGCGGAGGGCTTTCCTGTACGGGCTGCTCCTGCACACTCTCAACTTTGCCATCCTCGCCTGCCGTCCGGACACGCCATGGCGTACCATCCTGCCGTCCGGAGGAGGCGGGGGTCCTCGATGGAGGGCACTCTACGCAGGGGTCCTCCCACTATTTGTCGGGGACTTGGCCTGGAGGGTGGTGCACGGAGCAGTGCCGTGCAATAAATTTTTAAGCCGGTTCACGGACTCCCAATTTCTGCGGTCTGGAGGAGTCCGTGTTCCATGTTTTTATTGAATGCACGAGGTTGCAGCCCCTGTTCCATTATTTGAAGGGGCTGCTCCTGAAATTCTGGCTGCACTTCAGTCCCACTCTCCTGATCTTTGGGCACCCTGTGCGGAGGGGAGCGGGTAGGTCCGAAGGCCTCCTCGTAGGACTGCTCCTGGGCACGGCCAAGGGTGCCATCAGCCGGTCCAGGCAGTGGGCGGTCGAGGGGGTCGTTCAATCTGACTGCCTGCCTCTCTTCCGCTCTTGCATCCGGTCCAGGGTGTCCTTGGAGATGGAGCACGCGGTGTCCACTGGTACGCTCGCGGCCTTCCGCGAGAGGTGGGCACCGGAGGGACTGGAGTGCATCATCACGCCCGGCAACCAAATTTTAATTTGATTTTACGTTTTAAAGTTTAATTTGTTTTAATTGCCGGTGCTTTTAGTGTCCCCCTCCCCTTTTATAGGGGGCACTAAAGGAAAATTTGATTTTAGTGCCCAAAAAAAAAAAGGAAAAAAAAAAAAAGAGGGCCTTGTAAATGTCTGGTGTGTCATCCAGGGCGGGTGGCACCGATTAATGTTTTTGTTTTATAGGTAAACTCCAAAAAGAGTTTCATGCACAAGGACCCCAGGTCCCTCTGAACCGCAGCATGTTGTAATTTCTCCCCATTCAAATAATATTCCCTTTTACTGTTTTTTTTTCCCCCAAGGTGGATGACCTCACATTTTCCGACATTGTATTCCATCTGCCAAACCTTAGCCCATTCGCTTAACCTATCTAAATCTCTTTGCAGCCTCTCTGTGTCCTCTACACAACCCGCTTTCCCACTAATCTTTGTGTCATCTGCAAATTTTGTTACACTACACTCTGTCCCCTCTTCCAGGTCATCTATGTATATTGTTAACAGTTGCGGTCCCAGCGCCGATCCCTGTGGCACACCACTAACCACCGATTTCCAACCCGAAAAGGACCCATTTATCCCGACTTTCTGCTTTCTGACTGGGTTGGATAGACTGGATGCGGGGAGGATGTTTCCCCTGGCTGGGAAGTCTAGAACAAGGGTTCAGTCTCAGGATACGGGGCAGGAAATTTAGGACTGAGACAAGGAGAAATGTTTTCACTCAGAGGGTGGTGAACCTGTGGAATTCTCTACCAAAGGCTGTGGAGGCCAAGTCTGAATATATTTAAGAGAGAGAGAGATATATTTCTCGAAACAAAGGGCATCAAGGGGTATGAGGAAAAAGCAGGAATATGGTGTTGAGATAGAGGATCAGCCATGATCATATTGAATGGCGGTGCAGTCTCGAAGGGCCAAATGGCCTATTACTGCTCCTATTTTCTATGTTTCTATGTATGACTCCAGCCAGTGGAGAGTTTTCCCCTGATTCCCATTGACTTTAGTTTTACTAGTTCCTTGCTGCCACACTCAGTCAAATGCTGCCTTGATGTCAAGGGCAGTCACTCTCATCTCAACTCTGGAATTCAGCTCTTTTGTCCATGTTTGAACCAAGGCAGTAATGAGATCTGGAGCCCAGTGGTCTTGGCAGAACCCAAACTGGGCATCAGTGAGCAGGTTATTGGTGAGTAAGTGCCACGTGATAGCACTGTTGACGACACCTTCCATCACTTTGCTGATGATTTAGACTGATGACGCGGTAATTGACTGGATTGGATTTGTCCTGCTTTTTGTGGACAGGTCATACCTGGGCAGTTTTTCACATTGTTGGGTAGATGCCAGTGTTGTAGCTGTACTGGAACAGATTGACAAGAGGTACGTCTAGTTCTGGAGCACAAGTCTTCAGCACAACAGCCGGGATGTTGTCGGGGTCCATAGCCTTTGCTGTATACAGTGCGCTTAGCTTTTTCTTGGTATCACATGGAGTGAATCGAATTGGCTGAAGACTGGCTTTTGTGATGGTAGGAGCCTCATGAGGTGGCCGATATGGATCATCCACTCGGCACTTCTGGCTGAAGATGGTAGTAAACGCATCAGCCTCGTCTTTTGCACACGTGCTGAGCTCCGCCATCATTGAGGATGGGGATATTCAGGGAGCCTCCTCCTCCAGTTAGTTGTTTAATGGTCCATTCACGGCTGGATGTGGCAGGACTAAAGAGCCTTAATCTGATCCGTTGGTTGTGGGATTGCTTAGTCTTGTATATAGCATGCTTCTTTTGCTTTTTAGCATGCATGTAGTCCTGTGTTGCAGCTTCCCCAGGTTGGCACCTCATTTTTAGGTACGCCTGGTGTTGCTCCTGGTGTGCTCTTCTACACTCTTCATTGAACAGGTACATAAAAAGGAAGAGTGGCTAAAGTAAATGTTGGTCATATAGAGGATGAGACTGGGGAATTAATAATGGGGAACAGGGAAATGGCAGCGACTTTGAACAAATATTTTGTATCGGTCTTCAAGGTAAAAGACACTAAAAATGTCTCAATAGTGGATAATCAAGGGGCTATAGAGAGGGAGGAACTTAATATCACTATCACAAAAAGTAGTAGTACTCGGTAAAATAATGGGACTAAAGACGGACAAGTCCACTGGACCTGATGGCTTGCATCCTCAGGTCTTAAAAGAAGTGACTGCAAAGATAGTGGATGCATTGGTTGTAATCTACCCTGGAAAATTCCCTGGGTTCTGGGGAGGTGCCAATGGGTTGGAAAATCGCAAATGTAAAGCCCCTATTTAAAAAAGGAGGCTGACAACAAGCAGGAAACTATAGACCAGTTAGCCTAACATCTGTCATTGGAAAAATGCTGGAGTCCATTATTAAGGAAACAGTAGTAGGACATTTAGAAAAGCATGATTCAATCAAGCAGAGTCAGTATGGTTTTATGAAAGGGAAATCAAGTTTGACAAATTTGCTGAAGTTCATTGAGGATGTAACGAGCAGGGTGGATAAGGGGGAACCAGTGGATGTGGTGTATTTGGATTTCCAGAAGGCATTCGACAAGGTGCCACATAAAAGGATACTACACAAGACAAAAGTTCACAGGGTTGGAGGTAATATATTCGCATGGATAGAGGATTGGCTAACTAACAGAAAACAGAGTGTCAGGATAAATGGATCATTTTCCGGTTGGCAAACAGTAACTAGTGGGGTGCCGCAGGGATCGGTGCTGGAGCCTCAACTATTTACAATCTATATTAATGACTTGGATGAAGGGACCGAGTGTAATGTAGCCAAGTTTGCTGATGATACAAAGATAGGTGGGAGAGTAAATTGTGAAGGGGGCAGAAGAAATCTGCAAAGGGATATCGACAGGCTAAGTGAGTGGGCAAAAAATTGGCAAATGGAGTATAATGTGCAAAAATGTGAGGTTATCCACTTTGGCAGAAAAAATAGAAAAGCAAATTAGAATTTAAATGGAGAAATTTTAAAGTGCTGCAGTACAGAGGGATATGAGGGTCATGTGCATGAAACACAAAAAGTTAATAATGCAGGTACAGTAAATATTCAGGAAGGCAAATGGAATGTTGGCTTTTATGGCAAGGGGGATGGAGTACAAAAGCAGAGAAGTCCTGCTACAACTGTACATAAGAACATAAGAATTAGGAACAGGAGTAGGCCATCTAGCCCCTCGAGCCTGCTCCGCCATTCAATAAGATCATGGCTGATCTGGCCGTGGACTCAGCTCCACTTACCCGCCCTCTCCCCGTAACCCTTAATTCCCTTATTGGTTAAAAATCTATCCATCTGTGACTTGAACACATTCAATGAGCTAGCCTCAACTGCTTCCTTGGGCAGAGAATTCCACAGATTCACAACCCTCTGGGAGAAGAAATTCCTTCTCAACTGGAGAGAGGCGGGAGTCGAGAGAGGCAGCGGCCTATAAAAGGCTCAGCAGTCCGGGGAGCGTCGAGAGAGGCGGGAGTCGAGAGAGGCAGCGGCCTATAAAAGGCTCAGCAGTCCGGGGAGCGTCGAGAGAGGTGGGAGTCCAGAGAGGCAGCGGCCTATAAAAGGCTCAGCAGTCCGGGGAGCGTCGAGAGAGGCAGGAGTCGAGAGAGGCAGCGGCCTATAAAAGGCTCAGCAGTCCGGGGAGCGTCGAGAGAGGCGGGAGTCGAGAGAGGCAGCGGCCTATAAAAGGCTCAGCAGTCCGGGGAGCGTCGAGAGAGGCGGGAGTCGAGAGAGGCAGCGGCCTATAAAAGGCTCAGCAGTCCGGGGAGCGTCGAGAGAGGCGGGAGTCCAGAGAGGCAGCGGCCTATAAAAGGCTCAGCAGTCCGGGGAGCGTCGAGAGAGGCGGGAGTCCAGAGAGGCAGCGGCCTATAAAAGGCTCAGCAGTCCGGGGAGCGTCGAGAGAGGCGGGAGTCGAGAGAGGCAGCGGCCTATAAAAGGCTCAGCAGTCCGGGGAGCGTCGAGAGAGGCGGGAGTCGAGAGAGGCAGTGGCCTATAAAAGGCTCAGCAGTCCGGGGAGCGTCGAGAGAGGCGTACTTGTGCAGCTCCAGCTGAGAGAAGTCAAAAAAGAAGTAGAAAGAAATCAAAAGGTGACGTCACAGCCAACGTAGTAAGTGATTGGCTGCTGATTGGTGAGTAGTTTTTCTTTTTCTTTATTAGTCAGTAACTTTTAACATTGTTGTCGGCAATTTAAGTGTATCTAAGGGTTAAGTCAAGGCAGGACAGCTCGGTCATGTGATATGCTCCTCCTGTACCATGTGGGAACACGGGGACAATACCAGTGTCCCTGACGACTACATGTGCGGGAAGTGTGTCCACCTCCGGCTACTGACGGTCCGCGTTGCGGAGTTGGAGCTGAAGGTGGATTCACTCTGGAGCATCCACGATGCTGAGAATGACGTGAGTATCACGTGTAGCGAGTTGGTCTTACCGCAGGAGAAGGGTCCACAGCCAGCGAGGGAATGGAAGACCAGCAGGAAGAGTAGTGCAAGGAAGGTAGTGCAGGGGTCCCCTGTGGTCATCCCACTGCAAAACAGATACACTGCTTTGAGTGCTGTTGAGGGGGATGACTCATCAGGAGCGGGCAGCAGCAGCCAAGTTCATGGCACCGTGGCTGGCTCTGTTGCACAGGAGGGCAGGAAAAAGAGTGGGCGAGCGATAGTGATAGGGGATTCAATTGTAAGGGGAATAGATAGGCGTTTCTGCGGCCGCAACCGAGACTCCAGGATGGTATGTTGCCTCCCTGGTGCAAGGGTCAAGGATGTCTCGGAGCGGGTGCAGGACATTCTAAAAAGGGAGGGAGAACAGCCAGTTGTCGTGGTGCACGTTGGTACCAATGACATAGGTAAAAAAAGGGATGAGTTCCTACAAAATGAATTTAAGGAGCTAGGAGCTAAATTAAAAAGTAGGACCTCAAAAGTAGTAATCTCGGGATTGCTACCAGTGCCACGTGCTAGTCAGAGTAGGAATCGCAGGATAGCTCAGATGAATACGTGGCTTGAGCAATGGTGCAGCAGGGAGGGATTCAAATTCCTGGGGCATTGGAACCGGTTCTGGGGGAGTGTTTGCTAGTGCTGTTGGGGAGGAGTTAAACTAATATGGCAGGGGGATGGGAACCAATGCAGGGAGATAGAGGGAAACAAAAAGGAGGCAAAAACAAAAGACAGAAAGGAGATGAGGAAAAGTGGAGGGCAGAGAAACCCAAGGCAAAGAACAAAAAGGGCCATTGTACAGCAAAATTCTAAAAGGACAGAGGGTGTTAAAAAAACAAGCCTAAAGGCTTTGTGTCTTAATGCAAGGAGTATCCGCAATAAGGTGGATGAATTAACTGTGCAAATAGATGTTAACAAATATGATGTGATTGGGATTACGGAGACGTGGCTCCAGGATGATCAGGGCTGGGAACTCAACATCCAGGGGTATTCAACATTCAGGAAGGATAGAATAAAAGGAAAAGGAGGTGGGGTAGCATTGCTGGTTAAGGAGGAGATTAAGGCAATAGTTAGGAAGGACATTAGCTTGGATGATGTGGAATCTATATGGGTAGAGCTGCAGAACACCAAAGGGCAAAAAACGTTAGTGGGAGTTGTGTACAGACCTCCAAACAGTAGTAGTGATGTTGGGGAGGGCATCAAACATGAAA
Source organism: Pristiophorus japonicus (assembly GCF_044704955.1). Lineage (NCBI taxonomy): Eukaryota > Metazoa > Chordata > Chondrichthyes > Pristiophoridae > Pristiophorus > Pristiophorus japonicus. The sequence continues at coordinate 92,770,410 of NC_091978.1, read as the reverse complement.
TTAGGGGTGCGTGCAATAAAGGTGCAGCAGTTATAATGGGTGACTTTAATATGCACATAGATTGGGCTAACCAAACTGGAAGCAATACGGTGGAGGAGGATTTTCTGGAGTGCATAAGGGATGGTTTTTTAGACCAATATGTCGAGGAACCAACTAGGGGGGAAGCCATCTTAGACTGGGTGTTGTGTAATGAGAGAGGATTAATTAACAATCTCGTTGTGCGAGGCCCCTTGGGGAAGAGTGACCATAATATGGTGGAATTCTGCATTGGGATGGAGAATGAAACAGTTAATTCAGAGACCATGGTCCAGAACTTAAAGAAGGCTAACTTTGAAGGTATGAGGCGTGAAATGGCTGGGATGGATTGGCAAATGATACTTAAGGGGTTGACTGTGTCTGGGCAATGGCAGACATTTAGAGACCGCATGGATGAACTACAACAATTGTACATTCCTGTCTGGCATAAAAATAAAAAAGGGAAGGTGGCTCAACCGTGGCTATCAAGGGAAATCAGGGATAGTATTAAAGCCAAGGAAGTGGCATACAAATTGGCCAGAAATAGCAGCGAACCTGGGGACTGGGAGAAATTTAGAACTCAGCAGAGGAGGACAAAGGGTTTGATTAGGGCAGGGAAAATGGAGTATGAGAAGAAGCTTGCAGGGAACATTAAGACGGATTGCAAAAGTTTCTATAGATATGTAAAGAGAAAAAGGTTAGTAAAGACAAACGTAGGTCCCCTGCAGTCAGAATCAGGGGAAGTCATAACGGGGAACAAAGAAATGGCGGACCAATTGAACAAGTACTTTGGTTCGGTATTCACGAAGGAGGACACGAACAACCTTCCGGTTATAAAAGGGGTCGGGGGGTCTAGTAAGGAGGAGGAACTGAGGGAAATCCTTATTAGCCGGGAAATTGTGTTGGGGAAATTGATGGGATTGAAGGCCGATAAATCCCCAGGGCCTGATGGACTGCATCCCAGAGTACTTCAGGAGGTGGCCTTGGAAATAGTGGATGCGTTGACAGTCATTTTCCAACATTCCATTGACTCTGGATCAGTTCCTATGGAGTGGAGGGTAGCCAATGTAACCCCACTTTTTAAAAAAGGAGAGAGAGAAAACAGGGAATTATAGACCGGTCAGCCTGACATCGGTAGTGGGTAAAATGATGGAATCAATTATTAAGGATGTCATAGCAGTGCATTTGGAAAGAGGTGACATGATAGGTCCAAGTCAGCATGGATTTGTGAAAGGGAAATCATGCTTGACAAATCTTCTGGAATTTTTTGAGGATGTTTCCAGTAGAGTGGATAAGGGAGAACCAGTTGATGTGGTATATTTGGACTTTCAGAAGGCGTTCGACAAGGTCCCACACAAGAGATTGATGTGCAAAGTTAGAGCACATGGGATTGGGGGTAGTGTACTGACATGGATTGAGAACTGGTTGTCACACAGGAAGCAAAGAGTAGGAGTAAATGGGTACTTTTCAGAATGGCAGGCAGTGACTAGTGGGGTACCGCAAGGTTCTGTGCTGGGGCCCCAGCTGTTTACACTGTACATTAATGATTTAGACGAGGGGATTAAATGTAGTATCTCCAAATTTGCGGATGACACTAAGTTGGGTGGCAGTGTGAGCTGCGAGGAGGATGCTGTGAGGCTGCAGAGCGACTTGGATAGGTTAGGTGAGTGGGCAAATGCATGGCAGATGAAGTATAATGTGGATAAATGTGAGGTTATCCACTTTGGTGGTAAAAACAGAGAGACAGACTATTATCTGAATGGTGACAGATTAGGAAAAGGGGAGGTGCAAAGAGACCTGGGTGTCATGGTACATCAGTCATTGAAGGTTGGCATGCAGGTGCAGCAGGCGGTTAAGAAAGCAAATGGCATGTTGGCCTTCATAGCAAGGGGATTTGAGTACAGGGGCAGGGAGGTGTTGCTACAGTTGTACAGGGCATTGGTGAGGCCACACCTGGAGTATTGTGTACAGTTTTGGTCTCCTAACCTGAGGAAGGACATTCTTGCTATTGAGGGAGTGCAGCGAAGGTTCACCAGACTGATTCCCGGGATGGCGGGACTGACCTATCAAGAAAGACTGGATCAACTGGGCTTGTATTCACTGGAGTTCAGAAGAATGAGAGGGGACCTCACAGAAACGTTTAAAATTCTGACGGGGTTAGACAGGTTAGATGCAGGAAGAATGTTCCCAATGTTGGGGAAGTCCAGAACCAGAGGTCACAGTCTAAGGATAAGGGGTAAGCCATTTAGGACCGAGATGCGGAGGAACTTCTTCACCCAGAGAGTGGTGAACCTGTGGAATTCTCTACCACAGAAAGTTGTTGAGGCCAATTCACTAAATATATTCAAAAAGGAGTTCGATGAGGTCCTTACTACTAGGGGGATCAAGGGGTATGGCGAGAAAGCAGGAATGGGGTACTGAAGTTGAATGTTCAGCCATGAACTCATTGAATGGCGGTGCAGGCTAGAAGGGCCGAATGGCCTACTCCTGCACCTATTTTCTATGTTTCTATGTTTCTATGTTTCTAACTCGGTTTTAAATTGGCTCCTCCGTATTTTGAGGCTGTGCCCTCTCGTTCTAGTCTACCCTACCAGTGGAAACAACCTCTCTGCCTCTATCTTGTCTATCCCTTTCATGATTTTAAATGTTTCTATAAGATCACCCCTCATCCTTCTGAACTCCAACGAGTAAAGACCCAGTCTACTCAATCTATCATCGTAAGGTAACCCCCTCATTTCTGGAATCAGTCTAGTGAATTGTCTCTGTACCAACATTCCATTTGCCTTCCTGATTACCTGCTGCACCTGCAAACTAACCTTTTGGGATTTCATGCACAAGACCCCCAGGTCCCTCTGCACCACAGCATGTTGTAATTTCTCCCCATTCAAATAATATTCCCTTTTACTGTTTTTTTTTCCCCAAGGTGGATGACCTCACACTTTCCGACATTGTATTCCATCTGCCAAACCTTAGCCCATTCGCTTAACCTATCCAAATCTCTTTGCAGTCTCTCTGAGTCCTCTACACAACCCACTTTCCCACTAATCTTAGTGTCATCTGCAAATTTTGTTACACTACACTCTGTCCCCTCTTCCAGGTCATCTATGTATATTGTAAACAGTTGTGGTCCCAGCACTGATCCCTGTGGCACACCACTAACCACCAATTTCCAACCCGAAAAGGACCCATTTATCCCGACTCTCTGCTTTCTGTTCGCCAGCTAATTCTCTATCCATGCTAATACATTTCCTCCGACGCCGCGTACCTCTATCTTCTGCAGTAACCTTTTGTGTGGCACCTTATCGAATGCCTTTTGGAAATCTAAATACACCACATCCATTGGTATACCTCTATCCACCATGCTCGTTATATCCTCAAAGAATTCCAGTAAATTCGTTGAACATGATTTCCTCTTCATGAATCCATGCTGCGTCTGCTTGATTGCACTATTCCTATCTAGATATCCCGCTATTTCTTCCTTAATGATAGTTTCAAGCATTTTCCCCACTACAGATGTTAAACTAACCGGCCTATAGTTACCTGCCTTTTGCCTGCCCCCTTTTTTAAACAGAGGTGTTACATTAGCTGCTTTCCAATCCGCTGGTACCTCCCCAGAGTCCAGAGAATTTTGGTAGATTATAACAAATGCATCTGCTATAACTTCCGCCATCTCTTTTAATACCCTAGGATGCATTTCATCAGGACCAGGGGACTTGTCTACCTTGAGTCTCATTAGCCTGTCCAGCACTACCTCCCTAGTGATAGTGATTGTCTCAGGGTCCTCCCTTTCCACATTCCTGTGACCTGCAAATTTTGGCATGGTTTTTGTGTCTTCCACTGTGAAGACCGAAGCAAAATAATTGTTTAAGGTCTCAGCCATTTCCACATTTCCCATTATTAAATCCCCCTTCTCATCTTCTAAGGGACCAACATTTACTTTAGTCACTCTTTTCCGTTTTATATATCTGTAAAAGCTTTTACTATCTGTTTTTATGTTTTTCGCAAGTTTACCTTCGTAATCTATCTTCCCTTTCTTTATTGCTTTTTTAGTCATTCTTTGCTGTTGCTTAAAATTTTCCTCATCCTCTAGTTTCCCACGAACCTTGGCCACCTTATACGCATTGGTCTTTGATTTGATACTTTCCTTTATTTCCTTGGTTATCCACGGCCGGTTATCCCTTCTCTTGCCGCCCTTCTTTTTCACTGGAATATATTTTTGTTGCGCACTATGAAAGAGCTCCTTAAAAGTCCTCCACTGTTCCTCAATTGTGCCACATGGTATTGGTGAGGCCACACTGTGATATTGCGTGCACTAGGTCCAAGCAGCAGAGCTGGTATCCAGTCGTCTTGGTTAATCCTTGCCACTGGATCAAGACCTAGCTCTGTCAAGCCCGTGTGGTGGCTGGTGTGCAACGCCCACCACACATTAAAAAAATCCACACACAGGCATCTTCCACCCTCTAGGATGTAGTTCAGGACCTGGAATATTAGGTCCTTCATTGAAACACCTGTGAACTCATATCTTTTTGGCATGGAAGCAAGTCATTCTCGATACGAGGGACCGCCTAAGAAGAAGAGTGTAAAGTTTTGGTCTCCGTATTTAAGGAAGGATGTACTTCTGTTGGAGGTTGTTCAGAGAAGGTTCACTAGGTTGATTCTGGAGATGAGGTGGTTGACTTATGAAGATAGGTTGAGTAGATTGGGCCTATACTCATTGGAGTTCAGAAGAATGAGAGGTGATCTTATCGAAACATATAAGATAATGAGGGCGCGCGACAAGGTGGATGCAGAGAGGATATTTCCACTTGTAGGGGAAACTAAAACTAGGGACATAGTCTCAGAATAAGGGGCCACCCATTTAAAACTGAGATGAGGAGGAATTTCTTCTCTCAGAGGGTTGTAAATCTGGAATTCTCTGTCCCAGAGAGCTGTGGAGGCTGGGTCATTGAATATATTTAAGGCGGAGATGAACAGATTTTTGAGTGATAAGGAAGTAAAGGGTTATGGGGAGCGGGCAGGGAAGTGGAGCTGAGTCCATCAGATCCGCCATGATCTTATTAAATGGCAGAGCAGGCTCGAAGGGCCAAATAGCCTACTCCTGCTCCTATTTCTTATGTTCTTATGAGCCGGGGTTGGTCCCCTGGCTTGATGGTAATGGGAGAGTGAGGGATATGCTGGGCCATCAGATTACAGATTGTGGTGGAATACAATTCTGAATCTATGCCATTTAGCACGGTGGTAGTGCCATACAACACAATGGATGATGTCCTCAGTGTGAAGACGGAACTTCGTCTCCACAATGACTGTGCGGTGGTCCCTGCTATCAATGCTGTCATGGACAGATGCATCTGCGACAGGTTAATTGGTAAGGTTGAGGTCAAGTAGGTTCTTCCCTCGTATTGGTTCTCTCACCACCTGTCGCAGGTCCTGTCTGGCATCTATGTGCTTCAGGGCTCGGTCAGTAGTGATGCTATCGAGCCAGTCTTGCGAATGGACTGGCTCAGTACTGAAGTCCCCCATCCAAAGTACATTCTGTGCCCTTGCTACCCTCAGTGCTACATTAATCAATATAAATAACACAGGAAAGCAGGAATAAGAGTAGCCTGTATACATCCAGCAATGAACACCCTTTTGTGTTTCAACTGGAATATACCTCTAGTTGTTAGTTGCTTTAAAGTGCTGAGCTGACTGCACAAGTTTAAAGCAAAGGCAATGTATGACCATGCTATACACTTGAAAAAAGAAACAGTTCTATCTGAATGCAGGGCTTTTGAGTGAATTGGAATTTTCTCAATTTCCATTCTCTATAGCTCAATTACCAAAATTCTTCACTACTTACACCAGGTTAAAAAAAAATCTGGAAATAAAAAAAAACAGTAAAGGTGGCCATGAAGCTGTTGGATTCTCGTAATAACCCAACAGGTTTACTAAACTTCTTTATGGAAGGAAACCTACTGGCCCAGAATTTGCGATCAGTGACGAAGCAAAGGCGTTCGCCACTGGCCCCGAAGAAAGCTGCCCACAGAGATCTCGCAATCTCTGTGGCGAGAAGTTTGACTTTTGCGACACTCAAGTGATTTCAGTGTTCTGTAGTGGAAATTCCCTCGTGCGATGCTGCTGTGATGTTAACAAGCTGTCTAAGCAGCCAATCACATTGCAGATTTTGCATAGACCGGGAACCAGGAAGTGAAGAAGCTGCTTTTATTATAATTTTAAAACGTTAGAGAGCAAAACAAAGATTGCACTCGCACATGGGGATAAGGTAGAACCTGAAATATCATGAACAAACTTTTAAAAAAGTGTTATTTTTTTTTAATTTCTTCAATTTAAATTTTTATCATAATTGAGAAATTTGGCACTCCACAAAATTAAATTATTTTTTCAGGGCCATAACTTTAGTTTCACAGTGAATACGCTGTTAAAACTGCAGTTATACCAGTCGCAACAAGGCTTAATATTTAATGGGGTATTTAACAGGGATATTATGAGGAAAAGCAAGTTTTCTTTATTGTCACTGATTACACTGATTGTTGGCAATGGGAGGGGGTGAGGCAGTGAATGGCTGACCACAACTTCAGGATTTCTTCGTTTGGATGCGCCGATGTGCTTCTTTCTGAAGTTGCGGTCAGTTTCAAAGGGGTAATAATGGCGAACGCTGTTAATTGGCCGTTATTACCCACCGCAAATTCCAGTCCATTGTCTGTACCCATACTGGCCGATATGTGACCCCAGTCCCAGGCCAACGTGGTTGATTTTAACTGCCCTCTGAAGTGGCCTAGCAAGCCACTCAGCTGCATCAAACTGCTACAAAGAATACCACATGGATTGCAGTGTTAAAGAAGATGACCACTGTTGTGTTCCTAACACAGATGAGACTGCACACAGGGAAGTTAAAGTAAAAGTGACCTCAGTCTTTAGTAAGACACTCCAGAGTGAGGAACAGGCCTTAGGGGCCGGCTTATATACAGTGCTCACAAGGGATGCTGGGATCCCTTGAGACTTCAGGGGGTGCACTCCCTGGTGGCAGAACATGGGAGTGCATGCTTTACAGATACACAGCATCACTCCCCCGCAAAGTCAAACTGAAAACTATTTACAAGGTGAGGCGGTCGGGAGTCTTTTTTTCCCTGGTGGACCGCCTCGTACAAATGTCTGTTCTGGTGTGTTGGCTGTGCCCTTGCTGGGCTAGCGTGTTGTTGGCCCTGCAGGGCTGCTGGGTGAGCCTGGCCTTGCTGGGCTGTTGGGCGTGATGGGTTCGATTTCCTGATCCGGGGTGGTGTTGTTGATCCTTTGGGTGTGCGTTGTGGGCTCGAAAAAGATGGTGTCTGCTGTGGGTTGTTCAGGGCAGTCTGTGAACCGCAGCCACGTTTGGTCCAGGTGCTTTCTGAAAATTTGCCATTGTCTACTTTGACTACAAACACCCTACTCCCTTCTTTGGCTATCACCGTGCCCGCGATCCACTTGGGACCTTGTCCATAGTTTAGCATATACACAGGGTCATTCCGATCAATTTCCCGTGACACAGTGGCGCGACCATTGTTTACATTTTGTTGCTGCCGCCTGCTCTCTACCTGATCATGCAGGTTGGGGTGAGTCTGGTTTTAAGTGTACTTTTCATGAGTAGCTCAGCCGGGGGCACCCGTGAGCGAGTGGGATCTCGTGCGGTAGCTGAGCCGTACTCAGGACAAACTGGTTTGGAGTGAGCCTTCTGTGACTCGTTTAAGGCTCGGTTTGAGTGTTGGTACTGCCCGCTCTGCCTGCCCATTGGAGGCTGGTTTAAACGGGGTCGAGGTGACATGTTTGATTCCATTGCAGGTCATGAATTCTTAAAATTCGGCACTGGTGAAACATGGTCCGTTGTCACTGACAAGTATGTCAGGCAGGCCGTGGGTGGCAAACAGGGCCCTCAGGCTTTCAATGGTGGCGGTGGCGGTACTTACCGACATTATTTCACATGCAATTCATTTTGAAAAAGCATCCACCACCACCAGGAACATTTTACCGAGAAACGGGCCCGCATAATCGACATGGATCCTTGATCATGGTCTGGAGGGCCAGGACCACAAACTTAGTGGTGCCTCTCTGGGCGCGTTGCTCAACTGAGCACACACGCTGCATTGCCGTACACAGGACTCTAAGTCAGAGTCGATACCGGCCCACCACACGTGTGATCTGGCTATCGCTTTCATCATTACTATACCCGGGTGTGTACTGTGGAGATCCGAGATAAATGTCTCCCTGCCCTTTTTGGGTAGCACTACGCGGTTACCCCACAACAGGTAGTCTGCCTGAATGGACAGCTCGTCCTTTCACCGCTGGAAAGGGGATGCTGGCCCTGCTCCCATGCAGTACACAATTTTTTTTCGAGGGACAGCAGACGATCTTGGCTGGTCCAAGTCCTAACCTGGCGGGCTGTGACAGGTGATTTATCATTTTCAAACGCTTCCATGACCATCAACAAGTCTGCGGGATGCGCCACCATTAAGTTTGCAGGCTGCGCCATTTCCACCCCCGTGGTGGGCAATGGTAGCCGACTGAGAACATCCGCACAGTTTTCGGTGCCTGGCCTGTGGCGGATCGTATAGTTATACGCTGATAGCGCGAGTGCCCACCTTTGTATGCGGGCTGAGGCATTAGTATTTATCCCCTTGTTTGCAGCGAATAGGGATATGAGGGGCTTGTGATCGGTTTCCAGCTCAAATTTGAGGACAAACAGGCACTGATGCAGTTTCTTTACCCCGAACACACACGCTAATGCTTCTTTCTCAATCATGCTTTAGGCCCTCTCGGCCTTAGACAAGCTCCTGGAGGCATAGGCGACAGATTGCAACTTCCCCGCAACGTTAAGCTTGTTGTAATACACACCCGACTCCATACGACGACGCATCACATGCTAGCACAAGTCTTTTACACGGGTTAAACAAAACAAGCAGCTTGTTGGAGCATAAAATGTTTCTGGCTTTCTCAAAAGCAATTACTTGGATTTTTTTCCCCCATACCCAGTTCTCACCTTTACGCAATAACACATGTAGGGGCGCTAAGAGGGTGCTTAACCCCGTTAGGAAATTACCAAAATAGTTGGAGTCCCAGGAACGACTGCAGCTCCGTGACGTTCTGTGGACTGGGCGCGTTCCCGATAGCCTTTGTCTTGGTGTCTGTGGGCCGAATGCTGTCCGCCGCGATCTTTCTCCCCAAAAACTCAACTTCTGTTGCCATGAAGACGCATTTCAACCTCATCAGCCGCAGCCCTACGCGATCCAGTTGCTGGAGGACCTCCTCCAGGTTTTATAGGTGCTCGACCCGTGACCAATATGTCATCCTGAAAAACCACCGTGCGTGGAGCGACTTGAATAGGCTCTCCATGTTTCTCTGGAAGATCGCCGTAGCCGACCGAATTCCAAACGGGCATCTGTTGTAGATGAACAGTCCCTTGTGCGTGTTGATGCAGATGAGGCCCTTTGAAAACTCCTCCAGCTCCTGTGTCATGTAGGCCAAAGTTCGAGCTTGGTGAACGTCTTGCCTCCTGCCAGCGTCGCAAATCTGCCTTAGATACTGGGTATTGGTCCTGTAGCGAGAAACGATTAATAGTTACTTTATAGTCGCTGCAAATCCTGACCGTGCCATCACTTTTGAGTACTGGAATAATCGGGCTGGCCCACTCGCTGAACTCCACTGGGGAGATGTTGCCCTCGCGTTGCAGCCTGTCCAGCTTGATTTCCACTCTCTCCCTCATCATATGAGGTACCGCTTGTGCCATGTGGTGAATGGGTCGTGCCTCTGGGACCAAGTGGATCTGCACCTTTGCCCCGGAAAAGTTTCCAATGATTGGCCCCAAAAGGGAAGGAAATTTGTTAAGAACCTGGATACATGAGGCCTCATCGACATGTGATAGCACTCGGATGTCATCCCAGTTCCAACGGATTTTGTCCAGCCAGCTCCTTCCAAGCAGTGTGGGGCCATCGCCCGGGACAATCCAGAGTGGCAGTTCGTGCATCGTGCCTTCGTAGGTGACCTTGACCATGGCGCTGCCCAGGACAGTGATAAGCTCTTTGGTGTACGTTCACAGTTTCGTGTGGATGGGGCTCAGGGCTGGTCTCAGTGCCTTGTTGCACCACAGTCTCTCAAACATCTTTTTACTCATGATGGATTAACTAGGGCGAGTGTTCAGTTCCATGGCTACAGGTAAGCCATTTAATTTTACATTTAGCATTATAGGTGGACATTTCGTCGAAAATGTGTGCACCCTGTGTACTTCAGCATCTGCCTCCTCTCTCTGAGGCTCGAAATTGCTTTGATCCACCATGGACCGATCTTCCTCTGCCACGTGGTGGTTAGCAGGTTTTGCAGGGCTTGCAGCTTGTCTGCAAGCTCGTTGGAGGTGCCCCATTGTTCCACAGCTCTTGCATTCATCCTTTGTTGCGGACTCAGTCATCTGGGTCACCTGAGGCCTACTGGCAGTTGCAGTCTTGTGGTTTCTGCCCTGTACATTTCAGCTCGCAAACATAGTTCCAATTAATTTATGAACATTGCTAGCACTTGTGTGCTGAAAGATTTGTTTGGTGTTATCACTGGTGGACATAAACGCCTGCGCTATCGCAATGGCCTTACTGAGGGTCGGTGTCTCTACAGTCAAAAGTTTTCGTCGGATGGTCTCGTGGCCAATGCCCAGTCCAAAAAAGGCTGAGTATTTGCTCCAGGTAGTCATCAAACCCACATTGTCCTGCAAGTCGCCTTAGCTCAGCGACATAGCTCGCACTTCCTGACCTTCAGATCGCTGGCACGTGTAGAACCGATAGCTCGCCATCAGCACGCTCTCCCTCGGGTTAAGATGCTCCCGAACCAGTGTACACAGCTCCTCATACGACTTATTTGTGAGTTTCACCGGAGCCAGAAGATTCTTCACGAGGCTGTAGGTCGGTGCCCCACAGACAGTGAGGAGGACCGCTCTCCTTTTTGCAGCGCTTCCTTCTCCGTCCAGCTCGTTGGCTACAAAGTACTGGTCTAGCCGTTCGACATAGGCTTCCCAGTCCTCAGCCGCCGAGAATGTCTCCAGGATGCCCACAATTTGCTGCATCTTTGCGTTGGATTCGTATACTCGTCGCCAGTTGTTGTGTTCCTAACACAGATGAGACTGTACACAGGGAGGTTAAAGTAACAGTGACCTCAGTCTTTAATAAGACACTCCAGAACAGGCCTTAGCGGCCAGCTTTTGTACAGTGCTGGGATCCCTTGGGACTTCAGGGGATGCACTTCCTGGTGGCGGAACATGAGAGTGCATGCTTTACAGATAAACAACCACCATCACCTTCTCATCATAACTAACGATGGACAATAAATGCTGGCTTTGCCAGGAACACTTACGTTCCGAGAATGAATGAAGAAAATGTTAAGTGTCTCAAAATTACTAATATTTATTGATTAACCTTTTTTGTAATTAGCACAATCAGAATTGCAAAGAGTAAAACTGAGCATTTAAAAGGCAAGTAGACCTGTAATTTTGTTAGCATGTAAAAAGAAATGATGAAGAGAGTTATTAAGCTTTTTTTGCACAAAGAGTGAAATGAAGCCCCTCTGAAGACAAGCTTATATCAGGTCAAAATATTGGCAATTTAGGACTGAATAATCAAAGTGAATTTTGACCAAATTGAGAATTAGAAAGAGCTATTTTTATTCAGCATTCGAAACAAAATAGATTTTAAAATATCAGATTAATAAATTTCTTCCCTCCCACCACCCCGCACCAACCCCTGCCCCATGTAATTACCATATTTTGTGATGCAGGTACTTTTCAACAAGTTGCATCTTTATTCCTGTACAAAAAACAAAAGGCGATTACACGTCTAGCACAACCATATATATTTGCCAAGTTAATTTTAGCACAATTTATACAGGATATATATATCTATGTATTATAGAATCTAATTTATTGTTTAAGAATATCAAAGAGACAAAATTGATCCAGGCAAATTATTCACTGTCGTCAAGAGTTCAAATACAAGGACCAAAAAGCATGAAAGTTAAAAATAATGAAGTCTGGAGTAAGAAAGGAAGTTAGTTGAAACTTAAAACTTTTGGAATAAGTTAGCAGGGGTGGTCAGTAAAAATGGGTTCAAGAGGCAATTAGATTTGCTTCTAGAGACAACTGTGAAGAATATGATAAGAAGGTACAAAGAAACATAGAAAATAGGTGCGGCCCTTCGAGCCTGCACCACCATTCAATATGATCATGGCTGATCGTGTAACTTCAGTACTCCATTCCCGCTTTCTCTCCATACCCCTTGATCCCCCTAATAGTAAGGGCCACATCTAACTCCCTTTTGAATATATCTAACGAACTGGCCTCAACAACTTTGTGTCATAGAGAATTCCATAGGTTCACAATTCTGAGTGAATAAGTTTCTCATCTCGGTCCTAAATGGCTTACCCCTTATCCTTAGACTGTGACCCCTGGTTCTGGACTTCCCCAATATCGGGAACATTCTTCCTGCATCTAACCTGTCCAATCGCATTAGAATTTTATGTTTCTATGAGATCCCCTCTCATTCATCTAAATTCCAGTGAATATAAACCTAGTCGATCCACTCTTTCTTCATATGTCAGTCCTGCCATCCCGGGAATCAGTCTGGTGAACCTTCGCTGCACTCCCTCAATAGCAAAAATGTCCTGCCTCAGATTAGGACACCAAAACTGTGCACAATATTCAAGGTGTGGCCTCACCAAGGCCCTGAAAACTGCAGCAAGACCTCCCTGCTCTATACTCAAATCCTCTCGCTATGTAGGCCAACATGCCATTTGCCTTCTTCACCGCCTGCTGTACCTACATGCCAACTTTCAATGACAGATGTGCCATGACACCCAGGTCTTGTTGCACCTCCCCTTTTGCTAATCTGTCACCATTCAGATAATATTCTGCCTTCCTGTTTTTGCCATCAAAGTGGATAACCTCACATTTATCTACATTATACTGCATCTGCCATGCATTTGTCCATTCACCTAACCTGTCCAAGTCACCCTGTAGCCTCTTAGCATCCTCCTCACAGCTCACACTGCCACCCAGATTAGTGTCATCTGCAAACTTGGAGATATTACATTCAATTCCTTCGTCTAAATCATTAATGCATATTGTAAATTGCTGGGGTCCCAGCACTGAACCTTGCGGTACCCCACTAGTCACTGCCTGCCATTCTGAAAAGGACCCGTTTATTCATACTCTTTGCTTCCTGTCTGCCAAGCAGTTCTCTATCCATGTCAATACATTACCCCCAATACCATGTGCTTTAATTTAGCACACTAAGCTCTTGTGTGGGACCTTGTCAAAAGCCTGTTGAAAGTCCAAATACACCACATCCACTGGTTCTCCCTTGTCCCCTGTACTAGTTACATCCTCAATAAATTCTAGATTTGTCAAGCATGATTTCCCTTTCATAAATCCATGCTGACTTGGACCGATCCTGTCACTGCTTTCCAAATGTGCTGCTATTACATCTTTAATAATTGATTCCAACATTTTCCCCACTACTGAGAGTCAGAACTATGTAAAAGGAATAGGTCTGTTAGGCTTAATGGTCTTTTCCTATCCCTTAAATTCTTGGGGCAGAAATTCCGGCCTGCCGGATCCGTATTGAGTGCGTATGGACCCAGGAATGCATCGCAAAAGCCGGTTTTCAGCGCACAATGCGCGTGCTCTGAAAACCAGCTTTTCCGATCTGTCAAACTGGAGCTTGACAGATCTCCTGTATTTCGGCAGTCAGGACAGTTGCATAGGCAAGATGGCGGTATTTACCCATATCTTGCCCAGCAAATGTCCTGAAAACTCGTGCGCCTGATAAAAGCAGGCGCATTGCCTACTCTTACAGGCGTAAGAATTTCAAAACACACGTAAAACAAAAAAAATTTTAAAAAAAATACATTTTATTTTTAAAAACCTTGCCCACTATGTTAAATTTATTTTCAATCATAATTTTTGAAACTTAAAAAAAAAATCAGGAAGATATATATTTTGAATAATATATAAATAACTTTAATTTAAATTAGTTAAATATGTATTATATTTTTTCTATTTTTTATTAACGTTTGGGGGGGGCTTCTCATTCATAATAATGGGAACTCCGTAAGTCAGTGCAGCCCTGCCAGCAACGGTAAGCAGGAAAACCTGCAATAAAGGCAAATTAAAGTTTTTATTTTTTTATTATTTGCAGCGATTAGTTAGTTAAGGGTCTTGGTAATTGGTACACTCATAACAAAGGATGAAACTGAGTACTGTGTACAATCAGCAAGTGTAACCTTAGCTCCTTTGGTAAGACACAGAGTGCAGGCACCTCGTGGGTGGCCTGCTTATATATCATGCTCCCAAGGGATGCTGGGATCCCTTGGGACTCCAACAGGTGGGCTCTCTGGTGGTCAGGTGTCATACAGGTTACAAGGGGTTAAATACATAACATCACTCCCCCGTGAAGTCAACAGCACACTTATTTACAAGGTGAGACGATCGGAGGCTTTTCGCTCCCTAGTCAATCGTATCGGTACAAATGCGTGTGTGGGTGAGTTTGTCAGTTCTTCACTGGGCTGCTGGGGATGATGAGTTTGGCTTCGTGGTCAACCATGATGTCAGTTGCCACTTGTGTGTGTGTTGGAAGGTCAAAGTTGGTGGTGTCTTCTTCGGGTTGTTCGTAGCTGTTGGTGAACTGCAATTTGATTTGGTCCAAATGTTTTCTGTACGTTTGTCCATTGGCCAATTTGACCTGAAACACCCTACTCCCTTCTTTGGCTGTGACCATGCCAGTGAGCCATTAGCGACCATGTCCATAATTGAGCACAAACACAGGATCATTGATCTCAATATCGCGTGACAAATTTGCGCGATCATGGCACTCACTTTGTTGATGCAGTTTGCCCTCCACATGATCATGGAGATCTGTGTGGACAAGAGAAAGCCTTGTTTTTCGCGCCCTATTCATGAGCAGCTCGGCTGGGGGAACCCCGGTTAGTGAGTGGGGTCTGGTGCGGTAGCTGAGCAGCACTCTGGACAGCCGGGTCTGCAGGGAGCCTGCCGACACTCGTTTCAAGCTTTGCTTGATGGTCTGAACTGCCTGTTCTGAACTGGCCGCTGAATGCGGGCTTGAACGGGGCAGATGTGACGTGTTTGATCCCGTTGCGGGTAATGAATTCCTTGAATTCAGCACTGGTGAAGCACTACCCATTGTCGCTGACTAGGACATCAGGCAAGCCGTGCGTGGCAAACATGGTTCGTAGGCTTTCAATAGTGGCCGTGGATGTGCTTACAGACATTATTGCACATTTAATCTATTTTGAGTAAGTGTCCACGACAACAAAAAACATGTTGCCTAGAAATGGGCCCGCCTAGTCCACGTGGATCCTTGACCACAGTTTGGAGGGTCACGACCACAAACTTAGCGGTGCCTCTCTGGGTGCATTGCTCAGCTGAGAGCAAGTGTTGCACTGGCGAACGCATGACTAAATCTGAGTCGATGCCAGGCCACCACACATGGGATCTGACTATGGCTTACGATGCCTGGGTGGGTGCTGTGCAGTTCACATATGAATGCATCTCTGCCTTTCTTGGGCAAGACCATGCGATTGCCCCACAATAGACAGTCCACTTGCAGGGATAACTCGTCTGTGGAACGCTTAATCGCCTCCTGCATCTCCACGACACCGGACCAGCTCCCATGGAGGACACAGTTTTTTACCAAGGAGAGTAAAGGATCCTGGCTGGTCCAGGTCCTGATCTGGTGGGCCGTAACGGGGCACTTCTCGTTCTCGAATGCCTCCATGGCCATGAGCAAATCCGCTGGCTGTGCCATTTCCACCCCGGTGGTGGGCAATGGCAGCCGAATGAGAGCACCTGCACAGTTCTCTGTGCCCGGTCTGTGGCGGATTACATAGCTGTATGCCGACAGCGTGGGCGCCCATCTTTGGATGCGGGCAGAGGCATTGGTATTAATCCCTTTGCTCTCTGAGAACAATGATAGGAGCAGCTTGTGGTCAGTTTCAAGCTCAAACTTGAGGCCAAATAAGTACTGGTACATTTTTTTCACCCCGTAAACGCAAGCCAGAGCCTCTTTGGCAATCATGCTGTAGGCCCTTTCGGCCTTGGACAAACTCCTGGACGCATAAGCGACTGGTTGCAAAATCCCCGATTCGTTAGCCTGTTATCACATACCCGATGCCGTATAATGACTCATCGCAAGCTAGCATTAATCGTTTTCAAGGGTTATACAGGACATATCTGTATAATCTGTATAATACAACAGATTTCTGGCTTTCTTAAAGACAGCCTATTGTGAATTCCCCCATACCCAGTCGTCTCCCTTGCGCAGTAGCGCATGTAGGGGTTCTAGCAGGGTGCTTAACCCAGGTAAGAATTTACCAAAGTAGTTAAGGAGTCCCAGGAACGACCGCAGCTTCGTCACGTTCTGTGGTCTCAGCGCGTTCTTGATGGCCTCCATCTTGGCATCGGTGGGTCTGATACCGTCTGCTGCGTTTCTTCTTCCCAAGAACTCGACGTCCTGCGCCAGGAAAACACACTTCGAGCGTTTCAACCTGAGCCCACATGATCCAACCAACTAATAACCTCTTCCAGATTCTTCAAGTGCTCCATGGTGTCCTGACCTGTATGTCGTCCTGGAAAACCACGGTGCAAGGAACCGACTTTAGCAGGCTCTCCATGTTCCGCTGGAAGATAGCCGCGGCCGACTGAATCCCGAACGGGCACCGGTTATAGATGAACAAACCTTTGTGCGTGTTGATGTAGGTGAGGCCTTTCGAAGACTCCTCCAGCTCCTGCGTCATTAGGCCGAGGTCAGGTCCACTTGGTGAATGTCTTCCCTCCAGCCAGGTCGCAAATAGGTTGTCTGCCTTGGGTAGCGGGTACTGGTCCTGCAGTGAAAAATGGTTAATCGTTACTTTATAGTCCCCACAAATTCTAACCGTGCCGTCCTCTTTAAGTACCGGTACTTAATCGGACTAACCCAGTCGTTGAATTCCACCGGTGCGATGATACCTTCTCGATGCAGCCTGTCCAGCTCTATTTCCACTTTTTCACGCCTCATGTATGGTACCCCCCGTGCCTTGTGGTAGATTGGTCGCATACCGGGAACCAAATGGATCCGCACTTTCGCCCCCGAGAAGCTTCCAATGCCTGGCTCAAACAACGATGGGAACTTGCTCAGAACCTGGGCACGTGAGAAGTTGTTGACAGACGAAAGCGGCGGATGTCGTCCCAGTTCAAGCAGATTTTTCCCAACCAGCTTCTGCCAAACAACGTGGGGCCATCCCCTGGCACAATCCACAGCGGGGGTTCGTGTACTACTCCGTCATAGGAGACTTTGACTTCTGCACTGCCAATTACAGGGATTAGTTCCTTGGTGTACGTCCTTAGTTTGGTGTGAATGGGGCTGAGCTGTATGCCTTTTTGCCCCACAGCCTGTCGAAGGCCTTTTTACTCATTATGG
Organism: Pristiophorus japonicus; assembly: GCF_044704955.1. Classification (NCBI taxonomy): domain Eukaryota; kingdom Metazoa; phylum Chordata; class Chondrichthyes; family Pristiophoridae; genus Pristiophorus; species Pristiophorus japonicus. The sequence goes on along the minus strand of NC_091978.1, from coordinate 92,752,921 downwards.
ATGACTGGCACTTGTGTCCAATTCCATAGATTCTGGAATATCATTCAGTTCAACTTTCAACATTATTGGTGGGCATTTCGTAGTGAATGTGTGTACCCCGTACACTTCTACCTCCTCAGTACGAGTCTCCAATTCAGCCTGATCCACAGTGGATCAATCTTTCTCTGCAACGTGGTGGTTTGCAGCTTGCCTGCACATTCGCTGGAGGTGTCCCATTGTTCTGCAACTGTTGCACGCATAGTGCTTGAAGCGGCATTGATGGGGCCGATGATCACCTCCACAACGCCAACAGGGTGTTAACTGCCTTGCATTAACGATTGATGGCGGACTCTGGGTCAATTGAGGTCGGGTAGCAGCAGCCGGCGTGTACTTTCTGCTATGGACATTTCTGCTTGAACCCGACATTACTTTATGCAGAGTACTGGCCGAAACTTCTTGACTCTGCGAAATCTGATTGATGTTGTCACTGGTGGACATAAATGCCTGGGCTATCGTTATGGCTTTACTCAGATTCGGAGTTTCTACAGTCAACAGTTTGCGAAGGATTGTCTCATGTCCGATGCCCAGTACAAAAAAGTCTCTGAGCATTTGTTCTAGGAATCCCTCAAACTCACAATGCCCTACGAGGCGCGTTAGTTCAGCGACATAGCTCGCCACTTCCTGGCCCTCCGATCGTTGACACATATACAACCAATATCTCGCCATCAAAACACTTTCCTTAGGATTTAGGTGCTCCCAGACCAGCGTACACAATTCTTCGTAGGATTTCTCTGTTGGTTTTGCCGGAGCCAGGAGATTCTTCATGAGGCCATAGACAGTGAGGAGGATCGCCCTTCGTTTGGTCGCGTTCTTGTCCCCTTCCAGCTCGTTGGCCAAGAAGTATTGGTCGCGTCTCTCCACGAAGGCCTCCCAATCGTTCCCTTCTGAGAACTTCTCCAGGATACCAACTGTTCTTTGCATTTTCACACAGTTGTTAGTTACCTCGTCGCCAATTGGTACACTCATAATAAAGGATAAAACTGAGTACTGTGAACAATGAGCAAGTGTGACCTTAGCTTCAGAGTGCAGGTACCTTGTGGGTGGCCTGCTTATATACTGTACTCCTAAGGGATGCTGGAATTCCTTGGGACTCCAACAGGTGGGCCCTCTGTGGTCAGGTATCATACAGGTTACAAGGGGTTAAATACATAATGGTAACGTTTTTGGAATTTTTTTTTTCCCCCTCCCAAGGCCTCTCTTGCAGCACTCCCGGCCCCGCACTAAAGTTGCCGAAACTCGCGTTTTTGCCGCGAATGTTTGTGCAACGCCTCCCTTACCCATGCACCCTTGGCGCTGACACCAAGTGCTGAAAATTCTGCCTGAAATCGGTAATTCAGCAAAAACGTTCATTTTCACGTATCGTTAGCATTTTTGCCAAAAAATTCCAAAAAGCGAAAATCCAGCCGATGATGTTTATGGGGATCCCATTTACGTATGGAATCCCTATAAGTATATTAGAAACCCACAAATAAGAATTCACACCAATTAAATAAAAATAAATGTTCCCATGTTCAAAATTAATTAAAAGACCCTTTAATTAAGCATTTAAAATAACATTGTAATTTTTTTGAAATGTAAATTTGAACATTTTAAAACGAGCCAAAATTACTTAAACTAATTTTAAATGTATATGTATGTTTTAATCATTTAAAAAATATTATTTTAACATTTTTTTAACCCTTACGCTGATAAAAGAAGGCCTTAGCCTGCTTTATCAGGCACAAAGGTTTTGTGGGCATTCGCTGGACAGTAGTTGGGAAATAGTCCAACTCTGTGTCGGCGAAAGTGTTTTTGCAATGGATGTAAACGATCTGTCAATGTGAAACTTGACAGATCGCAAGTACCGGGTTTTCATGCATGCGCTGCACATGCGGAAACCCAGAGCTCGCGGGACCTTTCGGACAACGTACGCTGTGAATACACTGTCGAAATCACCGTAATTTCCTGCTACTGGATAGCAACATTAGCAGGTGGTGGCTATAAAAGCTAATTTCACACTTGAGCAAATGGATCTACTCTACATGAAAATATTTTTCCCCATCACACACATCATTGCTTCCTCATTCTATTCATGAACCCACAAATATATACCACCTATACATGTAGTTGCACCCACATAATTGCAATGCACTGCAATATCTCACAACAAATCCTATGCCGTGTCTACTTATTAGATGTAGTGCATTTGGCCACCCAAATACCAGTTTTGCATTGCAAGTTGCAAATGATACAAAAATGCCAGTTTTTAAGCATATTTGAGCATTTTTACAAAATACTCGCCACAATATGTACTTGCTATAGGAATAATATAGAGACATAAAAGGATATCATGGGCGACTTTAATCTACATGTTGATTGGGCTAACCAAACTGGTAGTAATGCGGTGGAGGAGGATTTCCTGGAGTGTATTAGGGATGGTTTTCTAGACCAATATGTCGAGGAACCAACGAGAGGGCTGGCCATCCTAGACTAGTTGATGTGTAATGAGAAGGGACTAATTAGCAATCTTGTTGTGCGAGGCCCCTTGGGGAAGGGTAACCATAATATGGTAAGATTCTTTATTAAGGTGGAGAGTGACACAGTTAATTCGGAAGCTAGGGTCCTGAACTTAAGTAAAGGTAACTTCGATGGTGTGAGGTGTGAATTGGCTAGAATAGACTGGCAAAGGATACTTAAAGGGTTGACAGTGGATAAGCAATAGCAAACATTTAAAGATCACATGGATGAACTTCAGCAATTGTACATCCCTATCTGGAGTAAAAATAAAACGGAGAAGGTGGCTCAACCGTGGCTAACAAGGGAAATTAATGATAGTGTTAAAACCAAGGAAGAGGCATATAAATTGGCTAGAAAAAGTAACAAACCGGAGGGCTGGGAAAAATTTAGAATTCAACAGAGGAGGACTAAGGGTTTAATTAAGAGGGGGAAAATAGAGTATGAGAGAAAGCTTGCAGGGAACATAAAAACTGACTGCAAAAGCTTTTACAGATATGTGAAGAGAAAAAGATTAGTGAAGACAAACGTAGGTCCCTTGCAGTCAGAATCAGGTGAATTTATAATGGGGAACAAAGAAATGGCAGACCAATTGAACAAATACTTTGGTCCGTCTTCACGAAGGAAGACACATATAACCTTCCGGAAATGCTAGGGGACCGAGGGTCTAGTTAGAATGAGGAACTGAAGGAAATCCTTATTAGTCAGGAAATTGTGTTAGGGAAATTAATGGGATTGAAGGCCGATAAATCTCCAGGGCCTGATCGTCTGCATCCCAGCGTAGTCAAGGAAGTGTCCCTAGAAATAGTGGATGCATTGGTGATCATTTTCCAACAGTCTATCGACTCTGGATCAGTTCCTATGGACTGGAGGGTAGCTAATGTAACACCAAGTTTTAAAAAAGGAGGGAGAGAGAAAACGGGGAATTATAGACCGGTTAGCCTGACATCAGTAGTGGGGAAAATGTTGGAATCAATCATTAAGGATGAAACAGCAACGCATTTGAAAAGCAGTGACAGGATCGGTCCAAGTCAGCATGTATTTATGAAAGGGAAATCATGCTTGACGAATCTTCTGGAATTTTTTGAGGATGTAACTTGCAGAGTGGACAAGGGAGAACCAGTGGATGTGGTGTATTTGGACTTTCAAAAGGCTTTTGACAAGGTCCCACACAAGAGATTGGTGTGCAAAGTCAAAGCGCATGGTATTGGAGGTAATGTACTGACGTGAATAGAGAACTGGTTGGCAGACAGGAAGCAGAGAGTCGGGATAAAGGGGTCCTTTTCAGAATAGCAGGCAGTGACTAGTGGAGTGCTGCAGAGCTCAGTGCTGGGACCCCAGCTCTTTACAATATACATTAACGAGTTGGATGATGGAATTGAGTGTAACATCTCCAAGTTTGCAGATGACACTAAACTGGGTGGTGGTGTGAGCTGTGAGGGGGTTGCTAAGAGGCTGTAGGATGACTTGGACAGGTTAGGTGAGTGGGCAAATGCATGGCAGATGCAGTATAATGTGGATAAATGTGAGATTATCCATTTTGGGGGCAAAAACACAAAGGCAGAATATTATCTGAATGGTGGCAGATTAGGAAAAGGGGAGGTGCAACGAGACCTGGGTGTCATGGTTCATCAGTCATTGAAGGTTGACATGCAGGTACAACAGGCAGTGAATAAGGCAAATGGTATGTTGGCCTTCATAGCTAGGCGATTTGAGTATAGGAGCAGGTAGGTCTTACTGCAGTTGTACAGAACCTTAGTGAGGCCTCACCTGGAATATTGTGTGCAGTTTTGGTGTCCTAATCTAAGGAAGGACGTTCTTGCTCTTGAGGGAGTGCAGCGAAGGTTCACCAAACTAATTCCAAGGATGGCTGGACTGTCATATGAGGAGAGACTGAAACAAATGGGCCTTTATTCAGTGGAGTTTAGAAGCATGATAGGGGATCTCATAAAAACGTATAAGATTCTGACGGGACTGGACAGTTAAAGGCGGGAAGAATGTTCCCGATGTTGGGGAAGTCCAGAACCAGGGGACATACTCTAAGGATAAGGGGTAGGCCATTTAGGACTGAGATGAGGAGAAACTTCTTCACTCAGAGAATTGTTAACCTGTGGAATTCCCTGCCACAGAGAGTTGTTGATGCCAGTTCATTGGATATATTCAAAAGGGAGTTAAATATGGCCCTTACGGCTAAGGGGATCAAGGGGTATGGAGAGAAAGTAGGAAAGGGGTAATGAGGGAATGACCAGCCATGATCTTATTGAATGGCGGTGCAGGCTCGAAGGGCCGAATGGCCTACTCCTGCACCTATTTTCTATGATAAACTTTACAAATGCATATTCCTGAGGAGACTCACCTGCACTGCATGCTTGCATTTATATAATTCTAATTCTAATTAATTTAATGGTGTGCATTCATAAAATGTACTCTCTATTGTACACTTCACAAAAGCACATTTAAATCAATTTATTATACATCAATAAGTAAAAAGCTTGCAGCATTCAAAATTATGCTTCTAACTGTGCAGTCAGAATTTTTTTAATTTGTTCTTGGGATGTGGGCGCCACTGGCAAGGCCATCATTTGTTGCACATACTTAATTGCCGTTGAAAAAGTGGGGGGTGAGCTGCCCCCCACACTCTCTCCCCCCCACATTCTCTCTCTCTCCCTTCCACTCTCTCTCCCCTATTCTCTCCTCTTCCCCCCCCCCATTCTCTCTCTCTCACACTCCCACTCTCTTTCTCTCCCCCCAACTCGCTCTCTCCCACTTACATTCTCTCCCTCCTCCCCACCTCGCCCCACTCTCTCTCTTTCTCCCACCTCTGCTTTGTTTCCTGTCAGAGGGCCACAAAAATGTTCATGTCGATAATCACAGCGATATTCTCGGCAAAAGTTCTAGAAGCAGCTCCAGCTTCAGGCTCAAGCGGCAGTGAGCTCCACGCGGTTCATGATTTCCAATCACTTCCGGCCACCTCGTATATCGCACTGCGCATACGCGACCAGATCGAGCTCGCATGCGCAAAAAGTGGGCGGAATCCAAGGTGCGCATGCGCAGAAGGACACAAAATGCTGTTGCAAATAATCACTCTGTTACTTTAAGTTCCCCACTCTTATTTGCCTCTTCGTTCCCCATTATTTTTGGTATGCTTCTACTGAGAAGACAGATACAAAATATTTGTTTAAAGTCTCTGCCATTTCCTTATTCCCCATTATAATTTCACCTGTCTCAGCCTCTAAGAGACCAACACTTACTTTTGCTATTCTCTTCCTTTTTACATACATAAAAACATGGAAAATAGATGCAGGCGTAGGTCATTCGACCCTTCGAGCCTGCAACACCATTCAATAAGATCATGGCTGATCATTCACCTCAGTACCCCTTTCCTGCTTTCTTTCCATACTCTTTAATCCCTTAAGCCATAAGGGTCATATCTAACTCCCTCTTGAATACATCCAATGAACTGGCATCAACAACTCTCTGCGGTAGGGAATTCCACAGGTTAACATCTCTCTGAGTGAAGACGTTTCTCCTCAGCTCAGTCCTAAATAGCTTACCCCTTATCCTTAGACTATGTCCCCTGGTTCTGGACTTCCCCAACATCGGGAACATTCTTCCTGCATATAACCTGTCCAGTCCCGGCAAAATTTTATATGTTTCTATGAGATCCCCTCTCATCCTTCTAAACTCCAGTGAATACAGGCCCAGTCAATCCAGTCTCTTCTCATATGTGAGTCCTGCCATCCCGGGAATCAAGTCTGGTGAACCTTCGCTGCACTCCCTCAATCGCAAGAATGTCCTTCCTCAGATTAGGAGACCAAAACTGAACACAATATTACAGGTGTGGCCTCACCAAGGCCTTTTACAACTGCAGTAAGACCTCCCTGCTCCTATACTCAAAACCCCGAGATATGAAGGCCAACATACCATTTGCCTGCTGTACCTGCATGCCAACTTTTAATGACTGATGTACCATGACACACAGGTCCCGTTTTCCTAATCTGCCACCATTCAGATAATATTCTGCCTTCGTATTTTTGCCACCAAAGTGGATAACCTCACATTTATCCACATTGTACTGCATCGGCCACGCGTTTGCCCACTCACCTAACCTGTCCAAGTCACCCTGAAGCCTTTTAGTATCCTCCTCACAGCTCACACCGCCTCCCAGCTTAGTGTCATCTGCAAACTTGGAGATATTACACTCAATTCCTTCATCCAAATCATTAATGTAGATTGTAAATAGCTGAGTTCCTAGCACTGAGCCCTGCGGCACCCCACTAGTCACTGCCTGCTATTCTGAAAAGAACCCGTTTATCCCAATTCTCTGCTTCCTGTCTGTCAACCAGTTCTCTATCCACGTCAGTACATTACCCCCAATACCATGTGCTTTAATTTTGCACACCAATCTCTTGTGTGGGACCTTGTCAAAAGCCTTTTGAAAGTCCAAATGCACCACATCCACTGGTTCTCCCTTATCCACTCTATGAGTTACATCCTCAAAATATTCTAGAAGATTTGTCAAGCATGATTTCCCTTTCATAAATCCATGCTGACTTGGACCTATCCCATCACAGCTTTCCAAATATGCTGCTATTTCATCTTTAATAATTGATTCTAACATTTTCTCCACTACTGATGTCAGGCTAAGCGGTCTATAATTATCCGTTTTCTCTCTCCCTCCTTTCTTAAAAAGTGGTGTTACATTAGCTAGCCTCCAGTCCATAGGAACTGATCCAGAGTCGACAGACTGTTGGAAAATGACCACCAATGCATCCACTATTTCTCAGGCTACTTCCTTAAATACTCTGGGATGCAGGCTATCAGGCCCCGGGGATTTATCGGCTTTCAATCCCATCAATTTCCCTAACACAATTTCTCGGCAAATAAGGATTTCCTTCAGTTCCTCCTGCTCACTAGACCCTCGATCCCCTAGTATTTCCGGAAGGTTATCAGTGTCTTCCTTCGTGAAGACAGAACCAGAGTATTTGTTTAACGGGTCCACCATTTCTTTGTTCCACATTATAAATTCACCTGAATCTGACTGCAAGGGACCTACTTTTGTTTTCACTAATCTTTTTCTCTTCACATATCTATAGAAGCTTTTGCAATCAGTTTTTATGTTGCCAGCAAGCTTCCTCTCATAGTCTAATTTCTCCCCCTAATTAAACACTTTGTCCTCCTCTGCTGCATTAGAAAATTCTCCCTTGCTGCTTTTTCTGGCCAATTTATATGCCTCTTCTTTGGATTTAACACTATCCTTAATTTCCCTTGTTAGCCACGGTTGAGCCACCTTCCCTGTTTTATTTTTACTCCAGACAAGTATGTACAATTGTAGAAGCTCCTGTAGAAGCTCTTATAATCTGTTCATATATTTGTTACTAGTTGACACTCATTCTATTTTCTCCGTTTTTATCAATTTTTCGGTCAATCTTTATTGGTTTCTAAAGCTCTCCCAATCCTCAGGATTACTACTATTCTTTGCAACATGATAAGCCTCTTCTTTTAATCTAATATGGTCCTTAACTTCTTTAGTTAGCCACCTAGAAGGACAAGGACAGCAGGCGCATGGGAGCACCATCACCTGCAAGTTCCCCTCCAAGGTAAACACCATCCTGACTTGGAAGTATATCGCCGTTCCTTCATCGTCGCTGGGTCAAAATCCTGGAACTCCCTCCCTAACAGCACTGTGGGAGTACCTTTACCACATGGACTGCAGCGGTTCAAGAAGGTAACTCACCACCACCTTCTCAATTAAGGATGGGCCATCTCCTGAACGAATTTTAAAAATACATGATTTGCTATAACAAATCCCTGCTAGCTCTCCTTTATTAGTCCATGCTTGTCCAAGTGGCTGTTAATCTTCTCCTGGTTCCAAAAGCTTCCCCACCACCAACATAAACTGACAGAACTGTAAATGCCAGATTTATCCCTCTCCTTTTTTGAACAAGGATGCAACATTTGCAGTTCTCCAGTCCTCTGACACCACCCCTCTATCTAAGGAGGATTGGAAGGTTGTGGCCCACACCTCCGCAATTTCCACCCTTACTTCCCTCAGCAACCTCAGATGCACCCCATCCGGACCGGGTGACATCCATTTTAATTACCGGCAGTCTCTCTAGTACCTCCTCTATCTATTTTTATCTCATCCATTATCACAACAACCTCCTCGTTTACCATAGTTTTGGCAAAGTACTCTTCCTTGGTAAACACTGATGCAAAGTACTCATTTAATACCTCAGCCATGCCTTCTGCCTCCACTAATAGTTCTCCATTTTAGTCCTTAAACGGCCCCACCACCCCTCTGACAACTTTTTTTTTACTTGGGCAGTAACATTCGTGAGGTGGGAGATCCTGCGGCAAAAAACGATGCTCCACTTCCTCTCTGGGACAATAAGGGGGTGGAAGCAGAGGGAGTGGGGCGCATAGCACTGCCACATAGAAGGGGCCCTCTCCTTCAATAAAGGGGAGGGCCAAGTTGCAGACTTTGCGGGACCCGACTTGGACCACTGGGGAGTGGGGTGCCGTGCCATCTGCCTGGCACTCAAGCGGAGTGCCGGACTGCCAGATTGTGGCACGGACCTCGCATTTAAGGAGGCAACGGGCCGCGACAGGTAAGTCGGATGATTTTTTTTACTTAAGCACACACCACCACCTCTTTAACTAGCACCTCACGAGTGGCCAGCTGAAAGTATCCCCTGAAGCTGTCGCTGGCATTGCCCAGCGCAGTTTCAGGGGCGATACTTAATTTTTGCTCCGGGCGAAAATGGGGCGCTGCGCACGGTGATGACATTGTCATCGCCGGCGGAGCGGGGCACTACCGGATACCGATGCTGGGCAAAAAGTCATTTGCGCACCTGGGAGCACTAACGGGAGGCGCAAACAACCCCAATTTTTCCCTCTTTGACTCTATTTTACCGGCTCCCTCCTCAATTCACTTTATATTAGCCCCCCTCCAAAGTAAGTATTTTTATTCGAGATTGCTAACACAGGCCAGGAATTGAACCTGAGCCCTGCTCAGCTATCTTTATAAAGTGTAGAGGACAGAAATCAATTGGAGATGTTTGAAAAAATTGATTTGTATCTTTCTTTGATTTATTAAGATGTAAAAAAAATTGCAGTCGACCTAATTTAAATTTAACTGAAATCTCAGCCTATAACACAGTAACCCAGCCAAGTTTTGTAGATAACAACCATCTGCACACAAGTTAGAAAAGAAATGCATGCAGTGAGAATGAGTGTTATGAAAATCCATTTCTCTTTTCAACTGATGGTTACCTCTTTCCCGTTCTGGTGGTCCCTTGGGAGGAGGGTACAGTTCTCGATATGTAGTTATATCAGAAATTCTTGACAAGTAATCAGTGGTGAGTAGACCTTTACGCCCATTTTTGAATGCTAAAGCATGTGTCGTGGCTTTCTCTTCACTTTCATCGAAAGCAGCTGAATTTCGCTGGAATAAGAGTTGAAGAAAATGTCAAAAGAATATTAAATTGCACCACTTGAGTATTAATCAAAAATCTTTATACAATTTGTTGCTGCTCAGTATTTGCCACTTAATGCAAGCTAAATTTGAGATTACAAAATTAAACCTACAATGCAAAGCATTTCCGATACCTACTCTTTTTGTGGCAGAATCAGGATTGCAAAAGATCTCTTTCCTCATCACATTCTTCGTAGACCTGGACAGTTAGGCTGGGAAATTGGAGCTGTTAGCGCCGGCTGTTAAGCCGGTTTGGAAGAAAATATGGCAGCCACTTCGCTTACGCCCATTCTGCCACTTTAGGTAGGTCAGCAGCACTGCCATTGCCTGTGCTCCCTTCACAAATTTAAATGATTCATATCATAACGTCAATCAACGTGCAACGCCTGAATTGACGCACAAAAGGGATTTTGGACATCGCTGCTCTTAATAACGCCCTCTCCAAACCACGCATGGAAGAATGTGCATGCAGCAGTACAATGGAGCGAGCCATTGCCATTGCTTCTTAAAGGGACACACACAACTTTCAGGTAAGTTTAGATTTTTGCTTTTGGACTGGTTTCTTTACATTTTATTGGAGTATGGCTTGGTGCTCTACATTTAAAATGTTAAAGTGTGCAGGGAGTGCTGCTGGATGTTTGCAAGACTTTGGCACTTAAAGGAAGGCCTCCGAGAACACCACTTTCTCCCAGTCCTGGGGGCTCTAGTTGCAGTCCCCCATGGGCTGCAGCATCACATGAAGATTGTGCAGAGGCAGCTAAAGGGGCAAGTTGCTTTCAGAGGAAGCAGAAGAGGAGGAAGCAGAAAAAGTGGAAAAAGCAGAAAAGGAGGAAATGGAAGGAAGGAGACAACCAAGGCAGCCAATTTCTGGCCCGGATATCCAGAACCAACTCATCCGCCTGCGGTACCAGTGAACACAACCCCAATTCCCTTTTCAGCATTTGTTCTATGCCTTACTTTCCCCTCAGTTACTGACCATCACAACATTCTCTTGGCCACAATGCTGAAATAAAAGTCACCACAAAGTAAACTTTCCAATCCCGCTTTATCCATATATGCATCCAAAATACATCAAAAACTCAACTAATCACCCTTTGCATTCCCTTCGTGGCAGTCTTGCGTGTGCCTTTGCCTATCCTAGTGTTGTTACAAAGTGCTACCCCAGTGGTTGCAGCATCGCTGGTGGAAGGCTGCTGACTTTCAGTGGGGGACAATGCAAGTGGCCTTGCAGGATGACCTCAAGGAGCTGGTGGCTGAGAGTGTGAAATTGTGTGACGGTGTTACTTCTTCTTCTTCACACTCCTCTCTCTCCTCTTGGTCAACCACTGGCTGGGCAGGCTGGATTTCTTGTGTCTGAAATGAGGAAGGCTCAAGGGTAGGGTTGTGGTGAGGGGCAAGCAAGATGTGCATGCTTACACCATGTGAAGCTTGTACATCAGAAGAGATTGTGGAATGAGGGAGAAGTGGGATGTGGAAAGAGGATAATGTATGAGGATACCAGCACCTTGTATTGCCTTCAGTCCTGCTGCTGGCCAAGGGCTCAGCCATGCCCCTGCCAAAAATGGCCAGCGCTGTCTCTTCCAAGGGGATGAGGTTAAGCTAGGAATGTGACGTGTGCCTCGTGTTTGGTAGATTATTGATGGTTGAGTGGTTAGAGGGGTGCAGGTCATGCATTGAGCAGTGTGTGAGGTTAGTGGTGCAGTTGGTAGGAGACGGCTTTTGAAGAGACATTCACTGACCTTGACCACTCGTCTGAGGTCATGAAACTTCTTTGGGGACTGGAGCCAGATTCTGGGGGTGACACTGCTGACAGTGACCCCGACCACCTTGGCGATCTTGTCACACGTTCTTCTTTCTGGAGAGCCTGCTGGTCCCCTGTGGGTAGAAGACCTCTCTAGCACTGTTGATCCCCTGCACAAAGGCCTCGAGTGCTGCTTTCGAGACCCAGGGTGCCCTTTCCCTGGCCTGTTGAGCCATTTGTATTAGTGCTGAAGCATTTTTACCATTTTTGTGCAGCAGAAGGCAGCTCACCTTGTCGAGGTGCAGACTGCCTAGTGCTGAAGCAATTTTATTTTTTTATCTGCAGAAGGCAGCTCAGCTTTCAGAACTGCAGACTGCCTTTAAGAGGAGCAGGCTAGCTTTAAGTAAATTTAGCAGGCAGCATAAAGTTGACCTTTTCCAACGGTATCGAATTTCTCAGCCTTAGTGTTATTAGACTTGTTGATGATAGAGAGCATCATAGCCACGCCTCAATTCTGTCCTCACTGGATATCCACATACACTCACTTTCCAAGAAGAGTCCCGATATTATGATCAGGTGTAGGATGCCTGGTTAACCTTTTTATTCCTTTTCTAGCACATGGGAGCAAGGCCAATTTCAATATTGTAAATGATCTGCCAATTTTTAGCCATCTCATCACAGACTGAAATCATTAACTCACCACAGACCAGGAAGCTCTTCCCATCCTTCCTTGTCTCTTTAAGTATTTAACAAGTATACCAGTAAAAAGACAATTGTTAAAAGCGACGTTTGACTTCTGAGAGGGAATGACTGCCAATTTGTAGATGATCAATAAAAGGCAAAGGTATTTAATAACATCAGTTTTACTGAAAAGAAGGATATTGATGGTGTTTCCCACTGAATCGATGGATGAGTCTCAGTTGTTATGGATAGGCTGATGGGAGAATAGCCCAATCCTGTATTCATATATATAGCTACACATAGCACAACGAAAGCCAGATAAGGCAGACAGATGTGTTGTTGTGTGTGACAGGTGCGTGGCAGAGAGATCTTGCAACTTTACAGCCTCAAATTCCTTCAATCCGATCTGGCAGACATGTGACATTGCAGTCTGTTGGTGGGCTAAGTCTTCCCTAAGCTGGGCACGGCTAGCTGGGTTCGGGGACATGGAAGGGAGGAGGGTGATCAGGGGTCAGAGCATCAGGGCTGATGGATCGGGGGTTAAGAGTGGTGGCAATGGGGTGAGGGGGTTGGGAACGATGATTGGGTCCTTTAATGTGGTGTCGGTATGAGCATTTCAGCTCCTTTTGGCTCTACATTCAGATAAGTTAATTACCTAAAATAAAAACAGAATGGTCAGGCAGCATCTGTTGAGATAGAAACAGAGTTAACGTTTCAGGTCGATGACCTTTCGTTAGAACTGGAAAAATTAGAGATCTAAAAATTTTAAGCAAGTTCAGGGGCAGGGTAAGGAGGAGGGGAGGGGAGGAAAGAACAAAAGGGGAGGTCTGTTATAGGGTGGAAGGGAGGAGTGATTACCTTCTTGGTTGACAGGAATTCTGTAGGGCTGGTTTCCCTAAGTGCATTCTGCAATGACGCGACTGCCTCAGGCCAAACCAATATTGGAGCAGGAACCTCAAGCAGGCATTCGGCGTCTTATTTGCATATGCAAAAGTATTAACACCTGCTTCCGTTGTGGGTAAAGGACCTCTTGTTTATCCTTACCCAATATGGTGGTTGGTGCACTTCCAGTCAGAAGCGTGCACGTGCATCCTGCCCGCCATATTAGGACCTCTGTAGGCAACATAGCCCCTGAAAACAACCCGGTCCAATTTCTAGGCTGTTATCTTTAACTTCAGCTAAGTACCATGCAGAGACATTACTTTCATTAACAACTGGAAATAAATGTTCTGCTGTTGGTTTTATGAAGTGATTCAAACCAGGCAGTCAAAATACAAGAATGTAGCATGGCTAACAATGCCCAAATATTGCATTGTTGTTTTTTTGGATATAATCAGGAAACCTAGATTTAAACTGTTCTTAAATCACACCTCTCATTGTTTGAGATGTCAGTTTCTTGAACCCTGTTGATTACATTTTCTGCTGTCAGGATGAATTATACATAATTCCACCCACATGGCAATCAATGATGTACAAAATCTCTCCACATGCAGAAACAGATGCACCTTAAATCATTCAGCAAAGGGCAAAACATCTATACAGTTAGAAGAAAATAAAATGATCCCATCTACGAATGAGGTTAAATAAATAAAGCAGTAAATGATGATAGTGGTTAATTATGTAAAATTTGAAGTTGTTATGGTCATTATTAAAAGACGACTGTTCTTTTTTTACAATTTCACTTGATTGCTACAAACATGTGTCCAATTCTGCTGATTCACATGGAACAATAAAATAAAAGGTGTTGATTTAAGAACATTTAAATCTAGGTTTCCTGATTATATCCAAAAAACAACAATGCAATTATGTGTAATTGTAATCACCTGAACGACTAAGAATTGGGTACAAAGGGAGGTGTTTCCTTACAATAACCTTCGATTTGTTTTGTGATGAAATGTTCATTAACTGCCATAGATGGTCAGTGAAGTACAAAACAGGGAGTCAGTGCTGGTGTTTCAGGATATTTAAACACTTACAAACAAAATCACATAGGAAATCTGAATTATAGAATGGTTACAGCACGGAAAAATACCATTCGGCCTATCCACCCCGTGCCAGCTCTCTGCAAGAGCACCTCAGCTGGTCCCACTCACCTACCCTTTCCCCATAGCCCTGCAATTTTTTTTCTTTCAAGTACTCATCCAATTCCATTTTGAAAGCTGTGACTGAATCTGCCTCCACCAGCCTTTCAGGCAGTGTATTCCAGATCCTAACCACTCGCTGTGCAAAAAGGTTTTTTTCTTATGTCGCCTTTGGTTCTTTTGCTAATCACCTTAAATCTGTGTCCTCTGGTTCTTGACCCTTCTCCTAATGGAAACAGTTTCTCTCTAATCTACTCCATCCAGATCCCTCATGAGTTTGAACACCTCAATCAAATCTCCTCTCAATCTTCTCTGCCCAATGGAGAACAACCCCAACTTCTCCAGTCTATCCACGTAACTGAAGTCCCTCATCCCTGGAATCATTCTTCTAAATCTTTTCTGCACCTTTTCTAAGGCCTTCACATCCTTCCCAAAATTGGACACAATATCCAATTGAAGCCAAACCAATGTTTTATAGAGGTTCATCAAAATTTCCAAGCTTTTGTACTATATACCTCCATTCATGAAGCCCAGGATCCCGTAAAAAATAAAAAAAGGAAGGTGGTTCAACAGTGGCTATCAAGGGAAACCAGGGATAGTATTAAAGCCAAGGAGGTGGCATACAAATTGGCCAGAAATAGCAGCGAACCCAGGGACTGGGAGAAATTTAGAACTCAGCAGAGGAGGACAAAGGGTTTGATTAGGGCAGGGAAAATAGAGTACGAGAGGAAGCTTGCGGGGAACATTAAAATGGACTGCAAAAGCTTCTATAGATATGTAAAGAGAAAAAGATTAGTAAAGACAAACGTAGGTCCCCTGCAGTCAGAATCATGGAAAGTCATAACGGAGAACAAAGAAATGGCAGACCAATTGAACAAGTACTTTGGTTCGGTATTCACTAAGGAGGACACAAACAACCTTCCGGATATAAAAGGGGTCAGAGGGTCTAGTAAGAAGGAGGAACTGAGGGAAATCCTTATTGGTCGGGAAATTGTGTTGGGGAAATTGATGGGATTGAAGGCCGATAAATCCCCAGGGCCTGATGGTCTGCATGCCAGAGTACTTAAGGAGGTGGCCTTGGAAATAGTCATTTTTCAGTCATTTTTGACAGTCATTTTTCAACATTCCATTGACTCTGGATCAGTTCCTATGGAGTGGAGGGTAGCCAATGTAACCCCACTTTTAAAAAAAGGAGGGAGAGAGAAAACAGGGAATTATAGACCGGTCAGCCTGACATCGGTAGTGGGTAAAATGATGGAATCAATTATTAAGGATGTCATAGCAGCGCATTTGGAAAGAGGTGACATGATAGGTCCAAGTCAGCATGGATTTGTGAAAGGGAAATCATGCTTGACAAATCTTCTGGAATTTTTTGAGGATGTTTCCAGTAGAGTGGACAAGGGAGAACCAGTTGATGTGGTATATTTGGACTTTCAGAAGGCTTTCGACAAGGTCCCACACAAGAGATTAATGTGCAAACTTAAAGCACATGGGATTGGGGGTAGTGTGCTGACGTGGATTGAGAACTGGTTGGCAGACAGGACGCAAAGAGTAGGAGTAAATGGGTACTTTTCAGAATGGCAGGCAGTGACTAGTGGGGTACCGCAAGGTTCTGTGCTGGGGCCCCAGCTGTTTACATTGTACATTAATGATTTAAACGAGGGGATTAAATAGTATCTCCAAATTTGCGGATGACACTAAATTGGGTGGCAGTGAGAGCTGCGATGAGGATGCTAGGAGGCTGCAGAGTGACTTGGATAGGTTCGGTGAGTGGGCAAATGCATGGCAGATGAAGTATAATGTGGATAAATGTGAGGTTATCCACTTTGGTGGTAAAAACAGAGAGACAGACTATTATCTGAATGGTGACAGATTAGGAAAAGGGGAGGTGCAACGAGACCTGGGTGTCATGGTACATCAGTCATTGAAGGTTGGCATGCAGGTACAGCAGGCGGTTAAGAAAGCAAATGGCATGTTGGCCTTCATAGCGAGGGGATTTGAGTACAGGGGCAGGGAGGTGTTACTACAGTTGTACAGGGCCTTGGTGAGGCCACACCTGGAAAACTGTGTACAGTTTTGTTCTCCTAACTTGAGGAAGGACATTTTTGCTATTGAGGGAGTGCAGCGAAGCTTCACCAGACTGATTCCCGGGATGGCGGGACTGACATATCAAGAAAGACTGGATCAACTGCGCTTGTGTTCACTGCAGTTCAGAAGAATGAGAGGGGATCTCATAGAAACATTTAAAATTCTGATGGGTTTAGACAAGTTAGATGCAGGAAGAATGTTCTCAATGTTGGGGAAGTCCAGAACCAGGGGTCACAGTCTAAGGATAAGGGGTAAGCCATTTAGGACCGAGATGAGTGGTAAACCTGTGGAATTCTCTACCACAGAATGTTGTTGAGGCCAATTCACTAAATATATTCAAAAAGGAGTT
Organism: Pristiophorus japonicus; assembly: GCF_044704955.1. Classification (NCBI taxonomy): domain Eukaryota; kingdom Metazoa; phylum Chordata; class Chondrichthyes; family Pristiophoridae; genus Pristiophorus; species Pristiophorus japonicus. Next base: position 92,735,972 of record NC_091978.1, on the reverse strand, counting down.
AGATGTAGTCCTTACTACTAGGGGGATCAAGGGGTATGGCGAGAATACAGGAATGGGGTACTGAAGTTGCATGTTCAGCCATGAATTCATTGAATGGCGGTGCAGGCTCGAAGAGCCGAATGGCCTACTCTTGCACCTATTTTCTATGTCTATGTAAGCTTTTTTAACCACTTTCTCAACCTGCCCTGCCACCTTCAATGATTTGTGCATATATACCCCTCGGTCTCTATGATCATGCATCCCCTTTGGGATTGAACCCTTTAGTTTATATTTCCTCTCTTTATTCTTTCTACCTGAAGTTGAATGAGGAAATGTATTGATTCTACACCTACAGTTCATTATTTTAAGCGTTTCAGTTATAATTTCTCCTCGTAAGCTGATCATGTTAGAGCTGGGGAATGGAACACTTTCCTACTTTAGGCACCCAAGGAGTAATTTTCTGATTTTATATTGCACGGGGAGCTTTCCTCTTACACATTGGAAAGTAACAATTGGAAAATTGTATGCCGCATTTGCCTAAGTTACCAATAGCTGTGAGGCTCCTTCCAAAAGCACAAAGTCAGAAAATTATCGCCAGAATCAAGCAATCCCAGATAACATACAGTCAGCTGCACAGTAAAGTTGCCACTACTCTGCTAGGCGAATATAACTTAGCACCAACTCCAGAAAAATATCTCCTACTGGCAGCGATGAAAAGGTTGCCAGTGATGGACCAGTGCAGGACTGTACTTAATGAATTTGTTTCACATTTGAGTGCTTGTGAATTGTGACTGAGAAATGACCAGGTCTCGAATCTTATCAATGTGCAGAAACAGAGGTTACTTAAATAATTTAATACAAAGCAAAATATCTGCACATAATTTCAAGAAAGCAAAGTGCTGCCATTCACCAGGTAAGATAAGTAAGTAAAGTATTAAAAATAATAATAGTGGTTCATTATACAGAATTTCACTTGATTGCCACAGAAATATTTTCACATTCCACATGAGACATTCTTGTGGCCTCTTTGATTAGGAATGCCAATTAAAAGAACTTGCATTTATACAGAGCCTGTCATATCCTCAGGATGTTCCAAAGGTCTTCACAGCCAATGGATTACCATTGAACTGCAATCACTGTTATGCAACACCAACAACAACTTACATTTATTTAGTGTCTTTAACATAGTAAAACATCCCAAGACACTTCACAGGAGCATTATCAAACAAAATATGCAGCTAAGCATGGCACCAATTTTCATACAGATAGATCCCCAAAACAGCAAGTGAATTGGTGACGCGATGGTGATCATTGATGGACGAATGTTGGCCCGGACACTGGGACAATTCCTTGTTCTTGTTCTTATGAATAGTACTGTGGGATCTTTTACATCCTTCTAAGCTGGCAGATCTGTTCTGCCAAGTCAGGCTCTGTCATACCTGTCAGCTAATCACATAGTGATGCCACCAACTAATTTTAACAACACAAGAACATAAGAAATAGGAACAGGAGTAGGCCATATGGCCCCTCAAGCCTGCTCCACCATTCAATAAGATCATGGCTGATCTGATCATGGACTCAGCTCCACTTCCCCACCCGCTCCCCATAACTCCATAACCCCTTATCATTTAAGAAACTGTCTATTTCTGTCTTAAATTTATTCAATGTCCCAGCTTCCACAGCTCTCTGAGGCAGCGAATTCCAGAGATTTACAACCCTCAGAGAAGAAATTTCTCCTCATCTCTGTTTTAAATGGGTGACCCCTTATTCTAAGATTGTGCCTCTAGTTCTAGTCTCCCCATCAGTGGAAACATCTTCTCTGCATCCACCTTGTCAAGCCCCCTCATAATCTTATACGTTTCGATAAGATCACCTCTCATTCTTCTGAATTCCAATGAGTAGAGGCCTAACCTATTCAACCTTTCCTCATAAGTCAACCCCCTCATCCCCAGAATCAACCCAGTGAACTGAACTACCTCCAAAGTAAGTAATAATATAATTTTAATGTAATGTAATGTAATGTAATTTTAATTACATTGCAAGAGCATCCTCCTCAAACAGGAAATCCCCTGTGTGATGTGTCGTTTTGTACTTTTGGAGTCAGGACCTTAGCCTTCAAAAATAAAAAGTGGGTATACATACCCTCAATTATACATTGTCAAAAGTAACCTCTAAAAATAAAACATGGATGGATATACTCAGTATTTCAGAAGCACAAAAGGAAAGTTTCGCTTATGTAGCATTTCACAGCCTCAGGACATCCTCAGAACTGAGCTTCTCAGAATGAAATAACATCAATTTACATGTCTATAATGTTCCAAAGGTGCAGGAAGGTGTTTCAGAGTAAAACAGTCTGACAATGCTGGTTGTCAAGGGTCACACATAAAAAATAGCCACTGGGGTGAGATAATGGAGAGCAACTGTGAAGCGCCTTGGGATGTTTTACCACGTTAAAGGCACTATATAAAGACAAATTGTGGTTGTTGTTGCTGCTGACTGCAAAGCACAGTTATTTTGAGAGTTGCACATCAATTCTTTGCTGAAGGATCAGTACCTGTTCCAGCCAGTTCCCGATCAGACACTTGTTTTTAATGCGATCTTCATTGCTTCGCTGCGCTGTGTCGCCCGCTGCCTGCGCCGCGGGCTGCCCGTCGCCATCCCCCGTGTCCTGCTGTCCCCCCGCACCCTGCCTTTCACTTAACTTCGGACATCCGTCCTCGTCCAGCTCTCGCTTTCTTCCTGCGTCAGGCCCGGGACCTCTGGCGCCGGCCCCTGTCCCCGCCTCCTCCCCCTTGCTGCGGCTCCCGGGAGGAGGGAGCCTTGCTGCAGACGCTTCGTCGCACACCACTTGCTCCATCGGCAGCGAGCCGGTTGCGGGAGCCGCTACTCCCAAATCACCAGCCGCAACCAGCCGTTGCTAGGAAACCAAGCCGGCGCCTGCAAACCATAGCAACCGTAAACACCCCGCCCGGATTGGCCGACCCCGACTGGCGGGACATTACATCGGATTACACACAAACAGACCATTCGGCCCAACCAGTCTACGCCACTATTTATGCTCCACTCGAGCCTCTTGCTGTCTTTACAATCATAGAAATTTACAGCATGGAAGGAGGCCATTTTGGCCCATCGTGTCCGCGCCCGCCGACAAAGAGCTATCCCGCCTAATCCCACGTTCCAACTCTTGGTCTGTAGCCCTGTAGGTTACAGCACTTCACGTGCATATCCAAGTACTTTTTAAAATCTGATGAGGGTTTCTGCCTTTACCACCCTTTCAGGCAGTAAGTTCCACACCTCCACCACCCTCTGGGTGAAAAAAAAATTCTCCTCAAATCCCCTCAAAACCTCCTTCCAATTACTTTACATCTATGTCCCCTCTGCTAAGGGAAATAGGTCCTTCCCATCCACTCTATCTGGGCCCTTCATAATTTTATACACCTCAATTATGTCTTACCTCAGCCTCCTCTGTTCCAAAGAAAACAAACCCAGCCTATCCAATCTGTCCTCATAGCAACAATTCTTCAGTCCAAGGAACAGCCTCGTAAATCTCCTTTACCCTCTCTAGTGCAATGACGCCTGTCCTGTAATGTGGTGACCAGAACTGCATGCAGTACCCTAGCTGTGGCCAACTAGTGTTTTATACAGTTCAAGCATAACCTCCCTGCCTTTACATTCTATGCCACGACTAATAAAGGCAAGTATCCAGTATGCCTTCTTAACCACCTTATCTACCTGTCCTGCTACCTTCAGGGATCTGTGGACATGCACCCCAAGGTCCCTCTGTTCCTCAACACTTCTCAGTTCCTACCATTTATTGTGTATTCACTTACTTTTTTAACCCTCCCAAAATGCATTACCTCACACTTCTCCAGATTGAATTCCATTTGCCACTGGTCTGCCCACTGACTAGTCTATTGATGTCTTACCGCAGTCTACAGCTTTCTTCTACATTATCAATCACACAGCCAATTTTTGTATCATCTGTAAACTTCTTAATCATACCCCGTACATTCAAGTCTAAATCATTGATATATACTGCAAAAAGCAAGGGACCTAGTACTGAGCCCTGAGGAACCCCATTGCAAACAGCCTTCCATTCACAAAAGCACCCATCGACCATTACTCCTTGCTTCCTGCCTCTGAGCCAATTTTGGATCCAACTTGCCACTTTGCCTTGGATCCCATGGGCTTTTACTTTCGTGACCAGTCTGCCATGTCTTGGTAGTCTGTCGTATCCAACAAAGACGTTGATGTTCTAATCATCAATGGCATGTGTCTTCAAGTGGCTGTATAGGCCAATTCTGGATGCACATAGTCTCTTGCACGTCGGACAAGGGAAGTTCGATGTGCCTGATGCTGACAGTACTGCCACCTGCTGTCGTCTATCTCTAGTGTCCCGCAGGCGCTGACATCGGCTTTCTTCGAAGGTCTGGCAGGCAGTCCTCGTGAGGGTTCGCCCCTGGATTTTATTAGCTGCTGTATTCTCGAGGTCCTTTGGTTGGATGCCACTGTACTGGAGGTTAGCCTTGATGCAATCTTTGTAGCGTTTGCTGGGGCGCCCCTGGTGTCTTCGACCTTCACAGAGCTCGCCGTGAAGAAGCTGACGAGGGATCCTTGGCTCATCCATGCGGATGACATGTCCAGCCCACCGAAACTGAGCTCTCATGATCATCACCTCGATGCTAGTTGATTGTGCTCTCTCCAGAACCTCAAAGTTTGACACCCAGTCTTGCCAGCATATGTGGAGTATAGATCTGAGACTGCGCATATGGAAAGCTTCCAACTTTATCAAAAGCCTTACTAAAAATCCATATATACAAACACACTACCCTCATTGACCCACCTTTTTACTTCCTTAAAAAATTCAATCAAGTTAGTCAGACATGAACTTCCCTTAACAAATCCATGCAGACTGTCCTTGATTAATTCGTGTCTTTCTAAATGAAGATTTATCCCGTTCCTCAGAATTTTTTCCAATAATTTTCCCACCACCGAGGTTAGGCTGACTAGTCTGTAATTAATTGGTCTATCCCTTTCTCCCTTTTTAAACAATGGTACAACATTAGCAGTCCTCCAGTCCTCTGGCACCACACCTGTAGCCAGAGAGGATTGGAAAATGATGATCAGAGCCTCTGCTATTTCCTCTCCTGCTTCTCAACAGCCTGGGATATATTTATTCCAGGCCTGGGGATTTATCCACTTTCAAAGATGCTAAACCCCTCAATAGTTCCTCTCTCACTATGTTTATTTAATCTAATATTTCGCATTCCTCCTCCCTGATTGCAATGTCTGCATCGCCCCTCTCTTTTGTGAAAACAGGCGTAAAGTATTCATTAAGAACCGTACCCACGTCTTCTGCCTCCATACACAGATTATCTCCATGGTCTCTGATAGGCTCTACTCTTTCTTTAGTTATCCTCTTGCTCTTAATGTATTTATACAACATCTTTGAGTTTTCCTTGATTTTACTTGCTAATATTTTTTCATGATCTCTCTTTGCCGTCCTAATTTCCTTTTCAATTTCACCCCTGCACTTTCTATACTCCTCCAGGTTTCTAGAGTATTGAACCCTCAGTATCTGTCATAAGCTTCCCTTTTTTTCATTATCCTATCCTGTATGTGCCTTGTCATCCAGGGGGTCCTAGATTGGTCAGTCCCACCCTTTTTCTTTAAGGGAACATACTTGCTCTGAACCCTCAGGATCTCCTCCTTGAATGCCTCCCACTGCTCTGACACTGATTTATCTTCAAATAGCTGTTTCCAGTCCAGTTTGGCTAAATCACATCTCAGCTTAGTAAAATTGGCTTTCCCCAATTGAGAACTTTTATTCCTGGTCGATCTTTGTCTTTTTCCATAATTACCCTAAATCTAACTGAATTACAATCACTAGCACCAAAATGCTCTCCCACTGATATCCTTTCCACCTGCATAGCTTCATTCCCTAAAACTACATACAGAATTGCCCCCTCTCTTGTTGGGCTTGCTACATACTGACTAAAATAGTTCTCTTGAATGCATTTTAGGAATTCTGCACCCTCTATACCCTTCACACTAATTCTATCTCAGTTAATATTAGGGTAGTTGAAATCCCTTACTATTACTGCCCTATAACTTTTGCACTTCTCAGATATTTGCCTACATATTTGCTCTTCTATCTCTCTCTGACTATTTGGGGGTCTACAGTACACTCCCAGTTTATATTACAATAGCACTGCTGGATATGCTGTGGATAAATTAATTTCATGGTCAGCCTTGTACTATACTTCTGTGTTGTATACACTCTGAGATTGGTTTATACATCAAATTTACAGCACAGAAACAGTCCATTGGACCCAACATTCCCACGCCACTGTTGGTGCTCCACATGAGCCTCCTCCAACCATACTTAATCTAACCCTATCTGCATATCATTCTCCTCATCTACTTAACTAGCTTTTCCTTAAAAGCAGCTTTGCTATTCGCCTTATCCATGTGGTAGCGAGTTCGACATTCTCACCACTTTCTGGGTAAAGATGTCTCTCCTGATTTCCCTATTGGATTTATTACTGCCTATGCCATGAGGAAGGTGGCTCAACCGTGGCTAACAAGGGAAATTAGGGATAGTGTTAAATCCAAGAAAGAGGCATATAAATTGGCCAGAAAAAACAGCAAACCTGAGGACTGCGAGAATTTTAGAATTCAGCAGAGGAGGACAAAGGGTTTAATTAGGAAAGGGAAAATAGAGTATGAGAGTAAGCTTGCAGGGAACATAAAGGTTTCTATAGATATGTGAAGAGAAAAAGATTAGTTAAGACTAATGTAAGTCCCTTGCAGTCAGAAGCAGGTCAATTTATAATGGGGAACAAGGAAATGGCAGACCAATTGAACAAATACTTTGGTTCTGTCTTCACGAAGGAAGACACAAATAACCTCCCGAAAATACTAACGGACTGAGGGTCTAGCGAGAGGGAGGAACTGAAGGAATTGAGGGAAATCCTTATTAGTCAGGAAATGATGTTAAGGAAATTGATGGGAGTGAAGGCCGATAAATCCCCAGAGCCTGATAGTCTGCATCCCAGAGTACTTAAGGAAGTGGCCCTAGAAATAGTGGATGCATTGGTGATCATTTTCCAACAGTCTATCGACTCTGGATCAGTTCCTATGGACTGGAGGGTAGCTAATGTAACACCAAGTTTTAAAAAAGGAGGGAGAGAGAAAACGGGGAATTATAGACCAGTTAGCCTGACATCAGTAGTGGGGAAAATGTTGGAATCAATCATTATGGATGAAATAGCAACACATTTGGAAAGCAGTGACAGGATCAGTCCAAGTCAGCATGGATTTATGAAAGGGAAATCATGCTTGACAAATCTTCTAGAATTTTTTGAGGATCTAACTAGTAGAATGGACAAGGGAGAATCAGTGGATGTGGTGTATTTGGACTTTCAAAATGTTTTTGACAAGGTCCCACACAAGAGATTAGTGTGCAAAATTAAGACACATGGGATTGGGGATAATGTATTGACGTGGATAGAGAACTGGTTGGCAGACAGGAAGCAAAGAGTGGGAATAAACGGGTCCTTTTCAGAATGGCAGGCAGTGACTAGCGGGGTACTGCAAGGTTCAATGTTGGGACCCCAGCTGTTTACAATATATATTAATGATTTAGACGAAGGAATTGAATGTAATATCTCCAAGTTTGCAGGTGACACTAAGCTGGGTGGCGGTGTGAGCTGTGAGGAGGATGCTAAGTGGCTGCAGAGTGACTTGGACAGGTTAGGTGAGTGGGCAAATGCATGGCAGATGCAGTATAATGTGGATAAGTATGGGGTTATCCACTTTGGTGGCAAAAACCGGAAGACAGATTATTACCTGAATGGTGACAGATTAGGAAAAGGGGAGGTGCAACGAGACCTGGGTGTCATGGTACATCAGTCTTTGAAAGTAGGCATGCAGGTACAGCAGGCAGTTAAGAAAGCAAATGGCATGTTGGTCTTCATAGCGACAGGATTTGAGTATAGGAGCAGGGAGGTCTTGCTGCAGTTGTACAGGGCTTTGGTGAGACCACACCTTGCGTATTGTGTGCAGTTTTGGTCTCCTAATCTGAGGAAGGACATTCTTGCTGTTGAGGGAGTGCGGTGAAGGTTCAACAGACTGATTCCCGGGATGGCAGGGCTGACATATGAAGAAAGACTGGATCGACTAGGCTTATAGTCACTGGAATTTAGAAGAATGAGAGGGGATCTCATAGAAGCATATCAAATTCTGACGGGATTGGACAGGTTAGATGCAGGAAGAACGTTCCCGATGTTGGGGAAGTCCAGAACCAGGTGTCACAGTCTAAGGATAAGTGGTAAGCCATATAGGACTGAGATGAGGAGAAAGTTTTTCACCCAGAGAATTGCGAACCTATGGAATTCTCTACCACAGAAAGTTGTTGAGGCCAGTTCATTCGATATATTCAAAAGGGAGCTAGATGTGGCCCTTACAGTTAAAGGAATCAATGGGTATGGAGAGAAAGCAGGAATGGGGTACTGAAGTTGCATGATCAGCCATGATCATATCGAATGGTGGCGCAGGCTCGAAGAGCCGAATAGCCTGCTCCTGCACCTATTTTCTATGTTTATGGCCCCTAGTTTTGGACTCCACCACAAATATTATCACGACAGGTAATTATTGTCTTAGTAACAAAATGGGACTCCTTATCTGAGAAAGGACATACATGTCTTAGAAGCAATGCAACAAAGGTTCACGAGATTGATCCCTGTGATGAGAGGCTTGTCCTATTCGGAGAGATTGAGCATATTGAGCCTATACTCTCTGGAGTTTAGAAGAATGAAAGGTGATCTCATTGAAACATATCAGATTCTAAGGGGGATTGACAGGGTAGATGCTGAGAGGTTGTTTTCCCTGGCTGGAGAGTCTAGAACTAAGGGGCATCGTCTCAGGATAAGGGGTCGGCCATTTAAAACTGAGATGAGGAGGAATTTCATCACTCAGAGGGTTGTAAATCTTTGGAATTCTCTACCCGAAAGAGCTGTGGATGCTGTCGTAAGTTAGATAGATAGATTTTTGGATTCTAGGGGAATCAAAGGATAAGGGGATTGGGCAGAAAGTGGAATTGAGGTCGAAGATCAGCCATGATCTTATTGAATGGTGGAGCAGACTCGAAGGGCTGCATGGCCTACTCCTGCTGTTAATTCTTATATTCTTATAAAATAACATGAATAGCAACTTTACACTTAGTGCATTAAAAATAGCACTCAATGGAATTTCAACCCTTGAGTGGTTTTCTGTGTGAAAAAGCACATTGTATGTGATGCGTATTTAAAAGGTACTTTTGCCCTTTCTACAATTATGTCTATGTTATAATCTCCAACTCAAATTTACTATCCCGCTACAGTTTTTATTTATATAATTCATTGTAACATGGAGCTAATACATAACAAAGTTTAAATGTACAATTCCTTCCCAGAGGAATGCCAACTCTCTCACCCTTGACCATGGCAGAAAATGTAATACACCAGTCAATCTCCATTTTCTTCCTTGGGAACCTGAAAATTCTTTAAACTTTAAAGATACCAGTTGTACAATACAATCTGGTTAAGCGGGTGGGGGATTAACATGGGATTGTACAGTATGGCTACCATTTTCTGTCACAGCAATTACTTGCATGAACAACCCTAAGCTGCGAATTAGCCTCCAGTCTCCAGCTTTACATCTAGTTCCTGGAATAGAATGAGCAAGAGGGAAAGAAAAAGGTTGACATAAGAACATAAGAAATAGGAGCAGGAGTAGGCCATTTGGCTCCTCGAGCCTGCTCCGCCATTCAATAAGATAATGGCTAATCTGATCATGGACTCAGCTCCACCTCCCTGCCCACTCCCCATAACTCCTTTCTTATTCAAAAATCTGTCTATCTCCACCTTAAATATATTCAATGACCCAGCCTCCACAGCTCTCTGGGGCAGAGAATTCCATAGATTTACAACCCTCTGAAAGAAGAAATTCCGCCTTATCTCAGTTTTAAATGGGCTGCCCCTTATTCTGAGACTATGTCCCCTGGTTTTAATTTCCCCTATGTGGAAATATCCTCTCTGCATCCTCCTTGTCGAGCCCCCTCATTATCTTATATGATTTGATAAGATCACCTCTCATTCTTCTGAACACCATTGTGTATAGGCCCAACCTACTCAACCTATCTTCGTAAGTCAACCCCCTCATCTCCGGAATCAACCGAGTGAACCTTCTCTGAACAGCCTCCAATGCAAATACGGAAACCAAAACTGTAGCAGTGTTCGAGATGTGGCGTCACCAATACCCTGTACAATTCTAGCAGGACTTCTCTGCTTTTGGGCTGGCCTTCCCACTTAGATCGCTAGGGTCCAAAAAATGGACAATGTTCCAGCCTTAGCAATGTTTCAGCCTTCAGGATCGCTGGAACATCACCCATTTTTGGGATCACTACTTTCGGCTTTTTTTTGGGGTGATAGCCCAGCAATAGCCCAGCGATGTGAAATGGGCCTCAGCGATGCGGAAGTCAAGGCTTCCCTAGCAACGGCCTTCTGCGCATGCGTTTTTTTTTACAAGCAAGTTTTCCCACGATTCGGAAGGTCAGGGGCAGAAGGCGCATGCGCAGAAGGCAAAGGGAGGGGGGAGAGAGAAAGAGAGAGAGAGAGAGAGGATAAAGAGAAAGGAGGAAGACAGAGTGAGAAAAAGAGATAAAGAGATACAAAAGAGATAATAACAGATAAAGATGAGAAAATATCATCATCAGACAGTGAAATTAGTGTGCATGATGTGGAGGGGGGAGGGGAGGAGGAAGGCAAAGCCCTTCTTGGACGAGGCGATAGAGGCCCTCATCCAGAAGATGCACTCCCGGTGGGCCGAATTAACCCAGGGTGGGTGTGGGAATCCTCCACCCTGGGCGTACCACATGATTTGGGGCGAGATTGCCGACGTAGTTTCGTTGGCATCCCACGATGCAAGGGGGTCCGACCAGTGCCGGAAGCGCTGGAACAGCCTGTTTGCTTCGGCAAGAGTAAATATGAAATAGATTTTAAATTGTAATGATCCACATAATATGTAAATCTTCTGGATTGAAATTAAGCTGGTCATTCTTGCATATATTGAGGTGTCCGGTCACCTTTACCCAGACTTTGTCAGACTCTCCGGCTGCTGTCACTTACACAGTGATCTAGCCTGGACTGAGGGAGAGCTGCCCTGGCTCACTGTCTGCCCTGGGACACTTTGGGACTTCAGCTCCTGTCATTGCCGAGCTCACCAGCTGTCCAGATTCCCACCACCCTCGGGGCCCTTCAATGGAGATTGTAGTCGAGAGAGATGTTTGTGTCAAGCATTAGATCCTAAACACGATCTTTGTTATAACCATGCATCAATTGTGGATACAAACCCTATTAGCATATAATGTTGGAAATTGTTGTCTTTCCATGACGTCCTTTGTTCTTTTTAAAAAAACCTACTTCTGCACCTATTTTCTATGTTTCTATGTTTCTATGTTTCTAGTATCTAGTCAATTAGCTTATACCATGCTCTTGTCACGTTTGCAGAGGAAGATATCTAACAACCGCAGTGAGCAGAGGTGCAACGGAGGAGGCCCTGCTCAGCTGCAGTAGCTGACAGACCTGGAGGAACGTGCGGCAGCACTTGTCGCAATGCACAGTCGCTTGGCCACCAGCCGTGGAGTTGCAGAACTCTCTCTTATGTCACGTGACTAATGTGTAAAGCAGTAATGTAACTTCATTTCATTGTAATATACAAATGATGTCATGTTATGCATGCAGCTTCTGTGCCCCTTCCCTATGCGCTCCCCATAAACCTTCACTCCCTTATCATTCTGTCTATCTCAGACTGATCCAGCCTCCACAGCTCTCTGGGGCACTGAATTCCACATAGATGTACTACCATATGTACTACCATATGATGCATTGATCTGTAACGTCTCTCGGTCACATTTATTGTAGTTGTGCTTCTCCTCCTACGTATGCCAATGCAGCGCAAGATTCATGTGTACCCTTCTGTTCTAATAAGCTCAATAAGCTCAATTGTGTTTTGCAGGTCTCCCAGCACTAGAGGCGCAAAGGGAAGCCAAACCGTCACCTGATCCCGCACCAGCAACAGCGCCAGCACCGTTGGAGGTACTCATCACCATGGGTGGTGAGGAGCAGGAGGAAGAGCACGAGACCACTAAGCCAGAGGTGGAAACAGTGGAGGATGCCCCTTGCATCCCTCTGACGGCTGTACCTGTGGCCACTTTGTCGTCTTCAACAGAAGAAGTAGTGGGACCAAGCGGTTTGCAGCAGGCGACGCCAAGGCGCTTATGAGTGCTCACGCCGACCCCACAGAGGTCGAGTCAGCGCGGTCAGCACACACTGGCTGATCGAATTGAGGGCTTGACCAGACTGTGCATGGAGAGTGTCGTGATAAGTTGCGACCTCCTCCAGGCATTCGGGGTTTACACAGGGAACATGTCCTGGGTGTCTGCTCACATAGCGGAGGATATGCAGCAGATGATCCGGGAGATGCGTGTGCAGACCACCGCCGTCCATGCCTTATGGCACGCAATAGTGTCGGGAGACGGCACTGCACCCCAAGGTGCCGGCCCACCAACCACCAGCACAGATGCGAGTCAGCAGGAAGAACTTCCTTCTGGCTCGGAAGGTGTTTCCGCAGGAACGTCTTCCCCTCCACCACCCCATGAGCCGATCGTGCCACCATCACCGCCCCCGCCGCCCCCCCCCCCCGCCCCCCACAGCAGGAAGTCGTGCCACTTCCCGGGGACGCAAATGGGGGTTTAAGATGGCGGGGGGTAAAGGACCTGGAGGGAAACGTTGCCACAGGTCGGGAGGGGGGTGTTTTATTGTTACTGTTATGGTTATTGTTTTTTTTATTGTTGTTGGGTGATTGTTGGGGGGTGGGGGGGGGAGTTACAGTTCAAAAAAAAAATTAGTTACATTATTGTTAAATTAATAAAATGTTTTATTGAATTTTACAATTGTTGTGCAGTGTCCTTGTTATGTATGCAATAAAGGTTCAAACTGAGTACTGTTTAACTAAGCATTTCCAACCTTGCTCTGCTTTATTTAGGCCCAAAATGTCTGATTCACAAAATGGCTGGCCTTTGATAACAGAGCAGCTTCATGTGCATGCTGCTTAGTGACCTCCAACAATGACACCACCTGGTGGCCACAAACAGCATGTACATACATGACAATATCTTCCTCTGAGATCTTATCACAGTCTTTCACAGGTTGAGACAATCCGGTGCTTTACACTCCCGAGTTGACCGTCTCAGTTCGATTCCGGCCTTGGGTGAATGTGCGGAGTCTGTTGTGACTGGTGACTTGTTGGGGGTGACAGTGACCATGTCAGGAATTGCAAGTCCATTTTTATTGAACAAGTCCGTGATGGAAATTCCAGGCTCACTGATTACCCTTGAGTCCACTGAAGGCTGCTGGTAGGTTAGTTGGTCATCGACGGTTTCTTCGTCCGACTGCTCTGGCTCGTCTGTGTGCCTCAGCTTTGTTTGATTCATGTGTTTCCTGCAAGTTTGCCCATTCTTGAGCTTAATAACAAATACTGTGTTGCCCTCCTTGGCCATGACCGTACCGGCGATCCATTTGGGACACTGACCATAATGTAACACACATACAGGATCATTAACAGAAATCTCGCGTGACACAGTTGCTCGATCATGGTACCCTTGTTGACTCTGTCTTCTGTATTCAACATGATTACTTAAATCCGGGTGCACAAGAGATAGAAACATAGAAACATAGAAAATAGGTGCAGGAGTAGGCCATTCGGTTCTTCGAGCCTGCACCACCATTCAATAAGATCATGGCTGATAATTCCCTCCATACCCCTTTCCTGCTTTCTCTCCATATCCCTTGATCCCTTTAGCTGTAAGGGCCATATCTAACTCCCTCTTGAATATATCAAATGAACTGGCATCAACAACTCTCCATGGCAGGGAATTCCACAGGTTAACAACTCTCTGAGTGAAGAAGTTTCTCCTCAACTCAGTCCTAAATGGCCGACCCCTTATCCTAAGACTGTGTCCCCTGGTTCTGAACTTCCTCAACATCGGGAACATTCTACCTGCATCTAACCTGTCCCTTCCCGTCAGAATCTTATATGATTCTATGAGATCCCATCTCATCCTTTTAAACTCAAAAGTATAAAGGCCCAATTGATCCAGTCTCTCCTCATATGTCAGTCCAGCCATCCCTGGAATCAGTCTGGTGAACCTTCGCTGCACTCCCTCAATAGCAAGAAAGTCCTTCCTCATATTAGGAGAACAAAACTGAACACAATATTCCAGGTGTGGTCTCACCAAGGCCCTGTACAACATCCCTGCTCCTATACTCAAATCCCCTCGCTATGAAGGCCAACATACCAATTGCCTTCTTCACCGCCTGCTCTCCCTGTATGCCAACTTTCAATGACTGATGAACCATGACACCCAGGTCTCGTTGCACCTCCCCTTTTCCTAATCTGCCGCCATTCAGATAATATTCTGTCTTCGCGTTTTTGCCCCCAAAGTGGATAACCTCACATTTATCCACATTAGACCATGCCCTTGCCCACTCACCTAACCTGCCCAAGTCACCCTGCAGCCTCTTAGCATCCACTTCACAGCTCACACTGCCACCCAGTTTAGTGTCATCTGCAAACTTGAAGATATTACACTCTATTCCCTCATCTAAATCATTGATATATACTGTAAAGAGCTGGGATCTCAGCAGTGAGCCCTGCGGCACTCCACTAGTCACTGCCTGCCATTCTGAAAAGGACCCGTTTATCCCAACTCTCTGCTTCCTGTCTGCCAACCACACAATATTCCAGGTGTGGCCTCACCAAGGCCCTGCACAACCTCCCTGCTCCTATACTCAAATCCCCTCGCTATGAAGGCCAACATACCAATTGCCTTCTTCACCGCCTGCTATCCACGTCAGTATTTTATCCCCAATACCATGTACTTTGATTTTGCACACCAATCTCTTGTGCAGGACCATGTCAAAAGCCTTTTGAAAGTCCAAATACACCACATCCGCTGGTTCTCCCTTGTCCACTCTACTAGTTACATCCTCAAAAAATTCCAGAAGATTTGTCAAGCTTGATTTCCCTTTCATAAATCCATTCTGAATTGGACTGATTTTGTCACTGCTTTCCAAATGCACTGCTATTTCATCCTTAATAATTGATTCCAACATTTTCCCTACTACTGATGTCAGGCTAACCAGTCTATAATTACCCACTTTCTCTCTCCCTCCCTTTTTAAAAAGTGGTGTTACATTAGCTACCCTCCAATCCATAGGAACTGATCCAGAGTCAATAGACTATTGGAAAATGATCACCAATGCATCCACTATTTCGAGGGGCACTTCCTTAAGTACTTTGGGATGCAGACTATCAGGCCCCGGGGATTTATCGGCTTTCAATCCCATCAATTTCCCTAACACAATTTCCAGCCTAATAAGGATATCCTTCAGTTCCTCCTTTTCACTAGACCCTCGGTCCCCGAGTACTTCAGGAAGGTTATTTATGTTTTCCTTCGTGAAGACAGAATCAAAGTATTTGTTCAGTTGGTCTGCCATTTCTTTGTTCCCCATTATAAATTCAGCTGAATCCGACTTCGAGGGACCTATGTTTGTCTTCACGAATCTTTTTCTCTTCACATATCTGTAGAAGCTTTTGCAGTCAATTCCCGGCAAAGTTCTTCTCGTACTCTATGTTCCCCCTCTTAAGTAAACCCTTTGTCCTCCTCTGCTGAATTCTAAATTTCTCCCAGTCCTCAGGTTTGCTGCTTTTTCTGGCCAATTTATATGCCTCTTCCTTGGATTTAACACTATCCTTAATTTCCCTTGTTAGACACGGTTAAGCCACCTTCCCCGTTTTATTTTTACTCCAGACAGGAATATACAATTGTTGAAGTTCATCCATGTGAACTTTAAATGTTTGCCATTGCCTATCCACCGTCAACCATTTATGTATCATTTGCCAGTCTATTCTAGCCAATTCACGCCTCAAACCATCGAAGCTACCTTTCCTTAAGTTCAGGACCCTAGTTTCTGAATTAACTGTGTCACTCTCCATCTTAATATACAATTCTACCATATTATGGTCACTCTTCCCCAAGGGGCCTCGCTCAACAAGATTGCTAATTAGTCCTGTTGTGCATCTGTAAAGCATGCACTCCCATGTTTCGCCACCAGGGAGTGCATCCCCTGAAGTCCCAAGGGATCCCAGCATTCCTTGGGAGCACTGTATATAAGCCAGTCCCTCAGGCTTGTTCCTCACTCTGGGGTGTCTTAATAAAGACTGAGGTGACTGTTACTTTAGCCTCCCTGTGTGCAGTCGCATCTGTGTTAGGAATACAACAACTGGCGATGAGTATATGAATCCTACGCAAAGATGCAGCAAACTGCAGGCATCCTGGAGAAGTTCTCGGAGGGTGAGGACTGGGAAGCCTATGTCGAATGGCTAGACCAGCACTTTGTAGACAACGAGCTGGAACAAGAAGGAAGCGCTGCAAAAATGAAACCGGTCCTCCTCACGGTCTGCGGGGCACCGACCTACAGCCTCATGAAGAATCTTCTGCCTCCGGTGAAACCCACAGATAAGTCGTATGAGGAGCTGTGTACACTGGTTCGGGAGCATCTTAACCCGAGGGAGAGCGTGCTGATGGCGAGGTATCGGTTCTACACATGCCAGCGATCTGAAGGTCAGGAAGTGGCGAGCTACATCGCCGAGCTAAGGTGACTTGCAGGACAATGTGAGTTTGATGGCTACCTGGAGCAAATGCTCAGAGACTTTTTTGTACTGGGCATTAGCCACGAGACCATCCTACGAAAACTTTTGACTGTAGAGACACCGACCCTCAGTAAGGCCATTGCGATAGCACAGGCGTTTATATCCACCAGTGATAACACCAAACAAATCTCTCAGCACACAAGTGCTAGCAATGTTCATAAATTAACTGGAACGGTGTTTGCGAGCAGAAATGTACAGGGCAGAAACCACGAGTCTGCAATTGGCAGCAGGCCGCAGGTGACCCAGATGACTCAGAGTCCGAAACAAAGGATGAATACAAGGTAATTCACACCTTGTTGGCGTTGTGGAGGCTTCCATTCTGCCAATTCATGCCGCGTCAAAGGGTATGTTTGCAAGAACTGTGGAACAATGGGGCACCTCCAATGAGCTTGCAGAAGAACTGCAAGCTCTGAAAAATCTGCTAACCACCACGTGGCAGAGGAAGCTCGGTCCATGGCGGATCAAAGCAATTTCAAGCCTCAGAGAGAGGAGGCAGATGCTGAAGTACACAGGGTGCACACATTTTCGATGAAATGTCCACCTATAATGCTCAATGTAAAATTGAATGGCTTACCCATAGCCATGGAACTAGACACTGGCACTAGCCAATCCATCATGAGTAAAAAGATGTTTGAGAGACTGTGGTGCAACAAGGCACTCAGACTAGCCCTGAGCCCCATCCACACGAAACTGAGAACGTACACCAAAGAGCTTATCACTGTCCTGGGCAGCGCCATGGTCAAGGTCACCTACAAGGGCACTGTGCACAAACTGCCACTCTGGATTGTCCCGGGCGATGGCTCCACACTGCTTGGAAGGAGCTGGCTGGGCAAAATCCTCTAGAACTGGGATGACATCCGAGCGCTATCACATGTCGATGAGGCCTCATGTACCCAGGTTCTGAACAAATTTTCTTCCCTTTTTGAGCCAGGCATTGGAAACTTTTTCGGGGCGAAGGTGTGGATCCACTTGGTCCTAGAAGCATGACCCATTCACCACAAGGCGCAAGCGGTACCTCACATGATGAGGGAGAGAGTGGAATCGAGCTGGACAGGCTGCAACACGAGGGCATCATCTACCCAGTGGAATTCAACGAGTGGGCCAGCCCGATTGTTCCAGTACTCAAAGATGATGGTACGGTCAGGATTTGCGGCGATTATAAAGTAACTATTAATCGTTTCTCGCTACAGGACCAATACCCGCTATCTAATGCAGATGACCTATTTGCGACGCTGGCAGGAGGCAATACGTTCACCAAGCTCGACCTGACTTCGGCCTACATGATGGAGGAGCTGGAGGAATCTTCGAAGGGTCTCACCTGCATCAACATGCACAAGGGACTGTTCATCTACAACAGATGCACCTTTGGAATTCGGTCAGCTGCAGCGATCTCTAGAGAAACATGGAGAGCCGACTCAAGTCAGTACCACGCACGGTGGTTTTTCAGGATGACGTATTGGTCACGGGTCGGGACCACGGTGTGTCGGTGAGAGGCGTGAGTCCGGGGTCGGCGAGAGGCCTATAAAAGGCCCAACGCGGCGGCAGTCTGGAGGTGCGTCGGCGAGAGGCGTGAGTCCGGGGTCGGCGAGAGGCCTATAAAAGGCCCAACGTGGCGGCAGTCTGGAGGTGCGTCGGCGAGAGGCGTGAGTCCGGGGTCGGCGAGACGCCTATAAAAGGCCCAACGCGGCGGCAGTCGGGAGGTGCGTCGGCGAGAGGCGTGTCTGTGCAGCTACAGGGGAGAGCAAAAAAGAAGTAGAAAGAAATAAAAAGGTGACGTCACAGTCAAGGGGGTAAGTGATTGGCTGGGGTTGGTAAGTAGTTTTTCTTTTTTCTCTTCTATATCAGTGAGTAACTTTTAGTACTGTTGTTGTCAATTTAAGTGTATCTAAGGGTTAAGTCATGGCAGGAGAGCACGGAGACGTGTTATGCTCCTCCTGTACTATGTGGGAAATCAGGGATGCCTCCGGTGTCCCTGACGACTACGTGTGCGGAAAGTGTATCCGCCTCTAGCTCCTGACGAACCGCGTTGTGGAACTGGAGCTGTGGGTGGATTCATTCTGGAGCATGCACGATGCTGAGAATGACGTGAATAGCACGTTTAGTGAGTTGGTCTTACCGCGGGTAAAGGGTACACAGCCAGATAGGGAATGGAAGACCAACAGGAAGAGCAGTGCAAGGAAGGTAGTGCTGGGATCCCCTGCAGTCAGCCTCCTGCAAAACAGATGCACCGCTTTGAGTACAGTTGAGGGGGATGACTCATCAGGGGGGAGCAGCAGCAGCCAAGTTCATGGCACCGTGGCTGGCTCTGCTGCACAGGAGGACAGGAAAAAGAATGGGAAAGCAATAGTGAGAGGGGATTCAATTGAAGGGGAATAGATTGGCGTTTCTGCGGCCGCAACCGAGACTCCAGGATGGTATGTTGCCTCCCTGGTGCAAGGGTCAAGGATGTCTCGGAGCGGGTGCAGTGCATTCTGAAAAGGGAGGGTGAACAGCCAGTTGTTGTGGTGCATATAGATACCAATGACATAGGTAAAAAAAAAAGGGATGAGGTCCTACGAGGCAAATTTAGGGAGATAGGAGCTAAATTTAAAAAGTAGGACCTCAGGATTGCTACCACTGCCACGTGCTAGTCAGAGTAGGAATCGCAGGATAGCTCAGATGAATACGTGGCTTGAGGAGTGGTGCAGAAGGGAAGGATTCAAATTCCTGGGACATTGGAACCAGTTCTGGGGGAGGTGGGACCAGTACAAACCGAACAGTCTGCACCTGGGCAGGACCGGAACCAATATCCTAGGGGGAGTGTTTGCGAGTGCTGTTGGGGAGGATTTAAACTAATATGGCAGGGGGCTGGGAACCTATGCAGGGAGAGAGAGGGAAATAAAAAGGAGACCGAAGCAAAATATAGAAAGGAGAATAGTAAAAGTGGAGGGCAGAGAAACCCAAGGCAAAAAACAAAAAGGGCCACATTACAGCAAAATTCTAAAGGGGTAAAGTGTGTTTAAAAAAAACAAGCCTGAAGGTACTGTGCCTCAATGCGAGGAGTATTCGGAATAAGATGCATGAAATAACTGCGCAGATAGCAGTTAACGGATATGATGTGATTGGCATCACGGAGACATGGCTCCAGGGGGACCAAGGCTGGGAACTCAACATCCAATGGTATTCAGCATTTAGAAAGGATAGACTGAAAGGAAAAGGATTTGGAAAGAGGTGACATGATAGGTCCAAGTCACCATGGATTTGTGAAAGGGAAATCATGCTTGACAAATCTTCTGGAATTTTTTGAGGATGTTTCCAGTAGAGTGGACAAGGGAGAACCAGTTGATGTGGTATATTTGGATTTTCAGAAGGCTTTTGACAAGGTCCCACACAAGAGATTAATGTGCAAAGTTAAAGCACATGGGATTGGGGGTAGTGTGCTGACATGGATTGAGAACTGGTTGTCAGACAGGAAGCAAAGAGTAGGAGTAAATGGGGACTTTTCAGAATGGCAGGCAGTGACTAGTGGGGTACCGCAAGGCTCTGTGCTGGGGCCCCAGCTGTTTACACTGTACATTAATGATTTAGACGAGGGGATTAAATGTAGTATCTCCAAATTTGCGGATGACACTAAGTTGGGTGGCAGTGTGAGCTGCGAGGAGGATGCTATGAGGCTGCAGAGTGACTTGGATAGGTTAGGTGAGTGGGCAAATGCATGGCAGATGAAGTATAATGTGGATAAATGTGAGGTTATCCACTTTGGTGGTAAAAACAGAGAGACAGACTATTTATCTGAATGGTGACAGATTAGGAAAAGGGGAGGTGCAAAGAGACCTGGGTGTGATGGTACATCAGTCATTGAAGGTTGGCATGCAGGTACAGCAGGCGGTTAAGAAAGCAAATGGCATGTTGGCCTTCATAGCGAGGGGATTTGAGTACAGGGGCAGGGAGGTGTTGCTACAATTGTACAGGGCCTTGGTGAGGCCACACCTGGAGTATTGTGTACAGTTTTGGTCTCCTAACCTGAGGAAGGACATTCTTGCTATTGAGGGAGTGCAGCGAAGGTTCACCAGACTGATTCCCGGGATGGCGGGACTGACCTGTCAAGAAAGACTGGATCAACTGGGCTTGTATTCACTGGAGTTCAGAAGAATGAGAGGGGACCTCATAGAAACGTTTAAAATTCTGACTGGGTTAGACAGGTTAGATGCAGGAAGAATGTTCCCAATGTTGGGGAAGTCCAGAACCAGGGGACACAGTCTGAGGATAAGGGGGAAGCCATTTAGGACCGAGATGAGGAGGAATTTCTTCACCCAGAGAGTGGTGAACCTGTGGAATTCTCTACCACAGAAAGTTGTTGAGGCCAATTCACTAAATATATTCAAAAAGGAGTCAGATGAAGTCCTTACTACTAGGGGAATCAAGGGGTATGGTGAGAAAGCAGGAATGGGGTACTGAAGTTGCATGTTCAGCCATGAACTCATTGAATGGCGGTGCAGGCTAGAAGGGCCGGATGGCCTACTCCTGCACCTATTTTCTATGTTTCTATGTTTCTATGAGCTGGCATATCTCAGTGATCAGACAAGTTCAGGTATGATTGCTGTTATATATGAATAAAGAGTCTAACTGGATACTTTGAGCTCAAAGTAAAGTGTGACCTTAGCGTTTTATTGCAGGTCTCCAGAGTGCCTCTCCAGCCTGTGAGGCTTCCTTCAGTACAGGTGCTCCCAAGGGATTGTGGGACCCCTTGAGACTCCAGGGGATGAGCCCTCTGGTGGCTGTACAAGGTATATACAAGTTTACAGACATAAAAACACTCCCCCTCAAAATCAACAGTGTAACTGTTTAAAAGGTGAATCGACCTGGGGCCTTTCTTTCCGTGGTTGATCGTCTCGGTGCAAATGCTGGTTTTGGTGAATCGTTTGTTGGGCCCTCGCTGGGCTGCTGTGCAGCTGACCTTGCTGGGCCGCCTGGTGTGGTGAGTCCTGCTGGGCTGCTGCGGGTGATGGATTCTGCTTCGTGGCCAACCGCGGTGTTGGTTGCCACTGGTGTGTATGTTGGGGGGGTCAAAGAAGGTAGGTCCAAAGTTGGTTGCTCTGGATAGTCTGTGATTCTGAGTTTGATTTGATCCAAGTGTTTCCGGTGAATGAGTCCATTTGAAAGTTTGACCCGAAACACTCTTTGGCCACAATAGTGCCGGGTAGCCACTTGGGACCTTGTCCATAATTCAATACAAATACAGGATCATTGATTTCAATTTTGCATGACACATTAGCGCTATCATGATATGTACTTTGTTGAAGCCGCCTGCTCTCTACCTGTTCATGTAGATCAGGGTGGACTAACGAGAGCCTGGTCTTAAGTGCCCTTTTCATGAGCAGTTCAACAGGTGGAATCCCAGTGAGCAAGTGGGGTCTTGTGCGGTAGCTAAGCAGAACTCGGGATAGGCGAGTCTGCAGTGAGCCTTCAGTTACCCTCTTCAAGCTCTGCTTGATTGTTTGCACTGCTCTCTTTGCCTAGCCATTGGATGCTGGTTGGAACGGGTCATGAACTCTTTGAACTCGGCACTGGTAAAACATGGCCCGTTGTCGCTCACACGGACATCAGGTAGTCCGTGTGTGGCAAACATGGCCTGCAGGCTTTTAATGGTGGCAGCGGACGTGCTTGCTGACATTATCTCACATTCAATCCATTTGGAGTACGCATCTACAACCACAAGAGACATTTTACCCAAAAATGGGCCTGCATAATCGACATGGATGCTGGACCATGGTTTGGAGGGCCAAGACCATAAACTTAGCGGCGCCTCCCTGGGTGCATTGTTTAACTGCGAGCATGTGTTACATCTGTGCACGCAGGACTCTAAGTCCGCTTTGATACCGGGCCACCACACATGGGAACTGGCTATCGCTTTCATCATTAGATGCCTGGGTGGGTACTGTGGAGGTCACTGATGAAAGTGTCCCTGCCCTACTTGGGAATCACTACCCGAGTGCCCCACAGAAGGCAGTCCCCTGAATGGACATTTCATTCTTATGTCGTTGGTATGGCTTTATCTCTTCCTGCATTTCCACTGGGACACTGGATCAGCTCCCGTGAAGCTCACAATTTTTTTACTCGGGACAGTAAGGGGTCCTGGCTCATCCAGGTTCTAATCTGTCGGGCTGTAACAAGTGATTGCTCACTCTCAAATGCTTCCATAACCATGACTAAATCTGCGGGCTGCGCCATTTCCACCCCCATGGTGGGCAATGGCAGCCTACTGAGAGCATCGGCATAGTTTTTTGTGCCTGGCCTGTGGCGGATGGCGTAGTTGTATGCAGACAACGTGAGCGCCCATCTCTGGATGCAGGCCGATGCATTAGTATTTATCCCCTTACGCTCGGAAAACAGTCGCTTATGATCCGTTTCCAATTCAAATTTTAGCCCAAACAGGTTTTGATACATTTTCTTTACCCCATAGACACACGCTAGCGCTTCTTTTTCAATCATGCTGTAGGCTCTCTCAGCCTTAGATAGACTCCATAAGCAACCGGTTTCAGTTTTCCAGATTCATTAGCTTGTTGCAATACACACCCGATGCCATACGATGATGCATCACATGCTAGTACCAAACGCTTACATGGATCATACAACACAAGCAATTTGTTTGAGCATAACAATTTTCTCGCTTTTACAAAGACATTTTCTTAGCTTTTGCACTATCCCATTCGTCTCCTTTATGCAGTAAGGCGTGCAGTGGTTCTAACAGTCTGCTGAGACCCGGTAAGATGTTACCAAAGTAGTTCAGGAGTCCTAAAAATGACCACAGCTCCGTCACGTTCTGTGGCCTCGGTGCGTTCTCGATTGCCTCCGTCTCCAAATCGGTGGGCCTGATGCCATCCACCGCGATTCTTTTCCCCAGAAACTCCACTTCAGGTGCCAGGAAAACGCACTTCGAGTATTTCAATCTGAGCCCCACGTGGTTGAGTCGACTAAGAACCTCCTCCAGGTTCTGCAGATGCTCAACGGTGTCCGGACCTGTAACCAAGATGTCATCCTGGAAGACCACCGTGCGCGGAACCAACTTCAGTAAGCTTTCCATGTTTCTCTGGAATATTGCCGCGGCTGATTGAATTCCAAACAGGCATCTGTTATAAATGAAGAGGCCTTTGTGCGTGTTGATGCAGGTGACGCCCTTCGATGATTCCTCTAGCTCCTGCGTCATGTAGGCCGAGGTCAAGTCCAGCTTCGTGAACGTCTTTCCTCCCGCCAGCCTAGCAAAAAGATCGTCAGCCTTTGGTAGTGGCTATTGATCCTGCAGGGAGAAACGCTTGATGGTTACTTTGTAATCACCATAGATTCTGATGGTGCCGTCTCCCTTGAGGACGGGAACAATCAGACTGGCCCACTCGTTGAATTCGATCGGCGAAATGATGCCCTCTTGTTGCAGCCGGTGCAGCTCAATCTCTACCTTTTCTCTCATCATGTACAGTACTGCTCTCGCCTTGTGATGGATGGGTCGCACCCCCGGAATTAGGTGGATCTGCACTTTTGCTTCTTGGAACTTCCCGATGTCTGTTTCGAACAGCGAAGGGAATTTTTTTAAGACCTGGGCACACAAAGTATTGTCAGCGGGCGAGAGCGCTCGGACATCATCCCAGTTCCAGCGTATCTTTCCCAGCCAGCTCCTGCCGAGCGACATGGGACCATCGCCCGGTACCACCCAGAGTGGTAGCTTGTGCACCGCTCCATCTTAGGAGACCTTTACAGTAGCACTGCCGATTACAGGAATCAATACCTTTGTGTAAGTTCTCAGTTTCGTGCGAATGGGAGTCAAGACTGGCCTTGAGGCCTTGCTTCACCACAATTTTTCAAAACTCTATTTGCTCATAATGGACTGGCTCACGCTCGTGTCCAGCTCCATTGACACTGGGATTCCATTTAATTCAAACGTCAGCATTATTGGGGGATATTTTGTGGTAAATGTGTGCACCCCATATACCTCTGCCTCCTCGGTCTGAGGCTCTGCTCCATCGTGATCCGCCGTGGATCTGTCCTCCTCTGCAACATGGTGGTTTGCAGGATTAACAGGGTTTGCACCTCGTCTGCACATGCATTGGAGGTGTCCCATTGTTCCACAGCCCTTGCAAGCGTACTCTTTGTACCGGCATGAATGGAAACGATGATCACCCCCGCAGCGCCAACAAGATGTTAATGGCCTTGCATTCATCACCCTTGATGGTGGACTCTGAGACATCTACAGATGTGCTGCTGCAGGCAAGTGGGTCCTGCCCTGTATGTTGCGATTTGAAAACAACATCACTTTTTTCACAGTACTTGTAGCAGCATTTGTGTGCTGAGAGATTTGCTTAGCATTGTCACTGGTGGCAATGAATGCCTGGGCTATCGCTTTGGCCTTACTCAAGGTTGGGGTCTCGACAGTCAAAAGTTTGCGAAGTATCACTTCATGACCAATGCCAAGTACGAAAAAGTTTCTGAGCATGTGCTCCAAATGTCCTTCAAATTTGCAATGTCCTGCAAGGCGTCGTAGCTCGGCGACATAACTCGCCACTTCTTGGCCTTCAGACCTTTTGTAGGTGTAGAACCGGTACCTCACCATCAGAACGCTTTCCTTCAGGTTCAAATGCTCTCGGACCAGTGTGCACAAATCGTCGTATGATTTCTCTGTGGGTTTCGCTGGAGTGAGCATATTCTTCATGAGGCCATACGTTGGTGCCCCACAGACAGTGAGGAGGATCGCCCTTCGTTTGGCAGCGCTCTCTTCCTCATCTAGCTCGATGGCCATGAAGTATTGGTCGAGTCACTCCACAAAAGTTTCCCAATCATCTCCCTCCGAGAATTTCTCCAGGATGCCCACTGTTCTCTGCATTTTTGGGTTCGCTATCTGTAGCTCGTCGCTAGTTGTAGTTTATGGAGAAAAGTCCAGGTCGGTGATTGGAGCGTGGGCAGGTACATCAGGAGTGGTGAGATCGGGGCGAAGGAGCGGCGAGAGACTGTAGTGGGACGTGATCGGGACCCAGGAGAGGCACGAGTTCGGGGCCCAGAAGAGGCGGGGCCCAGGGCAGCACAGGCCAGCCCACATTGCGGTATGTGTGCACACTAGGTCCGTTCAGCAGAGCAGGTCTCCAGTCGTCTTGATTAATCCTTGCTACTGGACCAAGACCTAGCTCTGTCAAGCCCGTGTGGTGGCTGGTGTGCAACGGTCACCACAAGTTAAAAAAAGTCCAAGCACAGGCATTTTCCATCCTTCAAGATTTAGTTCGGACCTGGAATTTTAGGTCCATCATTGAAACACCTGTGAACTTTTTGACGTTGAAGCAAGTCATCCTCGGTTCGAGGGACTGCCTATGATGATGGTGAAAGAGTCAGACTGAACACTGTGAGCTCAATGTAAAGTGTGATTTTAGTCTTTTATTGCGGGTCTCCAGAGTGCCTCTCCACCTTGTGAAGCCTCCTTAAATACCTGTGCTCCCAAGGGATTATGGGATCCCTTGGGACTCCAGAGGGGATGAGCCCTCTGGTGGCTGTACAGAGTAAATACGTTTACATAGATAACAGTCGAGATGTTTTTATAGATGTTCACATCAACTCCAACGACCTGCAGAGTACATCCAAACTTCGCCGAGGTTGAAGCACAGCAGCCTTTTAAAGGACGCGACATGTGATCTAGAACATGTCGTCCATAACGCTGTGATTCATTCCGGTTAGTTCCACTTTTGCTGGGCGTTTTTTTGGGTGAGCGATATTATGGGCGATATGTGTGCAAGGTGGTGAAATTGACGCTGGGCGATCTCATAGCCGCTAGTTTCGGTAAATACGCTCTTTACGACAAAAAAAAGTGGGTGGGCGTTAATGTTGAATCTCAGTGTTAAATCCGTGCGGAAAGTAATGCTGGGCGATATTATGAGCGTTGAATTCGCCCGTTCTGCTGATTCCGCCCAAAAACGTGGGAGGGCGGTAATATTTTTTCCCAGCGTTAATCACATGGGGAAAGTAACGCTCCGCGTTAAGTTTCCGGAAAATGCCTACCAGTTTCCATTTTGTGCTAAAATGAGCGCTATATGGATGTAGTATGTCATTTCAGTGGTAAAATGGGTGTTAAGTGGGCGTTAAGCATGCAACAAAAGTGGAGATTCTCGTCCTGAGAACCCAAAATCCATGGTGGACGCATCCCAGAGTATGTGCTAGGATGCACTCACCTAGGATCGCTACTGCTGACTCTGGCAATTTTTGGCGGACTTTACATAGTCAGGGGGGATTCTCCTGATTTGCATAAAATGTTGACTACCTGCACGGATAGAAGTGCAACTATGACACTTGTAATGTTAGAGGGCCAGAAAAAAGCAATGGAGAATGACCAAGCTGGAGATGGTGGTTGTCAGGGGAGGACATCCCTGCTCTCTCTCTCCATCATTATACCAAGGAGTGCGCTTCAAAATATTTTCTAAAAATTGGAATTCTTTGGTGATTCAAAACATAATCTTAGCATGGACCCACAGGCAGGTTCCTATTCTGCTATTCAGTCAAAAGGGGCACGTGGTCTCAACAGGCATACCTCTCCTGCCTCGAAGGGTCGGGGAAGTAGAAATTCTTCCCCTGCCATGTCCCTGTTGTACCAATGGCCTTCTTTGGGGTGTGCAGGCCCCTACAAGGCCAAGACCACCCTGGAAAATGCCATGCGAAGCTATGACTTGACGTATTGTTGAAGATGTTGGTGTTAAGATGACTGGCAGCGCCTTAATTGAGATCCTCTCCATTGCAACTCTATCTATGGCCATCCATTGCCATCCGTTGTCCTTTTTCTTCCCATCTCCTCTCCTCCATTGTTTAAGATCCGCAGGCCCTAAAAGTGGGTGCATCTTAACCTAAACTACAAGTTCAAGCTACAAGTTTAAAGCAACCTGTATAGAGCATATTGCATAACCCAGCCCCTCTAATCTGCTTGCTCTGCATTTTTACTGAGCTCTTCTCAATGGCTGGAGCTCTGCTCAAATTTGATTTCTTAGGCTTCTGCGTTCCTCTGCCATCAAAAGTATCCAGTTCCACTGGACTACACTGTAAGACTTGTCTGCTGTGAGCTGATCTGAAACTCAGTCAGTTCAAGGTTTAAGGTAACATTTTCTAGCCTACAAGCCACCGCCAACTGCTGCTGTTAGCTGCTGAGCTTCTTGTTATGTCCTTGGATGCTTTGATAATGACTCCATGAGGCAATGTGTTGTACTTGAACTGTAGTGACCTTAGTCCTTTATTGATAACTCCAGAGTGAGGATCATACCTGGTGGCCTGCCTTTTATACTAGTCCTGGCACACCTGTACAGGTAACCTACAAGTCTCCCACTGCTGTGCCCTCTGGTGGCACATCTTGTGATAGTACAAACAGTAGCCATGTAGGATACATGACATCACTCTCACCCAAGCCTTTAGTGCAAATCACCTCTGCATTGACTGTGCTCTGGGCTTAGCTCTATCTGGTTGAACCTTGGTGGGTCGTTTCAATCTTGGGTGAGTGATTGGTGTTTCGTTGGCAGTAGAGTGCTGGTGGTTGCTGTTTGTGTGTGTCCCTGACCATTCCATTCTCCCCCCCCACCCTTCCCCCCCACCTATAGATTATGCCGGAGGCTCATTGCATTCATATACATTCAAGTCCAGAAAAGCAAGTTTGCATTACATTTGTGGTTCAGTTGTGAGACAAGTACGTTAGACTGGTGAGATACATTATTGATACGTACAGGGGATCGATAACCGATGCGTAAGGACAAGCTAGTTCCAGAACTGCTGGATGGTGTCCAGGTAGTCTGGTGGCGGCACAGTGCCCAGTGCTGGCAGTGGGAATCCAGTTGGCTCAAGTTGCCTGCTCTTGGGGCTCTTGCCGTTGCTCCTAGCGTCGGGCAGGTTCACAGATGCCTGTGACTTCCCTGTCCTTTCTTTGCGCTTTGGGTCGCTGCTGCTCCCTGAGGAGCAGTCATCTAGCAGTGCACAGGGAACTGCTGACTCGCTAGCCTGGGCATTGTTTGGTTTGGGGTCCTGGCTGGTCCCGGTTCCCTTTGGGAGGACTGTTGCGGGTGACCCTTCGTTCCCGGGTATGGCCTTGGTGGCGATGGGGTCTGGGGGCTGCGCCTTAGCACAGTTTGCTCTTTCAGGCTTGTGGCGTTGATGCCATCAGGTGCCTGAGAGGCGGAGCTGATCAGGGACAGGGTATCGATACTGGTGCCATTGCCCTCCTGAGATTGCTTGCTCTGCAGCTTGTGTGTATTGGCTGCTTGTGGCCACACTCCATGGTGCATAGCTCTTGTCCCAGGGATGCAGGCTACAGCGTTGGGTAGCTCGCTGGGTCTGTGTGCTCCCGATGGGTGTTTGCCCGCTGCTTTGGCTGTGTGCAGTTGAAATCCTACATCGTACAACATTTCATTACTTATTGTGAATATCCTGTAGCTCCGATTGTGATCGCGTGGCTTTTCTTTGCTTGTTGCATGTACATAATTCTGATCATCAATTACTCATTTTATCTCTAACTCACAGTCACTATTACATTGCTTGAGTGTGTGGGTTGCAGGCCTCCTTTAAGAGAGCCTTGCTTTTTTTGCCCTAATCCTCTTCTCCGTTGGGCACCACGTGTTGCTCCATCAGCGCTGCACCTCATGGTCTGGCTGCCGCCATTTTTTTCTTCAGTGCATCACCTCGTGGTTTGGGCACCATCTTTCCTCCATCCATGATGTCGACTGCGGTGATCCTCTTCTCCCCGGATTCTGCCTCCGAAGCTGGGAAGTCGCCTCTGGATCCGATTTTCTTTCTCCGGAGTCCTGCCACTGGAGCCTGGAAGGTGCGCTCGGGTCGTCCCAGCTGATCATCTCCACGCAGTCGTGCTGAGCGGTCTGTGCCTCGGGGGCCATGCTGGTCTGCTCTCTGGTGCCGGGTCCACCCTCAGGTGAGGCTTGCTTTGCCTCTGAGCGCAGAGGACGTCGATCGCTGGAGGGGTGAAGTCTTCCCACTTGCAATGGATCTTCTCCATCCACCTTCTTCTGAGTAGCATTGGTCCATCACCTGCAACAATTCACCAAGGTAACTTGTGCACCGCGACATCATGGAGTACCTTTACATCCGCACTACCAACGACTGGGCTAAGTTCATCGGTGTAGGTGTGCAGCTTTGCCTGAACCGGGACCAACTTGGGTCATTCAGCTTGATTGTCTCATAGCCTCTCAAAGGCTCCTTGATTTATTACTGACTGACTCGCCTCCATGTCCACTTCCATGATGACTGGAACACCATTTATCTCGACTTCCATCCTCAACAGGGAACACTCGGTGGTGCAGGTAAACATGCTTTATACCTCGACATGGGGCTGAGCTGCCTCTCTGCCTATCTTTTCATAATCTGCACTGGATTCATGGCCATCTGCAGACTCTTCATCGACACAGTTAGTCATATTTTTCTTACACATTCGCTGGAGGTGGCCCTTTGTACTGCAGCTTTTGCATACATAGTCTTTAAAGCAGCACCGATGAGCCCTGTGATTCTCTCCACAATGCCAGCATGGAGCTATTCGATTAGCCCCCCTCGGCGGGCTGTGAGTTAAGGGACTCGGGGGCCTGTTCTCTCTTCCCTGAGAAGGTTCGCGTTCTACAGTCCAGCCTCTAAAAGGCGCCACTCTGTGCATAGTACTTGCCGGGTTTGAGTCCTGAGGGTAAGTCATCTGCCTCGAGCCGCAGGTCGAGGTCACGAATGCCTGGCTCACAGAGGTGGCCTTCTGCAGTGTGACTGTGGTATCCGCCGACAGTAGCTTATGAAGAATGCCCTCATGGCCGATTCCAATGACAAAAATGTCCCGCAGCGCTTTGGTGAGATGGTCGCCGAAATCACATGGTGCCGCCAGCCTTCTGAGATCTGCAGCCTATTTCACAATTTCCTGGTCTTCGAGCCGTCAGTGGGTGTAGAACCAATGTCTAGCTTGAGGATGCTCTCCTTGGGCTTGAGTTGCTCCTGGATCAGTGTTACGAGCTCCTCGTATCTCTTGGTCGTTGTCTTTGCTGGTTCCAGCAAATCCCTGACGAGGCCATAGACGGTGGGCCCACAACTGGTTAGCAGAATAGCTCTGCGCTTGCCAGCCAGTGTGGCTGGATTGTCGCCTGCCAGGTCGATTGCTGTGAAGAAATGGTCGAGCCACTCCACAAAGGCATCCCAATCATCACCATTGGCAAACTGCTGCAACGTACCAAGGATAGCCATTTTTGTGTGAAAGTCCGTAATCTCATCGCCAATTGTTATGTCCTTGGATGACTCCACGAGGCAATGTGTTGTACTTGAACTGTGGTGACCTTCGTCCTTTATTGATAACTCCAGAGTTAGGATCACACCTGGTGGCCTGCCTTTTATACTAGACCAGGCACACCTGTACAGGTAACCTACAAGTCTCCCATTGCTGTGCCCTCTGGTGGCACACCTTGTGATCGTACAAACAGTAGCCATGTAGGATACATGACACTTCTGACTGTACTTCAATGCGCAACTGGGTTCTCAGCCGTACTTTGTTGCTGTGTGGGTCCTGGACAGAAATCTACCTTCTCCTGGGCCAAAATACATTTCTCCACTGCTTTCTAGGGAGACTGTAATTTCTGCTGGCTTATTCCTATTCTAGTACCTAGCCTGCAGCCTCAATTTACTGTTGCCCTGCCAGGAATTTTTCACTCTACACTGAGCTAGCTCTGATCTTTTCCTGCTGGTTCCCATCCTGCTCTGGATTATTTCCCATTGCTACCAACTGATGTTTGCTTTACCGCTTTCCACTTGCTTTTTTGGCCACTGACTCCACTCATCCTTCAGAACTCCTTCGTCACCTTTCATTGGACTGTGTGTAACCATCTCTTCAATCTCCCACTGCTGCTCCTGATCTTGTGTGTTGCTCACTTCCCTGCAGCTGTTCTTCAGACCAACTCCATCATTTGCATTGATCCTGTGGATTTACCTTCCACCGTCTCATAGCTCCCTGGGCTTTACTGCTCTCGGCCCTTGGGTTTTACTCCCACTGTTCCTCATTCCTCTACAAGATAGAGGCAGAGAGGTTGTTTCCACTGGTCGGGGAGACTAGAACTAGGGGGCACAGCCTCAAAAAATGGGGGAGCCAATTTAAAACCGAGTTGAGAAGGAATGTCTTCTCCCAGAGGGTTGTGAATCTGTGGAATTCTCTGCCCAAGGAAGCAGTTGAGGTTAGTTCATTGAATGTATTCAAATCACAGATAGATAGATTTATAACCAACAAGGGAATTAAGGGTTACGGGGAGCGGGTGGGTAAGTGGAGCTGAGTCCAAGGCCAGATCAGCCATGATCTTGTTGAATGGCGGAGCAAGCTCGAGGGGCTAGATGGCCTACTCCTGTTCCTAATTCTTATGTTCTTATGTTCTTATGTACTGGCACATTGGATCTGCTGGTGTACACTACTAATCACTGTGACCACTACTCACCTCTACTGGAACCCTGGATCAATCTATGCTGGCTCACGGTCAACTCTCCAGAAAATGCTGGAAATAGCATCTGTGGAGCGAGAAACAGGGTCAATGTTTCAGATCGATAGCCTTTCATCAGAACTGGAAAAAGTTAGAGATGTAACAGGTCTTAAGCAAGTACGAAAGGTCATCAACCTAAAAAGATAACCCTGTTTCTTTCTCCACAGATGCTGCCTGTCCTGCTGAGTATTTCCACCAATTCCTGTTTTTATTTCAGATTTCCAGTATCCAGAGTATTTTGCTTTTGTATTAGTGTAATTATTATGACAAATTTACATAGCCAGTTCCCATTATAAATGTGGACATAGGAATTTGTAATGGAAAAGTCGACAGCAAATGTGCGCAGATGTCAAAAGTTGACAGAAGTGCACACAGATATAAGATTTCTATCATATTATAAACTAAAACATTATAACCACTGAATAAAAATAAAGCAAAAATATGCAAACACAGAAAATCTGAAACAAGTATTCCATATGCTTTCTTAACCACCTCATCTACTTGGCCTGCTATCTTCAGGGACCTGTGGACCTGCTCTCCAAGGTCACTTTGTTTCTACACTTTTGAGTGTCATATCATTTAATGTGTATTCCCTTGTCTTGTTAGACCTCCCGAAATGCATTACCTCACTCTTATCTGGATTGAAATTCCATTTGCCACTGTTCTGCCCACCTGACCAGTTGATTGATATTTCCCTGCAGTCCGCAGCTTTCTTCTTCATTATCAACCACACAGCCGAGTTTTGTATCATCTGCAAACTTTTTAATCATACCCCCAACATTCGAGTTCAAGGGCTAGAACTTCCACTGGTTTTGCATGCTTAACGCTCACTTAACGCCCATTTTACCGCTGAAATGATGTATAATGCCCATATATCGCCCATTTTGGCACAAAATGGAAACTGATGGGCATTTTTAGGAAACTTATCGCTGAGCGTTACTTTCTCCATGTGCTTAATGCCGGGAAAAAATTTTAACGCCCTCCCACATTTTTTGGGAGGAATCATCAGAATGGGCGAAATCAATGCCCATAATATCGCCCAGTGTTACTTTCAACACGGAATTAACGCCGAGATTCAATATTACCACCAGCCCACTTTTTTTTGTCGTAAAGAGCACATTTGGTGAAACTAACGCCCAGGAGATCGTCCACTTTCACTTTCACCATCTCACACACATATCGCCAACAATATTCCTCGCCCAAAAAAAAGCCCAGGAAAAGTGGAATTGTCCTGAACAAACGCCAGCGGTGTGGCTGGCATTTTTAAAATTGTAAGTCGCTTCATTCAAAAAGGCTGTTTCAACTTCAGGGGAGTTTGCATTGACTCTGGAGTTCTTCTCAGGTGAAGGGAACATCTCAACATATTTTCAGACTCTGGACTATTGGGGTTTACTCCAGGTGTATCTTAGTGAGGAAATCATTGCTTCTGATCAATCACTATTATACTTTTAATGCAATGGAGCCAGCATACAATAACTGTGCTTAAGCAGCTCTTCAGATGTCTTGACCACTCAGGAGGGGAGCTACAAT
The DNA here is from genome assembly GCF_044704955.1 of Pristiophorus japonicus. NCBI lineage: Eukaryota > Metazoa > Chordata > Chondrichthyes > Pristiophoridae > Pristiophorus > Pristiophorus japonicus. The sequence goes on along the minus strand of NC_091978.1, from coordinate 92,702,166 downwards.
ACAACCCTGAGCAAGGAGGTAAATTTGTGGTCGTGTGCTCCATGCTGCACAACCTGGTTATCAGGAGGGGCCAAGAATTGCCAGAAGGCACTGATGCTCCACCTCAGGAGAGAGAAGAAGAGGACGACAAGGGGCTGGACGCTGACCTAGGGCCAGACAATCAGGCTGGCTATGCAACCATACCCACGGCCCCCTCCAGACCGCAGGAGAGGACCTGTGGTGGCTAAATAGCTGCAAGATTCTTACGTGAGGAGCTGATATCTGAACAATTTGCCTGAAAGAGCGTTGATGTGAGTGCCAATGCTGACACACTACTGTGTGTGTGCAGCTCAGACATCAATGGTGCTCATCACCTTCGTGCCAGTTAAAGTTTACGTTGATTGAAGTTAAGTTGTATTTAACCCTTTCATGTTAAGGAATCACCAGTGTGTAACAGTCCAGCTATCTGAGACAATACGCAACAAGGTTATGTTCAATAACATTTTTTTTATACCAACATTGGTCTGAAATCATAAGTATCACAGGCAATAACACCCAACCCCCGCTCACACCCTACTTTTTCCACCATTGACATCAATCAAATGGTCAACATGTCCAGCAACACCGAATACAAAGGCAAAGCAGGAGTGTGGTCCCCAGCCCTCATACATTACAACAAATTGCATACACCCAGATGGAGATATAACACATCCATCACCTGCGGACATGCACCTCACTTTCCTTCCTCCCTCCCCTTTTTCTCCCCACCTCTACCCCTTCCCCTCCTCGCTCCATGGCACCTGACCGAGGAGCTCCTCAGGCGGTGCCTCACTGGGGGGGATGAATGCAGATGCGGTCATTGCACGGGTACGGGAGCGGGGGATGCCAAAGGGGCAACATTCTCTGATGCAGAAGCAGGTTCTTGGTCCTTGCTCTCATCTGTCATTCGCAGTGGTGGTGCGGAATCTAGGGGTGGAGTGCCATGCTCTGGGACCACTGAGAGGCCTGTGTCAGCAGTGTTCGTGGCTATTGTATCCAGGGCCTCCGCCATCCATGGAATGTACTCGGTCATGGTGGCCTGCTGTCAGGATATGCCCCCAATGCTTCGATGAGCCAGTCAACAATGTCTCCAGTCCTCCTGGACAATTGTACCATTTCTCCGCTCTCATGTGGCGCTCGTGGAATAGACCTGCCGCGTCCACGAGACCTCCGCGGGGTCGGCGCCGTCCTGGGGACAAATGGGGTGCCCTGTGGCGAGGTGCTTGGGGCCGGTAACTCCAGAATGGAGGCAGGATTGACTGGAGGACCACTAGATGGCTTTGGGGTGGAATGGATTCTGGAGCGTGGTGATGCAGGTTCCTTGAAGTCCGCACTCTCACCTGTGGAGAACAGACCCAGCGGATTGACGGGTGAGAATCGGAGCTCCTCAGCACCAGGTGTAGGATCGTCCAGAGAGTCGGGCCCTGCGCCCCCACCTTCTGTCCTCCGTGGTCTTGCCTTGGGATGCGCTGCTGGCTGAGCTGCAAATCACAAATGAGGTTATTAGAGGAGAAGGAGATGCTAGGGTCACAAGGTGAGTCCAGTGCTACACACAGCATATGCACGACAAAAGCACCACTGTTATCAAAATCATCACAGACATCACATTTCATGACCATCAACAGATTTGCATTGCAATGATTTTCATTCGGCCATCATTAGTTCTATGACAACTTAAGAAATCATATATGATTGTTCGGATATGAGTGGGTGTGGCCTGTATTGACTTCACATCACGCAATGGTGTAAGCTTTACTCACGTGGCATCACTTCAGGGTTTGCAGATGCTTCCGTGGCTGTCCGGGTGTGCTTCCCCACGAGAGTGAGCACCTGCTCCTCCGTCTCAGTGATGTCGGAGGTGCATCGGAGAGGGAGGAGTCGGAGAGGCAATGGCCTATAAAAGGCCCAGCAGTTCGGGGACCAGCGAGGTGCGTCGGAGAGACGGGAGTCGGAGAGGCAGCGGCCTATAAAAGGCATAGCAGTTCGGGGACCAGCGAGGTGCGTCGGGGAGACGGGACTCGGAGAGGCAGCGGCCTATAAAAGGCATAGCAGTTCGGGGACCAGCGAGGTGCATCGGGGAGACGGGAGTCGGAGAGGCAGAAGCCTAAAAAAGGCCCAGCAGTTCGGGGACCAGCGAGGTGCGTCGGGGAGACGGGAGTCGGAGAGGCAGCGGCCTATAAAAGGCCCAGCAGTTCGGGGACCAGCGAGGTGCATCGGGGAGACGGGAGTCGGAGAGGCAGCGGCCTATAAAAGGCCTAGCAGTTCGGGGACCAGTGAGGTGCGTCGGGGAGACGGGAGTCGGAGAGGCAGCGGCCTATAAAAGGCCCAGCAGTTCGGGGACCAGCGAGGTGCGTCGGGGAGACGGGACTCGGAGAGGCAGCGGCCTATAAAAGGCCCAGCAGTTCGGGGACCAGCGAGGTGCGTCGGGGAGACGGGACTCGGAGAGGCAGCGGCCTATAAAAGGCCCAGCAGTTCGGGGACCAGCGAGGTGCGTCGGGGAGATGGGAGTCGGAGAGGCAGCGGCCTCTAAAAGGCCCAGCAGTTCGGGGACCAGCGAGGTGCGTCGGGGAGACGGGAGTCGGAGAGGCAGCGGCCTATAAAAGGCCCAGCAGTTCGGGGACCAGCGAGGTGCGTCGGGGAGACGGGAGTCGGAGAGGCAGCGGCCTATAAAAGGCCCAGCAGTTCGGGGACCAGCGAGGTGCGTCGGGGAGACGGGAGTCGGAGAGGCAGCGGCCTATAAAAGGCCCAGCAGTTCGGGGACCAGCGAGGTGCGTCGGGGAGACGGGAGTCGGAGAGGCAGCGGCCTATAAAAGGCATAGCAGTTCGGGGACCAGTGAGGTGCATCGGGGAGACGGGAGTCGGAGAGGCAGCGGCCTATAAATGGCCCAGCAGTTTGGGGACCAGCGAGGTGCGTCGGGGAGACGGGAGTCGGAGAGGCAGTGGCCTATAAAAGGCATAGCAGTTCGGGGACCAGTGAGGTGCGTCGGGGAGACGGGAGTCGGAGAGGCAGAGGCCTATAAAAGGCCCAGCAGTTCGGGGACCAGCGAGGTGCGTCGGGGAGACGGGAGTCAGAGAGGCAGCGGCCTATAAAAGGCCCAGCAGTTCGGGGACCAGCGAGGTGCGTCGGGAAGACGGGAGTCGGAGAGGCAGCGGCCTATAAAAGGCCCAGCAGTTCGGGGACCAGCGAGGTGCGTCGGGGAGACGGGAGTCGGAGAGGCAGCGGCCTATAAAAGGCCCAGCAGTTCGGGGACCAGCGAGGTGCGTCGGGGAGACGGGACTCGGAGAGGCAGCGGCCTATAAAAGGCATAGCAGTTCGGGGACCAGCGAGGTGCGTCGGGGAGACGGGACTCAGAGAGGCAGCGGCCTATAAAAGGCCCAGCAGTTCGGGGACCAGCGAGGTGCGTCGGGGAGACGGGAGTCGGAGAGGCAGCGGCCTATAAAAGGCCCAGCAGTTCGGGGACCAGCGAGGTGCGTCGGGGAGACGGGAGTCGGAGAGGCAGCGGCCTATTAAAGGCCCAGCAGTTCGGGGACCAGCGAGGTGCGTCGGGGAGACGGGAGTCGGAGAGGCAGCGGCCTATAAAAGGCCCAGCAGTTCGGGGACCAGCGAGGTGCGTCGGGGAGACGGGAGTCGGAGAGGCAGCGGCCTATAAAAGGCCCAGCAGTTCGGCGACCAGCGAGGTGCGTCGGGGAGACGGGAGTCGGAGAGGCAGCGGCCTATAAAAGGCCCAGCAGTTCGGGGACCAGTGAAGTGCGTCGGGGAGACGGGAGTCGGAGAGGCAGCGGCCTATAAAAGGCATAGCAGTTCGGGGACCAGCGAGGTGCGTCGGGGAGACGGGAGTCAGAGAGGCAGCGGCCTATAAAAGGCATAGCAGTTCGGGGACCAGCGAGGTGCATCGGGGAGACGGGAGTTGGAGAGGCAGCGGCCTATAAAAGGCATAGCAGTTCGGGGACCAGTTTGGTGCGTCGGGGAGACGGGAGTCGGAGAGGCAGCGGCCTATAAAAGGCCCAGCAGTTTGGGGACCAGCGAGGTGCGTCGGGGAGACGGGAGTCGGAGAGGCAGCGGCCTATAAAAGGCATAGCAGTTCGGGGACCAGTGAGGTGCGTCGGGGAGACGGGAGTCAGAGAGGCAGCGGCCTATAAAAGGTCCAGCAGTTCGGGGACCAGCGAGGTGCGTCGGGGAGACGGGAGTCGGAGAGGCAGCGGCCTATAAAAGGCCCAGCAGTTCGGGGACCAGCGAGGTGCGTCGGGGAGACGGGAGTCGGAGAGGCAGCGGCCTATAAAAGGCCCAGCAGTTCGGGGACCAGCGAGGTGCGTCGGGGAGACGGGAGTCGGAGAGGCAGCGGCCTATAAAAGGCCCAGCAGTTCGGGGACCAGCGAGGTGCGTCGGGGAGACGGGAGTCGGAGAGGCAGCGGCCTATAAAAGGCCCAGCAGTTCGGGGACCAGCGAGGTGCGTCGGGAAGACGGGAGTCGGAGAGGCAGCGGCCTATAAAAGGCATAGCAGTTCGGGGACCAGCGAGGTGCGTCGGGGAGACGGGAGTCGGAGAGGCAGCGGCCTATAAAAGGCCCAGCAGTTCGGGGACCAGCGAGGTGCGTCGGGGAGACGGGAGTCGGAGAGGCAGCAGCCTATAAAAGGCCCAGCAGTTCGGGGACCAGCTGCAGCAGGAAGGCAAAAAAGAAGTAGAAAGAAATCGAAAGGTGACGTCACAGCCAAGTGGGTAAGTGATTGGCTGGTGATTGGTAAGTAGTTTTTCTTTTTCTTTTCTTTATCAGTAAGTAACCTTTAGCATTATTGTTACCAAATTAAGTTTATCGAAGGGTTAAGTCATGGCAGGAGAGCTCGGACACGTGTTATGCTCCTCCTGTACTATGTGGGCAATCAGGGACGCTTCCGGTGTCCCTGACGACTACGTGTGCGGGAAGTGTATCTGCCTCCAGCTCCTGACGGACCGCATTGCGGCACTGGAGCTGTGGGTGGATGAATTCTGGAGCATCCACGATGCTGAGAATGATGTGAATAGCACGTTTAGTGAGTTGTTCTTACCGCAGGTAAAGGGTACACAGCCAGATAGGGAATGGAAGACTAACAGGAAGAGCAGTGCAAGGAAGGTAGTGCAGAGGTCCCCTGCGGTCATGCCCCTGCAAAACAGATACACCGCTTTGGGTACTGTTGAGGGGGTGACTCACCAGAGGAGAGCAGCAGCAGCAAGTCCATGGCACCATGGGTGGCCCTGCTGCACAGGAGGACAGGAAAAAGAGTGGGAGAGCGATAGTGATAGGAGATTCAATTGTAAGGGAAATAGATAGATGTTTCTGCGGCCGCAACCGAGACTCCAGGATGGTATGTTGCCTCCCTGGTGCAAGGGTCAAGGATGTCTCGGAGCTGGTGCAGGACATTCTAAAAAGGGAGGGTGAAAAGCCAGTTGTCGTGGTACATAGAGGTACCAATGATATAGGTAAAAAACGGGATGAGGTCCTACGAGACGAATTTAGGGAGCTAGGAGTTAAATTAAAAAGTAGGACCTCAAAAGTAGTAATCTCAGGATTGCTACCAGTGCCACGTGCTAGTCAGAGTAGGAATTGCAGGATAGCTCAGATGAATACGTGGCTTGAGCAGTGGTGCAGCAGGGAGGGATTCAAATTCCTGGGGCATTCCTGGGAGATGGGACCAGTACAAACCAGACAGTCTGCACCTGGGCAGGACCGTAACCAATGTCCTAGGTGGAGTGTTTGCTAGTGCTGTTGGGGAGGAGTTAAACTAATATGGCAGGGGGATGGGAACCTATGCAGGGAGACAGAGGGAAATAAAATGGAGATGGAAGCAAAAGATAGAAAGGAGAATAGTAAAAGTGGAGAGCAGAGAAACCCAAGGCAAAAACCAAAAAGGGCCACTTTACAGCAAAATTCTAAAGGATCAAAGTGTGTTAAAAAGACAAGCCTGAAGGCTCTGTGTCTCAATGCGAGGAGTATTCGGAATAAGGTGGACGAATTAACTACGCAGATAGCAGTTAATGGATACGATGTGATTGGCATCACGGAGACATGGCTCCAGGGTGACCAAGGCTGGGAACTCAACATCCAAGGGTATTCAGCATTTAGGAAGGATAGACAGAAAGGAAAAGGAGGCGAGGTGGCGTTGCTGGTTAAAGAGGAAACTAATGCAATTGTAAGGAAGGACATTAGCTTGGATGATGTGGAATCAGTATGGGTGGAGCTACGGAATACGAAAGGGCAGAAAACGCTAGTGGGTGTTGTGCACAGGCCACCAAATAGTAGTAGTGAGGTTGGGGACAGCATCAAACAAGAAATAAGGGATGTGTGCAATAAAGGTACAGCAGTAATCATGGGCGAATTTAATCTACATGTTGATTGGGCTAACCTAACTGGTAGCAATGCGGTGGAGGAGGATTTCCTGGAGTGTATTAGGGATGGTTTTCTGGACCAATATGTCGAGCAACCAGCTGGAGGGCTGGCCATCCTCGACTGGGTGATGTGTAATGAGAAGGGACTAATTAGCAATCTTGTTGTGCGAGGCCCCTTGAGTGACCATAATATGGTAGAATTCTTTATTAAGATGGAGAGTGACAAAGTTAATTCAGAAACTATGGTCCTGAAATTAAGGAAAGGTAACTTTGACGGTATGAGGCGCGGATTGGCTAGATTAGACTGGCAAATGGTACTTAAGTGTTGACGGGGGATAGGAAATGGCAAAAATTTAAAGATCATATAGACGAACTTTAACAATTGTACATCCCTGTCTGGAGTAAAAATAAAACGAAAAGGTGGCTCAACCGTGGCTAACAAGGGAAATTAAGGATAGTGTTAAATCCAAGGAAGAGGCATATAAATTGGCCAGAAAAAGCAGCAAACCGGAGGACTGGGGGCAATTTAGAATTCAGCAGAGGAGGACAAAGGGTTTAATTAAGAGGGGGAAAATAGTGTACGAGAGGAAGCTTGCCGGAAACATAAAAACTTACTGCAAAAGCTTCTATAGATATGTGAAGAGAAAAAGATTCGTGAAGACAAACGTAGGTCCCTTGCAGTCAGATTCGGGTGAATTTACAATGGGGAACAAAAAAATGGCACACCAATTGAACAAGTACTTCGGTTCTGTCTTCACAAAGTAAGACACAAATACCCTTCCGGATATACTAGGGGACCGAGGGTTTAGTGAGAAGGAGGAACTGACAATTATCCTTATTAGGCGGGAAATTGTGTTAGCAAAATTGACGGGATTGAAGGCCGATAAATCCCCAGGGCCTGATAGTCTACATCCCAGAGTACTTAAGGAAATGGCCCTAGAAATAGTGGATACATTGGTGATAATTTTCCAACTGTCTATCGACTCTGGATCAGTTCCTATGGACTGAAGGGTTGCTAATGTAACACCACTTTTTAAAAAAGGAGGGAGAGAGAAAATGGGTAATTATAGACCAGTTAGCCTGACATCAGTAGTGGGGAAAATGTTGGAATCAATCATTAAGGATGAAATAGCAATGCATTTGGAAAGCAGTGATAGGATTAGTCCAAGTCAGCATGGATTTATGAAAGGGAAATCATGCTTGACAAATCTTCTGGAATTTTTTGAGGATGTAACTTGTAGAGTGGATAAGGTGGAACCAGTGGATGTGGTGTATTTGGACTTTCAAAAGGTTTTTGACAAGGTTCCACACAAGAGATTGGTGTGCAAAATCAAAGCACATGGTATTGGGGTAATGTACTGATGTGGATAGAGAACTGGTTGGCAGACAGGAAGCGGAGAGTCGGGATAAACGGGTCCTTTTCAGAATGGCAGGCAGTGACTAGTGGAGTGCTGCAGGGCTCAGTGCTGGTACCCCAGCTCTTTACAATGTATATTAATGATTTAGATGATGGAATTGAGTGTAATATCTCCATGTTTGCAGATGACACTAAACTGGGTGGCGGTGTGAGCTGTGAGGAGGACGCTAAGAGGCTGCAGGGTGACTTGGACAGGTTAGGCGAGTGGGCAAATACATGGCAGATGCAGTATAATGTGAATAAATGTGAGTTTATCCACTTTGGGGGCAAAAACACAAAGGCAGAATATTATCTGGTTGGTGACAGATTAGGAAAAGGGGAGGTGCAGCGAGACCTGGGTGTCATGGTTCATCAGTCATTGAAAGTTAGCATGCAGGTACAGCAGGCAGTGAAGAAGGCAAATGGTATGTTGGCCTTCATAGCAAGGGGATTTGAGTATAGAAGCAGGGAAGGCTTACTGTAGTTTTACAGGGCCTTGGTGAGGCCCCACCTGGAATATTGTGTTCAGTTTTGGTCTCCTAATCTGTGGAAGGATGTTCTTGCTATTGAGGGAGTGCAGCGAAGGTTCACCAGACTGATTCCAGGGATGGCTGGACTGACATATGAGGAGAAACTGGATCAACTGGGCCTCTATAGACTGGAGTTGAGAAGGATGAGAGGGGATCTCATAGAAACATATAAGATTCTGACGGGACTGGACAGGTTAGATGCGGGAAGAATGTTCCCGATGTTGAGAAGTCCAGAACCAGGGGACACAGTCTTAGGATAAGGGGCAGGCCATTTAGGACTGAGATGAGGAGAAACGTCTTCATTCAGAGAGTTGTTAACCTGTGGAATTCCCTGCCGCAGAGAGTTGTTGATGCCAGTTCATTTGATATATTCAAGAGGGAGTTAGGTATGGCCCTCACGGCTAAGGGGATCAAGGGGTATGGAGAGAAAGCAGGAAAGGGGTACTGAGGTGAATGACCAGCCATGATATTATTGAATGGTGGTGCAGGCTCAAAGGGCTGAATGGCCTACTCCTGCGCCTATTTTCTATGTTTCTATCTCACTGGGGACTGGTGGCCCTTCACCCGTTCACCTCTGCACGCACCTCATCGTCGATAGCTTCTTCTGTAAAAGGTGACAGGACGACATGGCATGAGATCATTGCATGATAGCAATGCTAGGTACTGTCGCAGACACTGATACAACACATAACCAACAGATGTAATTATGATTATTATGAAAATTATCATTCATTACCTAAAGACGTGCATCGTGACTGTGGGCTTTGACTGAAGCTTTCCCGGTAAAAAGATATCACAACTGATGATAGTCACTCATGACTGTTACAAATCAAATTATATAAATACATAAGTACATGTAAATCAATGTAATACTTACTCTTGCGGATCCCACAAGGTCGTTCCATCGTTTGCGGCATTGGTTGCCCTCACGAACCTTGTTGGTCACTAACGAGACAACCTCTGTTATCTTGGTCCATATCCTCTGATAGGCCTTTGGGGTGGGCTTCCCACACCATCCCTGTGTCAAATCACCCCAGCGTAACTCGACCTCCTGCAAGAGGGAGGCATTTGCCTCGTCCGAGAACCTCCTGGTTCTTTTGTGCTCTCCAATGCGCTCCTCTCCCACCTCACTGCTCTTTCTGCATCTGTCTCCACAGTGTGCTGTGATGCCTCCTCCTCCCTCTCCATTTTAGGCCAAATTTGGGAAATATGTGGCTGGTAACAGCTACTTTTTGTTTCCTTACTTACTGTGAAACTCTAAAGTCTCCCTCCTTCCTCCCACACCCAGACACGCCTTCAGTCCCTCTGCGCTCCCTTTCTCTCTGTCTTCTCTTCTGTGCATGTCATGATGACCCTTGACCTCCCGAATCGCGGGATTCGAGTGTTGCCATGCCGTTGTTAAGGACGAAGACACTTTACGACAGAAGATCAAAAAAATTTAACGCTACCGCCCATTTCATATTGCTCGTGCTGACACACATTTTCAAAAATGGAGACTAGGTACTTTGAGAATGGACGAGAAGCCGGCGATCTGAAAAACCTTTTTTACCACCCACACCAGAAATGAGGCCCATTTTTGGGCGATAAGCACAAAAGTGTCAAATCTAGCCCCATGTCATTGATGTATACCACAAAAAGCAAGGGGCCCTGCAGAACCCCACTGGATACAGCCTTCCAGTCACAAAAACACCCATCAACCATTACCCTTTGCTTCCTGTAAGCGATGTCTGTTTGTCCTCGGCATCCAGTGCAGCTAAGGAGGTTGGAATGGCATTTAAACTTCAACTGGCTGATTTCCTGACTGCATTGGATCACAGAGCAATGTGCCTATTCAAAAATGAATCACTTTAAAAAAAAAATATCCTGCAGCACACGTAGGGTGCCACAAGTCCGAAAGTGACTTTCTACCCGGCTTCCTGATGTGGGCATGCCATGTTGGGCCGTAAATGGCACAGGTATCCACCTGAAATATGTAATTACTCCTGACCCTGCAAAGTGTTCAGAAATCAGGTGGTGCAAATAATGGGCAGCTGGTAGTCCACTTGGCTGAGTATCATCTCTGCAGCCCCCATGATCTCTCCCCTCCCCTCTCGCGATCTCACACACCCCATGATCTCTCCTGTCCCCCCACGATCTCCGCCCTCCCCCTCGCAATCTCTCACCTCTCTCCGAGCGATCTCTCCCCTCGCCCCCCACGATCTCTCTGCTCCCTCCCACGATCTCTCCCCTCCCCCCCACGATCTCCCCCGCCCCCCACAATCTCTCCCCTCCCCCGACGATCTCTCCTCTCCCCCTCGCAACCTCTCCCATGCCCCCACAATCTCTCCCCTCCACCCCACGATCTCTCCCATTCCCCCACAATCTCTCCACTCCCCCCTACAATCTCACTCCTTCTCCCTCGCGATCTCACCCCACCTACGACCTCTCCCCTCCCCCCCCAACGATCTCTCCCCTCTCCCCCCATGATCTCTCTGCTCCCCCCCACAATCTCTCCCCTCCCCCCTCGCAATCTCTCCCCTCCATCCCCATGATCTCTCTGCTCCCCCCACAATCTTTCCACTCCCTGCAATGATCTCTCTTCTCCCCTCACCCAACCCCCACCCCGAAATCTCTTCCCCTCACTACCACTTGACTTACCTGCTCTGTGGCGTGTTAAAACTCCACGCCGTTCAGTAAAACCCATACTTCCGGGTTTCCCAGCCATAACTGTTCCACCCTGCTCCAAACTCACACCTCGATAAATATTGGGGCCATTGTGTAAATCTATGTAAATCTATGTAAAAATAAATTATCTGGTCATTCATCCCATTGCTGTTTGTGGCATCTATAGGGATCAAGGGGTATGGAGAGAAAGCAGGAAAGGGGCACTGAGGGGAATGATCAGTCATGATCTTATTGAATGGTGGTGCAGGCTCGAAGGGCTGAATGGCCTACTCCTGCACCTATTTTCTATGTTTCTATGTTTCTATCTTGTTGTGTGCAAAATGGTTGCTACATTTAAGAACATAAGAAATAGGAGCAGGAATAGGCCATAAGGCCCCTCGAGCCTGCTCTGCCATTCAATAAGATCATGGCTGATCTGATCATGGACTCAGCTCCACTTCCCTGCCCGCACCCCATAGCCCCTTATCCCTTATCATTTAAGAAACTGTCTATTTCTGTCTTAAATTTATTTAATGTCTCAGCTTCCACAGCTCTCTGAGGCAGCGAATTCCACAGATTCACAACCCTCTGAGAGAAGAAATTTCTCCTCATCTCAGTTCAAACAGGCGACCCCATACTCTAAGATCATGCCCTCTAGTTCCAGTCTCCCCCATCAGTGGAAACATCCTCTCTGCATCTACCTTGTCAAGCCCCCTCATAATCTTATACATTTTGATAAGATCACCTCTCATTCTTCTGAATTCCAATGAGTAGAGGCCCAACCTACTCAACCTTTCCTCATAAGTCAAACCCCTCATCCCCGGGATCAACCTAGTGAACCTTCTCTGAACTGTCTCCACCGCAAGTATATCCTTTCTTAAATATGGAAACCAAAACTGCACGCAGTATTCCAGGTGTGGCCTCACCAATGCCCTGTACAGCTGTAACAAGACTTCCCTGCTTTTATACTCCATCCCCTTTGCAATAAAGGCCAAGATTCCATTGGCCTTCCTGATCACTTGCTGTGCCTGCATACTATCCTTCTGTGTTTCATGCACAAGTATCCCCAGGTCCCGCTGTACTGCAGCACTTTGCAATCTTTCTCCATTTAAATAATAACTTGCTCTTTGATTTTTTTTCTGCCAAAGTGCATGACCTCACACATTCCAACATTATTCTCCATCTGCCAAATTCTTGCCCACTCACTTAGCCTGTCTATGTCCTTTTGCAGCCTCTTAATGTCCTCTCACACATTGCCCTTCCTCCCATCTTTGTATCGTCAGCAAACTTGGCGACGTTACACTCAGTCCCCTCTTCCAAGTCGTTAATATAGATTGTAAATAGTTGGGGTCCCAGCACTGATCCCTGCGGCACCCCCACTCATTACTGATTGCCAACCAGAGAATGAACCATTTATCCCGACTCTGTTTTCTGTTTGTCAGCCAATCTTCTATCCATGCTAATATATTACCCCCAACCCCGTGAACTTTTATCTTGCGCAGTAACCTTTTGTGTGGCACCTTGTCAAATGCCTTCTGGAAGTCCAAATACACCACATCCACTGGTTCCCCTTTATCCACCCTGTTCGTTACATCCTCAAAGAATTCCAGCAAATTTGTCAAACATGTCTTTCCCTTCATAAATCCATGCTACATTACTACATACTACATACATTACTACATGCATACTACATTTGTCTACATTACAATTGTGACGACACTATAAAGTATTTATTATACCTGAAGTGCTTTAGGACATCCCTGAGAGCTGTGATAAGGCATTATATAGATGTGAGTTCTATCCATTTTTCCAGATTGAACACATATTTGCAAACAGTTAAGAACTGAAAGACCTGAATGACGTGTAATGGAATATTTCTCTCTCACAATGTGGAAACTTTGCATTTATTTGATCATGGAAATATAAATTTATGCAATCTAATTTTAGCACTACCAAAACAAAATTCTGCCGATGCTGGAGATCTGAAATAAAAACAGAAAATTCTGCAAATACTCAGCAGGTCAGGCGGCATCTGTGGAGAGAGAAACAGAATTAACGGCGGCAAAATTACCTTGTGCCCTGATTGGGGGCGGTAACCTGCTGGGGTCTGGACTTTTTGTGCCTGGCGCAGAGGTGGTCCTGCCCCCGCTGCTGAATTGGGTTTACCGCCTCTCAAAGGGAGTGGCACGCAATCTGGTGCATTGCACTTCCTTTAGCGGGAGGTCTCGGGATGCTACTGGGGCAAGATGTTCAGTGCAATGCCGATGCTTAAAGCGGAGGGCCACTGCACACTCTGCAAAGCCTCTGATGGCCTCCACTAGGCCACCAGGGCAGCTTGGGACCGAGCCTGCAGCCCAATACCCAAAACGGAGTGCTGGGCTGCATGATGGTTGCCCAGACCATGCTAGGGATCATATACTGGAGCTGACCCGAAAGTTGGCAAACGAATAAAGCTGGCGGCGCAGGGCGCTGGCAACTTCCTCTTTAAGTTCCGCCCCGTGAGTGGATGTTGGTGAGCTTTGCGACCCACAAAGCTGGCATTGACTTCTGCTCGCACCAGCCTCTCGGGCCACAGGGCAATTTCCCACACGGAGCGGTAAGGGATCGGTGTGTGGCGCAGAGTGGTCGCCGTGCACAGCGATGATGTCATCGCCGGTTGCACAGTGGCCCGGAGCGCCACCTGCGGGGTGCGGCAATACCTCCACAAACTCCCGGGCAATTACCCGGGAGCTGGTAGCACTCGCCACTGCGCCCCCTCCCCTCTCCCCCCAGGCAAAAAGTGTCTTCTGCTCCATCAGGACCTCTAAAAAAGGAGCAATTTCTCTCCCAACATCAGAGCTCGAATGAGCCTAATCACAGATTTTTAAGCAAGTGCAGGGGAGGAAAGGCAAAATGAAAGGGAAGGTCGATGATATGGTGGAAGGAAGGAGAGATTACGAGACAAAAGAGATCATGGTGCAAGGCAAAAGGAGATGCTAATGGGACAAGTTAAAAAATAAAAGATAAGTCTAGAAGAAAAGTAAATGGAAGTGGCAGAATCATCAACAACTGCCATATGAAAAAAAAGGGGCAGAGGTTATGGTCTAAAATTTTTGATCTCGATGTTGAGTTTGGAAGGCTGTAAAGTGTCTATTCGAAAGATGAGGTGCTGTTCCTCGATTTTATATTGTGCTTTGTGGGAACAGTGTAAGAGGCCGAAAACAGAGAGATCAGAGTGGGACTGGAATGGAGAATTAAAGCGACAAGATACCTGAAGTTCATGTAAGTGGTTTCCCTTCGGTGTTTTCGAAACACCCCCACTTTACAATAGTTCTAATACTGGGAGTGATTACTGTACTGAACAGATGAATGAGTCAGGGATGGGTACCTTGGTCCAAGTACTAGCAATGCTTTTATTAAAGTTAAAACACACACCTGCACCCAGTAAAACTACACATACCCTGGTGTGTAAAGCAAACAACTGTAGTACAATATACAGTCTGTCCCATTTAAACAGGCCCCTATCACGAAGTACCCACATTTAAATACCCCTGCTCGGATCCAAAATTGCACCTCTAAATCTGTCCAACAGAAATGTGCGTACGCTTATGATCCTTGCAAAAACCTCCCCAATAAAACCTCTAAAGCTTGGTTGGGACACATGACATCCCTTCGCACTATGTGGTGGTCTTAAAGATCCATTGGCTGGGATAAATGCTCACCAATTACCCCTCTGGCTTACTTGCTGCTTCTCCCGTTGAGGCGTACCTTCTGGGTCCGTACCAAACAGTGGTATTCAAGTCCAGTCTCAAGATCAGCCTCTCAGTCGAAGTAGTGAGGCTCTTTTGGTTTATAGATGGTGGTTTCTTCTCTCCGTTCCAGATGGAGTGCTCGGTCCTTGTGCGTTGCAAGCAGGCGTAGAAGAGGGGAGAGAGAGAGATGACTCCCGACTGCCGTTCTCTTATACCTGCAAGACTGCTTAAAGTCCAACTGTCCTTCCCGCCTGAAACTGTCCAACTGAAAAGCAAGTCACATCTCCAGCCTGTCTCTTTGTTACTGGGGCTCTTCCTGTGGATCTGGTTCTGAAAAGTCTGGGTGGCCACATCGTTTTCTTTGTCTTTTGATGGCCTGAAACACCGGCCACTTTACTTAATATCTCACTGATGGGTTCCCATTCCATGACAAAAGGCGCCCAATTAACCATGATCCATTCTCATTCCCGCCCAGCTGATGTGTATTCAAGTTAAAACATGTTTGGACTTGCCCACGTTAACTCTTCTGCTGTACAGTGAATGTGTCCCTACAAAGTTCAAAACTTATAAGTCCAAAAGTTTACGCCGATGTTTTCGCCAAATCTTACAGCTCATGATTATCAATGTATGATAAAAACTTTCGCTCTAGCCTTGTTACATAAGCTAAAATTGGTATTTGCAGAAGGAAATAGTGTATACTTTTTGAGAACAAGGGAAAAGATGCTCTCTATGTGCCATGAGTTAGATATTCTGGGGTTGAGTTTACTTCTCTCTTTCTGTCGGGCTGTAGTGTGCCAAAAATCATATGATACATGTCTGTTTCCCCACTCTTTCATTTTCATGGAGGTCTACGCATGGGCGGGCAAAACACTTAATTCTAATATGCCAATCAGGTTCTATGATCTAAGCAGAACTTTGATGCAATTTTGAGGTATCAATGTGCCCATTGGTACCGGGAGCTGAGCGGACAAAGCAGCGGTCCGTAAAGGCACCTTAAAGGCTGCTCCAAAACCAGATAGGTTTCTGTGTTTTAAAAGAATTTGCGGGTCTAGAATAAATGCCCTTCTGAAGATCTGTTCATAACCCTCTCACCACCCCTCGCCCACTGGGATGACCTCTGCCCTCCCCCCACCCCTCAGATAAAACTCCTAGCTCAGCTCTGCCCACAATCAGAATGTGCTGAAGAAATTCAAGTTGCAACTTACATCTGAAACTATTGCCACACTGAAATGTTAAAGGAGATTCACAAACAAAATCATTGCAACACATTCTAGATACATGTAGGCTGGAGGTTGGGCACATGCCTGTCACTGTATGTGTCTTTTGAGGAGACCACCCTCAATATTATTGCTCAAAGGGAGCACATAATTGTGTATGAAAGCATTAAAAGAGTATTGAAGTGGAGGCCTCACGAAGCTCAGAGTTTTCATATCGTCATATCTTGTGTCGTTGCACACTTCCCAGCACTCACGCATAGTCATAAAAATATTTTTTTTTATTCGTTCAATGGATTTGGATGTCGCTGACAAAGCCAGCATTTATTGCCCTTCCCTAATTGCCCTTGAGAAGGTGATGGTGAGCCGCCTTCTTGAACCACTGCAGTCTGTGACTTCTTTGTAGCGGTCTGATCTATCTTGGCATCAACTCCACTTCCCCGCCTGCTCCCCATAACCCTTCACTCCCTTATCATTCAAAAATCTATCTCCACATTAAATATATTCAATAACCCACAGCTCCCTGGGGTAGAGAATTCCAAAAATGCATGACCCTCCGGGAGAAGAAATTCCTCCTCATTTCCATTTTAAATGGGCGACCCCTTATTCTGAAACTATGCCCCCTAGTTCTAGATTCACCCACAAGAGGAAACATCTTCTCTGCATCTACTCTGTCAAGTCCCCTCAGAATCTCATACGTTTCAATCAGATCACCTCTCATTCATCTAGGCCCAAACTGTTCAACCTTTCTTCATAAGACAACCCCTTCATCTCAGGAATCAATCTCGTGAACCTTCTCTGAACTGCCTCTAGTGCTAGTATATCCCTTCTTAGATCCAGGAGCTAATAAACCACAAGTGCAGGGCATTTCTGAACCTAAAGCAACAATCCAACTCGGGAGCAGCAAAGCAGCTCTATAGTCATAGAAACATAGAAAATAGGTGCAGGAGGAGGCCATTCGGCCCTTCGAGCCTGCACCACCATTCAATATGATCATGGCTGATCATGCAACTTTAGTACCCCATTCCTGCTTTCTCTCCATACCCCTGGAGCTGAAGACCGAGGTCCAACAAAAAACCCGCAACGTAAAGAATAGATGGTGGGTGGAGAAAGCACAGGAGATTCAGCAGTTGGCCAATAGCCATGACATGTGAGGATTCTTCACCACAGTCAAGTCCACCTATGGCCCAAGCAGCTAAGGCCCCACCCACTGCTGGCAAAGAACAGGAGACACACATCAAGGACACCAAGGCAGTCAGGGTTCGCTGGAAGGAGCACTTCGAAGATCTCCTTAATCGAGACTCTGCCTTTGACACGAGAGTCCTCGACTCCATCCCGCAGCATGCTACCCGCCACCCCCGCCCTGAATGAGGTAGAAAAGGCCATCCACCAGCTGAAGAACAAAAAGGCATCAGGAGCAGATGGAATCCTTGCTGAGGCACTAAAGTATGATGGCGAGGCACTATTGGCGCGAATGCATGACCTCATCTCTCTCATCTGGAAGGAGGAATGCATGCCTGGACATCTCAGAGGTGCTGTAATCGTGACTAACTTTAAAAAAATGGACAAGTCCGACTGCAGCAATTAGAGAAGAATCTCACTGTTGTCGGCCACTGGAAAAGTCATCGCTAGAATCCTCCTCAACTGTCTTCTTCCTGTGGCTGAAGAGTTCCTCCCAAAGTCACAATGCGCAGTCCATCCACTACGGGGTTCAACGGACATGATTTTCACGGTGCGATAACTGCAAGAGAAATGCAGGCAACAGCACCAACTCCCAACCCTTGTACATGGCCTTTTTGACCTCACAAAGGCCTTTGACACTGTTAACCGTTTCGGCTGCCCCCAAATGTTTGTCACCATCCTCCGCCTGTTGTACGACGACATGCAAGCCGTGATCCTGACCAATGGATCCACCACAGACCCAATCCACATCTGGACTGGGGTCAAGCAGGGCTGCGTCATCGCGTCAACCCTCTTCTCAATCTTTCTTGCTGCAATGCGCCATCTCACGCTCAACAAGCTCCCTATTAGAGTGGAACTAAACTGTAGAACCAATGGGAACCTGTTCAACCTTCGTTGCCTCCAGGCTGGATCCAAGACCGTCCCATCCTCTGTCATCGAACTGCGGTACGCGGACGGCGCTTGCGTCTGCGCACATTCAGAGGCTGAACTCCAAGCCATCGTCAACATCTTCACCGACGCGTACGATAGCATGGGCCTTACACTAAATATCCGTAAGACAAAGGTACTCCACCAACCTGACCCCACCACACAGCACTGCCACCTGGTCATCAAAATCCACGATGCAGCCTTGGACAATGTGAGCCACTTTCCATACCTTGGGAGCCTACTATCAGCAAGGGTAGACATCGATGACTAGGTCCAACACCGCCTCCTGTGTGCCAGCGCAGCCTTTGGTCGCGTGAGGAAAAGAGTGTTCGAAGACCAGGCCCTCAAATATGGCACCAAGCTCATGGTCTACAGGGCTGTAGTGATACCCTGTATGGCTCAGAGACATGGACCATATACAGTAGACACCTCAAATCGCTGAAGAAATACCATCAACGATGTTGCCGCAAGAGCCTGCAAATCCCCTGGCAGGATAGACTCACCAACATCAGTGTTCTCGATCAGGCCAACATCCCCAACATTGAAGCATTGACCACACTCGACCAGCTCCGTTGGGCGGGCCACATCGTCCACATGCCCGACACAACACGCCCAAAGCAAGCGCTCTACTCGGAACTCCTACATGGCAGGTGGTCCCTAGGTGGGCAGAGGAAATGTTTCAAGTACAACTTCAAAGCCTCCTTGATAAAGTGCAACATCCCCACCGACACCTGAGAATCCCTGGCCAAAGACTGTCCTAAGTGGAGGAAGAGCATCCGGGTCTCGTCGCCAATAGCATGTAAAAAACAAGCACAGGCAGCAGAAGGAACATGCAGCAAACCAGATACTCCACCCACCCTTTCCTTCAACAACTGTCTGTCCCACAAGTGATAGAGACTGCAATTCCTATATTGGACTGTACAGTCACCTGAGAACCCACTTTTAGAGTGGAAGCAAGTCTTCCTTGATTTTGAGGGACTGCCTTTGATGATGATGATGATGATGATCCCTCCTTAAATAAGGGGACCAAAACTACGCAGTACTCCAGGTGTGGTCCCACCAATGCCCTGTACAGTGGTAGCAGGACTTCCCTACTTTTATACTCCATCCCCCTTGCAACAAAGGACAACATTCCATTTGCCTTTCTAATTACTTGCTGAACCTGCATGCTAACTTTTTGTGTTTCATGTACAAGGACCCCCAGATACCTCTGTACCACAGCATTTTGTAATCGCTCCCGTTTAAATAATAATGTGCTTTTTTATTTTTCCTACCAAAGTGGATAACCTCACATTTTCCCACATTATATTCCACCTGCAAAATGTTTGCCCACTCACTTAGCTTATCTAGACCTCTTTGCAGATTATTTGCATCCTCCCCACAACTTGTTTTGCCAGCTATAGTTAAATGATTAGCAAATTTGGTTACATTATACTCTGTCCCTTCATCCAAGTCATTAATATGGATTGTAAATAGTTGAGGCCACAACATTTATACCTGTGTCACCCCACTAGTTAGAGTTTGCCAAACTGAAATGACACATTTATCCCGACTTTCTGTTTTCTGTTAGTTAGCCAATCCTCTATCCATGCTAATATATAACACGAATCCCGTGAGCTCTTATCTTGTGCGGTAACCTTTTATGTGGCACCTTATCGAATGCCTTCTAGAAATCTAAATACACGACATCTACTGGTTACCCTTTATCCACCCTGCTCATTACATCCTCAAAGAACTCCAGCACATTTGTCAAACATAATTTCCCTTTCATAAAACCATGCTGACTGTGCTTGACTGTATTATGATTTTCTAAATGTCCAGCTACTACTTCCTTAATAATGGACTCCAACATTTTCCCAATGACAGATGTTAGGCCCCTCGAGCCTACTCCGCCATTCAATGAGATTATGGCTAAACTTCTACATCAACTTTACTTTCCGGCCCTATCCCCATATTCATTGATACCCTTTGTGCCCAAGAATATACTCAACGATTGAGCATCCACAGCCCTCTGGGGTAGAGGATTCCAAAGATTCAAAACCCATTGAGTGAAGAAATTTCTCCTCATCTCAGTCCTAAATGGCTGACCCCTCATCCTAAGACTTAGGGACCGAAATTGATGGCCTTACCGCCGAATACTACTGAGATCTGGCGACATTCTTTTTTGGGTTCCGCCCTGTGACAGTTTGCACTTTGGGCTGGAGTGGGCGGGAGGGGAGAAGCGCCGGGAACCGCCCGCTGATATCAGCGGACGGCCAAGTGACCTCCCGCCTGCCGAGATGTCAGATTGGTGCGGGCGGGAGTTGGCGCCAGAACAGGGAAGGACCGCTGCATGGAGGCTGGTCTATCCCCGACGGAAGGTATGAAGACCTGCAGAAAAAGGTTAATGAACATTAAAAAAAATTCTTACAGTGACTTACCTGCATGGGGTTGCCTGAAGGTATTCTGTTTTTTGTTTTGCATTGATTTTTCTTTTCAGCCATTCGACCCTCCGTGGGCCCGACTCCATCCTCGGCGGCACTTGGGCGGGAAGAGCTTTGCCGCCGAGATTGGGAGCTCCCACCCACTACCACCCAGACTGACGGGGTAAGTCCCTCTTTTGCCGCCGGTCGTCCTTTCAAGGACCTTTTTGCCGAAACTCCCGCCCAAAGTAGCATCAGGTATCTTGGCGGTCATCGGCGGTCATTTGGGCGGCACTTGGGCCGACCTTGGCCTTCACCAATTTCGGCCCCTTTGAATATGACTATTTACAGCTAGGGAAACAGCCTCTTAGCATTTACCCTGTCAAGCCATCTAAGAATTTTATATACTTCGATGAGATCACCTCCCATTTTTCAAATCTCCAGATAATAGAGACCCCTTCTACCCAGACCAGTTAAACAAATACTTTGGTTCTGTCTTCACAAAGGAAGATATGAATAACCTTCCTGAAATACTAGGGGACCGAGGGTCGAGTGAGAAAGAGGAACTGAAGGAAATCATTATTCAGTGGGAAATTGTGTTCGGGAAATTGATGGGATTGAAGGCCGATAAATCTCCAGGGCCGGATAGTCTGCATCCCAGAGTACTTAAGGAAGTAGCCCTAGAAACAGTGGATGCATTGGTGATCATTTTCCAACAGTCTATCGACTCTGGATCGATTCCTATGGACTGGAGGGTAGCTAATGTAACACCACTTTTTAAGAAAGGAGGGAGAGAGAAAACGGGTAATTATAGACTGGTTAGCCTGACATCAGTAATGGGGAAAATGTTGGAATCAATTATTAAAGATGAAATAGCAGCACATTTGGAAAGCAGTGACGGGACCGGTCCAAGTCAGCATGGATTTATGAAAGGGAAATCCTGCTTGACAAATCTTCTAGAATTTTTTGAGGATGTAACTGGTGGAGTAGACAAGGGAGAACCAGTGGATGTGGTGTATTTTGACATTCAAAAGGCTTTTGACAAGGTCCCACACAAAAGATTGGTGTGCAAAATTAAAGCACATGGTATTGGGGGTGATGTACTGACGTGGATAGAGAACTGGTTGGCAGACAGGAAGCAGAGAGACGGGATAAACAGGTCCTTTTCAGAATGGCAGGCAGTGACTAGTGGGGTGCCGCAGGGCTCAGTGCTGGGACTCCAGCTATTTACAATATACATTAATGATTTAGATGAGGGAATTGAGTGTAATATCTCCAAGTCTGCAGATGACACTAAGCTGGGAGGCGGTGTGAGCTGTGAGGAGGACGCTAAAAGGCTGCAGGGTGATTGGACAGGTTAGGTGAGTGGGCAAACGTATGGCAGATGCAGTATAATGTGGATAAATGTAAGGTTATCCACTTTGGTGGCAAAAACACGAAGGCAGAATATTAGCTGAATGGCGGCAGATTAGGAAAAGGGGAGGTGCAACGAGACCTGGGTGTCATGGCACATCAGTCATTGAAAGTTGGGATGCAGGTACAGCAGGCGGTGAAGAAGGCAAATGGTATATTGGCCTTCATAGCTAGGGGTTTTGAGTGTAGGAGCAGGGAGTTCTTACTGCAGTTGTACAGGGCCTTGGTGAGGCCACACCTTGAATATTGTGTTCAGTTTTGGTCTCCTAATCTCAGGAAGGACGTTCTTGCTATTGAGGGACTGCAGCGAAGGTTCACCAGACTGATTCCCGGGATGGCAGGGCTGACATATGAGGAGAGACTGGATCGACTGGGCCTGTATTCACTGGAGTTTAGAAGGATGAGAGGGGATCTCATAGAAACATACAAAATTCTGACGGCACTGGACAGGTTAGATGCAGGAAGAATGTTCCTGATGTTGGGGAAGTCCAGAACCAGGGGACATAGTCTAAAGATAAGGGGTAAGCCATTTAGGACTGAGATGAGGAGAAACTTCTTCACTCAGCGAGTTGTTAATCTGTGGAATTCCCTACCGCAGAGAGTTGTTGATGCCAGTTCATTGGATATATTCTAGAGGGAGTTAGATATGGTCCTTATGGCTAAAGGGATTAAGGGGTATGGAGAGAAAGCAGGAAAGTGGTACAGAGGTGAATGATCAGCCATGATCTTATTGAATGATGGTGCAGTCTCGAAGGGCCGAATGGCCTACTCCTGCACCTATTTTCTATGTTTCTATGTTTCTAATCTCTCTTCATGGGACAGCCCTCTCATAGAGGCACTGAGCCCTGCAGCACTCCACTAGTCACTGCCTGCCTTTCTGAAAAGGACCCGTTTATTCCTACGCTTTGCTTCCTGTCTGCCAACCAGTTCTCTAGCCATGTCAATGCATTACCTCCAATACCATGTGCTTTAATTTTGCACATTAATCTCTTTTGTGGGACCTGTCAAAACCCTTTTGAAAGTCCCAGTACACCATATCCACTGGTTCTCCCTTGTCCACTCTGCTAATTCCATCCTCAAAAAATTCGAGAAGATTTGTCAAGCATGATTTCCCTTTCATAAATCCATGCTGACTTGGACCGATCCTGTCACTGCTTTCCAAATGCGCTGCTATTACATCTTTAATAATTGATTCCAACATTTTCCCCACTACCGACGGCAGGCTAACCGGTCTATAATTCCCTGTTTTCTCTCTCCCTCCTTTTTTAAAAAGTGGGTTTACATTAGCTACCCTCCAATCCATAGGAACTGATCCAGAGTCTATAGAATGTTGGAAAATGACCACCAATGCATCCAATATTTCTAGGGCCACTTCCTTAAGTGCTCTGGGATGCAGACTATCAGGCCCTGGGGATTTATCAGCCTTCAATCCCATCAGTTTCCCTAACACAATTTTCTGACTAATGAGGATTTCCTTCAATTCCTTCTTCTCACTGGACCCTCGGTCCCCTAATATTTCCAGGAGTTTATTTGTGTTTTCCTTCGTGAAGACAAAACCAAAGTATTTGTTCAATTGGTCTGCCATTTCTTTGTTCCCCATTCTAAATTCACCTGATTCTGACTGCAAGGGACCTACATTTGTCTTCACTAATCTTTTTCTCTTCACATATCTATATAAGCTTTTGCCGTCAGTTTTTATGTTCCCTGCAAGCTTATTCTCATACTCTATTTCCCCCCTCCTAATTAAACCCTTTGTCCTCCTCTGCTGAATTCTAAATTTCTCCCAGTCCTCAGGTTTGCTGCTTTTTCTGGCCAATTTATATGCCTCTTCCTTGGATTTAACACTATCCCTAATTTCCCTTGTTAGCCACGGTTGAGCCACATTCCCCGTTTTATTTTTATGCCAGACAGGGATATACAGTTGTTGAAGTTCATCCATGTGATCTTTAATTGTCTGCCATTGCCTATCCACCACCAAGCCTTTAAGTATCATTCGCCAGTCTATCCTAGCCAATTCACATCTCATACCATCAAAGTTACCTTTCTTTAAGTTCAGGACCCTAGTCTCTGAATTAACTGTGTCACTCTCCATCTTAATGAAGAATTCTACCATATTCATCCCAGGAATCAATCCAGTGAACATTTGTTGCACCCTCTCTAAGGCAAGTATATCCTTCCATAGATAAGAAGACCAAAATTCTATACTGTATTCCAGGTGTGGTATCATCAAAGCCCTATATAATTGCAGCAAGACTTCTTTACTCTATATTCCACCCCCTTGCAATAAAGGCTAACATAGCATTTGCCTTCATAATTGCTTGCTGTACCTGCATGTTATCCTTCTTTGATTCATGTCCAATGACACAAATCCCTGTGAATACCAACATTTACTCGTCTCTCACCTTTTAAAAAGTATTCTGCTCTTCCATTCTTCCTACCAAAGTGGATAACTTCACACTTCCCCGTGATATACTCCATCTGCCACCTTCTTGCCCAATTACTTAACTGTTCAATATCCCTTTGCAGCCACTTCCTGTCGTCCTCACAGTTTGATTTTCCACCTAGCTTTGTATCATCAACAAATTTGGATATATTACACTTGGTTCCCTCATCTAAGTCATTGATATATATTTTAAATAGCTGAGGCCCAAGCACTGATCCTATTTGTTACACCCTGCCATCCCAAAAATGACCCATTTATTCCTATTCTTTTTCTTCTTTCCTTTAACCAATTTTCAATCCACGTTATTATATTGCTCCCAATCCCATGAGCCCTAACCCTGTGTAACAACCTCTTGTGTGGCAACTCATCAAATTTCTTCTGAAAATCCAAATGTACCTTCACTGGTTCCCCCTTATCTATCCTGCTAGTTACATTAACAGATTTGCCAGCTCTCTATTAGATCAGTGGAGATGTGGAGAGAGTGCCCAGCAGCAGAATCATAACTTGAACAGGCATAGATAAGATGCTGCTTCTTCGGTCGCTGCCATATCAGGTATCCCTGTGGAAGTGACAGTAAATTTTCAGCCAGAAGTGGCGAGTAGATGATCCTTCTTTGTCTCCGTCTGAGATCTACAAACTCACAGATATCAGTCTTCAGCCAATTTAAATCACTCCACATGACATCAAGAAACAGCTGAGTGCTCTGGACTAAGGCTACAGGTCCCAACAGCATACCGGCTGTCGTGCTGAAGACCTCTGGTCCAGGACTAGCTGCAGGTGCGGTTAGTTCCAGTACAACTACAACATATACTTGATAATGTGGAAAATTGCCCAGGTTAGTCCACAAAAAACAGGATAAATCCAATCCAGCCGATTTCCTTCCTATCTGCCTACTCTCAATCATCAGTAAAATGATGGAAGAATCATTAACAGTGCTATCAAGCGGTACTCACTGACCAGCAACCTACTCACCAGTGCTCAGCTTGTGTTCTACCGGGATGACTCAACTTCAATGCTCATTAGAGCTTTAGTCAAACATAGACAAAAGCTGAATTCCAGAGGTGAAGTGAAAGTGACTGGCCAAACATCAAGGCAGCATTCAATAAATGTGGAAAAAGTAGCCCTAATAAAACTGAAGTCAATGGGGATCAGGGGCAAAACTCTCCTGTAGTTGGAGTTAAACCTGGCACAAAGGAATATGGTTATGATTGTTGGTGGACAGTTGTTTCAATCCCAGGATATTGCTGCATGAGTTACTCAGGGCATTTTCCTGAGCCCAACTATCTTCAGCTGCTTTGTCAATGACCTTCCACCTATCCTAAGGTCAGAGGAGGAGGTCTTCACTGATGACCACACAGATAATGGCTCAATTTACAATTCCTCAGACAATGAAGCAGTTCATGCCCACTTGCAGCAAGACCTCGACAACATTCAGGCTTAGGATGATAAGTGGCAAATAGCATTCACGCCACACAAGTGCCAAGCAATGACCATCTCCACCAAGAGAGAGTACAGCCACCTCCCCCTGACATTCAACGGCATTATTATTATTGAGTCCCCCAGCATCAACATCCTGGGCATTACCATTGACAACAATAAGCCTCGCTCTTTGCCTCAGAGTCCTCCAAATCATCTTCCGCTCCAGAGTCCGCTCCGTCGAGCAGGATGAGACGTATTCGCGTTTGTTCTTCCAAAAGGTACACAGGGGGAGCTCTGTGATCACTAGCCTAAAGGAAGAAGATGGTTCTGTGACGTCTTTGCAGCCCGACATGCTGAGGATCAGCAAATTCTTCTATGCCGGGCTGTACGACGTCAAGCCCACAGACCACACGGCCTCCCCGTCTTTCCTGTCGTCTAGCTCAGAGGTCTTAGACGACAGAGAGCGGGAGAGTTTGGACCACCCGGTAACTCTGGAAGAGCTGACAAAGGCCGTCTAGTCCCTTGCGACGAGTAAAACTCCCGGAAGCGATGGCTTACCGGCCGAGTTGTATTCGGATGGGCTCAGACCTGCTGGAAGTGTACAGGGGTATGCTTCTGGCCAGCAGCATGTCAGAATCAATAAGGAAAGGCATCATCACCCTCATCTACAAGCAGAAGGGGGAGAGGGAAGAAATCAAAAACTGGCAGCCCATTTCGCTGCTCAATGTGGACTACAAGATCTTGTTGTAGGTCATCACAAACAGGGTCAAGTCTGCTCTGGAGCTGGTGATCCACCCGGACCAGACCTGCGCTGTCCCCGGTCGGAAGATCTCTGATAGCCTCGCGCTACTCAGGGATACGATTGCCTACGTGTGGAACAGGGGGGTAGACACCTGCTTAATCAGCTTAGACCAGGAGAAGGCCTTTGACAGGATATTGCACATGTACCTGATGGACGTGCTCTCCAAGACTGGGTTTGAGAAGTGTATCCGCAATTGGATCCAACTGCTCTGCACAGGCATCAGTAGCACAGTTCTAATCAACGGGTGGGAAACTGAAAGCTTTCCGATCAGGTCTGGAGTCAGGCAAGGCTGTCCCCTCTCCTCTGTCTTGTTTGTGTGTTGTATCGAGCCCTTTGCCGAGTCCATCAGGAAGGATGCAGGCATTAGGGGGGTGACAATCCCAGGTAGCGGAGGCGCTCAGGTCAAGACCTCCTTGTACATGGACGACGTCACCGTCTTTTGCTCAGATCCGCAGTAGGTCCGCGGATTGCTCACAATCTGTGACCAGTTTGAACTGGCCTCGGGAGCGAAGGTAAATCGCAGCAAAAGCGAGGCCATGTTCTTTGGAAGCTGGTCTGACCGATCCTTTATTCCCTTCACCGGGAAGTCAGATTACCTGAAGGTTTTGGGAATATTGTTCGGAGCGGACGGGGCGTGCGTCAAAAACTGGAAGGAACATATCGCTAAAGCGAACCATAAACTGGGATGGTGGAAGCTGCGCTCACTCTCCATTGCAGGAAAGAACCTGGTCATCAGGAATGAGGTGCTCTCGGTGTTTTTGTACATGGAGCAGGTCTGGCCTATACCCCACTCCTGTGCCGTGGTAGACACCCGAGCCGTCTTCCATTTCGTCTGGAGATCAAAAATGGACCATGTCCGCAGAGACACGATGTACAAATCTCTGGACAAGGGGGGAAAGGACATTCCGAACGTGGCCCTCACCCTGACGGCCACCTTTGTGTATGACTTCGTACGCAAACACCGAGTGTCAGTATGTGCTGAGACTCTATCTGTCCCCAGTGTTGCGAAGGATGGGTCTGGCCAGGCTGCCGCAGAACGCTCCAACCAGTTGGACCATGCCTCAGCACCTGTCCTTCGTGGAAACGTTTTTCAAGAAAAACACCTTTGACCACAAGGCCATAAAGCATTGGTCGGCACACAAGGTCCTGGACGCCCTACAAAAGAAGGAGATGATGGATCCTGTCGGACGGTTCCCTGAGCAGACTGTCGAACTCATTTGGCAGAATGTCTCATCACCAGAGCTTTCACACAAGCACCAAGACGTAGCTTGGTTGGCAGTGAGAAGGGCCCTACCCGTCAAATCCTTCATGCACAGCCGGGGTTTCAGAGACACGGCACTCTGCCCCCGAGTTGGCTGTGGTGCGGACGAGACTGTCATTCATCTCCTTTGGGACTGCCCCTTTGCAAGGCAGGTCTGGAAGGAGATGCAGTGGTTGCTGTCGAGGTTCATCCCAAGCAGCTCTGTTACACAGGACTCTGTGCTCTGCGGACTTTTCCCAGGGACGCACACCGAGACAGACATCTTCTGCTGCTGGAGAGCCATCAACTCAGTGAAAGACGCACTTTGGTCTTCCCAAAACTTGCTGGTCTTCCAGAGCAAAGAGACATCCACGGCCGAGTGTTGCAAACTGGCGCAATCCAAGGTCCAGGAGTACGTGCTGAGGGACGCACTAAAGATTGGTGCAGTCGCCGCAAAGGCACGATGGGGAAGAGCCACAGTTTAAGTCCCTTCCGCCACGGTAAACTCAGGGGATGGAATCAGAGCTCCCTTGGGCTGTACTGGTTAATCTGCTTGTATACATAGAGCACCATGTACTGAAAAACACCTGTGTTGTGCCATGTATAATGAAAGTCTCTGCACTGTTTAGTAACATAAAGAAATGTAAATGTATCCCTATCCAGTCCGTGTACTGCATTCATCTGCATAGTTCTACATGTAACGTGATTCGTGATCGGTATTGAAATGTATCCTGGAATCTAATGTAAACCTGTTCACATCTGCCCCATGTAATACCTTCATTTGCACAGTACTACATGTAACGTGATTTACGGATTGTACTAAACTATACCTTGAAATGAAATACAACCTAGTGCCTTGTATGGAACTGCTGTCAGCATCTAAATGAATTGTATGGAATTGCTGACCGCAAGGTACTGAACTATTTTCCAATGTATTGTGAAAATTTTATATGAATAAATTTTATTTTGGGGGAAAAAAAATTGACAACAAACTCAACTGGACCAGTCACATAAATAGCATTCTATGGCAAGTGGCTCAACTTCTGCTTACACACAGCCTCTCCACCACCTACACGTGCTTATATTCTGGAATAGTAATCCAGAGGCCTGGACTAATTATCAAATCCCACCATGGCAGCTGAGGAATTTAAATTCAGTAAATTAAATAAATCTGGAATAAAAAGCTAGTATCAGTAATGGTGACCATGAAACTACCAGATTGTCATAAAAACCTATCTGGTTCACTGATGTCTTTTAGAGAAGGAAATCTGCCATCCTTACCTGGTCTGGCCTGCATGTGACTCCAGACCCACAGCAATGTGGTTGACTCTTAACTGCCCCCTGAATTGCTGACTCACCATCACATTCTCATGGGCAATTAGGGATGTACAATAAATGCCGGCCTTGCCAGTGACGTCCTCATCCCGTGAACTAATTTAAAAAAAGGATGTTCCAAAGCACTTCACGACCAATGAATTACTTTTGAATTCACCAACCCCCATTTCTTTTTAGCACAACTCCCCACTGGAAAGGCATGCACTTGAATTTATTCCAAAGATACCATGGCACAGTTTGAAGAAGGGCAGGATGTTCTCCAGGGTCCTGGTCAAGTGAAGTGTAGTTACTATTGTAATGTAACAAAATGTGGCAGCCAAATTGCACACAGCAGGTCCCACAATGAGCAATAAAATAAAACTCCAGATAATGTTATAGAATGATTTTGCTCCCGACTGCCAGTGTGAACTAGGTGCAGGTACGATTTCTGCGTCAGAACAGATAAGCTACCTGTAAAGTCCTTGCACAATACCACAAATCCACATGAGGCACATTCTATGGACAAGGTTACTCCATGACCTGAACCTTTATTCACAGGACCAAGAAGTGATGACCCTGCATGGGACCTCCCTTTATATACCTGGATGACCAGGAGAGAAGTGTCTCCCACAAGTTCACCCCCTGTGGTCAAGGTGTGCATTTCTTACGTATATACAGTATTGCAGTGTTGTTACATAAAGGTTACATCCATGACATCACCTCCCCCTCAACATCTTATTGGGATCATAGGTTAAGTCTCTCGGGTGGTCTGCGCTCTCTCGTGGAGCGCCGCAGTTGGGGCTCTGGTTGTTGAGCCTTGGTATGCGTGTCTGTCACCTGTGGTGATTCCGGCCTGTCCGGGCTGACCGCAGAGATTGTGTATGCTGCTGAATGTTCTTGTTGCTCGTTCACTGGCGGTGGTGTGAATACCATCTCATGATCTTCCTCAGGTTCCTCAGTGTCCATGCTGAACCTTTTTTTTACTTGGTCCAGGTGCTTGCGGCATATCTGCCCATTGTTAAGTTTAACCACGATGACCCTTTTCCCCTCTTTGTCTACCCTCAAGCCATTTGGACCCCAAAGCGTGATTGAGAACAAGTACCGGGTCATCAATTTCTATACATCTCCCCCTTGAATTTCGGTCATGGTACTCGTTTTGGGACTGGCGCTTGCCCTCAACAATGTCGGACAGGACTGGATGAATGAGGGACAGCCGAGTTTTGAGTGTTCGTTTCATGAGTAGCTCCGTGAGCGAGTGCGGTTGGGACCTAAAGGCCAGCAGGAGGTGCGATAGGCGGCATTGAAGGGAGGGTCCTTGAATCCGGAGCATACCTTGTTTTATGATTTGGACCACACGTTCCGCCTAGCCATTGGAGGCCGGCTTGAACGGTGCTGTCCTGACATGGTTAATGCCATTACCCGACATAAACTCCCGGGATTCGTAGCTTGTGAAACATGGGCCATTATCGCGAACAAGGATGTCCGGCAAGCCGTGGGTCGCAAAGACAGCATGCAGACTCTCCACAATGGTGGATGTCGTGCACGAATTCAAAATGATGCACTCGATCCATTTCGAGTACGCATCAACCACAATGAGAAACATTTTTCCCATGAACGGGCCTGCGTAGTCTACGTGAATACGTGACCATGGCCTGGTGGGCCAGGGCCACAGGCTGAGTGGGGCCTCCCTGGGGGCATTGCCCAGCTGAGCACACGTCGTGCACCTGCGAACACAGTGTTCCAGGTCTGAATCAAATCCAAGCCACTACACATGTGACCGGGCAATGGCCTTCATCAGCACGATGCCTGGGTGCTCGCTGTGGAGTTCCCTGATGAATGCTTCCCTGCCCCTCTGGGTCATGATTACCCAGCTACCCCATAGTAGGCAGTCGGCTTGGATGGAGAGCTTATCCATCCGTCTGTGAAACGGTCTGACCTCCTCAGGGCATGCTCCGTGTGCAGGCGCCCAATCCCCAGTCAGGACACATTTCTTAATCAAGTATAGGAGGGGATCTCTGTTGGTCTGGCGGGCTGTGATGGGGGAGCCTGCGCTGTCAAAGGCATCGACAGCCATGACCATCTCAGCGCTGTGCTCCGCTGCCCCCTCAGTGGTGGCCAGTGGAAGCCTGCTGAGCGCGTTAGCGCAATTTTCAGTGCCGGGCCAGTGCCGGATGGTGTAGTCATACGCAGCGAGCGTGAGAGCCCATCGCTGTATGCGAGCTGACGCATTGGCATTAACAGACTTGCTGTCTGACAACAGGGATGTTAACGGCTTGTTTCTAATTTGAACCTCCTGCCAAAAAGGTACTGATGCATCTTTTTCACCCCATAGACACATGCAAGTGCTTCCTTCTCAACCATCCCATATCCCCGTTCAGCTTGAGAGAGTGACCTGGAGGCATAAGCCACAGGTTGGAGTTGCCCCTCAGCATTACACTGCTGCAACACGCACCCAACCCCATAGTACGATGCATCACATGTCAGAACCAATTTCTTACAGGGGTTGTACAGGGTTAACAGCTTATTTGAACAAAGTAGGTTCCGCGCCCGATTGAAAGCCCTTTCCTGACAGTCCCCCCAAAACCAATCACAATCCTTACACAGGAGCACATGTAGCAGCTCCAACAATGTGCTTAATTTCGGCAGAAAGTTCCCGAAATAGTTCAAGAGTCCCAAAAATGAACGCAACTCCGATGTGCTGCAGGGCACGGGCGCTCGTCGAATCGCCTCCGTTTTGGATTCGGTAGGCCAAATCCCGTTTGCAGCAATCCTCCTGCCCAGAAACGCGACCTCGGGAGCCAAAAACACACACTTAGACTTCTTGAGTCGCAGGCCTACCCGGTCCAGTCGGTGTAGCACCTCCTCCAGGTTGTGGAGGTGTTCCTCGGTGTCACGACCGGTGATGAGGATATCGTCCTGGAATACGATTGTTCCAGGAATGGATTTGAGCAGGCTTTCCCTGTTTCTTTGAAAAATCGCGGCCGCTGATCGAATGCCATTCGGACACCTGTTGTAAACAAACAGTGCCTTGTGCGTAGTGATAGTGGTCAGTAGTTTAGATTCGTTGGCCAGTTCTTGGGTCATGTCGGCTGAAGTGAGGTCCAACTTGGTGAACAGCTTGCCGCCTGCCAGCGTGGTAAAAAGATCCTCCGCTCTCGGGACCGGGTATTGGTCTTGTAGGGACACCCGGTTGATAGTGGCCTTGTAGTCGCCACAGATCCTGACTGAGCCATCCGCTTTTAGAACGGGAACGATGGGGCTGAATTCAACAGGTGAGATGATGCCCTCTCTCAGCAACCGGTTCAACTCGCTCTCAATTTTCTCCCGCATCACATACCGCACAGCTCTGGCTTTGTGGTGCACTGGTCTGGCGTCCGGGGTGATGCGTATCATTACTTTGGTACCTTTGAACGTCCCAACGCCAGGTTGAAATAGCGACCTGTGAGCATGAACTTCGCTCCACAGATGACATGGCATGCACATCCCCCATTTCCAGTTCATCTCAGCTAACCAGCTCCTCCCCAACAGTCCGGGACCATTGCCCGGGACAATCCAGGGCACCAATCCATTGTGCGTGACCGCCAACATTGCACTGCCTAGTACTGGAATGATGTCTTTGGTGTACGTCTGTAATTGTGTCTCAATGCGTTCTAGTTTGGGTCTCCTCGCTTTGAGTGGCCACAGCTTTTCGAATTGTTGAACACTCATGAGTGACTGGCTGGCCCCTGTGTCCAGCTCCATGTGTACAGGGATGCCATTTAAGAGGACTTTCATCATCATAGGTGGCGTTTTGGTATATGAGCTGTGAATGTTTGCCACATGAACCCGCTGAACTTCAGCATCCATTGATTTGCCCCAAGTGTCATCCTGCCTCGCAGACCCCTCATTTGGTTCATCCACCTCGTTTATTAGCCTGGTTACAGGCTTTCTGCACATTCTGGCTAAATGGCCACTGAGGTTACAATTTCTGCAGACGAACTGTTGAAACCTGCAAGTCCTGGCAGCATGTCTGCCCCCACACCTCCAGCATGAACTGAGATTCCCATTGTTGTGAACAAAAGAGCTGTTAAAAGGCATTCCTCGCTGATTGTCCCTTTGACTGCTCTTGAGCATCCTGTTCGTGGGTGTCAATGGCCCCATCCAGGGCCGCATTGTCCACTGGGGTGGCGTAAATGTCCGTTCAGCCTGCCATTGTCTCTGTTGGAGCCTTACTCTTGGGTCTATTGCTGCTCTATTGTTTATGATATTGACTCCCTGATCCATTGCCACGTTGGAGGCAGAATTGCGCGCGTATATTATCTTGGTTTCCTCCTCCCCCGCCATAAAAGTCTGAGTCATCAACGCCGCCACTTCCAAAGTCAAGTTCTTGGTCTCAATTAGCTTTCTGAAAATCCCAACATGACTGATGCCCTCAATAAAGAAATTCCTTAGCATCTCCCCACTGCAGGCTGTGAACTTACAGAGGCTGGCCAAGCACCGGAGGTCCGCAACACAATCCGGTATGCTCTGTCCTTCCTGACACCGGTGGGTATAGCATCTGTGTCAGGCCATGTGTATGCTGCTCGCCAGTTTGAGGTGCTCACCGATTAGTTTACTGAGTTCTTCAAAGGTTTTGTCTGCTGGCTTCTCGGGTGCTAGCAGGTCTTTCATGCGCGCGTAAGTGTTAGGTCCACAGCTGGTCAGCAGATGAGCCCTTCGCTTGTCGGCCGCTGCATCTCACAGCCAGTCCTTCGTGAAAATACTCTGCTGGAGCCTCTCAATGAAACCGTTCCAGTCCTCACCAACACAGTACCGTTCCTCTGTGCTGCCCGTGGCCATTCTCGTGGGTCGTTGATTCACGTTTCTCGTCGCCAATGTAAAGTCCTTACACAATACCACAAATCCACACAAGGCACATTCTATGGACAAGGTCACTCCATGACCTGAACCTTTATTCACAGGACCAGAAGTGATGACTCTGCGTGGGACCTCCCTTTATATACCTGGATGACCAAGTGAGGAGTATCTCCCACAAGTTCACCCCCTGTGGTCAAGGTGTGCATTTCTTACATATATACAGTATTGCAGTGTTGCTACATAAAGGTTACATACATGACACTACCTGATCTTGGGCCTCAGGCTTTGTGTAAGTGAGACTGGCGAGCTGTGGACGCATGTCGGGCTTCCCCAGGCAGGACGCAGGTGAATCATAAGAACATAAGAATATAAGAAATAGGAACAGGAGTAGGCCATACGGCCCCTCGAGCCTGCTCCGCCATTCAATCAGATCATGGCTGATTTGATCATGGACTCAGCTCCACTTCCCCCGCTCCCCATAATCCCTTATCCCCTTATCATTTAAAAAACTGTCTATCTCTTTCTTAAATTTATTTAATGTCGTAGCTTCCACAGCTCTCTGAGGCAGCGAATTCCACAGATGTAC
Source organism: Pristiophorus japonicus (assembly GCF_044704955.1). NCBI lineage: Eukaryota > Metazoa > Chordata > Chondrichthyes > Pristiophoridae > Pristiophorus > Pristiophorus japonicus. The sequence goes on along the minus strand of NC_091978.1, from coordinate 92,667,710 downwards.
AACCCTTTGAGAGAAGAAATTTCTCCTCATCTCTGTTTTAAATGGGCGGCCCCTTATTCTAAGATCATGCCCGCTAGTTCTAGTCTCCCCCATCAGTGGAAACATCCTCTCTGTGTCCACCTTGTCAAGCCCCCTCATAATCTTATACGTTTCGACAAGATCACCTCTCATTCTTCTGAATTCCAATGAGTAGCGGCCCAACCTACTCAACCTTTCCTCATAAGTCAAGCCCCTCATCCCCGGAATCAACCTAGAGAACCTTCTCTGAACTGCCTCCAAAGCAAGTATATCCTTTCGTAAATTATATGTATGTAACTATGTAATACTTGCCACCAGAGGGCGCAACTATTGGAGTCCTAATGGTCATCTGCACACATGTGCAGGGCCAGTATAAAAGGTTGGCTGCCATGTTGTTTAGGCACTCTGGAGTTGTAATAATGAAGATTAAGTTTAGCTCACAGTACTCAGCCTCGTGGAGTTCATGTATACCTAACAATTGGCGACGAATAAGAGAACACAAACCTTCACGCAACCATGGCTGCCATTGGAATATTAGAGAGATTTGAAGAGGGTGAAGATTGAGAAGCCTTTGTCGAGCGTCTCGACCAGTACTTCGTGGCCAACGAGCTGAAAGGAGACACTAACGTAGCCAAGCGCAGGGCGGTTCTCCTAACTGTCTGTGGGCCTAAAATATACGGCCTCATCAAGAGTCTGCTCACACTAACAAAACCAACGGAGAAGGAATATACAGAGTTGTGCATGCTGGTTCGGGACCACCTCAAGCCAAAGGAGAGTAGCCTCATAGCCAGGTATCATTTTTACATGCAGCATCGCTCCGGGAGCCAGGACGTGGCAGATTATGTCGCCGACCTGAGACGCCTCATGGGACCTTGCAATTTTGGAGCTGCATTGAGGAAAATGCTGCGGGACTATTTTGTGCTGGGCATCAGCCACGAGGTCATTCTTCGAAAGCTGCTGGCTGCCGAAACCCTAGACCTGAGCAGGGCCATCGCGATCGCCCAGGTATGCATGGCCATGGACAATGACACCAAACAGATATCGAAGCTCACTGGCAAGTACTGTGCATAAAATGATGTCGCTAGCAGGCCAAACAGCAAATGGCAGGGCCGAAACGTCTGCAACTCCAGCAAATGTACAAACATGCTGCGACATACCACGTGGCAGAGGATGATCGATCCGGCGCGGATCACGCAGCACAGGCAACTCAACCCGAGGAAGAAGTGTATGGGGTACTTCCCTTCACCACCAAGAGCCCTGCTATAATGCTGAAAGTCAAATTAAATAGAGTACCAGTATCCATGGAGTTGGACACGGGTGCGAGTCAGCCAATAATAAGCCAGAAGGCTTGCGAAAAACTGTGGGGCAATAAAGCACAAAGGCCCAAACTGAGCCCGAGTAATGCAAAGCTGCGTACCTACACCAAAGAGCTCATACCAGTCATTGGAATTGCGGCAGTGAAGGTATCGTTTGATGGAGCTGTGCATGACCTATCATAGTGGATTGTTCCAGGCAATGGCCCAACGCTGTTCAGCAGAAGCTGGCTAGAAAAGATTAGATGGAATTGGAACGACATCAAAGCACTATCTTCAGTGGATGACGCCTCATGTGCTCAAGTGCTGAGCAAGTTTCCCTCACTATTCAAACCAGGCATCGGCAACTTCACAGGCGCCAAGGTACAGATCCATCTAGGCCCCGATGCATGGCCCATCCATCACAAGGCTCGGGCGGTTCCGTACATGATGAGGGAGAAAGTCGAGATCGAACTGGACAGACTCCAATGCGAAGAAATCATATCGCCAGTCGAGTTCAACGAATGGGCCAGTCCGATTGTTCTGGTGTTGAAAAGCAATGAAATGGTCAGAATCTGCAGAGGCTACAAGGTAACGATTAACCGAATCTCACCACAGGACCAATACCCGCTGCCCATGGCAGATGACCTGTTCGCGACGTTAGCGGGGGGGAAGTCGTTCACCAAGTTGGACCTAACCTCTGCCTACATGACACAGGAGCTGGCTGAATCTTCGAAAAGACTGACGTGCATCAACACACACAAAGGGCTGTTTATATACCATAGATGCTCTTTCGGGATTTGCTCGGCTGCAGCCATTTTCCAGAGAAACATGGAGAGTTTGTTGAAATCTGTTCCGCATACTGTTTCAAGATGACATCCTGATCACTGGTCGTGACACCATTGAACACTTACACAACCTGGAAGAGGTTCTAAGTCGCCTCGACAGGGAAACATAGAAAATAGTTGCTGGAGCAGGCCATTCGACCCTTCGAGCCTGCACCACCATTCAATATGATCATGGCTGATCATGCAACTTCAGTACCCCACTCCTGCCTTCTCTCCATTCCCTCTGATCCCTTTAGCCATAAGGTCCACATCTAACTCCCTTTTGAATATGTCCAACGGACTGGACTGAACAACTTTCTGTGGTAGAGAGTTCCACAGGTTCACAATTCTCTGTGTGAAAAAGTTTCTCCTCATCTCAGTCCTATATGGCTTACCCCTTATTCTTAGACTGTGATCCCTGGTTCTGGACTTCCCCAACATCGGGAACATTCTTCCTGTATCTAACCTGTCCAATCCCATCAGAATTGTATTTGCTTCTATGAGATCCTCTCTTATTCTTCTAAATTGCAGTGAATATAAGCCTAGTCGTTCCAGTCTTTCTTCATATGTCAATCCTGCCATCCCGGGAATCAGTCTGGTGAACCTTTGCTGCACTCCCTCAATAGCAACAATGGCCTTCTTCAGAGTAGGAGACCAAAACTGCACACAATACTCTAGGTGTGGTTTCACCAAGGCCCTGTATAACTGCAACAAGACCTCCCTGCTCCCATACTCAAATCCTCTCGCTATGAAGGCCGACATGTCATTTGCTTTCTTAACTGCCTGCTGTACCTGCATGTCTACTTTCAATGACTGATGTACCATGACACCCAGGTCTCATTGCACCTCCCCTTTTACTAATCTGTCATCATTGAGATAATAATCTGCCTTCCTGTTTTTGCCACCAAAATGGATAACTTCACATTTATCTACATTATACTGCATCTGCCATGCATTTGCCCACTCACCTAACCTGTCCAAGTCACCCTGCAGCCTCTTAGCATCCTCCTCACAGCTCACACTGCCACCTAGCTTAGTGTCATCTGCAAACTTGGAGATATTACATTCAATTCCTTTGTCTAAATCATTAATATATATTGTAAATAGCTGGGGTCCCAGCACTGAACCTTGCAGTACCCCACTAGTCACTGCCTGCCATTCTGAAAAGGACCGGTTTATTCCCATTCTTTGCTTCCTGTTTGCCAACCAGTTCCCTATCCACATCAATATATTACTCCCAATCCCATGTGCCTTTATTTTGCACATTAATCTCTTGTGTGGGATCTTGTCAAAAGCCTTTTGAAAGTCCAAATACACCACATCCACCGGTTTTCCCTTATCTACTCGACTAGTTACATCCTCAAAAAGTGCTAGAAGATTTGTCAAGTATGATTTTCCTTTCATAAATCCATGCTGACTTGGACTGATCCTGTAACTGCTTTCCAAATGCGCTGCTATTACATCTTTAATAATTGATTCCAGCATTTTCCCCACCACCGATGTCAGGCTTACCGGTTTATAATTCCCTGCTTTCTTTCTCCCTCCTTTTTTAAAAAGTGGTGTTACATTAGCTACCCTCCAGTCCATAGGGACTGATCCAGAGTCCATGGAATGTTGGAAAATGACCACCAATGCATCTACTATTTCTGGGGCCACTTCCTTAAGTACTCTGGGATGTAGACTATCAGGCCCTGGAGATTTATCGGCCTTCAATCCCATCAATTTCCCTAACACCATTTCCTGACTAATAAGGATTTCCCTTAGTTCCCTCAGTTCCTCCGTCTCGCTAGACCCTTGGGCCCCTAGTCTTTCCGGTAGGTTATTTGTGTCTTCCTTAGTGAAGACAGAAACAAAGTATTTGTTCAATTGGTTTGCCATTTCCTTGTTCCCCATTATGAATTCACCCGATTCTGACTGCAAGGGACCTACATTAGTCTTCACTAATCTTTTTCTCTTCACATATCTATAGAAGCTTTTGCAGTCAGTTTTTATGTTCCCTGCAAGCTTACTCTCATACTCTATTTTCCCCCTCCTAATTTAACCCTTTGTACTCCTCTGCTGAATTCTAAATTTCTCCCAGTCCTCAGATTTGCTGCCTTTTCTGGCCAATTTATATGCCTCTTCCTTGGATTTAACACTATCCCTAATTTCCGTTGTTAGCCACGGTTGAGCCACCTTCCCCGTTTTATTTTTATGCCAGACAGGGATGTACAATTGTTGTAGTTCATTCATGTGATCTTTAAATGTCTGCCATTGCCTATCTACTGTCAACCCTTTAAGTATCATTCTATCCTAGCCAATTCACATCTCATACCATCGAAGTTACCTTTCTTTAAGTTTTGGACCCTAGTCTCTGAATTAACTGTGTCACTCTGCATCTTAATTAAAAATTCTACCATATTATGGTCACTCTTCCCCAAGGGGCCTCAGTGGGACTCAGGCTGAAACGTTCTAAGTGTGTTTTCCTGGCGGCAGAAGTCGAATTTTTGGGGAGAAAGATTGTGGCAGACGGCATCAGCCCCATGAACTCAGGGACAGAGGCCATCAAGAATGCACCTAGATCACAAAATGTGAGGGAGCTGCGTCATTCCTGGGACTCCTCAACTACTTTGGTAACTTTCTACCCGGGTTGAGCACGTTGTTAGAACCTTTGCACATGTTGCTATGTAAGGTTGACAACTGGGTTTGGGGCAAATCTCAAGACACAGCCTTTGAGAAGGCCAGGAACCTGCTATGTTCAAATAAGTTACTTTTACACGATGAACCATGTAAACGTTTAGTGCTAGCTTGTGATGCCTCATCGTATGGAGTCAGGTGTGTGTTACAGCAAGCCAATGTATCGGGCAACCTCCAACCGGTTGCATACGCATCTAGAAGTCTGTCTAAAGCTGAGAGAGTCTATAGTATGATTGAGAAAGAGGCGTTAGCATGTGTATATGGGGTTAAGAAAATGCACCAACACCTATTTGGACTTCGGTTTGAGCTTGAAACTGACCAGAAGTCGCTCATTTCGCTCTTTTCAGAGAGCAAAGTTAGAAATACCAATGCTTCGTCCCGCATCCAAAGATGGGCACTAACATTATCCGCTTATGACTATGTTATTCGCCACAGACCAGGCACTGAAAACTGTGCCGATGCTCTCAGCCGGCTACCATTACCCACCACTGTGGTTGAAATGATGCAGCCTGCAGACTTGCTATTAGTGATGGATGCTTTTGAGAGTGAGGGGTCACCTGTCATGGTTCGCCAGATCAGGACCTGGACCATCCAGGATCCTGTGCTATCATTAGTAAAGAGTTGCGTCCTAAATGGGAGCTGGTCGGCAGCTCCCAGGGAAATGCAAGATGAAATTAAGCCGTTTCACCGATGCAAAGATGAAATGTCCATCCAGTCAGATTGTCTCTTATGGGTAATTGCGAGGATTTGCCAAAAAAAGCCTGGGAAACATTTATATGCGACCTACACAGTACCCACCCAGGCATTGTCATGATGAAGGCAATTGCCAGGTCGCATATTTGGTGGCCCGGCAGTGACTCGGACTTGGAGTCATGCGTGCATCAGTGCAACACTTGCTCGCAACTGAGCAATGCACCAAGGGAGGTTCCACTGAATCTGTGATCATGGCCCTCCAAACCGTGATCCAGGATCCACGTAGATTTTGCCGGCATCTTTCTAGGAAAGATGTTTTTAGTAGTATTGGATGCTTACTCCAAATGGATTGAATACATAATCATGTCATCCAGCATGTCCACAGCCACCATTGAAAGCCTCCGGGCCATGTTCGCCACCCATGGCTTGCCCGACGTCCTTGTCAGCGACAATGGACCATGTTTCACCAGCTCGGAATTCAACGAGTTTATGACCCGCAATGGCATCAAGCATGTCAGGTCTGCTCCATTTAAGCCCGCTTCTAACGATCAAGCGGAGCGGGCAGTCCAAACAATCAAGCAGAGCATGAAATGCGTGACGGACGGTTCCCTGCAGACCCGCTTGTCTCGCATTCTGCTCAGGTACCGGACGCGGCCCCACTCGCTCACTGGGCTCCCCCGGCAGAATTGTTAATGAAGAGAGCCCTCAAAACCAGGCTCTCCCTAGTCCACCCAGATCTTAATGATCACGTGGAAACCCGGCGACACCGGCAGAACATGTATCACAGTCGTGCGGCTGTTTCACGTGACATTGATGTTAACGACCCTGTGTTTGTTCTGAATTACGATCATGGTCACAAGTAGGTTGCTGGCACTGTTTTAGCCAAGGAAGGGAATTGGGTGTTTATAATCAAATTGTTAAATGGCCAAATGTGCAAAAAGCATTTAGATTAGACCAAATTGCGATTTACTAACAACCAGGAACGACTTGAAGAGGACATCACCAGCGATGATCCAACAACACACACCCAACCAACAAACAATCAACCTTGCTGTCAATCATGAGGATGAACCCACTGTTCCTGACAGACCGGTCAGACCAGCCGCGGTGCAGTGCAGCAATGGTCCGGCCAACTCATACATGCCAGTATTTGAATTTAGACGATTAACCAGGGAGCGAAGGGCTCCGGATCGCCTCAACTTGTAAATAACTTGTACCAAAGAGTTTGGGGGGGGAGTGATGTTATGTATGTAACTATGTAATACTTGCCACCAGAGGGCACAACTGTTGGATTCCTGATGGTCACCTGCACATACATGCAGGGCCAGTATAAAAGGTTGGCTGCCATGTTGTTTAGGCATTCTGGAGTTTTAATAAAGAAAACTAAGGCCACACTAAGTTTAGCTCACAGTACTCAGCCTCATGGAGTTCATGTAAACCTAACAGTAAATATGGAAATCAAAACTGCATGTAGTATTCCAGATGTGGCCTCACTAATACTTTATATAGCTGTGGCAATACTTCCCTGCTTTTATACTCCATCCCCTTTGCAATAAAGGCCAAGATACCATTGAATCGCCAAGGCCAAGAATCGACATTCGATTTCAGACCGCTGCATTGCAGCAACTCTCAGGTATCCTGAAGGGGGATCAATTGGGAGGGCGGGAACTGATCAGGAGGAGGGCAGCGACGATCAGGAAGGAAAGAGGGGATTGAGGGAGGGGGGAGCCAATCAGTAAGGAGGGCTACTATCGGGATCAAAATCGATGTAGCATCAACTTATTTCTAGGGCAATTTATTTTAATTACGTTGATTGAGAGATAAATGTTGGCCAGGACAATATTTGTTCCTTGCTCTTCTTCAATTCTTTTACATTCACCTAAGAAGGCAGAAAGGGACTTGGTTTAAAGTCTCTTTTGAAGATGGCACCTCTGACAGTGCAGCAGTCCCTTAGTGCTGCACTGAAGTGTCAGCTGCTCAAGTCTCTAGTGTGGGGCTTGAACCCACAGCTGAGGAAATGCCGGAGACAGTGTTGAAAAGGCTGCTTTCAACTGCTTTCTCGGTGCCAAGTGGGCAGCAGGATCCCTTAAAAGAGCAGGTCAGACATTTAGCTGAGTGTCTCTTGGATTAATGCCCAGCCCAGTTGCACTGATGTTTATGGAGCAACATCTTCTTGGTCAGTGTCTATTTCCTGCTGCTGCCTTGATTTTGGGTTGGCCTCCTCCTTCTCTTAAAGGTTAGTCCTTTGTCTATAGTAAATCTGTGGAGCATCCAAAAGACATTGATGATTTTGGAAACTGAAGGGCCTGTTCTGAAAGGCAACCCTTTCTATTTCTTATGTTCTTATGTTCTTATGATCTCTCGAAACATCATTGAGACTGACTTCCCCCTCCAGGATGCTTAGCTCAGCTTGGTGAAGGTTATGGTCTTACCTTCCTATAATTGAGGGACTGCCTATGATGATGATGTTTCCTCTTTCCTACAGATCCACCTTGGAATAGTTCTGGAATTTATGTACAACTGGAATCCTTATACCTGTGCCTACGTTATCTATACTTTGGTAAATTGAGTATGTACCTATAGGTAGGGAGCCTGTGAATTCCATGGCAGACAAATGGAAATACTTCTTCAAGCGGATTACTTAGCTTGGAGAGTCTTCAACATGATGTTGAGTATCTGCATGTGCCAAGCAGCTGAGAAGAAAGGGGGAATTTACATTTATAGATGATGAAGTTTATTAAAAATAAATTGTTGATTGAAGTTTATGCACTCTCATCAGGATGGCTTTATTTTTCATACTACTGTTGATTCCTTGTATTCTATTGATACAATGCATTATGTGTACTGTTTAAAATATTTTAAGAGGTAAACTAAAATGAAGTGTTGTTGCCCATTTGAGACGAAACTGCTGTTTAAGATTAAGCAATGTTAATGCAGTGTTTGCTGATGATCTCAGGCTTGCATTATTCAAGCAGTGAAACATGTAAGCTATGATTCATCAGCCATAAACTGGTGCTGGAGTGATTCTTACGCCTTGTCCTAAATCTGGCATTATTGAATCTCTTCTTTTATAAACCTTTTGCTAGCTTTCTTGCCTGAGCCCAGAAGAAGCTTCTGTATAATCAACAGAGAACCTCAAGCTTACATAATTTGAACTCCCGTTGAGAACAATTACTTTTCCTGCCTCCATCAATGTATAAGTTTTGATTACATTCATTTTGCACAGATATGCTATTGCAGTTTCACAGATCATTTCTGCTACTGTATTGGGTTTTCATTTGGTGTCAGCCATGGTTCAGTTGTAACACTCGCATCTGAGTCAGAAGGTTATGGGTTTAAGACCTGTCATGTATTTCACCATCTTGCAATGACAATAGTTATGTAACTTTAACTCATGCACACTGCACCTGTACATGCTGACCACAGTGGGTGAGCTTGCAGGAGACACTCCTCACCTGGGTTTCCAGGTATAAAAGGGGAGGACCCACCCAGGGTCAGCACTCCTTGGTCCTGGGAATAAAGTGAAGGTCACAGAGTGACCGTGTCTGATATATACATGCCTCGTGTGAGTTTGTAACAAGGTGCAGAGACACTACATTTGGCGACGAGAAATGGGAATCACCGAACCATGAGGATGGTCACCGGTGGCACAGAGGAACGGTACAGTGTGGGTGAGGACTGGGACGACTTTGTGGAACGACTCCAGCAGAGCTTTGTCACAAAGGACTGGCTGGAAAAGACAGCGGCTGACAAGCGGAGGGCGCATCTACTGACCAGCTGTGGTCCACAGACGTATGCGCAGATGAAAGACCTGCTCGAACACCAAAAGCCAGCGGACAAGTCCTTCAAAGAGCTCAGCCAGCTGATCAGTGAGCATCTCAAGCCGGCAAGTAGCGTACACATGGCGTTCTACTCTCACCAGCGTCGAGAGGGTCAAAATGTCGCTGACTTTGTGACGGAATTGCGGCGTTTGGCAGTCTCTGTAAGTTCTCCAATGCCTGCAGGGGGGAGATGTTAAGGGACTTTTTCATTGAGGGCATTAATCATGCTGGAATTTTCAGGAAGCTCATAAAGACTAAGGACTTGACTTTAGAAGGGGTGGCATTGATAGCTCAGACCTTTATGGCAGGGGAAGAGGAGACCAAGCTAATTGGGTACCCGTAGGATGATGCATCGCATGTTAAAACCAGTTTTTTACAGGAGTCATACAAAGTCAATAGTTTGTTGAAACACAGCAGGTTCCACGCCTTGTTGAAAGCCCATTCTTGATAATCCCCTCAAAACCATTCACAACCTTTATGGAGGAGCATGTGTAATGGCTCCAACAATGTGCTTAAGTTCGGCAGAAAGTTCCCAAAATAGTTCAAAAGTACCGCCTATCGCGCCTCCTGTTGCCCTACAGGTCCCGGCCGCACTCGCTCACGGGAGTCCTGCCAGCGGAACTCCTCATGAAACGCACGCTCAAGAGGCGGCTGTCCCTCATTCACCCAGCCCTGGCAGACATTGTTGAGGGCAAGCGCCAGTCCCAAACTGAGCTCCATGATTGAAACTCAAGGGGAAGGTGTATAGAAATAGATGACCCGGTATTTGTTCTTAATCCATGCTTTGGGACCCAAATGGCTTGAGGACACCGTAATTGGCAAAGAAGGAAACAGGGTCATGGTGGTAGACTAAACAATGGGCAGATATGCCGCAAACACTTGGACCAAGTAAAGACAAGGTTCAGAATAGACATGGAGGAACTGGAAAAAGAACATGATGAGATGTCACCCACACCACTGCCAGCACACGAGCAACAAAGATAGCCCTCAGCATGCACAGTCCCTGCGGCCAGCCCGGACAGGCCGGAATCACCTCAAGTGACAGGGACGTGTGCTGAGGCTCAGCCACCAGAGCCACAACTGCAGTGCTCCACGAGAGAGCGTCGACCACCCGATAGACTTAACCTCTGAAACTAAAAGACTCAAGTGGGGAGGTGATGTCATGTATTTCACCATCTTGCAATGACAATAGTTATGTAACTGTAACTCATGCACACTGTACCTGTACCCTTGAAATGCACACCCTGACCACAGGGGGCGAGCTTGCGGGAGACACTCCTCACCTGGGTTTCCAGGTATAAAAGGGGAGGTCCCACCCAGGGTCAGCACTCCTTGGTCCTGGGAATAAAGTGAAGGTCACAGGGTGACCGTGTCTAATATATACATGCCTCGTGTGAGTTTGTAACAAGGTGCAGAGACACCACAAGACCCACTCCAAAGACTTGAGCACAAAACCTAGGCAATGCTGAGCAAGTGCAGCATTGTTGGAGATGTCACCCTTTGGATGAGAGGTTAAACCGAGGTCCCATCTGCCCCGCTCAGATGGCACTATTTTGAAGATGAAAAGGGCAGTTCTAGCTGGCGTCCTGGCCAAAATTTATCTCTTAAAAACCTCATCTGGTCAGTATCAAATTGCTGTTTGTGGGATCTTACTGTGCACAAATTGGCTGCCATGTTTCCCACATTACAACAGTGACTACACTTCAGAAGTACTTCATTGGCTGTACAATGCTTCAGGATGTCCCCAGCTGATGAAAGGCGCTATATAAATGCAAGTATTTCTTTATTTCTTACTACTTGTTTACAGTTTCTTAGGAAGGAGTTGAACTTCAACAAGTTAACTTTTACAACTCTGTTTTCACTCTCTAAAAATATACTTGTACTGTTCTTTTGACACAGATGCTTACCAATCAAATAACAGCTCATTTGTCAATCAACACTTGAAAAATTAATGTTTATTTTTCTGGCCGGCATAATCTCCACTGTGCTAGTCAGTGCTCAAAAGCCCTTTTATATTTTCCAAAACCTCATTATAAAGAAATAGAAAAGGGTTATTTTATGGATGTAACATATTTCAAAATTAAATATTTTGTCTAACCAGAACAATATGCAGAGTTTAAAATTTTCATCTAAAATTCAGTGGGGTTGTAAGAAAATAAATATTACTAGGATATGTTAAAACTGGAGGTTGCCAAATATCCCACAGATAGTCAATCAAGGCTCATATAATCTTTCATAAGCAGAAACTGGAGAATACTTCCCCTTTACCAAAGGCTATACCATTAGCTGAGGTTCTGCATGCTTGTTCAATTCAGACTGCTAATGATTTATAAGATCTCATTACCCAAAGTGACATTATCTCTTATGTGTTCATTTCTTCCAGTGTTTGTAAAAGAAATGAATCCTTTTGGAGCATATTCTGTTATCTTCCATTTTCAATTTAGTTTGGAATCCTGTTTTATACTCCATATTTAGGATCAACTTCAATTGTAACTTTCCTTTACTCCTGCAGGCCTCAGTCTGTGATAATCATTAGTTTTGAACATAAAAATCTGGTTAGATTTTTTGATAGAGAAGTTAACCTGCACTCTGTGCCAAACTAAATATTCCATCTGTTATCTGTTTATCACACACAAGCAAAGTCTTTTTGAAGCAGCAGTAATGATAGCAAATCAGACTGCTCAGGGCCACAGTAGATGAAAGCAGTAATTGCTGGAAGTTGATGAAATTATGATGATGTACTGAAAAACAACAATAACCATGACTAAAACAAAACCCTTAAGTGCTTGTTATGTCATTTCTGAGTCAGTTTTATGACTATTAAAATGCACTTTAAAATGGAGAATAATGGATACTAAGGAATGATTATAAGACAGTCATTTAATCAAGGAATGCAGATGATGTCATAAACCTGTCAGATATTACAACGTTAAAATCATCTCCAATCTCTGTCCACTTATTATTTATAGTATGTTCTGGTTGTTCAGTTAATCTTTGTTAGTCTTTCCGTCTCTGATTCTTACTCTCTGCTGAGTAAAGTAAGGAATCTGTGCATATATTTCATGTTGGCAGTTGCCGTTTTTTGAAAGCATGTAGTGGTTCTTTATTTATTTTGTAAGCATACCTGTCTTCTCCATCAGTAATGGTGATTATACAAGGATTGACAGTAACTGAGTTAAACTTAATTTTAGTGTAAAGTCCTGTAATGATGGAACAACTAAGGCCATACTAACAGGAAAGGTGTTAAAGATTTTTGTGCTATCCAAAACTATTGCATCTCTGAGGTGAAAGTAAATGCAATTATAATGTTTACATAGAGTAGTTAGCATCACTTATTCCACCAAGGCATTGATCAGTACTTATGCCTAAATGTTGAGGGAAGCTGAATTAATTAAGTAGATATTTCTTAAAATGTGACAAGTTAAAAGATTCTGTCATTCATAAAACCTTAAAATCATATTTTTCTCTTTTTGAAGGTTTTAGCTCCTTGTTGGAAAATTTTAGATTTTTGTTTTGCTTTGGTACAAGGTTTGGTGTTCTTTGCTGTCATTCTTTGTGCAGTTGCATTGTTTGATTTCTAGGCAACAAAGCTAATCAGGTTGTAAAGCACTTTGTGTTTTTTGTGGGTTTTGTGTTTGCCAATCATATGTCAAATAGAGCCATCAGAGTGTCTGGGAGTGAGTGATGCAGCCAAGATTTATAAGACTCTCATGGCATTCCTCACAGTAAATCAGATTGTATGCTGTTCTATAATGACATTGTTATTATAGCATGTAAGGGGCAATTCTGCGCTCCCACACTTCAAGCTCGAAGCAGAACTCGCAGGGAGTGAAAGCTATGATTTTTCATCCTTTAATTTTAATGGGCAGAAAATCACAACTATACAGCCATAATTTTCCATGGTGTTCCTCCCTCACCAACACCCCCCCAACCCCGGCCCTTCACTGGGAGCTAGAGTCAGCCCTGTAATGTGCAATGCATTGTTTTTAAGCCTGTCTGACGCTTTTAAGTGCACAAAGCCTCATACCCTAGAAGGAAACACAGCTTAATATCATTCAGGGTTTATTATTTGGAGAGGGAAATTTACAAATTGTAATGTGCTTATCAGTTGGCTAGGTGGTATAAAAACTCCTTTACTGTCTGAAACAGTTACTATGGCCCCAAGTTTCCACATGATTTGCTCCTGATTTTTAGGAGCAACTGGTGGAGAACGGAATATCTCAGAAATCGGAATTCTCCACATTTAAGTTTTCTGCAGTTCTAGTCAGGTAGAACAGTTTCACTTTTGAACAGAATTTTTTTTTCAAAAGGGGGCGTGTCCGGCCACTGACACCTGATTTAAAAGTTTCCACAGTGAAAACGTACTCCAAACTAACTTAGAATGGAGTAAGTGAAGATTTTTGTCGGCTTGAAAAAACCTTGTCTACACATTAAAAAATCAGGCGCAGGTTACAAATTAGGCGTTGGGAACGAGGTGGTGGTGGGGGGGGGGGAGGGGGGGAAGGGAAGTCATTACCTTCTACAATAAATCCTTAGTTATACTTATACAAATATTATACAAATAAATCCAACCTGAATAAAAATTTATAAGCAAAGAAAAGATTAAATAAACCATGTTCCTACCTGTGTGAAAGTGCTTCAGGCAGGCCTTTCAGGCAGCGGTTTGCCATCGGGACCGACCGACGGCAGGAGGAGGCAGGGAGAAGGCTGCAGGAAGCCTCATTACTTGAGGCAGCCGTTCCCGACGGCAGGGGCGGAGGCAGGGAGAAGGCTGCAGGAAGCCTCATTACTTGAGGCAGCCGTTCCCGACGGCAGGGGCGGAGGCAGGGAGAAGGCTGCAGGAAGCCTCATTACTTGAGGCAGCCGTTCCTGACGGCAGGGGCGGAGGCAGGGAGAAGGCTGCAGGAAGCCTCATTACTTGAGGCAGCCGTTTGCCGTCGGGGCCCGACCGACGGCAGGGGGAGAAAGCTGCAAGAAGCCTCAGTGCTGATCATGGAAGGGCAATGTGGTTTTATTAAAAAATTTTAAAAATTGAACAGCTACAAAGAATTTGAATAGTCTCAAACAAGTGCATGTGTCCCGTTTATCACAGTCTATCTTTAATTACAGAATGCACTCCCTCACCCTCACACACAGAAATATCAAGAAAATTAAAATACAAGCCTTTGCAAGGGTTCAAGAAACAAACTTTCACTTTTTCTGCAGCACTTTTTAAAATGGCCGAGTGCCAATGTTTCCTTCAGACTGCGCGTGCGCGAACGCTCCAACGCGCACGCGCAGGGTTGCCGGCATGAAAAAAACTAATTTAAATTGTACCCGCCCCCTCCTACAAAATCGGCACGAGTGGTAGGCTCCGCCCTCTGGCGCTGCGCCAAGCAGACATCAAGCTGCAAAGTGCTCAAGAATAGCGCGTTTTTTTTCAGGCGCCGTTTTCAGCGCGAAAAACGGGCGCCCAGCTCGGAGGGGCGCCTGTTTTGCCGCGTGTGGAAACTTGGGGCCTATGTTACTAGGCACTAGTGGCTGAATTTTCGCCACCATTCTGCGTTGTTATTTTGGCCTATGCTGGTTTTTTTTGAGCAGACTAAAATCTGCAAGTTTCGCCAAAGTTTCTGCACCATTCTAAAGTAGTTATGTCTAATTTTTTTAGTTCCCGATTTTTTTACGTCACTGGGGGCGGAACCTGCTGGGTGTGCCATTTATGGCCATTTAAGTGAGTTTAACCAAGTAGGATTTTTTTCTAAAACGGCGCACTGCACCCTTCTGAAAAACCTTCCTTACACTTAAGGAAATCAGTGCAAAGAAGAGAAAATCGGCAGAGAGACGACGCCATTGTTTCAGAGGAGCTGAAAACACAGCAGGGCGGGGGGGGGGGGGGGTGCGCGGGGAGTGCAGAATCCTTTCAGCCTGGGATGGCAGCGAGCTGGTGCGGGGTCCTTTCAGCCCGGGATTGCAGTGGCACCGGCACTGTCGAGGTAAAAAAAATCTATAAATGCTAAAAAGGAATAAAATAATTTAATATTGTTTCATATCTTGAGACTTCAGTCTGTTGTCCTAAGTCTCACTTAGTGATCTATTTTACAAAGGGGAAATGCTTTATTTGTGCCTCAGCTCTTCAAAGCATCCCTCGTTACCCTAGCAACTTTAGTTTTTCGACAGACCTTAAGCTCCACCCACAGAGCTTAAGGACATCTGCACCATTCCAAAATGAAAGGTTATGTCGGCGAAACTTGGAACTTTTTTTTGACGCAGTTGGGCCACTAAAAAATCGGACGTACCTCTACAACTGCGCAAAAAAAAGTCCATGTGGAATTTTGGGCCCAATATATGGTTCACTTTTATCTCCACCATCGGCTCAGGACAATGAGGGAAATAAATGTAGCCCTGCCAGTGTTATCCATATCCTGAGAACAAATGAAGTAAAATGTGTGAATTTATACGTAGAATATCTTACATCTTCATCACTTCTCATCAACTTTTCCCATTATAAATTCCTAAATCTAAATTTAAAATAGAAACTGCCTGTGTAAAAACTTGTAAGGTGGGGATCTAGTAGCATGGAAACCTGCCACCATTATTTCGGTTGGGTGATCTCCTCCTGCTCCTGCATACTTCGATGGGGTCAGTGCAGCGGTCACATTTTAAAATAATTACTCTGCAATTTCTATCTATTGGGTAACTTACAAAATTATAAATTGGTTCAATTTGTTAATTTGCGTGAAAACACAGACAGATTTATTTCATGATAACAATGTTGTAAAGAAACTAAGGTTTAACTTCGGTGCAGTAATATGACATTTATTTACTATTGATTTATGTTTTTGTAATGAAAAGGAGGCTGGCATACGATCTGGATTCCTTACAATCAAAATGTGACATTTGCTCTTTTGTACGAAGAGATTGGCACCAAAACGAACCATTGGATCTCTGAATGTGGAAAAATTTAATATTGAAATTAGTGGATCTCCCGTGGCATTACTCATGGACAAAAATTTAAATAAACAATTTTTGGAACACTTTACAGTGCAATATATTTTGTGCATGAGAAGACAGAAAGTTGTACCTCAGCCACGGCACATAAGCAAATAAATCTTTATCCCTTACACACTCCAGTTACAGAAATAAATAAGTATGTTGTTAGCAGCCCTATTTAAAATTTTGACATGCGCTTTGTTATCTTCTTATTCAAACACTGAAGGCTTCAACTGGTGCTACTAAAGCATCACAGGATATGGAGCAAAGGTGGGTAAATGAAGTTGAGGTACAGATCAGCCACGATCTAATTGAATGGTGGAGCATGCTCAAGAGGCATAATGGCCTACTCCTCTTCCCATTATACTATAACTCCGATTTTAACCTAAATCACCCAATGGACATGAAGCAGGTTCAAGGTAAACTCAATGGAGCATATAAATGGGCATCAGAACCAAACCCACCCTGTTCCTGCTGGGCAAGTTAAGTTAAACTTGGGTTCATGTTCCTGAGTACTGCACTGACTGTGAAGGTAATACCATTAGTGCATTAATAAATGGGGTTAAGGCTAATAAATGAATCTGGCCTTGCATCTTTGGGATAGAAATTGGCTCTCCCATTTTTCAGACATGAAACAGGTGCCTAACGGTTCAATATGGCGGGTGGTGAATGCATGCCTGCACCAGTAGTGTGCCGCCCGGCAGAATTGGACAATCCTTGTGCAAGCCCCTAATGCCTGTCTTGTGTGGTTATTTACAGATCCTAGTAGTCCTATGATGTGTCTCCCCAGTGGCTACAGCTTGGAATATAGAAGGCCACTGGGCTTCCCTTGAAGGTATTTCAGATGGCTGTGGGGTGGGGACCTCAAGCAGCTCTGGGCCTTGAGGGACCAGTTGCAGACTGCTGCATCTTGGCGTATATAGGGCCAGGTGGTGCAACTGGCTGTGTGAGATTGTTTTCTAGAGCAAGCCATTTTATCCACTTCCCTATGGGCAATTAGTAGTAGCACGACAGGGCACTGTAGTGTTAGAATTCCCCCAGGGAATCCTGTGTTGCCCTCTGGGACATTTATGATGAGGTTTTTTTTTAAATGCAAAGCTATGCAGCAAGCAGCATACATCAACTCTAATGGACCAAAGCCAAACTATATTTCGGAGAACCCCAAGGCCAATCCAACAACAACAACAACAACTTGCATTTATATAGAGCCTTTTAATGTAGTAAAATGCCCCTAGGGACTTCAAAGGAGCATTATCAAACAAAATTTGACACCGAGCTACATATGGAGATATTATGGCAGACTTGGTTAAAGATATAGGCTTTAAGGAGCATCTTACAGGAGGAAAGAGAGTTGGAGAAGCAGAGAGGTGTACGGAGGGAATTCCAGAGCTTAGGACCTCAGCAGCTGAAGGCACTGCCGCCAATGGTGGAGCGATTAAAATCGTGAATGCACAAGAGGCCAGAATTGGAGGAGCACAGATATCTTGGAGGGTTGTAAGACTGGAGGAGGTTATACCAACAAACACCTGAAGCATGCCTTTAACATTCCAATTGTGTGCGCTATGGTAATTCTGGTGGATGAAGAGACCTTGTTAAGAGAGTGGAAGTCGTTGGTAAGGACTAGATAAGCTTGGATGAATATTGCTCTAAAAAACAAAATTTAGCTTAAAATTTTGAATTTAACTTAGAACTTTAAAAACTGACTGCATATAACTGTCAGTTAGCTGTAAGTGTTGTCTTGAATAGGTGCTAATTACTATGAGCAGGGAGTAGAGTCAGCATTTGTAACTTGGGTGTGGCTCCATGGGTATACAAGTGAACACTATCTGCTGACAAACAGTGTGGTCTAAACCGGAGTGCTTCTAAACTGAGTGTTAAAGTTGGGAATTTGGACAGAGTGGGATTTCGGAGTGGAGGGGAAGGAGGTGTTGCTTTTTCATCCAATACAGGTAAATACTTCATTTAATCTACCTATAATTTAACTTAAACTAGATCGAGTTATTAATTAAAAATGAAACTATAAGCTTTGATCCAGGAGGCAGTCACACCCCTTAGTAGTACAGGTCCAGTTAGTGGTCAGGGACAGGAGGGTGTGACTGCAATGCAGACAGGTAAGGGGACCCCAGGTGAAGTGCTGGAGGAGCCTCGGCCTTTGCCCTATTCAACAGATATGAGGTTCCGGCTGCCTGTGTGGACGAGGGCAAAGTCTACAGGGTGGATGAGCAAAGTGACCACGGCACCAGGGTACAGGAGGCCATTCGAGTGTGGGAAGTGAAAAGAAATGCTGTAGTTGTTATGTATGTAACCCTTGGCAACCTGTATCACACAACCACCAGAGGGCCTACCTGTTGGAGTCTCAAGGGATCCCAGCATCCCTTGGGAGCACTGTATATAAGCAGGCCTCCCACGCTGTACCGGCACTCTGGAGTTTAATTAAAGGAGCTAAGGTCACACTTACTCATTGCATACAGTACTCAGTTGTATCCTTTGTTATGAGCACAACAGTAGTGGTAGGAGACAGTAGAGTAAGGGGGATAGATACTGTTCTCTGCAGTCGCGACAGGGAGTTCCGAAGGCGTGTTGCTTGCCAGGTGCTCGGGTTAAGGGTACTTCTCGGGTCTGGAGAAGAACTTGGAGTGGGAGGATCCAGTTGTCATGGTCCATGTAGGAACCAATAACATCAGTAGAACTAGGAATGAGGCTCTGCTGAGAGAGTTTGAGGAGCTAGGATCCAAATTAAAGTGCAGAAGCTCAAAGGTAACAATAAGAAGATAAGAAATAGGAGCAGGAGTAGGCCATTTGGCTCCTCGAGTCTGATCCGCCATTCAATAAGATCATGGCTGATCTGATCTTGGCCTCAACTCCACTTCTCTACCCGCTTTCCATAACCCTTGACTCCCTTATCATTCAAAAATCTGTCTATCTCCACCTTAAATATATTCAATGACTCAGCCTCCACAACTCTCTTGGGCAGAGAATTCCACAGATTTACAACCCTCTTGGCCTCAACTCTACTTTCCTGCCTGCTCTCCATAACCCTTGACTACCCTATCGTTCAAAAATCTGTTGGTCTCCACCTTAACTATATTCAATGATCCAACCTCCACAGTTCTCTGTGTTAGAAAATGCCAAAAATTCCCGACCGTCTGAGAGAAGAAATAATCTTTGAATTGTTACCTGAGCCACATGCAAATTGGCAATAAGGACATACAGATTAGAGTGTTAAATGTGTGGCTCAAAGAGTGGTGTGGGAGGAAAGGTTTTCGATTAATGGGGCACTGGCACCAGTGTTGGGAAAGAGGGAACTGTTCCGTTGGGACAGACTCCACTTAAACTGGGCTGGCGAATCGAATAACTTTGGCTGTAGATAAGGCTTTAAACTAAAAGGGTTGGGGGTCAGGAGTGGGGGCGATGGGGTGGCGAGGGGGTGGGAGGGAGGGTCAGGTGAAGGGAAATTTAGAAATCTAAAAAGAAAAGTCAAGGCAATGGAGCAGTGCAGTGATTTAGGTAACAATAAGCAGAGCGTGACAGGAACGGACAGAGGCGCCGAAATTGCGTATCATCCCGGTTGGGGGCGATTCCGAGACCGAACATTCAGCGCCTGGCGCAGAAGTCCCACCCTGGAAGCGAAATTGGGGTTACCATCCCTCACAGGAAGTGGAGCACAATATTGTGCGTGCCACTTCCTCTCGGGGCAGGATCGGGCGGCACAACCGAGCGCCTCGCAGAGCGCTACTTGTCCTCTCCACGTAGCGCTGTCATGTTTCAATGCCGCTTCCCTTCCATTAAAGGGGAGGGATGCTGCGAGCTCTGCAGGCCATTTGATGGGCCTCCACTGGGCCAACTGGGATGCGGGATGCTGTGGCCACAGCCCAGCACCGAAATGGAGTGTCGGGATGCACGATTGTTGCCCGTACCCCACGACATTAATGGACAATGGCCCGACTGGTGAGTCAGATACAAACAGAATGGTGACAAGTAGCACAGCGGATTTCCCCATTGCCTTTTGCTCTGTGAGTGAAGTGCGCCTGGTTCGCGACCCGTGAGGCTAGCATTGTTATCGCCAATGGGGTGGAAACAGGCCGCCTTGGGATGAAAAGGGGTTGCCACGCACGGCTATGATGTCATTACCAGAGCTGCGCTAGTCTGGGATGCTACCAGTGGGGGTCCAGTGCTGCTGGATTCACGCCTCTGCTAACTCCCATACAATTTCGGGTGCCGATAGCGCCCCCCATCCGCCTGGGCCAAAACACTTTTGCGCCCCGCTATTTATCCCGGAGGTGCTTACGGGAGGCATACAACAGGGGAATTTCGCTCCCAGAGCGTTTAATAGTAAAAGTACATTAGTGAATAAGGTGAAAGCAGGGAATAATGGTAAAAAGTTCAAATTAAAGGTTCAGCATCCGAATGTACAAAGTATTCGTAGCAAGATAGTGGCACAAATAGAGATAAATAGTTTTGCTCTTGTGGCCATTACAGAGACATGGTTGCAAGATGACCAAGGTTGGGAATTAAATATTCCAAGGTACTTGACGTTTGAAAAGACAGGCAGAATGGAAAAGGAGGGGATAGCCCAAATAATAAAGGATGACATTAGGACAGTCGTGAGACAGAATCTTGGCTCGGAGATCAGGAAATAGAATCCGTATGGGTGGAGATAAGAAATAACAAAGGGCAGACAACGGATTTCCCCATTGCCTTTCGCTCTGTGAGTGAAGAGCGGCCCGGTTCGCGACCCGTGAGGCTAGTATTGATATCGCCAATGGGGTGAAAACAGGCCGCCTTGGGATGAAAAGGGGTTGCCACGCACGGCTATGATGTCATTACCAGAGCTGCGCCAGTCTGGGATGCTACCAGTGGGGGTCCAGTGCTGCTGGATTCACGCCTCTGCTAACTCCCATACAATTTCGGGTGCCGATAGCGCCCCCCATCCGCCCGGGCCAAAACACTTTTGCGCCCCGCTATTTATCCTGGAGGTGGGAGTAGTTCCTAGGCCCCCAAACAGTAGCTATACCGTTGGTCAGAATATTAACCAACAAATAATAGGAGCTTGTAACAAAGGCAATACAATAATCGTGGGGGAATTCAATCATCATATAGACTGGGCAAAGCAAATTGGCAAAGGTAGTCTGGAGGATTTGAGAATAATACATCATGGAACCAATCAGAGAACAGACGACTTTAGCTCTTGTATTATGTAATGAGACAGAGTTAATTAGTATTCTCAATATGAAGGAATCTCTGCTGAAGAGTGATTATAATATGATAGAATTTCACATTGAGATATTTTCAGAACCAAACGAGTCTTAAGCTTAAAAAAAGCCACAGGTATGAGGGTGCGAAATGGCTACGGTAGATTGGGAGATTAGATTAAAAGGTAAGATGGTAGATAAGTATTGGCAAACATTTAAATAAATATTCCAAAATTCTAAACGAATATACATTCCATGGATAAATAAAAACTCCACGAAAAATCTCCAGGGCTGCCTAAAGTCATTAAGGAAAGTATTAGATTAAAAGAAGAGGCTTATAACGTTGTAAAGTTTAGAAACCAACAAACATGACAAAAAATAGATAAAAAAGGAGAAAATAGAATATGCGAGAAACTAGCAAGGAATATTAAAACAGAATTTAAAAGCTTCGAAATATATGTAAAAAGAAAGAGAATAGTAAAATTAAGCATTGGTTGCTTAGAGGCCGAGAGAGGAGCCATTATAACGGGACATAAGGAAATGGCAGAGACTTTAAACAAATATTTGGGGGGGAATTTTACAGGGGGTCAGTGGGTGTGATCGATAGTGGGTCGGTTGGGAAAATGTTTTTTTTGACAGCAGGTTAGGACCCTGCTGTCAACCCGCTGACATGTGCCTTTCCCAAATGTTGCATCTGTCCACATTGAGCAGTTCCGACGCGCAGCAGCGGGGGGGGGGGGGGGGGGGGGGGGGAAATTCAGGTCATTATGAACTTGTTAACAGAGGATTCTGAACTATTTTCAGTTCATCTTCAGAGTTTACTAGGTTGCCCAAGGAGTCCACGCTGCTTAGAGATCTCAGGTAAGCAGGGCAGGTGTTGAATGGTCATGGATTAATCTCATTACTTTACAGCTGAAAATGTGCTATAAAAGATCTCATCTCACAACTGTTCACTTTCCAAGCTCAGAAGCTATTGCTTACTGCATTTGGGAGACAGATTGAGCTTTTGCAGGTTGCAAGTGTTTGGAGCAAACTCTCTACAATGTCACCTCACTGAAAAAATCTCTCTCACCACAGATTGCTTCTGTCACGCAAATTCACTTGCCATCTATTACATCAGCATCGGTGCCCTTGAAACTATCTCACCTTGGTCCTCAGAATTCCACCACGATCATCTAAATACCAGCAGCACCAGGCATGCCAGCAGCACCAACAACAACACCAACCTTCTCCACAATCAACTGATGCTGCACAGAATACAGAGCATGAGCACCTGACCACATTGCTGCCCGGTACACCAGAGATGGCCTCACCATGGCCAGATTTACTTCAGTTGATGCTGTACACCGTGGCTGCCACATGATGTGCCAGGTTGGCACCACCCTACACCAACACCATAAAGCATCCCTACAATTCCCAAGCCATTCCTTTCACACTCATTGCCGTTGCACGGGGTACCATTATGTCTCACCATTCACTGCAACTGACTAAGCCACTTCCGAAGGTGCACACACATCTGTCCAAGAATGTCAAGTGTTGAAAATAAAGGTTTCAATGTTTGACGCCACATTAACAGAAACTTGACATGAATTTTGGCTAAAAGGCCCAAGTGTCTACCCTTGTGTGTTGTTAGTTGGCATGATTAGACTAGGATGAAGGTGAATGTGAAGGGTGGCTAGTGAGATGGGGAAGTGATAATGCAGACAGAGAGGGATGGATGGAGCTGCAAGGTAAGTTGGTGTGAGTAAGGATGTGCAGGAATAGGGTAGGGAAGGCAGAGTAGATGTGATATGATGAGCGGCACAGCAGGATGAGATTGAGTGTAGCTTTGTAGAACGTTTTGTGATCTACTGAGATCATTGAGAGGTTTGTGCCACTGCAGCTAGTTCCTCTTGATGACATCACTGCTGTGTGCTCCTGTGCAATGTGTAACCAGGCTGCGTTGGTCTCCAGGCCCATTGGAAGGGAAGAGAACCTCCCTGCGTGCTGTGGCTCCCTCCATACGCATAAGGAGGGAGTCATGAGAAAGCCTGGGTGCAGCCCTGCACCTTTGTGCAGTGCTTGCAGCAGCTCAATGCTGTAGAACACTGACAGCACAAATGTTAAAATAAATTTGCACATGGTCCCTTTGAGGAAACTGGCTGATGATGCATCATCAAATGATGTCATCAGACCCGCTTTCTTCAATTGGTCGGCAAACGCGCTGGGCGAGCTTAACATGTACAATCAGCGGAAAATCATTTTGGACAGCGGGCTGGAGCCAACAGCGAGGCTGGGACCCACCACTGACGTTGCCCACCATGGACCCACCCACAGTTGATAAAATCCAGCCCTTTGTATCTGCCTTCATAGCAAAAGACACAAAAAGCATACAAAAAATAATGGGGAAATAAGGGGCTAATGAATTTAGGAACATAGGGGGGAGAAATTCAGTAGCAGGTGCTAATTTTTACAATTTTGAAAAGTTAGCGGCAAATGAATCCTAACTTCTTCTAAATTGGGCTTAACCGCACCAGGGAGGAAGGTGGGGGGGATGGTAAATGAAGCACTAATGACCTCAATTGGCGTGCTGCAGGGGTACAAACAGCAGAGTGCAACCAAATTTCAGGTGAGTTGTATTCACCAATCATCCTTCAATCCTTTACACTGGCTGATTCCAGCGCTTAAAGGGGAGGTTATACCAAGCTGCAATTGCTCATTTTCACAAATGCTGCATTTGAGGTAGAGCTGAGAGCAAATGGAAGAAGTTTCTGGTATGGCTGCTACAAATCCAGCTGAAAGGGAGAGGGCCCAATGTTTTAGTGAAATGGCATTGGAGGCATTGCTGGTGACAATTGAGAGAAGGGGGGAAGCGCTCTTCCTTCCAACTGGAAGGAGGTAATTGCCACAAATCTTCAGGGTCATGTGGAGGGAAGTGGTAAAGGAGGTGTAGGCCAGAACTGTAGTGGATCAAACACTCACACAGAGCCACAAGAAGTTCAATGACCTCAGTCATATGGTCAAGGTAAGTACATGCTTCCAGACAACCTATATACCAGCCTCTGAACCTCTGTCTGTGCACACTGCGTAAACCACCACTTCCCCATCACTCACCCACCAAATATGTGTAGCTACTCAAACTCACATCATCATCTCACACCTTGACTACATTCACTGCTATTCAGCAATGGCAGGCATATCTACCACACACATAGCTGAACTCTTACTCATACAAATTCCTTTCTTTGACAGACCAAGATGGCACATAATCAGAAGGATCAACAGAGGACTGGTGGAGGTGAACCTCAGCTGTAGAAGTTGTCCAACCTGGACGAGTGAGTCCTGCGGCTTATTGGCTCAGAGGTGGTGAGCGCTGTGGACGTCGACCCCGCTGGGGGCAACAACGGTATCTTTATCCCCTCTCCTTTCCTCATCCCATTTCCCTCTCACACCAGAAGGCTTTATCGCTTTTCAGCTCCTGATACTGCCTACCTTCCTTGCTCCATTCCTGCCCCCCTGCCCTCACCTTAATGTGAGTTTTGTGCCATTTATGCTTTCAGATAACCTGCAAGCAGATGACCAGCCTATACCTGAGCACCCCCATGATAGTGAAGATGGAGAAGAGGAGGAGCACCCAAGCACTGCGTCATTGCATCTCTCACCTGCAGGCAACAGCTCAGAGACTGGCACTATGGGGTCATTAGAGGTTAGCTTAGTAGAGGGATCTGCACTGGGTGATGTACCAGGGACGAGCAGGCTGCAGCAATGCCAAGTTGAAAAGGTAGCTCGGGAGCCAGCTCCCCGGAGGGAGAGTTCGCGTACAAGTTCTGCTGCACAGGACTCAGATGAGGATCTCGATGGGGAGGCGTTCACAAGAAGGGTGATGGCTATGCACTCCAACATGATAAGTGCAATGGCAAGGATACCCAAGAGCCCCTCGGCAATGGTAAGGAGTGTCATGTATGTAACCATCATGCAA
Organism: Pristiophorus japonicus; assembly: GCF_044704955.1. Lineage (NCBI taxonomy): Eukaryota > Metazoa > Chordata > Chondrichthyes > Pristiophoridae > Pristiophorus > Pristiophorus japonicus. The sequence continues at coordinate 92,642,264 of NC_091978.1, read as the reverse complement.
CGGTAACCTTCATGTAACTGTAACCTTCATGCAACTCCTGTACACTGTACTTATACCCTAGAAATGCACACCCTGACCACAGTGGGTGAACTTGTGGGAGACACTCCTCACCTGGGTTTCCAGGTATAAAAGGGGAGGTCCCACCCAGGGTCAGCACTCCTTGGTCCTGGGAAATAAAGGTTAAGGTCATGTAGTGACTGTGTCTGCAGTACATGCCACGTGTGAGTTTGTAGTAAGGTACAGGGACACCACATTTGGCGACGAGAAACGGGAATCACCGAACCACGAGGTTGGTCACCGGTAGCACAGAGGAACGTTACTGTGTGGGTGAGGACTGGGACGACTTCGTGGAGAGACTCCAGCAGAGCTTTGTCACGAAGGACTGGCTGGGAGCGACAGCGGCTGACAAGCGGAAGGCGCATCTACTGACCAGCTGTGGGACACAGACGTATGCGCTGATGAAAGACCTGCTCGCACCCCAGAAGCCAGCGGACAAGTCCTTTGAAGAGCTCAGCCAGCTGATCAGTGAGCATCTCAAGCTGGCGAGTAGCGTACACATGGCCTGGCACCGCTTCTACACACACCGGCGTCGGGAGGGACAAAACATCTCGGACTTCGTTGCGGACCTGCGGCGCTTGGCCAGTCTCTGTAAGTTCACAGGCGCCTGCAGGGGGGAGATGTTAAGGAATTTCTTCATTGAGGGCATTAATCATGCTGGGATTTTCAGGAAGCTCATAGAGACCAAGAACTTGACTTTAGAAGTGGCGGCGTTGATAGCTCAGACCTTCATGGCAGGGGAAGAGGAGACCAAGCTAATTTACACGCGCAGCCCTGGTCCCAACATGGTCATGGACCAGGGAGTTAACATGGTTAAAGCGGCTCAGGACCCCACAGGCAGACAAGGGCATTTCGAAACCGCCCAGGCAGCAACAGACTCTAGGGTGGGCCCGCAACAGGGACAATGGAAAGGGGATCGGCAATTTATGCCATCACAAGGAACAATGCGTCCCGCGATGGGACCATTAACACCCACCATCAGAGTGCCTACAAACAACCAAATGGGCAATCAGAGAGGAATGCCTGGTAACAGTCCTTTTGTTAACAACAATCTCAGCTCATGCTGGAGGTGCGGGGGTAGACATACTGCAAAAAGCTGCAGGTTTCAGCAATATACCTGTAGGATTTGTAACGTCAATGGACACTTGGCCAGGATGTGCAAAAAGGCTGTAGCGAGGCTAATCTGTGAGACAGAGGAACCTAACGAGGGGTCTGCAATGCAGGACGATGCCTGGGGGAAAAGCCATGGATGCTGAAGTTCAGTGGGCTCATGTGGCTGATGTCCACAGCTCGTATACTAAAATGCCACCCATGATGATGAAAGTTTTATTGAATGGCATCTCGGTGTGCATGGAGCTGGATACGGGAGCTAGCCAGTCACTTATGAGTGCCCAACAATTTCAGAGACTATGGCCACACAGAGCTAGCAGGCCCAACCTGGAACGCATTGACACGGAGCTACGGACGTACACCAAAGAGATCATCCCAGTGCTAGGCAGTGCAAACTTAGTGGTAACACATAATGGATCACAGAACCGGCTGCCATCTGGATCGTCCCGGGTAATGGCCCCGTGCTCTTGTGGAGGAGTTGGCTAGATGAGATGAATTGGAAATGGGGGGATGTGCACGCCATTTCATCCGTGGAATGAAGTTCATGCTCACAGGTTCTACAAAAATTCGGGTCACTGTTTCAACCCGGTGTCGGAACGTTCAAGGGCACTAAAGTAGTGATACGCATCACTCCGGACGCCAGACCAGTGCACCACAAAGCTAGAGCGGTGCCGTATGTGATGCATGAGAAAATTGAAAGTGAATTGGACAGGCTGCTCAGAGAGGGCATAATCTCGGCCGTTGAATTCAGCGACTGGGCAAGTCCCATCGTTCCTATCCTTAAAGCAGATGGCTCGGTCAGGATTTGTGACGACGACAAAGCATCATCAACCGAGTGTCGCTGCAAGACCAATACCCACTCCCGAGAGCGGAGGACCTTTTTGCCACGCTGGCAGGTGGCAAGCTGTTCATGAAGTTGGACGTCACTTCGGCCTACATGACTCAGGAACTGGCTGAAGAATCCAAGCTTCTGACCACCATCACGGCGCACAAGGAATTATTTATCTACAACAGGTGTCCATTTGGCATTCGTTCTGCGGCAGCTATCTTTCAGAGGAACATGGAAAGCTTGCTCAAATCCATTCCTGGAACAATCGTATTCCTTATAATGAGTCGAATCACCGAGGAACACCTCCACAACCTGGAGGAGATGCTACGCCGACTGGACCGGGTAGGCTTAGAAACATAGAAACATAGAAACATAGAAAATAGGTGCAGGAGCAGGCCATTCAGCCCTTCTAGCCTGCACCGCCATTCAATGAGTTCATGGCTGAACATGAAACTTCAGTACCCCCTTCCTGCTTTCTCGCCATAACCCTTGATCCCCCGAGTAGTAAGGACTTCATCTAACTCCCTTTTGAATATATTTAGTGAATTGGCCTCAACTACTTTCTGTGGTAGAGAATTCCACAGGTTCACCACTCTCTGGGTGAAGAAGTTTCTCCTCATCTCGGTCCTAAATGGCTTACCCCTTATCCTCAGACTGTGACCCCTGGTTCTGGACTTCCCCAACATTGGGAACATTCTTTCTGCATCTAACCTGTCTAAACCCGTCAGAATTTTAAACGTTTCTATGAGGTCCCCTCTCATTCTTCTGAACTCCAGTGAATACAAGCCCAATTGATCCAATCTTTCTTGATAGGTCAGTCCCGCCATCCCGGGAATCAGTCTGGTGAACCTTCGCTGCACTCCCTCAATAGCAAGAATGTCCTTCCTCAAGTTAGGAGACCAAAACTGTACACAATACTCCAGGTGTGGCCTCACCAAGGCCCTGTCCAACTGTAGCAACACCTCCCTGCCCCTGTATTCAAATCCCCTCGCTATGAAGGCCAACATGCCATTTGCTTTCTTAACCGCCTGCTGTACCTGCATGCCAACCTTCAATGACTGATGTACCATGACATCCAGGTCTCGTTGCACCTCCCCTTTTCCTAATCTGTCACCATTCAGATAATAGTCTGTCTCTCTGTTTTTACCACCAAAGTGGATAACCTCACATTTATCCACATTATACTTCATCTGCCATGCATTTGCCCACTCACCTAACCTATCCAAGTCACTCTGCAGCCTAATAGCATCCTCCTCGCAGCTCACACTGCCACCCAACTTAGTATCATCCGCAAATTTGGAGATACTGCATTTAATCCCCTCGTCTAAATCATTAATGTACAATGTAAACAGCTGGGGCCCCAGCACAGAACCTTGCGGCACTCCACTAGTCACTGCCTGCCATTCTGAAAAGTACCCGTTTACTCCTACTCTTTGCTTCCTGTCTGACAACCAGTTCTCAATCCACGTCAGCACACTACCCCCAATCCCATGTGGCTGAAAAAGGCCAAGTGTGTGTTTTTGGCCCCAGAGGTCGAGTTTTTGGGCAGGAGGGTTGCCGCAGACAGGATCCGGCTCACTGAATTAAAAACGGAGGCGATCCGCCGGGCGCCCAGGCCTGGCAACACGTCGGAGTTGCAATAATTCCTGGGACTTTTGAACTATTTTGGGAACTTTCTGTTAAACTTAAGCACATTGTTGGAGCCATTACACATGCTCCTGCGTAAAGGTTGTGAATGGCTTTGGGAGGATTGTCAAGAACGGGCTTTCAATGAGGCGAGGACCCTGCTGTATTCTAACAAACAGTTGACTTTATATGACCCCGGTAAAAAACTGGTTTTAACATGCGATGCATCATCCTACGGGGTTGGGTGTATGTTGCAGCAGGGTAATGATGACGGCCGACTCCAACCGGTGGCTTATGCCTCCAGGTCACTCTCCCAGGCAGAGCATGGATACGGCATGGTCGAAAAGGAAACACTCGCTTTTGTTTACGGTGTGAAAAGGATGCACCAGTACCTTTTCAGTAGACGGTTCGAGCTAGAAACGGACCACAAGCCATTAACATCCCTGTTGTCCGACAGCAAGGCTGTTAATGCCAATGCGTCAGCTCGCATACAGCGATGGGCTCTCACGCTGGCTGCATATGACTACACCATACGGCACCGGCCAGGCACCATAAATTGCGCTGACGCGCTCAGCAGGCTCCCACTGGCCACCACTGAGGGGGCGTCGGAGCAAAGCACTGAGATGGTCATGGCCGTTGAGGCTTTTGACACCGTAGGCTCCCCCATCACAGCCCGCCAGATCAAACTCTGGACCAACAGAGACCCCCTCCTACCCTCCTATCCATGATAAAGAAATGTGTTCTGACTGGGGATTGGGTGCCCGCACACGGGGCGTGCCCCGAGGAGGTCAGACCATTTCAGAGACAGATGGATGAGCTCTCCATCCAAGCCGACTGCCTGCTATTGTGCAGCCGCATAGTCATGCCCAGAAAGGAAGGGAAGTGTTCATCAGGGAACTCCACAGCATGCACCCTGGCATCATGTTAATGAAGGCCATTGCCTGGTCACATGTATGGTGACCGGGGATTGACTCAGACCTGGAACACTGGGTTCGCAGGTGCACGACGTGTGCCCAGCTAGGCAATGCCCCCAGGGAGGCCCCACTCAGCCCGTGGCCCTGGCCCACCAGGCCATGGTCACGTATTCACGTAGACTATGCGGGCCTGTTCATGTGGAAAATATTCCTGATCATTGTCGATGCATACTCGAAATGGATCGAGTGCATCATATTCAACTCGTCCTCAACATCCATCACTGTGGGGAGTCTGCGTACGTTTTTCACGACCCACGGCTTGCCAGACATCCTGGTCAGCGACAATGGCCCGTGTTTCACCAGCCATGAATTCCAGGAGTTTATGTTGGGCAATGGTATCAAACAAGTCCGGACAGCGCCGTTCAAGCCGGCTTCCAATGGCCAGGCGGAACGTGCAGTCCAAGTCATAAAACAGGGCATGCTACGCATCCAAGGACCCTCCCTTCAGTACCACCTATCGCGCCTCCTGCTGGCCTACAGGTCCCACCCGCACTCGCTCACGGGAGTCCTGTTAGCGGAACTCCTCATGAAACGCACGCTTAAAACGCGGCTGTCCCTCATTCACCCAGCCCTGGCAGACATTGTTGAGGGCAAGCACCAGTCCCAAACCGAGTTCCATGATCGAAATTCAAGGGGGAGGTGTATAGAAATGGATGACCCGGTATTTGTTCTTAACCATGCTTTGGGACCCAAGTGGCTTGAGGGCACAGTAATTGGCAAAGAAGGGAATAGGGTCATGGTGGTCAAACTAAACAATGGGCAGATATGCCGCAAACACTTGGACCAAGTAAAGAAAAGGTTCATCATAGACACGGAGGAACCTGAAGAAGAGCATGAGATGTCACCCACACCACTGCCAGTGGACGAGCAACGAGGACAGTCCACAGCATGCACAGACCCTGCGGCCAGCCCGGACAGGCCGGAATCACCTCAGGTGACAGAGATGCGTGCTGAGGCTCAGCCACCAGAGCCACAACTGCGGCGCTCCACGAGAGAGCGTCGACCACCCGATAGACTTAACCTCTGAAACTAAAAGACGTAAGGGGGGAGGAGATGTTATGTATGTAACCATCATGCAATGGTAACCTTCATGTAACTGTAACATGTGTTTTTAGTGATTTCAATTACACATGGACACAAAATGAAGTTATCAGCTGCTTTTTGTATAACTTTATAAAGAACTACATTTTCAAATAACTTACTTTGTTCACATAGTATGCAAGGAACAATTGTTTATCATTACAAGTTAATTTTCTTTCAAAACTTTCAGCCAATGTCCCAGACTCCTCCATCACCATCCCTGTGTATGTCCTGTCCCATCATCAGGACAGATCCACCAGTGGTGGTGACACAGTGGTATACAGTCGGGAGGGAGTGGCCTGGGGAGCCCTCAACATTGACTCCGGACCCCATGAATTCTCATAGCTTCAAGCCAAGCATGGGCAAGGAAACCTCCTGCTGATTACTACCTACCGCCCTCCCTCAGCTGATGAACCAGTTACCCTTTATGTTGAACACCACTTGGAAGAAGTACTGAGGGTAGCAAGGGCACAGAATGTACTCTGGGTGGGGAACTTCAATGTCCGTCACCAAGAGTGACTCGGTAGCACCACTACTGACCGAGCTGGCCGAGTCCTGAAGGATACAGCTGTCAGACTGGGCCTGTAGCAGGTGGTGAGAGAACCGACACAAGGGACAAACTTACTTGACCTCATCCTCACCAATCTACCTGTCACAGATGCATCTGTCTATGACAGCATTGGTAGCAGTGATCACCGCACAGTCTTTGTGGAGACGAAGTCCTGTCTTCACACTGAGGACACCATCCATTGTGTTGTGTGGCACTATCACCGTGCTAAATGGGATAGATTCAGAACAGATCTAGCGGCTCAAAACTGGGCATGCATGAGGCGCTGTGGAACCATCAGCAGCAGCAGAATTGTATTCCACCACAATCTGTAACCTCATGGTCTGGCATATCCCTCACTCTACCATTACCATCAAGCCAGGTTCAACGAGGACTGCAGAAGAGCATGCCAGGAGCACCACCAGGCGTACCTAAAAATGAGGTACCACCCTGGGGAAACTGCAACACAGGACTACATGCATGCTAAACAGCAGAAGCAGCATGCTATAGACAGGGCAAAGCGATCCCACAATCAACGGATCAGATCAAAGCTCTGCAGTCCTGCCACATCCAGTCGTGAATAGTGGTGCACAATTAAACATCTAACATGAGGAGAAAGCTGCATGAATATCCCCATCCTCAATGATGACGGAGCCAAGTATGCGAGTGCAAAAGACAAGGCTGAAGTGTTTGCAACCATCTTCAGCCAGAAGTGCAGAGTGGATGATCCATTTTGGCCTCCTCCTGAGGTCCCCACCATCACAGAAGCCAGTCCTCAGCCAATTCGATTCACTCCACATGATATCAGCAAGCAACTGAGTGCACTGAATACAACAAAGGCTATGGGCCCCAACAACATCCTGGCTGTGCCGGCCATTTACAGCCCCATCAGTCTACTTTCAATCATCAGCAAAGTGATGGAAGATGTTGTTGACAGTGCTTTTAAGCAGCTCTTACTCACCAATAATCATCCCAGCCCCAGGACATCGCTGAAGGAGTTCCTCAGGGCAGTGTCCTAGGCCCAACCATCTTCAGCTGCTTCATCAATTACCTTCCCTCCATCATAAGGTCAGAATTGGGGATGTTCGCTGATGTTCAGTTCCATTCATAACTCCTCAGATAATGAAGCAGTCCATGCCCACATACAACAAGGTTTGGACAACATTCAGACTTGGGCTGATAAGTGGCAAGTAACTTTCGCACCACACAAGTGCCAGGCAATGATTATCTCCAACAAGCGAGAGTCTAACCACCGCCCCATGACATTCAATGACATTACCATCGCCGAATCCTCCACCAGCAACAACCTGGGGGTCACCATTGACTAGAAACTTAACTGTACCAGCCACATAAATATTGTGGCAATAAGAGCGGGTCAGAGGCTGGTATTCTGTGGCAAGTATCTCACCTCCTGACTCCCCAAAGCCTTTCCACAAGGCACAAGTCAGGAGTGTGATGGATTACTCTCCACTTGCCTGGATGAGTGCAGCTCCAACAACACTCAAGAAGCTCGACACCATCCAGGACAAAACAGCCCGCTTGATTGGCACCCCATCCACCACCTTCAACATTCACTCCCTCCACCACATGGCTGCAGTGTGTACCATCTACAAGATGCATTGCAGCAACTCACCAAGGCTTCTTCGACAGCACCTCCCAAACCCGCGACCTCTACCACCAAGAAGGACAAGGGCAGCAGCTGCATGGGAACACCATCACCTGCAAGTTCCCCTCCAAGTCACACACCATCCTGATTTGGAAATATATCGCGTTCCTTCATCGGCGCTGGGTGAAAATCGGGGAACTCCCTCCCTAACAGCACTGTGGGAGTACCTTCACCACACGGACTGCAGCGGTTCAAGGCGGTGGCCCACCATCACCTTCTCAAGGGCAATTAGAGATTGGCAATAAATGCTGGTCTTACCAACGATGCTCACATCCCAGGAACTAATAAAAAAATATATACAATCATAGAAATGCTGGTGCAGGTTATCTTTTAGATTAATTGTGTCTTTCAAACCCAAGCTAATTTTCTTCAGTATCAGCAGTTGTTCAAAATAAAATCAGGTTTTGAACTGAATTTATTTTCTAATTTACCCCAGGTTTTCAGGATCTAATTTTTTGCTGTTTTTGATACCAGAAATAGATCCTAAAAAACAATTGGAAAGAATTTCAATGTTTAAATCAATAATATAAAGTGTCAGCTATGGCCCAGTGGGTAGCACCCTCGCCTCGAAGGTTGTGGGCACATAATCCAGACTGATACTTCAGCGCAGTACTGAGGGGGCTTCACTACGCTGTCAGAGGTGCCGTCTTTCGGATGAGGTGTTAAACCGAGGCCCTCTCTGTCCTCTCACATAGAGATAAAAGACCCCATGGCACTATTTGAAGAAGAGCAGAGGAGAGTTCTTCCGAGCGTCTTAGCAAATATTGATCACTCAACCAACATCACTGAAAAACAGATGATCTGATAATCATCACATTGCTTTTTATGGGACCTTGCTGTGTGCAAATTGGCTGCCGTGTTTCCTACATTACAACAGTGACTGCACTTCATTGGCTGCAAACTGCTTTGGGACGTCTTGAGGCTATATAAATGCAAGTTGTCTCTTTAATTAAAAAAACAGCTTCTGTGATCCTGATGAATCAGGGATGAGGGAAAACAATAGGTAAAGCATGGAAGGGGAAGTAAGGCAACAACAACTTGCATTTATATAGCACCATTAATGTATAAAAATATCACGTGGCACTTCACAGAGGCCTAATCGAAAACTGGATGAACCAAAGGAAGAGAGGCCAAAAGCTTGGTCAAAGTGATGCGTTTAATGAGGCTCTTAAAGGAGATGAGATTGCTGGAGGAGTTTAGGGAGGGAGTTCTGGAGCAGGGGCCCTAAGTGGTTGGCAGACAGGGAGCAAAGAGTGGGAATAAATGGATCCTTTTCAGAATGGCAGGCAGTAACTAGTGGGGTACCATAAGGTTCAGGGCTGGGACCCCGGCTATTTACAATATACATCAATGATTTGGGCGAAGGAATTGAATGTAATATCTTCAAGTTTGCAGATGACACTAAGCTGGGTGGCAGTGTGAGCTGTGAGGAGGATACTAGGAGACTGCAGGGTGACTTGGACAGGTTAAGTGAATGGGCAAATACATGGCCGATGCAGTATAATGTGGATAAATGTGAGGTTATCCACGTTGTTGGCAAAAACAGGAAGGCAGAATATTATCTGAATGGTGACAGATTAGGAAAAGGGGAGGTGCAATGATACCTGGGTGTCATGATACTTCAGTCATTGAAAGTAGGCATGCAGGTACAGCAGGCGGTGAAGAAGGCAAATGGTATGTTGGCCTTCGTAGCGAGAAGATTTGAGCATAGGAGCAGGGAGGTCTGACTGCAGTTGTACAGGACCTTAGTGAGGCCACACCTTGAATATTGTGTCCAGTTTTGGTCTCCTAATCTGAGGAAGGACATTCTTGCTATTGAGGGACTACAGCAAAGGTTCACCAGACTGATTCCCAGGATGGCAGGACTGACATATGAATCGACTAGGCTTATATTCACTGGGATTTAGAAAAATGAGAGGAGATCTCAGAGAAACATATAAAATTCTGATGGAATTGGACAGGTTAGATGCAGGAAGAATGTTGCCGATGTTGGGTAAGTCCAGAACCAGGGGTCACAGTCTAAGGATAAAGCGTAAGCCATTTAGGACCGAGATGATGAGAAACTTTTTCACTTAGAGAATTGTGAACCTGTGGAATTCTCTACCACAGAAAGTTGTTGAGGCCAGTCCGTTAGATATATTCAAAAAGGAGTTAGATGTGGCCTTTACGGCTAAAGGAATCAAGGGGTATGGAGAGAAAGCAGGAATGGAGTACTGAAGTTGCATGATCAGTCATGATCATATTGAATGGTGGTGCAGGCTCGAAGGGCCAAATGGCCTACTCCTGCACCTATTTTCTATGTTTCTATGGCACAACTGCCAATGTTGAAGCAAAGAAAGGGGGGATGCACAAGAGGCATGAGGCAGAGGAATGGAGAATTTGAGGAGGGTGGAAGGGATTTAAAACAAGGATGAGCACTTTAAGAGATGGTTGGATGGGCACTTACGGACCTAGAGCTGGTAATTGGGATTAGACAGGATGACCTTTTGTTGATTGCCGCAGATATAATGGTAAGTACTGCAGGGAATAGAATACGGCCAGGGTGATCTCCTGGACTAGTTTCGAGCGTCCTGGAATTTTCCCAGATTTTTTCTCCCTAAATCGGCCTGGGTTTTTATCTGGTTTTTGCCTCTCCCAGGAGATCACATGGCTCCGGTTGGGGTGGAGTGTTGAATGTTTCAGTATAAGGGGTGGCGCAGTTGTGTGAGGCGGACTGGTTGGGCCGGGTGCTCTTTGCCTTTCCGTCATTGTTCATAGGTTTATATGTAACCTTCAGGGCTGTTGACCGAGGGCCGTGAAACTCTTTGTCGGCCGGCATGGACACGATGGGCTGAAATGGCCACCTTCTGCGCTGTAAATTTCTATGTTTCTATTTAAAATCTGAGGCATTGGGGAGCCAGAAGCCAATGTAGGACAATGAAAGAAAGAAAGACTTGGATTTATATAGCGCCTTTCACAACCACCTGACATCTCAAAGCGCTTTACAGCCAATGAAGTACTTTTGGAGCGAAGTCACTGGGAAACGCAGCAGACAATTTGCACACAAGCAAGCTCCCACATACAACAATGCGATAATGACCAGATAATCTGTTTTTGTTATGTTGATTAAGGGATAAATATTGGCCAGGACACCAGGGATAACTCCGCTGTTTTTCTTTGAAATAGTGCCATGGGATCTTTTACATACACTTGAGAGAGCAAATGAGGCCTCAGTTTAACATCTCATCCGAAAGACAGCACCTCCAAAAATGCAGCACTCCCTCTGCATTCCACACCTAGATTTTTGTACTCATGTCACTGGAGTGAGACTTGAAACTACAAGCTTCTGCTTCAGAAGCATGAGTGCTACCCACTGAGCCACAGCTGACAGTGAGTTATACTGAGGACAGGGTGTAAAGGGAGCCGGGTCTAGTGCAGCTTAGGATACAGGCAGGAGAGTTTGGATGTTCAGAACAGGTGGTGGATGGGAGACCACCGAGGAGAGTTTTGGACTTGTTGACTCTGGAGGTGATAAAGGCATGGGCAAGGGCTTCCGTGGTTGAATAGTGATTTCCCTGATGTCCCAGCCTAGGACAGCACCCCAAACAAGATTGTGACCAGAGTTATATTGGTTGGACCCCTTTCCCTCCCAGCCCCTGGCCCAACTGAATGCCAGGAACCAAAACTAAATCAATTCTTTCAACTATGAAGTAATCATTGAGGTGGGAGTTCCTTTGGGCTCTATGTAGCAACATCATAAATATGCTCAGAAGGGTGAGTAATCCGGGACTATGGAGGAGCAAAGAGATTTGGATGTACAAGTTCACAATCATTTAAAGCTTAAAAGGACAAAAAGCAGTCAATGGAATATTGGGCTTTATGCCAAGAGGGCTGGATTACAAAAGAGAGGAAGCTGTCTTTCAGCTGCACAGAGCCTTATTCAGGCAACATCGGGAGCACTGCTTTCAGCTCTGAGTACTGCACATCAGGAAGGAGGTTTTGGCCATGGCTGCAGCACAGATTCACCAGAATGAAACCAGAGCTTAGAGGGTAACATTATGAGGACAGGTTGCATAAACTTGATTTGTGTTCCTTGAGCATAGAAAATTGAGGGTGATCTTGTCATGTATTCAACTATCATTGTAACCCATGTATAAGCTGACCTAAGTTGTACATCTTGAGAACATTGACCACAAGGGAGTGAACTTGTGGGAGACACTCCTAACCTGGACTTTCAGGTATAAAAGGGGAAGCTCCACACACCTTCATCGCTTGAGGTCTTGGTAATAAAGGTAACTGGTCACAGAGTGACCTTCTCTCAAGTATGGGCCTCGTGTGCATTTATACTGTAGAGTAAGGACATATCATTGGCGACGAGAAACTGGGATTTAAACCACACGAGCATGGCCACTAGTAGCACAAACGAGAGGTACTGTGTTGGTGATGATTGGGCCGATTTTATTGAGACTACAGCAAAGTTTTGTCACTAAGGAATGGTTGGGACAGGATTTGGCCGACAAACGCAGGGCTCATCTCCTGACAGTTTGTGGATCCAGAACTTATTCCCTGATGAAGGACCTTCTAGCGCCAGAGAAGCCGGCGGACAAGACATTCGAAGAGCTTAGTAAGTTGATCGGGGAAAACTTTAAACTGGCGAGCAGCATGCACATGGTGAGGCACCGGTTTTACATGCACCGGCGGCGAGAAGGGCAAAGCGTTCCAGACTTCGTGGCAGATCTCCGGCGACTGGCGAGCCTATGTAAGTTCCCAGATGCATGCAGAGCGGAGATGCTGTGAGACTTTTTTATTGAGGGCATCGGGCACGCTGGGGTTTTCAGGAAACTGATTGAGACCAAAGACTTGACCTTGGAAGCGGCAGCTCTGATAGCCCAGACATTTATCTCAGGGGAGGAAGAGACCAGAATGATGTATGACAAAAATCTTGGCTCAAATGCGGCAAACGACCAGGGAGTCAACATTGTTAAGGTGGCACACAGTTCTCTAGGCAGACAAGGGCAATCGGACATGCCCCAGCATGTAGTTGAACCCAAAGGGGGAATTCAACAGAGACAATGGCTGGCTGAATGGCGATTCATGCCATCGCAAGGGACAATGTGGCCAGTAATGGGGCCATCAACACCTGTTAATGGTGCGCTTAAGGACAGTTACAGAGACAGTCAGAGACGATCGACTGGTAATGGACCTTTTGTTTCGAACAACGGGGCATCCAGCTCATGCTGGAGGTGTGGAGGCAAACACCCAGCCAGAGCTTGCAGGTATCAGCAATATACCTGCAGAAACTGCAATGTCAGTGGTCACTTGGCGCGTATGTGCAGGAAGCCTGCAGCTAGGTTGATGTACGAGGAGTACGGGCCTGATGTAAGCCCTACGAGGCCAAATGAATACTGGGGGAAATCGCTGGAAGCTGAAGTTCAGCGAGTTCATGTGGAGCACATATACAGTTCATATACCAGGACGCCACCGATAATGATGAAAATGCTCCTCAATGGCATCCGAGTATTAATGGAGCTAGACACGGGGGCCAGCCAGTCCCTGATGAGTATCAAACAGTTCGAAAGGTTGTGGGTGTCCAAGGCCAGGAGGCCAAAATTAGTGCCGATTGACGCACAGCTACGGACATATACAAAGGAGATCATTCCGGTGCTAGGCAGCGCCACAGTAGTCATCACCCACAAAGATTCGGAGAACAGGTTGTCACTCTTGATTGTCCTGGGGGACCGTCCCGCACTACTGGGGAGGAGTTGGCTTGCTGTCATGAACTGGAAATGGGGCGATGTCAATGCAATTTCTTCTGTGGACCGAGTATCATGCTCACAGGTCCTGGACAAATTTAACTCATTATTTCAACCCGGCATTGGCATTTTCATGGGGGCCAAGGTACTGATTCACATAAACCCGGATGCCAGGCCAGTACACCACAAGGCCAGAGCAGTGCCGTACGTGATGCGGGAAAAGATAGAAGGCGAATTGGACCGCCTGCTGAGGGAAGGCATCACCTCACCAGTCGAATTCAGTGACTGGGCGAGCCCGATCGTGCCGGTGCTCAAGGCGGATGGGTCAGTCAGGATATGTGATGATTACAAGGCCACCATCCATCGGGTGTCACTCCAAGACCAGTACCCACTACTGAGAGCGGAGGACCTCTTTGCGACGATATCCGGTGGCAAACTTTTTTCAAAATTGGACCTGACCTCAGCTTACATGATCCAGGAGCTGGTGAGTGAGTCGAAGAAGCTGACCACCATCACGACACACAAGGGGTTGTTTGAGTATAACAGATGTCCGTTCGGGATTCGTTCGGCTGCCGCGATCTTTCAGTGAAATATGGAAAGCCTCCTCAAGTCGATTCCAAGGACGGTGGTTTTTCAAGACGACATCCTCATCACAGGTTGCGATACTGAAAAACACCTTCACAACCTGGAGGAGGTGCTACGCAGACTGGACCGGGTAGGGCTGCGACTGAAAAAGGCGAAATGCATCTTCTTAGCTCCAGAGGTAGAATTCCTGGGGAGGAGGGTAGCAGCCGACGGGATCAGACCCACTGCGTCCAAAACGGAAGCGATCCAGAGGGCACCCAGACCCCGTAACACGACGGAGTTGCGTTCGTTCCTGGGGCTCCTGAACTATTTTGGTAACTTTCTTCCCAAATTGAGCACGCTGTTAGAGCCACTACACATGCTCCGACACAAAGGTCGCGAATGGGTCTAGGGGGACAGCCAGGAAAGGGCTTTTAATAGAGCACGCTATTTGTTATGCTCCATCTTTCATCAGTACATCTTTCACTAGTAATCTCTGTTTCCTATCCTTCAAGAAACTGCAAATACAGTCCCATAATCCACCTTGGATACCCAAGACTTGGTTTAAGTAGATGTCTGTCATGCAGAACTTTATCAAAAGCCTCTAAAAGACAAATAAATTATCATAGTAATTGCCATGTTCATAGGTTGGATGATAGATTCTGAGGTCTCATTTAAAAAAAAACAACCCGACGGACGGGAGAGGATTGGAGGGGTTGGGGTATAAAATCTCAGGAGTGGGCAACCCAAACCCATTTCTGCTACTTTAAATTTGGAAGTGCAGAAATTGGGCCAAGGATGAGGCTTCCACAAAAGGCAGACAGGGGCCTAATGAACGTACCAAAGTTGTGACCTGATGACATCACCAGCACCGTGACTTAGTACGCAAGGGGAATGCACAACCTGTGGGATTCCAAGCAGCTGATCCGAGGCTGGAGCTGCCGTCTACCCTTGGTAAATGACTCTTTTAGCACTCCTTGTGGGCCAGGAGGGGGAGGAGTGCTCCTCCCGGACCTCTCAAGGAAGCCTTCAGCTTCCCGCAGCCTCGTTCTACAGCACTCTTTTCCTCCTCCAGCCCTCCCGATCGTTGGCCGAAACTGTCCCCAAGGGTCCTTGACTGCGACCTCCAGTGCTAATGTTCTCACCTGCTCACCGACCAATCAGTCCATTTGGCTGGCTTGTGGGTGGGAGGCAAACCCTCAATATGTTAATGAGGCACTACAAGGCCTCTATGTTCCTGGCCTTGCTGGGTACTTAGGCGGATTTTGGCCTCCCCACACGCTCCCCATATGTTTCTTCAAGCTATTTCTCGAAAAGAACCATGGTGCTCATTTTGCTTTGGGGTGGGGGCAGGGGGGGAACTTGAAAAGGGACTTTGTGAATTCTACTCACCATTTCAAACGATGGGTTAGCCAGTAGGCGAAGGTCGATGGTGTTCCCAGGAGTGATTAGCCATGATCTTGTTGAATGGCGGTGCAGGCTCGAGGGGCTGAATGGCCTACTCCTGCACCTATTTTCTATGTTTCTATGTAACCTTCATGCAACTCCTGTACACTGTACTTATACCCTAGAAATGCACACCCTGACCACAGGGGTGAACTTGTGGGAGACACTTCTCACCTGGGTTTCCAGGTATAAAAGGGGAGGTCCCACCCAGGGTCAGCACTCCTTGGTCCTGGGGAATAAAGGTTAAGGTCACGTAGTGACTGTGTCTGCAGTACATGCCTTGTGTGAGTTTGTAGTACGGTGCAGGGACACCGCAAGGAGCATGGAGGAGTCCACCTTCAACATTACACAGAGCTCTGGAAACACTATGGAGACCATCATTTCAGGATGACAGCATTCCTGAGCCCACCACTGTCAGTCCGCCATTGCACTTGTCGCAGCCTGACATCCAGCCAACCCAGACTCCTGTTACCCAGCCTGATGTGCTGAAGTCTATAGCGAGGCCTTCCAGGCCCAGAGCTGGTCGAGAGTGTCCTGCAAGGCCATCTGTTAACTCTGGCCCTGACACTCAGCAACCTTCCACCAGCTGTGCTGCAGCCACAGAGGACACACTATGAAGGAGCTCTAGAGTTTGCAAAGCGAATGTTAAGAGGGAATTATAAGGTATTGCACAAGGGTGATTCTTAAATATAATTGTTGTTTATGATAGTGTTAAATGTTATTAGATAATTTTTTTGAAATGTTGCGTATTTGGTGGTGTCTCTCTTTTAAGTTTTGGGGCTGTGGTATGGAAAGGGAAATTGATGTGCTAATGGGGACATGCAGAGCAACTGGGAAGTGGGCTGGAATTCACTGGAACTGAAGTATGATGAGGCGGCCATGGACCACCCTTACAGAATGGCGATTGAGTGGCTGCCTCCTCCATTGCTGTTGTTATTTCTCTTGCTCCTCCTCGTCCTCCTCCTCGTGTTCCTCCTCTTGCTCCTCCTCCTGCTCCTCCTCCTCCTGAGGTGGTGGAGCTATGTCTGGTGGCAATGGCTGTACCCATATGATGCCCAAGTTATGCAGCATGCAGTAGATGACCACAAAAAAGGACACCTGCTCAGCCGAGTACTGGAGGACTAGTCCCGCGCGGTCAAGGCAGCAGAATCGTTGCTTCAACACTCTGATGGTCTGCTGCATGATGTTACTGGTGACGGCATGGCTCTCATTATATGAGTGCTGGGCAGAGTGTTGGGGTTGTAGAGTGGAGTCATGAGATAGGTGGAGAGCGGATAGCACTTGTCTCTGACCAACCAGCGCGAGTTTCATGTGGTGATTGGAAGAGAGCTGGCACAATGGTCTGGCACAGGCTGAATGCATTGTGGCTGCTGCCAGGATAGCGGGCATTGGTGAGAATTTGGCATGTGTGACCACACACCAACTGCACATTCAGTGAGTAGTAGCCTTTGCAGTTACGGAATACCTCACGATTGTTATGCAGTGCCAACAAACCGACATGGGTGCAGTCAATGGTGCCCTGCACCATGGGGAAGCCCACTATCCTAACAAAGCCACATGCACACTCCAGGTAATGGGGAAGGCAATATATTCCCTTCTCCTTCTGTACAGAGAATCTCTGACCTCGCGGCTGCAGCAATGGACGGCAAACTGGGAGATGTTGGAGATGTCTCCTGTTTTACACTGAGAGGATCTGCTACCATAGAAATTGAGCGCGATAATGATCTTGACTGCCACTGAGAGAGCCATCCTCAGCCTGATCTGAGGCTCGAAGTCTGGTTTCAGGAGGTGGCAGAGCTTTGTGACCACGTCCCTGCTGAAGCGCAGCCTTTGAACACTATTCCTCAGTGAAATTGATGTAGGAGAACTGTTGCCGGAATACACTGGGAGAATAAGTTCGCCTGTTGAAAGCCATGTTTGGCCTTATCCCACTGGCCACATTTTACTGACTTTCTCTCTGCCTAAGTTGTCTCCGTCAGTGACGTCGAGTGCCAACACAGCCCCCATGAAATGATACAAATGTTGGACTTTTGAATCAGCCCTCAATGAAATTCACGCATTTTTAACAGCTAGAACACTGCTTCAAATGGAAATCGCTGAAACCTGTCAAAACGCCTGTCTACCTATGTGGAAGTTAGTACCAACTGTTATGTCTCAAATAAAGCAATGTAACTGAGTACTGCAGACTTGAGTAAGTGTGACCTTAGTCTCTTTATTCTGACTCCAGAGTGCCGGCACACCATGGGAGGCCTGCTTATATGCAGTGCTCCCAAGGGATGCTGGAATCCCTTGGGACTCCAACAGATGCGCCCTCTGGTGGCGGTAGAATGCTGGTTACAAGATGTTGCATACATAACATCACTCCTCCACCACCCCCCCACCAAAGTCAATCGTACACTTATTTACAGGGTGAGATGATCTGGGGCTTTCCGCTCCCTAGTCGATCGTCTTGGTACAAACACAGGTGCAGGTGAATTGGTTGGGCCTTGCTGGGTTGCTGCGCAGCTGGCCTTGCTGGGCTGCTGGGGATGATGAGTTCAGGTTCGTGATCAACCGTGATGTCGGTTGCCACTTGTGTGTGTATCGGAGGGTCGAATTTGATGGTGTCCTCTTCTGGCTGCTCGTGGCTCTCTGTGAATCGCAGTTTGGTTTGGTCGAAATGCTTTCTGCAAGTTAGTCCATTTGCAAGTTTGACCTCGAACACCCTACTCCCTTCTTTGGCTACGACAGTGCCAGCAAGCTATTTTGGACCATGTCCATAGTTGAGTACAAATACAGGGTCATTGACTTCAATATCGCATGACAAATTTGCACGATCATGGTACATGCTTTGTTGATGCTGCCTGCCCTCGCCATGATCATGGAGATCAGGGTGAACTAAAGAGAGCCTTGTTTTGAGCGCCCTTTTCATGAGCAGTTCAGCAGGGGGAACCCCGGTGAGCGAGTGGGGTCTTGTGCGGTAGCTGAGCAGGACTCAGGACAGGCGGGTCTGCAGGGAGCCTTCCAACAAGCGTTTCAAGCTTTGCTTGATGGTTTGGACTGCCCGTTCTGCCTGGCCATTAGATGTGGGCTTGAACGGGGCAGATGTGATGTGCTTGATCCCATTGCGGGTCATGAATTGCTTGAATTCAGCGCTGGTGAAGCACGGCCCATTGTCGCTGACAAGGACATCAGGCAGGCTGTGCGTGGCAAACATGGCTCGTAGGCTTTCAATGGTGGCAGTGGATGTGCTTACCGACATTATTACACACTCAATCCATTTTGAATAAGCATCTACAACAACTAAAACATTTTTGCCTTGAAACAGGCTAGCAAAGCCAACATGGATCCTAGACCACGGTTTGGAGGGCCATGACCACAAACTTAGCGGTGCCTCCCTGGGCGCATTGCTCAGTTGAGAGCAAGTGTTGCATTGGCGCATGCAAGACTCCAAATCTGAGTCGATGCCGGGCCACCACACATGGGATTTGGCTGTAGCTTTCATCATTACTATGCCTGAGTGGGTACTGTGTAGTTCGCGTATGAACGTTTCCCTGCCTTTCTTAGGCAAAACCATACGATTACCCCACAAAAGACAGTCCACCTGTATGGACATTTCGTCTTTGCGCCGCTGAAATAGCTTGATCTCTTCATGCATCTCCGCTGGACCAGCTCCCATGGAGGACACAGTTTTTACAAGGGACAGTAAAGGATCCTGGCTGGTCCAGGTCCTGATCTGGCGGGCTTTAACGGGTGACTTTTCATTTTCAAATGCATACATAACCAAGAGCAAGTCTGCAGGCTGTGCCATTTCCACCCCGCTGGTAAGCAATGGTAGCCGACTGAGAGCATCAGCGCAATTCTCTGCCTGGCCTGTGGCGAATTACATAGTTATATGCAGGAAGAATGTTCCCGATGTTGGGGAAGTCCAGAACCAGGGGACACAGTCTATGGATAAGGGGTAAGCCATTTAGGACTGAGATGAGGAGAAACTTCTTCACTCAGAGAGCTGTTATCCTATGGAATTCCCTACCACAGGGAGTTGTTGATGCCAGTTCATTGGATATATTCAAGAGGGGATTAGATATGGCCCTTACGGCTAAAGAGATCAAGGGGTATGGAGAGAAAGCAGGAAAGGGGTACTGAGGTGAATGATCAGCCATGATCTTATTGAATGGTGGTACAGGCTTGAAGGGCCAAATGGCCTACTCCTGCACCTATTTTCTATGTTTCTGTGTTTCTATGCAGACAGTGTGAGCGCTCATCTTTGGATGCGAGCAGAGGCATTAATACCTTTGCTCTCTGAGAATAGTGATATGAGCGGCTTCTGGCCAGTTTCTAACTCGAACTTAAGCCCAAACAGATACTGATGCATTTTTTTCACCCCGTAAACACATGCCAGAGCTTCTTTTTCAATCATGCTGCAGGCCCTTTCGACCTTGGACAAACTCCTGGACGCATAAGCGACCGGTTACAATGTTCCCGATTTGTTTGCTTGTAACACACACCCGACCCCGTATGAAGACGCATCGCAAGCTAACACTAAACGTTTACATGGGTCATACAGAACAAGCAGTTTGTTGGAACATATCAGATTTCTGATTTCTCAAAAGCAGTCTCTTGTGATTTCCCCCATACCCAGTCATCTCCCTTGCATAGCAACACATGTCGAGGTTCTAGCAAGGTGCTTAATCCGGATAGGAAATTACCAAAATAATTGAGGAGTCCCAGGAATGACCGCAGCTCCGTCACATTCTGTGATCTCGGCGCGTTCTTGATGGCCTCCGTCTTGGCATCAGTAGGTCTGATGCCGTCTGCCGCGATTCTTCTCCATAAGAACGCGACCTCTGGCGCCAGGAAAACACACTGAGCGTCTCAACCTGAGTCCCACACGATCTAGCCGACTTAGAACCTCTTCCAGGTTCTGCAAGTGTTCGATGGTGTCCCGACCTATGATCAATATGTCGTCCTGGAAAACCATGGTGCGTGGAACCGACTTGAGCAGACTCTCCATGTTCCTTTGAAAAATAGCCGCGGCCGATCAAATCCCAAATGGGCATCTTTTGTAAATGAACAGACCTTTGTACGTGTTGATGCAGGCGAGGCCTTTCGAAGATTCCGCCAGCTCCTGCGTCATGTAGGCCGAGGTCAGGTCCAACTTGGTGAATGTCTTCCCTCCTGACAGCGTCGCAAATAGGTCATCTGCCTTGGGTAGTGGGTACTGGTCCTGCAGCGAAAAATGGTTAATCATTACTTTATAGTCCCCACCAATTCTGACCATGCCATCACCCTTGAGAACCGGAACAATCGGACTGGCCCACTCATTGAACTCAACTGGCGCGATGGTGCCCTCTTGTTGCAGCCTGTCTAGTTCGATCTCCACTTTCTCTCGCATCATGTGTGGTACTGCACGTGCCTTGTGGTGGATGGGTTGTGTACCGGGAACCAAGTGGATCTACACCTTCGCCCCAGAGAAATTTCCGATGCCTGGCTCAAACAACGACAGAAACTTGCTGGGCACATGAGGCGTCGCCGACGAACGAAAGTGC
Source organism: Pristiophorus japonicus (assembly GCF_044704955.1). Lineage (NCBI taxonomy): Eukaryota > Metazoa > Chordata > Chondrichthyes > Pristiophoridae > Pristiophorus > Pristiophorus japonicus. Next base: position 92,621,105 of record NC_091978.1, on the reverse strand, counting down.
TCGGATGTCGTCCCAATTCTCGCGGAATTTTTCCAGCCAGCTTCTGCTGAACGGTGTGAGGCCATTTCCTGGTACAATCCATAGTGGGAGTTTGTGCACCGCTCCTTCATAGGAGACTTTTACTGCTGCGCTGCCAATTGTAGAGATCAGCTCTTTAGTGTAAGTTCTCAGCTTGGTATGAATAGGGCTCAGCTTGGGCCTTTGTGCCTTGTTGCATCACAGCCTCTCGAAAGCCTTTTTGCTCATGATAGACTGACTCGCATCCGTGTCCAATTCCATGGATACTGGAATTCCATTCAGTTCAACTTTTAACATGATCGGTGGACATTTCGTGGTGAAGGTGTGTTCCCCGTAGACTTCTGCTTCCTCGGTTCGAGTCTCTAGTTCAATTTGATTCACCGTGGATTGGTCTTCCTCTAATATGGTGGTTTGCAGGATTTGCAGCTTGTTTGCACATTCACTGGAGGTGTCCCATTGTTCCACAGCCTTTGCATGCATAGTGTTTGAAGCAGCATTGATGGGCTCGATGATCACCTCCGCAGTGCCAACAAGGTGTTAATTGCCTCGCATTCACATTTGATGGTGGACTCTGAATTATCTGAGGTCGTGCAGCTGCAGGGCATGTATGTTCTGCCATTTACATTCCTGCCTGAAAACGACGTTACTTTGCATACAGTACTTGCCGATGCATCTTTATGCTGCGAAATGTGTTTGTTGTATCGCTGGTGGACATAAATGCCTGGGCTATCGTTATGGCTTTGCTCATGTTCGGTGTTTCAACAGTCAATATTTTGCGAAGGATAACCTCATGGCCAATGCCAAGCACAAAAAAGTCTCTTGGCATTTGCTCCAGGAATCTACTGAATTCGCAATGTCCTGCAAGGCGCCTTAGTTCGGCAACGTAGCTTGCCACTTCCTGGCCTTCAGACCGTTGACATGTATAAAATCGATACCTTGCCATCAGAACGCTCTCCTTCGGATTTAGGTGCTCCCGGACCAGCGTACACAGTTCTTCGTATGATTTGGTTGTTGGTTTCACAGGAGCAAGAAGATTCTTCATGAGTCCATAAGTTGTTGCCCTGCAGACGGTGAGGAGGATCGCCCTTTGTTTGGCAGCGTTCTCATTCCCTTTCAGCTCGTTGGCTCCATGAAGGCTTCCCAATCGTCACCTTCTGAGAACTTCTCCAGGAAAGTAACAATTCTCTGCATTTTCGCATGATGGTTCATTATCTATTACTTGTCGCCAGTTGTTATGTCTCAAATAAAGCAACGTGACTGAGTACTGTAGACTTGAGTAAGTGTGACCTTAGTCTCTTTATTCTGACTCCAGAGTGCCGTCATAGCATGGGAGGCCTGTGATGCGCCCTGTGGTGATGGTAGAATGCTGGTTACAAGGTGTTGCATACATAACACCAACCATGATCATCGCTGGGCACAGCTGAGTGGGACGCTAAGTGTTAGCGCCGCCACAAAACCCTCACCCAATTTAGCGGGAAGTGCTGTTTTCACCGTGCATGGGCGAAAACTCAGTGGCGCCCCGGGGGCGCTATCAAGAGGCTAAAACTATCCCAATTTCACTCCCTTAAAGTAAGTAAGATCAGTACAGAAAAAGTACTTAAGGAACTAATGGAACTAAAAGCTAACACATCCCCTGGACCTGATGGCCTATATCCTAGGGTTTGAAAAGAGGTGGCTGCAAAGATAGTGGATGCATTGGTTGTGATTTTATAAAATTCCCTCGATTCTAGAACGCTCCCATGGATTAGAAGGTAGCAAATGTAACCCCACTTTTCAAGATAGGAGTGAAGAGAGAAAACAGGGACCGACAGGCCAGTTAGCCTGATATCAATCGTTGGGAAAATGCTGGAATTCATTATTAAGGAAGTGGTAACAGGGCACTTAGAAAATCATAATTTTATTCGGCAAAGTCAACATGGTTTTCTGAAAGGGAAATCATGTTTAACAAATTTGTTAGAATTTTGAGGATATAACTAACTGGGCAGATAAAAGGGGAATCAGTGGATGCAGTATATTTGAATTTTCAAAAGGCATTCGATAAGGTGCCACAGAAAAGGTTGCTTCACAAGACAATGGCTCATGGGGTTGGGGGTAATATATTATTATGGAACAAGGATTGGTTAATGGACAGAAAACAGAGTGTAAGATAAATGGGTCATTTTCCAGTTGGCAGACTGTAACTAGTGGGGTGTCGCAAGGATCAGTGCTTAGGTCAGCTATTTACAATCTATATTAATGACTTAGATAAAGGGGTCGAGAGCAATGTATCCAAGTTTAATGACGATACAAAGCTAGGTGAGAAAGTAAGCTGTGAGGAGGACACAAAGAGTCGCATCACCACAGTGACTATACTTCAAAAGTACTTCATTGACTGTAAAGCGCTTTGAAATGTCTGGTGGCCATGAAAGGCGCTATATGAATGCAAAACTTGATTTTCTTTTTGCAAATGGATGTGAATGGACAATAAGGTGGCAGGTGGAGTATTATGTGGGGAAATATAATGTTAGTCACTTTGGTAGGAAGAAAACAAAAACAGAATATTTTTTGAATGGTGAGAAACCTACAAATGTTGGTGCTCAAAGAGATTTAGGTATCCCCGTACACAAAACACAGAAAGTTAGCATGCAGGCACAGCAAGAAATTAGGAAGGCAAATGGCGTGTTGGCCTTTATTGTAAGGGGGTTGGATTACAGGAGCAAGGAAGTTAATTGTACAGGGCTTTTTGGTGAGATCTCACTTGGAGTACTGTGCACAGTTTTGGTCTCCTTATCTGAGGAAGGACATAAATGCCTTGGAGGCGGTACAATAAAGATTCACTAGATTGATCCCTGGGATGAGAGTATCGTCCTATGAGGAGAGATTGAGTAGATTCAGCCTATACTCTCTGGAGTTTAGATGAATGTGAGGTGATCTCATTGAAACAAGAAGATTCTGAGGGGATTGACAAGCTAGATGCTTAGAGATTGTTTCCCCTGGCGAGAGAGTCCTAACTAGTGGACATTTCCACAAGATAAGGTGAATGCCATTTAAGACTGAGATGAGGAGGAATTTCTTCATTGAAACATAGAAATATAGAAATTTACAGCGCAGAAAGAGGCCATTTCAGCCCATTTTTTTGCGCCGGCCGACAAAGAGCCGCACTGCCCTTGGTCAGCAGCCCTAAAGTTTACATATAAACCTATGAACAAAGACGGAAAGGCAAAGAGCACCCAGCCCAACCAGTCTGCCTCACACAACTGCGACACCCCTTATACTGAAATGTTCTACACTCCGGAACCATGTGATCTCCTGGGAGAGGCAAAAACTAGGTTAAAAACCCAGGCCAATTTAGGGAGAAAAAATCTGGGAATATTCCTCTCCGATTCATCCAGGCGATTGAAACTAGTCCAGGAGATCACCCTGGCAGTATTTTATTCCCTGCAGTGCTTACCATTATACCTGCACAGTCCAACAAAAGGTCATCCAGTCTAATCCCAATTACCAGCTCTAGGTTACCCTGCAGATTATTGTACTTCAAGTGCCCATCCAACCATCTCTTAAAAGTGGTTAGGATTTCTGCATCCACCACTCTTCCAGGCAGCGAGTTCCAGATCCCCACAACCCTCTGCGTAAAGAAGCCCTCCTCAAATCCCCTCTAAACCTTCCACCAACCACCTTAAAACTATGCCCCCTCATTATAGACCCCTGTACCAATGGAAATAGATCCTTACTATCCACTAGGTCCAGGCCCCTCAATATTTTGTACACCTCGATGAGGTCTCCTCTCAACCTCCTCTGTTCCAATAAGAACAAACCCAGCCTATCCAATCTGTCCTCATAACTAAGATTCTCTATTCCAGGCAGCATCCTAGCAAATCTTCTCTGCACCCTCTCGAGTTTGCAATCACGTCCTTCCTATAATATGGCGACCAGAACTGCAAGCAGTACTCCAACTATGGCCTAACCAAAGTATTATACATTTTAAGCATAACCTCCCTACTCTTATGGTCTATGCCTCGGCCAATAAAGGCAAACATTCCGTATGCTTTCTTAACCACCTTATCCACCTGACCTGCTACTTTCAGGGATCTGTGGACAAGCATTCCAAGGTCCCTTTGTTCATCTACACTATTAAGTGGCCTACCGCTTAATGTGTATACCCTTTTCTTATTAGCCCTCCAAAGTGCCTGACCTCATACTTCCCTGAATTAAATTCCATTTGCCACTGCTCTGCCCACCTGACCAGTAGATTGATATCCTCCTGTAGCCCATGACTTTCCTCTTCATTATCAACCACACAACTAATTTTAGTGTTGTCTGCAAACTTCTTAATCATACTCCCTCTATTCAAATCTAAATCGTTGAAATATACCACAAAAAGCAAGGGACCCAGTGCTGAGCCCTGCGGTACCCCACTGGAAACATCCTTCCAGTCACAAAAACATCCATCAATCATTACCTTTTGCTTTCTACCATGTGGAACCTTATCAAAAGCCTTGCTAAAGTCCATATATACACCACATCGTACACGCTACCCTCATCGACCCTCTTGGTTACCTTCTCAAAAAATTAAATCAGGTTAGTCAAACATGATCTTCCCTTAACAAATCCGTGCTGACTATCCCTAATTAATCCTTGCCTTTCCAAATGCAGATTTATCCTGTCTTTCAGGATTTTTTCCAATAATTTTCCCACTGACAGGATCCTGTCACTGTTAGGCTGACAGGCCTGTAATTACTCTGCTTGAGTGGTCCAGCTTCCAGCGCCCTGGCGGGACATTCGGGGCCGGTTTCGATGGGGAGCAGAGCATTACCGTCTGGAAGAGGTAAGCTGATGTACAATGCCCTGGTTGCAAAACCAGCTAGATTTTTGGCCGATCCGTAGTGCTCCGTAGAGCGCCCAGCTGGGACCGCCTGTGAAAGTTAGCGGTCCGAGCTGCAGCAGCCACAGTGAGGTAAGTAATGTCGACCTCAGGTAGGTGTGATTGTTTTTTTTTTGTGATTTCTGTTGTAGTGGCGTGAGTTATTTATTGGGAATGCTTCTGGTGGGTTCTGTTCAGGTTTTTCCTGACGGACAAGAAAATGCCATGTGGTTCAAATAGCCTGTCCCACAATATATACATTCCCAACACCACCCAAAGTCATGAATTGCACCATAAAGCCACCTTAAAAAATATAGTCCACATATCTTCTTTCCAACACTCACAAATCTCTTGTGCCCTTGCACCAGCCACAGCATCGGATCGTACATTTCCACCGTAAACTGAAAATAAAAGCAGAGTTTAAACTTCGCAAATCAAAAACAATCCTCAATGCATAAGTACAATATTGATCAAATAATTGACGTTATTTTTTAAAGATGTCCTCTTCCATCAGTCCATCTAGCTGCTTATCATTTTTTTTGCCCAAGATCTTGAATAAATTAGGCATAAAGTTTAATATGCAGTTACAGTCTTCGGAAGATGAACATTGGCCCTTGAAATTCTATTTATGCTGTTCCCCTGGGGGTGGGAGAGGGAACGGATCAGGTGGTGAGGGATGGGGGGAGGATTGTGCTGGTCTGCCCCCAAAGTTACAGCAGAAGAACCCCTGAAGAATTGCAGGATCATACTGATGTTTTTATTTATGCTAACACTCCCTTCTGTTATTCACAACTGTGGACAATGTCAGGAGGATGTTCTTTTCATAGAGAATAGTGGACCTCTGGAACTGGTTGCTGTCTGGTGTGGTGGATGCTGATTAGCTGAATTCCTTCAAGCGAGAGCTGGACCTGTTTCTGGCTGTGGAGGAGATCACTTCTTATAGAAGATAGGTACTGCAGGGAATTCAGGCCCATGGCAATCTCCTGGACTAATTTTCATCGCCTAGATGGGTCGGAGAGAATTTTCCCAGGTTTTATTTTCCCAAATTGGCTTGGGTTTTTAATCATTTTTTTGCCTCTTCCAGCAGATCATATAATTTTGGGTGGGGTGGATGTACATATTGTGATAAACAAGGTATTGCAATTGTGTGGGACAGGCTCGACGGACCAGATGGTCTTTACCTGCCCATCATTGTTCATATGTTCGTCTGCTTAAATTGAAAGGGCCAATATTGACTTCCTAATGAGTTATTCCTTATCACAATGAAGAACTTTCTTGTTGTACAAAGACCAATTGGCCAGATTGACCAAGAGCAGTGAGTTGAGTACCACTGATACCGTTGAATATATAAGCATGGATGGAGGATTGGCTGACTAACAGAAAACAGAGAGTCGGGATAAATGGTTCATTCTCTGGAAGGCAATCAGAAGAATGAGAGAGGATCTCATAGAAACGTTTAAAATTCTGATGGGTTTAGACAGGTTAGATGCAGGAAGAATGTTCCCAATGTTGGGGAAGTCCAGAACCAGGGGTCATAGTCTAAGGATAAGGGGTATGCCATTTAGGACCGAGATGAGGAGAAACTTCTTCACCCAGAGAGTGGTGAACCTGTGGAATTCTCTACCACAGAAAGTTGTTGAGGCCAATTCAATAAATATATTCAAAAAGGAGTTAGATGTAGTCCTTACTACTAGGGGGATAAAGGGGTATGGCGAGAAAGCAGGAAGGGGGTACTGAAGTTGCATGTTTAGCCATGAACTCGTTGAATGGCAGTGCAGGCTCGAAGGGCCGAATGGCCTACTCCTGCACCTATTTTCTATTTTTCTATGTTTACTCGGCCTATCCATTTTTCCCTTCTTAAACATGGGTGCTACGTTAGCAGTCCTCCAATCCTCCGGCACCATTCACTCGGAGGGTTGTGAATCTTTGGAATTCTGAACCCCAAAGAACTGCAGTTGCTGAATCGTTGAATATATTCAAGGCTGAGATAGATAGATTTTTGGAATCAAGGGATATGGAGATCAGGCAGGAAAGTGGAGTTGAAATCAAAGATCAGCCATGATTTTAATGAATAACGGAGCAGGTTTGAGGGATGTATGGCCTATTGCTCCTCCTAATTCTTATGGTCTTAAAAGCATTCTTCTGTTTGTGTCCTAGTTATTGCTGATTGTGCCATAGTTTACAAGCTCAGCTAAATTTTAATATTCTAGTGACTTCCAGGCATTAGAAGTGCCTCTCACTGTGAGCTTGCCCTAGGTTGATAAATAGCGTAATGCCGCATGTGTTTAAAACACCCATTTCCTCCCACTCCATAGATACAGATGTGGAAGTGCTCCATAGGATATCAGTGACAGGATCCTGCAAATGACAGTAGGAGAGCAGCAGAGAAGTGGAATGCTGGTAGTGATTAAAGTTAATGACAAATCCACTATTCTGCACATGGCCACTCAATGATACAATCAGCAATAGTGCAGTTGGTGACGATGATGATAATGATGATGAGTTGGTTGGGAAATCTACCTGCCACACTTCGGGTATTGGTCTCTCCAACAAGAAAAATCCAGACTACAGCGTTGCAGTCCAGTAAAGAATCCTCTTGGCCAGTTTGACTGTGTAACAACAACCACTGCATACTAAATATGAATGTTGTTAATGAAAAAGGTCAAAATATTCGATATATTTGGCGAGTCGGGTGTGGACGGTCACTGTGGCGGGTCGCGGCTCCGCTGCTCATCCCATTACGCTCCTTTCCATTAATGGCGCTTATTAAGGCAGTCCTGCGCATTACCCGGCCCAGTTAAATGGTACGAGTCTGATGTCATCATCGATGATGCATTTTCAGCCAGGCTATTTAAAGGAGCCATGGCCACATTGCATTTGAAGGTTCATCTAGCATGGTGCAGACACTGTACTGCACCATTGTAGTTTTCCAAACACTTGCAAATATGACTGCACAGAGGCAGATGGCTGCGCCCAAGTTCTCAGATGACTCCCTCCATATGTTTGTGGAGGGAGTTAGAGCACGCAGACCAAAGGAGCCTGGCTCCAAATACCAGAGAAGGTCTTGTCAGGAGGACCTGGGTGCAGTGCCGGAATTGTTTCAATTATCTCAGTAGATCAGGAAAGGTGAGTGATAAGCCACACTCAACTTCATCCTGCTGTGCCTCTCATCACATCATCATCACTCCGCCTTCCCAAGCCTGCTCTTGCACATCATTACTCCCACCAACATACCTTGCACCTCCACCCATCCCTCTCTCTCTATCTACATTATCACATCCCCATCTGACTAGCCACCTCTCACATTCACCCTCATCCTAATGCAATCGTACCAACACACAAGGAGGTCACTTGGCATTGGCACCCCACTGCCTCATAGTCACCTTCTAAGATTTTACCCATCCAGTCCTTACACTCATTCCATCGTTCTCACTCAAACTTCTCTTCTTTGCCTCCTTGCAGCAGAAGAGAGTCCACAATAAGAGGGAGAGGGAGAGAACCGGAGGTGGTCCACCATCATTGGCCACCTTAACTGCAGCAGAAGAGGTCGCCTTGGAAGTGTCACAAGTTGCAGAGCAGCCGGCAGTGGGAGACAAAGAGAGGGGAACTTCTCAGCAACCTGGTGACAGAATTAAATCTCATACAACCATATGGCATACATCAGTCACTCATATGGGGACTGAAGTCAGCAGCCAGTGAATGTTCATCATGTGCATAATGGCATCGTTATCCATTCTTAATATGACATTTTTAAATCATCTCGTTGCTCTCCCACTGTGCCATGAGGAGAAGGTTGGTTGTTGTTGGTGCTGCTGGTGTGCCTGGTGCTGCTGGTGCTGGGGCTCATTGAGATCCGATTCTGAGAACCAAGGTGAAACAGTAAAAATGGCCCCCATGCTTATGTAATAGATGGCAGTTCAAGTAGAGATGACAGAAGCCAGCTGTCAATGGTGTGATAAGTTGTACTAATGAGATGACAGTGGATCCCGACTTTGCTGAAAAAACTCGATGCAGTCAGCAACAGCATCTGCCTGAGGAAAGTAACCAGATGTCAGGTGGGAGTATTTATTGTACATTTCATGCTGTGCACTAATGAGCTGGATCAATGGCCACTGAACTTCTGCCTCAGGTTCACAGACATGGTTCGCAAGCTGCGTGATTCCTGTGGTCATTAAGGGATATTTGAAAGGTAGGGTTAAAAAATGATTAAAGATCTGTCAAGTACCTAATAATCATTTGAATTAGCTCGGCAGCCTCCGCCGTTCGGGTCACTGCTGCACTGCCAAACACGCTCAAAGGAAAGGCACATGGGGACAGGATGACGGCGGGTTCCCGACTCACTCCAACTTATTTCAAATTTCAGGAAGGATAGAATAAAAGGAAAAGGAGGTGGGGTAGCATTGCTGGTTAAAGAGGAGATTAATGCAATAGTTAGGAAAGACATTAGCTTGGATGATGTGGAATCTATATGGGTAGAGCTGCAGAACACTAAAGGGCAAAAATCGTTAGTGGGAGTTGTGTACAGACCTCCAAACAGTAGTAATGATGTTGGGGAGGGCATCAAACAGGAAATTAGGAGTGCATGCAATAAAGGTGCAGCAGTTATAATGGGTGACTTTAATATGCACATAGATTGGGCTAGCCAAACTGGAAGCAATACGGTGGAGGAGGATTTCCTGGAGTGCATAAGGGATGGTTTTCTAGACCAATATGTCGAGGAACCAACTAGGGGGGAGGCCATCTTAGACTGGGTGTTGTGTAATGAGAGAGGATTAATTAGCAATCTCATTGTGCGAGGCCCCTTGGGGAAGAGTGACCATAATATGGTGGAATTCTGCATTAGGATGGAGAATGAAACAGTTAATTCAGAGACCATGGTCCAGAACTTAAAGAAAGGTAACTTTGAAGGTATGAGGCGTGAATTGGCTAAGATAGATTGGCGAATGATACTTAAGGGGTTGACTGTGGATGGGCAATGGCAGACATTTAGAGACCACATGGATGAATTACAACAATTGTACATTCCTGTCTGGCGTAAAAATAAAAAAGGGAAGGTGGCTCAACCGTGGCTATCTAGGGAAATCAGAGATAGTATTAAAGCCAAGGAAGTGGCATACAAATTGGCCAGAAATAGCAGCGAACCCGGGGACTGGGAGAAATTTAGAACTCAGCTGAGGAGGACAAAGGGTTTGATTAGGGCAGGGAAAATGGAGTACGAGAAGAAGCTTGCAGGGAACATTAAGGCGGATTGCAAAAGTTTCTATAGGTATGTAAAGAGAAAAAAGTTAGTAAAGAAAAACGTAGGTCCCCTGCAGTCAGAATCAGGGGAAGTCATAACGGGGAACAAAGAAATGGCAGACCAATTGAACAAGTACTTTGGTTCGGTATTCACTAAGGAGGATACAAACAACCTTCCGGATATAAAAGGGGTCAGAGGGTCTAGTAAGGAGGGGGAACTGAGGGAAATCTTTATTAGTCGGGAAATTGTGTTGGGGAAATTGATGGGATTGAAGGCCGATAAATCCCCAGGGCCTGATGGACTGCATCCCAGAGTACTTAAGGAGGTGGCCTTGGAAATAGCGGATGCATTGACAGTCATTTTCCAACATTCCATTGACTCTGGATCAGTTCCTATCGAGTGGAGGGTAGCCAATGTAACCCCACTTTTTAAAAAAGGAGGGAGAGAGAAAACAGGAAATTATAGACCGGTCAGCCTGACCTCAGTAGTGAGTAAAATGATGGAATCAATTATTAAGGATGTCATAGCAGCGCATTTGGAAAATGGTGACATGATAGGTCCAAGTCAGCATGGATTTGTGAAAGGGAAATCATGCTTGACAAATCTTCTGGAATTTTTTGAGGATGTTTCCAGTAAAGTGGACAAAGGAGAACCAGTTGATGTGGTATATTTGGACTTTCAGAAGGCTTTCAACAAGGTCCCACACAAGAGATTAATGTGCAAAGTTAAAGCACATGGGATTGGGGGTAGTGTGCTGACGTGGATTGAGAACTGGTTGTCAGACAGGAAGCAAAGAGTAGGAGTAAATGGGTACTTTTCAGAATGGCAGGCAGTGACTAGTGGGGTGCCGCAAGGTTCTGTGCTGGGGCCCCAGCTGTTTACATTGTACATTAATGATTTAGACGAGGGGATTAAATGCAGTATCTCCAAATTTGCGGATGACACCATGTTGGGTGGCAGTGTGAGCTGCGAGGAGGATGCTATTAGGCTGCAGAGTGACTTGGATAGGTTCGGTGAGTGGGCAAATGCATGGCAGATGAAGTATAATGTGGATAAATGTGAGGTTATCCACTTTGTTGGTAAAAACAGAGAGACAGACTATTATCTGAATGGTGACAGATTAGGAAAAGGGGAGGTGCAAAGAGACCTGGGTGTCATGGTACATCAGTCATTGAAGGTTGGCATGCAGGTACAGCAGGCGGTTAAGAAAGCAAATGGCATGTTGGCCTTCATAGCGAGGGGATTTGAGTACAGGGGCAGGGAGGTGTTCCTACAATTGTGCAGGGCCTTGGTGAGGCCACACCTGGAGTATTGTGTACAGTTTTGGTCTCCTAACCTGAGGAAGGACATTCTTGCTATTGAGGGAGTGCAGCGAAGGTTCACCAGACTGATTCCCGGGATGGCGGGACTGACCTATCAAGAAAGACTGGATCAACTGGGCTTGTATTCACTGGAGTTCAGAAGAATGAGAGGGGACCTCATAGAAACGTTTAAAATTCTGACGGGGTTAGACAGGTTAGATGCAGGATGAATGTTCCCAATGTTGGGGAAGTCCAGAACCAGGGGACACAGTCTAAGGATAAGGGGGAAGCCATTTAGGATCGAGATGAGGAGGAATCTCTTCACCCAGAGAGTGGTGAACCTGTGGAATTCTCTACCACAAAAAGTTGTTGAGGCCAATTCACTAAATATATTCAAAAATAAGTTAGATGAAGTCCTTACTACTAGGGGAATCAAGGGGTATGGTGAGAAAGCAGGAATGGGGTACTGAAGTTGCATGTTCAGCCATGAACTCATTGAATGGCAGTGCAGGCTAGAAGGGCCGAATGGCCTACTCCTGCACCTATTTCTATGTTTCTATGTTTCCCTCCCGACTCGCCTCCATTTCCGCCCGCACGGATGTCAGAACATTCCGGACAAAGATTTAAATTCTTAATTGACAGTCCAATACTTGTCTGTCATTTTGCCTTCAGTGCCAGCTTTGCTCAGTGTTATCAATCTCATTTACAAGTTAGAAAGTTGTGGACTCAAGCCACAATCCAGGATTTGAGCACATAATCTAATGTAGTACCAACGTGATATGATGCTAAACCAAGTCTATGCCTGCTGCTTCGGTGGATACAGGCTTCCTTCTCTGCTGTAAATTTCTATGATTTATTCTATAAGTACAGACCAAGGATTGACCATGGGACCTTCTGATCTGTGTCCCATTTTAGCACACCAGGTAGTGCATTTACTCACTGAGCCATCAAGAGCACTAACCGAAAGGGTTCAATTTTCCCGAATGCCATTTTTTTTCATATTGCAAGAGATACGCCTGTTTTTTTTGGCCCCGACTACTCCAAAAAAAACGCGCAAGTTTCCCGTTCTATTTTATTACATTGGAGCCGTGCAGTCTGTCCTGTAACTTCGGGGGCTGGAACCTAATGTCTGCACCGAAAAAAACGATACCCCCCGCCGCTGAGAATGTGCAAAAAAAAAAGGAAGTTTTTGACGTGACTGCTATAGGCATGCATGCCCAGTACAGCTCCCGGTCTGCATTCGGCCAGTTTTAAAGAGCCAGTTGTTTGTGAGAACTTTAATTCTCATTGGAAAAATCGGAGCTGCAATACAAGATGCAATGCAGCTCAAGGACCAAGAATTTCTTACAGGATGAAGTAGAGGCACTGGTTACTGTAATTGAGGCCAAATGGCATGAGCTGGACACCAGCAGAAGTCACATAAAAGTTTCACCAAAAGAAATGAAGAAATGCTGGAACCAACTTGCAGAAGATTACTGTGCAACGGTGACCACCCCGAGGTCTGGAGGCCAGTGCAAAAAGAATTGGCAGGACCTTGGTCAAGTAGTTAGTGTAATAATATTTTCATTTATTCAATGGAATTGCAATTGTAAATGTGACCATCTGTATATGTCCCTCCCAGCAGAAAGACACCCTCTCTAAAAAGTTAGATTTTCATCTTTGCAGAGGAAGGTGGCACACAACAAAAGGGAAAGAACTCGAACAGGAGGAGGCCTGGCAAATCTGCACATACTGACACCCTTAGAAGAGAGGGTCACAGCTTTGATGGATCCTGCCTGGAGAAAAGCAACATCACTGCACAAGCTGGGCCCACACTCAAGGGAGAGGGTAAGTCCTGCAAATTCCACAGTCTGGCTTTGCTAAATGTTAACTACTGTGCAGGCTAGCCATGCTTCGGTTCATGTTGATGTCTCTGTCAGCTACACTTCGGTTGATGCAATGTGCTATCATTCATCATGGTCCTTCAAATCAGCCTGCTGTCTGCGCTGTGTGATCCTACTTGTGCCACCCACCCTGCCCCCTCCTCTGCTGCTAACCATTTGTCTGTTCTGTTATATTTTGCAGAACTTGAGGCCAAATCTGATGAGGCTGAAGCTGATGCAGAAGAAGATTCAGATGCGGACGAGCCTGAAGAGAAGAACATTTTCCAATCCCACCTTCCAGAGCAAGAACATGGGGGAGAGGAGGAGGGGCAGGTGGAGCTGATGGATGAAGTCTGCACTGCTGAACTCTCTCTGGAGGAGGTGCAGGTGCCGCCCATTGAGGTGCCAGGGTCTTTTCTGAGTGGCACAAGTGTTGGGACAGTCCATGGTTTCTCACAGTCTGAGGCTGTGGGTTCCAGTGGGGTGCAGCGAGGCATACTCAGGAACCCACCGTCTGAGGTTGCAGATCCCAGTGGGATGCAGCGAGGCACACCCAGGGCTCCACTGTCCGAGGCTGCGGATTCCAATGGGTTGCAGCGAGGCACTCCCAGGGTGAGGAGGGGAAGGAGAGCTCAACAGCGCTCTCCTGAGGTGCAGGATCCAACAGATGTGGTTCAGATGATGGTAATGAGTGCGGAGAGCATTTACCTTACCCGATCACTCCTGGACACCATCAGTCGGGTGGGTGATGAGGTAACGGGACTGTCGGGAGAAGTAACAACACTCTCACGAGAAATGGGAACACTGTCCGGCTCATGAGGGGAGGGAATGTCGCAGGCAGCTGATACAATGTCGGTGCACATGAGGGAGGGAATATCACAGGTAACTGATACACTGTTGGTGAACATGAGGGAGGAAATGTTACAGGTAGTTGAAACACTGTTGGCGAACATGAGGGAAGGAATGATGCAGGTAGCTGATATATTGTTGGCAAACATGAGGGAGGGAATGTTGCAGGTAGTTGAGACACTATCAGGGCACATGAGGGAGGGAATGTCAGAGTTAGTTGCTGCAATAAGGGAACACGTCCAGAACCTGCAGCCATTGACAGAATCAACTGCCACTCCCACTCCAATCCCCAGACCAGCCTCTGAAGAGGCCATCAAGAAGTGCGCAATACCCAAGGTGTTCGAAAGAATAAGCTTGGTACCAACCCAAGAAATGCTGTGCCACCGCCTGCGGGCAGGGGTGGATTCAACACGACCAACCGCAGCGGGTGACCTTAGAATAAGGTGGAGGAGAGATGGGTGCAGCCTTTCTTTGCTGCTACTGCTGCTGCTGTTGTTGTTATTATTGTTGTTACTGTTGTAACTGTTCTTAATTTAAAAGTTTTTTGTAAGTTATGTAAATTTACAAGATTAAAAGTTTGTAAGTGAACTTAAAGTTTTTTGTGATCTTAGAGTTTGTAAGTAATCTGAAAGTTTGTAAGCGATCGTAACTGAAAAATTTAAAGTTTGACACGAGAATATTTTTAATAAAGTTAAGATAAGTACAAACAAGTGTTTGTTACAATTTTGAATAAAATATATTTTAAATTATAACTGAATTATTTCCATTATTTGTTCCATTATTAAAACAACTTTTTGAACTAAAGAAGAATAATTTCCATCATTTGTTCCATTAACACAACACAACATTGCGGAACAGGTACTAACAGTAAACATGGTCCATTTTGAATAGTTGCCGCTGAACCTTCAGCAGCAAAGCGTTCACGGATGAGCTGCTGGCGCAAGGCTCGAGCAATCGTTAAAGGGACATGATGGCCCGCCCTCCTCCGCTGTCGTGCTGTCGGTTCAGGTAGTTGCATGGCTTCCTCTTCCTCGTACTCCTCCTCCTCCTCCTCCTCCTGCTCGTCATCTGCATCTTTCTCCGCATCATCAGCCAATCTCACCTCAGGTGGGTCTTCTACTACATAGAAACATAGAAACATGGAAAATAGGTACAGGGGTACGCCATTCGGCCCTTCAAGCCTGCACCACCATTCAATATGATCATGGCTGATCATGCAACTTCAGTACCACATTCCTGCTTTCTCTCCATACCCCTTGATCCTTTTAGCCGTAAGCGTCACATCTAACTCCCCCTTGAATATATCTAATGAACTGGCTTCAACAACTTTCTGTGGTAAAAATTCCACAGGTTCACAATTCTCTGAGTGAAGAAGTTTCTCCTCATCTCGGTCCTAAATGGCTTACCCTTTATCCTTAGACTGTGACCCCTAGTTCTGGACTTCCCCAACATCGGGAATATTCTTCCTGAATCTAACCTGTCAAATCCATCAGAACTTTATATGTTTCTATGAAATCCCCTCTCAATCTTCTAAATTCCAGTGAATATAAGCCTAGTCGATCCAGTCTTTCTTCCCATGTCAGTCCTGTCATCATGGGAATCAGTCTGGTGAACCTTCGCTGCAGTCCCTCAATAGCAAGAATGTCCCTCCTCAGATTAGAAGACCAAAACTGTACACAATATTCAAGGTGTGGCCTCACCAAGGCCCTGTACAACTGCAGTAAGACCTCCCTGCTCCTATACTCAAATCCTCTCACTATGAAGGCCAACATACCATTTGCCTTCTTCATCGCCTGCTGTACCTGCATGCTAACTTTCAATGACTGATGTACCATGACACCCAGGTCTCGTTGCACCTCCCCTTTTCCTAATCTGTCACCATTCAGATAATATTCTGCCTTCCTGTTTTTGCCACCAAAGTGGATAACCTCAAATTTATCTACATAATACTGTATCTGCCATGCATTTGCCCACTCACCTAACCTGTCCAAGTCATCCTGCAGCCTCTTAGCATCCTCCTCACAGCTCACACTGCCACCCAGCTTAGTGTCAACTGCAATCTTGGAGATATTACATTCAATTCCTTCGTCTCAATCATTAATGTATATTGTAAATAGCTGGGGTCCCAGCACTGAACCTTGCGGTACCCCACTAGTCACTGTCTGCCATTCTGAAAAGGACACGTTGAAGAGGCGGGAGATTGCTGAGGCAGGCCTATAAAAGGCCGAACGCGGCAGCAGTTCGGGGAGTGCGATGGAGAGGCGGAGCTTGTGCAGCTGCAGCGGGGTGAGAAGGCAAAAATGAAGTAGAAAGAAATCGAAAGGTGATGTCACAGCCAAGGGATAAGTGATTGGTTGGTGATTGGTAAATAGCTTTCCTTTTTCTTTTCTATTTCAGTAAGTAAGCTTTAGCCTTGTTGTTGCCAAATTAAATTAATCTCGGGGTGAAGTCATGGCAGGAGAGCTCGGACACGTGTTATGCTCATCCTGTACCTTGTGGGAAATCAGGGACGACTACGTGTGCGGGAAGTGTATCCGCCTCCAGCTCCTGAAGAACTGTGTTGCGGAACTGGAGCTGCGGGTGGATTCACTCTGGAGCATGCACGATGCTGAGAATGATGTGAATAGCACATTTAGTGAGTTGGTCTGACTGCAGGTAAAGGGTCCACAGCTAGATAGGGAATGGAAGACCAACAGGAAAAGCAGTGCAAGGAAGGTAGTGCAGGGGTCCCCTGCAGTCATCCCCCTGCAAAACAGATACACCGCTTTGAGTACTGTTAAGGGGGATGACTCATCAGGAGAGGGCAGCATCAGCCAAGTTCATGGCACCGTGGCTGGATCTGCTGCACAGGAGGGCAGGAAAAAGAGTGGGAGAGCAATAGTGATAGGGGATTCGATTGTAAGGGGAATAGATAGGCGTTTCTGTGGCCGCAACCGAGACTCCAGGATCGTATGTTGCCTCCCTGGTGCAAGGGCCAAGGATGTCTCGGAATGGGTGCAGGACATTCTGAAAAGGGAGGGTGAACAGTCAGCTGTCTTGGTGCATATAGGTCCCAACGTTATAGGTAAAAAATGGGATGAGGTCCTACAAGCCGAATTTAGGGAGCTAGGAGTTAAATTAAAAGGTAGCACCTCAAAAGTAGTAATCTCAGGATTGCTACCAGTGCCACGTGCTAGTCAGAGTAGGAATCGCAGGATAGCTCAGATGAATACGTGGCTTGAGCAGTGGTGCAGAAGGGAGGGAATCAAATTCCTGGGACATTGGAGCCGGTTCTGGGGGAGGTGGGACCAGTACAAACCGGACGGTCTGCACCTGGGCAGGGCCGGAACCAATGTCCTCGGGGGTGTGTTTGCTCGTGCTGTTTGGGAGGAGTTAAACTAATATGGCACGGGAATGGGAACCTATGCAGGGAGACAGAGGGGAATAAAATGGAGACAGAAGCAAAAAATAGAAAGGAGAAGAGTAAAAGTGGAGGGCAGAAAAACCCAAGGCCAAAACAAAAAGGCCACTTTACAGCAGAATTCTAAAGGGTCAAAATGTGTTAAAAAGACAAGCCTGAAGGCTCTGTGCCTCAATGTGAGGAGTATTCGGAATAAGGTGGATGAATTAACTGCGCAGATAGCAGTTAATGGGTATGATGTGATTGGCATCACAGAGACATGGCTCCAGGGTGACCAAGGCTGGGAACTCAACATCCAGGGGTATTCAGCATTTAGGAAGGATAGACAGAAAGGAAAAGGAGATGGAGTGGCGTCGCTGGTTAAAGAGGAAATTAATGCAATAGTAAGGAAAGACATTGGCTTGGATGATGTGGAATCGGTATGGGTGGAGCTGCAAAGGGCAGAAAACGCTGATGGGAGTTGTGTACAGACCACCAAATAGTAGTAGAGAGGTTGGGGACAGCATCAAACAAGAAATAAGGGATGTGTGCAATAAAGTTACAGCAGTTATCATGGGCGACTTTAATTTACATATAGATTGGGCTAACCAATTGGCAGCAACGCGGTGGAGGAGGATTTCCTGGAGTGTATTAGAGATGGTTTACTTGACCAATATGTCGAGGAACCAACTAGAAATCTAGCCATCCTACACTGGGTGATGTGTAATGAGAAGGGACTAATTAGCAATCTTGTTGTGCGAGGCCCCTTGGGGAAGAGTGACCATAATATGGTAGAATTCTTTATTAAGATGGAGAGTGACACAGCTAATTCAGAAGCTAGGGTCCTAAACTTAAGGAAAGCTAACGTCGACGGCATGAGGTGCGAATTGGCTAGAGTAGACTGGCAAATGTTACTTAAAGGGTTGACGGTGGATAGGCAATGGCAAACATTTATAGATCACATGGATGAACTTCAACAGTTGTACATCCCTGTCTGGAGTAAAAATAAAAAGGGAAGATGGCTCAACTGTGGCAAACAAGGGAAATTAAGGATAGTGTTAGATCCAAGGAAGAGGCATATAAATTGGCCAGAAAAAGCAGCAAACCTGAGGACAGGGAGAAATTTAGAATTCAGCAGAGGAGGACAAAGGGTTTAATTAGGAGCGGGAAAATAGAGTACGAGAGGAGGCTTGCCGGGAATATAAAAACTGACTGCAAAAGCTTCTATAGATATGTGAAGAGAAAAAGATTAGTGAAGACAAACGTAGGTCCCTTGCAGTTGGACTCAGGTGAATTAATAATGGGGAACAAAGAAATGGCAGACCAAATGAACAAATAATTTGGTTCTGTCTTCACGAAGGAAGGCACAAATGAGTTTCCGGATGTACTAGGGGACCAGGCGTCTAGTGAGAAGGAGGAACTGACGGATATCCTTATTAGGCGGGAAATTGTGTTGGGGAAATTGATGGGATTGAAGGCCGATAAATCCCCGGGGCCTGATTCTCTGCATCCCAGAGTACTTAAGGAGGTGGCGCTAGAAATAGTGGGTGCATTGGTGATAATTTTCCAACAGACTATCGACTCTGGATCAGTTCCTATGGACTGGAGGGTAGCAAATGTAACACCACTTTTTAAAAAAGGAGGGAGAGAGAAAACAGGTAATTATAGACCGGTTAGTCTGACATCAGTAGTGGAGAAAATGTTGGAGTCAATTATTAAGGATGAAATAGCAGCGCATTTGGAGAGCAGTGACAGGATCAGTCCAAGTCAGCATGGATTTGTGAAAGGGAAATCATGCTTGACAAATCTTCTGGAATTTTTTGAGGATGTAACTAGGAGAGAGGACAAGGGAGAACCAGTTGATGTGGTGTATTTGGACTTTCAAAAGGCATTTGACAAGGTCCCACATAAGAGATTGGTGTGCAAAGTCAAAGCACATGGTATTGGGGGTAATGTACTGGCGTGGATAGAGAATTGGTTGGCAGACAGGAAGCAGAGAGTCTGGATAAATGGGTCCTTTTCAGAATGGGAGGCAGTGACTAGTGGAGTGCCACAGGGCTCAGTGCAGGGACCCCAGCTCTTTACATTAAACATTAATGATTTGGATGAAGGAATTGAGTGTAATATCTCCAAGTTTGCAGATGACACTAAACTGGGTGGTGGCATGAGCTGTGAGGAGGATGCTAAGAGGTTGCAAGGTGATTTCGACAGGTTGGGTGAGTGGGCAAATGCATGGCAGATGCAGTATAATGTGGATAAATGTGAGGTTATCCACTTTGGTGACAGAAACACGAGGGCAGAGTATTATCTGAATGGCGGCATATTAGGAAAAGGGGAGGGGCCACGAGACCTGGGTGTAATGGTTCATCAGTCATTGAAAGTTAGCATGCAGGTGCAGCAGGTGGTGAAGAAGGCAAATGGCATGTTGGCCTTCATAGCTAGGGGATTTGAGTACAGGAGCAGGGAGGTCTTACTGCAATTGTACAGGGCCTTGGTGAGGCCTCACCTGGAATATTGTGTTAGTTTTGGTCTCCTAATCTGAGGAAGGATGTTCTTGCTATTGAGGGAGTGCAGCGAAGGTTCACCAGATTGATTCCAGCGATGGCTGGACTGACATATGAGGAGAGACTGGATCAACTGGTCCTTTTTACACTGGAGTTTAGAAGGATGAGAGGGGATCTCATAGAAACGTATGAGATTCTGACGGGACGGGACAGGTTAGATGCGGGAAGAAAGTTCCAGATGTTGGGGAAGTCCAGAACCAGGGGACACAGTCTTAGAATAAGGGGTCGGCCATTTAGGACCGAGATGAGGAGGAACGTCTTCACTCTGAGAGTTGTTACCCTGTGGAATTCCCTACTGCAGAGAATCATTGATGCCAGTTCATTGGATATATTCAAGAGGGAGTTAGATATAGCCCTTTTGGCTAAAGGGATCAAGGGGTATGGAGAGAAAGCGGGAAAGGGGTACTGAGGTGAATGATCAGCCATGATCATATTGAATGGTGGTGCAGGCTCGAAGGGCCGAATGGCCTAATCCTGCACCTATTTTCTATGTTTCTATGTTTCTATGTTTCCTACTCTCTGCTTCCTGTCTGCCAACCAGTTCTCTATCCACGTCAATACATTACCCCCAATATCATGTACTTTAATTTTGCACACTAATCTCTTGTGTGGGACCTTGTCAAAATCTTTTTGAAAGTCCCAATACACCATATTCACTGGTTCTCCCTTAAAAGATTCGAGAAGATTTGTCAAGCATTATTTCCCTTTCATAAATCCATGCTGACTTGGACCAATCCTGTCACTGCTTTCCAAATGCGCTGCTATTACATCTTTAATAATTGATTCCAACATTTTCCCCACTAACGATGTCAGGCTAACCGATCTCTAATTCCCTGTTTTCTCTCTCCCTCTTTTTTTAAAAAGTGGGGTTACATTAGCTACCCTCCAATCTATAGGAACTGATCCAGAGTCTATAGAATGTTGGAAAATGACCACCAATGCATCCAATATTTCTAGGGCCACTTCCTTAAGTACTCTGGGATGCAGACTACCAGGCCCCGGGGAGTTATCCGCCTTCAATCCCATCAATTTCCTTAACACAATTTCCTGACTAATAAGGATTTCCTTCAGTTCCTCCTTCTCGCTAGACTCTCATTCCCTTAGTATTTTCAGGAGATTATTCGTGTCTTCCTTAGTGAAGACAGAACCAAAGTATTTGTTCAATTGGTCTACCATTTCCTTGTTCCCCATTATGAATTCACCTGATTCTGACTTCAAGGGACCTACATTAGTCTTCACTACTCTTTTTCTCTTCACATATCTATAGAAGCTTTGGCAGTCAGTTGTTATGTTCCCTGCAGGCTTACTCTCATCGTCTATTTTCCCCCTCCTTATTAAATCCTCAGTCCTCCTCTGCTGGATTCAAAATTTCTCCAAGTCCTCAGATTTTCTGCTTTTTCTGGTCAATTTATATGCCTCTTCCTTGGATTTAACACTATCCCTAATTTCCCTTGTTAGCCACGGTTGCGTCACCTTCCCCGTTTTATTTTTCGCCAGACAGGGATGTACAATTGTTGAAGTTCATCCATGTGATCTTTAAATGTCTGCCATTGCCTATCCACCGTCAACCCTTTAAGTATCATTCGCCAGTCTGTCCTAGCCAATTCACGTCTCATACCGTCAAAGTTACCTTTAAGTTCAGGACCCTCGTCTCTGAATTAACTATGTCAGTCTCCACCTTAATGAAGAATTCTACCATATTATGGTCACTCTTCCCCAAGGGGCCTCACATGACCAGATTGCTAATTAATCCTCCCTCATTACACAAGACCCAGTCTAGGATGGCCTGCTCTCTAGTTGGTTCCTTGACATATTGGTCGAGAAAACCCTCCTTTATACACTCCAGGAAATCCTCCTCCATAGTACTGCTTGCAGTTTGGTTTGTGCAATGTTTATGTAGATTAAAGTCACCCATGATAACTGCTTTACCCTTATTGCACGCATCCCTAAATTCCTGTTTGATGCCATCCCCAACCTCCCGACTACTGTTTGGTGGTCTGTGCACAACTCCCACTAACGTTTTCTGCCCTTTGGTGTTTCGCAGCTCTCCCCATACAGATTCCACATCATCCAAGCTGATGTCCTTCTTTACTATTGCGTTAATCTCCTCTTTAACCAGCAATGCTACCCCACCTCCTTTTCCTTCCTGTCTATCCTTCGTGAATATTGAATACTCCTGGATGTTGAGTTCCCAGCCTTGGTTACACTGGAGCTATGTCTCCGTGATCCCAATTACATTATATCCGTTAACAGCTATCTGCGCAGTTAATTCATCCACCTTATTACGAATGCTCCTCGCATTGAGACTCAGAGGCTTCAGGCTTGTTTTTTTAACACTCTTTGTCTTTCAGAATTATGTTGTAATGTGGCCGTTTTGGATTTTTGCCCTTGATTTCTCTGCCCTCCACCTTTGTTTTTCTCCTTCCTACCTTTTGCTTCTGACCCCTTTTTACTTTCCTCTGTCTCCCTGCATAGATTCCCATTCCCCTGCCATATTAGTTTAAACCCTCTCCAACAGCATTCGCAAACACTCCGCCTAGGACATCGATTCCGGTCCTGCCGAGGTGCAGACCGTCCGCTACTGGTCCCACCTCCCCCAGAACCAGTTCCAATATCCCAGGAATTTGAATCCCTCCCCCTTGCACCATTCCTCAAGCCACGTATTCATCTGAACTATCCTGCAATTCCTACTCTGACAAGCACGTGGCACTGGTAGCAATCCTGAGATTACTACTTTTGAGGTGCTACTTTTTAATTTAACTCCTAGCTCCCTAAATTCGGCTTGTAGGACCTCATCCCATTTTTTACCTATAACGTTGGGACCTATATGCACCACAACAGCTGACTGTTCACCCTCCCCCTGCAGAATGCCCTGCAGCAGCTCTGAGACATTCTTGACCCTTGCACCAGGGAGGTAACATACCATCCTGGAGTATCATTTGTGGCCGTAGAAACATCTATCTATTCCCCTTACAATAGAATTGCCTATCACTATAGCTCTCCCACTCTTTTTCCTGCCCTCCTGTGCAACAGAGCC
This sequence comes from Pristiophorus japonicus, assembly GCF_044704955.1. NCBI lineage: Eukaryota > Metazoa > Chordata > Chondrichthyes > Pristiophoridae > Pristiophorus > Pristiophorus japonicus. The sequence goes on along the minus strand of NC_091978.1, from coordinate 92,598,016 downwards.
ACCCATGGTGCCATGAACGTGGCTGCTGCCTTCCCCTGATGAGTCATCTCACCCAACAGTACCCAAAACAGTATATCTGTTTTGGAGGGACATGACCGCAGGGGACCCCTGCACTACCTTCCTTCCCCTGCTCTTCCTGCTGGTCACCCATTTCCTATCTGCCTGTGTAACCTTTACCTGCTGTGTGACCAACTCACTAAATGTGCTATTCACGACATCCTCAGCATTGCAGATGTTCCAGAGTGACTCAATGTGCAGCTCCAGTGCCGCAATGTGGTCTGTCAGGAGCTGCAGCTGGACACACTTCCTGCACACATAGTAGTCCAGAATCCCTGACTTCCTACATAGCACAGGATGAGCATAACATGGGTCTGGGCTCTCCTGCCATGACTTAACCCTTAGATTAACTTAATTTGGCAACCCTTCCAATAGTTTCTTACTGATAAGAAAAGAAAAAGAAAAGGATAAAATACTCACCAATCCACCAGCCAATTACTTACCCGCTTGGCTGTGACATCACACTTCGATTCCTTTTTACTTCTTTGTTTATCTTCTGCCTCTGCACCAGCTGGCTCCTCCACTCTCGAACTCTCGAACTCTCGGGCCTTTTATAGGCCTCGCGATCTCCCGCTCCTCTGACTGCCCGAACTCCCAAACTCTCGGGTCTTTGATAGGCCTCTCAATCTTCCGCTCCTCCGATTGCCCAAACTCCCGAACTCTTGGGAATTTTATAGGTCTCGATCTCCCGCTCCTTCAATTGTCCAAACTCCCGAAATCTCGGGCCTTTGAAAGGTCTCTCGATCTCCCGCTTCTCCGATTCCTGAACTCCCAAATACTCGGGCCTTTTATAGGCCTCTTGATCTGCTGCTGCCTCATGATGGCTAAGTTATGCAGCATGCAGCACTGACTGACAATCTCAGGGGAGTATTGCATGTAGCCTCCGGAATGGTCCAGGCATCGGAAACGTTGTTTCAGGATGCCAATGGTCCTCTCTATTATGCTGCATGTCGCAATGTACGACATATTGTATTCCCAGCCCGCTTCCGTCTGGCATCATGAGCCAGGTGGCGAGGCCGTACACTTTGTCTCCCAGCAGCCAGCTCTGCCCTTCTGGCTGCTGCTGAAACATGGCAGATATAATGCTCCCGCGTAGGGTATCTTGCATCAACTAACATGATGCGATGCATCTCGTCACACACAAGCTTGCACATTAATGAAGTGGAAGCCTTTTCTGTTCCTGTACATCTCGGAAACCTCCAAAGGTGCACTCAAGTCGATGTGGGTACAATCAATGCAGCCCTGTACCATTGGGAAGCCAGCAATCCTGGAGAAGCCCACAGTCCTTTCACGCATTGCCTGTGTGGTCATAGGGAACTTTATGTAGTCGTTCCTCCAGGCATATAATACAGCAGTCACCTGACGAATGCAGATATTTGTTGCATGTTGAGAAATGGAGCACACATCCTCAGTTGTGGCCTGGAATGATCCAGATGCAAAGAATGAAAATGTAGCTGTAACCTTCACTTCAACTGACAAAGCAGTCTTCCTGATGCTTCTAGATTGCAGGTCTGATTTTACTAAATCATAAATCTCGGTTACAACCTCTTTATAGAAACGTAACCTTCTCACACAGTCTGCATCACTCAGGTGCAGGTATGAACACCTGTCTCGATATACCCAATGTGGGTAAGGCCTCCTGCCCTTCATCCTACGTTCCTCATGCGATGATGTTGAATCAATCATCTCCTTCACAGCACCATCATGCAAAAGGCTTGCATGAGGTATGGCATTGTCAATATTGCTCCCATAATTAAATTGTACCTTTGCAAGAAGCTCAAAACAGCAGGAGAAGGAGTTAGAGCTTCTTTATTCTCTCTCTCCCCAAAGTTGACACCTTAAGTATGGACTACAGGTGTTGAAGGGGATGTTGCATTTGATCAAGGAGGCTTTGAGGGTGTTCTTGAAATGTCTCCTCTGCCCACCTGGGGCTCGCTTGCCAAGTAGGAGTTCCGAGTAGAGCGCTTGCTTAGGGAGTCTTGTCTTGAGCATGCGAACAATGTGGCCGACCCAACGGAGCTGGTCGAGTGTGCTCAGTGCTTCGATGCTCGGGATAAGGGAATTAAGGGTTACGGGGAGCGGGCGGGTAAGTGGAGCTGAGTCCACAGCCAGATCAGCCATGATCTTATTGAATGGTGGAGCAGGCTCGAGGGGCTAGATGGCCTACTCCTGTTCCTAATTTTTATGTTCTTATATATGTTTATGTTGGCCTGATCGAGAACACTGATGTTCATGCGTCTATCCTCCCAGGGGATTTGCAGGATCTTGTGGAGACATGGTTGGTGGTATTTCTCCAGCGATTTGATGTGTCTACTGTATATGGTCCACGTCTCTGAGCCATGTAGGAGGGCGGGTATCACTACAGCCCTGGGAATTCCTGGCCAAAGACCGCCCCTAAGTGGAGGAATAGCATCCGGGAGGGTGCCGAGCACCTTGAGCCATCTGTGAGCTCACTTTTAGAGTGGAAGCAAGTCTTCCTCGATTTCTAGGGACTGCCTATAATGATGATGAACCACAGCCAGGTCTGCACATGCGCAATAGGCTTGCTTACAACGGGAAGCTAGGCATTCAAATAAGGACATTTGGGGCAACAAAGTCTCAAGCGATTCTTTAATATTAGACTTTTTCAAAGTACCTCCCCCACCACCGACCGAACGTCTCCTCACTGGGCTCGAGGATCAGGCAGCAGAATCACTCCCTCGCCCGGACACTGGGACTCAGCAAACAAACCGCACCCACCCCTTCTCCCCCTCCCCCACCCCCGCAGGCTTCTTTTGATGCTGCTGCATAGTGTAAGGTGTCTCATGCCTTCAGTTCGGCTTCCGCCCCTCCCACCCTCCCCCGGGCTTCTTTTGAAGCCGAGCCCCGAGACGAGACCCTGTGTCCTAGCGAGAGATCGATTCTGCCGGCCGACGCTCCGACCCTCGAGCCTGGTGAGGAGACGTTCGTAGTGGCGTGGCACTTCGAAAAAAAAGCCAAAATTAAAGAATTGCATTTGACTTCTATTTTCTCCATTTTAAGTTTGAAAAAAATTAAGCTTCATGATGCATATTTAATGTATTCTTGTCTCCCTCCAAAGCTTCGCATAAAAACAATGGCATCTTTCTGCGACAATTTTTTAATGCGCGTTGTTTTCTCTTAAGTGCCCAGAAAGTTTTTTGGAAGTGGTCACATATGCTGTCCGAGGAGAAATGTAAGTTGGTCAAACTTGCATAAATGTGAAAAACTGGCGCAGAGATCAGGTTACGCCCCCTATGACACAAAAAACAACTAACCTAAAAAAATCGTAACTAACTGAGTTACGCTGGCGCACAAACTTTAAGGAAACTTGGATATTTTAATTTAGGCCAAAAAAAGCGGCGCGCACCAAAAAGATGGTGCAGATAACTGGGAAAAATTGAGCCCAAAGTCTTTAAGCCAATTATGATTAACATGTTGCTTTTCCAACGATTGCCATTAAAAATGATGAGCTACAAGAATGTTTGCAGTTCTGGGAATTATTTTGAGTACTACACAAAATATTTAATGTAATTCAAAAGTCATGTTGATTTATTCTCCAATTATAGATATTGTGGTTATGGTTTTCAAAGTATTCATTTCCAGTGAATTTAGTGCTAATTTTATTTTAAATTCCTCAGTTTTGGTTTTTAATGTGTGCCATTCATCACTCCAAAAAGCTTATTTATGTAGCTGTAATAACACCCAATGTGCAAGCTGAGAGACTGACTGTTGTCTTTATTTGAAGAGGACTGCTGGTTTGTGCTTAAGGCCCGATGTTATGTGGCGAGAACTGTCTGAGGCTGCGGTACATTTGGTGTCACTTTCAGGCAGGAGGAGAACTTGGCATTTATGTTGGCATGATTTGAGCTGTCAGCTGGTTAGCACAGTTGAAAGCGCTTTCAAGACAATGAAATTCTTTTCATCACTAACTGGTAAAAACACTTTAAACTGACATTTTCTCTGGCTTAGCTTTCATAAGTTACATAAAAATTAATTGCCTGTCCATTGTAACTATCTCATTTCACATTAAATTAGTTAAATGTAATAACACTCCAGGGCAGAATTTTGAATGTTTTGAATGTTATAAAAAAAGACATGAAGACAAAGATGTCAAAGAGGGAACGTGTTTTTTGACAAGATGAATAAAAGGAAAATGATTTATTAAAAGGAAAGAAAGGGAAATATGGCTGGCAAATAGTATCATTTGACATATTACAATGCAGTTCCCAATTTCTCTAAAGATTGCACTTTATTAAAATTACATTACATAATTCATTTCTCCAGCTCTGTGCTAATCGTCATTTGAGATGAGTAATTAATCACAGTGCAAAATACATATAGTGCTTCCTGATTGTGGAAAACAATGTTAAATTTTGTGTTCTGCAGTTATTTTATACATTTTCATGAATAGAATAATATACATGAATGTTATTTCTTAGTTGCTTGGAACTATTGATTTAATTGTTTGACCTCCTTCTTAGGAATTGTTAATTTGAAGTTAATACTTGTAATAACTAGTAATAATCCAATATGCACTTTAGGGGTGTTACATATTTTCAACTTTAATGCTAGATATTCTCTCAGCTTCAGTGTGTTGAAGGGGTGTATTATTGCAGTTGTCGTTTACTAAATCAGAGTTAACAGTAACAATATATTAAATAGATAGATTATGGAAAATAGTCTGCTGCTGAATGTGACCTGTTTCACTTGGTTAAATATTAAGTTTGACAAACAAGTGTAAGATTAATTATCTGATCAAATCCTGACATGGCAACGTTCAATAAAACACCATAGTCAGTTCTGAATGAATGGGTATCTGTAAAACTTTGAACTAGTGTTAGAGGATGGTTTTTATTTGTAATTAGATCTATTACTCAAAATCAATGCGGTTTTGAAACATTAAGGTCAAACGTTCATCTTTTTATTAAGTATATAGAACACGGAATTGTACTTAGGTATGCACTTAAAATATAACACTTACAATTGCACCTGATGGTTGGGGTCTCAAACACATTACAAGTCTGAGCTCGGTATTCAGATTAGTTGAACCCTTGGAATCCAAATACTCAATACAGTTGTTACTTTTATACTTTTCTCTTACCCGACTACATGACAATTCACACATTTCTACATTGCATAGTTACATCAAAAAGTAAGAACAACTGCATATGAGGAGAAATTAATTGGATCTATACTTTATCAATAACTTCAGTTACTAAGCTAATTTCCTATTAAAATCTATTTTTCCATTGGGCTAATGAAATCACTATAACTTCCTATTTTGTTATCTTATCAAAAACTTCTCTCTTGTCATAATTGCTATTCCACCAAGTGAAGCTTTTAATTTTAAATCTTACTTCGATTCTGTACCATTCAAGACAAGCTGATCTGCCCATTCTACAGAAACTTTAATTAAAAGATATTAAAAGGTAGTTTTACCAAGATGTTTTCCTTTTGCAAGGCTAACTGTTGTCCTTGCACCCATACCAGTGATTACAAGATTGAGTAGACTGGGTCTTTACTCATTGGAGTTCAGAAGGATGAGGGGTGATCTTATAGAAACATTTAAAATAATGAAAGGGATAGACAAGATAGAGGCAGAGAGGTTGTTTCCACTGGTCGGGGAGACTAGAACTAGGGGGCACAACCTCAAAATACAGGGGAGCCAATTTAAAACCGAGTTGAGAAGGAATTTCTTCACCCAGAGGGTTGTGAATCTGTGGAATTCTCTGCCCAAGGAAGCAGTTGAGGCTAGCTCATTGAATGTATTCAAGTCACAGATAGATAGATTTTTAACCAATAAGGGAATTAAGGGTTACGGGGAGCAGGCGGGTAAGTGGAGCTGAGTCCACGGCCAGATCAGCCATGATCTTGTTGAATGGCGGAGCAGGCTCGAGGGGCGAGATGGCCTACTCCTGTTCCAATTCTTATGTTCTTATGTTCTTATGTACAATCTACCTGAAAATTGGAAACCAGTATGCAGTGGACTGCCTCCAATTAACTTCTTTCATTAAGCTCAGACTGGAGAAGGTTTTGAAGTGAAGTATCTTGGAGGTCAGGACCTAGTTTGCTGGGATTCTGCTCTTTTATCCATGCAGCTATTTCAGGTTGGGTAGACCTTCTGAGAATTCCCCATGTTTTTTTTTGGGGGGGGGGCAGCGGTTTTGGGAAAGTGTTCCTGGGATAGCCTTGAAACCTCCCCCCTTTACATCCTTAAAAGGTCTCAGTGAAACTCAGATCAGCAAAGAGCTGGCAAATTCCTTTGATGCCCCAAAACATATCTGGACTAAGTTAATCGATTCTGGAGGAGATCGATTATGGTATGTCCTCAGGCAAAATGGCTCCTATTAGAACTGAAGACTCCAGAAGCTGAGTTTTGTTTTTGGACTGAAAGGGCTTGGGCCAGAATATCTAAGAGCCAGAAAGGGGTGAATACCACTGAAACACCATGCAGCCCAAGCCAACCATGTAAATAACCCCATCCTCACAATTTGCGATTGAGTCTATGGTTTGTTACAAGGGTAATAGAAATGTCTGTTAGGGGAATGCAAATTTTTGAAGGACATAAATTTGTTACTCTTGACTACAGCCTCCCCTAAGTATATCATTAATGATGTTTATAGAAAGGAATGTGAATAAAAAGCATTTTAAATTAAAAAAGATAAATTTAATGCATTTTTACAACTTGCATAATCTGTGATGATTAAAAGGCATGGAGAAGTTGAACAATACTTTTCAATAGAGTACTTTATTTGTTGCTCAACTGTCAAAAGTTAATGATATTCAAAATTTAAGGTTATATATCCAGATTTCTGGAAAGCAGTTGAATGCCATTAGTTTTATTCTTCAGAAATGGATGAAGTTTTAATGAAACATGACTTGCGGCAAAGGGATTTATCAATTTACTGCATTAATTCTCCTGTAGCAGCATCAAATTGCATTTTGAATAACCCCAATGTTTTCCCTCTATTATCTTGCTTCATAGATTAGTCCAAACATTTACCAAGCTTTGGATACAAAAGAGTTTCCCAGTATGTACCCCACATTAACTTTTTGCTAACTTCCAATTCTGTTTTCTGATCCCACTTTCTAGGTATTTTGTAAAGTAATATTGAATATTTTATGTACTTGCACGAAGTCTTCTTTCTATGTGTAAAATGTAAACTTCTGTAATCTTCATTCATAGCTTTTATACTTGGGTTTAGTATTGCTGCTTTTTTATTTCTCCTGTATGTATATTTTATTCATAAGGTGATCAAAACTGAGTACATAACTGTGATCTGACTACAGCATTATAAATCCTCAGCATATCAAAGTAAATAAAAATCAGACAGGCTCTGTAATGAGCAGACTATTTGCTACACCAGTTTACCTCCCAACTGATGAAATTGAAAATAAAGACACTGCCAATTTCCAGCAATTATTGCAGTATAGGGCTAGATGGTAATGATACCTAAATATAATAGGCGTCCATTGTTGATAGATATTCAACTATATACAGAAGAGCCTATTAAGAATATTCATTCAACAATTTTAATGTCCATTTCTATACTGTTTCTCTTCATTTTTTTCTTGTTCTTTCTGATCCCCATAGGTTTCTTGTGGCAATTGTTCGGAGACTATTTTTCCCCTAACACCACCATTAGTGCCACAAATAGGTTTCTCTTTCTGATTGTTATAGTGGAAAAGAGGAGGACCAAAGAAAGGATTCCAAGAAGATCAGACTGTACCAAAGATGATTTGTGCCCACACAGTAGTACACTCATGTGTGAATCTGCAGACAAAGGAGTATATAACTCACTTTAACAGTTGATCACCACCTGCGGGTGCATTTATTCCCAAGGTAGATGGTGACAGCACACTTGATGGCTTGGCTATGTTATGTCTGACTAACGGTAATGCTGTATGGTTCTTCAGAAGTACCACAATCACAGTTTGGCATGCTTTCAATCGTATTACATGAAATAAACGACACAAGGATAACTAGCAGCATTGCCTGTTTAACTGTACCAAACAAGATGCCACCAATTATATCGACAAGCATTTGTCCAAATAACTTGCAACAACTGTTAGAAACAGTCTTCACATGTATAGGTTAGCAGGGAGGCAGATGCAGAACTTTGCCATCTGCTGCGAGGACACTTGCAGCTTCCATGCAGCATAGGGCTAGCACAGCCAGTCACAGTACTGGTCATCTATGGCCTTCAGCCTGCAGCCATCTCTTGCTAGGTATGCTATAATGCTGAACGATTTGAATTATGTCTGCACAATGGACTTCCTTTAATTATTTCCATGTCATTGTTTTAGCTCTCTCTCCCATCAGCCAATGGATTGAAACTTCTTTTTAGTCTGTTAGAATTTCTGCCTTCCTATTTCCTTTAATTGTTTACTCCCTGCAGATGAATTGACCCCAACATCATAAGCACATAAATATTCTGGTGAGATCTGCACTACTTCTTCACTGTTTAGAACTGACTTATTACAATACATGGAAATCAGCCCCCAAATCTCCTATGAATTGAAATTTGCCTTTATGCTATCATGCGTAGAACAGCATGCTTCAGGATCAACAGTTAACTATGGTATATTGTACTGAAGCCCTTTTGGGATGCTCACCATGTTTTCATACTCAGAAAAGTTTTAAATATGCATCATTATGTTCAGGTTAAGATTACTTATCTAATTTATTTTCAAGTAAGATAATACAAAGAAGCAGTAAGGTATAGTAAGGTACAGATTGTATAAGTATTTAGATGGGATCAATCCTAAACCATCCACCTTAGTACATATTTCTTACAAAGTCTGACCATCCGCAAGAATTTTGGAATGAACGGTTTACATAAATGTCCTGATACAAATTTTGTAAATGATTTTGGGGGTAAAATTCTGGCCTTGCCGGGTCTGTCAAATCGCATGGGGTAGCCTTGGGTAGCCTTGAGGAGGAATTCATAGAATTCATAGAATGCATACGAGATTGTTTCTTAGAACAGTATGTTACAGAACCTACAAGGGAGCAAGCTTTCTTAGATCTGGTCCTGTGTAATGAGACAGGAATAATAAATGATCTCCGAGTAAAAGATCCTCTCGGAATGAGTGATCACAGTATGGTTGAATTTGTAATACAGATTGAGGGTGAGGAAGTAGTGTCTCAAACGAACGTACTATGCTTAAACAAAGGGGACTACAGTGGGATGAGGGCAGAGTTGGCTAAAGTAGACTGGAAACACAGACTAAACGGTCGCACAATTGAGGAACAGTGGAGGACTTTTAAGGAGCTCTTTCATAGTGCTCAACAAAAATATATTCCAGTGAAAAAGAAGAAGGGATAAGAGAAGGGATAACCAGCCGTGGATAAACAAGGAAATAAAGGAGAGTATCAAATTAAAAACCAATGCGTATAAGGTGGCCAAGGTTAATGGGAAACTAGAAGATTGGGAAAATTTTAAACGACAGCAAAGAATGACTAAGAAAGCAATAAAGAAAGGAAAGATAGATTACGAAGGTAAACTTGCGCAAAACATAAAAACAGAAAGTAAAAGCTTTTACAGATATATAAAACGGAAAAGAGTGACTAAAGTAAATGTTGGTCCCTTAGAAGATGAGAAGGGGGATTTAATAATGGGAAATGTGGAAATGGCTGAGACCTTAAACAATTATTTTGCTTCAGTCTTCACAGTGGAAGACACAAAAACCATGCCAAAAATTGCTGGTCATGGGAATGTGGGAAGGGAGGACCTTGAGATAATCACTATCGCTAGGGGGGAAGTGCTGGACAGGCTAGTGGCACTCAAGGTAGACAAGTCCCCTGGACCTGATGAAATGCATCCCAGGGTATTAAAAGAGATGGCGGAAGTTATAGCAGATGCATTCGTTATAATCTACCAAAATTCTCTGGACTCTGCGGAGGTACCAGCGGATTGGAAAGCAGCTAATGTAACGCCTCTGTTTAAAAAAGGGGGCAGACAAAAGACAGGTAACTATAGGCTGGTTAGTTTAACATCTGTAGTGGGGAAAATGCTTGAAGCTATCATTAAGGAAGAAATAACAGGACATCTAGATAGGAATAGTGCAATCAAGCAGACGCAACATGGATTCATGAAGGGGAAATCATGTTTAACTAATTTACTGGAATTCTTTGAGGATATAACGAGCATGGTGGATAGAGGTGTACCGATGGATTTGGTGTATTTAGATTTCCAAAAGGCATTCGACAAGGTGCCACGCAAAAGGTTACTGCAGAAGATAAAGGTACACGGAGTCAGAGGAAACATATTAGCATGGATAGAGAATTGGCTGGCTAACAGAAAGCAGAGAGTCGGGATAAATGGGTCCTTTTCGGGTTGGAAATTGGTGGTTAGTGGTGTGCCACAGGGATCGGTGCTGGGACCACAACTGTTTACAATATACATAGATGACCTGGAAGAGGGAACAGAGTGTAGTGTGACAAAATTTGCAGATTACACAAAGATTAGTGGGAAAGTGGGTTGTGTAGAGGACATAGAGAGGCTGCAAAGAGATTTAGATAGGTTAAGCGAATGGGCTAAAGTTTGGCAGATGCAATACAATATTGGAAAATGTGAGGTCATCCACCTTGGAAAAAAAAACAGTAAAAGGGAATATTATTTGAATGGGAAGAAATTACAACATGCTGTGGTGCAGAGGGACCTGGGGGTCCTTGTGCATGAATCCCAAAAAGTTAGTTTGCAGGTGCAGCAGATAATCAGGAAGGCAAATGGAATGTTGGCCTTCATTGTGAGAGGGATGGAGTACAAAAGCAGGGAGGTCCTGCTGCAACTGTACAGGGTATTGGTGAGGCCGCACCTGGAGTGCTGCGTGCAGTTTTGGTCACCTTACTTAAGGAAGGATATACTTGCTTTGGAGTGGGTACAGAGACGATTCACTAGGCTGATTCCAGAGATGAGGGGGTTACCTTATGATGATAGATTGAGTAGACTAGGTCTTTACTCGTTGGAGTTCAGAAGGATGAGGGGTGATCTTATAGAAACATTTAAAATAATGAAAGGGATAGACAAGATAGAGGCAGAGAGGTTGTTTCCACTGGTCGGGGAGACTAGAACTAGGGGGCACAGCCTCAAAATACCGGGGAGCCAATTTAAAACCGAGTTGAGAAGGAATTTCTTCTCCCAGAGGGTTGTGAATCTCTGCCCAAGGAAGCAGTTGAGGCTAGCTCATTGAATGTATTCAAATCACAGATAGATAGATTTTTAACCAATGAGGGAATTAAGGGTTACAGGGAGTGGGCGGGTAAGCGGAACTGAGTCCATGGCCAGATCAGCCATGATCTTGTTGAATGGCGGAGCAGGCTCGAGGGGCTAGATGGCCTACTCCTGTTCCTAATTCTTATGTTCTTATGCTCTTATGTTCTTATGTTCTTATGTTCTTATGTTCTTATGTCTGTACAGACCCCGCAAGGCCTCTCAAAAGCCAGTTTTCACTGCGCACGCGCCGAAAACCGGCTTTTCCAATCTGTCAAGAATTCACTTGACAGATCTTCCACATCCCCATAGGAAGAGCATTCGCACAGGTGAGATTGGGCTATTTGCCCATCTCTTGCCCAGTGAATGTCCTTGAAACCTTTACGCCTTTTAAAAGCAGGTGCATAGCTTACTTTTATCAGTGTAAGAGTTTTAAAAAGTAAAAAAATTAAATTTAAATACACATTTTTAGACTAAAAACCCAGTCCATTAAGGTAAGTTTATTTTAAAGGCTATTAAAACACATTTAAAAAAATCCCCAAAATATATATATTTTTTCTAAAACATTTATTTAACTTCAATTTCAATTAATTTTAAATATGCGAGGTGTTTTTTTTATTATGTTGTGTTTCTGTGTTTTAGGAGGTTATTCTCATTGATTGTAATGGGAACTCGGAGAAATGGAGTTCCTGTTACTATCAATGAGAATACTGCAGAGTGATTGGTGGTCCAGGCCCACATGACTCCAGCTTTTTCGTGCTTGCGAGGAAGTCTTCTTCCTGTATGTTACACATCGAATCTAGGCCTCCGACCAAAATCGAAGGCACCTCCAGAACCATTTGTAGAAAAATTTCAGGTCAGAGGCGTTCGTCTAAAACAAGCCTGCGACCGGAATTTTAGGCCCAATATGAATTTCCTGCCCGTTACATGGCATCGCCTGTTTATTAGACTTTCTGAAAATAAAAACACAAGAGAAATCATCTGCATTTATCCTAGTCCAAAAGACTGAATAAAGAGCTGTCAATCAATTAAGTTTTAATCATAACATAAAATACAGAGCATTCTCCCTATTTGATACTGGATGAAAGTACCAATTCAATTCAATTCAATTCATTGTATACTTATGCCTTACATTTTTACCAGTGGGTAATCATCATCATCATAGACAGTCCCTCGAAATCGAGGAAACTTGCTTCCACTCTAATAGTGAGTTCTCAGGTGGCTGAACAGTCCAATACAGGAATTGCAGTCCCTGTCACGGGTGGGACAGACAGTCATTGAAGAAAAGGGTGGGTAGGGAGTCTGCTTTGCCGTACGCTCCTTCCGCTGTCTGCGCTTGGTTTCTGCATGCTGTTGGCGACGAGACTCGAGGTGCTCAGCGCCCTCCCGGATGCTCTTCCTCCACTTAGGGCTGTCTTGGGCCAGGGATTCCCGGGTGCCGGTGGGGATATTGCATTTTATCAAGGAGGCTTTGAGGGTGTCCTTGAAACGTTTCCTATGCCCACCTGGAGCTCGCTTGCTGTGTAGAAGTTTCAAGAAGAGCACTTGCTTTGGGAGCCTCATATTGGGCACGCTCTCTCAGTATGTAATACTTTGCATTTATCAGTGTTAAATTTAATCTGTCACATGACTATCCAACTTTATAGCCAATTTATACCTCCCTGTAAATCGTTTGCTGCATTCTCTGTATTACTGCTCTCCATATTTTTCTGGCATTAGCAAATTTGACCAGCTTGTAGTTAGTTTTGATATGGGTGTCATTAATGTAGATCAGAAGACGGAGTAATGACCCCTCTGGAACTTCATTCAACACTCATGTCCATTTTGGTTTTATACCTTTCATGAGGAAGTTTTGTTTCCTATTTTTTAACTATTTCTTATCCAGTCACATGATCTACCTTGGATTCATCTGGAGTTAAATTTAATGACATCTTTTGATCTGAAATTTTTCAAGCTTTCTAAATATCCATATTAATCATATCAAAGGAACTGTCATAATCTACTTTATCTGGAGCATTACCAAAGAAATCAAATTTCTTTTTCAGGCATAAACATGTCCTAATCAATCCATGCTGGCTGTTTGCTATTAACTTATTGCTGCATAAGTGCTGTATTGGTTTGATCACTGTTGTTGATCCTTTCTTTTATTACTTTATTAACTTAACTTTTTTAATTCCTGCTCAAGATGTGTGTGTGGCCAGCAAGGTCAACATTCATTACTCACCCCTAGTTCCCCTGAAAGGGTAGTGGTGAGCCATCCTTTGGTCATCTTCTTATTCCATTCTTACTGGTTTCTCTTCTACTCGACAATGGGCTTCTTTAGCACTCAATCACAGTGTTCCATCATGTCCCTCTCCAAACTCTGATACTTCCTGCACTTGGCTCTAGAACTTACAACAGTGCTTACAAATCAACCTTGTTCTACCCATACAGTCTGGCCAGCTCTAAATGCCCATATGTTAGCTACCTATTTCACAGGAGTTGATCACACCTACCTTTGTGGCGGGATCTATAGAATACCGCTGATCTCATTGTTTGTGGCATCTGATGCTGGCCTGGCACTTCATTCCCCTTAAATTTCATTGCTTTATTAAGCTGTTTGATTGGTACGGAACAACCAGAATTTAATGTAAATGTCAGTTTGGCTCAGTTGGTAACTGGCCCCAGCTCCACATTTATGGGCAGCTGCCAGCCACCAGCTCCTCCCAATTGCCTCCATCCCTCTCCAAATCACTTCCATCCCTCTCCTAGTCACCCCTCACCCTTCCGATAACTTCTCCCCTCGCCCAGGACATAGTTGAGGGCCACTGCTAGTGAAATTCTAATCCTCTTTCCCAGCGAGCTGCATGAGGATGCCTAGCAGGGTTGTGCTGCTAACCAACCTCATGTAAACGAGGCCCCGAGGCTCAACTTCTGATAGGCATCAGGCCTACCCTTACCAGAGCAGAGATTTATAGGCCAATATATCTAACGTGGGTCCATATTTCTAATTCTGGTTGAATCCCAATTTTCTCATGATTGTGCATAAGAGAGCATTGAGAGTATTACTGACATTTTCTAAACATAGAAAATACATCAATTTATTTTACCATATTAGATATCCAAATAATTGCATATGAAAAAAATACTGAGTTTCTGAAAGAGATTGCAATGTTTGACCACTACTAAAATAATGTAGTCCAGTGTATCAGCTAACATTTCTGAGGGTACAGTTACCTGCTGTGCTGCAGACAGTCACATCTCTTGTTTTACATCTTGTTTTATATTACTACTGAAGACAGGCTTAAGCATCTTATTTATTGGCCAGCATAATGTCCGTGTCTGTGAGACATTACATAGCCTAACAGTGGTCATTACATCTGGACTGCAGCTGTTTATTAGTATTCTAAACATTCCCTATAACAAATACTTTTGCCATCAAGACCAAATGCCTGCAATAATCTATTTAAATGCCATCATTGCAGGGTGCTGTGGCAACTGTATCCATGCATTTTGCAAGACAAAGGTTAATGAGCTTCAATGATGTGGTGCCTGTCGACAATCCAGACTGTTTTTTTTATCATTAATTTACGAATGTTTTAGCAGTTCTATATTTCAGCTGCAATGGAAGAGATATTGGATTACTCAACAAAATATATTTTGTTCTGTGGGTAATATAATCAAGGTTGCTTCTATGTAGAAATCTCTCTGGTCAATAGGAGTAGTATGATAATAAATTAGTTCCAAATGTTTTGTTAAATGGATCATCTGGATAGCATGATCAACCTAAAGTACTGGCGCCATTTCAAGTATCCATACTGTATAACAGAAAACACTCCCCAACCAGATTCCCAGTCAATTAAGTGTTAACTGAACTGAAATTAAGGGCTGGATTTTACAAACCTCAGCGGGTCTGTGGCGGGCGACATCGGTGGCAGGTCCTGTGTAAAATGATTTTCCCCTGATTGAGCTCATTAAGTCCGCCCAGTGCGTTTCCCGGCCAACTGAAGGAATTGGGTGTAGGGCTGCACCCAGGCACTCCCATGACTCCCTCCATATGCTTATGGAGGGAGTGACAGAATGCAGGGAGGTTCTCTTTCCCTCCAATGGGCAGAAGAGACCTCCCCGGAGACCATCACAGTCTGGTTGCACATTGCACAGGACACAAGTAAAGATGTCATCAGGAGGATCAGGCTGCAATGACGCATACCTTTCAAAGATCTCAGTACATCACAAAACATTATTGCGAAGCCACACTCAACCTCATCCTGCTGTGGCACTCATCACATCCCCATCACTCTGTCTACCCTACTCCTGCACATCCTTACTCATACCAATGTACTTTGCATCTCCACCCATCCCTCTCTCTCTATCTGCATTATCACTTCCCCATCTTATGAATCACCCCTCACACTCACCCTCATCCTAGTCCACAAGAACACAAGAACACAAGAAATAGGAGTAGGAGTAGGTCATTTGATCCCTCGAGCCTACTCCACCATTTAATAAGATCATGGCTGATCTGATCATGGACTCAGCTCCACTTCCCTGCCCGCTCCCCATAACCCTTTATTCCCTTATTGCTCAAAAATCTGTCTATCTCCGCCTTAAATATATTCAATGACCCAGCCTCCACAGCTCTCTGGGGCAGAGAATTCCATAGATTTACAACCCTCTGAGAGAAGAAATTCCTCCTCATCTCATTTTTAAATGGATGGCCCCTTATTCTGAGACTATGCCCCCTAGTTTTAGTTTCCCCTATGAGTGGAAATATACTCTCTGCATCCAACTTGCCGAGCCCTCTCATTATCTTATATGTTTCGATAAGATTACCTCTCATCCTTCTGAACTCCAATGAGTATAGACCAACCTACACAACCTATCTTCCTAAGTCAACCCCCTCATCTCCAGAATCAACCTAGTGAACCTTCTTTGAACAGCCTCCAATGCAGGTATATCCTTCCTTAAATACGGAGACCAAAACTGCATGCAATATTCCTGGTGTGGCCTCACCAATACCCTGTGCAGTTGTAGCAGGACTTCTCTGCTTTTATACTCTATCCCCCTTGCAATAAAGGCCAACATTACATTTGCCTTCCTGATTACTTGCTGTGCCTGCATACAAACTTTTTGTGTTTCATGCACAAGGACCCCCAGGTCCCCCTGTTCTGAAGCACTTTGCAATGTTTATACATTTAAATTATAATTTGCTTTCCTATTTTTTCAGCCAAAGTGGATAACCTCACATTTTCCTACATTATACTCCATCTGCCAAATTTTTGCCCATTTACTTAGCCTGACCATATCCCTTTGCATATTTTTTATGTCCTCCTCACAATTTGTCCAATCATACCAACTAACAATTCACAAGGGTAGGTACTTGGGTGCTTTAGCCTATGTTCATGTGAAGTTTCTGTTAATGTGCTTTCAAACATTGAAACCTTTATTTTCAACACTTTGCGTTCTTGGACAGATTTCTGCACACCTTTGGAAGTGGCTTAGTGAGTTGCAGTGAATGATGAGACATAACAGTACCCCCAGTAACGGTGATGAGTGTGAAAGAAATGGCTTGGGCATTGCAGGGATACTTTATGGCATTGATGTGCGGTGGTGTAAATTGGGCGCATCATGTGGTCACCAGGATGTACAGCATGAAGTGAAGTAAATCTGGCTATTGTGAGGCCATCCCTGGCGGCCCGGGCAACAATATGGTCAGGTGCTGATGCCCTCTGTCCTGTGCAGCATCAGTTGATTGCAGATAAAGTTAGTTTTGTTGTTGGTGCTGCTGGTGATTGGGCTGATTGTGGTGGAAGTCAGAGGACCAAGATGAGAGATTATAAAGTGCACCCATGCTGATGGAATAGATGGCAGGTGAAGTAGAGATGACAGAAGCAATCTGTCAATTATGGGAGAGATAATAAGGTCAGACTGGATGAAGATTGATATTAGACTTGCAGCATTCTGAATCTGTGGTGGAAATGCAATTTAGGGAAGCTGGTGGCTAAGGGAACATTTCTCAATAAGCTGGGAGCTTTGAATTGACATTTGAAGCTGTTAACTCATCAGCTGAGACAATGGCAAGGGACCTCCCACCTCAGCTTCACAGACATGGTCCAGGCACAGTGGGAAACCGGTGGGTGACCTTTAAAATTCAAAAAGTTGGGGAAAAAAGCATTGTTAAGTGGTGTAAACAAGCCACTAATGATTTCAATTGCCTCCCCGCCGCTGCATGTCCAGCCTGCTCAGCACTGGCAGACTTGACATTTGGGAATCATCATCATAGGCAATCCCTCAACATCAAGGAAGACTTGCTTCCACTCTAAAAATGAATTCTTAGATGATTGAACAGTCCAATACGGGAATTACAGTCGCTGTCACAGGTGGGACAGACAGTCATTGAAGGAAAGGATGGGTGGGATTGGTTTGCCACACACTCCTTCCGCTGCCTGCGCCTGGTTTCTGCATCCTCTCGGCGATGAGACTCAAGGTGCTCAGCGCCCTCCTGGAAGCACTTGCTCCACTTAGGGCAGTCTTTGGAGATTGAGGACCTGGTCGAGGGAAAGGCGCGTGGCGGCAGGTTGACAGACGGGTCCCGACCCGCTGTCAAAAAAACACTTCCATGCTATCAATCGAGCCTGCTGACCCTCTGGAAAATAACTCCGAAGAAACAAAGATACTCGAAGTATTCAGTTTAATTAAACACTTTAGGGGGCAATTTTAATTCCCCCCTCTTGGCCGAAACATAGAAACACAGAAAATAGGTGCAGGAGTAGGCCATTTGGCCCTTCGAGACTGCACCACCATTCGATAAGATCATGGCTGATCATTCACTTCAGTACCCCTTTCCTGCTTTCTCTCCATAACCCTTCATCCCTTTAGCCGTAAGGGCCATATCCCTCTTGAATATATCTAATGAACTGGCATCTGCGGAAGAGAATTCCATAGGTTAACAACTTTCTGAGTGAAGAAGTTTTTCCTCATCTCAGTCCTAAATGGCTTACCCCTTATCCTTAGACTGTGTCCCCTGGTGCTGGACTTCCCCAACATCGGGAACTTTCTTCCTGCATCTAACCTGTCCAGTCGTGTCAGAATTCTATATGTTTCAATGAGATGCCCTCTCATCCTTCTAAACTCCATTGAATAAAGGCCCAGTCGATCCAGTCTCTCCTCATATGTCAGTCCTGCCATCCCGGGTATCAGTCTGGTGAACCTTCGCTGCACTCCCTCAATAGCAAGAATGCCTTCCTCAGATTAGGAGACTAAAACTGAACACAATATTCCAGGTGAGGCCTCACACAAGGCCCTGTACAACTGCAGTAAGACCTCCCTGCTCCTATACTCAAATCTCCTAGCTATGAAGGCCAACATACCATTTGCCTCTTCACCGCCTGCTGTACCTGCATGCCAACTTTCAATGACTGATGTACCATGATACCCAGGTCTCGTGGCCCCTCCCCTTTTCCTAATCTGCCGCCATTCAAATAATACTCTGCCTTTGTGGTTTTGCCACCAAAGTGGATAACCTCACATTTATCCACATTATACTGCATCTGCCATGCATTTGCCCACTCATCTAACCTGTCCAAGTCACCCTGCAGCCTCTTAGTATTCTCCTCACAGCTCACACTGCCATCCAGCTTAGTGTCATCTGCAAACTTGGAGATATTACACTCAATTCCTTCATCTAAATCATTGATGTATGTTGTAAATAGCTGGGGTCCCAGCACTGAGCCCTGCGGCACCCCACCAGTCACTGCCTACCATTCTGAAAAGGACCCGTTTATCCCGGCTCTCTGCTTCCTATCTGCGAACCAGTTCTCTATCCACATCAGTACATTACCCCCAATACCATGTGCTTTAATTTTTCACACCAATCTTTTGTGTGGGACCTTGTCAAAAGCCTTTTGAAAGTCCAAATATACCACATCCACTAGTTCTCCCTTGTCCACTCTACTAGTTACATCCTCAAAAGATTCTAGAAGATTTGTCGAGCATGATTTCCTTTTCATAAATCCATGATGACTTGGACCGATCCTGTCACTGCTTTCCAAATGCATTTCATCCTTAATAAGAACATAAGAATTAGAAACAGGAGTAGGCCATCTAGCCCCTCGAGCCTGCTCCTCCATTCAACAAGATCATGGCTGATCTGGCCGTGGACTCAGCTCCACTTACCCGCCCGCTCCCCGTAACCCTTAATTCTCTTATTGGTGAAAAATCTATCTATCTGTGACTTGAATACATTCAATGAGCTAGCCTCAACTGCTTCCTTGGGCAGAGAATTGCACAGATTTACAACGCTCTGGGAGAAGAAATTCCTTCTCAACTCGGTTTTAAATTGGCTCCCCCGTATTTTGAGGCTGTGCCCCCTAGTTCTAGTCTCCCCGACCAGTGGAAACAACCTCTCTGCCTCTATCTTGTCTATCCCTTTCATTATTTTAATTGTTTCTATAAGATCACCCCTCATCCTTCTGAACTCCAATGAGTAAAGACCCAGTCTACTCAATCTATCATCATAAGGTAACCCCCTCATCTCCGGAATCAGCCTAGTGAATCGTCTCTGTACCCCCTCCAAAGCTAGTATATCCTTCCTTAAGTAAGGTGACCAAAACTGCACGCAGTACTCCAGGTGCGGCCTCACCAATACCCTATAGAGTTGCAGCAGGACCTCCCTGCTTTTGTACTCCATCCCTCTCACAATGAAGGCCAACATTCCATTCGCCTTCCTGATTACCTGCTGCACCCGCAAACTAACTTTTTGGGATTCATGCACAAGGACCCCCAGGTCCCTCTGCACCGCAGCATGTTGTAATTTCTCCCCATTCAAATAATATTCCCTTTTACTGTTTATGATTGATTCCAACATTTTCCCCACTGCTGATGTCAGGCTAACCGGTCTATAATTACCCATTTTCTATCTCCCTCCTTTTTAAAAAAGTGATGTTACATTGGCTACCCTCCAGTCCATAGGAACTGATCCAGAGTCGATAGAATGTTGCAAAATGATCACCAATGCATCCACTATTTCTAGTGCCAATTCCTTAAGTACTCTGGGATGCAGCCTATCAGGCCCTGGGGATTTATTGGCCTTCAATCCCATCAATTTCTCTAACACAATTTCCCGACTAATAAGGATTTTCTTCAGTTCCTCCTTCTCACTAGACCCTCGGTCCCCTAGTATTTCCGGAAGGTTATTTGTGTCTTCCTTCGTGAAGACAAAACCAAAGTATTTGTTCAATTGGTCTGCCATTTCTTTGTTCCCCATTATAAATTCACCTGATTCTAACTGCAAGGGAGCTACGATTGTCTTCACTAATCTTTTTCTTTTCACATATCTATCGAAGCTTTTGCTGTAAGTTTTTATGTCAGGCTTTCTTAAAGCCAGGTGGCTGAGGGGCCCACCTGAGGGAAGCAAGAATCACATGAATTTATGCTAATTAGGGTCCTATTACCTAAATCGAACACCAAAGCCATTCTGTGGACCAGTGAGTGGAGTGTCTACTGTGACACTGCATTCAGTAGAAGCTGTTGGACCAGAAGCAAAGGCCCTCCAAGATAAGCAAAAAATATATTTTTGTGTGCCAGGAGGAGCAATGGTGCTCTCCCAGATCCTACAAAAATAATCTGGGCCACTGCTGGCCCGGGTTCTGCCTCACCTGCTGCATGTGTAAAAACTTCCTAAATCCCCTTGCTGCCAATTGTGCGAACTCTGGGCCTCTGATATTGTGCCTGCCTGAACTTGACAACCTGTCTCCAGATGCCCATTTGGGGCAAGCAGTTCGTTGGCTCCATTTAAATGAGGCCTGACCGTTAAATTGGACCTGGCGTCCTGCTGCATCTCCCGGACTATCAATCCACATGTTCCGCAGTCCAACCGCGGGAGTTAAAATTCCCCATAAATTATCCAGTTAGGTGAACTACCTTGGCCACGTTATTCAATTCAATTTTTGCAAGTCAATTTATTTATACATACACTGCATCTTAATCTTTTGTACTTTTGACATTTAACCAACATTAGATTAAGGCAATTGAGAAAATAGAATAAAGATTTTAGCAATATTAAAGTCATGTACCTGGAAGTGAAAGCACATCACAATAGTTGCTTTGAACACAAATACAAAAATATCAATGTTAATTCTAATAAGTGTGCATTTGTAGGCTATTTATTATGAACATCAGACTGAGTGCTACTTTAAGTACTGCACAATGAAGCCTACAAATGTGCAATACATGTGATGTATGTCATGTTTCCTACATGGCCACTGTTGGTACCATCACAAGATGTGCCACCAGAGGGCACAGCAGTGGGAGACTCATAGGTTACCTGTACAGGTGTGCCTGGCCTAGTATAAAAGGCAAGCCACCAGGTGTGATCCTCACCCTGGAATTAACTAATAAAGGACTAAGGTCACGACAGTTCAAGTACAAATCACTGCCTCATGGAGTCATTACTAGAGCATCTAAGGACACTACAATTGGCGACGAGATGACGAACTTTCACGTGGAAATGGCTACCCTTGGTACGTTGCAACAATTCGCCGATGGTGATGATTGAGGCGCCTTTGTGGAGAGGCTAGAACATTGCTGCACAGCAAACGACCTGGCAGGAGACGACCCGGCCACACTGGCTGATAAGCGCTGTGCTATCTTGCTAACCAGTTGTGGGCCCGTCTATGGCCTCGTCAGGGACCTGCTGGCATCAGCGAAAACAACGACCAAGTTGTACAAGGAGCTCGTAACCCTGATCCAGGAGCAACTCAAGCCCAAGGAGAGCTTCCTCACAGCCAGACAGCGGTTCTACACTCACCAACGGCCCGAAGGCCAGGAAGTCGCGAAGTACGCTGCAGACCTCAGGAGGCTAGCGGCACCGTGCGAGTTTGGCGACCACCTCAACGAAGCGCTGCGGGACATTTTTGTCATTACAATTGGCCACGAGGGCCTTCTTCACAAGCTACTGTCAGCGGATACCAGAGTCACACTTCAGAAGGCCATCTCTGTGAGCTAGTCATTCATGACCTCGACCTGCGGCTCTCGGCAGATATCTCACTCTCAGGACTCACTCCCGGCAGCTACTGTGCACAGAGTGGCGATGTTTAGAGGCTGGACTGTAGAGCGCGAACCCTCTCAGGGAAGAGAGAACATGCCCCTGAGTCCCTTAACTCAGAGTCCGTTAAGGGGGTCTAATCGAGTAGCATCATGCTGGCGTTGTGGAGGGAATCACAGGGCTCACCAGTGCCGTTTTAAAGACTATGTATGCAAAGGCTGCAGCACAAAGGGCCACTCCAGCGAATGCGTAAGAGAAATATGACTCACTGTGTCGATGAAGAGTCTGTAGATGGCCATGAATCCAGCGTGGATTATGAATAGATAGGCAGAGAGGCAGCCCAGTCCCACGGGGAGGTACATAGTATGTTTACCTGCACCACCGAGTGTTCCCCGCTGAAGATGGAAGTCGAGATAGAGGGAGCTCCAGTCTTCATGGAAGTGGACAAGGGGGCGAGTCAATCAGTGATGAATCAAGGAGCCTTTGAGAGGCTATGGGACAATCCGGCTGAATGAACCGAGTTGGCCCTGGTTCAGGTCAAGCTGCGCACCTACACCAATGAAATTATCCCAGTTGTTGATAGTGCGAATGTAAAGGTACTCCATGATGGAGCGATGCACAAGTTACCTCTGTGGATTGTTGCAGGTACTGGACCAACGCTGCTCGGCAGAAGGTGGATGGAGAAGATCCACTGGAAGTGGGAAGATTTCACCCCTCCAGCGATCCAAGCCCTTTGCGCTCAGAGGCAATGCAAGCCTTCACCTGAGAGTGGACCCGGCACTGGAGAGCAGACCAGCACAGCACCCAAGACACAGACCGCTCAGCACGACTGTGTGGAGATGATCCAGCTGAGACAACACGAATGCACCTTCCAGGCTCCAGAGGAAGAAAATCGGATCCAGAAGCGACTCCCCAAATGCGGAGGCAGAACCCGGGGAGACGAGGATTATCACAGTCGACAAGTTGACGGAGGAAAGATGGCGCCCAAATCACGAGGTGATGCGCTGAAGACAAAGATGGCCAAAGCCAGACCACGAGGTGCAGTGCTGATGAATAACACGTGGCACCAAACGGAGAAGCGGATTGGGGTAAAACAAGCAAGGAGGCCTGCAACCCACTACAATTAAAGGGACAGTTCCACACACTTAAGCAATGTAATAAGAACTGTAAGTCAGAGACAAAATGTGTAACTGATCATGCAAAATGTGTAACTGATAACCTGAATTGTGCACAAGAACCAGCGAGGAAAAGTCGCGCGATCACGATCAGAACCACAGAGTGTCCATCATAAGTAAGGAAAAGTTGTGCGATGCAGGATTTCTACTGCACGCAGCCAATGCAGCGGGCAGACACCCATCGGGTGCACACAGGTCCAGCGAGCTACCCAATGCTGTAGCCTGCATCCCGGGGACCAGAGTCATGCACCACGAAGTGTGGCCACAAGCAGCCAACACACACGCTGCAGAGCAAATGACCTCAGCAGGGCAATGGCACAGGTATCGATGCCATGCCCCGGGTCGGCTCCACCGCTCAGGCACCCGATGGCACCAACTGCCACGAGCCTGAAGGAGCAGACTGCACCAAGGCCATACCCATACATGGAGGATCACCCGCCACTGTTCCCTCGAAGGAAACAGGCACCAGCCAGGATCCCAAACCAAATGACGCTCAGGCCAGCGAGTCAGCAGTTCCCTGTGCACTGCAAGACGACAGCTCCTCAGTGAGTAGCTGTGACCCCGGGCACAAAGAAAGGACAGGGAGGTCACAGACATTGTGTTCCTAACATAGATGAGACTGCACACAGAGAGGTTAAAGTAACAGTGACCTCAGTCTTTATTTAGACACTCCAGAGTGAGGAACAGGCCTTAGGGGCCGGCTTATATACAGTGCTCCCAAGGGCTGCTGGGATCCCTTGGGACTTCAGGGGATGCGCTCCCTGGTGGCGGAATATGGGAGTACATGCTTTACAGATACACAACATCACTCCCCCATCAAAGTCAAAGTGAAAACTATTTACAAGGTGAGGCGGTCGGGAGCCTTTCTTTCCCTGGTGGACCGCCTCGGTACAAATATCTGTTCTGGTGTGTTGACTGTGCCCTCGCTGGGCTGGCGTGTTGTTGGCCCTGCAGGGCTGCTGGGTGAGCCTGGCCTTGCTGGGCTGTTGGGCGTGATGGGTACGATTTCCTGGTCCGGCGTGGTGTCGTTGATCCTTTGGGTGTGTGTTGTGGGCTCAAAAAAGGTGGTGTCTGCTGTGGGTTATTCAGGGCAGTCTGTGAACCGCAGCCTCGTTTGGTCCAGGTGCAAATTTGTCCATTGTCTAGTTTGACTACAAACACTCTGCTCCCTTCTTTAGCTATCACCGTGCCCACGATCCACTTAGGACCATGTCCATAGTTTAGCACATACACAGGGTCATTCAGATCAATTTCCCGTGACACAGTGGCACGACTATCATTTACATTTTGTTGCTGCCGCCTGCTCTCTACCTGATCATGCAGGTTGGGGTGAACCAGCGAGAGTCTGGTTTTAAGTGTCCTTTTCATGAGTAGCTCAGCTGGGGGCACCCCTGTGAGCGAGTGGGGTCTCGTGCGATAGCTGAGCAGTACTCGGGACAGGTGGGTTTGTAATGAGCCTTCTGTGACTCGTTTAAGGCTATGTTTGATTGTTTATACTGCCCGCTCTGCCTGTCCATTGAACGCTGGTTTAAACGGGGCCGAGGTGACATATTTGATCCCATTGCGGGTCATGAATTTTTTGAATTCGGCACTGGTGAAACATGGCCCATTGTCACTGACCAGTATGTCAGGCAGGCCATGGGTGGCAAACATGGCCCTCAGGCTTTCAATGGTGGCGGTGGCGGTGCTTCCCGACATTATTTCACATTCAATCCATTTTCAAAAAGCATCCACCACCACCAGGAACATTTTATCGAGAAACGGGACCGCATAGTCGACATGGATCCTCGACCATGGTCTAGAGAGCCAGGACCACAAACTTAGTGCTGCCTCTCTGGGCGCATTGCTCAACTGAGCACACACGCTGCATTGCCGTACACAGGACTCCAAGTCAGAGTCGATACCGGGCCACCACGCGTGGGATCTGGCTATTGCTTTCATCATTACTATACCCGGGTGTGTGCTGTGGAGATCCAAGATGAACGTCTCCCTGCCGTTTTTGGGTAGCACTACGCGGTTACCCCACAACAGGCAGTCAGAGGAAATGTATTAGCATGGATCGAGAATTGGCTGGCTAACAGAAAGCAGAGAGTCAGGATAAATGGGTCCTTTTCGGGTTGGAAATCGGTGGTTAGTGGTGTGCCACAGGGATCGGT
Source organism: Pristiophorus japonicus (assembly GCF_044704955.1). NCBI lineage: Eukaryota > Metazoa > Chordata > Chondrichthyes > Pristiophoridae > Pristiophorus > Pristiophorus japonicus. Next base: position 92,572,389 of record NC_091978.1, on the reverse strand, counting down.
GCTGGGACCACAACTGTTTACAATATACATAGATGACCTGGAAGAGGGGACAGAGTGTAGTGTAACAAAATTTGCAGATGAAACAAAGATTAGTGGGAAAGCGGGTTGTATAGAGGACACAGAGAGGCTGCAAAGAGATTTAGATAGGTTAAGCGAATGGGCTAAGATTTGGCAGATGCAATACAATGTCGGAAAATGTGAGGTCATCCACCTTGGAAAAAAAAAACAGTAAAAGGGAATATTATTTGAATGGGGAGAAATTACAACATGCTATGGTGCAGAGGGACCTGGGGGTCCTTGTGCATGAAACTCTTTTGGAGTTTACCTGAAAAAACATAAACATTAAACCGTGCCACCCGCCCTGGATAACACACCAGACATTTACAAGGCCCTTTTTTTCCTTTTTTGTGGGTTTTTTTTGTGTTTTTTTGGGGGGGTTTTTTTCGGCACTAAAATCACATTTTTTCCAGTGCCCCCTATAAAAGGGGAGGGGGACACTAAAAGCACCAGCAATTAAAACAAATTAAACTTTAAAACATAAAATCAAATTAAAATTTGGTTGCCGGGCGTGACGATGCACTCCAGTCCCTCCGGTGCCCACCTCTCGCGGAAGGCTGCGAGCGTACCGGTGGACACCGCGTGCTCCATCTCCAAGGACACCCTGGCGCGGATGTACGCGCGGAAGAGAGGCAGGCAGTCAGGTTGAACGACCCCCTCGACCGCCCGCTGCCTGGACCGGCTGATGGCACCCTTGGCCGTGCCCAGGAGCAGTCCTACGAGGAGGCCCTCGGACCTACCCGCTCCCCTCCGCACAGGGTGCCCAAAGATCAGGAGAGTGGGACTGAAGTGCAGCCAGAATTTCAGGAGCAGCCCCTTTAAATAATAAAACAGGGGCTGCAACCTCGTGCATTCCATAAAAACATGGAACACGGACTCTTCCAGACCGCAGAAATTGCAGACGGCCTGGGAGTCCGTGAACCGGCTTAAAAATTTGTTGCACGGCACTGCTCCGTGCACCACCCTCCAGGCCAAGTCCCCGATGAATAGTGGGAGGACTCCCGCATAGAGTGCCCTCCATCGGGGACCCCCGCCTCCTCCGGACGGCAAGATAGTACGCCATGGCGTGTCCGGACGGCCGGCGAGGATGGCAAAGTTGAGAGTGTGCAGGAGCAGCCCGTACAGGAAACCCCTCCGCGCGGAACTGAAACGCACGGAGGGGATTTCCTCGAGGCGGCTCAAGTTGTGAGGCACCGGCTCCCGAGGGAGGTTCCGGGGTTTGGCGCCGATGAGGAATTCCGTCCGGACGGGGGTCAGTTCGGACGGGATCTCCCCACGTGCTTGAGCCTCCTCGATGCACCTAACAGAGTCAGGGCCCAAAGCTGTTTTTAGCGACTCGATGGCTTCGGCCGCGCGGCAGACGTTGGCTGAATTTAGGTGCCGTGCCAGCGTGCCTGGCGCCATCCAGCCCGCTCTTCCGCCATCGAGCAGGTCCCTGACCCTGGTCACCTCACCAGCCACAGCCCTCTCTTCCGACCGCCACATAAAACCTCGGTCGTGGAGGTACGGATTCCCGAGCAGCGGCTCCTGCAGGACAGCCGCCACTCCAGCCGGCGGAGAGCTGCGCTTGGTGGAGACTTTGTTCCAGACCCTGATGAATTCCTTGTAAAAGACAGGCAGCTCCTGGAGGGCGGTCCTGACACCCCCCAAGTTCACAAACAGGAGCTGCGTGTCATAATTGAGGTCGCGCTGCTGGCGGAAGAAATACGTCGCCAGAGCACACCACCTAGGAGGGGGATCGACGTAAAGGTATCTCTGCAGGGTCTGAAGACGGAAAGTCGCGAGCTGGGTGCTGACGCACACCAACGACTGACCGCCTTCCTCAAGCGGGAGACTCAAGACCGCGGCAGAGACCCAGTGCTTCCTGTTGTTCCAGAAGAAGTCCACCAGCTTCTTCTGTACCTTGGCGACAAACGCAGGGGGAGGGGTCAAAGTGACCAGCCGGTACCACAACATTGCGGCCACCAGCTGGTTTATGACTCGCGCTCGACCCCTGTAGGACAGCACTCGGAGCAGTCCTGTCCAGCGCCCTAGGCGAGCGGCGACCTTGGCCTCCAGCTCCTGCCAGTTCGCCGGCCAGGCTTCCTCGTCGGGGCTAAGGTAGACTCCCAGATAGAGGAGATGGGTCGTGCTCCAGGCAAAAGGCCATGGTTTTAGCGGCGACGCGGATGGAAGCGATGAGCAGCCCCGGCTCGGACCATCTTTCCCGGGCCAGATGGGCTCGGTTGCAGCGACCCTGGCTCTCGACCAAAAAGTCCCGGAGATCCTCTACGGGAATGAGGGGGGACTCAGCGGCGGGCACGAGGAGATCCACCGCCTCACTGGCGATGGACTCGAAATCTTCACCCGCGTCCTCCACCGAGTCCCCGTCCTCCTCCGGGAGGTCGCCGCTAGCAGCCGGCCCGTCGACCGCACGAGGTACGGCAAACAGCCCGGCCCTGGCTCTGCCCTGATCCCACCCCCAGGATCGTCGGCAGAGGAGTCCCCACTGGGCTCTTTTAGAATTGGTGCTGGGTCGGGAAGCGACAGCGGAAGGGGTTCCTCCTCCGCCCCAGGAACCGGGGAACAAGGAGAGAACCGGCCATAGAAAATCCCCAGGCCCTCCAAGCGCTCCAGCTCTAAAGTAGGGGGCGAGGGTGGGTGTTCCTCCCCCTCCCCGCCGCCACCCCCCGGCCCAGCGTGTACAGATTCATTAAAAGTGTTAATACTTTGTATTTCTGCCGAGTCGAGCAAATCCCGGGGGAAGTTGGATATTGGCTGGGCGGGCTCAGGTTCGGCCTTTTCGGCCCCGCCCGCCTCAGTCCCCGGGACGCTCGACCCGGCGGCTACGCATTCTTCCGCTGGCCCCACGCCCCCCACGACAGGCAGATCGTTCACGCCATCCCCGGGAGGCAGCGGCTGGGCAGCCTCGACTGCCTCACCCTCCCCGGGGACAGATTCCTCGTGCCTACGGCGCAGTTTGGGGGCGCCGGTTGGGGACGCGGGACACGCGGCGGGCACCGACTCCTCCACGGAGGGATGTTGTTCCCCCACCGCCTCATTGGAGCGGCGCCTCCTTTTTTTCCTGGGGGGGCACGGAGACAGGGAGACACCCGTGTCTGCCGAGGCCTCTCGCTTTTTCTTATCTTGCCCGCGCCCGAACCCCTCTGCGGTATTAGTCAAGGGCTCGGGCACGGGCTCAGGGCACCCCGCGCTCGCCGGTGATGGAGTTGGGCCGAGCGCGGTGAACAGATTGTCTGGCGCACTAAGGGGACCCGCCTCTAGGTGTTTCGCCTTCTTCCGCGCCTTCTTTCCGGCCGGACGCTCTCCCTCCCCCCCGCCGGAGGCCGTGAAAACAAAGGCCCCCGACGATGCCCGCGCACCCACAGCTCCCGGCACGCGGACGCTACTAGGGGGAGGGGTGGCGGCGGCGCCAGCCTTGGCCGCCCTCGGTGGTTTGGCGAACGTGCCCCACCTCCCTGCAGGCATGGCACCGCACGCCGTCCGACGTCCAAAAGACGCGGTAGGCAGTCCCCTCGTGCACCACATTAAAATTGCCCTCTGTCGTCTCTTCCCGCGCCAGCCGGACAAAGAGCTGGCGGTGGAAGGAGAACACATGGCGCAGGCTGTTCTCCCTGAAGCCAAGCGGTATGGGGTTGATCCCCGATCTTACCTCCCCAGTTGATGTAGGTGAGGGAGGAGGAGCTCAGCGGGAACAAAGGGCGGGACGTTTGATAGAATGACCCTCTGCGCGGTGGCCTCGAGAGGGTCCACCGGCAGGAACGCCCCGCCCACCGTGAGCCCCTTTTCAATGGCCAGGGACACCGCCTGCTCCGAACCCAGGAAGAACACGGCCTTCCCAGACATCTTGGAGGCTGCGACAATGGCCGAAGGGCCGACTACCCCAGTGTAGCTCTTGACCCCGTGTTTCGTAGTTATAAGTCTGAATGGCGGCAGGGCAGCAGGTGGCGCAGGAGGTGCCGTGGATGTGGATGCCGCCTGCGCATAAGTCCTAGCTGGCCCTGCCACCGACGTAGATGGGATAGCCATCACGGGGTCCCTTTAAGGGCTACACCCACCCCAAAGTCACAGGCCTTAATGGTCTTTAAATGGCCTCGTTTAATAGACTGAGCAGAGGAGCTCTTAACGAGGCACACCTCTCCCCTTGTTGACAATTGGGGAGGGGCCTTGCTCCCTCTGCTCAGTTGTCTTAATTGTTTTATATTTTTCCAATCAATTTGGGAGGAAAAGGGCTCTCAGAGAGAGAGGGGAGAGACAGAGCGTAACAGAGAAAGAGAGAGGGGGTGGGAAGGGGGGGAAACTGCGAGGGCAGGTCTCCCCTCGCAGCTGTGGGTGGGTGCAATCCCCAGATGGCAAACAAAAATAGTCTTTGGGGTGGTCTTCAGGTGAGGGGAGAAGATGTCTTCACCTGGTGCAGCTGGAGCCACACAGGCACACACTCCCAACGATGTTAATTAGGGTGGATTAATTGTTTCTTCAGCCTGGTAGCTCCAGCTATCCCAGGCTAGGCAATGGGGGAGGGGTGCTTCAAAGGTGTGTGGGGCCTAGTTGTAAGCAAGGCCCCCACACACACTTCCACACACACACACCCCCCGCGATGTTCCGGCCCCCGACTGGTCTTCTTTCCTCCCCCCACCGATACAGCAAAGTCTTTTAGGGACTGCACCAATACACCCACCTGTAGAATGGTAGAGCCTCCCTCCTTCCACATTGGATGTTGTTGTTGGTCTTTCCCCCTCTCTCCAACTCTTTGTAGAAATGGTGAAGTTGTTCAAGTATTCTGCTTTTTCCTCCTCTCCCTCTGGGTGAAAGTTGGTGGTGAAGCCCCTTCCTTCCTTCCTTCTCTTCCTGGGCTGATTCACAGGCCCAGCCAGGAGCAAAAGCAGCAGCTCCTTCTCTCACTGCTCACAGCTCCAACTGTTTAGGCCACGCCTCCACTGCTCCACAATTGGCCCAGGTGCAACAGGTAATCAGGAAGGCGAATGGAATGTTGGCCTTCCTTGCGAGAGGGATGGAGTACAAAAGCAGGGAGGTCCTGCTGCAACTGTACAGGGTATTGGTGAGGCCGCACCTGGAGCACTGCGTGCAGTTTTGGTCAGTTAAGGAAGGATATACTAGCTTTGGAGGTGGTACAGAGACGATTCACTAGGCTGATTCCGGAGATGAGAGGGTTACCTTATGATGATAGATTGAGCAGACTGGGTCTTTACTCGTTGAAGTTCAGAAGGATGAGGGGTGATCTTATAGAAACATTTAAAACAATGAAAGGGATAGACAAGATAGAGGCAGAGAGGTTGTTTCCACTGGTCGAGGTGACTAGAACTAGGGGGCACAACCTCAAAATACGGGGGAGCCAATTTAAAACCGAGTTGAGAAGGAATTTCTTCTCCCAGAGGGTTGTGAATCTGTGTAATTCTCTGCCCAAGGAAGCAGTTGAGGCTAGTTCATTGAATGTATTCAAATCACAGATAGATAGATTTTTAACCAATAAGGGAATTAAGGGTTATGGGGAGCGGGCGGGTAAATGGAGCTGAGTCCACGGCCAGATCAGCCATGATCTTGTTGAATGGCGGAGCAGGCTCGAAGGGCTAGATGGCCTACTCCTGTTCCTAATTCTTATGTTCTTATGTTCTTATGGACAGCTCGTCCTCACGCCGCTGGAACGGCTTGATTAGCTCTTGCATTTCAAGGGGGATGCTGGCCCAGCTCCCATGCAGTACACAGTTTTTTACGAGGGACAGCAGAGGATCTTGGCTGGTCCAAGTCCTAATCTGGCGGGCCGTGACAAGTGATTTATCATTTTCAAACGCTACCATGACCATCAACAAGTTTGCAGGCTGCGTCACCATCAACAAGTTTGCAGGTTGCGCCATTTCCACCCCCGTGTTGGGCAATGGTAGCCGACTGAGAGCATCCGCACAGTTCTCGGTGCCTGGCCTGTGGCGGATGGTATAGTTGTACGCTGATAGCGCGAGTGCCCAGCTTTGTATGCGGGCTGAGGCCTTAGTATTTATCCCCTTGTTTTCAGTAAACAGGGATGTGAGGGGCTTGTGATCGGTTTCAGCTCAAATTTGAGGCCAAACAGGTACTGATGCATTTTCTTTACCCCGAACACACACGCTAATGCCTCTTTCTCAATTATGCTGTCGGCCCTCGCGGCCTTATACAAGCTCCTGGAGGCATATGTGACAGGTTGCAACTTCCCCGCAACGTTAGCTTGTTGTAATACACACCCGACTCCATACGACGAAGCATCACATGCTAGCACAAGTCTTTTACACGGTTATACAATACAAGTAGCTTGTTGGAGCACAAAATATTTCTGGTTTTCTCAAAAGAAATTACTTGTTTTTTTCCCCTATACCCAGTTCTCACCTTTACGCATTAACACATGTAGGGGCTCGAAGAGGGTGCTTAACCCCAGGAAGAAGTTACCAAAATAGTTGAGGAGTCCCAGGAACAACCACAGCTCCGTGACATTCTGTGGCCTGGGCACGTTCCTGATAGCCTCTGTCTTGGTGTCTGTGGGCCGAATGCCGTCCGCCGCGATCTTTCTCCCCAAAAACTCCACTTCTGTTACATGAAGACACAGTTTGACCTCTTCAGCCGCAGCCCTACGCGATCCAGTCGCTGGAGGATCTCCTTCAGGTGTTGTAGGTGCTCGACGGTGTTCCAACCCATGACCAATATGTCATCCTGAAAGACCACCGTGTGTGGTACCGACTTGAGTAGGCTTTCCATGTTTCTCTGGAAGATCGCTGCAGCCGACCGAATTCCAAACGGGCATCTGTTGTGGATGAACAGTCCCTTGTGCGTGTTGATGCAGGTGAGGCCCTTCCAAGACTCCTCCAGCTCCTGCGTCATGTAGGCTGAAGTCAGGTTGAGCTTGGTGAACGTCTTGCCTCCTGCCAGCGTCGCAAATAGGTCGTCTGCCTTAGGTAGCGGGTATTGGTCCTGTTGTGAGAAACGATTAATAGTTACTTTATAATCGATGCAAATCCTGACCGTGCCATCACTTTTGAGTACTGGAACAATCGGGCTGGCCCACTCACTGAATTCCACTGGGGAGATGATGCCCTGCAGCCTGTCCAGCTCGATTTCCACACTCTCCCTCATCATGTGAGGTAACACTCGCGCCTTGTGGTGAATGTGTCGTGCCTCTGGGATCAATTGGATCCGCACCTTTGCCCGGAAAAGTTTCCAATGGCTGGCTCAAAAAGGGAAGGAAATTTGTTAAGAACCGAGGTACATGAGGCCTCATCGACATAGCGCTCGGATGTCATCCCAGTTCCAGCGGATTTTGCCCAGCCAGTTCCTTCCAAGCAGTGTGGGGTCATCGCCCGGGACAATCCAGAGTGGCAGTTCATGCACCGTGCCCTTGAAGGTGACCTTGACCATGGCGCTGCCCAGGACAGTGATGAGCTCTTTGGTGTACGTTCTCAGTTTCGTGTGGATGGGGCTCAGGGCTGGTCTGAGTGCCTTGTTGCACCACAGTCGCTCAAACATCTTTCTACTCATGATGGATTGGCTAGTGCTAGTGTCCAGTTCCATGGCTATGGGTAAGCCATTCAATTTTATATTTAGCATTTTAGGTGGACATTTCATTGAAAATGTGTGCATCCCGTGTACTTCAGCATCTGCCTCCTCTCTCTGAGGCTTAAAATTGCTTTGATCCACCATGGACTGATCTTCCTCTGCCACATGGTGGATAGCAGCTTTTGCAGAGCTTGCAGCTTGTCTGCAAGCTCGTTGGAGGTGCTCCATTGTTCCACAGCTCTCGCAAACATACCCTTTGAAGTAGCATGAATAGGCTGAATGGAAGCCTCCACAATGCCAACAAGGTGTGTATTGCCTTGCATTCATCCTTTGTTGCGGGCTCTGAGTCATCTGGGTCACCTGAGGCCTGCTGGCAGTTGCAGACTCGTTTGTTCTGCCCTGTACATTTCTGCTCGCAAACACAGTTCCAGTTAATTTATGCATTGCTAGCACTTGTGTGCTCAGAGATTTGTTTGGTGTTATCACTGGTCGACATAAATGCCTGTGCTATCGCAATGGCCTTACTGAGGATCGGTGTCTCTACAATCAAACGTTTTCGTAGGATGGTCTCGTGGCCAATGCCCAGTACAAAAAAAATCGCTGAGCATTTGCTCCAGGTAGCCATCAAACTCACATTGTCCTGCAAGTCGCCTTAGCTCGGCGACATAGCTCGTCACTTCCTGACCTTCAGATCGCTGGCACGTGGAGAACCGATACCTCGCTATCAGCACGCTCTCCCTCGGGTTAAGATGCTCCCGAACCAGTGTACACAGCTCCTCATATGACTTATCTGTGGGTTTCACCGGAGGCAGAAGTTTCTTCATGAGGCTGTAGATCGGTGCCCCGCAGACCATGAGGAGGACCACTCTCCTTTTTGTCACGCTTCCTTCTCCGTCCAACTCGTTGGCTACAACATACTGGTCTAGCCATTCGACATCGACTTCCCAGCCCTCACCCTCCGAGAACTTCTCTAGGATACCCACAGTTTGCTGCATCTTTGCGTTGGATTCGTATACTCGTCGCCAGTTATTGTGTTCCTAACACAGATAGGTTAAAGTAACAGTGACCTCAGTCTTTATTAAGACACTCCAGAGTGAGGAACTGGCCTTAGGGGCCAGCTGATATAGAGTGCTCCCAATGGATGCTGGGATCCCTTGGGACTTCAGGGAATGCGCTCCCTGGTGACGGAACATGGAAAGTGCATGCTTTACAGATACACAACAACAGACATCTGTGAACCAGCCTGATGCTAGGGACCACGGCAACAGCCCCAGAGCCAACCGGGTTCCCACTGCCAACACCGGGCACTGAGCCGCCACCAGACTCTAGGGACACAATCCAGCCGCTCCGGAACTAGCTTGTCCTCATGCACTGGTCACTGCATTGATAAGGCATCTAATGTACTTGTCGTACCACGGGACCACACACAAAAAAATCCCGCAAAACCCAATTACCTGAACTTGAATGTACGTGAATGTCAGGAGACCCAACCATAATTGATGTGGGGGGGGAGGAGAATTGATTGGTCAGGGACACAAATGCACAAACAGTAAGCACCAGCATGCTACTGCACCAACTACTCACCCAAGGTTGAAGTGACCCGCCAAGGGTCAACCAAACAGAGCACACATAGAGCTAAGCCCAGAGTACAGTCAATGCAGAGGCAATTTGCACTGAGGGCTCAGGGGGGGATTGATGTCTTGTATCCTACATGGCCACTGTTGGTATCATCACAAGGTGTGCCACCAGAGGGCACAGCAGTGGGAGACTCGTAGGTTACCTGTACAGGTGTGTCTGGCCTAGTATAAAAGACAGGCCATCAGGTATGATCCTCACTCTTGAGTTAACTATTAAAGGACTAAGATCACTACAGTTCAAGAACAAAACAGTGCCTCGAGGTATCATTACTCGAGCATCTGAGGACACTACAATGTATGACAAATCCTATTGTATTCTATTTTTTTTTGGATTGTCCCATAACATATGTAATAATATGCAGGTAGCTCTATTACGTACAGATTTGATAAATATATTTTGGCCGGATCTTGCTGGAGCGGTATCTTGTGGCATGTGGCATTAGTTAAACTGTTTTCTACACCCTTCGGCTTGTATATTTCTTGCGCCGAAAATTGCTGGAAGAGTGAGCTGATAATGGCATGGCAAGGACAATGGGACATCTGGGACTTTAAAGAATGGTAAGACCGACAGAGTATCTCCTTAACCAATGAGATTTAAGGATTGAGAAAGAAACAATGCAACAACTGAGAAAGAGGGTGAATGAGAATCATATCAGGTATAGAAAAAAAAATAAAGAGGGGGAAAGAAAAATTGGATTCAGAGAGAGAGAGAAAAAAGACAGAAAGGAAAACTTAAAAAAATTAACATTCTAAAAATCTCTAACAACAATTCACTACATGAGATTGAACTGTTTGAAAAATTCCCTTTCTGGGCCAGAGAGGTTGATTGGCATCGCATTAACAATTAACACATCATTAAAAGGATACATACGCACTTAGGGCTTAAAATTGACCAGGAGTTGCTCCGTTTTTTTTTGGAGCAACTTGATTTTTCTGGAGTATCTTAAAAATCCCCATTTAGCACATTCAATTTGCGCCAGTGTAAGTGAGTTAGTTAGGATTATTTTAGTTTAGTTTTTTTTTCAAAAGGGGACATTACCAGCCACCTACGCCCATTTTGGCCATTTAAGCCACTTTGGACAGCTAATAGTTATTCCAAACTAACTTAGGCCAGCGTATGTGGCCACTTGTGGCCGCACAGAAAACCCTTGCGGAGAGTTAAGAAATCAGCGCAGGTAGGTACATCAGGGACCATTCGGCCAGAGATAGGGGCAGGAAGGGAAGTGGCGAGGACCTTGCAAAGCACTAAACAAAGCACAACAAGTAGTAAGCATTCAAGAAGACATAAAAACATTCAAGAAGAAATAAAAAATAAAACTAAGTCCTACCTTCATATCAAAACTCGGCCCGGGAAGTCAGCGGACCGGCCGATGCAATAGAAGTCAGTAAGTCCTACCCTACTTTCATCTTCAGCCCGGGAACAGCGATGTAGCAAGTCCAGATTCCAGTCCCAGGATGCCTACCTCAGTCCCAGCTCCAATCCCTTCCCAAAGAATCCTCTCTGTCTGACCCCACTCCTGTTCCTACTCAGCTTATCTAAAGCTAGCTTTAGGATGTCTTGCCTGGCACTTTTTGTTTAAAGAAGTGAGGAATGTTGACGGTCTTCATTTGAAACACTTTTGTAGCATTGTATTTCAGATCTGACTCGACCTTCTGCTATGAAGAAAGCACCCGGCTTCACAACCCTCACACTTGTAAACATCGGGATCAGCCTCAGTGCATTCCACAGCGGGCCCGGCTGATGTGTGAGACTACTCGGACAGGGATAGGGGCGGCAAGCATCAGGTCCCTCCCACACAAGCTGCAGGACACGCTGGGGGCGAGGAGCTACTGCGTATGCGCGCACACTCCAATGCGCATGTAGAGAGCTGCCAGTACTGTTTCTCGCGCAGGGCCCTAACGCCGCCCCCCAATTGACTGGCCACACTGCGTCTAGCCCCAGGAGAGGCAACACAGTGGCCAGAATCGGGGGACATTTTTTCGGCGGCCTTTTCAGTCTACAAAGTCGCCGCATCTCTGGTGAGTGCGCCGAAAAAAGGGGTGGGACAATTTTGAGCCCACAATTACCAGACTTAACTTTCTGTCGAGTGTTTAATGGTCAATTAATGTACCAATCCAGCAAGTTCTTGGAAATAGTGGGGAGACTAAGGGCAAGATGTACGCTGGTGGTCCGCTCCCCAGCGGTACTTCGAAACCGCCATCGGAACTCAGCTGTGGAAATTTTGCTGACCTGGTTCTCGCCCAAAATGACCAATACCACCGAGAAACCTGGCGGCGATGTAATGGAAATTCTAGCCCATAGAATCATAGAAATTAACAGCACGGAAGGAGACCATTTCAGCCCATTGTGGCCGTGTAGGCCGACCAAGAGCTATTCAGCCTAATCCCACTTTCCAGCTCTTGGTCCGTAGCCCTGCAGATTAAGGCACTTTAAGTGCACATCTAAGTATCTTTTAAATATGGTGAGGCTTTCTGCCTCCAACACCCTTTCAGGCAGTGAGTTCCAGACCCCCACCACACTCTGGGTAAAGAAATATCCCCCCATAGCTCCTCCATACCTCCCCCTAATTACTTTAAATCTATCCCCCCTGGTTGTTGACCCTTCTGCCAAGGGAAACAGGTCCTTCCTATCCACTCTATCCAGGCTGCTCATAATTTTATACACCTCAATTAGGTTTCCCTTCAGCCTCCTCAGTTCCAAAGAAAACACACTCAGTATCTCCAATCTTTCCTCATAACTGAAATTCTCCAGTCCAGGCAACATTCTTGTAAATCTCCTCTGCACCCTTTCCAGTGCAATCACATCTTTCCTGTAATGTGGTGACCAGAACTGCACACAGTACTCCAGCTGCGGCCTAACCAGTGTTTTATACAGTTCAAGCATAACGTCCTTGCTCTTGTATTCCATGCCTCGACTAATAAAGGCAAGTATTCCATATGCCTTCTTAACCATCTTATCTACCTGGCTTGTTAGGTTCAGGGATCTATGTACCTACATTCCAAGGTACCTTTGTTCCTCTACACTTTTCAGTGTCAGACCAGTTAATGTATATTCCCTTGCCTTTTTTGACGCCCCAAATTACAGGACAAATGGGAATCTGTTCAACCTCCGCCGCCTCCAGGCCAGATCCAAGGTCATTCCATCCTCCATCATCGAACTACAGTACACAGACAATGCCAGAATCTGCACACATTCGGAGGCCGAACTCCAAGCCATCATCAACACCTTCACCGAGACGTACGAAAGCAGTGGGCCTTACGCTAAACATCCGTAAGACAAAGGTCCTCTACCAACCTGCCCCCACCACATGGCACTGCCCTCCGTTTATCAAAATCCACAACAAGGCCTTGGACAACGTAGACCATTTTCCATAACTCGCATTTCTGGTATCGTCCTTGTTTTGTATTGTCCAGGTACATTAAATGTATAAGTACAATGGTGCGCCACAGAGGGCGTTGTGGTGGGAGACCTGAAAGTACCTGCAAGACAGAGTATAAAAGGCTGCCCACCACATCTGAGAGGCACTCTGGAGTTACACAATAAAGGACCAAGGTCACAGCAGTTACTACAACACCAGACTGTGTGGAGTCAGTGATTTGAGTGCTGCATACACCACATTGGCGATAAGGAAACGGACAAGCTTCACGCAACCATGGCTACTCTGGGCTCGTTAAAGGATTTTACGGTGGGCAATGATTGGGAGGCCTTTACAGAAAGGCTCGAGTACTACTTTACAGCAAACGACCTGACGGGGAACACGGACGCACTGAGAGAGAAGCGTAAGGCGATATTACTTTCCAGTTGTGGCGATGAGGTTTACTGCCTCATCAGCGATTTGCTGGCACCCGTGAGCGCCAGGGACAAGTCATATGAGGAGCTAATCGAACTCATTCATGACCAACTGAAACCGAAGGAGAGCATCCTCATGGCCAGGCACAAATTCTACCACCACTGCAGACCTGAGGCTCGCGGCGCCGTGTGACTTTGACACACACCTTGACGAGGCGTTGCAAGACGTTTTTGTTATGGGGATTGGACATGAGGGTCTCCTCCACAAGCTGCTATCCACTGAACCCACAGTCACCCTGAAGCAAGCCATCACCATCAGCAGGGCATTTATGGCATCGATTTGCAGCACCAAGCAGATGATCCACACAGTCTCGAACCCGGCAGGTACTGTCCACAGGATAGCGCCCAACACGGACAAAACTGCAGAAGGTGGCTCTGCCCAGGGCAGAGAGCACGGATCTCAGGGTCCTGGAACTCAGAGCTCGCCGAGGGGGGCTAATCGAGCAGCACCATGCTGCGGAGGAAGCCATGGGGCTCACCGGTGCAGGTTTGCGGAGTATACGTGCAATGCCTGCCACATGAAAGGCCACCTTCAGCGTATGTGCAAAAGAAACCTGACTCACCGTGTGGCTGAAGAGATGGTAGAGGGTCCACTTACCAGTGAGGAGCAGGCAGAAGAAGATGAGGCGTTGTTTGGACTGTATACGTGTACCGACGGTTCGGCCCCGATGATTATGGCGGTCAAGATCAACGGAGTCCCAGTGAGTATGGAAGTGAACACTGGATCGGGTCCGTCATTGATGAGTCAGGAAACTTTTGATAAACTGTGGGTCAACTCAGCCGCACAACCCAAACTGGTCCCGGTCACGGCAAAGCTGCGTACCTACACCAAAGAACTGATACCCATTCTTGTCAGAGCGGATATGCAGGTATCTCAGGGGGGCGAGATGCATGGTTTACCTTTGTGGATCATTGCAGGCAATGGGCCGAGGCTACTCGGCAGGAGATGGATGGGGAAGGTCCGTGGGAGCTGGGAAGACTTCATTCCTCCACAGACCGCTGTTCCCCGGGTTCCCAAAGAGCAGCGCCGTCCAAGCTGGAGGAAAAAGAAGCCGTTCATCGGCAGTCTAAATCCCCACACAGACGAGCAGACCCTGGAAGAGCAGTTTTTCAAATGCGGGCCGATCGCTGAGGTGCGAGCCAGCGACGCGCTGTGGGCGATGAACGAGAGGTCCATCGATGGCCGACAAGTCCGGGGAGGGCCCACACGGAGAAAGAGTCGGGCGGCAGTCGCGGCTACCATGGAGGCTGGGACAGCGGCGGCGGTGGTGGCGGCTACAGCGGCTGCAGGAGAGGCGGCAGTTACCGGGACAATGGCAGGAGTGCAGGCTACAGGAGAGGCGGCAGTTGCTGGCACAGCGGCAGGAGCGGAGGCTGCAGCAGTGGCGGGTGCGACTTGGGAGAACTCGGGTTCAGCTACTCGGGTGGGTGCAGGAGCCAGAGCGGAGGATACGGCAGCAATCACGGAGGCCGCTCTCACAGGGACGATGATTGATCGAATCCAAAGAGCCACTTCTGCCAGATTCAAGATTGGATTGTCTTGGCCGTTTTCCTTCCTTCTTTCTTCTTTATTCCTTCTATTCCAGAGAGTAAAACGTCATGCCAGCGAGCTCAAGATGGTGGCGAGCCTCGTGGCAGCAGAGCTCTGCAGACAAAGGCAAGCAGAGCAACTAAAATGGTGGCACCCAAGGGAAGCCTCGTGGGAACCACAAGATAGCGTCTTAAAAGGGAAATGCACCCGGGAGTCTTAAAAAGGCTTTACACCGTGGCGGGCCCCACAAAGAAACTGTTGTAAGGCAAGAGCGAGTCTAAATGAGCAATGTGATTTGTACGATGATGTGAGTTATGAATAGAAGTAATATTTTTCTGCTGGTTGGGTACTGTGTTTAAAATAAGGGATATGTATTACGAAAAGAGTTAATACCACAAGGTACAAGTAAAAGGGTAAATGGATCCGTGACTAACATGATTAATGGACCAATGCGATTCTTGATTTATGTGATTCATGCAATGGTTCAGCGGCTGCAGATGAGCCGCTAAGGCGATCACTTTCTGAGAACAGAGGCAACGCACCAAGTGTGATACCCTGCCTCAGTGTAGCCCGTTACCTCGGGCAAAAAGGGGCAGTATGCCGCCACCGTACTTCATCCAGAAGAGCTGGGATTAAACAACTGTTCAGTGTACCTGCAATCTTTTGACATAACATCTATACCACATATTATATGTACCATACAAATGTACTGTCTATGTATACCTGCTTTCTGTTGGAGGTTCTGCCTGTGTACTTCATCACCCATGTAAGGACTGCAAACACTACAGTAAGGACTCACACTCTCAAATCAACCAGGACAAACAAGGCCGAGGTCACCGGCAATGGCTTCTGGAACTGGGGGGGGAGTGAGATGTTATATATTGTCCAGGTACATTAAATGTATAAGTACAATGGTGCGCCACAGAGGGCGCTGTGGTGGGAGACCTGAAAGTACCTGCAAGACAGAGTATAAAAGGCTGCCCACCACACCTGAGAGGCACTCTGGAGTTACACAATAAAGGACCAAGGTCACAGCAGTTACAATAACACCAGACTGTGTGGAGTCAGTGATTTGAGTGCTGCATACACCACAGTCCTTGTAAATCTTCTTTGCACACCCTCGAGTGCCTCCATATCCTTTTTATAATATGGCGACCAGAATTGTACACGACACTCCAAGTTTCGTTTAACCAAGATTCGATACAAGATTAGCATAACTTCTCTACCTTTCAATTTGATCCCTCAAGAAATAAACCCTCGTGCTTGGTTTACTTTTTTCATTGCCTTATTAACCTTTGTTGCTACTTTTGGTGATTTGTGCATTTGTAGTCGAAGATCCCTTTGTCCTTCTACCCCATTTAGATTCTTATTTTGCAAGTAATTAGTGATCTGTTATTTTTCTTATCAAAATGTAATATCTCACGTTTATCTGTGTTGAAATTCATTTGCTAATTATATGTCCATTCTGCAATTATTAATGTCTTCCTGAAATTTGTTTCAGTCCTCCTCAGTATTGACTATGCCCCCCAAAGTTTGTGTCATCCGCAAATTTTGAAGTGTGTTTCTGATTGCAAAGTCCAAATCGTTAATACAAATTATGAACAACTTTGGCACTACTACTGATCCTTGTGGGACCCCAATTTTGTGCCTTCTGCCACTCTGAATAGCTACCCTTTACCCCTACTCTCTGCTTTCTGTCTTGAAACCAGCTAGCTAACCATTTTGCTACTTGTATCTGCATTTTCTGACCTTATTCATTAGTTTATTAACTGGTACCTTATCGAAGCTTTTGGAAGCCTAGATAAATTATATCCACTGCATTACCCGTGTCTAATCTCTCTGTTACCCCTTCAAAGAATTCTATGAGATTGGTCAAGCAAGATTTTCCCTTTTGAAATCCATGCTGACTATTCATTATTATATTTTTGGTTTCTAGATGTTCTTCTATTTCTTCCTTTAGTAGGGATTCCATTATTTTTCCTACCACTGATTTTAAGCTGACTGATCTATAGTTCCCTGGACATGGTCAATCTCCCTTCTAAAATATAGGTATTATTATAGCTATCCAACAGTCCTCTGGCACTTCAACCTTTCTCTAATGAATTATTAAATGTGTGAAATAGTGCATCTGCTATCTCTTTCCTAGATTCTTTAAAAATGTACAGATACAATCCACCTGGACCAGGGATTTTATCCGCTTTCAGTTTGATTAGTTTATACCATTTCCAATCTCATCTTCTGATGTCATGTCCACCTGATCTGTTTTTTTGACTACCCTCCTAATCACTTCATATTCTCCTTTGTCATGCTCTACCCTGCTGGCCATGTATTTAGTATATGAAACATAGAAACATAGAAAATAGGTGCAGAAGTAGGCCATTCGGCGCTTCGAGCCCTCACCACCGTTCAATATGGCTGATATTGGCTGATCATGCAATTTTGATACCCCATTCCTGCTTTCTCTCCATACCCCTTGATCCCTTTAGCCGTAAGGACCACATTTAACTCTCTTTTAAGTATATCTAACGAACTGGCCTCAACAACTTTCTGTGGTAGAGAATTCCACAGGTTCACAATTCTCTGAGTGAAGAAGTTTCTCCTCATCTTGATCCAAAATGGCTTACCTCTTATCCTTAGACTTTGACCCCTGGCTCTGATCGTCTCCAACATCGGGAACATTCTTCCTGCATCTAACCTGTCCAATCCCGTCAGAATTTTATATGTTTCTATGAGATCCCCTCTCATTCTTCTAAATTCCAGTGAATATAAGACTAGTCGATCCACTCTTTCTTCATATGTCAGTTCTGCCATCCCGGGAATCAGTCTGGTGAACATTCACTGCACTCCTTCAATAGAAAGAATGTCCTTCCTCAGATTAGGAGACAAAAACTGCCCACAATATTCAAGTTGTGGCCTCACCAAGGGCCTGTACAACTGCAGTAAGACCTCCCTGCTACTTTACTCAAATCCTCTAGCTATGAAGGCCAACATGTCATTTGTCTTCTTCACCGCCTACTGTACCTGCATGCCAACTTTCAATGACTGATGTACCATGACATCCAGGTCTCGTTGCACCTTCCCTTTTCCTAATCTGTCACCATTCAGATAATATTCCACCTTCCTGTTTTTGCCACCAAAGTGGATAACCTCACATTTATCTACATTATACTGCATCTGCCTTGCATTTGCCCATTCACCTAACCTGTCCAATTCACTCTGCAGCCTCTTAGCATCCTCCTCACAGCTCACACTGCCACCCAGCTTAGTGTCATCTGCAAACTTGGAGATATTGTATTTAATTCCTGCATCTAAATAATTAATGTATGTTGTAAATAGCTGGGGTCCCAGCACTGAACCTTGCGGTACCCCACTAGTCACTGCCTGCCATTCTGAAAAGGACCCGTTTATTCTTCGTCTTTGCTTCCTGTCTGCTGATCAGTTTCTCTATCCACGTCAATACATTACCCCCAATACCATGTGCTTTTATTTTGCACACTTATCTCTTGTGTGGGACCTTGTCAAAAGCTTTTTGAAAGTCCAAATACACCACATCCACTGGTTCACCCTTGTCCACTCTACTAGTTAAATCATCAAAAAATTCTAGAAGATTTGTAAAGCCTGATTTCCCTTTCATAACTCCATGCTGACTTGTCACTGCTTTCCAAATGTGCTGCTATTACATCTTTAATAATTGATTCCAACATTTTCCCCACTAACGATGTCAGGCTAACCAGTCTATAATTCCCTGTTTTCTCTCTCCCTCCTTTTTTAAAAAGTGGGGTTACATTAGCTACCCTCCACTCCATAGGAACTGATCCAGAGTCGATAGAATGTTGGAAAATGACCACCAATGCATCCACTATTTCTAGGGCTACTTCCTTAAGTACTCTGGGATGAAGATTATCAGGACCTGGGGATTTATCGGCCTTCAATCCCATCAATTTCCCTAACACATTTTCCTGACGAATAAGGATTCCCTTCAGTTCCTTCTTCTCGCTAGACCCTTGGTCCCCTAGTATTTCCGGAAGGTTATTTGTGTCTTCCTTAGTGAAGACAAAATCAAAGTATTTGTTCAATTGGTCTGCCATTTCTTTGTTCCCCCTTATAAATTCACCTGATTCTAACTGCAAGGGACCTACGTTTGTCTTCACTAATCTCTTTCTCTTCACATATCTACAGAAGCTTTTGCCGTAAGTTTTTATGTTCCTTGCAAGTTTACTCTCATACTCTATTTTCTCCCTCCTAATTAAACCCTTTATCCTCCTCTGCTGAATTCTAAATTTCTCCCAGTCCTCAGGTTTGCTGTTTTTTCTGGCCAATTTATATGCCTCTTCCTTGGATTTAACACTATCCCTAATTTCCCTTGTTAGCCACGGTTGCGCCACCTTCCCCGTTTTATTACAGGGATGTACAGTTGTTGAAGTTCATCCATGTGATCTTTAAATGTTGGCCATTGCCTATCCACCATCAACCCTTTAAGTATGATTTGCCAGTCTATCCTAGTCAATTCACATCTCATACCATCAAAGTTACCTTTCTTTAAATTCAGGACCCTCGTCTCTGAATTAACTGTGTCATTCTCCATCGTAATGAAGAATTCTACCATATTATGGTCACTCTTCCCCAAGGGGTCTTGCACAACAAGATTGCTAATTAATCCTCTCTTATTACACAATGCCCAGTCTACGATGGCCAGCTCTCTAGTTGGTTCCTCGACATATTGGTCTAGAAACCCATCCTTTATACACTCCAAGAAATCCTCCTCCACCATATTGCTACCAGTTTGGTTAGCCCAATCTATATCTAGATTAAAATCACCCATGATAACTGCTGTACCTTTATTGAACACATTCCTAATTTCCTGTTTGATGCCATCCCCAACCTCACCATGACTGTTTGGTGGTCTGTACGCAACTCCCACTAGCATTTTCTGCCTTTTGGTGTTCCGCAGCTCTACCCATACAGATTCCACATCATCCAAGCTAATATCCTTCCTTACTATTGCATTAATTTCCTCTTTAACCAGCAACACTACCCCACCTCCTTTTCCTTTCTGTCTATCCTTCCTGAATGTGAATACCCCTGGATGTTGAGTTCCCAGCCTTGGTCACCCTGGAGCCATGTCTCCGTAATCCCAGTTACATCATATCCGTTAACAGCTATCTGCGCAGTTAATTCATCCATCTTATTATGAATGTCCTCGCATTGAGACACAGATCCTTCAGGCTTGTTTTCTTAACTTTCTTTGTCCTTTTAGAATTATCTTGTAATGTGGCCCTCTTTGATTTTTGCCTTTGATTTCTCTGCCCTCCACTTTTCCTTTTCTTCTTTCTACCTTTTGCTTATGCCCCCATTTTACTTCCCTCTGTCTCCCTGCATAGGTTCCCATCCCCTGCCATATTAGTTTAACCCCTCCCTAACAGCACTAGCAAACACTCCCCCTAGGACATTGGTTCTGGTCCTGCCCCAGGTGCAGACCGTCCAGTTTCTCCTGGTCCCACCTCCCCCAGAACCGGTTCCAATGAATCCCTCCCTCTTGCAACATTCCTCAAGCCGCGTATTCATCTTAACTCTCCTGCTACTGCTACTCAGACTAGCACGTGGCACTGGTAGCAATCCTGAGATTATTACCTTTGAGGTCCTACTTTTTAATTTAACTCCTAGCTCTCTAAATTCAGATCTCATCTCGTTTTTTACCTATATCATTGGTACCCATATGCACCACGACAATTGGCTGTTCACCCTCCCCCTCCAGAATGCCCTGCAGCCACTCCGAGACATCCTTGACCCTTGCACCAGGGAGGCAACATACCATCCTGGAGTCTCGATTGTGGCCGCAGAAACGCCTATCTATTCCACTTACAATAGAATCCCCTACCACTATAGCTTTCGCACTCCTTTTCCTGCCCTCCTGTGCAGCAGAGCCACCCACCATGCCATGAACATGGCTGCTGCTTCCTTCCCCTGATGAGCCATCTCCCCCAACAATTCCCAAAACGGTATATCTGTTTTGGAGGTAGTGCAGCAAGGGACCTGTGCACTACCTTCCTTCCACTGCTCTTCCTGCTGGTCACCTATTCCCTATCTGCCTGTGTAACCTTTACCTGCAGTATGACCAACTCACTAAATGTGCAATTCACGACATCCTCAGCATCGCGGATGTTCCAGAGTGAATCAATGTGCAGCTCCAGTGCCGCAATGCGGTCTGTCAGGAGCTGCAGCTAGACACACTTCCTGCACACATAGTAGTCAGGGACACTGGAAGCATCTCTGATTTCCCACATAGCACAGGAGGAGCATGACATGGGTATGCCTCTTTCCTTACCTTTAATTTTTCCCTTATGTCTTTATTCATCCATACTGTCTCATTAATGTTTAGGGCTAATGCCAATCTGTGCTAGCCCTGCTCCAGGGCTTAATTGAGGGCCAAATTGCTTCCATGGCAAATAGCAAGCTGCCTCCGGAGGTGCGACAGTTGGCAACAGCTCACCGCAATCATTAAAATGAGGCCCAATTTTGAACCAGCCTAGGGCCACCAGCCTCTGGCCCTCTCCATGTGAAACATCTATTTCAATCCCAACTGTGGGTCTAGACCAATTTCTAGTCCAAAATGTTGGAAGTAAGGAGTAAGTCTGTCAAGCACCGAAACTGTAACCCAGCAAGTGTTTGCGTTTTCAGGAGAGCAGCAGAGTAAAAGGGATGCACTTGTTGAGTTCTTGGCTTTTTGCTGGCTCTAGAACTCCACATATTCTTAATGTGGGGAAGGTGGGTGAAGTTTAATGCTTATGTCTTATTCCACACGAATGGGCCAATTTTTTAATGCAACCTCACACTGTACATGACTCAAACGTCAACTGCAGCTGACGAATTTGCAGGCAGTGTGCTGCTTGGCTTCCCCTTTTCCTGCTTGTGGATCTGGAAAAATGTGTCAAGTACCATTCTTTCCGATTTCCCCTCCCAACACAGGGAAGCACATAACCCTCTCTTGACACTTTCTCACAGCAGAATAGTTAAGAATGGAATTTAATGTCATGAACGACCATAGGTGGGAATCTCTTCTCCACCATTTCTTGATTCCACATACTGGAGCTTTAGTACGCAACAATACTGTGCATTACAAATACTTTCTTTAACTGTCTCGTGTTTGTAGGAACAGAATCTCACTTCATCAATAGGCAGTAGAAGATTAAGTGATAGATATTTCATCTGTAATAATTATATAGTATTTTATAATAATTTGCAATGGTCCAAAGAGTCCAATCCATTCTGAATCACACTTGCATTGAAATCATTCCTACAGGTGACAGTTTTACTTATAGTTGTAATATAGTTCCACCTAGTGGCCTACTGCTCCACCTAGTGGACTACAGTGGTAATGCAGCCATTGTTGTTTCCCAGAAGAATAAAAGGAATGGAGCCATCTTGTACATAAGAACATAAAAACATAAGAAATAAGAACAGGAGTAGGCCATACGGCCCCTCGAGCCTGCTCCGCCATTCAATAAGATCATGGCTGATCTGATCATGGACTCAGCTCCACTTCCCTGCCCACTCCCCATAACCCCTTATCCCCTTATCATTTAAGAAACTGTCTATTTCTGTCTTAAATTTATTCAATGTCCCAGCTTCCACAGCTCTCTGAGGCAATGAATTCCACAGATTTACAACCCTCTGAGAGAAGAAATTGCTCCTCATCTCTGTTTTAAATGGGCGGCCTCTTATTCTAAGGTCATGCCCTCTAGTTCTAGTCTCCTGCATCAGTGGAAACATCTGCTCTGTATCCACCTTGTCAAGGCCCCTCATAATCTTATACGTTTCAATAAGATCACCTCTCATTCTTCTGAATTCCAATGAGTAGAGGCCCAACCTACTCAACCTTTCCTCATAAGTCAATCCCCTCATCCCGGAATCAACCTAGTGAATCTTCTCTGAACTGCCTCCAAAGCAAGTATATCCTTTCTTAAATATGGCCTCACCAATGCCTTATATAACTGTAGCAAGACTCCCCTGCTTTTATGCTCCATTCCCTTTGCGGCACCCCACTAGTTACTGGTTGGCAACCAGAGAATGAACCATTTATCCTGACTCTCTGTTCTTTGTTAGTTAGCCAGTCCTCTATCCAAGCTAATATATGTGTGCTTCAGTGATGTCATAGAGAATACATCACAATAGTGAGGAAAAAAGCTGTGGACTGCAGGAAAATATCAATAGACTGGTCAGGTTGGGCAGAAAAGTGGCAAATTAAATTCAATATGAACAAGTGTGAGGTATTGCATTTGGAGAGGGCTAACAAGGCAAGGGAATATACATTAAATGGTAGGAAACTGAGCAGTATGGAGGAACAAGGGGACCTTGGACTGCATGTCCACAGATCCCTGAAGGTAGCAGATAAGATGGTTAAGAAGGCATACAGAATACTTGCCTTGAAAGCAGGGAGGTTATGCTTGAACTGTATAAAACACTAGATAGGCAGGAAAGATGTGATCGCACTAGAGAGGGTACAGGGGAGATTTACGAGGATGTTGCCGGAAGTGGAGATTTTTAGTTATGAGGAAAGATAGGATTGAGGAGGCTGAGGGGAAACTTGATTGAGGTGTATAAAATTATGAGAGGCTTATATAGAGTGGATAGGAAGGATCTATTTCCCCTATCAGAGAGGTCAAATAGCCAAGGGGCATAGATTTAAAGTAATTGATAGAATGAATAGAGGTGAGTTGAGGAGAACTTTTTTCACCAAGAGGGTGATGGGAACCTGGAATTCACTGCCTGAAAAGGTGGTAGATGCAGAAACCCTCATCACATTTAAAAAGTACTTGGATATGCACTTGAAAGTGCCGTAACCTATAAGGCTACGAACCAAGAGCTGGAAAGTTGGATTAGGCTGGATAGCGGGATTAGGCTGGATAGCTCCTTTTCGGCCAACACAGACACAATGGGTTGAATGGCCTCATTTTGGGCCATAAATGTCTATGGGGCCTGGTGTGTGCCTCCTGTTAGTGCCTGCAGGGTGTGATAACGAAGCGCTAAGGGATTACTGCCCCCTACTTACTGCCTTGCTCTTTTGCACCCCGTAGATTGTGATGCCATCTGGTGCGCAGCATCCCGTTAGTGCCCCGGATTTGATATTCGGTCCCGCCCCCTGCAGCATTGCCGAGCGTCAGCAATGGCAGCTGCAGGAGGAGTTGTCACCTTGGCTGGCTGCTTGGGGAACGATATTTAAAGGAAGCAGTGGTCAGGAAGGCCAAAATTTATTAATCTCCCCATTCTGATGTCTTTTGAGACGTTTTTGACCCCGCGATTCCTCAGCCCTGCACTCTCTTAGAGTGCTTGGGGCCGTTATACACGTAGCACAGGTCCTGTGGCCCCACAGAAATAGCATGAAAATTGAATCAAACCAACATTGGCCCTTCCCTTTAAGTGAGGGAAGGAGCCTCTGAAGATGTCAGCATGCATGAACATTGCTCAGCACTCTGCTGCTACCGCCGCTCTCACTCACTTTAACACTCTAAGGGAAGTGATAGCGCTTGAGTTAGTGCTCCACCTTCTGGAAAGAAAAAATCTTTTGTGCCTGGCTATACATTTTTCACTCCCTGAAAAGTTAGCACCCCAAATGGGGCACTATGCAATTTCTAGCCTTATGATTCTATAATTAAACGTTTTTTATTAATTCTAATAGAGATGAAATATTATCACAGAAATGCTGACGACAGTTGCATTAAACATACTGAAAGATGCAATACAATCGGATCAGCTTGTTTTAAAGAAAATGCACTGCCCATTGCACAAAAAATTATCAATAAGGAAATAAATGCAAAGATACCATCATATGCAAATTCAGATCTCAATGGAAAATAGTGCCTTTGTCTTTTAGTTATTTATGTTTAAAAGCCTAACAAATTCCCTTCATTATTTACTCTCACCTGATCAGTGCAGTTAAAGGGCAGAAAACATCTGTTATTTTTTTAATCAAGTACATTTGTTGACCTTTGCAAAATTTTAGCCAAACACCATTTTAATACACATACGTTGCCTATTTTTGCAGTTTTTATTTCAATGTGGTGATTTACAATCCAAGTAATTGGCCAGGAAAAATATTAAATTAAGCTGTGCAAGAATTGGATTAGAATGCAACACAGAGGTATTTTGGTGGGGATCAATTAGTACCAGACTTACCTTATTAACAATGCCTGTTGTAAGTGTTAAGCTTGTCCAAGACAGTGACCAGACCTGTAGAGACTCCCTGAGGCAAAATCAATCACAAATGTGAGCATTAACAAGTTCCAGATCACTTTGATATGGACTCTGTTACAATGCTCACTAATAATTTGTCGGATATGTGAACCAGAAGTCCAAGCCACATACAATAATACAATAATCATTTTCTGCCAGCCAAATTATGCTCACACAGTGTTCTCGAGTGACCTCCAGTGATGACCTCCAGTGATGACCTCTAGTGACACTTAAACAATAAGTGCATTGTGCTAGATTTAATATGGTCTAAACCACAGGTGATATTCCAGCATTTTTTTAAGGATTTAAATCTAGCTATTGTGCATTAATATCTAAAAATGTGAGTTAATATGCATTTAGTCTATGCCACAGAGCAAAGTCAAAGTGGTACCAGATAGTATTACGATAACATTTCCAGTGTAATGTGTTGCCTGCACTTTTGGTTTGTTGTGGTTGGGCAATGTCACCCTTGTTCCCTACTTTTCATATTTTAAAGTGTGAAGCTTTGCAGTGAGATGGCTATTATACATATTAGAGGGTCCTGCTACATTTCGGGACAGGAGTCACCTTTTCTTTATGTAATTTTTCATCTTTCATTTCCTAGTTTTTTCTTCTTTTGGGTACCTGCTGTCTAAGAACCTTCTGCAATGTCTTTGCTTCTACTTCATCTAATATGGTTGCCTGGGGATATGTGGAAGTATTGTGTTTTGACATGTAAACTTCTGGCAGAACATGGGCCTGTACTCCGCATGGAGAGTCATTAATGTAGTTTATTTTACCTTACCATAAGGAAAGATTATTAGTATTAATGCTCAAATAGAAATATAAATCCACCATTGCATACTATTTATTCCTCTTCCTTGTCTAAACTAGTTCCTGACTCTTTCATTCATTAAAAGTCAACCATGTGCCCTTTGTTATATTACCATTAAACCCAGTAAATAAGTTCAAATGAACCTTAAGAAGTCAAACCAATATCTTATCTCCGGTGGTAATGATGCACTCCAGTCCCTCCGGTGCCCACTGGCAGCGGAAGGCTTTGAGCGTGCCAGCAGACACCCGCATGCTCCATCTCCAGTGACACCTGGGCGTGAATATAGCGGCGGAAGAGTGGCAGGCAGTCAGGCCGAATTACCCCCTTGACCGCCCGCTGCTTGGACCTGTTAATGACCACTTTGGCCAGGCCCAAGAGCAGTCCTACGAGGAAGTCTTCCGACTTGCCCGCTCTCCCACTCGCACCGAGTGCCCAAAGGTCAGGAGTGTGGGACTGAAGTGCAACCAAGAATCGAGGAACAGCCCCTTCAAATAGTGGAAGAGGGGCTGCAACCTCTCACACTCTATGTATACTTAGAACACGGACTCGTCCAGGCCGCAGACAATGCAGGCGGCCTGCTAAACTAGTTCCTGTGCTAGAACATCAATCTGCACTAATGAAATAATTAATTGACACCCCAATTGGGCACTGCACTGCACAGTGTGCTGATAACTAATCACGCATTGGAAGGAGTGAACCATTACAAATCTGTCTCTTGATGATTGATATATATTTACCACTAAAGAATGTAATATGGCAACTCAATACCTTGCTTCTGCAAACTAGAAGCTCCTGTTTGTTTGTAGACGTGTTGGACATTACACCTAAACAGAGCACTAACATTCTGTGGGTGACATTGAGGTGTGAATGATTATGTTAACAGTTTAAAAAAGACAACCCTTTTATTTTCATCAGTGGCTGCAGCCAACTTGGTGTCAGAGACAACAGTTCAATAATACTGTTTTTTTAAAAAGATTAACACAGTTCTTACGTAGAGATTCTATGTGAAGTTCATACTCATTAATTTAAAAAAAAATAACATTATCAAATAGATCCAACAGGCTCATAATCTGTTCCCAGATTGGAAACTGCCAAAGGGGTGGATTGCTTACACTGGGAGCTGCTGACTTCTAACACTAAAATTCCTGATAAATAAACCACTTTAATCCAGACTAACCTCCCGATAGTCAAAAATAATTCACAATAGATACCAATAAACTTTGTATATATAATTTCAGGAATAAATATAATCATCACTCAGTCATTAATATTTTGATTGTTTATAGCTCATAAACACTGATTTTTAACATATCAGTCTGCTGTTAATGAATACATTTCTTCTCAATATTACTTTGCAATAAAGCAAGGAACTCAGACTGAACAAAACCAAACACTTTCCTCCCCACCAAACACATAAAGAGATAATTAAAACTGATTAAAAGTCACTCAAAATCCTGCTTAAATTGCAGAGCACAGTATTTGCTATATATTATCTGAGATGGCTTGTCAGTAAAGTAATGTGCGACACTGCAAAGCTGAGAATTTTATTTCACACTGAAATATTAATCAGGATTGTGTAGAATTTTTAAAATATTTATAGTAGAGAAAAATAAAATTGCAAAATTCTAAATAAAAATTTATGCTAACTCTCGAACTGCTCATACATAATGAAACACTTGCTTAGAAGTTTCTTTCTCCAGTTTCTCTTTGACCTCCCCTCATGACCGCTCCACACTCATCTTCATGTTCATGGCACTGTGGCTGGCTCTGTTGCACAGGAGGGCAGGAAAAAGAGTGGGAGAGTGATAGTGATAGGGGATTCAATTGTGAGGGGAATAGATAGGCATTTCTGTGGCCGGAACCGAGACTCCAGGATGGTATGTTGCGTCCCTGGTGCAAGGGTCAAGGATGTCTCGGAGCGGATGCAAGACATTCTAAAAAGGGAGGGAGAACAGCCAGTTGTCGTGGTGCACATTGGTACCAACGACATGGGTAAAAAAAGGGATGAGGTCCTACGAGACGAATTTAAGGAGCTAGGAGCTAAATTAAAACTTCGGACCTCAAAAGTAGTAATCTCGGGATTGCTACCAGTGCCACGTGCTAGTCAGAGTAGGAATCGCAGGATAGCGCAGATGAATACGTGGCTTGAGCAGTGGTGCAGCAGGGAGGGATTCAAATTCCTGGGGCATTGGAACCGGTTCTGGGGGAGGTGGGACCAGTACAAACCGGACGGTCTGCACCTGGGCAGGATCGGAACCAATTTCCGAGCGGGAGTGTTTGCTCGTGCTGTTGGAGAGGAGTTAAACTAATATGGCAGGGGGATGGGAACCAATGCAGGGAGACAGAGGAAAACAAAAAGGAGACAAAAGTAAAAGACAGAAAGGAGATGAGGAAAAGTGGAGGGCAGAGAAACCCAAGGCAAAGAACAAAAATGGCCACTGTACCGCAAAATTCTAAAAGGACAAAGGGTGTTAAAAAAACAAGCCTGAAGGCTTTGTGTCTTAATGCAAGGAGTATCCATAATAAGGTGGATGAATTAACTGCGCAAATAGATGTTAACAAATATGATGTGATCGGGATTACGGAGACGTGGCTCCAGGATGATCAGGGCTGGGAACTCAACATCCAGGGGTATTCAACATTCAGGAAGGATAGAATAAAAGGAAAAGGAGGTGGGGTAGCATTGCTGGTTAAAGAGGAGATTAATGCAATAGTTAGGAAGGACATTAGCTTGGATGATGTGGAATCTATATGGGTAGAGCTGCAGAACACCAAAGGGCAAAAAACGTTAGTGGGAGTTGTGTACAGACCTCCAAACAGTAGTCGTGATGTTGGGGAGGGCATCAAACAGGAAATTAGGGGTGCATGCAATAAAGGTGTAGCAGTTATAATGGGTGACTTTAATATGCACATAGATTGGGCTAGCCAAACTGGAAGCAATACGGTAGAGGAGGATTTCCTGGAGTGCATAAGGGATGGTTTTCTAGTCCAATATGTCGAGGAACCAACTAGGGGGGAGGCCATCTTAGACTGGGTGTTGTGTAATGAGAGAGGATCAATTAGCAATCTCATTGTGCGCGGCCCCTTGGGGAAGAGTGACCATAATATGGTGGAATTCTGCATTAGGATGGAGAATGAAACAGTTAATTCAGAGACCATGGTCCAGAACTTAAAGAAGGGTAACTTTGAAGGTATGAGACGTGAATTGGCTAGGATAGATTGGTGAATGATACTTAAGGGGTTGACTGTGGATGGGCAATGGCAGACATTTAGAGACCGCATGGATAAAATACAACAATTGTACATTCCTGTCTGGCGTAAAAATAAAAAAGGGAAGGTGGCTCAACCGTGGCTATCAAGGGAAATCAGGGATAGTATTAAAGCCAAGGAAGTGGCATACAAATTGGCCAGAAATAGCAGCGAACGCGGGGACTGGGAGAAATTTAGAACTCAGCAGAGGAGGACAAAGGGTTTGATTAGGGCAGGGAAAATCGAGTACGAGAAGAAGCTTGCAGGGAACATTAAGACGGATTGCAAAAGTTTCTATAGGTATGTAAAGAGAAAAAGGTTAGTAAAGACAAACGTAGGTCTCCTGCAGTCAGAATCAGGGGAAGTCATAACGGGGAACAAAGAAATGGCAGACCAATTGAACAAGTACTTTGGTTCGGTATTCACTAAGGAGGACACAAACAACCTTCCGGATATAAAAGGAGTCAGAGGGTCTAGTAAGGAGGAGGAACTGAGGGAAATCCTTATTAGTCGTGAAATTGTGTTGGGGAAATTGATGGGATTGAAGGCCGATAAATCCCTAGGGCCTGATGGACTGCATCCCAGAGTACTTAAGGAGGTGGCCTTGGAAATAGCGGATGCATTGACAGTCATTTTCCAACATTCCATTGACTCTGGATCAGTTCGAGTGGAGGGTAGCCAATGTAACCCCACTTTTTAAAAAAGGAGGGAGAGAGAAAACAGGGAATTATAGACCGGTCAGCCTGAGCTGAGGAGTGGGTAAAATGATGGAATCAATTATTAAGGATGTCATAGCAGCGCATTTGGAAAGAGGTGACATGATAGGTCCAAGTCAGCATGGATTTGTGAAAGGGAAATCATGCTTGACAAATCTTCTGGAATTTTTTGAGGATGTTTCCAGTAGAGTGGACAAGGGAGAACCAGTTGATGTGATATATTCGGACTTTCAGAAGGCTTTCGACAAGGTCCAACACAAGAGATTAATGTGCAAAGTTAAAGCACATCGGATTGGGGGTAGTGTGCTGACATGGATTGAGAACTGGTTGTCAGACAGGAAGCAAAGAGTAGGAGTAAATGGGTACTTTTCAGAATGGCAGGCAGTGACTAGTGGGGTACCGCAAGGTTCTGTGCTGGGGCCTCAGCTGTTTACACTGTACATTAATGATTTAGACGAGGGGATTAAATGTAGTATCTCCAAATTTGCGGATCACACTAAGTTGGGTGGTAGTGTGAACTGCGAGGAGGATGCTATGAGGCTGCAGAGTGACTTGGATAGGTTAGGTGAGTGGGCAAATGCATGGCAGATTAAGTATAATGTGGATAAATGTGAGGTTATCCACTTTGGTGGTAAAAACAGAGACAGACTATTATCTGAATGGTGACAGATTAGGAAAAGGAGAGGTGCAATGAGACCTGGGTGTCATGGTACATCAGTCATTGAAGGTTGGCATGCAGGTACAGCAGGTGGTTAAGAAAGCAAATGGCATGTTGGCCTTCATAGCGAGGGGATTTGAGTACAGTGGCAGGGAGGTGTTGCTACAGATGTACAGGGCCTTGGTGAGGCCACACCTGGAGTATTGTGCACAGTTTTGGTCTCCTAACTTGAGGAAGGACATTCTTGCTATTGAGGGAGTGCAGCGAAGGTTCACCAGACTGATTCCCGGGGTGGTGGGACTGACCTATCAAGAAAGATTGGATCAACTCGGCTTGTATTCACTGGAGTTCAGAAGAATGAGAGGGGACCTCATAGAAATGTTTAAAATTCTGACTGGTTTAGACAGGTTCGATGCAGGAAGAATGTTCCCAATGTTGGGGAAGTCCAGAACCAGGGGTCACAGTCGAAGGATAAGGGGTAAGCCATTTAGGACCGAGATGAGGAGAAACTTCTTCACCCAGAGAGTGGTGAACCTGTGGAATTCTCTACCATAGAAAGTAGTTCAGGCCAATTCACTAAATATATTCAAAAGGGAGTTGGATGAAGTCCTTACTACTAGGGGGATCAAGGGGTATGGCGAGAAAGCAGGAATGGGGTACTGAAGTTGCATGTTCAGCCATGAACTAATTGAATGGTGGTGCAGGCTAGAAGGGCCGAATGGCCTACACCTGCACCTATTTTCCTATGTTTCTATGTTCTATGTTTCTATCTTGTCTATAAGACCCACTTCCTGCTCCCTCGAACCTATTCCCGCTAAAATGCTGGCCACCCAACTTCCTTTTCTGGCTCCCATGTTAGCTAAAATTGTTAACGGTTTTCTCTCCTCAGGTATTGTTGCCCTCTCCTTCAAATCTTCCGTCATCCCGCCTCTCCTCAAATAAGCAACCCTTGACCCCTCTGTTTTTGCCAATTACCGCCCCATCTCCAACTTTCCTTTTCTCTCCAAAGTCCTTGAATGTGTTGTCGGCTCCCAAATCAGCTCACATCTTTCTCGCAATTCCATGTTTGAATCCCTCCAATCTGGTGTCTGCACCTGCCACAGTACTGAAACGGCTCTCATCAAATTACATCCTTTGAGAGTGTTACAAAGGTAACCTAACCCTCCTCGTGCTTCTCAACCTGTCTGCAGCCTTTGACATGGTTGACCACTCCATCCTCCTCCAACGCCGCTCCACTGTCATCCAGCTCGGTGGGACTGCACGCGCCTGGTTCCATTCTTATCTATCTAGTCGCAGCCATAGAATCACGTGCTTTTCTTCTTGCTTCTGCATCATTACCTCTGGTGTACCCCAAGGATCTATCCTTGGACCACTCCTATTACTCATCTACATGTTGCCCAATTGTTCCAGTGCTCAAAAGTGATGGCACGGTCAGGATTTGCGGCGATTATAAAGTAACTATTAATCGTTTCTCGCTACAGGACCAATACCCGCTACCGAAGGCAGACGACCTATTTGCGATGCTGACAGGAGGCAAGACGTTCACCAAGCGCGACCTGACTTCGGCCTACATGACGCAGGAGCTGCAGGAGTCTTCGAAGGGCCTCACCTGCATCAACACGCACAAGGGACGGTTCATCTACAACAGATGCCTGTTTGGAATTCGGACAGCTGCAGCGATCTTCCAGAGAAACATGGAGAGCCTACTCAAGTCGGTACCACACATGGTGGTCTTTCAGGACGACATATTGGTCACGGGTCGGGACACCGCCGAGCACCTACAAAAGCTGGAGGAGGACCTCCAGCTACTGGATCGCGTAGGGCTGCAACTGAAGAGGTCGAAATGCGTCTTCATGGCAACAGAAGTTTTTGGGGAGAAAGATCGTGACGGACGGCATTCGGCCCACAGATGCCAAGACAGAGGCTATCAGGAACGTGCCCAGGCCACAGAACGTCACGGAGCTGCGGTCATTCCTGGGAATCCTCAACTATTTTGGTAATTTCCTACCGGAGTTAAGCACCCTTTTAGAGCCCCTACATGTGTTGTTGCACAAAGGTGAGAACTGGGTATGGGGAAAAAACAAGTAATTGCTTTTGTGAAAGCCAGAAACATTTTATGCTCCAACAAGCTCCTTGTATTGTATAACCTGTGTAAAAGACTTGTGCTAGCATGTGACGCGTCATCGTATGGGGCGTCGTCGTATGGAGTCAGATGTGTATTACAACAAGCTAATATTGTGGGGATGTTGCAACCTGTTGCCTATGCTTCCAGGAGCTTGTCTAAGGCCGAAAGGGCCTACAGCATAATTGAGAAAGAGGCAATAGCGTGTGTGTTCGGGGTAAAGAAAATGCATCAGTACTTGTTTGGCCTCAAATTTGAGCTGGAAACCGATCACAAGCCCCTCACATCCCTGTTCGCTGAAAACAAGGGGATAAATACTAATGCCTCAGCCCGCATACAAAGGTGGGCACTCGCCTGGCGGATGGTAACTATACCATCCGCCAGACACCGAGAACTGTGCGGATGCTCTCAGTCAGCTACCATCATTGCCCACGTGGGTGGAAATGGCGCAGCCTGCAAACTTGTTGATGGTGGCGCAGCCCGCAGACTTGTTGATGGTCATGGAAGCATTTGAAAATGATGCCAGGATGCCAGATCGAGAGTAAGGACATTTGTACGAGCAAGATTGGGCTATTTACCCATATCTTGCCCAGCACATGTCCTCAAAAATCTTGCGCCTGAAAAAGCAGGCGCTTAGCCTACTTTTACAAGCGCAAGTATTTTAAAACACACAAAAAGAATTGTAAAATAAAATTAAAAACACTATAAAGGCCAGCGGGAGTCGAGCAGTTCGAGCAGTCAGTCGAGGAGGCGAGAGCTCGGAGCAGCGCGAGTCCGGGGTCGGCGAGAGGCGTACCGGTGCAGCTACAGGGAGAAGGCAAAGAAAGAAACAAAGGTGACATCACAGCCTAGGGGGTAAGTGATTGGCTGGTGATTGGTGATTGGTGAGTAGTTTTTCTTTTTCTTCTAATATTAGTCAGTAACTTTTAACATTGTTGTTGCCAATTTAAGTGTATCTAAGGGTTAAGTCATGGCAGGAGAGCTCGGTCGGGTGTTATGCTCCTCCTGTACCATGTGGGAACTCAGGGACACTTCCGGTGTGCGGGAAGTGTGTCCACCTCAAGCTCCTGACTGTCCGCGTTGCGGAGTTGGAGCTGAGGGTGGATTCGCTCTGGAGCATCCACGATGCTGAGAATGATGTGAGTATCATGTGTAGTGAGTTAGTCTTACCGCAGGGAAAGGGTCCACAGCCAGCTAGGGAATGGAAGACCAGCAGGAAGAGTAGTGCAAGGAAGGTAGTGCAGGGGTCCCCTGTGGTCATCCCCCTGCAAAACAGATACACTGTTTTGAGTACTGTTGAGGGGGATGACTCATCAGGGGAGGGCAGCAGCAGCCAAGTTCATGGCACCGTGGCTGGCTCTGCTGCACAGGAGGGCAAGAAAAAGAGTGGGAGAGCAATAGTGATAGGGGATTCAATGGTGAGGGGAATAGATAGGCGTTTCTGCGGCCGCGACCGAGACTCCAGGATGGTATGTTGCCTCCCTGGTGCAAGGGTCAAGGATGTCTCGGAGCGGGTGCAGGACATTCTGAAATGGGAGGGAGAACAGTCAGTTGTCGTGGTGCACATTGGTACCAACGACATAGGTAAAAAAAGGGATGAGGTCCTACGAAACGAATTTAAGGAGCTAGGAGCTAAATTCAAAAGTAGGACCTCAAAAGTAGTAATCTCGGGATTGCTACCAGTGCCACATGATAGTCAGAGTAGGAATCGCAGGATAGCGCAGATGAATACGTGGCTTGAGCAGTGGTGCAGCAGGGAGGGATTCAAATTCCTGGGGCATTGGGACCGGTTCTGGGGGAGGTGGGACCAGTACAAACCGGACGGTCTGCACCTGGGCAGGACCGGAACCAATGTCCTAGGGGGAGTGTTTGCTAGTGCTGTTGGGGAGGATTTAAACTAATATGGCAGAGGGATGGGAACCAATGCAGGGAGACAGAGGGAAACAAAAAGGAGGCAAAAGCAAAAGACAGAAAGGAGATGAGGAAAAGTGGAGGGCGGAGAAACCCAAGACAAAGAACAAAAAGGGCCACTGTACAGCAAAATTCTAAAAGGACAAAGGGTGTTAAAAAAACAAGCCTGAAGGCTTTGTGTCTTAATGCAAGGAGTATCCGCAATAAGGTGGATGAATTAATTGTGCAAATAGATGTTAATAAATATGATGTGATTGGGATTACGGAGACGTGGCTCCAGGATGATCAGGGCTGGGAACTCAACATTCAGGGGTATTCAACATTCAGGAAGGATAGAATAAAAGGAAAAGGAGGTGGGGTAGCATTGTTGGTTAAAGAGGAAATTAATGCAATAGTTAGGAAAGACATTAGCTTGGATGATGTGGAATCTATATGGGTAGAGCTGCAGAACACCAAAGGGCAAAAAACGTTAGTAGGAGTTGTGTACAGACCTCCAAACAGTAATAGGGATGTTGGGGAGGGCATCAAACAGGAAATTAGGGGTGCATGCAATAAAGGTGTAGCAGTTATAATGGGTGACTTTAATATGCACATAGATTGGGCTAGCCAAACTGGAAGCAATACGGTGGAGGAGGATTTCCTGGAGTGCATAAGGGATGGTTTTCTAGACCAATATGTTGAGGAACCAACTAGGGGGGAGGCCATCTTAGACAAGGTGTTGTGTAATGAGAGATGATTAATTAGCAATCTCATTGTGCGAGGCACCTTGGGGAAGAGTGACCATAATATGGTGGATTTCTGCATTAGGATGGACAATGAAACAGTTAATTCAGAGACCATGGTCCAGAACTTAAAGAAGGGTAACTTTGAAGGTATGAGGCGTGAATTGGCTAGGATAGATTGGCGAATGATACTTAGGGGGTTGACTGTGGATGGGCAATGGCAGACATTTAGAGACCGCATGGATGAATTACAACAATTGTACATTCCTGTCTGGCGTAAAAATAAAAAAGGGAAGGTGGCTCAACCGTGGCTATCAAGGGAAATCAGGGATAGTATTAAAGCCAAGGAAGTGGCATACAAATTGGCCAGAAATAGCAGCGAACCTGGGGACTGGGAGAAATTTAGAACTCAGCAGAGGAGGACAAAGGGTTTGATTAGGGCAGGGAAAATGGAGTACGAGAAGAAGCTTGCAGGGAACATTAAGGTGGATTGCAAAAGTTTCTATAGGTATGTAAAGAGAAAAAGGTTAGTAAAGACAAACGTAGGTCTCCTGCAGTCAGAATCAGGGGAAGTCATAACGGGGAACAAAGAAATGGCAGACCAATTGAACAAGTACTTGGTTCGGTATTCACTAAGGAGGATACAAACAACCTTCCGGATATAAAAGGGGTCAGAGGGTCTAGTAAGGAGGGGGAACTGAGGGAAATCTTTATTAGTCGGGAAATTGTGTTGGGGAAATTGATGGGATTGAAGGCCGATAAATCCCCAGGGCCTGATGGACTGCATCCCAGAGTACTTAAGGAGGTGGCCTTGGAAATAGCGGATGCATTGACAGTCATTTTCCAACATTCCATTGACTCTGGATCAGTTCCTATGGAGTGGAGGGTAGCCAATGTAACCCCACTTTTTAAAAAAGGAGGGAGAGAGAAAACAGGGAATTATAGACCGGTCAGTCTGACCTCAGTAGTGGGTAAAATGATGGAATCAATTATTAAGAATGTCATAGCAGCGCATTTGGAAAGAGGTGACATGATAGGTCCAAGTCAGCATGGATTTGTGAAAGGGAAATCATGCTTGACAAATCTTCTGGAATTTTTTGAGGATGTTTCCAGTGGAGTGGACAAGGGAGAACCAGTTGATGTGGTGTATTTGGACTTTCAGAAGGCTTTCGACAAGGTCCCACACAAGAGATTAATGTGCAAAGTTAAAGCACATGGGATTGGGGGTAGTGTGCTGACGTGGATTGAGAACTGGTTGTCAGACAGGAAGCAAAGAGTAGGAGTAAACGGGTACTTTTCAGAATGGCAGGCAGTGACTAGTGGGGTGCCGCAAGGTTCTGTGCTGGGGCCCCAACTGTTTACATTGTACATTAATGATTTAGACGAGGGGATTAAATGCAGTATCTCCAAATTTGCGGATGACACTAAGTTGGGTGGCAGTGTGAGCTGCGAGGAGGATGCTATTAGGCTGCAGAGTGACTTGGATAGGTTAGGTGAGTGGGCAAATGCATGGCAGATGAAGTATAATGTGGATAAATGTGAGGTTATCCACTTTGGTGGTAAAAACAGAGAGACAGACTATTATCTGAATGGTGACAGGTTAGGAAAAGGGAAGGTGCAACGAGACCTGGGTGTCATTGTACATCAGTCATTGAAGGTTAGCATGCAGGTACAGCAGGCGGTTAAGAAAGCAAATGGCATGTTGGCCTTCATAGCGAGGGGATTTGAATACAGGGGCAGGGAGGTGTTGCTACAGTTGTACAGGGCCTTGGTGAGGCCACACCTGGAGTATTGTGTACAGTTTTGGTCTCCTAACTTGAGGAAGGACATTCTTGCTATTGAGGGAGTGCAGCGAAGATTCACCAGACTGATTCCCGGGATGGCGGGACTGACCTATCAAGAAAGACTGGATCAACTGGGCTTGTATTCACTGGAGTTCAGAAGAATGAGAGGGGACCTCATAGAAACGTTTAAAATTCTGACGGGTTTAGACAGGTTAGATGCAGGAAGAATGTTCCCAATGTTGGGGAAGTCCAGAACCAGGGGTCACAGTCTGAGGATAAGGGGTAAGCCATTTAGGACCGAGATGAGGAGAAACTTCTTCACCCAGAGAGTGGTGAACCTGTGGAATTCTCTACCACAGAAAGTAGTTGAGGCCAATTCACTAACTATATTCAAAAGGGAGTTAGATGAAGTCCTTACTACTCGGGGGATCAAGGGTTATGGCGAGAAAGCAGGAAGGGGGTACTGAAGTTTCATGTTCAGCCATGAACTCATTGAATGGCGGTGCAGGCTAGAAGGGCTGAATGGCCTGCTCCTGCACCTATTTTCTATGTTTCTATGTTTCTATGTTAAACCCCCCCCCCACTATGGTAAGTTTATTTTTAACCATAATTTTTAAAACTTTTTAAAAATCGGGAAAATATTTTATTTTTATAAGATATAATAACTTTAATTTCCATTAATTTTAAATATGTGTGGTCTGTTTTTTATTTTGTATTATTTTGTGTGATTGCCTTTGTTCCCATTAATAGCGCTGAGAACTCGTAGTTACACGAGTCTCAGTGCTATTAATGAGAACCTGTGAAATACTTACCTGATTAGCTGAGCAGTCACACATGACTGCATCTTCTGCGTCGGGACCCTCTGCACAGAAGCGTGCTTCGCAGCGCGGGAGGTAAGGCCTCCCCGTCGGAAATCAGGGTGCCTCCTAGACTACCAGGTAAATTCGTAAAAAATATCCAGCGAGGAGGCAATTGCCCGCGGGAAGACTCCCAAAGGAATTTCTGGGCCGTTATTATAAAGGTGTAAACACATACACAATGCTAGAGCTACATTAGTTTATGAAGAAAGAGATGAGGGCATTTGGTGGAATAATCGTACATGGCTTCCAAAAATATACCTGGTTACACAAATAATGCTGTGGAAACCATAGAAATTGGCAGTTTACGAAGAAGGTCACCAACGTGCACAACATGTGTCCTCATGATGTTCAATCTAATTGGATTACTCCCACAAACAGAGCAATTTTAAGACAGCAATTTCCACAATTATCTGTATCATTAGCCAAGCAAAACACTGTCCTGCATAGGTCACAGGCAGTGCAGCTTCACAATGCTTATTTGCAGTGTACCATGACAAAATCCATCTGGCTTCAATGTGAGTGACGTTCATTGCAACCAAGGGCATCTGTGCAATTTGCTCAGGGTCAGTAAGCATTTGCAAAGTTGGGAAAGCATTACACAAATAAATACATGTTGCCATATCTGTGAAGCAGTCATACTGACTGATGGTTATGAGGATTGAGCCACTCAGGGTTATTTTGTAAATACTTGTATTTGGTTCAGTAAGCATCATTTGTCTCTTTTTAAAAGGGTGATGAGAATGGATGTGCAGGTGGCAAGCTGGGGATGTGTGCCCCCATTTTCTTTCACTATTAATTTCTTACTGTGATGGAGGATGGTCCCTGACTATTGAACAGGGGTTATCAGCTATTGGTGATACAGGAATTAAAGCTTTTATAATACCTGATGGTTTGGAGTGTAACAAGGTAAATTTCTGGGCTGAAGCAGCTAACTTAGATATTTACTCTATGTACAGAGCAATCTAGAGCACAGAATGAGCCATTAGCTATATATCTTTATATGTAGCAATAACCTTTGTGGGAAGTGACAGAAGCAATTGGTGTGCTGGCAGAAAATAAAAGAGTTTGTTTGAAATACAGCCTCCAATTTCTTCACATCTATTAAAGGAAGCAGAGAAGCAAAACATAAGGGGATGCCAAGTTAGCAGCCTGGCAGACAGATAGAACTTTGTGTCCAATTCCATGATATGTTTCTCAGTGGATATAAGAAATAAAAAAGCATTGAATGAGAAAACGATACTTAGCAATAGAACCTGTTCTTTCCACAGACCATGTACATTTTACATTGTTTTGATCTCTACCCAGCTCATTTAACTCCACATTGCAGTGTCAGCCTAGATTAGGGACTTAAATCCTGAGAGGGACCTTGAATGCACAATTTTCTGACACAGAAGCAAGCGTGCTACCAATTGAGCTAAACCAACACTTAAACCAAGAATGCTACTGAAGCAGAGGTTGTAAATGGATTCAGGAGACAAGTACATGTGTTTTCAAGAGAGAGAAGGGATTGAGGAATGTGGTAAAAGGGTAGATAGGTGAGGGTGTTCTCTGAAAATGTTCAGGAAATGCTTTGCAAGGTTTCTCCATGATATTCTATCACATCCTCCCACCCACAAAGGTCATCAAGCAAAAATCCAGAATATGTATCTAACTTTACGTCTTAGTTTATTGAACTCTAGCTAGATGCTCTCTATGGCATAGCATGTGCTTCAATACCAAAGGCTTGAATTTCAACAGTGGAGCAATGAGCTTTGTTGCTCAAAGAATGATCCTCCTTGGGCCAAATAGCTTTTTCTCATCCCTGTTCGTTCTCATGGTCAGCATTTTAATGGGCCTAAAATTCGGGTCGGAGGCTTCCTTCGGATGAACACCTCCGACCCGAGAATATTTTACGAAAGTAACTGATGGTCCCGGAGGCGCCTGCGATTGCGGTGGGAGACCTTCTCTTCCTGCGCTTCGGAGCGCGCTCGGGTCCTCGAGGTTCGAGTGAAGAATGTGGAGTAACGTGTGACTGGACAACCAATCACGGTACAGTATTCTGATTGGTAGCAATGAGAACTGCATCTCCGAGTTCTTATTGCTATCAATGAGGAAAAAAAACAAAGCACATTAAACACAACATAAAAAATAAAAAAAACACCTCACATAATTCAAATTAATTGAAATTAAAGTTAATTAAATGTTTCAGAAAAAAAATATTTGGGGTATTTTTTTTAACTGTTTTAATAGAGTTTAAAATAAACTTACGTTAGTGGACAGGGTTTTTAACATAGACATGTGTATTTAACTTTTATTTTTATCTGTTTTAAAACTCTTACACTGGTAACAGTAGGCGTTGCGTCTGCTTTTACCAGGCGCAAGAGTTTTAAGGACATTCGCTGGGCAAGAGTTGGGCAAAGAGCTCAATCTCTCCCAAGCAAGTGGCCTGGCTGTAGGGAAAGTTGACAGATGCGTTGAAAACCAGCTTTCATACGTATTCCGTACAGACTTGCCGAACCGGAATTTTAGCCCCATTATTTACAGCTATTCAGGAACTATTATGCTCCACTGAGTATTTCATCACCTAAACTTATCTGCTCATAATTTTTAATTTATTGTGTAACTAAATCTGACAGTTTTCCCCAAAATAATGGGTTCCTCCCAATCTCTATAAAGACACCCTGGCCCTGGAATTCCACAGAGACAGGAGACAGGAGACAGATGAAACTCCCAGGAATGGACTTTTTTGCGTGTACAGTTGTTTTTCTGATGGTCCTGCCAATCTCCCACTGGAGTTATTGTGCGAGACCGCGAGAAAAATACTCCAATACCTACTTTCATTTGGAGCATGGTGGTTGAATATTCATGTCCTCCAGTTCTTTCCTCAGGCTCCAGGATGAGTCAGAACGATACGAATTTTATGAGATCATAAAGTAGTAGGTTCAAAAGGACAGATTTTTCAAGTTGCCATTGCCAGCACCAACTTAAAACTCAATTCTCTCCTGAATAAAAAGAATATGTTTAGTAAACTCAGGAGGATAGCAAACACATCATCTCATTTATTCGCATTGCCTCAGGAGGAGTCATGGAACTGTAGAAAGTTCCATCACAGAAACAGGCCTCAAAACTGCACCATCCTTGAGACAATTTTTTTGCAGGCTTCGGGAACTCTGATTGACTGCAAAAAGATCCAAAAAACGAAGCAAATGAGCAAATATCTTTCCTTTTATATGAAGAACTCCACCTATTGGTTTTCTTAGAAGATTTGACAAATTAAGAAAGGTCTGTGTGGGAGCTGTCCAATGCCAATCACTTTCTACTATTCTGCAGCAAAGCATATTTGGAGCCCAATGAATTGCTTTATTTTGGCATTTTTGTACACAAAAGCGAGGTACAAAATTCCATTTTTTATGTATTTGTCAATAAACGAGTAATCTGATTTATTGATCATTGGAGCGTCAAGTACAAAATAAGAGCCAGCAAATGTTTCAATTACATTACTGTGTTTGGCAAATCTCTATTTAAACTTTCACATCTTAATAAACACATTCTATTTTTAATGAATAAATATCTTAAATTACTTCAGTATTTCACCTCTGCTACCTTTACACTAATCCACACAAACAAAATAAAGTGAACAGAACTGTCATGTGGCTATAAATCTGTTGTGTTCCTGACACAGATAAGACTGCACACAGGGAGGTTAAAGTAACAGTGACCTCAGTCTTTATTAAGACACTCCAGAGTGAGGAACAGGCCTTAGGGGTTGGCTTATATTCAGTGCTCCCAAGGGATGCTGGGATCCCTTGGGACTTCGGGGGATGCATTCCCTGGTGGCGGAACATGGGAGTGCATGCTTTACAGATACATAACATCACTCCCCCGCAAAGTCAAAGTGAAAACTATTTACAAGTTGAGGCGGTCGGGAGCCTTTCTTTCCCTGGTGGACTGCCTCGGTACAAGTGTCTGTTCTGGTGTGTTGGCTGTGCCCTCGCTGGGCTGGCGTGTTGTTGGCCCTGCAGGGCTGCTGGGTGAGCCTGGCCTTGCTGGGCTGTTGGGCGTGATGGGTTCGATTTCCTGGTCCGGGGTGGTGTTGTTGATCCTTTGGGTGTGGGCTCGAAAAACGTGGTGTCTGCTGTGGGTTGTTCAGAGCAGTCTGTGAACCGCAGCCTCGTTTGGTCCAGGTGCTTTCTGCAAATTTGTCCATTGTCTAGTTTGACTACAAACACCCTACTCCCTTCTTTAGCTATCACCATGCCCGCAATCCACTTGGGACCATGTCCATAGTTTAGCACATACACAAGGTCATTCAGATCAATTTCCCGTAACACAGTGGCGCGACCATCGTTTACATTTTGTTGCTGCCGCCTGCTCTCTACCGGATCATGCAGGTTGGGGTGAACCAGCGAGAGTCTGGTTTTAAGTGTCCTTTTCATGAATAGCTCAGCCAGGGGCACCCCTGTGAACGAGTGGGGTCTTGTGCGGTAGCTGAGCAGCACTTGGGACAGGCGGGTTTGGAGTGAACTTTCTGTGACTCGTTTAAGGCTATGTTTGATTGTTTGTACTGTTCGCTCTGCCTACCCATTGGAGGCTGGTTTAAGCAGGACCGAAGTGAAATGTTTGATCCTATTGCAGGTCATGAATTCTTTAAATTCGGCACTGGTGAAACATGGCCCGTTGTCACTGACCAGCATATCAGGCAGGCCGTGGGTGGTAAATATGGCCCTCAGGCTTTCAATGGTGGTGGTGGCGATGTTTCCTGACATTATTTCACATTCAATCCATTTTGAAAAAGCACCCACCATCACCAGGAACATTTTACCGAGAAACAGGCCCGCATAGTCGACATGGATCCTTGACCATGGTCTGGAGGGCCAGGACCACAAACTAAGTGGTGCCTCTCTGGGCGCGTTGCTCAACTGAGCACACACACTGCATTGCCGCACACAGGATTCTAAGTCAGAGTCGATACCGGGCCACCACACGTGAGATCTGGCTATCGTTTTCATCATTACTATACCCGGGTGTGTGCTGTGGAGATCCGAGATGAACGTCTCCCTGCCCTTTTTGGGTAGCACTACGCGGTTACCCCACAACAAGCAGTCTGCCTGAATAGACAGCTTGTCCTTTCGCCGCTGGAACGGCTTGATTAGTTCTTGCATTTCAACGGGGATGCAGGCCCAGCTCCCATGCAGTACACAGTTTTTTACTAGGGACAGCAGGGGATCTTGGCTGGTCCAAGCCCTAATCTGGCGGGCCGTAACAGGTGATTTATCATTTTCAACGCTTCCATGACCATCAACA
The DNA here is from genome assembly GCF_044704955.1 of Pristiophorus japonicus. Lineage (NCBI taxonomy): Eukaryota > Metazoa > Chordata > Chondrichthyes > Pristiophoridae > Pristiophorus > Pristiophorus japonicus. Next base: position 92,529,429 of record NC_091978.1, on the reverse strand, counting down.
AGTCTGCGGATTGCGCCACCATAAACAAATTTGTAGGCTGCGCCATTTCCACCCCCGTGGTGAGCAATGGTAGCCGACTGAGAGCATCCGCACTGTTCTCGGTGCCTAGCCTGTGGCAGATGGTATAGTTATATGCTGATAGCACGAGTGCCCACCTTTGTATGTGGGCTGAGGCATTAGTATTTATCCCCTTGTTTTCAGCGAACAGGGATATGAGGGGCTTGTGATCGGTTTCCAGCTCAAATTTGAGGGCAAGCAGGTACTGATGCAGTTTCTTTACCCCGAACACACACGCTAATGCCTCTTTCTCAATCATGCTGTCGGCCCTCTCGGCCTTAGACAAGCTCCTGGAGGCATAGGCGACAGGTTGCAACATCCCCGCAATGTTAGCTTGTTGTAATACACATCCGACTCCGTACGACAACGCATCATATGCAAGCACAAGTCTTTTTCATGGGTTATACAATACAAGCAGCTTGTTAGAGCATAAAATGTTTCTGGCTTTCTCAAAAGCAATTACTTGTTTTTTTTCCCCATACCCAGTTCTCACCTTTATGCAATAAGACATGTAGGGGCTCTAAGAGGGTGCTTAACCCCGGTAGGAAGTTACCAAAATAGTTGAGGAGTCCCAGGAACGACCGCAGCTCCGTGACGTTCTGTGGCTTGGGCGCGTTCCTGATAGCCTCTGTCTTGGCATCTGTGGGCCGAATGCCATCCGCCGCGATCTTTCTACCCAAAAACTCCACTTCTGTTGCCATGAAGATGCATTTCGAACTCTTCAGCCGCAGCCCTACGTGATCCAGTCGCTGGGGGACCTCCTCCAGCTTTTGTACGTGCTCGACGGTGTCCTAACCCGTGACCAATATGTCGTCCTGCAAAAACGATTGTGCGTGGTACTGACTTGAGTATGCTCTCCATGTTTCTCTGGAAGATCACTGCAGCCGACCGAATTCCAAACGGGCATCTGTTGTAGATGAACAGTCCCTTGTGCGTGTTGATGCAGGTGAGGCCATTCGAAGACTCCTCCAGCTCCTGCGTCATGTAGGCCGAAGTCAGGTCGAGCTTGGTGAACGTCTTGCCTCCTGCCAGCGTCACAAATAGGTCGTCTGCCTTAGGTAGCGGGTATTGGTCCTGTAGCGAGAAACGATTTATAGTTACTTTATAATCGCCGCAAATCCTGACCGTGCCATCACTTTTGAGTAGTGGAACAAGCGGGCTGGCCCACTAGCTGAATTCCACTGGGGAGATGATGCCCTCGCATTGCAGCCTGTCCAGCTCGATTTCCACTCTCTCCCTCATCATGTGAGGTACCGCTCGCACCTTGTGGTGAATGGGTCGTGGCTCTGGGACCAAGTGGATCCGCACCTTTGCCCTGGAAAATTATCCAATACCAGGCTCAAAAAGGGAAGGAAATTTGTTAAGAACCTGAGTACATGAGGCCTCATCGACATGTGATAGCGCTCGGATGTCATCCCATTTCCAGCGAATTTTGCCCAGCCAGCTCCTTCCAAGCAGTGTGGGGCCTTCGCCCGGGACAATCCAGAATGGTAGTTCATGCACCGTGCCCTCATAGGTGACCTTGACCATGGCGCTGCCCTGGACAGTGATAAGCTCTTTGGTGTACGTTCTCAGTTTCGTATGGATGGGGCTCAGGGCCATTCAATATTACATTTAGCATTATAGGTGGACATTTCAGCGAAAATGTGTGCACCCCATGTGCTTCAGCATCTGCCTCCTCTCTCTGAGGCTCGAACCTGCTTTGATCCACCATGGGCCGATCTTCCTCTGCCACGTGGTGGTTAGTAGGTTTTGCAGAGCTTGCAGCTCATCTGCAAGCTTGTTGGAGGTGCCCCATTGTTCCACAGCTCTTGCAAACATACCCTTTGAAGCAGCATTCATAGGCTGAATGGAAGCCTCCACAACGCCTACAAGGTGTGAATTGCCTTGCATTCATCCTTTGTTGCGGACTTTGAGTCATCTGGGCCACCTGAGGCCTGCTGGCAGTTGCAGACTCATGGTTTCTGCCCTGTACATTTCTGCTCGCAAACATAGTTCCAGTTAATTTATGAACATTGCTAGCACTTGTGTGCTGAAAGATTTTTTTGGTGTTATCACTGGTGGACATAAACACTTGTGCTATCGCAATGGCCTTACTGAGGGTCGGTGTCTCTGCAGTCAAAAGTTTTCGTAGGATGGTCTCATGGCCAATGCCCAGTACAAAAAAGTCTCTGAGCATCTGCTCCAGGTAGCTATCAAACTCACATTGTCCTGCAAGTCGCCTTAGCTCGGCGACGTAGCTCGCGAATTCCTGACCTTCAGTTCGCTGGCATGTGTATAACCGATAACTCACCATCAGCATGCTCTCCCTCAGGTTAAGATGCTCCCGAACCAGTGTACACAGCTCCTCATACGACTTATCTGTGGGTTTCACCAGAGCCAGAAGATTCTTCATGAGGCTGTAGGTCGGTGTCCCGCAGACCGTGAGGAGGACAGCACTCCTTTTTGCAGCGCTTCCTTCTCCGTCCAGCTCTTTGGCTACAAAGTACTAGTCTAGCCGTTCGACATAGGCTTCCCAGTCCTCACCCTCCGAGAACTTCTCCAGGATGCCCACAGTTTGCTGCATCTTTGCATTGGATTCGTATACTCGTCGCCAGTTGTTGTGTTCCTGACACAGATGAGACTGCACACAGGGAGGTTAAAGTAACTGTGACCTCAGTCTTTATTAAGACACTTCAGCGTGAGGAACAGGCCTTAGGGGCCAGCTTATATACAATGCTCCCAAGGGATGCTGGGATCCCTTGGGACTTCAGGTGGTGCACTCCCTAGTGGCAGAACATGGGAGTGCATGCTTTACAGATACACAACAAAATCTAACTTAATTTATTGGTGAGAATTTGAGATAAAGGAAAAACAGATACTCTATTGCTGAAATAAATGTCAAAAGTCCTTAGGAAGGGACAAAGTTGAGGTCTTGCAGTCTGAGTTCGAGGAGCTAGGGAAGAAGTTAAAACTCAGAAATTTAAAGGTAGTAATCTCTAGATTACTCACACACTAATGGGTATAGGAATAGTAGGATAAAACAGGTTAGCACGTGATTGGAGAAATGGTGTAGGAGGGAGGCTTCAGATTCCTGGGGCATTGAGACCAGTAGTGTGAAACGAACAAAGTGCTCAAGATTGACGAGTTGCATCTCAAAAGAGCTGGGACCAATGTCCACATGGGGAGGTTAACTTGTACTGTGGGGAGGGTTTAAAAATGTGAAACAAGGGAGGGAGAAATAGCAGTAGATATGGGAGCGTGCCAGAGGAGTGGAGGATTGCAAATGTTACAACCCTTTTTTCTAAAAAAGTAATAGGGATAAATCTGGCAATTACAGTCCAGCCAGCTTAATGTTGGTTATGGGAAAACTTTTAGAGACAATAATCCAAGACAAAATTAATTCGCTTCTAGAAAAGTATGTTCATTTTACACTCTACCTTGACTCGTAGACCTCGGGATTACAGGAAAGGATTATACATGACGCAAAGTTTAGACTTAACCCAATTATCATTCGTATTACGCAAAAACTAACTAAAAACTACAGAACAAGACTTCTGAGAGAATTGACCAAAGACATACAATCACCCGTCCAGTTAGTTGCTGTAACCATAGATTGTAGGTTCGTGGTCGTTGGTTCCGTGACCAGTTGTTCCTCTTCGATGTTCCCTCTTGTGGTCATTCTCTTTTCCGTTTCTTCTGTGTTCATCCGTTCCTTTTCATTCACCCTGAGCTGCTTCCAGCTCGTGTATATATATATATCCATTTTATAAATAAATCACCCGCTGAGCTGAGGTTTCCGTTAATGTGTCTGGATCGATTTGTTGTTTGTGGTGATCCATTTGACTGGCTGCGATGATGGGCCTGGATTGCCACAATTTGCACATGGAGTTTTCAGGGCAAAAGATAATTCCTTATCTTAAGCGCCCCATTCTCAAAAAATGCATGCCTTTTTGGGATTCTTTGTTATCCTGGTTTTGTGCAGACTTGTAGTCTCTAGAGGGAACTGTTTTCCCCCTCCGGCCAATCAATCCAGGGGCTCCTCTGTGGGGTTGCATCAATCCTTTGTTTCTATGTTTCAACAGGTCTGGCTCTTGACTGAAGAGATTGTTTTTAATTCGTGATGAGTCACCACCTGCCCCAGGCTGGCACCTTTTCTCCCTTGTCCAGTCAATCCCAAAAGCTTGTATTAAATCATTTTTAGTTTGTGGCCTCTTCCTGTGCCATATCTAAAAGTGTGCAACTTTTACAGCATGTATTTGTTGAAGGCAAATAGTGTTTAACTAAAACATATGAACATAATAAATAGGAGTAGGAGCAGGTCATATGGCCCCTCGAACCTGCACCATCATTCAATAAAGATCATGCCGGTCTTCAACCTTAACTTATCGGAAATGGTAGCATAGTGGTTATGTTACTGGACTAGTAATCGTGAGGGGTCTGGACCAATCGTGAGACATGAGTTCAAATCACACCACAGCATCTGGGGAATTTTAATTCTCTTAATTAAATAAATTTGGAATTTAAAAAAAGCTAGCAGCAGTAATGGTGACGATGAAATTACCAGATTGCTGTAAAAAACTACCTGGTAAACTAATGTCCTTCAGGGAAGGAAATCTGCTGATCTTTGACCTCAACTCCACTTTCCCACTTGATCTCCATATCCTTTGATTCCTTTGAGTCCAAAATCTATCTAGTTCAGCCTTGAATATATACAAACAGCACAACACCTTGGGGTAAAGTATTCCAAAGATTTGCAACCCTCTGAATGAAGAAATTCCTCCTCATCTCCTCCAAGTAAATGGCTGACCTCTTATCCTGAGACTATGCCCCCCTAGTTCTAGACTCTCAAGTCAGTGGAACAACTTTTCACCATCTACCCTGTCAATCCCTCTCAGAATCTTATATGTTTCAATGAGATCACCTCTCATTCTTCTAAACTCCAGATTATATAGGCCCAATCTTCTCAATCTCTCCTCATAGGACAACCCTCTCATCCCAGAGATCAATCTAGTGAACCTTCATTACAGCACCTCTAAGGCAAGCATATCTTTCCTCAGATAAGGAGACCAAAACTGTGCAAAATACTGCAGGTATGATCTCATTTGTACAATTATAGCAAGAATACCTTACTCTTGTACTCCAACCCCCTTGCAATATACACCAACATGTTATTTGCTTTCCTATTTGCTTGCTGTATCTGCATGCTAACTCTCCATGCTTCCTATACGAGGACGCCTACATTTCTCTGAACACCAACATTTAATAGTTTCACACCATTTAAAAAATATTCTGCTTTTCTATTCTTCCTATCAAAGTGAATAACCTCACAATTTACTCCAACTGCCACCTTATTGCTCACTCACTTAACCTGTCGATATCCGTTTGTTGCTCTTTGTGTTCTCCTCACAGCTTACTTTCCCACCTAGCTTTGTATCATCAGCAAACCTGGATATATTACATTTGGTCCCTTCCTCTAAGTCATGAATATAGATTGTAAATAGCTGAGACAGACCCAAGCACTGATTCTTGCAACACCCCACCAGTGACGGCCTGCAAACCTAGAAATGACCAATTTATTCCTACTTTCTGTTTCTGTTTGTTAATAAATCCTCTATCCATGTTAAAATATTATCCCAATCCCATGAGCGCTTATCTTGCACAAAAAGCTTTTGTGTCACATCTTATTGAATGGTCCACTGGTTCCCCTTTATCCATTCTGCTAGTTAAATCCTCAAAAAATTCTATTTTACTTTGCTCGATTTTACTTTCATTAAAACATGTTGACTCTGCCTAATCATATTACAATTTTCTAATTGCCCTGATACCACTTCTTTAATAATGGATTCCAGCATTTTCCCGACGACATTAATTGACAGCAAGACTAATTCTTTTAAAACAATTTGGAATAGTTTATTGGGGATACATAGAAACATAGAAACATAGAAAATAGGTGCAGGAGTAGGCCATTCGGCCCTTCGAGTCTGCACCACCATTCAATATGATCATAGCTGATCATGCAACTTCAGTACCCCTTTCCTGCTTTCTCTCCATACCCATTGGTCCCTTTAGCCGTAAGGGCCACATCTAACTCCCTTTTAAATATATCTAACGAACTGGCCTCAACAACTTTCTGTGGTAGAGAATTCCACAGGTTAACAACTCTCTGAGTGAAGAAGTTTCTCCTCATCTCGGTCCTAAAGAGTATACCCCTTATCTTTCGACTGTGACCCCTGGTTCTGGACTTCGCCAACATAGGGAGCATTATTCCTGCATCTAACCTGTCCAATCCCGTCAGAATTTTATATGTTTCTATGAGATACCCTCTCATTCTTCTAAATTCCAGTGAATATAAGCCTAGTCGATCCAGTCTTTCTTCATATGTCATTTCTGCCATCCTGGGAATCAGTCTGGTGAACCTTCGCTGCACTTCCTCAATAGCAAGAATGTCCTTCCTCAGATTAGGTGACCAAAACTGTACACAACATTCAAGCTGTGGCCTCACCAAGGCCCCGTACAACTGCAGTAGGACCGCCCTGCTCCTATACTCAAATCCTCTCACTATGAAGGCCAACATGCTATTTGCCTTCTTCACCGCCAGCTGTACCTGCATGCCAACTTTCAATGACTGATGTACCACGACACCCAGGTCTCGTTGCACCTCCCCTTTTCCTAACCTGTCACCATTCAGATAATATTCTGCCTTCCTGTTTTTGCCACCAAAGTGGATCACCTCATACTTATCCATATTATACTGCATCTGCCATGCATTTGCCCACTCACCTAACCTGTCCAAGTCATCCTGCAGCCTTTTAGAATCCTCCTCACAGCTCACACTGCCACCCAGCTTAGTGTCATCTGCAAACTTGGAGATATTACCTTCAATTCCTTCATCTAAATCATTAATGTATATTGTAAATAGCTGGGTCCCAGCACTGAACCTTGGGGTACTCCACTAGTCACTGCTTGCCATTCTGAAAATTACCTGTTTATTCCTACTCTTTGCTTCCTGTCTGCCAACCAGTTCTCTATTCAAGTCAATACATTACCCCCAATACCATATGCTTTAATTTTGCACACTAATCTCTTGTGTGGGACCTTGTCAAAAGTCTTTTGAAAGTCCAAATACACCACATCCACTGGTTCTCCCTTGTTCACTCTACTAGTTACATCCTCAAAAAATTCTAGAAGATTTGTCAAGATTGATTTCCCTTTCATAAATCCATGCTGACTTGGACCAATCCTGTCACTGCTTTCCAAATGTGCTGCTATTACATCTTTAATAATTGATCCCAACATTTTCCCCACTAACGATATCAGCCTAACCAGTCTATAATTCCCCGTTTTCTCTCTCCCTCCTTTTTTAAAAAGTGGTGTTACATTAGCCAACCTTCAGTCCATAGGAACTGATCCAGAGTCGATAGACTGTTGGAAAATGATCACCAATGCATCCACTATTTCTAGGGCCACTTCCTTAAGTACCCTGGGATGCAGATTATCAGGCCCCGGGGATTTATTGGCCTTCAATCCCATCAATTTCCCTAACACAATTTCCTAACTAAGGAGGATTTCCTTCAGTTCCTCCTTCTCACTAGACCCTCGATCCCCTAGTATTCCCGGGAGGTTATTTGTGTCTTCCTTAGTGAACAGAGATCCAAAGTATTTGTTCAATTGGTCGGCCATTTCTTTGTTTCCCTTGTAAATTCACCTGATTCTGACTGCAAGGACCTACATTTTTTTTCACTAATCTTTTTTTCTTCACATATTAAGAGAAGCTTTTGCAGTCAGTTTTTATGTTCCCTGCAAGCTCACTCTCATATTCTATTTTCCCCCTCCTAATTTAACCTTTATCCTCCTCTGCTAAATTTCTCCCAGTTCTCAGGTTTGCTGCTTTATCTGGCCAATTTATATGCCTCTTTCTTGGATTTAACATTATCCCTAATTTCCCTTGTTAGCCACAGTTGAGCCACTTTCCCTGTTTTATTTTTACACCAGACAGGGATGTACAATTGTTGAAGTTCATCCATGTGATCTTTAAATGTCTGCCATTGCCTATCCACCGTCAACCCTTTAGAAACATAGAAACATAGAAAATAGGTGCAGGAGCAGGCCATTCAGCCCTTCTAGCCTGCACCGCCATTCAATGAGTTCATGGCTGAACATGAAACTTCAGTACCCCCTTCCTGCTTTCTCGCCATAACCCTTGATCCCCCGAGTAGTAAGGACTTCATCTAACTCCCTTTTGAATATATTTAGTGAATTGGCCTCAACTACTTTCTGTGGTAGAGAATTCCACAGGTTCACCACTCTCTGGGTGAAGAAGTTTCTCCTCATCTCGGTCCTAAATGGCTTACCCCTTATCCTCAGACTGTGACCCCTGGTTCTGGACTTCCCCAACATTGGGAACATTCTTTCTGCATCTAACCTGTCTAAACCCGTCAGAATTTTAAACGTTTCTATGAGGTCCCCTCTCATTCTTCTGAACTCCAGTGAATACAAGCCCAATTGATCCAATCTTTCTTGATAGGTCAGTCCCGCCATCCCGGGAATCAGTCTGGTGAACCTTCGCTGCACTCCCTCAATAGCAAGAATGTCCTTCCTCAAGTTAGGAGACCAAAACTGTACACAATACTCCAGGTGTGGCCTCACCAAGGCCCTGTACAACTGTAGCAACACCTCCCTGCCCCTGTATTCAAATCCCCTCGCTATGAAGGCCAACATGCCATTTGCTTTCTTAACCGCCTGCTGTACCTGCATGCCAACCTTCAATGACTGATGTACCATGACACCCAGGTCTCGTTGCACCTTCCCTTTTCCTAATCTGTCACCATTCAGATAATAGTCTGTCTCTCTGTTTTTACCACCAAAGTGGATAACCTCACATTTATCCACATTATACTTCATCTGCCATGCATTTGCCCACTCACCTAACCTATCCAAGTCACTCTGCAGCCTAATAGCATCCTCCTCGCAGCTCACACTGCCACCCAACTTAGTATCATCCGCAAATTTGGAGATACTGCATTTAATCCCCTCGTCTAAATCATTAATGTACAATGTAAACAGCTGGGGCCCCAGCACAGAACCTTGCGGCACTCCACTAGTCACTGCCTGCCATTCTGAAAAGTACCCGTTTACTCCTACTCTTTGCTTCCTGTCTGACAACCAGTTCTCAATCCACGTCAGCACACTACCCCCAATCCCATGTGCTTTAACTTTGCACATTAATCTCTTGTGTGGGACCTTGTCGAAAGCCTTCTGAAAGTCCAAATATACCACATCAACTGGTTCTCCTTTGTCCACTTTACTGGAAACATCCTCAAAAAATTCCAGAAGATTTGTCAAGCATGATTTCCCTTTCACAAATCCATGCTGACTTGGACCTATCATGTCACCATTTTCCAGATGCACTGCTATGACATCCTTAATAATTGATTCCATCATTTTACCCACTACTGAGGTCAGGCTGACCGGTCTATAATTCCCTGTTTTCTCTCTCCCTCCTTTTTTAAAAAGTGGGGTTACATTGGCTACCCTCCACTCCATAGGAACTGATCCAGAGTCAATGGAATGTTGGAAAATGACTGTCAATGCATCCGCTATTTCCAAGGCCACCTCCTTAAGTACTCTAGGATGCAGGCCATCAGGCCCTGGGGATTTATCTGCCTTCAATCCCATCAATTTCCCCAACACAATTTCCCGACTAATAAAGATTTCCCTCAGTTCCTCTTCCTTACTAGACCCTCTGACCCCTTTTATATCCGGAAGGTTGTTTGTATCCTCCTTAGTGAATACCAAACCAAAGTACTTGTTCAATTGATCCGCCATTTCTTTGTTCCCCGTTATGACTTCCCCTGATTCTGACTGCAGGGGACCTATGTTTGTCTTCACCAACCTTTTTCTCTTTACATACCTATAGAAACTTTTGCAATCCGCCTTAATGTTCCCTGCAAGCTTCTTCTCGTACTCCATTTTCCCTGTCCTAATCAAACCCTTTGTCCTCCTCTGCTGAGTTCTAAATTTCTCCCAGTCCCCAGGTTCGCTGCTATTTCTGGCCAATTTGTATGCCACTTCCTTGGCTTTAATACTATCCCTGATTTCCCTAGATAGCCACGGTTGAGCCACCTTCCCCTTTTTATTTTTACGCCAGACAGGAATGTACAATTGTTGTACTTCATCCATGCGGTCTCTAAATGTCTGCCATTGCCCATCCACAGTCAACCCCCTAAGTATCATTCGCCAATCTATCCTAGCCAATTCTCGCCTCATACCTTCAAAGTTACCCTTCTTTAAGTTCTGGACCATGGTCTCTGAATTTACTGTTTCATTCTCCATCCTAATGCAGAATTCCACCATATTATGGTCACTCTTCCCCAAGGGGCCTCGCACAATGAGATTGCTAATTAATCCTCTCTCATTACACAACACCCAGTCTAAGATGGCCTCCCCCCTAGTTGGTTCCTCAACATATTGGTCTAGAAAACCATCCCTTATGCACTCCAGGAAATCCTCCTCCACCGTATTGCTTCCAGTTTGGCTAGCCCAATCTATGTGCATATTAAAGTCACCCATTATAACTGCTACACCTTTATTGCATGCACCCCTAATTTCCTGTTTGATGCCCTCCCCAACATCCCTATTACTGTTTGGAGGTCTGTACACAACTCCTACTAACGTTTTTTGCCCTTTGGTGTTCTGCAGCTCTACCCATATAGATTCCACATCATCCAAGCTAATGTCTTTCCTAACTATTGCATTAATCTCCTCTTTAACCAGCAATGCTACCCCACCTCCTTTTCCTTTTATTCTATCCTTCCTGAATGTTGAATACCCTTGAATGTTGAGTTCCCAGCCCTGATCATCCTGGAGCCACGTCTCCGTAATCCCAATCACATCATATTTGTTAACATCTATTTGCACAATTAATTCATCCACCTTATTGCGGATACTCCTTGCATTAAGACACAAAGCCTTCAGGCTTGTTTTATTAACACCCTTTGTCCTTTTAGAATTTTGCTGTACAGTGGCCCTTTTTGTTCTTTGCCTTGGGTTTCTCTGCCCTACACTTTTCCTCATCTCCTTTCTGTCTTTTGCTTTTGGCTCCTTTTTGTTTCCCTCTGTCTCCCTGCATTGGTTCCCATCCCCCTGCCATATTAGTTTAAATCCTCCCCAACAGCACTAGCAAACACTCCCCCGAGGACATTGGTTCCAGTCCTGCCCAGGTGCAGACCGTCCGGTTTGTACTGGTCCCACCTCCCCCAGAACCGGTCCCAATGCCCCAGGAATTTGAATCCCTCCCTGCTGCACCACTGCTCAAGCCACGTATTCATCTGCGCTATCCTGCGATTCCTACTCTGACTATCACGTGGCACTGGTAGCAATCCCGAGATTACTACTTTTGAGGTCCTACTTTTTAATTTAGCTCCTAGCTCCTTAAATTCGTTTCGTAGGACCTCATCCCTTTTTTTGCCTATGTCGTTGGTACCAATGTGCACCACGACAACTGGCTGTTCTCCCTCCCATTTCAGAATGTCCTGCACCCGCTCCGAGACATCCTTGACCCTTGCACCAGGGAGGCAACATACCATCCTGGAGTCTCGGTTGCGGCCGCAGAAACGCCTATCTATTCCCCTCACAATTGAATCCCCTATCACTATCGCTCTCCCACTCTTTTTCTTGCCCTCCTGTGCAGCAGAGCCAGCCACGGTGCCATGAACTTGGCTGCTGCTGCCCTCCCCTGATGAGTCATTCCCCTCAACAGTACCCAAAGCGGTGTATCTGTTTTGCAGGGGGATGACCGCAGGGGACCCCTGCACTACCTTCCTTGCTCTACTCTTCCTGCTGGTCTTCCATTCCCTATCTGGCTGTGGACCCTTTCCCTGCGGTAAGACCAACTCACTACACGTGATACTCACGTCATTCTCAGCATCGTGGATGCTCCAGAGTGAATCCACCCTCAGCTCCAATTCCGTAACGCGGACCGTCAGGAGCTGGAGGCGGATACACTTCCCGCACACATAGTCGTCAGGGACACCGGAAGCGTCCCTGAGTTCCCACATGGTACAGGAGGAGCATAACACCCGACCGAGCTCTCCTGCCATGACTTAACCCTTAGATACACTTAAACTGGTAATAACAATGTTAAAAGTTACTGACCAATATAAGAAGAAAAAGAAAAACTACTCACCAATCACCAGCCAATCACTTACCCCCTAGGCTGTGACGTCACCTTTGTTTTTTTGCCTTCTCCCTGTAGCTGCACCGGTACACCTCTCGCCGACCCCGGACTCGCGCTGCTCCGAGCTCCCGCTGGCCTTTATAGGCCTCTCGCCGACCCCGGACTCACGCTGCTCCGAGCTCCCGCCTCCTCGACTGACTGCTCCGAGCTCCCGCTGGCCTTTATAGGCCTCTCGCCGACCCCGGACTCACGCTGCTCCGAGCTCCCGCCTCCTCGACTGACTGCTCCGAGCTCCCGCTGGCCTTTATAGGCCTCTCGCCGACCCCGGACTCACGCTGCTCCGAGCTCCCGCCTCCTCGACTGACTGCTCCGAGCTCCCGCTGGCCTTTATAGGCCTCTCGCCGATCCCGGACTCACGCTGCTCCGAGCTCCCGCCTCCTCGACTGACTGCTCCGAGCTCCCGCTGGCCTTTATAGGCCTCTCGCCGACCCCGGACTCACGCTGCTCCGAGCTCCCGCCTCCTCGACTGACTGCTCCGAGCTCCCGCTGGCCTTTATAGGCCTCTCGCCGACCCCGGACTCACGCTGCTCCGAGCTCCCGCCTCCTCGACTGACTGCTCCGAGCTCCCGCTGGCCTTTATAGGCCTCTCGCCGACCCCGGATAAGTATCATTCGCCAGTCTATCCTAGCTAATTCACATCTCATAGCATCGAAGTTACCTTTCTTTAAGTTCAGGACCCTAGTCTCTGAGTTAACTGTGTCACTCTCCATCTTAATGAAGAATTCTACCATATTATGGTCACTCTTCCCCAAGGGGCCTCGCACAACAAAATTGCTAATTAATCCTCTCTCATTACACAATACTGAGACTAGGATGGCCAGCTTTCTAGTTGGTTCCTCGACATATTGGTCTAGAAAACGATCCCTTATACATTCCAGGAAATTCTCCTCCACCGTATTGCTACCAGTTTGGTTAGCCCAATCTATATGTAGATTAAAATCACCCATGATAACTGCTGTACCTTCATTGCACACATCGCTAATTTCCTGTTTGATGCCATCCCCAACCTCACTACTACTGTTTGGTGGTCTGTACACAAATCCCACTAGCGTTTTCTGCCCTTTGGTGTTCCGCAGCTCTAGCCATACAAATTCCACATCATCCAAGCTCATGTACTTCTTTACTATTGCGTTAATCTCCTCTATAAGCAGCACCGCTACCCCACCTTATTTTCCTTTCTGTCTATCCTTCCTGAATACTGAATATCCCTGGATGTTGGTCCCCTAATCTGAGGAAGGATGTTCTTACTATTGAGAGGGTGCAGCGAAGGTTCACCAGAATGATTCCCGGGATGGCAGGACTGATGTATGAGAAGAGACTGGATCGACTGGGCCTGTATTCACTGGAGTTTAGAAGAATGAGAGGTCTCATAGTAACATATAAAATTCTGACGAGACTGGACAGGTTAGATGCAGGAAGAATGTTTCCAATGTTGGGGAAGTCCAGAACCAGGGGTCACAGTCTAAGGATAAGGGCTAAGCCATTTAGGACCGAGATGAGAAGAAACTTCTTCACCCAGAGAGTGGTGAACCTGTGGAATTTTCTACCACAGAGAGTTGTTAATGCCAATTCATTAGATATATTCAAGAGGGAGTTAGATATGGCCCTTACATCTAAAGTGATCATGGGGTATGGAGAGAAAGCAGGAAAGGGGTACCGAGATGAATGATCAGCCATGATCTTATTGAATGGTGGTGCAGGCTCAAAGGGCTGAATGGCCTACTCCTGCATCTATTTTCTATGTTTCTATGTTTCTATGTTTGTCACCCTGGAACCATGTCTCCTTAATCCCAATTACATCATATCTGTTAACAGCTATCTGCGCAGTTAATTCATCCACCTTATTACGAATGCTCCTTGCATTGAGACACAGAGCCTTCAGGCTTGTTTTTTTAATGCTCTTTGTCCTTTTAGAATTATGTTGTAATGTTGTTTCAACACTGTAGCCTTTCTGTATAATCTACACTTTTAACATTTATACACAGAATCAATTTTGTCATTGCTAAACATTTTTATTCTTACAAACTCCTCGCCTTGAAGGGGGAAATATCCTTATTGATTCCTCATATGGTTTATCTCCTCAGGGCTCACATATCATGAACATGAGAGGGTCCTGATAGCTCTGCTGTTTATGTTTCTGTGAGGTGGATGACCGCTGTATAATGAGTTTTAAGCTTAGAGAGAGAGTAAAGTGCATGGCCTGACTCGGTCCCCACCTCGTAAGGTGTATGCCACACATAGGGGATTTACTATAATACAATAACATCCCCAGCGGAGACTCTCCCCTTCCCATATCTTCAGTGCATCATCACTTCTCAAAGCACATTGATGATTGATGATGTTCGTGAGTCATGCTGCAGCTCCCGCTTCTCCACCTTCCCTTGGCTTCGGTTGTGGCCAACATCGTCCTGACAATCGTGAAGATCCGTAACATGGTCCGTGGGAAACAAGAGCAGTGCAGTATTTACTCTTTGGCAGTTTTTAAACTGAATAATGTGAAACCACTTCTTGTACTTAATGCTCTTTTCCCCCGGTAACTGAATCAAATAAACCGCGGGGTTCAATCGGTCTATAATCGTATGCGGTCCCCACCACCTGGGCTCAAAGGCAGCTTCTTTTTCCCATAATTTGGAATCATTACTGAGTCTCCCACCTCATATTCAAAGGGACGTACTTTCTTCTCAAAGTACCTTTTAATTTGTCTTTTTGACTTCCCCAATTTGGTGGCCACAAATCGATTGATCTGATCGGTGTGATCTATCACTTGTTCCAGCCACTTGGAACTACATGTTTTCATTGTCAGGGGACTCATCCCTGTTAGTGTTAGCTGGCCTGGTGTTCTCATGAGCCTCCCCGTCATGGCCTGATATGGGGAGACCTCTATTGTTCTATGAGGTGTGGACCTCATTGCCATTAAGCACATTGGCAGCAGGTTAGCCCATTGAGTGGGGTGGTCCATGCACAATTTTTTTAACATTAACTTGAGGGTCCTGTTCCCTCTTTTGACCCCTCCGGATGACTGGGCGGGGGTGGGGGGGTGGGTGAGCAATATGCAATTTGTGTTTTATCCCCAACATTTCCTGCAGGTAGGTAAAAACTTTACTGGTAAAGTGTGAACATTGATCGTTGTCCACTTGTACTGGTACTCCCTACCTACAAAACACATGATTCAATAGCGTTTTGACTGCTGTGATTGTGGTGTTGGAGCGGCAGGGGAATGCTTCATTCCATTTAGTGAATTGATCCACCACCACTGGGGCATGGTGAAAATTGCCTTACGCCTGTAGAAGTGGCCCAATGAAGTCTATCTGGAGGTGAGTCCATGGCCCTTGAGGTGGGAGTGCACTTTGAAGCAAGGCTCAGATAGTGCATGCGGGAGGATTGTGTTGCAGGCACGGTAGACATCGTGCCATGTACTGGTTGATTGTTTCCCTCATGGAAGCCCACCAAGCTGTGGATGCTACCTTATAGAAGGTTACCAGGGCCGAATAGTGCCCTGCTGTGGGGTGGGAGCAAAAGAGGGAGAGCAGTTCCTGACCCACCTCTGCTGGAACACACACCATCGGGCAGGCGTTTGGCTTTCTTTTGAACATCAACAACTGCTCATTTGAGTCAGGGGCAGTGGCTCGTATGGTATTGGGAGCCCAGGCTGTCCATCGAGGAAGGGGTCTGCCTTCCTCGTGCCAGGCACTTACAACAGCATATGACCAGTATTGCTGCTGCAGGGATTTTAATTCTATGTGTTCTGTTGGGGAGGTCTTGCTAAAAGCATTGCAGGGCTCAACAACTATCCTCTCTATCCCCATCAATCGCAGTGTCCTTGGTTGCTCTGTCTGCTCTGGAATTTCCCTCATTGTGTGGACCCCCTTTTCTATGGGCTACTACCTTTCCTATGAAGCAGGGTTGGGATCGCTGTTTAAAGTAAGACCAGAGCAGGCGTAACCAGGGCCCATGGACTAGGGCCTTTCCGTCTAACATACGATAGTTATTTTTGTGATATAGGGGCAAGGAGAGCATGGTGTTTATAACATAGGCACTATCTGACCAAATATTCATAGATCTATCTGAGGTTTCCTTCACAGCAGTTAGAAGTGTGGCGATTTCTGCATATTGTGAAGACTGTATGTTCCATCTTCGCTGGGTGGTTCTTTCTGGCAATACCACAGCATATCCAGTGTGAGGGGTTCCCTCAATGTGATATGAGGACCCATCAATATAGACATCTGGGGCACCCTGTATGGGCTCTTTCTGCACAGGATGGGTCTCAAATTAATCAGGGGTAATGGACATTCATGCAGGTCCCCCTCATAAATCAGAAATTGTGGCAGCAATGTGGTGGGTTTGGAAATGGTATCAATGTCTCTTTCCATAAATTCCAATGTCCATTTGCTGAGGTGCTGCGAGGAAACTAGTGAATCTCCAGGTTTCATCAGTAGTTTCAGAGATGTGTGTCCGCTGTGCAGGATTGTAGCCTGTAACCCAGTAATAAAGGCAAATTGATGTACCGACCAGAAGATGGCCAGTAGGTGGCGCTTGCATGCGGTATATGTCTTTCCTGCCCCCTGCACGATTCGAGACGCATATGCAATGAGCTGTAGTCGATCAGCTCTTGTTTGGCACAGAACTGCAGTGAGGCTTTGTTCTGTGGTCCTGACCTCCAAATGGAAGGGCTGCCTGTGATCAGGAGGGTTCAGACACAGAAACATAGAAATTTACAGCGCAGAAGGAGGCCATTTCGGCCCATCGTATCCGCACTGGCCGACAAAGAGCCGCAGCCCTAAAGGTTACATATAAACCTATGAATAATGACGGAAAGGCAAAGAGCACCCAGCCCAACCAGTCCACCTCACACAACTGCGACACCCCTTATACTGAAAACCTCGATACTCCACCCCAACCAGAGCCACGTGATCTCCGAGGAGAGGCAAAAACCAGATAAAAACCTCGACCAATTTAGGGAGAAAAAATCTGGTAACATTCCTCTCCGAACTATCCAGGCAATTGACACTAGTCTAGGAGATCACCCTGGCCGTATTCTATTCCCTGCAGTACTTACCATTATATCTGCGCCATCCAGCAAAAGGTCATCCAATCTAATCCCAATTACCAGCTCTAGGTTCATAACCCTGTAGGTTACTGCACTTTAAATGACCATCCAAGCATCTCTTAAAAGTGATGAGGGTTTCTGCATCCACCACTCTTCCAGGTTCTCACAATCCTCTGTGTAAAGAAGCCGCCCATCAAATCCTCTCTAAACCCTCCACCAATGGAAATAGGCTTTTACTATCCACTATGTCCAGGCACCTCAATATTTCGTACACTTCGATGAGTTCTCCTCTGTTCCAATGAGAACAACCCCAGCCCAGCCAATCTGTCCTCGTAACTAAGATTCTCCATTTCAGGCAGCATCCGAGTAGATGTGTAATGAGAAGGGACTAATTAGCAATCTTGTTGTGCGAGGCCCCTTGGGGAAGAGTGACCATAATATGGTAGAATTCTTTATTAAGATGGAGAGTAACAAAGTTAATTCAGAAACTAGGTTCCTGAACTTAAGGAAAGGTAAATTTGATGGTATGAGGTGCGAATTGGCTAGATTAGACTGGCAAATGATACTTAAAGGGTTGACAGTGGATAGGCAATGACAAACCTTTACAGATCATATGGACGAACTTCAACAATTGTACATCCCTGTCTGGTGTAAAAATAAAATGAGGAAGGTGGCTCAACCGTGGCTAACAAGGGAAATTAAGGATAGTGTTAAATCCAAGGAAGAGGCATACAAATTAATCAGGAAAGTAGCAAGCCGGAGGACTGGGAGAAATTTAGAATACAGCAGAGGAGGACAAAGGATTTAATTAAGAGGGGGAAAATAGAGTACAAGAGGAAGCTTGCCAGAAACATAAAAACTGACTGCAAAAGCTTCTATAAATATGTGATGAGAAAAAGATTAGTAAAGACAAACGTAGGTCCCTTGCAGTCAGATTCAGGTGAATTTATAATGGGGAACAAAGAAATGGCAGACCAATTGAACAAGTACTTTGGTTCTGTCTTCACAAAGGAAGACACAAATAACCTTCCCGATGTACTAGGGATCCGAAGGTCGAGTGAGAAGGAGGAACTGAAGGATATCCTTATTAGGCGGGAAATTGTGTTACGGAAATTGACGGGATTGAAGGCCAATAAATCCCCAGGGCCTGATAGTCTACATCCCAGAGTACTTAAGGAAGTGGCCCGAGAAATAGTGGATGCATTGGTGATCATTTTCCAACAGTCTATCGACTCTGGATCAGTTCCTATGGACTGGAGGGTTGCTAATGTAACACCACTTTTTAAAAAAGGAGGGAGAGAGAAAACGGGGAATTATAGACCAGTTAGCCTGACATCAGTCGTGGAGAAAATGTTGGAATCAATCATTAAGGATGAAATAGCAGCACAGTGACAGGATCGGTCTAAGTCAACATGGATTTATGAAAGGGAAATCATGCTTGACAAATCTTCTGGAATTTTTTGAGGATGTAACTAGTAGAGTGGACAAGGGAGAACCAGTGGATGTGGTGTATTTGGACTTTCAAAAGGCTTTTGACAAGGTCCCACACAAGAGATTGGTGTGCAAAATCAAAGCACATGTTATTGGGGGTAATGTACTGACGTGGATAGAGAACTGGTTGGCAGACAGGAAGCAGGGAGTCGGGATAAATGGGTCCTTTTCAGAATGGCAGGCAGTGACTAGTGGAGTGCCGCAGGGCTCAGTGCTGGGACCCCAGCTCTTTACAATATATATTAATGATTTGGATGATGGAGTTGAATGTAATATCTCCATGTTTGCAGATGACACTAAACTGGGTGGCGGTGTGAGCTGTGAGGAGGACGCTAAGAGGCTGCAGGGTGACTTGGACAGGTTAGGCGAATGGGCAAATACATGGCAGATGCAGTGTAATGTGGATAAATGTGAGGTTATCCACTTTGGGGGCAAAAACACGAAGGCAGAATATTATCTGAATGGCGGCAGATTAGGAAAAGGGGTGGTGCAGCGAGACCTGGGTGTCATGGTACATCAGTCATTGAAGGTTGGCATGCAAGTACAGCAGGCAGTGAAGAAGGCAAATGGTATGTTGGCCTTCATAGCAAGAGGATTTGAGTATAGGAGCAGGGAGGTCTTACTGCAGTTGTACAGGGCCTTGGTGAGGCCCCAACTGGAATATTGTGTTCAGTTTTGGTCTCCTAATCTGAGGAAGGACGTTCTTGCTATTGAGGGAGTGCAGCGGAGGTCCACCAGACTGATTCCTGGGATAGCAGGACTGCCATATGAGGAGAGACTGGATCAACTGGGCCTGTATTCACTGGACTTTGGAAGGATGAGAGGGGATCTCATAGAAACATATAAAATTCTGACGGGACTGGACAACTTAGATGCAGGAAGAATGTTCCCGGTGTTGGGGAACTCCAGAACCAGGGGACATAGCCTTAGGATAAGGGGTCGGCCATTTAGGATTGAGATGAGGAGAAACTTCTTCACTCAGAGAGTTGTTAACCTATGGAATTCCCTGCCGCAGAGAGTTGTTGATGCCAGTTCATTGGATATATTCAAGAGGGAGTTAGATATGGCCCTTGCGGCTAAAGGGATCAAGGGGTATGGAGAGAAAGCAGGAATGGGGTACTGAAGGAATGATCAGCCATGATCTTATTGAATGGTGGTGCAGGCTCGAAGGGCCGGATGGCTTACTCCTGCACTGATTTTCTATGTTTCTCTGTTTCTATCTCCTCTGCACCCTCTCTAGTGCAATCACATCCTTCCTATAATATAGCGACCAGAACTGCACGCAGTGCTCCAGCTGTGGCCAAAGTATTATACAATTTAAGCATAACCTCCCTGCTCTTATATTCTACACCTCAGCCAATACCGGCAAGCATTCCGTATACTTTCTTAACCACCTTATCAACCTGGCCTGCAACTTTCAGGGATCTGTGGACAAGCATTCCAAGGTCTCTTTGTTCATCTACACTATTAAGTGGCATACCGCTTAATGTGTATACCCTTTTCTTATTAGCCCTCCCAAAGTGCATCACCTCAAACTTCTCTGAATTAAATTTCATTTGACACTGCTCTGCCCACCTGACCAGTAGATTGCTATCATCCTGCAGCCTCTTCATTATCAACCACACAGCCAATTTTAGTATTGTTTGCAAACTTCTTAATCATACTCCATATATTCAAATCTAAATCGTTGGAATATACCACAAAAAGCAAGGAACCCCAGGACTGAGCCCTGTGGAACCCCACTCGAAACATCTTTCCAGTCACAAAAACATCCATCAATCATTACCCTTTGCTTTCTACCTCCAAGCCAAGTTTGGATCCAACTTGCCACTTTGCCCTGTATCCCATGGGCTTTAACCTTCATGACCAATCTACCATGTGGGACCTTATCAAAAGCCTTCTCAAGTCCATATATACTACATCATACACACTACCCTCATCGACCCTCTTGGTTTCCTCCTCCAAAAATTCAATCAGGTTAGTCAAGCGCGATCTTTCCTTAACAAATCCGTGCTGATGGTCCCTCATTAATCCTTGCTTTTCCAAATGCAGATTTATCCTGTCTTTCAAGATTTTTCCAATAATTTTCCCACCACTGAGGTTAGGCTGACAGGCCTATAATTACTCAGCCTATCCCTTTTTCACTTCTTAACCAAGGGTACTACATTAGCAGTCCTCCAATCCTCCGGCACCATGCCCAGATCCAAAGAGGACTGGAAAATGATGGTCAAGGCCTCTGCTATTTTCACCTTTACTTCGCTCAACATGCGGCCTGCATCACTGCAGTTTTTAACTTAGCCATGGACTGGGTATGAGCATCAATCCATGCCGGGTGTATGTCATCACCCTGCAGTTTTATTAAATCATACAGGAGCTTTGCAAACTCTGCAAACCTGGGATAAAGTTCCTTTGGTACCCCACCAAACGCAAGAATGATCATAGGGCTGTTTTGGAAATGAGTAATGGCAGTCGCTGTATTATCTCCACCTTGTGAGAGTCGGGGGATGACCCCTCTGGAGAAATGGACAGTCCTAGAAAGGTGACCCGTTCTTTTACTAATTGAGCCTTACGGGGATTCACCTTTAGTCCCGCCTGAGCCAACAATGTCAAAAGTTTGTGCAAAAGGGACAGATGCTCCTCCATGCTGTCATTTGCCAGCAGTAGGTCATCTACGTACTGCAGCAAGCAGGTAGGGCGGGAAAAGTCTTTTTAAATTGCAGCCATTCCTTTGTGGAATATCGTGGGGACATTGTGGAACCCCTGAGGCAGGCATGTCCAGGTGTAGCTCTGGTCCTCAAATGTGAACGCAAATGTGTACTGGTCTTCCCTCTTAACAGGGATACTCCAGAATCCATTGGCGATGTCGAGGGTCGAGAAGTACTTGGAACCAGCAGGAATTTGTGATAATAACGTGGGAGTTTCTCTTACTACTGGTGAGCAGGCTGGTTTTACAGAATTTAACTTTCTGTAATCAATAGTCAGCCGGCAGCCAATATCAGGCTTTTTTACCCGCCATGTGGGTGAATTGGTCGTGAAAGTGCCTGTTCTAACAACACCCTGTTCGACTAGGGATTTTATGATGTCTCGGATGTAAGGGTGACTCTCCCTTGGGATGGGGTAGTGTTTAGTGAATGAGTGGGGGGCTCCCTCAATAGATTCCTCACCTGCCATTTTTCCACATCATGCTTGCATCTGGCAAACACCACTAGGTGTTCCCGAATTAGTTTTGCCACAGCTTCATTTTCGCTCCCGGGAGGGTAATACTCAGATGGCTTTTTAATAGCAAAAAGTGAGTGAGCATCTGAAATTTCTATCACTCCTGCCTTATCTTTCAATCCCATCCAAACACAGTCCTGACTTTCATCTATCACCACGCCATACTGATCCAACACATCAGTCCCTACAATTCTCCTTCCATCGGCGCTGGGACCTTACAGGTGAGGCCTCCCAACGGAAGTTCAGTGGCCTTCCCTGTATCACCGTTAAACCCTTTAAGGGTCATACAACCCTTGCCCGCCGCTGCATAGCGTTCAGGTTATGGGGTGTTGATGATGGTAACGGCTGAGCCAGTATCGATAAGCATAATCTGCTGCCTGCACCCTTTTAAGACAACAAGGACTACTGGTCTCCCGCTACCATCACGTCGGAACCCCACTTCCATCCAATCTTTGGGAGCCGAACCCTGTCATAAGGTCGATCCTTGAATGGGTCTCTCTAATGAGTGTGATTCGGCGATTGTGTGCGCTGGTAAATGACTTTGCCTCCTCCCCGTAGCAAATTGGGTTTGTATGAAGGTTATCAACTGGTCCAATCATTGATCTGTCCTTGAGGGCTTGGATTCGACCTTCTTTAGAAGGATTACTAACTGAGCTAATTGTTGTTCTACCCTAGAGGGTTTGGGTTCGTCCCTTGGGAGGTATCTATGCTTTGCATCATGGTTCGGTGCCAGTCTGGGTCTGCTGCAGTTTTTTGCAAGGTGGCCTACCTTCTTACAATTAAAGCACTGTCCCTTAAAGGGGTAGTTTCAAGATCTCTCCACCGTTGACACTGATTTATTTGCAGTGGGTGGTGACTTCCCCTTTAACTGGTCTTTTACCATCTCCCAGGCTATTTGAGCGCTGGTCTCCATATCTGTCCACTGATTGGTGGGCCTCCTGGCTATGCCCAGGCTGGTTTTAACTAAAGGGTGGAGTTGGGACAGGAACATCAATTAAATTGTTCCTGATTCTTTCCTACTGTAGCATTTGCGGGTGCCTGGTTCTGGGTACATTGATAGATATCGTACAGGCAATTACTGAAGGCTCTAGGGGTCTCTTATGGGTGCTGCTTGGTCTGATTAAGCAGAGCCACTAAGTTCAAGTTTTGGATCCCGAAATGGTTTAGGATCTCGGTCATGAGTGCATCGGCCGCTATGCCAGGCTGGAGGACTGCGTCTGGCAGATTATCTTTTAGGGGAGTGGAATAGGCCAAGAGGAGGACTCATGTTAAGTCTCTCTCTTCCAAATCTGGGTGACTCCTCCTGAAATTTGCCCACCTCCTATTAACTACCAGTGGGTCGTCCCCATCATTAATGGGCCCCAACTCGTGGCTACACGCCGTGGCGTCAGCACCAGATATGGGTCATGAGTCGGTATGGTTACTGGTAATGTGACATGCGTATTAAGTCGTAAAGAATTGATTACTATGGCTACGATTGGCTCTTGTGTCTCCAAGGTATCCCATCCTACACTACCACCCTGGGAACTATACTGACTGCCTTCCTCTTCCCAATCTGTCTCCCCCTTGTCCCCTTCTGCTGTCTCTGTTATGGCTGCCCATGTTACTGCAGATACCAGGGCCTGCTGCTCCCCTAACTTACTTTTTAGCCTCGCTATTTCTAATTGGCATTGGGAGTGGTCTGCCTCCCTATGTGGCTTCTTAATTACTTCCCTTAATGCTCCTCTAGCATCTTCTATCTCTTGCTGGAGCCCCAGATTTTCCAGTTTATATTTTTTTAACTCTAATCTGTTTTCATTTGCTTCAATGACGGCTGCTGTGGCATTTAAATTTGAGAAGCTTTGTTGTTGTAGCAATGAAGCCGTCTGTTCGGCCCCTCTTTCTAATTGCCTAATACTGTGGTTTAATTTACCAATTTCTTGTCTTAAATGCTTCACAAATTGAAAGTCTTCTTCCTTTTGTTGTTTTAAACCTTGAATCTTTTTTTCTTTTAGTTGAATCTCTTTTACTTGCAAATCCTGTATCTCTTTTGCCCTTTGTTCTTTCACACTTTGAATCTCTTTTACTTGTAGCTCGTTTAAATCTTGTATCACTTTGGCCTCCTGCCTCATTAATTCCTCACCTCTCCGGGCACAATAAAATGCATTGAATGCCAAAATACCATTTGCACGTTTTGACCTTAGCTCTTCTTGATCTACTTTCTCCTGAATAAATGCCATGAGCTCCCCAAAGGATGCATGTTGCCCTTACGGAAGTACGGTGCCTGTGCCTGTAACTCTTCTCTGTCCTTTATGGATACCTTTGTGGACAAATTCTCCTGATAAACTATCTCAACATTTTTTTTTGTTAGCTTTCTGTTCATGACCGATCCCTTCATCTGTGTCTTTTGAATTTAACTGCTGGTGTGTCCCGACTTAAACAGTTCCAACTATCGAGAGGACTGCTACTTAAGACGCAACTTCTCCCTATTCATTTAACCGTTTATTGTTTATACTTCGCAACACAGGTTAGAATCGCAACTCCCGAAATTTCCAATTGTTCAATGGAATAATCAAAATCTGTCTCGCCAGATCCCGGACGAGCTCCAATTTTGTCAGATTTCTAAATCTCTGGCATTAAATTGACAGCAAGACCGATTCTTTTAAAACAATTTGTAATAAGTTTATTAAATACACACACATGCACATCTATCAGCAGTCGTCAATATTCTACGGATCGACTTAGGTACAACAGATACAATGTTACAATAATGATTTATAAAAAGGTATAAAAAGGTATACGTCACTTCCCTCTGGCAAAGCACATGGCCTGTTTCTTGGTCTGTAGAGGATGGTCCTGCTTTTGCCATGTGCTTAAGAAAAGAGAAGAGAGAGAGCCAGCAATCTTTGGCTTGACTTATTACACCCCTTAAGGCCATTGTTTCTCAGGAAGCCTCAGGATTGGATCTTGGTTCCAGGGCCATTCCTGATTGGCTTCTCCTCATACATGTGTCTGAAAGGAGTGCTGCTGCCATTCCTTGATGAGGTTAATGGCTTTCCAATTAACACCTTTTCTAGTTTGGTGAGTTTCAAAGCAATGGAGACATGAACTTGGGGAAGTCATCCATTTTCTTTCAAAACTGCAGCCTTTCTGTATAATCTACACTTTTAACATTTATAAAAACACAGAATCAATTTTAGCATTACTAAACACTTTTATTCTTACACTGTTTTATCTCTCCCTCCTTTCTTGAATAGCGGGGTTATATTTGCTACATTCCAATCTGCTGGGACCGTTCTAGAATCTAGGAATGTGTAAGATTACAGTCAATGCATCCACTCTCTCTGCAGCCACCTCTTTTAGAACCCTAGGATGTAGGCCATCAGCTCCTTGATCAAGTTCTTTGATGAAGTAACAGAGAGGGTTGATGGATTTTCAAAAGGTGTTTTACCACATAATAGACTTGTTAGCAAAATTAAAGCCCATGGCGTTAAAGTGGCAGTGACAGCGTGGATATGAAATTGGCTAAGGGACAGAAAACAGAGAATCGTGATGAACGGTTGTTTTTCAGACTGGAGTGAATTATACAGTTCCCCAGGGGTAGGTATTAGGACCTCTGCTCTTTTTGATCTATAGTAATGATCTGAACTTGGGTATATGTAGCATACTTTCAAAGCTTCCAGATGACACAGAACTTGGAAACGTAATAAACAATGAGGAGGATGGTAACAGATTTCAGGAGGACATTGACAGCTTGGTGAAATTGGCAGATATGTGGCAAATTAAATTTAAGGCAGAGAAGAATGATGTGATATATTTTAGTAGGAATATTGAGGAGAGGCAATATAAACAAAATAAAGGGTAGTAAAATTTTAAAGGAGTTAAGGAATAGAGAGACCTGGGGATGTACGTTCACAAATCTTTGAAGGTGGTGGGACAAGTTGAGGAGGCTGTTAATAAAGCATATGAGATGCTTGGCTTTATTAATGGAGGCATAAAGTTTAAAAATCAGGTAAGTTGTGCTAAACCTTTATAAAACACTGGTTAGGCCTCAGCTGGAGCATTGTGGCCAATTCTGGGCACTGCACTTTAGGAAAAATGTCAAGGCTTTAGAGAGGGTGCAGAAGAGATTTACAAGAATGGTACCAGGGATTAGGGACTTCAGTTATGTCGAAAGACTGGAGAAGCTGGGGTTGTCCTCCTTAGAGCAGAGAAGGTTAAGAGGGGATTTGATAGAGGAGTTCAAAATCATGAATGGTAAATAAGAAGAAATTGATTTCACGGGAAGAAGGATTGGTTACCAGAGGATCCAGATTTAAGATGATGAGCAAAAGCACCACAGGTGACATGAGGAAACAATTCTTTACAGAGCGAGTTGTTGTGATCTGGGATGCACTGCCTGAAAGGATGGTGGAAGTAGATTTAATAGCAACTTTGAAAAGAGAATTGTATAAATACTTAAAGGGAAAACATTTACAAGACTATGGAGTAAGAGTAGGCAAGTGGGTCTTATGGATACCTGTAGCAAAGACCGAGCACAGGCACGATGGACCGAATGGCATTCTTCTGTGCTGTATTATTCTATGATTCTATATGAATTGCATTGTAACTATACATTATTTTAGGTCACTAAAAGTATAACGGAAAAATATTTTTGCATTTGCCATATTGTAAAATAAGTATGTACTATTAAATGTCATTACTCTGAAACCTCGTTATTTCAAACTGGTTGGGAACTGGCAAGACATTTTTTTCCAATTTCTGTTCCTCTATTGAATATGAAATAAGTTCAGCTGAGCCGAGTAAGAAAATTTCCAACAGCAGATCTGTAATAACAATATCTGGGCTAGGCAGTCTGTTGGATTGACCTTTCAAAAATTACTGTCTATCGTAAGACACAAAAGAGAGAGGATGAACAGAGAGACCCTAGAGTACAGAGACATCAGTCTACAATTTCTGTAGAGCAAATTATCATTTATGCTATTTCTCCAGGGAAATTCAGGGCCATCATTTCCTGAAAGTGCTAGTGCAAGTGGATAAAGTCATAAAAAGGACAAGAAAATTTTTTTTTATTAATAGGGACACAGAGTACAAGAGTAAATAAGTAATGATAAATTTGTACATAGCATTCAATAGGCTAGTTAGAATACTATGTGCAGTAGAAAGTACATAGAGAGCATACAACATAGATGCACCGAAGTGCTGGCTATAGTTATGCAGAGAATCTTCAGATGCTGGAACCATCTCCACTGCTGCAAAGACTAGGAGGAGAATTAAAGAGATTTTTTAAATTATGAAAGGTTGATCAGTGAAAGGGGAGTCAGTGATTAGGGGTCATCAATTTAAAGTTGACAGTGAGGAGAGAGGTTCAGATAAATGTATTTGATAGAGAGCTGTTGAAGTGTGGAATGCTTTGGCACAGGGTGTGGTTGAGACAGACATGGAGTTTCCGCATGATTTCCAGCCAAATATCAGCATAATCTGGGTGGAAACGAATGAAATACCGATAAAGATCATGGAATTTTAAAGTCAGTTGCACTTATTACCACTTTATGCTGGAGTATCCGTGATATTTTATGCTTGTACAAAAGTTAATTCATCCAAAACAGTTCCCTCCCACAAAACTGGCAATGCCCCAGGAGGAATGCTGAGTTTCCACTGAATGCACTCGTTTGGGGGTGTTCATCACATTGTGCCCAGATTCTCGGGCGCACAGGCACCCATGGTCACATGAATCCAGTGTTGATCACTTGTATCTGCAGTGACCTGCAATTAACTGAAGTTTGAAACTCTTTTGAGCTTACCTGAAAAAAAACATTAAACCGTGCCACCCGCCTGGGTGACACAGCAGACATTTTCAAGGCCCCTTTTTTTTTTAACTGAAGTTTGATCCAGGTTTGTTTCTCCTGCAACTGCTGCAATTATAATAAATTACTTTAAATTCAGTTTAAATTAGTCTAAACTCAGCAAATTACAGCATAGCAGGACACACTTGTATGGCTTCAATTGGCTGTTTGCACAGGTCTTATTTACCAAAACAGTCAATTGAAGCCAATTAAGAAGTAAGACAAAGAGCATCAAATCAGTCAATTGAAGAATGGCTAATTTCATGGCAATCCCACTCCTCTTTGTGATGCTGGAGAATGTGGGCTGGATTTTTGGTTGGAGGCTTCTAAGGACAGTAATCTTGGGCCGTGGATAAATTTGGCACCGGGAAATGGTTTGCATCGGCAGCCACAAAATTAATCAGCTGCACCCTGACAGTGGGGCAAAGCGCTAAGGGAAGCATTCCACACTTATCTTAGGGCACTAGGCTGGGTGAGCAACTGAATATCCTGTGCTAAAGAGCCAGATTCGTAGCGGCCTGAGAGAGGCCTCCCTGGAAAAAGAAATTATCACAAGAAACACAAAAAACATTCCCAATATACCGCTCACCCCAAATAAAGATAAATCGCAAAAATAAAACAACAAAAAGCAATCACACTTACCTCATGCAGTCATTCCTTCCCTCACCACCGCCAGTACAGCTCTGACCACAAGCTTTCTTTGGCAGGTTGGCTATGGGGCGCTATGGTGTCAGCGCGCAACAAATTTTGAGATCGGGTCAATACTGGGGACATTGCACACCGGTGCGATGCTCCCGGGCAGTGCGGTTTAGCGTCACCGCAAAACCGGCACCAAATTTCCTGGCAGGGTGCTGGATGCTGGCTGCCCGGGCGGTAATCATTTTGAGACCCATTACCACCCCTCTGGGACACTAACAGAGCCCAATCCAAACAAAAATCCTGACCCTTGTTCCAGTCACAAAGCAATTACGCTGCTTGATACCGCTGATTGATGGGAGATTTTACATTCAGCCTTGCGCTAATGAGTTTGTAAGGAAACTTGAGCGCAACTTCACCTAAGCAGAACTGGCGCAGTGTCTAGCACATTCTGGGCGCATTTTGACAATTGTGCCCCTCGCGGAAACTCCGCATCAGAGATCATTGATTCTTTTAAGGGAAAAATATATTTGCAGTGAAGAATGATACAGGGTTATTGGGCGATTAACAGGGCAATGGAATTAGTTTTGGATTGCTGTAGCAAAGAGCTAACAGAGACACAATGGGTTGAACAGCCTCCTTCAATGCTGTAAACTTCTACAATTCTCTGGTTCTTATATTATTGGCACGTTCTGAGATTTTGAACTTTTTTTCAGATCTAGAGTTCTGTAAAATTCCCTGCTTTTGCCACATTTATTAAGTAAATATTTATTTTCTGAGCATGTACAATACTTTCTTTTGCTATAGAAATATACAAATAATTGATGTAATACACTTTATATACATAAAATAAAATTAGAGGTCTATTTTCTTCGAAGATTTACTTGTAACTATGCATGTATCTGAAGTGAATGGCACATTTACTTGTCAGGATGTGACTTATATTTTGCACCACGTGTCAACTCCAGCTATAATAACTGGAGCTGGCACAATGTTGCTCTCATCTGTTTTATGGCTCTCAGTCAAGGTGCAACCACATCAGAGTACAATGTGGCTACTTTATACTCGGATTTTTTGGATTTGACCATAAATTCAGCTTAAAAAGTTAAAGGCCAATGTGGTGAGAAATGACCACAAGGGCACAAACTGTACATAGCCTGTAAGGTGAGCCTTGAGGTATAGACTTGATGAGACACCACAGCTTTTCTCATTTTCAGACATTCTTACATTCTTATATTGCAAGGTTTAAAGGTCGCAAATTATATTATATGTGGCGATTTCATGCAGATCAAGATTTAATTACATAAATAACTATTAACAATTAATTTTAGAAGTAAAAAGTTATTGTTAGTATTATATGTAAGTCTATATAATTAAAAGTCTTGTATCTAGCATGTGGCCATCACTTTAATAAGCATCACAACTCAAAAGTGCCACTCATCAGGCATGTCACATCTTAGTGCAAAGAAATTGTGAGAGGGCTCAAATAACCACATATGTTGCCAATCAAATATTCAATTGATTCACTTTAAATGAATCAAACAATGACAAGAAGTACCAATGAGAAACCAGTAACCTGCAGAAAAGGGGCAATGAAAACGCTCAATTGTTTTTTTCGCTCCCATTCACAAACCAGCAAGGACTACAAAACTGACCAACCAAATTGCTCAAATCATTTCTTTCCATAATTTTCAACCACCACTTTTCTTCTTCACTCAGATCAGGGGCAGGGAGGTGTTGCTACAGTTGTACAGGGCATTGGTGAGGCCACACCTGGAGTATTGTGTACAGTTTTGGTCTCCTAACCTGAGGAAGGACATTCTTGCTATTGAGGGAGTGCAGCGAAGGTTCACCAGACTGATTCCCGGGATGGCGGGACTGACCTATCAAGAAAGACTGGATCAACTGGGCTTGTATTCACTGGAGTTCAGAAGAATGAGAGGGGACCTCATAGAAACGTTTAAAATTCTGACGGGGTTAGACAGGTTAGATGCAGGAAGAATGTTCCCAATGTTGGGGAAGTCCAGAACCAGAGGTCACAGTCTAAGGATAAGGGATAAGCCATTTAGGACCGAGATGCGGAGGAACTTCTTCACCCAGAGAGTGGTGAACCTGTGGAATTCTCTACCACAGAAAGTTGTTGAGGCCAATTCACTAAATATATTCAAAAAGGAGTTAGATGAGGTCCTTACTACTAGGGGGATCAAGGGGTATGGCGTGAAAGCAGGAAGCGGGTACTGAAGTTGAATGTTCAGCCATGAACTCATTGAATGGCGGTGCAGGCTAGAAGGGCCGAATGGCCTACTCCTGCACCTATTTTCTATGTTTCTATGTACATACAGCTAGAAATAACAATTATTGCATAACAACCACATAAAAAGTAAAATCATTCTAAAACAAATCATTGAACGTACCTATAAAATTGGTAAGAAACATTGATGCAAAGGATTAGATTGAAAACTAAGCATACAGCTTTAAAATCAACAGAGGCTGTCAAAAAATACCCAAATAAATTCCATTGGGGTTAATTTCCACAGGGGTTATTCTGCTCGTCCACTGTAACTTTGACAGAAGAGCCACGAAACCCCGGAGAAACAGCGTTTACATCGTTTTTATGGGGTTTCCACGACTCTTCCACCAAAGTTATGGTCGACAAGTGAGAGAACCTCTGTGGAAACTTACTCCCTATAATTGTAATTAAATTCTTCTATGTGTTCAATAATATTCATGAATCAAGTACGTGCAATGATAAGATTAACTGGAATGGAGCTGAAATAAATGTATCTCTATGGACCTCAGCACGTTGTTGGATGAATCGGTGCTTAAAAGAAAGAAAGACTTGGATTTATATAGCGCCTTTCATGACCACCGGACATCTCAAAGAGCTTTACATCCAATGAAGTACTTTCGGAGTGTAGTCACTGTTGTAATGTAGGAAACGCGCACAAGCAAGTTCCCACAAACAGCAACGTGATAATGACCAGATAATCTGTTTTTGTTATGTTGATTAAGGGATAAATATTGGCCAGGACATCGGGGATAGCTCCCCTGCTTCGAAATAGTGGCATGCGATCTTTTATGTTCACTTAACTTCTCATCCGAATGACTGCACTTCCAACAGTGCAGCTCTCTCTCAGCACTGCACTGGAGTGTCAGCTTAGATTTTTGTGCTCAAAGGCAACATGATACGATACAAATTCAGCTTTTAACACATGCATTGTGGCTGTCAGAAACTATTAGCTCACATTATGTCCAAACACACAAAAACTAAATAAAGGCTCATATATTCCAGGTTTAAGAAAACTAGTGTGGCTCTATGAGCTTATGGTGTGCTTCACTTCACAAACTCTCCAGTGAAAATTCACAAATTCACAACATTCCTTCTATGTGTTGACATAATATTGCTCTTTTCTGTACTATTTAAGGTTGAGTGATTTCACTTAGAGAAATTATTATTAATCAACTCCTAATTGTTTTATGTTAGTCTTTACCTTTTCCCAATATAACGTTTCTTATTGGTTCTAAACGCATGTGAGGGATGTAGGACATACAGTCGATCGACATCGAGGTTGAAAAGAGTAGGAGAGGAGATAAGGAAAATCAATAAGTAATAGTTAGCTAGCGTTTGGAATTAAAAAACCTGTGGATTATAAAATGAAGGAGAAACTAGAGGACGGTAAAGAGGTCCTGGAAAAGTAATTAGAGAAAGGGACAAAGATAAATTTCAATGCAGTTAGAATGCAAAGAGAAGGAGAACATGTAAAGATTGGTATTTTAGTTTAGAAGCTTTGTTAATGCTCTTTTTGATATGTCCTTACTATACAGTATAATTGCACACGAGGCCCATACTTGAGAGAAGGTCACTCTGTGACCAGTTACCTTTATTACCAAGACCTCAAGAGACAGACAATGGGTGGAGCTTTCCCGTTTATACCGGAAAGTCCAAGTGAGGAGTGTCTCCCACAAGTTCGCCCCCTGTGGTCAGTGTTCTTAAGGTGTACAACTTAGGTCAGCTTATACATGGGTTACAATAACAGTTGAATACATGACATCACCTCCCTCCAAAATCTGATTGGGATCACAGGTTAAGTCTCTCTGGTGGTTTACGCTTCCCTGTAGAGCGCCTGAGTTGCGGCTCCGGTTGTTGGGCGCTGGCCTGAGTGTCTGCTGTTTGCGGTGCCTCAGGCCTGTCCGGACTGCCCACAGTGACTGGGCTCTCCTCCACTTGGTGCCGGTGTTCGGTCACCTGTAGTGGAGTGAACTCTACATCATGTTCTTCCTCTGCTTCTTCTGTGGTGTTGCTGAACCTCCTTTTAGTTTGATCCACGTGTTTACGGCAGATTTGTCCACTGGTAAGTTTAACTACCAAAACCCTATTCCCCTCTTTGGCAATGACAGTGCCTGCAAGCCATTTGGGCCCTGCAGCGTAATTAAGGACAAAAACAGAGTCATTGACATCAATACATCGTGCTAAAAGGCATTCGATAAGGTGCCACACAAAAGGTTACTGCAGAAGATAAAGGTACGCGGAGTCAGAGTAAATATATTAGCATGGATCAAGAATTGGCTGGCTAACAGAAAGCAGAGAGTCGGGATAAATGGGTTCTTTTCGGGTTGGAAATCGATGGTTAGTGGAGTGCCACAGGGATCGGTGCTGGGACCACAACTGTTTACAATATACCTAGATGACCTGGAAGAGGGGACAGAGTGTACTGTAACAAAATTTGCAGATGACACAAAGATTAGTGGGAAAGCGGGTTGTGTAGAGGACACAGAGAGGCTGCAAAGAGATTTAGATAGGTTAAGCGAATGGGCTAAGGTTTGGCAGATGGAATACAATGTTGGAAAATGTGAGGTCATCCACCTTGGAATAAAAAACAGTAAAAGGGAATATTATTTGAATGGGGAGAAATTACAAAATGCTGCGGTGCAGAAGGACCTGGGGGTCCCCAAAAAGTTAGTTTGCAGGTGCAGCAGGTAATCAGGAAGACGAATGGAATGTTGGCCTTCATTGTGAGAGGGATGGAGTACCAAAGCAGGGAGGTCCTGCTGCAACTGTACAGGGTGTTGGTGAGGCCGCACCTGGAGTACTGCGTGCAGTTTTGGTCACCTTACTTAAGGAAGGATATACTAGCTTTGGAGGGGGTACAGAGACGATTCACTAGGCTGATTCCGGAGATGAGGGGGTTACCTTACGATGATAGATTGAGTAGACTGGGTCTTTACTCGTTGGAGTTCAGAAGGATGAGGGGTGATCTTCTCGAAACAATGAAAGGGATCGACAAGATAGAAGCAGAGAAGTTATTTCCACTGGTCGGGGAGACTAGAACTAGGGGGCACAGCCTCAAAATACGGGGGAGCCAATTTAAAACCGAGTTGAGAAGGAATTTCTTCTCCCAGAGGATTGTGAATCTGTGGAATTCTCTGCCCAAGGAAGCAGTTGAGGCAAGCTCATTGAATGTATTCAAATAACAGATATCCAATAAGGGAATTAAGGGTTATGGGGAGCGGGCGGGTAAGTGGAGCTGAGTCCACAGCTAGATCAGCCATGATCTTTTTGAATGGCGGAGCAGGCTCGAGGGGCTAGATGGCCTACTCCTGTTCCTAATTCTTATGTTCTTATGTTCTTCTGTTCTTATGTTATGTTCTTATGTTCTTATGCCCTCACATTCCTGTCATGGTAGTCACATTGTAACTGACGGCTGCTCTCAACAATTTCTTTCATAGTAGTATAAGGGATAACCTGGTTTTGAGCGTCCTTTTCATTAGCAGCTCTGCGGGTGGAAGCCCTGTGAGTGAGTGTCGTCGGGTTCTATTGGCCAACAGGAGGTGTGATAAGCGGCTTTGTGGGGAACCGCCTTGGATTCTGAGCATCCCCTATTTGATTATCTGCACTGCTCGTTCCGCCTGGCCGGTTGAGGCCGACATGAACGGTGCCATTCTGACATGGTTGATTCCATTGTCTGCCATGAAGTCCTGGAATTCAGTGCTTGTGAAGCACAGGTCATTGTCGCTGACCAAGACATCTGGTAGACCATGGGCGGCGCACATTGCCCGTAGACTTTCTACCGTGGCAGAGGATGTGCTTGAATTTAAAATGGCACACTCAATCCATTTGGAGTAGGCATCTACTACAACCAAAAACATTTTTCGCGTGAAAGGACCTGCGTAGTCCACATGGATGCGTGACCATGGCTTGGCGGAGCAGGACCAGGGGCTAAGGAGGGTTTCCCTGGGTGCGTTGCCCAGCTGAGCACACGTGTTGCACCTACGAACACAAAGTTCCAGGTCTGCATCTATCCCTGGCCATCAAACATGTGATCTGGCAATTGCCTTCATCATGACAATGCCCGGGTGCTCATTGTG
Source organism: Pristiophorus japonicus (assembly GCF_044704955.1). Lineage (NCBI taxonomy): Eukaryota > Metazoa > Chordata > Chondrichthyes > Pristiophoridae > Pristiophorus > Pristiophorus japonicus. The sequence goes on along the minus strand of NC_091978.1, from coordinate 92,494,574 downwards.
AAGTTCTCTGATAAACACCTCTCTGCCCTTCTGGGGCATGACTACTCGGTTTCCCCACATTAGGCAATCGGCTGAATCGAGAGTTCATCCTTGCGCCTATGAAACGGTTTTAACTCCTCAGGACATGCCCCGTATGTGGCTGCCCAGTCCCCATTCAGGACACATTTCTTAACTAAAGACAGTAGCGGGTCTTTATTTGTCCAGACTTTAATCTGACGGGCTGACACAGGTGAGCCTTCGCTTTCGAAAGCTTCAACAGCCATGACCATCTCAGCATCATGCTCAGCTGCCCCCTCAGTGGTGGCTAGTGGTAGCCTGCTGAGTGCATTGGCACAGTTTTCAGTGCCCGGTCTGTGCCGAATTGTGTAGTCATAGGCGGCTAACATAAGTGCCCACCTCTGTCTGCGGGCTGATGCATTCGCATTTATGGCCTTGTTGTCGGCCAAAAGGGACGTTAGGGGTTCGTGATCTGTCTCCAGCTCAAATTTCCTGCCAAACAGGTACTGGTGCATTTTTTTTTACTGCATATACACATGCTAGCGCTTCCTTTTCTACCATCCTGTCACCGCTTTCTGCCCAGGACAGACTTCTGGAGGCATAAACTACCGGCTGTAACTGACCCTTGGCATTGACATGCTGCAACACACACCCGACACCATAGGACGACGCATCACACGTTAAAACAAGTTTCTTACACGGATCATATAATGTTAACAGTTTGTTGGAGCATCACAAATTGCGTGCTCTATCAAAAGCCCTTTCCTGGCTGTCCCCCCAGACCCAATCGCAACCTTTGCGTAGGAGCACGTGTAGCGGCTCTAAAAGCGTGCTCAATTTGGGAAGAAAGTTACCAAAATAGTTCAAGAGCCCCAGGAATGAACGCAGCTCCATCGTGTTACGGGGTCTAGGTACTCTCTGGATTGCTTCCATTTTGGACGCAGTAGGTCTGATCCCGTCTGCTGCTACCCTGCTCCCCAGGAATTCTACCTCTGGAGCTAAGAAGACCACTTCACCTTTTTCAGTCACTGCCTTACCCGGTCCAGTCTGCATAGCACCTCCTCCAGGTTGTGGAGGTGTTCTTCAGTATCGCGACCTATGATGAGGATATTGTCTTGAAAAACCACCGTCCTTGGAATCGACTTGAGGAGGGAGCTTTCCATATTTCGATGAAAGATCGCGGCTGCTGAACGAATCCCGAATGGACATCTGTTATACTCAAACAACCCCTTGTGTGTCGTGATGGTGGTCAGCTTCTTCGACTCACTCGCCAGTTCCTGGGTCATGTAAGCTGAGGTCAGGTCCAATTTTGAAAAAAGTTTGCCACCGGATAGCGTCGCAAAGAGGTCCTCCGCTCTCAGGAGCGGGTACTGGTCTTGGGGTGACACCTGATTGATGGTGGCCTTGTAATCACCACATATCCTGACCGACCCATCCGCCTTGAGCACCGGCATGATCAGGCTCGCCCAATCACAGAATTCGACTAGCGAGATGATGTCTTCCCTCAGCAGGCTCTGGCCTTGTGGTGTACTGGCCTGGCTTTCGGGTTTATGTGAATCACTACCTTGGTCCCCATGAAAGTTGCGATGCCGGGTTGAAATAATGAGTCAAATTTGTCCAGGACCTGTGAGCATGATACTCGCTCCACAAAATAAATTGCATTGACGTCGCCCCATTTCCAGTTCATGACAGCAAGCCAACTCCTCCCCAGTAGTGCTGGACCGTCCCCCGGGACAATCCAGAGTGGCAATCTGTTCTCCGAATCTTTGTGGGTCACGACTACCATGGCGCTGCCTGGCACCGGAATGATCTCCTTTGTATATGTCCGTAGCTGTGCGTCAATCGGCAATAATTTTGGCCTCCTGGGTTTGGACGGCCACAACTTGTCGAACTGTTTGATACTCATCAGGGATTAGCTGGCCCCCGTGTCCAGTTCCATTAATACTGGGATGCCATTGAGGATCACTTTCATCATTATCAATGGCGTCCTGGTATATGAACTATATATGTGCTCGACAGGAACTCGCTGAACTTCAGCGTCCAGCGATTTCCCCCAGTATTCATTTGGCCTCCTAGGACTTACATCGGGCCCGCCCTCCTCGTACATCAACCTGGCTGCAGGCTTCCTGCACATACGCGCCAAGTGACCGCTGACGTTGCAGTTTCTGCAGGTATATTGCCGATATCTGCAAGCTCTGGCTGGGAGTTTGCCTCAACACCTCCAGCATGAGCTAGAGGCACCATTGTTGGAAACAAAAGGTCCATTACCAGTCGATCGTCTCTGACTGTCTCTGTTACTGTCCTTAAGCGCACCATTAACAGGCGTTGATGGCCCCATTACTGGCCGCATTGTCCATTGCGATGGCATGAATTGCTGTTCAGCTAGCCATTGTCTCTGTTGAATTTCCCCTTTGGATTCGACTGCATGCTGGGGCATGTCCGATTGCCTTGTCTGCCTAGAGAACTGTGTGCCGCGTTAACAATGTTGACTCCCTGGTCATTTGCCACAGTTGAGCCAAGATTTTTGCCATAAATCATTCTGGTCTCTTCCTCCCCTGAGATAATTGTCTGGGCTATCATAGCCTCCGCTTCCATGGTCAAGTCTTTGGTCTCAATCAGTTTCCTGAAAACCCCAGCGTGCCCAATGCCCTCAATAAAAAAGTCTCGCAGCATCTACGCTCTGCATGCATCTGGGAACTTACATAGGCTCGCCAATCGCCATAGATCTGCCACAAAGTCTGGAACGCTTTGCCCTTCTCGCCGCCGGTGCGTGTAAAACCAGTGTCTCACCATGTGCATGTTGCTTGCTGGCTTAAGGTGTTCCCCGATCAATTTACTGAGCTCTTCGAACGTCTTGTCCTCCGGCTTCTCTGGCGCTAGAAGGTCCTTCATCAGGGAGTACGCTCTGGATCCACAAACCGTCAGGCGATGAGCCCTGCATTTGTCAGCTGAATCCTGTCCCAACCATTCCTTAGTGACAAAACTTTGCTGTAGTCTCTCAATAAAGTCGTTCCAATCATCACCAACACAGTACCTCTCTTCTGTGCTGCTAGTGGCCATACTCATGTGGTTTAAATCCCAGTTTCTCATCGTTAATGATATGTCCTTACTATACAGTATAAATGCACACAAGGCCCATACTTGAGAGAAGATCACTTTGTGACCAGTTACCTTTATTACCAAGACCTCAAGAGACATACGGTGGGTGGAGCTTCCCCTTTTATACCGGAAAGTCCAGGTTAGGAGTGCCTCCCACAAGTTTGCCAGCTATGGTCAGTATTCTCAAGGTGTACAACTTAGGTCAGCTTATACATGGGTTACAATGACAGTTGAATACATGACATTTTTGTTGGAATTATAAACAATCTTAAAGAACACCTTTCCCCCAAATTCCAGTATTTCTTATCTTGAGCCTTTACCAGCTATTGCTGAAACGTAATCAAAGACCATTACTTCTTGCTGATAATTAGTTGCTTATTTTCCAATTATTTCAACAATTTTCTTCAAAAAATGTGGGCATTCGATGTTGATCTTTGTTGTTGTTTATTTTTATTGCAAACGAAGAGTCAATGAGATAAATAGAGTCCAGAGTTCAGATACTCTAACTACTTTCACAAAGAGGCAATTAATAAGTTTGAGTCTATTCAACAATGCAATACATTTTTGTAAAATCATAGAATGATACAGCATAGAAGGAGTCCACTCAGCCCATCGTTGCTATGCCGGCACTTTGAAAGAGCTATTCAATTAGTCCCACTCTTCTGCTCGTTCACCATAGCTTTGCAAATTTCTCCCCTTCAAGTATATATTCAATTCTCTTTTGAAAGTTACTATTGAATCTGCTTCCACACTGTTTCAGGCAGTGCATTCCAAATCATAACATCGCGCTACATAATTTTTTTCTTTCCTCATGTCACCTCTGGTTCTTTTGCTAATTAGCTTAAATCCTCTGGTTACTGACCCTTCTGCCACTGGAAACAGTCTCTCCTTATTTACTCTATCAAAACTGTTCTTGATTTTGAACACCTCTATCAAATCTCCTCTTAACCTTCTCTGCTCTAAGAACAACTACAGCTTCTCTAGTCTCTCCACATAACTAAGTCTTGCATTTCTGGTACCATTTAGTAAATCTCCTTTGCATCCTCTCCAAGGCCTTGACATCTTTCCTAAGGTGCGGTGCCCAGAATTGGCCCCAATGCTCCAGCTGTAGCCTGACCAGTGTTTTATAAAGGTTTAGCATAACTTCCTTGCATTTGTATTCCCCTCATTTATTTGCGAAGCCAAGGATTCCATACACCTGTTTAACAACCTTCTTGACTTTTCCTACCAACTTCTCTCTGTTCCTGCACCCCTTTTAAAATTGTGCAATTTCATTCATTCTTCCCACGAAAATTAATTACTTCACACTTCACCGCAGTAAATTTCATCGGCCATTTCACCAGTCTGTCTATGTCCTCATGAAATATGTTCCTATGTTCTTATGTTTATATCCTCCTCACTGTTTACTACATTTCCAAGTTCCATGTCATCTGCAAACTTTGAAATTATGCCCAGTATACCCAACTCCAGATCACTAATATATAGCAAAATGATCAACGGCCCTAATACCCACCCCTGGTGGACATTACTCTATGGGCTCAATTTTGGCCAGGCATTGCTCCATTTGTTTTGGAGTAACTTAGTTTTTCTGGCATAACTTAAAAATCCCCATTTCCCACAGTCAATTTGCACCAGTGTAACTGAGTTAGTTATGATTTCTTTAGGTTAGTTTTTTTTCTCAAAAGGGGGCGTTACCAGCCACTTATGCCAGTTCTGCCCATTTAGGCAACTTTGGCCAGCTAATAGTAAATCCAAATCTACTTAGGCCAGCGTATGTGGCCACTTCAGAAAACCCTTGCGGAGAGTTAAAGAAATCGGCGCAGGTAGGTACATCGGAGGCCATTTAGCCTGGGATAGGGGCGGGAAGGGAAGCGGAGAGGACCTGCACCTGAAGCACCAAGACTTACAAACCACCAAACCTTGCAAGCAAAAAGTTCTAAGAATTCAATAAGAAATAAAAAATTGAAGTAAGTCCTACCTTCATCTTAAAACTTGGCCCACGAAGGCAGCGGGCCGGCCGGTGTAGCGTCAGCCTGGGCTAGGGGAGGGACAACGCACTGGGAGGCCACTCAGCCTGGGCTAGGGGTGGGAGCGATGGAACTGGCCAGCATCAGGGCCCACAGAGCGGCTGCAGCAAGCAAATCAACAGAGAGGCTGCAGCAAGCAAACTGAGAGGCTGGGAGCGAGGAGCGATTCAACTGGCTGGCATCGGGGCCTACAGAGTGGCTGCAGCAAGAAAATCAACAGAGAGGCTGGAGGGAGGGAGGGAGTAAGGGAGGGAGGAAGGGAGAAAGAGAGTAAGGGAGGGAGGGAGGGAGCTGGCAAGCATCGGGGGACAGAGAGGGAGAGGCTGCAATTCAACGGAGAGGCTGGGGAGAAGCGGGAGGGGGCAGGGAGAGAGGTCACAAGACTCAACGGGGGGGAGGAGCGAGGAGAGAGAGGTCACAAGACTCTGGGGGGGGGAGGGGGAGAGGAGAGGACAAAAGACCTTTGAGTGTGATCCATCCTTACAGACCTTGGGGGGGTGGCGGCGGGGGGAGATGGAGAGAGAGAGAGAACTGCAAACCTGTGCTGCCTGCTTTTCTGCCATTTTGACCTTCTTTGAAAGTTTAGCGTTAAATATGGGGCAATACTGACAATGCCATACCTTTTGCAAGCGTTCTGCATCATTATGCTACGTAGGAGAGAATTGATTAGAGCTCATCACTTCAGAAACATCAGAGCCCATAGGCTGCTGGGCAGGAGGCCTTACCCACCTTGGCAATTTTGAGTCAGGCATTTGTACCTGCATCTGAGTAATGCAGAATGTGTCAGAAAGCTGCGTTTCCGCAGAGAAGTTGTCCGTGAGATCTGTGAGTTGCTGAGGCCAGACCTACAGGCAAGAAGCGGCAGGTGGACTACTTTGGCAGTTGAAGTGAAGGTTACAGCTGCACTTTCCTTCTATGCCTCTGGATCATTTCAAGCTACAACTGGGGATATGTGCACCATCTCTCAACATGCAATACATGTCTCCGTTCACATGTCTCCATGTGCAGAGGAATGACTTCATCATGTTCCCAATGACCGCCCAAGCAATCCATGACAGGGCTGTGGGGTTCTCAAGGATTGCTGGCTTCCCAAAGGTACATGGCTGCATTGATTGTACCCACATCACCTTGCGAGCACCTTTGGAGAATGCCAAGCTGTTCAAGAATAGAAAAGGCTTCCACTCCGTGAATGTGCAGCTCGTGTGTGACAACATGCATCGCATCATGTCAGTCGATGCAAGATACCCTGGCAGCACTCATGATGCACTCATCCTACGCGACAGCGTTATATCTGACATGTTTGAGCAGCAGCCAGAAGGGCAGAGCTGGCTACTGGGAGACAAAGGGTACGGCCTCGCCACCTGGCCCATGACGCCCCTACGCGTAACCTGGACGGAAGCTGACCATCAATACAACATGCCGCACATTACGACGCGCAGCATCATAGAGAGGACCATTGACATCTTGAAGCAGCATTTCCGATGTCTGGACCATTCTGGAGGCTACTTGCAATACTCCCCTGAGATTGTTGGTCAGTCCACTGTTGTGCGCTGCATGCTGCATAACTTAGCCATCATGAGGCAGCAGCACCTGATAGTGGATGAAGACCACTTGCGGTGAGAGTGGTTGATGATAATGATTTGGAAGATGCAGGTGACGAGCAGAAGGAGATGGTGGAGGAGGATGATGACGAGGATGAGGAAACCATGCAAGTGCCTGAGGCTGGAGCACGACGGCGGAGGAGGGCAGGCTATCGTGCTCCTTTAACGATTGCACGAGCCTTGCACCAGCAGCTCATCCGTGAACGCTTTACTGATGTCTGAGGGCTCAGCGACAACTATTCCGCATGGGCATGTTTATTTCTTGGAGCTGTTCCTAAATGTTGTGTTGTGAGAATGGAACATGATTCAGTTTTAATGTCAGATACATTTTATTCAAAAGTTTACAATGTACTTAACTTTAGTGTAATAAAATTATTCTTGTATCAAACTTTACTTTAATATGACTCTTTAAGATCACTTACAAACTTTAAGATCACTTATCAACTTGTAAAGTTACATAACTTACAAAAAAACTTTCAATTTGAAAACAGTTACAGCAGCAACATCATCAACAACAACAGCAGCAGCAAAGCAAGGCTGCACCCATCTCTCGTCCCCCTGAGTCGAACACCGACCACTGCACTTGGGCTTGGACTCGCCACCACCCCTGCCCGCAGGCGGTGGCGCAGTGTTTTTGGGCTTTTAACCAAGCTTATTCCTTCTAACATCTCGGTGAATGTGCACATCTTCATGGGTGGTGGTGGTAATGGGAGGTGGGAGATGGTCAGGTGTTAATGTGGAGGGCCCGGCTTGGGTCTCTTCAGAGGCTGGTGTGGGGATTACACTGGGAGTGACAGTTGATTCTGTCAATGGGCGCATGGTCTGGGTGTGTTCCCTTATTGCAGCAGCTAACTCACACATGCCCTCCCTCATGGCCTGTCATTGCCAGTGTTGTTCTTTCCACTACCTCTGACATTCCCTCCCTCATGGACACTATTATCCTCATTGATGTTCCCGGACAACGTTCCCATTTCCCATGCCATTGCTGTTACTTCTCCCGACAGTCCCGTTACCTCATCAGTCAGCCCAGTGATGGTGTTCAGGAGTGATCGGGTAAGGTCAATGCTCTCTGCACTCAATGCCATGATCTGAACCACATCTGTTGCATCCTGCATCTCAGGAGAGCGTGGTCGATTTCTCCTTCCCCTCACCCTGGGTCTGTCTCGCGGCATCCCAGAGGGAGGCGCAGGCTTGGACGGTGGGGCCTTGGGTGTTCCATGCTGCATCCCACCACTGGGACCCGCAAGCTCAGACGGTGGGACCCTGGGTGTTCTATGCTGCATCCCACCACTGGGACCCGCTACCTCGGACGGTGAGAAACCATGGAATGTCGCACCAGAACTCAAACCACTAGTCATGGAAGGGGCTGTCAACTCCATGACCACCACCTCCTCAAGATTCAGTAGAACAGTATGGCCTTCATCCATCTCCATCCCCCCCCCTTCTCCCTCACCCCCATGGTGGTCTGGAGGGTTGGCTTGGAAGATGTTCTCGTGCTCAGGCTTGTCCGCGTCTGTGCCTGAATCTTCTTCTGGATCTTCAGGATTGGCATCAGGTTCTGCAAAATGTAACAGAACAGTCAAATGTTTAGCAGCAGAGGAGGGGGCAGGATGGGTGGCATGAGAAGGCTCACACATAGCAGGCCAGGCAGCAGGTTGATTTGAAGGGCCATGATGAATTTTCAGGACTTACCCTATCCCTCGTGTGTGGGCCCAGCTTGTGCAGTACTGATTGTTTTTCTCCAGGCAGGACCCATCAAAGCAGTGACCCTCTCTTCCAAGGGTGTCAGTACGTGCAGATTTGGTGGGCCTCCTCCTGTTCGAGTTCTTTCCCGTTTTGTTGTGGGACAATTGCTTCTGCAAAGATGAAAATGCAACTTTTTAGAGAGGGTGTCTTTCTGCTGCGTAGGACATATACAGCTGGTCACATTTACAATTGCAATTGCATTGAATAAATGAAAATATTACTTACACTAACTACTTTACCAAGGTCCTGCCATTTCTTTTTAGGGCTTCCAGATCTCTTGGTGTTCACCACTGCACAGAAACCTTCTGCAACTTGGTTCCAGCGTTTCTTCATTTCTTTGGGTGGCACTTTTGTGCGACCTCTGCTGGTATCCAGCTCCTGCCATTTGGTCTCAATGACATTAACTGGTATCGCCACTTCATCATGCAAGACATTCTTTGTTCTTGGTGCATATTGCTGCATTGCTGTATTGCTGCAGCTGCTCTGAGACACTCACAGCACCTTTTCAATGCTCTGAGGAATACACAGTACTGATTTTGCATGCAGCAGTAATTTTTCCAAACACAGCATTCCTTCTGGGATGCAGACACAAATAGCTCTTTAAAAATGGCTGATTGCCAACTCAGAGTGCTACTGCGCATGCACGGCCATTTCAGAGACGTCAGGAAAGTCACTTTTTTCCACTGCGCATGCGCAGACATCCCGGCACATTTTCCAGCGCAGAACGCAGACTCCACACCCGAGGCGACTGGCCACGATGCGTGGCTGCAGAGTAGAGGCCAAACAGCGGTGAAAGTATGAAGAATTTTTCCGGAGCATCTTCTGACGTAATGAAGCGGCGCAACTCGGGCAAGTACGCTAGAAAACAGGCTCGGGGAAAATTGAGCCGTATGAGAGTGCAGGGTTGAGCAATCGCGGGGGTAAAGGAAATCAGAAGTCACCAGAATGGGGAGATAAATAAATTTTGTCCTACTTGACCACCACTGCATTTAATTCGTGCTCCCCAAGCGGCCAGCCGAGGTGACAACGCCTCCTGCAGCTGCCGTTGTTGACGCCCGACGACGCTGCAGGGGATGGGAGCGAATATTGCATCCGGAGCAGAATGGGGTGCTGTGCACCGGATGATGTCACAATCTCCGGGACGCAAGAGAGCGAGGCAGTACGTGTTCATGTCAGTGCAAAACTGCCAGGGAAATTCGCGGGTGTCAGTGATTTTGCTGCACCCGGTCTGTAACCCTTATCACTGCCTTACCCCTGCAGGCGCTAACGGGAGGTGCAAACCAGGCCAATTTCTCCCGTTGTAAATTATGCACCTAAATTGTGTTTTGCTTCAGCCAGTACCAATTTCTGTGAAACTAACACCTGGTTGTAGATGGAACTGGTGCAGGCCTTGTCTCCATCCAAAATAAACTGAGGTTCATCGAAGTTTCTCCAAACACTAAACATCTGGATGGCAGACATTTCAAAGTTATATTCCATCAAGATACTCTGCAGTTTTTACTATATAATTTCATTTTAAAGACATTACACAAGATAAAATTGTGTTACTGATACTCCTTTAAATTTATTTTGATCCATTTTTGTGCTGCTTGACATCATTCAAATCATGCTTTATGGTTACTTCCTCAATAGATCCAGGCTAAAACTAGGTTAATTGAGTCAAGATCGTAAAGCAAAATCAATTGGAGTAGTTGGACGCATTGAAAATAAACATTCCATTTTGGTCGAATTTAAATGATTCAGATTCTGTTGCCCTGTCCTTTTAAGAAAAATATTATACATGTGTTGAGGCACTCGAGAGCCTATTACCAACAAGAGCAGACATTGACGACGAGATTCAACACTGCCTCCAGTGCGCCAGTGCAGCCTTCGGCCGTCTGAGGAAGAGACTTTTCAAAGACCAGGCCCTCAAATCTGCCACCAAGCTTATGGTCTACAGGTCTGTAGTAATACCCGCCCTCCTGTGTGACTCAGAGACATGGACCATGTACAGTAGACACCTCAAGTCATTGAAGAAATACCACCAACGATGTCTCCGCAAGATCCTACAAATCACCTGGGAGGACCAAGTTTAGTGTCCTCGACCAGGCAAACATTCTCACCATTGAAGTACTGACCACACTTGATCAGTTCCGCTGGGCAGGCCACATTGTCCGCATGCCAGACATGAGACTTCCAAAGCAAGCGCTCTACTCGGAACTCCTTCACAGGAAACGAGCCAAAGGTGGGCAGAAGAAACATTACAAGGCCACCCTCAAAGCCTCCCTGATAAAGTGCAACATCCCCACTGACACCTGGGAGTCCCTGGCCCAAGACCGCCCTAAGTGGAGGAAGTGCATCTGGGAGGGCGCTGAGCACTTCGAGTATCATTGCCGAGAGCATGCAGAAATCAAGCGCAGGCAGTGGAAAGAGCATGCGGCAAACCTGTCCCACACTCCCTTACCTTCAATGACTATCTGTCCCACCTGTGACAGGGACTGTGGTTCTCATATTGAACTATTCAGCCATCTAAGGACTCATTTTAAGAGTTTAAGAGTGGAAGCAAGTTTTCCTCAATTCCAAGGGATTGCCTATGATGATGATGAAGTTGTTTATGTCTATTCTATATATACAAGAGCTATTTTGGCAGTGTTGTGCCTGAACGGTTTGCTAATCTCAATTTTTCTCTGTGGGTTTGTGGGTTTCTGGTGGTAGCTCTGACAGGCAGGTAACTTAAAATAAATGTAAATAAAATCTTCTCTCTACCCAATCTCCATAGTAATCAACTCAGTAAGAAAGAAATAACTTCCATTTATATCGCACCTTTCTTGACCGCAGGATATCCCAAGGCACTTTATACCAATGAAGTACTTTTGAAGTGTAGTTACCTTTGTAATGTAGGGAACATGGCAGCCAAATTACACACAGCAAGGCTCCACAAACAGCAATGAGATAATGACCAGAAAATCTGATTTTTTAGTAATGTTGTTTGAGGGATGAACGTTACACAGGATAATTCCCCTGCTCTTCATTGAAATACTGCCATGGGATCTTTTATGTCCACCTGAGAGGGCAGGTGGTGCCTTGGTTTAATATCTTACCCAAAAGATGGAACATTCAACATTGCAGCATTCCCTCAGTACGGGAAGGGATGAGCACGGGCCAGCAGCATATCGTAATATTAATCTGGATGCAGGAGGATCTAAGTCGACACTTAAACTAAGAATGAAATTGAAGCAAAAAGTGTAAGTGGGTTCAAGAGACACATACATGTGTTTCTCAAGAGAGAAGGGATTGAGGAATGTGGTAAGAAGGCAGATAGGTGACAAGGGACAGTTGTTGAGCCTGATGGCTTTTTCCCAATTCTTATATTTTTTAAATATTTATATTGCGCTGGTTTCTCTTGAATCAAGCTGATCAATCTATTTACCCAATGCTCCAGGAGAGATATATTCATGCATTGTGTTTTTTTCTTATTGTTTTCTTCAGCACTTTGTGGAAATCCTTCAAGAACTCACTGGCTTGGGTCCTTTTCCACTTTCTGCTGGATTTCAATGAACATCAAAGCTCAGAGACATTGTGCAAAAGAATTCTCATCGTCCCATTATTTTTTTGTGATCCACTTTCCTTCCACATACAGAAACCCATCACCATGTTTAAGGTTCTTCAAACCAAACTTGCTTTTGCTGGCAGGAACTTGAAAAGCAGGAATCAGAAAAGCGTGAGTCATGGAACTTGCTGCCGAATGAAGTTCTGTGTCAGCGATGTCTGGATGGACAGTCAGATCAAGAATCTTGTGCCCACTTGATGACGCAGGCAGTGAATTCTCTGTTTTCCTGTTTCATTCTCAAGAGGAACAGATGCTACTTCCAGTCTTAAAAAGAGGTGGAAACTCATGAGACCTTGTTTAAAGTTTAAAATGTGAAACAATTGTATTGCATCTGTAATAAACAAGGGTACAATCTAGCAGTGATACAATGCAATTAACTATTTTCAATAGAGCACCTTTCATCCCTCCCCTTGACTTGGTAAAATGCTATATGATTGCCATCTGGAATTTCTGCAGGGATTCTCCTGATCGTCCACCGTAACTTCAGCAGAAACCCTCAAAGTTACAATGTAAGTGGACTTTTACATGATTTCTCAGGGTTTCCGCTGATTTTCCGCCAAAGTTGTGACATGATTGGGAGAGTCCACGCTGAAATTCTGGCTGGAAATTTCTCAGGGGAGGCGGGTTGGGGGCGGGGGTACTCAGAGGTGGGTGGGAAACCCGGGAGGCTGGGTTTCCCATTGGCCCTGCCAACTTTAACGGCAGTGCCTGATTTGAATGCGAGGCATTGGAGTCCCGCCCACAGCCAGCCATATTGAGAAGTCGGCGGGCGGCAGGCAGATAGGCCTCAGAAGCGATGGGTTGGACAATGGGAGGGATCGCAGGAGGAGGTGGGTGTCATCAATCAGCCAGGATCACGGATCAGAGGGTTTGGGGGGAGAGGATTGGCCAGGGTCGGGGATCGGGGTGGGTGGGTAGGGGGAAGCATTGGCTGTGGTCGGGGATCGTTGGGAGGAGGGGGTGGGGAGAGAGGATCATGGCGGGCCTCGTCATCATCGTTGAAGGTGGGAGACCTGGGGTGGGGGAGGCGCAGGGGGGGATCTCCGATCACGGGGCGTGGATCCAAGAGGTAGCTATAAAGCCACTTACCTCCTGGATGCAGCAGTCCCCATATCTGTTTAACTGCTGGGTTTCACGAATTGTGTGAAACCCATCTACAGGCAGTTACACATAACATGGACAAGGAAAAGTAGGCTTCCAACCTTATTACAATATTTAAATTGAAGTAACACTCCCTGGGAGTGGGTTGGTCACCTGCCCCCCACCTTATCCCTGTCCCGCCTCCGGTCGATCCGAAAGTGGGCAGTTGGAGGCAGGATTTGGCCGTGATTCTCATTTTTAACAGTTTAACTGCCCCTACGTTCCAATCCCATGGTTTTTTTGGGGGGAAAATTCTGGCCTCTTTGCCGAAAATTCTAAGAACTGAGTTAATCTTTCAAGGCAGACATTTGAACATGTGATGTGCTGATGTTACAATGATTTGCTCCCCCTGCTGGCCTGGAGGGGTAAGTACAAGAAAGGTTCCTGCGTAAGATCATTTACAAACCCATAGGAATAGTCAATATTATAAATCCTATTTAAAATGGTAGTAATTGGCTGGAGCGCATCAAAATCAGATACATTTTGATTGCAGCTTTTGGAGTGTATTTTTTATATTTTATTGGAGTAGTGGCTTGGTGCACTACATTTAAAAACTTTATTAAAGTGTGCAGAGTATGCTTCTGGATGCTAGCAAGACTCTGGCTGCTAAAGGAAAGCCTGAGAACACCACTTGCTCCCAGTCCTGGGGGCCCTAGTTGCAGTCCCTCTTAGGCTGCAACATCACATGGAGATGGAGCAGAGGCAGCTAAGTGAACAAGCTGCTCGCAGAGGGAGGAGGAAGAAACAGAAGAGGAGGATCCGGAAGGAAGGATGCACCCCAGGCAGCCCTTTCTGGCCGGGATATCTAGTATCGAAGCATCCAACTGTGGTGCCAGTGTCCATAGCCCTAATTCCCCTTTCAACATTTGTCCCACACCTTCCCTTCCCTTTGTTACTGACCATCACAGCGTCCTCTTGGTCACGATGCTGAAATAATAGCCACCACAAAGCAAACTTTCCAATCCAATTTTTTCCATATATGCATTTAATATTCTATCAAAAAATCAACAAATCACCCTTAGTGACCGCCCTGAGTGTGCCTTTGCCTATCCAAGTGGTGTCACGCAGTGCTACCCCAGTGGCTGCAGCATGGCTGGTGGAAGGCTGCTGACTTCCAGTGGGGAACACTGCAGATGGCCTTGCAGGATGGCCTCGAGGAGCTGGTGGCTGGGAGTGTCAAATTGATTGATGGTGTTTCTACTTCTTCTTCTTCACTCTCCTCTCCCTCTTCTTGATCAACCAATGGCAGGTAGGCTGGATTTCTTGGGTGACTGAAATGAAGAAGGCTCAAGGATAGGGCTGTGGTGAGGAGAGGGTGGAAAAGTAAGAGGCACATGCTTACACCGTGTGCAGCTTGTTCATTTGAAGATATTGTTGGATGAGGGGGAAGTGGGATGTGAGAAAGAGGACAACATATAGGATACCAGCATCTTGTATTCCTTCAGCCCCGCCACTGGCCAAGGACTCAGCCATGCCCCCACCAAATGTGGCCAACACCATTTCCTCCAAGGGGGTGAGGTGAAGTGAGGAATGTGAGGTGTTCCTTGTGTTTGGTAGAGAATGTTGGTAGGTGAGTGATTGGTGGGTGGGGGAGGTTGTGTGAGGCTCATGGTGCAGTTGGTCGGAGACGGCCTTTAAGATACATTCACTTACCTTGACTACTCATCTGAGATCATGAGACTTCTTTGAGCACTGGAGTCAGGTCCTGGAGATGACACTGCTTGCAGTGAAGGCCTCGATGATCTGATCCAACATCCTACTTTTTGGAGGGCCTCCTGGCCCTCTGTGGGTAGAGGACCTTTCTTCCAGTGTTGACTCCCTGCTTAAAGCTAGAGTTCTGCATGTGGGACCCTGGGTGCCCTTTTCCTGGCCTGTTGAGGCATTTGTGTTAGTGCTGAAGTACGTTTACCATATGTGCAGAAGGCAGTTCAGCTTTAAAAACTGAAGACTACAAAGTTTGGAAGGATTTTTAATGTTTTTTTTTCGGAAGGCAATTGAGCTTTAAGGACTAGAGGCTGCTTTGTAAAATGACTGCCTTGCTTTATGAGAATGCAACTTCGCATCTGGGACACTACAGCGACACAACTTTGTGCCTCCTGCTGAGCACACAGCCTGAAGCAACGCGTTCATCACTCGATTATGTGCTGAAATCATTCAAATCAGCAGGCAGCACCAAAATAACAGGCTTTCTGCAAATTTGAAATAGGCGCGAGCAAATCTCACCTTTGACTCTTATCTTTGACTCTTCACTACATATACATCTGTGCATTTTAAAAGAATCTAGGGAAGAGATAGCAAAGGCATTACTACACATATTTAATAATTCATTAGAATAAGGTGTAGTGCCAGAGGACAGGCAGATAGCTAACATAATACCTATATTTAAGAACGGAGATAGAACATGTCCATGGTACTATAGACCAGTCTGTTTAACATCTGTGGTAGGAAAAATAATGGAAACCCTACTAAAGGAAAAAATAGAAGAACATCTCGATAGCAAAAATATAATAATGAATAGTCAGCATAGATTTCAAAATGGAAGGTTTTGCTTAACCAACCACATTGAAATTTTTGAAGAGGTAACAGAGAGATTAGACAAGGGTGATGCAGTAGATTTAATTTATCTAGATTTTCAAAAGGCCTTAGTTAAGGTACCCCATAATAGACTGATGAACAAGGCTAGCGAATGCGGAGTCAGGGGACAAGTCGCAGAATGGATATCTACATAAGAACATAAGAAATAGGAACAGCAGTAGACCATATGGCCCCTCGAGCCTGCTCCGCCATTCAATAAGATCATGGCTGATCTGATCATGGACTCAGCTCCACTTCCCCGTCTACTCCCCATAACCCCTTACCCCCTTATCATTTAAGAAACTGTCTATTTCTGTCTTAAATGTATTCAATGTCCCAGCTTCCACAGCTCTCTGAGGCAATGAATTCCACAGGTTTACAACCCTCTGAGAGAAGAAATTTCTCCTCGTCTCTGTTTTAAATGGGCGGCCCCTTATTCTAAGATTGTGCCCTCTTGTTCTAGTCTCCCCCATCAGAGGAAACATCCTCTCTGCATCCACCTTATCAAGCCCCCTCATAATCCTATACGCTTCGATAAGATCACCTCTCATTCTTCTGAATTCCAATGAGTAGAGGCCCAACCTTTCCTCATAAGTCAACCCCCTCATCCCCGGAATCAACCTAGGACACAAAAAATCTCTGAACTGCCTCCAAAGCAAGTATATCCTTTGGTAAATATGGAAACTAAAACGGCACGCAGTATTCCAGGTGTGGCCTCACCAATACCTTATAAAGCTGTAGCAAGACTTCCCTGCTTTTATACTCCAACGCATTTGCAATAAAGGCCAAGATACCATTAGCCTTCCTGATCACTTGCTGTATCTGCATACTATCCTTTTGTATTTCATGCACAAGTACCCCCAGGTCCCGCTGTAAAGCAGCATTTTCCAATCTTTCTCCATTTAAATAATAACTTGCTCTTTGATTTTTTCTGCCAAAGTGCATGACCTCACATTTTCCAACATAATCCTCCATCTGCCAAATTTTTGTCCACTCACTTAGCCGGTCTATGTCCTTTTGCAGATTTTTTGTGTCCTCCTCACACATTGATTTTCCTCCCATCTTTGTATCGTTAGCAAATTTGGCTATGTTACACTCAGTCCCTTCTTCCAAGTCGTTAATATAACTTGTAAATAGTTGGGATCCCAGCACGATCCCTGCGGCACCCCACTAGTTACTGGTTGCCAACCAGAGAATGAACCATTTATTCCGACTCTCTGTTCTCTGTTAATTAGCCAATCCTCTATCCATGCTAATATATTACCCCCAAACCCGTGAATTTTTATCTTGTGCAGTAACCTTTTATGCCGCACCTTGTCAAATGCCTTATGGAAGTCCAAATACATCACATCCACTGGTTCCCCTTTATCCACCCTGTTTGTTACATCCTCAAAGAACTCCAGCAAATTTGTCAAACATAACTTCCCCTTCATAAATCCATGCTGATTCTGCCTGACCGGATTTTACTTTTCCAAATGTCCTGCTACTGCTTCTTTATTAATGGACTCCAACATTTTCCCAACCACAGATGTTAGGCTAACTGATCTATAGTTTCCTGCTTTTTGTCTGCCTCCTTTTTTAAATAGGGGTGTTACATTTGCAGTTTTCCAATCTGCTTGGACGTCCCCAGAATCCAGGGAATTTGGGTAAAATACAACCAATGCATCCACAATCCCTGCCGTTACTTCTCTTAAGACCTAGGATGCAAGCCATCAGGTCCAGGGGATTTATCTGCCTTTAGTCCCATTGTCTTACTGAGTACCACCTCCTTAGTGATTGTGATTGTGTTAAGTTCCTCCCCCCATAGCCCCTAAGACTACCCACTGTCGGAATATTGTTAATGTCCTTTACTGTAAAGACTGATATAAAATATTTGTTCAGAGTTTCTGCCATCTCCATGTTCCCCATTACTAAGTCCCCAGTCTCGTCCTCTAAGGGACCAACATTTACTTTAGCCACCCTTTTCCTTTTTATATACCTATAGAAACTCTTGCTATCTGTTTTTATATTTTATGCTAGTTTACTTTCATCGTCTATCTTCCCTTTCTTAATCATTTTTTTAGTCATTCTTTGCTGGCTTTTAAAAGCTTTCCAGTCTTCTGTCTTCCCACTAGTTTTGGCCACTTTGTATGCCCTTGTTTTTAATTGGATACCATCCTTTATTTCTTTAGTTAGCCACGGATGGCTATCTTTTCTCTTACACCCTTTCCTCTTCACTGGAATATATTTTTCTTGAGAGTTGTGAAATATTTCCTTAAATGTACACCACTGTTCATCAACCGTCCTACACTTTAATCTATTTTCCCAGTACACTTTAGCAAATTCTGCCCTCATACCTTCATAGTCTCCTTTATTTAAGCTTAGCTGACTTCAAGACAGAAAGCAGAGAGTCAGGGTAAAAGGTAGCTACTCACAGTGGGCAGAAGGTGGGTAGTGGTGTTCCACAAGGATGAGCACTGGGACCTCTGTTGTTCACAATTGTGTTAACGATTTAGACTTTGGAATTAAAAACACAATTTCTAAATTTGCGGATGACACCAATATTGGGGCATAGTCAATACTGAGGAGGACTGCAACAATTTACAGGAAGACTTTAATAAACTTGCAGAATGGGCATACAATTGGCAATTGAATTTCAACACAGATAAATGTGAGGTATTACATTATGGTAGGAAGAATAGGAAGGTCACTTATTACTTGGAGGGTGCAAGACTAGGTGGGGTAGAGGGGCACAGGGATCTCGGAGTAAAATACACAAATCACTAAAATAGCGACACAGGTGGACAAGCCCATAAAAAATCAAACCAATCACTAGGGTTTATTTCTAAAGGTTTAGATTTGAAAAGTAGGGAAGTTATGCTAAACTTGTATCGAACCTTGGTTAGACCACACTTGTTGTACTGCATACAATTCTGGTTACCATATTATAAAAAGGATAAAGAGGCACTGGAGAGGATGCAGAGAAGATTTACAAGGATGATACCAAAAATATGAGGGCATACCTATCAGTAAAGGATGAACAGACTCACCACATTGGAGGATTGTGCCTCTGATCTTCACTTTACCTGGCATCTAGGTCAGATCAGCATGGGTGCTGCTTATGCTGTTTCACCTTGGACCTAAGATTTGAACCAAGATGATTTCCAACACCAGCAGCAGCAGCAACAACACCAGCAGCCTTCACCTCAGTGACCTGATGCTCCACGTACACTTGTGCATCAAGGATTGTATATTTTTTATGAGGTGCAACCCCTGTGGCTTCAGCATAGAGGCAGGCTATTCATGTCCCTGCTGTGATGGCTTCTAACTTTTGGCGGATGTCCTCTGAGTTTTACGGCCTGTGAAAGCCCTGCCAAAGATTGCCCCTCCTGCAACTGAGCAGTGCCAGACTTGGCGACTGTGATCCGAGGCAGCATGTGAGGCTCTGACTGAGCGGAGAAACAATGGGGATGTGCGAGCACTTTCAGAAGATCTCCCACTTCCATGTCCCCTCTCACCATCATTCCTTTCACGGGTCACCCGCACTTCCCTGCTAGCAAGGAGCTGGACATCAGTACAGCGGTGAAGGCCCAAGCCTATGTTGGTATCCCTCCGAGAGATGCGTTCAATAAGAGTCTGCAAACTGTTCACAGCAAAGATGTTCTTGTTTGACTGACACATTAGCTGCTCCATGCAGGTGGCCAACCTTTCCATGGAAGAGCACATCACCTCCATCACCTGCGACATGGTGCTGCTCAGGTTGGAGATAGATTCGTCCATTCTCTATACTATCATGCAGATCGCGGCTCCTCCATGATCAACCTCTTTGTTGATGGCCCCCAAGGTCCAGCATCTGCATCCAGCTGAGCAAAGCTTGGAGCATCCGGTACCCTCCAGTGAGGGCTCTCCACTGCTGTCCCTGTCTCTACCATCTGCTCTTGCTCACTTGTAATGTGTGAGACATCAGGTGACAACACTGTATGTCTCACAGGACCCACTGGGTGTGCGTATCTGCACTGGTGCTGGGTGCGTATGGGTCTGAGGGTGGTGCACCCTCAGAGACTGCAGCTTCCTCTGAGGAGTCATCTTCCACCACCTTTTCAGGTAGAGCATTCCAGATACCGACTACTTTTTATGTGAAAAGATGTCTTCTTATCTCCCCTCTCGATCTTTTGCCAATGATTTTAAATCTACGATCTCTGGTTATTGATCCACTCACCAGGGGGAATAGTTTTTCTCTATCCACTCTATCAAAACCTCTGATCATCTTGAAAATCTCTATCAGATTATATGGTTATGTTTATGCAATGGTGATGTGCCAAGTGTGGCAAATAAATTCACCACCATATTATTTATCTATCATTCAGGAATATCAACCTCGTCAGTTCTTTTCAAACTGTTTCCTGGTTGCTTTTTGTCAGCCTTGGCTCAGCAGTCGAACTCTTGTCTCTAAGACAGAAGGTTGTGGGTTCAAGCTGCACTTGAAAGACTTAAGCGCATAATCCAAGCTGGCAATTCAGTGCTAACAAAGAAAAAAATTAACCCATAAATAATGTCATGCAAGAAAGATAACTTTTGGACCAATTATGACATCTTTGAAATTTTAATTCTGTTGTATTAGCGATGGACAATAATTAATTATGTATTCTCAGTTTGAAGGAATAATAATAGAATTGCTAGAATCTAAATATCCATAATAGTTACAGTGAAAGAAAGGTCCTTTTAAGAATTGTCCATTATTTAATGATTGTTATGCTGTTGCCAATCAATTAAATTATTCATTCTCTCCAGCCAGCACCAAGCTCTGATCCATGATACAGAAGATACCTGATTGGTATATTAAGAACATTGGAACATAGGAACATGGGTAGGCCATTCAGCACCTCAAGCCTGCTCCGCCATTCAATGAGATCATGGCTGATCTGCGACCTAACTCCATATACCCGCCTTTGGCCCATATTCCTTAATATCTTTGGTTAACAGAAAGCTATCAATCTCCGATTTAAAATTAAGAATTAATCTAGCATCAATTGCTGTTTGCGGAAGAGAATTCCAAACTTCTACCACCCTTTGTGTGCTGAAGTGTTTCCTAATTTCACTCCTGAAAGGTCTGCCTCTAACTTTTAGACTATGCCTCCTAGTCCTAGACTCCCCAACTAGCGGAAATAGTTTCTCTCTACCCTATCTGTTCCCCTTAATATCTCAAAAACGTCGATCAGATCACCCCTTTACCTTCTAAATTCTAGGGAATACAACCCTAATTTGTGTAATCTCTCCTCGTAACTTAACCCTTTGAAGTCCGGGAATCATTCTGGTAAATCTACGCTGCACTCACTGCAAGGCCAATATATTCCAAAGGTGTGCCCAGAACTGTTCACAGTACTCCAGGTGTGGTCTAACCAGCATCCCATTAGTCTTTTTGATTATTTTCTGTACCTATTCATGATATTTTCTCCTCCTCCAGGCATTTTTTAAAAACGTACTTTCCAGCTTTTCATCATTCCATACTGAAGCTAACTGTTGAAAGCTGGCATGGCTGAAATTTGAGCTGAGCTGGCACTGTTATCTATTTTGTTGCATTAGAAACAGGGATAAGGGACAGAGGTAGGCTGCTGAAATAAAAACATAAAATGCTGGAAACACTCAGCAGGTCAGGCAGCATCTGTGGAGAGAGAAACAGTGTTTAACGTTTCAGGTCCATGACCATTCATCAGAACTGGAAGAAATGAGAGAATGACCAGATTATACACAAGTTCAAAGCCAGGGGAAAGGGGGGAGGGAAGAACCAAACAGAACGTCTGTGACAGAATACAGGGCAGGAGTGATTAAATAGCAAAAAGGATGCTGATGCAAGGCAAAAGGGGTTGGTAATGGGATAATAGAGAAACAAAAGATGGGTTCAGAGAAGGTGTAAATGGTTAAAGCAGAACCATTACCAGCACCAGCTGTCTGAAAAAATTGGAGTGGTGATTCTGAAAGGCTGCTGAATCTTGGGTTGTAAATCATATCATCGTCATCATCATCTCGCACAGTTGCTCAAAGCAGAAGGCAGAACCAATATGCAGCATAGTGTGAGCTGTGGCTCAGTGAGTAGCACACTTGCCTCCTGAGTCAGAAGGTTGTGGGTTCAAGTCCACTCCAGGGACTTGAGCACATAAATCTAAGCTGTTACCCCAGGGAGTGTTGCACTGTAGGAGGTGCTCTCTTTCAGATGAGCTGTTAAACTGAGGCCCTGTCTGCTCTCTCAAGTGGGTGTAAAAGATCCCATGGCACTATTTCAAAGAAAAGCAGGGGAGTTATCCCTGGTGTCCTGGCCAATATTTATCCCTCAATTAACATAACAAGAACAGTTATCTGGTCTTCATCACATTGTTGTGTGTGGGAGTTTGTTGTGTGCAAATTGGCTGCTGTGTTTCCCACATTACAACAGTGATTACTTTCCAAAAGTACTTCATTGGCTGCAAAGTACTTTGAGACATCCGGTGGTCACGAAAGGAGCTATATAAATGTAAGTTTTTTTCTTTCAATCTGACCCTTGGTCATGCTTGAATCAAAACAAGGAAAGAAGATGTCATCATGACTTGGAATATATATTCAACAACAATATGGCGAAGTAGAACAGGCAAATTATAACCATGCACTTCTAATTGGAGCTGGTATTTTGTAGTTTGAATAAATTGAATTCAGTTAAAGGATCACTTTCTGGATATAATTATAATGATGTGAAATCTGAGCTTCTATTGCAGCAAGTTATATTGCATCTGCTTCTGGCTTTTGTTTGTAATTACTCAGCTTTAAGATCATTAGTTATCTAGAAAGTGTTAAATATTTACTGCAGAAACTGAATTTTAAGTATAAACTATGCCATTGCTTCTTACTTTTAGACACAAGGCTGCAAAAACAGACCATCGGTGCTTTATTCAATCTTACCATTTAAACCTGCCTGCTGTACATTTATTTAAATTTAAACTGATCAATTAATTCAACATGTCTTCCCGTGCCCTGGAGAAAGTACTGATCCTGAATTTATTGCAAATAGATATTTACAAGTTGCAGAGCAAAGTATTTAAAAATATTCTCCCCTGCATGCACAGGTTGCAGACAGGAATTCATTTTTCAGATAGCACGATCCTGTCAGCACACAATATCCACACTGATGAACTTTCTGACAGAGGTCACTGGATAACAACCAGGATTGAGAACCTTACTGATTGGCCCTGGGCCAACTGCACTGAGGTCAATTGTAGCACTTGTACTGCTACCCTGAGATCAGCTAACTCAGTACAGACTGGGATCAAAGCTAGACCTTTCTTGCCTGCTGCATCCTGTACCACATTGGGCTGGAAGATTTACCAAATGAGCCATAAGGGAAGTCCAAGAAAGCTATTTTTTGAATAACATTACAATTCAAATTATCATAATGCTGGGTAAAAAAGACAAATTAATCTGTTATTGTCATTTTTTTTTCCAAATAGGCAAACTAGCACGAATAACATAAGAATAAGAACATAAGAAATAGGAGCAGGAGTAGGCCATACGGCCCCTCCAGCCTGCTCCGCAATTTAATACGATCATGGCTGATCCGATCATGGACTCAGGTCCACTTCCCTGCCCGTTCCCCATAACCCTTTATTCCCTTATCGGTAAAAACTGTCTATCTCTATCTTAAATTTATTCAATGACCCAGCTTCCACAGCTCTCTACGGCAGCGAATTCCACAGATTTAGAAACATAGAAACATAGAAACGTAGAAAATAGATGCAGGAGTAGGCCATTCAGCCCTTCGAGCCTGCACCACCATTCAATATGATCATGGCTGATCATGCAACTACAGTACCCCATTCCTGCTTTCTTTCCATATCCCTTAGCCATAAGGGCCATATCTAACTCCTTTTTGAATATATCTAACGAACTGGCCTCAACAACTTTCTGTGGTTGAGAATTCCACAGGTTCACAATTCTCTGAGTGAAGAACTTTCTCCTCATCTCGGTCCTAAATGGCTTATCGCTTATCCTTAGACTGTGACCCCTGGTTCTGGACTTCCCCAACATCAGAAAATCACCCATCCTTACTTTCAGCACCTCGTACACATCTCACCGATAATGTCGCTCGCTGAAAAAAAACTCTGAAAAAGTTGAACTGACTACTCACAGCAGTAGGAACGCCATTTTCTCCGGTCGCATCATTTAAAAAGCTGCTCTGCTTCAACTTCAGGGGAGTTTGGATGTACTCTGGAGGTGTTTTGAGGTGATGTGAACATCTGATCAAATGTCTTATCACACTGTGGATGATTGGAATTTACTTTAGGTGTCTTAGTAGGGACATTCATTGTTTGTGAAGAACCGGTGTAATACTGATAGCTATTGGAATGGGGCCTGTCATTTCTCAGCCTCTCTTGATGACCACGCACAGGCTGCAGACTCAAGATGGCAGAAGGTACATTCAACAGCATCATGTGCCCAAAGTAAGATATGCCAGACTAATGAGGAGGACCAGAAGTTACACCCCAAGCACTTACAGGGAGAAGCAGTCTTACCTCAACTTGTCCAACACCACCTGCCTTAGGAGACTGCACTTGCACAAAGAGGTTATCAGTGAGATATGTGCAACTCGTTGTCAACCACCAGCAAATTATTATGGCAGTGAATGCTAAATTTCCGGGCAGCATCCATGATGCTCACATCCTGTGTGAGAGCGCTGTATCTGACATGTTTACCAGTCAACCACAAGGTCAATGCTGGATGCATGGTGACAAAGGATATGGCCTCGCCACCTGGCTAATGACCGCCCTGCGTGACATCCACACTGAAGCCGAGAAGCGATACAATGAGAGCGACAGAGGCATTCGCAATATCATAGAGAAAACCATTGGAGTGCTTAAGCAGCGCTTTAGATGCCTGGACCACTCAGGAGGCGAGCTCCAATACCACCCTGAGCAGGTAGCTCAATTTGTGGTGGTGTGCTCCATGCTGCAGAACTTGCCTATCAGGAGGGGACAAGAATTGCCAGAAGGTTCTGATGGTCCACATCAGGAGAGAGAGGAAGAGGAGAATGAGGAGGTGGACACTGACCTCAGGCCAGACAATCAGGCTGACAATGAAACCTTGCCCCTGCCCCTCACTAGTCCACAAGAAAGCGCCTGTGGTATCTACATAGCTGCAAGACTCTTACGTCAGCAGCTCATAAATGAGCGCTTTGCTTGAAAGAACGTTGTTATTATTTACAAAGCTGCCACACTGCTGGGTGTGCAGCTCATACATCAATGGTGTGCATCACCTTGGTGACAGTTAAAGTTTAAGCTGATTGAAGTTAAGTGTAATTATACCCTTTGATGTTAAGGAATCATCAGTGTGTAACGGTGCAGCTATCTGAGACAATGCACAACAAGGTTATGTTAAATAAAAACCATTTAATCAACCATTTGTCTGAAATCATAAGTATATCTGTAAAAAACAAAGCACCCCACCCCACAACAAATTGATCACATTTATATCATTACAGTGGTCCCCATTTCCCGCAAAATAGAACACAAATGCAAACCAACATGGTAGCCTCCTTGCCGCTTTCCTCGACCCACCCAAAAATAGCAGCAGCAACATAAAAATATGCCCCAGACAACACCTGCAGCCATGCACCTCACTTTCCTGCCCCCCCACTCCACCCACCACCCCGCTTCTCCTCCCCACCTCTACCCCGTCACCTTCTGACTCCAAGCCACCTGGCCGAGGAGTTCCTCAGGCGATGCTTCATTGGAGGGGATGATGGCAGAATCGCTGCTTGGATGGATACAGGAGAGAACGGTCCCAAGTTGGGAATGTGTTCCGAGCCAGAAGCAAGATCTTCCTCCTGGCTCTCATGTGTCATTGGCAATGAGGGTGCGGTACCTTGGGGTGCAGTGCTGCGCTCCGGGACCACTGGGAGCTCTCTGCCACCAGTGTACCTGGCTAACAGCTCCAGGGCCTCCTCCATCTCTTCCATTTTATATAATTTGTAGGACAAAAACTCGGTGCCAACTATGTTCTTGGTGCTTATTCGGCTTTTTGCTGCTGGTGAATCTCCCTCCTGCCTCCCACACCCGCACACGCTTTCACTCCCTCTCTGCTCCCCCTCTCTCTATCTCCTCTTCTGGGCATGTAATGATGACCCCTGACCTCCAGAATTACGGGAAACGCGCATTGCCATGCCGTTGCTAAGGACGACGACACTTTACGGCAGAAGATCAGGGAAATTTAACGCTAATGCCCATTTTAGATCGCTCGTGATAATGCCCATTTTTTAAAATGGAAACTAGAGGTTTTGAAAATGGGCAATAATCCAGCGATCTGAAAACCCATATTTACCACCCACACCGGAAATAACACCCATTTTTGGGTGATCTGCACAAAAGTGGAAAATCAACCCCTGGTGTCTCACACATCACGTGAGCAAGAGCAGATAGTGGAGACAGGGACAGCAGTCGAGAGTCCTTGCCAGAGGGTGTCGGATGCTCCAAGCTCTGCTCAGCTGGACACAGATGCTGAACCTTGGGGGCCATCAACAAAGGGAAAAAGGGAAAAAATAGACTATGAGAGAAAACTAGCAAAAAAAAAACAGATTGTAAGAGCTTCTACAAGTATGTAAAAAGGAAGAGAGTAGCAAAAGTAAACATTAGCCCTTTAAGGATGATGCAGGAGAAATTATCATGGTGAATAAGGAAATGGTAGAAACAGTAAACAAATATCTTGTATCTGTCTACACAGCAGAAATTGCAAAAAGCATACCTAAAATGGTGGGAAACCAAGGGTCTAATGAGGATGAGGAACATAATGTAATTCATATAAGTAGAGAAAAAATACTACAGAAGCTAATGGGACTAAAAGCCAACAAATCCCCTGGACCTGACAGCCTACATCCTAAGGTTCTGAAAGAGATGGCTGCAAAGACAGTGGATGCATTGGTTTTTGTCTTTCAAAAGTCCCTAGATTCTAGAACGGTCTCAGCAGATTGGAAGGTAGCAAATATAAAACTGCTATTCAAGTAAGGAGGGACGGAGAAAACAGGAACTACAGGTCAGTTAGCCTGACATTAGTTCTCAGGAAAATGCTGGAATCCATTGTTAAGGATGTGGTATCAGGGCACTTATAAAATCATAACATAATTAGGCAGAGTCTACATGGTTTTATGAAAGGGAAATCATGTTTGACAAATTTATTAGAGATTTTTGAGGATGTAACTAGCAGGATAGATAAAGGGGAACCAGTGGATGTTGTAAATTTTGATTTCCAAAAGGCATTCGATAAGGTGCCACATAAAAGATTATTACACAAGATAAGGGCTCATGGGATTGGAGGTAATGTATTAGCATGGATAGAGGATTGGTTAACGGACAGAAAACAGAGAGTAGGGATAAATGATTCTTTATCAGGTTGTCAGGCTGCAACAAGTGGGGTGCTGCAAGAATCAATACTGGGGCCTCAGCTATTTACAATCTATATTAATGACCTAGATGAAGGGACCGAGTGAAATGTATCCAAGTTTGCTGACGATACTGTCATGTATGTATGCTTGGGGTTACTAGCCACCAGGGGGAGCCACTGTCAGAGGTCATTGGGCTGTACGCACGTGTGTGCGGGCCAGGTATATAAAGCAAGCCACCATGTAATATGGGCACTCTGGGACAGAATAAAGTTGGGCCAGGTTTGCACCTGAGTGAGTTTACAGTATTCAGTCCAACGAGTTATTACATACATAACATTTGGCAACGAGATAACTCAAGAACCTTCATATGCAAAATGAGCACCATTGGAATTCTGGAGAGATTCGTGGAGGGAGAGGACTGGTCGGATTTTATCGATCGCCTGGACCAGTACTTTGTGGCCAACAAAATGGAGGAAGCTATTGACACAGTTAGGCGCAGGGCAGTTTTCCTCACTGCTTTGCGGTCCGAAAATCTATGGCCTCATAAAGGATCTCCTCTCGCCTGCACGTTCAATGGACAAGGACTATGAGGAATTGTGTGCTCTGGTACGTGACCATCTCAAACCAAGAAAAGGCATCATCATCTCACGCTATCGATTCTACATGCATGTTTGTTCTAAGGACCAGGATGTGTCGGAATTCGTCGCTGACCTAAGACGTCTTGCTGGGCCACGTAAGTTCGAAGACGCATTGGGAGATGTGCTGCGAGATTTCTTCGTAATAGGAATCACGTGCTGCGAGATTTCTTCGTAATAGGAGGTGATCCTCCGGAAGTTATTGGCTGCAGAGATGCTGGATTTGAGCAAGGCCATCGCGATTGCCCAGGCATGCATGACGACGGATGATAGTATAAGACCGATATCATCGAAGAGTCGGAGCTCCACGGCAAGTACTGTAAACAAGATTGTGTCGTCGTATGGCAGAGCTGCTTATGGAAGGGCCTATTCGATTGCGTATGCGAAACCTGTAGCTGCTCAAAGTCCGCCAATGGGTATGAATCCGATTTCACCCTGTTGGTGTTGTGGGGGCAATCATCGGCATCATCAGTGGCATTTTAAACAGTACATCTGTAAGGCTGTTTGAAAGTGGTACGTCCTCAGCGAATGTGTCCACAACTGGGCAAGCGTGCTGCGACTCACCACGTGGATGACGACGACCAGTCCAGCGCGGACCTGGATATGCAACCCGAGATACCTGAGGAGGAAGTGTATGGACTGTATTCGTTCCTGA
The DNA here is from genome assembly GCF_044704955.1 of Pristiophorus japonicus. Lineage (NCBI taxonomy): Eukaryota > Metazoa > Chordata > Chondrichthyes > Pristiophoridae > Pristiophorus > Pristiophorus japonicus. The sequence goes on along the minus strand of NC_091978.1, from coordinate 92,466,134 downwards.
CAAAGAGCCAACCGATAATGGTTAATGTGAAACTAAATGGCGTGCAGGTATCGATGGAAACGGACACGGGTGCGAGTCAGTCGATAATGAGCCAAAGGACATTCGACAAGCTGTGGGACACTAAGGCTGTGTAAGGGGTAGTCCGGGGATCAGGTTCACCTCTGACCTACTTGAGCAGTTCAAATCGCTCCCACTCCCTTGGGTTCCAGACTCTGGGTTTATTTGGGGGATGTGATAAAGTGCAAAGGACAACTAGTTTGATGCAAAACAACTTTGACTTTATTACAGACAAGAAAATACAATGTCAAACTTATGATCACTCTAATCAAAATCAATTCATTACACATTCAAAGGGGGTTACAGGAAGAATTACACCTCCCACCCCCCAATACCTAATTCTAGCTAGGTTAGACTCCAGGGCGGGCAGGGACTATGCTTACCAATCCTTTCTGGTCAGTTAGAGGTAGTATATTATTTCTGGGTTCATTGAATTCTGTAGGTTCTGCTTGCCGTACCCCGAACGTCAGAGAAGACATCTCACTGCGCATTCTTCAGTTGGGTTGAGTCCACTGATGCGGTAAGGTGCGTTTTGGATCTATGAGGTAAGTACCCGGTTTTCTTTGTTAGAAATAGGTTCAAAGTCTCTCTAGCTAATGGTTTCACCTGTTGGTAGTCAGGCCTCAGATTGCAGAGTGGAAATTTTCGATTCTTCGGTTTCTTCCAGTTGGAGTTTTGTTTCGAGTTTGGTCGATCGTGGTGGTTTTTCGTTGGTACCACGTTGGCTGTGTATGGTTGCTGCCGCAATGGTGATGTTCTTCCTTCCTTCAGGACTTCAGGACTTTGAGGCTGGAGAAGTTAGTTTACAACTGTTGTGTTGGTTTCTCTCCCTGTCTTGATGAAATCAGCGTGGTCTCCGTTGCATGGCAAAGTGTGTCATCTGAGATAGTAGCAACCTTGTAGCTACCTAGCAACCTAACCTCTGTTAAAAACAGGGGCCAGTTATACGGTTTGAGCTGTTCTAATCTTCGCGCCAAATCAGTTCAGAATTCTTTGTTTAAATTTGGCGGGCTTGACTTTTCTTTGTAATATTTTGGCGGGCTCATTAAAAGTTAATATGTCTTGGGTGGATTGCATTTGTAAATCTATTTCCTGATGGAAATATTAGCTTGGTAATCACGGTGTTCTTTTGTGCTTAGTTTTTTTTGCATACAGGCTGTAGTGGGCCGTTTGTTCTTATTCATGTTGAAGATGGCTTCTCTCAGTTTGGTTTGATGGCTGGCCATCTCTGAGTTATTGTTGTAATGTAAATGTCTCTTGTGGAGAAGGGTTTTCGAATGTTCATTCCTCCAGATAAGTTAACTTAGTCTCATCACCCAGACAGCTCCAATAATCAAATGGGCTTCTTTAGTTCCCTAGGCCCGCCCACAGGTTTGAATTTGTCTTGTAAAAGTCCAAAATTCGATTAAAGTTCATAGTTTCTTCCATAAGCACTTTAGGATTCCAAACTTTCCGGGAGATAGTCCCAAATTAAATTTCCTTTCGAATGAGCCCAAACACTGGAGGGGTTCTTGTGAATTTTGCAGATTTCAGTTGTGCAGCCTAAGCTGAGTCAAGTCAATGCCAAGTTGCGTACTTGCACCAAAGAACTTATACCAGTGATTGGCAGTGCAGTAGTCAAGGTGTCATATGATGGTGTGGTTCATGATTTACTGTTATGGATCATTCCAGGAAATGGTCCAATGCTGTTCGGCAGGAATTGGCTCAAAAAAATCAAATGAAATTGGAACGATATCAAAGCGTTGTCATCTGTGGATGACACTTCGTATACTCAAGTGCTGAGCAAGTTTCCCTTGCTGTTTGAACTGGGTAATTTCATGGGAGCCAAGGTGCAGATTCATCTGGACTCGGGTGCAAGACCCGTCCATCACAAAGCTCGGACTGTTCCGTATATGATGAGGGAGAAGGGTGCTATTGAGTTGGACAGACTCCAACGTGAAGGGTTCATATCACCGGTCAATGGGCCAGTCCCATTGTTCCTGTGTTGAAGAGTGATGGCACTGTCAGGATTTGTGGAGATTACAAGGTTACGATCAACCGAGTTTCAAAACAGGATCAGTACCCGTTACTGAAGGCTGATGACCTGTTTGCAATGCTAGCCAGTGGGAAGTTGTTCACTAAACTGGATCTGACGTTGGCCTTTATGACACAGGAGCTCGTCGACACATTGAAGAAACTTACGTGCATCAACACTCATAAGGGATTGTTTATCTACTGTCCTTTTGGAATTCGTCCGGCTACAGCCATAATTCAGAGGAACATGGAGAGTCTACTGAAATCCGTCCCTGGAACCATCGTGTTTCAAGATGACATTCTGGTCACAGGTCGTGACACTGCCGAACACCTGAGCAACCTTGAAGAGGTTCTGCATCATCTGGACAAAATGGGACTCAGGCTGAAACTTTCAAAGTGCATCTTCATGGCACTGGAAGTCGAATTTCTGGGGAGGAAGATTTTTGTTGATGGCATCAGGCTTATGGACTCGAAAACCAAGGCCATCAAAAATGCACCCAGGCCTCAGAATGTGATGGAGCTGCGTTCATTCCTTGGTCTACTCAACTACTTTGGTAATTTCTTACCTAGATTGAGCACTTTATTAGAGCCACTGCATATGCTGCTCAGAAAAGGCAACAACTGGGTATGGGGTGTATCTCAAGATAGAGCTTTCGAGAAAGCTACAAATCTGCTTTGCCCTAACAAGTTGCTGGTACATTATGATCCATGTAAGCGTTTAGTATTTTCCCATGATGCTTCATGCTCCAACAAGCTAATGAGTCGGGTAAACTACAACCTGTTGCGTATGCTTCAAAAAGTTTGTCAAAGGCGGAAAAAGCCTACAGCATGGTAGAAAAAGAAGCACTAGCCTGTGTGTATGAGGTTAAAAAGATGCATCAGTACCTGTTTGGTCTTCGTTTTGAACTCGAAACGGATCACAAGCCACTCATTTCATTGTTTTCGGAAAACAAAGGTATGCATTGTCCCGCATCAAGAGGTGGGCGCTGACATTATCTGCCTATGATTATGTCATTTTCCATAGACCTGGCACCAAGAATTGTGCCGATGCACTGAGCCATCTGCCTCTGCCCACACCGGAGGTGGAGACGCCACAACCTGCAGATCTACTGTTAGTTATGGATGCTTTTGCGAGTGAAGGAACCCCTGTCACTGCCCAACAAGTTAGGACCTGGACCAGACAAGTCCCGATTTTATTGGTTGTAAAACGTTGTGTCCTTAGTGGTGATTGGTCTGCTATACCTATGGAAATGTGTGATGAGACCAAACCTTAGAACTGTCGCAAAGACAAACTATCCATTCAGTCTGATTGCTTACTGAGGGGTAATTTTGTTGTTATGCCTAAGAAAGGCAAAGAGAAATTTGTACGTGATCTACACAGCACTCATTCCGGTTTTGTTATGATGAAAGCCATCGCCAGGTCACATATATAGTGGCCAGGAATTGACTCTGATCTGGAATCATGTGTGCATCAGTGCAACACCTGCATGCAGCTAAGCAAAGTACCAGCGGAATCTCTGCTGAGCCTGTGGTCGTGGCCATCCAAACCATGGTCGAGGAGCCACATCGACTTTGCGAGTCCTTTCTGGGTAAGATGTTTTTTGTTGTGGTGGATGCATATTCCAAATGGATAGATTGTACAATCATATCATCCAGTACATCCACAGCTACCATTGAGAGCCTTCGTGTTATGTTTGCTACTCATGGTCTGCCTGACATCGTTGTGAGCGACAACGGATCTTGCTTCACAAGTCTGGAGTTTCAAGAGTTCATGAAACTCAATGGTATTAAATATGTGATGTCAGCACCATTCAACCTGCTTCTAATGGTCAAGCAGAGTGTGCTGTCCAAACAATCAAGCAGAGTATGAAACGTGTAACTCAGGGTTCACTGCAGACTCGCTTGTCATGCATATTGCTTAGTTACAGGACAAGACCCCACATGCTTACCGAGGTCTTCCCTGCTGAACTATTGATGAAGAGAGGTCTCAAGACCAAGCTCTCTCTCGTCCATCTTGACTTGAACGATCGTGTTGAAAACATGTCAAAATCAGCAGTGGTATCATGATCGTGCTGTTGTGTTAACGATTCTGTGTATGTTCTAAATTATGGTCAAGGTCCCAAGTGGGTCGCCGGTACTGTTACGGCCAAGGAAGGTAACAGAGTGTTTATTGTCATGCTCAAGAATGGGCAAACATGCAGGAAACATGTTGATCAGATAAAGCTGCGGCACATGGATGAACCGGAACAGTCTGAGGAAGATACGATCAGTGACCAACCAACCTACCCTCAGTCATCAGAGGACTCCGCTGTCATCAAGGACTTTCAATCTCTGACAAGGTCATTGCCACATCCCATCAGATCGGCTACCCAGCCTCCAGTCATAACTGACTCAGAACGCTCGCCCAGAACTGGAATTGAACTGAAACGATCAATCTGTGAGTAGAAAGCCCCAGACCGTATTAACTTGTAAAAAGACTGATACTAAGATCTTGAAAGGGGATGTTGTCATGTATGTATGCCTGGCATTACTAGCCACCAGGGGGCGCCACTGTCGGAGGTCATTGGGCTGTACGCATGTGTGTGCGGGCCAGGTATATAAAGCAAGCCACCATGTAATACATGCACTTTGGGCCGGAATAAAGTTGAGCCAGGTTTGCACCCGAGTGAGTTTACAGTATTCAGTCTATCGAGTTATTACATACATAACAGATACAAAGCTAGTTGGGACAGTAAGCTGTGAGGAGAACACAAAGCGTCTGCAAAGGGATAAAGGATAATAAACTAAGTGAGTGGGCAGTAAGGTGGCAGATGGAGAATAATGCAGGGAAATGTGAGGTTATTCATTTTGATAGAAAGAATAGAGAAACAGAATATTTTTTAAATTGTGAGAAAGTTTTAAATGTTGGTGTTCAGAAAGATTTGGGTGTCCTTTTGCAAGAAACACAGAAAGCTAGCATGCAGGTACAGCAAGTGATAAGGAAGGCAAATGACATGTTGTCCTTTATTGCAAGAGGGTTGGAGTATAAGAGTAAGGAAGTCTTGCTAGAATTGTACAGGGCCTTTATGAAACCACACCTGGAGTACGGTGCACAGTTTTGGTCTCCTTATCTAAGGAGAGATATACTTGCGTTGGAGGCGGTGCAACCGAGATTCACTAGATTGATTCCTGGGATAAGAGGGCTGTCTTATGACAAGAAATTGTGTGGAATGGGCCTATACTCTCTGCAGTTTAGAAGAATGAGAGGTGATCTTATTGAAACATACAAGATTCTGAAGAGCCTCCTCCTCTGAAGAGGCTGTGCACTCTGTGCCTTGCTGCAGTATGTTATGCAGCGTGCAGCATATGATGGTGATTCTGGAGATTCTGGCTGGTGTGTACTGAAGGGCACCTCCATATCTGTCAAGGCAACAGGAGCAATTAATAAGCCAAATTGGAATGAACAAAAGAGCAAGCCAACAATTTGAACAATATCTTAAAGTTCCATATTATGAGGGGTTTTGATAGAGTAGATAGGATGAAACTGTTTCCACTGGAAGGAAGATCGGTTAATGGAGGACACAAATTTAAGATAATGGGCAAAAGAACCAGCGGGAGATGACAAGAACCTTTTTATACAGCGAGTTGTTATGATCTGGAATGCACTGCTGGAAAGGATGGTGGAAGCAGATTCAATAGTAACTTTCAAAAGGGCATTGGATATATACTTGAAAAGGAAAGATTTGCAGGGGTATGGGGAAAGAGCAGGGGAGTGGAAATAATTGGATAGTTCCTTCAAAGAGGCATTATGGGTGAAGTGGCCTCCTTCTGTGCTGTCTGATTCTATGAAGTAAAAAAATAAGATCAAGACAGAATCATAGAATGATAATGGAATCTCTGTATTGTACTATACTGGGAAACTGATAGTAGGCTTATTTAAAGGTTCAGTTAATGGTCTTGTACTTCAATTGACCTGTCTATCCGAGCATTGCTGCAATATTTTATTCCTTAGTTCCCACAAAGAAATGTGATATATTGGACCAAAGGATAATTAAGTACATATTTTTGTACCTATGTCTGCATAAAACAATGTCACACAGTTTGATCATAACCTTGCATTCTGTTGTTTTTGGCTATGTAGTTCAAGATCTGTCTTGCTTTGTTGATTGTTGTTCTGTATTGGTTAGACATGATTAGCATTGGCTTTACTAAGGCTCTAGGGGGTAGAAATTTTTCGAGCCGTGACTCGATGTTGCAGAGGCAGCGCCCTCCCAAGCCAAGAGGCTTTCCAACTTCACCTCAATAAATGGGGCGAGCTGCCAACATTGGCCATACCTCCACAGACAGCTAACCCAATGGAGGAAAACAATTTCCAAACTCCAGATTCGACTATTCCAATGCTCTCTGACTAGCCACCCATCCTAAACCCTCCATAAAAAAGGTTATTCAAATTTCTGCTCCCAGATTCTATCCTACACCAAATCCCACTCACCATTCTTCCGACTGACCTCTTGTGCAACACTCTCCCTTTGCCCTACCATTAGTGGTTGTATCTTCAAACAGCTAGGCCCTATGATCTGGTAGTTCCTGTCTTAATGCCTCTGTCTCTCCATTTCCCTGTCCTCTTTTAAAGACATTTTTAAAATTCACCCTCCCAATATCTTCTTGTTTTTCTCAGCGCCCATTTTTTTGTTTGTTTATGTTTGTGAAGTGCCTTGTGACCTTGTTCTATATTAATGGTACTATATAAAGGTAATATTTTTTCTCGGATATTGTTGGAAAAATCCAATTGATGCACTAATGTCATTTAGGTAAGGGAACTTGCCATGCCTAGCCAGTCTGGCTTATGCATGACTCTAGTCCCACACTTATTTTGCAACCAAACCCATCCCTCTCCATCTATATTATCACATCCCCATCTCACAAGCCACCACTCACACTCGCCCTAATCCTAGTGTAATCATACCAACTAACAACATACCAAGGTAGCCACTTGATGTGTTTTGTCCAATGTTCATGTAAAGTTTCTGTTAATGTGCTGTCAAACATTGAAACCTTTATTTTCAACACTTGGCATTCTTGGACTACCTTTGGAAAGTGGCTCAGTGAGTTGCAGTGAATGGTGAAACATAACTGTACCCCCCACAATGTTCATGAGTGTGAAAGGAATGGCTTGGGTATTGTAGGGATGCTTTATGTTGTTGGTGTAAGGTGGTGCCAACCTGGCACATCATGTGGCAGCCAGGGTGTACAGCACCAAGTGAAGTAAATCTGGCCATGGTGAAGCCTCCCAGGCAGCAATGTGCTCGGGTGCTTATTCCTTCTGTCCTGTGTAGCATCAATTGATTGGGGAGAAGCTTGGATTTCTTGTTGGTGTTGCTGGGGATTCTGAGGACCAAGGTGAGAGAGTAAAAAGGGCAACCATGTTGATGGAACAGATGGCAGGTGAAGTTGAGATGATGGAAGCATTCCATCAATGCTAAAAGAGATTGTTCCAATGAGGTGATATTGGATAGGGAACCTGTTCCAAACACTTGCAACCTACATAACGCTCAATCTGTGTTCCAAATGTCGCAAGCAACAAATTCTGAACTCGGCAAGCGAAGAGCTGTGAGGTGGGAGCTTTTATAACAACATCAACAACTTGTATTTATTAGCGCCTTTAACATCGTCAAATATCCCAAGGCACTTCACAGGAGTATTATGAGACAGAAAATCTGACACCGAGCTGCATAAGTAGAAATTAGCACAGGTGACTAAAAGCTTGACCAAAGAGGTAGGTTTTAAGGAGCGTCTTGAAGGAGGAAAGAGAGGTAGAAAGGCGGAGAGGTTTAGGCAGGGAGTTCCAGAGCTTGGGACCTAGGAAAGAGAAGGCACGACCACCAATGGTTGAGCGATTATAATCAGGGATACTCAAGAGCGCAGAATTAGAGAAGCGCAGACATCTCGGGGGGTTGTGGGGTTGGAGGAGGTTACAGAGATAGGGAGGTGCGAGACTATGGAGGGATTTTAAAATAAGGATGAGAATTTTGAAATCGAGATGTTGCTTAACCGGAAGCCATTGTATGTCAGCGAGCACAGGGTGATGGGTGAACGGGACTTGGTGCGCGTTAGGCCACGGGCAGCCAAGTTTTGGATCACTTCTAGTTTACGTATGGTAAAATGTGGGAGACCAGCCAGGTTTTATAGCACTTTTCAAGCTGTCAAGTAATCTGCTGATTCATCTCCCGCCTCAGCTTAACAGATATGATTCCCAAGCAGCGAGGATTCCATGGACGAACACATAAAGTCAAAATTTTCTTTGGAACTGAGGAGGCTGAGGGGAGACCTGATTGAGGGTCCTGGAGATAGTGGATAGGAAGGACCTGTTTCCCTTGGCATTGGGGTCAACAATCAGTGGGCATAGATTTAAAGTAATGGGGGGAGGTATAGTGGAAATATGAGGGGAAATTTCTTTCCCCAGAGGGTGGTGGGGTTCTGGATCTCACTGTATGAAAGGGTGGTAGAGGCAGAAAGCCTCACCACATTTTTAAAATACTTGGATGTGCACTTAAATTGCCATAACCTACAGGGTTATGGACTAAGAGCTAGAAAGTGGGATTAGGCTGGATAGCTCTTGGTCGGCTGGCGCGGACACGATGGGCCAAAATGGCCTCCTTCTGTGCTGTAAATTTCTATGATTCTATGTAAAGGTAAGCGAAATTGCATTCTTAATGATGTCTAAACAAGGTCATAATGAGCTTTATTGGGTCCCCCGCCGTTGTGTGTCAGGTCTGCTCAACACTGATATACCCGACATTGGAAAAGGCGCTATGACAAACCTCACTTTCCTACCTGACCTGCCACTGATTCCACCCGCTGAACCCCCCGCAAAATTCCGGCCCTTCGAGCCTGCACTGCCATTCAATATGATCATGGCTGATCATACCCCACTCCCTCCTTCTCTCCGTACCTCCTGATCCCCTTAGCCGTAAGGGCCACATCGAACTCCCTCTTGAATATATCCAACGAACCGGACTCCAAAACTTTCTATGGTAGAGAATTCAACAGGTTCACCACTCTCTGGATGAAACGGTTTCTCCTCATCTCGGTCCTATATGGCTAATCCCTTATCCTTAGACTGTGACCCCTGGTTCTGGACTTCCCCAACATAGGAAAAATTCTTCCTGCATCTAAACTGTCCAGTCCCGTCATAATTTTATATGTTTCTATGAGATCCCCTCTCATTCTTCTAAATTCCAGTGGGTATAAGCCTAGCCGATCCAGTCTTTCTTCATATGTCAGTCCTGCCATCCCGGGATTTAGTCTGGTGAACCTTTGCTGCACCCCCTCAATAGCAAGAATGTCCCTCCTCAGATTAGGAGACCAAAACTGCACACAATACTCAAGGTGTGGTCTCACCAAGGCACTGTACAACTGCAATAAGACCTCCCTGCTCCAAAACTCAAATCCTCTCGCTATGAAGGCCAGCATGCCATTTGCTTTCTTTACTGCCTGCTGAACCTGCATGCCTACCTTCAGTGACTGATATACCATAACATCCAGGTCTCTTTGCATCTCCCCTTCTGCCTTCCTATTTTTGCCACCAAAGTGGATAACCTCACATTTATCCACATTATACTGCATCTGCCATGCATTTGCCCATTCCGAACCTGTCCAGGTTACCCTGCAGTCTCTTAGCATCTTCTCACAGCTCACACTGCCACACAACTTAGTGTCATCTGCAAACTTGGAGATATTACCTTCAATTCCTTTGTCTAAATCAATAATGTATATTGTAAATAGCTGGGGTCCCAGCACTTAACATTGTGGCACCCCACTAGTCACTGCCTGCCATTCTGAAAAGGACCCGTTTATTCCCACTCTTTGCTTCCTGTCTGCCAACCAGTTCTCTATCCACGTTAATATATTAGCCCCAATACTGTGTGCCTTAATTTTGCACACCAATCTCTTGTGTGGGACCTTGTCAAAAGCCTTTTGAAAGTCCAAATACACCACATCCACTGGTTCTCCCTTATTCACTCAACTCGTTACATCCTCAAAAGCTCTAGAGGATTTGTCAAGCATGATTTCCCTTTCATAAATCCATGCTGACTTGGACCGATCCTGTCACTGCTCTGCTATTATATCTTTAATAATTGATTCCAACATTTTCCCAACCACCGATATCAGGCTAACCGGTCTATAATTCCCTGTTTTCTCTCTCCCTCCTTTTTTAAAAAGATTGGGTTACATTAGCTAGCCTCCAATCCATAGGTACTGATCCAGAGTCCATGACAACCAATGCATCTACTATTTCGAGGGCCACTTCCTTAAGTACTCTGGATTGCAACTATCAGGCCTTGGGAATTTATCGGCCTTCAGTCCCATCAAATTCCCTAACACTATTTCCTGACTAATAAGGATTTCCCTCAGTTCTTCCTTCCCGTTAGACCCTCGGTCTCCTAGTATTTTTGGGAGATTATTCGTGTCTTCCTTAGTGAAGACAGAACCAAAGTATTTGTTCAATTGGTCTGCCATTTCCTTGTTCCTCATTATGAATTCACCTGATTCTGACTGCAAGGGGCCTACATTAGTCTTCACTAATCTTTTTCTGTTCATGTATCAATATGTCATGTAACTTACATTATTATATATAACTGTATCCCAACATGCGATACATGACTGTAATAAGATATGACCTGTAACCACCAGCATACCTTACCACCGGGGGTGCACTTGCAAGAGACAGGTATATAAGCACAGGTCTCAGGCAAGTGCAGCATTCCAGAGCTGTGAAATAAAGGTGCAGGTCCAGAGTGACCTTGACATCATTACATGCCTCGTGTGAATCTGTACTGAGGGGACAGGACTTTACAGTGACGACGGGTTACGGGATTACAGAATCCACAGAATGGCGAACAACGGATCAGATGAAAAGTACAATGCGGGAGACAATTGGGAGGACTTTATAGAAAGGCTCCAGCAAAGCTTTGTAACCAAAGACTGGTTAGGCGACGATACGGCAGACAAGAGAAGAGCCCATCTCTTGACCAGCTGTGGCTCGAAAACATACGCTTTAATGAAGGATCTGTTGGCACCTGAGAAACCAGCAAGCAAGTCATTTGAAGAATTGAGCACACTGGTAAGAGACCACCTAAAGCCAGCGAGCAGCCTACACATGGCCAGACACAGGTTCTACAACTACAGACGCTGTGTGGGCCAGAGCATACCCGACTTCGTGGCGGAACTTCGGAGGTTGGCTAGTTTATGTGAGTTCTCCGATGAACTGAGGAGAGAAATGCTGAGAGACTTTTTCATTGAAGGAATAGGCCACGCAGGCATATTCCAAAAGCTCATAGAGACCAAGAACCTGACCTTAGAGGCAGCAGCACTGGTTGCACAGACAGTTTTGGTAGGTGAAGAAGAAACGAGGTTGATTTACAATGCAGGTACGACAACTAACGAAATAATGGAACAAGGAGTTCACAGCATTAGAAAAGCTGCTACTCCCACACACAGATAAAACCGGCAGAACAGGCTTTCGACAACAAGTAGTGGTAACAGAAGCCATCAAGGGCCACAGGAACGGCCGTTCACACCTCATCAACCCACAATGCGAGCAATCAACTACAAACTGAGAGAAGCTCAAGAGAGATCAGCCAGACGCAGCTCATTCTTTGCAAGCAGTCTGTGCTGGAGGTGTGGAGGTGGGCACTCCTCAAGGGAATGTCGATTTCAGCAGGCTGTTTGCAGGAACTGTGAATATACAGGACATTTGGCCCGCATGTGCAAAAAAACAGCAGCTCGGCTGGTATACGAATCGGATGGGTCGGAAAGCGGAACAGAAGACGGTGGGGACAGTACCCAGGATACCGATGTACAGCGGGTCAACACAATCAATGGCCGCTGCTCCTACGACAGGACGCCTCCTATAATGATGAGGGTCCTACTCAACGGGATATCTGTCAACATGGAGCTGGATACAGGAGCGAGTCAATCTCTCATGGGCGCTCAACAATTGGAACGACTGTGGCTGCATAAAAGAGACAGACCAAAACTCACAAGGGTCGACACCAAACTAAGGACCTATACCAAAGAAATCGTACCAGTCCTCGGCAGCGCCATGCTCTCTGTCACACACAAAGGGACAGTGAACCGACTTCCCCTGTGGATTGTCCCCGGAGATCCCCCAGCACTGATGGGGAGAAGCTGGCTGGCAAAACTAAACTGGAAATGAGATGATGTCCATGCCATGTCATTAGAGGAATGGACCTCCTGCTCAACAGTTATAAAGTGATTTGAACATCTCTTTCAGCCAGGTGTGGGCACTTTCAAAGGGGCCAAAGTCAAAATCTACATCACACAGGATGCTAGACCGGTCCATCACAAGGCCAGAGCTGTACCCTATGTGATGAGGGAAAAGATTGAGCACGAACTAGACAGGCTTCTGCGTGAAGGCATTATATCACCTGTGGAATTTAGTGACTGGGCAAGTCCCATCGTCCCAGTCATGAAGCCTGATGGATCCGTACGAATCTGTGGGGACTACAAATCTACCATAAACAGAGTCTCCCGACAGGACCAGTACCCGCTGCCAGAGTAGAGGACTTATTTGCCACATTAGCTGGAAGTAAACTTTTCTCAAAATTAGACCTCACATCTGCGTATATGACACAAGAATTGACCGAGGAATCCAAGCTACTCACCACCATCAACACACATCGAGGCCTTTTCATGTACAATCGATGCTCATTCGGCATCAGGTCGGCAGCTGCCATATTCCAGCGCAACATGGAGAGTCTGCTCAAGTCCATCCCAGGGACCGTTGTATTTCAAGACGACATACTTATCACAGGCAGGGACACCGACTCCCATCTCCGTAATTTGGAGGAAGTACTAAAGCGGTTGGATCGGGTAGGCCTACGTGTCAAGAAATCCAAGTGCCTGTTTGTCGCACCCGAGGTTGAATTTTTGGGCAGAAGGATTGTCGCTGATGGAATCTGCCCAACAGAGTCCAAAACAGAAGCAATTCGCCTGGCACCCAGGCCCCAGAATGTCTCAGAACTGCGCGCCATTCTCGGGCTACTCAATTACTTTGGGAACTTTATGCAGAACTTAAGCACGCTGCTGGAGCCTCTCCACGTGCTACTCAGGAAGGGGTGCGATTGGTTTTGGGGGGATGCCCAGGAACGTGCCTTCAATAAGGCACGCAACCTTATGTTTTCCAACAGTGTTTTGACTTTCTTTGACCCAGGTAAAAAGCTAGTTCTCATGTGCGATACGTCAGCGTATGGGGTTGGGTGCGTTTTGCAACATGTCAATAGTGCGGGCAAATTACAACCCATAGCTTATGCCTCCAGGTCACTTTTGCGGGCGGAGCGCGGGTACGGAATGGTAGAGAACGAGGCACTCGCGTGCGTGTACGGTGTCAAAAAGATGCACCAATACCTTTTCGGGGCCAAGTTCGCGTTTGAAACCGATCACAAGCCCCTCACGTCCCTCCTAGCCGAGAGCAAGGCAATAAACGCCAACGCCTCGGTGTGAATTCAACAGTGGGCACTCATGCTGGCGTCCTACGACTATACCATAAGGCACAGACCAGCCACAGACAACTGTGCCGACACGCTCAGCAGGCTACCCCTGGCGACCACGGAAGGGTCTGACGAACAGGACTGTGAGATAGTCATGGCAATCAATGCCTTTGAGTCCACAGGTTCGCCCATGACGGCTCGCCAAATCAGAGCCTGGACGGCCAGCAACCCCACGTTATCCTTAGTAAAAAGATGTGTCCTAACCGGTGACTGGGCAGAGGCTCGCGATGCCTGCGCCGAGGAATTAAAACCCTTTCACAGGCGCATGCATGAGCTATCACTACAAGCAGACTGCCTGATGTGGGGCAGCGGAGTAGTCATGCCTCTGTGAGGCAGAGAAGCATTTGTCCGGGAGCTCCACCGCGAGCACCCGGGGATCGTTCTCATGAAGGCCATAGCCAGATCCCACGTCTGGTGGCCTGGTATTGACACGGACTTGGAGCTCTGCGTCCGAAGGTGCACCATTTGTGCCCAACTCAGCAATGCCCCCAGGGAGGCTCCACTGAGCCCCTGGCCAACCAAACCGTGGTCGTGGGTGCACGTAGACTATGCAGGCCCATTCATGGGCAAAATGTTCCTCTTAGTTGTAGGTGCATTTTCAAAGTGGATCGAATGCACCATTTTAAACTCGAGCACAACCTCCACCATTGTGGAGAGCCTTGCAACCATGTTTGCAACGCACGAAATCCCTGACATATTAGTCAGTGACAATGGTCCGTGCTTCACCAGCGCAGAATTCCAAGACTTTATAATTGACCACAGCATAAATCACGTCAAGACGGCAATTTTCAAGCCGGCCTCCAACGGCCAGGCATGGAGAGAGCAGTGCAAATCATTAAACAAGGCATGCTTAAAATCCAAGGTCCCACGCTGCAGGGTCGCCTGTCGCGACTGCTGTTGGCATACAGATCTCGTCTGCACTCACTGACTGGGATCCCCCCCGCGCAACTGTTGATGAAAAGGACTTTAAAAACAAGGCTCTCATTAATCCTCCCAGACATGCACGAAATCGTTGAGGCAAAGCGCCGAAAGCTGACTGAGTACCATGACAGAAATTCAAGGGGGAGATGGAATGAGATAGGGGAAAATTGTTTGTACTAAACTATGGCAGGGGTCCCAAATTGCTTGCAGGGACAGTAACGGGCAAGGAAGGAAACAGGCTACTGGTAGTAAAAATGGACAATGGCAAAACCTGCCGGAGGCATGGAGACCAAGTCAAAAGCAGATTTACCAACAGCACTGCGGAACCAGAGGCAGACTACAATGTGGAACTCGCACCACACCTGGTGGACAGACAGAGGGAACAACCTGAGGAAAGAGCAATCCCAACAGACAGCCCAGGCGAATCAACAACAATCACACCAATCGAAACAGACAGCCCAGGCGAGATACCAGCAACCACACCCAAAGAAAAACAGACACCAAGGCAAACAACTGAACCACAACTCAGACGCTCCACGCAAGAGCGTAGACCACCTGAGAGACTGAACTTATAAAGACAATAAGACCTTGGGGGAGGGTGATGTCATGTATCTTACATTATTATATATAACTGTATCCCAACATACTATACATGACTGTAATAAGATATGACCTGTAACCACCAGCATACCTTACGACCGGGGGTGCACTTGCAAGAGACAGGTATATAAGCACAGGTCTCAGGCAAGTGCATCATTCCAGAGCTGTGAAATAAAGGTGTAGGTCCAGAGTGACCTTGACTTCACTACATGCCTCGTGTGAATCTGTACTGAGGGGACAGGACTTTACAATATAGAAGCTTTTGCAGTCAGTTTTTATGTTCCCTGCAAGCTTAGTCTCATACTCTATTTTCCCCCTCCTAATTAAACTCTTAGTCCTCCTCTGCTGAATTTTAAATTTCTCCCAGTCCTCAGGTTTGCTACTTTTTCTGGCCAATTTATGTGCCTCTGCCTTGGATTTAACGCTAACCCTAATTTCCCTTGTTAGCCACTGGGTGATGTGTAATGAGAAAGGACTAATTAGCAATCTTGTTGTGCGAGGCCCCTTGGGGAAGAGTGACCATAATATGGTAGAATTCTTTATTAAGATGGAGAGTGACACAGTTAATTCAGAGACTAGGGTCCTGAACTAAGGAAAGGTAACTTCGATGGTATGAGACGTGAATTGGCTCGACTAGACTGGCGAATGATACTTAAAGGGTTGATGGTGGATAGGCAATGGCAAACATTTAAAGATCATATGGATGAACTTCAACAATTGTACATCACTGTCTGGAGTAAAAATAAAACTGGGAAGGTGCCTCAACCGTGGCTAACAAGGGAAATTCAGGATAGTGTTAAATCCAAAGAAGAGGCATATAAATTGGCCAGAAAAAGCAGCAAACCTGAGGACTGGGAGAGTTTTATAATTCAGCAGAGGAGGACAAAGGGTTTGCTTTGGAGGGGGGAAATAGAGTATGAGAGGAAACTTGATGGGAACATAAAAACTGACTGCAAAAGCTTCTATAGATATGTGAAGAGAAAAAGATTAGTCAAGACAAACGTAGGTCCCTTGCAGTCAGATTCAGGTGAATTTATAATGGGGAACAAAGAAATGGCGGACCAGTTGAACAAATACTTTGGTTCTGTCTTCACGAAGGAAGACACAAATAACCTTCCAGAAATACTAGGGGACCGAGGGTCTAGTGAGAAGGAGGAACTGAAGGCAATCCTTATTAGGCGGGAAATTGTGTTCGGGAAATTGATGGGATTGAAGGCCGATAATTCACCGGTGCCTGATAGTCTGCATCCCTGAATACTTAAGGAAGTGGCCCTAGAAATCGTGGATGCATTGGTGATCATTTCCAACAGTCTATCCGCTCTGGATCAGTTCCTATAGACCGGAGGGTAGCTAATGTAACACCACTTTTTAAGAAAGGAGGGAGAGAGAAAATGCGTAATTACAGACCGGTTAGCCTGAAATCAGTAGCGGGGAAAATGTTGGAATCAATTATTAAGGATGAAATAGCAGCGCATTTGAAAAGCAGTGACAGGATCGGTCCAAGTCAGCATGGATTTATGAAAGGGAAATCATGCTTGACAAATCTTCTAGAATTTTTTGAGGATGGAACTAGTAGAGTGGACAAGGGAGAACCAGTAGATGTGGTGTATTTGGACTTTCAAAAGGCTTTTGACAAGGTCCCACACAAGAGATTGGTGTGCAAAATTAAAGCACATGGTATTGGGGGTAACGTACTGATGTGGATAGAGAACTGGTTGGCAGACAGGAAGCAGAGAGTTGGGATAAATGGATCCTTTTCAGAATGGCAGACAGTGACTAGTGGGGTGTTGCAGGGCTCAGTGCTGGGACCCCATCTCTTTACTATATACATTAATGATTCAGATGAAAGAATCGAGTGGAATATCTCCAAGTTTACAGATGACACTAAGCTGGGTGGCGGTGTGAGCTGTGAGGGGGACGCTAAGAGGCTGCAGGATGACTTGGACAGGTAAGGTGAGTGGGCAAACGCATGGCAGATGCAATATAATGTGGATAAATGTGAGGTGATCCACTTTGCTGGCAAAAACACGAAGGCAGAATATTATCTGAATGGCGGCAGATTAGGAAAAGGGGAGGTGCAATGAGACCTGGGTGTAATGGTACATCAATCATTGAAAGTTGGCATGCAGGTACAGCAGGCGGTGAAGAAAGCAAATGGAATGTTGGCCTTCATAGCTAGGGGATTTGAATATAGGAGCAGGAATGTCTTACTGCAGTTTTACAGGGCCCTCACCTGGAATATTGTGTTCAGTTTTGGTCTCTTAATCTGAGAAAGGACGTTCTTGCTATTGAGGGAGTGCAGCGAAGGTTCACCAGACTGATTCCTGGGATGGCCGGACTGACATATGAGGAGAGATTGGATCGATTGGGACTGTATTCATTGGAGTTTAGAAGGATGAGAGGGGATCTCATAGAAACATATAAAATTCTGATGGGACTGGACAGGTTAGATGCAGGAAGAATGTTCCCAATGTTGGAGAAGTCCAGAACCAGGGGAAATAGTCTAAGGATAAGGGGTAAGCCATGTAGGACTGCGATGAGGAGAAACTTCTTCACCCAGCGAATTGTTAACCTGTTGAATTCCCTACCACAGAGAGTTGTTGATGCCAGTTCATTGGATATGTTCAAGAGGGAGATAGCTCTGGGTCCTTATGGCTAAAGGGAACACGCGATATGGAGAGAAAGCAGGAAAGGGATACTAACCCTAACCCTAACCCTAAATGCAGAGGTGAATGATCAGCCATGATCTTATTGAATAATGGTGCAGGCTCGAAAGGCCGAATGGCCTACTCCTGCAACTATTTTCTATGTTTCTATGATTCTATGGTTGTGCCACCTTTCCTGTTTTACAGGGATGTACAATAGTTGTAATTCATCCGTGTAATATTTAAATGTCTGCCATTGCCTATCTACCGTCAACCCTTTAAGCATCATTCGCCAGTCTGTCCTATCCAATTCAGGTCTCATACCATCAAAGTTTCCTTTCTTTAAGTTCAGGACTCTAGTCTCTGGTCAACAGTGTCACTCTCCACCTTAATGAAGAATTCTATCATATTATGGTCACTCTTCCCCAAGGGGTCACGCACGACCAGATTGCTAATGAATCCTCTCTCGTTACACAAGACCCAGTCTAGGATGGCCTGCTCTCTAGTTGGTTCCTCGACATATTGGGCTCGAAAACCATCCCTTATACACACCAGGAAATCATCCTCCACAGTATTGCTACCAGTTTGGCTAGCCCAATCAATATGTAGGTTAAAGTCACCCATGATAACTGCTGTACCCTTATTGCACGCGTCCCTAATTTCCTGTTTGATGCCATCCCCAACCTCCCTTCTACTGTTTGGTGGTCTCTACACAACCCCAACTAACGTTTTCTGCCCTTTGGTGTTTCGCAGTTCTACCCATATAGATTCCACATCATCTAAGCTAATGTCCTTCCTTACTATTGCGTTAACCTCCTCTTTAACCATTAACGCTACCCCACCTCCTTTTCCTTTCTGTCTATCCTTTCTGAATATTGAATACCTCTGGATGTTGAGTTCCCAGCCTTAGTTACCCTGGAGCCAAGTCTCCCGAATCCCAATTACATCATATCCATTAACAGCGATCTGCACAGTTAATTCGTCCACCTTATTACGAATGCTCCTCACATTGAGACTCAGAGCCTTCAGGCTGGTTTTTTTTAACACTCTTTGTCCTTTTAGAATTATGTTGTAATGTGGCTCTTTTTGACTTTTGCCCTTGATTTCTCTGCCCTCCACTCTTGCTTGTCTCCTTCCTACCTTTTGCTTCTGACCCCTTTTTACTTCCCTCTGCCTCACTGAATAGGTTCCCATCCCCCTGCCATATTAGTTTAACCCCTCCCCAACAACATCAGCAAACACTCCCCCTAGGACATAGGTTCCGGTCCTGTCCAGGTGCAGACCGTCGGGTTTGTACTGGTCCCACCTCCCCCAGAACCGGTTTTAATGCCCCAGGAATTTGAATCCCTCCTCCTTGCACCGTTCCTCAAGCCAAGTATTCATCTGAACTATCCTGCAATTCCTACTCTGACGAGGACGTGGCACTGGTAGCAATCCTGAGATTACTACCTTTGAGGTCCTAATTTTTAATTTAATTCCTAACTCCCTAAATTCAGCTTGTAGGAATTCATCCCGTTTTTTACTTATATCGTTGGTACCTATATGCACCAAGACAGCTGGCTGTTCCCTCTCCCTCTCCAGAATGCGTTGCAGCCGCTCCGAGACATCCTTGATCCTTGCACCATTTTAAGCAAATTGTAAAATATTTATTTTTATTGGCATGATTTATCAGTTTTAGAACTAATTTAGAATTTATTTTAAACATAGGACTTGTTAAGATTGTAGATGCAGAACAATCCTTGCTCAGTGATGGATTAAGTCATTTGGATACATTTTTACTTTAGCAACAAGCTGCTGCTACAGTCTGCCGCAAGAAGTTTGGATTGGGCTCGGTTTGTGGATCAGGTAATAAGCCATAAGTATTTGTAATTGTTGGATACAAAGTAACTGTAAGAGAGTGAGGGTTTTCAGAGATGCAGTAATGTCAGAGAACCATAAACTAGAAATTACAGTTTGTGAGCCATTCAGGGGATACATTAAGATTACAGAAAATAGCTGCTAATTACATGATTTTACAATTTTCACTTTGAGTACTGAAATATGTGTTTTAATGGCTACACAGTGGGGCATCTGATGAGGCATACAAAGCCATAATCCTCATAATCAAATGTGAATTGCAATTAGGATGCATTTAAAAAGCTAAAATAGCACTGCGGAGGCTAGAGCTGATGATAACTTTTCAAAAATCCTTTTCAATGGTGCGCATTGAAAGAAAGTAAGGTTTGCAGACTAGATCTTAGATGCCCTCCTCAAAGGAGTGAACCAATTGTATCAGTCTGATAACAACCCCCACCAGAAGTGTCTGGTGTAGCAGGCATGAGGGGAAATGGCAGGAAGTGTAAATGATACCACCCACATCTGCTGGAGTCGGGAAGGGCTCAGGAAAAGATGTCAGTCTTGAAGACATCGGCTAAAGTAGACCAACAAACTAGCTCTATGTGACAATTATCTGGTTTAAATACCAAAGGAAAAGTCTTCTCTACCGACAATTTAATACTTTCATGCTGGAAGGATGCTAAACAAAAAGACTGGAGACAATGGTGTTGAGCTTAATTGCAGTGGCCAATGGTTAATTGTGGCCAGTAATGTCAGAGTACAGGAAAGTACTTGCTTAATGTTCATTTTCTGCACATTGTATATTTACTCTTTGAAGCAATTCAAGCACTAATGTGTTCAATCTGAAGGATAGGCCAGTTAATCTTGTTGGAACTGGTAGTTCAGAGTGTTTCTGAAGAAGCTGCAGTGAAAAAGCGAGAATCTAAAGCTAGATTTTCTACCCATTCATAAAAATTGGCACCAATCTAAAGGTGATCTATTGCAATTTTTTGATCTACATTTATCAATGACTTGGACTTGAATGATGGGGGTATGATTAAGAAGCTTGCAGATGACACTAAAATAGGCTGCGTGGTTGATAATGAAGAAGAAAACTGCAGATTGCAGGAAGATATCAACTGGTCAGGTGGGCAGAACAGTGGCAAATGGAATTCAATCTGGATAAGTGTGAGGTAATGCATTTGGGGAGGTCTAACAAAGCAAGGGAATACACATTAAATAGTACGAATCTGAAAAGTGTAGAGGAACAAAGGGAACTTGGAGTGCAGGTTCACAGATCCCTGAAGGTAGCAGGCCAGGTATAACAGATGGTTCAGAAGGCATATGGAATACTTGCCTTTATTAGTCAAGGCATGGAATATAAGATCAAGGAGATTATGCTTGAACTGTATAAAACACTAGTTCGGTCACAGCTGGAGTACTGTGTGCAGTTCTGGTCACCACATTACAGGAAAGATGTGATTGCACTGAAAGGGTGCAAAGGATATTTAGAAGACTGTTGCCTGGACTGGATAATTTTAGCTATGAGGAAAGATTGGAGATGCTGGGTATGTTTTCTTTGGAACAGAGGAGGCTGAGGGGAGACCTGATTGAGGTGTATACAATTAAGGGGGACCTGGATAGAGTGGCTAGAAAGGACCTGTTTCTCTTGGCAGAGGTGTCAACAACTAGGGGACATAGATTTAAAGTAATTGGTGGGAGGTTTAGAGGAGATATGAAGGAAAATGTCTTCACCCAGAGGGTACTGGGCATCTGGATCTCACTGCCTGAAAGGATGGTAGAGGCAGGAACCCTCACCACATTTCAAAAAATACTTGGATGTGCACTTAAAGGGCTACGGACCAAGAGCTGGAAAGTGGGATTAGGCTGGCTAGCTCTTCGTCGGCCGGCGCAGACACAATGGGCCAAAATGGCCTCCTACCGTGCTGTAAATTTCTATGACCCTATGATTCTATATGTAGCATATGTATGCACTCTAATAACGACTCCACAAGGTAAGGGTATAGTACTTTGAACTGTAGTGACCGTAGTCCATTTATTGCAGCTCCTTGAGTGAGGACACAATGAGGTGAGCTCCCTTTTATACTTGGTTACCTGCAGTGTGCAGGTAACCCTTAGGTCTCCACCAGTAGCACCCTCTGGTGGTATAGGTATGGTGTATACAGTGTGAAGGTACATTCAGTGGTCGAGTGTTGCAGTACATACATTAACATACATAATACTATGGGCTAGACTTTCCACTAGGTGGCTAAGGCCCCAAACAATGGGCGTTATTCCAGCGATGTGGGATGTATCGCCCATGCTGATCGCCGGCACAAGGCCCATTTTTTTTTGCAATTTTCCACTCGGCCTTACCACGGCGATGTCAAATGGCCAGTCTGATTTTTCAGTGACCTCACGATAGCCCAAAAAAGAGGAAGTGAAATGGAAGTCAAAAAAAGCATCCCTAGCAACGCTAGCATGCACATGTGTGGGATTTTTTGTTTGGGTTGATTTTTTTTGCTGTGTTTGGAGAGTTCATGATTCATAGTACATGTTCAGAAGCACAGGGAGGGTTGGAGAGAGCGGGAGAGAGAGAGGAGAGAGAAGGAGAGAAGGAGAGAAGCAGTGAGGAAGCAGTGAGGAAGAAATATTCGATAATTTGAGAAATCTATTAAAAATCTGTATTAAATTTAATTGTATTGCGAGCTACTTTCGATTAGCTATCTGTTAACTTTGTTAAATCTGTTAAAAATCATCAATGGAACCACAAAAAGCAAGGGAGATGGAAAGGCAAAGGGCAAAAGCCTTTAGTAAGGAGGCAAACGAGGCCCTTGTAAACGTGGTCTCCACAAGATGGGAGAACTTGACACGGGGTGACCATGGGAAACCTCCACCCCGTGCTTAGAGACGAATTTGGCTGGAGATTGCCGATGTCGTAACATCAGCATCAAATGAGGTGCGGACGGTTGACCAGTGCCGCAAGATATGTATTATTTAATTGCTGTTTATAATTAGAATAATATTAAAAATTATTCACATGCACTACAATGTTATGTAATAATTGAACATTTAAATCTGTCAGTCTTCAATGTTTATTGTCAAGTACAGTAGCTTATGCCGTGCAATGTTAAATTATCAGTTACAGAAAAAGATAAGCATCAACCGTGCGGAGCAAAGGAGGACGAGTGGCGGCTCCGCGATGGTGCACACTCTTAATGCATACGAGGAGCTTGCGGTGGCCTTGATGGGGCCTGAAAGCCGTTCGGTCATGACCCATAGAAACATAGAAACATAGAAAATATGTGCAGGCGTAGGCCATTCGGCCCTTCTAGCCTGCACCGCCATTCAATGAGTTCATGGCTGAACATGCAACTTCAGTACCCCCTTCCTGTTTTCTCGCCATACCCCTTGATCCCCCTAGTAGTAAGGACTTCATCTAACTCCTTTTTGAATATATTTAGTGAATTGGCCTCAACAACTTTCTGTGGTAGAGAATTCCACAGGTTCACCACTCTCTGGGTGAAGACATTTCTCCTCATCTCGGTCCTAAATGGCTTACCCCTTATCCTTAGACTGTGACCCCTGGTTCTGGACTTCCCCAACATTGGGAACATTCTTCCTGCATCTAACCTGTCTGAACCCATCAGAATTTTAAACATTTCTATGAGGTCCCCTCTCATTCTTCTGAACTCCAGTGAATACAAGCCCAGTTGATCCCGTCTTTCTTGATAGGTCAGTCCCGCCATCCCGGGAATCAGTCTGGTGAACCTTCGCTGCACTCCCTCAATAGCAAGAATGTCCTTCCTCAGGTTAGGAGACCAAAACTGTACACAATACTCCAGGTGTGGCCTCACCAAGGCCCTGTACAACTGTAGCAACACCTCCCTGCCCCTGTACTCAAATCCCCTCGCTATGAAGGCCAACATGCCATTTGCTTTCTTAACCGCCTGCTGTACCTGCATGCCAACCTTCAATGACTGATGCACCATGACACCCAGGTCTCGTTGCACCTCCCCTTTTCCTAATCTGTCACCATTCAGATAATAGTCTGTCTTTCTGTTTTTACCACCAAAGTGGATAACCTCACATTTATCCACATTATACTTCATCTGCCATGCATTTGTCCACTCACCTAACCTATCCAAGTCACTCTGCAGCCTCAGAGCATCCTCCTCGCAGCTCACACTGCCACCCAACTTAGTGTCATCCGCAAATTTGGAGATACTACATTTAATCCCCTCGTCTAAATCATTAATGTACAGTGTAAACAGCTGGGGCCCCAGCACAGAATCTTGCGGTACCCCACTAGTCACTGCCTGCCATTCTGAAAAGTACCCATTTACTCCTACTCTTTGCTTCCTGTCTGACAACCAGTTCATGTCAGCACACTACCCCCAATCCCATGTGCTTTAACTTTGCACATTAATCTCTTGTGTGGGACCTTGTCGAAAGCCGTCTGAAAGTCCAAATATACCACATCAACTGGTTCTCCCTTGTCCACTCTACTGGAAACATCCTCAAAAAATTCCAGAAGATTTGTCAAGCATGATTTCCCTTTCACAAATCCATGCTGACTTGGACCTATCATGTCACCTCTTTCCAAATGCGCTGCTATGACATCCTTAATAATTGATTCCATCATTTTACCCACTACCGATGTCAGGCTGACCGGTCTATAATTCCCTGTTTTCTCTCTCCCTCCTTTTTTAAAAAGTGGGGTTACATTGGCTACCCTCCACTCGATAGGAACTGATCCAGCGTCAATGGAATGTTGGAAAATGACTGTCAATGCATCGGCTATTTCCAAGGCCACCTCCTTAAGTACTCTGGGATGCAGTCCATCAGGCCCTGGGGATTTATCGGCCTTCAATCCCATCAATTTCCCCAACACAATTTCCCGACTAATAAGGATTTCCCTAAGTTCCTCCTCCTTACTAGACCCTCTGACCCCTTTTATATCCGGAAGGTTGTTTGTGTCCTCCTTAGTGAATACCGAACCAAAGTACTTGTTCAATTGGTCTGCCATTTCTTTGTTCCCCGTTATGACTTCCCCTGATTCTGACTGCAGGAGACCTACGTTTGTCTTTACTAACCTTTTTCTCTTTACATATCTATAGAAACTTTTGCAATCCGTCTTAATGTTCCCTGCAAGCTTCTTCTCGTACTCGATTTTCCCTGCCCTAATCAAACCCTTTGTCCTCCTCTGCTGAGTTCTAAATTTCTCCCAGTCCCCGGGCTCGCTGCTATTTCTGGCCAATTTGTATGCCACATCCTTGGCTTTAATACTATCCCTGATTTCCCTTGATAGCCACGGTTGAGCCACCTTCCCTTTTTTATTTTTACGCCAGACAGGAATGTACAATTGTTGTAGTTCATCCATGCGGTCTCTAAATGTCTGCCATTGCCCATCCACAGTCAACCCCTTAAGTATCATTCGCCAATCTATCCTAGCCAATTCACGCCTCATACCTTCAAAGTTACCCTTCTTTAAGTTCTGGACCATGGTCTCTGAATTAACCGTTTCATTCTCCATCCTAATGCAGAATTCCACCATATTATGGTCATTCTTCCCCAAGGGGCCTCGCACAACGAGATTGCTAATTAATCCTCTCTCAATACACAACACCCAGTCAAAGAAGGCCTCCCCCCTAGTTGGTTCCTCGACATATTGGTCTAGAAAACCATCCCTTATGCACTCCAGGAAATCCTCCTCCACCGTATTGCTTCCAGTTTGGTTAGCCCAATCTATGTGCATATTAAAGTCACCCATTATAACTGCTGCACCTTTATTGCATGCACCCCTAATTTCCTGTTTGATGCCCTCCCCAACATCACTACTACTGTTTGGAGGTCTGTACACAACTCCCACTAACGTTTTTTGCCCTTTGGTGTTCTGCAGCTCTACCCATATAGATTCCAAATCATCCAAGCTAATGTCCTTCCTAACTATTGCATTAATCTCCTCTTTAACCAGCAATGCTACCCCACCTCCTTTTCCTTTTATTCTATCCTTCCTGAATGTTGAATACCCCTGGATGTTGAGTTCCCAGCCCTGATCATCCTGGAGCCACGTCTCTGTAATCCCAATCACATCATATTTGTTAACATCTATTTGCACAGTTAATTCATCCACCTTATTACGGATACTCCTTGCATTAAGACACAAAGCCTTCAGGCTTGTTTTTTTAACACCCTTTGTCCTTTTAGAATTTTGCTGTACAGTGGCCCTTTTTGTTCTTTGCCTTGGGTTTCTCTGCCCTCCACTTTTCCTCATCTCCGTTCTGCCTTTTGCTTTTGTCTCCTTTTTGTTTCCCTCTGTCTCCCTGCATTGGTTCCCATCCCCCTGCCATATTAGTTTAACTCCTCCCCAACAGCACTAGCAAACACTCTCCCTAGGACATTGGTTCCGGTCCTGCCCAGGTGCAGACTGTCCGGTTTGTACTGGTCCCACCTCCCCCAGAACCGGTTCCAATGCCCCAGGAATTTGAATCCCTCCCTGCTGCACCACTGCTCAAGCCACGTATTCATCTGCGCTATCCTGCGATTCCTACTCTGACTAGTACGTGGCACTGGTAGCAATCCAGAGATTATTAATTTTGAGGTCCTACTTTTTAATTTAGCTCCTAGCTCCTTAAATTCGTTTCGTAGGACCTCATCCCTTTTTTTACCTATGTCGTTGGTACCAATGTGCACCACGACAACTGGCTGTTCTCCCTCCCTTTTTAGAATGTCCTGCACCCGCTCCGATACATCCTTGACCCTTGCACCAGGGAGGCAACATACCATCCTGGAGTCTCGGTTGCGGCCGCAGAAATGCCTATCTATTCCCCTTACAATTGAATCCCCTATCACTATCGCTCTCCCACTCTTTTTCCTGCCATCCTGTGCAGCAGAGCCAGCCACGATGCCATGAACTTGGCTGCTGCTGGACTCCCCTGATGAGTCATCCCCCTCAACAGTACTCAAAGCAGTGTATCTGTTTTGCAGGGGGATGACCACAGCGGACTCCTGCACTACCTTCCTTGCACTACTCTTCCTGCTGGTCTTCCATTCCCTAGCTGGCTGTGGACCCTTCACCTGCGGTACGACCAACTCACTGCACGTGCTACTCACGTCATTCTCAGCATCGTGGATGCTCCAGAGTGAATCCACCATCAGCTCCAATTCCGCAACGCAGTCCGTCAGGAGCTGGAGGCAGATACACTTCTCGCACACGTAGTCGTCAGGGACACCGGAAGTGTCCCTGAGTTCCCACATGGTACAGGAGGAGCATATCACATGACCGATCTCCCCTGCCATGACTTAACCCTTCGATTAACTTAAATTGGCAACAACAATGTTAAAAGTTACTGACTGATATAAAAAAGAAAGAAAAAGAAAAGCTACTCACCAATCACCAGCCAATCACTTACCCCCTTGGCTGTGACGTCACCTTTCTGTTTCTTTCTACTTCTTTTTTGCCTTCTCCCTGTAGCTGCACCGACTCGCCTTTTATAGGCCTCACCAACGGACCTCCTCGACACTGCTCCCGACTGCCGCCGACGCTGGGCCCCGGACTCCCTGCTGTGCTTTTTATAGGCCTCACCAACGGACCTCCTCGACGCTGCTCCTGACTGCCGCCGACCCGTGGCATGGCGAGCCCACCCTTGAGTCTCGTGAGTAATGAGAAATGTGTAATGTGTCAAACTAAATACATACGAAAAATATTGTCGTTACGCATGTAATATTATGCAATTATAATTCAATAATTTCAATGTAGTCTTGATCTACGAATGAGGCCATGTTAACCCTGATGAACCCTTGTGCATATGTGGTTTTGAAAAGTATTGCAATGTTTTGAGTTATTGAAATATTGATATTGATATTGAAATATTGATATATATTGATATGTATTGTTATGCGTTGTTTAGAAATTTCATTCATCTTTCTAAGGTCAAGTGTCCGTTGAGCAATGCTTGGTAGCCGAGACAGCCACAAATCTAGACCCCTCCAACAGCTCGCAGGAGGAAGAGGAGGAGGAGGAAGAGCAGGAGGAGGAGGAGGAGCGGGAGGAGGAGGAAGAAATTTTTTTGTGTGGGGCGAACAACCTGCGGCCATCTCTATTGAGATGGAAGAAGCACCGGGACCAAGCGGTGTGCAGGTGGCAACGGCAAGGCGCGTCATTTTGCAAACGCCGACCCTACGGAGGTCCGGTCAGTGTGGTGAGCAATCGCCTACCATGGAGGGCCAGGCAGAGAGCTTGATATCCCTGTGCAGGGAGACGGCCACGATTGGTTGTGACCTTATCCAGGGTTTCGCGGGATTCTCTGCGAACTGGAGCCAGTTCTCCGCGAACTGGAGCCAGTCTCCAGCATTCTGGAGTGAGTTCTGCACGAACTTCTCCAATTGGTCTTCCGAGCAAGCACAGACTGCAAGGGAGACCTTGGAGGCCATTCGGCATCAGACAGCTGCAACCTGGACATGACGCTGCACCCCAAGGTGTCGTGTCTGCTCGCAGTGAGACCCCGAGCACGCAAGCGAGTACGGAGGACACAGTTCCTCCTGACTTGGAAGTGGAGCTTCAGGCTTCCGCTTCTGCTCCGTCATCTCCACCATGGCAGGACGTCTTGCCGTCCCACTCTGCACAACGTCTTGGTGTCGGTCTGCGTAGACCAAAATGGACGGGTGGGGTACGAACACGGGGTGGGACTGGACCTGGAGGGAAATGTGGCCGCAGGTAGGGAGAGGGCGTTTTTTCACAAAGTTTGTTCACTTGTTCAATTATTCTTGTTCCTGTTTTGTTAGTTTTGTTAGTTGTTATTGGTTTATTGTTCATTGTTAATTGTTAAGATTTTGTATTTGAGGGAAGGGTGGGTTGGTGCGCGGGACGAGGGGGTTGGAGGGATAGTTTACCAAAAAATTTTTTCGTATTTGTTGATAAAAAATTTTTCTTCAATTCAATAAATTGTGTGTGTCTTCTCTCTTAGTTACATTAGTTATCAACTAAAAAGATGTTATTCCATATTTGTTTATTATTTTAGTATACGAGTACTTTAGTAACATTTTAGTAACACTAAACTTTATAAAATAAGCATAAATTCTAATGATAGGCCAGTGCAGGCAAGACAACAAGGACACCCCACGCAATTGAAACTTTTGATTAACCCTAACTGTAAATCAACATCTGAATGTCCACATTTAGCGAGTGGAAGCCCTTTCTATTACGAAAGGTCTCCGCGTTCTTTAAGGGTGCTTTGAGGGCAATGTGCATACAGTATGTTGCTCCCTGCATCTTGGGGAAGTTTGCTATTCTATGGAAACCGAAAAGTACTCTCGGTCTGTGCCTCCCTCGTCATTGTGAAGCTTATGAAGTCCCTCCACGAGCATAAAGAGCTTCAGTCACCTGTCAAATGCAGCAGTGTGTAGCGTGATGATGTCTAATTTTAATAATCTCTCAACAATATCTAATCACTGTACTCTGCCCTCTCTGTACTCTCTACACTGTATACCAGTCAGTTTGATAGGCCCCAACAATATCAGTAAATAACTTCACTATGTAAATGCTATTTAATAAATTTAATATATAAAACCTATTAAATTCTATATCAGTAAATAAGTTCACTACGTAAAGGCTATTTAATAGATTCAATATATAAAACATAATAAATTCTATTATATTTACTAAAAATAACGTAATAATACCTATTTATATTTCCTGTCCCAATATTCTGAGTACAACTAACTCTCTAAATAACTCAAAACTAATCCTCCACCCTTCCTCTGAAGTCAAAATGGCGTCTGTAGTGTCCATTTTCCTTCTCTTAGGCCCCAAAAAAGCAACTATTTCTCAGCACTCTTTTGGGCTTTGCATCGGCCCAGTGAAGTGTATGCTCGATGCTGAAACTTGGGATGGGTCTTGTGTGAGTGGGCTATAATTTCGGCGATATTCTCCCCAATCAAAATGGAAACTTAGGCACCTGTTTTTCGGGCGATATTTTGGGCCTAGTTTCCACTTTTTGCTCAAAATGGGTGATAGAGGTCCGTTTTGGGCCATATATGGGCCATAAATGGGTGCTGTGAAGTGGAAAATCTAGCCCTATGATTTAAGATTTTCATGCACTATGGAACTGCATCAATTCTCCAATAGCATTGGACATGGCAGGAAAGGGCTGTCAGGTGTTATGGAAAGTATACTTCCACTCTGCGACACAGCAGGTCTTCCACAGTGAGTTGCTTAAGGAGGCTAAGGTTTACATAGGATTACATAGGACCTACACCACAGAAACAGGTCATTCAGCCCAACCAGTCCATGCCGGTGTTTATGCACCACTTGAGCCTCCCCATCTTTCCTCATCTAAATCTATCAGCATAACCCTTTCTACCTCATATGCTTGACCAGCCTTCCCTTAAATGCATTTATACTATTCGCTTCAACCACTCCCTGTGAGTTCCACATTCTCACCACTCTTTAGGTAAATAAGTTTCTTCTGAATTCCCTATTGGATTTCTTAGTGACTGTCTTATATTGATGGCCTCTAGTTATGCTCTTCCCCACAAGTGGAAACATTCTCTCTGTATCCACTCTATCAAATTCTTTCATAATTAAAAAAAAACTCTATTAGGTCACCCCTCAGCCTTCTTTTTTCAAGAGAAAAGAGACCAAGTCTGTTCATCCTTTCCTGATATGTAAACCCTCGCGTTTCTGGCATCATCCTTGTAAATCTTCTCTGCACCCTCTCCAGTGCCTCTAATGTGATAGAATACTTTCCACTTGCCTGGATGGTGACCAGGTCTGCACGCAGTACTCCAAGGGCTCAATTTTCCCAATGCTGTTTTTTGGCGCATTGCCAGAGTTACACCTGTTTTTTTTGGCCCTGACTACTCCATAAAAATAAGTAGCAAATTTCCGCGTTCTATTTTTTGAAATTGGCACCACGCAGCCTGTCCATTAGCTTCAGTGGGGTGGAGCCTAATGTCTGCGCCGAAAAATACGATGCCCCGCCCCCTTCTGCGCATGCGCGAAAAAATAAAGGATGTTTTTGATGTAACTGCTATGGGCGCGCATGCCCAGTACAGCTCCCGGTCTGCATTCGGCCATTTTTAAAAAGCCAGTTGTGTGTGGGAACTTTAATTCTCATTGGAAAAATCCGAGCTGCAATACAAAATGCAACGTGGTTCAAGGACCAAGAATTTCGTACAGGATGAAATGGAGGCACTGGTTACTGTAATTGAGGTCAGATGGAATGAGCTGGACACCAGCAGAGGTCACATAAAAGTTTCATCAAAAGAAATGAAAAACGCTGGAACCAACTTGCAGAAGATTACTGTACAATGGTGACCACCCCAAGGTCTGGAGGCCAGTGCAAAAATAAGTGGCAGGACCTTGGTCAAGTAATTAGTGTAAGTAATATTTTCATTTATTCAATGGAATTTCAGTTGTAAATGTGACCAGCTGCATGTCTCTCCCAGCAGAAAGACACCCTCCCTAAAATGTTATATTTTCACCTTTGCAGAGGAAGGAGGCATACAACAAAAGAGAGAGAACTTGAACAGGAGGAGGCCCAGCAAATCTGCACCCACTGACACACTTGGAAGAGAGGGTCGCTCATTTGATGGGTCTTGCCTTGAGAAACGCAACCACCACTGCACAAGCTGGGCCCACACTCGGGGGAAAGGGTAAGTCCTGCAAATTCCACATTCTGGGGATGTCTCTGTCAGCTACGCTTCGGTTGATACAATGTGCTATCGTTCATCATGATCCTTCAAATCAGCCTGCTGCCTGCACTGTGTAAGCCTAATCATGCCATCCACCCTGCCCCCTCCTCTGCTGCTAACCATTTGTCTGTTCGGTTATATGTTACAGAATTTGAGGCCAACCCTGGCGATGCAGAAGAAGATTCAGATGCGGACGAGCCTGAACAGGAGAACATCTTCCAATCGTACATTCCAGACCAAGAGCATGGGGGTGAGGGGCAGGGGGAGGTGGAGATGATGGATGAAGCCCTCACTGTTGTACTCACTTTGGAGGAGGGGCTGGTGTCGACCATTCAGGTGCCAGCCCCTTTTGTGAGTGATATGAGTGTTGCTGAGACATTCCATGGTTTCCCACAGTCTGAAGCTGGGGATTCCAGTGGGGTGCAACGAGGCACACCCAGGGTGAGGAGGGGAAGGAGAGCTCGACAGTGCTCTCCTGAGGTGCAGGATCTAACAGATGTGGTTCAGGTGATGGCAATGAGTGTAGAGAGCATTGACCTTACCCGATCACTCCTGGACACTATCAGTGGGGTGGGTGATGATGTATCGGGACTGTCAGGAGAAGTAGCAACACTCTCACGAGAAATGGGAACACTGTCCGGCACATGAGGGGGGGAATGTCACAGGTAGCTGAGACACTGTCGGCGAACATGAGGGAGGGAATGTTGGAGGTAGTTGAGACACTGTCAGGACACATGAGGAAGTGAATGTTGGAGTTAGCTGCCCAGACCCCGCGCCCATTGACAGAATCAACAGCCACTCCCACTCCAGTTCCCAGACCAGCATCTGAAGAGGCCCAAGCCGGGCCCTCCATATTACCGTCTGCCCCTCCCCCCATCAAGAAGTGCGCATTACCCGAGAAAAGCTACGCCACCGCCTGCGCACAGGGATGGAGTCAACAAGACCAAGCACAGCGGGCGGTCTTAGAATAAGGTGGAGGAGAGATGGGAACAACAGCCTTTCTTTGCTGCTGTTGTCATTGTTATTATTATTGTTGTTACTGTTGTAACTGTTCTCAAATTAAAATGTTTTCGTAAGTTATGTAAATTTACAAGTTTAAAAGTTTGTAAGTGATCTTGAAATTTGTAAGTGATCTTAACGGAAAACTTTAAAGTTTGATACAAGAATATTTTCATTAAAGTTAAGTTAAGTACAAACAAGTGTTTCTTAATCTATTGAATAAAATATATTTTACATTAAAACTGAATCATTTCCATTATTTGTTCCATTAACACAGCACAACATTACGGAACAGATCCAAACAGTAAACATGATCCATTTGGAATAGTTGCAGCTGAACTGCTGGTGCAAGGCTCGAGCAATCGTTAAAGGGACATGACGGCCCACCCTCCTCCTTTACTGAATTCTAAAATACTCCCAATCCTCAGGCTTACTCCTCTTTTTGGCAACATTAAAATGTGTTCCTTTGATCGCATTGCCTATGGCTGTCAAGGTGATCATGGTTCTTAAAGTTTATGCATCTGGCTCCTTCCAGGCTGCAGCTAGAGACATAAGTAACATTTCTCAATTTGCAAAACTCTGCTGCATAAGGGAGGTCACTGAGGCTGTTGTGAGATAGAGAGACAGCTTCATCTTATTCCTCTTGCCAGAGACAAGCAGCCAGAGCGAATACGAGGGTTGGCACGATTGCAGCTGGGCAGCTAGTGTATGACCACAGGCAGATCATCATGCAGATGAACGGCCGTTATCCTGGCAGGAGTCATGATTCCTTCATTCTACCTCGCATGCGGGCAAGGACTGCTTGATCATCTGAGGGGTTACGAATGGAACTGAAAATTGCAATCATCAGCGAACATCCAAACTTCTGACTTTGAGGGTAGGTTATTGATGAAGCAGATGAAATGGTTGGGCCTAGGACAATGCTCTGAGGAACTCCTGCAGTGATGTCCTGGGGCTGTGTTGATTCGCCTCTAACAAGCATAACCATCATCCTTTGTGCTAGGTATGATTCCAGCCAGTAGAAAGTTTTCCCCCTGATTCCCATTGACTTCAATTTTACTCGGGCTCCTTAGTACTCCATTCCATAAAATGCTGCTTTGATGTCAAGGGCAGTCACTCTCACCTCACCTCTGGAATTCAGCTCTTTTGTCCATGTTTGGACCAAGGCTATAATGAGCTCTGGAGCGGAGTGGTCTTGGTGGAATCCAAACTGAGCATCGGTGAGCAGGATATTGGTGAGTAAGTGTTGCTTGATAGCACCGTTAATAATACCTCCCACTCCAGAGACTTAAACACAAAAATATAGGCTGACACTCCAGTACAGTGCTGAGGGAGCGCTGCACTGTTGGAGGTGCCAACTTTTGGATGGGACGTTAAACTGAGCCCCGATCTGCTCTTTCAAGTGGATGTACAAGATTCAATGGCACTAGTTCAAAGAAGAGCAGGGGAGTTATCCCGCAGTATCCTAGTCAATATTTATCCCTCAATCTATATCACTAAAACAGATTATCTGGTCATTAACACATTACTACTTGTGGGAGCTTGCTATGCGCTTCTTGAGCCTGCTCCGCCATTCAATAAGATCATGGCTGATCTGATCATAGACTCAGCTCCACTTCCCTGCCCGCTCCCCATAACCCCTTATCCCCTTATCGTTTATGAGGCCCAGGATCCTGTAAGCCCTGCCACCTTCAACGATTTATGCACAAATACCCCCAGGTCTCTCTGTTCATGCACCCCCTTTAGGATTGTACCATTAAGTTTATATTTCCTCTCCTCATTCTTCACACCAAAATGCATCACTTCACATTTTTCTGCGTTAAATTTCATCTGCCATATGTCCGCCCAGTTCACCAGCCTGTCTATCCTGAAGTCTATCATTCTTCCCCTGACCATTCACTATTTGTCATCTGCAAATTTTGAAATTGTGCTCTGTACACCCAAATCCAGATCATTAATATATATGAAGAAAAGCAGTGGTCCTAGTACTGACCCCTGGGGAACACCGCTTCCTCCAGCCCGAAAAACAACCGTTCACCACTATTCTCTGTTTCCTGTCACTTCGCCAATTTTCTATCCAGGCTTCGGTGTCTCTTTGGGCTTCAATTTTGCTGGCAGGCCTATTAGAAACATAGAAACATAGAAACATAGAAAATAGGTGCAGGAGCAGGCCATTCAGCCCTTCTAGCCTGCACCGCCATTCAATGAGTTCATGGCTGAACATGAAACTTCAGTACCCCCTTCCTGCTTTCTCGCCATAACCCTTGATCCCCCGAGTAGTAAGGACTTCATCTAACTCCCTTTTGAATATATTTAGTGAATTGGCCTCAACTACTTTCTGTGGTAGAGAATTCCACAGGTTCACCACTCTCTGGGTGAAGAAGTTTCTCCTCATCTCGGTCCTAAATGGCTTACCCCTTATCCTCAGACTGTGACCCCTGGTTCTGGACTTCCCCAACATTGGGAACATTCTTTCTGCATCTAACCTGTCTAAACCCGTCAGAATTTTAAACGTTTCTATGAGGTCCCCTCTCATTCTTCTGAACTCCAGTGAATACAAGCCCAATTGATCCAATCTTTCTTGATAGGTCAGTCCTGCCATCCCGGGAATCAGTCTGGTGAACCTTCGCTGCACTCCCTCAATAGCAAGAATATCCTTCCTCAAGTTAGGAGACCAAAACTGTACACAATACTCCAGGTGTGGCCTCACCAAGGCCCTGTACAACTGTAGCAACACCTCCCTGCCCCTGTATTCAAATCCCCTCGCTATGAAGGCCAACATGCCATTTGCTTTCTTAACCGCCTGCTGTACCTGCATGCCAACCTTCAATGACTGATGTACCATGACACCCAGGTCTCGTTGCACCTTCCCTTTTCCTAATCTGTCACCATTCAGATAATAGTCTGTCTCTCTGTTTTTACCACCAAAGTGGATAACCTCACATTTATCCACATTATACTTCATCTGCCATGCATTTGCCCACTCACCTAACCTATCCAAGTCACTCTGCAGCCTAATAGCATCCTCCTCGCAGCTCACACTGCCACCCAACTTAGTATCATCCGCAAATTTGGAGATACTGCATTTAATCCCCTCGTCTAAATCATTAATGTACAATGTAAACAGCTGAGGCCCCAGCACAGAACCTTGCGGCACTCCACTAGTCACTGCCTGCCATTCTGAAAAGTACCCGTTTACTCCTTTGCACTTTGTCATACACTTTTTGGAAATCCATGTACACCACATCAACCGCATTATTCTCATCAACCCTCTCTATTACCTCATCAAAAAACTCTTCCTATTTCAGAGTGTCAGCATCATACAGTCTTAGGTCAGGTAAAAGTCAATCAGATATAGAATGCAGCTCCCTTTACTCAGCCCCAACAATGCGCCTCAGCCCCAAACTCAAAAGCACCCCTACTACACCAGTGTGACAATTTTTCTATTTCCCATAGGCCACCCTGTGGCTTCTGAACAAGATTACCAATTAGTGCTAAACTGGGGACATGCAGCCACTGTCCCCTTTATTCCATGGGCTTCAATTTTTCTGGTCGGCCTATTATTTGGCACTTTGTCAAACACCTTTTGGAAATCCATGTACACTACATCCCGTTTAGGTCCCTTCAGGTGGAATGCACTTTGGATATGGTCAACTTGACTTGGAAGTGGAGGAAAATAGGTCCCAAATATTCAAAAGAGACACCACACCCCCGTTTATGACTGTGTCTATAAACATTTACTCATAATTACATGAATTAGTTCCTCAAACAATGTTGCGACTATGGGAAATAGACTGAGCCATGAACTATAATGGCTGATCCACACTGGGGGATTTTCTGCTGCAAGACTATTGCTCAAAATGACAGATTTGCTTTGTCCAGAAGGTTTGGAAAGATACCCAAAATCAGAGTGGAGAAAATCAACTCATTGCCGCCTGTTTTGCGCCTGAAAATTGGGAGGGTGGTGGTGGGGCATGGGGTGGCCTCCTCAGCCATCTTTTTGATGCCCAAGGTTAGCTAGTAGATAGGTGAGCAGCCCATCTCTCAGAAGCAGGCGTACGGCCCACAAATAGGTTGAGTGTGTGCCTAACTAGTAAGGCCCACAAATGAATGGTCTAACTAATAGTCCTTAACGGGACTGCTGGAGGCCGATATAATGACAGCTCAGGAAGTTTTGAGTCTTTATTTTTGTGGGCCCAGGAAAAAACAGGTCCACTGCTGGCCCATTCGATATTTATACCCATCCCTCACCCTCAGACGCTACCTACGAGATGGCTCAGCATGGGTGATCTCATTGAAACATACAAGATTCTGAGGGGAATTGGCAGGGTGAATGCTGAGAGGCTGGAGTGTCTAGAAGTGGGAGGGATTGTCTCAAACTCGAAGAACCGTATGGCCTACTCCTGCTCCTCCTAACATTTATCTTCTCATGTTCTTTAGAGACATCAAAATTTCATCCATTTCAAATAACCTTTCTAATTGGGCTTTACGCAATCAATGTAAAAACTTCAATCATATAAGGTTGGTCACTAAATCAAACCTTCAGTGTCACACTCTTTATGCTGTGAGATTCATCACTCTTTACAACAACAGTTTATTTAATGCAAGAGTTCAAAATATTTTACTCTGAATTCCATCATTTGTAACAAACAGTTCTATCAATTTTTTACTGAGAAATCCCCAATCTCCAGGTTCAACTTTTATTTTTGTCACCAGTTTCAGTGATCCTTACACAGAAAAACCTCACTACATATAATTTTAAATGAACAGATTAAAGGGTAAATTTGACAAATTAGCACTTAATTTTCAGGTTATCCCATCGCAGGACACATCTGGAATTCTAGTGCGTACTTCTCATCATTTTCCATCTGTTAAATGAATCTTCAACAACATACCAGCATGACAGTGTGTTGATATCTTGTTGACTTAAGTTTGACATTGAGTATTCAGTTCATTGTCTGTGGAGTAATGGTGTATTATTGAAGAAATGTGACCTACCTGCTGGATTGTGTGCTTATGCAGTTAAATGATTTTCATTCCTATAATTGTTCTGCATTCCATTGACATCTGGGACAAAGAAATGTTGAACATGAAAGTTAAACACATCAGACTTCCTGTGACAAGTGGCTGCATATCGCAAATCTAAAACAAATCAGTACATTTTCAAAAGTTACTGCGGAGTATGTGGAATACACTGAAGCTGACGCAAAGTGACCTTTATTCTCTTGAACAAGGCATCAACATTCAGCAAAAATGTTAAGACCTAATTTTCCATAATTGGTTAAAATTTATTTCCTTTAAATTCAAGCGGGGTAAAATTCCACTTTGGTGAGGGCCAAAAGCGGGCAGTAGCAGATTGCTCGCCTGTGATACATCCTGCCCAATATTTTTTATATTAAAGTCAACAGCAAGGATAATGGGGCAGGTTTTATAACAGGCACTGTCACCCATTTTGCACCTTCACCGAAGTTAAATTTTACTCCCAACATATTTTGCTTTCCCACTATAAAGTCCAAGCTTCTTTTCCTGTCAAGTATTGATTAGGAATCATTTTTTTAAGTCATTCCTTGTCCCTAGTAATTATAACTTGGGGAGAAATTGGACCTCGTAGTGCCTGGTGATTGGGTGAAAACGAATCATATGGGGTCAAATTTCAGGTCACATTCTCTCAAGCTCGATCTTCCCCGGAAGTGTGCCAGCTGCCAAAAGGAAAGCCGGCAATTTCCAAGTGTCCAGAGCGCCAACCTAAAACAAGTATTTAGGGGCCGAAATTGGCCCTCACCCCGATTGGGGGCGAAAACCTTACAGGGACGGGACTTTTATCGGCCAGCCCAGAAGTCCCACCCCTGATGTGGAATTGGGCATGTGCACCCCTTAAAGGAAATAGAGTGCTGTCTCCGGCGCTCCGCTTCCTTGGAGGGGTGTTCCCGGGGCGGGAGCCCAGCGTTAATTAAAGGGGAGGGCCGCTGCACACTTTGCGGAGTGCCGGGCCGCATGATGGTAGCTCTGTCGACAAAGGGCCGCCTTTGTCGGGCCGATCCAAGAGTCGGCAACAAATTAACATGACAGCTCGCAGCGCTAAGGCCTCCCCTTTAAGGGATGCCCCAGCAGCAGATGTGCGCCAGCCTCGCACCCCATGAAGCAATTTCCCTCGCGGGTTGGCAAAGGGGTTGGCACGGGGTGGTGCGGGGTTGGTGCGCAGGGCGGTGACATCATCGGCAACATGAGCCGGCCCAGGGAGCAAATCGCATGTCGCGGCGCTGCCAGGACAGCGCCCCGCAAACCTCCGGGGAAAGTTCCCAGGAGGTGCTAGCACCCCCCATCGCCTGGACTAAAACACCATTGTATTAGTTAGCGCCCTACAGTTAGCACCCTACAGACCTATCTGTGAGCTAGCTCAGCATCGGAGCTGG
The DNA here is from genome assembly GCF_044704955.1 of Pristiophorus japonicus. Lineage (NCBI taxonomy): Eukaryota > Metazoa > Chordata > Chondrichthyes > Pristiophoridae > Pristiophorus > Pristiophorus japonicus. The sequence continues at coordinate 92,427,422 of NC_091978.1, read as the reverse complement.
CCGAATTTCCTATGGCTGATTGCTGTCCGCAGCTCACCGGTTTTATTCCTGACATCTCTGGGCATTGGTTTGCTTTACAATGCCCATTTTGCCCCGTTTCAAGCTGCTACTCCAATTTCTCGACCGCTGTGTTATGAGGACAAAGCTATAAGTTTCTGTTTGTAATTTTAGTATATGAACATTTCGTGCATATATCTGTCTCGTATTGTAAGAGATGTTTATTTTACATGGATTGGCAGCTTCATTAAAATAACAGACAAAGGAATGTTCAACACATGTGTTGAGCATTTATTGTAAGAAGTTCTTTCTAGGCTTCTGTTTCCTAACTTTGTTTTTTCTTTCTAACTGCTACACGCTAGAAACACTAGCAGAAACACTTATCAGTCTGCTAATGTCAGAATCAAAGATAAATTGGAGGTCATCATGGACTTTGACTTGCTGTGAGATGGAACCATGACTGGAAATCTGATTAACTGAAGAATTTGGGGAAACTGGGCCCACAGGCTGCAGTTTGTTTGGGTCCAATCAACAATACACAGACATGTTTACTTGAAATTGGATAAAGGGAAAAATAAACACTGTAATACAGCTGTGTTTAACACATGTATAATACCTATGCCATCTGGTTTTAAGGCTAAAACCTGTTATTTACCCACCTCCCCAAAAGATAAATTCCAAATTAGCTTTTAAACACAATTAAAGGGCTAGAAATTCGGTATCGCATGCTTTGAGGTGGTGACGCTGCCAGGGCGCTATCTTTAGCTCCGGGTGATGTTTACTGCCTCAAAGTTGGATACTCAGTTGTATCGGCCCAAGAGAAGAGTGGAGTGCAAAGGGAAGTGTTCCACACTCTTTTTGGGGCATTAACGGAGCGATAGCGCAGGAGGCCAACTCACTTTTTGGCACTAGGATGCCGGTATTTTAGCGCCTGAAGATGAAAAAAAATCCTGCTGAAAAATTCACTAAACCTCACCCACACTTTAGTTAGGTTGCAGCTCACCCACTATTGCAACAAATAAACAAAAGTTGAAAAAGTGAAATTACAGCACTTACCTTGCACTCCGGACGATATTGACCTGGGATCATCGGTGGACCGACTGCTTTCCCCTTCCGGTCTCAACGCCAGGTGCTATGGCAGGCAAAAGACTCAATTTTGTAAATGAGGGGCTACAGGGGCGTTGTACACTCGGTGACATCACCGAGTGGGCATGCTAGCGAGCGCAGTGCAAACTGTCAGCGCTGCCGCTAAAACTTTACTGAAGTTCGTGGCAGGCTCTGACAGCGCGGAGTTCGGGCGGGAGGTACTTAGCGCTGACCAACTGAATTTCTCCCCCTTAAAACCCAGAAATTTCAATCTGAGCAGACAGCAGATCTTGTGTTATGGATTTAGGCACTTTCCTGTTTTGGTGCAATAAGCAATAAAAATTAGAGCCAGACCTTTCAGGAGTGAAGTCAGGAAACACTTCTACACACAAAGGCTGGTAGAAATTTTGAACTCTCTTCTGCAGATGGCAATTGATGCTAGGTCAATTGTTAATTTTAAATCTGAGATTGATAGATTTTTGTTAACCAAAGGTATTAAGGGTTATGGGCCAAAGGTCAAAGGGAGTTAGGTCGCAGATCAGCCATGATCTCGTTGAATGTCGGAGCAGGCTCGAGGGGCTGAATGGCATTTTGCTGTTCCTGTGTTGCTCTGCATCATTGTGCCGTTTTCTGGGTATGTGGTCCAATTTTGCATGCCGCAAAGTGCTGCTTGTTGAGCCATAGCACATTTACTGCTGTCCCATTCTTAGTCCTTGCACAACTTTAGAGCTCTTTCATTGCTGACCATGCATGCCCATACATCAACAGGACACACATTCAAGTCCAAACTTACAATTGAAAGTCTTGACACGCTTGCATCTTCAATGAACTACACACAAAAAATCACTGTCACGCAACCTAGCTGCATGACACAAGGTTACCCAGTGACACACAAGGTGACTGCAGGTTGGGCTCGTTGGCCTTGAAATTCAGGAGCACCCATTTTTTTACCAATGTCGCAGAACAAAGACCCATGAAGAGACAAATTTTTACAGCTGTATGGCCATTAGAACAGTGTGATAAAAGCAGCCAAATATCAATTTTTGACTGAACTACTGTTGATTAATTGTTGCACCACATAATGGTGCTTCACTTGTGCAATCAGTCCCTACAAAATAAAACGCTTACACCTTGTTCAAATCTGAGGAGTGAAATTAATGTAATCTTAAGATAAAAGCAAGTCAACACAGAAAGTGTGAAATAAAATAAAATTGAATTGCCAGGCTTTGTCAACTTAGCTGCTCTCGGAAAGGACAGAGTAGAAGTGCTCCAATTGGACTCAGTGCCACTTGGCAGAAAGGCTAAAGCTGACATTCCTGGGTGTCACAGAATGGTAGGCTGTGGGTTCCAATTACAGTTCTCCACAAAAAGGTAAGCATTTCTCTGGTGCTTATCTGTAAGCATAGTAACATAGAAACTTAGAAAATAGGTGTAGGAGTAGGCCATTCAGCCCTTCGAGCCGGCACCACCATTCAATAAGATCATGGCTGATCAGTCACCTCAGTACCCCTTTCCTGCTTTCTCTCGATACCCCTTGATCCCTTTAGCCGTAAAGGCCACATATAAATCCCTCTTGAACATATCCAACGAACTGGCATCAACAACTCTCTGCGGTAGGGAATTCCACAGGTTAACAACTCTCTGAGTGAAGAAGTTTCTCCTCATCTTAGTCCTCATCTTAGACTGTGTCCCCTGGTTCTGGACTTCCCCAACATCAGGAACATTCTTCCTGCATCTAACCTGTCCCGTCCCGTCAGAATTTTATATGTTTCTATGAGATCCCCTCTCATCCTTCTAAACTCCAGTGAATAAAGGCCCAGTTGATCCAGTCTCTCCTCATTTGTCAGTCCTGCTATCCCAGGAATCAGTCTGGTGAACCTTCGCTGCACTCCCTCAATAGCAAGAATGTCCTTCCTCAGATTAGGAGACCAAAACTGAACACAATATTCCAGGTGAGGCCTCACCAAGGCCCTGTATAAATGCAGTAGGACCTCCCTGCTCCTATACTCAAAACCCCTAGCTATGAAGGCCAACATACCATTTGCCTTCTTCACCGCCTGCTGTACCTGCATGCCAACTTTCAATGATTGATGTACCATGACACCCAGGTCTCGTTGCACCTCTCCTTTTCCTAATCTGCCACCATTCAGATAATATTCTGTCTTCACGTTTTTGCCTCCAGAGTGGATAACCTCACATTTATCCACATTATACTGCATCTGCCATGTATTTGCCCACTCACCTAACCTGTCCAAGTCACCCTGCAGCCAGTTAGTGTCCTCCTCACAGCTCACACTGCCACCCAGTTTAGTGTCATCTTTTAACTTGGAGATATTACAATCAATTCCCTCATCTAAATCATTAATGTATATTGTAAAGAGCTGGGATCCGAGCACTGAGCCCTGCGGCACTCCACTAGTCACTGCCTGCCATTCTGAAAAGGACCCGTTTATCCCGACTCTCTGCTTCCTTCTGCCAACCAGTTCTCTATCCATGTCGGTATATTACCCCCAATACCATGTGCTTTAATTTTGCACACTAATCTCTTGTATGGGACCTTGTCAAAAGCCTTTTGAAAGTAACATTTTGAATGCATTTGTGAACATTTCTGTCCATTATTTTTCAAAATTGTAAACACTTTCTAAATGATGGAATCAAATATTAAGGATGTCATAGCAGCGCATTTGGAAAATGGTGACATGATAGGTCCAAGTCAGCATGGATTTGTGAAAGGGAAATCATGCTTGACAAATCTTCTGGAATTTTTTGAGGATGTTTCCAGTAAAGTGGACAAAGGAGAACCAGTTGATGTGGTATATTTGGACTTTCAGAAGGCTTTCGACAAGGTGCCACACAAGAGATTAATGTGCAAAGTTAAAGCACATAGGATTGGGGGTAGTGTGCTGACGTGGATTGAGAACTGGTTGTCAGACAGGAAGCAAAGAGTAGTAGTAAATGGGTACTTTTCAGAATGGCAGGCAGTGACTAGTGGGGTACCGCAAGGTTCTGTGCTGGGGCCCCAGCTGTTTACAGTGTACATTAATGATTTAGACGAGGGGATTAAATGTAGTATCTCCAAATTTGCGGATGACACTAAGTTGGGTGGCAGTGTGAGCTGCGAGGAGGATGCTATGAGGCTGCAGAGTGACTTAGATAGGTTATGTGAGTGGACAAATGCATGGCAGATGAAGTATAATGTGGATAAATGTGAGGTTATCCACTTTGGTGGTAAAAACAGAGAGACAGACTATTATCTGAATGGTGACAGATTAGAAAAAGGGGAGGTGCAACGAGACCTGGGTGTCATGGTGCATCAGTCATTGAAGGTTGGCATGCAGGTACAGCAGGCGGTTAAGAAAGCAAATGGCATGTTGGCCTTCATAGCGAGGGGATTTGAGTACAGGGGCAGGGAGGTGTTGCTACAGTTGTACAGGGCCTTGGTGAGGCCACACCTGGAGTATTGTGTACAGTTTTGGTCTCCTAACTTGAGGAAGGACATTCTTGCTATTGAGGGAGTGCAGTGAAGATTCACCAGTTTGATTCCCGGGATGGTGGGACTGACCTATCAAGAAAGACTGGATCAACTGGGCTTGTATTCACTGGAGTTCAGAAGAATGAGAGGGGATCTCATAGAAACGTTTAAAATTCTGACGGGTTTAGACAGGTTAGATGCAGGAAGAATGTTCCCAATGTTGGGGAAGTCCAGAACCAGGGGTCACAGTCTAAGGATAAGGGGTAAGCCATTTAGGACCGAGATGAGGAGAAACTTCTTCACCTAGAGAGTGGTGAACCTGTGGAATTCTCTACCACAGAAAGTAGTTGAGGCCAATTCACTAAATATATTCGGAAGGGAGTTAGATGAAGTCCTTACTACTCGGGGGATCAAGGGGTATGGCGAGAAAGCAGGAAGGGGGTACTGAAGTTGCATGTTCAGCCATGAACTCATTGAATGGCGGTGCAGGCTAGAAGGGCTGAATGGCCTACTCCTGCACCTATTTTCTATGTTTCTATGTAAAATCTTACCATTTCAGCAGAAATACTGAAGAAATAGATTTTCGCGTCACTAAACGTAGCAACCAAAAGGATGCTTATCCTACACTGAGTTCCTGAGTACACTTGTATCATGCCACCATAGAAAAGGGACACAGTCTTTGGGATAGACAGAGAATAAATGGGTGAGAGTATGACTGCCACTTGTTTTCTAAGTTTACTGGCAATTGAGATTTATGCATTTTAGCAAAAGGAAGACTCTTAAGAGGATGGATTTTACAATGTCTTACAGGCACTTATTTAAAAGTAATTTTAGTGTTATTGAACTCTCAGCAATTCGTAGAAATAAAAATATTAGGATCTTTTTTCTATTTGTTGGACCATAAAAGCAGCTTTAACATTCTTATTGCAAAAATTCAATATCCAGGTGTCAACCTAATTCAAGTTTATTCTGTAGACTAAAATAAAGAGTATTGGCTGTAGGTCCTTCCTATTCACTCTATCCAGGCCTCTCATAATTTTATACACCTCAATTAGGTCTCCCCTCAGCCTCCTCTGTTCCAAAGAAAACAACCCCAGCCTATCCAATCTTTCCTCATAGCTAAAATTCTCCAGTCCAGGCAACATCCTCGTAAATCTACTCATAAGTCTTTCTTGTGGCTCTGCTGCTTCTGCGTGAAGTATCCTGGGGCCTAAGCTGCTCACTGTGCTTTTCGAATGTAATTGTTCCAGAATTTATACCTCTTCATATGTAAATTTAACTTACTAAGGAAACTTTTGTGCAAATCCCTCTGCTGGTGAATGGTGTAACTTTCCAGTGCATCAATTACCCCACAGGCAGCGAGGAAATTCAGGGCCAATATCACATTTGGTAGAGGGGTAATTGTGTTTCTCACTGATTAATTTCCTGTGATGTGTTCCTCGTTGGAACAATGTGGTCTGATGATGCAGAACCAGCTTAGTGCTACTGAGCTCACTGCTCTTGAGGCACTCTTTGTGTCTGTGCCCGAATCAGCTGAGCTTGCTCCATAATGCAAGGATGGCTTACTTACATAATTCGATCCACTGGGAGTGTCCAATGGGCTATAGCCAGAATGTTGAGTATCTGGACAATGAAGGGCTGTTGGCTGCTCATAGAGTTTTACCAGAGTTCCCCACCCCCGCCCTCACCGCCCCCCCCCCCCACCAGCCTTTAAAGAATTAGACATTGGAAGCTTTCAAAAAGGTGGGGCACAAAGTAAGGGTAGCCCTGTATTAAGGAGAGGGTCACCTGGAAGCAAGATTTCCCCATCACATACCTCCAATGAAACTATGGTATAAATAAATGCTTAGCATTCATCTGGGTGGCGGTGTGAGCTGCGAGGAGGATGCTAAGAGGCTGCAGGGTGACTTAGACAGGTTAGGTGAGTGGGCAAATGCATGGCAGGTGCAGTATAATGTGGATAAATGTGAGGTTATCCACTTTTGGGGCAAAAATGCGAAGACAGAATATTATCTGAATGGTGGCAGATTAGGAAAAGGGGAGGTGCAACAAGACCTGGGTGTCATGGTTCATCAGTCATTGAAAGTTGGCATACAGGTACAGCAGGTGGTAAAGAAGGCAAATGGTATGTTGGCCTTCATAGCTAGGGGGATTTGAGTATAGGAGCAGGGAGGTCTTACTGCAGTTATACAGGGCCTTGGTGAGGCCTCGCCTGGAATATTGTGTTCAGTTTTGGTCTCCTAATCTGAGGAAGGACATTCTTGCTATTGAGGGAGTGCAGCGAAGGTTCACCAGACTGATTCCCGGGATGGCTGGATTGACATGAGGAGAGACTGGATCAACTGGGCCTTTATTCACTGGAGTTTAGAAGGATGAGAGGGGATCTCATAGAAACATACAAGATTCTGACGGGACGGGACAGGTTAGATGCGGGTAGATTGTTCCCGATGTTGGGAAGTCCAGAACTAGGGGACACAGTCCAAGGATAAGGGGTAGGCCATTTAGGACTGAGATGAGGAGAAACTTCTTCACTCAGAGAGTTGTTAACCTGTGGAATTCCCTGCTGCAGAGAGTTGCTGATGCCAGTTCATTGGATATATATTCAAGAGGGAGTTAGATATGGCCCTTATGGCTAAAGGGATCAAGGGGTATGGAAAGAAAGCGGGAAAGGGGTACTGAGGGAATGATCAGCCATGATCTTATTGAATGGTGGTGCAGGCTCGAATGGCCGAATGGCCTACTCCTGCACCTATTTTCTGTTTCTATATTTCTATGGAGAGTTGCTCAGGTGATCCAGGGAAGCACTTACTTTATTTCGAAGCTTTGTCCATACATTGTGTGCAGACTGCCAGTGTGAAATGCACTGATGACCACATTAGGTCACATTAGGTGCAGAATAGGCCTCAAGGGCTAGATTTTCCATTATTTTGCCATGCATAATGCCCACTAAACGTCTATTTTAACGCTGAAATGATGTGTAATGCCCAGATATCACCCATTTAGCCACAGAATGGAAACTGACGGCCATTTCTCCATCACTTATCGCCGAGCGTTACTTTACGTATGTGTATAATGCCGAGAAAAAATAATACCGCCCACCCACTTTTTTTGGGCAGAATCATCAGAATGGGCGATCCGAACGCCCAAATATCGGCCAGCATTACTATCGACACGTAATTAACGCAGAGATTTAATAATACCGCCTGACCATTGTTTTTTGTCGTAAAGATGACATTTGCCGAAACTAACGCCCAGAAAATCACCCCACGTTACATTCGGCACCTCGCACACATCTCGTTGACAATATCTCTCACTGAAAAAAACGCTGGGAAAAAAGTGGAACTAACCGGAACTACTCGCAGTGGTATGGACACCATGTTCTAAATCACATCTCACATCATTTAAAAGGCTGCTCTGCTTCAACCTCGGGGGAGTTCGGATGTACTCTGCAGGTCTTTGGAGGTGATGTGAACATCTGAACAAACATCTTATCATATTTTGGATGATTGGATTTACTAGGTGTCTTAGTGGTGACATTCATTCTTTATGAACAATCGGTGTAATATAGATAGCTATTAGAATGGAGCCTGTCCTTTCTCACCCTCTCGTCATGACCACTCACATGCTGCAAACTCGAGATAGCAGAAGGTATCGTGTGCCCAATGTAAGACATGACAGACTGATGAGGAGGACCATACGTTACACCCCCCGCAAGTACAGGGAGAAGCAATCTTACCTCGACTTGCCCGACACCACCTGCCTTTGGAGACTGTGCTTCCACAAAGAGGTTATCAGTGAGATATGCCAGCTCATAAGGAGAGATCTGCAGCCTGCCAGAACCATCAGAGCCTCACTGTCCGTCAAGGTCAAAGTCACCGTGGCACTGTCGTTCTAGGCGTCAGGTTCTTTTCAGGCCTCAACTGGCAACATTTGCGGCATGTCTCAGCATGCCACACATTGCTGCATTAGACAGGTCACTGAAGCCCTGTATGCACACAGGATGGACTTTATCAGCTTCCCTATGACCAGGGAGGCTCAGACTGAGAGGGCTTTATGATTCGACCGAATTGCTAACTTCCCCAAGGTGCAGGGAGCAATAGACTGTACACACATTGCGATGCAGGTACCTTTTCAGGATGCAGAGGTTTTCAGGAACCGCAAGGGATTCCACTCCCTGAATGTGCAACTCGTTGTCGACCACCAACAAATTATTATGGCAGCGAATGCTAAATTTCCGGGCAGCATCCATGATGCTCACATTCTGCGTGAGAGCACTGTATCTGACTTGTTTAACAATCAGCCACAAGGTCAATGCTGGATGCTGGATGACAAAGGATATGGCCTCGACACCTGGCTGATGACCCCACTGCGTGACACCCACACCGAAGCCGAGAAGCGATACAACGAGAACCACAGAGCCACACGCAATGTGGTCCAGAAAACCATTGGAGTGCTGAAGCAGTGCTTTAGATGCCTGGACCACTCAGGAGGCGAGCTCCAATACCACCCTGAGCAGGTAGCTCAATTCGTGGTGGTGTGCTCCATGCTGCACAACTTGGCTATCAGGAGAGGACAAGAATTGCCAGAAGGGTCTGACGGTCCACCTCCGGAGAGAGAGGAAGAGGAGGACGAGGAGGTGGACGCTGACCTCAGGGCACACAATCAGGCTGATGCTGAAGCCATGCCCCTGCCCCCATCTAGACCGCAGGACAGGGCCCATGGTGGCTACATAGCTGCAAGACTCTTACATCAGGAGCTCATAAATCAGCGTTTTGCCTGAAAGAACGTTAGTGTTATTTACAGGGCTGACACACTGCTGGGTGTGCAGGTCATACATCAATGGTGTGCATCACCTTGGTGACAGTTAAACTTTAAGTTGATTGAAGTTAAGTGTAATTATACTCTTTGATGTTAAGGAATCACCAGTGTGTAACAGTGCAGCTATCTGAGCCAATTCACAACAAGGTTATGTTAAATAAAAAAAATTTTAAATGGCCATTTGTCTGAAATCAAAAGTATATCTGTAAAAACCAACCCTTACTGCCCCCACCCCCGCTTCTCATCCCCACCTCTACCCCTTCCCCTCCTGACTGCAAGCCGCCTGGCCGAGGAGTTCCTCAGGCACTGCTTCATTGGGGGGGGGCGGAGGACGGCAGAACCGCTGCTTGGACGGATACGGGAGAGGATGGGAACGTGCTCTGAGCCAGAAGCAAGATGTTGCTCCTGACTATCATATGTGGTCGGCAATGGGAGTGCGGCACGTTAGGGTGCAGTGCTGCGCTCCAAGACCACTGGGAGCCCTCTGCCACCAGTGTTTCTGGCTAACAGCTGCAGGGCCTCCTCCATCCCTTCCATGTTATGTATTATTTGTTGGATAAAATCTCAGTGCCAACTATGTTCTTGGTGCTTAGTTCGCTTTTTGCTGCTGGTGAATCTCCGTCGTGCCTCCCACAGCAGCCAAACGAGCACACACCACACCCACACATGCTTTCACTCCCTCTCTTCTCCCTCTCTCTCTGTCTCCTCTTCTGTGCATGCAATGATGACCCCTGACCTCCTGAATCGCAGGAAACGAGCGTTGCCATGCCGTTGCGAAGGATGGCGACACTTTACAGCAGAAGGTCAGAGAGATTTAACGCTAACGCCCATTTCAGATCAGTCGTTATAACGCCCAATTTTTAAAATGGAGACTAGGGTCTTTGAAAGTGGGTGACAAGCCGGCGATCTGAAAACCTATTTTTACCGCCCACACTGGAAATACTATTTTTGGGCGATCTGCACAAAAGTGTAAAATCTATCCCCAAGTCTCCATGCGTAAAAATATAGAGCGTGGTACAAGCATCTAAGGCATATCAGTAGGTATCAAGCATTACAATATCAGCCCATGTCTATGGGACCATTATTTCCCGATATAACTTCTGAAGGGCAAATTCATTTTTCATACAGTTGTTTTTGAACATGAAATGAACAGTTGTTTTGGAGAAAAGAAAATTGGACCATTTATTAAAGGTAGCATAATGTAGTGGCACAGATAAGAATTCCACACAGATAGCCTTTTATTTTATGTTTTGATATTTAGATTTTCTAGCTTTGCCATATATGAAGCTGGCATTTCATCGATGATAAACCCATGGCCATTCCCACTGAATTCATTCCACATGTCTTTCATTACAGACAGCCATGCAAAACAATACAATGTGACAGAATTCCTCTCCATGTTTGCATTGAAAAGAATGTTAATAATTGGAAGTGACTAAGAACAGATATTGAGTAGCATTTCTAGTTTTTCTGTAGCAAAATGAAAATCATAAGTAATTATGAAATGAAATTAATTATATTTTTAGAACACAATTATATCAGCAGCCTCAGAAAATTTAGGAGGCTTTGAAAGGTTCAGCGTACTGACTTTTCCACAATTAGAAACAAATACAAATAAGCAGACTCAAATGTATATTTATTTAAAACACAATTTATTGGGAAATATCCTTCATATAGAACATCATTGATAACATGCAAAACTTGAATCATCAAGATAATACAAACCATAAAATTACTAGATGGCTAATAAATATGGAATATATTGAATAGATGATTCGTTGACAGTTCCCAGCCAGGAGATAAAATTGCAACAAAACATTGAGATCTACTTCAATGTTATTTGCAATTATCACTCACAGCTGCTCAAATCAACTGTCAGAAATTTCAAACAATTTTGCAAACCTGACCAAAATCAATAGAAATCAATAGAAATAAGAATACATGATTTTACTGAAAATTGTGCTGGGGGAAACTACCTGTGCATCAGATGCAACAAAATCATACAACCAGCTTTACAAGCGCATTTACAATTTTACTCCACCTTGTGCATAGAGTAAACCTTCCTTGCCATTTTTTTTCGTTGAGCAGTATAGGTGAAAGGACAAAGCCGATAAAACAGGTCATCACGAAGATTCTAAAGAGTAATACAAAGCAAATCAAGGAAGTATTGATTTGGTCACAGTCTGTCAGGTATAGCAATCCACCTCACCCTCCACTCCCTCCCTCCTGCAGCAGCTGGTGCAGCTCATAGAAACATAGAAAATAGGTGCAGGAGTAGGCCAATCGGCACTTCGAGCCTGCACCACCATTCAATATGATCATGGCTGATCATGCAACTTCAGTACCCCACTCCTGCTTTCTCTCCATACCCCTTGATCCCTTTAGCCGTAAGGGCCACATCTAACTCCCTTTTGAATATATCAAACAAACTGGCCTCAACAACTTTCGGTGATAGAGAATTCCACATGTTCACAGCTCTCTGAGTGAAGAAGTTTTTCCTCATCTCTGTCCTAAATGGCTTACCCTTTATCCTCAGACTGTGACCCCTGGACTTCTCCAACATCAAGAACATTCTCCCTGCATCTAACCTGACCAATCCCGTCAGAATGTTATATGTTTCTATGAGATACCCTCTCATTCTTCGAAATTCCAGTGAATATAAGCCTAGTCGATCCAGTCTTTCTTCATATGTCAGTCCTGACATCCTGGGAATCAGTCTGGTGAACCTTTGCTGCACTCCCTCCATAGCAAGAATGTCCTTCCTCAGATTAGGAGACCAAAACTGTACACTGTTGTGTATGCATGACTGTTTACTGTGTGATGTCTGTAACACTGTTATGCACCACTGAATGTACCCTTACACTGTACACACCTTGCCTGTATACCAGAGGGTGCTGCTGCAGGTAACCCAGTATAAAAAGGAACACATACCTTGTGTCTGCACTCAGGAGCTGCAAATAAAGGACTACAGGTCTACACAGTTTAAGTATCATACCCTGCCTCATGGAGTCATTACTAAAGGCGCCTACATATACGACAACTGGCGACGAGGATGGGATCGAACCTGTGGAAGAACATCCAGGATCGAACCTGTGAAAGAAAAGAGCACCACAGCCTACCTGCAGCAAAACCAGAAAATGGCTGCAGCACCACAAGCAGCAGAACCTGTAATCAAAATGGCCTCCTCCATGCCACGAGTCAACATGGAGGAGCATCATGTGACATCGAGCGGCCAATCGGATTTGAAGGCTCCCTTAAAGGATACCGGTAACCAAACAAATTTAAAGGGGAAGTTTCAACTATTTGAGTACATGAACTTTAAAGCTAACAATGCAATTAAAGGGTGCAAGTATGAAAATGTATGCAATGTAACCATGAATTGTGATGCTGGTTTAACTAATGTGACTAATGAGATGAATGCAGGTGTCAGTAAGGTTAAGAACAAGTTTATTATGCTTAACAATAATGATAAAGAATGTGAAATGCCTAATGTAACCATGTCTGTTGAAACCAGGACACCCAAAAGTGATGCAAATGCTAGAATGTATAATGCAGGCTCGACTATGTGTGATCAGAGCCAAGGTGTCATGCATACCGGTAGGACACTGCCAAAGGACATTGGGTCCTGCAGGGACCATGCTGATGCCAATGGAATCCTCCTGTGGGAGACCCCCAGGTCCAGCAGGCTACCTGACCATATAGCCTGGAGCTTTGAAACGAATATGATGCCCCTTGCAGGACACACACAGCCAGTGGGAGCGGACCCACTACAGGGACAGTGGTCAATGGGCAGCCCAGCCACCACCAATGGCAACCTGCACCAGACCAGCCCTACAACGCCTGGCCACCAGGGCAAACACCAGGAGCATGAGGCCAATACCCTCCAGCTTCCCTGGAAAACCCTGGAATGACCTGACCCTCATCCCAATTCATAGACAAGGAGCCCACCCAGTCTTGTGGCCCTGCCCACCACCCCACAACAGTGACACCTACTTGGTCTGTGTGTGAGGGAGGGGAAACGTACGAGGCCAGCCTCAAGCACAGGGGTCACACCTGGCAACCACCCAACCCTCACCACAACCTCCCATAGCCCACCACTGATCACCTCCCCTGGGCATGACAATAAGGATATGAAAAATGCTTAGGGGGGGGGGAAGTGTTGTTGTGTATGCATGCCTGTTTACTGTGTGATGTCTGTAACACTGTTATGCAACACTGAATGTACCCTTACACTGTACACACCTTGCCTGTACATCAGAGGGTGCTGCTGCTGGAGACCTAAGGGTTACCTGCACACTGCAGGTAACCCAGTATAAAAAGGAACACACAGCTTGTTGTCTGCACTCAGGAGCTGCAAATAAAGGATTACAGGTCTACACAGTTTAAGTATCATACCCTGCCTCGTGGAGTCATTACTAAAGGTGCCGACATATACTAAAGTACACAATATTCAAGGTGAGGCCTCACCAAGGCCATGTACAACTGCAGTAAGACCTCCCTGCTCTTATACTCAATTCCTCACTCTATGAAGGCCAACATACCATTTCCCTTCTTCACTGCCTGCTGTACCTGCATGCCAACTTTCAATGACTGATGTACCACGACACCCAGGTCTCATTGCACCTCCCCTTTTCCTAATCTGTCACCATTCAGATAATATTCTGCCTTCCTGTTTTTTCCACAAAAGTGGATAACCTCACATTTATCTACATTATACTGCTTCTGCCATGCATTTGCCCACTCACCTAACCTGTCCAAGTCACCCTGTAGCCTCTTAGCATCCTCCTCACAGCTCACACTGCCACCCAGCTTAGTGTCATCTGAAAATTTGGAGGTATTAGATTCAATTCCTTCGTCTAAATCATTAACGTATATTGTAAACAGCTGGGGGCCCAGCACTGAACCTTGCGGTACCCCACTACTCACTGCCTGCCATTCTGAAAAGGACCCATTTATTCCTACTCTTTGCTTCCTGTCTGCCAACCAGTTCTCTATCCATGTCAGTACATTACCCCCAATACCACGTGCTTTAATTTTGCACACTAATCTCTTTAGCTGTGTGGGACCTTGTCAAAAGCCTTTTGAACGTCCAAACACACCACATCTCTGCTGGCCAGATCTCTTCCTCCCAATCCTTCTGCAGACCAAGGGAAACCTCTAGCATGATGCTGGTGACCAAGCACTCTCTTTCTCCTCATGACTCCTATAAGTACACAAACAATATCCCAACAGTGGATAGTCAAGGGGCTAAAGGCGGGGGAGGAACTTAACACAATCACAATCACTAAGGAGGTGATACTCAGTAAGATATTGGCCCCAAGTTTCGACATGATTTGCTCCTGATTTTTAGGAGCAACTGGTGTAGAACGGAGTATCTTAGAAATCGGAATTCATGCCATTTAGTTTGTTCCAGTTCTAGTCAGTTAAATAGTTTCACTTTGGAACAGATTTTTTTTTCAAAAGGGGGCGTGTCCGGCCACTTACGCCTGTTTTCAAAGTTTCGTCAGTGAAAACTTACTCCAAACTAACTTAGAATGGAGTACGTGAAGATTTTTGTACGCTCAAAAAAACCTTGTCTACACTTTAGAAAATCAGGCGTAGGTTACAAATTAGGCGTAGAGAACGAGGTGGGGGGGGGGGAGGGGAGGGGGGGAAGGGAAGTCATTAAATTCTACAATCAATCCTTAGTTATACTTATACAAATATTAGACAAATAAATCAAACCTGAATAAAAATGTATAAGCAAAAAAAATATTAAATAAACCATCTTCCTACCTGTGTGAAACAGCAGCAACATTCGAGCTGCTGTGCTTCAGGCAGGCCTTTCATGTTGGAGACAGGCAGGGGTGTGGCGTCAGTGTTTCGATGGCAGCGGTAGGCGGGAAGCAGCCTTCAAGCTGAGCTGCGGTGCTTGAGGCAGGCCTTCATTCCCCGCAAAGATGCAGCACCCGGACGGACTTGAGGCCATTCGGCCATGGGATTGCAGCGGCGTCAGTGGCTGGCCGGGAGCCGAAGAATGAACACAGGACACACGCAGCTGATTTAAGATTCTTTAGGCCGTTCGGCCACGCTTATGGGACGGCGTCAGTGGTTCGAAGGCAGCCAAAGTATCAGGAGTGGAAGGACGGACGTGAGGCTATTCGGCCATGAGATAGCAGCGGCGTCAGTGGCTGGCCGGGAGCCGAAGAAAGAACACAGGACACACGCAACTGATTAAGATTCTTTAGGCCGTTCGGCCACGCTTATGGGGCGGCGTCAATGGGTCCAAGAAACAAATCTTCACTTTTTCTGCAGTCCTTTTAAAAATGGCCGAGTGCCAATGTTTGTTTGAGACTGCGCATACGCGCACGCTCCAACGCGCACGCGCAGGGTTGCCAGCACCACGAAGGCTAATTTAAATTGTACCCGCCCCCTGCTTCTTAGAAAATCGGCACGAGTGTTAGGCTCCGCCCCCTGCTGCGAAAAGCGCGCCGCGCCAAGCAGACATCGAGCTCCAAAGAGCTCGAGAATATCGGACTTTTTTTTAAGCGCAGTTTGCAGCACGAAAAACAGGCACCCAGCTCGGAGATGCGCCGTTTTCAACACGGGATGAAACTTGGGGCCAATGGGACTAAAGGCAGATAAATCCCCTGGACCTGATGGTTTGCATCCTAGGGTTTTAAGAGAAGTAGTGGCAGGGATTGGTTGTAATTTACCAAAATTCCCTGGATTCTGGGGAGATTGGAAAACTGCAAATGTAATGCCCCTATTTAAAAAAGGAGGCAGACAAAAAGCAGGAAACTATAGACCAGTTAGCCTTAACATCTGTGGTTGGGAAAATGTTGGAGTCCATTATTAAAGAAGCAGTAGCAGGACATTTGGAAAAGCAAAATTCGGTCAGGCAGTCAGCATGGATTTATGAAGGGGAAGTCATGTTTGACAAATTTGCTGGAGTTCTTCAAGGATGTAACGAACAGGGTGGATAAAGGGGAACCAATGGATGTGGTATATTTGGACTTCCAGAAGGCATTTGACAAGGTGCCACATAAAAAGTTACTGCACAAGATAAAGTTCACGGGGTTGGGGGTAATATATTAGCAAGGATTGGCTAACTAACAGAAAACAGAGAGTCCCATCGCACTATTTGAAAACCAGCAGGTGAATTCTCCTCATGTCTTTGTCAACACTTTTCCCTCAACAGCCCTAAAACACTTCGGGACGTCCTCAGGATGTATAAATGCAAGCTTTTTTCTTAGTTTAAAACCCATCGTTGTCGGAGATACAAAATACTTAAGGAGTTAAGCCATTTCACTGTTTTAATCTGCAGTTTTGATCCATGAAACTCATTTTTATATCCTGTTTTTCGTCAGTATAAAAGGGCCAATTTTACAAATGAATGCTGTCATTGAGTGTAATATATATAGCTCCACCTGTGGACTCCTATGGCACTGCAGCCAGTGCTGCTTATAATAAAGAAAGGGAACAGGTCACCTGACTGGTGAGTTCTGGAATGTTCTGCCATCTAAAGGCTGTGTGTTTGTCTGTGAGTTACTGAAAATATAACAATGGCGACAAAGATGGGTTTATCGGGAAAAAAAAGCTGAAATTTTTGTTGGTGGAGGATTCAGCCAATTGACAGAGAGACTTTTAAAGCTTCTCTGTTTTGATTAACAGCTACAAATCGAAGATAAATTACAAGCACACTTGTCAGATCTGCCAGAGTCCAGATGGCCACGCCTATGGGAATAATAGGGTGTTTGGGGGAGTTTCAACACGACCGTGAAAATTTCAGAGTGTATGTGAGGCGGCTAGAAATGTTTTTCACCGCAAATCCTATCAAAGTCTCCAATGATGAAAACCATAACCGGGTGGTGTTGGAATGTCAAAGGGCTATTTTCTTAATTGAAGCAGGGCCCGAGGTGTAAGAAACCTTGGAAAATTTGCTTGTGGCTGTCAAGCCAAAGGACATAACTCTTCAGCAGAAGTTAGAACAACACTACAGCCCTGAGCCCCTGGAAATTGCTGAAAGTTATAATTTCACAATACAAGATCAGCTAACCGAAGAAAATATCATTGAGTACATTGTAACATTTAAAAAGCTATCCATTCACTGTAATTTCGGAAACTTTCAGGACCGAGCATTGCGTGATCGCTTTGTTTGTGGGATGAAAAATTATGTGATCAGAAGAAAGTTATTGATAACTCCTAACTTGACTTTTGATTTAGCTTGTCAGACAGCTATGTTCAATGAACATCGCCGAACAATATTCCCGATAATTTCATGTTATTTTCAGTCGAGGTGAATCACCTGCAGGTTAAAAGTAAAAGGCAGTTGGGTCCCAAAGTCTCAGAAACTGGCAATGGTAACAGAGCATTGAAGTCCTGCTTTCAGTGCCTGGGACAACACATTGCTCAAAGTTGTCCCTATGTGAAGGCAGAGTGTTTCATCTGCAGGAAAATGGGGCATCTTGTGAAGGCATGCCGACTGAAGGGTAAACCAGCTTTCAAAGCTAAGAGTCGAAATTCCCAGAGACTACATAGCATGGAAGTAAAACAACAGGATGAGGAGGTTTTAGAGCTACACATCATCAGGAACACGAGGTTAACTAAAAGTGATTCGAAAAGTATCATAATTCACATAGATGTTGCAGGAACCAAGATACCCATGGAAATTGACACTGGTGCATCTGTGAGTGTAGTACAGGAATCGCTATACCTCAACAAATTGCGTGATTTCCCATTGGAGAAATCCAAGATAGAGCTGCGAGGCTACTCGGGAAAGAACATTCCTGAACATACCAGTGAAATACAAAGATCAATTTCAGAGCTTGCCTCTGTTAGTAGTGGCAGGAGGCAAGTCTGCCTTACTCGGAAGAAATTGGTTGGGATCACTGAAGCTGAATTGGAGTGAAATTTTTCGTGTTGAAATGAGATTTGCATCAAAGGATGATGTCATCAAGAATTATCCGAAGGTGTTCTGCGAAACGGGCAGTCCGACCCAAGGCTTCAAGGCGAGTGTCAGGGTATAGATGGATGCTAGATCAGTTCACTGCAAACCACATTCCATACCATATGCACTCAAGGAGAAAATTGAGCAAGAACTCAAAAGATTAGAGACTGAGAACATTATTTCTAAGATAGATCTATGTAATTGGGCTACACCCATTGTTGTTGCACCTAAGTTCGATGGTAAGATAAGATTGTGTGTTTAAGAACATAAGAACATAAGAATTAGGAACAGGAGTAGGCCATCTAGCCAACTCGAGCCTGCTCCGCCATTCAATAAGACCATAGCTGATATGGTCGTGGACTCAGCTCCATTTACCCGCCCGCTCCCCGTAACCATTAATTCCCTTATTGGTTAAAAACCTATCTATCTTTGACTTGAAAACATTCAATGAGCTAGCCTCAACTGCTTCCTTGGGCAGAGAATTCCACAGATTCACAACCCTCTGGGAGAAGAAATTCTTTCTCAACTTGGTTTTAAATTGGCTCCTCCGTATTTTGAGGCTGTGCCCCCTAGTTCTAGTCTCCCCTACCAATGGAAACAACCTCTCTGCCTCGATCTTGTCTATCACTTTCATGATTTTAAATGTTTCTATAAGATCACCCCTCATCCTTCTGAACTCCAAGGAGTAAAGACCCAGTCTACTCAATCTATCATCATAAGGTAACCCCCTCTTTTCTGGAATCAGCCTAGTGAATCGTCTCTGTACCCCTTCCAAAGCTAGTATATCCTTCCTTAAGTAAGGTGACCAAAACTGCACGCAGTACTCCAGGTGCGGCCTTACCAATACCTTATACAGTTGCAGCAAGACCTCCCTGCTTTTGTACTCCATCCCTCTCGCAATGAAACTCTTTTTGGAGTTCACCTGCAAAACATAAAACATTAAACGGTGCCACCCGACCTGGGTGACACTCCAGACATTTACAAGGCCCTTTTTTTTTCCCCCCTTTTTTTTTTTGTGTTTTTCTTTTTTTTTTTTTTTTTGGGCACTAAAATCACAATTTTTCCCCAGTGCCCCCTATAAAAGGGAAGGGGACACTAAAAGCACCAGCAATTAAAACAAATTAACTTTAAAACGTAAAATCAAATTAAAATTTGGTTGCCGGGCGTGATGATGCACTCCAGTCCCTCCGGTGCCCACCTCTCGTGGAAGGCCGCGAGCGTACCGGTGGACACCGCGTGCTCCATCTCCAAGGACACCCTGGACCGGATGTAAGAGCGGAAGAGAGGCAGGCAGTCAGGTTGAACGACCCCCTCGACCGCCCGCTGCCTGGACCGGCTGATGGCACCCTTGGCCGTGCCCAGGAGCAGTCCTAAGAGGAGGCCTTCGGACCTACCCGCTCCCCTCCGCACAGGGTGCCCAAAGATCAGGAGAGTGGGACTGAAGTGCAGCCAGAATTTCAGGAGCAGCCCCTTCAAATAGTGGAACAGGGGCTGCAACCTTGTGCATTCAATAAAAACATGGAACACGGACTCCTCCAGACCGCAGAAATTGCAGGCGGCCTGGGAGTCCGTGAACCGGCTTAAAAATTTGTTGCATGGCACTGCTCCATGCACCACCCTCCAGGCCAAGTCCCCGATGAATAGTGGGAGGACCCCTGCGTAGAGTGTCCTCCATCGGGGACCCCCGCCTCCTCCGGACGGCAAGATGGTACGCCATGGCCTGTCCGGACGGCCGGCGAGGATGGCAAAGTTGAGGGTGTGCAGGAGCAGCCCGTACAGGAAACCCCTCCGCGCGGAACTGAAAGGCACGGAGGGGATTTCCCCGAGGCGGCTCAAGTTGTGAGGCGCCGGCCCCCGAGGGAGGTTCCGGGGTTTGGCGCCGATGAGGAATTCCGTCCGGACGGGGGTCAGTTCGGACGGGATCTCCCCACGTGCTTGAGCCTCCTCGATGCACCTAACGGAGTCAGGGCCCAGAGCTGTTTTTAGCGACTCGATGGCATCGGCCGCGTGGCGGACGTTGGCAGAATTTAGGCGCCGCGCCAGCGTGTCTGGCGCCATCCAGCCCGCTCCTCCGCCATCGAGCAGGTCCCTGACCCTGGTCACCTCACCAGCCACAGCCCTCTCTTCCGACCGCCACATAAAACCTCGGCCGTGGAGGTACGGATTCCCGAGCAGCGGTTCCTGCAGGACGGCCGCCACTCCAGCCGGCGGAGAGCTGCGCTTGGTGGAGACTTTGTTCCAGACCCTGATGAGTTCCCTGTAAAAGACAGGCAGCTCCCGGAGGGCGGTCCTGGCACCCCCCAAGTTCACAAACAGGAGCTGCGTGTCATAATTGAGGTCGAGCTGCTGGCGGAAGAAATACCTCGCCAGAGCACACCACCTAGGAGGGGGCTCGACGTAAAGGTATCTCTGCAGGGTCTGAAGACGGAAAGTCGCGAGCTGGGCGCTGACGCACACCAACGACTGACCGCCCTCCTCAAGCGGGAGACTCAGGACCGCGGCAGAGACCCAGTGCTTCCTGTTGTTCCAGAAGAAGTCCACCAGCTTCTTCTGTATCTTGGCGACAAACGCAGGGGGAGGGGTCAAAGTGACCAGCCGGTACCACAACATTGCGGCCACCAGCTGGTTTATGACTAGCGCTCGACCCCTGTAGGACAGCACTCGGAGCAGTCCTGTCCAGCGCCCTAGGCGAGCGGCGACCTTGGCCTCCAGCTCCTGCCAGTTCGCCGGCCAGGCTCCCTCGTCGGGGCTAAGGTAGACTCCCAGATAGAGGAGATGGGTCGTGCTCCAGGCAAAAGGCCTGAGCTCCTCCGGCAGGGAGTCCACCCGCCACTGACCCACCAGGAGTCCGGAACATTTCTCCCAGTTGATCCTGGCGGAGGACGCGGCCGAGTAAATCTCCTGGCACTCACGCATCCTCCGCAGGTCAGCGGGATCCTCTACCGCGAGGAGCACGTCATCGGCGTAAGCCGAGAGGACGACCTCCACGCCCGGCCCTTGCAGAGCCAGTCCCGTCAACCTCGTCCGCAAGAGGCGCAGGAAAGGCTCCACGCAAACAGCATATAACTGGCCGGACATGGGGCATCCCTGGCGCACCCCTCTCCTAAAGCGAAGGGGCGCCGTCAAGGACCCGTTAACCTTAATCAGACACTCCGCGGCGGCATACAAAAGTCGGATCCGGGCGACGAAATGCGTCCCGAACCCGAAAGCGCGCAGAGTTCCGAGCAGATAGTCGTGATCCACCCTGTCGAACGCCTTCTCTTGAATCCCTCTCGCAATGAAGGCCTGATTACCTGCTGCACCTGCAAACTAACTTTTTGGGATTCATGCTCAAGGACCTCCCACTATTCATCGGGGACTTGGCCTGGAGGGTGGTGCACGGAGCAGTGCCGTGCAACAAATTTTTAAGCCGGTTCACGGACTCCCAGGCCGCCTGCAATTTCTGCGGTCTGGAGGAGTCCGTGTTCCATGTTTTTATTGAGTGCACAAGGTTGCAGCCCCTGTTCCATTATTTGAAGGGGCTGCTCCTGAAATTCTGGCTGCACTTCAGTCCCACTCTCCTGATCTTTGGGCACCCTGTGCGGAGGGGAGCGGGTAGGTCCGAGGGCCTCCTCGTAGGACTGCTCCTGGGCACGGCCAAGGGTGCCATCAGCCGGTCCAGGCAGCGGGCGGTCGAGGGGGTCGTTCAACCTGACTGCCTGCCTCTCTTCCGCTCTTACATCCGGTCCAGGGTGTCCTTGGAGATGGAGCACGCGGTGTCCACCGGTACGCTCGCGGCCTTCCGCGAGAGGTGGGCACCGGAGGGACTGGAGTGCATCATCACGCCCGGCAACCAAATTTTAATTTGATTTTATGTTTTAAAGTTTAATTTGTTTTCATTGCCGGTGCTTTTAGTGTCCCCCTCCCCTTTTATAGGGGGCACTGGAAAAATTTGATTTTAGCGCCCCAAAAAAAACAAAAAAAAAAAAAGGGCCTTGAAAATGTCTGCTGTGTCACCCAGGTCGGGTGGCATGGTTTTAATGTTTATGTTTTTGCAGGTAAACTCAAAAGAGTTTCATGCTCAAGGACCCCCAGGTCCCTCTGCACCACAGCATGTTGTAATTTCTCCCCATTCAAATAATATTCCCTTTTACTGTTTTTTTTCCCAAGGTGGATGACCTCACACTTTCCGACATTGTATTCCATCTGCCAAACCTTAGCCCATTCGCTTAACCTATCCAAATCTCCTTGCAGCCTCTCTGAGTCCTCTACACAACCCGCTTTCCCACTAATTTTAGTGTCATCTGCAAATTTTGTTGCACTACACTCTGTCCCCTCTTCTAGGTCATCTATGTATATTGTAAACAGTTGTGGTCCCAGCACTGATCCCTGTGGCACACCACTAACCACTGATTTCCAACCGGAAAAGGACCCATTTATCCCAACTCTCTGCTTTCTGTTCGTCAGCCAATTCTCTATCCATGCTAATACATTTCCTCTGACTCTGTGTACCTTTATCTTCTGCAGTAACCTTTTGTGTGGCACCTTATCGAATGCCTTTTGGAAATCTAAATACACCACATCCATCGGTACACCTCTATCCACCATGCTCGTTATATCCTCAAAGAATTCCAGTAAATTAGTTAAACATGATTTCCCTTTCATGAATCCATGCTGCGTCTGCTTGATTGCACTATTTCTATCTAGATGTCCCGCTATTTCTTCCTTAATGACAGTTTCAAGCATTTTCCCACTACAGATGTTAAACTAACCA
Organism: Pristiophorus japonicus; assembly: GCF_044704955.1. Lineage (NCBI taxonomy): Eukaryota > Metazoa > Chordata > Chondrichthyes > Pristiophoridae > Pristiophorus > Pristiophorus japonicus. The sequence continues at coordinate 92,404,367 of NC_091978.1, read as the reverse complement.
GCCTATAGTTACCTGCCTTTTGCCTGCCCCCTTTTTTAAACAGAGGCGTTACATTAGCTGCTTTCCAATCCGCTGCTACCTCCCCAGAGTCCAGAGAATTTTGGTAGATTATAACGAATGTATCTGCTATAACTTCCGCCATCTCTTTTAATACCCTGGGATGCAATTCATCAGGACCAGGGGACTTGTCTATCTTCAGTCCCATTAGCCTGTCCAGCACTACCCCCCTAGTGATAGTGATTGTTTCCAGGTCCTCCCTTCCCACACTCCTGTGGCCTGCAAATTTTGGCATGGTTTAGTGTCTTCCACTGTGAAGACGGAAGCAAAATAATTGTTTAAGGTTTCAGCCAGTTCCACATTTCCCTTTATTAAATCCCCCTTTTCATCTTCTAAGGGACCAACATTTACTTTAGTCACTCTTTTCCGTTTTATATATCTGTTTATTATAAAGTAACCGTAAACCAGGTTCTAGAGGGTAATGTCCCCAATACATTGCCAAATGTAGAAGATTTGTTCACAACACTCACAGGTGGTCAGATTTTCTCAAAGTTGGATCTTACGAATGCCTACTTACAGCTTGAACTAGATGAGGAGTCCAAGTCATGCTTGACTATAAATACTCATATCAATTTAATAAGCTACCATTTGGAGTGTCATCTGCCACTGCCACATTCCAAGGGGTGATGAACCAGATTTTGCAAGGTACTGAAGGGATAGTATGTTCTTTAGAAGACATACTAATTTCAGCACCAAATAGGCAAATTCATAATAACATATTGAATGAAGTCCTCAAACGGCTAGAGAAGCACAGTGTATGAGTGTCTGCTAGCAAGTGTGAGTTATTTCAAAACTCCGTGGAGTACTTAGGTACAGAGTAGACAAAGATGGTTTACATCCAACCAAGGAAAAGCTGGATGCAATCAGAAATGCACCCACTCCCAAAAATGTCACTGAACTTCGATCATTTTTGGGTCTTTTGAACTATTATGGGAAGTTCCTACCAAATTTGGCTACAGTATTACATCCACTGAATGAGCTATTGAAAAAACAGGTCCATTGGAAGTGGTCAGAAGAATGCGATACAGCATTCAAGAAGTGTAAAAGCAAATTGGTAAAGAGCACCATGTTAGTTCACTATGACGTATCTGAGGAGATCAAGCTAGCATGTGATGCCTCTCTGAATGGAGTTGGAGTTGGGGCAGTGATCTCTCATGTATTATATAGTGGGGAGGAAAGACCAATTGCTTTTGCTTCATGCACTCTCAGTGCCAGTGAGCGTAATTATGCGCAAATCGAAAGGGAAGCTTTGGCATTAATTTTTGGGGTCAAGAAGTTCCACAAATACTTGTATGGTCATAAGTTTACCATCGTTACGGACCATAAGCCCCTGACAGCAATCCTCCTTCCAAAGTCCCCAGTTCCAACATTAGCTGCAGCCTAAATGCAGAGATGGGCTTTGATTTTGTCAGCATATACATATGATATCGAATACAGACAATCAACTGATAACAGTAATGCTGATGGTATGTCTAGATTGCCTTCCCCATCACAAGCTACACCCGATAGGAAAGAAGTGTTCTGTTTTTCATACATTGATGAGCTGCCAGTCACCTGAAGAGATTGGTAGAGCAACCAAACGTGACCCAGTTATGTCAAAGGTGTATGATTATATTGCAAATAGCTGGCCAAACCAGGTAACAGTCAAAGATATTCATCCATTCTTCATTCATAGGAATGAATTGTCAGTCGATAAAGATTGTATCATGTGGGGTGCAAGAGTGGGTATAACAAATAAATTCAGGTCCAAATTATTCGGAGACCTCCATAACCAGCACATGTGAATGTGCTTGACCAAGAGTTTTGCATGCAATTACTTATGGTGGCCAGGTCCTGATAAAGATATAGAGTACATAGAGTCAGTGTACAACATGTCAATCGGTAAGCAAGAAACCATCATCAGTACCATTACAGCCATGGAAATGGCCTCCCAGGGTATGGCAAAGGCTACATATTGAGTTTGCTGAACTAGAAGGACAACAATTGTTCACTGTGATTGATAGCCATTCGAAGTGGGTCGAGGTGTTTCTAATTTGGAAAATAACAACAATAAAACATTAGACATTTTACGAAGATTATTTTCTTCATTTGGGCTCCCAGAAGAAATTGTTTCTGATAATGGACCACAATTTCATTCAGAAGAATTTGCACAGTTAACGAACAAAAATGGTGTGAAATATACCAAGGTTCCGTCGTGCCACCCTGCTTCGAATGGTGCAGCAGAACGCACTGTACAAATTGTAAAATGCGCCCTCATCAAACAAATGTTAGATCCAAATCCAAAGGAACAACAGTTGTCATTGGACCACAAATTGGCTAATTTTCTAAGTACGTATCATAATACTCCTCACACAACTACTGGTAGAACACCAGCAGAGTTGTTTCTCAAACGACAGCCACAAACTAGATTCTCGTTGAAACCAAACTTGGCACAATCTGTAGAAAAGACACAATTAAGATAGAAAGAGAATCACGATAGAGGTAGAGTAAAAGAGAGGTGTGAAATTAAATCAGAAGGTGAGAGTGAAGAACCATCACCATAAATGGTTAACGTGGTTACCAGGAATAGTGGTGAAGATATGTAGTCCTCGCACATATTTGGTCAAGATGTTTGATCATGGACAGGTTAAGTTTGTTCACCTTGATCATATTTTACCTACAGATGTGGGAGTGGTTGAAGGTGTGAATGATTCAATTATTTCTGACTCATCAGATAGTTTTGATACACCACTAGCATATCCTACATCCAATGTACTGGAAACAAATCCAAGAGAAAGTCAGAATTTAAGTCTGAGTCCGAGTCAGGCAGACAAACAGTCTGAAGTTAGAGAGAGTTCAAATGGAAATCAAGGGCATCCCTTGGAGGGAAACTTTCCTCAGGATCAGCCTTGAATGAGTTTAAATTCAACACCATGTTTGAAAGGTTCTGTTAGAGAGCGAAGGTATCCTCTTCGAAACAGAAAATAAGTGATTCAGCTTGATTGGTAAATATGGCAAAATAAGTCCATATCTTTTGTTATGTATAACCATGCAAGCTATGTATGATGATTATTTTGTTATAATTATTTCTTCATTAAGGAGGGAGAAGTGTAATATATATAGCTCCACCTGTGGACTCCTGTGGCATTGCAGCCAGTGCTGTTTATAATAAACAGGTCACCTGACTGGTGAGTTCCAGAATGTTCTGCCATCTTAAGGCTGCGTGTGTGTCTGTGAGTTACTGAAAATATAACAATTGGGGCTCACTCAGCTGCTAGTGGCACTTCTCAGGAAATTGCCAGTATGCTGCCCATGATCCTCCGACCGTTAATGTTAGTGGATGGAGGATCATGGGCAGCATGCCCACAATTTCCCTCCATGCATGCATGCACAGTGAACACAGCTTCTGATTGGTAGCATGCATTCATTAAATTGGCTCTTTTTATGAATATATTAGCTTCTGGATTTTTTTATTTGTTACCAATGCACCCTATTTAATGCAGCACAATCACAACTGTTGTGATGAATAAACTTTGGAAATTGTTCTCTCTGTTATTTCTGTTGTAAGTTGCATTTTGTGCTATTAATTAATCCCATATGACAGTTTCCTCTAGTGACTCAGTGATAAATGCACCATCCAGTGCATTTTTGAACAATATAGACCTTCGTATTCTTCTTTCGATGGTAGTAGCAAATCAAATCAAATGTCAATATCTAAGTTGGATATCCAGGTCATAGCTTCTAACATAGACCAACAAGGTCCTAGATTCAATTTTTTTCATGTCCAAAGTTAACTATTCTCAGCCAGGGTGTGGGTCAGGTCATACTGGTCTATGCAATGCTGCGCTAAGGTGAATAGAAATCAGCCAGGTTTCCTGACTCTGGTAGTCACTCAGTGACCACTGCTGGGAAGTATATGTGCGTGGACAGTGGATGAGAATTTGGCTCAGCTATAATACAGCTCATGACCAAATAGTCTTCTGATGCTTATTGCTTAGTTCGGAGATTAATGATGGCTGTGCGGGTGAGGAAGTTGAAGATCTGCAGTAGCCTCTTTAAGAGAAAGGCAGAGAAAAAGAAGATAATTGGAAAACAAATGAATCATAGCCACGTTGAACAAACAACAACAATAGCAGGCAGTGACTCACCATTTAAACCAATTATTAGGAGGCAAACCTGTCGTGTAACCACTTATTTGCACCATATTTTTGTATGCTGACATGTATGCAAATAAGCTAAATGTCAGCTGTGGCTCAGTGGGTAGCATTCTTGCCAGTGAGTCAGAAGGTTATGGGTTCAAATCCCACTCCAGTGATTTGAACACAAAGATCTAGGCTGAGACTCCTGAGGGACTGCACTGTCGGAGGTGCATCTTTCAGATGAGCTGTTAAACTGAGGCCCCGTATGCTCTCTCAAATGGACATAAAAGATCCCATGGCACTATTTTGAAGAAGAGCAGGGGAGTTATCCCTGGTGTTGTGGCCAATATTTATCCCTCAATCAACATAATAAAAACAAATTATCTGGTCATTATCACAGGGTTGATTGTGGGAGCTTGCTTGTGCGCAAATTGGCTGCCACATTTCCTACATTTTAACAGTGACTGCACTCGAAAAGTATTTCATTGGCTGTAAAGTGCTTTGAGACGTCCGGTGGTTGTGAAAGGTGCGATAGAATTGTAAGTCTTTCGTTTTTAAATCTGAAGCTGGTGAAAAAGTTAACGGGGTAGAAATTAGTCTGGAAACATTTTCAGGCCCAGATTCAGTGCTCTGGTTAACCAACCTGAAATTAGAGCCCATCTGAATAATGGGGGCAGTGGATGCACTTCCACAGATATCTCACCCAAAGGGTGGTGTCACTTTAGGGTCACCTGTTTCGTCAGCAGTGACCCACAGCTAGGTCCCAGGAGGAGAGTTGGAGTGGGCTGTGGGGAGAGGCCGTCATGATTTCTGTGGTGTTGGGGGAGACTTTTTCTTCGCCTGGCTTAAAAAGAAGGTATTTTATTTTATTTCAAAAATGTACCTTTGGTTGCTGGCTGCAGGGTCACTGAAGAATCCTGAGCAGAGCAGGCCTGGCAATTGCTCCATGCATGAGGTGACCAATTTAACAACCGAGTCCTTTAACAGGTGTTGGGTCTCTAATTTACATACTCAAGGTGCCTAACGCCTGACCCTAACCCTAACCCAGCGGCACCCCCTTTTAAGTCCCACGGGGGAAATTGCTCCATGGGAGCGCGGCTGCTGCCGGTCGGTGCCCCTGACAGCTTTGCGAGGCGCGGAGTGGCTGGTGGCTGGGCGGTGCGGCCGCCATTAAAGGGGAGGGCGCACCGCCGTGGCTGCCATTTTGTTTTAATTGTCGTCCGACTTCTGAGTCGGCCCAACAATGGTGGCAACTGGTTCGGCCAGGACACCAACAGAGAGCCCAGCACCCCTTCTTGAGTGCCCCGGCCGTACCCGTCCCTGGTGGCCCAGTGGGCTCCACGTAGGCCTCACAGCACCCCTTTAAGAGACGGGGGGGGGGGGGTATCGACGTGCCAGCGCCACAGCACGTCCACATCACGCTGACATCATCACCACCACGATGACATGGTCAACGCGGCGGTGATGGATAGTGCCCTGCTCCCGACCCGAACCCACCCCTACACTGTCTTGAACAGCATCACAAATCGCTGGGAAGCAGTGTCAGGCTTAAACAGCCAAATTTTCCGACTCTTCCATAGAAACATAGAAAATAGGTGCTGAAGTAGGCCATTCGGCCCTTCAAGAAGGGTAATTTCCAGCATAGACTCTTAAAAATCAAGGAATTATGAGGCTTAAATTTCCCCCTGTCACGTACCCTGTTTCAATGCTTTTTACCAGTGACTGAGGTTGCCTCTTGAGCAAAATTCCATTCTTTGTTGTTTTTTTGCATTCGGATCCTGAAGTCGCTCTTAATGTGGGCGGTGACTACACGAGAGGGGTAGATACACAGTGGTGGCAACACCTGAGGGGCAGCAGTTGGGGGCGGTGTGGAGTGACCGCTGCGATGACGTCATCACGGTGCCGCATCACCATGGCGCTCTCCTTCACTTAAAGGGGAGAGCCTTCGTGATTTCAAAACTTTGGTCCACTGGGCCACCAGGGAGGGTTTCGGCTGGGCCAGCGGCCTGGCACCCAAGAAGGGATGCCAGGTTATCTGTTGGCAGCCGGGTCAAACCCGGGGGTATAATTGTTGGGCCGATCGGGAATATGGCAGTCGGCCTACAAAAAAAAACGGCGGCTGCGGCAGTAGGTCCCCCCCTTTAACGGGAGCTGCATCGCCATTGCAGAAGGCCACAGCCTCACTGGACCACCAGGAAAAACAGGTTTTGGCATCGCCGGGCGGGCAGAAGATTTTCAGAGTGGAATGTTGCCGCCGGCGGGGAGGGATTTATTCGAGAATTTGGAAACAGTGGGAATTTGGAGGAGAGGGGGAAGAATAAAATCAATTAAAAAAGTAAAAATAGGTAAATGATATTTCACTAGCTGCTGGGCTGGTCAGTTTGGTCAGTTTTTCTCTTTTTTTCTTGGGCATTGGTTTAAATCAAGAGCTGAGATTATAAACTAAACATTCAAAACTTCAAATCTTAACTAATTGAATACAGTAGAGATGGTAGTGCAGGTGGTGTGTTTCTGTTGTTGCATGTGGGAGCTGGTTGACCCCATTGAGGTCCACAGCGACCACATCTGCAGCAGGTGCCTGCAGCTCGAGGAACATCGACTCCACGTTGATGAGCTGGAATCTGAGCTCCAGACACTACGACACATCAAGGAGGAGGATAGTGACCTGGATGCCGTGATCCAGGAGCTAGTCACACCAATTAGATTAATTAATTCAAATTTGATCCGCGGACAGGAGGGTGTGATTATGAGTGAGGAAGGTATGGGGACCTACGAGGTTGTGATGGAGGAGCCTCGGCCCTTGCTCTTGTCCAACCGGCTTAGTCCCTGTGTGCACGCGAGCAAGGACTGCAGGGAGGATGAGCAAACTGACTGCAGCACCGTGGTACAGGGGGCCATTCAAGTGGGGGAAGTAAAAAGAAATGTTGTGATGTTAGGGGACAGTATCATTAGTTCCAGGGTTAAGGACATCTCCTCTGGACTGGAGAGGAACTTGGAGTGGGAGGGAGAAGATCCAATTGTTGTGGTCCACGTGGGTACCAACAACATAGGTAGGACAAACAAAGTGGTTCTGCAGAGGGATTATGAGCAGCTAGGGGCCAAATTTAAAAGCAAAACCACAAAGATAATAATCTCTGGATTACTACCTGAAACACAAGCAAATTGGCATAGGGTAACTAAGATCAGAGAGTTAAACACGTGGCTCAAAGACTGGTGTGGGAGAAATGGGTTTTGGTTCATGGGACACTGGCACCAGTACTGGGGTAAGAGGGAGCTGTTCCGTTGGGACGGGCTCCATTTCGACCATGCTGGGACTAGGGTCCTGGCGAATCGAATAACTAGGGCTGTAGAGAGGGCTTTAAACGAATTAGTCGGGGGGAGGGTTCAGGTGAGCGGAACTTTAAAAAAATCAACAGAAGAAGGCAATAGAGAAGGGCAGCATTGGGGGGAATGAAAACCAGAGCGTGACAGGAAGGGACAGAATGTAAAAACATAAAGGTGAATCAGAAAGTGAGATCAAAGCAGGAAAAATGGTAAAAAAACAAATTTAAAAGCTCTTTATCTGAATACACGCAGCATTCATAACAAAATAGATGAATTGACGGCACAAATAGATACAAATGGATATGATCTGATAGCCATTACAGAGACATGGTTGCAAGGCTAGGAACTAAGGGCTGGACTTTTCACTTGGTGGCTACGGCCGAAAAAAATGGGCCTTGTTCCAGCGATGTGGGACGTATCGCCCGTGCTGATCGCCAGCTCTAGGCCCATTTTTTTTTTTTGCGATTTTCCACTCGGCCTTACCCCAGCGATGTCAAATGGACGATGTGATTTCTCGGCGATCTATGATCGCCCAAAGAAAACGGAAGTGAATGAAAAAAAAAGCTTCCCTAGCAACACATTACTGCACATGTGCAGGTTGATTTTTTTTTCAGGTTGATGCTCTTTCCTGCATTTTGAGAGGTCAGGGGTCTTCACACATGCTCAGAAGCTCTGTGTGGGTCTGGGAGAGAGAGAGAGAGGAAGAAGAGAAAGGAAGCAGGGATTTGACAAAGCACTTACCAAAAAAAAATACTACCCTTAATTCAATTCAATTTAAACAATGGAGGGATCATTAGAAAGGCGAAGGGCCAAGTCCTTCAGCGAAGAGGCCAATGAGGCCCTAGTGAACAGTGTTAGCGCGAGGTGGGAGGATCTGACACGGGGTGGGCGTGGGAAACCTCCACACCGTGCATGTCGGAGGATTTGGGCAGAGATTGCCAACGTGGTCACGTCGGCATCTACTGAAGCCCGGACACCGGACCAGTGCCGCAAAAGATGGAACAGCCTACTGGCGGCTGCCAGAGTAAATTGAAATTTATATTTGAAATCATCCATATTTATTATTTAATGATGTATGGAAATTCTAACTGGAATCTGCAATGTTATCTCGTAATCTTTAAACATAACTAAATAACAAAATTTGGATTACATTATGATTACATTTATGCGCCGCAACATAATTTTGAATGTTACAGTATGAAATATCTTATTCCGATGCAATGTAGTGCAAATTTGTAATTGAACTTATAAATCTGTCAGTCTTAAATGTTTATTGCCAAATCCATTTGCTTATGCCATCCAATGTTACCTTATCTATTACAGAAGAAGATATCCATCAAACAGTGAGAGCAACGCAGGATGGGCAGGGGCTGTGCCATGCTGCAGTCGCTCACTGCCTACGAGGAGCTTGCAGTGGCTTTGGTGGGGCCAGAAAGCCGTTCGGTCATGTTGTGGAAAAATATTTCCGAGACTGTATAAAATATAAAGAGAGGTTTATTAAATCGGAGACAAAGCTTTGGGAGAAGTGTTAGAGACCCCTGTCTCTGAACCACGACTCAATTTGGTATCTCCAGTGAGGTTCTTTATCTTACAAATTACGTCACTTTACATCACATGCTTTAGCACTTGTCTTTAAGTCTAATCATCGCATTACAAGGTTTACAAAGCTTTTCATCCAAGGCTGAGTTCTTTTGATATAAACCAGCCTGCATTGTGACAGGGCATTATAAACAAGGGCAGGCTCTTTGGCACCGGTAGAGACAAACATCCCACTTAATTATCTCTACAGTCGTTCATTATCTCACTTTCCTATCTCCATAACTCAAGGCCAGCATACCTTGAAGTCTAACTGTGTTTTTTATATAAAGCATAACGCATCAGTATTGTCCCTTACAAAATTCATTAAAGGGGAAAATAAAACAAATGTTTGTTCCCGTATACTAGTCAAGTATATGTCCAAAAATCCGCTCCAACAATATTCCCCCTTTTGGTCCTGGAGGATGTTCACGAAATCCAGATGACCACAATGATAGTATCATATTGTCATATATTCGTCCTTTAGGGTATGTTACTTCCCTGATGTTCCGTATGTCCACCTTGCCTGTAGCTCTAGGCTACCCTTCAAAGATAGTGGTCGGTGTCATTGTCGTCTGTTTCTTCATCCTTGGTGTCTTCAGGTATTTCCATCAGGTGTGCTTCTTCTTCGGCGATTACACTGGCTACTGGCATCAGTCGAGCCATCATAACTTTACAGCAGATATTAAAACACCCGATAATCAGACAGCAAGTAATTATTATTACAACCAGAATAATTACTCCATGCATAAGATAGGACCCCCAGGATTCCCCTAACAGCCAGTCAAATCAGCCAGATCCTCCTGCTGTTGTGGATAACTTCTTTACCTCCCTTCTTATGTGATCAGCGAGGTTGGTTATGTTTTCTGAATTATCGGGAATGTAAGTGCAACATTCAGCTCCAATTAAGGCACGTGTGCCCCCACTTTGTGCTAGTATCTAGGGCCATTCGGTTCTGGAGTACCATTGTGCGTATGGCTACCATTTCGGCCGTTATGCCCTCTATTGCTTCAGCAGTGTCGTTAACTATCTGTTCCAGTACCCTCTCTAGGTTACGTAATTCATCCATGGTGCGTCCTATCCCGAATGGGAGCATCATGACACCAAATAGTCTTTCTACCGGGGTAAGATCTCATCTTAGTCGACCTGGTGTCTGTACTTCTGCTAAAGTATGTACCCGTCTGACAAAAGGGGACCACATATCCCAAATAACAAGACCCCCTCCAGTCCTGTGGCAACCAGGGGTAGGCCTTATGCCGGCACACAAAATAAGTGCCATTGTATGTTGTTAGATTCGATCCCAATCTCTCTCTCAGCCCCCGTCGCCACCTAATCTTAAGGTCCCAGTCCTGGCTACTTGTCTGATTTTTCAAACCCTCTATTTCAAAGAACCCCTGGTTTGTTGTTTCGCTGGCTATTATGTTCCACCTGGCGAGGTTAAAGTATCCTGCTACAAAACCTGTTTCCTCACCGGTCAGGTTTCTAGTGAAACAAATGTCAGCGGTGGGCCTTCCAACTCCTGAGGTGTTGGTCAAAACCAGGAACGGGGTCGTACCGACCTATTGTATTCCGGCTGGTACCATCCGTCAATGCATCCAAAAGGTAACCCCCCCTATCTCCACGTTTCTGGTTCCAAGTATCATTTACTTCCCCTGTACCGTTTTGTCACATTACCCACTCCGCTACTTCCGAAATGTTAAGGGAGATTGACCTCAAAGGGATGCTTCCTTTGCTATGTATGGGGATGTGCGAACATACCCAGCAACTGGAAAAGTTCTCATTTTGCGCATAAACATAAGACATGTACAAAAAAGGTATTCACATGTAACTCTCGTTTCGGTCTAGCTAGCAGGCCGGACCTAACACGAACTATGATAATCGCACCGATCGCAATATATAGTTTCATCTTATTACTCTATAATTAACAAATAGTCAAAGGCAAAATGGCCGTATGGCTTGCTTGAAGAATCTCTCGCTGTCAATCTGTAAATAGACAAACAACAACAACTAATACGTGTGCTAAACAGCTGGTTCAAAAACTTTAAGCTGGGTCCGATGCTTCCATTGTCCGTTCCCTTTAACATCGATGCAGGCACAAGTGTCCCTGCTGATTATAACCTCATACGGTCCTATCCATTTTTGGGGCAAACCCCGGTTTTCCCGGGAGAACCCTTACCATAACGCGACTTCCCGCCAACGGGACTTCAGGGAGCTTTGTAAGCTCTGCTTCTTCCTGATTGTCCCTAACTAATTTACGCATCCCTTTTAATTGAGTACTTAGTTCCAAAACATACCGTTTTATTTTGTCTTTTAATGGGCCATGATGTTCTCTGGTAATTGCATCGCCCTTCCTGTCCTTAGTTCATAAGGAGTTTATCCGGTTGTCTGGTTTGTCGTGGCTCTTAACTTCATTAATATAATGGGTAATACTTCTGTCCACGTTTTTCCTGACGTTTTCATGGCCTTTACCAGGACGTTCTTAAGGGTATGGTTCATGCGCTCTACCATCCTAGAACTCTGCGGGTGGTACGGGATGTGGAATTTTTGTTTTATGCCCATCTGCTGGCATATTGTTTTTACAATTTTTCCCGGTGAAGTGGGTGCCTTGGTCGGAATATCCTTGCCACTGTTGAGGCAGTGCAATCACGTGTGGGGAAAACTTCCACCCACCGGGTAAATTGATCTATAATCACTAGGCAATATCTTTTTCCATGGGATGGGGGGCAAAGGACCTGTGAAATCCATTTGTACGTGTTCCCATGGCCCCCGTGGACGGGGCTGGTGTCCCATTTTAATTTTAATGGGCCTGCCTGGATTATATTGTGCGCACGTAACGCATCGATGGCAATATTTGGCGATATCTCTCCCCATCCCTTTCCACCAGCAATCTCTCCCAAGACTCCCGGTCATGGCCTCTCATCCTGAATGAGACAGGCCATGATGCAACTCCAATAAGGTATTCTGTATGCATTCAGGCGCCATTACCTTGTCGTTTCGTCTCCAAATGTTATCCTTCCCTTGCGTTGCGCCCTGCTTTGTCCACATACCTATTTCCTCCTCAGAAGTGTCCTGGTGTAGTTTCTCAATACTCATCTGTTGGTCTCGGGCCCCAGCGGCACTGACTGAGGCTTCCTCACACTCTTCCTGTTCTAATGCCTTCTGTGCAGCTACGTCTGCAGCTTTATTTCCCTGGTGACTCAGTCAATCTGGACTGGTTCGGTCCGGCTCCCTCCTGTGGGCTTTAATTTTAATAACCGCTACCTGTTTTGGTTTATTACTGGCTGCTAAAAGAGCTTCTATTCTCAGCTGATGCTTTATGGGATGTCCGCTAGTTGTGATAAAACCCCTTCTCCCCCATGCTGTCATATAATCGTGTACTACCCCGAATGCATATCTACTCTCCGTATAGATATTAACAATCTTATTTTCCGATAATTCCAGTGCCCGGGTGAGGGCTACCAGTTCTGCCACTTGAGCTGACGACCCCCCATTAATTCACCCTGATTCAACTGTCTCTAGATCCTGGTTAACTACGGCCCATCCAGTACGAGGTAGTCCCTCTACGTATTTTCGTGAGCCGTCCACAAACAAGGTTTGTTCTGCGGTTTGAAGGGGGGCATCTTTTATTCTATCCTCTTCCATATCCTCACATACCTCTTCGCAAAAGTGGGGTTCCCCTTCACCCATTATACCTTCTGCAGGGTTGTTTCCTACATCCCTAATTATGGTTACCGCTTTGTTGGGTGGTAAGAGGACTGCTTCCCACTTTGCCCATCTCATATTAGATACGGTTCTCAGTTTTCCTGTGTTTAACATTTCTACCAATGTGTGTTTAGTGTGGAGAATGATGTTTCCAGTCATCACCACAGGCTCGCTTAATTTTTACTGCCCAAGCTGCGCAATCTAGCGCGGCTATACATCTGGATTGGTAATGGATATTGAGGCTCCCGTGTCCACTAGCATTTCACACTGTCGGCCCCCTACTAGTGCAGACACATATATCCTTCCCTCCTTTTTACTTTGTACAGGGGCCGCCAGATATCACCGTTGGCTTTGTACGCCTGCCACATCTAGTATTCCTGTTCTGACAGGGTCCTTGCCTTATTAGGATAGCCATTTTTACCATAGCATGTCGCTTCCAGGTGCCCTTTCTTACCACAATACGTACATTGCTTTTCACTGCCTTTCCCTTTGCATTCCCTGGCAAAATGGCCCGGTTTTCCACAATTATGGCAAGTCTCCCTTTTCTGCCCTCCTCCTGTTCCCATGGCAGAGACCTTTTCCTGCTTTATCTTTTTCTTTTCTAAACTGCTAAAGCTTACTGTTTTAGCCTTTTTCAAAAGTCCCCTTTACACCTTCACAGATAGCTCACCACTCGCCCAGGAGTTTGACACGATTCCTGACACGATCCCTGAAGGTATTTCTAAATTTAAAACTCTTTTTTTTTAACTGAGCTAGAAGCTTTCGTGTCAAGATTTTACACAAAGGAAAATGGAAGCATTTTAAAAGGCATTCTTTTTCTCATTCCTAGACTAAATTTATGTCTTTCAACCCAATTGCATGTTTTCTTTCGACAAGTAAGTGAGCGTGTCAAATAAATTCTCTTTTTTTTTTACTATCGGGACCATGTATTTTTTATCTTTTACTCAACAAACCTATCCTTTGTGCATTTTCTAGCTCCGTAACTTATCATCCGAATATATCCACACCTTCGTTTCTAACTTAAAATGTAATACCATAAGGTTCACAGTTTCTTAAACTTCCCACATACAGGACAACACTACGAAGGGTTAAAAACATTTTCACTCTGTTTGGAAAGAGTGGGTGGAGCTAAAACAGGCAGGCAACTCCACACCTTCCCAAGCAGGCTTTCATTCATTCCACAGTCAAAATCACTCGAGTACTCTCTTCATTCAAAATAGACACTCACAAAAGTCTCTCTTCATTCAACAAAGCTTATGTCTGGATCCATATGTCACTTAAGATAGTCACCATCAGCTTTTTTATGGCATTATGTAATTACGCAAGTTACAATTAATGATAGGAATTAATTAATGACCCGGGCAGCCCGCGTTTTACATTCCCTTCCTTACCTTCCATGTTCGCCAGTCTCGAACGTTTCCCTTTGTTTCTGTAATACTCACGGCCACGACTACTCTGTGGAGACCCTTTGTCTTCGCAACAAAGCTAGCGTGTTTCCTTACCACTGGAGTTTTCAGCTCTAGGTTGGATTGATCAGTTTCCTTCCGCACCGACCTTATTTACTAAAGGGACAACTCAAACTGGTTAGTCAGCCTCTTCCCACTATCTGTTTACTCGTATCTTATACACTATCCTGTCGTGCCCGTACACCTATCTTTTCAGTCTCTAACACCAGATTCCAGATACTGTCTTAAGTGATCACGTCTGATCGAACAGTATCCTGTTCGTGACGCCATTTTGTTGTGCAAAAATATTTCCGAGACTGTATAATATATAAAGAGAGGTTTATTAAATCGGAGACAAAGCTTTGGGAGAAGTGTTAAAGACCCCTGTCTCTGAACCACGACTCAATTTGGTATCTCCAGTGAGGTTCTTTTATCTTACAAATTACGTCACTTTACATCACATGCTTTAGCACTTGTCTTTAAGTCTAATCATCGCATTACAAGGTTTACAAAGCTTTTCATCCAAGGCTGAGTTCTTTTGATATAAACCAGCCTGCATTGTGACAGGGCATTATAAACAAGGGCAGGCTCTTTGGCACCGGTAGAGACAAACATCCCACTTAATTATCTCTACAGTCGTTCATTATCTCACTTTCCTATCTCCATAACTCAAGGCCAGCATACCTTGAAGTCTAACTGTGTTTTTTATATAAAGCATAACGCATCAGTATTGTCCCTTACAAAATTAATTAAAGGGGAAAATAAAACAAATGTTTGTTCCCGTATACTAGTCAAGTATATGTCCAAAAATCCGCTACAACAGTTACAATCCGTGGTGTGGTCGAACCCACCCTAGAATCACGTGAGTAATGAGAACTGTGCATTGTGCAATGTGTGAATCAATAGTAAATATTCGTTACGCAGGTAATCCTATGCAATGATACTTTAATTTGATATATAATTGAGTTTTAGGGGCCAAGTTTCGGCCTGAGTTGCTCCTATTTTTTTGGAGCAACTGGTTTAGAATGGAGTATCTTAGAAATTGCAATTCTCGGCATTTAGTTTGCTCCAGTTCTAGTCAGTGAGAACAGTTTCAGTTTGGAACAGATTTTTTTTTTCAAAAGGGGGCGTGTCCGGCCACTTACGCCTGTTTTGAAAGTTTGGGCAGTGAAAACTTACTCCAAACTAACTTAGAATGGAGTAAGTGTAGATTTTTGTACGCTCATAAAAACCTTGTCTACACTTTAGAAAATCAGGCGTAGATTACAAATTAAGCGTAGGGAATGGGGTGGGGGTTTAAAGGGAAGTTTACAAAAATTAAACATTTCAATTTTACAAATAAAGAGCCATCATCAATAATAAATGATAAAAACAATAAAGCAACCAATAAATCAATCAAAAAAAATTAATAAGAAGTAATTTTAAAAAAAATCAATAAATAAAACATTTTCTATTAACCGACTGCAGCACCGAGAGCCTTCCAACAGCGTGCTGGGATGCCCCACCCCGCCCCAGTGTGTCTCTGTCAGTGTCTCTATCTCTCTGTCTGTCTGTCTGTGTGTGTCTCTCTCTCTCTCTGTCTGTCAGTGTCTGTGTTTCTGACAGCGAGGGGAGGGGGAGGAGGGAGGGGGGGGCAGGGGGAGGGGAGGGAGGGAGAGAGAGAGGGAGGGAAGGGGGAGGAGAGGGAGGGAGGGATAGAGGGGGAGGAGAGGGGGAGGGAGGGAAGGGGGGGAAGGGGGAGAAGGGGGAGGGAGAAGAAGGGAAGTGGGGAGAAGAAGGGGAAGGGGAAGAAGAAGGGGAAGGGGGAGAATGAGGAGAAGGGGAAGGGGGGAGAAGAAGGAGAAGGGGGGAGAAGAAGGGAAAGGGGGGAGAAGAAGGAGAAGGGGGAGAAGAAGGGAAAGGGGGGAGAAGAAGGGGAAGGGGGAGAAGAAGGGGAAGAGGGAAGAGAGGGGGGAGGAGAAGGGGGGAGGAGAAAGGGAGGAGGGGAAAGAGATGGGGGGGAAGGAGAAGGGGGGGTGGGAGGCTAAACGGGCCGGGCCCAGCCGGGCCCAAGACTTCGGGCAGGGCCCGTCCCCAGCACCAGATTTACAGGTAGGTGGCGTTGGGTCGGGTCGGGTCCAGGGTCCGGGGTCCGGGGTCGGGAGCGCGGGTCGGGTAGGGGGGAGCGCAGGTCAGGGTCGGGACCGCGAGTCGGGTCGGGGGGGGGGCGGAGGGAGGTCGGGTCGGGTCGGGGGTCGGGGGGGAGGAGGGAGGTCAGGTTGGTTCGGGTCGGGGGGGGGAGGGAGGGAGCGCGGGTCGGGTCCGGGGGTGGGGTGGGAGGGAGGTCGGGTCGGTTCGGTTCGGGTTGGGGGGAAGGGGGCAGAGGGAGGTCGGGTCTGGTCGGTTCATGTCAGGGGCGTGGGGAGGGAGGTCAGGTTGGGTCGGGTCCGGTCAGGGTGGCGGGGGGGTCGGGAGCGCGGGTCGGGTTGGGGGGTTGGTGGGAGGGAGGTCGGTTCGGTTCGGGTCGGGGGGATGTGGGGGGAGGGAGGGAGAAAGAGGTCAGGTCGGGTGGAGGGTGGGGGGAGCGCGGGTCGGGTCCAGTCCGGGGGCGGTGGTGGAGGGGGGGGGAAGTGGGAGTCGAGTCGGGTCGGGAGGAAGCAGGAGCTGGGCGTGGGAGGCAGCCTTATGCACGCAGCCCCAGTGAGGCCATTTGTCCAGGGCTAGGGACTGCGTGCTTCGGGCCCCTCCCACACAGTTTTGGGCGCCTGGAGAATCTGTAAGTTTTTTTTATGCGCACTTTGTGGCGCGAAAAACGGGCGTCCAGGTCGGGGCTGCACCGTTGTAGGTGCGGCCCGAAACTTGGGCCCATACTATTGAGATGTACTATTGATCTTCAAATGAGGTCATGTTAGGCCTGGTGAGCGCTTGTGCATATGGGCAAATGGTAATGTTTTGAGTTCTTGAAAAATTGAAATGAATTGATTTGAATTGTTAAACGTTGTTTATAAATTTCATTTGTCTTTCAAAGGTCAACAAGTATTGATGGAGTCAACGGACACGTCCACTGAGCAATCAGGAAACTCCCAGGTGGAAGAACCAGAGGAGGAGCCAGTGCAGACTCCTGCTGCGGCTGTGCATGAGCAGGAGGAGGAGGAGGAGGAGGAGGAGGAGGAGGAGGAGGAGGAGGAGGAAGAAGAGATTTTTTTTGTGGGGGGGTGAACAACCTGCGGCCATCTCTTTTGAGACAGATGAGGCACCGGGACCAAGCGATGTGCATGTGGTGACGCCAAGGTGCGTGACATTGCAGACGGCGACCCCACGGCGGTCCGGTCAGCGCCTGCCACGGAGGACCAGACGGAGAGCTTACTTTCCCTGTGCAGGGAGATGGTCGCGATCGGTCGCTACCTTACCAAGGGGTTCACGGATTTCTCAGCCAGTTGGAGCCTGTTGTCCATAACCTGGAACGAGTTCTGCTCGCGCTTCTCCAGCTGGTCTTCTGAGCAATCACAGAGCCTGAGGCTTCTGCTTCCGCTCCGTTACCTCCAACATGGCAGGAAGTCTTGCCGTCCCACTCTGCACGACGTCTTGGTGTCGGTCTGCGTAGACCATAATGGGCGGGTGAGGTGCGAACATGGGGTGGGACAGGATCTAGAGGGAAACGTGGCCGCAGGTAGGGAGGGGGGAGTGTTTTTCAATAGTTATGTTCTTACATAAATGTTCACTTGTTATTATCATTTTATTATTCACTTGTTATTCTTACTAAATTGGGCACTTGCTATCAATACTTAAATGTTCAATTGTTATCATTACTTAAATGTTCAATTGTTATCATTACTTAACTGTTCACTTGTTATTCTTACTAAAATGGTCACTTGTTATCATTACTGAAATGGTCACTTGTTATTATTGCTTAAATGGTCACTTGTTATCATCACTTAAATGGTCACTTGGTATTATTTCTTAAATGGTCACTTGTTATTATTGCTTAAATGGTCACTTGGTATTATTATTTAAATGGTCACTTGGTATTATTGCCTAAATGGTCACTTGTTATCATCAGTTTAATGGTCGCTTGTTATCATTACTTAGAAGTTCACTTGGTATTATTACTTAAATGGTCGCTTGTTATTATTGCCTAAATGGTCACTTGTTATCATCAGTTTAATGGTCGCTTGTTATCATTACTTAGAAGTTCACTTGGTATTATTACTTAAATGGTCACTTGTTATCATCACTTAAATGATCACTTGTTATTATTACTTAAATGTTCATTTTCTTCTTCTAACGTCTTGGGAGATTTTGAGGGAAGGGTGGGTTGGTGTAGGGGGTGGGGGTTTGGAGGGAGGGTGTTGTTCATTAGTTCATTAAAAAAAATTTGTTTCTTAACAAAAAAAAGTTTTCCTCCAACTTTTGTACCTTCTCTCTTAGTTACATTAGTTTTACAACGTACAGTTTTTATGCATATTTGTTTGTTTATTCTGTTTCCCCACGGAAATGAAATGTTTGATTAACCGTTACTATAATTGAATGTTTGAATCTCAACAATAATAGTTCATGCGAAGCGTTCATTAATGTGCTGCTGACACAAAAACTTCGGGCCGTGTAACTGCCACTGGCTACTGGTCTTCGGGAAAGGTGCAGTGGTACCGGTGTTAGATCACCATGCTGATTAAACTCCCCTATGTCCTCGCCCGCGTCCTCTCCCGTCTGTTCATCCTCTTCATCCTCGCCGGCTGCCTCTTCTGTCTCATCTCCTTCTGGAGGTGGACCTGCAGCATGATCTGGCATTATTTGTCCTCTCTTTATAGCTGGGTTATGCAGCATGTAACACACCACAATAAACTCTGCTACCTGATCAGGGTGGTACTGGAGGCTGCCTCCGGAAGGATCCAGGCATCTGAAGCGCTGCTTTAGGACTCCAATTGTCTTTTCAACGATGTTGCAAGTCGCTATGTGACTTTCATTATACCGTTTCTGTGCTTCAGTGACAGGATTACGCAGAGGGGTCATGAGCCAACTGGCAAGGCCATATCCTTTATCCCCCAGCATCCAATCGTGACCATCTGGCTGATTGGCAAACAGGTCAGGGATAGCACTTTCACGTAAGATGTGCGCATCATGGATGCTGCCAGGAAATGTAGCATTTACTGTCGGAATTGTTTGATTGTAGTCGACAACAAGCTGCACATTTAGTGAGTGGAACCCCTTTCTGTTACGAAACACCTCTGAGTTCTTTAAGGGTGCTTTCAGGGCAATGTATGTGCAGTCTATTGCTCCCTGCACCTTGGGGAAGTCTGCTATTCTCGAGAAACCCAAAGCCTTCTCGGTCTATGCCTCCCTGGTCATTGGGAAGCTTATGAAGGCCATCCTGCGAGCGTAAAGGGCTTCAGTCACCTGTCGAATGCAGCAGTGTGTAGCGTGTTGAGAGATATGGCAGTTGTTGCCAGCTGAAGCCTGAAAAGATCCAATGCGTAAAAGGCTAGGGCAGCAGTAACCTTCATCTCAATGGACAGTGCGGTTCTGATGGTGCTGGAAGGCTGCAGATCACCCTTGACGAGTTGACATATCTCATCGATGACCTCCTTCCAGAATCGCAGCCTCCTAAGACAAGCATTTTCAGACAAGTTCAGGAGGATTGCTTTTCCAAGTACCTTCGTTGGTGAAACGGGCTCCTCCTCTGTCTTTGTCTCCGTCTGCGCATTACTGTGTCAGCTCTTCGATTGATCCTTTCAGTAATCAGTTTGTGAGCAGTTGCAATTAAAGGCAGGGAAAGCATAGGCCCCATCACTATCGATAATTACTTTCATTAATTTTAATAATCTCTCTACTCTATACTCTCTAATCACTGTACTCTGCACTCTCTATACTCTCTAAGCTGTATACCAGTCAGTTTGATACGCCCCAACAATATCATTAAATAACTTCACTATGTAAAAGCTATTTACAAAATAATTCCAAGCATAAATAAGTTGATAATACCTATTTATATTCCCTGTCCCATATATCTGAGTACAATTTTCTTCAATTTTACTCTCTAAATGACTCACAACTAATTCTCCACCCTTCCTCCGAAGTTCAAAATGGCATCCGTAGTGCCCATTTCCTTCTCTTAGGCCCTGAAAAAGCAACTATTTTTCAGCACTCTTTTGAGCCTTGATTCGGTCCAGCGAAGTGCATGCTAGGTGCCGAAACTTGTGTGGGCAATCATTTGGGCGATCATCTCGGCGATCAAAGTGGAAACTTAGGCACCTGTTTTTCCGGCGATATTTTGGACCTAGTTCCCACTTTTTGCTCAAAATGGGCGCTAGAGGTCTGTTTTGGGTGCTAGATGGGCCATAGATAGGCGATGTGAAGTGGAAAGTCCAGCCCTAAATATTCAGGGGTATTTAACAATTCGGAAGGACAGACGGAAAGGAAAAGGAGGTGGGATAGCTCTTTTAATAAAGGATGAGATCAGTGCATTAGTGAGAAACGATATGGGCTCACAAGAGCAAGATGTTGAATCAGTTTGGGAGGAGATAAGAAATAATAAGGGGAAAAAGTCGCCAGTGCGCTTGCAGCCATGAGCACAGGGATCACACCTGGCACCCACACAACCCTCACCATAACCTCCCACAGTCCACTACTGATCACCTTCCCATGTCATGGCAATAAGGACGGGAAAGGCTTGGGGGGAGTGTTGTTATGTATGCATGTTAATATATGTACTGTAACAGTAGACCACTGAATGTACCTTCATTCTGTATATACCATACCTGTACACCAGAGGGTGCTGCTGCTGGAGACCTAAGGGTCACCTGTACACTGCAGGTTACCAAGTATAAAAGGGAGCTCACCTCTTGGTGTCCTCACTCGAGGAGCTGCAATAAAGGACTAAGGTCACTACAGTTCAAGTACTATAACCTTGCCTCGTGGAGTCATTACTAGAGGGTGCTTGCATACACAATAGGTGTAGTCTATAGACCCCCCCCCCCCCAACAGTAGCTGCACTGTTGAATGGAGTATAAATCAAGAAATAATGGAGGCTTGTATAAAAGAAACAGCAATAATCATGGGTGATTTTAACCTTCCTATTGATGGACAAAGCAAATTGGTCAGGGTAGCCTTGAGGAAGAATTAATAGGGTGTATCTGGGATAGTTTCCTTGAACAGTATGTTGCAGAACCAACCAGGGAGCAGCCTATCTTAGATCTGGTACTGTGTAATGAGACAGGATTAATAAATAATCTCCTAGTAAAGGGGTAGAAGTTCAAATTAATTTGGAGGATGGATCTCAAACCAGTGTCCTAAGCTTAAACAAAGGAGACTACAAAGATATGAAAGCAGAGTTGACTAAAGTGGACTGGGAAAATAGATTAAAGTGTGGGACGGTTGATGAGCAGTGGCAGACATTTAAGGAGATATTTCATAAGTCTTAACAAAAATATATTTCAATGAGAAGGGAAGACTGCCAGATAAGGGATAACAATCCGTGGCTAACGAAGGAAATAAGGGATGGTGTCAAATTGAAAACTAGGGCATACAAAGTGGCCAAGACTAATGGGAGGGCAGAGGATTGGGAAACTTTTAAAAGCCAGCAAAGAACGACTAAAGACATAATAAAGAGAGGGAAGATAGATTATGAAAGCAAACTAACATGAAATATAAAAACAGATAGTAAGAGTTTCTACAGGTACAGCAGAAGGAAAAGAATGGGTAAAGTAAATGTTGGTCCCTTCGAGGATGAGGCTGGGGAATTAATAATGGGGAACAAGGAAATGGCAGAGATTTTGAACAAATATTTTGTATCAGTCTTCATGGTAGAAGACACTAAAAATGTCTTCCAATATCCCAATAATGGATAATCTAGGGGCTATAGAGAGGGAGAAACTTAATACAATCTCTATCACTAAAGAAGTAGTAATTGGTAAAATAATGGGACGAAAGGTGCATGAGTCCCCTGGACCTGATGGCTTACATCCTAAGATCTTAAAAGAAGTGGCTGCAGAGATAGTGGATGCATTGGTTGTAATCTACCAAAATTCCCTACATTCGGGGGAGGTCCCAGCAGATTGGAAACCTGCAAATGTAATGACTCTAAATAAAAAAGGAGGCAGACAGGAAGCAGGAAACTATAGACCAGTTAGCCAACATCTGTTATTGGAAAAATACTGGAGCCCATTATTAAAGGAACAGTAGCAGGACATTTGGAAAAGCATGATTCAATCAAGCAGAGTCAACATGGTTTTATGAAAGGGAAATCATGTTTGACAAATTTGCAGGCGTTCTTTGAGGGTGTAACGAGCAGGGTTGATAAGGGAGAACCAGTGGATGTGGTGTATTTGGATTTCCAGAAGGCATTTGATAAGGTGCCACATAAAAGGTTACTGCACAAGATAAAAGTTCACGGGATTGGGGGTAGTGTATTAGCATGGATAGAGGATTGGCTAACTAACAGAAAACAGAGAGTTGAGATAAATGGGTAATTTTCCGGTTGGCAAACAGTAACTAGTGAGGTGCCGCAGGGATCACTGCTGGGGCCTCAACTATTTACAATCTATATTAATGACTTGGATGAAGGGCTGAGTGTAATGTAGCCAATTTTGCTGATGAAAAAGATGGGTGGGAAAACAAATTGTAAGGAGGACACAAAAAATCTGCAGAGGGATATAGACAGGCTAAATGATTGGGCAAAAATTTGGCAGGTGGAGTGTAATGTGCAAAAATGGGAGGTTATCCACTTTGACAGAAAAAATAGAAAAGCAAATTATAATTTAAATGGAGAAAAATTGCAAAGTGCTGCAGTACAGAGTGACGTGGGGGTCCTTGTGCATGAAACAAAAAAATGTTAGTATGCAGGTACATCAAGTAATCAGGAAGGCAAATTGAATGTTGGCTTTTATTGCAAGGGGGATGGAGTATAAAAGCAGAGAAGTCCTGCTACACCTGTACAGTGTATTGGTGAGGCCACACCTAAAGTACTGCGTGCAGTTTTGGTCTCCGTATTTAAGGAAGGATATATTTGCATTGGAGGCAGTTCAGAGAACATTCACTGGGTTGATTCCGGAGATGAGGGGGTTATGAAGATAGGTTGAGTAGGTTGGGCCTGTACTCATTGGAGTTCAGAAGGATGAGAGGTGATCTTATCGAAACATATAAGATAATGAGGGGGCTTAACAAGGTGGATGCAGAGAGTATATTTCCACTCATAGGAGAAACTAGAACTAGGGGTCATAGTCTCAGAATAAGGGGTCATCCATTTGAAACTGAGATGAGGAGGAATTTCTTCTCTCAGAGGTTTGTAAATCTGTGGAATTCTCTGGCCCAGAGAGCTGTGGAGGTTGGGTCATTGAATATATTTAAGGCGGAGATAGACAGATTTTTGAACGATAAGGGAATAAAGGTTTATGGGGAGCGGGCAGGGAAGTGGAGCTGACTCCATGATCAGATTTGCCATGATCTTATTAAATGGTGAGCAAGCTCGAGGGGCAAAATGGTCTATTCCTGCTCCTATTTCTTATGTTCTTATAAGAGCTCCATGGATGATGAAAAAGTTAGAGAGTAAGATGAAGCAGAAAAAGGGGGCATATGACAGATGTCAGGTTGAGAATACAAATGAGAACCAGGCTGAATTTAGAAAGTTCAGAGGGTAAGTGCAAAAGGAAACAAGAGGGCCAAAGAGAACGTATGAGAATAGATTGGCAGCTAATATAAAAGGTTATCCAAAAGTTTTCTATAGGCATATAAATAGTAAACGGGTAGTAAGAGGAGGGGTTGGGCCAATTAGGGACCAAAATGAAGACCTATGCATGGAGACAGAGGGCATGGCTGAGGTACTAAATGAGTACTTTGCATCTGTCTTTACCAAGGAAGAAGTTGCGGGCGGGTAAGTGGAGCTGAGTCCACGGCCAGATCAGCCATGATCTTGTTGAATGGCGGAGCAGGCTCGAGGGGCTAGATGGCCAACTCCTGTTCCTAATTCTTATGTTCTTATGTTCTTATATAAAGTCACAAAGAAAGAGGAGGTAGTTGAGATACTGGATGGAATAAAAATTGATAAGGAGGAGGTACTTGAAATGCGGGCTACACTTAAAGTAGATAAATCACCAGGACCAGATGGGATGCATCCTACGACGCTGAGGGGAGTAAAAGTGGAAATTCCGGAGGTACTGGCCACAATTCTCCAAACCTCCTTGGATACGGGGCTGGTGCGAGAGCAGTGGAGAATTGCAAATATTATACCCTTGTTCAAAAAGAGTGTAAAGATAAACTCAGAAATTACAGGCCAATCAGTTTAACCTCGGTAGTGGGAAAGCTTTTAAATCCAATAATCCGGGACAAAATTAACAGTCACTTGGACAAGTGTGGATTAATTAAGGAAAGCCAGCATGGATTTGTTCAAGGCAAATCATGTTTAACTAACTTGACTGAGTTTTTTGAAGAGATAACAGAGAGGGTTGGTGAGAGCAATGCGGTTGACGTGGTGTACATTGTTTTCCAAAAGGCGTTTGCTAAAGTGTCACATAATAGACTCTCCAGCAAAGTTGAAGCCCTTGGAATAAAAGAGACAGTGGCAGCATGGATACAAAATTGGCGAAGTGACAGGAAACAGAGAGTAGTGGTGAATAGCTGTTTTTCGGACTGGTGGAAGGTATACAGTGGTGTTCCCCATGAGTTAGGTACTGGGACCGCTGCTTTTCTTGATATATATTGTTGACTTAGACATGGGAATACAGGGCACAATTTCAAAATTTGCAGATCACACAAAACTATGACGTATAGAGAACAGTGAGGAGGATAGTGATAGACTTCAAGAAGATATAGACAGGCTGGGAGAATAGGCAGATATGTGGCAGATGAAATTTAACACAGAAAAGTGCAAATGATACATTTTGGTCGGAAGAATGAGGAGAGGCAATATAAACTAAAGGGTACAATTCTAAAGTGGGTGCATGAACAGAGAAACCTGGGGGTATATGTGCACACATTTTTGAAGGTGGCAGGGAAGGTTGAGAGAGCAGTTAAAAAAGCTGATGGGATCCTGGGCTTCATAAATAGAGGCATAGAGTACAAAGACAAGGAAGTTATGATGAACCTATATAAAACACTAGTTCGGTCTCAACTGGAGGAAAAACTTTTTTACGCAACGAGTAAATCTGTTGGGAAGGTAAGATTTTCTCGTAGCTTGCCTCTCCCTCCAGCTGCAGCTCTGTTTGCTCCCTCCTCCTGCTCCACTCGAGTGAGATTTCGAGAAGGACCTCCATCAATAAAACAACTGCAATACCAGAAGTCTCTTAACAGTTCAGAATCTACAGTAGCAACGACAAGCACTTTCAAATCCTTTAAGATCGTAAAACCCACAAGCTACTGCAAGAGAAACATAGAAACATAGAAAATAGGTGCAGGAGCAGGCCATTCAGCCCTTCGAGCCTGCACCGCCATTCAATGAGTTCATAGCTGAACATGCAACTTCTGCACCCCATTCCTGCTTTCTCGCCATACCCCTTGATCCCCCTAGTAGTAAGGACTACATCTAACTCTTTTTTGAATATATTTAGTGAATTGGCCTCAACAACTTTCTGTGGTAGAGAACTTCACAGGTTCACCACTCTCTGGGTGAAGATATTTCTCCTCATCTCGGTCCTAAATGGCTTACCCCTTATCATTAGACTGACCCCTGGTTCTGGATTGGGAACATTCTTCCTGCATCTAACCTGTCTAAACCCATCAGAATTTTAAACATTTCTATGAGATCCCCTCTCATTCTTCTGAACTCCAGTGAATACAAGTCCAGTTGATCCAGTCTTTCTTGATATGCCAGTCCCGCCATCCCGGGAATCAGTCTGGTGAACCTTCGCTGCACTCCCTCAATAGCAAGAATGTCCTTCCTCAAGTTAGGAGACCAAAACTGTACACAATACTCCAGGTGTGGCCTCAACAAGGCCCTGTACAACTGTAGCAACACCTCCCTGCCCCTGTACTCAAATCCCCTCGCTATGAAGGCCAACATGCCATTTGCTTTCTTAACCGCCTGCTGTACCTGCATGCCAACCTTCAATGACTGATGTACCATGACACCCAGGTCTCGTTGCACCTCCCCTTTTCCTAATCTGTCACCATTCAGATAATAGTCTGTCTCTCTGTTTTTACCACCAAAGTGGATAACCTCACATTTATCCACATTATACTTCATCTGCCATGCATTTGCCCACTCACCTAACCTAACCAAGTCACTCTGCAGCCTCATAGCATCCTCCTCGCAGCTCACACTGCCACTCAACTTTGTGTCATCCGCAAATTTGGAGATACTACATTTAATCCCCTCGTCTAAATCATTACTGTACAATGTAAACAGCTGGGGCCCCAGCACAGAACCTTGCGGTACCCCATTAGTCACTGCCTGCCATTCTGAAAAGTATCCATTTGCTCCTACTCTTTGCTTCCTGTCTGACAACCAGTTCTCAATCCACGTCAGCACACTACTCCCAATCCCATGTACTTTAACTTTGCACATTAATCTCTTGTGCGGGACCTTGTCAATAGCCTTCTGAAAGTCCAAATACACCACATCAACTGGTTCTCCCTTGTCCACTCTACTGGAAACATCCTCAAAAAATTCTAGAAGATTTGTCAAGCATGATTTCCCTTTCACAAATCCATGCTGACTTGGATCTATCATGTCACCTCTTTCCAAATGCGCTGCTATGACATCCTTAATAATTGATTCCATCATTTTACCCACTACCGATGTCAGGCTGACCAGTCTATAATTCCCTGTTTTCTCTCTCCCTCCTTTTTTAAAAAGTGGGGTTACATTGGCTAGCCTCCACTCCATTGGAACTGATCCAGAGTCTATGGAATGTTGGAAAATGACAGTCAATGCATCCGCTATTTCCAAGGCCACCTCCTTAAGTACTCTGGAATGCAGACCATCAGGCCATGGGGATTTATCGGCCTTTAATTCCATCAATTTCCCCAACACAATTTTCCGACTAATAAGGATTTCCCTCAGTTCCTCCCTCTTACTAGACCCTTTGACCCCTTTTATATCCGGAAGGTTGTTTGTGTCCTCCTTAGTGAATACAGAACCAAAATACTTGTTCAATTGGTCTGCCATTTCTTTGTTCCCCGTTATGACTTCCCCTGATTCTGACTGCAGGGGACCTACGTTTGTCTTTACTAACCTTTTTCTCTTTATATATCTATAGAAGCTTTTGCAGTCCGTCTTAATGTTCCCTGCAAGCTTCTTCTCGTACTCTATTTTCCCTGCCCTAATCAAACCCTTTGTCCTCCTCTGCTGAGTTCTAAATTTCTCCCAGTCCCCGGGTTCGCTGCTATTTCTGGCCAATTTGTATGCCACTTCCTTGGCTTTAATACTATCCCTGATTTTCCTTGATAGCCACAGTTGAGCCACCTTTCCTTTTTTATTTTTGCGCCAGATAGGGATGTACAATTATTGTAGTTCATCCTGCGGTCTCTAAATGTCTGCCATTGCCCATCCACTGTCAACCCCTTCAGTATCATTCGCCAATCTATCCTAGCCAATTCACGTCTCATACCTTCAAAGTTACCCTTCTTTAAGTTCTGGACCATGGTCTCTGAATTAATTGTTTCATTCTCCATCCTAATGTAGAATTCCACCATATTATGGTCACTCTTCCCCAAGGGGCCTCGCATAACGAGATTGCTAATTTATCCTCTCTCATTACACAACACCCAGTCTAAGATGGCCTCCCCTCTAGTTGGTTCCTCGACATATTGGTCTAGAAAACCATCCCTTATGCACTCCAGGAAATCCTCCTCCACCATATTGCTTCCAGTTTGGTTAGCCCAATCTATATGCATATTAAAGTCACCCATGATAACTGCTGCACCTTTATTGCATGCAACCCTAATTTCCTGTTTAATGCCCTCCCCAACATCACTACTACCGTTTGGATGTCTGTACATAATTCCCACTGACGTTTTTTGCCCTTTGGTGTTCTGCAGCTCTACTCATATAGATTCCACTTTATCCAAGCTAATGTCCTTCCTAACTATTGCATTAGTCTCCTCTTTAACCAGCAATGCTACCCCACCTTCTTTTCCTTTTATTCTATCCTTCCTGAATGTTGAATACCCTTGGATGTTGAGTTCCCAGCCCTGATCATCCTGGAGCCACGTCTCTGTAATCCCAATTACATCTATTTGCACAGTTGATTCATCCACTTTATTACGGATACTCCTTGCATTAAGACACAAAGCCTTCAGGCTTGTTTTTTTAAAACCCTTTGTCCTTTTAGAATTATGATGTAGTGTGGCCCTTTTTGTTTCTTGCCTTTGTTTACTCGGCCTTCCACTATTGCTTTTTACCTTTCTACCATCTGTTTCTGACTCCATATTACTTCGCTCTGTCTCGCTGCATTGGTTCCCATCCCCCTGCCAAATTAGTTTAAACACTCCAGAACTGCATTAGCAAATGTTACCCCCAGGACATCAGTTCCAGTCCTGCCCAAGTGCAGACCGTCCCTTTTGTACAGGTCCCAATTCCCCCAGAAATGTCTCCATAAGCTCTTATACAGCTTTACCTGAGAGTATCTAAGGATCCCTTTAAATAATGTTTGAAATGGTCACTTCAGGACTTGGTAGGTGGGCGGAAATAGGAAGCTGGTGAGTTGAAAAATGGCCTCGACATCGTAATCACTTGATCTCGATTTGAATTGATTCATGAGACTCTGCCTGTATCAGGTGGGAGCTCTGGGCATCAGGATTAATGTCCCGGTTAATTTAAACTAAATTTGAAACTAAATTTTAAAAGATATGAAGAATCAGAAAAAGTAGTGATGATGTGAAGTCCATCCTGACTTGGAAATATATCACCGTTCCTTCATCGTCGCTGGGTCAAAATCCTGGAACTTCCTCCCTGTACCTTCACCACAAGGACTGTAGCGGTTCGAGAAGGCGGCTCATCATCACTTTCTCAAGGGCAATTAGGGATGGGCAATAAATGCTGGCTTTGCCAGTGACGCCCACATTCCAGAACAAATAAAAAAAGTACAATTGCAGCTATAGAAAATCCATATTAGAAGGCGTAGGAGCATAGTATGGTGGGTATCAGATGACAGAAAGATCCAAAAGAAAGAGATCCAAAAAAATCAGTTATGTAAGCAGCTATGTAAGATAGAATATTAAAGGACAGTAGTCATTTTCGAGGTATGTTGGACAGAGACAGAGACATCATGGTGGATTAAAAGCAGCTAATTTAAAGTAATTCTTAGTTATTTTATCAATTGGAAAAAAAGTGTATAAAGATAAACCGAGAGCTGTGTTTGCAATATATTCCCTATTTATTTCTCTGGGCACAGCGGGACTAATTTTGACTTTTGATGATAGATTAAATGGACAAGAACATTGAGAGAAGTATTTCATGGATGGCTGAGCCCATATCACACGTATTACATTACCAGCCAACTGTTTCACTATGAGTAGTACTGCTGAAATCAAAAAGGTTGCTGCTAATTTAATCCAGAATTATCAATGAAAATTTGGAACATTCTCCTTGTCTAACATATAGTCATCAGTGAAGTGCTATGTCCTTCCACTGCTACTCAAGTGACATTAAAATAGAGTTTAGTCCCTTGTGATGAGGGAGGAGGGGAATTAAAGAAACACTAAGTAGTTGGTAAATCTTAAATGGTTAAATTGTTGCGAGAACAATATTAATCCATATAGAGCACATATAGATTAAAATAGACGTGTTTTCTCATTCGATAAAGCAAACTTTAATCTCAGAATTTATATATTTTAATCATTGCAATGAAAGACATCAGAGTATCCAATCTCTGTGCATGAAAACAAATTAACACGGTCGGTAAAAGGCAGGAAAGAACTAAATTGTTCTATTAAGCAGATTTTATTGATTTTTCCAGGTTAGCACTTAAAGAACTTCATTTATATACATTTCTAAAGAACTGGAGTCAGTTCTGCATTTTCTAAAAATAACATTGTATTTTGATCTCTGCCTACTATATTTAACCATTTATTCAAAAATTCCAGAAACATTTTGGTTAAATATTTTGCATATCAGAATTTTTTGGATATCATTTGCCTTCTTCCAAACTGGTGTCCCATTTACTCCATTTCTTACCCAGCATTCTATGTCACTGAGGTCAGTGTACCTTATATTATGTATTTGTTTCAGCTAGTCCTCTCTCTAGCTCTTAACATTTATAATTTATATGCATTCCTTCCTTTTCCTTTCTCTGGTATCTATTGCTTCTCCTTCCTATATCTCTTTGTTTTATTCCAGTTGGAATCGTACATGTATACTTTCTAATTTTATAATCCAATTAGACGGGTTAGTGATCCACAAATGTTTTCCAGTTGGGCCCCGCCCAAATTTGGTCATAGGCTCGCATGCGCTACTAGTTACAGATATTGGTACAGGTACTGGTAATTCTTACAAACAGAGACTGCAGAAGAAGTTTACCTTTTATTAACTTAAAATCTATAGGAACTAGAATATCTCATCATAAAAATGCTAACAATTAAAACTGATTTACCCATACATTTTTTATGCGTAAAATATATGTGAATTGACATGTAAAATTAATTCTCCAAAATAAACCATTTCTAAAAAGTCAATGCAATTTATTTTTTTAGAAATTTGGGGTAGTAAATCTGGAATTGTTTCTCCTACAGCACAGAAGGTTAAGGGGGGATTTAATAGAGCTGTTAAAATTATGAAGGGTATTGATAGAATAAACAAGGAGAAACTGTTTCCACTGACAGGAGGGTCTGTAACCAGAGGACGCAATTTCAAAATAATTGACCAAAAAAAAACAGAAGGCTCAGTGAGTTGTTATGATCTGGAATTCACTGCCTGAAAGGATGGTGGAAGCAGATTCAATCGTAACTTTCGAAAGGGAATTAGATAAATACTTGAAAAGAAAACATTTTCCGGGCTATGGGGTAAGAGCAAGGGGTGTGGGACTAATTGGATAGCTCTTTCAAAGAATTGGCACAGGCACAATGGGCATAATGGCCTCTTTCTGTGCATTATGATTCTATGATGCAATGATTTTAACCCACCCTGTCCGACGCGATAGGGCACCCAGACGGTTCAGATTGCATCGGAAAAATTATCACCATGTTACCGCTTGATTCCTATCCAGTGCAATCTTATTTTTTTTTAGACGGCAAAGCTACCCATCTGCCTGAGGTTGGGAGCCTCATTAATGCACATGAAATATAAAAACAGATAGCAAGAGTTTCTATAGGTATATAAAAATGAAACGAGTAGCTAAAGTAAATGTTTGTCCCTTCGAGGACGAGACCGGGGAATTAGTAATGGGGAACATGGAGATGGCAGAAACTCTGAACAAATATTTTGTTTCAGTCTTTATGGTAGAGGAAACTAACAATATCCCAACAGTGGATAGTCAAGGGGCTATAGGGGGGAGGAACTTAACACAATCACAATCACTAAGGAGGTGGCACTCAATAAGATAATGGGACTAAAGGCAGATAAATCCCCTGGACCTGATGGCTTCCAACCCAGAGTCTTAAGAGAAGTAGTGGCAGGGATTGTGGATGCATTGGTTGTAATTTACCAAAATTCCTTGGATTCTGAGGCTGTCCCAGCAGATTGGAAAACTGCAAATGTAATGCCCCTATTTAAAAAAGGAGGCAGACAAAAAGCATGAAACTATAGACCAGTTAGCCTAACATCTATTGTTGGGAAAATGTTGGAGTCCATTATTAAAGAAGCAGTAGCATGACATTTGGAAAAAGATAATTCGGTCAGGCAGAGTCAGCATGGATTTATGAAGGGGAAGTCATGTTTGACAAATTTGCTGAAATTCTTTGTGGATGCAACGAACAGGGTGGATAAAGGGGAACCAGTGGATGTGGTGTATTTGGACTTCCAGAAGGCATTTGACAAGGTGCCACATAAAAGGATACCGCACAAGATAAAAGTTCACGGGGTTGAGAGTAATATATTAGCATGGATAGAGGATTGGCTAACTAACAGAAAACAGAGTCAGGATAAATGGGTCATTCTCGGGTTGGCAATCAGAAACTAGTGTGGTGCCGCAGGGACCAGTGCTGGGACCCCAACTATTTACAATCTATTTTAATGACTTGGAAGAAGGGACTGAGTGCAACGTAGCCAAGTTTGCTGATGATACAAAGATGGGAGGAAAAGCAATGTGTGAGGAGGACACAAAATATCTGCAAAAGGACAGAGACAGGCTAAGTGAGTGGGCAAAAATTTGGCAGATGGAGTATAATGTTGGAAAGTGTGAGGTCATGCACTTTGGCAGAGAAAATCAAGGAGCAAGTTATTATTTACATGGAGAAAGATTGCAAAGTGCTGTAGTACAGTGGGACCTGGGGGGTACTTGTGCATGAAACACAAAAGGTTATTTTACAGGTACAGCAAGTAATCAGGAAGGCCAATAGAATCTTGGCCTTTATTGTAAAGGAGATGGAGTATAAAAGCAGGGAAGTCTTGCTAGTGTTATACAGGGTATTGGTGAGGCCACACCTGAAATACTGCGTGCAGTTTTGGTTTCCTTTTTTAAGAAAGGATATATTTGCTTTGGAGGCAGTTCAGAGAAGGTTCACTGGATTGATTCCGGAAATGAGCGGGTTGACTTATGAGGAAATGTTGAGTAGTTTGGGGCTCTATTCATTGGAATTCAGAAGAATGAGAGGTGATCTTATCGAAATGTATAAGATTATGAGAGGGCTTGACAATGTGGATGCAGAGAGGATGTTTCCATTGATAGGGGAGACTAGAACTACGGGGCATAATCTTAGAATAAGGGGCCGCCCATTTAAAACTGAGATGAGGAATTTCTTCTCTCAGAGGGTTGTAAATCTGTGGAATTCGCTGCATCAGAGAGCTGTGGAAGCTGGGTCAGTGAATAAATTTAAGACAGAGATAGCCAGTTTCTTAATCAATAAGAGAATAAAGGGTTATGGGGAGCGGGCAGGGAAGTGGACCTGAGTCCATGAGTGGATCAGCCACGATCGTATTAAATGGCGGAGCAGGCTCAAGGGGCCGTATGGCTTACTCCTGCTCCTATTTATAATGTTCTTATGTTATACGAATCATGGTCCTAGGATGTCATTAGGACCCCAATGATATTTCAATCACCAAACCTGCCGTGGCCACCCAATCATTTAAACCTGGTCTGCAGAAAGGTGAGCTCTATAATGGAAGTGTTTAATTTTCCTTTGTCAAGCCAGGAGCAGCAGGAGTACCCGTCCACAAGGAAAGCCTGAGCCTCTGCTGCCTCGGGCTCCCTCTCCCTCTATTTGCAAAACCCCAGACTAAAGTGCTAAAATCCCACACCTGCGGCTCACTTGAGTGCTGTAGTTGACCAGCTGCCTCGTTCTACCCGTTTCGAGTGGGCAGATGGCCGGGGATGTAAATGAGGCCGAAAGGCACATTTCTAATTTCAATGGGAAGAAAATCCTGCGGCTTTTTCAGGCCCAAGATATTTTCTTTACTGCCGTTACCTGCCATCTACCATCCTATAAAGCTGATTTTTAGTCCTGAAGATTTACTTCTGCTTTCAGTCCGTATTTTGATGGCAATACTAATGGCCATTCTTATTTTTTTGCTTCATCTTGTGTGTATCTTTCTTGTTGCTTTTTCATGATAATTAGCCATTAATAATGTGCAGCTCATGATGCAGAAAAGACTCCTCCACCCCAATTATTACTGTGGATAAGCTGAAAGGTTATCTTTAATTACAGTAATTTTTGTGTTCACTGAACTAAAACTGCTGCAGTCAGATATTGGAAGTAACTGAGGTTTGTCGACATAACAAACCACAGTTCTGTTTTTCTTCAAAACTTTTGGAAACTTAAATAAAAGGTGGAATGACTTGTATATCTTAAAACATAATTGGAAGCCAGAGATTAATCTGACATATCCTTACTAAACTATAAACCTGCATGAATACTACTGAGACATCTATGTTGATTTGATGACAGCTACAGTGGTAGAGGAATTTTCCAGATTTGTTTCCTAAATTGACCCAAGGTGCTTTTACTCTGTTTTTGCCACTCCCAGGAAATTGTATGGTGGTGTTGGCGAGGTGGTAGAGGGAATGGAGGTAATGATCTGCAGAGATTATATATACCCTACCAGGTTAGGACAGGCTTGATGGTCCAGCTGTTTTTACCTGTCCCTATTCGTATGTTTATATGTTCATATTCTGAACTCTCCCCTAAACCAATCACCTTCCCCAACTCTTCTCTAATTACTGATCAATATCCATTTTTTATTATCCTCTGTGAAGTACAAAGGTGCACTCGCTATGCTAAAAGTACTGTATAAATGAAAGTTGTTGTTGGAAAATAGGAATAAGGTCAAAAAGAAGTTTAACATTCAAAATAAGTAGAATTAGGTTGATTTTGATAAATACGAGATCCCAAATCTGCCCCGATGTTCACTATTAGAACATAAGAATTAAGAACAGGAGTAAGCCACCTAGCCTCTCGAGCCTGCTCCGCCATTCAAAAAGATCATGGCTGATCTGGCCGTGGACTCAGCTCCACTTACCCGCCCGCTCCCCATTAGGAATCTTCAAGCTGGATTTTCACGGGGTTTGCGAACAGTCTAGCGTCTGGGCGGGGCGCAAAATTTTTTTTTTGCTGCAAAACGAGGCGCAGAACATTTTGCACCCTGACGGGACTTTCGGCAATGGTTTTGCAGTGGCGCTAAAACTTTGCACCTGACAGATATTTTCACCATTTGGATGATGTCAATCGGTGTGCAACACTGCACCAGTGCCCCGGGCGGAACTTTCGAGAATATCGCCCGATTTAGCGACCACCCGGGAACCCGCCAGCAAAACTCAGTCGGATCCAGGATACACCTGGCGCTAATGGCGCCATCTTGAAAACGGAGCAATAGTTGAGTGCATAAAAGGATTGGGAGAAGAAGATAGCGTTTTTCATAGTGAAGTTTTATGTGAGTTTACAAATTATTTTAAAGGACATTTAAGGACATTTTAAAAGATGGGGTCAGCCATTATTCTTGGCTGCTATATTTATACGGTGTCAAGCTGCAAGAAGGTTTATTGATGATCATTTTGAACATAATCGAAGAGGTTGCAGACATTTGGGGAGGAGGCCTTACCCCTAATGAGTTTACAGGGAACAGCGATCATACCTGCAGCTCTCTGAGGCACAGTGCACGAGAAGGCTGCACTTCTGAAAAGAAGTGCTGACAGTGATATGTCAGCTGCTCCATGCAGACCTACAACCTACCAGTGGCAACAGGACCTCACTTCCCATCGAGGTGAAGATGACTGTGGCACTTGCCTTCTCGGCCTTCAGCTCCTTTCAGGCATCAGTGGGGGACATATGCTCCATCTCGCAGCACGCTACACATTGCTGCATTCGCCAGATGACTAATACACTGTACGCATGCAGGATGGACTTCATAAACTTCCCAATGACCAAGCAGGCCCAGAATGAGAGGGCTGTAGGTTTTGGACAAATTGCTGGCTTCCCCAAGGTTCAGGGTGTCGTTGACTGTACGCACATCACCCTGCGAGCACCTTTACACAATCCTGAGGTTAACTGAAACCGAAATGATCCACTCCATGAACGTACAGATCGTCTGTGACCATACTCAGCGCATCATGGCAGTCAATTCCCAATATCCAGGGAGCATTCATGATGCTTTCATCTTGCGTGAGAGCACTGCTTCAGACCAGTTCCAGCGTCAACCACAAGGCCAGAGCTGGATGCTCGGGGACAATGGTTATGGCCTCACCACCTGGCTCATGACCCCCCTCCGGAACCCTCAGACAGAAGCCGAGCATTCTTATAATGAGAGCCATGCAGCCACATGCAACATCGTTGAACAGACAATTGGAGTGCTCAAGCAGTGCTTCCGATGCCTGGACCGCTCTGGAGGCGGTCTGCAATATTCCCTTCAGCAGCTGACTGAGTTCATTGTGATGTGCTGCACGCTACACAACTTAGCCACCATGAGGTGACAAGATTTTGCCAATGGGGATTGCAGGAGCACCTCAGGAGAGAGGGGGGGAGGAGGAGGAGAAGGAGAAGGAAGATGAGGAGCAGGAGCCTGGCAAGGAGCCCATGCCACCACCACCATCACAACCACCACAGGAAAGGCCTTGTGGAGATTTCGCCGCCGGAAAAGCCTTATGTCAGGAGCTCATAATTGAACGCTTTGCTTGAAGAGTGAACAGCACGTTTGACTGTTGCCTGGCCACTCTATCCCACCATGTTGACTATTCCCCCTCTTATTCTGCAAATGAGACATTACACAGAAATGGTTAAGGTGAACAAAATAATGTATTAACCATTGTAAACGTAATTGAGAAACTTAAATAAGATTTATTAAACATTGTGAACTTTTATAACTTTATGAACAGAATTGGGAAACTTTGAAAACTTTTATAAAATAATACCAACAACATCAACACCTGCCCCAACTGTCTTTCACCACTGGCTCTTCCTTCCCCTTACCCATCCCCCACCTTCCCCTTACCCCCAGCCCCCTCCCTTGCCTGCTGCCCCTGCCCAAAGTGGTACTAAGAGTTTGTGCAGCGAGGCGGCCAGAGTCCTGCCGAATTGGGGGGAAAGACATTGGAGACGCCGTTTGGCGACGCACTGGATCTGTTCGAGGTGTGGGAGGCCTGGCTTCTGACTGGCGAGCCTCTTGATCGGCGTTGCCAGTCACAGGTAGTGTGGGGGTGTGTCTGGGTGGCATACTGGGAACTGCAGTGTGACTGGTGGAAGCCATCAGTAACGTGTGGGCATTGATAGCATCGCAGATTTCGCAGCTCGCACCGACAATCTGTGACCCTATCTCCGTAATGGTCGCAGTGAGATTCTCGCTAGTCGCGGGAATCCTACCCATGACATCAAGCAGCTGACGGGTGAGCCTGATGCTCTCCTTGAACAGTGCCACCATGTCCAGTTCCACGCTTGCCTGTCCTTCAGCAGACTGAATGTGCCGACTCACCCTCCGGAGAGATGGCATACGGGATTCGACCCCAGAACTGCATTGCTGCACGCTATTAGTCCCAGGAGCCTCAGAGATCTCAAAGCCTGGGAATGTTAGATCATCCTTGGACGAGGTGTTTGCCAGTGGCAAAAGAGGTGTCGAGTGCATGTTCCCCCCCCCCCCTCCACTCCCCCCGCACCCACCTCCTCCCCTCCGCGCCGGAGTAGGCTGCTCCGTCAGCTCCTCTTCCTCAAAGTCATCCTCCTCCTCCTCCTTTCCATTGGCCTGAGGTGGAGTTTTGCCGTGCTGGAGGAGGGGCAGGGTGGCGTGAGGAAAGTCACATAGCACAGGCTCATTTGAAGGACCATCGCTACTCCATTATATATAGTCCAGAGACACTGCATGACATTGCCCCAACCCTACTCCACAGACACTGCATGACATTGCCCCAACCCTACTCCACAGACACTGCATGACATTGCCCCAACCCTACTCCACAGACACTGTATGACATTGCCCCAACCGTAGTCCACAGACACTGCATCACATTGCCCCAACCCAGCTCAGGGAATATGCAGGACTTACCATCAGTATCCAAGAGGGGTCAGCACCCTCACGGGCAGTTGCCTGACCTGAGACACCGATGCGCCCTGCCACTCTCTCCTCCAGATCGGTGAGTGGCAGGGACCGAGGCGGACCACTGCCTGTCTACTGCAGTTCCCGGCGGTTGTGGGACTTCTTTGCCAGCAAAGATGGAAATGGGAATGGTTACCAGAGCGTCAATCTGCTCTTGTGGCACACAAGATAGGCAATAAAGCATTTATACTATATTGTGTGAATGTAATACAGTCCTCTGCTTAATGGCCTAGGAAGTTGCACGTGGTTCATCAGGAGGTCATCGAAGTGTGGAAACATCTTTTGAGATCTCAGAAAGCAATCTTAATAATGTGTAAAGATCATAGGGTACCACACTAAGCCTACCTATGTGTCATGCATTTTAGGAAGCAATCCACAGAGTGCTGAGAGACAGCAACAGCATGAGAACAAATAGTGTGTCAGATTTATAATTTAAGTAATGAAAGGAGTGCATCAATAAAATCGTACTCACTTAAACGTCCCTCGAATGATTGTTGAATTTTTTTCCGGCACTGTGTTGCAGTCCTTTGCAGAGTGTCGGAGGCAGGGACTTCCTCTGCACTTTGCCTCCATATCTTCTTAAATACTGATGGGTGGGGTCTAGATCCACCCGTCCTGTACAACTCAGGCCATCTACTCTCCACTGCCTCCTTCAGAGCCTCAGTTGCCTATGGGCTGAATCTTCAAGCATGCTACCTGTTGTTTTCCTCCTCCATCATGGAAATCAAACAGTAAAATGGCTGAATCAGCCCCGGGTGTATTGCACAAGCGCACTACCGCAACCTGCAATAGCATTTGCGATTGGGCAGCAGACGAGAAAAACGGGAAAAAAAATTTGTGCATGCGCAGAACTGCCTATTTTTTTTCCCGGTCGGGACATTCGGCTCCGGCATACAAATTCTGTCGTGCAATGCTGGAGTTAGTGTTAATGCCCATCGTGAACTTTCTTTTGGTGAAAGTTGCGCGCTCTGATGCTAACGCTAACCTGACGCTAAAAAAAAATTTGATGCGATTTGCGCCCAGAAACGGGCGAAATTGCTAAAACCCAAAAATCCAACCCTCTTACACTGAAAACCCATGTCACTCTGTTATTTAAAAATGGTGAGAGAGGGAAACTCGGGATAATGGACCAGTTAGCCTAACATCTGATGTCAGGAAATTGCTAGAGTCACTAATTAAGGATAAGGTAACTGAGCACCTTGAAAATGTTCAGTTGATGAGAGAGATAGATTGTGAAAGGTAGGTCATACCTGACAAACCTGATTGACTGGTTTGCAGAGGTGACTAAAGCAGTGGATAGGGGAATGTCTATGGATGTTATTTATATGGACTTCCAGAAGGCACTTGTTAAAGTCCCTCATAAGAGACTGTTAGCTAAAGTTGAAGCTCATGGAATTGAGAGCAAATTATTGACCCGATTAGGAAATTGGCTGAACGGTAGGAGACAGGCAGCAGGAATAATGAGCAGTTACTCTAATTGGCAGGATGTGACTAGTGGTGTCCCGCAGGGATCTGTGTTGGGGCCTCAACTATTCACAGTGTTTATTTACAATTTAGATGATGACATAGACAGTTATATATCAAAATTTGTCGATGACACAAAGATAGGCGGCATTGTAGGTGATGTAGATGGAACCATAAAATTTCAAAGGGATATTGACAGATTAAGTAAATGGGCAAAATTGTAGCAAATGGATTTCAATGTCGGTAAATATGAGGTCATCCACTATGGACCAAAAAAGGATAGAACAGGATACATTCTAAATGGTAAAAGTCTAAAAACTGTGGTGGTCCAAAGAGACTTGGGGGTCCAGGTACATAGATCATTAAAATCTCATGAACAGGTACAGAAAATAATCAAATAAGGCTCATGGAATGTTGGTCTTTATATCGAGAGGACTAAAATACAAGAGGGTAGAAGTTATGCTACAGCTTTAAAAAAAACCCCGGTTAGGTCACACCTGGAGTACTGTGAGCAGTTCTGGTTTCTGGGCACCAGACCTTCGGAAGGACATATTGGCCTTGGAGGGAGTGCAGCATAGGTTTATCAGAATGATACCCAGACTTCAAGGGTTAAATACGAGGAGAGATTACACAAATTGGGGTTGTATTCCCTAGAATTTAGAAGGTGATGTGATCGAAGTTTTCAGGATATTAAGGGGATAGATAGAGAGAAACTATTTCCACTGGTTGGGGATTCTAGGTCTAGAGGGGCATCGTTTAAAATTTGGAGCCAGACCTTTCAGGAGTGAAATTAGAAAACACGCCTACACAGAAAGGGTGGTAGAAGTTTGGAATTCTCTTCTGCAAAAGGCAATTGATGCTTGATCAATTGTTAATTTTAAATCGCAGATTGATAGCTTTCTGTTAACCAAAGCTATTAACGGATATGGGCGAAAGCAGGTATATGGAGTTAGGTCACAGATCAGCCATGATCTCATTGAATGGGGAGCAGGCTGGAGAGGCTGAATGGCCTACTCCCTTTCCTATGTTCCTCAAGCAAGTTCCAGGAGAACAAGAGACTGGGTAAAAACAGAAAATGCTGCAAGTACTCTGCGGGTCAGGCAGTATCTGTAGAAGGAGAAACAGAGTGAATGTTTCAGCTTCGTTGGAGCTGGTCATTTTTTTTTGACGGGAGCAGAATAATTGAGATGGCCGAGGTCACACAGCAGTTCACAATGAAAAGATCTAGAGAGGGTAAGAGGACAGAGAGATCGGATAACGCCAATGGATCATCGATCCTCTATATGTTGATTTGTTTGCCATACCCATTCTCAGGAACTTATTCAGTGCCCTTTAGAATGCTAGCAGCGAATCCACTCTTGCTGCATATGATGGCAACTTATTACACAGGTCGACAACTCTCTGTGACAAGGCACTCCTCCTAGCATCTAACCTAGTTAAATGCTTACATGACTTATATTTAGGTCCCCTGATCCTCCCTAACCTATCTAACTCAAATAGACTATCAACCTGGACAAAAATCTAATCCTTTCATTATTTTAATGACCTCAATCAAATCTCCATGAAGCCTATTTGCTAGATTTTCCACTTTTGCGCATA
Source organism: Pristiophorus japonicus (assembly GCF_044704955.1). Taxonomy (NCBI): domain Eukaryota; kingdom Metazoa; phylum Chordata; class Chondrichthyes; family Pristiophoridae; genus Pristiophorus; species Pristiophorus japonicus. The sequence goes on along the minus strand of NC_091978.1, from coordinate 92,363,505 downwards.
TTGCCCAAAAATGGGCGTTATTTCTAGCGTGGGCAGTAAAAATGGGTTTTCAGATTGTTATGTATTGATGCTTGGGGTCACTAGACACCAGGGAGCGCCACTGTCGGAGGTCATCAGGCTGTACGCCCGTGTGCGCGGGCCCTGGTATATACGAGCGAGTACCATGTCATGTGTGCACTTTGGGAGCGAAAAACATTGAGCCAGGTTTGCACCTGAGTGAGTTTACAGTGGCAAGTCTTTTGCGTCATTATATACATTACATTTGGCGACGAGGTTAGTTTAAGAACCTTCGCATGCACAATGCGCACCATTGCAATTCTGGAGAGATTCATGGATGGTGAGGATCGGGTGGATTTTATCGACCGCCTGGATCAATATTTCGTGGCCAACAAAATGGAGGAAGCTTGTGATGCAGTTAGGCACAGGGCGGTTTTCCTCACCGTTTGCGGTCCAAAAATTTGTGGCCTCATGAAGAATCTTCTCTCGCCTGTACGACCAACAGACAAAGAGTATGGGGATTTGTGCGCTCTGGTGCGTGAACATCTCAAGCCAAAAGAGGGGTTCATCATCTCATGCAATCGCTTCTACACACGTTTGCGCTGAGGGCCAGGATGTGTCTGGATTCGTCGCCGAACTAAGATGGCTGGCTGAGCCATGTAAGTTCGGAAACGCGTTGGAAGACATGCTGCGAGGTTTCTTCGCAATAGGCATCAACCATGATGTGATCCTTTGGAAATTATTGGCTGTAGAAACACTGGATTTGAGTAAGGCCATCGCGACTGCCCAGGCATGCATGGCGAATGATGATAATTTAAGGCAGATATCATCGAAGAGTCGGAGCTCCACGGCAAGTACTGTAAACAAGATTGTGTCATCATCTGGCAGAGCTGCTTATGGCAAGGCCCTACTCAGATGCTTATGTAAAACCTGTAGCTGCTCAAAGTCCGCCAACTGGTACGAATCCGATTTCACCCTGTTGGCGTTGTGGGGGCAATCATCGGCCTCATCAGTATTGGTTTAAAAAGTACATCTGTAAAAGCTGTTCGAAATTGGGGCATCGTCAGAGAATGTGCCCACAACTGAGCAGGCGTGCTGCCACTCATCACATTGCTGATGATGACCAGTCTAGTGCTGGCCCGGATACACAACCCAAGGAGGAAGTGTATGGTCTGTATTCGTTCTTGAGAAAGAGCCAGCCGATAATCATTAATGTTAAGCTGAATGGCGTGCCTGTAGCAATGGAGCTGGACACGGGTGCGAGTCAGTCGATAATGAGCCAAAGGACATTCAACAAGTTGTGGGACACTGCGGCTGTGAAGTCTAAGCTGAGTCCAGTCAATGCCAAGTTGCGTACTTACACTAAGTAACTGAGAGAACTGGGGGAAATCTTTATTAGTCAGGAAATGGTGATGGGATTGAAGGCCGATAAATCCCCAGGGCCTACATCCCAGAGTACTTAAGGAAGTGGCCCTAGAAATAGTAGATGCATTGGTGGTCATTTTCCAACATTCCATGGACTCTGGATCAGTTCCTATGGATTGGAGGTTAGCTAATGTAACACCACTTTTTAAAAAAGGAGGGAGTGAGGAAACAGGGAATTATAGACTGGTTAGCCTGACATGGATGTTGGGAAAATGCGGGAATCAATTATTAAAGATGTAATAGCAGCGCATTTGGAAAGCAGTGACAGGATCGGTCCAAGTCAGCATGGATTTATGAAAGGGAAATCATGCTTGACAAATCTTCTAGAATTTTTTGAGGATATAACTTGTAGAGTGGACAAGGGAGAACCAGTGGATGTGGTATATTTGGACATTCAAAAGGCTTTTGACAAGGTCCCACACAAGAGATTAGTGTGCAAAATTAAAGCACATGGGATTCGGGGGGTAATATATTGACGTGGATAGAGAACTGGTTGGCAGACAGGAAGCAAAGAGTGGGAATAAACGGGTCCTTTTCAGAATGGCAGGCAGTGACTAGTGGAGTGCCGCAGGGCTCAGTGCTGGGACCCCAGCTCTTTAATATATACATTAATAATTTAGATGAAGGAAGTGAGTGTAGTTTCTCCAAGTTTGCAGATGACACTAAACTGGGTAGCGATGTGAGCTGTGAGGAGGACGCTAAGAGGCTGCAGGGTGACTTGGACAGGTTAGGTGAGTGGGCAAATGCATGGCAGTTGCAGTATATATGGATAAGTGTGAGTTTATCCACTTTGGTGGCAAAAACAGGAAGGCAGATTATTATCTGAATAGTGACAGGTTAGTAAAAGGGGAGATGCAATGAGACCTGGGTGTCATGGTACATCAGTCATTGAATGTAGGCATGCAGGTACAGCAGGCAGTAAAGAAAGCAAATGGCATGTTGGCCTTCATAGTGAGAGGAATTGAGTGTAGGAGCAGGGAGGTCTTGCTGCAGTTGTACAGGGCCTTGGTGAGACTGCACCTTGAGTATTGTGTGCAGTTTTGGTCTCCTAATCTGAGGAGGGACATTCTTGCTATTGAGGGAGTGCAGCAAAGGTTCACCAGACTGATTCTCGGGATGGCAGAACTGACATATGAAGAAAGACTGGATCGACTAGGCTTATATTCACTGGACTTTAGAAGAATGAGAGGAGATTTCATAGAAGCATATAAAATTCTAATGGGTTTAGACAGGTTAGGTGCAGGAAGAATGTTCCCAATGTTGGGGAAGTCTAGAACCAGGGGTCACAGTCTAAGGATAACGGGTAAGCCATATAGGACTGAGATAAGGAGAAACTTTTTCACCCAGAGAATTGTGAACCTGTGGAATTGTCTACCACAGAAAGTTGTTGAGTCCAGTTCGTTGGATATATTCAAAAGGGAGTTAGATGTGGCCTTTACGGCTAATGGGATCAGGGGGTATGGAGAGAAGGCAGGAGGCAGAAATGGGATACTGAAGTTGCATGATCCATGATCATATTGAATGGTGGTGCAGGCATGAAGGGCCGAATGGCCTGCTCCTGCACCTATTTTCTTTGTCTATGTTTCTATACCGGTGATTGGCAGTGTCGTAGTCAAGGTGTCGTATGATGGTGTGGTTCACGCCTTACCATTATGGATTGTCCCAGGTAATGGTCCAATGCTGTTCGGCAGGAATTGGCTCGAGAAAATCAAATGGAACTGGAATGATATCAAAGCATTGTCCTCGGTGGATGATACTTCATGTGCTCAAGTGCTGAAGAAGTTTCCTTCTTTGTTTGAACTGGGCATTGGTAATTTTACTGGAGCCAAGGTGCAGATTCACCTGGATTCTGATGCAAGACCTGTCTATCATAAAGCTCGGTCTGTTTCGTACACGATGAGGGAGAAGGTCGAAATTGAGCTTGACAGACTCCAACGTGAAGGGGTCGAATTTAACGAATGGGCCAGTCCTATCGTTCCTGTTTTAAAGAGTGATGGCACTGTCAGGATCTGTGGAGACTACAAGGCTATGATTAACCGATTTTCGAAACAAGATCAGTATCGATTACCGAGAGCTGATGACCTGCTCGCCATGCTAGCTGGTGGAAAGTCGTTCACTAAACTGGATCTGAAGTTGGCCTATATGACACAGGAGCTTGTCGACACTTTGAAGAAACTCACCTGCATCAACACCCATAAGGGACTGTAGGTCTACAACAGGTGTCCTTTTGGAATCTGTTTGGCTGCAACCATATTTCAGAGGAACATTTCAGAAGTCCATTCCTAGAACTGTTATGTTTCAAGATGACATTCTGGTCACAGGTCACGACAGTGCTGAACATCTGAACAATCTTGAAGAAGTCCTACATCGTCTGGACAAAGTGGAACTCAGGTTGAAACGTTCGAAGTGTGTCTTCATGGCACCTGAAGTTGAATTCCTGGGGAGGAATGTTGCTGCTGATGGCATCAGGCCTACTGATTCGAAAACCAAGGCCATCAAAAATGCACCCAGACCTCAGAATGTGACGGAGCTGCGTTCATTGCTTGGGCTACTCAACTACTTCGGTAATTTCTTATCCAGATTGAGCACTTTATTAGAGCCATTGCATAAGCTGCTCAGAAAAGGCGACAACTGGGTCTGGGGTGTATCTCAAGATAGAGCTGTTGAGAAAGCCAGGGATCTGCTCTGTTCGAACAACTTGATTGTTCACTATGATCCCTGTAAGTGTCTTGTATTGACCTGTGATGCTTCATCATATGGGGTTGGCTGTGTACTCCAACAAGCAAATGAGTCAGGTAAGCTTCGAAAAGTTTGTCAAAGGTAGAAAGAGCTTACAGCATGGTAGAAAAATAAGCTTTGGCCTGTGTGTATGGGGTCAAAAAGATGCATCAGTACCTGTTTGGTTTTCATTTTGAACTCGAAACGGATCACAAGCCACTCATTTCATTATTTTCGGAAAACAAAGGTATTAATACCAATGCATCGTCCCGTATCCAGAGGTGGACGTTGATATTGTCTGCCTATGATTATGTTATTCATCATAGACCCGGCACTGAGAATTGTGCCGATGCACTGAGTCGTCTGCCGTTGCCCACACCTGAAATGGAGACACCACAACCTGTAGATCTACTGTTAGTAATGGATGCTTTTGAGAGTGAAGGAACTCCTGTCACTGCTCAACAAGTGAGGATCTGGACCAGCCATGATCCTATTTTATTAGTTGTGAAATGTTGTGTCCTCAGTGATGATTGGTTTGCAATACCTATGGAAATGTGTGATGAGCCCAAACCTTACAACCGTCGCAAAGATGAACAATCCATTGTCAGGTTGTCTACTGAGGGGCAATCGTGTTGTTATGCCTAAGAAAGGCAGAGAAAAATTTGTACGTGAACTACATAGCACTCATCCTGATATCGTCATGATGAAAGCCATTGCCAGGGTACATGTTTGGTGGTCTGGAATTGACTCTGATCTGGAATCATGTGTGCATCAGTGCAATATGTGCATGCAGCTAAGTAAAGTACCAGCGGAATCTCCGCTGAGTCTTTGGTCATGGTTATCTAAACCATGGTCCAGGATACACATCGATTTTGCGAGCCCTTTCCTGGGAAAGATGTTTTTTGTTGTGGTGGATGCATATTCAAAGTGGTAGAGTGTATTATTATGTCATCCACTATTGAGAGCTACTATTGAGAGCCTTCGTGTCTTGTTTGCTACTCATGGTTTGCCTGACATTGTTATGAGCGATAACGGACCTTGCTTCACAAGTCTGGAGTTTCAGGAGTTCATGAAACTCAATGGTATCAGACATGTGAAGTCTGCTCCATTCAAACCTGCATCTAATGGTGAAGCATAGCCTGTGGTTTAAACGATCAAGCAAAGCATGAAACGTGTGACTCAGGGTTCACTGCAGACTTGTTTGTCACGTATATTGCTTAGTTACAAGACAAGACCTCACATGCATACCGGGGTCTCCCCTGCCGAACTACTGATGAAGGGAAGTCTCAAGACCAAGCTTTGTCTTGGCCATCCTGTTTTGAATGATCATGTTGAAAACAGACATCAAAATCAGCAGTGGTATCATGATCATGCTGCTATGTCACGTGACATCTCTGTCAATGATCCAGTTTATGTGCTGAATTATGGTCAAGGTCCAAAGTGGATCGCCAGTACTGTTATGGCCAAAGAGGGTAACAGAGTGTTTATTGTCGTGCTCAAAAATGGGCAGAAATGCAGGAAACATATTGATCAGATAAAACTGCGGCACACGGATGAACCAGAACCGGTTGAGCAAGATGCAGTCAGTGACCAACCAACCAATGTTCATTCATCAGAAAACTCTGCTGTCATTACTGAATCTGGACTTTCGGTCTCAGACAGGGTCATTACCACTCCCATCAGATCAATTACTTAGTCATAACTGACTCAGAACGCTCGCCCAGAACTTGAGTTGAACTGAGACGATCAACTCATGAGCAAAAAGCCCCAGACCGTCTTAATTTGTAAAGAGACTGATACTAAGATCTTGAAGGGGGATGTTGTCATGTATTGATGCTTGGGGTCACGAGACACTAGGGGGCGCCTCTGTCGGAGGTCATTGGGATGTGCGTGCGTGTGCGCGGGCCCTGGTATATAAGAGCGAGTACCATGTCATGTGCGCACTTTGGGCGTGAATAAAGTTGAACCAGATTTGCACCTGAGTGAGTTTACAGTAGCAAGTCTTTCGAGTTATTATATACATTACACAGATCGTTGACTTCTCGCCCATTCTCAAAGTACCTAGTCTCCATTTTTGAAAATGTGCGTTCTCGTGTGCGATATGAAATGTGTGGTTGCATTAAATCTCGCTGACCTCCTGCCATAAAGTGTCGCCGTCCTTAGCAACGACATGTCAACGCTCGATTCCCGCTATTCAGGAGGTCAAGGATCATCATGACATGTGCAGAAGAGGAGACACAGAGAGAGGGAGCTCAGAGGGACTGAAGGCGTGTCTGGGTGTGGTGTGGCTGCTTTGGGAGGAAGGAGGGAGAATTTAGAGCTGCACAGCAAGTAGGGAAAGAAAAATTAGCTGTTACCAGCCACGTATTTGCCTGAATTTGGTCGATAATGGAGGGAGGGGAGGAGGCATCACAGCCCGCTGTGGAGACTGAAGCTGGGGAGAGCAGTGAGGTGGGAGAGGAGCACATTGGAGGGCGCAAAAATGCCAGGGGTTTCTCGGACAAGGCAAATGCCTCCCTCCTGCAGGAGGTCAAGTTACGCTTGGGGATTTGACACAAGGACAGCGTGCGAAGTCCACCCCATAGGCCTACCAGAAGATATGGACCGAGATAGCAGAGGTGGTCTCGTCGGCGACCAACGAGGTTCGTGAGGGCAACCAATGCTGCAAACGATGGAACGATCTTGTGGGATCCGCAAGAGTAAGTATTACATTGATTTACATGTACTTATGTATTTATATAATTTGATTTGTAACAGTCATGAGTGACTATCAGCAGATGTGAGGTTTTTCACATTTACTCAAAGCCTGCGGTCTTTCGGTAAAGAAGATAATTTTCGTAATAATCATGATTACATCTGTTGGTTATGGTGTTGTATCAGTGTCTGTGACAGTACCTAGCAAAGATATCATGCAATGATCTCATGCCATGTCGTCCTGTCATCTTTTACAGAAGAAGCTCTCGATGATGAGATCCGTGCAGAGATAAACGGGTGGGGGGCCACCAGTCCCCAGCAACATCACTGAGATGGAGGAGCAGGTGCTCGCACTCGTGGGGAAGCACCCCCGGACAGCCACAGATGCATCTGCCGACCCTGAAGTGATGCCACGTGAGTAAAGTTTACACCATTGAGTGATGTAAAGTCAATAGATGCCACACCCACTCATATCCGAACAATCATATATGATAGATGATTTCTAAAATTGTCATAGAAATAATGCTGGCCTAATGAAAATCATTGCAATGCTAATGTTTTGATGATCATGAAATGTGATGTCTGTGATGATTTTGAGAGCGGTGGTGCTTTGGTCGTGCATATGCTGTGTGTAACGCTGGACTCAACTTGTGATCGAGCACCCCCTTCTCCTCGAATAACCTAATTTGTGTTTTGCAGCTCAGCCAGCAGCACGGCCCCAGTCAAGACCACAGAGGCCAGAAGGTGGGGGCGCAGGGCCAGACTCGCCGGACAATTCTACATCTGGTGCTGAGGAGCTCTGATTCTTGCCCGTCAATCCGCTGGGTCTATTCTCGATGGATGACAGCGCGGACTTCGAGGAACCTGCATCGCCACGCTCCAGAAGCCATTCCACCCTAAGGCCATCTCCTGGTCCTCTGGTCATTCCCACCTCCACTCTGGAGTTACCGGCCCCAAGCACCTCATCACAGGGCACCCCATTTGTCCCCAGGACGGCGCCGACCCCGCGGAGGCCTCGTGGATGCGGCAGGTCTGGTCCACGAGCGCCACATGAGAGCGGAGAGATGGTACAGTTGTCCAGGAGGACTGTAGACATTGGTGACTAGCTCATCAAAGCATTGGGGGGCATATCCCAAGAGCTGGCCACCATGACTGAGTACATTCCGCGGATGGCGGAGGCCCTGGATGCGATAGCCAGGAACATTCTTGGCACAGGCCTCCCAGTGGTCCCTGAACATGGCACTCCACCCCTAGGTTCTGCACCACCACTGGGAATGACAGATGAGAGCAAGGATCAAGATCCTGCCTCTGCATCAGAGAATGTTGCCCCCTCGGCAAATCCCTGCTCCCGTACCCGTGCAATGACTGCATCTGCCTTTTTCCCCCGCAATGAGGCACCACCTGAGTGCTCCTCGGCCAGGCACCATGGAGCGAGGAGGGGAAGGGGTAGAGGTGGGGAGAAGAAAGGGAGGGGGGAAGGAAAGTGAGGTGTATGTGCGCAGCTGATGACTGTGTTATATCTCCATCTGGGTGTATGCAATTTGTTGTAATGTATGGGGGGAGGGGACCACCCTCCTGCTTTGCCTTTGTATTCTGTGTTGCTGGACATGTTAAACATTTGATTGATGTCAATCGTGGAAAAAGTGGGGTGTGGGCTGGGGTTGGGTGTTACTGCCTGTGACAGTTATGATTTCAGACCAATGTTGGTATAAATTTTTTTTTATTGAACATAACCTTGTTGCGCATTGTCTCAGGTAGCAGGACTGTTACACACTGGTGATTCCTTAACATGAAAGGGTTGAATACAAATTAACTACAATCACCGTAAACTTTATCTGGCACCAAGGTGATGGGCACCATTGATATCTGAGCTGCACACTCACAGCAGTGTATCAGCGTTGTCACTCACATCAACATTCTTTCAGGCAAATCGTTCAGATATCAGCTCCTCAATAAGAGTCTTGCATCTATGTAGCCACTACTAGCCCTTTCCTGTGGTCTGGAGGGGGTCGTGGGCATGGTTGCATAACCAGCCTGATTGTCTGGCCCTAGGTCAGCATCCAGCCCCTGGTCGCCCTCTTCCTCTCTGTCCTGAGGTGGAGCATCAGTGCCTTCTGGCAGTTCTTGGACCCTCCTGATAGCCAGGTTGTGCAGCATTGAGCACGACCACGAATTTATCTATTTGCTCAGGGTTGTATTATAGCTCCCCCCCTGAGTGCTCCAGACATCTGAAGCGCTGCTTAAACACAGTTATTGTTGTCTGGACCACATTGCATGTGTCCCTGTGGCTCTGGTTGTATCGCTTCTCGGCCTCGATGTGGGTGTCATGCAGGGGGGTCATCAGCCAGGTGGCAAGGCCATAACGGTTATCACCAAGCATCCAGCATTGTCCTTGTGGCTGACCCTTAAAGATGTCAGAGACTGCGTTCTCACGCAGGATGTGAGGTTCATCGAAGGTACCCGGACATTTGGCGTTCACTGCCAGTATGATCTGGTTGTGGTTGACAACTAGTTGGACCTTCAGGGAGTGAAATCCTTTTCTGTTACGAAAAAGCTCTGGGTCCTGAGAAGGTGCCAGCATGGTGATGTGAGTGCACTGTATAGCTCCCTACACCCTGGGAAACTTTGCAATGCTCTAGCCCTGTCAGTCTGAGTCTCCGTGGTCATGGGGAAGCTAATAAAGTCCATCCTTCTCGTGTACAAGGCCTCCATGACCTGTCTAATGCAGCGATGGGTGGCATGGTGAGACAGAGGGCAAATCTCGACCGCGGAGGCCCGCTAGGAACCGGACCCGGAGAAAGACAGTGCCGCGGTGACCTTGACCTTGACCGACACTGATATCCTGATGGCAGGCTGCATATGTGGCCTGATGAGCTCACATATTTAATTGATCACCACCTTGTGGAAGTGCAGTCTCCGAAGGCAGGTGTGGTCGGACACGTCAAGGTAAGACCTCTTTTCCCTGTACGTGCGGGGTGTGTATGGTCTGACCCTCCTCCTCATTCTTGCACATCTTAAATTGGGGACATAATGATGTGCATCACACATTGAGCCATCTGCACTCTGCAGCATCTGCGTATTAATCGATGCAGGCTGAGAAATGGCTGGCCCCATTGCATTGAAAGTATAACAGCGACTGATCAGAGCAATGATTTCCTCACTAACTTACATCTAGAGTAAACCCCCAATAGTCCAGAGTCTGAAAATATGCCTGTTGAGATGGTCACTTCACCTGAGAAGAACTCCAGAGTCAATGCAAACTCCCCCGAAGTTGAAGCAGGCTTTTGAATGAAGCGACCTGCGATTTAAAAAATGGCAGCCACACCGCTGGCTTTAGTTCGGAACAGTTCCACTTTTTATGGGTGTTCTGGGCGAGCGATATTGTGGGCGATATGTGTGCGAGGTGGTGAAAGTGACGGTGGACGATCTCCTGGGCGTTAGTTTCGCCAAATGTGCTCTTTACGACAAAACAAAGTGAGCGGGCGGTATAATTGAATCTCAGCATTAATTCTGTGCAGAAAGTAATGCTGGGTGATATTATTGCCGTTGATTTTGCCCATTCTGATGATTCCACCCAAAAAACGTGGGCGGGCAGTAATATTTTTTCCCGTCATTAAACACATGGGAAAGTATCGCTCGGCGATAATTTTCCTAAAAATGCCCGTCAGTTTCCATTTTGTGCCAAAATTGGCAATATATGGACGTTATATGTCATTTCAGCGGTAAAATGGGCGTTAAATGCAAAAAAAGTGGAGGTTCTAACCCCATGCTTTTCTAAAGTAAAAAAGCCTTTTGTTATGAGGGGTTTTGATAGAGTAAATGTAGAGAAAATGTTTTGGCTGGCAGGTGGCAGTAACCAAAGGAAACAGATTTAAGTTCATTGACATTTATTATGCTGTGGAATACAACAACAACTTGCATTTCTATAACGCCTTTAATACAGAAAAAGGTCCCAAGGTGCTTCACAGAAGACAAAACCCGATCGAGCCACAGAAGAAGATAGGTGACTAAATGCTTTGTCAAACAGATGGGTTGTCACCTTTTAAGACCTCCTCTTCTTGTGCAGAGACAAAGAGTGGAGGGGGAATAGAGGATTGCTGCAATACAAATACATCATGGCAGCTGCCAGGATAGCGGTCACAGACCTGCATGATGCGCTGCTGATGATCATGTACCAGTTGTACATTAATAGAGCGCCGCCCTTGCAATTCATTAAAGCAGTGGGCTTGTCTGAAGAGGTCCGCAGATCAAATGGGGTGCAGTCAAGGAGGTCGAGGACGTTGGGGATGAAAATATGTGCAAGTGCTAGAGCCCTATTCTATTGTTTCTGGTTGTCCGTGGGGAAAGTAATGCAAGTGTATGCTCCAGCAAACATGGCATCAGTCACCCGCTTACTACAAGCAAGGACTGCAGACTGACTGATGTTATTGATATCCCCTGTGGCAGACAGGAAGGAGCCAGAGTCAAATATGTTCAGGGCTACAGTGACTTTGCCTGCAGCAGGGAAGGCTGTGCCAATTGTGAGAGTTGGTTACAGATTTTGTGCAGAAGGCAACAGAACTCTGTGACTGCCTGCCGAGAGAAGCGCAGCCTCCTTATGCACTGCTCCTCAGAGAAGTGAAGGTATGTAGTGCTGGCTGTATACACTCTGTTGGGAGGCTAAGGATTCCTGCAAACACGCTTTCTTCTATCTGGTCTACAAACAGCTGTAGTTCTGTTTGCTCCGTCCTCCTGTTGCTGCTGCTCCTCTTTCCTCTTCCTCTAGCCAGGAGAGGAATTTCCAGACGGAATCCCATGTAGAAAAAAGTGTATAAACAGAAGTCCCTCAAGAAACTAGTTCAGTAAGTACAGATTGAGGGGTGAGACAACAGGTCCACGACTGGGGAAAGATGAGGAAGCCTGGAGCAGGATTGGCCCAAGGTATTCTTGTGTGGCCAACAGGAGCACTCCAGTTCATCCTACCCCAAAAAGTACCTTAAAAAATGTACAAAATAAACACTTACCTCGGCCTAAATCCTTCCTGCTGCCAGCTTTTGTTGGCAGGCTAGAGTTCATGTGGGCCATAGTCAGACCCGCAATTAAAATGGTGTGGACATCTCTATAATGCCATTGATATGCACCACTACCATTTAAATTTAGGCCCCTGCTCTTCTGGGGTGAATGGCCTTTCTGTGGATGAATTCAGGCAAGTAAAAAAGGTGGGTGTTGGGAAAGTGTCACAAACATAGCATGAACCAAATCCCTGCCACCCACAACATTCCCGCGGTTGGTAACCAGAGGACATAGATAATTGGCAATAAAACCAAAGAGGAGATGAGAATATTTTTCATGCAGCAAGTTATGAAAGATTTGGGAAGAGAATTCCAGAGTGCAGGGATGTAGTGGTTGAAGAGTCTGCTACGAAGAGTGGAGTTAAAGGAGCCACTTGGGAGAGGAGGACGTAATGGCTGTAACTATTCACGTTGGATCTTAAAATTCATTTTAATAGCAAAATAGTGTCAATAATATTTGAATAAATATGCTAGACTTGTTTGAATTAATAGTAAGTCCTGAGTTTGTTTTATATTAATCCTGGTATCCCTTTAAGAATAGTAACTCAATTTTTGTAACTTATTGTGAAATGCTAATCACCATTTGATTTTAAGACATTCCACTCCAAAAATAATTGTTATTATTAGTACATCTCATCACATCACACCCATACATTTTCAGATATTCAAATTTCAAAGGTTTTATAATTTGTCGGCAATCCCCCACCAAGCCGCCAGGTTTCTACCCAAGCAACGAAGGTGAGAATTACACCCAAAACTCCAATAATGCAAAGTTCAGTGGCATATACTGCACAAGCTCTATATGCCTTCCCAGCAATACTTAATGTGAAAGGTCTCAACACCAGAAGGAATCGGATGAGAAGCAGGTCTAAAGACCAATTTTGAACACAGTTTGCATAGGCCTCACTTCTGTTACTGCTAATAAGTGCAAGATGTAAATGTAGAGACATTTTCCAAAAGGCAATCCTTTGTGTTAAAAGTACTTGCACCAAAAGATTGGAAATACTCAGCAGGTCAGGCAGCATCTGTGGAGAGATTCAACATTTCAGGTCGATGAACCTTCATCAGAACTGACAAAGGGTCATCGACCTGAAACATTGGGCTGGATTTTCGGCTGATTTGCGATCTATTTAGCGCCTCGGCGGGGCGCAAAAATAATTTTTTGGGGGCGTGAAACGAGGCGCACGAGATTTTGCGACCAGGCGGACCTTTTGGCAATGGTTTTGCGGCGGCACTAAAACTGAGCGCCCCGCCACAGTTTTGATCGTTTGGATGATGTAAATCATCGTGCATTGCTGCGCTAGCGCCTCAGGTGGAACTTTCAAGCATTTCGCCCAATTTCACATCCACCTGAGAACCCGCCCAGAAAAACCAGATGGACCCAGGGCGCACCAGGCGCTAACAGCACCATGTTGAAAGTGGAGGAGAAAGTCACAGTTGTGAGTGATTAACAGGATTGGGAGAAGAATCCTGTGTTATTGCATACGTTTGGTTGTGAAGTTTATGTGAGTTTCTAGTTTGTTTCATAAAGGACATTTTAAAAGATGGGAGCCATGCTAGGTCAGGAGCAAGTAATCCTGGCTGCTATATTCATATGACTTTGAGCTGGAAGAAGGCTTATGATAAACATTTGCAATGTAATCGAAGAGGTCACAGACATATGGAGAGGAGGTCTTACCCTCCACCAGTTTACTGGGAACATCGCTCATACCTCCAGCTCTCTGATGCACACAGTGCGTTAGAAGGTTGTGCTTCCGAAACGAGGTGGTCACCTAGATATGCCAGCTCATACAGGCAGACCTACAGCCTACCAGTGGCAACGGGACTGCACTGCCTGTCGAGGTGAAGGTGACTGTGGCACTTGCCTTCAATGCCGCCAGCTCCTTTCAGGCATCAGCGGGGGATATATGCTCCATCTCACAGCACACAACACATTGCTGCTTTCACCAGGTGACTAATGCACTGTATGCATGCAGAATGGACTTCATAAACTTCCTGATGACCAAGGAGACCCAAAATGAGAGGGTTGTAGGTTTTGGCTGATTTGCTGACTTTCCCAAGGTTCAGGGTTCACTTGACTATACACACATCGCCCTGCGAGCACCTCTACAGAATGCTGAGGTTTTCTGAAACCAAAAGGGATTCCACTCCATGAAGGTACAGATCGTCTGCGACCATACTCAGCGCATTATGGCAGCCATTGCCCAATATCCAGATAGCATCCATGGTGCTTTCATCTTGCGTGAGAGCAGTGTCTTAGGCATGTGCCAGCGTCAACCACAAGGCCAGACCTGGCTGCTTGGGGACAAAGATTATGACCTCACCACCTGGCTCATGACCCCCCACCGGAATCATCAGACAGAAGCCGAACAAACATTGTTATAATGAGAGCCATATAGCTACACGCAACATCATCAAACAGACAACTGGAGTGCTCAAGCAGTGCTTCCGATGCCTGGACCACTCTGGAGGCTGCCTACAATATTCCCCTCATCAGGTCTCTGAGTTCATTGTGGTGTGCTGCATGCTACACAACTTAGCCATCATGAGGGGACAGGAATTGCCAATGGGGATTGCAGGAACGCCTCAGGAGAGAGGAGGAGGAGGAGGAGGAAGACGAGGAAGAGAAACCTGGCGAGGGACCCATGCCACCCCCACCCCCACCACAACCACAGGGGAGGCATCGTGGAGATTTCGCCGCTGCAAAATTCTTCAATCGGCAACTCATAATTGAATGCTTTGCTTGAGGTTTGACCATTGCCTGGCCATTCTATCCCACCATGTTGACTATTCCCCTCTTATTCTGCAAATGAGACACTACACAGGAATGGTTAAGGTGAGCAAAAGAATTGATTAAACATTGTAACATTGTAAACTTTGTAATGTAACATTCATTGTGAAACATAAAATAATTAGTTGCATCCAGCGTTGTGATCATTCAACAACATTATCAACAACATAATCCAGAACATAATAACAGTGTTACATTAAACATACAATGCATCCAACATCAACAACATAATGCACTATTTGTTGTGCCACTATTTTTTACACCGGCTTCTGCAACCCTTCCCCTTATCACCCTCCCTCCCTTGCTGCTCCTACCCAAGATGGCATGCAGCAATATTGCCAGAGCCCTGCTGTGTTGGGGGGAGAGACAATGGGGACGCCGTCTGGGGACGCAGTGGAGCATCGCCAGTCACAGGTTGTTTTGGTTTGCGTGTGGCAGTGGGGAATGCAGAGAGTGTGGTGACCGGCATGGACTGCATCACTTGCCCAAGTTGAAGTAAAGCCTGTGCCTGTGATGTGCCATATTCCGCATGGCTTCGCGCCACACTCTCCAGGACTCCACTGTCACTGCTAGAGGCCACGAGCTTTATATGGGCATTGATAGCCTCGCAGATATCACGGTTCGCACTGACAATGTGTGACCCTACATCCATAATGGTCGCTTTCAGACTGTCAATGCTCACGGGAATCCAACCCAAGATATCAAGGAGCTGACGGCTGACCTGGATGCACTCCCTGGACATTCCCACCATGTCCAGTTCCATGTCTGCTTGTCTGTCAGCAGACCGATTTTGCCGACTCACCCTCCAGAAAGATGGCATGCGGGATTCAACACCAGCACTGCGTTGCTGCATGCCACTGGTGTCAGTAGCCTCGGAGTTGTCAAATCCCGAGAAAGTCACGTCATCCTCAGAGGAGCTGAGTGCCGATGGGTAAGCAGGGGTGGATTGAAGCTGTGCAGGAGTTGGCTCATCGGTATCCTCCTCCTCTTCCTACTCTTCCAGATGATGGCCTGATGTGGAATGGTGCCTTGAGGGATGATGCGCCTGTGGCTGGTCATCTGGAAGTAGAAAGCAACAGATGAGTGGTTAGCAGCAAGTGAGGGGGCAGGGTGACATGAGGAAAGTCACACAGCACAGGCTCATGTTAAGGACGGCCGCTACTCCATTGTATGGATATGTGAAGAGAAAGAGATTAGTGAAGACAAACATAGGTCCTTTGCAGTCAGAATCAGGTGAAGTTATAATGGGGAACAGAGAAATGGCAAACCAATTGAACAAATACTTTGGTTCTGTCTTCACGAAGGAAGATACGAATAACCTTCCAGAAATATTAGGGGACCGAGGATCTAGCTAGAAGGAGGAAATGAAAGAAATCCTTATTAGTCAGGAAATTGTGTTAGGGAAATTGATGGGATTGAAGGCCAATAAATCCCCAGGGCCTGCTAGTCTGCATCCCAGAGTACTTAAGGAAGTGGCCCTAGAAATAGTGCATACATTGGTGATCATTTTCCAACAGTTTATCGACTCTGGATCAGTTCCGATGGACTGGAGGGTAGCTAATGCAACACCACTTTTTAAGAAAGGAGGGAGAGAGAAAACAGGGAATTATAGACTGGTTAGCCTGACATCGGTACAAGGAAAATGTTTGTAATCAATTATTAAAGATGAAATAGCAGCGCATTTGGAAAGCAGTGACAGGATCAGTCCAAGTCAGCATGGATTTATGAAAGGGAAATCATGTTTGACAAATCTTCTATAATTTTTTGAGGATGTAACTAGTAGAGTGGACAAGGGAGAACCAGTGGATGTGGAGTATTTGGACTTTCAAAAAACTTTTGACAAGGTCCCACACAAGAGATTGTTGTGCAAAATTAAAGCACATGGTATTGGGGGTTATGTATTGACATGGATAGAGAACTGGTTGGCAGACAGGAAGCAGAGAGTCGGGATAAATGGATCCTTTTCAGAATGGCAGGCAGTGACGAGTGGGGTGCCGCAGGGCTCAGTGCTGGGACCCCAGCTATTTACAATATACATCAATGACTTAGATGAAGGAATTAAGTGTAATATCTTCAAGTTTGCAGATGACACTAAGCTGGGTGGCGGTGTGAGCTGTGAGGAGAATGCCAAGAGGCTGCAGGGTGATTTGGGCAGGTTAGGTGAGTGGGAAAATGCATGGCAGATGCAGTATAATGTGGATAAATGTGAGGTTATCCACTTTGGTGGCAAAAACATGAAGGCAGAATAATATCTGAATGGTGACAGATTAGGAAAAGGGGAGGTGCAACGAGAACTGGGTGTCATGGTACATCAGTCATTGAAAGTTGGCATGCAGATACAGCAGGCGGTGAAGAAGGCAAATGGCATGTTGGCCTTCATAGCTAGGGGATTTGAGTATAGGAGCAGGGAGGTCTTACTGCAGTTGTACAGGGCCTTGGTGAGACCTCACCTGGAATATTGTGTTCAGTTTTGGTCTCCTAATCTGAGGAAGGACGTTCTTGCTATTGAGGGAGTGCAGCGAAGGTTCACCAGACTGATTCCAGGGATGGCAGGACTGACATATGAGGAGAGATTGGATCGACTGGGCCTGTATTCATTGGAGTTTAGAAGAATGAGAGGGGATCTCATAGAAACATATAAAATTCTGATGGGACTGGACAGGTTAGGTGCAGGAAGAATGTTCCCGATGTTGGGGAAGTCCAGAACCAGGGGTCACAGTTTAAGGATAAGGGGTAAGCCATTTAGGGCCGATATGAGGAGAAACTTCTTCACTCAGAGAGTTGTTAACCTGTGGAATTCTCTACGGCAGAGAGTTGCTGATGCCAGTTCGTTAGATATATTCAAGAGGAAGTTTGATATGGCCCTTACGGCTAAAGGGATCAAGGGGTATGGAGAGAAAGCAGGAAAGGGGTACTGAGGTGAATGATCAGCCATTGAATGGTGGTGCAGGCTCGAAGGGCCAAATGGCCTACTCCTGCAGCTGTTTTCTATGTTTCGATTTTTCTATGTTTCTATATCTAGTCCAGAGAACTTACATCACATTGCTCCAACCCAGCCTAGGGAGTGTGCAGGACATTGCCCCAACCTAGTCCAGAGACACTGCAGGATATTGCCCTAACCCAGCCCAGGGAGTGTGTAGGACTTGCCCCAACCCTAGTCCAGAGATACTACATGATGTTGTCCCAATGCAGCCCAGGGAGTGTGCAGGACATTGCCCTAACCTGGTCCAGAGGCCAACTGCAGGTCATTGCGCAACCCAGCCCAGGGAGTGTGCAGAAACCCTCAGTTTCCGAGTAAGGGTCATTGTCCCCACTGGCAGCTGCCCGACCTACGACGCCAATGTGGCCTGCCATTCTGTCCTCAATGTTGGTGAGTGGCAGGGTCTGAGGCGGACCGCCGCCTGTCCGCAACTGCTCCTGGTGATTGTGTGACTTCTTGGCCTGCAAAGGTGAAAATGGGACTGGGGTTACCAGAGAGTCCATCTGCTCTTACAACAGAGATAGCCACTAAAGCACTTATACCATATTTTCTGAATGTAATACAGTCCAGCCCTCTATTTGATGGCCGTGGAAGTTGCACGTGGTTCATCAGGAGGACATCGACGTGTGGAGCCATGTTATGAGATCTCAGAAAGCAATCTTAAAAATCTGTAAAGATCATTCATGGCAAATAGGATGCCGAACTAAGCCTACCTGTGTGTCATGCATTTTCGGAAGCAACCCTCAGAGTGCTGAGTGACAGCAACAGCATGAGAACAAATAGTGTGCCAAATTTATAATTGAAGTAATGAAGGAGTGCACGAATTAAAATTGTGCTCACTCTAACGACCCTTGGAAGATCATTAAACTTCTTTCGGCACTGTGTCTGAGGCAGAGACCTACTCAACGATTTCCCTCCAAATCTTTTTAAATATCGATGGCAGTGGTCTAGATCCACTCCCACGATGCAACTCCTGCCATCTTCTTTCCACAGCCCCCACTGGAGCTTCATTAGTCTCGTGGCTGAATCCCCTGGCATGCTGTTTCGAATCGTCGTCCTCCAACATCAGAATCAAAATGTAAAATGGCTGATTCAGCCCCGGTTGGACTGCACATGCGGGCGGCCGCGCCTGTATTAGTGTTTGTGATTGGGCAGCAGCCCAGAAATGTGTGGGAAGAAATTTTTTTTTTTTAATTTGCACATGCGCAGAGCAGCCGTTTTTTTTAGCGGCGGAACTTTCGGCTCCACGTACAAATCGTGTGGTGCAACGCCAGAGTTAACACTAATGCTCCTCGTGAATTTTCATTTGGCGAAAATTACTCGCTCTGGCACAAGCGTTAACCCGGCACTAAATTTTTGAATCCACCGTGAATTTCGCCCGGAAACGGATGAAAACGCAAAAAGTCGAAAATCTATCCCATTAACTCTGTTTCTCTCTCCACAGATGCATCCTGACCTATTGAGTATTTCCAGCAGTTTCCGTTTTTATTTCAGATTCCAGCATCCACAGTATTTTGCTTTTGCACCAAATGATTGTCCATTATAAAATTTCCCCCATGAATAGATTTCGGAAAACTTTGTGAATTGATACATGTCATGCAAAAGGCTAAACGGGTGAAATAGATTGATTGATTAAAATTGAGAGTAATTTTGACTTTGTGCGATAGTGTAAATCGGGTTATACACTATCACACAAAGTCAAATTACTCTCAATCTTAATCAATCATATTCAATATTTATATGAATACAGAATACAGACTGTGGGGCCAAAATTGTCCACCACCGGAAATGAGGCGCATTTACCGTTTTCGATGTGTTCTGGCCGCCCCAATGCATAACTGTCGAAATTCAGCACATTGAGGATTTATTTGGAGTGGGGCGGAAGTGGCATCATCGTGGGGGTGGAAGTGGGGGCGGGGCGGAATGGCCGTCACTAGGGGGGCGGAAGTAAGGGAGGGATCGAGTGTCCGATGATGACATCATCGCACCAGCACGTCACAGCGTCTCTCCCTTTGAGTTAAATGGGAGGGCTGCTGTGAACTCTGCAGCCACTTTAGTGGCAAACACTTGGCCACCAAGGAGGGCTTTGACTGGGCCAGCAGCCTGGCAGGCTGCCGGTTGGCAGTCCGGCCGGACCCACGGCCATAATTGTCAGCGCAACCTGGCAGACCTTTGGAGACTCGACGGCCATTCGGCGCCGCCCCGTGGCCACTGCTTTTTGGCA
Source organism: Pristiophorus japonicus (assembly GCF_044704955.1). Taxonomy (NCBI): domain Eukaryota; kingdom Metazoa; phylum Chordata; class Chondrichthyes; family Pristiophoridae; genus Pristiophorus; species Pristiophorus japonicus. Next base: position 92,343,625 of record NC_091978.1, on the reverse strand, counting down.
GCCAGAGGCCATATCGTAAGTTTTATTTTTTAATTGTGATTTTTATTTTTATTTTGAGCCATTGAGGTAGATGTTAACTTGGACTGCCTGGAAAAACGGGACCGAAAATGACTTACCACCCCTTTTATAGCAGTACTCTGGCCGCTGCCATCCTCAAAGGACCCTTCAGGTGGGCAGCCGGAGTGCTTATCTCTTTCAGACAGTATGCCCTTGTTATATGCAAATAGATGTTCTTTGACGTGCGTGCTCCTCACAGTTTACCGGGTGGTACAGCAGAAGAGGCACCAAATCACTTTTGTTGGGATCAGAGTAGCAGAAATGCTCCTCCACAAGAATAATGTGCACTGCTTCCACACCAGGTTTCCCCACTCCCCTGTGCTCGTGTCCCCCAGACCTACCTTCCTGCCGGCCGGGTCAGCCTCTCGGCCACCTGATACAGCACCAGCCAAGAGCTGGCAAACTGCAGCAGGGCGTCTGTGTGGTGCCTGAAGTTTGCCGGTGGCATGGTACTGAGGTCCAACCTTCAAAATAGACCGGGCTTCTCGCTGCTATGATTGGGCAGCCAGCTGGCACAGTCTGCCACCTGACAGTCAAAATCTACCCCATTGAAATTTCCATTACAGTGGGACGCACGAGTAACAGAGGGCCTAGTATAGCTCCTGATATGGGAGCACATTTAATGGCCTGACCAGTTAACAGAGGAACGGCAAAGTCAAACTAAAAAGCAAATGATAATGATGCTATCACACTGCTTTTGAGACCAGTAATGTAACTAATTATGTGTATATATATATATATATATATATACATATAATATATAATGGAGGGCATATAAATGCTGTTTTGAAATGGACATTGCCATACATCTTTCTGTTTTTCAATAACAGATTTGGATGCATATGCTTCAGTAATGGAGAAACTATTCTCTTTTACAAATCAATTAAGTAACAATTAACCTTTCTGGCTGTAGGGCATACAGTATTAACTGAAACCTTTCCCTTCCCAATCTGTCCTTAGTGAAATCTAATCTAACCAATGTTGACCTGACACTATTTATGTCAGATCCAGAAACTAAGATACCCATTGCAAATTTCTGTTAGGTAATTGGATCCAATATGATCTCACAGGTGAAGAAAAAAAAGAAATATTAGCTTACCAAAGAACTTGATGATTTTTCTTAATTTACTTGCTCCAAATACAGTCATGAGACAATATTTGTATTTTGTAGATTAATTTCAGGCATAGTTGTGCCTACTTGCAGAATACCTTGTGCAACAACAGCGAGCTGTACTTTTATAGCTTCCTCGATTTTGAGGGACTGCCTATGATGATGGATGATGATGTACTTTTATAGCACCCCTGAAGTAGAAGAAGGTTCAGAGGAATTTATAAAGTGGTGAAAAATGGAGATAGAAAGCATTATGGGGAAAAGGGAAAGGTGGATCAAGAGAATGGTCAAGGAAATAGGTATTCAGGAAGCTTTTGGAAGAGATGTGAGAGTTAGTAGCATAAAGTGGCTTTGGCAGAGAGTTCCAAAAAGCAACAGTGTGGTGACCAAAGGAGTGTCCACCAAAGTTGGAGAGGCAGGAGCAAGGAATGGCCAGTAATCCAGTGCCAGGGAAGTAAAGGGTGCAAGCTGAGACACACAGCAGGAAGAAATTGCATGATGAGATGGTGGAGTGATTTAATGATGAGGCAAAGGATCTTAAAGTTAATCAGCTGGAGGACAGGGAACCAAGAGAGCTTGGCAAGGATGGGGTGAGTCGTATTAGGATTTTGTACAGAATTGTTCAGGCCACGGAGTTCTGGATTAACTGGAGTTTCTGAAGAATGGAAGCCAATGAGGAGAACATAAGGGACATCAATACTGGAGGTGTTGAAAGCATGAATCAGGGTTTTTATCAGAGGAAGCGAAGAGGGCCACAGAAAATGTTCCAGAGGTGGAAAAATGAAATTTTGACAACCAAACAGAGAAGGTTAAGAAGGGATGTGATAGAGATGTTCAAAATCATGAATGGTTTTGATAGATTAAGTAAGAAGAAACTGCTTCCAGTGACAGAAGGGTTGGTAACCAGAAGAGAAAGATTTAAGGTGATTGTCAAAAGAACAAGCGGAGACATGAGTAAAAACCTTTTTTACGCAACAAATGGTTGGGATTTGGAATGCATTGCCTGATGGGTTGGTGGATACAGATTCAATAATAGCATTCAAAAGGGAATTGGATAAGTATTTGAAGGGAAAGAAATGTAGGGCTACAGAGAAAGAGCAGGAGTGTAAGACTAATTGGATAACTCTTTCAAAGAGCTACCACAGGCACATGGGGCCAAACAGCCTCCTTCTGTGCCATATCAATCCATGATTCTATGATTCTAACTGTGGGATGGAAAGGACAACTGAGAGTCAAGTAAAATGCCACGGTCTCTTGCCCCTGGATCAGCTTGAGCAAACAACCGATGAGACCAAGGCAGCTGGGATCAGAGACAAGTAGAAACTGCAGAGATCTGAAAAGGATGGCTCTATTTTTTCTGATGTTAAGCTGAAAGAAATGTTGGATCATCATTGACCTGTCAAGCAGGCAGTAGGCTAATAAGACAACATCCTTAGAGTCAATGGTGGTGGAGAGGTAGTGCCCAGAGTCATGGCCAAACATAGTAAGCTGACTCTTTACTTGCAGATGATATTGCCAAGGGGTAGCATGTAAATAAGAAGCGACTAAATCTGGAACTATAGGATACACAAGTGACCATGCGGGCATATAAAGGAGTTAGATGAAGTCCTTACTACTAGGGGGATCAAGGGGTATGGTGAGAAAGCAGGAATGGGGTACTGAAGTTGCATGTTCAGCCATGAACTCATTGAATGGCGATGCAGGCTAGAAGGGCCGAATGGCCTACTCCTGCACCTATTTTCTAAGTTCTATGTTCTATATTCATAGGAGTTGAAAACTGCTTAGGAAAATGCAATGTTTGCACATCAGCAACCCACCAAGCTTACTTTGACAGCACCTCACAGCTCCACGTATTCGAACACTGAGCAGTACAAGTGTAGCAATGTCATGGAAATGCCATCACCTCCAACTTCCCCTCCAATTCACACAGTATTCTGACTTGAACATATATCATTGTCCTGTCATCATCATTAGGAAGATGTACTGGCAGCGTTTAAACAGATAGGCTCCAAAGCAGGAAAACTTGGTGCCATAAAAATGGATGTTGGAGGACAGAAGGAGGAGAATGGAACAAAGAGGTCGAGAAGGCTGAAGAGGGGCAATGAGCTACAATTGTGTGATATATTCACAGGGCACAAGCACACACAGCTTCCTACATGGCAGGCAGCTCTCCTTCGGAAGCCTCCGGAATCTGCCTGGTTCTGTTTATTATTACTCTGTAGTTGCAGTACACAATACGTTCACATCCACAGTGTTGAGCTACAACCATTACAAGCTTACAGACATTACACTTCTCCCTCCTTAATGAAAAAGTTATTAGTACAAACATCATACATAACTTTCATGTTTATACATAACACAGAATATAAACTTAATTTTTTTCCATATTTACAAATTTAACTTTACCACTTGTTTTCTGTTTCGAAGAGGATACCTTCGCTCTCGAACAGAACCTTCCAAACATGGTGTCGATTTCACACTCATTCGAGGCTCATCCTGAGGAACTTCCTTGATTTTCATTTGAACTCACTCTAACTTCAGGCTCTTTGTTTTCCTGACTCGGACTCAGACTTTCATTCTGATTCTCTCCTGGATTTGTTTCCAAGACATTGGATTCAGGATTTTCTACTGGTGTATCAAAACTATTTGATGAGTCAGAAATAATTGAATCATTCCCACCTTCAACTCTTTCCATGTCTGTAGGTAAAATATGATCAATATGAACAAACCTAACCTGTCCATTATCAAACATCTTTACCAAATATGTGTGAGGACCACATATCTTCACCACTCTTCCTGGTAACCACTTTAACCATTTATGGTGATGGTTCTTCAGTCTCACCTTCTGGTCTAATCTCCAACAAAGCGTTTAATTCTGAACTGGTGACATAAGGCTTTTGCAGCGGCGACATCTCCATAATGCCTCCCTTGTGGATGTAGTGGTGGTGGTGGCACGAGTTCCTCGCCAGGCTCCCCTTCTTCATCTTGCTGCTCCTCTTCCTCCTCCCTCATTCTCCTGAGGTGGTCTTGCAGTCCCCTGTGGCAATTCCTGTCCCCTCATGATGGCTAAGTTGTGTAGCATGCAGCACATCACAACAAACTCAGAGACCTCCAGAGTGGTCCAGGCTTCGGAGGCACTGCTTGAGCACTCCCATTGTCTGTTCGATGATGTTGCGTGTGTGGCTACATGGCTCTCATTATAGTGATGCTCGGCTTCTGTCTTTCCGGAGGGGTGTCATGAGCCAGGTGGAGAGGGCGTATCTTTGGCCCCGAGCATCCAGCTCTGGCCTTGTCGTTGATGCTGGAACATGCATAGACACTGCTATCATGCAAGATGAAAGCATCATGGATGCTCTCTGGATATTGGACATTGATTTCCATGATGCGCTGAGTATGATCGCAGACAATCTGTACGTTCATGGAGTGGAATTCCTTTCGGTTTTAGAAAACCTCAGCATTCTGTAAAGGTGCTCGCAGGGCGATGTGCGTACAGTCAAGTGCACCCGGAACCTTGGGGAAGCTAACAAATCGTCCAAAACCTACTCCCCTCTCATTTTGGGTCTCTGTGGTAATTGGGAAGTTCATGAAGTCCATTCTGCGTGCGTACAGTGCATTAGTCACCTGGCGAATGGAGCAATGTGTAATGTGCTGCGAGATGAAACATATGTCCCCCGCTGATGCCTGAAAGGAGCCGGAGGCATAGAAGGCAAGTGCCACAGTCACCTTCACCTCGACAGGTAGTGCAGTCCTGTTGCCATTGGTTGGCTGTAGGTTTGCCTGTATGAGCTGGGATATCTTGGTGACCACCTCCTTTCAGAAATGCAGCTTTCTAAAGCACTGTGCCTCAGAGAGCTGGAGATATGAGCAATGTTCCCTGTAAACCCATGGGGGGGGGGGGGGTCATCATCATAGGCAGTCCCCCAGAATCAAGGAAGACTTGCTTCCACTCCTGAAATGAGTACTTTGGTAGCTGAACAGTCCACTATGAGAGCCACAGACTCTGTCACAGGTGGGACAGATAATAGTTGAGGGAAGGGGTGGGTGGGACTGGTTTGCCCCACGCTCTTCCCGCTGCCTGCGCTTGATTTCTGCACAGTCTTGGCGTTGAGACTCGAGATGCTCAGCGCCCTTCCAGATGCACTTTCTCCACAGGGCGGTCTTTAGCCAGGGACTCCCAGGTGTAGTGGGGATGCCGCAATTTATCAGGAAGCCTTTGAGGGTGTCCTTGTAACGTTTCCTCTGCCCACCTTTGGCTTGTTTGCCGTGAAGGAGCTCCACGTAGATCACTTGCTTTAGGAGTCTTGTGTCTGGCATGCGAATTGTGCGGCCTGCCCAGTGGAGCTGATCGAGTGTGGTCAGTGCTTCAATGCTGGGGATGTTAGCCTGGACGAGGACACTGATGTTGGTGCGCCTGTCCTCCCAGGGGATTTGTAGGAACTTGAGCAGACATCGTTGGTGATATTTCTCCAGCGACTTGAGGTGTCTACTGTACATGGTCCATGTCTCTGAGCCATACAGGAGGGTGGGTATTACAACAGCCCTGTAGACCATGAGCTTGGTGGCAGTTTTGAGGGCCTGGTCTTCAAACACTCTTTTCCTCAGGCGGCCGAAGGCTGCACTGGCGCACTGGAGGCGGTGTTAGATCTTGTCATCGATGCCGGCTCTTGTTGATAGGAGGCTCCCGAGATATGCCTCCTCCCCATACATCTGCGACCTCTTCGATTGCATTGCAAATGATCAACAATAAGCCTGCTTCCAGCTTGAAGCTGTATGAATATAGAAGCCAGGATTACTGACTCCCGACCTAGCATGGCCCCCATCTTTTAAAATGTCCTTAAATGTCCTTTATAAAACAAACTAGAAACTCACGTAAACATCACAATCAAAAGTATGCAGTAATGCAGCGTTCTTCTCCCAATCCTTTCAATCACTCACAACTGTGACTTTCTACTCCACTTTCAACATGTCGGGGTTAGCGCCTGCTGCACTCTGGGTCCTTCTGGTTTTTCTGGGCGGATCCTCGGGGGGAACGCTAATTCGGGCGAAATGCTCGAAAGTTTCGCTTGCGGCGCCAGCGTAGCGATGCACGACGATTTACGTCACCCAAACAGTGAAAACAGCGGCGGGGCAGTAAGTTTTAGCGTGGCCACAAAACCATTGGCGAACGCTCCGCCCAGACGCAAAATCTTATGCGCCTCGTTTCACTCCCAAAAAATCATTTTTGCGCCCCGCCGAGGCGCTAAATGGGGCGCAAATTAATAGAAAATCTAGCCTATTAACTTTCTATTTCAAATGAATATTCTTAACTATATAGTCTAGAAATGGTCTTTTAAAATAAACAAGTTGCCACTGTTAAAGTAGCAAAGCAATGTCATCTGAATGCATTAAGCATTTGTATAGTAATATTGCAAACAGTAAGTTCTAAGCTAATATTTTCTATTAGTGAATAGAATGGTGATAGCCCTACCAATTATGGAACTTTTCTTTTAAAATTCTGAAAGATATGAAAGAATTGTGTAGATTTGAAATTTGAAATCGGATTAAGAATGTGGTCTCAGCACTTTCATTTCCAACATCCAAGTTTATTAATAGTCAATCATTGCTCCCCCCATACCATGACCTCGAGAAGTGTATTGACATTATGGGCCTGCTTGAGACCTGGTTCATTGATGGTGACTCTTTTTTGCTGAGGTTGACTTGGATAGTTACCCCATTCATTACATTTCCACATTCAAAACTATACTTTCTATCAAAAAGGAAGGGATTATTGGGACTAATGACTATTATTTATTCTTAAAAGTCTATGAGGGTAAATGTTTGCTCCACCAGCAGCCTGACCCAGTTTCAATTGCTGCTTGAAGTACAATAAGAGATGAAATAAGCACATGTACTTTTTTATCCAACTTTCCTCAGCATCACTTGGCGTGACATTTTGGTTCGGGTGAACTGAGCTGGAATTTTCACCTTCGAGTCAGGGCAGGTGCGTGTGGGCCGCATAGCGGGTCGCCATCCTGAAGTTATCAACAGCACGTTCTGAACTGCGTGTTTAACTCAGTAACATCAATTGAAACAGTCATTCGAGTTTCCTGGCCAAATAAATGGAACGGGTCTGATGATATCACTGATAACTCGCTTTCAGCTCAGATATTTAAAGCAGCCTTGCATATATTACAGTTGGGAGAGATGGCTATTGCTATATTTTGAAGAGATTTTTGTGGGTAAAATATAACATGGAGTCACTGCAACAGAAGGCTGCGCCGAGGTTCTCAGATGCCTTCCTGAAGTGTTGGTCCAGGGAGTCAGAGCACGCAGGGAGGTCATATTCCCTGGCAGTGGTAGGAAATGAGCAACCAGAAAAAGAGGGCATGGCTGGAGATTGTCCAAGAAGTGAGCAGCAAGGGTGTTGTCAGCCGCTCCTGGATTCAATGTCGGAAGAGATTTAATGATCTAATGAGGTCATGAAAGGTGAGTACAATGTGACACTCAACTACAGTCTGATGTGTGTGTTGCCCCAACCCCATCAATCTGCCTTCCCAAGCCTTCTCCTGCACATCAGTCCTCACACAAATCTATCTTGCAAGTGCACCCATCCTTCATCCTAAAGATTGGATCGACTGGTGTTGTTTTCTTTGGAACAGAGAAGGCTGAGGGGAGACCATATTGAAGTGTATAAAGTTATGAGGGGCCTAGAAAGTGTTATGTATGAATAAAGCGTCTGACTGGATACTGCGAGCTCAAAGTGAAGTGTGACCATAGTCTTTTATTGCAGGTCTCCAGAGTGCCTCTCCAGCCTGTGAGGCCTCCTTAAGTACCTGTGCTCCCAAGGGATTATGGGATCCCTCAGGACTCCATGGGATGAGCCCTCTGGTGGCTGTACAAAATATATACAAGTTTACATATATAACAACACTCCCCCCCACCCCCAAAGTCAACAGTGTAACTATTTACAAGGTGAGGTGATCAGGGGCCCTTCTTTGCCTGGTTGATCATCTGGATGCATATGCTGGTATTGGTGAACCATCTGCTGGGCTGCTGTGCAGCTGGCTTTGCTGGGCTGCCTGGTGTGGCGAGTCCTGCTGGGCTGCTGCGGATGATGGGTTCTGTTTCGTGGCCAACCGCGGTGTCGGTTGCCACTGGTATGTATGTTGGGGGGTCAAAGAAGGTAGGGTCCAAAGTTGATTGCTCAGGATAGTCCGTGAATGTGAATTTGATTTGGTCCAAGTGTTTCCGGTGAGTGAGTCCATTCGAAAGTTTGACCCAAAACACCCTGCTCCCCTCTTTGGCCACAACAGTGCCAGGAAGCCACTTGGGACCTTGTCCATAATTCAATACAAACACAGGATCATTGATTTCAATTTCACGTGACACATTAGCGCTATGATATGTGCTTTGTTGAAGCCGCCTGCTCTCCAACTGGTCGTGCAGATCAGGGTAAACTAACGAGAGCCTTGTATTAAGTGCCGTTTTCATGAGCAGTTCATCAGGTGGAATCCCAGTGAGCGAGTGGGGTCTCGTGCGGTAACTGAGCAGGACTCGGGATAGGCGCGTCTGCAGTGAGCCTTCCGTTACCCTCTTCAAGCCCTGTTTGATACTATGCACTGCTCTCTCTGCCTGACCATTGGATGTTGGTTTGAACGGGGCAGATGTGATATGTTTGATCCCGTTGCGGTTCATGAATTCTTTGAACTCGGCACTGGTAAAACATGGCCAGTTGTCACTCACGAGGACATCGGGTAGTCCATGCATGGCAAACATGACCCGCAAGCTTTCAGTGGTGGCAGCGGAAGTGCTTGCCGACATTATCTTACATTCAATCCATTTGGAGTATGCATCTACAACCACAAGGAACATTTTACCCAAGAACGGGCCTGCATAGTCGACATGGACCATAGACCATGGTTTGGAGGGCCAAGACCATAAACTTAATGGCGCCTCCCTGGGTGCATTAGTTAACTGTGAGCATGTGTTACATCTGTGCATGCAGGACTCTAAGTCCGCAGTGATACCGGGCGACCACACGTGGGATTTGGCTATTGCTTTCATCATTACGATGCCTAGGTGGGTACTGTGGAGGTCACTGATGAAGGTCTCTCTGCCTTTCTTGGGAACCACTACCCAATTTCCCCACAGAAGGCAGTCTGTCTGTATGGACATTTCATCTTTGCGCCGCTGTAACGGCTTTATCTCTTCCTGCATTTTCACTGGGACACTGCACCAGCTCCCGTGATGCACACAGTTTTTAACTAGGGACAGTAAGGGATCCTGGCTCACTCAGGTTCTAGTCTGTCGGGTTGTGACGGGTGATTGCTCACTCTCAAATGTTTCCATCACCATGACTAAATCTGCAGGCTGCGCCATTTCCACCACTGTGGTGAGCAATGGCAGCCTACTGAGAGCATCGGCAAAGTTTTCTGTGCCTGGCCTGTGGCGGATGGCGCAGTTGTATGCGGACAACGTGAGCGCCCATCTTTGGATGCGGGTCGTGCATTAGTATTTATCTCCTTACTCTCGGAAAACAGGGATATCAGTGGCTTATGGTCAGTTTCCAATTCAAATTTTAGCCCAAACAGGTATAGGTGCATTTTCTTTACCCCATAGACACATGCTAATGCTACTTTTTCAATCATGCTGTAGGCTCTCTCAGCCTGAGACAGACTCCTGGATGCATAAGCAACCGGTTGCAATTTCCCGAAATCATTAGCTTATTGCAATACACACCCGATACCATATGACGACACATCACATGCTAGTACCAAACGCTTACATGGATCATACAACACAAGCAATTTGTTTGAGCATAACAATTTTCTCGCTTTTACAAAGGCATTTTCTTGGCTTTTGCCCCAAACCCATTCTCTTCTTTATGCAGTAAGGCGTGCAGTGGTTCTAAAAGTGTGCTGAGGCCCGGTAAGAAGTTACCAAAATAGTTCAGGAGTCCTAGAAACGACTGCAGCTCCTTCACGTTCTGTGGCCTCGGTGCGTTCTCTATTGCCTCCGTCTTCGAATCGGTGGGCCTGATGCCGTCCGCCGCGATTCTTTTCCCCAGGAATTCCACTTCAGGCGCCAGGAAAATGCACTTCAAGCATTTTGGTCTGAGCCCCATGCAGTTGAGTCGACTAAGAACCTCCTCCAGGTTCTGCAGATGCTCACTTGTGTCCCAATCTGTAACCAAGATGTCGTCCTGGAAGACCACCGTGCACGGGACTGACTTCAGTAAGCTTTCCATATTTCTCTGGAATATCGCCGCCACTGATCGAATTCCAAATGGGCATCTGTTCTAAATGAAGAGACCTTTGTGCATGTTGATGCAGGTGAGGGCCTTCGATGATTCCTCCAGCTCCTGTGTCATGTAGGCTGAGGTCAAGTCCAGCTTTGTGAACGTCTTTCCTACCGCCAGTGTAGCAAAAAGGTCGTCGGTCTTTGGTAGTGGGTATTGGTCCTGCAGGGAGAAACAATTGATAGTTACTTTGCAATCACCACAGATTCTGACGGTGCCGTCTCCCTTGAGGACTGGGACAATGGGATTGGCCCATTCGTTGAACTCGATCGGTGAAATGATGCCCCCTCTTTGCAGCCGGTCTAGCTCGATCTCTACCCTTTCTCTCATCATGTACGGTACTGCACTCGCCTTGTGATGGATGGGTCGCGCCCCCGGAATTAGGTGGATCTTCATTTTTGCTGCTTGGAACTTCCCGATGCTTGGTTCGAACAGCGAAGGGAACTTGTTTAAGAGCTGCGCACACGAAGTTTCATCAGCGGACGATAGCGCTTGGACGTCATCCCAGTTTCAGCATATCTTTCCCAGCCAGCTCCTGCTAAGTAGCATGGGACCATCGCCCGCTACCACCCAGAGTGGTAGCTTGTGCACCGCTCCATCGTAGGAGACTTTTACGGTAGCACTGCCGATTATGGGAATCAGTTCCTTTGTGTAAGCGCTCATTTTTTTGAGAACTGGAGTCAAGACTGGCCTTGAGGTCTTGCTGCACCACAATTTTTCGAAAGTCTTTTTGCTCATAATGGACTGGCTCGCGCCCGTGTCCAGCTCCATTGACACCGGGAGTCCATTTAGTTCAACCTTCAGCATTATCGGGGGAAACTTTGTGGTGAATGTATGCACCCCATATACCTCTGCCTCCTCAGTCTGAGGCTCTGGTTCATCGAGATCTGCCGTGGATCTGTCCTCCTCTGCAACATGGTGGTTTGCAGGATTAACAGGATTTGCAGCTCTCCTGCACACTTGTCAGAGGTGTCCCATTGTTCCATAGCCCTTGCAAACATACCTTTTGAAGTGGCATGAATGGAAATGATGATCACCCCCACAGCACCAACAAGGTGTTAATGGCTTTGCATTCATCACTCTTGATGGTGGACTCTTGAGACATCTGCGGACGTGCAGCTGCAGACATGTGGGGCCTGCCCTGTACATTGCGATTTGGAAAACAATATCACGTTGTTCACAGTACTTGTAGCAGCACTCGTGTGCTGAGAGATTTGCTTAGTATTGTCACTGGTGGCAATGAACGCCTGGGCTATCGCTATGGCCTTACTCAAGGTTGGGGTCTCTACAGTCAAAAGTTTGCAAAATATCATTTCATGGCCAATGCCAAGTACGAAAAAGTCTCTGAGCATGTGCTCCAAATGTCCTTCAAATTCGCAATGTCCTGCAAAGCGTCTTAGCTCAGCGACATAACTCACCACTTCCTGGTCTTTAGACCTTTTGTAGGTTGTAGAAACGGTACCTCGCCATCAGAACGCTTTCCTTCGGGTTCAGATGCTCCCGGACCAGTGTGCACAAATCATCGTATGATTTCTCTGTGGGTTTCGCTGGAGCAAGCAGGTTTTTCATGAGTCCATACGTTGGTGCCCTGCAGACGGTGAGGAGAAACGCCCTTCCTTTGGCAGCATTCGCTTCTCCTTCCAGCTCTTTGGCCATGAAGTATTGGTCGAGTCGCTTCCTGAAGGTTTCCCAATAATCTCCCTATGAGAATTTCTTCAGGATACCCACTGTTCTCTGCATCGTTGGGTTCGTCATTTGTATCTCGTCGCCAGTTGCTATGTACGAATAAAGAGTCTGACTGGATACTGTGAGCTCAAAGTGAAGTGTGACCTTAGTCTCTTATTGCAGATCTTCAGAGTGCCTCGCCAGCCTGTGAGGCCTCCTTAAATACCTGTGCTCCCAAGGGATTATGGGATCCCTTGGGACTACAGGGGATGAGCCCTCTGGTGGCTGTACAAGGTATATACAAGTTTACATATATAACAGAAAGGGTGGATGGGAAGTACTTATTTCCCTTAGCAGAAAGCTCAATAACCAGGAGACATAGATTTCAAGTAATTGGTAGGAGGGGATTTGAGAGGAAAAATTTTCACCCAGAGAGTGGTGAGGGTCTAGAACTCACTGCCTGAAAGGATGGTAGAGGCAGAAACCCTCACCACATTTAAAACATACCTAGGTATGCACTTGAAGTGCCATAACCTACAAGAGCTGCAAAATGGGATTAGGCTCTTTGTCGGCTGGCACGGACACGATAGACTGAAATGTCCTCCTTCCGTGCTGTAAATTTCTATGATTCTATGATTCATGGTCAAGGCACCTACTCACACCTACAACTGATTATCCACCCTCAGCTTAACGCAATCATAGAAAGTAACACCACATTTGGCAATGTCATGCCACTCCCTCATCGTCACCCTCTATAGAAAAAGCCCGTACATCCCTTACATTCATTCCATCACTCTCTCTCAAAATTCTCTTCTTTCCCTCCTTTCAGAAGAGAGTGCAGAACAGGAGAAAAAGAGAGAGAATAGGAGTCGGCCTTCCAATATATAAAATTTGATGTCTGCAGAAGAGGATTCTTACCATAAGAGTTCTAATTCATATCTTTACTCTCCCACAAGTCCATCAAGTGCCCCGCCCCCGCCACCAGGTGGGGGAGGAAGATGACTTCTCAGAGGAAGCTCCATTCTCTGAGGGTGCAATATCATAAGAACATAAGAACATAAGAATTAGGAACAGGAGTAGGCCATCTAGCCCCTCGAGCCTGCTCCGCCATTCAATAAGATCATGGCTGATCTGGCCGTGGACTCAGCTCCACTTAGCCGCCCACTCCCCGTAACCCTTAATTCCCTTATTGGTTAAAAATCTATCTATCTGTGATTTTAATACATTCTATGAGCTAGCCTCAACTGCTTCTTTGGGCAGAGAATTCCACAGATTCACAACCCTCTGGGAGAAGAAATTCCTTCTCAACTCGGTTTTAAATTGGCTCCCCCGTATTTTGAGGCTGTGCCCCCTAGTTCTAGTCTCCCCGATCAGTGGAAACAACCTCTCTGCCTCTATCTTGTCTATCCCTTTCATTATTTTAAATGTTTCTATAAGATCACCCCTCATCCTTCTGAACTCCAACGAGTAAGGACCCAGTCTACTCAATCTATCATCATAAGGTAACCCCCTCATCTCCGGAATCAGCCTAGTGAATCGTCTCTGTACCCCCTCCAAAGCTAGTATATCCTTCCTTAAGTAAGGTGACCAAAACTGCACGCAGTACTGCAGGTTCGGCCTCACCAATACCCTATACAGTTGCAGAAGGACCTCCCTGCTTTTGTACTCCATCCCTCTCGCAATGAAGGCCAACATTCCATTCGCCTTCCTGATTACCTGCTGCACCTGCAAACTAACTTTTTGGGAAAAGAGTTTCATGCACAAGGACTCCCAGGTCCCTCTGCACCGCAGCATGTTGTAATTTCTCCCCATTCAAATAATATTGCCTTTTACTGTTTTTTTTTCCAAGGTGGATGACCTCACATTTTCCGACATTGTATTCCATCTGCCAAACCTTAGCCCATTCGTTTAACCTATCTAAATCTCTTTGCAGCCTCTCTGTGTCCTCCACACAACTCGCTTTCCCACTAATCTTTGTGCCATCTGAAAATTTTGTTACACTACACTCTGTCCCCTCTTCCAGGTCATCTATGTATATTGTAAACAGTTGTGGTCCCAGCACCTGTGGCACACCACTAACCACCGATTTCCAACCTGAAAAGGACCCATTTATCCCGACTCTCTGCTTTCTGTTAGCCAGCCAATTCTCTATCCATGCTAATACATTTCCTCTGACTCTGTGTACCTTTATCTTCTGCAGTAACCTTTTGTGTGGCAGCTTATCGAATGCCTTTTGGAAATCTAAATACACCACATCCATCGGTACACCTCTATCCACCATGCTCGTTATATCCTCAAAGAATTCCAGTAAATTCCAGTGAATCCATGTTGCATCTGCTTGATTGCACTATTCCTATCTAAATGTCCCGCTATTTCTTCCTTAATGATAGCTTCAAGCATTTTCCCCACTACAGATGTTAAACTAACCGGCCTATAGTTACCTGCCTTTTGTCTGCCCTCTTTTTTAAACAGAGGCGTTACATTAGCTGCTTTCCAATCCGCTGGTGTCACCAAAGCCATGCACACCCAGCACCAGCACAGATACGTACATGTCGGTGGGTCCAGTGAGACATACAGTAGTGTTGTTACCTGGTGTCTCACACATTACAGGTGAGCAAGAGCAGATGGTGGAGACAGGGACAGCAGTGGAGAGTCCTCGCCTGAGGGCACAGGATGCTACAAGCTCTGCTCAGCTGGATGCTGAGCGCTAAAACCCAGAGGATGTCTGCCAACATTGTCGAAGCAGTCACAGCAGGGAAGTGAGCAGCCTGCCTCTGCCTCTGCTGAAGCCAAAGGGGTTGCACCTTGTAGAAGCACTCGGAAAAGAAAAAAGACACAAAAGTAGATGCACAAGGGTATACACATGGGTATTTACTAAAATGTTAGTGTTAACTTTGAGTTCTATTTATGATGCACTTAGATTTATTTCTTTGCACTACTTGCCCATCTTGTCCATTTTTACCTGCTACCTGGAAAGTGACTTTCTCACTTGGAGGGACTGATGAGACATTAATTAACCTCGAGCAATTGGTTGACAGGAATGGTTTGCTCATTTTAGGACTGCTTTGTGGTGTCGGTGGGGGATGGGGAATTTGTTATAGCATCTGGGAGCCAGATGGGTGTACTGGTGCAACTTAACTAAAGCGGGCCATTATGAAGTCATCCCAGGCAACCCATGCAGCAATGTGCACCGCTGCTGGTGCCATCTCCACCTCAGGTTCCTCCTCCTCCTCATGTCCCACCTATTGCTCCTCCTCTGAAGAGACTGTGTGTTCCGTGCCTTGCTCCTCCTGCAGTTCAAGTCCTCGCTGCTGTATTATGTTGTGCAACACGCAGCATACGTCGATGATTCTGGAGACCCTGGCTTGTACACATTGAAGGGCACCTCCAGATATGTCAAGGCATCTGAAGCACATTTTCAGCTTGTCGATTGCTCGATTACACATCTGGTGGATATGTGGTTTTCATTATAGCATTACTTGTCCTCATGGCTTGGCCTCCTCAATGGTGTCATCAGCCAGGTCTTCAGTCGATAGTCCTGGCCTCCAAGCAGCCAGCTGGTAATTCTGTTTGGATGTGTGAAGAGCTGAGAGAGGGTAGACTGTTGCAGGACGCAAGAGTCCTGACAACTCCCAGGGAATCTGCCACACACCTGCATGATGATCTTTTTATGGTTGCAGACGAGCTGCACATTGAGGGAGTGGAACCCCTTGTGGTTCACAAACACAGAGGCACATTCCTACAATGTAGTGAGAGTGATTTGTACTGTGGTGAGAGAGGCTTTGGAGATTGCAGAAATCACCTGCAATCTACTGAAAGAAAACTCTCTGCACAATGTGATGCCATGTGATGTTAAGCAAGGAAGCAGGTGTAAGCTGTGTATATTTATGTGCTTTTTCTAGCTGTCACTAATGAAGTAGCTCAATGGCCACTGAGCTCCCACCTCCCCTTCACAAGTGAGCTTCCCGAGACCCGTGAATCCCCTGCATAATCAGTTAAAGTTGAAACCTCACGTTAAAAAGGCTGCTAAGAGCCTCACAATGGGCAGTTAATTACCTCAATGGGGTCGTCTGCCTCTTCCGAGCAGATCTGTGGCGCGCCTCGAAACATGGGGAATTTGGCGGGATGAAGGCAGGTTCTTGACCTGCGGTCAATTTCAGCGTTTTTAACTGCCGACCCTCTCCCAAAACTGCACACTCTGCAATGTGAAAATTCCGGCCCATGCGTAATTTGTTTATAAAAACAAAAGTGCCCTCCAGATGGATGAAAGTAAAATAGGATAAATTTTCCACTTGTGCTCTGGCATTCAGCCTTGCTCCAGGAAATCATGCTTGTGCTGCACATGATTTTCTGTCCATTAAAAACAATGAATGGAAATTTGTGGGTGGTGAGTGATTTCCCGATTACGCACTCAACTAATAAATAAAACACTGCACTCCTTTTAAACTGCACCTGTAGCAGCATGGTTATATTCTGTCATCTTTTGCCTACCGATAAACAAATATACAGACCACTGTGGCTTAAGATGAAAGCTAAATTCTTGCCTTATTAGTAGTTTCCTGAGAAGATTAATTGGAATCAGGAGTAGGTCTGGAATGAGGTTTTCTCATTAGTTATAGTGACAGTGGAAGGAGTTGCACTTTGTATGTGTGATGTGTTCTGTGTTATAATGTGTACTATGAGTACAGGCAAATATTTGGATTCAATTTTAGATTCATCAAAGAGGTGCCACAAAACTGCTCTGCCAAACTAATAGCAAATAAGCTAACATTCTTAAACCAGATATTTAAACAACTATTGCCTCTACATAAAATGACATAAATCAATCTTAAAATCTATGCTTAAGTAAAATTTCCCTTCATAGTAAATGATTGCCAACTCATTCAATTGTACAAATTTGTACGTACGTTGGAACAAATTTCAATATAAGAAAAACATACTTATGTTTTGTGTTTAAACCTTTTAAAATATATTTATTTGTTTTCTCATTTGTTTTTTCCCCTTCTAATAAATCCAGGCTGACACTCCAGTGCAGTGCTGAGGGAGTGCTGCGCTGTCGGAGGTGCCGTCTTTCGGAAGAGACATTAAACTAAGGCCCCATTTGCTCTCTCAGGTGGATGTAAAAGCTCCCATGGCATTATTACGAAGAAGAGCAGGGGAGTTATCCCCGGAGTCCTGGCTAATATTTATCCCTCAATCAACATAACAAAAAAACAGATTATCTGGTCATTATCACATTGCTGTTTGTGGGAGCTTGCTTGTGCAGCAGTGACTACACTCCAAAAGTACTTCATTGGCTGTAAAGCGCTTTGAGATATCCGATGGTTGTGAAAGGCACTATATAAATCCAAGTCTTTCTTTCTTTTTCTTCTTCCTGCACCACACAGTGGCTTTAGACAGTAGCAAATGTCTTTTAAAGCTGCTCTACAATCAGACACGAGGAGTGACTTTGCCTCTTTTTTTTCTCCACCATCCAAGGTTTGACCTCCACTCGGTGACTTCCCATCATGGCATGCTTGGGATCACAAGTGTTGGGAGCACTTGTTCTACTACTGGTTGAGACAAAGCTGTGGAGCTCCATTCCATTGCGCCACATTCCCATAATATAGGTTTAAATATCATTGCCACAAGTCATTGTGAAAAACACATGCCACACCATTAGGAGTCACAGTACATCATGTGTGCTATTGATAAAAAGAAACCTAAATATCTATTACCCAACCATACTCTCCTCCCACCGCCCCCCTCCAAAAATGTCCTTGCTGGCTAGAAAAACAGGCATTGTCTGCATCTGTTACCCACTCTTACCCACTCTTGATTTTTAATTTCTTGGACTGCACCATTATTGATTTCAGTTTTTCAAACGCACTGTGCATAACAAATGTACAGAGGAATAGACATTATCACAGTTGAAACTGTACCTCCTTTAGTCATTCAACACATCACAATTACACCATCCGAGGCTTAAAAGCAGTTTAGCAGCCTCTCTCAACAAGGGATGATAAATGACTTTAGGAGACAATCATTGAAAGGGAATAGTAACAAAAGTATCTTTGCAATTCAAGTTTTTTTTAAAAAGGAAACAAAGGTGATATATTTCAGACATCCCCCCCCAAAAATTGAACACAACAATAATGTAACACTATTGATGTACCAAAAATACAATTGTTCAGAAACCAGCTTAATCATTTTCTGGTACACTGAACAAAATGTGAAGGAGGAATGGAAGGCTCAATTATTAGCTGTAACCTGAAAGAGTATTGGTGCCATCCAGTTATCCAATAAATGAATGACTTATACTTTAAATAATCACAAGATAAGAATATAGATATAAAGACAGTTTGACCTATCTCAGCTCATCCATCAAAACACCCTACAAACCTACTATCACGGCATCTAAATGCTTCTTAAATGATTCTTGGTGGCGAAATTGCCCCCCGCCCCGTTTGGAGGTGGTAACCTTCCGGGACTGGGATATTTATTGCCCGGATGGAAGTTACGCCCCCAGTGCAGATTTTGGGCCTTCCACCCCTCAACAGAGGTGGAGCGCTATTGGAGGTGCTCCCATGGTGGTAGTGCCACACTGAGCCCGGCATCGCGCTCTGGAGCTTAGTCCCCTGCTGGCAATGTCAGTGTTACACGGATGCACCACTTAGCGCTGACGCGGCAGAAAGCCCCTCCCCTTCAATTAAAAGGGAGGGCCCCAGCGTGCGCTGCAGTCCCTTTAGCGGCCTCCACAGGGCCACCAAGGACGCCTTTGACTGGGCCAACAGCCTGGCACCCATAACGGAGTGCTAAGCTGCAGGATGGCGGCCTAGTTGATGTGAGGGCCACCATTTTCAATCCGACAGAAGAGTCAGTCGACAAAAAAAAAGGGGACACAGTGCAAACGGTCTCCCCTTTAAGAGGCGTCCTGTCAGCGGATGTCTGCCAGCTTCGTGACCCGTGAAGCTGGCAGTGACATCAGCCAGCAACATCATCCTCACTGCCCAAGGGGCAATTTCCCCCATGGGGCGCAAAGGGGTCGGCCGGGTGGTGAGGGTTCGGCGTGCAAGGCGACTTTTTAACAGGGTGATACTCAGATCTCTTACATCAGCTGTTCAATGCCACCTGGGAGACATAAGAACATAAGAACATAAGAATTAGGAACAGGAGTAGGCCATCTAGCCCCTTGAGCCTGCTCCGCCATTCAATAAGATCATGGCTGATCTGGTCGTGGACTCAGCTCCACTTACCCGCCCTCTCCCCGTAACCCTTAATTCCCTTATTGCTTAAAAATCTATCTATCTTTGACTTGAAAACATTCAATGAGCCAGCCTCAACTGCTTCCTTGGGCAGAGAATTCCACAGATTCACAACCCTCTGGGAGAAGAAATTCTTTCTCAACTCGGTTTTAAATTGGCTCCTCCGTATTTTGAGGCTGTGCCCCCTAGTTCTAGTCTCCCCCACCAATGGAAACAACCTCTCTGCCTCTATCTTGTCTATCCCTTTCATGATTTTAAATGTTTCCATAAGATCACCCCTCATCCTTCTGAACTCCAAGGAGTAAAGACCCAGTCTACTCAATCTATCATCATAAGGTAACCCCTCATCTCCAGAATCAGCCGAGTGAATCGTCTCTGTACCCCTTCCAAAGCTAGTATATCCTTCCTTAAGTAAGGTGACCAAAACTGCACGCAGTACTCCAGGTGCGGCCTTACCAATACCTTGTACAGTTGCAGCAACACCTCCCTGCTTTTGTACTCCATCCCTTTCGCAATGAAAGCCAACATTCCATTTGCCTTCCTGATTACCTGCTGCACCTGCAAACTAACCTTTTGGGATTCATGCACAAGGACCCCAGGTCCCTCTGCACCGCAGCATGTTGTAATTTTTCCCCATTCAAATAATATTCCCTTTTACTGTTTTTTTTCCCAAGGTGGATGACCTCACACTTTCCGACATTGTATTCCATCTGCCAAACCTTAGCCCATTCGCTTAACATAGAAAAACTCCTTGTAGCCTCTCTGAGACAACTTATCTAGAAGTCTGTTCCCTGTGATGATTACTTTATGTGAAAAAGAACTACACTACATCAATCATGTATATATAGATTGTACCTTTCCAGTCTGGGACTCTTTAGTCCGGAAACATCCCTAGTCCGGCATAATTCCCAGCGGGGGTCGTGTCCTGCGCTGTTCATGGAGGTTCCCGCACTGTTCATGGAGGCAAGCGGGCCAGGTAACGAAAGGGAAGGGAAGGGCAGGCAGTTGACTGAGGCGCAGAAAATTGAAAAAATGGAGAAATTCTGAGCGACAAAATGCTGCCTAGTAGGCTTCTATGCAGCGCATGCGCAGAACGCGGCTGGGTCATTGTCAGCAGTTGCCTCCAGACAAGGAGCGCCAAACCAGCACCACAAAAGAGGGAAGCCCGAGATTTCAGTGTGGTGTTTTCCCGCACTTCCTAGCTCTATGCAGATCTCCCGTGGTCTGGAATATTCTCTGGTCCGGCACCAGTCAGGTTCCAAGGGTACCGGATCAGAGAGTTACAACCTGTATATCTAACATAATCACCTGAATGCAAAGGTTGAAAGGCTCAAATTTCTACAGGATTTCTTCACACCTCAGTCCTCTAAAACTGAGCATCAATTTTATAGCTATTCTCTAAACTGCTTCATGGATTAATGCCCCCACTTTGTCTCAATGATTGGATCTATGTGTAGTAATCAGGGTATGATGTGGTCAGAGTGCTTATCAGATTGAGCATGATTTCCTCTGACTTGCATCCAACATCTTTGGCTTCTTAGGATTTTCTTTTGTGGTGAAGACTACATTGGCACTGAGTGCCACTTCTCTTAATGGTAAAATTGGAGCTAGCCAATTTAGGATTGAAATCAGGAAGCTTTTTTGCACACAAAAGATATTGGAAATCTAAAATTCCCTCCACCAAAAGACTATGGGCTGGATTTTCCTTCTAAATCGCCCCTGCCTGATCCTTAGTGATGTTCCGGCAGTTGTGTCTTTTTCAACCACCTGAATGCCGCTAGTGTGCGCTCCCGCAGTTTTTGGGTGCTCCATGTCGGCGGCGGCAAAGCGGTGTGGGAGCGAAGTGGAGCGGGCAGCCTAAGCGGGCCCAATGTCGACGATCAGCTTTCCTGTATAAAGGAAAGCTGAACAGCTGGCTGAAAGGAATTGCAACGGTGGTCTGCGCATGTGCGGCCATTCTCCCGCTTTTGCGGGGTCAAGGGTGACCCTGCACAGGCATAGACAACAGAAGGACTGCACTTGTCAGTTGAAGCTGAAGAGGTTAGTGGGAGAGGAGTTGTGAGGGTTGGGTTAATTTTTTGGAGTATTGTTCAATATTTTGAGAATTATATAATATTATAAAACAATATAATTAATCATATAAGTAATAATAATTAAAATGATAATAATAAATCTGAAAAATAATAATAAATAATAATTAATTCATTATTTACATTGAAACATATACATCAGCATACATTGCATATATATATGCAAAGAATGGAGAGTCAACCAATACAAGTGGAGAGGGAGTTAAGTGGGAGAAAAAGGGCCACTCATTTTTCGGAGGAAGCCCAGGAGGCATTGGTGGGTGAAGTGGAGGCACGTTGGCATCAACTAACACAGGGTGGGCGAGGTAAACCATCACCATTTATCTATCAGTGCTTATGGCGAAAGATAGCTGAGGCGATGTCATCCGTCGCGCCCGTGATGCTGCAAACAGTGGAATGACATCGTTGGATCTGCGAGAGCAAGCATTAACTTTTATCATGCATTGATGATAAATGTGAGGTTATCCACTTTGGTGGTAAAAACAGAGAGACAGACTATTATCTGAATGGTGACAGATTAGGAAAAGGGGAGGTGCAACGAGACCTGGGTGTCATGGTACATCAGTCATTGAAGGTTGGCATGCAGGTACAGCAGGCGGTTAAGAAAGCAAATGGCATGTTGGCCTTCATAGCGAGGGGATTTGAGTACAGGGGCAGGGAGGTGTTGCTACAGTTGTACAGGGCCTTGGTGAGGCCACACCTGGAGTATTGTGTACAGTTTTGGTCTCCTAACTTGAGGAAGGACATTCTTGCTATTGAGGGAGTGCAGCGAAGGTTCACAAGACTGATTCCCGGGATGGCAGGACTGACATATCAAGAAAGACTGGATCAACTGGGCTTGTATTCACTGGAGTTCAGAAGAATGAGAGGGGACCTCATAGAAACGTTTAAAATTCTGACGGGTTTAGACAGGTTAGATGCAGGAAGAATGTTCCCAATGTTGGGGGAAGTCCAGAACCAGGAGTCACAGTCTAAGGATAAGGGGTAAGCCATTTAGGACCGAGATGAAGAGAAACTTCTTCACCCAGAGAGTGGTGAACCTGTGGAATTCTCTACCACAGAAAGTTGTTGAGACCAATTCACTAAATATATTCAAATAGGAGTTAGATGTAGTCCTTACTACTAGGGGGATCAAGGAGTATGGCGAGAAAGCAGGAATGGGGTACTGAGGTTGCATTTTCAGCCATGAACTCATTGAATGGCGGTGCAGGCTCGAAGGGTCGAATGGCCTACTCCTGCACCTATGTTCTATGTTTCTATGTTTCTACTCTTGAATAGTGACATGTTTTATGATGGTGTAAAGCTTGGTGTCATTTTAATTTCCCAGCATCGATCTCATTGTGTTAGTGCTCTGTATGTTAATGTGTTCATCATGCAACATTTGCATGCTAACAAAACTTAAATCGTGCCCTCGTTGACGAAAAGACTGGGGGAAGGTTATTTGGGATGTGTACCAATATATTGTATATGTATGTATGTATGTGTGTGTTCTGTATTAGTAGCTGTCAAATTAGTTCACACATTTTTCCTCACCCTTGCAGAAGAAAGTAGCCAGCAATAGTGCTGAGCTCCGCAAAATGGGCGTTGGTCCACCCAACACTATTTCTCTCACGGACCTGGAGCCACGCGCTGCAGCCTTGATGGGGGCATACAATCGCACCGTCACGTGTGTTGGTGTCAAACCAGTTCTCCCTGAGGGTAAGTCTGCATAATCCCTGGACTGTACTGCGGTCATCTAATTCAATCTTATGGCAATATAATGTAGAATGTAATGTAATGGTAGGACCAAGAAATGTTGTTAATTCTGACATGATTTTTGGTTTGATCAAACTGCCGCTTGGAAACCAAACTGTTTGGGACTCAAGTTTTGTTATGTCATGTACTTTCTCTATCCTTTGCTTATGATACTTTGATGTAATGATTCTCAACAAAAAATGTTTGTTCTTTACACAAGCCTGCACAACGTGAATTGCTTGATCTTATCTCTGACCCCTCCCCTCCCCTGTCGCCAACCATTAATGTTATGTTTTTACAGTTGCAGAGGTGGAGCCGGCTGCCGCTCCCAGAGAGCAGTCATTACAGGGGAGACCAAAGCTACAAATGGTGGTGGAGGAGACGAAGAAGATGGTGCTGGCGGAGCTGCAGGAGAACACTTCCCAAAGTGTTGTAATGTTGTTGTTGAATGAGGCGGGACTTCAAGGGACATTTCTACCTCGAGCACAAGATCCTCGTCGGAATCAAACTTTCTTGGATTCCAGTTCGAGGAAGCGGGACCAAGCGGAATGCAACAACGCACACCGATCCCCGTGGTGAATCTGCGGCGGCCAATCCGCCAAAGTGAGAACGCTGCGGGACAGGCAGATGTTAGCCTGGACATGGTGGGACTGTCCAGGATGAGCATCAAATTGATTCGAGAGCTCCTCCAGGCCATTGCTGGGTTATCGGAAAACTTTGCGGCTTAGCAGCCTGCCAATTGGAGGACATGGCAGAGCTGATTGCCGTGGTGAGGGAGAACACCCAGACTGTCAATGCCAATGCAATGTGGCAATCGATGGTTGTAGAATATGGCACTACACCCCAAGGTGCCATATCAGCAATGGTGACAGCACCTGATAGTTGGGAGGAAACACTTTCTTCCGACTATGAAGATGGGTCCTTAGCACCTTCACCTTCTCCAGAATGCTCAAACATAGCACTGCCATTCTCGCCCCCTTCGTCAGCAGTCACGTTTGATGTGCTCTGCTGGTGCACAACGTTCTGGTCCCGATGTGGGCAGGGCCAGGGGTCTTGTTAGCCGGAAGAGGAGGAAGGGGTCAGAGCCAAGGGTGTTTTGAAAATGTTTATTCATCAAAAATATGTTATTTTATTACAATGTTAATGTTTAAAAAAATTACCACTTTTATATAAAATTTTATTCAACTAAACCATTATTGTACTGTGTCTCATTCACTTCTGAGAAGGAGAAAATATCTCCCATTTGACAACTTTTAGGCAAGACAACTTTAAATGTGTGATTGAGGGTGTCCCTTGTAAACTTATCCTGGATGACCTAGACCCAACTGCCTGGGGTTTTCTTGAGTCTTGTGAACATCACGTAACTGGGTAAGCCACTTACAATGCAACAGCTCTACCAACCTGCGAGCATTCTAGTGCACACATTACAGTTGTGACGCCTGCTACAGTTGAATAGTCTCACAGCCACACTGTCAAGCCAAGTGAACAATGGTAACTTGCATGTACACCCACTGACTGACTCCCTTCTCCCCCTCCCCCTCAGGTCTCCTTGCACACCCACTGACTGACTCCCTTCTCCCTCCCACCCGCCCCCCTCAGGTCCGTATGTGCACACAGTGACTTGGATGAGGCCGCATTGTATGGACACAACCCCTTCCCCCTCCGTGTAAGACAGTGAGCCCCTTTCTTTCTGTAATCCTGTACTGTAAGTTAATTCAGTGCCTGATGTGTGTCTTAGACAATGAGCCTCTTTGAATACCTGTTAGAACTTTTTTATTGCACAATCCAATCATTTCGAACGATTTTACCGGTCACAATCCTTGATAGACTTCCTAATACAATGTTTGCACATTAAGTATCAATCAGCTAACACAGAACCAATTTATAGCAGAAGCATATATGTCAGCCCAAAGCCTACTGAAGAAAAGGTTCTCCCAATTAGCCCAATCATATCAAATGATACAAAAGTTCATTTTCTGGATAGGATCACTTCAGTAAAGTAATGGTGGTCATATTGTCGAAACCTCACATATCTGTTAATATGTACAGCACATTTCATTTCATTTGCATGAAAAATGGCTTTTCTTCATTATCCACCATCTTCTGAGCCATTGTGAAGCTGCAAGCAAAGTGGAGGGAGTGATAAAGGTTGGGCCCAAGTCAGGTAAGTACTCCAGAAATGGGCGGTATCCAGACAGCGTTAATGGGCGGAGTGGGCCTTATAAAACAGATTTTAATGGAATTTAGGGCTGGGAGGGAATTTTCTGACTTTTTGGGATCTCCAAAGTGGGCGGGCGCTTTGCAGCCTTTGCAGGAACACTGGCGGTAATGGTAGGCCCAAATTACCGCTGGCCCTAATCGCGGGCGGTAACGGGCAGTATTTTCTATTTTCAATGATAACTGGGCGGTAAATGGGCGATTTGAGAGGAAACTCTAGCCCATAGGATGGTAGGTCAATTGACATTTTCAAGCTATGATCATTAGATTTATGTTAGGTAAGGGTATCAAGGGATATGGAGAAAAGGTGGGATAATGGAATTGAAATACAGATCAGTCATATTCTATTAAAAATTCTTTGAAGAGGTAACAGAAAGAATAGACAAGTGTAGTGCAGTAGATGTAACTTACTTCGATTTCCAAAAGGCCTTTGATAAGGTGCCACATTATAGATTAAAGAATAATATCAAAGCATCAGGGGACAAGTAGCAGAATGGATAGCTAGCTGGCTTCAAAACAGAAAGCAGAGAGTAGGGCCAAAGGGTAGCTATTAACAGTGGCAGATGGTGATAAGTGGGGTCCTACCAGGATCAGTGTAGGGACTCATGTTGATCACAATTTATATTAACGAGTTAGACTTTGGAATCAAAAGCACAATTTCTAAATTTGCGGATCGGCGTGATGGGGTTGGGGGGGTGGTGGGGCAGTTAGAGGTTAGTCAATACTGAAGTGGACTGCAACAAATTACAAGAAGACATTCATAAACTTGCAGAATGGGCAGAACATTGGGAAATTAATATCAACACTGAAAGTGTGAGGTATTACATTTTGGTAAGAAAAATAAGGAGGTCATAGATTACTTGGAAAATAAGAATCTAAATGGGGTAGAGGAGCAATGAGATCTCGGAGTACAAATACACAAACCACTAAAAGCAGTGATGCAGGTTAATAAGACCATAAAAAAAAAACACGCACTAGGGTTTATTTCTAAAATTGAAAAGTGAAGAAGTTATGCCAAAATTGTACCTCACCTTGGTTAGATCACATTTGAAGTATTGTGCATAATTCTGGTCACCATATTATTAAAAAGGATATAGAGGCATTGGCAAGGGTGCAAAAAAGATTTACAACTATGATCCCAGAAATTCATGGTTATATCTATCAGGAAAGGATGAACAGGCTGGGTCTCTTTTCTCTTGAAAAGAGAAGGTTGAGGGGTGACCTAATAGAGGTCTTTAAAGTTATGAACGGTTTTGATAGAGTAGATACAGAGAGAGTGTTTCCACTTGTGAGGAAGAGCAAAGCTAGAGTCCATCAATATAAGATAGTTGCCAAGAAATCAAATAGGGAATTCAAAAGAAAGGTCTTTACCCAGAGAGTGGTGAGAATATGGAACTCTCTATTACAGGGAGGTGAATAGTATAGATACATTTAAAGGTAGGCTAGACAAGCATATGAGGGAGAAGGGAATCAAGGGTTATGCTGATCGTCAAATAAGGAAGGACAGGAAAAGGTTCGAGTGGAGCATAAATGCAGGCATGGACTGATTGGTCCGAATAGCCTGTTGCTGCGTCGCATATCCTATGTAATCCTCTGTAATTATATGTAACAGGCTCAAGGGGCTAAATGGCCTGCTCTTGGTGCTATGTTCCTATGTACACCAGAACCACAGGCCAGTCCCACCAAGAAGTTCAATAACTATAAAGAGGATACCGTGGGCACCAGCACACTCTTCACCCTCTAATATTAATACCTGCATTATTATCCATGGCAGCAGGTGGTATGGCACATTAAATTTCTCTGGGACCGAATTGGTGGAAGCTAAGTTCCGCCCAAGTGCCGCCCAAAGGACCGCTGAGATACCTGACAGTACTTTGGGCGGAAGTTTCGTAAAAAAGTCCTTGAAAGACAGCCCGGCGGCAAAAAAGGGACTTATGCTGTGAATCTGGGCGGCAGCGGGCGGAAGCTCCCAATCTCGGTGGCAAATGCAATCCTTGCCAAAGTGCCGTCGAGGATTGAGTTGGGCCCAGGGAGGGGGGAGCACACTAAAATAAAAATTTACACAACAAACCCCACTGGAAGACCTTCAGAGGACTCCATCCAAATAAATCACTGAAAAATAAATTAATTAAAGTGGTTCACTAACCTTTTTTTAGAGCTCTTCATACTTACCGTTGGGGTTAGACCTGCCTCCACGCAGCGGCCCTTCCCCCTGCTGCTGCCGATTCCCACCCGGATGAATCTGCCAGCTCGGCGGGCAGGAGGCCACTTACGTGCCTTGCGCGCTAGCGTCCGTCAACGGGCAGTTCCCAGCGGTCCTCCCCTTCCACCGTCGAGAGGCCTAGTGGAAACTGGCACCGAGGGGAGACCGCCGAAAAAACTTAGCGGCAGCGGGCGGTAAGTCCACCAAGTTCGGGCCCATTGTCTCGTCCCATACTTTTCCTAACCTCCAAATGTCCTTCTTTGCAACCCTCCCTTCCTTTACCCTATTATTGATGGCAGAATCTTGAACTTCCTCTGCCCTACTCCTTTCCTAAGTAAACCCATGTGCTTCTCCACTTTCCTCACTTTTAATCCATCTTAAAAGCAGTCTATTCCACCAGGCAGTTGCTCACCTCCCATAACCCTTGACATCATGGCTTGGCACCTGTTCTGTTTTATATTTTTCCCTCTTCAAATTGTCTGTGGATATTTTCTCAATTAAAACTGCTTTGTAAATGCAAGCTATTTTGGTTCTCTCAATTAATTTGCTTGAGCTCTTCCGTAATTTACTTGAAGTTAGCCTTGGTAAAATTATACATCTGGGTCTTGGTGTTTAGTATTTTTGAATCTCAGATCATATTGAACTTAATCCACCTAAATTTAAGTTAGATAATAATGTGCTCATGCATAGACAACAGTTCCTCACTGCATTAGAAACCCTGATGAAGACTGAGAAACTCCCTGGGACATCCTGTAATGTATGCACCTGTGAGTATGCTCACAGGTTGGTAGAACTGTTGAGTTGGGAATGGCTTAGCTAGTCACGTGATGTTCAAAAGACTCAATAAAACCCCAGCCAGTTGGGTTCAGTGAATCCAAGATGGGGTAGGTGGTTGTGAGCCTGGTGGATGAATTGGTAATGTGTAGTGTGATTGTTAAACCGTTTGCTAGTAAACCAACTAGAATCATAGAAATTTACAGCACGGAAGGAGGCCATTTCAACCCATCGTGTCCACGACGGCTGACCAAGAAGTATCCAGCCTAATCCCACTTTCCAGCTCTTGGTTCGTAGCCCTGTAGGTTACGGCACTTCAAGTACATATCCAAGTATTTTTAAATGCGGTGAGGGTTCCGGCCTCTACCACCCTTTCAGGTAGCGTGTTTCAAACCCCCACCACCCTCTGGGTGAAGACATTCCCCTCATATCTCCTCTAAACCTCCCCCAATTACTTTAAATCTATGTCCCCTGGTTGTTGACGCCCCCGCCAAGGGAAACAGGTCCTTCCCATCCACTCTATCCAGGCCCCGCATAATTTTATACACCTCAGCCTCCTCTGTTCCAAAGAAAACAGACCCAGCATCTCCAATCTTTCCTCATAGCCAATATTCTCCAGCCCAGGCAACATTCTTGTAAATCTCCTCTGCACCCTTTGCAGTGCAATCACATCTGTCCTGTAATGTGATGACCAGAACTGCATGCAGTACTCCAGCTGTGGCCTAACAAGTGTTTTATACAGTTCAAGCATAACCTCCTTGCTCTTATATTCCATGCTTTGACTAATAAAGGCAAGTATTCCATATGCCTTCTTAACCACCTAATCCACCTGGCCTGCTACCTTCAGGGATCTGTGAACCTGTACCCCAAGATCCCTTTGTTCCTCTACACTTTTCAGTGTTGTACCATTAAATGTGTATTCCCTTGCCTTGTTAGACCTCCCAAAATGCATTACCTCACACTTATCCGGATTGAGTTCCATTTGCTACTGATCTACCCACCTGATCAGTACTGTTTAATGGCTTTGCCTACCTTGTGCAGCATTGGGGTTTCACTGAGGTGGTGGCGGGTCGCATGCTGCGGGATGGAGTCGAGAACACTCGAGTCAAAGGCAGAGTCTCGATTGAGGAGCTCAAGAATAACAAGGCTACGGGTGCGGATGGAATCCCTGCTGAGGCGCTAAAGTATGGTAGAGCAGCGTTGTTAGCGCGGATACATGAGCTCATCTCTCTCATCTGGAAAGAGGAGAGCATGCCGGGAGATCTCAGAGATGCAGTGATCTTGACCATTTTAAAAACGGGAACAAGTCCGACTGCAGCAACTACAGGGGAATTTCCCTGCTATCAGCCACTGGGAAAGTTGTCGCTAGAGTTCTCCTTAACCATCTTCTCCCTGTGGCCGAGGGGCTCCGCCCGGAGTCACAGTGCGGATTTCGTCCCCTATGGGGCACAACGGACATGATCTTTGCAGCGCGACAGCTGCAGGAAAAATGCAGGGAGCAGCGCCAACCCTTATACATGGCCTTTTTCGATCTTACTAAGGCCTTTGACAATGTCAACCATGAGTGTCTATGGAGCGCCTCCTCCATTTCGGATGCCCCCAAAAGTTTATCAACATCCTCCGCCTGCTCCACGACGACATGCAGGCTGTGATCCTTACCAATGGATCCATTACAGACCCAATCCACGTTCGGATCGGGGTCAAACAGGGCTGTGTCATCGCTCCAACCCTCTTCTCAATCTTCCTCGCTCCCATGCTCCATCTCACAGTTAACAAGTTGCAGTGGAACTAAACTACAGAACCAGTGGGAAGCTGTTTAACCTAAGCTGCCTCCAGGCCAGGTCCAAGATCACCCCAACCTCCGTCGTTGAGCTGCAGTACGCGGATGACGCCTGCGCTTGCGCACATTCTGAGGCTGAACTCCAGGATATAGTCGATGTATTCACTGAGGCACATGAAAGCATGGGCCTTACGCTTAACATCCGTAAGACAAAGGTCCTCCACCAGCCTGTCCTCGCAGCATAGCACTGTCCCCCAGTCATCAAGATTCAAGGCGCGGCCCTCGACAACGTGGACCATTTCCCATACCTCGGGAGCCTTTTATCAACAAAGGCAGACATTGATGCGCAGATTCAACATCACCTCCAGTGCACCAGTGCAGCCTTCAGCCGCCTGAGGAAAAGAGTGTTTGAAGACCAGGCCCTCAAATCTACCACCAAGATCATGGTCTACAGGGCTGTAGTAATAACCACCCTCCTGTATGGATCAGAGGCATGGACGATGTACAGAAGACACCTCAAGTCGCTGGAGTTATATTACTAAAGATGTCTCCGCAAGATCCTGCAAATTCCCTGGGAGGACAGGCGCACCAACATCAGTGTCCTCATCCAGGCTAACATCCCCAGCATTGAAGCACTAACCACACTTGATCAGCTTCGCTGGGCAGGTCTCATAGTTCGCATGTGAAATAGGAGACTCCCTAAGCAAATGCTCTATGCAGAGCTTCTTCATGGCAAACGAGCCAAAGGTGGGCAGTGGAAATGCTACAAGGACACCCTCAAAGCCTCCCTGATAAAGTGTGACATCACTACCGACACCTGGGAGTCCCTGGCCGAAGACCGTCCTAGGTGGAGAAAGTGCATCGGGAGGGCGTTGAGCTCTTCGAATCTCAACGCCGAGAGCGTGAAGAGGTCAAGCGCAGGCTGCGGAAGGAGCGTGCGGCAAACCAGTCCCACCCACCCCTTCTCTCGACGAATGTTTGTCCCATCTGTCCCACCTCTCGTATTGGACTGTTCAGCCACCAAAGAACTCACTTCAGGAGTGGAAGCAAGTCTTCCTCGATTCTGAGGGACTATTTATGATGATGATGATGACCAGTACATTGATATCTTCCTGCAGTCCGCAACTTTTTTCTTCATTTTCAACCACACAGCCTATTTCAGTGTCATCTGCAAACTTCTTAATCAGACCCGCAACATTCAAGTCCAAGTCATTGATATATACCACAAAAAGCAAGGGACCCAGCGCTGAGCCCTGCGGAACCCCACTGGATACCAACTTCCAGTCACAAAAACACCCATCAACCATTACCCTTTGTTTCCTGCCTCTGAGCCAATTTTTTGGATCCAATTTGACACTTTGCCCTGAATCCCAGGGGTTTTTACTTTTGTGACCCGTCTGCCACGTGGGACCTTATCAAAAGCTTTGCTAAAATCCATATACACTACATCATACTGCCCTCATCGACCTTCCTGGTTACCTCCTTGAAAAATTCAATCAAGTTAGTCAGACACGACCTTCCCTTTACAAATCCATCCTGACTGTCTTTGATTAATCCATGACTTTCCAAGTGAAGATTTATCCTGTCCCTCAGGATTTTTACCAATAATTTTCCCACTATCGAGGTAAGGCTGACTGGCCTGTAATTACTCGGTCTATCCCTTTCTCCATTTTTAAACAAAGGTACAACATTAGCAGTCCTCCATTTCTCTGGCACCACACCTGTAGCCGGAGAGGACTGCAAAATGATGGTCAGAGCCTCTGCTACTTCCACTTTTGCTTCTCTTAACATTCTCTTCTCTGAGATATATTTCATCCACTTTCAAAGCTGCTAAGCCCCTTAATACTGCCTTTCTCACTATGTTTGTCTCGTCTAATATTTCACATTCCTCCTCCCTCACTAGTTCTTAGTAGCAATGTGTTGCTATGAATTCTTAAGCAAATACCATGAAGCAAATACATTACACATCCCAAGTTCAATTTTCAGTGAATTAGAATTTAAACCTAAGCAGGAATTTTAACCCATCCACTGGTGGAAGTGGAGCAGACATGATGTTAAACTAGCTGTGCAAGGATTTACAGCTCCATACATGCTTAATACCCGGCCACCGTCATCTTAACTGGACCCTTTTTTTAGGCAGCTGGGCCTCGCGCCTGACTTTGGCAGGAGACTCATTAATATATACATTTAATGATCTGCTGAGTGGGGTGCCCACCACAGAAACCCCAGTCAGTAAAACCTGACAGTATCTGACTCAGTCAGGTGGGAGACCCATTTAATATGCAAATCAGCATCCTATGGTGCACATAGGTTTCAAATTGCACTTTTAGGACTCATCAGGGTGGAGCATTCGCTTTCCACGCTCCACAATTTCAGCTGGCGGTCCAGCTGAAGAGGATCACAGAAAGTAAGTTTTCATTTATGTTTGTGGGACCAGGAGAAGGATTGCTCTTCTATGAACCAAAAAAATCATGCCACAACAGGTTCCCTGTCCCCTTCCCGGAAATGGACCCCAACCCACACACCCCTCTTCCCCCACCCACCAAACCTTTTCCGGGCCCAGAAGCCAGTTGGGCTTTCCAGTATCATGGAGATCGGAGCAGGCGGGCTGTTTCAGGGTCAATGGGCCAAAAATATCACTCCCTGTGGGCATGTACGTGCCCTTGGGGTCCCCGCAAGTTCTGGGTTTAGGTATGCATGGATTTGTGAAAGGGAAATCATGCTTGACAAATCTTCTGGAATTTTTTGAGGTTGTTTCCAGTAGAGTGGACAAGGGAGAACCAGTTGATGTGGTGTATTTGGACTTTCAGAAGGCTTTCGACAAAGTCCCACTCAAGAGATTAATGTGCAAAGTTAAAGCACATGGGATTGGGAGTAGTGTGCTGACATGGATTGAGAACTGGTTGTCAGACAGGAAGCAAAGAGTAGGAGTAAATGGGTACTTTTCAGAATGGCAGGTAGTGACTAGTGGGGTACCGCAAGGTTCTGTGCTGGGGCCCCAGCTGTTTACATTGTACATTAATGATTTAGACGAGGAGATTAAATGTAGTATCTCCAAATTTGCGGATGACACTAAGTTGGGTGGCAGTGTGAGCTGCGAGGAGGATGCTAGGAGGCTGCAGAGTGACTTGGATAGGTTCGGTGAGTGGACAAATGCATGGCAGATGAAGTATAATGTGGATAAATGTGAGGTTATCCACTTTGGTGGTAAAAACAGAAAGACAGACTATTATCTGAATGCTGACAGATTAGGAAAAGGGGAGGTGCAAC
The DNA here is from genome assembly GCF_044704955.1 of Pristiophorus japonicus. NCBI lineage: Eukaryota > Metazoa > Chordata > Chondrichthyes > Pristiophoridae > Pristiophorus > Pristiophorus japonicus. The sequence goes on along the minus strand of NC_091978.1, from coordinate 92,310,203 downwards.
GAGACCTGGGTGTCATGGTACATCAGTCATTGAAGGTTGGCATGCAGGTACAGCAGGCGGTTAAGAAAGCAAATGGCATGTTGGCCTTCATAGCGAGGGGATTTGAGTACAGGGGCAGGGAGGTGTTACTACAGTTGTACAGGGCCTTGCTGAGGCCACACCTGGAGTATTGTGTACAGTTTTGGTCTCCTAACTTGAGGAAGGACATTCTTGCTATTGAGGGAGTGCAGCGAAGGTTCACAAGACTGATTCCCGTGATGGCGGGATTGACATATCAAGAAAGATTGGATCAACTGGACTTGTATTCACTGGAGTTCAGAAAAATGAGAGGGGATCTCATAGAAACGTTTAAAATTCTGACAGGTTTAGACAGGTTAGATGCAGGAAGAATGTTCCCAATGTTAGGAAGTCCAGAACCAGGAGTCACAGTCTAAGGATAAGGGGTAAGCCATTTAGGACTGAGATGAGGAGAAACTTCTTCACCCAGAGAGTGGTGAACCTGTGGAATTCTCTACCACCGAAAGTTGTTGCGGCAAATTCACTAAATATATTCAAAAAGGAGTTAGATATAGTACTTACTACTAGGGTGATCAAGGGGTATGGCGAAAAAGCAGGAATGGGGTACTGAGGTTGCATGTTCAGCCATGAACTCATTGAATGGCGGTACAGGCTCGAAGGGCCGAATGGCCTACTCCTGCACCTATTTTCTATGTTTCTATGCGAAGCCCATGTGCCTAAGCCTGGCACTTGCGATCTGTCAAAAATCCTTACGCATGCGAAGGAAAGGGGCCTCTGTGGGTGAAGAGTTGGGCTATTTGCCCAACTCCTGCCAGTGAATGTCGTTCAAATTTTTACGCTGGCAAAAGCAGCCGTAAGGCTTGCTTTTATCAGTGTAAGAGTTTTAAAAAATAGAAAAATAAAATGTTATCACTCCTTTATATATTAAAAATCCTGTCCATTAAGGCAATTTAATTTTTAGCCCACGTGATCCCAGAGATCCGCACAAACCGCTTAAGTCCCTGGGATACATCGGCTCCTTCGTTGGCCTTCGCTTAGAGCCCAGGACCACAATTTGCCGAACCTCCGGGACCATCAAGTACTTTCATAGAAATTATTGCGGTCGGAGGCATCTCCCGCAGGGAATCTCCGACCGCAATTTCTGGGCCATTATTTTCTGTCTGAAACCTGCCTGTTGTATGTTAATGAGGATCGCCCTCAAAATGTACGGGGCTTCAGGACTATAGAACGGTCGGTCAGAGCTCTGCTCCTCCGGTGGGCCACCCGATCACCACTCAGGTAAAATCTAACCTTTGGGTGAGAAAGCCGTCATCTCCCACTGCCCAGGAGTTAAAGTTCACCCCTAAGACTTTTAGTTAAAAGTCCCATCTTTGGGATTTTGCAGCTGTCCTTCCCAATAATTATGCTTTGAGGTTTTTTTAATTGAAATATATATTGCTACAGAACAAAGACATCTTGGTAAATGAAATGACATATTCTAAGAAACAGCTGTACTTGGCAATTCCAATATTGTATTTGCTCAAACTCTTTATAAACAGATGACAGGATGACCAACATCAGTGTTGCTGTTTAATTAGCATCCATTGCCATTAAGTACTTCTTCAGAGTTACTGATCATTATCATATCTTAATATATTGCACCAATATAGGATACCTTCTCCCAAATCATTAGAAACATAGAAACATAGAAAATAGGTGCTGGAGTAGGCTATTTGGCCCTTCGAGCCTGCATCACCATTCAATACGATCATGTCTGTTCATTCACCTCAGTACCCCTTTCCCGCTTTCTCTCCATACCCCTTGATCCATTTAGCCATAAGGGCCATATCTAACTCCCGCTTGAATATATCCAATGAACTGGCATCAACAACTCTCTGCGGCAGAGAATTCCACAGGTTAACAACTCTCTGAGTGAAGAAGTTTCTCCTCATCTCAGTCCAAATGGCTTACCCCTTATTCTTAGATTATGTCTCCTGGTTCTGGACTTCCCCAACATCGGGAACATTATTCCTACATTTAACTTGTCCATTCCCGTCAAAATTTTATGTTTCTATGAGATCCCCTCTCATCCTTCTAAACTCCAGTGAATACAGGCCCAGTCGATCCATTCTCTCCTGCCATCCCGGGAATCAGACTGGTGAACCTTCGCTGCACTCCCTCAATAGCAAAAACGTCCTTCCTCAGATTAGGAGACCAAAACTACACAATATTCCAGGTGGGACCTCACTAAGGCCCTGTACAACTGCAGTAAGACCTCCCTGCTCCTATACTCAAATCACCTGGCTATGAAGGCCAACATACCATTTGCCTTCTTCACCGCTTGCTGTACCTGCATGCCAAATTTCAACGACTGATGTACCATGATACCCAGGTCTCGTTGCACTTCCCCTTTTCCTAATCTGCTGCCATTCAGATAATATTCTACCTTCACGTTTTTGCCACCAAAGTGGATAACTTCACATTTATCCACATTTTATTGTGTCTGTCATGCGTTTGCCCACTCACCTAACCTGTCCAAGTCACCCTGCAGCCTTTTAGTGTCCTCGTCACAGCTCACACCACCACCCAGCTTAGTGTCATCTGCAAACTTGGAGATATTACACTCAATTCCCTCATCCAAATCATTAATGTATATTGTAAATAGCTGGGGTCCCAGCACTGAGCCCTGCGGCACCCCACTAGTCACTGCCTGCCATTCTGAAAAGGATCCGTTTATCCCGACTCTCTGCTTCCTGTCTGCGAACCAGTTCTCTATACACGTCAGTACACTACACCCAATACCATGTGCTTTGATTTTGCACACCAATCTCTTGTGTGGGACCTTGTCAAAAGCCTTTTGAAAGTCCAAATACACCACATCCACTGGTTCTCCCATGTCCACTCTACCAGTTACATCCTCAAAAAATTTGTCAAACATGATTTCCCTTTCATAAATCCATGCTGACTTGGACCAATCCCTTCACTGCTTTTGAAATGTGCTGTTATTTCATCTTTAATAATTGATTCCAATATTTTCCCCACTACCGATGTCAGGCTAACTGGTCTATAATTACGCATTTTCTCTCTCCCTCCTTTCTTAAAAAGTGGTGTTACATTAGCTACTCTCTAGTCCATAGGAACTAATCCAGAGTCGATAGACTGTTGGAAAATGATCACCAATGCATCCACTATTTCTAGGGCCACTTCCTTAAGTATTCAGGGATGCAGACTATCAGGCCCCGGGGATTTATTGGCCTTCAATCCCATCAATTTCCTTAACACAATTTCCCGCCTAATAAGGATTTCCTTCAGTTCTTCCTTCTCACTAGACCCTCGGTCTCCTAGTATTTCTGGAAGGTTATTTGTGTCTTCCTTTGTGAAGTCAGAACCAAAATATTTGTTTAACTGGTCCGCAATTTCTTTATTCCCCATTATAAATTCACCTGAATCTGACTGCAAGGGACCTACGTTTGTTTTCACTAATCTTTTTCTCTTCACATATCCATAGAAGCTTTTGCAGTCAGTTTTTATGATCCCAGCAAGCTTCCTCTCATATGCTATTTCCCCCCTCCTAATTAAACCCTTTGTCCTCCTCTGCTGCATTATAAAATTCTCCCACTCCTCAGGTTTTCTGCTTTTTCTGGCCAATTTATATGCCTCTTCCTTGGATTTAACACTATCCTTAATTTCCCTTGTTAGCCACGGTTGAGCCACCTTCCCCGTTTTATTTTTTACTCCAGATAGGGATGTACAATTGTTGAAGTTCATCCATGTGATCTTTAAATGTTTGCCATTGCCTATCCACCATCAACCCTTTAAGCATCACTCACCAGTCTATTCTAGCCAATTCTCGTCTCATACCATCGAAGTTACCTTTCCTTAAGTTTAGGACCCAAGTCTCTGAATTAACTGTGTCGCTCTCCATCTTAATAAAGAATTCTACCATATTATGTTTACTCTTCCCCAAGGGGCATCGCAAACAAGTGCTTTCTTTCGGACAGAAAATTAGATGCAGAAAGCCTTTCATTATCTCGAGAGTTCAAAAGTGCACATTTGAACTCTTTGGATGGTGGAAGATCAAATTTTGATTTAATTTATTGCAAGCTTATTCACATAATGAAGCTTAAAACAAATCTATTGGACTGACCCCTTTCACGAAGCCACTGAAACAAAACTTCTTAGGTGTGAGGAAAACATAAAACCCCTTGGTATCTTTTTCTGTTATCAGATTAACAACAATGTATAGGAACATAGGAACGGGAGTAGGCCATTCAGCCCCTCGAGTCTGTTCTGCCATTCAATGTAATCATGGCTGATCTGTAACTTAACACCATCCACCTGCCATGGCTGCATATACCTTAATACAATTGGCAGGCAACAATCTATTGATCTCAGATTTAAAATTATTAATTAAGCTAGCTTCCACAGCTTTTTGTGGGAGAGAGTTCCAACTTTCTCCAACAAAATTGTTTCCTAACTCTCTCCTCTCCTGAATGGTCTGGCTGACTTTAATGCTATGTCCCCTTGTCTGAGACTCCCCCACTGGAAGAAAAAGTTTCTCTTTATCTTCCTTCTCAATTCCTTTCAAAATCCTAAAAAAAAACCTCAATCAAATCACCCCTTAACCTTCAATATTCCAGGGAATACAAGCCTAGTTTATCTTATTTCCTCCCATATTCTAACCCTTGCGGTGGGCACAGGGTGGGTTGGAGGGTTGAGGGAGTGATCTGGGGGGTCAGGGAGTGATTGGAGGGAGAGATGGGGGCATCGGGGAAAGATCAGAGGGAGAGTTGGAGGGATGGGAAGAGATCAGGGAAGAGCTGGGTGGGTTGGGGAGAGATTCGAGTTAGTGAGGTATCGGGGACAGAAATTATGTTATCGGGGAGAGATGGGGATGTCAGGGAGAGATTGGAAGCAGAGATGGGGGGTTGGGGCGAGATCGGGGTCAACGAACTGGACAAGGCTGAGATGGCGATCAAGTGCAGGGCGATTCTTCTCACCCTATGTGGGTCTTTGATATATGGCCTCCTCAAAAATTTGCCGGCACCGGTCAAACCAACGGACAAGACTTACACAGAGCTGTGTACGCTGGTTGAGGAACACCTCAAGCCGAAGGAGAGCATCTTAATGGCCAGGTATTGCTTTTATACGCACCATCGCTCCGAGGGCCAGTACGTGGCGAGCTTTGTCGCCGACCTAAGATGCCTTGTGGGACAGTGTGAATTTGCAGGACCTTTGGGGGAAATGTTGCGGGACTTTCTCGTGCTTGGAATCGGCCACGAGGCCATTCTTCGCAAACTGCTGTCTGCCGAATCCTGAGATCTGAGCAAGGCCATCACGATAGCCCAGGCTTTCATATCCACAAGCGACAATACGAAACAGATATTGTCACAGAAACGAAGCTCACTGGCAAGTACTGTGCATAAAATAATGCTTTCAGCAGGCAGAACTGTACATGGCAGGGCCCACACGACTACAGAGGCCAGACCTAGGCCTAGGGTGTCTCAGAGTCCACCGTGGGGCGTGAATGTGTATCCATTAACACCGTGTTGGCGCTGCGGGGGCAGTCATAAAGCCCATCAATGTCGATTCAAGCACTATGTGTGCAAGGGCTGTGGAACAATGGGGCACCTCCAGCGAATATGCAAACAACCTGTGACTCAACACGTGGCAGAGTCAGGAGAGGACGACCGATCCAGCGAGGATCATGCTGAACGGGCAGGAGAGGCAACTCAACCTGAGGATGAAGAGGAAGTATATGGGATACACACCTTCACCACCAAAAGCCCTCCGATAATGTTAAAAATTGAACTCAATGGCACTCCAGTCTCCATGGAATTGAACACGGGGGGCGAGTCAATCAATAATGAGCCAGAAGGCATTTGAGAGGCTGTGGGGCAACAGAGCACAACCACCCAAGCTCATCCCAATTTAGGCAAATCTGCGCACCTACACCAAGGAACTGATACCAGTTATTGGTTGTGCGGACATAAGAGTATCCCATGAGGGAGCGATGCATGATTTACCACTGTGGATTGTTTCAGGTGATGGGCCAATGCTGCTTGGTAGAAGGTGGATGGGGAAGATTCGATGGAACTGGGAAGATCTCGGTGTATCTTCTCCGGAAAATGACGTGTCCCTTGCTCAAAGGCTGAGCAAACCCCCACTTTCAGCTGAACCAGGCATCAAAGTGCAGATCCATTTGCAGGTCTCCGAGGCACAGGCTGCTCATCACGACCACGAAGAGGTAACGTTCAACCGAGCAGCAGTACAGGCATGGTACCTACCACCCAAAGCCGACGACCTTTTCACGACGATGGAAGAGGCTTCAGGTTGACCAAGCAGAGTGGGACTCCGGTCAAAACGATCCGAATGCGTCTTCCCGATGCCTGAGGTAAAATCCCTGGGGAGGAAGATCGTGACAGTCGGCATCACGGACATGGACAAGAGTGCGTCCAAACCATGGAACGAAAGAGTATCCAGACCATGGGACGAGAGTGCGTCCAGACCATCAGATGAAAGAACATCCAGACCACAGGATGAGAGTGTGTCCAGACCATGGGACGAAAGTGCATCCAGACCACAGGACGAGAGAGCGTCCAGACCACGGGATGTCGCCGCAACGAAACAGAGGCATGTGTTGCCCAGCAAGGAAGACGACTGGGTTTGGGGCAAAGGTAAAGGGGTGGCCGCTGAGAAGGCCAGGAAGTCACTACATTCCAATAAGTTGTTTGCACTGTGTAACCCATATGAGTGCTCTTTCGTGGCCAGTGATGTATTATCGGGGGTACCTTACAACAAGCCGGGCGTATATGTATGTGACGAAGTACTTGTAGTAAGTGATGTGTTATCACACGGGGTCGGGCGTGTTGTACAGCAAACCAAAGTAGCGGGCGAGCCCCAACCGGTTGTACATGTATCCAATAAGTTAACCAAGGCAGTAGCCTGTTTTCACGGGGCAAACGAGACGTACCAAAGAGTGTCACAATATTTGCTCGAATCAGACAAGCTGCCAATCCCACAGTTTTGGGAGAGCAGCGGCACTATTATCAATGCTTTGTTTCGAAAATGTCTATCACTGTCTGTGCACTGTAACATGTTCTGCCATGGGCCAGGCACTGAGAACGGCACTAATGCCCTCAGTTGGCTACCGTTGCCCACCAACGGGGTGGAAACGGCGTAGCCCGCAGACCTGCTTATTGTTATAGAAGTGCTAGAAAGCAAGGGGTCACCTGTAACGGCTCTCCAGTTTAAGACCTGGAGCAGCCAGGATCCCACATTATCGCCTGCTCACAGCTTATCCATCGCAAAGACAAAATGCTCATCCCATCAGATTGCCCCCTATGGGGCAACCCTGCAACGTTGCTAAGCAAGACAGGGAGGCTACACACAGTCGGTGATCCGGGACCCAGGATCCACGGGGACCACGCAGCCTCCCACCACGACTGAAAGTCTCAAGGCCATATCGGCCATCCTTGGCTTGCCGTGCAGCAATAATCCGACCAACTCACCCATGCCAGGACTTCAACTCAGGCGATCGACCCGGGAATGCAGGGCGCCAGATCACCTCAACTTGCAAATAACTTGTACATAAGACTTTGCGGGGGAGTGATGTTATGTATGTATGTAAACCTCACCAATATGTAAGACTTGTCACATGTGGGAGACCTAAGGGTTATTGCGAGAGCGATGGAGTACAAAAGCAGGGAGGTCCTGCTGCAACTATATAGGGTATTGGTGAGGCCGCACCTGGAGTACTGCGTGCAGTTTTGGTCACCTTACTTAAGGAAGGATATACTGGCTTTGGAGGGAGTACAGAGACGATTCACTAGGCTGATTCCGGAGATGAGGGGGTTACCTTATGATGATAGATTGAGTAGATTGGGTCTTTACTCATTGGAGTTCAGAAGGATGAGGGGTGATCTTATAGAAACATTTAAAATAATGAAAGGGATAGACAAGATAGAGGCAGAGAGGTTGTTTCCACTGTTCGGGGAGACTAGAACTCAGGAGCACAGCCTCAAAATACGGGGGAGCCAATTTAAAACCGAGTTGAGAAGGAATTTCTTCTCCCAGACGGTTGTGAATCTGTGGAATTCTCTGCCCAAGGAAGCAGTTGAGGCTAGCTCATTGAATGTATTCAAGTCACAGATAGATAGATTTTTAACCAATAAGGGAATTAAGGATTACGGGGCGCGGGCGGGTAAGTGGAGCTGAGTCCACGGCCAGATCAGCCATGATCTTGTTGAATGGCGGAGCAGGCTCGAGGGGCTAGATGGCCTACTCCTGTTCCTAATTCTTATGTTCTTATGTTCTGTGCACACTGGGCAAGCAGGTATAAAAGGGAATCCACCATGCTGCTTCCTCACTCTGGAGTCTGAATAAAGAGACCGAGGTCACAACAGTTTGAGCTTACAATACAGTCTAGTGGAGTTATTCTGAACATAACAGAGGAGAGATCGGGGGCAGAGATGGGGGGTTTGGGGAGAGAGAGGAGAGGCAGAGATATGGGGTCAGGAAGATATCGGTGCATAGATGGGGGGGTCGGGGAGAGAGCAGAGGGAGAGTTAGAGATTGAAGGGAATAATGGAGGATTCAGATGGAGAGTCAGAGATTGGAGGGAGAGATGGGGGATCAGAAGGAGAGTTGGAGATCACAGCGTCGGAGATTGTGTGCGGGGATCAGAGATCATTGCGGGGTTGGTGATCACGGGGCTGTCGGGGGAAGATCGTGGAGGTGGGAGTGGAGGTTACTGGTTAGCTTGTTGGCCGGAAGGAAACAATCCTGCTTCTTTTGACTGACAAGCAGTACAGTAAAGGCACTTACCTAATGGAACCGGACCTTCTCACCTTCTTTTACCAACCACTTTCCCGAGGCCCGGTTAAAAATAGAAATCCTGTTAAAATGAAGGCACGAAGCCTTTTTTAAAAATTTCAACATCAAAGCTGCCTTCTGGGAGCGGGTTGGCCACCCATCATTCGCCCCACCACCGTTAAAACCAGATGTGGGTAGGTTCGATTTCTGTTTCAGATTTTTAACATTTTAACTTCCTACCCAACCCAAACCCATCTGTTAATTATCCCCAAAGTAATTATTCAACAAGTATGCTAATCCCTTTATTATCATTTGCAATATTACCCACTGTGATATATTCTTTACAACATCACTGAGCACACTACATGCAAGATGGTGCTACAGAAAACTATCATGTGTCACATGACCCTTAATTGTATTTACGAGTAGTTGCATTACAACAGTAGTCCACTAGGTGGAGCAGTTGTCCACTAGGGGGAGCTTGATATTACACTTCTCCCTCCTTAATGAAAAAGTAATCATCACAAAATAATCATCATACATAACTTGCACGGTTATACACATCAAAAATTATGGGGGCTGAAATTGCCACTCTCCTTAAGACCTGTTACCACAGCAAATCAGCGGCTATGCTGCGGAGTGGAATGGCCGCGGACTTTTCGTGGAATGGCCGTTGATAGTCCAATTGTCCTTCCGAGATTTCCCGGGGATGCCCTAATTAGCCCCTACCGGTCCGCTGCTGCCGATCCATGTTAAGTGCGCCATCACCATGCGCACTGCCGATCTACCCCCCCCCCCCCGACGCCGACATTCCCCTCGGAACATCTTCGACATGCTCAGCAGCACCAAAACCAGTTTTTTCCCAGTGGTTCAGTGAGGCTGTGGCCTTCTACAATGACGGTGCAGCTTCCCTTAAAGGGGAGGATGAACAGCCACTGCCGCCATGTTTTTTTTGTCAGCCAGCTGCCAGGTCAGCCCAACAATTATTCCCCCAGGTTCAGCCGGGCCACCAACAGGCAGCCTTATAGCCCCTCTTGGGTGCCAGGCCATAGGCCTGGCCGAAACTCTCCCTGGTGGCCCAGTGGACCGAAGTTTTAAAATCGCGAAGGCTCTCCCCTTTAATGAAGGGGAGAGCCATGGTGACGTGGCACCGTGATGATGTTCCTCTCATGTAGTCACCGACCTCATTAAGAGCCTCTTCCAGATCCAAATAAAGAAAAACAACAAAGAACATAATTTTGCTCAAGAGGCGACCTCAACTACAGTGGTAAAAACCATTGAAATGGGGTGCGTGGGCCCCTTTTCGGGCGGGGGTGGGGGGGCAATTTCGGCCTCATGGATTTATTTTGCCATATTTACAAATCAAACTTAACCACTGGTTTTCTGTTTTGAAGAGGATACCTTTGCTCTTGAACAGAATTTTGAAAACTTGGTGTCGAGCTTAGACTCATTCTAGGCTGAGCCTGAGGAGAGTTTTTCTCCAAGGGCTATCCTTGAACTACATTTGGACTCTCTACAATTTCAGACTGTTTGTCTGCCTGACTTGGACTCAGACTTAAATTCTGACTTTCTCTTGGACTTGTTTCTAGTACATCTGATGTTTAATTTGCTCCTGGTACTCTACTTGTAACAAGACTATCTGACATCAGAAATAATCGAATCATTCCAACTTTCAACGCCTTCCACATCTGTAGGTAAAATATGATCAATGTGAACAAACCTACCCTTTCCATGATCAAACATCTTGACCAAATGTACGACGATCACATGACTTCACTACTCGTGCTGGTAACCACTTTAACCATTTATGGTGATGGTTCTTCACTCTCATCTTCTAATTCAATTTCACACTTCTTTCTCTCACTCTACCTCTATCATGATTCTCTTTCTGTCTTAATTGTTTCTCTTCTACTGACTGTGCCAGGTTTGGCTTTAACAATGAGACCTAGTTCGTGTTTGAGAAACAATTTTGCTAGTGTTCGACCAGCATTTGTATGAGGAGTATTACAATAAATAATTAGAAAATTTGCCAATTTGTGGTCTAACACACCTGCCATTTCCTTGGATTTGGATCCAATATTTGCTTGATGAGGGCACATTTTACAATTTGTACTAAACGATCTACTGCACCATTTGAAGCAGGGCGTATGGTGGAACCTTGGTATGCTTCACACCATTTCTGCCCATAACCTGTGTAAATTCTTCTGAACAAAATTGCGGCCCATTATCAGACACAATTTCTTCTGGGAGGCCATATGAAGAAAACAATCTTTGCAAATTGTCTAGTGTTTTACTAATTATTTTATGCCTCAGAAACAGCTCTATCCACTTTGGATGGCTATCAATCACAATGAACAATTGTTGTTCTATCTCAGCAAAATCTATATGTAAACTTTGCCACATCCTGGGAGACCATTTCCATGGCTGTAATGTTGCTGATGGTGGTTTCTTGCTTACCGATTGACATGTTGTACACTGACTGATGATGTACTCTATATCTTTATCTGAACTTGGCCACCATAAATAACTGCGTGCAAAACTCTTGGTCAAGCACATTCCCAGATACTGATCTCCTAATAATTTGGATCTGAACTTATTTGGGATAACCACTCTTGCACCCCACATGATACAATCTTTATCCACTGATAATTCATTCCTACGAATGAAGTGTGGATGAATATCTTTCTCTGATACCTGGTTTGGCCAGCCATTTGCTATGTAATCATACACCTTTGATATAACTGGGTCACATTCTTCACCTGTTACTGGCAGTTCATCAATGTGTAAAAAATAGAATACTTCTTCTCTATTGGGTGTAACTTTTGATGGAGATGGCAACCTGGACATAGCATCAGCACTACCATCTGACTTCGTTACAACAACAATGGGTGTAGCCCAATTATTTTGACCTACCTTAGAGATACTGTTCTCAGTTTCTAGTCTTTTGAGTTCTTGCTCAACTTTCTCCTTGAGTGTGTAGGGGGGTATTGGACATGGTTTGCAGTAAACTGGTCTAGCGTCCTTCTGCATTCTGACACTCATCTTCAAACCTTGAATCGGACTGCCTGTTTTGTGGAACGCCTTCGGATATCATCATCATAGGCACTCCCGTGAAATCGAGGAAGACTTGCTTCCACTCTTAGAATGAGTCCTTAGGTGGCTTAACAGTCCAATATGAGAGCCACCGTCCCTGTCACAGGTGGGACAGATAGTTGTTGAGGATAAGGGAGGGTGGGACAGATTTGCCGCACGCTCTTTCCGCTGCCTGCGCTTGGTTTCTGCATGCCATCGGCGATGGGACTTGAGTTGCTCAGCGCCCTCCCGGATACACTTCCTCCATTTAGGGCGGTCTTTGGCAGGGACTCCCAGGTGTCGGTGAGGATGTTTATCAGGGAGGCTTTGAGGGTGTCCTTGTAATGTTTCCTCTGCCCAATTTTGGCTCGTTTGCCGTGAAGAAGTTCTGAGTAGAGCGTTTGCTTTGCGAGTCTCATACCTGGCATGCGGACATGTGGCCTGCCCAGCGGAGCCGCACAGCACCTTCGGATACTGCTTTATGACAGCATCCTTCGATGCAAATCTCGTTTCAACATGAAAAACCTCATTCCAATCCAGCTTCAGTGATTGCAACTAATTTTTACCTATCAAGGCAGGTTTGTCTCCTGCCACTACTAAGAGAAGCAAATTCTGAAACTGATTCTTGTATTTCACCAGTATGGTGATAAGTCCTACCACAGGAATTTACTTTATTGAGTAGCCTCGCAGCTCTATCTTCGACTTTATCAGTGAAAAATCACTGAACTTGTCGAGATATAGTGATTCCGGTACTATGCTCATGGCTGCACCAGTGTCGATTTCCATGGGTATCCTGGTTCCTGCAACATCTACTTGGATGACGATACTTCACAAGTCGCTGTTAGATACCCTCATGGTCCTGATGATGTTATCTCCAGAACCTCCTCCTCCTGCTGCTGCTTTTCAATGCTATGTAGTCTCTGGCGATTGCTACTTCTAGCACTGAACATCGGTTTATTCTTCAGTCGGCATGACTTCATAAGATGCCCAGTTTTCTTGCAGAAGAAGCACTCTGCTTTCACATATGGACAGCTTTGAACAATGTGTTGTCCCAGGCACCAATAGCATGATTTCAATGCAATGGTACCTTGGCCAGTTGCTTGGGGTCCAATTGCCTTTTAATATTAACCTGAAGCCGATTCACCTCGGTTGGCTCACGACTGGAAATGGCACGGAATTCTCGGGAATATTGGTCGGCCATATCCATCGATATAGCTGTCTGACAAGCAAAATCTAAAGTCAAAGTAGGGGTTGTCTACAACTTTCTTCTGATTGCTTTATTTCTTCATCCCACAAACAAAGCAATCACACAATACTCGGTCCTGAAAGTTTTTGAAATGCCAGTGAATGGATAGCTTTTTATAGCTACAATGTACTCACTGATACTCTCGTCAATTAATTGATCTCGTGTTCCAAAATGATAACTTTCAGCAATTTCCAGGGGCTTAGGACTGTAGTGCTATTCTAACTTAATTAGAAACTCCGTCAGTGGTGTTCTCTTTGGTTTGATGGGAACAAGCAAATTTTTCAGGGCTTCATATACCTCGGGGCCTGCTTCAATCATGAAAATAGCCTGTTTCTTTCCAACACCACCCAATTACGGTTTTCATCAACAGGGATTTTGACAATACTATTTGCGGTGAAAAACATTTCTAGCCACACCACATACGCGGTATGAGCTGTGAGGAAGATGCTAAGAGGCTGCAGGGTGATTTGGACAGGTTAAGTGAGTGGGCAAATGAGTGGCAGATGCAGTATAATGTGGATAAATGTGAGGTTATCCACTTTGGGGGCAAAAACACGAAGGCAGAATATTATCAAATGGCGGCAGATTAGGAAAAGGGAAGGTGCAACGAGACTTGGGTGGCATGGTTCATCAGTCATTGAAAGTTGGTATGCAGGTACAGCAGGTGGTGAAGAAGGCAAATGGTATGTTGTCCTTCATAGCTAGGGAATTTGAGTATAGGAGCAAGGAGGTCTTACTGCAGTTGTACAGGGTCTTGATGAGACCTCACCTGGAATATTGTGCTCAGTTTTGGTCTCCTAATCTGAGGAAGGATGTTCTTGCTTTTGAGGGATTGCAGTGAAGGTTCACCAGACTGATTCCAGGGATGGCTGGACTGACATATGAGCTGGATCAACTGGGCCTTTATACACTGGAGTTTAGAAGGATGAGAGGTGATCTCATAGAACATATGATTCTGACGGGACTGGACAGGTTAGATGCGGGAAGAATGTTCCAGATGTTGGAGAAGTCCAGAACCAGGGGACACAGTCTTAGGATAAGGGGTAGGCCATTTAGGACTGAGATGAGGAGAAACGTCTTCACTCAGAGAATTGTTAACCTGTGGAATTCCCTGCCGCAGAGAGTTGTTGATGCCAGTTCGTTAGATATATTGAAGAGTGAGTTAGAAATGGCCTTTACGGCTAAAGGGATCAAGGGGTATGGAGAGAAAGCGGGAAAGGGGTACTGAGGGAATGATCAGCCACGATCTTATTGAATGGTGGTGCAGGCTCGAAGGGCCGAATGGCCTACTCCTACACCTATTTTCTATGTTTCTATGTTTCTATGTTTCCCTTATGTGTCAGAGTGTCTCCAGCTCACACTCCAGCTAAAGAATTCTGAGCTGGAGTGTCTCAAGGGAACAAAATTTTCTGCAGATGTAACAATCCAAGACATTCCCATTGTCCACAAACTCCCACATATTACAGTCCCGGCACACAACCTGCACTGCCATGTCTCGTTTTTATTTATTTATTTGTTACTAGTAATATAATTCTAGATGTAATAAAATTACTTGTGATCTCGATTATATTTAGTAGCTGGATTTAGTTTAATTTTAGATTAATTTATAACTAATTAGTTTTGGTTTCTTTATTAAATTCTGTATTTTAGTTGTCCTCTACCACCTATTTATTATTGATGTATACCAGATTTTTATTTAATGCAATTCGAATCCCTTTAATGTTGGTATCCTCTACTTAATTAATTTTAATGTTATCCCCTTAGATCTAATTAATTACACGGATTATTTATTTATACATTTACTCCTTTACTGTTATCCCTTGGTTTAATTGACTTAGAATCTCTTTTCTCCTCTCCGTCAATTGGTGCATGTTCTTAGTACCGGTAGGTAAAAGTACCTCAGTGATGTTTCATTAGGGTAGCCAAGGCATATCTTGTTTTCTTAGTTTAGTCAATTAGACATAATGGCACATTACACATTGCAACAGAATTACAAGTGAATAAATGTAACTCTGTAAACTTTTATTCCATCTCTTTCAATTCAATTTCAAGGATGGAAGCCCCGTTTTAAAATCTGGTTGGGTTTTGGGTGTGTAGGTGCCAAGGTGAGTTGGAAACTCAAATGCTACGGCAGAAATCATATCTGGGCTATTTTAACTCCTGGGTCTTAAAAACATGCTGTGGTTCAATTCTTGCCTGCTCCAGGCGGGAAGGGGGAACCAATGGATGTGATGTATTTGGATTTCCAGAAGGCATTCGATAAGGTGCCATATAAAAGGTTACTGCATGAGATAAAAGTTCACAGGGTTGGGGGTAATATATTAGCATGGATAGAGGATTGGCTAACTAACAGAAAACAGAATCGGGATAAATGGGTCATTTTCCGGTTGGCAAACAGTAACTAGTGAGGTGCCACAGGGATTGGTGCTTGCGCCTCAATTATTTACAATCTATATTAATGGCTTGGATGAAGGGGCCGAGTATAATGTAGCCAAGTTTGCTGATGATACAAAGTTAGGTGGGAAAGCAAATTGTGAGGAGGAGCACAAAAAATATGCACAGGGATATAGACAGACTAAGTGAGCGGGCAAAAATTTGGCAGATGGAGTATAATGTGGGAAAATGTGAGGTTATCTACTTTGGCAGAAAAAATAGAAAAGCAAATTATAATTTAAATGGAGAAAAATTGCTAAGTGCTGCAGTACAGAGGGACCTGGGGGTCCTTGTGCATGAAACACAAAACATTAGTATGCAGGTACAGCACTTAATCAGGAAGGCAAATGGAATGTTGGCCTTTATTGCAAGGGCGATGGTGTATACAAACAGAGAGGTCCTGCTACAACTGTATAGGGTATAGAGCAAGAATTTGTCAGATGGAGTATAATGTTGGAAAGTGTGAGGTCATGCACTTTTGCAGAAAAAAAAATCAAAGAGCAAGTTATTATTTAAATGGAGAAAGATTGCAAAGTGCTGCAGTGCAGCGGGACCTGGGAGTACTTGTGCATGAAACACAAAATAATAGTATGCAGGTACAGCAAGTGATCAGGAAGGCCAATGGAATCTTGGCTTTTATTGCAAAGGGTATCGAGTATAAAAGTAGGGAAGTCTTGTTACAGCTGTACAGGGTATTGATGAGGTCACACCTAGAATACTGCATGCAGTTTTGGTTTCCATATTTACGAAAGGATATAATTGCTGTGGAGGCAGTTCAGAGAAGGTTCACTAGGTTGATCCCGGGGATGAGTGGGTTGACTTATGAACTTATGAGGATAGGTTGAGTAGGTTGGGCCTCTACTCATTGGAATTCAGAAGAATGAGGTGATCTTATCGAAATGTATAAGGTTATTAGGGAGCTTGACAAGGTGGATGCAGAGAGGATGTTTCCACTGGTGGGGGAGACTAGAACTAGAGGGCATGATCTTAGAATAAGCGGCCGCCCATTTAAAGCAGAGATGAGGAGGAATTTCTTCTCTCAGAGGGTGGTAAGCCTGTAGAATTCGCTGCCCCAGAGAGCTGTGATGGCTGGGTCATTGAATATATTTAAGGCGGAGATAGACAGATTTTTGAGTGATAAGGGAGTAAAGGGTTATGGGAAGTGGGCAAGGGAGTGGAGCTGAGTACATGATCAGATCAGCCGTGATCTTTTGAATGACAGAGCAAGCTTGAGGGGCCAAATGGCCTACTCTTTCTCCTATTTCTTTTGTTCTTATGTCCTTATGTAAGCAGCTGCCAGGCTCTGGAAAATCAATAGCCAGCCCATGGGCAGGGTTAGTAAATCATTATTCAAGAAAAGCATTATGAGTTGATTACTTAGGTGATAATCACTGCAAAATTCACTATAATATTGACCATGGAATTAAAATTAACTTCTTTATTACATCTGCAACTTTGGACTATATTTTCTTATTATTACAACTTGTTAGTCTGCATTGTCAGAAAATCATTGACATAGAGGTTGACTGAATGTTTTCAATATTCCTTAGTGGGAGTAGTGAAGAACTGTTAATGCTGACGGACATTTTTCTGACTTTTGACGTCAGGGAATTGAGGGGGGAGGGGGTCACTTTAAAAGTTGCTCGATCAATTATCTCCTGGCATGTTTAGCAGCAATGCATTTGGCTGGCATCCTTATTATTGATTCGCCTTCACCTTCATCTATTCATCCTTGTCTAATGATGTTTCTTCCTGTTACTGTGCCACCTCCAATTCCAACGCTCTTTTCATTGCCAGGTTGTGCAGAATGCAGCAAACTACAATGATGCAACCTACTTTGGACCATAGTTTAGGGAGCCCCATTATTTCTAGATCCCCATTATCTCTATGTCACTATCCTCCCTCTCTTATTTACTTTATTAAAGCTTTAAAGCTGAATATTTGGAGACATATTACACAGATACCGCGCACACTGATAAAATTACTGGATAAATGTATTTTTAGTGATATGATTTAGTGTTCATGGGTTGTTAATAACAATCCGTGATAAACAAGAAGTTATGGGGCTTTTTTTTGCTGCCCTTATTAATTACAATTTGCAAGAGAATTGAAATATACTTGTAATGATTTTCACATTGTCACCATACTGACAGTCAGCTTGTTCCCAGACAAATACGCCTGCACTCCCATACTGGTCTGACCTTGTTCAATTATTAACTGAAGGATAATCTGACGCTGCAGTCCTACACTTTACTTTGCAGAACATGAGAGCACAGCACAAACCTTTATAAGTAAAAGAACACTGAAAATATTTGTTGAAAAAGTGATGATTAAAATCTTAAAATATCATTTCCCTTAAGATTAATATTCAACCCTTTTTTCTACATTTTAATTAAAATGATTTTTAAATGTACTTTACATGAGATTCCAATGTAAACTGATTCATTTGAATTGTAATTTAAAAAAAATTGAATTGCTTTTGAGTAAGGTGGGACTCCAGCAAGCTGCTTCGTGAATTATTTAGTAGGTCAGTTCTGATGTAACAAACGGTGATATCATGGGAAGGTAACAAATAGCCCCATTAGAGATCAATAGAGACCAAGGGGCCCAGAAATTCAGTACCGGGGTGTTAACACTCGCCCACTAAATGAAGTGCTCCACTTCCTTCCTGGGGGCGGGAGCAAGGTGCACGGCTCAGCAGCACTACTCACTGGGCCATGTTGTGCAGCCGCGTATGAGGGGCTCTTCCTTGAATTGAAGGGAAGGGCCCAAGCTGCATACTCTGCATATTGAGAATATACCTACCTGGACCTCCTGGGAGCAGGGCTGCCGCGCGATTAGCCTGGCACTAAAGCCGAGTGCCAGGCTGAGCGATCGCAGCACTGGCCCCGGGTCCAAAGAGACACCGAAGTGGAAAAGAATTTCGCCCCGGTAGCGTCCGGCCGCTGGGTACGCGTCCCCTGAAGATGACGCTGCTATCACCCGGCCAGCTTCAGGGGACGAAACCTAATTTAAGTGCCAGGGTGCAAATGGGCGATGCAAATAACTGCAATTTCTCCCCCAAGTACTTCACTGCAGGGCAGGTAGAGAGAACAAACTCCATCCCTGCAACCAGTTAAAGGGGGTCATCCAGCAGCAGTGAGTGCTGGTTGTCCCAAGGAGCAGCAGTGTTGTGGGAACGGGGAGGCCTGAGGAACAAGGGCTCACAGGTACATCTGTGGAGGGGCTGTTGGCTGAAGTCCAGACTGAAGGAAGAGACTCAAACATGGAGAATAGGAAGCTCCACCAGGTTATTCAAGCTATGTGAAGGGAGGTGGGAGAAACTGTCAATGCAACTTCACCACTTCAAGAACCACAGTGCAGGAAGAGTTTCAATAACCCCTCAAACATAGACAAGGTAAGTCAAGCACTCTCGCCAATCCACTCAAACAACTTGCATTTATAGAAGCCTTTCACAACCTCTGGAAGTGCTTTACACCAATTATAGTACTTTTTGAATTGTAGTCACTGTTGTAATATAGGAAATGTAGCAACCGATTTGTGCACAGCAAGGTCCCACAAACAGCAATGAGAAAAATGAGCAGATAATCTGTTTTATTGATGTTCGTTGTCGGATAAATATTGACCAGAGCCAGTGGGAGAACTCCCCTGTCTGCTCTTTTTTGAAATAATGTCATGGGATCTTTTACATCCACCTGATAAGGCAGACTTTGTTACTGTCTTATCCAAAAGATGACACCTTCAACAGTGCAGCACTCCCTCTGTATTGCACTCAAGTCAACCTTGATTTTTGTGCTCAGGTTCCTGGAGTGGGATTTGAACCCCCAGACTTCTGACTCAGAGGCAAGAGTGCTACCACTGAGCCAAAGTTGAAACTTTATTAAATTGGAAAACTCGCTCTATTTGTTTTCCTGCATTAATTTGGAAGGCTATGAATTGTTCAGCTGTCTTGAATAGGTCATCAATTGACACCTGACTAATGCGGCAAAGATCGGCAGATGCTGCCAAGAAGAATCCAGTTGCAAAGAAATTTAAGACAGCAGTGACTCAGTCTGATACAGACAATGCTGTTCTCCTGGGGGAAGTGAGCTGCAGGTCTTCAGCCAGCAGTTAACAAATCTCTTCAAAGCCTTTAGGAGAAGAACAGCCTACAGTGACATTCAGAAAAATCTTAGCAATATCTTCTTCATCTATGAACTCTGGAAGGGATGAAACGTCTGCTTGGTATCAGCCCATAATCCAGGCTTGATACTCCCTCGGTGCCAGTACCGAGGGAGCACTGCACTGTCGAAGGTGCCATCTTTTGGAAGAGACTTTAAACCGAGGCTCCGTCTACCCCTCGGGTAGAAATAAAAAATCCCACGGCCACTATTTTGAAGAAGAGCAGGGGCGTTCTCCCCAGTGTCCTGGGCCAATATTTATCCCTCAACCAACATAATTAAAAATATCTGGTCACATATCTCATTGCTGTTTGTGGGAGCTTGCTGTGCGCATATTGGCTACTGTGTTTCCTACATTGCAACAGTTACTACACTTCAAAAAGTACTTTATTGGCTGTAAAGTGTTCTGGAACGTTCTGAGGTTGCGAAAGGCACTATATAAACGTAAGTTCTTCATTTCTTTGGCTGATCTGACCCAGGATCCGATTAAAATACATAAATCCCATGACTGGAAACATTCATTGACTGATCTGTACACATTTTAAGGAAACCCAAACTCCACATTGTCCACAGTTGAGCTTCAACATCAGCATGGTATCAATGCCAATTAAACTTTCTATGCACCATTCCATGGGGCCATTCCATCAGTCATGACTCTCACTTTGTAATCTTGCTTTAAAAAGACTTTTTCCTTTCAGAAAAGGGAATGTTCCAGATTCTATAGATGCTGTACAAAGCAAAAAACATAGGAGCAGGTGAGCGAGGATTGATTCCTTATACCCTGTTTAGGGCTTGCATTGCATTCATTAACTGTGGTTACAATATAAGTTTAAATAACAGAACCTTATTTTGTTATTCAGCCATAAATCACAGAGGGCTCCAGGTTAAAAACAAAGAATACCACAATAGGAGCTGCAACTCCCTCACCCTGGCATCTACAAGTGGCAGGTAGGGACGGGGCAGTAACCAACCTTCCCGGCAGTGTGGTGGGAGGCCTCTGTGTTGGGGCAGTATTTATTGTATTTATACTGTATTTATTCACTGTATTTATTAACAACTTAGATGTTAATAAATACATAGAAAGCCAGATATCCAAATTTGCCGATGACACAAAGATAGGCGGCATTGTAGGCACTGTAGATGAAAGCATAAAATTACAAAAGAATATTGATAGATTAAGTGAATGGGTGGCAAATGGATTTCAATGTAGGCAAATATGAGGTCAATCACTTTGGACCTAAAAAGGATAGAGTAGGGTACTTTCTAAATGGTGGATAGCTAAAAACTGTGGAGGTCCAAAGAGACTTGGGGAGGGTCCAGGTACCTAGATCATTAAAATGTCATGAACAGGTACAGAAAATAATCAATAAGGCTAATGGAATGCTGGCCTTTATATCTAGAGAACTAGAATACAAGGAGGTGGAAATTATGCTGCAGCTATATAAAGCTTTGGTTAGACCATACCTGGAGGATTGTGAGCAGTTCTGAGCATCACACCTTCAGAAGGAAATATTCACCTTGGAGGGAGTGCAGCGAAAGTTTACCAGAATAATGCCCGAACTTCAAGGGTTAAGTTACGAGGGTAGTATTCCCCAGAATTTAGAAGGTTAAGGGGCGATCGAAGTTTTCAGGATATTAAAGGGAACAGATAGGGTAGATAGAGAAAAATTATTTCCGTTGGTTGGGGATCCTAGGACGAGGGGACATAGTCTAAAAATTAGAGCCAGACCTTCAGGAGTGAAATTAGGAAACACTTTTACACACAAAGGATGGGAGAAGTTTGGAACTCTATTCCACAAATGGCAATTGATGTTAGAATAATTGTTAATTTTAAAATGTGAGATTGACAGATTTTTGTTCACTCAAGGTATTAAGGAAAAGAGGCCAAAGGCGGATATATGGAAATAGGTTGCATATCAGTCATGACCTCAGTGAATGGCGGAACAGGCTCGAGGGCTAAATAGCCTACTCCAGCTCCTATGTTCCTATGAGGGGGGAACAAGATGTCAACACCCAATTTTTGCTCACTACACGCTGATATTATGCTCGATTTCAGGTGGGATAGCAGAGGAAAGTCCAGCCCATATTTACTATTTGCAGTTTTATCCCCAGGAAATGAGTGCCAACATTTTCAGCAAACATAATTTCCACCTTCTGATCTACTCCAGCTGGTGTAAAAAGATTTCCAGCAGTAAAAGATCAAACTCACAGCATCCTAGCAGGCTTTAATAGCAATGGGAAAATCTTTATAGGCCCCAGTATGTCACAAGCAGATAAACGCAGCTAGGTGAAACTTTTGTAGAAGGAAGACGTGCTTGTTTTTTTACCTTGTATTTCTGAAAATGTTCTACTTTATACAGTAGAATGCACAAAATGAAATATGCAAAATCTAAGACTGATTTACCTCCAATTAGCATTCAGGAAATGTTTATTCCCATGTTTGGTGACAGATTTTAGGTCCTGGTCTTCGAACACTCTCTTTCTAAGGCAACCGAAGGCTCTGCTGGCACACTGGAGGCGGTGTTGGACCTCGTTGTCGATGTCTGCCCTTGCTGATAATAGGCTCCTGAGGTGTGGAAAGTGGTCCACGTTGTCCAAAGCTGCGCTGTGGATTTTGATGACTGGGGGGGGCAGTGCTGTGTGGCAGGGTCGGGTTGGTGGAGGACCTTTGTTTTATGGATGTTTAGTGTAAGGCCCATGCTTTTGTACGCCTCGGTGAAGATATTGACGATGGCTTGGAATTCAGCCTCTAAATGTGCGCAGACGCAAGCGTCGTCCGTGTACTGTAATTCAATGACAGAGGATGGGACGGTCTTGGATCTGGCCTGGAGGCGACAAAGGTTGAACAGGTTCCCACTAGTTCTATAGTTTAGTTCCACTTCAGCGGGGAGCTTGTTGAGCGTGAGATGGAGCATTGCAGCGAGGAAGACCGAGAAGAGGGTTGGCGCGATGACGCAGCCCTGCTTGACCCCGATCCGGATGTGGATTGGGGCTGTGGTGGATCCGTTTGTCAGGATCACGGCTTGCATGTCGTCGTGGAGCAGACGGAGGATGGCGACAAACTTTTGGGGGCAGCTGAAAATGGAGGCATGCAGAAAACAAGCGCAGGCAGCGGAGGGAGCGTGCCACTCCCCACCCACCCTTTCCTTCAATGAATGTCTGTCCCACCTGTGACAGAGACTGTAATTCCAGTATTGGACTGTACAGTTACCTGAGAATTCACTTTTAGAGTGGAAGCAAGTCTTGCTCGATTTCGAGGGACTGCCTCTGATGATGATGATGATGATTTGCCTATGGCAGTGAGACAGAAGGTGGGTGGCAGTATTATTAAGGAGAATATTAAAGTGTTGTCAAGAGAGGATGTCCTGGAGGGGGTCAAGGACAGAATCTATTTGGTTAGAATTAAGAAACAATGGAGGTGCCATTACACTACTCGATGTATTCTATAAGCTACCAATTAGTGGGAAAGATATAGAGCAGCAAATTTGCAGGGAAATTAAAGAGAGGTGCAAGAACTATAGAGTAGTGTAATGGCACCTCTTTCAAAAGCTTCAACAGCCATGACCATCTCAGCAGCATGCTCGGTTGCCCCTCGGTGGTGGCTAGTGGGAGCCTGCTGAGTGCATCGGTGCAGTTTTCAGTGCCCGGTCTGTGTCGAATTGCATAGTCATAGGCGGCTAACGTGAGTGCCCACCTCTGTATGCGGGCCGATGCATTTGCATTTATGGCCTTGTTGTCGGCCAAAAGGGACGTAAGAGGTTTGTGATCTGTCTCCAGCTCAAATTTCCTGCCAAACAGGTACTGGTGCATTTTTTTTACTGCATATACACATGCAATCGCTTCCTTTTCTACCATCCCATAGCCCCTTTCTGTCTGGGACAGACTTCTGGAGGCATAAGCTACCGGCTGTAACTGACCCGTGGCATTAACATGCTGCAACACACACCCGACCCCATAGGACGACGCATCACACGTTAAAACAAGTTTCTTACATGGGTCATATAGCGTGAACAGATTGTTGGAGCATAACAAATTGTGTGCTCTATCAAAAGCCCTTTCCTGGCTGTCCTCCCAGTTCCATTCATGACCTTTGTGTAGGAGCACGTGTAGCGGCTCTAGCAGCGTGCTCAATTTGGGAAGAAAGTTACCAAAATAGTTCAGGAGCCCCAGGAACGAACGCAGCTCCGTCGTGTTATGGGGTCTGGGTGCTCTCTGGATCACTTCCGTCTTGGACGCAGTAGGTCTGATCCCGTCTGCTGCTACCCTCATCCCCAGGAATTCTACCTCTGGAGCTAGAAAGACGCACTTCGCCTTTTTCAGTCGCAGACCTACCCGGTCCAGTCTGCGTAGCACCTCCTCCAGGTTGTGGAGGTGTTCTTCAGTATCGCAACCCGTGATGAGGATGTTGTCTTGAAAAACCACCGTCCTTGGAATCGACTTGAGGAGACTTTTCATGTTTCGTTGAAAGATCGCGGCGGCTGAGCAAATCCCGAACGGACATCTGTTGTACTCAAACAACCCCTTGTGTGTCGTGATGGTGGTCAGCTTCTTCGACTCACTCGCTAGCTCCTGGGTCATGTAAGCTGAGGTCAGGTCCAATTTTGAAAAAGGTTTGCCACCGGATAGCGTCACAAAGAGGTCCTCCACTCTCGGTAGTGGGTACTGGTCTTGGAGTTACACCCGATTGATGGTGACCTTGTAATCACCACATATCCTGACCGACCCATCCGCCTTGAGCACCGGCACAATCGGGCTCGCCCAGTCACTGAATACGACTGGTGAGATGATGCCTTTCCTCAGCAGGCGGTCCAATTCGCATTCTATCTTTTCCCGCATCACGTATGGCACCGCTCTGGCCTTGTGGTGTACTGGTCTGGTGTCCGGGTTTATGTGAATCACTACCTTGGTCCCCATGAAAGTGCCAATGCCGGGTTGAAATAGTGAGTCAAATTTGTCCAGGACCTGTGAGCATGATATTCGCTCCACAGAAGAAATTGCATTGACATCACCCCATTTCCAGTTCATGACAGCAAGCCAACTCCTCCCCAGCAGTGCGGGAGCGTCCCCCAGGACAATCCAAAGTGGCAACCTGTTCTCCGAATCTTTGTGGGTCATGACTACCGTGGCGCTGCCTAGCACCGGAATGATCTCCTTTGTATATGTCCGTAGCTGTGGCGTCAATCGGCAATAATTTTGGCCTCCTGGCCTTGGACGCCCACAACTTGTCGAACTGTTTGATACTCATCAGGGACTGGCTGGCCCCCGTGTCTAGCTCCATTGATACTGGGATGCCATTGAGGAGCACTTTCATCATTATCGGTGGCGTCCTGGTGTATGAACTGTATATGTGCTCCACATGAACTCGCTGAACTTCAGCTTCCAGCGATTTCCCCCAGTGTCCATTTGGCCTCGTAGGGCTTACATCGGGCCCGTCCTCCTCGTACATCAACCTGGCTGCAGGTTTCCTGCACATACATGCCAAGTGACCGCTGATGTTGCAATTTCTGTAGGTATATTGCTGATACATGCAAGCTCTGGCAGTGAGTTTGGCTCCACACCTCCAACATGAGCCGTTGTTGGAAACAAAAGGTCCATTACCAGTCGATCATCTCTGACTGTTTCTATAACTTTCCTTAAATGCACCATTGACAGGTGTTGATGGCCCCATTACTGGCCGCATTGTCTGTTGCGATGGCATGAATCGCCGTTCAGCTAGCCATTGTCTCAGTTGAACTCCCCCTCTGGGTTCGACCACATGCTCGAGCATGTCCGATTGCCCTTGTCTGTCTGGAGAACTGTGTGCTGCGTTAATAATGTTGACTCCCTGTCCATTTGCTGCATTTAAACCAATATTTTTGTCAAATATCATTCTGGTTTCTTCCTCCCCTGAGATAAATGTCTGGGCCATCAAAGCCGCCATTTCCAGGGTCAAGTTTTTGATCTCAATCAGTTTTCTGAAAACTCCAGCGTGCCCGATGCCCTCAATAAAAAAGTCTCACAGCATCTCTGCTCTGCAAGCATCTTGGAACTTACATAGGCTCGCCAGTCGCCAGAGGTCTGCCACGAAGTCTGGAACGCTTTGCCCTTCTCGCCGCCGGTGCGTGTAAAACCGGTGTCTCGCCATGTGCATGCTGCTCGCCGGTTTAAAGTGTTCCCCGTTCAACTTACTGAGCTCTTCAAAAGTCTTGTCCGCCGGCTTCTCTGGCGCTAGAATGTCCTTCATCAGGGAGTACATCGTGGATCCACAAACCGTCAGGAGATGAGCCCTGCGTTTGTCGGCCGAATCCTGTCCCAACCATTCCTTAGTGACGAAACTTTGCTGTAGTCTCTCAATAAAATCGTCCCAATCATCACCAACACAGTACCCCTCATCTGTGCTGCTAGTGGCCACGCTCGCGTGGTTTAAATCCCAGTTTCTCGTCGCCAATGATATGTCCTTACTCTGCAGTACAAATGCACACGAGGCCCATACTTGACAGAAGGTCACTCTGTGACCAGTAACCTTTATTCCAGCACTGAAGTGATGAAGGTGGGTGGAGCTTCCCCTTTTATACCTGAAAGTCCAGGTTAGGAGTGTCTCCCACAAGTTCACCACCTAGTGGTCAGTGTTCTCACGGTGTGCAACTTAAGTCAGTTTATACATGGATTACAATGACAGTTGAATACATGACAATCTTATCGAAACGTTGCGAGCATGAAGAGGTCAGGCGCAGCAGCGGAAAGAGCCTGTGGCAAATCAGTCCTACCCCACCTTCCCGCAATGAGTCTCTGTCCCACCTGTGACAGGGTCTGTGGCTCTCATGTTGGACTGTTCAGCCACCAAAGGACTCACTTTAGGAGTGGAAGCAAGACCTCCTCGATTCCGAGGGACTGCCTATGATGATGATAAGATTATGAGGGGGCTTGACAAGGTGGATGCAGAGAGGATGTTTCCACTGATGGGGGAGACTAGAACTAGAGGGCATGATCTTAGAATAAGGTGCCGCCTATTTAAAACAGAGATGAAGAGAAATTTCTTCTCTCTGAGGGTTGTAAATCTGTAGAATTCACTGCCTCAGAGAGCTCTGGAAGCTGGGACATTGAATAAATTTAAGACAGAAATAGACAGTTTCTTAAACGATAAGGGGATAAGGGGTTATGGAGAGTGGGTGGGGAAGTGGAGCTGAGGCCATGATCAGATCAGCCACGATCTTATTCAAGGCGGAGCAGGCTCAAGGGGTCGTATGGCCTACTCCTTTTCCTATTTCTTATGTTCTTATGTTCTCGGTCAAATAAAAGTTTCACCCAAAGAAATGAAGAAACGCTCGACCAACTTGCAGAAGATTACTGTGCAATGGTGACCACCCCGATGTCTGGAGGCTAGTGCAAAAAGAATTGGCAGGACCTTGGTCAAGTAGTTAGTGTAAGTAATATTTTCATTTATTCAATGGAATTGCAATTGTAAATGTGACCATCTGTATATGTCCCACCCAGCAGAAAGACACCCTCTCTAAAATGTTATATTTTCATCTTTGCATTGCAAGGTGGCACACAACAAAAGAGAAAGAAGTTGACAGGAGGAGGCCCAGCAAATCTGCACCCACTGACACCCTTGGAAGACAGGGTGGCTTTTCTGCTTTGTCTGCTTTGATGGGTCCTGCCTGGAGAAAAGTAACCACTCACTGCACAAGCTGGAGCCACACTCGAGGGAGAGGGTAAGTCCTGCAAATTCCAGTCTGGCTTTGCTAAATGTTCAGTACTGCGCGGGCTAGCCATGCTTCGGTTCATGGGGATGTCTCCGTCAGCTACGCTTCGGTTGATGCAATGTGCTATCATTCATCGTGGTCCATCAACTCAGCCCGCTGCCTGCGCTGTGTGAGCCTACTCATGTCACCCATCCTGCCCCCTCCTCTGCCATTAACCATTTGTCTGTTCTGTTATATTTTGCAGATCTTGAGACCAACCCTGACGATGCAGACACGGACAAGCCTGAAGAGGAGAACATCTTCCAATCCCATCTTCCAGACCAAACCTTGGGGGGCGAGGGGGAGGGGAGTGGAGGGGATGGATGAAGCCCCCACTGTTGTACTCACTCTGGAGGAGGTGCAGGTGCCACCCATTGAGGTGCCAGCCCCTTCCCTGAGTGGTACGAGTGTTGTTGAGACAGTCCATGATTTCACACCATCGGAGGCTGGGCATTCTATAGGGTGCAACGAGGCACACCCAGGGCACCACCGTCCGTGGCAGCGGATCCCAGTGGGATGCAGCAAGCCACACCCAGAGCAAGGGGGGGAAGGAGAGCTCGACAGCATTTCCCTGAGGTGCAGGATCTAACAGTTGTGGTTCAGATGATGGTAATGAGAGCGAAGAGCATTGACCTTATCCGATCACTCCTGGACACTATCAGTGGAGTTGGTGATAGTGTATCGGGACTGTCGGGAGAATTAACAACACTCTTACGAGAAATGGGAACACTGTGGGAGGGAATGTCGCAGGCAGCTGATGCGCTGCCAGTGAACATCAGGGAGGGAATGTTGCAGGTAGTTGAAACACTATCGGTGTACATGAGGGAGCGAATGGTGCAGGTAGTTGACACACTGTTGCTCAACATGAGGGCAGGCATGTCACAGGTAGCTGATACACTGTCCGTGAACATGAGAGAGGGAATGTTGCAGGTAGTTGAGACACTGTCAGGGCACATGAGGGAGGGAATGTTGGAGTTAGCTGCTGCAATAAGGGAACATGCCCAGACCCCGCGCCCATTGACAGAATCAACAGCCACTCCCACTCCAGTCCCCAGAGCAGCCTCTGAAGAGGCCCAAGCCAGGCCTTTCATATTACCGCCTGCCCCTCCCCCCTTCAAGAAGTGCGCATACCCGAGAAATCTGCAGGCAGGGGTGGAGTCAACAAGACCGAGCGCAGCGGTCAGTATTAGAATAAGGTGGAAGAGAGATGGGTGCAGCCTTTCTTTGCTGCTGTTGTTGTTGTTATTATTCGATGCTGGGGATGATGGCCTGATCGAGGACGCTAACGTTGATACCTCTGTCCTCCCAGGGGATTTACAGGATCTTGCGGAGACATCGTTGGTGGTATTTCTCCAGCAATTTGAGGTGTCTCCTGTATTTAGTCCACATCGCTTAGCCATACAGCATGGACCACACTCGACCAGCTCCGTTGGGTGGGCCACATTGTTCGCATGCCTGACAGAAGACTCCCAAAGCAAGCGCTCTACTCGGAACTCCTGCACGGCAAGCGAGCCCAAGGTGGGCAGAGGAAACATTTCAAGGACATCCTCAAAGCCTCCTTGATAAAATGCAACATCTCCATCGACACCTGGGAGTCCTTGGCCAAAGTCGACCCTAGGTGGAGGAGATGCATCCAGGAGGGCGCTGAGCACCTCGAGTCTCGTTGTCGAGAGCATGCAGAAAACAGGCGCGGGAAGTGGAAGGAACGTGCAGCAAACCAATCCCACCCACCCTTTCCTTCGACGACTGTCTGTTCCACCTGTGACAGAGACTGTGGTTCCCATATTGGACTGTTCATTCACCTAAGAACTCACTTTTAGAGCTGAAGCAAATCTTTCTCGATTTTGAGGGACTGTCTATGATGATGATGTTATTATTATTATTGTCACTATTGTAATTGTCCTCAAATTAAAAGTATTTTGTAAGTTATGCAAATTTACAAGTTTAAAAGTTTGTAATTGATCTTAAACTTTTTAAGTGATCTTAGAATTTGTAAGTAATCTCAAAGGTTGTAAGTGATCTTAACTGAAAACTTTAAAGTTTGATACAAGAATATTTTTATTAAAGTTAAGTGAAGTACAAACAAATGCATGTTACACTTTTGAATAAAATATGTTTTAAATTACAACTGAATGATTTACATTATTTGTTTCATTATTAATACAACTTTTTGAACTAATGAAGAATAATTTCTATTATTTGTTCCATTAACACAACACAACATTACGGAACAGGTCCAAACAGTAAACATGGTCCATTTGGAATAGTTGCCACTGAGCCTTCAAGCAGAAAAGCGTTCACGGATGAGCTGCTGGCGCAAGGCTCGAGCAATCGTTAAAGGGGCACGATGGCCCGTCCTCCTCCGCTGTCATGCTCCAGGTTCAGGTAATTGCATGGCTTCCTCATCCTCATCCTCCTCTTCCTCATCGTCATCTTTATTGTGTTCCTAACACAGATGAGGCTGCACACAGGGAGGTTAAAGTAACAGTGACCTCAGTCTTTAATAAGACACTCCAGAGTGAGGAACAGGCCTTAGGGGCTCGCTTATATACAGTGCTCCCAAGAGATGTTGGGATCCCTTGGGACTTCAGGGGATGAGCTCCCTGGTGGCGGAACATGGGAGTGCATGCTTTACAGAGACACAAAATCCTGCATCTTCCTCATCATCATCAGCCACTCTCATTTCAGGTGGGTCTTCTACTACCAGCTGCTGCTGTCTCATGATGGCTAAGTTATGCAGCATGCAACACAGAACAGTGAACTGACCGACAATCTCAAGGGAGTATTACAAGTAGCGTCCGGAATGGAAACACTGTTTCAATATGCCAATGGTCCTCTCTATTATGCAGCGCATCGCAATGTGCGACATGTTGTATTCCCGGTCAGCTTCCATCCGGGTTACACGTAGGAGCATTATGAGCCAGGTGGCGAGGCCGTACCCTTTGTCTCCCAATAGCCAGCTCTGCCATTCTGGCTGCTGCTGAAATATGGCAGATATAATGCTCTCACATAGGATGAATGCATTATGGGTGGTCCCAGTGTATCTTGCATCAACTGACATGATGCGATGCATGTCGTCACACACGAACTGCACATTAACGGAGTAGAAGCCTTTTCTGTTCCTGCACATCTCGGAATCCTGCAAAGGTGCTTGCAAGGCGATTTGGGTACAATCAATGCAGCCCTGTACCTTTGGGTAGCCAGCAATCCGGGAGAAGCCCTTTCACGCATTGCATGGGCGGTCATGGGGTACTTTAAGCGGTCATTCCTCCAGGCATATAGTGCAGCAGTCACCTGCCGAATGCAGATATGTGTTGTGTGTTGAGAAATGGTGCACACATCCCCAGTTGTGGCCTGGAACGATCCAGATGCATAGCATGAAAGTGCAGCTGTAACCTTTACTTCAACTGACAAAACAGTCCTCCTGACGCTTTTAGATTGCAGTTCTGCTTTTACTAACTCACAGATCTCAGTTACAACTTCTTTGTGGAAATGCAGCCTTCTGACACAGTCTGCATCACTCAGGTGCAGGTATGAATGCCTGTCTCGATATATCCGATGTGGGTAAGGCCACCTGCCCGTCACCCTACTTGCTCTGAGGTTCCTCATGCGATGACGTCGAATCAATCGTCTCCTCCGCAGCACCGTCATGCAGAAGGCTTGTACGAGGTATGGCATTGTCAGTATTGCCCCCATAATTAAATTGAACCTTTGCAAGAATCTCAAAACAGCCGGCGGGACAAAGTTCTTTGTTCTCTCCCTCCTCAAGGTCGACACCCGAGTATGGACCACACCCAGGTCTGAACAGGCGCAATAATCGGGAAACCCCCCCCCCCCCCGACAGCAGGCTTCATTTGATGCGTAGTGTAAGGCTTCTCATGCCTTCTGTTCACCTTCCACACCCCCACACTGCGCCCCCCCCATCTTCCCCACCCAGGCTTCTTTTCAAGCCGGGCCCCGAGCCCCTGTCTCCGGGCGAGATACTGATTCTGTCAGCCGTCACCCCGACCCTCAAGCCCAGTTTGGAGACGTTCGGTGGCGGCGTGCCAGTTTAAAAAAAATCAAAACTTAAAGAAAGCCATTAAACTTCCATTTCCTGTGTTTTAAGTTTTAAAAACTTAAACTTGCTTATGCATATTTATGTGTTCTTGACTCCCTCCAAAACTTCGCCGAAAAACAATGGCGACTTTCTGCGCCGATTTTTTAATGTGCGCTGGTTTTCCTGAAGTGTCCAGAAGGTTTTTTGGGAGTGGCCACATACGCCATCCTAGGAGAAATGTAAGTTGGCGAAACTTGCATAATTGTGAAAAAGTGGCACAGACATCAGATTACAAAAACATCATGACTCAAAAGTAAACGAACCTAAAAAAATCGTAACTAACTGAGTTACACTGGCGCACAAAGATTGGGCAAACTTGGATTTTTTTATTTAGGCCAAAAAAAGGGCGCAAATAATTGGGGAAATTGAGCCCTACAGGCCGAGTCATTTGATTCATCAGGACCCTAGTCCCAGCACGGTCCAAGTGGAGCCTGTCCAAATGGGACAGCTCCCTCTTACCCCATTACTGGTGCCAGTGTCCCACCAACCAAAACCCATTTCTCCCACACCAGTCTTAGAGCCACATGTTAAACTCTCTGATCTTAGTTATCTATTCAAATTTACCTTTGTGGTTCTGCTTTTTAATTTGGCCCCCAGGCTGCTCATAATCCCTCAGCAGAACCGCTTTATTTGTCCTATCTATGTCTTTGGTACTCACATGGACCACGACAACTGGATCATCCCCCTTCCACTCAAAGTTCCTCTCCAGCCAAGAGGAGATGTCCTTAACCCTGGCACTGGGCACAAAAGTAAAAGTAGAGGGCAGAGAAACCCAAGGAAAAAAGCAAAAAGGGCCACATGACAGCAAAATTCTAACGGGACAAAATATGTGAAAAAGACAAGCCTGAAGGCTCTGTGCCTCAATGCGAGGAGTATTCGTAATAAGGTGGATGAATTAACTGTGCAGATAGCTGTTAACGGATATGATATAATTGGGATTACGGAGACATGGCTCCAGGGTGACCAAGGCTGGGAATTCAACATTCAGAAAGGATAGATAGAAAAGAAAAGGAGGTGGGGTGGCGTTGCTGGTTAAAGAGGAAATAAACGCAACAGTAAGGAAGGACATTAGCTTGGATGATGTGGAATCTATATGCCTGGAGCTACGGAATACCAAAGGGCAGAAAAGGCGAGTGGGAGTTGTGTACAGACCACCAAACAGTAGTAGTGAGGTTGGGGACAGCATCAAACGAGAAACATAAAAACATAGAAAATAGGTGCAGGAGGAGGCCATTCGGCCCTTCGAGCCTGCACCACCATTCAATAAGATCATGGCTGATCATTCACCTCAGTACCCCTTTCCTGCTTTCTCTCCATACCCTCGATCCCTTTAGCCGTAAGGGCCCATATCTAACTCCCACTTGAATATATCAAATGAACTGGCATCAATAACTCTCTGCGGCAGGGAATTTCACAGGTTAACAACTCTCTGAGTGAAGAAGTTTCTCCTCATCTCAGTCCTAAATGGCCTACCCCTTATCCTAAGATTGTGGCCCCTGGTTCTGGACTTCCCAAACATCGGGAACATTCTTCCTACATCAAACCTGTCCCGCCCTGTCAGATTCTTATACGTTTCTATGAGATCACCTCTCATCCTTCTAAACTCCAGTATATAAAGGCCCAGTTGATCCAGTCTCTCCTCATATGTCAGTCCAGCCATCCCTGGAATCAGTCTGGTGAACCTTCGCTGCACTCCCTCAATAGCAAAAACATCCTTCCTCAGATTAAGAGACCAAAACTGAACACAATATTCCAGGTGAGGCCTCACCAAGGCCCTGTACAACTACAGTAAGACCTCCCTGCTCCTATACTCAAATTCCCTAGCTATGAAGGCCAACATGCCATTTGCCTTCTTCACCGCCTGCTTTACCTGCATATCAACTTTCAATGACTGATGAACCATGACACCCAGGTCTCGTTGCACCTCCTCTTTTCCTAATCTGCCGCCATTCAGATAATATTCTGCCTTCATGTTATTGCCTCCAAAGTGGATAACCTCACATTTATCCACATTATACTGCATCTGCCATGCATTTGCCCACTCACCTAACCTGTCCAAATCACCCTGCAGCCTCTTAGCATCCTCCTCACAGCTCACACCGCCACCTAGTTTAGTGTCATCTGCAAACTTGGAGATATTACATTCAATTCCTTCATCCAAATCATTAATGTATATTGTAAAGAGCTGGGGTCCCTGCACTGAGCCCTGCGACACTCCACTAGTCACTGCCTGCCATTCTGAAAAGGACCCGTTTATCCCGATTCTCTGTTACCTGTCTGTCAACCAATTCTCTATCCATGCCAGTACATTACCCCCAATACCATATGCTATGATTTTGCACACCAATCTCTTATGTGGGACCTTGTCAAAGGCTTTTTTAAAGTCCAAATACACCACATCCACTGGTTCTCCCTTGTCCACACAACTAGTTACATTCTCAAAAAATTCCAGAAGATTTGTCAAGCATGATTTCCCCTTCATAAATCCATGCTGACTTGGACCGATCCTGTCACTGCTTTCCAAATGCGCTGCTATTTCATCCTTAATAATTGATTCCAACATTTTCCCCACTACTGATGTCAGGTTAACCGATCTATAATTACCCGTTTTCTCTCTCCCTCCTTTTTTAAAAAGTGATGTTACATTAGCTACCCTCCAGTCCATAGGAACTGATCCAGAGTCGATAGACTGTTGGAAAATGGTAACCAATGCATCCACTATTTCTAGGGCCACTTCCTTAAGTACTCTGGGATGCAGACAATCAGGCCCCGAGGATTTATTGGCCTTCAATCCCATCAATTTCCCTAACACAATTTCCCGCCTAATAAGGATATCCTTCACTACCTCCTTCTCTCTAGCCCCTCGGTCCCCTAGTACATCCGGAAGGTTATTTGTGTCTTCCTTCATGAAGACAAAACTGAAGTAGTTGTTCAATTGGTCTGCCATTTCTTTGTTCCCCATTATAAATTCACCTGAGTCCGACTGCAAGGGACCTACGTTTGTCTTCACTAATCTTTTTCTCTTCACATATCTATAGAAGCTTTTGCAGTCAGTTTTTATGTTCCCGGTAAGCTTCCTCTCGTACTCTATTTTCGCCCTCCTAATCAAACCCTTTGTCCGCCTCTGCTGAATTCCAAATTTCTCCCAGTCCTCAGGCTTGCTGCTTTTTTTGGCCCATTTATAAGCCTCTTCCTTGGTTTTAACACTATCCTTAATTTCCCTTGTTAGCCATGGTTGAGCCACCTTCCCCGTTTTATTTTTACTCCAGATAAGGATGTACAATTGTTGAAGTTCATCCATGTGATCTATAAGTGTTTGCCATTGCTTATCCACCGTCACCCCTTTAAGTATTATTTGCCAGTCTATTCTAGCTAATTCACGCCTCATGCCGTCGAAGTTAGCTTTCCTTAAGTTCAGGACCCTAGTTTCTGAATTAACTGTGTCACTCTCCATCTTAATAAAGAATTCTACCATATTATGGTCACTCTTCTCCAAGGGGCCTCGCACAACAAGATTGCTAATTAGTCCCTTCTCGTTACACATCACCCAGTCTAGGATGGCCAGCTTTCTAGTTGGTTCCTCGACATATTAGTCAAAAAAACCATCCCTAATACACTCCAGGAAATCCTCCTCCACCGCATTGCTAGCAGTTTGGTGAGCCCAATCTATCTGTAAATTAAAGTCGCCCATGATAACTGATGTACCTTTATTGCACATGTCCCTTATTTCTTGTTTGATGCTGTCCCCAACCTCACTACGACTGTTTGGTGGTCTGTACACAACTCCGACCAGCGTTTTCTGCCCTTTGGTATTCCGTAGCTCCACCCATACCGATTCCACATCATCCAAGCCAATGTCCTTCCTTACTATTGCATCAATTTCCTCTTTAACCAGCAACGCTACCATGCCTCCTTTTCCTTTCTGTCTATCCTTCCTAAATGTTGAATACCCCTGGATGTTGAGTTCCTAGCCTTGGTCACCCAGGAGCCATGTGTCTCTGATGCCAATTACATCATATCCATTAACTGTTATCTGTGCACTTAATTCATTCACCTTATTCTGAATACTCCTCGCATTGAGGCACAGAGCCTTAAGGCTTGTCTTTTTAACACACTTTGCCCCTTTAGAATTTTGCTGTAATGTGGCCCTTTTAATTTTTTGCCTTGGGTTTCTCTGCCCTCCACTTTTACTATTCTCCCTTCTATCTTATGCCTCTGTCTCCCTTTTATTTCCCTCTGCCTCCCTGCATAGGTTCCAACCCTCCTGCCATATTAGTTTAACTCCTCCCCAACAGCACTAGAAAACACTCCCCCTAGGACATTGGTTCCAGTCCTGCCCAGGTGCAGACCGTCCGGTTTGTACTGGTCCCACCTCCCCCAGAACCGATGTCCCAGGAATTTGAATTCCTCCCTTCTGCACCACTCCTCAAGCCACGTATTTATCTGCGCTATCCTGCGATTCCTACTCTGACTAGCACGTGGCACTGGTAGCAATCCTGAGATGACTACTTTTGAGGTCCTAATTTTAATTTGGCTCCAAGCTCCCTAAATTCTTCTCGTAGGACCTCATCCCGTTTTTTACCTATATTGTTGGTACCTATATGCACCACGACAAGTGGCTGTTCACCCTCCCTTTTCAGAATATCCTGCACCCGCTCCGAAACATCCTTGACCCTTGCACCAGGGAGGCAACATACCATCCTGGAGTCTCAGTTGCGGCCGCAGAAACGCCTATCTATTCCCCTTACAATTGAATTCCCTATCACTATTGCTCTCCCACTCTTTTTCCTGCCCTCCTGTGCAGCAGAGCCACCCACGGTGCCATGAACTTGGCCGCTGCTGTCTTCCCCTGAAGAGTCATCCCCCCCAACAGTACCCAAAGCGGTGTATCTGTTTTGCAGGGCGATGAACACAGGGGACCCCTGCACTACTTTCCTTGCACTGTTCTTCCTGTTGGTCACCCATTTACTATCTGGCTGTGTACCGTTTACCTGCGGTGAGACCAACTCGCTAAATATGCTATTCACGTTATTCTTAGCATCGTGGATGCTCCAGAGTGAATCCACCTGCAGCTCCAGTGCCACAATGTGGTCCGTCAGCAGCTGCAGGCGGATGCACTTCCTACACACATAGTTGTCAGGGACACCGGAAGCGTCCCTGACTTCTCACATAGTACAGGAGAAGCATAACACGTGTCCGAGCTCTCCTGCCATGACTTAACCCTTGGATTAACTTAATTGGGCAACAACAATGATAAAAGGGTACTTACTGATAAAGAAAGAAATCGAAAAACTACTTACCAATCACCAGCCAATCACTTACCCCCTTGGCTGTGACGTTACCTTTCAATTTCTTTCGACTTCTTTTTTGCCTTCTGCCCCTGCTGCAGCTGCACAAGCTGGCCTCTCGACTCACCAACTGCCGCTGCCTCACCAACTGCCGCTGGGCCTATTTAAGGCCTCCCCACGCTGCCTCTCGACTCACCAACTGCCGCTGCCTCACCAACTGCCACTGGGCCTATTTAAGGCCTCCCCACACTGCCTCTCGACTCACCAACTGCCGCTGCCTCACCAACTGCCGCTGGGCCTATTTAAGGCCTCCCCACACTGCCTCTCGACTCACCAACTGCCGCTGCCTCACCAACTGCCGCTGGGCCTATTTAAGGCCTCCCCACGCTGCCTCTCAACTCACCAACTGCCGCTGCCTCACCAACTGCCGCTGGGCCTATTTAAGGCCTCCCCATGCTGCCTCTCCGACTCACCAACTGCCGCTGCCTCACCAACTGCCGCTGGGCCTATTTAAGGCCTCCCCACACTGCCTCTCGACTCACCAACTGCCGCTGCCTCACCAACTGCCGCTGGGCCTAATTATAGGCCTCCCCACGCTGCCTCTCTGACTCACCAACTGCCACTCAAGAAATTAGGGATGCGTGCAATAAAGGTACAGCAGTTATCATGGGCAACTTTAATCTACATATTGATTGGGCTAACCAAACTTGTAGCAATGCGGTGGAGGAGAATTTCTTGGAGTGTATTTGGGATGGTTTTCAAGACCAATATGTCGAGGAACCAACGAGAGGGCTGGCCATCCTAGACTGGGTGATGTTTAATGAGAAAGGACTAATTAGCAATCTTGTTGTACAAGGCCCCTTAGGAAAGAGTGACCAAAATATGGTAGAATTCTTTATTAAGATAGAGAGTGACACAGTTAATTCAGAGACTAGGGTCCTGAAATTAAGGAAAGGTAAATTTGATGGTATGAGACATGAATTGGCTAGAATAGACTGGCAAATGATACTTAAAGAGTTGATGGTGGATAGGCAATGGCAAACATTTAAAGATCACATGGATGAACTTTAACAATTATACATCCCTGGCTGGAGTAAAAATAAAATGGGAAGGTGACTCAACCGTGGCTAACAAGGGAAATTAAGGATAGTGTTAAATCCAAGGAAGAGGCATACAAATTGGCCAGAAAAAACAGCAAACCTGTGGACTGGGAGAATTTTATAATTCAGCAGAGGAGGACAAAGGGTTTAATTAGGAGGGCGAAAATAGAATATGAGAGGAAGCTTGCTGGGAACATAAAAACTGACTGCAAAAGCTTCTATTGATATGTGAAGTGATAAAAATTAGTGAAGACAAACGTAGGTCCCTTCCAGCCAGATTCAGATGAATTTATAATGGGGAACAAAGAAATGGCACGCCAGTTGAACCTTCCAGAACTTTGGTTCTGTCTTAACGAAGGAAGACACAAATAACCTTCCAGAAACACTAGGGGACCAAGGTCAAGTGAGAAGGAGGAACTGAAGGAAATCCTTATTAGGCGGGAAATTGTGTTAGGGAAATTGATGGGATTGAAGGCCGATAAATCCCTGGGGCCTGATAGTCCGTATCCCAGAGTACTTAAGGAAGTGGCCATAGAAATAGTGGATGCATTGGTGATCATTTTCCAACAGTCTATCGACTCTGGATCAGTTGCTATGGACTGGAGGGTTGCTAATGTAACATCACTTTTTAAGAAAGGAGGGAGAGAGAAAATGTGTAATTATAGACCGGTTAGCCTGACATCAGTAGTGGGGAAAATGTTGGAATCAATTATTACAGATGAAATAGCAGTGCATTTGTAAAGCAGTGACAGGATCGGTCCAAGTCAGCATGGATTTATGAAAGGGAAATCATACTTGACAAATCTTCTAGAATTTTTTGAGGATGTAACTAGTAGAGTGGACAAGGGCGAACCAGTGGATGTGGTGTATTTGGACTTTCAAAAGGCTTTTAACAAGGTCCCACACAAGAGATTGGTGTGCAAAATTAAAGAACATGGTATTGGGAATAATGTATCGACGTGGATAGAGAACTGGTTGGCAGACAGGAAGCAGAGAGTAAGGATAAATGGGTCCTTTTCAGAATGGCAGGCAGTGACATGTGAGGTGCCACAGCTATTTACAATAAACATTAATGATTTCGACGAAGGAATTGAGTGTGATATCTCCAAGCTTGCAGATGACACTAAGCTGGGTGGCAGTGTGAGCTGGGAGGAGGACGCTAAGAGGCTGCAGGGTGACTTGGACAGGTTAGGTGAGTGGGCAAACGCATGGCAGATGCAATATAATGTGGATAAATGTGAGGTTATCCACATTGGTGGCAAAAACATGAAGGCAGAATAATATCTGAATGGCGGCAGATTAGAAAAAGGGGAGGTGCAACGAGACCTGGGTACATCAGTCATTGAAAGTTGGCATGCAGGTACAGCAGGCAGTGAAGAAGGCAAATGGTATGTTGGCCTTCATAGCTAGGGCATTTGAGTATAGGAGCAGGGAGGTCTTACTGCAGTTGTATAGGGCCTTGGTGAAGCCTCACCTGGAATATTGTGT
Source organism: Pristiophorus japonicus (assembly GCF_044704955.1). NCBI lineage: Eukaryota > Metazoa > Chordata > Chondrichthyes > Pristiophoridae > Pristiophorus > Pristiophorus japonicus. The sequence continues at coordinate 92,270,782 of NC_091978.1, read as the reverse complement.
TCCATTTTGGTCTCCTAATCTGAAGAAGGACTTTCTAGCTATTGAGGGAGTGCAGCGAAGGTTCACCAGACTGATTCCCGGGATGGCAGGACTGACATATGAGGAGACGCTGGATCGACTGGGCCTGTATTCACTGGAGTTTAGAAGGATAAGAGGTGATCACATAGAAACATATAAAATTCTGACGGGACTGGACAGGTTTGATGCAGGAAGAATGTTCCCGATGTTGGGGAAGTCCAGAACCAGGGGACATAGTCTAAGGATAGCCATTTAGGACTGAAATGAGGAGAAACTTCTTCACTCAGAGAGTTGTTAACCTGTGGAATTCCCTACTGCAGAGAATTGTGGATGCCAGTTCATTGGATATATTGAAGTGAGAGTTAGATGTGGCCCTTACGGCTAAAGGGATCAAGGGGTATGGAGAGAAAGCAGGAAAGGGGTACTGAGCTGAATGATCAGCCATGATCTTATTGAATGGTGGTGCAGGCTCGAAGGGCTGAATGGCCTACTCCTGCACCTATTTTCTATGTTTCTATGTTTGTAACACAGCCTTCGGGACTCACGCTCTTGGCTGCAGAGAACAGTATCCATCCCCCTAACTATACTGTCCCCTACCACAATTCTTTTTACTCCTCCCACTTGAATGGCCCTCTGTACCACAGTGCTGGGGTCAGTTTGCTCATCCTCCCTGCAGTCCCTGCTCTCGTCCACACAAGGAGTAAGAGCCTCGAATCTGTTGGACAAGAGCAAAGGCCGAGGCTCCTCCATCACTCTATCCTGAGTCCCCATACCTGCCTCACCCGTAGTCACACCCTCCTGTCCCTGACCATGGATCGAATTTGAATTAATTACTCTAATTGGTGTGACTAGCTTCTGGATCGCGGCGTCCAGGTAACTCTCCCCCTCCCTGATGTGTCGTAGTGTCTGCAGCTCAGATTCCAGCTCATCAACGCGGAGCTAAGTTCCTCGAACTGCAGACACCTGCTGCAGATGTGGTCGATGGGGATCTCAATGGGGTCCACCAGCTCCCACATGTTGCAGCAGTGACATATCTGCCCTGCGATCGCTAATGTATTTAATTAATTAGATTTAATTTTTAGTTATTAATCCCAGCCCCTACTTTAAGGCCCATAATTTAAAGCATGAAAAGAGAGAGAAAAACTCACCAACTAATCACTTCCCTGCCTTCCTATGAAGACGAATGTAGTCGCCCTGTTCTCCTTTGTCGCCCTCTCTGAGCTGCTCGCGCTGCTCCCTGTGGTGGCTGGCTGCTCGCTGCTCCGCCTCTGTTCCCACCCAGGTCAGGTCGGGACTGCCGCCTACATTAAAAATTTATATCAAATGGATCAATGGTGGTGGCAAGATTTAAATTGTTTTGATGCAGAAGGTGGATGGAAGATTTTAATTTTTTAATAAAATGGTTTTCATATGCCCCAATGTTATCCAATCTACGTAAAAACTCGAACACAATCAAAAGCTTTGATGCTGTTCTTGCAGCTTGTAAAGTCATCTGATTCACAGGATTGTGTGGCAAACAGTCAGCTGTTATTATTTAAAATTATATCCAATCTCCATACCTGAGTTTTATTTCCCGGTTTACTGACTTTACTATTCAGAGTTTATGAGCCTGAAATTCCAGGGGTGGGGGAAGGGCATAACTCAGGTGGATCGCCCATGGTGAGGGGCAGGAATTTGGAGCAGATCCCAGATCCGATGGATCTCTGCTCAATTTTCCCTCTGTCAGAACTGCCGATTGAAAGCGGGCGAGCATTCTGCCTGCCCACACACATTCTGGCAGTAGTTTTGCGTTGTGTGTGAGGCGCTCCCAGGCTAGCCTGGGAATTCCGCCTGCTTCACCAACCACTAGCCCAGCGGAGTTCTGTACTGGACCTTAGGAAGACTCCATGCCTGCCTGAAAGAAAAATCCAAGAGGGGAAATGAAATTAGGTCATTGAAATTTTTTTTTCGGCCTTTTGTTATCTTTGGTTCTTCTCGGACATCAGTATCCCTATGCTGGAGCGGCAGGGTGCTGCTCCAAGCACCACTGGCACAGCGGGCACTACTGTTATATTTTTACAGCTGCAGGATGTGCCTTTCGACTCTGTAAATGACCCCATATCCTTGTGATTTGGGATGGGATCGACTGCAGCAAGAGGCTGGGTTTCCCGCTCTGTTGCACTTCTGGTAGTGAAGCAGGAACCTTGGAATTTCGGTCCTCATGGCTTTCATGCTGTGAGCATACTTTCCTTGGAGGATCTTAAAGGAGGAGAGGGAGGTGGAGAGGTGGGAGGTGGAGAAGTGGAGGAGTTTAGACGGCTGAAGCCATCAATGCCTCAGAATTGGATCCGTGCCTTTAGCTGCCTTGAGCCCACACTCTGGAATTCCCTCACTAACCCTTCCACCACCTTTTTTCTCCTTTAAGACTCTCTTTAAAGCAATTTGACTTTTATTGGTAAGTAAAATCACAGGATCGAGCAGGTGCAACATCTTGTGACAAATACCCTTGAGAACTAGAAATTCATTGTCAGTGTTACTGACATTTTAACAAACATCTGCTGGCATTTAGCCATCTGACCATTCCCAGAAGAAACCGAAAGTGCCGAAACTGCAACTTATGCAATCTGTGTAACTATAAACTGGTATTCCAGCTCACAGAACAGAAGGCTATGTAATCCAACACTGAGGAACTTGACTTGTTCCAGTGAATTGTGGTTCAAGAGCTAACCAGTTATGCCCCTATTAGAGGCAGTTAATAGGAACATCAAATTATCTTTTACATTGGGTGTTCATAATGCTATTTTTCATCCAAGTATGTACTCAGCTTATTTTTAAAAATATGTTAGTTTCCAGAATTTTAGCCAACTTCACGATAAAGATCTGAGGAATAGTTAATTTATATTTAAACAGCTATAATTTAAGAAGTGCGTTCATAGCTAACTATATGTCCTAGAAATGTAATTGCCGCCCCACCTGTTTTGCAAGCAAAAACAATACTAGTGCAATACGACAGGTAAGAAGTGTACCGCCCGCCATATTGGATCAGGCGCCTCTATAGACACATAGGGCATACACTGGAGGTATTAAAAAGCTGCATAAAAAATATTTAAATATCATTGCAGGATCCTTTTTTGAAGTTTTTGCTGCCTAGCGCCTCACTCACCTCAAGTTAAACTCACCCAGCAACCTGTGGCGCTAACCGGCATGAGAAACCCTTCAGCAGCACCATTTAAGGGGCCATCCACTCCACACAGGTTAGTTGCTGATTTGACCTTTTAGAATGCTGGTTAACTGCTGGCCATTTTTGTGTGTGTCCATTTTCAGTTTTACTGTAGTCATGGGGGGGTTGGATAGGTCTGCCTTTGAGGCTGAAGGACAACAGGGTGCAGCAAGGAAGACAGGAGAGAGCAGAAACACTTGATAGAAGAGGGAGGAGGGCCCTGTGCAGGAGGCCAAACCCGGAGGCTTCAGGGAGTAGTTTTCCTATCTTGACTTCATTGAGAAGCAATGTGTCAGTCGCCTTCACTTCACTAAGGGGAGGCTATCACCTGCTGCAGCCAATATTGGAGCATCGAACCAAGGCTTGAACAGCACTATGTATGGCTGTGCCCTCGTGTTCTGGATTCCCCCACCAGAGGAAATAGTTTCTCTGTATCTACCCTAGCAAATCCTTTTAGCATTTTAAACACCTCGATTAGATCACTCCTCAATCTTCTGTACTCAAGGGAATACAAGCTGTATTTATAATCTAACCCTTTCAGCACAGGTATCATTTTGGTGAATCTAAAATAATCTAATTAAGTTTCGAAGCTCCTTCGCAGAAATCCTTGGCAAGCTCTTGACGTAATGAGGTAGATTGTCAGCTGACGTTGCAGATTGGCCACCCATCATTGTAACCGGACAATTTTCATTTTCATTCATTTCAATGCAGATAAAAAGTAGGCGGTTTCTAGAACGGGCAGCAGTTCCATAACGTCAGTTTCACGCTGGATGCTAAGTTGAAAATGTCGCCCAATGTCACCAACAATGAATGAAATACATCTTTATAGGGCTGAAAATGGATGAAAGAAAACATTTGCATTGATGCATTGCTTTTTAATTCCTCAAGATGTCCGAAAGTGCCTCACAGACAAAGAATTACTCGTCGTTTCGGGTTGACGGAGGATCATCGACCTGAAACGTTAACTCTGTTTTTCTCTCCACAGATGCTGCCTGGCCCACTTGAGATTTCCAGCATTCTGTTTTTATTTCAGATTCCAACAACCACAGTATTTTGCTTTTGTGAAGAATTATTCTTGATTTTTTTGTCACTGTTGTTACATAGGCAACCAATTTGTACAGACCAAAGTCTCACAAAAGCAAATTTCACCAGTTGATCTGGTTTAGTTTATGGATAAATGTAGACTAAGACATTGAAAAAACTCAAATGGTGCTATAGAATCTAATTCATCTCCCAGAACAGGCAGCTATGACCTCAGTTTAACATCTCATGTGAAAGCCAACAGCTTTGAAAATGCAGCACTCCCTCAGTACTGCACTAAAATGTCAGCCCAGATTACATGCTCAAGTTTTGGAGTCTGGCTTTGATCTCATGACTTTCGGACTCAGAGGAAAGGACTTTGAACCAAGCTAACACTATCACGAGAACATAAAAGTTCTTTTTATGAATCTGCATTTTGTGAACATGTCTTTACTAAGTAGATTTCCACAGCTTTTGTTGATACACTCTCAGTTCTTGAGCTGTCTGATCATCCTTCTGCCCACCATCAGCAACATGACGTACAGATCAGTTTACAGTAGATCCAGCCCAGAAGACATAAACTGCAACTCAGCTGAAACATGTACCTGCATAAGTTTATGTTTAACAAAGGAAGTTCACATTTCTGCACTGAAACAAATTCAAAACATCTATGGGCTTGAAAGATCAGCTGTTTAATTTAAATATGTTTGCATAATGGTAGGATAAAGGACAACAGCTCAACAGTGCGTCAGCTCGTATTATTAAAACTGGAATTCAATTTTTGCATTATTGCTAAGTGCCTGCCGTAATGTGCTATTTATTTTTTGTAGCAGGGTTCTATTAATAAAGGTTGCATTTACTCCTTTTGCAATGCAACCTTTGGACAGTGACTTGCAGATGTGATGTAATCAACTACAGATGAAAAAATATCATATACCTGGAATTTCCACAAGGGTTCTCCCGATCGACTGCAGTAACTTCAGGGGATGGTCAGTAGAGCCCCTGAAGAAACAGTGTAAACGACTGAAAATGACTGCTCGCACTATTCCTCCATGGGTTCCACTGTTCTACTGCCGAAGTTATGGCAGAAGATCGGGAGAATCCTTTGGAAATTCTCCCCCATGATATTAGGTATTCTGCTCCTATTGGGGGTACAATGGAACTGAATGTGACATTTTAGTACATTGGGGTTCTGTGTCTAAATTAGATACATGTTTAGCTGGTGTTGGCTGAACCCTTTTTGTATTGATCAATCATTTTACTAAACAGATCATCGAGCTGATTCCAATATATTTTTATTTGTGACAATCTTATTGATTCTTCCATTCATCCATAATAAATGCCCAGACTGAACCTCTTTAGAATTCCAATTTCTATATCACAACACTTATTTTACATAATCTTGCATTATTAATGTTCCCTAGATGACAGCCACATTCAGGTTTTTAGTGGTTTGCTGGATACTGAAGGAACGACTTATATCAGTCATTGATTGATTCATATTGTTATTGCAGTTGGATTGTTAAAAACATCAATATTCTTCAAGCTCTAAAGCAGGGGGCCGAAATTCAGCCTACCAATAAGGCCTCTGGCTGCCTGAAAGTGGTGACCATGGGGCGGTGCCATCTTGTGCCGGCCTGGCAGATGCTCGCTAAATTCACCTTGGGGCTTTTTGCTGCGATGTGACGATATGCCCGATCCTGCAGATGCGTCTTAAAGGCGTCATCAGAGTGCGCATCACAACGGAGCTGCCCCGGGAGGGAAATTCACTGCAAAAGTCTCCCCGCTGCCGCTTGGTGCCCCCGACAGCTTTTTGTGTTGGTGCACTCTGTGTTGGGCCTTGTTGGTTGGGGGCCGCGGCCGCCGTTAAAGTGGAGGTGGCGTTGCCGCCGCGCCATTTTATTTTTTTTGTCAGCCGATGCCAGATTGGGTCGACAATAATGCCCCTGGATTCGGCCGGGCTGCCAACAGGCAGCCGGGCACCCCCTCTTGGCTGGTCCGGCCGAACCTTCCCTGGTGGCCCAATGGACTTAACTGTAAAAGATGCAAAGCTCGCCCCTTTAACTGCTCCGCTCCCACTTCCACGCAGCAGGCTCCGAGCCGAAGAAGAGTTAGGGGATAGGGGCAGCGTACAAAGCACTGCGAGGAGAGCCAGCCAGCCAGCCAGCCAACCAGCAAGTCTAAAAGTTGAAACGTTGAATTTGTACTTCAAGTATGGGTGCTGCATTATCAACACCACGGATTATGCAATGGTTCTCCATCAATTCACTGCATAGGAGAGAATTGATTAGAGCTCACCGCATCAGGAACGTCATAGCCCGTAGGCTGATGGGCAGGAGACCTTACCCGGCAATATCGAGCCAGGCATTCGTACCCGGACATGAGAGAGGCTGCTTGTGTCAAAAGGCTGCGTTTCCGCAGAGAAGTTGTCATTGAGATCCGTGATATGCTGAGAGCAGATTTACAGCCGAGAAGCAGAACGCTGACTGCCTTGCCTGTTGAAGTAAAGGTTACAGCTGTACTTTCCTTCTATGCCTCGGGATCGTTTCAAGCTACAACTGGAGATGTCTGTACCATCTCTCAACATGCAATACATGACTGCGTTTACCAGGTCACAGCTGCACTGTATGCGCAGAGGAATGACTTCATCAAGTTCCCAATGACCGGCCAAGCAATACATGAAGGGCTGTGGGCTTCTCCAGGATTGTTGGCTTCCCAAAGGTACAGGGCTGCATTGATTGTACCCACATCACCTTGCGAGTACCTGTGGAGGATTCTGAGCAGTACAGGAATAGAAAAGGTTTCCACTCCATTAATCTGCAGCTCGTGTGTGACAACAAGCAGCGCATCATGTCAGTCGATGCGAGATACCCTGGCAGCACCCATGATGCGTTCATCCTACGTGTCAGCAGTATATCTGACATGTTTGAGCAGCAGCCAGAAGGGCAGAGCTGGCTACTGGGAGACAAAGGGTACCGCCTCGCCACCTGGCTCATGATGCCCCTACACGTAACACGGATGGAAGCTGACCATCAGTACAACATGTCGCAAATTGCAACGCGCAGCATCATAGAGAGACCATTGGCATCTTGAAACAGCATACAAGGGGTACTGAGGGAATGATCAGCCATGAGCTTATTGAATGGTGATGCAGGCTCAAAGGGCCGAATGACCTATTCCTGCACCTATTTTCTATGTTTCTATGTTTCTATGTTTCCGATGACTGGACCATTCCAGAGGCCACTTCCAATAATCCATCGTGCTCCTTTAACGATTGCCCGAACCCTGCGTCAGCAGCTCATCCATGAACACTTCAATTACTGATGCCTGAGGGCTCTGCGACCACTGTTGCGCATGGACATGTTTATTTTTTGGAGTTGTTCCTATGTTGTGTTGTGTTAATGGAACATGATTCAGTTTTAATGAAAAAATATTTTATTGAAAAGTTAACGTTAGTGTAATAAAATATTTGTTGTATTAAACTTTACTTTTTATTATGACTCTTTAAGATCACTTAAAAACTTTAAGATCATTTATAAACTTGTAATGTTACAAAAGTTACAAACAATTTAAATTTGAAAAATCTTACACTCTTAAGAACACTTAAACTTCAAGATCACTTTTTAGGTGCAAAATTAAATAAGTTACAAAATGTGAAAACATTTACACTATAAGATCACTTAAAAACCCTAAGATCATTTATAAGTTGCAAAGTTACAAAACTTACAAAACAATTTCAATTTGAAAAAGGTTACTACAGTTACATCAAGAACAAGAACACAAGCAGCAAAGAAAGCAGCAATGTTCACTTCTTCATGGGGTGTCATTTGATTGGCTGTGCTGTGTGCCCTTATTGCAGCAGCTACCTCACCCAGGCCCTCCCTGACAGCCTGTGCCGTCGATTGCACTCCCTTGGATATTTCCTCCCTCATTTCCCGTGTCATTACTACTATTTCTCCATCAGTACCGTTAACTCTTCACCCACTGCACTGACGCTGCCCATGAGTGATCGGGAAAGGTCAATGCTCTCCCCACCCAATGCCACAACCTGAGCCACATCTGTTGCACGCTGCATCTCAGGAGAGCATGTCTCCAATCTCCTTCTCCTCTGCCTGGGTCTGCCTCGTGGCATCACTCCACTGGGAGCCACAAGCTGGGACAGTGGAACCCTGGGTGTTTCAAACGGCAGCACTTGCGTGGGAGCCACGGGATGGGATGGTGGGGCCCTGGGTCTTGCATCCGGCACCACTCTAGTGGGAGCCGCGGGATGGGTTGGTGGGGCCCTGGGTCTTGCATCCGGCACCACTCCAGTGGGAGGCCCAGGCTGGGACGGTGGGGCAGTGGATGTAAACTACTACATTACATCAGCAGCACCACTGGGACCCGCAAACCTCGGAATCTGTGAAACCATGGAAGGTGGAACCAGAATCTATGCAAGGGTTTGAAACACTGATGTCCGCTAATTTGGGCTCATAAATATTAAGTTTGAAGGTCTCCCCTGAAGACATTTCAGTCAACGCCTGCAGCCACCCTTGGTCTGGATCGTCCGCATCTGGTTCTTCTGGTTCTTCTGGATCTTCAGGATCTTCAGGATTGGCATCATCACCTTCTGCAAAATATATCAGAACAGTCAAATGTTTAGCAGCACAGGAGGGGGCAGGATGGGTGGCATGTGTACTCTCACACATAGCAGGCCAGGCAGCAGGTTGATTTGAAGGGCCACGATGCATTTTCAGGACTTACCCTCTCCCTCGCGTGCGGGCCCAGCTTGTGCTGTACTGATTGCTTTTCTCTATGTACGACTCATCATAGCAGCTACCCTCTGTTCCAAGGGTGTCAGTGGATGCAGATTGGGTGTGCCTCCTCCTGTTCGAGTTCTTTCCCTTTTGTTGTGGGCCAATTTCTTCTGCAAAGATTAAAATATAACTTTTTACAGAGTGCGTCTTTCTGCAGGGTGGGACATATACAGATGGTCACATTTACAATTAAGATTCCATTGAAAAATGAAAATATTACTTACACTAACTACTTAACCAAGGTCGTGCCATTTCTTTTTACTCTGGCTTCCAGATCTCCTGGTATGCACCACTGTGCAGTGATATTCTGCAACTTGGTTCCAGCGTTTCTTCATTTCTTTGGGTGGCACTTTTGTGCGACCTCTGTTGCTGGTATCCAGCTCCTGCCATCTCTGCTCAATGACGTTAACTAATGGTCCACTTCATCATGCAAGAAATTCTTTGTTCTTGGTGGACGTTGTTCCATTGCTGTATTGAATTGACACTCTGATTTTTCAAAACACACAGTCTTTATTTTGCATGCACCTGTGCAACACTTGTTCTGGAAGTTTAGCAGCAACAAGCAGCACTCACTGATTTCAGCAGGTGATTTCTTCAACAGTGCTGCTAAAAGCACTCCTTCAGATAGAAAAAAAATCACCAAAATTAATTCACAAGCCTTTCCACAGCTCCACAAAACAAAACACCACTGCTCCTCATTTACCTTTAAAAATAGCCGAGTGTTAATGTTTGTCTCCCACTGCTCTTGCGCGCATGCTCCAGCGCACATGTGCAGGGCTGCCAGCACTAAATGTGCTGCTGTGAGCTAGCCCCGCCCCCCTGCCAGCAGATCTTCGGCACCATGCTTTGGCCCCGCCCCCGCAGCTGCTGGTACACCGCGCCGAACTGGAACGGGCCCGAAAAACATCGCGGAATACCGAGGTAGGCTTTAGGCACACTTTTTGTTCGAGGAAACAGACGTGCCTCTTGGAGGTGCGCAGTTCTGGAGGAGGGCCAAAACTTGAGCCCATAGAATGGTTACAGCACAGAAGGAGGCCATTTGGCTGGCCAAGCCCATTCTGGCTCTTTGCAAGAGCACTTCAGCTAGTCCCACTCCGCCGCCCTTTGCTGTAATTCTTTTTCCTTCAGGTGCTTATCCAATTCCCTTTTGAAAATCACGATTGAATCTGCCTCCAACACCTTTTCAGGCAGTGCATTCCAGATTATAATCAATCGCTGTGTAAAAAAGGTTTTCCTCATGTCGCCTTTGGTTCTTTTGCCAATCACCTTAAATCCGCGACCCTTCCGCCAATGGTAATATAGTCTCTCTATATACTCTGCCTAGCCTCTTCATGATTTTGAACACCTCTATCATATCTCTTCTCATATTTTCTACTCTAAGGAGAACAACCCCAGCTTTTCCAGTCTATTCACAGAACTGAAGTCCCTCATCCCTGGAACCATTCTTGTAAATATTTTCTGCACCCCCTCTAAAGCCTTCATATCCTTCCTAAAGTGTGGTGCCCGAAATTGGACAAATACTCCAGTTGAGGCCAAATCAGTGTTTTATACAGGTTTATCATAACTTCCTTGCTGTTGTATAGGGCTAGACAGTCAGTGCAATAATGTCTCCTATTAGCGCCTCCGTGCATGATGCTGGCAATGACTCCCACCATATTTGACGAGTGTTTAGTGGCGGCGCTACGATGTTGCACCCCGATCTCCCGCTCCCGGAGATTGCGATGTCATTACCGCTCGCATTACCCCGTTAGAGCCCCGGCCCCAAAGTTCACATTCTCCCCCTGCAGCAGCGCCAAGCGAAAGCACCGACAGCTGCAGGAGGCATGGATCGGATGGCCGGCCGCTACCTGGGTGAAAATTAAAGGCGAGGTACCCGATTGAAAGGTTTTTTTTAAACTTTCTTTTTTTTTGTGCTGCTGCTCCGTTTTCTTCACCGGTTCCTGCCTACAATCACTCAGCCCAGCACTCTGCTTGAGTGCCAGGCTGATTGCACCCTGCTCCATGGTGGTCCTGGTATGTCCCTTTTTCTTCTGCAGAGTCGGCAGCATGGGCCCTTCCCTTTAAGTGAAGGAAGAGCCCCTCGGACGTGGCAGCACTGCACGGCCCAATGTGCAGCACTGCTGAGGCGTCTGCTCCATTACTGCCCCAGGAAGGAAGTGGAATGCTTGATTTAGGACTCCACTTCCTTCCGGGGGCGATAACCCAAATTTCTCAAGAGGGATGGTACTTCCGTGCCTGCCGCTAAGTCTCGCGCCTCCCGATTGTTACCGCCCCCAAACAGTGCAATGCTGAACTTCTCTGTGCCTCTATGTATGAATCCCAGGATCCCATATGCTTTTTTTAACCATTTTCTCAACCTGACCTGCCACCTTCAACGATTTGTGCACATATACCCCCAAGTCTCACTTTTCATAAACCCCTTTGAGAATTGTACCTTTAGTTTATATTGCCTCTCCTCATTCTTCGTACCAAAATGTATCACTTGGCACGTGTCTGCATTAAATTTCATCTGCTACATGTACGCCCATTCCACCAGCCTGTCTATGCCCTCTTGAAGTCTATCACTATCCTCTTCACTGTTCTCTATACTTCCAAGTTTTACGTAATCTGCAAATTTTTAAATTGTGCGCTGTACACCCATGTCCAAGTCATTAATATATATCAAAAAACGTAGTGGTCGTAGTATCACTCCCTGGGAAACACCACTATATACCTTCCTCCAGTTCGATAAACAGCTGTTCACCAATACTCTGCTTCCTGTCACTTAGCCAATTCCTGCCACAGTCCCTTTTATTCTATGGGCTTCAACTTTGCTGGCAAGCTTATTATGTGGCATTATATCAAATGCCTTTTGGAAGTCTATGTAAATCACATCAACCAAATTGCCCTCATCAAAAAACTCAATTAAATTAGTTGAACACAATTTGCCTTTTACAAAGTTGTGCTGGTTTTCCTTTAATTAATCCGCACTTGTCCAAGTGACTGATAACTTTGTCCTGGATTATCCTTTCTAAAAGCTTCCCCGCTCCAAGGTTAAACTGACTGGCCAACAGTTGCTGATTTTATCCTTAAATCCTTTCTTGAACAAGAGTGTAACATTTGCAATTCTCCAGTCCTCTGGCACCTCTCGCATATCTAAGGAGGATTGGAAGATTATGGCCAGTACCTCGGCAATTTCCATTTTTACTACCCACAGCATCCAAGGATGCTATCCATCCGATCTGGTGATTTATCTATAAGTATAGCCAGCATTTTTAGTACCTCTGCTTTATCAATTGTTATCCCATCCAGTATCTCAACCATTTCCTCTTTCACTGACTTTGGCAGCATCTTCTTCCTTGGTAAAGACAGATGCAAAGTACTCATTTAGTACCTCAGCCATGTTCTCTGCCTCCATGCGTAGGTCTTCATTTTGGTCCTTAATCAGCCCCACCCCTCCTCTTACTTCCCATTTATAATTTATATGCCTAGAAAAGACTTTTAGATTCCTTTTCATGTTAGCTGCCAACCTATTCTTTTACTCACTCTTTGCCCCTCTTGTTTTCTTTTCATTTTCCCTCTGAACTTTCTGTATTCAGCCTGGTTCTCATTGGTATTTTGGTTTTGTTACCTTTCCCCCTTGAGGGAATGTACCTCGATTATACCCAAACCATCTCCTCTTTAAAGCCCATTGGTCAATTAAAGTTTTGCCTGCCAAACTTTGATTCCAATTTACCCAGGCAAGATCTATTCACAACCCACTGAAATTAGCCTTCCCCCAATTAAGTATTTTTACTCTAGATTGCTCCCTGTTCTTTTCCTTAGCTAATCTAAATCTTATGATATTATGATCACTGTTCCCTAAATCTTCCTCTCGTAGAGAGGGCTTTAAACTAATTAATGGGAGGGAGGATTCAGGTGAGTGAAAATGTAAAAAGTCAAAGAATAAGGAGAAGGCAATAAAGCAGGGTAGCACGAGGGAAAATGAAAACCAGAGCATGCCAGGAAGGGACAGAATGTATAAACATAAAGGTGAATCAGCAAGTGGGGTCAAAGCAGGAACAAATGGTAAAAAAACAAATTTAACAGCTCTTTATCTGAATGCACGTAGCATTCATAACAAAATGGGTGAGTTGACAGCACAAATAGATACAAATGGGTATGATCTGATAGCCTTTACAGTGACATGGTTGCAAGGTGACCAGGACTGGGAACTAAATATTCAGGGATATTTGACAATTCAGAAGGGCAGACAGAAAGGAAAAGGAGGTGGGGTAGCACTGTTAATAAAGGATACGTTCAGTGCGTTAGTGAGAAACGACATTGGTTCAGATGATCAAGATGTTGAATCAGTTTGGGTGGAGATAAGGAATAATAAGGGGAAAAAGTAACTGGTGGGCATAGTCTATAGGCCCCCAACTGCAGCTACACTGTTGGACGGAGTATAACTCAAGAAGTAGTGGAGGCTTCTAAAAAAGGAATGGCAATAATCATGGGTGATTTTAACCTTCACATTGATTGGAGAAAGCAAATTGGCCAGGGTAGCCTAGAGGAAGAGTTAATAGAATGTATCCGGGATAGTTTCCTTGAACAGTATGTTGTGGAACCAGGGAGCAGGCTATCTTAGATCTGGTACTGTGTAATAAAACAGGATAAATAAATGATCTCGTAGTAAAGGATCCTCTCGGAATGAGTGATGATAGCATGGTTGAAGTTCAAATTCAGTTGGAGGGTGAGAAAGTTGAATCTCAGACCAATGTCCTAAGCTAAAATAAAGGAGACTACAAAGGTATGAAGGCAGAGTTGGCTAAAGTGGACTGGGAAAATAGATTAAAGTGTGGGATGGTTAATGAGCATGGCAGACATTTAAGGAGATAATTCATAACTCATATATATATCCCAATCAGAAGGAAAGACTGTAAGAACATAAGAACATAAGAACATAAGAATTAGGAACAGGAGTAGGCCATCTAGCCCCTCGAGCCTGCTCCGCCATTCAACAAGATCATGGCTGATCTGGCCGTGGACTCAGATCCACTTACCCGCCCGCTCCCCATAACCCTTAATTCCCTTATTGGTTAAAAATCTATCTATCTGTGATTTGAATACATTCAATGAGCTAGCCTCAACTGCTTCCTTGGGCAGAGAATTCCACAGATTCACAACCCTCTGGGAGAAGAAATTCCTTCTCAACTCAGTTTTAAATTGGCTCCCCCGTATTTTGAGGTTGTGCCCCTAGTTCTAGTCTCCCCAACCAGTGGAAACAACCTCTCTGCCTCTATCTTGTCTATCCCTTTCATTATTTTAAATGTTTCTATAAGATCACCCCTCATCCTTCTGAACTCCAATGAGTAAAGACCCAGTCTACTCAATCTATCATCATAAGGTAACCCCTCATCTCCAGAATCAGCCGAGTGAATCGTCTCTGTACCCACTCCAAAGCTAGTATATCCTTCCTTAAGTAAGGTGACCAAAACTGCACACAGTACTCCAGGTGCGGCCTCAACAATACCCTGTACAGTTGCAGCAGGACCTCCCTGCTTTTGTACTCCATCCCTCTCGCAATGAAGGCCAACATTCCATTCGCCTTCCTGATTACCTGCTGCACCTGCAAACTAACTTTTTGGGATTCATGCACAAAGAAACTCTAAAAGAGTTCATGCACAAAGAACCCCAGCATGTTGTAATTTCTCCCCATTCAAATAATATTCCCTTTTACTGTGTTTTTTCCCAAGGTGGATGACCTCACATTTTCCGACATTGTATTCCATCTGCCAAACCTTAGCCCATTTGCTTAACCTATCTAAATCACTTTGCAGCCTCTCTGTATCCTCTACACAACCCGCTTTCCCACTAATCTTTGTGTCATCTGCAAATGTTATTACACTACACTCTGTCCCCTCTTCCAAGTCATCTATGTATATTGTAAACATTTGTGGTCCCAGCACCGATCCCTGTGGCACACCACTAACCACCGATTTCCAACCCGAAAAGGACCCATTTATCCCGACTCTCTGCTTTCTGTTAGCCAGCCAATTCTCGATCCATGCTAATATATTTCCTCTGACTCCGCGTACCTTTATCTTCTGCAGTAACCTTTTGTGTGGCACCTTATCGAATGCCTTTTGGAAATCTAAATACACCACATCCATTGGTACACCTCTATCCACCATGCTCGTTATATCCTCAAAGAATTCCAGTAAATTAGTTAAACATGATTTCCCCTTCATGAATCCATGTTGCGTCTGCTTGATTGCACTATTCCTATCTAGATGTCCCACTATTTCTTCCTTAATGATAGCTTCAAGCATTTTCCCCACTACAGATGTTAAACTAACCGGCCTATAGTTACCTGCCTTTTGTCTGCCCCCTTTTTTAAACAGAGGCGTTACATTAGCTGCTTTCCAATCTGCTGGTACCTCCCCAGAGTCCAGAGAATTTTGGTAGATTATAACGAATGCATCTGCTATAACTTCCACCATCTCTTTTAATACCCTGGGATGCATTTCATCAGGACCAGGGGACTTGTCTACCTTGAGTCCCATTAGCCTGTCCAGCACTACCCCCCCTAGTGATAGTGATTATCTCAAGGTCCTCCCTTCCCACATTCCCGTGACCAGCAATTTTTGGCATGGTTTTTGTGTCTTCCACTGTGAAGACCGAAGCAAAATAATTGTTTAAGGTCTCAGCCATTTCCACATTTCCCATTATTAAATCCTCCTTCTCATCTTCTAAGGGACCAACATTTACTTTAGTCACTCTTTTCCATTTTATATATCGGTAAAAGCTTTTACTATCTGTTTTTATGTTTTGCGCAAGTTTACTTTCGTAATCTATCTTTCCTTTCTTTATTGCTTTCTTTGTCATTCTTTGCTGTCGTTTAAAATTTTCCCAATCTTCTAGTTTCCCACTAACCTTGGCCACCTTATACGCATTGGTTTTTAATTTGATACTCTTCTTTATTTCCTTGGTTATCCACGGCTGGTTATCCCCTCTCTTACCGCCATTCTTTTTCACTGGAATATATTTTTGTTGAGCACTATGAAAGAGCTCCTTAAAAGTCCTCCACTGTTCCTCAATTGTGCCACCGTTTAATCTGTGTTCCCAGTCTACTTTAGCCAACTCTGTCCTCATCCCACTGTAGTCCCCTTTGTTTAAGCATAGTACGCTCGTTTGAGACACTACTTCCTCACCCTCAATCTGTATTACAAATTCAACCATACTGTGATCACTCATTCCGAGAGGATCTTTTAGTAGGAGATTTTTTATTATTCCTGTCTCATTACACAGGACCAGATCTAAGATAGCTTGCTCCCTTGTAGGTTCTGTAACATACTGTTCTAAGAAACAATCCCATATGCATTCTATGAATTCCTCCTCAAGGCTACCCCAAGAAAAGAGATAACCATCCGTGGCTAACTAAGGAAATAAGGGATGGTATCAAATTGAAAACAAGGGCATACAACGTGGCCAAGATTACTGGGAGGCCAGAGGATTGGGAAACTTTTAAAAGCCAGCAAAGCACGACTAAAAAAATGATAAAGAGAGCTTAGATAGATTACGAAAGTAAACTAGCACAAAATATAAAAACAGATAGTAAGTAAGAGTTTCTACAGGTACATAAAAAGGAAAAGAGTGGCTCAAGTAAATGTTGGTCCTCTAGAGGATCCCACTGGGGAATTAATAATGGAGAACAGGGAAATGGCAGAGATGTTGAACAAATATTTTGTATTGGCCTTCACAGTAGAAGACACTAAAAAAAATCCCAATAGTGGATAATCAAGGGGCTTTAGGGAGGGAGGAACTTAATCCAATCACTATCACTAAAGAAGTAGTACTAGGTAAAATAATGGGACTAAAGGTGGACAAATCCCCTGGACCTGATGGCTTATATCTTAAGGTCTAAAAAGATGTGGCTGCAGAGATAGTGGATCCATTGGTTGTAATCTACCAAAATTCCCTGGATTCTGTGGAAGTTCCAGCGGATTGGAAAACTGCAAATGTAACGCCCCTATTTAAAAAAGGAAGCAGACAAAAAGCAGGAAACTATAGGCCAGTTAGACTAACATCTGTTGTTGGGAAAATGCTGGAGTCCATTATTAAGGAAGCAGTGGCAGGACATTAGGAAAAGCATAATTCAATCAAGTAGAGTCAACATGGTTTTATGAAAGGGAAATCATGTTTGACAAATTTGCTGGAGTTCTTTGAGGATGTAACAAGCAGGATGGATAAGGGGGAACCAGTGGATGTGGTGTATTTGGATTTCCAGAAGGCATTCGATAGGTGCTGTATAAAAGGTTACTGTACAAGATAAAAGTTGATGGGGTTGGGGGTAATACATTAGCATGGATAGAGGATTGGCTAACTAACAGAAAACAGAGAGTCGGGATAAATGGGTCATTTTCCGGTTAGCAAACAGTAACTAGATGCCGCAGAGATCGGTGCTGGGGCCTCAAATATTTACAATCTATATTAATGACTTGGATGAAGGGACCCAGTGCAATTTAGCCAAGTTTGCTGATGATACAAAGATGGGTGGGAAAGCAAATTGTGAGGATGACACAAAAAATCTGCAAAGGGATATAGACAAGCTAAGTGAGTGGGCAAAAATTTGGCAGATGGAGTATCTGTGGGAAAATGTGAGGGTATCCACTTTGGCAGAAAAAATAGAAAAGCAAAATATAATGTAAATGAAGAAAAATTGCAAAGTGCTGCAGTACAGAGGGACCTGGGGATCCTTGTGCATGAAACACAAAAAGTTAGCATGCAGGTCCAGCAAGTAATTAGGAAGACAAATGGAATGTTGACCTTAATTGCAAGGGGGATAGGGTATATAAGCCGAGAAGTCCTGCTACAACTGTACAGGATATTGGTGAGGCCACACCTAGAGTACTACGTACAGTTTTGATCTCTGTATTTAAGGAAAGATATACTTGCATTGGACACTGTTCAGAGAAGGTTCACCAAGTTGATTCTGGAGATAAGGGGGTTGACTTATGAAGATAGGTTGAGTAGGTTGGGCCTATACTCAATGGAGTTCAGAAGAATGAGAGGTGATTTTATCGAAACATATAAGATAACGAGGGGGCTCGACCAGGTGAATGCAGAGAGGATCTTTCCACTCACAGGGGAAACAGTCTTAGATTAAGGGGCTGCCCATTTAAATTGAAATGAGGAGGAATTTCTTCTCTCAGAGGGTTGTAAATCTATGGAATTCTCTGCCCCAGAGAGCTGTGGAGTCTGGGTTATTGAATATATTTAAGACAGAGATAGACAGATTTTTGAGCGATAAGGGAATAAAGGGTTATGGGGAGTGGGCAGGGAAGTGGAGCTGAGTCCATGATCAGATCAGCCATGATCTTATTGAATGGCGGAGCAGGCTCGAGGGGCCAAATGGCCTACTCCTGCTCCTATTTCCTCTGTTCTTATGTTCTCCTCCAGTGCAGATTACGTACCAGGATCCCAGAAAGGTCAGTTGCTATCATCAGCCAGGCAACCATGGCAAGCATGAACACTTCGGTGATAGGCTGACAGAAATCTACCTATCTACAGTGAAACAAAAAAACTAAACTCTAATTTTATTACTTGTTAGCTGTGAATAAGAACCCCATCGATTATTTTCAAAAGGAATAATGACTCTTTTCCTTGTGTATTTTATAGAAAGTGTTCTTTGAGAGATTCACTGCGAGATGAGCATAAGGGTAGTGAAATTGTACAGGTCAAACATATTATAAGCAATTGCTATCACTCAAGATTCCAGTCAGCCCGATTACACAGGCCTGAGGGATCACTGATCAAAACCACGTAAGATGCCATTAGTGATCAGCAATCATCTTGTTGAAATATGATGCGAGCTAATTTATCCAAAAGCCAAGGTTGAACTAAAAAAAACATTCAAACTGATCTAGTGAGATACATTGGATTTCTGTATCACATTCAAAATGCAGCTCCCTGGAGTTTCAGGCAGACAGTAGACGGAAGATTAGAGGTCACTAAATCCCTGCCTGCAGCAATGTGGATGGATTTTTAATGTAATCTTTGCTGATTGAGAAGTTTTGATAGTTTGGTCCAGTCTGATATGGTGTTTGGCTATTCTATGGAGATCTGAGACATTCACGCAACGGGGGCTCATTTTAACTTTAACTATAGTGTAAAACGGATAATGGATCGACCGCCCGTTTTAACCCTCTCCCGATTTCCCTTTCCATTAAAAAGGGCATGGTAAGATTATTTATTCTACATGTATAGTACAAAAATGGCAATAAATAAATTTAATGGTGATTAGAAATTTCATGCTAAGTCTTCTTTTCTTAAGTGTCGAGGGGAACAAATTTCATGTGCCTACTGCATCATTCACACAGAAAAAAACAGGGTGGCAGGCAGATGACTTTTGTTATTAAACCCTGCTGTCCATTCTATTTGGTGCACTTCTGCTCTCCCTTCCAGAACCACAAAATTGATAGGTGGCGATCCCACCCAAAACAGGTGATAGCCTTACTAAAACATCGAAATCAATACCCCAGCGCTGCAGACACTCTGCCCAGTGGTGCCAGGCATCGGGCAAAAACCTTGGTAACACTGCCTGGCCCACAACAGACTTCCCACTGGCTGCCGGCCATTCAGTGCCCCCACCCACTTCGGGATTATCACCCTGGCTCTTTAACGTTTAACTTCCAGCTCAAATCCACGGAAGAGCTGCTGATTTTCCCACACCATGATAAGGAAGATGCCTATCAGAATACTTGCAGTTCGGCAAACAAATTCAAATAAAGCCCCACTATGAAAATGAGTTGGGCCTCTCGCTAGTGCCATTGGAATGAGATGCGATTGGTCTGCCCACAAATGTGGAAGGCCAGCAGACTGGGACAGTTATAAAAACCAACAAAGGGACACAAAGAATGGAGTAAGTGGTGCAAAATGGGATATGAAAAAATAACTTGTGAAGGATATCAATGCGAACAGTAAAGGTTTGTACAAATATGTTAAGAGGAAGATAGTGGCAAAGGGGAATGTGGCCTCATTAAAGACAGATGCAGATGTGACTATAATAGATAATAAGGAAATGGCAGACATGTTAAATGAGTACTTTGTATCTGTTTTTACATTGGAAGAAGGAGAACCTAAAAAATAAGTCATGGGGAGGAACTTAATATAATAAAGAAATTTGTAATGGATAAAATAATGGGACTTAAGATGAATAAATCTCCAGGACCTGATGGCATCTCTTTGCATTTGAATGGGCAGGTGCCATGAGAAGGGGAGGAGGTGTTGCGGGTGATTGGAGAGTGGACCAGGGTGTTGCGGAGGGAATAGTCCCTTCAGAATACTGAAAGGGGAGGGCCAGGGAAGATATGTTTGGTAGTGGCATCATGCTGGAGCTGACAGAAATGGCAGAGGATTATCCATTGAATGTGGACGCTGGTGAGGTGGAAGGTGAGGACAAGGGGAACCCTGCTGTGGTTCTGGGAGGGAGGGGAAGGGGTGAGAGCAGAAGTGCAGCAAATAGAATGGACACAATCAAAGGTCCGGTCAACCATGGAGGAAGAATTGGACTGTGTTCCTTTTTTTTTCCCTTAGAGGATAGTGATAAATGCTTATAAATAAGAACGTTTCCCCTGGTAACAAAAATCTAAAACTATTCTCGCATTACTTATAAACGAGGAAATGATGCATTAACTGAGGCCACCTTCAAAGGAGATTAAGGGGGTGAAACTGAGTTCCTGTGCACCTGCCGTTAGCGCCTCCGGGAGGCACCATCTGGGCACAAAAGGGTTTTTGCCCGGGTGCAGCGAGAACAGTGTCCCCCGCGAAATTGAATGGGGGTTTAGCCATTGCCATAGCATCTATGATGTCAGAATGCATGCCATCACCCTTCGTGTGACTGTCATCCCATCGACGTCCTCATCTGAGTCCTGTGCAATTGAACTTGTGCGCGAACATGCCCTCTGGGGAGATGCTGCCCAGTTTCCCTTTCCCCTTTGCCATGCTGCAGCCTGTTAGGCTCTGGTGCATCACCCAGTGCAGATCCCTCTACTAACCAAACGTGCAGTGCCAGTATCTGAGCTGGTGCCTACGGGTGACAGAAGCAATGGCGTAGTGCTCGGCTCCTCCTCCTCCTCCTCTTCCTCACCCTCTTCACTGTGTTGAGGGGGCTCAGGTGCAGGCTCCATATCTGCTGGCTGGTTATCTGAAAGCACAAATGGCCCAAGACTCGCGTTAAGGTGAGGGCAGTGGCGCAGGAATAGATCAAGAAATGCAGACAGTACCAGGAGCATGAAAGTGAGAAAGCCTTCTGGTGTGAGGGGGAAGTGGGATGAGAAAAGGAAAGGGGATAAAGATACCGTTGTTGCCCCTAGCAGGGTCGACATCTCTGCTGACCACAGCGCCCACCACCTGCGGACCAATGAACCGCAGCACTCGCTCATCAAGGTCACTCATCTCGTGCAGTTCAGGTTTCCCTCCTGTAGTCCGCTGCTGCTCCCTCCTGTAATGTGCCATCATGGCCTGCAAAAGAAAGGAACTTGTGTAAGTAAGAGTCCAGCTATGTATGTGGAAGATATGAATGCCCTGGCTGAAAAGCTGTGAATGTAGGCACGGCATGAGATGAGGATGTGAGTGTGAGTAGCTGCAGATGCTTGGTGGTTGAGTGGTGGGGTAGTGGTGGTTTGCACAGTGTGCACACACAGAGGTATGAGGGAGATGTGGAAGCTTGTACTCACCTTCACCACCTGACTGAGGTCGTTCAATTTATTTCGGCACTGTTTGAGGGTTTTCTCTACCTCATCATCATCATAGGCAGTCCCTCGAAACGAGGATGACTTGCTTCCACGCCAGAAAGGGATGAGTTCATAGGTCTTTCAATGAAGGAACTAATTTCCAGGTCCCGATTTACATATTGAAGGGTGGAAGCTGCCTGTGCGTGGATTTTTTGAACATGTGGTGGCAATTGCACACCAGCCACCACATGGGCTTGACAGAGCGAGGTCTTGCACCAGTGGCAAGGATTAACCAAGACGACCGGAGACCTGCTCTGCTGTACGGGCCTAGTGTGCACACATATCGCAGTGTGGGCTGACCCGTGCTGCCGCTGGTCCCTGGCCTCTTCTGGCCCCGAACTCACGCCTCTCCTGGCCCCCGATCACGTCCCTCTATAATCTCTCGCCACTCTTTCGCCCCGACCTCGCCGCTCCTGCTGTACCTGTCCACACTCCAATCACCAACCTGGAACCTGATGACGTTCCTCTTCGCTGCCGTCGCCCTCTCTGCATTTCGCACTTTACCTTGCAGTGGTATGCCATCACGCTGCCCATGGTCGCCGCTCGCTGCTCCTTTTATGGCCCCGACCTGCCGCTGATCGTCTCTCACAGATCGGGGCCACTACGCTGATTTAACATGCTGGCAGCATCAAATGATGCCACTGTGCTCTCTACCACTGTGCTGGCCGATACCTCGTCGGCCACCTCTTACCACATGGCCCTGAAAGCCTCTGGAGATGGCCTTCTTCTCTCCACTGCCCGCACCAATGTTTCCAGCACCACATTATTAAACCATGAGGCCTTCTCCCTTGAAGCAGGATTCTCAACAGCCATTGCTCAAGGGTGTCTCAGTTGCTGAGATGTCTGACTTAAAAGCTGCAATGCTGAAAATGAGCAGCAGTAGGTTGAAATTACATCCTCTAAGAGCCAGATCGAGCTGGAGGCAAGGATTGAAGGCTAAATGCTGAATGCAAGTCAACTGAAATTGGGTAACTCTCTGTCAATAGCGCCCCTGCAGTGCCCAACTGAGGCCATTAGCACCTCATCTACCACCCCCGTTCACTCCTGGGGCGAAAATGCCCAATTTCCCATAATTTTGGAAGCCATTTTGCCATTTAACAATAAAATGATCATTTACCGCCGCAAATAGGCTCCAGTTTTTGCCCCTAATATATTTTCCATTGATCTAGTCATTTGGTAATAATCATATCTGTTGTGTTAGTATTTTGTTTTAAAATATAAAGGAGCTTCTTAAAGCTTTCAGTAATTTTTTAAAATTTCTATTTTCTGTTGCTTAATTGTCAACCTTGGCTCAGTGATAGCACTCTCATCTCTGAGTCAGAAGATTGTGGATTCAAGCTCATTCCAGTAACTTGAAACAAAATCTGGACTGACATTTCAGTGCAGTGAAGAGAAGGTGCTGGACAATCGAAGTGCTGTCTTTTGGTTGAGATGTTAAACCAAGGCACTTTCAGATGGACCTAAAAGATCCCATCGCAATTTTTGAAGAAAGCAGGGATGTTCTTTCAGTGTCCTTAACATCATTTATCCCTCCACCACTGAAACAGATTGTCTGGTGATTTATTTCGCTGCTGTTTGTAGACATTACTATGCGCAAAACACCTCTAAATTATTATAACTTTCATTTTTAAATAATAAATTACAAAGTACATTTTGCATTTTAGTTGAATGAGTTTTGATATGATTAAACTTGTCGGCACAGGCTCAATGGGCTGAATGGCCTTTTTATGTGCAGTAACTATTCTAGTATTCTATGAACTTAATTGTTCAATTGTTCCCGGAAAATCCATCGAACTCTAATTTCAGTGGGAGATTGATGGAACACAAGGAAACATTACGGGGAGAAAATTTGTTTTCCCAAAAACAGGCACATAGGGAGCGGGGATCAATCTCTGCACCTGAATTATAATGAACCAGCAAGCTGTGGACTCCTAATGTGCTCCCCAGGCAGCTTGTTGGAGAAGAGGCATTAAAGGTCAGACCGCTGCATCGCCGGGAGTGGCCCACAGGCAAAATAGAAACATAGAAACATAGAAGTTATGTGCAGGAGTAGGCCATTTGGCCCTTCGAGACTGCACCACCATTCTAAGATCATGGCTGATCATTCACCTCAGTACCCCTTTCCTGCTTTCTCTCCATACCCCTTGATCCCTTTAGCCATAAGGGCCATATCAAACTCCCTCTTGAATATATCCAATGAACTGGCATCAACAACTCTCTGTGGTAGAGAATTCCACAGGTTAACAACTCTCTAAGTGAAGAAGTTTCTCCTCATCTCAGTCCTAAATGACTTATCCCTTATCTTTAGACTATGTCCCCTGGTTCTGGAGTTCCCCAACATTGGGAACATTCTTCCTGCATCTAACCTGTCCAGTCCCGTCAGAATTTTATATGTTTCTATGAGATCCCCTCTCATCCTTCTAAACTCCAGTGAATACAGGCCCAGTCGATCCAGTCTCTCGTCATATGTCAGTTCTGCCATTTCGGGACTGAACGTTTGCTGCACTCCCTCAATAGCAAGAACGTCCTTCCTCAGATTAGGAGACCAAAACTGAACACAATACTCCAGATGAGGCCTCACCAAGGCCCTGTACAACTGCAGTAAGACCTTCCTGCTCCTATACTCAAATACCTTAGCTATGAAGGCCAACATACCATTTGCCTTCTTCACCGCCTACTGTACCTGCATGCCAACTGTCAATGACTGATGTACCATGACACCCAGGTCTCGTTCCACTTCCCCTTTTCCTAATCTGCCACCATTCAGCTAATATTCTGCCTTTGTGTTTTTGCCACCAAAGTGGATAACCTCACATTTATCCACATTATATTGCATGTACCATACGTTTGCCCACTCACGTAACCTGTCCAAGTCACCCTGCAGTCTCTTAGCGTCCTCCTCACAGCTCACACTGCCACCCAGCTTAGTGTCATCTGCAAGCTTGGAGATATTACACTCAATTCCTTTATCTAAATCATTAATGTATATTGTAAATAGCTGCGGCACCCCACTAGTCACTGCCTGCCATTCTGAAAAGGACCCGTTTATCCCATCTCTCTGCTTCCTAACTGTCAACCAGTTCTTTATCCACGTCAATAGATTACCCCCGATACCATGTGCTTTAATTTTACACACCAATCTCTTGTGTGGGACCTTGTCAAAAGCCTTTTGAAAGTCCAAATAAACCACATCCATTGGTTCTCCCTTGTCCACTCTACTAGTTACATCCTCAAAAAATTTGAGAAGATTTGTCAAGCAGGATTTCCCTTTCATAAATCCATGCTGACTTGGACCGATCCTGACATTGCTTTCCAAATGCTCTGCTATTTCATCTTTAATAATTGATTCCAACATTTTCCCCTCTACAGATGTCAGGCTAACCGGTGTATAATTAGCCGTTTTCTCTCTCCCTCCTTTTTTAAAAAGTGGTGTTACATTAGCAACCCTCCAGTCCATAGGAATTGATCCAGAGTCGATAGACTGTTGGAAAATAATCACCAATGCATCCACTATTTTCTAGGGCTACTTCCTTAAGTACTCTGGGATGCAGACTATCAGGCCCCGGGGATTTATCGGCCTTCTATCCCATCAATTTCCCCAACACAGTTTTCCGCCTAATAAGGATTTCCTTCAATTCCTCCTTCTCGCTAGACCCTCGGTCCCCTAATATTTTCGGGAGGTTATTCGTGTCTTCCTCAGTGAAGACAGAACCAAAGTATTTGTTCAATTAGTCTGCCATTACCTTGTTCCCCATTATAAATTCACCTGAATCTGACTGCAGAGTATCTACGTTTGTCTTCACTAATCCTTTTCTCTTCACATATCTATAGAAACTTTTGCACTCAGTTTTTATGTTCCCAGCAAGCTTCCTCTCATACTCTATTTCCCCCCTCCTTATTAAACACTTTGTCTTCCTCTGCTGGATTCTAATTTTCTCCCAATCCTCAGGTTTGCTGCTTTTTCTGGCCAATTTATATGCCTCTTCCTTGGATTTAACAATATCCTTAATTTCCTTTGTTAGTCCCAGTTGAGCCACCTTCCCCGTTTTATTTTTACTCCAGACAGGGAGTTGAAGTTCATCCATGTGATCTTTAAATGCTTTCCATTGCCTATCCACCGTCAACCCTTTAAGTATCATTCGCCAGTCTATTCTAGCCAATTCACGTCTCATACCATCGAAGTTACCTTTCCTCAAGTTCAGGACCCTAGTCTCTGAATTAACTGTGCCACTCTCCATCTTAATAATGAATTCTACCACATTATGGTCATTCTTCCCCAAGAGGCCTTGCACAACAAGATTACTAATTAGTCCTTTCTCATTACACATCACCCAGTCTAGGATGGCCAGCCCTCTCGTTGGTTCCTCAACATATTGGTCTAGAAAACAATCCCTAATACACTCCAGGAAATTCTCCTCTACTGTATTGCTACCAGTTTGGTTAGCCCAATCAATATGTAGATTAAAGTCACCCATGATAACTGCTGTACCTTTATTGCACACATCCCTAATTTCTTGTTTGATGCTGTCCCCAACCTCACTACTACTGTTTGGTGGTCTGTACACAACTCCCACAAGCGTTTTCTGCCCTTTGATATTCCGCAGCACCACCCACATAGATTCCACATCATCCAAGCTAATGTCCTTCCTTACTATTGTGTTCATTTCCTCTTTAACCAGCAATGCTACCCCACCTCCTTTTCATTTCTGTCGATCCTTCCTAAATGTTGAATACCCTTGGATGTTGAGTTCGCAGCCTTGGTCACCCTGGAGTCATGTCTCTGTGATGCTAATTATATCATATTCATTAATTGCTGCCTACGCAGTTAATTCCTGCACCTTATTACGAATACTCCTCGCATTGATGGACAGAGCCTTCAGGCTTGTCTTTTTAACATGCTTTGCCTTTTAGAATTTTGCTGTAATGTAGCCCTTTTTGATTTTCGTCTTGGGTTTCTCTGCCCTCCAGTTTTACTTTTCTTCTTTCTATCTTTTGCTTCTGCCCCAATTCTACTTCCCTATGTCTCCCTGCATAGGTTCCCATCCCCCTACCATATGAGTTTAACCCCTCCCCAACAGCACTCGCAAACACTCCCCCTAGGACATTGGTTCCGGTCCTGCCCAGGTGCAGACAGTCTGGTTTGTACTGGTCCCACCTCCCCCAAAACTGGTTCCAATGTCCCAGGAATTTAAATCCCTCCCTTCTGCACCACTCCTCAAGCCATGTATTCATCTGAGCTATCCTGCGATTCCTATTCTGACTAGCACGTGGCACTGGTAGCAATCCTGAGATTACTACCTTTGAGGTCCTACTTTTTAATTTAACTCCTAGCTCCCTATATTCAGCTTGTATGATCTCATCCTGTTTATTATCTATATCGTTGGTACCTAAATGCACCAAGTCGTTACAGGGGACCGGGAGAGGGAGTGATTGAGAGAGGGCGCGACCGGGAGAGGGGCGACTGGGAGAGTGGGCAACTGGGAGAGGGCGTGATTGGGAGAGGGGGCGACTGGGCGAGAGGATGATTGGGAGAGTGGGCGACTAGGAGAGGGAGCGATCGAGAGGGGACGACTGGGAGAGGGGTTGACTGGAAAAGTGGGCGACTGGGAGAGGGAGCGACTGCGAGAGGGAGCGACCGGGAGAGAGGGCAACTGGGAGAGAGGGTGACTGGGGTGGCCGAGATGGGGAAGTGTAGCAGTGACGTGGCTAGCATGATGTTTTCCTTTCTCTGATGACAGCACATGCTAATTATTCAACAAACCCCCTCCGATACCTGCTCATGTTGGTAACATGATACAGGACCTGGGTGCCCTAAGACGAGGATCACTTTGGTCCCAAAATACCACAACGCAGTCAACAAACACTGGCATCATGTACATCCTCAGTGCAGCACAATTGTTTAGAAACAGCACAGCACAGGTAGTAATGGTGGTAATAAGTAGCACTTGCTGTGAAGATATATTTTGGGGTGAAATTCATTTCTGAATTGAAATCATGCTGTAAGTGAGCTCAGTCAGTTGTGTATTTGCATTAAGACTTTTTAGAACGTACATGATCTTGTGTGTTTCACTTACCCAAACTGACAATCAGCACAGACATGACAAAATAAGTTATTTTAATGAAGCTACCCATAGGGTATGAACCAAAGTAAAGAGAAGACTGTCTTGCACTTAACACATAAAACTGATGTATGATTGAAAGCTGGAATCCCAGTCAGCAGGTGGAAAGTCTGACTCAAAGGCCTGCCTGTTATTCAAATCTGTCTCACAGTTGAATAAACTGTGAGTTCCTGACTGACATCCAGATGGAGCATCACATGGAAGTGAAGGGTTCATTCTCAGGAGAAAGGTAAACCTGACAATATCTGACAATCTACATTTAAATTGTGCTCTCTTCAGGCTAATAGTGCACCAACATAAATAGCAGCCTTTTTGTGTGAAAGTAAATCGGATCACTACTTATATTAAAGTAGGACCTCAAAAGTAGTAATCTCGGGATTACTACCAGTGCCACGAGCTAGTCAGAGTAGGAATCGCAGGATAGCTCAGATGAATACGTGGTTTGATCAATGGTGCAGAAGGGAGCGATTCAAATTCCTGGGACATTGGAACCGGTTCTGGGGGAGGTAGGACCAGTACAAACCGGACAGTCTGCATCTGGGCAGGACCGGAACCAATGTCCCAGGGGGAATGTTTGCTAGTGCTATTGGTGAGGGGTTAAACTAATATGGCAGGGGGATGGGAACCTATGCAGGGAGGCAGAGGGAAACAAGAGGGAGACAGAGGCAAAAGATAGAAAGTAGAATAGTAAAAGTGGAGGACAGAGAATCCCAAAGCAAAAAACAAAAAGGGCCACATTACAGCAAAATTCTAAAGGGGCAAGGTGTGTTAAAAATTCAAGCCTGAAAGCTCTGTCCATCAATGCGAGGAGTATTGGGAATAAGGTGGACGAAGTAAGTGTGCAGATAACAGTTAATGGATATGATGTAATTGGCATCACAGAGACATGACTCCAGGGTGACCAAGGCTGGGAACTCAACATCCAGAGGTATTCAACATTTAGGAAGGATAGACAGAGAGGAAAAGAAGGCGGGGTGTCGTTGCTGGTTAAAGAGGAAATTAATGCAACAGTAAGGAAAGACATTGGCTTGGATGATGTGGAATCGGTATGGGTGGAGCTGCGGAATAACAAAGGGCAGAAAACGCTGGTGGGAGTTGTGTACAGGCCACCAAACAGTAATAGTGAGGTTGGGGACAGCATCAAACAAGAAATAAGGGATGTGTGCAATAAAGGTACAGCAGTTATCATGGGCGACTTTAATTTACATATAGATTGGGCTAACCAAACTGGCAGCAATACGGTGGAGGAGGATTTCCTGGAGTGTATTAGAGATGGTTTTCTTGACCAATATGTCGAGGAACCAACTAGAGAGCTGGCCATCCTAAACTGGGTGATGTGTTACGAGAAGGATCTAATTAGCAATCGAGTTGTGCGAGGCTCCTTGGGGAAGAGTGACCATAATATGGTAAAATTCTTTATTAAGATGGAGAGTGACACAGTTAATTCAGAAACTAGGGTCCTAAACTTAAGGAAAGGTAACTTCGACGGCATGAGGCGCGAATTGGCTAGAATAGACTGGAAAATGTTACTTAAAGGGTTGACCGTGGATAGGCAATGGCAAACATTTATAGATCACATGGATGAATTTCAACAGTTGTACATCCCTGTCTGGATTAAAAATAAAACAGGGAAGATGGCTCAACCGTGGCTAACAAGGGAAATTAAGGATAGTGTTAGATCCAAGGAAGAGGCATATAAATTGGCCAGAAAAAGAAGCAAACCTGAGGACTGGGAGAAATTTAGAATTCAGCAGAGGAGGACAAAGGGTTTAATTAGGAGGGGGAAAATAGAGTACAAGAGGAGGCTTGCCGGGAACATAAAAACTGACTGTAAAAGCTTCTATAAATATGTGAAGAGAAAAAGATTAGTGAAGACGAACGTAGGTCCCTTGCAGTAGGACTCAGGTGAATTAATAATGGGGAACAAAGAAATGGCAGACCAATTGAACAAATACTTCGGTTCTGTCTTCATGAAGGAAGATACAAATGACCTTCCGGATATACTAGGGGACCGAGGGTCTAGTGAGAAGGAGGGACTGAAGGATATCCTTATTAGGCGGGAAAATGTGTTGGGGAAATTGATGGGATTGAAGGCCGATAAATCCACGGGGCCTGATTGTTTACATCCCAGAGTACTTAAGGAGGTGGCCCTAGAAATAGTAGATGCATTGATGATCATTTTCCAACAGTCTATCGACTCTGGATCAGTTCCTATGGACTGGAGAGTAGCTAATGTAGCACCACTTTTTAAAAAAGGAGGGAGAGAGAAAACGGGTAATTATAGACCGGTTAGTCTGAAATCCATAGTGGGGAAAATGTTGGAGTCAATTATTAAGGATGAAATAGCAGCGCATTTGGAGAGCAGTGACAGGATTAGTCCAAATCAGCATGGATTTGTGAAAGGGAAATCATGCTTGACAAGTCTTCTGGAATTTTTTGAGGATGTAACTAGTAGAGTGGACAAGGGTGAACCAGTGGATGTGGTGTATTTGGACTTTCAAAAGGCTTTTGACAAGGTCCCACTTAAGAGATTGGTGTGCAAAATCAAAGCACATGGCATTGGGGGTAATGTACTGGCGTGAATAGAGAATTGGTTGGCAGACAGGAAGCAGAGAGTCAGGATAAATGGTTTCTTTTCGGAATGGGAGGCAGTGACTCGTGGAGTGCCACAGGGCTCAGTGCTGGGACCCCAGCTCTTTACATTATACATTAATGATTTGGATGAAGAATTTGAGTGTAATATCTCCAAGTTTGCAAATGACACTAAATTGGGTGGTGTGAGCTGTGAGGAGGATGCTAAGAGGCTGCAGGGTGATTTGGACAAGTTGGGTGAGTGGGCAAATGCATGGCAGATGCAGTATAATGTGGATAAATGTGAGCTTATCCACTTTGGGGGCAGAAACACGAAGGCAGAATATTATCTGAATGGTGGCAGATTAGGAAAAGGGGAGGTGCAACGAGACCTGGGTGTCATGGTTCATCAGTCATTAAAAGTTGGCATGCAGGTGCAGCAGGCAGTGAAGAAGGCAAATGGCATGTTGGCCTTCATAGCTAAGGGATTTGAGTATAGGAGCAGGGAGGTCTTATTGCAATTGTACAGGGCCTTGGTGAGGCCTCACCTGGAATATTGTGTTCAGTTTTGGTCTCCTAATCTGAGGAAGGATGTTCTTGCTATTGAGGGAGTGCAGCGAAGGTTCACCAGACTGATTCCCGGAATGGCTGGACTGACATATGAGGAGAGACTGGATCAACTGGGCCTTTATACACTGGAGTTTAGAAGGATGAGAGGGGATCTCATAGAAACGTATAAGATTCTGACGGGACGGGACAGGTTAGATGCGGGAAGAATGTTCCCGATGTTGCGGAAGTCCAGAACCAGGGGACACAGTCTTAGAATAAGGGGTAGGCCATTTAGGACTGAGATGAGGAGAAACTTCTTCACTCAGAGAGTTGTTAACCAGTGAAATTCCCTACCGCAGAGAGTCGTTGATGCCAGTTCATTGGATATATTCAAGAGGGAGTTAGATATAGCCCTTATGGCTAAAGGGATCAAGGGGTATGGAGAGAAAGCGGGAAAGGGGTACTGAGGTGAATGATCAGCCATGATCATATTGAATGGTGGTGCAGGCTCGAAGGGCCGAATGGCCTACTCCTGCACCTATTTTCTATGTTTCTATGTTTCTAAAGCAATTCCCTGGTCTTTAGAGATAGATAAGCAATATGCTGCATTATCTATTTTCACTTACACTGCCATTATTTAAGCCTGATCAGTGTCTTTTCAAAAATAATTCAGCAACACAGGAAGTATGGTGATTCATAGAGGGCTTATCATAGAATTATAGAGCCTAGAAGGAGGCTGTTATGTATGAATAAAGAGTCTGACTAGATACTGTGAGCTCAAAGTGTCTTTTATTGCAGGTCTCCACAGTGCCTCTCCAGCCTGTGAGGCATCCTTAAGTACAGGTGCTCCCAAGGAATTGTGGGATTACATGGGACTGCAGAGGATGAGCCCTCTGGTGGCTACACAAGTATTTACAGGTTTACAGATAGTCAATAATGTAACTATTTACAAGGTGAGTCAATCTGAGGCCTTTCTTTCCCTGGTTGGTCGTCTTGGTGCAAATGCTGGTTTTGGTGAATCATTTGTTGGGCCCTCACTGGGCTGCTGTGCAACTGGCCTTGCTGGGCTGCCTGGTGTGGTGAGTCCTGCTGGGCTGCTGCGGGTGATGGGTTCTGCTTCGTGGTCAACCACGGTGTCGGTTGCTACTGGTGTGTATGTTGGAGGGATCAAAGAAGATAGGGTCCAAAGTGGGTGGCTCAGGATAGTCCGTGAATCTGAGTTTGATTTGGTCCCAGTATTTCCGGTGAATGAGTCCATTTGAAAGTTTGACCCGAAACACCCTGCTCCCCTCTTTGGCCACAACAGTGTTGAGAAGCCACTTGGGACCTTGTCCATAGTTCAAACACAAATACAGGATCATTGATTTCAATTTCTCATGTCACATTTGCGCTATCATGATATGAACTTTGTTGAAGCTGCCTGCTCTCTACCTGTTCATGTAGATCAGAGTGGACTAACGAGAGCCTTGTCTTAAGTGCCCTTTTCATGAGCAGTTCAGCGGGTGAAATCCCAGTGAGCGAGTGGGGTCTCGTGCGGTAGCTAAGCAGGACTTGGGATAGGCGAGTCTGCAGTGAGCCTTCAGTTACCCTCTTCAAGCTCTGCTTGATTGTTTGCACTGCTCTCTCTGCCTGACCATTGGATGCTGGTTTGAACGGGGCAGATGTATCATGAACTCTTTGAACTCGGCACTGGTGAAACATGGCCCGTTGTCGCTCACAATGACATCAGACAGGCCGTGAGTGGCAAACATGGCCCGCAGGCTTTCAGTGGTGGCAACGGATGTACTTGCCGACATTATCTCACATTCAATCCAGTTGGAGTACCCATCTACAACCACTAGGAACATTTTACCCAAAAACGGGCCTCCATAGTCGACATGGACCCTGGACCACTGTTTCGAGGTCCAAGTCCATAAACTTAGTGGTGCCTCCCTGGGTGCATTGCTTAACTGCGAGCATGTGTTACATTTGTGCACGATACCGGGCCACCACACATGGGATCTGGCTATCGCTTTAATCATTAAAGTGGCTGGGTGAGTACTGTGGAAATCACTGATGAAAGTATCCCTGCCCTTCTTGGGGACCACTGCCCGATTACCCCACAGAAGGCAGTCTGCCTGTATAGACATTTCATCTTTGCGCTGCTGGTGTGGCTTTATCTCTTCTTGCATTTCCACTGGGACACTGGACCAGCACAGAATTCTTTACTAGGGACAGTAAGGGGTCCTGGCTCGTACAAGTTCTTATCTGACGGGCTGTGACGGGTGATTGCTCACTCTCAAATGCTTCCATTACCATGACTAAATCTGCGGATTGTGCCATTTCCACCCCCGTGGTGGGCAATGGCAGCCTACTGAGAGCATCGGCACAGTTTACTGTGCCTGGCCTGTGGCGGATGGCGTAGTTGTATGCAGACAACGTGAGCGCCCATCTCTAGATGAGGGCCGATGCATTCGTAATAATACCCTTACTTTCGAAAAAAAGGGATATCAATGGCTTATGGTCAGTTTCCAATTCAAATTTGAGCCCAAACAGATATTGATGCATTTTCTTTACTCCATAAACACACGCTAACGCTTCTTTTTCAATCATGTTGTAGGCTCTCTCAGCCTTAGACAGACTTCTGGATGCATAAGCAACCAGTTGCAATTTCCCAGATTCACTAGCTTATTGCAATACACACCCGACATCCATATGACGACGTATCACATGCTAGTACTAAGCGCTTATATGGATCATACAACACAAGCAATTTGTTTGAGCATAACAATTTTCTAGCTTTTACAAAGGCATTTTCTTGGCTTTTACCCCATACCCATTCGTCTCCTTTACGCAGTAAGGCGTGCAGTGGTTCTAACAGTGTGCTGAGACCCAATAAGAAGTTACCAAAGTAGTTCAGGAGTCCTAGAAACGACCGCAGCTCCGTCACGTTCTGTGGCCTCAGTGCGTTCTCGATTGCCTCCGTCTTCGAATCGGTGGGCCTGATGCCGTCCGCCGCGATTCTTCTCACCAAGAACTCCACTTCAGGTGCCAGGAAAATGCACTTCGAGCGTTTTAACCTGAGCCCCATGTGGTTGAGTCGACTAAGAACCTCCTCCAGGTTCTGCAGATGCTCGACTGTGTCCCGACCTGTAACCAAGATGTCGTCCTAGAAGACCACTGTGCACGGGACCAACTTCAGTAAGCTTTCCATGTTTCTCTGGAATATCGTCGCGGCTGATCGAATCCCAAACGGGCCTCTGTTGTAAATGAAGAGACCTTTGTGCGTGTTGATGCAGGTGAGGCCCTTCGATGATTCCTCCAGCTCCTGCGTCATGTAGGCCAAGGTCAAGTCCAACTTCGTGAACATCTTTCCTCCCGCCAGCATCGCAAAAAGATCGTCGGCCTTTGTTAGCGGGTATTAATCCTGCAGGGAGAAACGATTGATAGTTACTTTGTAATCACCACAGATTCTGACTGTGCCGTCTCCCTTGAGGACTGGAACAATCGGACTGACGCACTCATTGAATTCAATCGGTGAAATGATGCCCTCTCGTTGCAGCCAGTCCAGCTCGATCTCCACCCTTTCTCTTATGATGTACGGTACTGCTCTCGCCTTGTGATAGATGGGTCGCGCCCCCGGAATTAGGTGGATCTGCACTTTTGCTCCTTGGAACTTCCCGATGCCTGGTTCGAACAGCGAGGGGAACTTGTTTAAGACCCGGGCACACGAAGTGTCGTCAACGGACGAGAGCGCTCGGACATCATCCCAGTTCCAGCGTATCTTTCCCAGCCAGCTCCTGCCGAGCAGCGTGGGATCATTGCCTGGTACCACCCAGAGTGGAGACCTTTACAATAGCACTGCCGATTACGGGAATCAGTTCCTTTGTGTAAGTTCTCAGTTTAGTGCGAATGGGAGTCAGGACTGGCCTTGAGGCCTTGTTGCACCACAATTTAGCGAAAGTCTTTTTGCTCATAATGGACTGGCTCGCGCTCGTCCAGCTCCATTGGCACCGGGAGTCCATTAAATTCAAACTTCAGCATTATCGGGGGACACTTTGCTGTAAATGTATGCACCCCATATACCTCTGCCTCCTCAGTCTGAGGCTCTGGTTTGTCATGATCTGCAGCAGATCTGTCCTCCTCTGCAACATGGTGGTTTGCAGGTTTAACAGGATTTTCAGCTCGCCTGCACATACGTTGGAGGTGTCCCATTGTTCCACAGCCCTTGCAAACGTACCCTTTGAATCCCCATGAATGGAAACGATGATCACCCCCGCAGCACCAACAAGGTGTTAATGGCCTTGCATTCATCACCCTTGATGATGGACTCTGAGACTTCTACGGACGTGCAGCTGCAGGCATGTGGGGCCTGCCCTGTACATTGCGATTGGAATACAACATCACTTTGTTCACAGTACTTGTAGCAGCACTCGTGTGCTGAGGGATTTGTTTCGTATTGTCACTGGTGGCAATGAACGCCTGGGCTATCGCGATGGCTTTCCTCAAGATTGGGGTCTCTACAGTCAAAAGTTTGCGAAGT
Source organism: Pristiophorus japonicus (assembly GCF_044704955.1). Taxonomy (NCBI): domain Eukaryota; kingdom Metazoa; phylum Chordata; class Chondrichthyes; family Pristiophoridae; genus Pristiophorus; species Pristiophorus japonicus. The sequence goes on along the minus strand of NC_091978.1, from coordinate 92,235,233 downwards.
ATCACTTCATGGCTAATGTCATGTACGAAGAAATTCCTGAGCATGTGCTCCAAATGTCCTTCAAATTCGCAATATCCCGCAAGGCATCTCAGCTCGGTGACATAGCTCACCACTTCCTGGCCTTCAGACCTTTTGTAGGTGTAGAACCGGTACCTCGTCATCAGAATGCTTTCCTTCGGGTTCAGATGCTCCCGGACCAGTGTGCACAAATCATCGTACGAGTTCTCTGTGGGTTTCGCTGGAGCAAGCAGAATTTTCATGAGGCCATACGTTGATGCCCCGCAGACGATAAGGAGAATCGCCCTTCGTTTGGCAGCGTTCGCTTCTCCTTCCAGATCGTTGGCCACAAAGTATTGGTCAAGTCGCTCCACGAAGGTTTCCCAATCATCTCCCTCTGAAAATTTCTCCAGGATGCCCACTGTTCTCTGCATCGTTGGGTTCGTCATCTGTATCTCGTCGCCAGTTGTTATGTATGAATAAAGAGTCTGACTGGATACTGTGAGCTCAAAGTAAAGTGTGACCTTAGTCTTTTATTATAGGTCTCAGATTGCCTCTCCAGCCTGTGAGGCCTCCTTAAGTACAGGTGCTCCCAAGGGATTATGGGATCCCTTGGGACTTCAGGGGATGAGCCTTCTGGTGGCTACACAAGGTATATACAGGTTTACATATATAACAGAGGCCATTTGGCCTACTGTGCCTGTGCCATTGCTTTGAAAGGATATCCAATTAGTCATGGTCCCCTGCTCTTTCTCTTTAGCCCAGTAAATCTTTCCCCTTCAACTATTTGTCCAATTCCCCTTTGAAAGTTACTATTGAATCTGCTTCCACCACCCTTTCAGGCAGTGCATTCTTGATCATAAAAACTCACCAAGTAATTTTCTTTTGTCATGTTGCCTCTGATTCTTTTGCCAAATATTTTAAATCTGTGTTATCTGGTTACCAACCCACCCACCACTGGAAACAGTTTGGTTCTATTTGTTCCTCTCTGGCCAACATTTTCCAATGTTGGGGAATTGTCAGTGTCGGCTGTGGCTCAGTGGGTAGCACTCTTTAGGTGGGACGGCCTAGGAGTGAGCAGATGCTACTTGATGCTTGATTACTGCAGGGAGTTGGAGTGAGTATGTAAAAAGTTAGTGGTGGTTGCTTTCAGGTTTTACGGCCTTTTTGGCCCATAAGCAACAGCCAGATGGCTGCCGGGCCACTCAGAGGACAATGTTCCCAGGATGAATTTAATCAGGGGAGAAAATGTTTTGGGAAGGGAGAATAAAAGGCCCTAAGATTTGGGCCGGGACCCCAGGAGGTTTGGAAAAGAAAACACAGTGGTAGTTCAGTGCAACAATAAGGAGATACTAGCTTGTGATATTATCCAGGCAGTACATGAGAACTGATGCAAGGGAAACTGCTTTGCCTGCCGACCAAAGCCGAATGTTGGGTTTGAGGTAACAGTCAGAGGCCGAGAAGTGCTAGAGAGGCTTTTACTGAGTTTGAAGGTTGTTGATAAGTTCCTAGGTGTATCTCTGCTGTGTTCTGAAGAGGTGGTGGTTTCATTCTTAAACCTGCCTGTTTATATTGAGGACTATGTGCGAATAAAAAAGTTGGAGTCGTGGGACTTTAACATTTGCTCGGCAATAAAGAGGAGATATTATCCAGGAATGTGGGTTGCAGATGGAACCCGTTATGTATATGTACGGTTCCCAGAGGGGCTGACGTCATTGCCCTACAGCATGATATTCGAGGCAATGGAAGGAGTGCAGCACTTCCTGGTACTGCATGATAGCCAGATGAAAGTTTGCCATTATTGTCCTGGACATGACCATCTTGTAAGAAACTGTCCAGACCTGTATTGTTATAACTGCAGCGAGTCTGGACACATTGTTTGGAGCTTGAGGCAGAGAGCTGTGTTGTTTGTCACAAATGCCCTACCCGCTGTGAGTGTGAGGCCCCTTAAGTGACGAAGAGATGGGAGAAGGAGAAGGTGTGAGTGGAGCGGCCGGAGAAGCCGAGCAGGCGGAGGACACAGCTGGTGAAGATGCGCCATTGTCCCAGAGAGAGAAGAAACAGGAGGCAAGGGTCAGCGGTGGAGATGAGGCCGAAGGGAGTAGCACTGTTGCAGAAACTGTGATCGCAGGAAGACTCTCTAAGGGAGATTATGTATCTGATGGAGAGCAGGGATGGGAGATTACAGAAGAGCTCGAGAGTGAGGAGTCAGAGGGGGACAGAGACATGGAAGTGGAGGTTGTGTGGCATCATGTGGAAAGGGAAAGGGTTAGTGAGGGGAAGAAGGAGGGAAAAGGGGCAGTTCCTCGGCCTAAACCTAATGTAAGGATGAGGCTGAAACTGCAGAGAAGGTTCGAACAGGAGGTGAAAAAAAGCCGGAGGCTGCAGGAGAAGGCAACAGCTGCCCAAAAAGTTGGGAAAGAACATGAGCAGAGGGAAGGGTCAGAGTTTAAATGATGGGGGGATTATCAGCCACACTTGCTTTATTAAAAAGAAGAAAGACTTGCATTTATATAGCGCCTTTCACGACCACCGGATGTCTCAAAGTGTTTTCCAGCCAATGAAGTTCTTTTGAAATGTAGACACTGTTGTAATGTGGGAAATGTGGCAAACAATTTGTGCATAAGCAAGCTCCCACAAACAACCAGATAATGATCAGATAATATGTTTTTGTTATGTTGATTGAGAGGTAATTATGTCTCTGAGTCAGAAGGTTGTGGGTACATGTCCCACTCCAGGGACTTGAGCACATAAATCGAGGCTGACACTCTAGTGCAGTACTGAGAGAGTGCTGCACTGTTGGAGGTGTCGTCTTTCAAATGAGACATTAAACAGAAGCCCCATCTGCTCTCTAAGGTGGGGGTAAAAGATTCCATAGCACTATTTCGCAGAAGAGCAGGAAACATAAAAACAGATAGTAAAAGCTTTTACCGATATATAAAACGGAAGAGAGTGACTAAAGTAAATGTTGGTCCCTTAGAAGATGAGAAGGGGGATTTAATAATGGGAAATGTGGAAATGGCTGAGACCTTAAACAATTATTTTGCTTCGGTCTTCACAATGGAAGACAAAAAACCATGCCAAAAATTGCTGGTCACGGGAATGTGGGAAGGGAGGACCTTGAGACAATCACTATCACTAGGGGGGTAGTGCTGGACAGGTTAATGGGATTCAAGGTAGACAAGTCCCCTGGTCCTGATGAAATGCATCCCAGGGTATTAAAAGAGATGGCGGAAGTTATAGCAGATGCATTCGTTATAATATACCAAAATTCTCTGGACTCTGGGGAGGTACCAGCGGATTGGAAAGCAGCTAATGTAACGCCTCTGTTTAAAAAAGGGGGCAGACAAAGGGCAGGTAACTATAGGCTGGTTAGTTTAACATTGTAGTGGGGAAACTGCTTGAAGCTATCATTAAGGAAGAAATAGCGGGACATCTAGATAGGAATAGTGCAATCAAGCAGATGCAACATGGATTCATGAAGGGGAAATCATGTTTAACTAATTTACTGGAATTCTTTGAGGATATAATGAGCATGATGGATAGAGGTGTACCGATGGATGTGGTGTATTTAGATTTCCAAAAGGCATTCGATAAGGTGCCACACAAAAGGTTACTGCAGAAGATAAAGGTACGCGGAGTCAGAGGAAATGTATTAGCATGGATAGAGAATTGGCTGGCTAACAGAAAGCAGAGAGTCGAGATAAATGAGTCTTTTTCGGGTTGGAAATCGGTGGTTAGTGGTGTGCCACAGGGATCGGTGCTGGGACCACAACTGTTTACAATATACATAGATGACTTGGAAGAGGGGATAGAGTGTAGTGCAACAAAATTTGCATATGACACAAAGATTAGTGGGAAAGCGGGTTGTGTAGAGGACACAGAGAGGCTGCAAAGAGATTTGGATAGGTTAAGCGAATGGGCTAAGGTTTGGCAGATGGAATACAATGTCGGAAAATGTGAGGTCATCCACCTTGGGAAAAAAAACAGTAAAAGGGAATATTATTTGAATGGGGGGAAATTACAACATGCTGCGGTGCAGAGGGACCTGGGGGTCCTTGTGCATGAATCCCAAAAAGTTAGTTTGCAGGTGCAGCAGGTAATCAGGAAGGCAAATGGAATGTTGGCCTTCATTGTGAGAGGGATGGAGTACAAAAGCAGGGAGGTCCTGCTGCAACTGTACAGGGTATTGGTGAGGCCGCACCTGGAGTATTGTGTGCAGTTTTGGTCACCTTACTTAAGGAAGGATATACTAGCTTTGGAGTGGGTACAGAGACGATTCACTAGGCTGATTCTGGAGATGAGGGGTTACCTTATGATGATAGATTGAGTCGACCGGGTCTTTACTCGTTGGAGTTCAGAAGGATGAGGGGTGATCTTATAGAAACATTTAAAATAATGAAAGGGATAGACAAGATAGAGGCAGAGAGGTTGTTTCCACTGGTTGGGGAGACTAGAACTAGGGGCACAACCTCAAAATACGGGGGAGCCAATTTAAAACCGAGTTGAGAAGGAATTTCTTCTCCCAGAGGGTTGTGAATCTGTGGAATTCTCTGCCCAAGGAAGCAGTTGAGGCTAGCTCATTGAATGTATTCAAATCACAGATAGATAGATTTTTAACCAATAAGGGAATTAAGGGTTATGGGGAGCGGGCGGGTAAGTGGATCTGAGTCCACGGCCAGATCAGCCATGATCTTGTTGAATGGCGGAGCAGGCTCGAGGGGCTAGATGGCCTACTCCTGTTCCTAATTCTTATGTTCTTATGTTCTTATAAGTTATTCCTGGTGTCCTGGCCTATATTTATCTCTCAATCAATATAACAGGTCATTATCACATTGCTGTTTGTGGGAGCTTGCTGTGTGCAAATTGACTGCTGCGTTTTCTACATTACAACAGTGACGACACTCCAAAAGTACTTCATTGGTTGTAAAGCGCTTTGAAGTGCCTGGTGGTCACTATATAAATGCCAGTCTTTCATTTTTCTTTCTTTAATTCCAGCACATTTTCCTATTCCAAGGATGAGGCAGCTGATCTTCTGGGGTCAGGGTCATTTGCATTTTTGAAGAGGGTGCAAAGGTTAGCCTGCCACTGGCTAGCAAGGCGGGCAGCCTCTTTGCTGCACAAAGAAATATAAAAAGAATATTCAAATTTGAACCAAAAAGTGCCAAAGTCTGTAAAATCAAATGCCCTGCAATAGAATGCATAGGGTTTCTGACCCTTTAATTTTTAAATCCTTGTCTGCTGCCCATAACAATGCTGCAGGCTAGGGACATGCAGGAATCCCATGTGCCCAGTTTTGCTGAGGCACAAACAACATATTCCTGTCCCTTACATGCAATTAAAATACTCCTCCCCATATTTGGAAGAACTTTACACACCTAACATCACTTCTGGTGGAAAATACGAAAGTTGTCAAGAGCCAGTATAGGGGCTCCCAAAGAACTTTCCACCACATTTCACTCAAGTTTTGCTTGGGAACTGGGGTAATTTGAAGGGTAATCCTGCCTTTTGTGTGCACTAGTCCCAATTACCTTTTGTCCTATTCTGAAACCAATGTTTATCCAGCTTCTTTTTGAAGGAATAGCCTTAATTGTTACTGTTGGAAATCTGTTCCACATATTCACTATTGTGTGAGAATAAAAATCCTAAACTTTAGTTTCATTTAAGGTTTGATGATTTTTTTCCCCCTTGTGTCTTCCTGTCCTGGAAGTACAATCAATGTTAAATAACTTAATTGCATCGACACTATCAATGTCTCTATGCGCTTCAAAGACCTGAATCAAATCTCCATCAATTTTCCTTTCTCCTATGAAAACAAGATCAGCTCTATGAGGCTCTTCCGGAAAAGATAGATGATGGGGACAAATAGAAAACATCATTATTTTTATACATACATATATGTAGTTTCAAGTTTATTCTGCTTCCCTAATCTCATTACTTTGCATTTGCTGATATTGCTATTTCTCAGGTCAATTTCCCAATATATCTTCACTCCTTTATCTCTTCACACCTTGATCAGCCTCCTCTTGTTTGAACCCTGTCTGGCATTTTTCTGTCATCAGCAAATTTTCACAATTTTGTCAGTTTCTCCATTTCCAAATCATTGAAACACAACACTAGAACTACAAGTGTTGCTAGACATAAAAAGATTGAGCTCCATCTAGTTCACTTTCTACAATCCTGGTAGTGACACAACGATAATAGCGTTGTTGACTAATCATAGCATTCAATCTCTATCAATAAGTCTACAAGAGACTCCGATATGATGCAAGGAAATCTCCAGTAGTGGAGAGCTTTGGGAAGCATGGCGTAGAAATTCGTGGATTTAGCGCCGGCCGTTAAGGCCCGGTTTGGAAACAAAAATGGTGACCACCGCACTTCTGCCCACTGCTGGCGGGTTCCATGGCAGCCGCTGTTTTTGGCTGGGCAGCAGCACTGCATATGTGTGCACCCACTATCATTATGGAGCGAATACATTTTGTGAGTGTGTTCACAGGCCTGTCTTAATTGCAACCAGCTGAGCAAGCATGGACAAGCAGGAAGGAGACTCCAACAGCATTTTCTAAAGGGATCATCGGCAACAACTTACAGCGGTCATGTTTGTTCAGTTTGGCTGGCTCTGTGGAACTTTCTGCAACTCTAACAGCTTTAAAAACTTATTTCAAAGTCCTACGGTCACAGGGAGTGTTGGGGCAAGTGGAGAACACCTTCAGTCTTATTTAAAGGCTTCTGCTAACAACAATTGCTCACAGGCATGGGGGCTGTACTGACAGTCCCCCTCGTGCTTGAGTATCTTCGGGACGGAGTAGAGGCAGCGAAGAATAGGAAAAGATGCACGCAGAGGGATGAGGATGAGGGAGAGGAGGGCTCTCAGCAGGAGGCCTTACTACCCACCTTGGGTCTTCTGAGAGCACTTCTCTTATATCCACTTAAGTGAGAAGCAGTGTACTAGGAGGCTCTGCTTTAGCAAGGAGATGGCCACAGAACTCTGCCACCTGACCTGCAGCCTGAGAACAGGGCGACCACGACTCTCCCAATGGCAGTCAAGGTCACCGTGGCCCTTCATTTCTTTGCCAGTGGATCCTTCCAGTCTGTAGCTAGGGATATTGCTAACATCTCACAGTTTGCCATCATCGCTGCACCCAGCACGTAATTGTGGCTCTTTACACCAGGAGAAGGGGCTACAATTTCTCCTCTCTGACCAGAGAAAAGTAGGAGGAGCATGCCTGTGGCTTTGCTAGGTTAGGGGGTTTCCCCATGGTGCAGGGCACCATCGTCTGCACACACATGGCTTCGCATGTGCCGCATAACAATTTTAAGATCTTCTGTAGCGGCAAAGGTTACTACTCAAAGTGCAGTTGGTGTGCGACCGCGCACAGTGTATCCTGATGGTCAATGCCTGCTATCTTCTCATCAGTCATGATGTCTTCATTCTGCATCAGTCCAGTGTGCCAACAATCTTTCAGCCACCATGTCAAACCCGAGGATGGCTGCTCGGAGACAAAGGCTATCCACTCTGCACCTGGCTCATGACTTCTCTCTGCAACTCCAACATTTCAGCCCAGCACTCATATAATGAGAGCCATGCTGCCATCAGGAATATCAACGGCTGCTGAAGCAATTGTTCTGCTGCCTTGACCGCTCGAGAGAAGACCTCCCGTACTCAGCGAAGTGGATGTCCCATTTCATGATGATCTGCTGCATGCTTCACAACTTGGCCATCATGAGAGCGTAGACCTTGCCAGCTGGGCACAACGCTGAAATGAGAGCCACCACAAAAAAAAATTCCAAAGAAATTTAATAAATTTAGCAATAATCAATTCACAAATATGATATCAATTAATCACCCTTGTGCAATCCCTTAGTGCCTGTCATTCGTGTGCCCTTTCCTGCTCCCCCAGTGGCTGCAGCATGGCTGGTGGAGCGTTTTGCTGAGTTTCCGTGGGGGAGACCTCTGATGGCCTTGTAGGAGGACCTCGAGCAGTTCTGGATCTATACGGCCCAGGAAGCTGCGACACCCTGCAAGCCCCGTTTGACAGTGGTATATCCAGCCATGATGGCAGCAGTCTGAGGTTGGGTGGCAGCAAGCTGAGACTGCAGGAAAGCAGCTGCGCTTCTGCTGCAGCACTAAGACATTGGGGTGCTTCAGCCTGTGCTGCAATGGCAGCCACGACATCACCCATCACACGCAGCATCATGTCTGGGTCGACACGATCTCTCCGAGAATTTTCCATCATTTCCAGCCTGGAAATCCTGGGCTCCAAGCTCTGTGCAAAGCCCCATGCAATGTTGGAGGCGGACTCCTCCATGCTCCTTGACATTGCCAAGAGGCTCGCTGGCAGGCTTGCCATTGCATCTTGCAATTCGGTGTGCTGCCCAACACCCTTCTTCTGAAGGCCGCCCCATCAAGGTCCTCAGCTGAGCTCGTGCGCGAACTCGCCCTCCGGCGAGCTGGCCCCTAAGCTGCCCTTTCCCCCTGTCCTTACTGCAGCCCACTCGTGCCCGGTGCCTCATCGTGTGCAGATCCCGCTTCTACACTACCCTCCAAATTATGTGCATTGTCTGCTTCTGAGCTGGTGTCTGCGAGTGTCAGATGCAGTGACGGTGTGTCTTCTTCTTCTCCCCCCTGGCAGTCCTCCATCGCCTCTAGGACAGGCTCTGTGACTGCTTGTTCTTGGTGATTTGAAAGCAGAAAGGCACCAGGGTTGTAGTGAGGAGATTGGAGGAAGCAAGCTATGCCTACAGCTTCAGCAGATTTTAAGTGAGAAGAAATTGTATGATGAGGGGCAAGTGGGATGTGAGAAGAAGGATTAGGATGAGCATACTGTCTTCAAGGGCTTCAACTTCATCTGTTGCCATGGCTTTGGTGACTTCCCCTCCAATCATGTTGAGCACGCTATCTTCCAGTTGGCTCAAGGCCTGAATTGCAGCTTGCCCACCACCTGTCTGCCACTGCAATGTGTTTGGGTGATGTGCCTGCCATAGCTGAATAGCTGTCAGTTTATGCAAGGTGTGAGATGTGGGTGTGAGTGTTGCAGCAGTGCTAAGGTTGTGAGGGTGAAGTGAAGCTATGATTGTGGAGTCTTGAGTGGTGATAGCTAGAGACTGTTGGTAGGTGAGTGACGGGGATGTTTTGCATTGAGCAGTGTGTGAGGCTTGTGGTGCAGATGGCATTTGCTGACCTGACATGTGAGGTCATTAAACTTCTTGCAGCATTAGATCATGGGCCTGGGAACCATGCTGATGGCCATCATGTAAGCAGATATCTCCTGCCAGAGCCTTCTAAATATATGGGCCAATGGCTTCCTGCCAGCTTGCAGGAAGGGGACAGGCTGCCTCCTCTCCACGCCCACTACCAGTGCCTCCAGAGCCGCATCTGCTCTTTCCCTCTGCTGACACAGCCATATCTTCCTAGTTAGTTCTGCTTCCAATTAGCTGGAATGACAATGAGTTGCATCAAAACACCTTCCCTTTAAGTAGTGGAGAATGCCTAGGCCAAATATGACTTGGAATTAGACTGCACCTGACATTAGCCCACCTTTGAGCAGTAATCAAATGAATAGCAGTTTTAGCACTGAGATCAGCATTATAATCAGGTAAATGAGCACTGAGCACAAATTTTGCATGCTATCTAGACCACTTTCACATGGCGCAGCTAAATAGCTTGGGGACCATGACACCACCCGTTTTCGGGCCATATCCAATTTCTAGGCTCATAAATCCACATTCATCTATTACTCCCAATCATGCTACACTTACCAGATGTCATGTATCAAAGGTAAAAGTCCCAGCACTGATCCTTAGGGCACCCCAATAGGCACTTCCTACCACTCCAATTAAACTTCTTGCATGAGCACCCGCCATTTCCTTTTATGCAGCCAGTGTTACATAGGATTACACAGGATATAAGGCACAAAAACAGGCAATTCGGCCAAACCAATCCATTTATGCTCTACTCGAGCCTCCTCCCGTCTTTCCTCATCAGTTTAACCGTCTATTCCTAATCTCCCTCAGATGCTTATCTAGCCACCCCTTAAATGCATCTATGCTATTCACTTCAACCACTCCCTGTGGTAGCGAGCTCCACATTCTCACCACTCTTTGGGTAAAGAACTTTCTTCTGAATTCTCTATAGATTTCTTGGTGACTATCAGGAGTCACTCTGATAGAAGATAATGAACTGGAAGCTACCAGAAGCTGCGCAAATTAAAAAAATAATGGGCAAAGTAAAAAATAACGTTCACAACGGCTCAAGTAGCCCTGCAGTCGAGAGTCCGCAACTACCCTTGCTCGGCAGAAAGACATTTTTAAGCACTCAGTAATTAGCATCATCTCTCTCCTGTACTAATCTGTACGTTCCTGGGATCTTAAACTTCTGGAACTCATTCCCCCCCTCAATCTTTCCTTCCTCCGACAATCTACAGGTGTTCAAAAGCCGAACTTGCTGTCACCTCACCATTACCTAATCTTCTTGTTCCTTCTCAACCTCTGGTATCATGGCCCTTTGCTCTTCACCCCACATTGTCAATTTAAAAACAATTAACCTATTTTCTCACTTGTCACTGCTGTCAACACGGGAGCTGTTAGGAGAAATGTCTGATCAGAAACACTGAAGCAGATTTCAAACAAATGGCTCATTCCTGCATAAATTCTACAATTCACATAATTAATAAATTAAACTACAAAGGAACAAGATTTTTTCAATCTGCTTCTTTATTCCTCATTTTAGGAAGTCCGGCAACAACAAACAAAACAAACAGTGGAACTGCGCATGTGCAACTAGATCTGGTTTGTTGGCAGCAGTCGCCCCCATCTTATATTGATGGCCTCCAGTTATGCTCTTCCCTACAAGTGGAAACACTCTCCCTGTATCTACTCTAACAAAATATTTCATAATTTTAAAGACCTCTATCAGGTCACCCCTCAGCTTTCTCTTAAGAGAAAAGAGACTTAGCCTGTTCGTCCTTTCCTGATAGGTATATCCTCGCATTTCTGGTATCATCCTTGTAAATCTTCTCAATCAAGAGATATGAGAATAGTGTTGGCAAGTGGAATTGAGGTAGAAGATCAGCTATGATCTCATTGAATGGCGGAGCAGGCTCGAGGGGAAACTGGCCTACTCCTGCTCCTAGTTCTTTTGTTCTTATGTTCTTATCATCCTTGAAAATCTTCTCTGCACCATCTCCAATGCCTTTATATTCTTTTTGTAATATGGCGACCAGAATTGTATGCAATACTCCAAGTGGTCTAACCAATATTCGATACAACTTTAGCATAACTTCCCTACTTTTCAATTCTGTCTTTCTAAAAATAAACCCTAGTGCTTAGTTTGTTTTTTTATGACCTCGTTTTATTTGTCGCTAATTTTAGTGATTTGTGTATTTGTACTCCGAGATCCCTTTGTTCCTCTACCCCACCCAGACTCGCACCCTCCAAGTAATAAATTACCTCCTTATTCTTCCTAACAAAATGTAATTGCTCACATTTATGTGTTGAACTTCATTTGCCAATTATATGCCCATTCTGCAAGTTTATTAATGTTTTCCTGTAATTTGTTGTAGTCCTCCTCAGCATTGACTGTCTGCCCCAATTTAGTGTCATCCACAAATTTAGAAATTGTGTTTTTGATTCTAAAGTCTAAATCGTTAACATAAATTGACAACAATTGACTATCCTTTCCACGCTTTTCTATCTTATGAACCAATCACCTGTTTGCAGCTATTTCAAAAATTTAGATAAACAGCAGACAATTTTCAACAGCTGGCTGCTTGTTATTCACCTGAAAAATATGTGGTCAGAAATTGAAAATTGAGGGCATACCATGGCCACCTCATTGGCCCGCCTGATGCAAGTGTCTGTAAATGTCCCGGGCAGAAGACTGCTTAAATATGCTAATAAAATAAAAGAAAGACTTACATTTATATAGCACCTTTCACAACTACTGGACATCTCAAAGCGGTTTACAGCCAATGAAGTACTTTTGGAGTGCAGTCACTGTTGTAATGTGGGAAACACGGCAGCCAATTTGCATACAGCAGCTCCCACAATGTGATAATGATCATATAATCTGTTTTTGCTATGTTGATTGAGGGATAAATATTAGCCAGGACACCAGGGATAAATCCCCTGCTCTTCGAAATAGTGCCATGGGATCTTTTACATCCATCTGAGAGAGCAGACGGGGCTTCAGTTTAACATCTCATCTCAAAGATGGCACCTCTGACAGTGCAGCACTCCCCTAGAGTGTCAGCCTAGAATTTTGTGGTCAATTCCCTGGAGTAGGATTGGAACTTACAACCTTCTGACCCAAAGGCAAGTGTGCTACCCACTGAGCCACAGCTGATACTAATAAGGGTCCTATGCCAGTTGTCAGTCTGGCAATTGCAAATTTCAGGTACAAATAGGTGAAGCGTGTGTCACATGCACTCTGCCCGCTTGTAGCAGGTGTAAAGGGCTTCACCACCAGTGGTTAAAGGGACTGCTAAAAAAGGCTGAAGAAATGTTTTAATTTTTATTCTTGTCATCGCTCCCCCCACCCCATGCCCTTGCTCAATCTGCTACCTGCCCATTTGGCAGCCAAAGCTTCCCGGTGGCATTTAAATAAGGCTCAAATGGTTTAGTCCTCCCGATACTGGCTTTGGATGGATTAGTTATATCCATAAATAATGTAAAATGAATGCCATGCATATCTATTTGATTAATTTCCAAGCAAAGAAATGTCATGGGCATATAAAATTATATTTGTGCTTTTTGGAAAACAACATTCCAGAGGAATCACAGGATACGTGTTAAGCTACCATGGTTTTAATTCTTGTAATAGTTTGATACTAGTTCGAAATGTACTGGGAACACATTGGAAATACTGCAGTTGCTAAGGCTGGCAGGACTTTTGGTATAGCAAGCTGCCTAACAGGGAGGTATGTTTCCTGATTGGCTGTCCCAGCTATGAATCAAGGACTCAGACATAAACCAGCCAGTGGAAGGTGTCAGTGGCTCAAGCTTCCCAGAGCATTTGGTCACCATCAGAGTCATGTATAAAGTTATATATTTAGATATGGACGTATAGGAAATTAGCAGTCAATCCATCAGTATTCAGCTTTAGTAAACAGTCCATTATAGATGAGATCCATGGCTTTCATATTCAATGGAATCGACAGGGCATTCTTTCCAAGCAATTTAGATTAGAAGTCCTTCAATTGAAAATGATACGTCCTTATTATACAATACAAATGCACACGAGGCCCATACTTGAGAGAAGGTTACTCTGTGACCAGTTACCTTTATTACCAAGACTTCAAGTGATGAAAGTGGGTGGAGCTTCCCCTTTTATACTTGAAAGTCCAGGTTAGGAGTGTCTCCCACAAGTTCACCCCCTTGTGGTCAATGTTCTCAAGGTGTACAACTTAAGTCAGCTTATACATGGGTTACAATGATAGTTAAATACATGACATCACCTCCCTTGCAAAGTCTTATTGGGATCAAAGATTAAGTCTCTTTGGTGGTTTATGCTCCCTTGTAGAGTGCCTGAGTTGGGCCTCCGGTTGTTAGGCGCTGGCCTGAGTGTCTGCTGTTTGCGGTGCCTCAGGCTTGTCCGGACTGCCCACAGTGACTGGGCTCTCCTCCACTTGGTTCCGGTGTTCGGTCACCTGTGGTGGAGTAAACTCTACGTCGTGTTCTTCCTCTGCTTCTTCTATGGGGTTGCTGAACCTCCTTTTAGTTTGATCCATGTGTTTGCGGCAGATTTGTCCATTGGTAAGTTTAACTACCAAAACCCTATTCCCTCTTTGGCAATCACAGTGCCTGCAAGCCATTTGGGCCCTACAGCATAATTAAGGACAAAAACAGGGTCATTTTTCATCAATACATCGCGCCCTCGCATTCCCGTCATAGTAGTCACATTGTGACTGACGCCTGCTCTCAACAATTTCTTTCATAGTAGGGTGTATAAGGGATAACCTGGTTTTGAGCGTCCTTTTCATTAGCAACTCTGCGGGTGGAATCCCTTGTGAGCGAGTGTGGTCAGGATGTATTGGCCAACAGGAGGCGTGATAAGTGGCTTTGTAGAGAACCCCCTTGGATTCTGAGCATCCCCTGTTTGATTATCTGCACTGCTCGTTCTGCCTGGCCGTTTGAGGCCGGCTTGAACGATGCCGTTCTGACATGGTTGATTCCATTGCCTGTCATGAAGTCCTTGAATTCAGTGCTTGTGAAGCACAGGCCATTGTCGCTGACCAAGACATCCGGTAGACCATGGGCGGTGAACATTGCCCGTAGACTTTCTATCGTGGCAGAGGATGTGCTTGAATTTAAAATGGCACACTCAATCCATTTGGAGTAGGCGTCTACGACAACCAAAAACATTTTTCCCATGAAAGGACCTGCGTAGTCCACATGGATGCGTGACCATGGCTTGGCGGGCAAGGACCAGGGGCTAACGGGGCCTTCCCTGGGTGCGTTGCCCAGCTGAGCACACGTGTTGCACCTGCGAACACAAAATTCCAGGTCTGCATCTATCCCTGGCCACCAAACGTGTGACCTGGCAATTGCCTTCATCATGACAATGCCCAGGTGCTCATTGTGAAGTTCTCTGATAAACACCTCTCTGCCCCTCTGGGGCATGACTACTTGGTTTCCCCACAGTAGGCAATCGGCCTGAATGGAGATTTCATCCTTGTGCCTATGAAACGGTTTAAATTCCTCAGGGCATGCCCCGTACGTGGCTGCCCAGTCCCTATTCAGGACACATTTCTTAACTAAAGACAGTAGCGGGTCTTTATTTGTCCAGACTTTAATCTGACGGGCTGTCACAGGTGAGCCTTCGCTTTCAAAAGCTTCAACAGCCATGACCATCTCAGCATCATGCTCAGTTGCCCCCTCAGTGGTGGGTAGTGAGAGCCTGCTGAGTGCATCGGCGCAGTTTTCAGTGCCCGGTCTTGACGAATTGTGTAGTCATAGGCGGCTAACGTAAGTGCCCATCTCTGTTTGCGGGCCGATGCATTCGCATTTATGGCCTTGTTGTCGGCCAAAAGGGACGTTAGGGGTTTGTGATCTGTCTCCAGCTCAAATTTCCTGCCAAATAGGTACTGGTACATTTTTTTTACTGCATATACACATGCTAGCGCTTCCATTTCTACTATCCCGTAGCGCCTTTCTGCCTGGGACAGACTTCTGGAGGCATAAGCTACCGGCTGTAACTGATCATTGGCATTCACATGCTGCAACACACACCCGACCTCATAGGACAACGCATCGCACGTTAAAACAAGTTTCTTACACAGGTCATATAACATTAACAGTTTGTTGGAGCATAACAAATTGCGTGCTCTATCAAAGGCCCTTTCCTGGCTGTCCCCGCAGACCCAATCGCGACCTTTGCGCAGGAGTACGTGTAGCTGCTTTAACAGCGTGCTCAATCTTGGAAGAAAGTTACCAAAATAGTTCAGGAGCCCAGGAACGAACGCAGCTCCATCGTGTTACGGGGTCTGGGTGCTCTCTGGATCACTTCCGTTTTGGATGCAGTGGGCCTGATCCCGTCTGCTGCTACCCTCCTCCCCAGGAATTCTACCTCTGGAGCTAAGAAGACGCACTTCGCCTTTTTCAGTCGCAGCCCTACCCGGTCCAATCTGCGTAGCACCTCCTTCAGGTTGTGGAAGTGTTTTTCAGTATCGTGACCCGTGACGAGGATGTCATCTTGAAAAACCACCGTCCTTGGAATCGACTTGAGGAGGCTTTCTATATTTCGTTGAAAGATCGCGGCGGCCTAACGAATCCTGAACGGACATCTGTTATACTCAAACAACCCCTTGTGTGTCATGATGGTGGTCAGCTTCTTCGACTCACTCGCCAGCTCCTGGGTCATGTAAGCTGAGGTCATGTCCAATTTTGAAAAAAGTTTGCCACCGGATAGTATCGCAAAGAGGTCCTCCGCTCTCAGTAGTGGGTACTGGTCTTGGAGTGACACCCAATTGATAGTGGTCTTGTAATCGCCACATATCCTGACTGACCCATCCGCCTTGAGCACCGGCACGATCCGGCTCGCCCAGTCACTGAATTCGACTGGCGAGATGATGCCTTCCCTCAGCAGGCGGTCCAATTTGCATTCTAACTTTTCCCGCATCACGTACGGCACCACTCTGGCCTTGTGGTGTATTGGCCTGGCATCTGGGTTTATGTGAATCACTACCTTGGCCCCCATGAAAGTGCCGATGCCGGGTTGAAATAATGAGTCAAATTTGTCCAGGACCTGTGAGCATGATACTCGCTCCACAGAGGAAATTGCATTGACATCGCCCCATTTCCAGTTCATGGCAACAAGCCAACTCCTCCCCAGTAGTGCGGGACCATCCCCGAGACAATCCAGAGTGGCAATCTGTTCTCCGAATCTTTGTGGGTCACAACTATCGTGGCGCTGCCTCGCACCGGAATGATCTCCTTTGTATATGTCCGTAGCTGTGGATCAATCGTCAATAATTTTGGCCTCCTGGCCTTGGACACCCACAAGCTTTTGAACTGTTTGATACTCATCAGGGACTGGCTTGCCGTGTCTAGCTCCATTAATACTGGGATGCCATTGAGGAGCACTTTCATCATTATCGGTGGCGTCCTGTTATATGAACTGTATATGAACTCGCTGAACTTCAGCTTCCAGCGATTTCCCCTAGTATTCATTTGGCCTCGTAGGGCTTACATCGGGCCCGTCCTCCTTGGACATCAACCTGGCTGCAGGCTTCCTGCACATACGCGGCAAGTGACCGCTGACGTTGCAGTTTCTACAGGTATATTGCTGATATCTGCAAGCTCTGGCTGAGTGTTTGCCTCCACACCTCCAGCATGAGCTGGAGGCCCTGTTGTTGGAAACAAAAGGTCCATTACCAGTCGATCGTCTCTGACTGCCTCTGTAACTGTCCTTAAGCGCACCATTAACAGGTGTTGATGGCCTCATTACTGGCCGCATTGTCCATTGCGATGGCATGAATCGCTGTTCAGCTAGCCATTGTCTCTGTTGAATTCCCCCTTTGGGTTCGACTACATGCTGGGGCATGTCCGATTGCCCTTGTCTGCCTAGAGAACTGTGTGCTGCATTAACAATGTTGACTCCCTGGTCGTTTGCCACATTTGAGCCAAGATTTTTGTCAAACATTATTCTGGTCTCTTCCTCCCCTGAAATAAATGTCTGGGCTATCAGAGCCGCCGCTTCCAAGGTCAAATCTTTGGTCTCAATCACTTTCCTGAAAACCCCAGCGTGCCCGATGCCCTCAATAAAAAAGTCTCGCAGCATCTCCGCTCTGCATGCATCTGGGAACTTACATAGGCTCGCCAGTCGCCGGAGATCTGCCACGAAGTCAGGAGTGCTTTCCCCTTCTCGTCGCCGGTGCATGTAAAACCAGTGTCTCACCATGTGCATGCTGCTTGCTGGTTTAACGTGTTCCCCGATCAACTTACTGAGCTCTTCGAACGTCTTGTCCACCGGCTTCTCTGGCGCTCGAAGGTCCTTCATCAGGGAGTACATTCTGGATCCACAAACCGTCAGGAGATGAGCCCTGCGTTTGTCGGCCGAATCCTGTCCCAACCATTCCTTAGTGACAAAACTTTGCTGTAGTCTCTCAATAAAGTCGTCCCAACCATCACCAACACAGTACCTCTGTTCTGTGCTGCTAGTGGCCATGCTCGCGTGGTTTAATTCCCAGTTTCTCGTCGCCAATGATATATCCTTATTATATAATATAAATGCACACGAGGCCCATACTTGAAAGAAGGTCACTCTGTGATCAGTTACCTTTATTACCAAGACCTCAAGTGATGAAGGTGCGTGGAGCTTTCCTTTTTATACCTGAAAGTCCAGGTTAGGGTGTCTCCCACAAGTTCACCTCCTTGTGGTCAATGTTCTTAAGGTGTACAACTTAGGTCAGCTTATGATAGGGTTACAATGATAGTTGAATACATGACAGAAAACTATTTGGCACAACAGCTGTTTTTGTTCTGCTCCTGACCAATTTTTCGACTTGATAACAAATGAATCTATATCAAATACCTAAGTGGAATCTCTGAGCACTCCAAGGAATAGATTTGAGTCTGCAGACATTACCTTTGTACTCGCACTGCAGAACAGTGCATGCCAGGAGCAATATATTGGAATATTGGTCACAGAGAATAGTGCACAGTCTACCTAATTTTTCCAACCATTCAAATTAATAGCCAGAAAATTGGGCTAACCTCCACACTCAATATTCTGTCTGCACTCATGAAAAATGACCCTTTAATGGTCTGTATGATTAGCAGCCTTGTTTGATTTTGGAAGATGCATTCTGTATTCCTTTGCTTTTGTTCAACCTTCAAAGGGTACCTGGATATATCTCAGACACTGTGCTCCCAGTTGATTTCTGAGGCCATTGAGATAGCAGGCTGTAAACTTCATGGTCCAACGAAATACCAGGAATAAATCCTGTCATAGACACAGATCCTGGTTTAGTCTCTGTACAGTTAGCAAAGTGTTGCTCCTTTTGTTATTTTGCATTGTGAGTGAAAAGTTAATTGAAAACATTTCTACATGCTGCAATGTTTTTGCTAGTGCTTATCTGTTATTGTTCGCAAACCTGTTCTGTAAATTGTAGGCTAAAACACTGCGTGATTATTCAAAGGCTGATTGAAGTCTCGGAGATCATGACAGAGCTTGTGATTCTATCCATTAAGCTGCTTAAGAACATAAGAAATAGGAGCAGGAGTACACCATTTGGACCCTCGAATCTCCTCCGCCATTTAATAACATCATGGCTGATCTGATCATGGGCTCAACTCTACATCCCCGCCCGCTCTCCACAACCCTTTATTCCTTTATCGCTCAAAAATCTGTCTATTTCCGCCTTAAATATATTCAATGACCCAGCCTTCACAGCTCTCTGGGGCAGAGAATTCCATAGATGTACAACCCTCTGAGAAGAAATTCCTCCTCATCTCAGCTTTAAATGGGCAGCCTCTTATTCTGAGACTATGTCCCCTAGTTTTAGTTTCCCTTATGAGTGGAACCATCCTCTCTGCACCCACCTTGTCAAGCCCCCTCATTATCTTATATGTTTCAATAAGATCATCTCTCATTCTTCTGAATTCCAATGAGTAAAGGCCCAATCTACTCAACCTATCTTCACAAGTCAACCCCCACATCTCCGGAATCAACCTAGTGAACCTTTTCTGAACTGCCTCCAATGCAAGTACATGTTGAACCTCTCTTATCCGGGACTCTCTTTTCCGGCACCACCTCTCGTCCGGGAGCATTCCTGGTCAGCGGGTGGCGCATGCGCAGAATGCGACTGTCAAAATCCTACTCACCAATATAATCTTTCTCCTCAATCGGCTGCCTCCTCCTCGTCGCCCTGCTGGAACTCCTGCAACCACAGTCCTCGGGCCAGCCGCTCCTCCCCACAGCGCTCCCTCCGGGGGATTGGGCCGTCTCTTCAAGGCCTACAGGGGCCCGCCGACTCTTCTGGGTCCGCCGACTCTTTGGTGCCCACCGGGTTTTTGAGGCACACCAACTCTTCTGGGCCCACCGGGGCCCTCTGACTCTTCGGGGCCTGATGAGGCCCACGACTCTTCCTGGCCTGCCGGCTCTTCTGTGCTCGCCGGCCTGCTGGCTCTTTGAGGCCGCCTGCACACTGATTGGCTGGCTGACTGATTGACAGTCAGTCCAGCCAATCAGCGCACACACACACTTTCCCCAGCAACAGCACTTAAAGGCACAGTCCACCCAAACACGTGACCACCTCTCATCCGGCAAAATCCCTCGTTCGGTAAAGGCCAGGTCCCGAGGGTGCCGGATAAGGGAGGTTCAATCTGTATCTTCTTCCTTAAATACAGAGATCAAAACTGTACGCATGCAATAACTACAGTTTCTGTGTGATCTGTTGAGTCACGACATTACCAAGTATCGGGTATGTAAAGAATAAAGTGATTCATGGTGAGAAAAGGCTTGTTTAAAAGAATTGCCTTTGGCACTGAGCACAAAGAAATATGAGTAAAAACTGAAAAAACATGGCAGAGCTTTCTGGGAGTTTTACTTGATCCTTTTGCTGGAGTGCCTCACTTGGTTAATCAGACTGAAGCAACTGGGAGCCAGGGTAATAGTGAGACAACCTATTATCCTTGAGAGCCAAACTAGAACAAGAGAAGATAGATGAGCCAAAATTGATCTGTCCACACTTTGGGCCCAAGTTTCCACATGATTCGCGCCTGATTTTTAGGAGCAACTGGTGGAGAACGGACTATTTTAGAAATCGCAATTCTCCACATTTTTTTTTCTGCAGTTCTAGTCAGGTAGAACAGTTCTAGTTTAGAACAGAATTTTTTCTTCAAAAGGGGGCGTGTCCGGCCACTGACGCCTGATTTGAAAGTTTCCACAGTGAAAATGTACTCCAAACTAAAGTAGAATGGCGCCAGTGAAGATTTTTGTAGAACTGAAAAAACCTGTTCTACACATTAAAAAATCAGGCGCAGGTTACAAATTAGGCGCCCAGAACGAGGTGGGGGGAAGGGAACTCATTAAATTTGACAATAAATCCTTATTTATACTTCTACAAATATTATACACATAAATCCAACCTGAATAAACATTTATAAGCCAAGAAAAGATTAAATAAACCATCTTCCTACCTGTGTGAAAGTGCTTCAGCCCCAGGGAGAATGCTGCAGCTGTTCGTGCCGCTGAGCGAGAGAGAGAGGGAGGGAGAGAGAGAGGGAGGGAGGGAGGGGGGGGAGAGAGAGAGAGAGAGGGGGGGGGAGAGAGAGGGAGGGGGGGGGAGAGAGAGGGAGGGGGGGGAGAGAGTGGGGGGTCGGGGGAGCGGGTGTCGGGTCGGGGGGGGGGAGCGGGTGTCGGGTCGGGGAGCGGGACTCGGGTCGGGGCGGGGGGGAGAGCGGGTCTCGGGTCTCTGTCGGGTCGGCGGGGAGCGGGTCTCGGGTGTCGGGTCGGGGCGGGGGGGGAGAGCGGGTGTCGGGTCGGGGCGAGGGGGGAGCGGGTCTCGGGTCGGGTCGGGGCGGGGCGGGGGGGGAGAGCGGGTGTCGGGTCGGGGCGGGGGGGGAGCGGGTCTCGGGTGTCGGGTCTCGGTCGGGGCGGTGGGGGGGAGCGGGTGTCGGGTCGGGCGGGAGGGGAGCGGGTGTCGGGTCGGGGCGGGGGGGGAGCGGGTCTCGGGTGTCGGGTCTCGGTCGGGGCGGTGGGGGGGAGCGGGTGTCGGGTCGGGCGGGGGGGGAGCGGGTGTCGGGTCGGGGCGGGGGGGGAGCGGGTCTCGGGTGTCGGGTCTCGGTCGGGGCGGTGGGGGGGAGCGGGTGTCGGGTCGGGGCGGGGGGGAGAGCGGGTGTCGGGTCGGGGCGGGGGGGGAGCGGGTCTCGGGTCGGGTCGGGGCGGGGCGGGGGGGGAGAGCGGGTGTCGGGTCGGGGCGGGGGGGGAGAGCGGGTGTCGGGTCGGGGCGAGGGGGGAGCGGGTCTCGGGTCGGGTCGGGGCGGGGCGGGGGGGAGAGCGGGTGTCGGGTCGGGGCGGGGGGGGAGCGGGTCTCGGGTGTCGGGTCTCGGTCGGGGCGGTGGGGGGGAGCGGGTGTCGGGTCGGGGCGGGGGGGGAGAGCGGGTGTCGGGTCGGGGCGGGGGGGGAGCGGGTCTCGGGTCGGGTCGGGGCGGGGCGGGGGGGGAGAGCGGGTGTCGGGTCGGGGCGGGGGGGGAGCGGGTCTCGGGTGTCGGGTCTCGGTTGGGGCGGTGGGGGGGAGCGGGTGTCGGGTCGGGCGGGGGGGGGAGCGGGTGTCGGGTCGGGGCGGGGGGGGAGCGGGTCTCGGGTGTCGGGTCTCGGTCGGGGCGGGGGGGGGAGCGGGTGTCGGGTCGGGGCGGGGGGGGAGCGGGTCTCGGGTGTCGGGTCTCGGTCGGGGCGGTGGGGGGGAGCGGGTGTCGGGTCGGGCGGGGGGGGAGCGGGTGTCGGGTCGGGGCGGGGGGGGAGCGGGTCTCGGGTGTCGGGTCTCGGTCGGGGCGGGGGGGGGGAGCGGGTGTCGGGTCGGGTCTGGTTGGGGGGGGGGGTGGGAGCGAGTGTCGGGCCGGGTTGGGCGGGGAGCAGGAGCTGGCCGTGGGAGGAGCCTCATTCACGCAGCCCCAGTGAGGCCATTCAGCCAGGGCTAGGGGCTGCGTGCTTCGGGCCCCTCCCAAAGTTCGGCGCCTGGAGCTACTGCACTTGCGTGCCGACTGTAGCGCGCATGTGCAGAGGTCCCGGCACTGTTTTCAGCGCAGGGACCTGGCTCCGCCCCCCCCACAGCTCGTGCCGGCTGCGCCGAGTGCCACAGGACCTGTAAGTCGGTGGAGACTACCGAGGATTTTTTTAGGCGCCGTTTTAGGCGTGAAAAACGGGCGCCCAGCTTGGAGGGGCGCCTGTTTTTTTTCTTGTGGAAACTTGGGCCCATAGTAACAAAAGCATTTGGGTTAAATTCTTATTTTCGTTGACTTATTTATAAATTTTGCACAGAGGAACACAACACCCCCACCCCAGCCCGGAGTCCATGGTTAAAACAGAGAACCAATGCTGACAATAGGAACACTAGGAACAGGAGTAGGCCATCCAGCACCTCGAGCCTGCTCCGCCAATTCAATTATATCATGGCTGATCTGTACCTCAACTCCATTTTCTTACCTTTGTTCCATGTCCCTTGACTCACTTATCTAACAAAAATCTATCCATCTGAATGGAATCATGTGTCAGTGGGAAATAAAATTGAAGTAAAGTGTAGGGAGATCAGCTGATGAAGGGGACTGTGGAATTAAAGGGGTTGCAGTACATGCCTGTATGGCCCCCACAGCAAAGAAAAGCAGGTACAGAACATAGGCAGCTAGAACTGAGAGGAATCTTGTGAAGAGTGAAAGGCAATGGATGCTGCAAAGGTGACAAAGATTGCAGGTGATATCTGCATTTCCTTTGGTTATGGCGTGTGGTGGTTAATAAAGGCCACGTTATTTGGAATCTGATTTCCATGTACTGCTGCACAGCATGTAAGCGGCATGTCAGCAATTTCCAGCAGATCAACAATTAGCCTCACATATGATACTCAAAATCAATGGATATAAAGGAGTGGCAATACAGGTGCAATGTTCTGAATCCGGAATTCCGAAAACCCGAATTGTCCAAAAACCGGATATTCGGCAAGCAGCGAAGAGCGGAGGAGCGTCAAGGACTGAAATCTGGCAAAACCCCAAATCCGGCACGGATTCGGTCCTGAGGATTCTGGATTTCAGACTATTGATTTTCTTGTCTGAAATCTGGTTGATCCCAAAAACTGGCACGGACTCAGTCCCAAGGTTTCCGGATTTCAGACGTTGTGCCTGTATCCTCATACCACCACTTAACACATAGGAGAATGTGTTGAGTTATTATCAAAAGTATGAAATAGTGTAGGCCAGACACGTAGGTCACCAAATTCGATAGTCCCCAAAAACTGGTGCGGGCATCGCAATGCGCAATTAGCCTGCGCCCATCGTTGCAATACAGGCAGCACGCCAACTTCATGCTCAATGCTTATTTAAATATATTACTTTTAATTTTTTTTGTGATAGAGCACAGTTACACTTCCAATATTATGCATGTTTTCATTATTATGAAGATGCAACCATAATCCAATAAACACTGAAAACAGATCACAGTCTGCTGTATTTGTTTTTTATTTTGGAGGGGGAGGGGCGATGTTTGACATAGCCAGAAATGTATATTGTTGAATATTCCATGCTGTCTCTGTCTCTGTTTAAAGGGGAACGAAAGTCGAGAGGCATACTTTTGACTAAAAATCCTCGGCTGGTTGCATGGTTTCCCAGTGTCTCGTGCAGCACTCAAGCCACTCTCAAGTCACGATCCTGGTGTTTCCTGTTCAGCCACTCCAGGATGCACAGGAACACTGCCTGTCCATGACATCACTGAAATGACCTAGCAACATGGGAAACCTGACTACAGTGACTCCATGTGCATCATAAAACTGATCAACTTTTACTAAAACATCAACGGATATCTTTTGCGTGTTATTTTTCTAAATCAAATAGGGAAGTACTTTGAACAAAGAAGTGTTCTTTGTAAATGAAAAGTGGAGCATGGACCTAATTTTCCTGTTTGTGTGTGGAGTGGTGCAGTAGCACTACTAGTGACAACTATGCTATTTTTAGATATTTGGTAATGGTAGATATGGACTGCTGGCAGGTTTCTGCTTTTCTCCTATCTCTGAGCTCCCACTGGTGAATCATGAGCGGATTTTTGGATGGTAGTTACATTTCCACTAACTAAGCTAGATTTAAAACAGTTACTGCATAGGCGAACATCAGATGGCCAGCAATGTAGTTTAATGTAGCCATATAGCATGGATAGCTTTTTATAATAGTATGATTTCCCATAGGAACTGAATCCATAAGACTCTGATTTATGCTCAAGCTGCCTCCAGTGGAATGTGATATCATGAAAAACTACAATCCATTTCCCAGGTTGAATGTCTGGGAATAAATATTATATATGACTCCAACACCAACCTTTGCTTCTGTGGCTCCAGGCAAAGGTAGTAATCAAAATACATGTGGGTAAAATTGCCCCTCGGCCCGATTCGGGGAGGTAGCCTTCTGGGGCCAGGACATTTATCACCCAGCCCGGAACTCTCGCCCCCGGCACGAAATTGGGCCATCCGCCACTCAAAGGAAGCGGAGTGCTGCCTCCGGCTGTGCACTTCCTTTGGGGGTGGTGCCAGGGTGCCAGCGTGGCTCCGAATCCAGCACTACGTGAATGGTCTGTTTGGTGCTGACGCGCTACAATGCCCCTCCCCTTCCATTAAAGGAGAGGGCCACTGCGCATTCTGCCTGGCCCTTTGGTGGCCACCACTCGGCCACCAGGGACATGTGAGACTGAGCCAGCAGCCTGGCACTCAAGATGGAGTGCTGGGCTGCACGATGGTGGCCCATTCCAAGCTTGGGCCGCCATGATGGTGGCCTAGGGTGCTGCAAGTCTCCCCTTTAAACAGCACTCCGGGAGTGGATATCTGCAAGCTTTGCGACCCGCGGGGCATCAAGGGGTTGGCGTAGAGTGATGAGGGGCCGCTGCACATGGTGATGACATCAACACCGGTTGCGTGGCGGCCCGGGCTGCTAACCACAGGGCAAGGCGCTGCTGGGACTGCATCTCCAAAACCTCCGGGGCAAAATTTCCCAGGAGGCGGGAGCACCACCCTCGCCGGGTGAAAACTGCCTTGTGAACATTGTTAGGTGCTATCGAGGTTTTAAAAAGAGGCAATTTCGGCCCTTCCTGGATGTTGTATATCTGTAAATCATGCACTCCCATGTTCTGCCACCAGGGAGCGCATCCCTTGAAGTCTCAAGGGATCGCAGCATCCCTTGGGAGCACTGTATATAAGTCAGCCCTCAAGGCCTGTTCCTCACTCTGGAGTAGTTTAATAAAGACTGAGGTCACTGTTACTTTAACCTCCCTGTGTGCACCCTCATCTGTGTTAGGAACACAATAACTGGCGACGAGCATACGAATCCAACGCAAAGATGCAGCAAACTATGGGCATTCTGGAGAAGTTCTCGGAGGGTGAGGCCTATGTCGAACGGCTAGACCAGTACTTTTTAGCCATCGAGCTGGACGGAGAAGGAAGCGCTGCAAAAAGGAGAGCGGTCCTCCTCACGGTCTGCGGGGCACCGGCCTACAGCCTCATGAAGAATCTTCTGGCTCCGGTGAAACCCACAGATAAATGGTATGAGGAGCTGTGTTCACTGGTTCGGGTGCATCTTAACCCGAGGGAGAGCGCTGATGGCGAGGTATCGGTTCTACATGTGGCAGCGATCTGAATGTCAGAAAGTGGCGAGCTATGTCGCCGAGCTAAGGTGACTTGCAGGACAATGTGAGCTTGATGGCTACCTGGAGCAGATGCTCAGAGACTTATTTGTACTGGGCATTGGCCACGAGACCATCCCATGAAAACTTTTCACTGCAGAGGCACCGACCCTCAGTAAGGCCAAGGCCATTGAGATAGCACAGGCGTTTATGTCCACCAGTGATAACACCAAACAAATCTCTCAGCATACAAGTGCTAGCAATGTTTATAAATTAACTGGAACTGTGTTTGCGAGCAGAAATGTACAGGGCAGAAACCATGAGTCTGCAACTGCCAGCAGGCCTCAGGTGATCCAGATGACTCAGAGTCCGCAACAAAGGATGAATGCAAGGCAAGTCACACATTGTTGGCGCTGTGGAGGCTTCCATTCAGCCTATTTATGCCCCTTCAAAGGGTATGTTTGCAAGAGCTGTGGAACAATGGGGCATCTCCAACGAGCTTGCAGATGAGCTGCAAGCTCTGCAAAACCTGCTAACCACCACGTGGCAGATGAAGATCGTTCCATGGTCAATCAGAGCAATTTCAAGCCTCAGAGAGAGGAGGCAGATGCTGAAGTACATGGGGTACACACATTTTCGACGAAATGTCCACCTATAATGCTAAATGTAAAATTGAATGGCTTACCAGTAGCCATGGAACTGGATACTGGCGCTAGCCAATCCATCATGAGTAAAAATATGTTTGAGGGACTGTGGGGCAACAAGGCACTCAGACCAGCCCTGAGCCCCATCCACACGAAACTGAGAAAGTACACCAAAGAGCTCATCACTGTCCTGGGCAACGCCATGGTCAAGGTCACCTACGAGGGCACGGTGCACGAACTGCCACTCTGGATTGTCCCGGGCGATGGCCCCACAATGCTTGGAAGGAGCTGGCTTGGCAAAATCCGCTGGAACTGGGTTGACATCCGAGTGCTATCACATGTCGATGAGACCTCATGTATCCAGGTTCTTAAGAAATTTCCTTCCCTTTTTGAGCAAGGCATTGGAAACTTTTCAGGGGCGAAGGTACGGATCCACTTGGTCCCAGAGGCATGACCAATTCACCACAAGGCGCGAGCGGTACCTCACATGATGAGGGAGAGAGTGGAAATCGAGCTGGACAGGTTGCAACGCGAGGGCATCATCTCCCCAGTGGAATTCAGTGAGTGGGCCAGCCCGATTGTTCCAGTACTCAAAAGTGATGGTACGGTCAGGATTTGCGGCGAGTATAAAGCAACCATTAATTGTTTCTCACTACAGGACCAATACCCGCTACCTAAGGCAGACGACCTATTTGCGACGCTGGCAGGAGGCAAGACTTTCACCAAGCCCGACCTGACTTTGGCCTACATGACGCAAGAGCTGGAGGAGTCTTCGAAGGGTCTCACCTGCCTTAACACGCACAAGGGATTGTTCATCTACAACAGATGCTCATTTGGAATTCGGTCGGCTGCAGCGATCTTCCAGAGGAACATGGAGAGCCTACTCAAGTCGGTATCACGCACGGTGGTTTTTCAGGACGACATATTGGTCACGGGTCGGGACACCGTCGAGCACCTACAAAACCTGGGGGAAGTCCTCCAGCAACTGGATTGCGTAGGGCTGTGGCTGAAGAGGTCGAAATGCATCTTCATGGCAACAGAAGTGGAGTTTTTGCGGAGAAAGATCGCGGCGGAGGGCATTCGGCCCACAGACGCCAACACAGAGGCTATCAGGAATGCGCCCAGGCCAGAGAACGTCACGGAGCTGCGGTCGTTCCTGGGACTCCTCAACTATTTTGGTAACTTCCTACCGGGGTTAAGCACCCTCTTAGAGCCCCTACATGTGTTATTGCATAAAGGTGAGAACTGGGTATGGGGAAAAAAACAAGTAATTGCTTTTGAGAAAGCAAGAAACATTTTATGCTCCAGCAAGCTGCTTGTATTGTATTGATGCGTCATCGTACGGAGTTGGGTGTGTATTACAACAAGCTAACGTTACGGGAAAGTTGCAACCCGTCGCCTATGCCTCCAGGAGCTTGTCTAAGGCCGAGAGGGCCTACAACATGATCGAGAAAGAGGCATTAGCATGTGTGTTCGTGGTAAAGAAAATGCATCAGTACCTGTTTGGCCTCAAATTTGAGCTGGAAACCGATCACAAGCCCCTCATATCCCTGTTAGCTAAAAACAAGGGGATAAATACTAATGCCTCAGTCCACATACAAAGGTGGGCACTCGCTCTATCAGCATATAACTATACCACCTGCCACAGGCCAGGCACTGAGAACTGTGCGGACGCTTTCAGTCGGCTACCATTGCCACCATGGGGGTGGAAATGGCGCAGCCTGCAAACTTGTTGATGGTGGCGCAGCCCGCAGACTTGTTGATGGTCATGGAAGCGTTTGAAAATGATAAATCACCAGCCAAGATCCTCTGCTGTCCCTAGTAAAAAACTGTGTACTGCATGGGAGCTGGGCCAGCTTCTTCGTTGAAATGCAAGAGCTAATCAAACCGTTCCAGTGGCGAAAGGACGAGCTGCCATTCAGGCTGACTGCCTGTTGTGGGGTAACCGCGTAGTGCTGCCAAAAAAGGGCAGGGAGACGTCCATCTCGGATCTCCACAGCACACACCCAGGTATAGTAATGATGAAAGCGATAGCCAGATCCCCCGTGAGGTGGCCCGGTATTGACTCTGACTTAGAGTCCTGTGTATGGCAATGCAACGTGTATGCTCAGTTGAGCAACGCGCCCAGAGAGGCACCACTAAGTTTGTGGTCCTTGCCCTCCAGACCATGGTCGAGGATCCATGTCCACTATGCGGGCCCGTTTCTCCGTAAAATGTTCCTGGTGGTGGTGGATGCTTTTTCAAAATGGATTGAATCTGAAATAATGTCAGGGAAGCACCGCCACCGCCACCATTGAAAGCCTGAGGGCCATGTTTGCCACCCACGGCCTGCCTGACATACTGGTCAGTGACAACGGGCCATGTTTCACCAGTGCCGAATTTAAAGAATTCATGATCCACAATGGGATCAAACATGCCACCTCGGCCCCGTTTAAACCAGCCTCCAATGGGCAGGCAGAGCAGGCAGTACAAACAATCAAACAGAGCCTTAAACGAGTCACAGAAGGCTCACTCCAAACCCGCCTGTCCCGAGTACTGCTCAGCTACCGCACGAGACCCCACTCACTCACAGGGGTGCCCCCGGCTGAGCTACTCATGAAAAGGATACTTAAAAGCAGACTCTCGCTGGTTCACTCCAACCTGCATGATCAGGTAGAGAGCATGCGGCAGCAACAAAATGTAAACGATGGTCGCGCCACTGTGTCACGGGAAATTGATCTGAATGACCCTGTGTATGTGCTAAACTATGGACATGGTCCCAAGTGGATTGCAGGCACGGTGATAGCTAAAAAAGGGAATAGGATGTTTGTAGTCAAACTAGACAATGGACAAATTTGCAGAAAGCACCTGGACCAAACAAGGCTGCGGTTCACAGACTGCCCTGAACAACCCACAGCAGACACTACCTTTTTTGAGCCCACAACACACACCCAAAGGATCAACAACACCACCCCAGACCAGGAAATCGAACCCATCACGTCCAACAGCCCAGCAAGGCCAGGCTCACTCAGCAGCCCTGCAGGCCAACAACACGCCAGCCCAGCGAGGGCACAGTCAACACACCAGAACAGACATTTGTACTGAGGCGGTCCACCAGGGAAAGAAAGGCTCCCGACCGCCTCACCTTGTAAATAGTTTTCACTTTGACTTTGGGGGGAAGTGATGTGTTGTATCTGTAAAGCATGCACTCCCATGTTCCGCCACCAGGGAGCGCATCCCCTGAAGTCCCAAGGGATCCCAGCATCCCTTGGGAGCACTGTATATAAGCCGGCTCCCAAGGCCTGTTCCTCACTCTGGCGTGTCTTAATAAAGACTGAGGTCACTGTTACTTTAACCTCCCTGTGTGCAGCCTCATCTGTGTTCGGAACACAATACTCTATATGTCTGATTTATATTCAGGCTGGCACAATTGGTTTTTCAGTTTCATGAATGCCCCAATCTTAATGAAACACAAATTTGTGGCAAACCATAGGCATAGGCACAGTGTATATTAATCATAATTCTGTGTTTTGCATATAATATAAATTCCTGATTGATCAGAAAAAAAAACATGCTGCATTAAATAAATAAAGAGTTTGGTAGCAAAATTGGGCTCAGTGCACCCATTTCTCTGGTGCTAAGAGTCCCCTTCGGATTCCAAAATAATGTCTGCGGTGCGCACTCACACATCCAATGCAAAGCACGCCAGATGCAACCTTGGTAAAGGGGTTTGTATGTGTGCACTTATCGTCTGCCGAATTAGGCAGAGCAGGCCGATCATGATGTCTATCAGTGTGTAATGCTGATTTGATGCCAGTGCTGCCATTTCACAGCGACACGCTCCAGCCGACTCCCTGTCTCAACCTCGCACAGTTGAACACATGTTAAGCAGCATGAAGGACACCAATCAGCGCTCTTTAAAATGATCATCAACTACTTATAGGTTAAGAAATAGGAGCAGGAGTAGGCAATTAGGCCTCTCGAGCCTACTCCACCATTTAATAAGATCATGGCTGGTTGCTGGTTTATTTCCTCTGGCTGTTGCTATAATTCTACACGCTTTTGGTGCTTTCCACAGCTAACAACATGGCTCATGTGTCCAGTTCGCAAACCATGCACATGTGCGCAGCTTGCATACAGTGAGAGCCATTCTATCACAAGAAATGTGATGGCGCAGACCATTGGCTTGCTGAAGCAATGATTCTGCTGCCGGGACCACTCTGGAGGAGCCCTGCACTATACAGCTGAGTGATGTCTCAAGATTTGTGATGATATGTTGCATGCAGCACAACCTTGCCATCACAAGGGAACAGGACTTGCCACCACCTATCAGGCAAGAAGCTGAGGAGGAGGAAGAGGAGGATGAAGAAAAGGAGGAGGCAGAAAAGGAGGAAAAGGAAAGGAGGCTGCACACTCTTTATGCTCTGGCTGTACGTTAAGAACTAATTCAAGTGCAATACCGGTATCCTCAACCCCAATTTCTCATTCACCATCAGTCCCACACTCTTACCCTTCCTTCTGTCATTGACTATCACATTGTCCTCTTGGCCACAATGCAAAACTAAAAGCCAACACAAAATACACATTCCAAACCAAATTAATAAATTCAATTTTGCCATATTGCATACAAAAACTAATTACCCTTGTGCATTTCATTAGTGCGTGTCTTCCATATGTCTTTGCCTGTCCTAGTGCTTCTCTGAAATGCTATCCCAGTGGGTGCAGCGTAACTGATGGAAGGCTGCTGACTTTCAGTGGGGGAGACTGCAGATAGCCTTGCAGGATGACCTCGAGCAGCTCTGGGCTTAGAAGGCCCAACTTCAGACAGCACCATCTTAACAAGGGCGGCAGCTGTGTGGGCTATCTGGCTGACAGGCAATAGCAAGGGCACTGATGGAGTGGCAGGGGTGGGATCACAAATGCTGTCATCCTGAGAGAAACAGCACGTTTGTGCTTCATGGAGCTATAACCACGCCACCGGGGCGGAGGCTCAGCAATTCTAATAATCTGCTGGAGGACAGATTGCAGTATTGCTGTGACACCCTGCAGACCTCTTTGAATACTGGTATCCACAGCCATGATGGCACCAGTCTGATCTTGCATGGCAGCAAGCTTAGTTTGCAAGACAGCTGTCTGAGCTTCCACTGCAGCACACAAGGATCGAAATTCAGTCGCTAACATCTGCTGATAACGCTGCTGTTCGGTGTGAACTGGGCTTTAGGAGGTTGGGACTGGTGCTGGGTGCTGTTGATGCCTGCCACGAAATTCAGTGTTCATTTTTAAAGGGTGTTAAACGTAGCATACGCTGACTAATGCCAACGCCTCCTTGTTGCTCTTCTCGCCACGTTCACTTTTGCCACTTCACTTAACGGCTGGCGTCGATGACCCCTGAGAAAGTAGGACTGCACAAGACGGAGAAACACATCTGGGGCATTATTTGAAGGGAGTTGCAACCGGGGCTCAGAGGTATTGGTCAGTGATGTGTTTGATGCTTGCACAGATTAGGGTGTTGGCGTCGTACTGCTATTACCTTGTCAGATTGACTACTAATATCTCGGAGACATTGCTGGGTTCAATATCGGGAAAATATGAAAGTTGCATTTGGCTGTGACCTCTGCAAAGTTATGGGGGCAGTGAACGCACACCATGTCATCCTGCGGCGACAACTTGAAAGGTACCAGCTGCAGAGGACAGCTTAGGGCAAATGTGTATCCTCTCCAGAGGAGACACCCCAGACGGCGGGGCAGGAGGCTGAACAAATGCAGGCATTACTGTGTGCATTACTCTTATCTTGAGATGTCTGAGAAGCAGTGCTTAGGAAGGCTGAGGTTCCTCAAGGAGGTAGTCACGGAGCTTTGCAATTTTCTGCAGACATACCTGGCAACCAGGACCTCGCTGTCAGTGGCAGTGAAAGTGACAGCAACACTCAACTTCTATGCTACCGGCTCCTTCCAGTCTTCTGTCGGCGATATATGCAACATCTCGCAGTTTGCAGTACATTGCTGCATTCGCCAGATGACCAACACTCTCTACAGCAAACAAATGGATTACATTAAGTTCAGCATGTCCCAAAAAGACCTGAATGAGCGCTCCCGTGGCTTTGCCAGGATAGTGGGCTTCCCTCGGGTTCAGGGAACCCATTGATTGTACGCATGTGGCATTGAGGGTCGTGCCCCACAATGGAGAGATCTTTCGGAATCGCAAGGGATTCCACTCCCTCAATGTACAGCTGGTCTGTGATCACAAGCAGATGATCCTCGCTATCAATGCACGCTATCCTGGCAGCTCCCGCGATGCCCAAATCCTGCGGGTGAGCACTGTGCCAAGATTGTTCCAGTCACTGCATGAAAGCTGTGGCTGGCTCCTGGGTGACAAAGGATATGGGGCTAGAATCTCCGCTTTTTTTCCATGCTTAACGCCCACTTAATGCACATTTTACTACTGAAATGACATATAACGCCCATATATCACCCACTTTGGCACAAAATGGAAGCTGGCGGCATTTTTTGGAAACTTATCGCCAAGCGTTACTTTCCCTATGTGCTTAACGGCGATTTCAATGCCATAATGTCGCCCAGTGTTACTTTCCGCACAGATTTAATGCCGAGATTCAATATTAACGCCCGCCCACTTTTTTTGTCATAAAGAGCATATTTACCGAAACTAGCGGCCATGAGATCGCCCAACGTCAATTTAACCACCTTGCACACATAACTCCCACAATATAGCCCGTCAAAAAAAACGCCCAGAAAAAGTGGAACTAACCGGAATGAATCACAGCGTTATGGACGCCATGTTCTAGATCATATGTCGCATCCTTTAAAAGGCTGCTGTGCTTCAACCTCAGCAGAGTTCGATGCACTCTGGAGGTTGTTGGCATTGATGTGAACATCTCCAAAAACATCTTGACCATACTGTGACCGATTGGAATTGAAGAGGTGTCGTCGTCGGGATATTCCTTGTTTGTGACCAATCGATGGAAACAGAGAGATACTGCAATGGGGCCTGTCCTTTCTCACTCTCTCTTGGTGACCAAATACATGTAGCAGACTCGACATCGCCGAACGAAGTTGTCACTGCATAATGCGCCCAATGTAAGATGTGAAAGACAGATGAGAAGCACCAGACGTTACACCCACCACAAGTATAAGGAGAAGCAGTCTTACCTCGACTTGCCCGACACCACCTGCCTTCGGAAACTGCGCTTCCACAAAAATGTCATCACTGAGGTGTGCCAGCTGATAAGGGAAAATCTACACTGTCCGTTGAGGTCAAAGTCACCACGGCACTGTTGTTCTAAGCCTCGGGTTCTTTTCAGGGCACAGCTGGTGACATTTGCGGACTTTCTCAGCATGCCACACATCGCAGCATTAGACAGGTCACTGAAGCCCTGTACGCACGAGGGAGAGACTTGATCAGCTTCCCTATGACCAGGGAGGCACAGAGTGAGAGGGCTCTAGAATTCTCCAGAATTGCAAACTTCCCCAAAGTGCAGGGAACAATAGACTGTACGCACATTGTGCGGGCACCTTTTCGGGATGCTGAGGTTTTCAGGAACCGTAAGGGCTGCAATGGAAGCTGAGACATCGGCTATTGGATGCTGCATGGTGGTTGGTTCCACAAGTGTGTTGATGTGGTTGGCCACCACTTCCATGCTGGAAAGGATGGTCTTCAAGCTTTGCTAAAGCCCTGTGCCAAGTTGGTACCAGACTCCTCCATGCTCCTTGACACTGAATACATGCTTCACAGTGCACCAGGCATTTTGTTATGTACACCCATCAGCCGCCTTCTGTAGCCTGGTCCGTTGAAGTCCTCATCTGCGCCCTCTGCAGTAGAACTCATGTGCCACCTCGCCCTCCAGTAAATTGGTACCTGCACTATCCTTCTTCTTCTTAGGCAATCTCTCAGAGTCAAGGATGACTTGCTTTCACACTAATATGAGTTCTCAGGTGACTGATGAGACCAATGCGAGACCTACAGTCTCTGTCACAGGTGGGACAGACGATGGTTGAAGGGACGGGTGGGTGGAGTGCTTGGGTTGTCGTGCACTCCTTCCGCTGTTTGTACTTGGTTTCTGCATGCTCCCGGTGCCTTCCCAGATGCTTCTCCACCAATTTGAGTGGTCTTGGCCCAGGGATTCCCAGGTGTGGGTAGGGATGTTGCACTTTTTCAAGGAGACTTTAAGGGTGTCCTTGAAGCATTTCCTCTGCCCACATAGGACTCACTTGCTGTATTGGAGCTCAGAATAGAATGCTTGTTTTTGGAGTTGAGTATCGGGCATGCAGACAATGTGACCCGTCCATCGGAGCTGATCGAGCGTGGTCAATGCTTCGATGCTGGAAATGTTGGCCTGAGCGAGAACACTGATCTTGGTGCGCCTATCCTGCCAATGGCTTTGCAGGATCTTGCGGAGGCAGCATTGAGGTACTTCTTCAGTGCTCTGAGGTGCCTGCTGTACATAGTCCATGTCTCTGAAACATATAGGAGGGCAGGTATCACTACTGCTGTGTAGACATGAGCTTGGTGCCGGATTTGAGCTCCTGGTCTTCACACACTCTCTTCCTCAAGCAACCGAAGGCTGCATACTGAAGGCGGTATTGGACTTCGTCATCGACGTCAGCCCTTGTTGACAGTAGGCTCGCATGGTATGGATTATCCCTGCCCTGGCTGCAGAGCACTTGTGCTTGGTGTCTCACCCCATGTAGATCCCATTTCTATGCTATTCACTAAGATCAGTATCTGAGCTGGAGGCTGCAAGTGCGAAATCAAGTGACTATATGTCTTCACCATCACTCTCCTCTTGGTCTTCCTCCATTGGTTGGGCAGGTTACAGTTCTTGGGATTCTAAAAGGAAGAAGGGAGAAGAGTAAAGTTGTGGTGAGGGGAGAGGGGAAATTAAGAAGTGCTGCTTACACCATCTGCAGCTTATAATTCAGAAGAGATTGTGGCATGAGGAAGATGTGGGTTTTGAGGAGAATTAGGTATGAGGATACCATCATCTCGAATGGATTCAGCCTCACTGCTGGCCACGGCATCAGCAAAGGTCCTTCCAATAATGGCCAGTACCATCTCCTCCATGGGGGTTAGATTATGCAGGCACGCCTCTTCCCCTCCGATTAGTTCCTGCTGCCTCTAGTTGCACACCACCTGCTCCTGCAAGAGAGGGAATTGCGCCAGTGAATGTCGTGCAATATGTTTGGGTGATGTGGCTGTCAAGGTGGAATAGCTGGCAGTGCGTGCAAGTGTGTGGGTGTGAGGCTTGTAATAGTGCTAAGTGTGTGCAGGTGAGGTGAAGCATATGAATGTTAGACATGAGTCCTGATTGATGGAGATTGTTGGTAGGTGAGTGAAGGGGCTGTGGTGAATTGAGCAGCATGTACGGCTAATGGTGCAGTAGGTGGGATATGGCATTGGAAGATGCATTCATTGACTTTGACCATTCGTGCAAGGTCATTAAACTTCTTGCAGCACTGTACCTAGGTCCTTGGGGCTATACATGGCATTGAGCTCTGTGGCTATCTGTTCCCATTGCCTTCTCATTGTGTGTTTGGAGGGCCTCCTGCCCCCTGCAGATACAGAACATCTCTCCTTCTTTCCACCTCTCCTCCAAGACCACCAGTGCAGCATCAGAAAAACTTGGTGCACACTTTCTCCCATGGTCAGCCATTGTTGATCGTTGCACAGTACCCCAGCAGCCACAATGTACCTTCCCTTTAAGAGATGCAGGCTAGCTTTAAGCAGTGCAGGCTAGCTTTAAGTTGTGCTAGCAACATTGAGCCTCTTGCTGATGCATGCAGCCAACCTTGAGGGTGTGAAAGGCGCTCTGCAAATACAGACTGGGCTAAATTTGAGAGTTCCTGAAAATGGGCACGGGGTAATTATGCAATGTGATCCCCATGCCCATTTTCAGGGGCTATTCAATTTAGCCCTGCCTGTACTTCTATATCATCTTTCGCATCCTCATGATGTCCCAAAGCGATTCATAGGCAATGATGGCTATAAAAGGCCTGAGAGGCATCGAGGAGGCAGCGAGAGTTGGTGCTGCGGTGAGTCGGGAGGCCTATAAAAGGCCCGAGAGACATCGAGGAGGCAGCGGGAGTTGGTGCAGGGGCAGGGGCAGAAGGTAAACAAAGAAGAAGAAAGAAATCGAAAGGTGATGTCACAGCCAGGCGGGTAACTGATTGGCTACTGGATTGGTGAGTATTTAATCTTTTTTTCTTATTTTTATTTCCTTATCAGTAGGTAACCTTTGACATTGTTGCCAAATTAAATTAATCTAAGGGTTAAGTCATAGCAGGAGAGCCCATACACGTGTCATGCTCCTCCTGTGCTATGTGGGAACTCAGGGATGCTTCCGGTGTCCCTGACAAATAAATGTACAGGAAGTGTTTCCTGCTGCAGCTCCTGACAGACTGCATTGCAGCACTGGAGCTGCACATGGATTCACTCGAGAGCATCCGCGATGCTGAGGATGTCGTGACTAGCACGTTTAGTGAGTTGGTCACACCGCAGGCAAGCTTTACTCAGGCAGATAGGGAATGGGTGACCAGCAGGAAGAGCAGTGGAAGGAAGGTAGTGCAGGGGTCCCCTGCAGTCATCTCCCTCCAAAACAGATACGCCGTTTTGGGTATGTTGCGGGGGATGACTCATCAGGGGAAGGCAGCAGCAGCCAAGTTCATGGCACCATGGGTGGCTCTGCTGCACAGGAGGGCAGGAAGAAAAGTGGGAAAGCTCTAGTGGTAGGGGATTCTATTGTAAGGAGAATAGATAGGCATTTCTGTGGCCACAATCAAGACTCCAGGACGGTATCTTGCCTCCCTGGTGCAAGGGTCAAGGATGTCTCAGAGTGGCTGCAGGACATTTTGGAGGGGGAGGGTGAACAGCTAGTTGTCGTCGTGCATATAGGTACCAACGATAGAGGTAAAAAAATGGGATGAGGTCCTACAAGCTGAATTTAGGGAGATAGAAGTTAAATTAAAAAACAGGACCTCAAAGGTAGTAATCTCAGGATTGCTACAAGTGCCACGTGCTAGTCAGAGTAGGAATTGCAGGATAGCTAGGATGAATTCGTGACTTGAGGAGTGGTGCAGGAGGGAGGGATTCAAATTCCTCGGACATTGGAAACGGTTCTGGGGAGTTGGGAACAGGACAAAGCGGACAGTCTGCACCTGGACAGGACCGGAACCAATGTCCTGGGGGGAGTGTTTGTTAGTGCTGGTGGGGAGGGGTTAAACTAATATGGCAGGGGGATGGGAACTTATGCAGCGAGGCAGAGAAAAGTAAAACGGGGGCAGAAGCAAAAGGCAGAAAGAAGAAAAGTAAAAATGGAGGGCAGAGAAATTCAAGGCAAAAATCAAAAAGGGTCACATTACAGCAAAAGTTTAAAGGGACAAAGTGTGTTAAAAAGACAAGCCTGAAGGCTCTGTGCCTCAATGCGAGGAGTATTCGTAATAAGGAGGCTGAATTATCTGCGCAGGCAGCTATTAACGAATATGATATAATTGGGATTACGGAGACATGGCTCCAGGGTGACCAAGGCAGGGAACTCAACATTCAGGGGTACTCAACATTCAGGAAGGATAGACAGAAAGGAAAAGGAAGTGAGGTAGCATTGCTGGTTAGAGAATAAATTAACGCAATAGTAAGGAAGGACATTAGCTTGGATAATATGTATTCTGTATGGCAAGAGCTGCGGAATATCAAAGGGCAGAAAACGCTAGTAGAAGTTGTGCACAGACCACCAAACAGTAGTAGAGAGGTTGGGGACAGCATCAAACAAGAAATTAGGGATGCGTGCAGTAAAGGTACAGCAGTTATCATGGATGATTTTAATCTACATATCGATTGGGCTAACCAAACTGGTCGCAGTACAGTGGAGGAGGATTTTCTGGAGTGGATGAGGGATGGTTTTCTAGACCAATATGTCGAGGAACCAAATAGAGGGCTGGCCATCCTAGACTGGGTGATGTGTAACGAGAAAGGACTAATTAGCAATCTTGTTGTGCGAGGCCCGTTGGGGAAGAGTGACCATAATATGGTAGAATTCTTTATTAAGATGGAGAGCGACACAGTTAAATCAGAGACTAGGGTCCTGAACTTAAGGAAAGGTAACTTCGATGGTATGAGAACATAAGAACATAAGAACATAAGAATTAGGAACAGGAGTAGGCCATCTAGCCCCTCGAGCCTGCTCCGCCATTCAACAAGATCATGGCTGATCTGGCCATGGACTCAGCTCCACTTACCCGCCCGCTCCCCATAACCCTTAATTACCTTCTTGGTTAAAAATCTATCTATCTGTGATTTGAATACATTCAATGAGCTAGCCTCAACTGCTTCCTTGGGCAGAGAATTCCACAGATTCACAACCCTCTGGGAGAAGAAATACCTTCTCAATTCGGTTTTAAATTGGCTCCCCCATATTTTGAGGCTGTGCCCCCTAGTTCTAGTCTCCCTGACCAGCGGAAACAATCTCTCTGCTTCTATCTTGTCTATCCCTTTCATTATTTTTAAATGTTTCTAGAAGGTCACTCCTCATCCTTCTGATCTCCAATGACTAAAGACCCAGTCTAATCAATCTATCATCATAAGGTAACCCCCTCATCTCCAGAATCAGCCGAGTGAATCGTCTCTGTACCCCCTCTAAAGCTAGTATATCCTTCCTTAAGTAAGGTGACCAAAACTGCACGCAGTACTCCAGGTGCGGCCTCACCAATACCCTGTACAGTTGCAGCAGGACCTCCCTGCTTTTGTACTCCATCCCTCTCGC
Source organism: Pristiophorus japonicus (assembly GCF_044704955.1). Taxonomy (NCBI): domain Eukaryota; kingdom Metazoa; phylum Chordata; class Chondrichthyes; family Pristiophoridae; genus Pristiophorus; species Pristiophorus japonicus. Next base: position 92,196,034 of record NC_091978.1, on the reverse strand, counting down.
AATGAAGGCCAACATTCCATTTGCCTTCCTGATTATCTGCTGCACCTGCAAACTAACTTTTTGGGATTCATGCACAAGGACCCCCAGGTCCTTCTGCACCACAGCATGTTGTAATTTCTCCCCATTCAAATAATATTCCCTTTTACTGTTTTTTTTTCCCCAAGGTGGATGACCTCACATTTTCCGACATTGTATTCCATCTGCCAAACCTTAGCCCATTTGCTTAACCTATCTAAATCTCTTTGCAGCCTCTCTGTGTCCTCTACACAGCCTGCTTTCCCACTAATCTTTGTGTCATCTGAAAATTTTGTTACACCACACTCTGTCCCCTCTTAAACAGTTGTGGTCCCAGCTCCAATCCCTGTGGCACACCACTAACCACCGATTGCCAACCTGAAAAGGACCCATTCATCCCGACTCTCTGCTTTCTGTTAGTTAGCCAATTCTCTATCCATGCTAATACATTTCCTCTGACTCCGCGTACCTTTATCTTCTGCAGTAACCTTTTGTGTGGCACCTTATCGAATGCCTTTTGGAAATCCAAATACACCACATCCATCGGTACACCACTATCCACCATGCTCGTTATATCCTCAAAGAATTCCAGTAAATTAGTTAAACATGATTTCCCCTTCATGAATCCATGTTGCATCTGCTTGATTGCACTATTCCTATCTAGATGTCCCGCTATTTCTTCTTTAATGATAGCTTCAAGCATTTTCCCCACTACAATGTTAAACTAACCAGCCTATAGTTACCTGCCTTTTGTCTGCCCCCTTTTTTAAACAGAGGCGTTACATTAGCTGCTTTCCAATCCAATGGTACCTCCCCAGAGTCCAGAGAATTTTGGTATATTATAACGAATGCATCTGCTATAACTTCCGCCATCTCTTTTAATGCATTTCATCAGGACCAGGGGACTTGTCTACCTTAAGTCCCATTAGCCTATCCAGCACTACTTCCCCAGTGATAGTGATTGTCTCAAGGTCCTCCCTTCCCACATTTCCATGACCAGCAATTTTTGGCACGGTTTTTGTGTCTTCCTTTATGAAGACCGAAGCAAAATAATTGTTTGAGGTATCAGCCATTTCCACATTTCCCATTATTAAATCCCCCTTCTCATCTTCTAAGGGACCAACATTTACTTTAGTCACTCTTTTCCATTTTATATATCGATAAAAGCTTTTATTATCTGTTTTTATGTTTTGACAAGTTTACTTTCATAATCTATCTTTCCTTTCTTTATTGCTTTCTTAGTCATTCTTTGCTGTCGTTTAAAATGTTTCCCAATCTTCAATTCCCAATCAATGAGACGTGAATTGGCTAGAATAGACTGGCGAATGATACTTAAAGGGTTGACGGTGGATAGGCAATAGCAAACATTTAAAGATCACATGGTTGAACTTCAACAATTGTACATCCCTGTCTGGAGTAAAAATAAAACAGGGAATGTGGCTCAACCGTGGCTAACGAGGGAAATTAGGGATAGTGTTAAATCCAAGGAAGAGACATATAAATTGGCTAGAAAAAGCAGCAAACCGGAGGACTGGGAGAAATTTTTAATAAAGCAGAGGAGGACAATGGGTTTAATTAGGAGGGGGAAAATAGAATATGAGAGGAAGCTTGCTGGGAACATAAAAACTGACTGCAAAAGCTTCGATAGGTATGTGAAGAGAAAAAGATTAGTGAAGTCCCTTGCAGTCAGAATCAGGTGAATTTATAATGGGCAACAAAGAAAGGGCAGACCAATTAAACAAATGCTTTGGTTCCATTTTCATGAAGGAAGACACAAAAAATGTTACAGAAATGCTAGGTGACCGAGGGTCGAGCGAGAAGGAGGAACTGAAGGAAATCCTTATCAGTCACGAAATCGTGCTAGTGAAATTGATGGGATTTGAATGCCGATAAATCCCCTGAGCCTGATAGTCTGCATCCCAGAGTACTTAAGGAAGTGGCCCTAGAAATAGTAGATGCATTGGTGATCATTTTCCAATAGTCTATCGACTCAGGATCAGTCCCTATAGACTGGAGGGTAGCTAATGTAACACCACTTTTTAAGAAAGGAGGGAGAGAGAAAACGGGGAATTATAGACTGGTTAGCCTGACATCAGTAGTGGGGAAAATGTTGGAATCAATTATTAAAGATGAAATAGCAGCGCATTTGGAAAGCAGTGACAGGATCGGTGCAAGTGAGCATGGGTGTATGAAAGGGAAATCATGCTTGACAAATCTTCTATAATTTTTTGAGGATGCAACTGGTAGAGTGGACAAGAGAGAACCAGTGGATGTGGTGTATTTGGACTTTCAAAAGGCTTTTGACAAGGTCCTGCACAAGAGATTGGTGTGCAAAATTAAAGCACATGGTATTGGGGTAATGTCTTGATGTGGATAGAGAACTGGTTGGCAGACAGGAAGCAGAGAGTCGGCATAAACGGGTCCTTTTCAGAATGGCAGGCAGTGACTAGTGGAGTGCCGCAGGGCTCAGTGCTGGGACCCCAGCTACTTACAACATACATCAATGATTTAGATGAAGGAATTGAGAGTAATATCTCCAAGTTTGCAGATGACACTAAGCTGGGTGGCGGTGTGAGCTGTGAGGAGGATGCTAAGAGGCTGCAGGGTGACTTGGACAGGTTAGATGAGTCGGCAAATGCATGGCAGATGCAGTATAATGTGCATACATGTGAGGTTATCCACTTTGGTGGCAAAAACATGAAGGCAGAATATTATTTGAATGGCGGCAGATTAGAAAAAGGAGAGGTGCAACGAGACCTGGGTGTCATGGTACATCAGTCATTGAAAGTTGGCATGCAGGTGCAGCAGGCGGTGAAGAAGGTAAATGGCATGTTGGCTTTCATAGCTAGGTGATTTGAGTATAGGAGCAGGGAGGTCTTGCTGCAGCTGTACAGGGCCTTGGTGAGGCCTCACCTGGAATATTGTGTTCAGTTTTGGTCTCCTAATCTGAGGAAGGACGTTCTTGCTACTGAGGGAGTGCAGTGAAGGTTCACCAGACTGATTCCAGGGATGGCAGGACTGACGTATGAGGAGAGACCAGATCAACTGGGCCTGTATTCACTGCAGTTTAGAAGGATGAGAGGGGATCTCATAGAAACATATAAAATTCTGGCGGAAGTGGACAGGTTAGAAGCAGGAAGAATGTCCCCGATGTTGGGGGTGTCCAGACCCAGGGGTCACAGTCTAAGGATAAGGGGTAAGCTATTTTGGACCGAGATGGGGAGAAACTTCTTCACTCAGAGAGTTGTTAACCTGTGGAATTCTCTTCCGCAGAGAGTTGTTGATGCCAGTTCGTTAGATATATTCAAGAGGGTGTTGGATATGGCCATTATGGCTAAAGGGATCAAGGGGTATGGAGAGAAAGCAGGAAAGGGGTACTGAGGTGAATGATCAGCCATGATCTTATTGAATGGTGGTGCAGGCTCGAAGGGCTGAATGGCCTCCTCCTGCACCTATTATCTATGTTTCTATGTTTCTATGTATTTTTGAAGCCCAGTCATCTAACATTGTTTTGTAGTGAAATGCCACAACACATTTGCACACTGCAAAGTCCCACAGATACCAATGAAATAAATGATCAGATCATGGGGGGAAAATTGCGGTCGGAGGCTTTCTTCGTATGTATGCCTCCGACCCGAAAAAAATCTAGGAATGTACCTGGTGGTCCCGGAGGAATGTAGGATCCCGGTCGGAGGCCTAGATTCACTTCGCAGTGCATGGGAAGATGCCTTTCAGGTACATATGTATGTATGTACAAGCAGGAGTCAAGTGGGCCTGGACCACCAATCACGATGTAATATTCTCATTGCTAAAAATGGGAGCTCTGTTGTTCGGACTCCCATTAATATCAATGAGAAAAACCCCTAAAATACCAAAACACTGCATAATAAATAAATAAAACACCTCACATATTTAAAATTAATTGAAATTAAACGTAATTAAATGTTTTAGAAAAAATAAATATCTTGGATTTTTTTTTAATGTGTTTTAATAGTGTTAAAAATAAACTTACCTTAATGGACAGGGTTTTTAATATATAAATGAGTGTTTAAATTTAATTTTTATATGTTTTAAAACTGTTACGCTGGTAAAAGTAAGCTATGCGCCTGCTTTTATCAGGCGTAAAACTTTGAAGGACATTCGCTGGGCATGAGTTGGGCAAATAGCCCAATCTCTCCCATGCGAATGTCCCTCTCCTGGGATATGTGGAGGATCTGTCAAGAGAAATCTTGACAGATCGGAAAATCCGTTTTTTGGCGCATGTGCAACATGTCCCGAAAATTGTTTTTTGCGAGGCCTCGCCGGGTCTGTGCACACTTCATACAGACCTGGCGAGGCATAATTTTCGGCCTCATCTGTTTTAGTTGGTGTTGGTTGTGAGAAAAATGTTGGCCAGGACATCCCCCCTCTCTTCTTCAAGTAGTACCATGGGATTGTTTACATTCACCTGACAGAGCTCACAGGGCTTTAGCTTAACATCGCATCCATAAGGCAGCATCTCCAACAGTGTTGTGTTCCCTCAGTAATGCATTGAAGGGTCAGCTTGAGTATGTGCTCAAGTCCCTAGGCGGGGGGACTTGAACCCACAACCATCTGACTTAGAGGTGACAGTGCTGGCACTGAGCTAAGACTGACACTTGTTAAAAATAGTTTGTTAAATAACAAATAGCAGCTGATTTTATTTAAAACAGTGTGTACTACCTACCAGCATAGAAACAAATTATTGTGACAGCTGTGGAATTGTTTAGCTCTCCTGACCTTCCTTTTCCTCCCTCAGCCTAAGAACGTAAGCTTGGCAGGTTGCCTCATCTTGTCTCCTATTGTTTGTAACCGTATTGTCCTGTATTATGGGGCTTAGCAAAATCTGAAACTACCTGGATTTCTTCTCGTTTATTTTTTCACTTAAATCTGATTGTCTATAAGATGGAGGATGCTGGATAACTGGCAATGTATCACAAGGCAGTAATCCAATTGAGGGGTGCAGACCATGTGGAAGGATTTTGTCCTTGGCACTGTTATTTAAGAAGATAAGAACATAAGAAATAGGAACAGGAGTGGGCCATCCAGCCCCTTGAGCCTGCTCCGCCATTCAATAAGATCATGGGTGATCTGATCTGGACTCAGCTCCACTTCCCCGCCCACTCCCCATAACCCCTTATCCCCTTATCGTTCAAGAAACTGCCTATTTCTGTCTTAAATTTATTCAATGTCCCAGCTTCCATAGCTCTCTGAGGCAGCGAATTCCACAGATTTACAACCCTCTGAGAGAAGAAATTTCTCCTCACCTCTGTTTTAAATGGGTGGCCCCTTATTCTAAGATCATAGAAACATAGAAAATAGGTGCAGGAGTAGGCCATTCGGCCCTTCGAGCCTGCACTGCCATTCAATAAGATCATGGCTGATCATTCCTTCAGTACCCCTTTCCTGCTTTTTCTACATACCTCTTGATCTCCTTAGCCGTAAGGGCCATATCCAACTCCCTCTTGAATATATCCAATCAACTGGCATCAACAACTCTCTGCAGCAGGGAATTCCACAGGTTAACAACTCTCTGAGTGAAGAAGTTTCTCCTCATCTCAATCCTAAATGGCCGACCCCTTATCCTAAGGCTATGTCCCCTGGTTCTGGACTTCCCCAACATCGGGAACATTCTTCCCGCCTCTAACCTGTCCAGTCCCGTCAAAATCTTACACGTTTCTATGAGATCCCCTCTCATCCTTCTAAACTCCAGTGAATAAAGGCCCAGTTGATCCAGTCTCTCCTCAAATAACAGTCCAGCCATCCATGGAATAAGTCTGGTGAACCTTCGCTGCACTCCCTCAACAGCAAGAACGTCCTTCCTCAGATTAGGAGCCCAAAACTTAAGAACACAATATTCCAGGTGAGGCCTCACTAAGGCCCTGTACGACTGCAGTAAGACCGCCCTGCTCCTATACTCAAATCCCCTCGCTATGAAGGCCAACATACCATTTGCCTTCTTTACCGCCTGCTGTACCTGCATGCCCACTTTCAGTGACTGATGAACTATGTCACCCAGGTCTCGTTGCACCTCCCCTTTTCCTAATCTGCCGCCATTCAGGTAATATTCTGCCTTAGTGTTTCTGCCCCCAAAATGGATAAACTTACATTTATCCACATTATATTGCATCTGCCATGTATTTCCCCATTCACCTAACCTATCCAAGTCACCCTGCAGCCTCTTAGCGTCCTCCTCACAGCTCAAACCGCCACCCAGTTTAGTGTCATCTGCAAACTTGGAGATATTACACTCAATTCCTTCATCTAAATCGTTGTAAAGAGCTGGAGTCCCAGCACTGAGCCCTGCGGCACTCCACTAGTCACTGCCTGCCATTCTGTAAAGGACACGTTTATCCCGACTCTCTGCTTTCTGTCTGCCAACCAGTTCTCTATCCACATCAGTACATTACCCCCAATGCCATGCGCTTTGATTTTGCACACCAATCTCTTGTGCAGGACCTTGTCAAAAGCCTTTTGAAAGTCCAAATACACCACATCCACTGGTTCCCCTTTGTCCACTCTGCTAGTTACATCCTCAAAAAATTCCAGAAGATTCGTCAAGCATGATTTCCCTTTCATAAATCCATGCTGACTTGGTCCGATCCTGTCACTACTTTCCAAATGCGCTGCTATTTCATCCTTAATGACTGATTCCAACATTTTCCCCACTACTGATGTCAGGCTAACCGGTCTATAATTACCCGTTTTCTCTCTCCCTCCTTTTTTAAAAAAACATAGAAAGTAGGTGCAGGAGTAGGCCATTTGGCCCTTTGAGCCTGCATCATCATTCAATATGATCATGGCTGATCATACAACTTCAGTACCCCATTCGTAGAAACATAGAAAAGAGGTGCAATAGAAAATCCTGCTTTCTCACCATACCCCTTGATCCATTTAGCCGTAAGAGCCACATCTAATTCTATTTTGAATACATCTAATGAACTGGCCTCAACAACTTTCTGTGGTAGAGAATTCCATAGGTTCACAATTCTCTGAGTGAAGAAGAAGTTTCTCCTCATCTCGGTCCTAAATGGCTAACCCCTTATCCTTCGTCTGTGACCCCTGGTTCTGGACTTCCCCAACATCCAACATTCTTCCTGCATCTAACCTGTCCAATCCCGTCAGAATTTTATATGCTTCAATGAGATCCCCTCTCATTCTTCTAAATTCCAATGAATATAAAAGCCTAATCGATCCAGTCGTTCTTCATATGTCAGTCCTGCCATCCCGGAAATCAGTCTGGTGAACCTTCACTGCACTCCCTCTATAGTAAGAATGTCCTTCCTCAGATTAGGAGACCAAAACTGTACACAATATTCAATGTGTGGTCTCACCAAGGCCCTGTACAACTGCAGTAAGACCTCCCTGCTGCTATACTCAAATCCCCTAGCTATGAAGGCCAACATGCCATTTGCTTTCTTCACCGCCTGCTGTACCTGCATACCAACTTTCAATGACTGATGTACCATGACACCCAGGTCTCATTGCACCTCCTCTTTTACTAATCTGTCACCATTCAGATAATAATCTGCCTTCCTGTTTTTGCAACCAAAGTGGATAACCTCCACTTATCCACATTATACTGCATCTTCTATGCATTTGCCCATTCACCTACCTGTCCACGTCACCCTGCAGCCTCCTAGCATCCTCCTCGTAGCTCACACTGCCGCCCAGCTTAGTGACATCTGCAAACTTGGAGATATTACATTCAATTCCTTTCTCTAAATCATTAATGTATATTGTAAATAGCTGAGGTTCAAGCACTGAACCCTGCGGTACCCCACTAGTCACTGCCTGCCATTCTGAAAAGGACCCATTTATTCCTACTCTTTGCTTCCTGTCTGCCAATCAGTTCTCTATCCATGTCAATACATTACCCCCAATACCATGTGCCTTAATTTTGCACACTAATCTCTTGTGTGGGACCTTGTCAAAAGCCTTTTGAAAGTCCAAATACACCATATCCACTGGTTCTCCCTTATCCACTCTACTGATTAAATCTTCAAAAAATTCTAGAAGATTTGTCAAGCATGATTTCCCTTTCATAAATCCAAGCTGACTTGGACCAATGCTGTTACTGCTTTCCAAATGTGCTGCTATTACATCTTTAATAATTGATTCCAACATTTTCCCCACTACCGATGTCAGGCTAACCAGCCTATAATTCCCTGTTTTCTCTCTCCCTCCTTTTTTAAAAAGTGCGGTTACATTAGTTACCCTCCAATCCATAAGAATTGAACCAGAGTATATAGAATGTTGGAAAATGCATCCGCTATTTCTAGGGCCACTTGCTTAAGTACTCTGGGATGCAGACTATCAGGCCCTGCAGATTAACAAACTCGCCAGTAATGACACACCATAGATGAATAAAGAAATAAGAGCAAACTTGAAACTAAAGAAAAAGGCATACACTAAGCACATAGGCAACAAAAGAAAAAGACAAAATGGAATCTGAAAAGGTTAGGAAAGAAGTAAATAAAAGTAATGCTAGCAATGAGAAACTACAAATTTAATCAAGGAATGTATTCCACAGACAAATAAATAACAAAAGAAAAATCATGATAGGGATACGGCCATTAAGGGATACACACGAGAAACTCACAAGTAATGACATCAAAACGGTAGAAATATGAAATAATTACTTTGCCTCGAAGACTAACATAGTGGACATGACATTAGAAGAAGAAATCAAAAAAGAGATAAAAACATTTAAGAACGAAAGAGGGAGATAATTGATAGACTAATCAAACTTAGCGAGGATGAAACCCCTTGATTGCACTCACGCATATTAAAAGAGGTTAGGGAAGAGATGACAGAGGCACTATTTTCTTCTTATTTGTTCCAGGATCTGGGCCTTGCTGGCAAGGCCAGCATTTAATGCCCATCCCTATTGGATGGGCAATAAATGTTGAGAAAGTGGTGGTGAGCTGCCTTCTTGAACCACTGTAGTCCTTAGAACATAAGAACATAATCTTATACGTTTCGATAAGACCACCTCTTGTTCTTCTGAATTCCAATGAGTTGAGGCCCAACCTACTCAGCCTTTCCTCATAAGTCAACCCGCTCATCTCTGGAATCAACCAAGTGAACATTCTCTGAACTGCCTCCAAAGCAAGTATATAATTTCGTAAATATGGAAACCAAAACTGCGCGCATTATTCCAGGTGTGGCCTTATATAGCTGTAGTAAGACTTCCCTGCTTTTATACTCCATCCCCTTTGCAATAAAGGACAAGATACCATTGGTCTTCCTGATTGCTTGCTGTAACTGTATCCTATCCTTTTGTGTTTCATGCACAAGTACACCCAGGTCCCACTGTACTGCGGCAATTTGCAATCTTTCTCCATTTAAATAATAACTTGCTCTTTGATTTTTTTTCTGCCAAAGTGCATGACCTCACACTTTCCAACATTATACTCCATCTGCCAAATTTTTGTCCACTCACTTAGCCTGTCTATGTCCTTTTGCAGATTTTTTGTGTCCTCCTCACACATTGCTTTTCCTCCCATCTTTGTAGCATCAGCAAACTTGGCTACGTTACACTCAGTCCCTTCTTCCAAGTCATTGATATAGATTGTAAATAGTTGGGGCCCCAGCACTGATCCCTGCGGCACCCCACTAGTGACTAGTAGTCAACCATAGAATGAACTATTTATCCGACTCTCTGTTTTCTGTTAGTTAGCCAATTCTCTATCCATGCTAATATATTACCACCAACCCCGTGGTGAAGGTACTCTCACATCATCATCATCATCATAGCCAGTCCCTCGAAATTGAGGAAGACTTGCCTCCACTCCTAAAGTGAGTTCTTTGGTGGCTGAACAGTCCAACACAAGAGCCACAGACCCTGTCACAGGTGGGACAGATATTTGTCGGGGGAAGGGGCGTTGGTGCTGATTTACCACGCGCTCCTTCCGCTGCCCGCGCCTGACCGCTTCACGCTCGCAGCGTTGAGATTCGAAGAGCTTAACGCCCTCCCGGATGCACTTTCTCCATCTAGGGCAGTCTTTGGCCAGGGTCTCCCAGGTGTCAGTGGTGATGTCACGCTTCACCAGGGAGGATTTGAGGATGTCCTTGTAATGTTTCCGCTGCCCACCTTTGGCTCGTTTGCCACGAAGGAGCTCCGCATATAGCAGTTGCTTAGCAAGTCTCGTGTCTGGCATGCGAACTAAGTGGCTTGCCCAGCGAAGCTGATCTAGTGTGCTTCGTGCTTCAATGCTGGGGATGTTAGTCTGGGCGAGGACACTGATGTTGGTGCACCTGTCCTCCCAGTGGATTTGCAGGATCTTGCGGCGACGCCATTGGTGACATATCTCCAGTGACTTGATGTGTCTTCTGTAAGTCGTCCATGCCTCTGATCCATATAGGAGGGCTGGAATTACTGCAGCCCTGTAGACCATGAGCTTGGTGGTAGGTTTGAGGGCTTGGTCTTCGAACACTCTTTTCCTCAGGCAGCCGAAGGCTGCACTGGCGGCGATGTTGAATCTCCGCACCAATGTCTGATGTCTGCCTTTGTTGACAAGAGGCTGCCGAGGTATGGGAAGTGGTCCACGTTGTCGAGAGCCGCGCCGTGAATCTTGATGACTGGGGGGCAGTGCTGTGCGGCGAGGACAGGCTGGTGTAGGACCTTTGTCTTACGGATGTTAAGCGTAAGGCCCATGCTTTCAGATGCCTCGGTGAATACATCGACTATATCCTGGAGTTCAGTCTCCAAATGTGCGCAGACGCAGGCGTCATCCGTGTGCTGCAGTTCAACGACAGAGGTTTGGGTGGTCTTGGACCTGGTCTGGAGGCGGCGTAGATTAAACAGCTTCCTACTGGTTCTGTAGTTTAGTTCCACTCCGGCGGGGAACTTGTTGACAGTGAGGTGGAGCATGGCAGCGAGGAAGATTGAGAAGAGGGTTGGAGCGATGACGCAGCCCTGTTTGACCCAGGTTCGGAGGCGGAATGGGTCTGTAACAGATCCGCTGATAAGGATCTCAGACTGCATGTTGTCGTGGAGCAGGCGAAGGATGTTGACAAACTTTTGGGGGCACCCAAAACGGAGGAGGACGCTCCATAAGCCCTCACGGTCGACAGTGTCAAAGACCTTTGTAAGATCAAAAAAGGCCATGTATAAGGGCTGGCGCTGCTCCCTGCATTTTTCCTGCAGCTGTCGTGCTGCAAAGATCATGTTCGTTGTTCCCCGTAGGGGACGAACTCCGCACTGTGACTCTGGGAGGAGCTCCTCGGTCACAGGGAGAAGACAGTTGAGGAGGACTCTAGCGACAACCTTCCCAGTGGTTGATAGCAGGGAGATTCCCCGGTAGTTGCTACAATCATACCCTCTAGTTCTAGTCTCCCCCATCAGTGGAAACATCCTCTCTGCATCCACCTTGTCAAGCCCCCTCATAATCTTATACGTTTCAATAAGATCACCTCTCATTCTTCTGAATTTCAATGAGTAGAGGCTCAACCTACTCAACCTTTCCTCATAAGTCAACCCCCTCATCCCCGAATCAACCTAGTGAATCTTCTCTGAACTGCCTCCAAAGCAAGTATATCCTTTCATAAATATGGAAACCAAAACTGCACGCAGAATTCCAGGTGTGGCCTCACCAATACCTTATATAGCTGTAGCAAGACTTCCCTGCTTTTATACTCCCATCCCCTTTGCAATAAAAGCCAAGATACCATTGGCCTTCCTGATCACTTGCTGTACCTGCATATTATCCTTTTGTGTTTCATGCACAAGTACCCCCAGGTCCCACTGTACTACAGCACTTTGCAATCTTTCTCCATATAAATAATAACTTGCTCTTTGATTTTTTTTCTGCCAAAGTGCATGGCCTCACACTTTCCAATATTATGCTCCATCTGCAAATTTTTGCCAAGTCACTTAGCCAAGTTTGCTGATGATACAAAGATGGGAGTAAAAAAAATGTGTGAGGAGGACACACAAAGTCTGCAAAAGGACATAGACAGGCTACGTGAGTGGGCAAAAATTTGGCAGATGGAGTATAATGTTGGAAAGTATGAGGTCATGCACTTTGGCACTTTGTGCTTTCCTCTCCAACATAGGGTAGCCTCTATTAGATATTGCTGCGTCGGCCATGAAAAAAGGATTATTTCAAAAATATGGAAGAAATATAGCTACACAGTAAAGAACTAACATACCTGATATTGTTGTGCTTTTAGCAAGATATTTGATTATTAACAGATCCATTTCTTATTGTATAGACTCTCCTCCTCATTGCATGTGTTGCAGAATGTACTGTAATGAACTGCATCTGAGTGGTAGATGCTATCCATCATTGGAACAACTGCTAGTACAGCCAAGGCTCACTCTTAGCAAGTGAAGGTCTTTCTTTAATGCCATCTCTCCCTGAAAGTGCCAGTGTCTACCGCGCGTTTACTTATGATAGTTTGCATGTTGCCCCACCTTCATGGGAGCCCTTGTGCCATTTATGATTGCAGATGAGAGCCCGAGTGCGAGCCAAAGCCAGGGAGAGACTGCTGATGCAAGCGGGAGGCAAAGCCAGGATGAGAGCCTTGAGGGCACTGTCAGCCATGGCCATGACGACACCCTAGAGGTCATTGGGAGCACAAGCCACGACGACAGCCTAGAGGTCACACCTTATTTTAGTGACATGTCCGATGAGGCAGAGGAAGAGGGGATTACTGCTGGCAGCACCACGTCACTGCTTCCTACACTTGCTCAGAGAACGCAGTCCAGAATGTTAGACTTAGCAGAGGGGTCTGCACTGGGTGATGCACCGGGGCCTAGCGGGCTGCAGCACGGTGAAGAGTCAAGGCAACCTTGGGTGCCACCTCTCCGGGGGGCGAGGTTACACGCGAGTTCTGCTGAAGAGGACTCAGATGAGCCCATAAATGTTGGGGCTTATGAAAGAAGGGTGGAGGCCATGTATTCCAAGATGTTGGGGGCAATGGCAAGGTTGCCTGAGAGGCTGTCGCAAGTGGTCAGGAGCGTGGAGGTATCTGCACGCTCCTGTGTGGACAGCTCTGCACACACCATGGAGCCCATCATTGCCAGTGTGCAGATGTTGGTGGACTCCCAGAGTGACCGTGCGGATCCAGCTGTGATGCAGCATCTTGGAGATGTGGCAAGTGAACGAGCGTCTGAGTGCTGCTTTGGAAATGATGGCCACGGCCCTGGAAGCTCAGAATGCTCTTATGCACTCTGAGCAACAGGCCATGGAGCATCTTACTGCTGTCTTCTCTGGTGGCATCGAGACTGCATCTGCTCTCATGCAGTCTCAGCTGGATGCCATGCAAGACCTCAGTGTTGCCTCGCGGCTGGGTCCACCACGGTCCACGGGGGTCCTTCCGGTGTCACGCCACCCCACTGACCTGTGCTCCCTCAGATTGGTGATGATGGTGATGTGCTGCCTCCGGGGGGAGTGGCACAGGCTCCTTGGACCAAGATAATGATGTGCTCTCTCAGGATCACAGCAGTCCTGACCCCGGACCTGTAACTCCGCCATTGCCGACAAGCACGGACTCGCCCGAGCCAAGGCCGACTGAACGCACCGAGGAAGGTGTTGGCCTTCCAGGGCCACAGCTGGTTGAGGGCATCCTAGAATGACATCTGTAGTTATGACACCTGAAACATAGCAGCTTTCCCAGACCCATGATGCAGCCACAGGGGAGACACTGCGGTGTAGTTCCAGAATAGGACTGGGTTATAAGATGTACAAAGGTGATAAATTATTATGTGTCTGTTTTTTTGCATCTTTTTTGTATAATAAATGTTTATTTTGTGTTCCCGTATCTGTGCAGGTCTCTCATTTCACTGTGGGCAATGATGTGTGAAAGGGCTCATTGGGATGGCCATGGAGATGCAAAGATGAAGGGTGAAGTGGGCATGAACTCATCGGAAGCGATCAGCAATGAGACGGGTCTGCACTTCCCTTGCAGGGTTTGGATGACGATGCCACCTCCTGCATGGCCGCCGACCCGTATCCTGATCCTCCTCCAGCGCCTCCTCCTCCTCCTCCTCCTGCGCGTGCTCCTGGTGCTCCTCCTGAGGTGCTACTGCTGGCTCGACCTCCAGTGGCTGGCCCCTCATGATTGCCAGGTTGTGAAGAATGCAGGAGATGACCACGAATAGGGAGACCTGCTCAGGCGAGTACTGCAACATTCCACCAGACGGAATCTGTGCATAAGGATCCCGATGCAGTGCTCAATTAAGCACCTGGTGGCTCAATGAGATTCATTGTACACTTGCTGCGCAGCAGTCCTGGTGTTGTGAAGGGGAGTCAGCAGCCAAGTGCACAGGCCCTTGTCTCCAAGGAGCCAGCCGCAATCTTGGTTTCGGCCAGCAAACACACATGGCGCTGGATGAAAGCATTGTAGCTGCTGCCAAGATACCGGGCATCAACTGCCATGAAATGTAGTCACTCCTCTCAGAGAGCGATGTGCGGCGAACTGAGAAATGTTCGCTATGTCTGCTGTAGCAAATTGGAAAGAGCCAGTGGCATAGAAATTCATTGCTATGGTCACTTTGGTTGTGACGGTCAGAGCTGTCCCCAGCCTTGTCTGAGGCTGGAGATCCGGCTGCAGGAGATTGCACAGCTCCCTGATGATGTCTTTCCAGAATCGAAGTCTATGGAGACATTGGTCATCCATAAGGTCCAGGAATGAAAACTGCTGCCTGTAGACCCTTGCACAGTAGGGCCTTCTCCCCTCCACATCTATACTCACATCTTCCTATGGCAGCTGCCTCATTGCCTTCTCCCTCATGCTCTTGCTGCTCCTCGCCCTCTGCAGTCTGCTGCTGGCAAGCATCTGCCTCCTGTGCATCCTGCCTTCTCTCGATTTCGCCCACTATCTGGTGCGGGTGGTCAGTGTACTTGACCCTCCTCCTGACGGCAGGTCTTTCCTGGGCCACCACTCTGGGTTGGAGTCTGTCACTATTTCCATAGCCTTCTGCATGTTGGGCATTCATGTCTGCTGCATCCTGTGCCCGCTGCCTCTGGAGCCATTGGAGACAGTGCCGCCTTCTCCTGCGTGCCTCCCTGCTGCACATAATGTGCAAGAGGCGTTCCGCTGCCAGCACTGAGCCCATTGCCTCCGCAAGCACAACCTCCACAATGAGGCCTCTGGGTCGTACAGACTGAGGACCCTAGCCCACTAGCACTCAATGCCGCTCTGAAAAGGGCAACTGACAAACTTGTGAGAAGTTCGAAAAATTTTCAGCCAAAAAAAAAATGGAGATCCGCACAATACGCCTTTAAAATCCACTGGCGCTCTTGAGCTGGCACTGTGCACCGACCCAAAAAACTGTCGGGGATACCGACAGGCAGCTGGAAGCCTTTTTGACTTGAATTTTCTTTCCGGGGTGGAGTCGCTGCAGTGCGCGCTCTGATGACATAGTTAAGGACGCATCTGCAGGAGCAGGGCAGAAGTAAGGGGAGCGGGGCAGATCCTCACACCGCAGCATAAACCCCCAACGGCAATTCCGCAAATGATGGCCAGTCCACCGCAAGACGGCAGCCATTCTGCACCGCCCTGTGGCCGCTGCTTTCAGGAGGCTGAATTTCGGCCCCATAATATTGTGTAGTTGACACCAAGCCATGTTAACTATTCACTAGTGGTAACACTTTATTATTTGCTCTGCCTGTCCCATGGCCTTGCACGGACTTATAACTAGGAAACACTGAAAATACAAGTTTCAAAGACAGTACAAGTCTGGTGAATCTTATCTGTTAGATAATGTTTTGCTAAACATTGTCCTTGAAATTCTACACTATCAGCAGGAGATAGGTAAAACCTCAAGGTAACGATGCAAGCCACTGTTTTTAGTCTCTAGCGATGATTCTCTGGGGGGCCGAAATCTACCTTTGCCCAAAACCGGCCGCACCTTCCTCTCCTAATGATGTGTTTTTTCCGCCGCTTGGATGAGGTCGACTCATTCGCGAAATTCAAGACTTTGGCGGGTTTTTTTCGGCGGACAGGAAGTCGGTCATGATGGGGGCGGAAGTGGGGTGGTACGTACTGCAGAGGGGCGAAAGTGGAGGCGGGACGGGACGTCAGTCAGCAGCGGAGCGGAGATGACGTTATGATGTGTGTGCGTCACCAAGCTCTCCCCTTTATTTAAAGGGGAGTGCCTTCGGCATTCAGAAACATCGGTCCACTGAGCCACCAGGGAGGGTTTCGGCCAGGGTACCAGAGGGGATGCCGCTCTGCCTGTTGGCGGCTTGGTCGCATATTTACCGGCCGATCTGGAAGTTGGACGGCAAAAAATAGCATGGCGGCCATGACAGTGTGCCCTCTTCTGAAGGGCCGCCTCGCTGCCATGGTTCACACACAGAATACAAGGTGTACCAACAGAAAAAGCTGTCGGGGGCACCGCGCGGCAGATTTAGGATCTGGCACACTAAATTTCACGGGAGGTGTGCTGGAGGTATGGGAGAGTGGCAGTGCACCCTTTGATGATGCACTTAGGATGGTCAGCAGCAGCGGGGCGGAAGTGGGGATCGCCAGAAAAATCCCCGAGGTGAATTTCGCCAGCAGCAGCCATTGAGCCAGAAGATGGCGGCCGCTCGGCTCCACTGCCTGACCGCCGCTTTCTGGCTTTTTTGGGGACCTGAATTTCGGCACCTGGGTGTTCCACCAGAGATATGGTGAGAGACCTGAAGGACCCCAACTGAATTTCAGGGCCACTACTCCCCTTAAAAATCCTTGTAATAAAAAGCATGTAAAATCACAGTCTTCGGATGAAAAATTATGTTACATGCATTTTTACATGATTCAAATAAATTAGAATCATAGAATCAAAGAAATTTACAGCACTGAAGGAGGCCATTTCAACCCATCATGTGCATGATGGTCGACCAAGAGCTATCAAGCCTAATCCCACTTTTCAGTTCTTGGTCCGTAGCCCTTGTAGGTTCCGGCACTTTAAGTATCTTTTAAATGTGGTGAGGGTTCGTGCCTCTACCACCCTTTCAGGCAGTGAGTTCTAGACCCCCACTACACTATGGATGAAAAATTTCCACTCATATCTCCTCTAAACCTCCCCCTAATTACTCTAAATCTATGCCCCCTGGTTGTTGACCTCTCTGCCAAGGGAAACAGGTCCTTCCTATTCACTCCAGGCTCCTCAAAATTTTGTACACCTCAATCAGGTCTCCCCTTAGCCTACTCTATTTCAAAGAAAACAGATCCAGAATCTCCAATCTTTCCTCATATCCAAAATTCTCCAACCCAGGCAACATTCTCTGCACCATTTCCAGTGCAATCATATCATTCCTGTGGTGACCAGAACTGCACACAGTACTCCAACTGCAGTGGAACCAGTGTTTTATACAGTTCAAGCAGAACCTCCTTGCTCTTATATTCCATGCCTCAACTAATAAAGGCAAGTATTACATATGCCTTCTTAACCACCTTAACTACCTGACCTGCTACCTTCAGGAATCTGTGGACCTGCACTCCAAAGTCCCTTTGTTCCTCTACACTTTTCAGTGTCGTACCATTTAATATGTATTCCCTTGCCTTGTTAGACCTCCCTAAATGCATTATTCCATTTGCCACTATTCTGCCAACCTGACTAGTACATTGATATCTTCCTGGAGCCCATGGCTTTCTGCAAACTTCTTAATCATACCCCCAACATTTAAGTCTAAGTCATTGATAGATACCACAAAAAGCAAGGAACCCAGTACTGAGCCCTGCAGAACACCACTGGATACAGACTTCCAGTCACAAAAACACCCATCAACTATTGCCCTTTGCTTCTTGCCTCCAGGCCAATTTTGGATACAACTTGCCACTTTGTCCTGGATCCCATGGGCCATTACTTTTGTGACCAGTCTGCCATGTGGGACCTTGTCAAAAGCTTTGCTAAAATCCATATACACTACATGATACGCAGTGCCCTCATCGACCCTCCTGGTTATCTCCTCAAAAAATTCAATCAAGTTATTCAGACACGACCTTCCCTTAACAAATCCATGCTGACTGTCCTTGATTAATCCATGTCTTTCCAAATGAAGATTTATCCTGTCCCTCAGGATTTTTTCCAATAATTTTCCCACCACCGAGGTTAGGTTGACTGGCCTGTAATTACTTGGTCTATCCCTTTCTCCCTTTTTAAACAAAACTTCAACATTAGCAATCCTCCAGTCTTCTGGCACTGCACCTGTAGCAGAGAGGATTGGAAAATGATGGTCAGAGCCTCTGCTATTTCCTCTTTTACTTCTCTTAGCAGCCTGGGATACATTTAATCCGGGGCTGGGAATTTATCCAATTTCAAAACTGCTAAGCCCCTTAATACTTCCTCTCTCACTATGTTTATCTTGTCTAATATTTCACACTCCTCCTCCCTCATTGTAATGTCTGCATCACCCCTCCCTTTTGTGAAAATGGATGCAAAGTGTTCATTAAGAATAAAAACATAGGCCCCAAGTTTCCACACGATAAAAAACGGGCGCCCCTCCGAGCTGGGCGCCTGTTTTTTGCGCCAAAAACGGCGCCGGAAAAACAACGCACGATTCTGGAGCGCCCTGCAGCTCCATGTCTGCTTGGCACGGCGCCCAGGGGGGCGGAGCCTACCTCTCGCGCCGATTTTGTAAGTGGGAGGGGGCGGGCACCATTTAAATAATTTTTTTTCCTGCCGGCAACCCTGCGCGTGCGCGTTGGAGCATTCGCGCATGCGCAGTGTGAAGGAAACATTGGCACTCGGCCATTTTTGTAGTTCTTTGTAGCTGTTTAATTTTTGAACATTTTTTAATAAAAGCACATTGCCATCAGCACATCAGCACTGAGGCTTCTTGCAGCAGTGAGAAGGCTGCAGGAAGCCTCAGAAAGTTGAGGCAGTCGTTTCCCGACGGCCTCCCCACCCTGCCATCGGGAAATGGCTGCTGAACTTGTGAGGCTTCCTGCAGCCTTCTCACTGTCTCCTCCCCCCACCCCCGCCCGCCGTCTGGAATGGCTTCCTCCTCCGCCCCCCGCGGGAACAAACGGCTGCCTTCTTCCTCCCCCCACCCTGCGGGAACGAACGGCTGCCTTCTTCCTCCCCCCACCCTGCGGGAACGAACGGCTGCCTTCTTCCTCCCCCCACCCTGCGGGAACGAACGGCTGCCTTCTTCCTCCCCCCACCCCGCGGGAACAAACGGCTGCCTTCTTCCTCCCCCCACCCCGCGGGAACAAACGGCTGCCTCCTTCCCGCCCTCCCCCCGCGAGAACGCGGCTGCCTCCTTTCCCCGCGGGAACGAACGGCTGCCTCAACTTGTGAGGCTTCCTGCAGCATTCTCCCTGGCTGAAGCACTTTCACACAGGTAGGAAGATGGTTTATTTAATCTTTTCTTTGCTTATAAATGTTTATTCAGGTTGGATTTATTTGTATAACATTTGTATAAGTATAAATAAGGATTTATTATAGAATTTAATGACTTCCCTTCCCCTCCCCCCTCCCCCCCGACCTCGTTCTGGACGCCTAATTTGTAACCTGTGCCTGATCTTTTAATGTGTAGACAAAGTTTTTTCAGTTCTACAAAAATCTTCACTTGCTCCATTCTAAGTTAGTTTGGAGTACGTTTTCACTGTGGAAACTTTGAAATCAGGCGTCAGTGGGCGGACACGCCCCCTTTTGAAGAAAACATTCTGTTCCAAAGTGAAACTGTTCTAACTGAGCAGAACTGCAGAAAAAAAAATTTTGAGAATTGCGATTTCTAAGATAGTCCGTTCTCCACCAGTTGCTCCTAAAAATCAGGCGCAAATCATGTGGAAACTTGGGCCCATAGAAACTAGGTGCAGGAGCAGTCCATTCGGCCCTTCGAGTTTGCACCGCCATTAAATAAGATCATGGCTGATCATTCATCCTCAGTACCCCATTCCTGCTTTCTCTCCATACCCCTTGATCCCTTTAGCCTAAGGGCCATATCTAACTCCCTTCTGAATATATCTAACGAACTGGCCTCAACAACATTCTGCGGTAGGGAATTCCACAGGTTAACCACTCGCTGAGTGAAGAAGTTTCTCCTCATCTCAGTCCTAAATCGCTTACCTCTTATTCTTAGACTGTGACCCCAGGTTCTGGAACTCCCCAGCAACGGGAACATTCTTCCTGCCTCCAACCTGTCCAATCCCGTCAGAATTTTATATATTTCTATTAGATCCCCTCTCATTCTTCTGAACTCCAGTGGATACAAGCCCAGTTGATCCAGTCTCTGCTTATATGTCAGTCCTGCCATCCTGGGAGTCAGTCTGGTGAACCTTCGCTGCACTCCCTCAATAGCAAGATCGTCCTTCCTCAGATTAGGAGACCAAAACTGAACACAATATTCTAGGTGTGGCCTCACCAAGGCTCTGTCCAACTGCAGTAAGACCTCCCTGCTGCTATACCCAAATCCTCTAGTTATGAAGGCCAACATACCATTTGCCTTTTACTTGCCATCATTCTTTCATGCTCTCTCTTTGCTTTCCTAATATCTTTTTTAATTGCACCCCTGCACTTCTTATACTCTTCTAGAGTTTCTGCAGTATGGAGTTCCCGGTATCTGTCATAAGCTTCCCTTTTTTTCTTTATCTTACCCTGTATGTCCCTTGACATCCAGGTGGCTCTAGATTTGTTAGCTCCACCCTTTTTTTAAGGGAACATACTTGCTCTGTACCCTCAGAATCTCCTCCTTGAATACCTCCCACTGCTCTGACGCTGATTTACCATCAAGTAGCTGTTTCCAGTCCACTTTGGCCAAATCCAATCCCAGCTCAGCAAAAGTGACTACCCCTGTTGAGAACTTCTATTCCTGGTCTCCCTTTGTCCTTTTCCATAACTATCTTAAATCTTACTGAATTATGATTATTGTGTTCCTAACACAGATGAGGCTGCACACAGGGAGGTTAAAGTAACAGTGACCTCAGTCTTTAATAAGACACTCCAGAGTGAGGAACAGGCCTTCGGGGCCGGTTTACATACAGTGCTCCCAAGGGTTGCTGGGATCCCTTGGGACTTCAGGGAATGATCTCCCTGGTGGTGGAACATGGGACTGCATGCTTTACAGATACACAATATCACTCCCCCGACAAAGTCAAAGTGAAAACTATTTACAAGGTGAGGCGGTCGGGAGCCTTTCTTTCCCTGGTGGACCGCCTCGGTACAAATGTCTGTTTTGGTGTGTTGACTGTGCCCTCGCTGGGTTGGCGTGTTGTTGGGCCTGCAGGGCTGCTGGGTGAGCCTGGCCTTGCTGAGCTGTTGGGCGTGATAGATTCGATTTCCTAGTCCGGGGTGGTGTCGTTGATCCTTTGGGTGTGTGTTGTGGGCTCGAAAAAGGTGGTGTCTGCCGTGGGTTGTTTAGGGCAGTCTGTGAACCGCAGCCTCATTTGGTCCAGGCGCTCTCTGCAAAATTTGTCCATTGTCTAGTTTGACGACAAACACCCTATTCCCTTCTTTAGCTACCACCGTTCCCGCGACCCACTTGGGACCATGTCCATAGTTTAGCACATACACAGGGTCATTCAGATCAATTTCTCGTGACACAGTGGCGCGAACATCGTTTACATTTTGTTGCTGCCGCCTGCTCTCCAACTGATCATGCAGGTTGGGGTGAACCAGCGAGAGCCTGGTTTTAAGTGTCCTTTTCATGAGTAGCTCAGCTGGGGGAACCCCTATGAGCGAGTGGGTCTCGTGCGGTAGCTGAGCAGTACTCGGGATAGGCGGATTTGGAATGAGCCTTCTGTGACTTGTTTAAGGCTCTGTTGATGGTTTGTACTGCCCACTCTGCCTGCCCACTGGAGGCTGGTTTAAACTGGGCTGAGGTGACATGTTTGATCCCATTGTGGGTCATGAATTCTTTAAATTCGGCACTGGTGAAACATGGCCCATTGTCACTGACCAGTATGTCAGGCAGGCCTTGGGTGGCAAACATGGTCCTCGGGCTTTCAATGGTGGCGGTGGTGGTGCTTCCCGACATTATTTCACATTCAATCCATTTTGATAAGGCATCCACCACCACCAGGAATAATTTACGGAGAAACGGGCCCGCATAATCGACATGGATTCTCGACCATGGTCTGGAGGGCCAGGACCACAAACTTAGTGGTGCCTCTCTGGGCGCGTTGCTCAACTGTGCACATACGCTGCATTGCCATACACAGGATTCTAAGTCAGAGTCTATACCGGGCCACCACACGTGGGATCTGGCTATCGCTTTCATCATTACTATACCCGGGTGTGTACTGTGGAGATCCGAGATGAACGTCTCCCTGCTCTTTTTGGGTAGCACTACGCGGTTACCTCACAACAGGCAGTCTGCCTGAATGGACAGCTCGTCCTTTCGCCACTGGAACGGCTTGATTGGCTCTTGCATTTCAACTAGGGATGCTGGCCCAGCTCCCATGCAGTACACAGTTTTTTACTAGGGACAGCAGAGGATCTTGGCTGGTTCAAGTCCTAATCTGGCGGGCCGTGACAGGTGATTTATCATTTTCAAACGCTTCCATGACCATCAACAAGTCTGCAGGCTGCGCCACCATCAACAAGTTTGCAGGCTGCGCCATTTCCACCCCCATGGTGGACAATGGTAGCTGACTGAGAGCATCCGCACAGTTCTCGGTGGCTGTCCTGTGGTGGACGCTACAGTTATACGCTGATAGCGCAAGTGCCCACCTTTGTATGTGGGCTGAGGTATTAGTATTTATCCCCTTGTTTTCAGTGAACAGGGAGGTGAGGGGCTTGTGATCGGTTTCCAGCTCAAATTTGAGGCCAAACAGGTACTGATGCATTTTCTTTACCCCGAACACACACGCTAATGCCTCTTTCTCAATCATGCTGTAGGCCCTTTCGGCCTTAGACAAGCTCCTGGAAGCATAGACGACAGGTTGCAACTTCCCTGCAATGTTAGCTTGTTGTAATACACACCTGACTCCGTACGACGACGCGTCACATGCTAGAACAGGTCTTTTACATGGGTTATACAACACAAGCAGCTTGTTGGAGCATAAAATGTTTCTGGCTTTCTCAAAAGCAATTACTTGTTTTTTTTCCTCATACCCAGTTCTCACCTTTGCGTAATAACACATGTAGGGACTCTAAAAGGGTGCTTAACCCCGGTAGGAAGCTACCAAAATAGTTGAGGGGTCCCAGGAACGACCGCAGCTCCGTGACGTTCTGTGGCCTGGGTGCGTTCCTGATAGCCTCTGTCTTGGTGTCTGTGGGCCGAATGCCGTCCGCCGCGATCTTTCTCCCCAAAAACTCCACTTCTGTTGCCATGAAGACGCATTTTGACCTCTTCAGCCGCAGCCCTACGCGATCCAGTCGTTGTAGGACCTCCTCCAGATTTCGTAGGTGTCCCAACCCGTGATCAATATGTCATCCTGAAAGACCACCGTATTTGGTACTGATGTGAGTAGGCTCTCCATGCTTCTCTGGAAGATCGCTGCAGCCCACCAAATTCCAAATGGGCATCTGTTGTAGATGAACAGTCCCTTGAGCATGTTGATGCAGGTGAGGCCCTTCAAAGACTCCTCCAGCTCCTGCTTCATGCAGGCAGAAGTCAGGTTAAGCTTGGTGAACATCTTGCCTCTTGCCAGCATTGCAAATAGGTCATCTCCCTTAGGTAGCGGGTATGAGTCCTGTAGCGAGAAACGATTCATAGTTACTTTATAATCGCCGCAAATCCTGACCATGCCATCACTTTTGAGTACTGGAACAATCGGGCTGGCCCAGTCACTGAATTCTACTGGGGAGATGATGCCCTCGCATTGCAGCCTGACCAGCTCGATTTCCACTCTTTCCCTCATCATGTGAGGTACCGCTCGCGTCTTGTGGTGAATGGGTCGTGCCTCTGGGACCAAGTGGATCCGCACCTTCACCCCGGAAAAGTTTCCAATGCCTGGCTCAAAAAGGGAAGGAAATTTCTTGAGAACCTTCCTACAGGAGGCCTCATCGACATGTGATAGTGCTCGGATGTCACCCCAGTTCCAGCGGATTTTGCCCAGCCAGCTCCTTCCAAGTAGTGTGGGGCCATCGCCCAGGACAATCCAGAGTGGCAGTTCATGCACCATGCCCTCATAGGTGACCTTGACCATGTCACTGCCCAGGACAGTGATAAGCTCTTTGGTGTACATTCTCAGTTTCGTGTGGATAGGGCTCAGGGCTGGTCTGAATGCCTTGTTGCTCCACAGTCTCTCAAACATCTTTTTACTCATGATGGATTGGCTAGCGCCAGTGTCCAGTTCCATGGCTACGGGTAAGCCATTCATTTTTACGTTTAGCATTATAGGTGGACATTTCATCGAAAATGTGTGCACCCCATGTACTTCAGCATCTGCCTCCTCTCTCTGAGGCTCGAAATTGCTTTGATCCACTATGGATCTTCCTCTGCCACGTGGTGGTTAGCAGGTTTTGCAGAGCTTGCAGCTCGTTTGCAAGCTCGTTGGAGGTGTCCCATTTTTCCACAGCTCTTGCAAACATACCCTTTGAAGCGGCATGAATAGGCTGAATCTAAGTCTCCACAACGCCAACAAGGTGTGAATTGCCTTGCATTCATCCTTTGTTGGGGACTCTGAGTCATCTGGGTCACCTGAGGCCTGCTGGCAGTTGCAGACTCGTGGTTTCTGTCCTGTACATTTCTGCTCGCAAACACAGTTCCAGTTAATTTATGAACATTGCTAGCACTTGTGTGCTGAGAGATTTGTTTGGTGTTATCACTGGTGGACATAAACGCCTGTGCTATCGCAATGGCCTTACTGAGGGTCGGTGTCTCTACAGTCAAAGGTTTTCGTAGGATGGTCTTGTGGCCAATGCCCAGTACAAAAAAGTCTCTGAGCATTTGCTCCAGGTAGCCATCAAACTCACATTGTCCTGCAAGTCGCCTTAGCTCGGTGACGTAGCTCGCCACTTCCTTACCTTCAGATCGCTGGTACGTATAGAACTGATACCTCGCCATCAGCACGCTCTCCCTTGGGTTAAGATGCTCCCAAACCAACGTAAACAGCTCCTCATATGACTTATCTGTGGGTTTCACCGAAGCCAGAAGATTCTTCATGATGCTGTAGGTCGGTGCCCCGCAGACTGTGAGGAGGACCGCTTCTCCTTACTGCAGCGCTCCCTTCTCCATCCAGCTCGTTGGCTACAAAGTACTGGTCTAACCGTTTGACACTGGCTTCCCAGTCTTCACCCTCCGAGAACTTTTCCAGGATGCCCACAGTTTGCTGCACCTTTGCGTTGGATTCGTATTCTCGTCGCCAGTTATTGTGTTCCTAACACAGATGAGGCTGCACACAGGGAGGTAACAATAACAGTTGAAGTAACAGTGACCTCAGTTTTTAATAAAACACTCCAGAGTGAGGAACAGGCCTTAGGGGCTGGCTTATATACAGTGCTCCCTTGGGACTTCAGGGGATGAGCTCCCTGGTGGCAGAACATGAGAGTGCATGCTTTACAGATACACAACACTGATCACTTGCAACAAAGTGCTCTCCCACTGATACCACTTCCACCTGTCCCTCTTCATTCCCCAAAACCAAGTCCAGAACCACCCCGTCCCTTGTTGGGCTTGTTACATACTGGCTAAAGAAGTTCTCTTGAATGCATTTTAGGAATTCCGCACTCTCTGTACTATTCACATTACCTTTTTGCCAGTTAATATTAGAGTCGTTGAAATCCCCCACTATTACAGCTCTACAGTTTTTGCACTTCACAGTAATTTGTCCACATATTTGTTCTTCTATCTCCCTCTGACCATTTGGGGATCTATAGTACACTCCCAGTAGTGTGATCACCCCTTTTTTGTTCTTTAATTCAACCCATTTGGCCTCGTTTGATGACCCCTGTAACATACCATCCCTTCTCACAGCTGTAATTGTTTCTTTAATCAATTCTGCAGTCCCCCCCCTCATTTTTTAACCTCCCTCTCTATCCCGTCTGAAAATCCTGTAACCAGGAATGTTGAGCTGCCATACCTGCCCTTCTTTCAGACATGTCTCAGTAATAGCGATAATATCGTACTCCCAAATGTCAATCTGTGCTCTCAGCTTATCTGCCTTTTTTCCTATACTCCTTACATTGAAGTATAAATCATTTAGTATTGCCAAACACCCATGTTGTCTATTTTCTAGCTCTTGTTTCTTCTGTTTTCCAAATTCACTTTATATTTCTACTTCTTTGCTGCCCAATTCCAGCTTTTCTTCTCTCCCCACTGAATCTATTCTCTGGTTCCCATCCTTGTGCGAAGCTAGCTTAAACCCTCCCCAACAGCACTAGCAAACCCCAACCCCCCGCCCCCCACCCCACAAGGATACTGGTCCCCGCTTTGTTGAGGTGCAACCCGTCCAGCTTGTACAGGTCCCATCTCCCCCAGAAATGGTCCCAATGACTCAGGAATCTAAAGCCCTCCCACCTGCACCATCTCTCCAGCCACACATTCATCTTCTCTATCCTCCTATTTCTGTACTCACTAGCTTGTGGCACTGGCAGTAATCCAGAGATTATTACCTTTGAGTTCCTGCTTTTTAATCTCTCTCCTGGCTCCCTAAACTCTGCCTGCAGGACCTCATCCCTCTCTACCTATGAACCACGACCTCTGGCTGTTCTCCCTCTCCCCCCAGAATGTCTTGCAGCCGCTCGGTGACATCCTTGACGCTGGCACCAGGGAGGCTGCATACCATCCTGGAGTCATGTCTGCGACCGCAGAAACACCTGTCTGCTCCCCTGACTATTGAATCCCCTAACACTACTGCTCTTCCACTCTTCTTCTTCCCCCCCCTGTGCAGCTGAGCCACCCATGGTGCTGTGGACTTGGCTCTGGCTGCACTCCCCAGAGGCACCACCGATCTCACCAGTATTCAGAACAGAATACTGTTGAGAGAGCAAGATGGACTCAGGGTACTCCTGCACCACCTGCCTAGATCTCCTTTTCTGTCTGATGGTCACCCACTTCCTCTCTGCACATTCTTTTGCAGTGGGGTGACTACCTCCTGAAATGTGCTATCCACAAAATTCTCAGTCTCGCGGACGCACCGCAGTGACTCCAGCCGCCACTCAAGCTCCAAAACAGGGAGCTCGAGTTACTGCAGCTGGAGACACCTCCAACTCACGTGGTCATCCAAGCTGCACGAAGCCTCCAGGACTTCCCACATGCCGCATGATATGCACTCCATGAGACTGAGTTGCCCTGCCATGCATCTAGTGAATAGACTCAGAACTATCGAACAGAAATATACTCTAAAACTTAGCAAAACACACCCAGCAGCGACTCAGCTATCAACTGATTTAATTGATGTGGTTTTTTAGATTTGAAATATCACTTATCTATGTTTACTTTTTAAATTGATTTTAATCTTCCCACTCTTCTCCGAATTCCCACTCTTTCCAAATTCCCAAATAAAGCACTCTGCTTAAGTCCTCTCTGTTTAAGAACATAAGAACAGAAAAACATAAGAAATAGGAACAGGAGTAGGTCATACGACCCCTCGAGCCTGCTGCACAATTCAATAAGATCATGGCTGATCTGATCATGGACTCAGCTCCACTTCTCTGCCCACTCCCCATAACCCCTTATCCCCTTATCGTTTAAAAAAACTGTCTATTTCTGTCTTAAATTTATTCAATGTCCCATCTACCACAGCTCTCTGAGGCAGCGAATTCCACAGATTTACAACCCTCTGAGAGAAGAAATTTCTCCTCATCTCAGTTTTAAATGGGCGGGCCCTTATTCTTAGATTATGCCCCCTAGTTCTAGTCTCCCCCATCAGTGGAAACATCCTCTCTGCATCCACCTTGCCGAGCCCCCTCATAATCTTATACGTTTCGATAAGATCACCCCTCATTCTTCTGAATTCCAATGAGTAGAGGCCCAACCTACTCAACCTTTCCTCATAAGTCAATCCTCTCATCTCCGGAATCAACCTAGTGAACCTTCTCTGAACTGCCTCCAAAGCAAGTATATTCTTCCGTAAATATGGAAACCAAAACTGCACGCAGTATTCCAGGTGTGGCCTCACCAATACCCTATATAACTGTAGCAAGACTTCACTGCTTTTACACTCCATCCCCTTTGCAATAAAGGCCAAGATACCATAGTATGCTGTACCTGCATACTATCCTTTTGTGTTTCATGCACAAGTACCCCCAGGTCCTGCTGTACTGCAGCACTTTGCAATCTTTCTCCAATTAAATAATAACTTGCTCTTTGATTTTTTTCTGCCAAAATGCATGACCTCACACTTTCCAACATTATACTCCATCTGCCAAATTTTTGCCCACTCACTTAGCCTGTCTATGTCCTTTTGCAGATTTTTTGTGTCCTCCTCACACATTGCTTTTCCTCCCATCCTTGTATCGTCAGCAAACTCAGATAAGTTACATTCAGTCCCTTCTTCCAAGTCATTAATATAGATTGTAAATAGTTGAGGTCCCAGCACTGATCCCTGCGGCACCCCACTAGTTACTGATTGCCAACCAGAGAATGAACCACTTATCCCGACTCTCTGTTTTCTGTTCGTTAGCCAATCCTCTATCCATGCTAATATATTAACCCCCACCCTGTGAACTTTTATCTTGTGCAGTAACCTTTTATGTGGCACCTTGTCAAATGCTTCCTGGAAGTCCAAATACACCACATCCACTGGTTCCCCTTTATCCACCCTGTTCATTACATCATCAAAGAATTCCAGCAAATTTGTCAAACATGACTTCTCCTTCATAAATCATGACTCTGCCTGACTGAATTTTGCTTCTCCAAATGTCTTGCTACTGCTTCTTTAATAATGGACTCCAACATTTTCCCAACCACAGATGTTAGGCTAACTGGTCTATAGTTTCCTGCTTTTTGTCTGCCTCCTTTTTTAAATAGGGGCGTTACATTTGCAGTTTTCCAATCTGCTGGAACCTCCCCAGAATCCCAGGAATTTTGGTAAATTACAACCAATGCATCCATAATCCCTGCTGCTACTTCTCTTAAGACCCTAGGATGCAAACCAGGGGATTTATCTGCCTTTAGTTCCACTATCTTGCTGAGTATATATCAGTGAATGCAAAATATGTTTTGAACCAGCACAATGTTTTAAAACATAATTTTTATTTAGAAATTGTTGCTTTAAAAAAATTCCTTGATTTATTTAAGAGTGGTAATGAGGTGCAGTTTGATTAATACAGCTGAAAATGGGTTTATCCCAAAAATAAGCCTTTTTAATCGCAGTGTCAATCCACAACCTGTGAGTAACCCAATTTTAAGTTACTGAAAATTAGTTATATTGGGGTACAGTAGTCAATTTCTTAGTAAATTAAACGAAAATTATATTCAACAGCTTTTAAAACATTCCTATTAGTGTCCCTTGTGTCCAAAAGAACAGGCTTTATTTTTAGAACCTCCACGAAGGCCTGCAAACGAGCATAATTAGCGGAAACTCCCAATAGTGATTAATTTGATCGGGGTTGTGCCAGTTTTATGGATAGGACAGCTTCTTGCAGAATGTTTCTTAAACTAGCGCAAAAGCTCGCGGAAACTTGATTTGCGCTGAACGTAATTTGAACTTAAAATTCCATGATCTTTTGCAGCAGTTACGATGATTTCCAGGCATTAATATTCAAAGCTTCCGTTTATTTTTACAATTGCTTTCAACCTAACTGTGATGATTGACTTGAATGACTAAGTTTCTCCTGATTCACTCGTGTCTAGGCCAATCACAATAAGCCCTACCCCTCTTCATTTTGGCTACAAATTCAATTAAAAACTCTCTCTTCTGAGAACGGTAGGATACCATTTTGAACTCTAAAGGTTTCTTTGTATAAAAATGTGAAAACCATTCAAACTTTTAAGTACTTTTTGAGGTAATTTTTGTTTGTTATGGAAATGTTTGTTTTGGAAATGTTTGTTTACTAAAGACTGTACAAGTTGTGAGATCCTTACTAATAGTGAACTAAATGCTTTAAGACAGGAACCTATAAGCAGAATTGGCTGACAATGGGAGAAGCAGTTGGGGGATACTTGATGACTCAAAAAGAAATGGGAAGGGGCTGACTGGGCTTCCCTGCTCCTCATGGCAGTCAAACCCTGATCATCCAATAAATTGCCCTCCAATTATCACAGCCAACATTCTTTCTGTGTCTCAGGAACTTCCTCCCCAGGCCCAGGCTCCCAGAACCCATGACTATCTTATATTGATGGCCTCCAGTTATGCACTTCCTCACAAGTGGAAACATTCTCTCGGTGTCTACTCTATCAGAACCTTTCATAATTTTAAAGACTTCTATTAGGTCTGGCCTCAGCCTTCTTTTTTCAAGAGAAAAGATATCCAGCCTGTTCATCCTTTCCTGATATATGTACCCTCACATTTCTGGTATCATCCTTGTAAATCTTCTCTGCATCCACTCCACTACCTCTATATCCTTTTTATAATATGATGACCAGAATTGTACAGAGTACTCTAAGTGTAGTCTAACCAAGGTTCGATATGTGTTTAGTATAACATCCCTACTCTTCAAATCTATACCTCGAGAAATAAACCCTAGTACTTGGTTTGCTTTTTTATGGCCTTGCTGACCTGTGTCACAACCTTTTGTGATTTGTATATTTATACTTCGAGATCCCTTTGATCCTCTACCCCATCTAAACTCGCACCCTCAAGTAATAACTGATCTCCCTATTCTTCCTTCCAAAATCTAATACCTCACATTTATCTGTGTTGAACATCATTTGCCACTTATATGCCCATTCTGCAAAGTTTATTAATGTCCTCCTGTAATTTGTTGCAGTCCTCCTCAGAATTGATTAATTTGGTGTCATCCGCAAATTTAGAAAATGTGTTTTTGATTCCAAGATCTAAACTGTTAATGTAAATTGAGAACAGCAGTGGTCCCAGCACTGATCCTTATGGAACACCACTACCCACCTTCTGCCACTTGAATAGCTACCCTTTACTCCTATTCTCTGCTTTCTATCTTGAAGCCAGCTAGCTATCCATTCTGCTACTTGTTCCCTGACTCCGCATTCTTTGACCTTGTTTGTCAGTCTATTATGGGGTAACTTAATGAAGGACTTTTGAAAACCTAGATAAATTATATCTACTGCATTACCATTGCCTTCTCTCTCTGTTACCTCTTCAAAAAAATCAATAAGGTTGGTCAAGCAAGACTTTCCCTTTTGAAATCCCTGCTGACTATTCATTATAATATTTTTAGTTTCTACATGTTCTTCTATTTTCTCCTTTAATAGGGATTGTATTATTTTTCCTACCACCGATGTTAAGCTGCCTAGTCTATAATTCCCTGGACAGGTTCTATCTCCCTTCTTAAATATAGATATTACATTAGCTATCCACCAGTCCTCTAGTACTGCACATTTTTCTAATGAATTATTAAATATGTGTAGTAATGTTTCTGCTATCTCTTCCCTAGATTATTTTAAAATGTATGGATACAGTCCATCCAGACCAGGCGATTTATCCTATTTGAGTTTGATTTATTTATTCAATATTTCCCCTCTTTTTATTTTAAATGCACTTATCTCATTATGAATTTCATCATCCATGTTCCCTTGTTCTATCTCCATGGTAAATATTGAAGTGAAATAATGATTTAATATTTCTGCCATCTCTGTATCGTTACCTGCGGTATTATCCTGTCTATCCATTAATGGCCCCATTCCCTTCCCAACCTTCCTTTTTTTATTGATAGGCCTGTAAAATATTTTATGATTTTGTTTTATGTTCCTTGATAATTTAATTTCATAGTTCCTCTTAGCCTTCCTAATTTTCTTTTATTTCTCTCCTAATCTCTTTGTATTCTCCCTTATCACACACTGCTCTGCTGTCTATGTACTGAATGTATGCCTCTTTCCTTATCCTCAATTGTTCTCTTATGACTTTATTCATCCATGGAGTCTCATTAATTTTAGTTAAAATGCTAAAGAAATGCAAGTCCTTCTTTTTTTCAGTTCACTGGAGATTTACATAGAGACATAGAAATTAGTTGCAGGAGCAGGCCATTCGGCCCTTTGAGCCTGCACCGCCATTCAATAAGATCATGGCTGATCATTCAACCTCAGTACCCCTTTCCTGCTTTCTCTCCATACCGCTTGATCCCTTTGGCCATAAGGGCCATATCTAACTCCCTTTTGAATATATCTAACAAACTGGCCTCAACAACTTTCTACGGTAGAGAATTCCACAGGTTAATCACTCTCTGAGTGAAGAAGTTTCTCCTCATCGTGGTCCTAAATGGCTTACCCCTTAATCTTAGACTGTGACCCCTGGTTCTGGAACTCCCCAGCAACAGGAACATTCTTCCTGCCTCTAACCTGTCCAACCCTGTCAGAATTTTATATGTTTCTATGAGATCCCCTCTCATTCTTCTAACTCCAGTGAATACAGGCCCAGTCGATCCAGTCTCTTCATATGTCAGTCCTGCCATCCCGGGAATCAGTCTGGTGAACCTTCGCTGTACTCCCTCAATAGCAAGAATGTCCTTCCTCCGATTAGGAGACCAAAACTGAACACAATATTCTAGGCGTGGCCTCACCAAGGCTCTGTACAACTGCAGTAAGACCTCCCTGCTCCTATACTCAAATCCTCTAGCTTTGAAGGCCAACATGCCATTTGCCTTCTTCACCGCCTACTGTACCTACATGCCAACCTTGAATGACTGATGTACCATGACACCCAGGTCTCGTTGCACCTCCCCTTTTCCTAATCTGTCACCATTCAAAAAATATTCAGTCTTCCTGTTTTTGCCATCAAAGTGGATAACCTCACATTTATCCACATTATACTGCATCTGCCATGCATTTGCCCACTCACCTAACCTGTCCAAGTCACCCTGCAGCCTCTTAGCATCCTCCTCACAGCTCACACTGCCACCCAGCTTAGTGTAATCTGCAAACTTGGAGATATTACATTCAATTCCTTCATCTAAATCATTGATGTATATTGTAAATAGCTGGGGTCCCAGCACAGAACCCTGCAGCACCCCACTGGTCACTGCCTGCCATTCTGAAAAAGACTTGTTTATTCCGACTCTCTGCTTCCTGTCTGCCAACCAGTTCTCTATCCACGTCACTACATTACCCCCAATACCATGTGCTTTAATTTTGCACACTAATCTCTCCTGTGGGACTTTGTCAAAAGCCTTTTGAAAGTCGAAATACTCCACTGGTTCTCCCTTGTCCACTCTACTAGCTACATCCTCACACTTTCTCAGCAGAACCTCTTTCTTTGTTCTACCTATGTCGTTGGTATCTATGTGGACCACGACAACTGGATCTTACACCTCACTCCAAGTTTCTCTTCAGCCCAGAGGAGATGTCTTTAACTCTGGCATCGGACAGGCAACACAACCTTCGGGACTCATGTTCTCGGCTGTAGAGGCCGGTATCTATCCCCCTGACGATACTGTCACCTACCACTACAACATTTCTTTTTACTCCCCCCACTTTAATGGCCCCCTGTACCACGGTGCTGTGGTCAGTTTGCTCATCCTCCCTGCAGTCCCTGCTCTCGTCCACACAGATAGCAATAATCTTGTACCTTTTGGACAAGAGCAAGGGACTGAGGTTCCTCCATCACTACCTACTGGGTCCCCATACCTGCCTCGCTCATAGTCATACCCTCCTGTCCCTGACCACGGAACAAATTTGAATTAATTAACCTAAGCAGTGTGACTGCCTCCTTGAACACTAATCTGTCACACCCATCTGACAGTCATACTTAAACTTGCTGGGGAAAACTATCCTCTACCTTTTTCTGAGTCCAAGGATTTTCCCGCAAGGGGCGGGGTGCCGGCACATGTTGTAGGTGCAAACATGGGCTGTAATGCAAATGAGACAGGAGGAATCTAACAGCACCTCCCACTGCAGTTTTGGTGCCTCACATTAGTTTTACAGAAAAATTAACTCACAGAAAAAAATATGATCCTCGCTTCTGGCTGCCGCAAAATTGTATTTTTATTTTAACAGAAAATGCTGGAAATACTCAGCAGGTCAGGCAGCATCTGTGG
This sequence comes from Pristiophorus japonicus, assembly GCF_044704955.1. NCBI lineage: Eukaryota > Metazoa > Chordata > Chondrichthyes > Pristiophoridae > Pristiophorus > Pristiophorus japonicus. The sequence goes on along the minus strand of NC_091978.1, from coordinate 92,162,064 downwards.
AGTGAGAAACAGATTTAATGTTTCAGGTCAATGACCCTTTGTCAGACCTGACACATTATCGACCTGAAACATTAACGTTGTTTCTCTCTCCACAGATGCTACCTGACCTGCTGAATGTTTCCAGCATTTTCTGTTTTTATTTCAATTTTCCAGCATCTGCAGTATTTTGCTTTGTATTACAGGTTGGGCCTCTGTGGTCAGGCACCCTCGGGACCTGACCAGTGCCGAACCGGAGAATTTTCTGAACCGCGGGAGGTCACTGTACCGATACACCCTACATTATCATACGCCTAACCTAAGCTTACCGGTACCTATAGAGTGCTGCTCACCGCTCTCCTGGGCTATCTTCTTGAATCAATGCAGCTTGGCTTGCCTTATGTATTTAGGTTTTTCATGTATTTCGCCACCCATGCAAAGTGGCAGTTCCGCAAACTAATGCCGAACCATTGATGTTTCTGGGCCAGAGAGTCCAGGTCCAGAAAGGTTCAATCTATAGTGGATTTTGATTTTGTTTTGTGTCTTTATCAATTTATTCAGTTTCCTTTTTTCATCAGTTTTGTGCAGAATACCATAGAAATTTCAGCAACCAAACAAATGTCCAGAGACAGCAGTGTAAACTTGCTGTGAATAGGATAAGTTTCACTGCGGCAATGCCTGCATGAGCACAAATACATTTCAGTCTTTGAAACTACCACAAATAGAGGATCCATGCCACGACCGTGGTTATAATATTTTCACTCCCTTCTCCCTGGAGGATCGAGTAAATACGTCCTCTAGAATTATGTAAAACATGTTTTAAAGATCACAAAACAACAAATTTTGATTGGACTTTATTTAGTATCTATGAAAGTGGATATATTTCAAACAAATGCACAAACAATTTGGAGCAGCAGGATCAAAATAATCTATGACCAAAGCTTGGAAACAAGCCTGCTGCCTTCAAAATTTAACATTTCCATGATCCATTCAACAAGTAAGTTTCGATAGGATGGTTGCATGTGGTATTAAAAGCACACTTTCTTTGCAGAATTTATAAAACTGTAAAATAAATTATTTAAATTGCATGTTTTTTTGTTCACGTGCTGCATTATTATCTGTGCTTTTCCAGGTTAAGATATTGTGACTGTTGGTCTGAGACAAAAAAAAAGCTGAACATTTTATGCATGTTTTACTTCAACTATTAGTTCTTATCATTGGATAGAACAAGCTTAAACAGCATCTTTCATGCTTTCAGAACATCCCAAAGTGCTTTACAGCCAATTAAATACTTTTGGACTGTGGTCGAAGTTGTAATTAGGTGACTGCAGCAGTCAATTTAAGCACAACAAGCTTCCCCAAACAACAATGAGATAGGTGACCAGATGACCAATGGTGTTGATTAAAGGATAAATGTTGGCCAAGGAGAATGCCCTTGCTCTTCTTCAAATAGTGCCATGGGAATTTGTATTTCCATCTGAATAGGCAAGGCCTCAGTAATATTTTACTTGAAAGAGAACATCTGACAGTGAAGCACTCCTCAGTACTGGTGGTAAGCATTAAACACAAAGGACACGTCAACATCACAACGGGGAGCGGGGGGGGAGGGAGGTTTGAGAATTTTCCATAAACACCTTCACAACAACATAGAAGAAGCAAAGTACATTTAAAGCAGTAAGCACAAAACAAAGCAGTACATTTAAAGCACCAAACACTAAACAAAACACAAAAAGTAATAAGCAATTAATTAATAAAAAATAGAAGTAACCCTGCACCTAAAGCACCAAGACCAAAGTAATAAGCAACCAGGGTGTGTGTGTGGGGGGTGTGTGTGGGGGGTGTGTGTGGGGTGTGTGTGTGGGGGGTGTGTGTGGGGGGTGTGTGTGGGGTGTGTGTGTGGGGGGTGTGTGTGGGGGGTGTGTGTGGGGGTAGGGCTGAACGTGGGGGGTGGGGGAGTTGTGGGGGGCTGAACGTGGGTGGGGGTGGTGTGGGGGGAGCTGATCGCAGGGGTGGAAGCTGGACTGAGGCACCCCTGCTCTCTCCTCCGGCCCTTCGATCATTTCGAGTGCCCCTCAACCCAAGCTGCTCCATCCCTTCCCAAGCTCCTCCATCCCTTCCCAAGCTGCTCCATCCCTTGCCATGCTTCTTCCCCGCCGATCACCTCCCCAGTGCCCCCTTCCCATGCTCCTCCATCCCTCCCCGGTGCCCAAACACAGATTGGGGGAAAAACGCCCTGCTGAGCCATTGCGCATATGCTCCAATGCACCTGCGCAACACTGCCGGCACTCAGAAGAATGCTGATCCCTAGCCCCGCCCCCCCGCTGGCTGCGATCGGCTTGCTCCACCCCAGGGAGACTCTGCTGCGCCACGCCACGCTCCAGGACGACCGGAGAATTCCCCGGTAAGATTTTGCTGCACTTATTTCCCCAGACAGGTCACGTAAATCTCAGAGGTGTGCCATTTTCTCCAGCATCGGAAACTTGGGCCCTATGTGTGCAAAGGCTGTGGAACAATGGGACACCTCTAGTGAATGTGCAGACGAGCACAAACCCTGCAAACCACCACGTTGCAGAGGAAGATCGATCCGTGGTGGATCAGGCTGAACTAGGGACTCGAACTGAGGCAGAAGTGTACGGAGTATACACCTTCATCACAAAATGTCCACCGATCATGTTAAAAGTTGAACTGAATGGAATTCCAGTATCCATGGAACTGTCATGGGTGTGAGTCAGTCTATCATGAGCAGAAAGGCCTCCGACAGGCTGTGGTGCAATAAGATACACAGGCCCAAGCTTAGCCCCATTCATACCAAGCTAAGAACTTACACCAAAGAGCTGATCCCTGTTATTAGTAGCGCAGCAGTAAAAGTCTCCTGTGATGGAGCAGTGCATGAACTCCCACTATGGATTGTACCAGGAGACGGCCCCACACTCTTCGGCAGAAGCTGGCTGGGAAAAATCCGCTGGAACTGGGATAACATCCGAGCGCTCTCGTCTGTCGACGACGACTCATGTGCCCAGGTGCTGAGCAAGTTCCCGTCATTGTTTGAGCCAAGCATTGGAAGTTTCTCTGGGGTGAAGGTGCAGATCCACTTGGCTCCCGATACACGGTCCATCCACCACAAGGCACGGGCGGTACCATATATGATGCGAGACAAAGTGGAAATTGAGCTGAACAAACTGCAGCAAGAAGGCATCATCGTGCCGGTGGTGTTCAACGAGTGGGCCAGTCGGATTGTTCCGGTTCTCAAAGGCGACGGCACGGTCAGAAGTTGTGGGGACTATAAAGTAACGATTAACCGTTTATCGCTACAGGATCAGTACCTGCGACCCAAGGCAGATGACCTACTTGCGACCCTGGCTGGAGGAAAGACGTTCACCAAGTTGGACCTGACCTCAGCCTACATGATGCAGGAGCTGGCGGAATCTTTGAAAGGCCTCACCAGCATCAACACGCACAAAGGTCTGTTCACCTACAATAGATGCCCGTTTGGGATTCGATCGGCCGCGGCAATTTTCCAAAGGAACATGGAGAGCCTGCTAAAGTCGGTTCCGCGCACCGTGGTTTTCCAGGACGACATACTGGTCACAGGTTGGGACACCATCGAACACTTGAAGAACCGGGAAGAGGTTCTAAGTCGGCTCGATCGTGTGGGACTCAGGTTGAAACGCTCAAACTGTGTTTTCCTGGCACCAGAGGTCGAGTTCTTAGGGAGAAGAATTGCGGCAGACGGCATCAGACCTACCGACGCCAAGACGGAGGCCATCAATAACGCGCCGAGACCACAATACATGACGGAGCTGCGCTCGTTCCTGGGACTACTCAACTATTTCGCTAACTTCCTACCCAGGTTAAGCACCTTGCTAGAACCCCAACATGTGCTACTACGCAAGGGAGATGACTGGCTTTGGGGAAACTCAAAGAGGTTGCGTTTGAAAACACCAGAAATATGTTATGTTCATCAAACTGCTTGTTCTGTATAACCCATGTAAATGATTAGTGCTAGCTTGCGATGCAGCGTCATACAAGGTCGGGTGTGTGTTACAACAAGGTAACAAATCGGGAACATTGCAACCAGTCACCTATGCGTCCAATAGTTTGTCCAAGGCCAAAAGGACTTACAACATGATTGATAAAGAAGCTCTGGAATGCGTTTACGGGGTGAAAGAAATGCACCAGTATCTGTTTAGTCTCAAGTTTGAGCTAGAAACTGACCATAAGCCGCTCAGATTGCTATTCTCAGTGAGAAAAGGAATTAACACCAATGCATCTGTCCGCATCCAAAGATAGGCGCTCACGCTGTCTGCATATAACTATGTAATCCGCCAAAGACCAGGCACAGAGAAATGCGCTGATGCTCTCAGTCGGCTACCATTGCCCACCACCGAATGGCACAGACTGAAGACTTGCTCTTGGTGATGGATGCATTTGAAAACAAAAAGTCACCCATTACAGCCCGCCAGATCAGGACCTGGACCAGCCAGGATCCTTTACTGTCCCTGATAAAAAGCTGTGTCCTCCATGGGAGCTGGTCCAGCGTCCCATCGGAGATGCAAAAAGAGATCAAGCCGTTCCAGCGGCACAAAAATGAAATGTCTATACAGGCGGATTGTCTTTTGTGGCATAATCGCGTGGTTTTGCCTAAGAAAGGCAGGGAAACGTTTATACACAACCTACACAGTACCCACCCAGGCATAGTGATGATGAAAGCTATAGCCAGATCCCATGTGTCGTGGCCCGGCATCGACTCAGACTTAGAGTCATGCGTGCGCCAATGCAACACTTGATCCCGACTGAGCAATGCACCCAGAGAGGCACCGCTAAGTTTGTGGTCATGGCTCTCCAAATCATAGTCTAGGATCCACGTTGACTTTGCAAGCCCATTTGTAGGCAAAATGTTCTTGGTTGTTGTGGATGCTTATTCAAAATGGATTGAATGTGTAATAATGTCTGTAAGCACGTCCACTGCCACCATCAACAGCCTACGAGCCATGTTTGCCATGCACAGCCTGCCTGATTCCTTTTCAGCGACAATGGGCCTTGCTTCAGCAGTGCTGAATTCAAGGAATTCATGACCCACAATGGGATCAAGCAGGTCACATCTATCCCGTTCAAGCCCGCATCCAACGTCCAGGCAGAACGGGCAGTCCAAACCATCAAGCAAAGCTTGAAACGTGTGTCGGAAGGCTCCCTTCAGACGCGCCTGTCCCAAGTCCTGCTCAGCTACCGCACCAGACCCCACTCGCTCACCGGGGTTCCCCCAGCCGAGCTGCTCATGAAAAGGGCACTCAAAACAAGGCTCTCTCTTGTCCACCCTGATCTCCATGATCACGTCGAGGGCAGGCGGCATCAACAAAGCACGTACCATGATCGCGCAAACTTGTCACACGATATTGAAGTCAATGACCCTGTATTTGTACTCAACTGTGGACATGGTCCCAAATGGCTTGCAGGCACTGTCATAGCCAAAGAAAGGAGTAGGGTGTATCAGGTCAAACTGGCCAATGGACTAACTTGCAGAAAGCATTTGGACCAAACCAAATTGCGATTCACAAACAGCCACGAGCAACCCGAAGAGGACACCACCAACTTTGATCCTCCAACACACATGCAAGTGGCAACCGACATCACGGTTGACCACGAAGCTGAACTCACCACCCCCGCAACCCGGCAAGGCCAAGTGCCCAGCAGCCCAGCGAAGAACCAACCAACTCACCCACACCTGCATTTGTACCGAGATGATCGACAAGGGAGCTAAAAGCCCCAGCAAGTCTCACCCTGTAAATAAGTGTACGATTGACTTTGGAAGGGAGTGATGTTATGTATGTAACCCTAGACAACCTGTATCATACCACCACCAGAGGGCCTGCCTGTTGGAGTCCCTGTTGGCAGCACTGTATATAGGCAGGCCTCCCATGCTGTACGAGCACTCAAGTTTAAATAAAGGAGCAAAGGTCACACTTACTCATTGTCTACAGTATTCAGTTGCATCACTTTATGATGAGTGTAACAATAAGGAGCGAGCTATTTTAACTCCCAGATGTTATTTAAGTCCTGCCGGCCAACTTGAACAGGCAGGAAGTCAGCGGGAAAGTTGGAAAATCGCACAGCCCGAAGGCTACCAGTCAACATCAGTAGGATCATCCACTGGGGCTGTCTAACAAGGGTGTGTTCGGGAAGCGGAGGAGTGGGGAGTTGGGGAGGGGGAAGTCTGTGGCAGGGGAGGCTGAATGTTTTCCTATTAGGGCCCAGAGGAGCACACCTGCTCCTCCTGACTCCAGAAAAGAAGTAAATAAACATACATGTTTGTGCCTCTTCTGGCTCCGGCTCCTCTTACTCACTGTCTTCACCCGGTCAGAAAGCTACAGCGACTTTTCACTCATCCAGGAAAGATCAATTAAAATCCAGTTCAAATTGTAGTCAAGCCCCGATGGTACCACCGGAATCCGACATGCAAAAGTAAAGAAGGAGCCCATTAGCTTTGGCTGGCTATCCTTGATGCCTGTTGCAGGAAATCAGGTTAAAATTCAGAAAGTTGATTTCTTAGCGGCTTTGCAGCGGGTAAGTAACTTGGGCACCTGCATACCCCTCCCTCCTTCCCCTTCACGGACACCAGGCAGATGTCAGAAACAAAAGTATTTGAAGCACTGAAATTTTTCATTTTCAGCAATTAGAGTTTGATGTTAGTTGTGTCTCATTCCTAATATATCAGCAGAGCAGTCTGCAACACACGGATAGATTTTGAATCCCATAGAAAACAGAAGTCGTCTGAAGTCTGGTGAAGCATCCTTAAGTGGTTTTAATCTTTTTGATTAAATTAACTCAACCATAATTATGGTTCAACGAATAGTTACTGAATTTAAGTAGCTGTGTTACAACAGTTCAGTAGCTACGTGTTGATAAGTGTAGTGTAGACTGAAGCATAAAACAGTTTGAATTAACCCTGTTTTCAGACCAGTTGAACACAGGGAGAGTTTACAAATAAAGGAAGCATTGTGTTCAAAATGTGTGTGGTTTCCCAGCAGCCCCACTGGTTCACATTTGGATTTCTGGGAAGAGCTGCATAAACCAGAAATGTCGTAAGCTGCGGTTGTAGAGTGTGTGCCACTGTCAATAATGCACAGCTTTACTTGTCATCGTCATGTACAATGTGCACATGTGGACTGGGTGCTATGACAGCTGTGGAAAATCCAATGAGCCTAGCCTGATGCTTTTTCCAGATCCTCTTTGGAATGTTAATGGGCTCTCTTGGGGAAAATAAAACCAATATCGTTGGCTGAAAGACTTCTGACATAAATGTTGGGCTTACCGCTGCTGGCAGAGCTGAGGGATCCGTTCCATTACGTTCTGGACTCGAGGACAAAATTTGCAACAAAGATAACTGCTAATATTCCATCCCAATGTAAGGAGAAACAATAAACTGGTTATTTTACATATAGGCCCCGATATTCATGTAAAGGTGGATTCCGAGCTCGGTGGGGCATTGCATACGCGGAACCCGGAAGGAACATCAGTGGGTCAGCTTATCCAATTTTGGCTCGATTGATTCATTAAAAATGTTGTTCCGCGTTTCGCGTTTCCAAGCTGTGCAGTTGGCATGGTGTGCACCTGCATGACACAATCTGAAGTCCACTACTTAAAGGGTCAAGGCAGAAATGGAATTTGGCGGAGCCAGCAGGTGTTTAGGATGGAATCACAAAGAGCAAGGACAACACCCAGCGTCAATGACTTACTGCTGGGTACAGTCAGGAGCAGAAGGGTTATACTTTTCCCTCAGAAATGGGAGGAAGAAATCTGCTGCTGTCACCAAGAGAGTATGGTTGGAGATGGCTGAGGAGATGATCAGCAGGAGCATTGTGTCCCAGTCTTGGATGCAGTGCAGGAAGTGGTTTAATGACCTAACAAGTTCAGGAAAAGCGATTCATCTATATTCAGTGGTGCAAACCCCACCCTCTCACTGTCTTGCCAAGCGTACTTTATCACATCATTCCTCACACCCATTTAAGTTTCAGCATCACCCATCCTTCACACTCTATGCATTTCCTTCACCTGTAATCTTCTCTGCTGTGCAATGTTGCGCAGGACACAGCACACCATTATCATTCTGAACATCCTCGTTGGTGAGTACTGAAGGGAGCTTCCAGACTTCTCGAGGCAACTGAAGCGCATCTACAACATTCCGATGGCAGGCTCAATAACATACCTGATGGTCATATGGCTCTCGTTATTTCACTCCTTCACCTCATTGGTGGTGTTCCTGATCAAAGTTTGAAGCAGATAGCCCTCCTGTGCACCTTTCTCCTGTGCCCGTGTCCTAACACACCCATCACTCTATGCTCGCTGACCTACATTGACTCCCAGTTAAGCAACGCCTCGATTTTAAAATTCTCATCCTTGTCTTCAAATACCTCCATGGCTTCACCCCTCCATATTTTTGCAATGTCTCCAGCCCTACAACCTCCTAAGAGATCTGTGATCCTCCAATTCTGGCCTCTTGAACATCCCCGATTTTAATCGCTCTACCGTGGGCAGCCGTGCCTTCTGCTGTCAAGGCCCCAAGCTCTGGAACTCCCTCCTCTGAACATCTCCGCCTCTCTATCTCTCTTTGCTCCTTTAAGTCACTCCTTAAAACCTACCACTTTGACCAAGCATTTGGTCATCTGCCCTAATATCTCCGAATGCAGCTCGGTAGCAGACTGATGGACCCTCGAGATATCTCAGGTGGTGCACTGGAAGAAGCCCGAAGCAAATACATTGTGGACAATGATGACTTTCTCGGTGATGGACAATGCATGGCTACTGGGTCCAGCAGGGAGCAACTCTTCGCGAAGGAGGCTGCAGGTGTCTTCAACCATCTGCAGTGTCATTCTGAACCTGCAGAAGCACTGCTCTTCAAATAGTTCAAGCAAGCTGACCCTCTGTCTTATACCCTCTCATGTGGGTAGTGTCTCCTGCAACCTCGGCCCCTCTAGTGGTCTCCTCTCTGCTGTTCTGTATTTCTCTCCTGTGCATCTCACTCCTGCGACCTCTCTTCTGCATACTTCACTACATGTGTACCTCCCTCCCGTGCACCCCTCTCCCACACATCCCTCTACTGTGCACCCCATTACCTGCGCATCTCTGTCACGTGCGCCTCTCTCCCGCGCATCTCTCTCCCACGCACCTCCCTCCTGTGTACCTCTATCCTGTGCAACTGCTGATCCCACCACAGGATCGTCATCACTGCCACTATCTCATCTGATGTATTGTCGAAAACATCCATGGTGCCACCCATCCTTCTGGAGTACGCTTGAAAGCCTCCAAACTTCTCAAGAAACTCTATGCTGCCAAGAACTCTGGGCAAAACAGTTGTCATTGGGAGCTGACAAAGCAGCTGTAAACACTGAATCTTTATTGAGATTGGACAGTCTGAACTTTAAAGACCCCCATGAAGTGCACCTCAAACTCCCTTCCTTTAAACTGGTGAGTTTCCCAAGACCCGGGAGCCCCATGCTGGATGCATTAAATTCAAATGCCTGTTTAATGCAATTGAAAATTCCCTTAACTCTTTTTGGAGTTTATCTGCAAAACAAAAAAACATTAAACCGTGCCACCCGACCTGGGTGACACACCAGACATTTACAAGGCCCCTTTTTTTTTTCCCCTTTTTTTTTGTGTTTTTCTTTTTTTTTTTGTTTTTTTTTTTGGGCACTAAAATCACAATTTTTCCCCAGTGCCCCCTATAAAAGGGAAGGGGGACACTAAAAGCACTGGCAATTAAAACAAATTAAACTTTAAAACGTAAAATCAAATTAAAATTTGGTTGCCGGGCGTGATGATGCACTCCAGTCCCTCCGGTGCCCACCTCTCGCGGAAGGCCGCGAGCGTACCGGTGGACACCGCATGCTCCATCTCCAAGGACACCCTGGACCGGATGTAAGAGCGGAAGAGAGGCAGGCAGTCAGGTTGAACGACCCCCTCGACCGCCCGCTGCCTGGACCGGCTGATGGCACCCTTGGCCGTGCCCAGGAGCAGTGAAAATTCCCTTATTATCATATGCTGTGAACGGCTGTGCTAATTACTGACTTGCCTTTCCTAATAATTGCACCAACTCCGGCGAGCAGGTTACTCGCACGCAGCCAAACACACCTCAGTGAAACCCGGAAGTGGGTGCCTTCGAGCTGGGTTGTGGTTGCACTTCAATTTCCTTCATTCTTACTTCCCATCCAACCCCAAACCACCCGTTCCTAGGGATTAAAATTTACCCCATAGTATTCCTTTACATTAATTTGATTGATAATTTCAAAGTAATGGAACAGACTTATATGACTTCCTGTAAAATACTATTTATTGGGAAACTCTCTAAATGATGGCAGAAAATAGAACAATTTTTTAATCTTTGATGCGAAGTAGTCAGTGATTTTACACATTAAATGTCATTGTTTCCGGTTTATTGATAATCGCAAATCCACAGAATAATATTCAACAAACAGATATTTGAACATAAATTCTATGTGTGGTGTGTAATTGAGAATTTCAGGCTCTATTAATGAACATTCTTATCCATAACAATGTGCAGATAGGCCCAGAATTTCCACAGGGCTGCCAACGCTCTGCCACCATAACTTTGCTAGAAGTGCGGCAGAAACTCCTTTTACAGGTGTTTCTGGCAAAGTTACGGGGGTGGAAACATAAGAACATAGGAAATAGGAGCAGGAGTAGGCTATTTGGCCCCTCAAGCCTGCTCCACCATGAATCTGATCTTGGGCTCAGCTCTACTTTCCTGCACGCTCCCCATAACCCTCCACTCCCTTATCATTCAAAAGTCTGCAGTTTCCCTCTGGGCCTCTCTTTGCATCTCTGAATGGCCCATCATGGCACGTGTTGCTGTCTCCTCACAAGCAGCAACCCCAACTGTCTCATCCTACTTTCTCATCGACCTTACCGCCCAGCTTGCCCAGGGTGGGCTAACCTTGCAAATCTCCTCCCCATCCAACTCATCCCTCCAAGCATTGACCAAGTGAACGCTAGTAGTGGATCAGCCATCATGGATCCTCTCAAAATCTCCTTGCAAACAAGGCCCTTGCAATCCATGACCTTATCGTGAATGACTGCATCGACATCATGGCACTAACGGAAACTTAGCTGAGGGATAATGACACACTACCTTTAATCAAAGCCGGCTATACCTTCCACCACTTGCCGCGACCAGACTGCCATGGTGGCGGTATAGCTCTCATCACCAAATCATACCTTGGTCTGTCCCCCTAATCCTCTGGCACTTTCTTATCTTTTGAACATCTCGCCTTATTCCACCCCTCTCACCTCTCATTCAAAATTCTTGTTCTCTATCGCCCACCCAAGTATAATAAAAACTTTATCCCAGATATATACTCACTGCTTTCCTCCCTCAGCCTATGCATCAAGCGACTTCTCATCCTCGGTGACTTCAACCTCCATCTTAATTCATCATGCTCGCTCTCCTCTGAGTTCATTACCCTCCTGTCCTCCCTTAATCTCTCCCTCCAATTAAATTTCTCAAACCATATTCACAGCCTCCTCCTTGACCTTGCAATCTCTCGTGGTCTTGCTATTCCAAACATGTCAATTAAAGATAAAGCCATTTCTGACCATTTCCTTGTACCACTCTCGACCCACGTCTCCCTTCCCCAATCCAAACCTACTTCCTTCTGCATCTGCCCCTGGAAAAAAACTATCTCCAAGCTCTCTTAAAACTGCACTTATCAACTCAAAACTGTCAAACCTTTGGCCCTCTTTTAACAATGCATTTCTGCAGCCACCAATCTGCTCAACTACACCCTCATCACTACCTTTGATGACCTAGTCCCTATTAAAAAGATTACTCTCTCCGACGCTGGTCGTTCCTCCTGGTACAGCCCTCTTCTTCACTCCCTCAAGTCAAAGGGGCGCAGACTTGAACGGTTGTGGCGGACAACTGATTTAGCCATTCACCGCTAGATTTGGCTCGGATACATAAAACATTATCGGTTCCTACTCTTGTCTACAAAATTTCTCACTATTCCAGGATCATTCTGGATTGCAAAAATAACCCCCGGCAACTATCCTCTACTGCTAACCATCTCCTTAAACCCCACTCCCCTGTCTCCACCACATTCACCTCCAACAACAGGACATCAGCTGTCTATTTGAGTTCCCTTCCTTCACCTAGCCCACAGGGCCAAACTTCATCTGAGGCTCACACTGGCCCTAAACTTACATCTTTCTCGAGTTTCTCTTTGATCTCCGCTCTTGATCTCTCCAAGCTCATCTTGTCCATGAGACCCACTTCTTGCTCTCTTGACCCTATTCTCACTAAACTGCTGACCACCCAACTTCCTTTTTGGCTCCCATGTTAGCCGACATTGTTAACAGTTCTCTCTCCTCAGGTATTGTTCACCTCTTCTTCAAATCTGATGTCATCACCCCTCTCCTCAAAAAACCAACCCTTGACCCCACTTTGATGGCTAGCTATCGCCCCATCTGCATCCTCCCTTTCCTGTCCAAGGTACGTGAATGTGTTGTCGCCTCCCAAATCCGTGACCATCTTTCCATGAATTCAAGGTTTGAATCCCTTCAATCTGGTTTTCGCCTCTCAATACCGAAACGGCTCTCATCAAATCACAAATTACCTCCTTTGTGAGTGTGACAAAGGTCAACTATCCCTCCTCATCCTTCTGGACCTGTCTGCAGCCTTTGACACAATTGATCACTCCATCCTCCTCCAATGCCTCTCAACCATCGTCCAGCTAGGTGTGAATGCACTGCCCTGGTTCCATTCTTATTTATCTAATTGTAGCCATAAAATCTCCTGCAATGGCTTCTCTTTCCACTCCTGCATCGTTACCTCTGATGTCTCCCAAGGATCTGTCCTTGGCCCCCTCTTAGTTCTCATCTATATGTTGCCCCTTGACAATATCATCCAAAAACATGGAGTCAGTTTCCACATGTACACTGACGACACCCAGCTCTACCACTCCACCACTTCTCTCGGCCCCTGCTTGTTATCTAAATTGTCAGATTGATTGTCCGATATCCAATACCGAATGAGCAGAAATTTTCTCTAATTAAATGTTGGGAAGACCAAAGCCATTATCTTTGGTCCTCAACAAAAACTGTATTCTCTAACCACTAACTCCATCCCGCTCCCTCTGAGGGTGAACAAGACGGTCGCAACCTAGGTGTCATATTTGACCCTGAAATGAGTTTCCAGCCACATATCAGCAGCATAACTAAAACCGCCTTTTTCCACCTCCGTAACACTGCCCCTGCCTCAGCTCTTCTGCTGCTGAAACCCTCATTCATGCCTTTGTTACCTCTGACTTGACTACTCCAACTCACTTCTGGCTAGCCTCCCACATTCTACACTACGTAAACTTGAGGTCATCCAAAACTCAGCAGCCTGTGTCCTAACACGCACCAAGTCCCAGTCACCCATAACCCCTGTGCTTTCTGACCTACATTGGCACCCGGTTAAACACCTCGATTTCAAAATTCTCATCCTTATTTGCAAATCACTCCTTGACCTTGTCCCATCCTATCTCTGTAATCTTTTTCAGCTTCACAACCTCACGAGCTGTCTGTGCACCTCAAATTCTGTCCTCTTGAACATCCCTCATTATAACTGCTCAACCATCGGTGGACGTGCCTTCAGCTGTTTGGGCCCTAAGCTCTGGAACACCCTCTCTAAACCTCTCCGCCTCTCTACCTCTTTTTCCTCCTTTAAGACGCTATTAAAAACTACCTCTTTAGCCTCATCTGCCTTAATTTCTTCTTTTGTGCCTCGGCATCAAATGTATCTGTTTTGTCTTGTAACACTGCTATGAAATGCCTTGGAACAGTTTACTACATTAAAGGCGCTATATAAATAAAAGTTATATTTATAAAAATCTGTCTATCTTCACCTTAAATATATTCAATGACCCAGCCTCCCCAGCTCTCTGGAGCAGAGAATTCCACAGATTTACGACCCTCTGAGAGAAGAAATTCCTCCTCATCTCAGTTCTAAATGGGTGAACCCTTATTTTTAAACTATGCCCTCCTGTTCTAGATTTCCCCACAAGTGGAAACATCTTCTCTGCATCTATCTTGTCGAGCCCCTTCAGTATCTTATATGTTTCAAGAAGATCACCTCTCATTTTTCTAAACTCCAATGAGTATAGGCCCAACATGCTCAACTTTTCTTCATAAGTCAACCCCTTCATCTCAGGAATCAACCTCTGAACTGCCTCCAATGCAAGTATATCCCTTCTTAACCATCTTAATGGTGCCATCTTGAAAAACAGAGCAGAAGTTCATTGCATAAAAGGATTTGGAGGGAAGGCTGCATTTTGCACAGTGAGCTTTATGTGAGTTCATTTACAAGGATAATTAAGGACATTTAAAAGAATGGGGGCTATGCTATCTCTGCCATTATTCTGGCTGCTTCTTCTATGCAGCATCGAGCTGGAAGAAGGCTTATTCAAGAGAATTTTGAGCGTAATCGTAGAGCTTCCAGACTTATGGAGATGAGGCCTTATCCCTCACGAGTTTTCAGGCAGCACGCTCATACCTGTAGCTGTCTGAGGCATAATGCGTTCAAAGGCTGCGCTTCTGAAAAGAGGTGGTCACAGAGATATGCCAGCTGATAAAGGCAGACCTACAGCCTACCAGCAGCATCAGTATTGTACTGACCATCGAGGTGAAGGTGACTGCGGCACTTGCCTTCTATGCTTCCAGCTCCTTTCAGGCATCAGTGGGGGACATATGCTCCATCTCGCAGTACGCTATACATCGCTATATTCGCCAGGTGACTACTGCACTGTATGCACACAGGATGGACTTTATAAAGTTCCCAATGACCAAGGAGGCCCAGAATGAGAGGGCTGTAGGTTTTGACTAATTGCTGGCTTCCCCAAGGTTCAGGGTACGCACATCGCCCTGCGAGCACCTTTAGAGGATCCAGAGGTTTACCGAAACTGAAAGGGATTCCACTCCCTGAACGTACAGATTGTCTGCGACCATACTCAGTGCATCATGGCAGTAAACATCCAATTTCCAGGGAGCATCCATGATGCTTTCATCTTGCATGAGAGCACTGTCTCTGACCTGTTCGAGTATTGGCCACAAGACCAGAGCTGGATGCTGGGGGACAAAGGTTACGGCCTCGCCACCTGGCTCATGACCTGCCGCCGGAACCCTCAGGCACAAGCTGAGCATTGCTATAATGACAGCCATATAGCCATACGCAACATCGTTGAAAAGACAACTGGAGTGCTCAAGCAGCGCTTCCGATGCCTGGACCACTCTGGAGGCTCCCTCAGCAGGTCTCTGAGTTCATTGTGGTATGCTGCATGCTACACAACGTGGCCATCATGAGGGGACAGGATTTGCCAATGGGGATTGCAGGACCACCTCAGGAGAGAGGGCTGTAGGAGGAGGAGGAGGAGGACAAGGAGCCTGGCGATGAACCCATCCCACCACATCCAACACCACCACAGGGGAGGCTTCATGGAGCTTTCGCCATTGCAAAAGCAGTTCATAATTTATCGCTTTGCTTAAAGAGTGAATGAAACGTTTCACTCTATCCCACCATGTTGACTATTTCCCCTCTTATTCTGCAAATGAGACACTACACAGGAATGGTTAAGGTGAACAAAATAATTTATTTAACATACTGTAACTTGAAAAAGATTTATTAAACATTGTAAACATAATTTGGAAACTGGAATAAGATTTATTAAACATTATTGTGAACTTCTAATAACTTAACAGAATTGAGAAACTTTTAAAACTTTTATAAAATAGCAACAACAAAACAGCAACAAAACATTGAAAGAACAACGAAAGAACAACTCCTGCACCGAACGTCTTTTACCTGCTCGACTTACCCTCAGTATTGAACAGGGGATCAGCACCCCCACGGCTAGTTGACCTCCCTGAGGCACTGATCTGAGCTGCCACACTCCTCCAAGTGCGTTAACGGCAGTATCTGGGGTGGACCACCGCCTGTGCACTGCTGCTCCTGGGGCGGTTACGCGACAACTTTCCCTGCAAAGATGACAATGGGAATGGTTACCAGAGGGCCCTTCTGTTTTTGTGGCATACACAGATAGCCATCAAAGCACTTATACCACATACTATGTGCATTTAATACCATCATCATCATCATCATAGGCAGTCCCTCGGAATCGAGGAAGACTTGCTTCCACTCCTGAAGTGAGTTCTTTGTTGGCTGAACAGTTCAATACGAGAGCCACAGACTCTGTCACAGGTGGGACAAACAGTCATTGAGGGAAAGGGTGGATGGGACTGGTTTGCCGCACGCTATCTCTGCTGTCTGCGCTTGATTTCTGCATGCTCTCGGCGTTGAGACTCGAGATGCTCAGCGCCCTCTCGGATGCACTTCCTCCACTTAGGGCAGTCTTGGTCCATGGACGCCCAGGTGTCAGTGGGGATGTTGCACTTTATCAGGGAGGCTTTGAGAGTGTCCTTGTAGCGTTTCCGCTGTCCACCTTTGGCTTGTTTGCCATGAAAGAGCTCCGAGTAGAGCACTTGCTTTGGGAGTCTCGTGTCTGGCATGCGGACTATGTGGCCTGCCCAGCGGAGCTGATCGAGTGTGGTCCGTGCTTCAATGCTGGGGATGTTAACTTGAATGAGGACGCTGATGTTGGTGTGCCTGTCCTCCCAGGGGATTTGTAGGATCTTGCGGAGACATCGTTGGTGATATTTCTTCAGCAACTTGAGGTGTCTATTGTACATGGTCCATGTCTCTGAGCCATACAGGAGGGCAGGTATTACTACAGCCCTGTAAACCATGAGCTTAGTGGCAGTTTTGAGGGCCTGGTCTTCAAACAGTCGTTTCCTCAGGCGGCCGAAGGTTGCACTGGTGCACTGGAGGTGATGTTGGATATTGTCATCGATGCCTGCTCTTGTTGATAGGAGGCTCCCGAAATATGGGAATAGTCCACGGTGTCCAGGGCAGCGCCGTGGATCTTGATGACTGGGGGGCAGTGCTATGCGGTGAGAACAGGCTGGTGGCGGACGTTTGTCTTACGGATGTTTAGCGTAAGGCCCATGCTTTCGTACGCCTCAGTAAATACGTCGACTATGTCCTGGAGTTCAGCCTCTGTAAATGCGCAGATGCAGGTGTCGTCCGCGTACTGTAGCTCGACGACAGAGGTTGGGGTGGTCTTGGACCTGGCCTGGAGACGGCGCAGGTTGAATAGGTTCCCACTGGTTCTGTAGTTTAATTCCACACCAGCGGGGAGCTTGTTGACTGTGAGGTGGAGCATGGCGTTTAATGCAGTCCTCTGTTGATTGGCCCTGGAAGTTGCATGTGGTTCACGAGGATGACATCGAAGTGCAGAAACATCTTTTAAGATGTCAAAAAGCAGTCTTACTAATGTGTAACGATCATTCATGGCAAATAAGGTGCCTACCTATAGCAACATGTGGCAGATTTACAATTTAATTAATGAACAAGTGCATGAATAAAAATATTTCTTATTCTGACCACCCTGCAAGGGTCATTGAACTTTTTCCTACGTTGTTGATGTAGCCCCTGTGGTGGTTGGTGTGCAATGGCTACCACATGTTCAAAAAATTCACACACAGGCCTCAAGATTTAGTTCGGGACCTGGAATTTTAGGTCCTTCATTGCAACAGCTGTGAACTTTTTGACATGGAAGCAAGTCATCCTCGATTTGAGGGACTGCCTATGATGATGACATTGTTGATGGTCTCACTTGCTATTATCGACTGAGGAAATGTCCATAGCCACACTGGTCCATGGATGCCTTCACACAGCTAGGAGGGGTTCACCAGCTAAATTCCTCCCATCTGGTTTGCACAGCTGCAATCAGGGCCTTGTTTGCCTCATAACTAAACTTTTGAGCTCTCTGCCTGCTGGAACCCCCTTCCATCATGGCTGCTTGGTCTGTGAAAAATACCTGATTCAGCCCTGGATGGACTATGCATGCATGGGCACGCCCTGACAGCTGACCACAATCGCAGGAAGAAGAAAAAAAATCAGAGAAAAAAAATGTTGCGCCTGCGCAGAATGACCGTGTTTTTTTCATTCGCAAATTTCGGCTCCGGTGCACAAATTTACTCGTGCAAGGCTGGATTTAGCGCTATCGGTGGTCACCATTTGGCGAATTTTGTGAAGTCCAGTAAAAGCGCTACCCTGGGGCTAAAAAAAATGCTGCTACGATTATCTCCCAAAAAAGGGCGAAATCGCTAAAACCCGAATTTCTAGGCCCAAAACTGTATGCCGTACACTAGGTGTGGTCTCACCAACACCCTGTACAAGACTTGTAGCAGGACTTCCCTGCTTTTATCCTCCATACTCCTTCCAATTACTTGCATACTAACCTTTTGTGTTTCATGCACATGGACCCCCAGGTCCCTCTGCACTGCAACATTTTGACATTTTGTAATCTCTCTCCATTTAAATAATAATTTGCTTTTTTATTTTTCCTGCCAAAATGGATAACCTCACATTTTCCCACATTATACTCCATCTGTCAAATGTTTGCCCACTCACTTAGCCTGTCCCTTTGCAGATTCTTTGTGTCCTCCTCACAACTTGCTTTCCCACCCATCTTTGCATCATCAGCAAATTTGGCTACATTAAACATAGAAACATAGAAACATAGAAAATAGGTGCAGGAGTAGGCCATTCGGCCCTTCGAGCCTGCACCACTATTCAATATGATCATGGCTGATCATGCAACTTCAGTAACCCACTTCTGCTTTCTCTCCATACCCCTTGACCCCTTTAACCGTAAGGGACACATCTGACTCCATTTTGAATACATCTAACGAACTGGCCTCAACAACTTTCTGTGGTAGAGAATTCCACAGGTTCACAATTCTCTGAGTGAAGAAGTTTCTCTTCATCTCGGTCCTAAATGGCTTACCCCTTATCCTTAGACTGTGACGCCTGGTTCTGGACTTCCCCAACATTGGGAACATTCTTCCTGCATCTAACCTGTCCAATCCCATCAGAATTTTATATGTTTCTATGAGATCCCCTCTCATTATTCTAAATTTTAGTGAATATAAGCTTAGTCGATCCAGTATTTCTTCATATGTCAGTCCTGCCATCCCAGGAATCAGCCTGGTGAACCTTCGCTGCACTCCCTCAATAGCAAGAATGTCCTTCCTTAGATTAGGAGACCAAAACTGTACACAATATTCAAGGTGTGGCCTCACCAAGGCCCTGTACAACTGCAGTTACAATTGGTCCCTTCAGCCAAGTCATTAATATAGATTGTAAATAGTTGAGTCCCAGCACCGATCCCTGTGTCACCCCACTAGTTACTGTTTGCCAACCGGAAAATCACCCATTTATCCCGACTCTCTGTTTTCTGTTTGTTAGCCAATCCTCTATCCATGCTAACATATTACCCCCAACCCCGTGAGCTCTTATCTTGTGCAGTAACCTTTTATGTGGCACCTTATCGAATGACTTCTGGAAATCCAAATACACCACATCCACCGGTTCCCCCTTATTCATCCTGCTCGAATCCCTGTGAAATTCATACTGATGACTATTTTAACCTCTAGGACCTGCATTCAATGCAGAAATCATCTCAATGACCTGATAAGAACAGAAAAGGGGAGAACAGCTCTTCATTTCTCCATCTCTCTCAATAACAATAACACAACAGTTCTTCCCCCCTCACCCTCCCTCAGCACTCTGCATCACTTCCTTCAACACCCAGCACATAATGCCACCTTCTCTTTATTTCACTCTCAGGATGTGGGCACATATAGACCAGACTTGCAAGGATGGCAGGTTTTCCTCCCTAAATGGCATTTGTGAACCTGTTGGGTTTTTACATCAATCCAACTGCTTCCCGGTCACTTTAATTGATATCAGTATTATTTTTTAAGCTGAATTCAGTTTCTCAAACTACCATGGCAGGATTTGAACTCACATTCTCCGAATTAATGCCCAGCCAACACTACCATACCCATAACCTCTGATTCTCAGTCTGAACAAACACTCACCTCTTGCTTGCTGCCGTCACAGTAGTCACTAATAGCATTCTGTTCTCACACAATAACAATTGCAGAACAAGGAACTCCTGTCATGATTTCTCCCTCATTTCATATACCAACCATTTGCTTTCCATTCAACATCTCCCTATCCTGCTTGCTTCTTCTTTCGCTCAACATATAGGAAAGGACTTGCATTTATATAACACCTCTCACAACATTAGGACGTCCAAAACGTCAATGAAATACTGTTGAAGATTAGTCATTATTGTAATGTAGGGAGCGTTGCAGGCAATTTGTGCACAGCAAGAACCAACAAACAGCAGGGAAATAAATGTTGGTCAGGACAGCAGGAGAAATCTGCTTCTCTTTGTTGAATAGTGCCATGGGATCATTTACATCTGTCTCAGAAAAACATAGAAACATAGAAACATAGAAAATAGGTGCAGGAGTAGGCCATTCGGCCCTTCGAGCCTACACCGCCATTCAATGAGTTCATGGCTGAACATGCAACCTCAGTACCCCATTCCTGCTGTCTGAAGACAGACAAGACCTTGTTCTAACGTATCATCTGAAAGAAGGCATTTCTGACAGTGCTGCACTCCTTCAGTACTACACTAAAGTGTCAGCATTCATTATGTGCTCAAGTTTCTGGAGTGGGGCTTGTGCAATAAGTAAGCTTCACACATGAGCACTCTCCTTTGCTGTAGCCACTCACTAACTCTCATCCTCTCTTTCTGCAGTAGAAAATGGTGCATAGGGAGCACCACCCCAGTATCATGATTTTCTCTGAGATAGAGCACGCACCTCTCAAAATTAGTGGCCCTTCAAGAATGGTGCGCATTGGAGATGGTGAGGTTGGATCTCAGACTATTACTTTTATCCCTTCATGTATTTCAGAAAAACGCACATTCAGCCAGTTTGATAATATCAAGTTGCATAGTGAAGCCTGTCATTTGCTCGAAGGGCCGAATGACCTCCACCTGCACCTATTTTCTATGTTTCTATGTTTCTAATGCCAGTCCCAGTCTTCTCTAGGTCCTTCTTGACAGCTAGAGCCTCCAAAAGAAGATACTTCAGAGGAGGACAGTCCATCTGAGGAAGCACAGTCATGTGCTCCAGCTCTTCCACACACCAACAAAGAAATCGGCATTAGATGGGGTGGGGTTAGAGAGTGAGTTACTGGGGTCTGCATGTGGTGACACACGCAGCACAAGTGAGCAGAAGCAGGTACTGATGCTGGGGACAGCCCCAGAGACAGCTCAGCTGAGGAGGACAGAGATGCGGAACTCAGGGGCCCAGCAATGAGAAAGAAACTGCTTCAGTCACATAAACAATTGTACAAGGTACTGGAAGGCCAGCCAAGGAGTTTCAGCAACATAGCTGAAAGTGTGGTAGAGTCTGCTTGTAGCATGTGTGGGTTCACCTAGCATGGCATCACCAGTCTGCAATCTATCTTGGCCACCTCAAGGGACACTACATCAAGAATTTATGTTACCAGCCTTTTCAGCTTTGGTGGAAGCTCAAATGACTGCCATCCAGACTCTGAGCTCCACCTTGAAAACACTAATGGATCAAATCATCATCATATCATAGGCAGTCTGTTATATATGCAGACTATAGATATAATCTCTGTGTAGTTACTGTATAGTTGCATAAGATGGAGACTTGTTTACCTGATGTACTGCCAATAAGGTTTACTCTGTGTATATACTATGCTGGCACCACTAGAGGGTGCAACTGGTGGAGACTGGGGTTTCCTGCCCGGGTGGCAGAGGCTGTATAAAAGGGTAGCCAACATGCGGCTGCCTCATATTGGAGTTATGAATAAAGGACCAAGGTCACTACAGTTTGAGTACAACACATTGCTTCGCGGAGTCATTCATAAGTACATTACAGACATAACAACTGGCGACGAGAATACAGACTTTCACGTGATTATGGCTACCTTTGGCACACAAAAAGACTTCACAGAGGGTGATGATTAGGATGCCTTCACGGAAAGGCTCGAGCAATATTTCATGTCCAACGATCTGGCAGGGGAGACAGAAGCATTGGCGGAGAAGCGCAAGGCTATACTGCTGACCAGTTGTGGGCCTGAGGTCTACCGCCTCATCAAGGACTTGCTGGCACCCACGAAGGCCAAGGATAAGATATACAATGAGCTGACTGAACTAATTCGCGACTAACTAAAACCAAAAGAGAGCATCCTCACGGCCAGGCACAGATTCTACATTCACCGCAGATCTGAGGGCCAGAAGATTGCAAAATATGCTGCCGACCTCAGGAGACTTGCGGCACCGTGTGATTTTGGCACGCACCTCAACGAAGCATTGCAAGGCACCTTCGTTATGGGAATTGGTCACGAGGGCTTCCTTCACAAGCTATTATCTGCCGACACCACAGTCAACCTGCAGAAGGCCACCAGCATCAGTCAGGCGTTCATGACCTCGACCTGCAGCACCAAGCAAATTTTTCATCCTGTGGTCTCAAACCTGGCAAGTACTGTACACAGAATGGTGCCCTTCACAGACAAGACTGCAGAACGTGACTCTGCCCAGGGCAGAGAGCACAGACCTCAGGGTTCCAGAACTCAGAGTCTGCCGAGGGTACTAATCGAGTAGCACCATGCTGGCGTTGCGGAGGAAACCATGGGGCTCACCAGTGTCGGTTTGATGAGTATGTATGCAAAGCCTGTAACACGAAGGGCCACCTCCAGCTTATGTGTAAAAGAAATACGACTCACCGTCTAGCAGAGGAGTCGGTAGATGACTTTGAATCCAACGGGGAGTTTGATGATTTGGCCAGAGAGGCAGCTCAGCTCCAAGAAGAGCTGCACCACTGATTGTCCTCTAGTGAAGATGGAAGTTGAGATAAACAGCGTTCCAGTCTTCATGGAAGTGGACACGGGAGCGAGCCAGTCAGTGATGAGCCAGGATGCCTTTGAGAGGCTATGGAATGAAAAATGACCCGAGCTAGTTCCAATACAGCAAAAGTTGCGCACCCACACCAAGGAGCTGATCCCAGTCCTTGGTAGTGCAGATGTAAGCGTAATCCATAATGGCGTGGTGCACAAGTTACCTCTGTGGATTGTTGCAGGTGATGGTCCAACGCTACTCGGAAGAAGGTGGATGGGGAAGATCCAGTGGAAATGGGAAGACCTATTCACTCCAGCAATCAATGTCCCCCATGCTCAGAGGCAGAGCAATACTTCACCTTCGCTTGGGCCAGGCACCAGAGAACAGACCAGCGCAGCACCTGAGGCACAGATCATCACGATTGCGTGGCAATGATCCGACCGGAACGACCTAAAAGTACCTTCCCGGCTCCAGTGGCAGGACTCCTGGAGAGGAAGATCGAATTCACAGGCACTCTTCCAGCTTTTGTGGCAGAATCGCGGGAGAGAAGGATCATAGAAACATAGAAACATAGAAAATAGGTGCAGGAGTAGGCCATTCAGCCCTTCTGGCCTTCGCCGCCATTCAATGAGTTCATGGCTGAACATGCAACTTCAGTACCCCCTTCCTGCTTTCTCGCCATACCCCTAGTAGTAAGGACTCCATCTAACTCCCTTTTGAATATATTTAGTGAATTGGCCTCAACTACTTTCTGTGGTAGAGAATTCCACAGGTTCACCACTCTCTGGGTGAAGAAGTTTCTCCTCATCTCGGTCCTAAATGGCTTACCCCTTATCCTTCGACTGTGACCCCTGGTTCTGGACTTCACCAACATTGGGAACATTCTTCCTGCATCTAACCTGTCTAAACCCGTCAGAATTTTAAACGTTTCTATGAGGTCCCCTCTCATTCTTCTGAACTCCAGTGAATACAAGCCCAGTTGATCCAGTCTTTATTGATAGGTCAGTCCCACCATCCCGGGAATCAGTCTGGTGAATCTTCGCTGCACTCCCTCAATAGCAAGAAAGTCCTTCCTCAAGTTAGGAGACCAAAACTGTACACAATACTCCAGGTGTGGCCTCACCAAGGCCCTGTACAACTGTAGCAACACCTCCCTGCCCCTGTACTCAAATCCCCTCAAGGCAGTCAACCTCGAGGACAGAGGCAAGATGGTGTCCCTGCTGCAGCGATATGGCCACGGCCATACCACGAGGTGCAATGCTGAGGGACCAACACGTGGTGTCTAACAAATGATTTGATTGGGGTAAAGCTAGCAGGGTTCTCTTAAAGGAGACCTGCAACCAACTGAACTTATGCATGGCAATCAATGTAATGAACCGATTAAGATTGTGAACAAAATGTTGTTGCGAGATGTCGGGAATAGAGTGTCCCCAAAAGTAGCAGGCGAGCGAATTCTGGAGGGAGAAAGGCACTAATCCTGATGCCCTGCCCCAGGTGTCCGCACAAGTTATAGGCCAGCAACCTCAGGAGGGGGAAGGCACTGATCCTGATACCCTGCCCCAGGTCTATCCCATGCTGCAGGCACCCAATGGCACTATTCGTCACGGACCTGGAAACAAAAACAGAACCAATACACGCAGTCGGCCATCATTGCCCACCACCCGGGTGGAGACGGTGCAGCCCCCAGACCCAGTCACCACCTCGCCCGTGTCCGGGAGCGAAAGGTCAGAACCAACGAGTTCCCCAAACGGGCCCTGGAACAGCCAGGTTCCCAACACCGTTAGAGAGCAGACAGAAGATTCTACAGCCTTCAAAGGAGGACAGGGAGGCCACACACATCTGTGACTCTGCCCACCACTAAGCAATGGCAAAGGCCCTGAGTCCTGGCAAGGTGAGCGAACCAAGACCACCCCGCTAGCAGGGGGCACAGTGCCGTCTTCAGACGACTCGGACTCCATCCAGTTGCTCTGGAACCAGTGTCCTCACATACCTGTATTGCTATCTCAGTACTGACCATGACTGAACCATGAATGCAATCTACCCAATCATGGCACATGACCGTAAAGCGTAATGAATATAAGTCTCTGAACCAAGGTGTCATGATACAAACTGTACTTGCACTGTGTCTGATCCTGTATGTTAATGTAATGGGCCAGCTGCATGATCTCGCTGTGCGGGGAGGGGGGAACTGGATGTATGTAGCCATGGACATACATATGGATCACACCCAGAACCCATTGGAACCTCCACTGCATTATCGAATCATCCAAACTGGTAACCACTACCCAACGTTGTGGCAAAAGGACTTCGAGGTTAACAGGGAGAGAGCCAAGCCAAAGCACAGCTAAGGTGCAAGGGCTATTGGCACTTAAGTCTGGGGAGAGCTAAGCCAGAGCACATAGTGCAAAGGTAATTGGCACAAATGACTTGCGGGAGAGTGATGTTATATATGCAGACTATTGATACACTCTCTATGTAGTCACTGTATAGTTGCATAAGATGAAGACTTGTTCACCTGATGTACTGTCAATAAGGTTTACACTGTGTATATACTATGCTGGCACCACAAGTCATCCATAAGTACACTACAGACATAATACAGTCACTCGAAATCGAGGAAGACTTGCTTCCATTCTAACAGTGAGTTCTTAGGTGACTGACCTGTCCAATACGGGAATTACATTCTCTGTCACAGGTGGGACAGACAGTCATTGAAGGAAAGGGTTTGCCGCATGCGCCTTCCGCTGCCTGCGCTTGCTTTCTGCATGCTCTGGGCGACGAGACTCGAGGTGCTCAGCCCCTTCCAAAATGCTCTTCCTCCACTTAGAGTGGTCTTTGGCCAGGGTCTCTCAGGTGTCGGTGGAGATGTTGCATTTTATCAAGGAGGCTTTAAGGGTGTCCTTGAAATGTTTCCTCTGCCCACCTGGGGCTCGCTTGCCGTGGGGATTGGGGCTTGCAGGGGCTTTCAGGTGTAAAGTCCTGTCCCCTCAGTACAGATTCACACGAGGCATGTAGTGAAGTCAAGGTCACTCTGGACCTGCACCTTTATTTCACAGCTCTGGAATGCTGCACTTGCCTGAGACCTGTCCTTATATACCTGTCTCTTGCAAGTGCACCCCTGGTGGTAAGGTATGCTGGTGGTTACAGGTCATATCTTAATGCAAACATGTATAGCATGTTAGGATACAGTTATATATAATAATGTAAGATACATGACATCACCCTCCCCCAAGGTCTTATTGTCTTTATAGGTTCAGTCTCTCAGGTGGTCTACACTCTCGCGTGGAGCGTCTGAGTTGTGGTTCAGTTGTTTGCCTTGGTGTCTGTTTTTCTTTGGGTGTGGTTGCTGGTATCTCGTCTGGGCTGTCTGTTTCGATTGGTGTGATTGTTGTTGACTCGCCTGGGCTGTCTGTTGGGATTGCCCTTTCCTCAGGTTGTTCCCTCTGTCTGTCCACCAAGTGTGGTGTGAGTTCCACATTGTAGTCTGCCTCTGGTTCCGCAGTGTTGTTGGTAAATCTGCTTTTGACTTGGTCTACATGCCTCCGGCAGGTTTTGCCATTGTCCATTTGTACTACCAGTAGCCTGTTTCCTTCTTTGCCCGTTACTGTCCCTGCAAGCCATTTGGGACCCCTGCCATAGTTTAGTACAAACACTATGTTCCCTATCACATTCCATCTCCCCCTCGAATTTCTGTCATGGTACTCAGTCAGCTTACAGCGCTTTGCCTCAACGATTTCGTGCATGTCTGGGAGGATTAATGAGAGCCTTGTTTTTAAAGTCCTTTTCATCAACAGTTGCGCGGGGGGGATCCCAGTCAGTGAGTGCGGACGAGATCTGTATGCCAGCAGCAGTCGTGACAGGCGACCCTGCAGCGTGGTTCCTTGGATTTTAAGCATGCCTTGTTTAATGATTTGCACTGCTTTCTCTGCCTGGACGTTGGAGGCCGGCTTGAACGGTGCTGTTTTAACGTGATTTATGCCGTGGTCAATTAGAAAGTCTTGGAATTCTGCGCTGGTGAAGCATGGACCATTGTCACTGACCAATATGTCAGGGATTCCGTGCGTTGCAAACATGGTTGCGAGGCTCTCCACAGTGATGAAGGTTGTGCTCGAGTTTAAAATGGTGTATTCGATCCACTTTGAAAATGCATCTACAACTACAAGGAACATTTTGCCCATGAATGGGCCCGCATAGTCTACGTGGACCCGCGACCACGGTTTGGTAGGCCAGGGCCAGGGGCTCAGTGGAGCCTTCCTGGGGGCATTGCTGAGTTGGGCACAAATGGTGCACCTTCGGATGCAGAGCTCCAAGTCCGCGTCAATACCAGGCCACCAGACGTGGGATCTGGCTATGGCCTTCATGAGAACGATCCCCGGGTGCTCGCGGTGGAGCTCCCGGACAAATGCCTCTGTGCCTTGCATGACTACTCGGCTGCCCACATCAGGCAGTCTGCTTGTAGCGATAGCTCATGCATGCACCTGTGAAAGGGTTTTAATTCCTCGGGGCAGGCATCACGAGCCTCTGCCCAGTCACCGGTTAGGACACATCTTTTTTACTAAGGATAATGTGGGGTCGCTGGCCGTCCAGGCTCTGATTTGGTGAGCCATCATGGGCGGACCTGTGGACTCAAAGTCATTGATTGCGATGACTATCTCACGGTCCTGTTCGTCAGACCCTTCCGTGGTCGCCAGGGGTAGCCTGCTGAGCGTGTCGGCACAGTTGTCTGTGCCTGGTCTGTGCCTAATGGTACAGTCGTAGGACACCAGCATGAGTGCCCACCGTTGAATTCGCGCCGAGGCATTGTCGTTTATTGCCTTGCTCTCGGATAGGAGGGACGTGAGGGGCTTGTGGTCGGTTTCTAATGCGAACTTGGCCCCGAAAAGGTATTGGTGCATCTTTTTGACACCATATACGCACGCGAGCGCCTCCTTCTCTACCATTCTGTACCCGGCTCCGCCCGCGAAAGTGACCTGGAGGCATAAGCTATGGGTTGTAATTTGCCCACACTATTGACATGTTGCAAAACGCACCTGACCCCATACGCTGACGCATCGCATGTGAGAACTAGCTTTTTACCTGGATCAAAGAAAGTCAAAACATTGTTGGAACACAGAAGGTTGTGTGCCTTATTGAAGGCCCATTCCTGGGTGTCCCCCAAAACCAGGTCACACCCCTTCCTGAGTAGCACGTGGAGAGGCTCCAGCAGCATGCTTAAGTTCTGCATAAAGTTCCCAAATTAACTGAGTAGCCCGAGAAAGCCGCGCAGTTCTGAGACATTCCGGGGCCTGGGTGCCAGGCGAATTGCTTCTGTTTTGGACTCTGTTGGGCAGATTCCATCAGCGGCAATCCTTCTGCCCAAAAATTCAACCTCGGGTGCGAGAAACAGACACTTGGATTTCTTGATTCGTAGACCTACCCGATCCAACCGCTTTAGTACTTCCTCCAAATTACGGAGATGGGAGTCGGTGTCCCTGCCCGTGATAAGTATGTCGTCTTGAAATACAACCATCCCCGGGATGAACTTGAGCAGACTCTCCATGTTGCGCTGGAATATGGCAGCTGCCGACCTGATGCCGAATGGGCATCGATTCTACACGAAAAGGCCTCGATGTGTGTTGATGGTGGTGAGTAGTTTGGATTCCTCGGTCAATTCTTGCATCATCTACGCAGATGTGATGTCTAATTTTGAGAAAAGTTTACCTCCAGCCAATGTGGCAAATAAGTCCTCTGCTCTGGGCAGCGGGTACTGTCCTGTAGGGAGACTCTGTTTATGGTAGATTGTTAGTTCCCACAGATTCATACGGATCCATCAGGCTTCATGACTGGGACGATGGGACTTGCCCAGTCGCTAAATTCCACAGGTGATATAATGCCTTCCCGCAGAAGCCTGTTTAGTTCGTGTTCAATCTTTTCCCTCATCACATAGGGTACAGCTCTGGCCTTGTGATGGACCGGTCTAGCATCCTGTGTGATGTAGATTTTGACTTTGGCCCCTTTGAAAGTGCCCACACCTGGCTGAAAGAGATGTTCAAATCACTTTAGAACTGTTGAGCAGGAGGTCCGTTCCTCTAATGACATGGCATGGACATCATCCCATTTCCAGTTTAGTTTTGCCAGCCAGCTTCTCACCAGCAGTGCTGGGGGGTCTCCGCGGACAATTCACAGGGGAAGTCGGTTCACTGTCCCTTTGTGTGTGACAGAGAGCATGGCGCTGCCGAGGACTGGTACGATTTCCTTGGTATAGGTCCTTAGTTTGGTGTTGACCCTTGTGAGTTTTGGTCTGTCTCTTTTATGCGGCCACAGTTGTTCAAATTGTTGAGCACCCATGAGTGATTGACTTGCTCCCGTGTCCAGCTCCATGTTGACAGATATCCCGTTGAGTAGGACCCTCATCATTATAGGAGGCGTCCTGTTGTCGGAGCAGCGGCCATTGATCATGTTGACTCGCTGTACATTGGTGTCCCGGGTACTGTCCCCACCATCTTCTGATCCACTTTCCGACCCATCCGATTTGTATACCAGCCGAGTTGCCCTTTTTTTGCACATGCGGGCCAAATGCCGTGTATATTCACAATTTCTGCAAACAGCCTGCAGAAATTGACATTCCCTTGATGATTGCCCACTCCCACACCTC